>NC_060144.1:238144258-240758008 GCF_021461385.2 Schistocerca piceifrons | reverse complement strand
GGAGGTGACAGCACATTCCTCCCCCGCAAATCAGCGTACGGTTGAGTTACAAGGCTTCCGCCCGCCGTGGGGAGGACCCCATGTTGACGTATGCGACGAGGTGGGGAGCCTAACAACAGGCGAGGCTGTGCCACCCGCACCCTGCCATTCGGACCGCGGGGAGCTAGGAAAGGCCTGAAAACCTGCTCCAGGGTGCACGCCAACATGCGGTATATGCGCCCGCAGAGAGACAGGAGGGGCCGAATGGTCGACCTCCATCGGGTCGGGGCACCCGACGGGCGAAGACGACATATGGCCTGGAGCGGGCAGGAGTTCCATGTCGGAGGACAACTGGTCACGGGAAGCGATCGGTGGCGCGTGACCCGGGGAGGCGGCCGGCAACTACAGCGAAGCGTCCACTGCGGGCGTCGCCGGCGGGAGAACAGGCAGCGGCGGCGGCGGCGCGTCGCCATGGGGCAAAATGGAAGGCAGCGTCGGTAACACCTGGGGCTGAGGCGAGCCAGTAGATGGGTCCCCAGGGCGCTGACCGGACGGCACCGTCGCTGAAAGGAGACGGCGAGCGGTAGATCCCATGCGACGACAGAGGCGCAGCTGGTTGAGATGCCGGCGCACATCACCAGAGGCCCCCAAAACCAGATACATAGCGCGGCCGAGGCAGCGAAGAATGCGCCCTTCGCGCCAACGCCGTGAACCTCGATAGTGGCGATAGTAGACAACGTCGCCTGGAGCAAAAGCAGGTGTCTGCCGGTGCACAGGAACCGGATGCGGCGGATGTAGCAAAGACATCAAGGTGCGATGAGGGCGACCGTAAAGCAACTCAGCCGGCGAGCGACCATCTTGGGGCTGAGAGCGATACGAGGACAAAAAGAGCAATAACGCGTCCTCTCGAGAATGCGACTCTTTCAACTTCAACGTCTGTGACTTGAAAGTCCTGACCAATCATTCAGCGGCACCGTTTGACTGTGGCGAAAACGGAGCGAACGTCAGATGTTGAATACCATTGGAATTGCAGAATGCCTGACATTCTGCGGACATGAATTGTGGGCCGTTGACGGAAACAATAGTCTGTGGCAGACCTTCAATGCAAAAGATAGCAGATAACGATTGGATGGTGGCAGATGACGTCGTGAAAGACATCCCGACAACAAAGGGAAAATTACTCAATGAATCGACGAGAACCAACCATCGAGCATTCCACAATGGACCAGCAAAATCGAAGTGTAAGCTTTGCCAAGGGGAAGTGGCTTTTGGCCATGCAAAGAATTTCCGCGGTGGTGCGCACTGTTGTGCGGCACACGCCATGCAAGAAGAGCACATATTCGTAATCGCAGCATCGTTTCCGAACCAAGTACAGTGCTGACGAGCAAGTTGTTTCGTTCTCACTATACCCCAATGTCCTTGCTGGAGAAGCTGTAAGGCAGAGGACTGTAACGAACGTGGGACCACGACCCTGGACTGATCATTATCAGAACGCAACAGCAAAACACCACGTCGTACAAAAAGGCTCTCCTTGTCAGCAAAAAATCGGCGAACCAATGGATCCCCGATCCATGACTTTGACAAGGGCCATTGCGTAGCAGCAAAACGCAGAACGGTAGCAAGGACAGGGTCAGCAGCTGTGGCAGTAGCTACACGACGAAAATCAATCGGAAACGATTCGACCACGTCATCGGTTTCCGCATCAATGAACATGCAAGCAAGTTCGGAAGAAGCGAATGCTCTGTCCTCAGCAACAGGCAAACGGGGCAACGCATCGGCGTTTTTGTGCTTAGCAGTGGACCGATACAAGATATCGCAGCGGTACTGCGAGAGGAAAATAGACCAGCGAATGAATTTCTCCTCTGTGCGTGGAGGTACAGTCTTGTTCTGATGAAAAAGCGATGTCAAAGGTTTGTGGTCTGTGATGATGGTAAAGTGACGACCATACAAGAAATCATGAAACTTTGTAACACCAAAGACGGGAGCCAAAGCTTCATTCTCGATCTGTGAATA
Source organism: Schistocerca piceifrons (assembly GCF_021461385.2). Lineage (NCBI taxonomy): Eukaryota > Metazoa > Arthropoda > Insecta > Orthoptera > Acrididae > Schistocerca > Schistocerca piceifrons. The sequence goes on along the minus strand of NC_060144.1, from coordinate 240,756,016 downwards.
ATTTCTTTGCACAGACGAGAGCAATTTCGACGCAAAGGCAATAGGGCGATAGTGCGATCCATCTTTGTGCACAGCACCTGTGGTGTCACCGCCAGACACCACACTTGCTAGGTGGTAACTTAAATCGGCCGCGGTCCATGTAGTACATGTCGGACCCGCGTGTCGCCACTGTGATCGCAGACCTAGCGCCACCACCTAGGCAGGTCTCGTGATACGAGAGTGGACTCGCCCCAGTTGTACGAGAACCAAGCTACCGCCCAGTTGTACGCGAACCTAGCTATCGCCCAGTTGTACGAAGCCTTTCTCTCTCATTAGCCGAGAGACAGAATAGCCATCAGCTAAGTTAATGGCTACGAACTAGCAAGGAGCCATTTGTATCAGTGCCTATAGCTTCGAGTATTCAAGAGAGATGTATTCCAAGGAATCAATAAAAGTTAAGTAAAAAGCATCTACATACTTTTCTTCTTATTCATTCATAAGTTCTCATGTTCCAGACTTCACGCCCGTCTGCTTATTGCCGTTCGTGCACTATCGGCCACAGCGTTAGTTTAGCATTCCTTTTCAGCAATCCACATCACGGTGTCGGTCCAGCTACCGACACTACAGCACCGATCCCGATATCCGATACATCCTCCATCAACAAAAGGGGTTTCTGGGGATCGAATGGCGTAAGGCAAGTATTGGAAACCAACGCCGATTTCAACTGGCGAAAGGCGCGTTCGCATTCCGTCGTCCAGACGAACGGAACACCTTTACGGCGTAAGCGATGAAGCGGAGCTTAAGTGGAAGAGACATGGGGAACATAGCGATGATAATAATTAATTTTTCCTAGCACACTCTGCAGCTGCTTCAAATTCTGCGGCGAAGGCAAGTCTTGTACGGCACGGAGGTGCTCGGGACTGCGATGTATGCCTTGGGCATTGATTACATGTCCCAGGTAAGGCAAGTCGCGAGCAAAAAACACACATTTGTCCTTCCGCAAGTGAAGACCATTTTGTCGCAAGACCTGAAATAATGTTTTGAGATTGGCTAAATGTTCTTCTTCCGTCCTTCTGGAGATCACAATATCGTCCAGATAGTTTGCTGCAGTAGGGACCGACGCACAAACAGTTTGCAGATATTGCTGAAACAATGCAGGGGCGGATGCACACCTGAATGGCAGGCGTTTGAAGCGATACAAACCAAGATGCGTGTTAACCACCAAAACGCGCTGGGATTCTTCGTCCACCGGTATTTGCAAGTACGCATCTGCTAGGTCCAACTTCGAAAAATATTTACCCGGGCACAGTTTGTCAAAAAGATCTTCCGGGCGGGGTAAAGGAAAAGCTGCAATCACTAGTTGTGGATTCACTGTTGCCTTGAAATCCGCACAAAGTCTAAATTTTCCGGAAGGTTTTGGCAAAATTACTAAGGGTGATGCCCAGAGAGAAGCCTGCACACGTTCAATCACACCTTGTGATTCCAAATCATGTATTGTTTTTGCGACCTCATCACACAATGCATGGGGAACATTTCAGTTGCGCATTTACTTGCAGTTTCAAATGTGCATTATTGTTCTTAGCGCAACCAAGGCCCGGTGCAAGAATGTCTACAAATTCTTCACATAGGCGAGAAACACTGTCTGAAGGCACAGTCTGGTTCACTGATAGGACCTGATTCACTATAGACAAGTTAAACAACTGAAATAAATCTAAACCAAACAAGTTCACTGTAGAAGAAGAACGAAGGACGTACAGTGACAAGCTTTGTTTGTCCCTTGTATGTTGCAAGAAGGCAGCACCGCCCTAACACAGGGAGCCTGTGACCTGAATATGTAGTTAGCTTAACATTTGCAGCACGCAACGGAGGTGTGCCCAGGTTTTTGTACGTGTCTTGATTGATCAGTGAAACTACAGCTCGGGTATCGAGCTGGAATGGTATCACTTTGCCTTTAATGTCCAAATCTACAAAAAGTTTATTGTCCTGCTGACGACAAGAGCGACTGTCTCATGCAATTTGAACTGACACTGGTACAAAATCACTTGCGACATGACGGCATTTCCGGCGGTGTCGACGCACACTATTTGTGGGACGAACACAGTCACTGTGAGAGAGAGTGGCACTGGGCAAAAGTTCACGAGCCTGAGTATCCGTGGTTGGATTCCGATTCCGGTGTGAAGCAAATGGCCTGGAATGGTTGTGAGTTTCTGATCTAAGCTTTTTCTGGCAAACACTCTGAACATGTCCTTTTTTATTACAGAAAAATCAAATAGCTTGGCGTGACTGCAATTTTCACGCGAATGTCTAGTAGCAGACTGTGGGCATGATTTTAGCACTGCATTTGCTTGCCTGCGTGGCACACGTGGCTGAGAGCCTGGTGGCAGCTGCACGGCCGGGTGCAAGGACTGTTTACTGTTCCATGCAGCGCGCCCGGCCGGCCGGTTAACCTGAGCAAAGTCAAGTGAGTCCTGCCGATCCAATATGTCCATCACTTGTTGAAGGGAGGGATTGTCTAGTTTCAAAATCATACCAACATCAGAAACGTTCTGTGCAATTGCATCACGTACCATAATATCTGAATAAGGGAGTCCACATTGACAGTGAAAAGCACAATGCCTAGTAAGGCCTTGCAAAGTGGCAACCCACTCCTGATTAGTCTGACCTGCCGTACGTTTTGTACGAAAGAAGGTATACCGTGTGGCAACTACATTGACTGACTCTTTGAAATATGTATGTAATGCAGACAAAATTTCGTCATAGGACAGAGTTGCTATGTCGTGTCGGGGAAATAATTTCACTATCACATGGTACGTGGTCACCCCTACGGAGGAAAGGAGAAAAGGCTGCCGCTCATTACCTTGAATTCTGTAGGCGGCGAGATGGAATCCAAACTGGCGTTGCCACTCCGTCCAGCTTTCCAGTGCAGCATCAAAAGGACGAAAAGTTGGTGCAACAGCGTGTTGTGGCTGCGATAGCGGTGGAGCAGTGGCTGCCGCATCGTTTTGCATTGCTCATTGACCCTGGACGAGCTGTCCAAGGGCATCCAGTAAGGCCTGCGTCTGTTGATTCTGTAAGCGATAAAATTCGGACAGTACATCTGGAGAATGTGGCGAAGCCATTACACAAGTAAGTCAGGGCAATATGGATAAGAACGCGGGGGCCTCGTCGCCAAAATGTTGTGGATTGGCAGGAGAGCCAACCCTCTAATGTTAGAGGAAGCCGAAAGGCACGCGTTTAAGGTCACGCAGGCTGGCGTGAGGTCTGGAACAGGACAAGCAAATTAGAACTTAGAAAAACGGACACAGATTGTGGAATACTTAACTTTAATCCATTAATGTTGAACGTAGCTCTTGTCTGTACATTATTTACAATATCAATAGTAACTGATAATGGCGCCTTGCTAGGTCGTAGCAAATGACGTAGCTGAAAGCAATGCTAACTATTGTCTCGGCAAATGAGAGCGTATTTTGTCAGTGAACCATCGCTAGCAAAGTCAGTTGTACAACTGGGGCGAGTGCTAGGAAGTCTCTCTAGACCTGCCATGTGGCGGCGCTCGGTCTGCAATCACTGATAGTGGCGACACGCGGGTCCGACGTACGCTAACATAACGCGGTCGATTTAAAGGCTACCACCTAGCAAGTGTGGTGTCTGTCGGTGACACCACAGAAGTGTTGCTAACACATAAAAGTCTTCAAAAGTAAATATTTTCAAACAGAATTCAAAAAATTTTTCTTATTTCCTTTTGTTCGGATACTAGTCTGTCACAGACAGTTCTATCTCCTGCATCTTTAACATGGTTAATTGAAATCGTCACTTTGTTTGTCGACATGCATCCGTCGAACGTGGAATGAAGATCGGCCATGGGCCTCGCCGCGTCTCTGCTGAGCATGGAATGACGGTAGGCATAGAGAAATGTTACTGAAGGTCTGAGCGTGTCGTGAATGCGAGGTTTCCTTTGTTCCATTTCGCATGTGTCTATGGCGACATTGTATTGGAGATCTAATCTTAGCAGCCTAAACTTTACTTCTTCATTTGACGAACCTTTATGTCGCTTCATCAATGGTCTATTCGTCTCCAGCTTTTCCAGGTAGTCATCTCTCATCTCTCGGTATGATATCTGAAGCTGTTGCAACTTACCACAAGAAATATCGGATTTTTGTACTGCTAGAACAGTTAAATGCCATAATGGTTTTATATGGGAAGGGATTTGAAAATGTTTCTTGATCTCTTCTCGTCTGGGCTCTTCTTTCTTCCACATCTTCTGCGTTGCATCTTCTGACCTTGGTGCTTCTTGTTGTCTTTTCACTTGTGTCTTCTCTGATCTACTGAACCTCGTTATCGTTTAATCCGTTCTTATGGTGTCTTCTTTGAAATTGTTTTGTATTCTTTTATTGTATTTGGTTGTTCATCTATATAGACAGCAGAGCCTTCCATCGTTTTCTTGCTTCGTCCCTTGGGTATTCAGAGGTTGTTTCGCAGTTGTTGCATCCATTATGGTCTGATAACCGTTTAAGCGATTCTGCACATTGCGTTACAGAAACACGTCTCTTCTTCTTCCTGTGTTGAATTCAAACATCCGCTTTTCTTCGCTGTACTATGTCCGCCTCCCTTCCGGTTCGGTAGACATCCCTCAACTCTCCGTATGCTGCTTTGAACACTTTCGCAAAACCATTGTTAAAGAGCTTCTATATGGCTTTCTTATGAATAAAGTACACGCCAGGGTACATGTTGATTGTGTCCAGGTTGCGTTGCTGTTCTCCAAACTTTTCCCGTAGAGGTGTTACCCTCTGGGAAAGTTGCTTCCACAAAGGCCTCTTCTTTCGTCATCTCGTATGGTGACGTATCAGGCAATAGCGAACAATGTCCTCTTACGCCTAACCGCTCTCCTCAGTCTTGCCGTCGATCTGACAGCAATGATGGTGCACCATGTCTGCTGTCTTCATATCTAATACAATGTTTGTGCCTGCTTTGCCTATCTTACTCCTCTTACGTCCTCATCTGTTCTCTATTGTACATGATATCGTTATTTTATTATATCCCTTACTCCCTTTAATTACATTACAACTTTACAAACATAAAAACTGTCTTACTAAATTTTAAACATCAATTTCTCTAAAAATATTTTTCTTAACACTGGCTTTATTTATTCATCTTTCCTCCCCATTGTACTTGCTTTTTTTAATGTATAGGTAATGGTTTGATTTTCATCTTGGTGGATAGTAAGAGTGACACTGATGGTGATGACTGTTAGTAAGATAGTGAGTTATTTCTTTTTCTTCCTTTTAGTTTTCTGACTACAAGAAGATTATATTGTTTTGAAAACTTCGCACCTTGACTCCGACATCCCCGACTTTTTTTTTTTTTTGCAACCTCTTCTTTTGGCATTCCCTAACATACTCTTCCATATTGAAATCTTTCCTGGGTCAATTTTACTTCCTGCTGCCTACCTCCTTCCACGAAATAATCTGTTTCTTGCTTAGCCTAATAATTCAATTCTCTTTCCTAATTATTACCTCATATCATTATTTCAATATCAGTTTGTGGTACCGTCCACAAATCATCTATGCTTCACATATTCCCCAAAAATATCTCCCCAATTATTCGTGCACTGTCCTCGACATAACAAATTGGAAACGACTATATTCTTCATACCTAATCCTTTTTTTCCTTCGTATTTATATGAATCCTTTCATCCACAAAATTCAAGTTCCTTATCCTTTACACTACGTCTTTAAGAGAAAATCTACTATTTCGTCAAACTATCCACATGCTGGCTGATCTGTATCTTCCTCCTTGCTTTCTACTCTTCCTCCAAAACACATTTCGTTTGCAGAAGAGTTACAAGTGTGCATTTTGTTTACTTTCTTTAATTCCTGGTCATTTGATACAACTAAATTGTCGTGTGGAGTTCCTTTTTTTTCTTTTGTTTACCGTTTATACAATTTCAAATGACTTGCATGGTGCAAACCCAATGATTTTCCTGTTTTTGGATGAATCATTTCCATGAGGCCTTTGTGTATAGAAAAGAACTTGCGGCTTGTGCGTTTCTTTCTCCTAGAGAGATGGTGGGTTTTTACTAGTGCCTTTTGACCTAGTGAAAATATTTGTGAGTTTGCCGTTCTGTCCGCTCGGTTCTTTCTCTTTAACGCCGCATTCTTCAAATTGCTCGGTGCTAATTTTATTATATGCTGATGTTTTACTCTGGGTACTGGTGGGAATGTAATTATTTCTCAGATTTTATCTGGTGCTGGTTTATCTTCCGCTCACAGCTGCAGGCAGCGCTGACTTTTGTCGCGCAGCTTGAGGCAGTTGCCAATGGGCACCACTGTGTGGAGCCTGACTTGGGTACCACGGGGATGTCATCCTCGTCCCGTCTGTCACCAGATCGGTCTGCCGCTATGGTTGCCCCGGTTGCTGCCTGCAGTGGGGCTGAACCCTTGCCTGTGGTTGATTGGGAGGTCGTTCCAAGGTGTGGCAGGCAGCGAAAGACGTCCCCAGAGGCTGATCAGAAAGCCTCCCCGGTGCGTCTGACAAACAGGTTTCAGGTACTGTCTCTGGCTGAGCCAGATGCAGCTGCCTGCCCTGTTTCAGAGGATGATTCTCAGCTTTCAAGGTCTGGGCAATCGCAGCGGGTGGGCTTATTGGTAATTGGGAGCTCCAATGTTAGGCGCGTAATGGGGCCCCTTAGGGATATGGCGGCTAAGGAGGGGAAGAAATACGGACGCCATGAAGAGCACAGGGTGCAGCCAGCTGCGAGTGGTGGCACATGTCGGCACTAATGAAAGCTTTGGATCTCAGGAAATCCTCTCTGATTTGGTGAAGGCTGCCGGTCTTGCTTACGAGATGAAGGCAGAGCTCACCATCTGCAGCATCATTAACAGAACAGACTGCGGACCTTTGGTGCAGAGCCGGGTGGAGGGTCTGAATCAGAGGCTTAGACGGTTTTGCGACCGTGTTGGCTGCAGATTCATTGACTTGCGTCGTAGGGTGGTGGGGTTTCGGGTTCCGCTGAATAGGTCAGGAGTTCACTACACTCAGCTGGCGGCTACACGGGCAGCGGAGGCTGTGTGGCGTGGACTGGGCGGTTTTTTAGGTTAGAAGGACTCGGAAAAGTATGGGGTGCGCTGCAATCTCAAAGGGTGCATGGCAAATACAGGACGTGCTTGGATCAAGGAACAGTCGGAATTGTAGTTGTAAATTGTTGTAGTTGTGCTGGCAAAGTCCGTGAGCTTCAAGCGCTAATAGAAAGCACAGAAGCTGAAATCGTTATAGGTACAGAAAGCTGGCTAAACCCTAAATAAGTTCTGCAGAAATTTTTATGAAGTCTCAGACGGTGTTCAGGAAAGATAGATTAGGCAGAATTGGTGGTGGAGTGTTTGTGTCTGTCAGTAGTGGTTTATCTGTTAGTGAAGTTGAAGTAGATACTCCGTGCGAATTGGTATGGGTGGAGGCTATACTTACCAGCCGAACTAGGTTAATAATTGGCTCCTTCTACCGACCCACAGACTCCGATGATATAGTTGCTGAACGGTTCAGAGAAATTTTGAGTCTCGTAAAAAATAAATACTCCACTCATAGTTGGTGGGGACTTCAACCTTCCCTCGGTATGTTGGCAAAAATACTTGTTCAAAACCGGTGGTAGGAAGAAAATATCTTCCAAGATTGTCCTAATTGCTTTCTCCGAAAATTATTTCGAGCAGTTAGTCCACGAAACCACGCGAATTGTAAATGGTTGCGAAGACACACTTGACCTCTTAGCCACAAACAATCCAGAGATAATAGAGAGCATCATGACTGATACAAGGATTATTGATCACAAGGTCGTTGTAGCTAGGCTCAATAACGTTTCTTCCAAATCCACCAGAAACAAACGCAAAATAATTTTATTTAAAAAAGCGGATAAAGTGTCACTAGAAGCCTTCCTAAGAGACAATCTCCATTCCTTCCGAACTGACTATGCAAATGTAGACGAGATATGGCTGAAATTCAAAGATATAGTAGCAACAACAATTGAGAGATTCATATCTCATAAATTGGTAAGAGATGGAACTGATCCCCCATGGTACACAAAACAGGTCCGAACGCTTTTGCAGAGGCAACGGAAAAAGCATTCGAATTCAGAAGGACGCGAAATTCCGACGATAGGCTAAAGTTTACAGACGCGCGAAATTTGTCACGGACTTCAATGCGAGATGCCTTTAACAGGTTCCACAACGAAACATTGTCTCGAAATTTGGTGGAAAATCCGAAGAAACTCTGGTCGTATGAACACTACACAAGCGGCAAGACGAAGTCAATACCTTCGCTGCGCAGTGCCGATGGTACTGTTACCGACGACTGTGCCGCTAAAGCTGAGTTATTGAACGTAGTTTTCCGAAATTCCTTCACCAGGGAAGGCGAATGGAATATTCCAGAATTTGAAACACGAACAGCTGCTAGCATGAGTTTCTTAGAAGTAGATACCTTAGGGGTTGCGAAGCAACTCAAATCGCTTGATACGGGCAAGTCTTCAGGTCCAGATTGTATACCGATTAGGTTCCTTTCAGATTACGATGGTACAATAGCTCCCTAATTAGCAATCATATACAACTGCTCGCTCACCGATGCATCTGTACCTACAGGTTGGAAAATTACGCAGGTCGCACCAGTGATTAAGAAGGGTAGTAGGAGTAATCCATCGAAGTAAGACTTATACCATTCACGTCGGTTTTCAGTAGGCTTTTGGAGCATATATTGTATTCAAACGTTATGAATCACCTCGAAGGGAACGATCTATTGATACGTAATCAGCATGGTTTCAGGAAACATCGTTCTTGTGCAACGTAGCTAGCTCTTTATTCGCACGAAGTAAAGGCCGCTATCGACAGGGAATCTCAAGTTGATTCCGTATTTCTAGATTTCCAGAAAGCTTTTGACACCGTTCCTCACAAGCGACTTCTAATCAAGCAGCGGGCCTATGGCGTATCGTCTCAGTTGTGCGACTGGATTCGTGATTTCCTGTAATAGATGGCAAATCATCGAGTAAAACTGAAGTTATATCAGTTGTTCCTCAGGGAAGCGTCCTGGGACCTCTGCTGTTCCTGCTGTATATAAATAACATGGGTGACAATCTGAGTAGTTCTCTTAGGTTGTTCGCAGATGATGCTGTGATTTACCGTCTAGTAAGGTCATCCGAAGACCAGTATCAGCTGCAAAGCGATTTAGAAAAGATTGCTGTATGGTGTGGCAGGTGGCAGTTGAGGCTAAATAACGAAAAGTGTGAGGTGATCCGCGTGAGTTCCTAAAGAAATCCGTTGGAATTCAATTACTCGATAGATAGTACAATTCTCAAGGTTGTCAATTCAACTAAGTACCTGGGTGTTAAAATTACGATCAACTTCAGTTGGAAAGACCACATAGAAGATATTGTGGGGAAGGCGAGCCAAAGGTTACGTTTCATTGGCAGGACACATGGAAGATGCAACAAGTCCACTAAAGAGACGCGTTCGTCCTCTGTTAGAATATTACTGCGCGGTGTGGGATCCTTACCAGGTGGGATTGACGGAGGACATCGAAAGGGTGCAAAAAAGGGCAGCTCGTTTTGTATTATCACGTAATAGGGGAGAGGGTGTGGCAGATATGATACGCGAGTTGGGATGTAAGTCATTAAAGCAAAGAAGTCTTTCGTCGCGGCGAGATCTATTTACGAAATTTCAGTCACCAACTTTCTCTTCCGAATGCGAAAATATTTTGATGAGCCTAACCTACATAGGTAGGAATGATCATAAAAATAAAATAAGAGAAATCAGAGCTCGAACAGAAAGGTTTAGGTTTTCGTTTTCCCGCGCGCAGTTTCGGAGCGGAATGGTTGAGAGATAGTATGATTGTGGTTCGATGAACCCTCTGCCAAGCACTTAAATGTGAATTGCGGAGTAATCATGTAGATGTAGATGTAGATGAAGGGTGATTGGATGTAATAACGTACTGCTTTGTGGCATTTCGTTTAATCATGGAAATCAGACAAATATGTATCCCATGTTTTTAGCTGCTTGCTACAATAAAAACGACGGAGGGTTCCCAAATCTTTCATCATTCGTTCGTCTCGTCAGTTCTGTCTCTTACCTTGGTTTTGTGACCACAACTCGATTTCCTGTACCGGTTCATTCGACGTATTTTGTCCTGCTAAAGATTCATTTTCCCAACCTTTCTGCGGTCTGGATATTCCGTTTCAACCTGAGTAACCTGGATTTTGTTGTTGAAAACCTTTCAACTTTCCTGCCTAGTTTGCACGGTGGCTATAACTCGGATTATAGTTACCACCGTAGCTTCTAGGACCACATCCACTATTGTAGATCCGCGGCCCACCAAAACCATATTTGTTAATTGACTTCTGTGCATTTCCGAAACCATAGTAGTTATTGTTATGCCATGGGCGATTACCATTCCTTCTAAAGGGATTACCTTTTCCAACCCTATTATTGCCATTATAACTATTATTAAAGCCTAATCGGTTGCTGTTATTCACTTTACTACGGCTTTCTCTCACTGTACGTTGTTTCTTCGCGTCATCTTCACTGAAAATGAATTCAAGTTCTCTTAACATTCCTGTAAATGATTGTATATTATCTCCTGTCCTACCAACCAATGACTGCTGATAAGTTAACGGTAACTTTATTGTGCACATACGTATCAGTTCCCCATGACTTTATGGATTATGTAAAGACTGATTCTTTTTTGTCATTTCTTCGAATAATCTAACTGGTTTCTTTTATTCTGAATTTTCGAATAACTCTTTATGTAACAATGTATACTTTATTGTGTTTTGGGTTTCCGTGGACCAGTATCGCTCCTAGATTGCGGATTTAAATTGCTCTTGTGATTGACAGTTTGCAGCTGCTATGTGCATGGTTTCCTCTATTGCGTCCTCCTTATGCCCATAAATGAAGTCAAGTTTATGTCTAAGTGGCCATTGCTCCGGTAAACCTATCTTGAACTGATTTTAAACGTGCGTGGGTGTAAGCCGTTCCCACTTTCTTTGTAATGTTGGAATTTTCTGTCGAAAAGTTATCATTGTAAAATTTTTCCATTCCATCATGCAGCGTTTGTGTTTTCTCAACATTATCCGGTCCCTTGAACTGTGTCATGTTTCTCGTGTACCTTCTACCATATTTGGGTACTGAAATGACAGATTTACGTCCCATTTTGCATCGTATCTAAGAAGTGGTGTGCAGTTACTTAAACCGTACCGTAGCCCATGTATCGGACTGAAAGATTCGGTTAAATTTACCGTTGCTGGATCAGTGTCTTTCCTTACTATTTGATTCATATTGACTTGCGGTCAATAACCGGTTAAACTATCGCTTGGAAAATGAGAAATTGGTACATGTGTTGTCGCCACTTGTTCTGTTCTCGCGTCACTCGCTTACTTTCGGATGGTTGGCTGCCGCTCTCTTGGAATGCGCACGTTTACATTTTCTCCCTCTACTGCCCGTTGTGACCGCACATGGCCTGCTTCGCTCACCTGTGTTAACTGTTCCCTTCCAATTTGCTTCTCTTTCGTTTCGATATTCATTGACGCTACCTCTCGTGGATGTATGACTGGAATCTCATGCCACATTTGCTTCCGCTACTGCCAGGGAAGACTGAACAATTGACTTTTTTACTTCTGGATTTCTGTCTATCGGTATGTCGGGTGATACTACCGATTCTGTTGCCTCACTACTACTTTCTGTACGGCTCTCGATACACTGTTTCAATTCTGTACGAAGCTGTTCATACTGTTTCAGGTGTTTTGAGACTATGCTTTTAAAGCTGGTATCGATTCTTTTTAATGCGGCTCGCATGGCAAGTTTTCTGATATTGAGCTCTTCCACTATTTGTAGCGCCTTACCAGACTTCTTACGTGCTAATTTGGTGGCTCTGAGCACTATAGGACTTAACTTCTGAGGTCATCAGTCAAGTAGAACTTATAACTTCTTAAACCTAACTAACCTAAGGACATCACAAACATACATGCCCGAAGCAGGATTCGAACCTGCGACCGTAGAGGTCGCGCGGTTCCAGACTGTAGCGCCTAGAACCGCTTGCCCACTCCGGCCGGCTACGTGCTAAGTTGTTAACTCTTTGGTTAACATTAGACACTGCATCCTGCACCTGGTCAACGTCAGAACGCATTTTTTTCTGGTTAGCCATTAACGATTATATAAGCTCGTGAGAGTCTCTCGCCTTTCTCCGGATTTCAGGAAGCTGTTCATAAACTTCTTTTCGTAGTTTTTGCTAATCTTCGCTGACTTTTCGAATCCAGCATACGTTTCACATCTGAGACTATTTAAGGCAACATTAGTTGCCATAACCCCACATCTGTAGCTGTTTTTAAATTCGCTGTTTCTGTTTGAAGTCTGCTAACCCTGCATTTGTCTGCTCTACGACAGTAGTGAATTGCTTCAATATTGCGAAACCACTATCCGGCTCTTCGCCTTCATCGCCTGTCACTGTTTGACGTAAATTTTGCAGTTCGCGGTTTTCACGTGGTGTCTCACAGACTTCCGTACACAGTGCGGACGCACTTACACACATTCTTTCTGTGGAAACTGTCCCGTATGATTTAGAATCACAATATTTGGTTGCACGTATTGCAGTTTCTCGTCCTTTGATTCTGCTTCTGACACACTGGATCCGTCATTTATTTGTTTTTGTGCATTCTCAGACTGTTCCACCAATGGCAAAACTACCAACAAAGCCCTATCTGCGATAATCTCCGTTCTTCTGCCATCTCCGATCGTCTAACTAAGCTACGTCTTTCTCGAACTGCGCGAGCCTGAGCTCTCGTCAACATCAAGTTATATGATATTGCACGTTTCCAGAATATTATAGAAAGTGTCTTTATGTGAACATCATTAGCAGCTCTGTTTACTGTTTGTAGAATTTCAGACCAACTCAACAATGCTGTGAATAACTTCGCGCTGGCTGGCAGGGTGACGCACAAGCTACCTTTACACTAAAATAAGACTTATCTCATTTGTTAATGCAAAGTGTATGCTTTGGAGTACATATTTTCTGTATTCTGACCCCTATACCTATACATACATTGGGTAACCTCGTCACAAAACAAGAAAACAAAAAGAAGTTTTTTAATTGAGTACAAACACTTTAATTTCCCTTTCTAATTTGACGAATTGCCATCCAGGCAGACCAATTACCATCCTGGCAGAATCGCCATTCTGTAGGGTTCGTGTCTGATCAACAACAACTGTGTAAGCTATAAATAACTTTGGTTTAATTTTGCAAGATTATCGCAGAAATACACGTATTTACACGGTTTACAATGTCACGAACGCATCTCGTCCTCAGAAAGTGAAATAATCCTAAACACAACAATGGTTGATTTTAACTAGAAATTCCTTTACAAAATTATTCTTACAACTACGTCATGATGCTGTCCAGTGCTACGATAAATCATTTGATTCCGGTTCAAAGTTTGGTACTATTGAGGATGACGATCAAGTCTATGAAGGATGGTTAGTTTTGTGACAAGTTGAGCGAAAGGTTAGCCAAGGTCGTTCGAGTTTACAGTGGACGCAAGCTGGTGAACAACCAAGTTTACGCCTCTGCTCGCGGTAATCACCTTAGATGAGCTGTTATCTGCATGGCTCCTCTCGCCCACTGAAATTCCTATAAAATCTAATGAAGCCTTTGTTGACTTTTTCAGCTGAAATTCTCCCTATATTTATCGTGATGCGAGAAAACATGCACTCATTCCTAGTCTTGGAATATGGTGATATGCATGCACAAGGCTGGAGCAGCGTGCATATTAAAATGCCCTCTCAATCCTGGTGAGGACAATTAACTAACTGGCTCGTTCGTTCCACAATAGGAAGGAAAATATTTTATGATCATAGAGGCTATGTGGTTTGAGTGTACGTTGATAGTAATCAGATTTTACTGCATTTAAGTTGTTCTTTTAATTATAATTTTATGATCAATATTTTATTGCCTTTAGAGACCACATGTGATTATCTGGGAAAATTCTGATTTGGCTATGTGCCGTTAGAATATTTGATGTAACCTTACATTAAGCAATCCCAACATGCCCACAACACTACACAAACATCTATTAGGCGCACTACGGATGTAGTGTTGTGGACATGTTGGGAATGTGGATCTCACGGTGAGCGTGCAAGGAATAAGTCCCTGCAGACGCCCTATCCTCTGTGCCCGCGGTGGCTCAGATGGATAGAGCGTCTGCTATGTAAGTAGGAGATCCCGGGTTCGAGTCCCGGTCGGGGCACACATTTTCAACATGTCCCCAATGAAGTGTATCAACGCTTGCTTGCAGCTAGGGTGTCTATTTCATTATCATTTTATTTCTAGCAAAGCTGCATGGTTATCCACGGTAACTGTTCTTTCGGGAACAGATACTACCGTCAGATATAGTTAAAAATATGGGTTCCCGATCTTTGACCTTCTTGTGCGAACGCACACGCTATGCCCGAACTCGTATGGGACTTGGTAGATTAATCTGCCACGAGTAATGAGCATGATGGGCAAACATCTATTAGGCACACTACGAATATAGTGTTGTGGACATGTTGGGAATGTGGACCTCACGGGGAGCGTGCAAGGGATAAGTACCTGCAGACGCCCTGTGCCCGCGGTGGCTCAGAAGGATAGAGCGTCTGCCATGCAAGCTGGAGATCCCGGGTTCGAGTCCCGGTTGGGGCACACATTTTCAACATGTCCCCAATGAAGTGTATCAACGCCTGCTTGCAGCTAGGATGTCTATTTAATTATCATTTCAGCTTTAGGAACTTTTATTCAGAAACTATATTTACGATCATATTGGTTATCATGGCGAATGTTAATTTGGTATTTTAAAATCAAGTTATAAAGGGAAAAAAGTCTTTTGTTAGAGAAATAGAGCCTGGCTGTGCTCCCCACAACTTCCACATATTCAAGATATTGGCCTTCAAGCGTTGTCTTATGTTTTCTCCAGTATACACAACAGCTAAGTGATGTCTTTGAAAACGGCTCTTTTTTCGACATGTGCATACCGTATCATTTTCAAAGCACAGATGCGTCTGGAAAATGATACTGTCTGCACCTGTAGACTTACTGGCTGTGCTAAACATGTCACCTGACTGTGTTCCAGTAAGTTATTTGGGATACTGTGAATTGTCCAACATCCTGAATATTGTTCACTGAAAGTTAAACGCAGTTTTCATTTCTAATTCTTAGAACATTTCAACGTCCCTCTACATGCATTGCAAGGTCGACTGCTAGTATATATTCTGGTATGAAAAGTCACTGACCCAGGAGCTAAGAACATAGCCAAGGCTTCCATGCCTCAACAATACACCGAAGGTGCAGCCACAGCAAAGGGGTATCTGTGGACAGGCCAGACCAACATGGGCTTACTGCAGAGGGACAGCTACGTTTTCAGTAGATTCAGGGTAAACAGTCTGGATGACTGCCTGACTTTGCTTTGTACCAAAAGCAGACACAGCCTTGTTGTGCTGACACTACGAACCGTTGAAAGGAAGGGGAAACCAATCCCATTACTTTCCCTGAGGTCTTCCAGCCATTGACTAAAATATTCCGGGAGTAAAGTTCTTCCCCATTCAGATATCCAGGAGGGCATTGTTCAGGACATTATCATCAGGAAAAACAAAACAAATGATCTTTGGCTCGCAGTGTTTAATGTTAGGTCACTTAATCGGGTAGGTTACGTACACGTACAGACACTCGTTAAGACAGTGATAAATTCCAACAGCAGAGTCATCATCTGCCTAAAGTGTCACTGGATGTGGTATGTACGTCCCTCTCTTTGCTACTGTCAGCTATCACACACAGGAGGCTCCTCAGCATACTTCACGAAGCTGAGAGCACAATGTACCAGTCGTCCCATCCACCCATCCACATCGCAGATAGCCACGCTGACCACTCAGCTGTGGTTGTGGAACTATATGGATAGGTAGTTTAGGACATCTCAAAAGGGAAATGGATAGGCTGAAGTTTAGTATAGAGGTGATTACTGAAGTTCGGTGGTAGGGTGATCAAGACTTTTGGTCAGGTGTGTAAAGGATGATAAATGCTAAATCGAAGTAACGGCGTACTGGGTCTAATAATTAAAAATTTACCGATCCTCAGATGATTAAGTTGCTGAACAGCACAAAGAAAATTTTACGATCAACGCAAGTAGGTACCAACAACAGTCGGTGATGACTTCAATCCACCCTCGATACATTGGCGTAAATACGATTTTGAGCCAATGATGCTGTAGCAGCAGCACCGTTTAGGATAGGGAAAGTTAGTTTTCTGCAAAATTTGGAGCATGAGTTACAGCCAGGTGTGGGCTGGATTGCAGTATGATACGCATACCACCATTTCAGAAAGCAAATAGAGGCCACAGGGGCATAGAAGTGCCGGAGAGGGCGCACACAACAGTTTCCATGGCGCAGGTCACAGGCAGAAGTGGACCCCTGGCCAACCTAAGTATTATGCATATGTGACACGAAGCAGCACGCTTGGCTAAACAGAGGCGCACAGCCGAGTATAAATAGGTGCAGTTTTCTAATGAGATTCATTCAAGTGTGGCAGCTCTCCTGGACAGCGGGGCGTATCACACCATCAGGCTACATGCAGCAACAGACGGGGCTCCAGAGGCCCAGTCCACGGCGGGTCGTTGGTTCGACCCTCTGTGGCCGACGTGGGGTCCACAGTCAGCGGCAGGCCACTCTTCGGCACGCCACTGCGGGCATTCATCGCGGCTTCCGCACATGCCAGAGATTTCGCGAAGGCCGCAAATTCGGACGCCACATAACGGGCGCTTGTTCGTTGCCACGATCTCAGCCGTGCCAGCGAGGAGAAGGACGCCTCTGGCCACCCGCATCTCACACGAAGTAGTGCTGAGTCAGCGGCTGCCACAGCCATCCTGACCATCAGAACTCAGCAGGCTGGCCAAGACTGGCGCGACACAGCGTTGTGTTGCACAGGCCAGTGGTTTGCTTCCTCAGCATTGCAGGGCCCTGTGACGCAGACCAAGGTGAACGGAGCACTGTAGTGGAAGCAAATAAATCATTTGGAAAGTTATCGACGAGTTTTAATACGGCTCCACCTGGCACCCACCCACTACATTTGAGGTCTTCTTGCTACATTTGGTCATTCTGGTACATTCGCTGGCAGAAGTCGCCACTACAATACGTAAAAAATATCAGCAGAAATTGTAATAACTTCTTTATCCGAAAGTAAATTTGAAAAGTTGGTAGAGATGCCCACTCAAAGAATAAACGGTAGTGAAAAGGTACTTCACCATATAACACTAAATAATTCTGAGGACCATGATGGATACAAGATTTAGTGATCTTAAGATCGTTGTAGTAAGACTGACCACCGCAACACGCAAATCCACCAAAAATTAACGCAAAATATATCTATTTCAAACATCAGACAATAATTCACTTGACTTAATCATACGAAACAGTTTCGCTCTTCCCCAAGTAACTCAGTTTGTGAACCAGAAGTTGCTTGCATTCTAGGATGTAGTATCTGAGGCACTTAAGAGATTGAATCTAATTAAAATAATGAAAGATAATGCTGATCACCAATTTTATATAGAACAGGAACACTGTTGCAGAAGCAACGAAAAATTCAGGAGAAGTGTAGACAAAATCTCCATGATTTACGATCTCGTACTGAAGCTCGAAATTTGGTGATGACTTCAATACGAGATGCTTTTAATAGATTCTACAACTAAATTCCCAAAATCTAACAGAATATCCATAGAGAATCTTGTCATATGTAAGGTACACCATAGGAAAAACCAGTCAATACATTGCACGATTCAATGACAATATTACCCATTAAAGCGCCACTAAATCGGAGTTATTAAACACAGCCAACTTTACTTAGGAGTGTATAGCCTCAGCCTCGCGAAGTAGTTGAAATCACTTAAGAGAATCTCCTTTTCCGGTTAGTATAAAAATTAGGTTCATTTCAAATTATGATGGTACAGTAGACCCATATTTATCAGCCGGTGGCTCGACGAAAAATCCGTACCAAAAAACTGGGAGATGGCATATATCACAACAGTGTTCACGAAAGGAAGTTGGAGTAATCCACTAAATTACAGACCTACATCAGTGACGTCTATGTGGAGTAGGATTGATTGAACATTCTGAATAAACTCGAAGGCATACAGTCTATTGTCGCATAGTCGGCACGGATTCAGGAAATATCGTTCTTGTGAAACTACTACCTCTTTACTCACATGAAGTATTGAGAGATATCGTAAACTGTATACATATATCTTGATTTCGAGAAGGCTTTTAACACTGTTCCTCGCAAGAGACTTCTGATTCAATACCAAACCTCCCGAGGTTCGCTTCAGTTGTGTGACTGGATTCGTGATCTACTGTCAGAAAAGTCACAATACGAGATGATTGACGGAAAGTCATCCAGTAAACAGAAGTGAAGTCTGGAGTTCCGCAAGGAAGCGTTACAGCACCTCTGCTGTTCCTAATCTTCATAAATTACTCAGAAAACAATCTGAGTTCCAATTTTAGATTGTCTGCAGATGACGCTGTCGTTTGCCGTGTTGTAAAAATCATCAAGAGGTCAAAACCAATTACAGAGTGGTTTACATGTAATATCTATATGGCACAGAAAGTGGCAAATGTCTCTCAGTAAGAAAAAGTTTGACGTCATACGCATGAGCACGATAAGAAATCCATTAACTGATATGACATGAATGATGCAGATAGTGGAGGAGGCATCTCCGTACCGTTGGCTGTCTCCGAAGAACAGACTTCAGAAAAAAATCACGTAAATTTATTGATTGTCAATTCAACTAAAAATCTAAAAATTAAAATAACTGCCTAGTTAAATTGGAACAGTCACATACTAATGTTCTGGGGAAGCAAACCAAAGATTTCTGGTTGGTTGAAGAGCAAAGAGACTGAAGAACAGTGTTATCAGTTCTTTTTCCTCACTCAAACTGGTCTTGGATTGAAAACATTCCTTGAAAGAGTCTAGGAAAGTAGAAAAGCCCTAAAACTAAATAAGAACCACACTTAAAGAGAAAACGAAAAAAAAGAAAGGCGAAAACGTGGACTACAAGCAAAAATAGTGCTATAAGGTATTAAAGGAATGTAACAGATGACCTCGGCTGGCTGACCACAAGAACAAAAAGAAGAATGAGCTAGTCGCTCTGCAACACACTGAAATCTGTACCTAAAACACAAGGCTAGCGGAGCACATATAGGGAAAAGACGACCTTCAAAGCTAACAAACAGCTAAGAAAGAGGGCTGAAGAGTTGAAATGGAGGGAGGATAAAGGCCCAGGAGAGAGGACTAAACGCCCACCCTTAGACTGAGACATAAATACACCCTCTCGAAGAAAACTACATCGGCCGTCGAGGTATTCTCATAACAGCGTAGGCAGTGTGGCGGAAAGGTTAAAAGCCCACCACAGGGCGGCTACAATTGGGTTGTCCACCGAGAGGTGGACCACTATCGAGTGGGGACCACAGCGACGCTGTGGTGGATCCTCAAGACAGAGAGCTGTCACTGAGTCAGCGAAGTATGGCCGACGCAGGGCCGGCAAAGGAATGCGTTTTATTTCGAACCCTTATGAGATGCAATACGCCTTCTAAAGAGACTGCCTACACAACAACTTTCTGTCCCTGTTAGAGTATCCCTGTACGGTATGGGATCCGAACAGAAAGCACTGATGGAGGACATTGAAAAAGTCCTGAGAAGGGTTATCGCCAAACAGGGATGGACATCATTAAAATAGGGGCGTTTTTCATTGCAGGGAGCTCTTTTCACGAAACTGCAATCACAAACTTTCTTCTCTAAACTTGTTTAACATTTATGAAAGAAGGTTGTACATGTGAAAGAGATCTACAGACAAAGGAAGGTTTTAGAGTGATTACACAGGCTAAAGGTGGAGAAACGTTACTGCAGAAAATACCTTAGACTTACGTTTTTATGGTGGGAAATCCTAATATTTTACTTAAAAACTATATTATCCACCATTTCTTCACATTTTACAGGAAGATTTATTAAATTAAGCGATTTTTAAAAGAATGTAACAGGTTTTATATAGTTAAAATAATTAAAAAAGAGTTGTAATGACTGTAAATGCGTTGGTAGCACTGCTGAAAAAACTTTGCTGCCAATTATAGCTCGATTCTGTTTTTGTTTTAACAGACGGTGTTTTGTTGACTATCAACCATACCTCACTTTTCCATTTCCTATATATGTGCTCAGTACAATGTCTAAACGTAGTTGTAATATCTCTGGTGACAGTTTTTGTTATATTTGTGGTGAATTTGTGATTAAAAAATACCAAAGAAACATTACAGACTTTGTGAAGAAGATTTATCTATCATACTTTGCATCTAAACTTAGTGATCAAGATAAATCTTGGGCGCCACATAAGGTATGTTATGTGTGTGTTGAAGATGTGAGAAAATGATCCAAAAAGGAGAAAAAAGCCTTTACATTTTCTGTTCCTATGACATGGAGGGAGCCGAGAAATCATTTCAATGATTGCTTCTTTTGCATTGTTGATATTACTGGTCATAATTCGAAAAACAAGAAGGTAATAAGCTACCCTAACCTTCCGTCCGCCATCCGAACTGTAGGGCATGGTGTACATTTGTCTGTTCCTCAACCACTAGATGATTTAAATTATATTCCAACAGAAGTATTTTCTGATGTACAATGTGAATGAGATGACCCAGATGATGCATTCCATTGTAATACAGAAAGTCTAGAGCTCAAATTGTTTACACAGACCGAGCTTATCGATTTGGTTAGGGATATGGGCTTAACGAAAGGAAAGCTGAATTGCTTTGCTCTAGATTAAAAGAAAAAAACTTATTCGCACTTGGAACCAGTATATACATGTATAGAAAGAGAGAGCAGTGATTTTCCAAGACTTTTCAACAAGAAGGTGGTTTTGTGTACTGCTCACACATTCCCTGTCTGAAGAATGATTTCGTATTGAATGCAAAAAGGAAGACTGGAGGCTGCTTATTGTTTCATCCGAAACTATTGTAAAGGCAGTTTTATTGCACAATGGTAATATGTATGCATCTATACCTGTTGGACATTCTGTACATTTGAAACAAAGCTTGAAATAATGATAAATAAAGTAGGATATTCTGCTAATGGTTGGACGATATGTGGTGATCTAAAAGTAACATGCATGTTCCTTGGCTTTACCAAATTTCCATATTTCTTGTGTGAACGGGACAGTGGGGCTAAGGATCAACATTGGTGCAGAAAGAACTGGCCTGTGTAGGAGTCTTTAAAACCTGGTTAGAAGAACATTCCACACAAAAACCTTGTAGATCGAAAAAACGTACTCCTACCACCTCTACATATATATAGTTAGGGCTAATGAAGCAGTTTGTAAAGGCTTTGCCTAAAGATAGTCCTTGTTTATGTATCTCTGCCAGAAGTTTCCACACCTTAAAAAAAATGGTTCAAATGGCTCTGAGAACTATGGGACTCAACAGCTGTGGTCATAAGTCCCCCAGACCTTAGAACTACTTAAACCTAACTAACCTAAGGACATCACACACATCCATGACCGAGGCAGGATTCGAACCTGCGACCGTAGCAGTCACGCGGTTCCGGACTGAGCGCCTAGAACCGCACGGCCACCACAACCGGCTCCACACCTTCCAGAAGCTAAACTAAAAGAAGGCGTTTTTGTCAAACTGACATTAGAAAATCGGTATTTGATGTTAACTTTGAATCCACAATGACCTTAAATAAGAAACAAGCATGGGTATCATTCAAGCAATTCGTTGCAAGGTTCTTAGGACATGAAAAAGACCGAGAATATGTTTCTATTATAGCTACAATGTAAAATAAGTTTAAAACTTTAGGCTGTTTCGCCAGAACATTAAAGTGATGGAAAAACGCTACCAAGGCCGCTGGGAACACCAACATGATGAGGGACTACTGTTGGTCACTTCACCGAGAGGTTCAGCAAGCGACTCATCGTAGAAAAAGCTACACAAGAAGCTTCAAAGAAAAAAGAGAAAGTAAATACAAACCAATTCCAGCTGACATGTGAAACCTCTATTAACACAAACCATTATTTTAAGTAGCTTACTGTAAATATAAACCATGCTTATGTTGTAACAAAGCGTTTCTTTAATTTCTCCATTTACCGTGTAGCATAGGATTTTATACTGTATTGTGAAAAGAATGTTGCTCGAAAACTGTGGGTGATACAAAAAAACTAAGGCTAGCTTTGGATTCAGCTCATAAAAATCTATAATGATCAGCTATCAAAGTAGAAAAGATTTAAAAAAAAAATTCGTTCGCATGTGTTGTCTTAAGGAGGTGGGAGCAGTATAAGTTGAAAGGGCAGAGGTTTCCGAGAGTTTCAAAGGGAGCGTTAGGCAACGATAGAATGAAACAGGGGAAATGAATTGAAAGGCAAAGCTCCAGATTTAGTGGGGAAGTGGATAGGACTGGTTGTAACTCGAACATTCCTTACTAAAAAAATTATTAATTTTCAGTAGCTGAACAATCATTTTTACACAATGGCTGAACTTGCATTTCATGCATTCCGCTGATACCATGTGTTAGTCTCTTCCTTTATTTATGCTCCAATTATTATTTAATCAGCTTCGGCTTACACTGAAATCATTTGTTTTGTTTTTTGGCATTGAATTACAAGAGAATATGCAAAGATAATACCCAAAAAATTAAAAAAATAGTAAAACATTTTTTAAAGTTAACCTCCATTGAACAAAGTATCATTTCAATCCAGTAAGCTGAAATTAAGAAAGGACAATACCGGAAGACAGTTCTTTTACAGTAACATAACAATTCGAGAGCACACTTACCATGAAATTACCACAAGTTAAGTCGGTCTACCAAAAGCATTTACGAGAGCACTTGTTAACTACCCAAAGCTCATGGAGAAAATGATCAGCTTATGTTCCCACCCGATGATTTGTAGTAGTTAACTAAAAGAAATGCAATTTGTAAAATTCAGCTTACCAAAAAAGTTACCAACATATTAACCTGAGAGCTCTCCACTATTTCCGATAATTACTACACCCTGTGTCAGTACACACAGTCTTCGAACAAGAAATAATTCCTGTGTACCATATAACTGTACACAGTGAGATTTTGCAATGACAGAAAGGATAACCTTTTATCAAAGTACCATGTACGAACGAACTTTACTTAACTTCTGCCCACCCCTTGGACCAGTCGTGCCTTTGTACTACTCATACCACATTTCTCAGGACTGACTACCAGAACAACAGGCCCTTCTCGACCAATACGGCAGGTTACTGTTCGTGCCTTACTTTACACAAACCAAATCGACTTATTCGTTACCGGCGTTGTCCATATTTATCCCCCCCTTAGAATATCAGCTTAACAACACAGTTCTATGAGGTACCGGAACAAGATCCTTCCTCTGGTGAAACCGAAGCCAATCCTCTCGCTTTCAGTTACCAAAAGTTTCAGAAGTTCCGCAAGTGATGTACCAACATTCTACGTAAGATGGATCTCATGCCGTGCCGTATTCTTTTTCCGAACTAGCCAAAGTCTGAGCTTGGGCCTTCCTTCACACATGCATGCTCCTCCGCTCTCAGCAGCCTCAGCAAAGCCGTCCAACCGATACCCGCTATACTTGCCAACTCTCACTGCGCGTTCAGAGCCATTTTTCCTCCTTGCCTCGCATGCCTCATCCATCCAAACAAAGACATGTGTGAAGACAAACCAGTCATTGATCTCAGAGGAAATGTCGAATCATGTAACATGGGTCATGAATATAGTAGAAAGCGAATGGGTAGCTTTGAGAGATGGAAGCTATGGAGTCAGCAGAGGATCAGATAGGTGAAAAGATAAGACTTAGTAGAAAACCTTGGATATCACAGGGCATATTTAATTTGATTTATGAAAGGGGAAAATATAACAATGCTGTTAATTAAGCAGGCGAAACAGAAGAAAAGTTTGAAAATGAGATTGAAAGGAAATGGAAAATGGCTAATCACGGGTGTCTAGACAAAAATTGTAAATTTATAGAAAAATGTGCAACTTTGAGAGATTTGGTAGTCCTAAGAGAAATTAAACAGGCGTTTGGAGTAAAAAGAAGCAGCCATATGAGTATCAAGAGCTCAGACAGAAAAACAGTTACAAGCAAAAGAAGGGAAGCCTGGAAGGTGGAAGGAATATGAAGAGGGAATATTCAAGGGAAATGAACTTGAAAGGCAACATTTAGAAAGGGAAGAGGAAGTAGAGGATGTAGAGATGGGAGTGTATGGCACTTCCTCTGAGTTGGTTGGTAATAACAGCTCACTTTCTTAATGATGACTTTTTGCTAATTAATAACGTTTAATTACCGTCGATGAATTTCAGAAAGTGCAACCACTATGTTTATTAACGTCTTTGTAGACGACATTTATGAAATCAGAATAAGGAAATCATGCCACGAGGTTCTAATAACACCTTGAACTTTGAAATGATCAATTCTGGGACAATAATACCTAACGTCAACCATTACTCACGAACTGACAACCAGAACTGGCGCACTCCATGCCAAAAACGAGCAACATCGTATTTGTATCTTGTAACCAAAAAGGTTCAGCACAAGTTGTCCAGCTCACAGAAGCTTTATTTCTTCTCCTAACGAAAGAGGCACAGCAATGACGTCAAATGATGTGGTCATCTGAAGCCCCCAGCGCGCCTTGCAGCGGCGCGAAGACACCTGCAGCTGCTGCGCGAGGCAAGATATTAACTTTGCCCCGTAATCATGCTACACAGTTTCACTACAGAGGTCTTGACAGAAAACGCACTTCTTCCACAGAATCACCAACAGAAAAGTATTAGCCACGTAAACGAATGAAAAAGTTATAAAAATCAAAAAATATGCCAAAAGAAGATTGGCAAATACCAAATTTATGCCAGTGTGTATGGACAGTGATAGATAAAATTTTATCTGTACATATGGTCACAAAACCATGCAGTCCTAAATGACAGTGGCATTTACAAAGTCATTCTTCTCACGCTCCGCATGTGGGGGGAGCAGGAAGAAAAGTAACATGTGTTACATTCATTTCACAGTGATTTGCAAAGTACAGATGCATGTATTATGTGTCTACATTTTTATCTAGTATCAACTTACTGATAAATGTCAAATATTCTGGATAAATTCAGAAGATTTCATCGATGTGGTAAAAGGAGTCTTTCAGCAATCCTTTTTAAAGAGATATTTCTCAGGAGTTATTGAGAATGCAAGAGAATGAAGACAGTACATTGATGACTTTTTGAAGTCTGTAAATAGTGCACACTGATTGATGGCTACATACATTTTTCTTTGTGGATGTATATATTGCAGCTACTGGTATAGCGGCTAAAATCTTTCAATGGTATTTTGCAAATATCCGCGTTTCATTGAGACTCCAAATATCCTATGTATCTTAGATCCACTGATGACATTTGAAGAATATTGATTCTCTGTGATAGTTGTAACCAAAATAAAAATTTTCTGCATCAGCTCATGTGAGTTCATAGTATCAAACAAACACAAAGCCAAGTATATTGCTGGAAACTGTTAAAATACCTGGAAAGACGAAGTCAATTTTGATCCGTGACGGAATAAGCCACTTGTGGGGTAGCAGACGTAATGATAATAATTTCAACGTCGTCCGCCAACAGACACCTTAGTGGCATAGCTATCAGAGCGCCAGAAGGCTCAGTATGGTGCAAACATGTAAAGTAAGAAGGAAATCACGCCACGGAGACTAACTCGTGCTATCTATAGCCACCTGAGCAAGTGGAAGTCCGAGTAGAGGGGTGGTTATTTGGTGAACTGCCACGCAAGTTGGACTTCTGCGTCAGTTGCGCAACTAAGCTGGTATCAGAGGACCTTTGAACATTCTCACAGCCGTAGACCGTTCTAAACACCCATGCCGTATAGACGCCTGCCAGGATCGTCGTATTGTATGGACGGCAGTGGCAGATCGTACATCTACCACAGCACATATAAGACGTGTCAACTGGAACTATTGCAATGGGGATTCAAGCACGGGCACCTCTAACGTGTCTGCCACTCACGCACAGTGTCGGTGTGCTAGGCTCGACTGTTACCGAGAGAGGACCATTTGTGAGATGAAATGACGGGCCATGTACTGCCTGCACGCAAATCATTGTCCTTTGCACAAATGACGTACACCTGGTGACCACTGTGTCAGACTCCATTCGTACAAAGCACACTGGTCCTTATGATCAGGGATGCGATAAGCTACAACCCCCGTTCCCCTGGAGGGGACACTAAGCAGAGCTCGATAAGTGCATGTTGTAGTTAGATACGTTTTTATACAAGACGTGGAACACCTTTACTGGCCAACACAATCTCCAAACTTGTATCGAGTCAAGCACGTGTGAGATATGATGAGAAAGAAAAGTGACCCGTGCAATTCGTCAACCGACAACTTTTACAGAACTACTAGGCCGGTCATGCACGCGTGGCATAACGCATCTCAGGAAAGTAATAGCCATCTGTACTATGGGCTGGATGCCAGAATCACTACATGCATTGCCGCCCCTGGAGGACACACGACGTAATAATATGGGTTTTTCAGTACGGCTCGATATCTTGTACTGCGGAATCGCTTGTGTCACCGATCTGTAATTGTAATGATTCCATGTACGCCACATGAACTGTTGCAACAGTGAATTTTGAGTGTATAGCCTATTAAAGTTCTAAAAGGCAGTACTAATTCCTTTTTCCATGTAGTGTATTTCAAATGTGGACGGCGAGATGCCAGTGTTCCTTGCGTACCAATTCTTCATGAATTATGCAGGGAGAAGTTGAAGAATCACAAGCACGAACCACTTACAAGCATAACAAAACTTTTTTTTTTTAAATTTCCTCGTGTCATCCATTCTTTTACACGGAAGTTACATTACAGCACGAAAATTTTCACAACACAGAATAAAGGTATATACGTGACGCTTAGTAGTTGCATGAAGTAAATGGAACAGGCGAAAACTGTGCAAGTAAGTTATTGACATTAGTTAGGTGCCACAAGTGGAAATTTTACAGTTGACTTTACAGTGGTCGTAACAGTATTGATAAATACAACACTCAATTGAAAGACATTTCCCCTTCATAATGAACCACATTATAGTAATTTACGGACTGGGACTCTACTAGAGATTCTATTTACCCTATACTCCATGCTCTATTTAAAAATTATTATATAAGATGAATTGGAACTTAGGAAATAGGGATGAAGGGTACACTTAACATGGAAGGTCAAGGCCTCTATAATGTCACTCTTTAAACACAAAAACTAGCAATTCAAGAAACAAATTACCATTTTATTATAGACCACATTAATCAGATAGCTAACATACAACCAAAATGTGGCCATCGTTAAGATAATATCGAAAAACGACAGCTTCCTTCTTCAGCAAGCAGCAAATTATAATTACTTAACGAACAGTAAATTACATCAGAAGTGGTTTAAAGATATGTGGAATGTGACACCAAATATATATATTTCTTGAGCAATAACACAAGTAGCACATTAGAGTTAATATAATTCGTAGGAAAGGAATTTAAAAAAAAATTAAATTATACATGCGAGTTTATCAAACGGGCAGTGACGCCAGGCTGACCTGGGCAAAAGGTGACTAACTTAAAATGCTGGAAGCAGCAGATCAATCGTCCAAATCAACACCTAAACGCCGGGGCCCAACCGGGTGTCACTTCCCACTAGACGACACGTCACAGCTTCTGTGCACTGAAGCAGAACGTGGCGCCGCTCCCACACACCCCAACTCGTAGAAAGCGAACACAAACAGACCGCAGAAAACACGGCAAACACCCAACAAATACCAATTAATATGAATTATGAGATCAATAATATAAATTAAAAAACCGATAAGTGACATTAACAGAATATCAATGCTGCAAAACATTTAAACTAAGAAATGTACACAAATCCAATGATGAGAATATAGTGTCAGACCTTTACACTCAGTTTTCCAAACAATATTTCCACATGATAAAGACCGACAATGAAATGGAGAAATTTCAAGATAATTTTACGTTAATCAAATGCACAACTTCAACACAAACTAGGTTTTGTGCACCTTAATTTCATTACATAGGTCTGCAATGTAACTGAATTGTTTAAGTTTGGTATGCAGCAAATTACAACTAGATTATGACCTAATATCTTCAATAGCTTACAGTCACTACATATTTCGGGGACGCCGATTTCCTGAAGGAAGTATTGACTGCTGGTCTCCTTCCGGTCACACCTCTTGCCGGCTCCTCTTATTTCATCACCATATACACTAGACCAACCAAACAATCCACAAATGACAGTCGCTACAACACAAATGGTTCCACGAAACGAAGGCACCAAAACCACTTACACCTCCGATGGAGAGCGTTGTTCAATTTGGTCTCGAGGAAATGGTCTGTTCGAGAAAACAGGTTCCAAGGCAAAGGCGACGAGCAGCACCCGGAGTTGAGATCAGGCTGGTGCAGCACTAACACGCGACCGTCCTGCAAGGTAGACCGGCCGCGCCACTGCTTGCCGAGCACGCGTGTTTTGTTCCTTCATCCCCTGAAGCACGTTCTAGCGCCTCGTAGCGAGTCCGACGACCAACTCCCCTACCGTAAACACCCGCCGCCAGATCACAGCATGGGCAAAGATCGTATTACAGCTGGGTAATCGATAGTATTGCCAAAGAGCTGGTGTGCCAGAAAAGGATCACCACTTCTCACGAATCACTGGTTTTTGGTCTTCTGAGATTTTCAGGTGCGAAAATTTTGAAGAGCATTAGGTTAAAATCCAAGAATATATGAAATGTTAAATCTAATATTTAAGTGTCTCACTCTTATCAATGCATATTTATCTCTGGTCAGGTTATCTTTTTAAGAAGAATAGCTACTACCTATCGTCCGCCCCCGGTATCTGAGTGGTCAGCGCAACAGAATGTCAGTCCCAAGGACCCGGGTTCGATTTCCGACTGGGTCGGAGATTTTATCCGCTCAGGGACTGGGTGTTGTGTTGTCCTAATCATCATCATTTCATCCCCATCGACGCGCAAGTCGCCGAAGTGGCGTCAAATCGAAAGACTTGCTCCCAGTGAACAGTCTACCCGACAAGAGGCCCAAGTCACACTACCCGTCGACAGCTTTAATTAAAGTAATAAACAAATGGTCTCATATGAAAATATTTGCCTCGTTTGAGCCGTGCTTGTTGAAACTCTTTGCCTAGTGTTGTCAGCTACAGTCTCCTTGACATTGTAAGTGTTGACACTTTCGTGGCACGGTAAGGGATTTAAGAGAGCGTGCAGATGACTCATGATCTGCTTGGAAGAGCTGTTTCCGTGAAGCTTCGCGTGATACCGCGACATGCACTAGCTGATCACGACATTATTTCACTTGGTCTCCCGTGGCTTTTACCGAAAACACGCGGTGACGTTACAGTAAACAACTACAGTGGTGACTAACGAAAGCGCAGAGCACTATTAATTCCTTCAAGACAGCTGTGCATATTCAGCCCTAAAGCATCGACTGCACACCGACCAGCGCAGTGTCCCGAAACGGAGTTAAGAAGGCGCTGCCCCCCACGCCAGTGGAAAGAGTGGGTAGCGCCCTACCTCCTGAAAGACAGTCTTCAGCGTCTCCTGTCATCAGTGATTTAACCAGCCGTTCACTGCTGATCGGCCCAGTCCGGTCACCGGGTTCGAGAGCATCAGTACTAAGTAATATCAAGACGACACTCAGACTGCGTTCTGCGAGTAGTAATAGTGAAAAGAACTTGCATGTAGGAGGCTGGGGTGCCATACTATAGTGGTGGACTAATATCTGAGGGCCGTGGTGGTCTCATCATTCCTGTATGACTGATGTTTACATCTCGGGCCAAACATTTGCGTACTGGGGAGTTGCACCTTCCTCATGCCTGTGCAATGGCAACCCATTTTCTGTAGCTAAACTTGAGGCGTGTTGCTGCTCCTTTGACTGGTACGTCGCCACATACATCATCCATGTTTCTCTTTGGCCGCCTGCGGCAATGATAGTCAGCAGCATTCCTTGTGGCGTTAAGCTTTGGTGATTCGATTGCCCACAACCTTCCCCACCCTTTCTCCCCTCCATCTTACGCAATCATTGCTGAGTGACGTTTGTTATTTGACAGTAAACTGAAGCGGATCGTTCTATGGGCTGTGTCTGGCCTCATCCTTTATGTGGATCAGCATCCTGTTTGCAAGACGCTGCCTAAATCAAATAATTATTTAATTGTAAGTGGGTATCAGTTTCAGAATAAGAATTAAAGTTTCACTCTCTGCCGTTTCCTGTACTTAACTGCCTTTTATGTGTATGTTAGTGCATAAGTTCGTAGCGTTTTTCCGTAAGATTAATAAATGCTACAGGTACACGTAACAGATACTTTAGTCGTCAAAAATATATTCTACACTATTTATAACAGACCGCCAACGCTGCGGTAACTTCTCGATTCCGCTGCGGTAGAAATCACGTGGTTTCGAGGCGATGAACTTGTCCAGCCACATTCGGAGCGCATATCCGTCTGAAAAGTAATTTCCTTGATGTTTGTTCCACGGAGAGCGGAAAACATTAAAATCTGAGGACGCCAAATAAGGTGAATAAGGTGGGAACGGAATGACTTCTCAAACCAACTGGTTTACAGTATTTTGTGAGTAAGAGAATGCTGGAGGACCTTATAGTGGTGTATTTTCATGCAATGCTCCTGGTCGTTGATCTTGGATTGCATCTACGAGACGTCTCAGTTGTTGACAGCAAATGGCAGCAGTGATGGTTACAGCACACCGCTGCTGTTCGACCAGATGCATTGCACTGTCTTTTGTGGATGTGTGCAGGTATTTCTCCGGGCAGTTGCTGCATTGTTTAGTCTCAACCATTCCTTTCTCTTTCTTATGCTAGCGTAAAGACACCATTTCTAGTCACCAGTTACGATACAGGATAGGGATGGTCAGTATTGCTCACTAGCTAGTTGATGAGCAAAAAGATATGCAAATATCGTCACACACTCATATTTGTGACTTTAGCTTAGAGCAAAGAAGTACCCATACACTCGATATTTGAACCTTCCTCATTGCATGCAAATGTCGCACGAGGGTGAAATAATCAAAGTTGATCATATTGACCAATTCTCAATTACAAGGAAGCGGATCGTTGAGGATTAATATGAGTAAACGAGATTCACCACACCCCGAAGGTATTCCTGAACGTGGAAGGCCACTAATGTCAAAATGATCCTTCTTAAAACGTGAAAACCATTTTTTGTCGTGCCCTACCCAGTCGCATTATTCCCTCATGCGGCACAAATGTTTCTGGCTTCCTCTCCTGCAGTCACCCCTCTGTTGAATTCCAAAAGAAGATTATGTCGGAAATGTTCCGATTTCTCCACATGCAACTTCGTTTTCTAGCGTTCACTGCTTCACTCACTATCTCCAAATGACAAAATGTCGCTAAGTAAACTCAACCGGCTACAGTGAACAACAAATAAAAAATGAAAAGCGATAAACAAACCCATAGACCCGGAATACCAACACGCAAAACAATAACGCTACGAACTTAATCACCAACCTAATATTTCATTTTGGTGCTATGAAGCTAAATGAGCTTAGTAGTATTTCATCGTGCTTGTGTTGTGGTTGGGTGGCCGTGTACTACCTGCCATTCCCTCGCTCTGTAAAATTAATTTGTACTTTGTATGTTTTAGAATTTGTCGACCAAGTGTCTGAGAGATCGACCGAAATGTAGCCGTTGCCGTAATCGTCTAGTTCGTGTGATCTAGGCCTATCACTTGTCTGTGATTTTTCTGCACGTAGAAGTGCTTGCTAACGTTCTCAGTCTGCCTCACAGACATCTACATTTTTTTCTTAATGTTCTGTTTTCTACAGTTTCATTTATGAGTGAAATAGTAATTCCCTTTCGCTCCTTCAGAGTAGAGTATGTAATGTTCTAATTTTTTTAACTAATTTTCTCTTCCATGTGATTGACATATGTTGGTGCAAAAGTTTGCTTCACAGATGTGGGTACTTGAAATTTTCTTCTTTCCATGATTGTACGAATTAGTTGGGCAACTATACCCTCTGGTTGCTTTCCAGCTGTGTATGACTTTCTTTTAAAATTTTGCTAGTAACCATATTACGTATCGGCTCCGCCTGCTTCACAAACGGGTATATAATTTCAAGTTTTGGACACCTCTAATGAAAGTTAAAGAAATTGTTGTAAAAAGAGAAAATTATTTCTTAGAATTTTGTACTGTACATATTAGCGGGATAACATTCCCTCAGGCTGCTTCACGGCCGTAATGTAAAAATTTACTACTTTTAATTCTTCCACCTATGTGTTTTGTAATTTATTAGTGCTACATATCTTCTGTTTATCACAGACCTATACATTATTTTAAGTGACGGCTATCTGCTTATACGAATTAAAGAAACTTAGTTGAGGAAATTTTGCTATGGTCGGAGACTACTTGCAGTAGTATATCTAAATCGGGCCTCTGTGGTAAATAAATTATTTTGTTCTCCAAATTATTTTATTTTCATTCAGCACCTTACGACTGCAAACATCCTAGCTCACTACCAGTCCAACATTATAGATTATCACCACACTATGTAAAATGTGTTATAATGTAACGGCGGTTTTTATGTTAAGTTGAGGTGCCTGTTTCATTTAAAATCTCATCACTCACATAAATATCTTCTCGCATTCGCAGATTCCGTGACGTGACCTGGGACTGTCACTACTTGTGCTATAAAACTTTAAAGAAACTGTTGAATGTTGATATTAGAAAGTACTCCCTACCGCAACGATTTTACACTCCTAATCTCGACAACGTTGTACAATGCTAGTCATTGCCGAACTACGCCATCACATCCATGGCTGTATCTTTCACGTCTCTCAAATCCACGTTTCAGATCTCATATAACATGAGTGGAAAGCATTATGAAGCAATTTTTTTTTTTAGTTAAGCGTTCTTTTGTGGTTATAGGATCAGTCAATTATTCGCCTTCCTATTTGCTCCGACGACCCCTGCTAATCACAGAAGATATGCCTCGTTACCGGTTCCACGTCAGCTTCTAGCATGTGTTTTCTTTTCGAGTATCGTACGTCTAAAAGAGAAAACACAAGTGTTTCGCCGCAAGCAGACCGGATTGGCTATGGACGTTATAGTCTTCAGATATTAATACGATTCTTGTCGAGTGGTGTGTAATATCTGTAGGATTATTCTTTTAAAACAATATCAATGTAATAATTATTCATAGAAACTAATAAATACTACAAATCTTCAGATTGAAACTATAGTATACTGTAAAACATAGGTAATTGCGGCATCAAAATTAAAGTCTTTAGAGGAAGAGTGAAAGGATGTCCACTTGAATAAATAAATTTATTTTGCCTTTCATTTGCTTTCATACCATATAAACAATATATTAAGTCGTACTGCAAGTATGTCAATACTGACGAGCATTCAAAGGAATAATTAGTGACGTTGCGGTATGATGCTCCATTACCTGCAGCAGAAGGTTGCACGAGACTTTTCTACGGCCAGGTAAAAACACACAATATTTAAAAGTGGCTCTCGTATCTCAATGGCCTGAAAGCACTTTTCAGTAGCCGGAAAAAGAACCGAAACGCTGGCAGTACAAAATTCTGCTCTCCGCAGATTGCGAGATCACTCAACCGTCGGTAGCGAAGTAGCTGACAGCGATATTCCATTTTGAAATTGAGCAACTCGTGGTCTGTGAAGCCTTTCTCAAACTCGCATTGCGCAGTTAAGTGTTCATCTCAGATGACGCTTGATAGTGATACAGTCCACTTTACCTGGGCTGCGCAAAAACTGTTTTCGAGTTTTGCTACCAAGAAAAAAACTTTAACTGAACCGTTGAACACTTCCTGTGACCGAACGTTTTATAATAACCGCAGCAAAGTTTTTTCATCCAGATATAATAAAAAAACTTTAACAGGGAACTAGAAATTACATTTATACAGCGTAAGATATCTGACGATGTATGTTGGAAAGTAATTCGTGCCCCAACGTCACTTCCTTACTTTCGTCTTCCAGCTGGGAATATAAGACTCCGTTGTGAGGTTGAGTAACTACTGTTTAACTTTCATGGTATTTTTCCCGGTATGAATAAAGGAGAAAACTACCGGCAGTACACAGGCCCTCGTACATACATGTTACAGCTGTCAAATGCTAAACAACCACATATCCTGGTCCCATTATCCTGTCTGAATACCTCCTCCAAATTACATTCTATATGATGTATGTTTGATATTGATGAAAACTATCTATATTATTATGACGACCAGCCAAAAACTATACCTTCATATGATCTTTCTGATAACAAGCAATGTCACCAAAAATGAAAGCAGAAAAACAATAGAACTTTATCGGAAGTATTATATCGTCCTTAATCGAAATTTTAAATATATTTCAAGTTTAAAAATATTTGACCTAGAAATTTGTAGGTGTACTGATGAACAGTTTGTAATAAATATGTATGGTCATATGCAAGACAATTTTCATTGTGAGAGTTAGTAGTCTGATTTTCGCAGTTTGAAGGACCAGATATAATGCTCCTAATTTTGTCTGGAAATACCTCGTCACGTCTTAGCTTTTGAATTCTAACCCACTACTGTCAGTAATAGGAGTGATGGTTTATTGAGGTGTAGGCTTCTTGAAAAGCATCTGCAGTCGCAGTAAGAACTTCTACGCATTGCTGCAAATAATATATATATATATAAGAGCATGATCTAGATCCCAATACATCAGCCATAAGATAGAATTCGAGTAGTGAACAAGGAGAACAAGAAGAAGAAACGTTGTGTATCTCTCATTAATCGTGTTAGTAATAACTTACCTGTAGAACCCCGCTTCATGTCTATTCACGCTGTTATCAAGAAACAAAGTAGATGAAACGATCATAAAAGGTAGTGTTGGAGACATTCTATTATATGAGAATTCAAGGAAAATAAAATCACTTATACATTAAACCCACATAATTTGTCAGACATGAACGGAAAAGAGTAAAAGCAGAAGATGTTAATCTTAGTGAAAGATGAGCTACCTTAGGAGTGTCTCGTTCAGCGGAAGCTGAAATAAAAATTAATGGACAATATAATTTAAACAGTTCGAAGTAGTGTTACAGACTTAGTAATTTCATAGCAGCTGTTACATACAAAATAGCTTCAATAGTTACTCCAGAAGCAAAATCTCTCGAAATAAAGGGTATTACAACCATCCCGGGAACAGATAGTATATTACCTCTGATTCCAATATTTTCCGCATTATCAGAGCTTTTAGGAATAGCTGGAGGTGCAGCGTGGATTGCTCAAGACGTTAATCATGCAGAATCCGCTGACAAACCGACAGTATAAACAATAATGCAACGTTGCAACATCACTTCATGACGAGAAAGGCATGTACATAGGATAGTAACGGAATAATGGATTTGGTCTATCTTTCACAAAAAACCGTTTTTAAACAGTGTTCCAATAAGACAGCTTCTTAACACTGCGATGATCATTATGTTAAAAAAATGTATGTACTCGTTTGAGATCGTATTTGTGTGCCATACTTTCCCTAAAAAGCTCAAAAGATATGAGAGTGCTGTTGTTCACTTCAAGACAGAAACTGAACCAGCTTCTACATCTACATCTACATTGATACTCCGCAAGCCACCCAACGGTGTGTGGCGGAGGGCACTTTACGTGCCACTGTCATTACCTCCCTTTCCTGTTCCAGTCGCGTATGGTTCGCGGGAAGAACGACTGTCTGAAAGCCTCCGTGCGCGCTCTAATCTCTCTAATTTTACATTCGTGATCTCCTCGGGAGGTATAAGTAGGGGGAAGCAATATATTCGATACCTCATCCAGAAACGCACCCTCTCGAAACCTGGCGAGCAAGCTACACCGCGATGCAGAGCGCCTCTCTTGCAGAGTCTGCCACTTGAGTTTATTAAACATCTCCGTAACGCTATCACGGTTACCAAATAACCCTGTGACGAAACGCGCCGCTCTTCTTTGGATCTTCTCTATATCCTCCGTCAGACCGATCTGGTGCGGATCCCACACTGATGAGCAATACTCAAGTATAGGTCGAACAAGTGTTTTGTAAGCCACCTCCTTTGTTGATGGACTACATTTTCTAAGCACTCTCCCAATGAATCTCAACCTGGTACCCGCCTTACCAACAATTAATTTTATATGATCATTCCACTTGAAATCGTTCCGCACGCATACTCCCAGATATTTTACAGAAGTAATTGCTACCAGTGTTTGTTCCGCTATCATATAATCATACAATAAAGGATCCTTTCTATGTATTCGCAATACATTACATTTGTCTATGCTAAGGGTCAGTTGCCACTCCCTGCACCAAGTGCCTATCCGCTGCAGATCTTCCTGCATTTCGCTACAATTTTCTAATGCTGCAACTTCTCTGTATACTACAGCATCATCCGCGAAAAGCCGCATGGAACTTCCGACACTATCTACTAAGTCATTTATATATATTGTGAAAAGCAATGGTCCCATAACACTCCCCTGTGGCACTCCAGAAGTTACTTTAACGTCTGTAGACGTCTCTCCATTGATAACAACATGCTGTGTTCTGTTTGCTAAAAACTCTTCAATCCAGCCACACAGCTGGTCTGATATTCCGTAGGCTCTTACTTTTCTTATCAGACGACAGTGCGGAACTGTATCGAACGCCTTCCGGAAGTCAAGAAAAATAGCATCTACCTGGGAGCCTGTATCTAATATTTTCTGGGTCTCATGAACAAATAAGGCGAGATGAGTCTCACACGATCGCTGTTTCCGGAATCCATGTTGATTCCTACATAGTAGATTCTGGGTTTCCAGAAATGACATGATACGCGAGCAAAAAACATGTTCTAAAATTCTACAAGAGATCGACGTAAGAGATATAGGTCTACAGTTTTGTGCATCTGCTCGACGACCCTTCTTGAAGACTAGGACTATCTGTGCTCTTTTCCAATCATTTGGAACCCTCCGTTCCTCTAGAGACTTGCTGTACACGGCTGTTAGAAGGGGGGGCAAGTTCTTTCGCGTACTCTGTGTAGAATCGAATTGGTATCCCGTCAGGTCAAGTGGACTTTCCTCTATTGAGTGATTCCAGTTGCTTTTCTATTCCTTGGACACTTATTTCGATGTCAGCCATTTTTTCGTTTGTGCGAGGATTTAGAGAAGGAACTGCAGTGCGGTCTTCCTCTGTGAAACAGCTTTGGAAAAAGGTGTTTAGTATTTCAGCTTTACGCGTGTCATCCTCTGTTTCAATGCCATCATCATCCCGTAGTGTCTGGATATGCTGTTTCGAGCCACTTACTGCTTTAAAGTAAGACCAGAACTTCCTAAGATTTTCTGTCAAGTCGGTACATAGAATTTCACTTTCGAATTCAATGAACTCTTCACGCATAGCCCTCCTTACGCTAACTTTGACATCGTTTAGCTTCTGTTTGTCTGAGAGGTTTTGGCTGCGTTTAAACTTGGAGTGGAGCTCTCTTTGCTTTCGCAGTAGTTTCCTAACTTTGTTGTTGTACCACCGTGGGTTTTTCCCGTCCCTCACAGTTTTACTCTGCACGTACCTGTCTAAAACGCATTTTACGATTGCCTTGAACTTTTTCCGTAAACACTCAACATTGTCAGTGTCGGAACAGAAATTTTCGTTTTGATCTGTTAGGTAGTCTGAAATCCGCCTCCTATTACTCTTGCTAAACAGATAAACCTTCCTCCCTTTTTTTATATTCCTATTAACATCCATATTCAGGGATGCTGCAACGGCCTTATGATCACTGATTCCCTGTTCTGTACATACAGAGTCGAAAAGTTCGGGTCTGTTTGTTATCAGTAGGTCCAAGATGTTATCTCCACGAGTCGGTTCTCTGTTTAATTGCTCGAGGTAATTTTCGGATAGTGCACTCAGTATAATGTCACTCGATGCTCTGTCCCTACCACCCGTCCTAAACATCTGAGTGTCCCAGTCTATATCTGGTAAATTGAAATCTCGACCTAAGACTATAACATGCTGAGAAAATTTATGTGAAATGTATTCCAAATTTTCTCTCAGTTGTTCTGCCACTAATGCTGCTGAGTCGGGAGGTCGGTAAAAGGAGCCAATTATTAACCTAGTTCGGTTGTTTAGTGTAACCTCCACCCATAATAATTCACAGGAACTATCCACTTCTACTTCACTACAGGATAAACTACTACTAACAGCGACGAACACTCCACCACCGGTTGTATGCAATCTATCCTTTCTAAACACCGTCTGTACCTTTGTAAAAATTTCGGCAGAATTTATCTCCAGCTTCAGCCAGCTTTCTGTACCTATAACGATTTCAGCTTCAGTGCTTTCTATCAGCGCTTGAAGTTCCGGTACTTTACCAACGCAGCTTCGACAGTTGACAATTACAATACCGATTGCTGCTTGGTCCCTGCATGTCCTGACTTTGCCCCACACTCGTTGAGGTTGTTGCCCTTTCTGTACTTGCCCAAGGCCATCTAACCTAAAAAACCGCCCAGCCCACGCCACACAACCCCTGCTACCCGTGTAGCCGCATGTTGCGTGTAGTGGACTCCTGACCTATCCAGCGGAACCCGAAACCCCACCACCCTATGGCGCAAGTCGAGGAATCAGCAGCCTACACGGTCGCAGAACCGTCTCAGCCTCTGATTCAGACCCTCCACTCGGCTCTGTACCAAAGGTCCGCAGTCAGTCCTGTCGACGATGCTGCAGATGGTGAGCTCTGCTTTCATCCCGCTAGCGAGACTGGCAGTCTTCACCAAGCCAGAGAGGATTTCCTCCGATCCATAGCGACACACATCATTGGTGCCGACATGAGCGACCACCTGCAGATGGGTGCACCCTGTACCCTTCATGGCATCCGGAAGGACCCTTTCCACATCTGGAATGACTCCCCCCGGTATGCACACGGAGTGCACATTGGTTTTCTTCCCCTCTCTTGCTGCCATTTCCCTAAGGGGGCCTGACGTTGGAGCTCCCAACTACCAGTAAGCCCACCCTCTGCAACTGCCCGGATCTTGCAGACTGAGGGGCAACCTCTGGAACAGTACAAGCAGCCATGTCAGGCCGAAGATCAGTATCAGCCTGAGACAGAGCCTGAAACCGGTTCGTCAGACAAACTGGAGAGGCTTTCCGTTCACCCCTCCGGAATGTCTTTCACCCCCTGCCACACCTTGAAACAACCTCCCACTCTACCACAGGTGAGGGAGCAGCCGCATTGCGGGCAGTATCCCGGGCAACCACAGTCGTAGTCCGATCAGGGGATGCGTGGGACGAGCTGGCCGTCCCCGACAAACCCCCATCCGGACCCCCACAGTGATGCCCATTGGCAACAGCCTCAAGCTGTGTGACCGAAGCCAACACTGCCTGAAGCTGGGAGCGAAGGGATGCCAACTCAGCCAGCATCCGAACACAGCAGTTGCAGTCCCTATCCATGCTAAAAACTGTTTTGCAAAGAACGTCTGAACTAATCTACAGAGAGCACAAACAAATCGACAAAAT
This sequence comes from Schistocerca piceifrons, assembly GCF_021461385.2. Taxonomy (NCBI): domain Eukaryota; kingdom Metazoa; phylum Arthropoda; class Insecta; order Orthoptera; family Acrididae; genus Schistocerca; species Schistocerca piceifrons. The sequence goes on along the minus strand of NC_060144.1, from coordinate 240,716,447 downwards.
TTAAACGGTTATTAAAATACAAGATTGCCTAGTAAATGCAGTAATGCTGCTACTTGCGCACTGCTGACACTGCTCGGCGGCGGAAGGAGACTAAGCGAAATTACACTATTCAGGTACTAAAACGCGATGCTACACTCTCAAATACTATAATACGACCGAAATTTATGAATTAAACAATGCAAGTTAAAAAAACACGCAAAGAAATTAAGAATTAAACTATGTAACAAATGAGTGAGCTAGGAGTATACGACTTGCTGCTCAGCTGCTTATCCAAAGCGGCAGGGGGCACACTGACTGTGACCAACCGACACTGGCCGTTCAAAACAAAAACAGTAGACAAACGACAACGCGAATTTACACTATTCAGGTACTAAAACGCGATGCTACAACTCTCAAATACTATAATACGCCCGAAATTTATGAATTAAACAATGCAAGTACCAAAAACACGCAAAGAAATTAAGAATTAAACTATGTAACAAGCGAGTGAGCTAGGAGTATACGACTTGCTGCTCAGCTGCTTATCCAACGGCGGCAGGGGGCACACTGACTGTGACCAACCGACACTGGCCGTTCAAAACAAAAACAGTAGACAAACGACAACGCGAATTTACACTATTCAGGTACTAAAACGCGATGCTACAACTCTCAAATACTATAATACGCCCGAAATTTATGAATTAAACAATGCAAGTACCAAAAACACGCAAAGAAATTAAGAATTAAACTATGTAACAAACGAGTGAGCTAGGAGTATACGACTTGCTGCTCAGCTGCTTATCCAACGGCGGCAGGGAGCACACTGACTGACCAACCGACACTGGCCGTTCAAAACAAAAACAGTAGACAAACGACAACGCGAATTTACACTATTCAGGTACTAAAACGCGATGCTACAACTCTCAAATACTATAATACGCCCGAAATTTATGAATTAAACAATGCAAGTACCAAAAACACGCAAAGAAATTAAGAATTAAACTATGTAACAAGCGAGTGAGCTAGGAGTATACGACTTGCTGCTCAGCTGCTTATCCAACGGCGGCAGGGGGCACACTGACTGACCAACCGACACTGGCCGTTCAAAACAAAAACAGTAGACAAACGACATCGCGAATTTACACTATTCAGATACAAAAACGCGATGCTACAACTCTCAAATACTATAATACGCCCGAAATTTATGAACTAAACAATGCAAGTACCAAAAACACGCAAAGAAATTAAGAATTAAACTATGTAACAAACGAGTGAGCTAGGAGTATACGACTTGCTGCTCAGCTGCTTCTCCAACGGCGGCAGGGAGCACACAGACTGTGACCAACCGACACTGGCCGTTCAAAACAAAAACAGTAGAGAAACGACAACGCGAATTTACACTATTCAGGTACTAAAACGCGATGCTACAACTCTCAAATACTATAATACGCCCGAAATTTATGAATTAAACAATGCAAGTACCAAAAACACGCATAGAAATTAAGAATTAAACTATGTAACAAGCGAGTGAGCTAGGAGTATACGACTTGCTGCTCAGCTGCTTATCCAACGGCGGGAGGGAGCACACTGACTGTGACCAACCGACACTGGCCGTTCAAAACAAAAACAGTAGACAAACGACAACGCGAATTTACACTATTCAGGTACTAAAACGCGATGCTACAACTCTCAAATACTATAATACGCCCGAAATTTATGAATTAAACAATGCAAGTACCAAAAACACGCAAAGAAATTAAGAATTAAACTATGTAACAAACGAGTGAGCTAGGAGTATACGACTTGCTGCTCAGCTGCTTATCCAACGGCGGCAGGGAGCACACTGACTGACCAACCGACACTGGCCGTTCAAAACAAAAACAGTAGACAAACGACAACGCGAATTTACACTATTCAGGTACTAAAACGCGATGCTACAACTCTCAAATACTATAATACGCCCGAAATTTATGAATTAAACAATGCAAGTACCAAAAACACGCAAAGAAATTAAGAATTAAACTATGTAACAAGCGAGTGAGCTAGGAGTATACGACTTGCTGCTCAGCTGCTTATCCAAAGCGGCAGGGGGCACACTGACTGTGACCAACCGACACTGGCCGTTCAAAACAAAAACAGTAGACAAACGACAACGCGAATTTACACTATTCAGGTACTAAAACGCGATGCTACAACTCTCAAATACTATAATACGCCCGAAATTTATGAATGAAACAATGCAAGTACCAAAAACACGCATAGAAATTAAGAATTAAACTATGTAACAAGCGAGTGAGCTAGGAGTATACGACTTGCTGCTCAGCTGCTTATCCAACGGCGGCATGGAGCACACTGACTGACCAACCGACACTGGCCGTTCAAAACAAAACAGTAGACAAACGACTACGCGAATTTACACTATTCAGGTACTAAAACGCGATGCTACAACTCTCAAATACTATAATACGCCCGAAATTTATGAATTAAACAATGCAAGTACCAAAAACACGCAAAGAAATTAAGAATTAAACTATGTAACAAGCGAGTGAGCTAGGAGTATACGACTTGCTGCTCAGCTGCTTATCCAACGGCGGCAGGGGGCACACTGACTGTGACCAACCGACACTGGCCGTTCAAAACAAAAACAGTAGACAAACGACATCGCGAATTTACACTATTCAGATACAAAAACGCGATGCTACAACTCTCAAATACTATAATACGCCCGAAATTTATGAATTAAACAATGCAAGTACCAAAAACACGCAAAGAAATTAAGAATTAAACTATGTAACAAGCGAGTGAGCTAGGAGTATACGACTTGCTGCTCAGCTGCTTATCCAACGGCGGCATGGAGCACACTGACTGACCAACCGACACTGGCCGTTCAAAACAAAACAGTAGACAAACGACTACGCGAATTTACACTATTCAGGTACTAAAACGCGATGCTACAACTCTCAAATACTATAATACGCCCGAAATTTATGAATTAAACAATGCAAGTACCAAAAACACGCAAAGAAATTAAGAATTAAACTATGTAACAAGCGAGTGAGCTAGGAGTATACGACTTGCTGCTCAGCTGCTTATCCAACGGCGGCAGGGGGCACACTGACTGTGACCAACCGACACTGGCCGTTCAAAACAAAAACAGTAGACAAACGACAACGCGAATTTACACTATTCAGGTACTAAAACGCGATGCTACAACTCTCAAATACTATAATACGCCCGAAATTTATGAATTAAACAATGCAAGTACCAAAAACACGCAAAGAAATTAAGAATTAAACTATGTAACAAGCGAGTGAGCTAGGAGTATACGACTTGCTGCTCAGCTGCTTATCCAACGGCGGCAGGGGGCACACTGACTGTGACCGACCGACACTGGCCGTTCAAAACAAAAACAGTAGACAAACGACAACGCGAATTTACACTATTCAGGTACTAAAACGCGATGCTACAACTCTCAAATACTATAATACGCCCGAAATTTATGAATTAAACAATGCAAGTACCAAAAACACGCAAAGAAATTAAGAATTAAACTATGTAACAAGCGAGTGAGCTAGGAGTATACGACTTGCTGCTCAGCTGCTTATCCAACGGCGGCAGGGGGCACACTGACTGACCAACCGACACTGGCCGTTCAAAACAAAAACAGTAGACAAACGACAACGCGAATTTACACTATTCAGGTACTAAAACGCGATGCTACAACTCTCAAATACTATAATACGCCCGAAATTTAGGAATTAAACAATGCAAGTACCAAAAACACGCAAAGAAATTAAGAATTAAACTATGTAACAAGCGAGTGAGCTAGGAGTATACGACTTGCTGCTCAGCTGCTTATCCAACGGCGGCAGGGGGCACACTGACTGACCAACCGACACTGGCCGTTCAAAACAAAAACAGTAGACAAACGACAACGCGAATTTACACTATTCAGGTACTAAAACGCGATGCTACAACTCTCAAATACTATAATACGCCCGAAATTTATGAATGAAACAATGCAAGTACCAAAAACACGCATAGAAATTAAGAATTAAACTATGTAACAAGCGAGTGAGCTAGGAGTATACGACTTGCTGCTCAGCTGCTTATCCAACGGCGGCATGGAGCACACTGACTGACCAACCGACACTGGCCGTTCAAAACAAAACAGTAGACAAACGACTACGCGAATTTACACTATTCAGGTACTAAAACGCGATGCTACAACTCTCAAATACTATAATACGCCCGAAATTTATGAATTAAACAATGCAAGTACCAAAAACACGCAAAGAAATTAAGAATTAAACTATGTAACAAGCGAGTGAGCTAGGAGTATACGACTTGCTGCTCAGCTGCTTATCCAACGGCGGCAGGGGGCACACTGACTGTGACCAACCGACACTGGCCGTTCAAAACAAAAACAGTAGACAAACGACATCGCGAATTTACACTATTCAGATACAAAAACGCGATGCTACAACTCTCAAATACTATAATACGCCCGAAATTTATGAATTAAACAATGCAAGTACCAAAAACACGCAAAGAAATTAAGAATTAAACTATGTAACAAGCGAGTGAGCTAGGAGTATACGACTTGCTGCTCAGCTGCTTATCCAACGGCGGCATGGAGCACACTGACTGACCAACCGACACTGGCCGTTCAAAACAAAACAGTAGACAAACGACTACGCGAATTTACACTATTCAGGTACTAAAACGCGATGCTACAACTCTCAAATACTATAATACGCCCGAAATTTATGAATTAAACAATGCAAGTACCAAAAACACGCAAAGAAATTAAGAATTAAACTATGTAACAAGCGAGTGAGCTAGGAGTATACGACTTGCTGCTCAGCTGCTTATCCAACGGCGGCAGGGGGCACACTGACTGTGACCAACCGACACTGGCCGTTCAAAACAAAAACAGTAGACAAACGACAACGCGAATTTACACTATTCAGGTACTAAAACGCGATGCTACAACTCTCAAATACTATAATACGCCCGAAATTTATGAATTAAACAATCCAAGTACCAAAAACACGCAAAGAAATTAAGAATTAAACTATGTAACAAACGAGTGAGCTAGGAGTATACGACTTGCTGCTCAGCTGCTTATCCAACGGCGGCATGGAGCACACTGACTGACCAACCGACACTGGCCGTTCAAAACAAAACAGTAGACAAACGACTACGCGAATTTACACTATTCAGGTACTAAAACGCGATGCTACAACTCTCAAATACTATAATACGCCCGAAATTTATGAATTAAACAATGCAAGTACCAAAAACACGCAAAGAAATTAAGAATTAAACTATGTAACAAGCGAGTGAGCTAGGAGTATACGACTTGCTGCTCAGCTGCTTATCCAACGGCGGCAGGGGGCACACTGACTGTGACCAACCGACACTGGCCGTTCAAAACAAAAACAGTAGACAAACGACATCGCGAATTTACACTATTCAGATACAAAAACGCGATGCTACAACTCTCAAATACTATAATACGCCCGAAATTTATGAATTAAACAATGCAAGTACCAAAAACACGCAAAGAAATTAAGAATTAAACTATGTAACAAGCGAGTGAGCTAGGAGTATACGACTTGCTGCTCAGCTGCTTATCCAACGGCGGCATGGAGCACACTGACTGACCAACCGACACTGGCCGTTCAAAACAAAACAGTAGACAAACGACAACGCGAATTTACACTATTCAGGTACTAAAACGCGATGCTACAACTCTCAAATACTATAATACGCCCGAAATTTAGGAATTAAACAATGCAAGTACCAAAAACACGCAAAGAAATTAAGAATTAAACTATGTAACAAGCGAGTGAGCTAGGAGTATACGACTTGCTGCTCAGCTGCTTATCCAACGGCGGCAGGGGGCACACTGACTGACCAACCGACACTGGCCGTTCAAAACAAAAACAGTAGACAAACGACAACGCGAATTTACACTATTCAGGTACTAAAACGCGATGCTACAACTCTCAAATACTATAATACGCCCGAAATTTAGGAATTAAACAATGCAAGTACCAAAAACACGCAAAGAAATTGAGAATTAAACTATGTAACAAACGAGTGAGCTAGGAGTATACGACTTGCTGCTCAGCTGCTTATCCAACGGCGGCAGGGGGCACACTGACTGTGACCAACCGACACTGGCCGTTCAAAACAAAAACAGTAGACAAACGACAACGCGAAATTACACTATTCAGGTACTAAAACGCGATGCTACAACTCTCAAATACTATAATACGCCCGAAATTTATGAATTAAACAATGCAAGTACCAAAAACACGCAAAGAAATTAAGAATTAAACTATGTAACAAGCGAGTGAGCTAGGAGTATACGACTTGCTGCTCAGCTGCTTATCCAACGGCGGCAGGGGGCACACTGACTGTGACCAACCGACACTGGCCGTTCAAAACAAAAACAGTAGACAAACGACAACGCGAATTTACACTATTCAGGTACTAAAACGCGATGCTACAACTCTCAAATACTATAATACGCCCGAAATTTATGAATTAAACAATCCAAGTACCAAAAACACGCAAAGAAATTAAGAATTAAACTATGTAACAAACGAGTGAGCTAGGAGTATACGACTTGCTGCTCAGCTGCTTATCCAACGGCGGCAGGGAGCACACTGACTGTGACCAACCGACACTGGCCGTTCAAAACAAAAACAGTAGACAAACGACAACGCGAATTTACACTATTCAGGTACTAAAACGCGATGCTACAACTCTCAAATACTATAATACGCCCGAAATTTATGAATTAAACAATGCAAGTACCAAAAACACGCAAAGAAATTAAGAATTAAACTATGTAACAAGCGAGTGAGCTAGGAGTATACGACTTGCTGCTCAGCTGCTTATCCAACGGCGGCAGGGGGCACACTGACTGTGACCAACCGACACTGGCCGTTCAAAACAAAAACAGTAGACAAACGACATCGCGAATTTACGCTATTCAGATACAAAAACGCGATGCTACAACTCTCAAATACTATAATACGCCCGAAATTTATGAATTAAACAATGCAAGTACCAAAAACACGCAAAGAAATTAAGAATTAAACTATGTAACAAACGAGTGAGCTAGGAGTATACGACTTGCTGCTCAGCTGCTTATCCAACGGCGGCAGGGAGCACACAGACTGTGACCAACCGACACTGGCCGTTCAAAACAAAAACAGTAGAGAAACGACAACGCGAATTTACACTATTCAGGTACTAAAACGCGATGCTACAACTCTCAAATACTATAATACGCCCGAAATTTATGAATTAAACAATGCAAGTACCAAAAACACGCATAGAAATTAAGAATTAAACTATGTAACAAGCGAGTGAGCTAGGAGTATACGACTTGCTGCTCAGCTGCTTATCCAACGGCGGCAGGGGGCACACTGACTGTGACCAACCGACACTGGCCGTTCAAAACAAAAACAGTAGACAAACGACAACGCGAATTTACACTCTTCCGGTACTAAAACGCGATGCTACACTCTCAAATACTATAATACGCCCTAAATTTATGAATTAAACAATGCAAGTACCAAAAACACGCAAAGAAATTAAGAATTAAACTATGTAACAAGCGAGTGAGCTAGGAGTATACGACTTGCTGCTCAGCTGCTTATCCAACGGAGGCAGGGGGCACACTGACTGTGACCAACCGACACTGGCCGTTCAAAACAAAAACAGTAGACAAACGACAACGCGAATTTACACTATTCAGGTACTAAAACGCGATGCTACAACTCTCAAATACTATAATACGCCCGAAATTTATGAATTAAACAATGCAAGTACCAAAAACACGCAAAGAAATTAAGAATTAAACTATGTAACAAGCGAGTGAGCTAGGAGTATACGACTTGCTGCTCAGCTGCTTATCCAACGGCGGCAGGGGGCACACTGACTGTGACCAACCGACACTGGCCGTTCAAAACAAAAACAGTAGACAAACGACATCGCGAATTTACGCTATTCAGATACAAAAACGCGATGCTACAACTCTCAAATACTATAATACGCCCGAAATTTATGAATTAAACAATGCAAGTACCAAAAACACGCAAAGAAATTAAGAATTAAACTATGTAACAAACGAGTGAGCTAGGAGTATACGACTTGCTGCTCAGCTGCTTATCCAACGGCGGCAGGGAGCACACAGACTGTGACCAACCGACACTGGCCGTTCAAAACAAAAACAGTAGACAAACGACAACGCGAATTTACACTATTCAGGTACTAAAACGCGATGCTACAACTCTCAAATACTATAATACGCCCGAAATTTATGAATTAAACAATGCAAGTACCAAAAACACGCATAGAAATTAAGAATTAAACTATGTAACAAGCGAGTGAGCTAGGAGTATACGACTTGCTGCTCAGCTGCTTATCCAACGGCGGCAGGGAGCACACTGACTGTGACCAACCGACACTGGCCGTTCAAAACAAAAACAGTAGACAAACGACAACGCGAATTTACACTATTCAGGTACTAAAACGCGATGCTACAACTCTCAAATACTATAATACGCCCGAAATTTATGAATTAAACAATGCAAGTACCAAAAACACGCAAAGAAATTAAGAATTAAACTATGTAACAAACGAGTGAGCTAGGAGTATACGACTTGCTGCTCAGCTGCTTATCCAACGGCGGCAGGGAGCACACTGACTGACCAACCGACACTGGCCGTTCAAAACAAAAACAGTAGACAAACGACAACGCGAATTTACACTATTCAGGTACTAAAACGCGATGCTACAACTCTCAAATACTATAATACGCCCGAAATTTATGAATTAAACAATGCAAGTACCAAAAACACGCAAAGAAATTAAGAATTAAACTATGTAACAAATGAGTGAGCTAGGAGTATACGACTTGCTGCTCTGCTGCTTATCCAAAGCGGCAGGGGGCACACTGACTGTGACCAACCGACACTGGCCGTTCAAAACAAAAACAGTAGACAAACGACAACGCGAATTTACACTATTCAGGTACTAAAACGCGATGCTACAACTCTCAAATACTATAATACGCCCGAAATTTATGAATGAAACAATGCAAGTACCAAAAACACGCATAGAAATTAAGAATTAAACTATGTAACAAGCGAGTGAGCTAGGAGTATACGACTTGCTGCTCAGCTGCTTATCCAACGGCGGCATGGAGCACACTGACTGACCAACCGACACTGGCCGTTCAAAACAAAACAGTAGACAAACGACTACGCGAATTTACACTATTCAGGTACTAAAACGCGATGCTACAACTCTCAAATACTATAATACGCCCGAAATTTAGGAATTAAACAATGCAAGTACCAAAAACACGCAAAGAAATTGAGAATTAAACTATGTAACAAACGAGTGAGCTAGGAGTATACGACTTGCTGCTCAGCTGCTTATCCAACGGCGGCAGGGAGCACACTGACTGTGACCAACCGACACTGGCCGTTCAAAACAAAAACAGTAGACAAACGACAACGCGAATTTACACTATTCAGGTACTAAAACGCGATGCTACAACTCTCAAATACTATAATACGCCCGAAATTTATGAATTAAACAATGCATGTACCAAAAACACGCAAAGAAATTAAGAATTAAACTATGTAACAAGCGAGTGAGCTAGGAGTATACGACTTGCTGCTCAGCTGCTTATCCAACGGCGGCATGGAGCACACTGACTGTGACCAACCGACACTGGCCGTTCAAAACAAAACAGTAGACAAACGACTACGCGAATTTACACTATTCAGGTACTAAAACGCGATGCTACAACTCTCAAATACTATAATACGCCAGAAATTTATGAATTAAACAATGCAAGTACAAAAAACACGCAAAGAAATTGAGAATTAAACTATGTAACAAACGAGTGAGCTAGGAGTATACGACTTGCTGCTCAGCTGCTTATCCAACGGCGGCAGGGGCACACTGACTGTGACCAACCGACACTAGCCGTTCAAAACAAAAACAGTAGACAAACGACTACGCGAATTTACACTATTCAGGTACTAAAACGCGATGCTACAACTCTCAAATACTATAATACGCCCGAAATTTATGAATTAAACAATGCAAGTACCAAAAACACGCAAAGAAATTAAGAATTAAACTATGTAACAAGCGAGTGAGCTAGGAGTATACGACTTGCTGCTCAGCTGCTTATCCAACGGCGGCAGGGAAGAAGAAGAGTAGAAGAGTAGTTTAATGTTGGATATTACTTCTATAGTTTTGCTGTTAACTGCTTCACCTGGAAATAGTACGGCATTACAAATTGTCACTACAATTCATTCCAATGAATTGCAAGTCAAACGTGTGAACACCTAAATTGGCAAATTTCAGCACACTCTGATAGTATCACAATACATCCCGTCGAATACAGTGTAATGTTTAGCCTATCAGGTAAAAGCTCAATTATAATTGGTGTCTTTAACCTGTTAACACACACTTTTTGTGTGAATTTCTTTGAATTCTTTAAAGGAAATGGTTAAAAGGTCTAAAGTAACATAAAACTGAAGTTGAAAGTGATTTCCTCAGACATAAAATATAAATAAATACTCTCCTATGAATAGCACGCTGGGTGCCGGCGATGTGATATAAAGAAAACATTCTTTGTTCACTGTTATTTTCTGTTTTACAATTTTTGTTCCACTTTATTCTTAAGGAGATAAATTAGAATCAAAACACTAAATTTCAGCGTGAGAAGGATTTATTTAAATGCTCAAATTACGAAGTAAATCTAGTACACATAAAAATATTTGAGAAATAATTTATGAAAATCTGTAGTTAGCCTCTAAATGGAGTCATATCTGACATACAATTGGTGAACAAGCGTAACTGTGATTATCTGCGAAACTTAGTGATAAGAACCCACAGAATCAATGAGTTATACATACTGAAATGTTGAATGTAATTATTATTGATCTAAATGTTGGAAACAAGTATTTATAGAAATTAGACTCTACTTATATGGTATAATTACAATCAAACCACTTACTTTCAGTCTTGTTGGTTATGAAATTCTGGGAAACAAAGAGTACATTACATTTATTACAAAATGTCAGAGGCTTCCCCAAACAATTTAGAAATAGTCATCTTCTCTGCTTTTCTCTTTTTCCAATAATGTTACCTCTCCCATCAAGCCGCAGAGTATGTATAACTTTCTACCAAGAGGTTCGAAATGATACTTGTCTCCCAGTGCTTCTTTTCGCATTTCGTACGATTTTCTGTATGATGTGGCAATATCTTCGAAAATTCTTGATGATTTTGACCTCTTGACACACATTGATTCAATAATTCTAAAGGAAACTGGCCAGTACCATTCCTATCCACGAACTGCGATCAAAATGTTCCTGCAGAAGCCAGTCATGGTGGTCTATGTCGCCCATATGTTTGCTGTACTTACAAAATAAGGCTGCCTGATGAGCTTCTTTTTATTTTGTCGTCTAAAAGCTGAAACCAGAGTCTCAATTAGATCAAAAATAGTTGCCAGTGGAACACACGTGCTGTCATTCCACTTTAGTATGGTGATTTGTACGGGTGTATCGAAATTGGGATAGTAACTTCCTCCAACTTTCTTTGCTAAGACTTAATGCTCTTCTAAAGGGCAATAAGCAGTCCTGTTCTGTTTTATGGCAGCTGTGGCATAGAATATCTTCTGTTTTAGTTCTACAGACAGATAGTATGAACTAAAAATTTAATCAAAGTATAAAATGTGACTGTATGGGTCAGCGACACGTCCAAGCATTTTTCTAACGACTCCATTCCCCAACGTTTGAGAATCTTCAGAGAAAACCCATCCCACAGTGTAGATCAAAATTATGACAACAGACCCCACTTCTCCACAAAGCCTAAAATTTATATCAAACCGTAATGTGTTTCCCTTATAGAAATTGCTTCAGAGTATGATGATCAAAGTACCAGACCATCATTTTATCGATGGAGAGGCTTTCATAAAAAAATTACCACTTTTGGAAGCTTCTTTTCATACTGTAAATCAAACTTCAGACCTTGAACCCTCGATCACTTCCGCTAGCATTAGCTTCGTTATTATGAAGAAATGAGTCTCTGCTTTTTATTACGTAGTATGGCATCTTTTACAAGGACCCCATCAGATCTTCATGCCTGGGCCAATAATCTCTTTGGATGGGCGATGTGTGGTATCCAAATAAAATCCAGAAACCACTAAAAATGTTCAGTTCATCTACTAAGGTGGAATACTGTGGCTTGTATTTTTCTCTTTTCGAATAGTTTTCAGTTCTTCCACAATAATATCTATCATCTCAGAAGTAAGCAACTCCTCAGTTTTGTCGAGTAGCTTATGTCGTTGTAGAGCGTTCACCATTTTTACGGTTAGTTTGCATCAGATTATCTAAATGGCCGAAACTGTAATTAGGATTTATCTTAGACCATATTGCCGTTGGTTCAAACATTTTCTTTCTAGGAGAACATTCTGCGTTGTGACTTAACTACAGTATCCTTGGCACTAGATGATGATTCTGTAGAATAGCTTTGAATGTCCGGCACTTTGATTCCTACTGTCCCTGGAATATCCTGCGCCATAAGACACCTTTTGCATTGTCATCAAAACTTTTCTCGTCTGTCAGTTCATCGACATAATGTATATCTGACTCTCACTCTAAGCAAACAAGTATTCTACAGCCTCCTTTGCCGGTTTGAATATTTCCTGCCTGTGTATATTAGAATTCCTGAAAGAAAACGGAGCATAGGCTGTTGGCCTAGTTATCGGACACTATTTTCAAGTCAGATTTGTTGATACGAGATTATCAGGTTTCATCAGGTATTCTATAGAGCTGGCATAAGTAGACTTCAACCATTAAAATACTAAGTAACCCAGGTTACTTACCCTTTTCGTAAGATTCATCAATGAAGGAATTGTCTTATTACTAGAAAGCTGGGAGCTAATGTTCAACGAAATCGCCATGCTCAACTTGTTTACATATAATTCCATACTAAATGTTACCCAATGAAACGGTAAGTTCTACTTCTATAACGAGGTAGGTGAACAGGAAATTCTGGGTTGAGTTACTTAAAAATGTGGAGCCTACGAGCACCGTGATATTCTGTGCGCCTGGTTAACACAGATAGTTATACAACATTAAAAATGATATTGAAGGTGTTGTGGAGTAAAGAAATCTACGTGAAACTTAGTATTAGTTTCCATTAACTTCAGTATTATGTGTTATGTTGAGTAATGTGTATCTTGCTCTTAAGCTGGATTGTTTTATAAGTTCAGTTTTAAGTTCTGTGAGAAACGTAATTCAAAAATAATCCTTACGGGAAGCAAAATATCTAGAAAACATTTGCATCACTGAAGTCGTATGCGTTGGATGTAACTCCCCTGAGCTTTATTGTACAGTGTTGCTTCCACACGCACGTTGCGTCAGTTTGGCCTGCCGTATTGCGTGGATATAATACAGGTGTATCGACAAGAATCATCGGTTCTGGCACGTCTATTTCTGAAACTAATAAACATAAAAAATGAATTTTGTTTTTTTTATGAAGGTATATTCAAAAAGTTCTCGTCGTAACTTTTCATCAGCGTTCAATACGGCCCCCTTGAGATGGACGGCATATGTCAATGCGGTATACAAATTGTTCCCGCACTGCAGCGAGCATGTCTTGAGTTTCAGTTTTCACAGCTGCTGTTATGATATGTCTCACTTCATTCATAGTTGTGTTGTAACGGAGGCACATAAACAGAGCCTATTTTACACCCTCTCAAGAAGTAATCACATACAACATTGTCGGATGGTCCAGTAATGTATGGTTGAATCACTTGGTCCAGTGCGACCGATCCATCCTTCAATAATCTTCTAATTTAAAAATTCCCGTGCATCCAGATGCCAGTGTGGCGACGCCCCATCCTACTGGTAAATTAAGTCGCTTGCATCAGTCTCCAACTGTTCTCAAGGATATCGTGATAAGTGCTTCCTGTAACACTGTTCTCGTCAGAGAAAAATGGACCATACATCTTTTCCCGTGAAACTGAACAAAACACATTAAACTCTGAAGAATCCCACTCATGTTGTACAACTTCATGTGGTTGTTCCGTACCCCATCTTCTCACATTATGGCAGTTCACCTTTCCATTTAAATGGAACGTTACCTCGTCATTAAAGACTAAGCGTGGAAGAAAAATGTCATCTTCCATCCTGCCAAGAACGAGATTACAGAACTCCATATTACAGAACACGTTGTTGTTGGTGAACTACACGAAGAGCTTGCAGCAGATGAATTTTGTATGGTTTCGTGTGTAAACGACGACGCAACATACGGCAGACGGACATCGGTGGCAGGTTGAGCTGTCGAGATGCATGGCGAACGGATTTCTGCAGACTTCTTGTGAAGCTATGGCGGATGCGTTCGACGTCTGTGTTAGACACTAGGTACAGCCCGGCTATTTGCCTTTACCCAAACAACCTGTTTCTTGGAACTGTTAATGTCATCCTCGAATTCTCTGTGCTGTAGGAGGATCCACACCATACCTAGTATGAAAGTCGCGCTGAACGGTTATTACTGACACGCACTGCGCAAAACGCTTTCTGTTGTCCCGAAACCATTTTTACTAGAACTAAAGTGTGCACATACTGCTACTACCTAGCGGGAACTATATAAAACTCGAGAGTATGCTCTTTCCAACAGTAGGTTGTTCACGCACATTTCTCAAATAACATAAGTTATGAAGTTCCTTAAATTGGATGATTCTCTTTGATACATCCTGTATTTTGGACTCAGGGAATTTACCATGCACATGCCAGTTGAAGCAACACATTTTTCGTAGCTATGTCTAGCAATTTATAGACCGCAAGCGCTTGTGGAAGCAATATATTTGATTAGAATCTCGTCTCCTCTTCTGATGGCAATTTGACACTTTAGGTGGCAGACCTCTTGCTTTAGAGGCGAGCCTGAACTCGGTAGTTACATACTGCTTATTCCAACGTTTTTTCCGTAAGGCAGTCACTCTGCTTTTTTGACTGCCAAAGGTTCCGCACAACATAAGAACATTTTGTTCAGAGTGAAACTGCTATTGTGATATTTTGAGGTGTGGTTTAGTTGCCCCTAGCGATGTCACTCTACGTATCACAACTCCCTACTTGCGCTGGATATAATTTCAGAAAAATTATTAATAGAATATCATCATCAGCATTATAGCAGTATTGGTTCAGCAGGTATATCGTTGCAGATAGCACTTAATGGGTCGTGCTGAGTTATATTATAAGAGTTTTGTGTGTTCGTGCAGGTATGGAAGAAGTAGTGGGCTAATGATTTGTTTCTCAGAATATGAACTGTATACTATTGAGGACAACGTCACCACTTTCTACACTGCAACTGAAAACTGGTGTTTACAAGTATACTATATTATCAGAAATATCAGGACACCCATGTGCAATGCGGAATTGACCACTATGCGTATCGCAAGAGGAGGAACCGCAGGTATGTAAGGAGGTGGTGAGTATTGTGTTGACAGTACATAATCAGTAACAGTAGAATGGTTTTGTCAGGGATAACTTCGAAAGTGGTCTAGTCATGGGATGACACTGGAGTAACAAATGCGTCACACAATTCAGCCCTTCTAAAGCTACCCAATTCGAGTGCGCAAAAACGAAACACTGGGGTATAATGGTCGAGCAGCTTCCCATAAACCTTACATTTCCGTTGGCTGTGTCAATCAATGTTCTAACAAGGGAACCTCCCCATCGCACCCCCCTCAGATTTAGTTATAAGTTGTCACAGTGGATAGGCCTTGAAAAACTGAACACAGATCAATTGAGAAAACGGGAAAAAGTTGTGTGGAACTGTGAATAAATAAGGAAAATATACAAACTGAGTAGTTCATGGGAAGATAGGCAACATCAAGGACACTGAGAACGAAGGAGCGCAGTGGTCTCGTGGTAACGTTAGCAGCTGCGGAACGAAAGGTCATTGATTCAAATCTTCCATCGATTGAAAAGTTCAGTTTTTTATTTTCAGTTTATGTGACAAACTCTTATGTTTTCATCACTTTTTTGGGAATGATTATCACATCCTAAATCGGGCAAGGTAGAAGAATCTTTTTACCCATTCGCCAAGTGTACAAGTTAGGTGGGTCGACAACATATTCCTGTCATGTGACGCACATGCCGTCACCAGTGTCGTATAAAATATATCAGATGTTTTTTCCCGTGGAGGAATCGGTTGACCTATGACCTTGCGATCAAATGTTTTCGGTTCCCATTGGAGAGGCACGTCCTTTCGTCTACTAATCGCACGGTTTTGCGATGCGCTCGCAAAACACAGACACTAAACTTATTACAGTGAACAGAGACGTCAATGAAGGAACGGACAGATAATAACTATGCAAAAATAAAGAAAGTAAAATTTTCATTCGAGGGAAGACTTGAACCAAGGACCTCTCATTCCGCAGCTGCTCAGGCTAACCACGGGACCACGGCGCTCCTGAGCTTCCAGTCTCCATAATATTGTCTGTGTGGCCCATGGACTACCCAGTTTGTATATTTTGCTTATTTTTTCACAGTTCCACACAACTTCTTCCTGTTTTCTCAATTGATCAGTGTTCATTTTATCAAGGCCCATCCACTGTGACAACTTATAACTAAATCTGATCGGGGTGCGATGGGGAGGTTCCCTTGTAAGTAGCCTTGAGAGCGATGCCGTTGGAAACAGACGACTGGACACGAGACATTTCGAGTGACGCATCACGTTCTAAGCTATGCCGATCCATTGGAGTGTTTTGGGATTGGCAGGTGTGGAAAATGTATCAGCAGTGAATAACGGAGGAAGTGGTGCTGAAGTACGGTTTTTTTTTTTCTCCTGGTTATAGAGGGTTTTCTTATGGCTCCTAAGGAAATGCTAAATTCAGAAGAACAAGAACACCTTTGTACCATTGTTTACTGAGGACATAACAAGAATATTTAGGAGGTGATGATCGTTGCTGTCAGCATGACGACGTATCCAGTATGAGGCACTATCTCTGAGGTAATCGATTGTGGACAACAAAATTCATGAAACGGATTGACCTGTCCTCAGTTCCAACTTGAACCCAGTGTAAAATATGGGGATGAGTCAGGCTGTCGGCTTTACTTGAGGCCCTAACATCCAGTATCACTACCTTCTGTGGTTCCAGCTACCGATGAAGAGTAGGCTACCACTCCTCCACAGACATTCAGATGCCTCACTGAGAGTTGAAGCCATCATAAAGGCGTAGGATGCTCACACCCTAAGTTAATGTCCACGAACAAGTGTCCACATACTTCTGATCAAACAGAGCGAAAGCCAATGACTGCAAAATTCAGTGTGAGGAGTGGCATGAATATCACTTGCGAGATTTCTCATTTGACAACAATGAGCATATTGTTCTTGAACAAACAAAGAAATGTCCATATGTAGTAACGATTTTATAATAAAATTTGTGTGTACTTTATCTTCGTTAGATCATTTGTTTTTTTTTCTTTTCTAATACATCATGGGAATAAATATTTTATTACTGTCGCCTCATTTCTATGAGACTTGTTCTTTTTGGTAACATTACTAACGATCACCCTCGTAGGAAAAGCAACCTAGCTGAAATATCTGAAAAACTCCACGTTACAGAATTCAAAAGTTACCCAAGGAGTGTAGTAATCATGGAAAAAATTGATAGCTTTCGTCAGATGATTTAGCTGACCTGATTTCATATTCTAAATGCACTGAGGCTATATATATTTATTAACAGTTTCTGATGGTTGCTACTAATCTGCATGTGTCCTGCTTTGAATATTGCAACTTGTACTGATGTAATGGGGAAACATAGGATTTATTACTACCTATCTTTTTCTGTTTTGGGAAGTGTTGCGTTTCAGCAGGAATAATTTTCAGGCATTACTCTATAAAACTTCTTTGAGGTGGACTGACATGATGCATAATGTAATAAGTCAATACCATCGTACAAAAATATGGAACATTTAATATTAAGCCAGTTTTTGGGTACTGTGTATAATAATATCAAGGTAATTCTTTCGCGTAATACTAAACTGAAATTCGACGATTTCATTAGAATTAGCAAAACGTGAGGAAATTTTCGAGAAAAACTTTACCTCAAACCGGTTTACAAAAGTATTCAAAATTTAACCAGTTGGTGAAACAAATTCAAGAACGTGTCCGCTGGAAGATTATTTTAGGTGACCTGTAGCAGGAGATTTAAACAGCGCATAACACAAGAAAAACAAAGGAATGAACACTAAATACCCCTCCGCGTAACTGAAGAAATCACACGAAGAAAAGTGAATGAGGTTTTTGTGAACTGGCAGGCTTTTGATAAAACACAGAACTCGTTGATTACTTTGCAAGATGGTGCCTGTGTTATGACTTATCTTAGTGCAGACAACGAAACAAATGCCTGCAAAATGGACAGTTACATAACTGCCATCATTACTATACAACAGTGGTATCATGTCTGCACGTCCATCTTCACTTCAGGAATATCTGTGATCGGCGGTTTCATTTTTTACAGCAGTATAATGCTAGGGTGAGACTGGCTGTGCAACACGGTTGGGTATTAAGATCTCTGACTGGCCTGTTTCCAATAAGGGGGTGTTGCTAATGGAGTGGAAATATATGAAAGTGAAAGAAAAATATAAAAATGTGTGTGTTAACTTAGAAGATTTCTCACTGGTCTACTTACAAGAAAACGGTGTAGCTGGAGGGGTGGGGGGTTGGGGGGAGGGGTGAGGAAAGGGGAATGGAAGGAGGATGGGGAGTGGTGGAGGATGGGACGGGAGAGAAGGGGTGCATGATGTCATGCAATTGCCCCTGTTACTACCATAATAGTCTGGGTTTTGTCAAAGATGCTAATGTCAGTAAATTTTACTATCTATTGCCTACATCGTCGGTAGAACGCGTCCCATTTGTCTCTGCGCCAGTCACACACGGTCCTTACAGCGTTACGCGCCCTAAACGCATCCAGGCGGCTTCTAGTCGCATGATGGGCAGTGGTTCCGTCTGCTCAATACTTATGCAGTCTAGAGGTTGAGAAGTGTAAGCGTTTACTCTTGGCTCTAAATATTAATGAGGTTGGTAACTGTACTCTCCATTATACATTATTCAATATTTCATGTAATGATTTACATTTTGCAAATTTATCCTGTAGTGAAATTATTGCCAGTGTGTAATTTGGTTGCGAATAGTTTGTTGGGTTGTGCAGCTCATTGATGTAAGTACTGAAACTTCATTAAAGTTTGAAAAATAAGTAGGCGTACAGGGAGATATTACATTATGACAGTTATCCTAGGTAGTCGCTCTGCGTATAAGACGACAGAAATACGATATTTAAAATATGGCACTTAAACTAGGTCTATATTTTGTCCTTATTTTTCTTTCCATCTGTGGGTCTTAATAACAAATTTTGATGAAATTGGGTACCCATTTAGGAGATGCACTGTTCGCTGTTTCTATGCATGTATGGCTGTGATTAACTTCTAAGATTTGAGGTGCCGGATGCACATCTTCACCAACACATTTTAATAGTTGATAAAACTGATAACGAGAATTACTCTTTTCAAACAAAAAACCGTTCTGAAAAACAGGTTTATGAAATATAATGTCTTTTTATCAAAACAATAAAACCACAATGTTTATGTAAGCAATAGGTGCTGCAACCTGTCGATGTAGTGGTGTTACTTTAGTTCCTAGTTATACTCGATAGATATCGGCACAAGTCAGTAGTATTCGTCAGATTGTCAACTACTGCCAGCAGAAACGTTCAGTTACAACGTACCTGCTTATTGAACATGTGTCCAGTATCAATTAGTAAAAGGCTGCTAACATTTCGCGATGCATGCGCCGTGCGCGCAGTTGATCAGCAGCTATGGCACAAATTACGACATGGAACAAAATAGATTTCATAAAAGCTCACTATGCAGACGCGCATGCTGAAACATTCATTGCATTTTGATTTCGCATTGGCACACATCACGGGACGTCGCCAGGCTACTAGATCACTGAGATTGCTGGCAGTCGTAAACGAAAGGCGATATATACCGTTCTCAACTTCAGAAGGAAAATCAACTTATCTTAGGTATACTGAAAACACACACAGACGCATACACTCACGCGCGCTACCTCGCCCCACGACCCAGCCCACCGTACCACGTTGGTCACCCTTTGTCACGTTCCCTTGTGCCGGCGCAGCGTCAGAATATAGTTACGTTGAGTTTTAATATAGCGTGCTACTCTAAATCTCCGACACTGACCTGTTCGAGTGAATTAAAAAAAAAGAAAGAACAGAAAAAGGAAGATCTCCCTGGAAGATACCGAAAGCCCCGAGCATTGGTGTACGTGCAATTCTAACATCGCGTTTCCTTAAAGGACCAGGAGCTCAGTCTATTATTTATTTAATTTTCTGTGACAGTTGTATATAACGTTTAATGGTGATTAGTGTCAAACTAGGGCATTCGTTGACGATTGACAACACCATGTGGTACCATAGAATGAAGAAATAACATTTAAAATATTAAAGTACACAAACAGTTTTCAAGCATTCTCTAATCACTGATCACAGTTGGTTACGACATACTTTCATCTCTAATATTTGACTACCATAATTCCAATGGAACTTTCGGAAATCTTGTCCATACACAATACACAAAACAAACGTGGTTAGAACTTGACAGGCACACTCAGTTGTTTGATATGTGTTTGTGCGCATTGTGGTCACATCATAGGACCCGTACATTCTCCATTTACAGCAGATAGAGGCTCACAATTTCATATTTACATTCCCAAATGAATTTCACAATTTATTTTTCAAATTTCCCTTTAAAAACTATTCTAGTTGTCATTAGGGGTGAATGTGACACTATACCCGTAACTAAAAACTGAAACTTAAAACTGTATACATACGTTAGGTAGTATTACCACTGGCCACAGGTGCTGCTCAATATACTTACAGCTATTTTATAGTTACCTTTTTAACAACACTTGACTCATTGCAAATAACGTGATCAGTGGTGTAATATATATTTGCTTAAAACAATAAAACTGTATTCATAACCATAAAATGTCTAGACTAGAATAACAGGCGCTGTTGTATGGATAAAATTTGTTACGAATGGAATGTTATATTCCATTTTCAATTACTAATACAATGTTACAGTGGCATTTGATGTAAGCTGGAACAAATAAAAAATTGGAAAAAAGTGTGTAATATATGTTTGGGAATGTAAATATGCAACAATGGGGTACTATTTGCTGTAAACAGGGTCATACCGATACTGAGTTACGACGACAGGACATATGAACACACAGTAAACATAGTGGAGCCAGTCAAATTCTCCCAGTCACGTATATTATGCTGACTTGCTGCGTGTAACACGCAAGTAAGGTGTAGTAAAACTCAGAGCCTAGAGTTGTTTTTAAACTAGTTTCATCGTTCAGAAGGTAATCACACAGTTCATTGATTTAGCTTTTGCTTATCAGTCTATAGTGACAAACTGGGGAGAGGTTAAATAATGTGAACATCTGTACTTACTTGGGTAATTATATTTAATTAGGGGTTGGACCCCCATTTGCCCGTAATCCAGCTGCGGTTCTTCTTGGTATACCAGAATGTAATGACTGTATAGTCTCCAGTGGAGTGTTATGCCACTCCTCGATCAGAACCTCTTCTAAATCCTATAGTGACGAGGCAGGCGGGAATCTACTCCGGAGTCTGCGCTCCAATACCGCCCGCAAGGTTTCGATAATGTTCAAGTCCGTAGACTGTGCTGGCCAGGGAAGACGCTGCAGTTCAGTTGCATGCTCCTCATACCACTACTGTACTGTCCTGGCATTCTGAATGGGTGCATCATCGTCCTGAAATATAGCGTCATTGTTGGGGAACAACATTTGCTAGAAGTAGTAGCAGAGAAACGAATATTCTTGAAATATAACTCCATAAAACCGAACTCCCTGCACTCGACATGGGGATGACGGAGCAGTGCAGTGTTACATTTGTGTATGCATCATTTAGCGTTCGGAATACTGTTTAGTAAGCATTTACAAAGAAAGATTTTGGTTATTTATTGTTTCAGATTTTTATTTGTAATTTTATGTAATATTTTTTATTCTGTTATTTTCATGAGCTGAAATTGCAAGTCACGTTTGATGACGTCACGTAAATTGCACTGCACTGCACTACTCTACACCACACAGAATCGCAGGAGAGTTTCTTTAGCATACAGTTCTAGGCTTCCTTATTGGTTTGGTAAAGATTTATTCACATACTGTAGTACAATTTGAGATAGTCTGTCAACTCTTTTTATCAGATAGCATTTCGCGATCACAAGAATTGCATTGTTTGGGGTTACAACAGGAAAACACAGGAAGTTTAACATTCAACACATTATTTATTTTTATTCAGGCAGGTGACAATCGTCAGTCATATATTGTTAAATGTGTAGAACTAAATGACCTGAGAGTAATGTCAGACATGTAAGATATAGATTTAAAATTCGTGCTTAAGAAACTACAGGTGCACTCCAGATCGCATTTTATATTTTCTTATAATATTTGCAGACGAAAATATTATTCATGAGTTATCAGCGTTGGCAAAATTGATAAAGTAATAACTAACGCGAAGATGCACTCACTTCTGTAAGCAAGTCATTTATATTCGCGACAAAACATTTAACCTATCATGTCACACGTGCGTACCTACCGCACCTACATACGTCCATATGGACCTGCTTGCTATATTTATTCCTTGGTCTCCGTGTACAATTTTACGTGTCCTCCCACAGTTTTTTTGGTATCAATGTGACGATTTCTTGATGTCTCAGGACGTGTCCTATAAATGAGCCCCTCCTTTCTGTAAGTGTCTCACAAATTTCTTTTTTCTTCAGTTCGATACAGTACCTTCACACCAGTTTCTCGATGTACCCATTTATTTTTCAACTTTTTTCCGTAGCATAAAATTTCCGAAGCATCTATTCTTTTCTTGATTGAAGTAATTATTGTCCATTTTACAGTGCTGTACAAGGCTAAACTGCAAACAAATACATTCATAAATGTCTTCCTAACACCGACTTTTATGCTTGGTGAAGTTCTTTTTACAATCTTATCTTTCAACGATGTAGGAATAGGCTTCCTAACGTGCAATTTCTTGGCACTCGTATTAGAGATTAGCTACAGCCGCAAAACCTCAGAAATGTTGATGCGCAACAAAAGGTTTCTAATTTACTTTTGATATGCAGTGAGAATGATGTGAGCTCTGTTTTCAGTTGAAGTGCAATTCTTCGAATCAGTAGTTTGTATATTTTACCGGTAGTTTTCAGAAGTGTATATATTACACCACAAAGGTTCTCAGTATAAGCACAGTGACCTTTGGTTGTAAGTGGCACTGTCGTTGCCGTAGCATTATGTGAGAAGTAGATGAGTAAGTCAAAGCTGTTCACACTACTCGAAATAGCTCGCAGAGCCCAGGTATAATGATACAGAGGATGTTGAATTTGAGGAATACGATTTGGTACAGGTTAATTTGAGAAGTGCGAAGATTTCCAGGAAGTGTTGCTGCTTTGCTTGTCTGTACGTGATTTATGATGTGTTTAGAAAACGGAAAGTTTTAGTGGGATTTTTTTCAATGGTTCGGGTTAGTTAGCTTCATTAGCCAAACATGAATAAGTAAAATTATCTGTTCACATGGTCTGCACTCATAAGTTAAAGATTTACCACATATTTACCATTTCAATGATTAATTTCATAGCAAAGTCATATTTGTTATAAGATGTAAGTTCTGTAAATGTGGTTGTAATTGTTAAGGAAGTTGTCAGTGTTTTAATATAGTTTTTGAATAACAGCCTGTTTACATTGTTCAGTAAATGCACTATCCTCCACCGCCTCCTTACGTTTTTTATTTTTTGACTCTCTGTCGCCGTAATGCGTTGAGTGCAACAGAATTGCATAAAAGCGAAGATAAAGTTTAATGTGCTTAGCATAGTTGAATGTGCTTGCATTGCTCTATGCAGGGATTTCATTCCTTTTAGCTAGTTAGCTGCTGAGCTGCATTCTTTATATTCACCCCTTTCAGATAGTACTGAGTTTTAGTTTCCACAGTTATGCCATGAAACGTTTTAGAGCCTGTTAAAACGTCTCTGTTAGATTTTTTCATGTTATAAAACTTGTATTTCATGTTGTCAAGCTCAGTCATTTGTAATTCCGTTTCTCAGTTCGTATGTGTCCCCATTCAGTGGTACAGAATACCATTAAACTATCAATTTTTCCATTATGCACCTAATCCCCCCATGAACCATGGACCTTGCCGTTGGTGGGGAGGCTTGCGTGCCTCAGCGATACAGATAGCCGTACCGTAGGTGCAACCACAACGGAGGGGTATCTGTTGAGAGGCCAGACAAACGTGTGGTTCCTGAAGAGGGGCAGCAGCCTTTTCAGTAGTTGCAAGGGCAACAGTCTGGATAATTGACTGATCTGGCCTTGTAACAATAACCGAAACGGCCTTGCCGTGCCGGTACTGCGAACGGCTGAAAGCAAGGGGAAACTACAGCCGTAATTTTTCCCGAGGGCATGTAGCTTTACTGTATGATTACATGATGATGGCGTCCTCTTGGGTAAAATATTCCGGAGGTAAAATAGTCCCCCATTCGGATCTCCGGGCGGGGACTACTCAAGAGGATGTCGTTATCAGGAGAAAGAAAACTGGCGTTCTACGGATCGGAGCGTGGAATGTCAGATCCCTTAATCGGGCAGGTAGGTTAGAAAATTTAAAAAGGGAAATGGATAGGTTGAAGTTAGATATTGTGGGAATTAGTGAAGTTCGGTGGCAGGAGGAACAAGACTTCTGGTCAGGTGACTACAGGGTTATAAACACAAAATCAAATAGGGGTAATGCAGGAGTAGGTTTAATAATGAATAGGAAAATAGGAATGCGGGTAAGCTACTACAAACAGCATAGTGAACGCATTATTGTGGCCAAGATAGATACGAAGCCCACACCTACTACAGTAGTACAAGTTTATATGCCAACTAGCTCTGCAGATGACGAAGACATTGAAGAAATGTATGATGAAATAAAAGAAATTATTCAGATTGTGAAGGGAGACGAAAATTTAATAGTCATGGGTGACTGGAATTCGAGTGTAGGAAAAGGGAGAGAAGGAAACATAGTAGGTGAATATGGATTGGGGGACAGAAATGAAAGAGGAAGCCGCCTGGTAGAATTTTGCACAGAGCACAACATAATCATAACTAACACTTGGTTTAAGAATCATGAAAGAAGGTTGTATACATGGAAGAACCCTGGAGATACTAAAAGGTATCAGATAGATTATATAATGGTAAGACAGAGATTTAGGAACCAGGTTTTAAATTGTAAGACATTTCCAGGGGCAGATGTGGACTCTGACCACAATCTATTGGTTATGACCTGTAGATTAAAACTGAAGAAACTGCAAAAAGGTGGGAATTTAAGGAGATGGGACCTGGATAAACTGAAAGAACCAGAGGTGGTACAGAGATTCAGGGAGAGCATAAGGGAGCAATTGACAGGAATGGGGGAAATAAATACAGTAGAAGAAGAATGGGTAGCTTTGAGGGATGAAGTAGTGAAGGCAGCAGAGGATCAAGTAGGTAAAAAGACGAGGGCTAGTAGAAATCCTTGGGTAACAGAAGAAATATTGAATTTAATTGATGAAAGGAGAAAATATAAAAATGCAGTAAGTGAAACAGGCAAAAAGGAATACAAACGTCTCAAAAATGAGATCGACAGGAAGTGCAAAATGGCTAAGCAGGGATGGCTAGAGGACAAATGTAAGGATGTAGAGGCCTATCTCACTAGGGGTAAGATAGATACCGCCTACAGGAAAATTAAAGAGACCTTTGGAGATAAGAGAACGACTTGTATGAATATCAAGAGCTCAGATGGAAACCCAGTTCTAAGCAAAGAAGGGAAAGCAGAAAGGTTGAAGGAGTATATAGAGGGTCTATACAAGGGCGATGTACTTGAGGACAATATTATGGAAATGGAAGAGGATGTAGATGAAGATGAAATGGGAGATATGATACTGCGTGAAGAGTTTGACAGAGCACTGAAAGACCTGAGTCGAAACAAAGCCCCCGGAGTAGACAATATTCCATTGGAACTACTGACGGCCGTGGGAGAGCCAGTCCTGACAAAACTCTACCATCTGGTGAGGAAGATGTATGAGACTGGCGAAATACCCTCCGACTTCAAGAAGAATATAATAATTCCAATCCCAAAGAAAGCAGGTGTTGACAGATGTGAAAATTACCGAACTATCAGCTTAATAAGTCACAGCTGCAAAATACTAACACGAATTCTTTACAGACGAATGGAAAAACTAGTAGAAGCCAACCTCGGGGAAGATCAGTTTGGATTCCGTAGAAACACTGGAACACGTGAGGCAATACTGACCTTAAGACTTATCTTAGAAGAAAGATTAAGGAAAGGCAAACCTACGTTTCTAGCATTTGTAGACTTAGAGAAAGCTTTTGACAATGTTGACTGGAATACTCTCTTTCAAATTCTAAAGGTGGCAGGGGTAAAATACAGGGAGCGAAAGGCTATTTACAATTTGTACAGAAACCAGATGGCAGTTATAAGAGTCGAGGGACATGAAAGGGAAGCAGTGGTTGGGAAGGGAGTAAGACAGGGTTGTAGCCTCTCCCCGATGTTGTTCAATCTGTATATTGAGCAAGCAGTAAAGGAAACAAAAGAAAAATTCGGAGTAGGTATTAAAATTCATGGAGAAGAAATAAAAACTTTGAGGTTCGCCGATGACATTGTAATTCTGTCCGAGACAGCAAAGGACTTGGAAGAGCAGTTGAATGGAATGGACAGTGTCTTGAAAGGAGGATATAAGATGAACATCAACAAAAGCAAAACAAGGATAATGGAATGTAGCCTAATTAAGTCGGGTGATGCTGAGGGAATTAGATTAGGAAATGAGGCACTTAAAGTAGTAAAGGAGTTTTGCTATTTGGGGAGCAAAATAACTGATAATGGTCGAAGTAGAGAGGATATAAAATGTAGGCTGGCAATGGCAAGGAAAGCGTTTCTGAAGAAGAGAAATTTGTTAACATCCAGTATTGATTTAAGTGTCAGGAAGTCATTTCTGAAAGTATTCGTATGGAGTGTAGCCATGTATGGAAGTGAAACATGGACGATAAATAGTTTGGACAAGAAGAGAATAGAAGCTTTTGAAATGTGGTGCTACAGAAGAATGCTGAAGATTAGATGGGTAGATCACATAACTAATGAGGAAGTATTGAATAGGATTGGGGAGAAGAGAAGTTTGTGGCACAACTTGACCAGAAGAAGGGATCGGTTGGTAGGACATGTTCTGAGGCATCAAGGGATCACCAATTTAGTATTGGAGGGCAGCGTGGAGGGTAAAAATCGTAGAGGGAGACCAAGAGATGAATACACTAAGCAGATTCAGAAGGATGTAGGTTGCAGTAGGTACTGGGAGATGAAAAAGCTTGCACAGGATAGAGTAGCATGGAGAGCTGCATCAAACCAGTCTTAGGACTGAAGACCACAACAACAAACCTAATCCTATATATATATTGACTAAGTTTTGTGCTCGCATACGTTTTACGATTGTACTCTTGAAGTTTACACAAGTTTTAGTAATTATGTTTTGGTCATGAATATTGATAAAATTTGCAGATGTTCACTGCAGTTTACCTTAGTTTGATCTGCACTGCTATGCAGATAAAGTTCTTTGTCAGAAAGTGTTCAATAGTATGTTTATTCACAACAATTCAATCATAGTGGTAGGGATGAACCTCTTAGCCTCTGACATACTATAATGGACAAAATTCTTTTTATCTCTATTCTTGTGTGTGCGGATCGTGTATGTTTCTTTGAACTTTTCCCATGCGCATCCGAAATTTCCTTTTCATTTAGCATCGAAATGTATCTCAGCACTGAATATAATAATAATAAAATCGAGTAATTAAAAATCGAGTAATTAATTAATTAATAACCAATGATAGATCATTGTTTTAGAACAACTTTTTGAATTGTTAATATGATGTTTTATTTTAATAAACTGCGTTAAACTGTGATGACACCTTCTCAAATGAGTCACCCGTTTTCTGTAACATTATTTTAATCATCCAATCTGGCGTTTGTGAAGCAAAAAACGCACGCCTTATGTTGGTATACATTTGTGTGACTATCTTATTCTCTCTGTTGACGTTTCAGTTTCCTCTTGCTCTGCATTATTTATCGTTTTTGCTCAAGTCCTTCCCGTATATTCATATATTCACTTGGATCATTTTATTAACATTAACACATTAGTTATGCTTAACAAAGCAGTGATTAATTCAGTTCTTGTATTGAACTGTCCTAATTTTAATTACATTTGGTGGCGACCCAGCATAATTTTACGGCACCCAAAACTTACAGTAGACTAGAGAGCTCCACATTGATTAACATCCCCCAGTTTCTGTTCGCAAATCACTTTCTAGATAATCATTCACCCATTAGTAACCGTTTACTGTTACATAGTAGTGAAGATAAAAAGATCATTCATAGTTCCGTGCTGCGTTTTGAAACTAATATCAGGTTCAGTTTAGGTAAAGTTAAGTGGAGTTTAAATTACATTTCTTGTCAGACAGTCTCATTCTCACAGAACGTAGTTAGGTATCTCTCAGTGCTTGAAATTTTATTTAGTCAGTTGCTTACGTACAATCAGTGGCCAGTTTTTGGGAAACTACTTTGATTATTTGTTCTTTAAAAATTCGTTTTGCAATTGCATGTAAATTTATCTTCTGTTAGATTCGTGTGTTGAAGCTACAAGTCAAGTAGTGCGAACCCAGACATTGCAGCACTCTTCATTGCACTGCACAATATAGAATTTTACTGGACAATTCCGTTAACCTACAGTTTTAGTTGTTCTGATTATTTTGGCAAAGATTTATTCAAATACAGTTATACAATAGTTTGGTGATTCGTATTATCAGACAGCGCTTCGTAATTACACCGTTTGCAGTGTCCACGATTATAACATAGATGCACATGAAAATAAAGATAGGAAACATGTTCAGTTCACTTGTAGCTCACAATAATCAACTTATCAAAATGGTTCAAATGGCAATAAGCACTATGGGACTTAACATCTGAGGTCATCAGTCCCCTAGACATAGATCTACTTAAACCTAACTAACCTAAGGACATCACACACGTCCATGCCCGAGACAGGATTTAAACCTGCGACCGTAGTAGCACCGCGGTTCTGGACTAAAGAGCCTAGAACCGCTCGGCCACATAGGCCGGCCATCGACTTATAGTTTGTTATTTACGGAAAAGATATAACAATGCTTTAAAACATCTGAGTGTAGTTTAGAAACGCGATGAGTTATAAAACATATATCCAAGTGACTTTAACATCATCTCTAAATTCTGTATCGATCTTCATAATGTGCCAACTGCGACTCTAGAGTTACATTTGCAAGGTCTTCGCCTAGCTTGAGAGTGGAGCGAGTGTTGCTTCTACCTGGCTAGAGACTGTACAGCCGGTGGTAAAGGCAATGAAGCGTTGCTTTTTGATCGTCTGACGGGGCAGTCGACAACTGAAGGTCATTGTGGGATGCAGGCTGTAATGTAACGCTGCCCGACTACTAATGATTAGCAACAGTTAATGGAAGCTGCTATGGGCAGGCTAAGTTGCCTAATTGGGTTGATAATAATTTTAACTTAATGTTGATTGTAAGCTGTCAACGAATCGATAAGATTTTGAAAAGTGAAGACGGAGTAGCTGATCCTGGAAGTACTACCTACAAGTATACAAAAAATCTAATTGTTTTTGCTGCATGGGAACTGTTCATTTTAAAAGAAAAAAAAGAGCATTTTAAGTTGTAGGTTTTGCTGAGTGGCAAATGCAGAATAACTTTCTTACGGCAATTTCTTAACTAGAATATTAATATCATTCCGACTCTCAGTTTACGGAGCGAGGTGGCGCAATACCTAACACTCTGGACTCGTATTCTGGAGGACGACAGTTCACACCCGCGTTCGGCCATCTTGATTTACGTTTTCGGTGATTTCCCTAAATCCCTTCAGGCAAATGCCTGGATGGTTCCTTTGAGAGGGCACGGCCGATTTCCCTCACCTTCCTTCCCAAATCCGAGCTTGTGCTCCGTCACTAAGGACCTCGTCGTAGACGAGACTTTAAACTCTAATCTCCTCCTCCTCCTCTTTGACTCGCAATTTAAAAATAATAGCAGTACTACCCTCCCGCCAACGCCTTTACGTAATTGACCTGTGTCTGTATGTAGATGCCGAATGAAGACTATACATAATCATTTGTTGCTCAAGGACTTTATGCTAAATTGTGGCCCTACAGATTTCAAAATGATAGTGGAATAGTGACACTGTAATTTAATTTTGTGAACATGTCAGGTAAGAATGTAATGAAAATCAAAGTCACCATAAGATATGTTGCTTATTATAAATCGTCACACAAAACCAGTGCAGTAGTTGCATTGAAGTATTACACGAACACGACTGTTAACATCCTATTCACTGAGAAAATGTCACAAGAATATTAAAATGTTATCTTCTGTCAGCATCGATGTCTGCTCGCGGCTCCCGTCCGCTCACCCTGTCCAGCGCACGTAACAGCCGTACCAGAAAGCTGTCCTGTGGGGAGTTGGAGTGACCTTTGGTTGGTTGGTGATTTGGGGAGAGGACCAAACAGCGAGGTCATCGGTCCCATAGCAGTGTCATTTGAAAATAAAGAAGTCCAGTATTTGAGTGAAGCGATTTAAGGAAATGACGGAAAACTTAAATCAGGATGGCCGCAGTCCGGTTTGAAGTGTCGTCCTCTTGAATGCGACTCCACTGTGGTAATTAATCACTGAGCCACCACGCTCAGTTGAGTCACCTTTACAACATGCCTTAAGTTAATCGTGCCCATCGGCCTAAAAGTACCTTATGTGTTGGCAATCACTACCGGATAATCTTTAATATAAATAAGGAAACATGCTATTTTCAAATCAGTTTAATGTGATCTTCATATAACTATGTATAATTTGTTTCCCAAATATAGATAGTGTGAAAGTCGGCAAAGCTGCCAGTTTCGACAACCTTCATAGCGATTTTCTTACGTAAATGTCGTATTATATCTATTCGAAAGAATTTCTTTAACTGTAAAAAGTTTGTTAACAAACCAGTTGTCAAATATTTAACTGAACTTCATAACAACTGTACTGTCATATGGGCATTCAATTTTAAAATATATAAAGTGGTACCTTATTAGTACATGTTACTGTTTCTATCGCTCAAGAGATGTTTTAGCTGCAAAAGATTTTCGGGCTGGCAGTTTTAATGAGTTAGGAAATGGAAGGTGTTATTTAACAAACCACTTGTCAGTTGTAATTCTTCATGCTTTCCCTGCGATCTGTTGACATCTTGGATATTTGGGAATCCAGCCGGATATTCGCGTCGTTCTCGCACGATATTTCAACAGCGTGCCTCGCTGTCTTCTTCAGATGCTACCTGAGACTGGTCCTTGGGTCGATCCAGTATTTATGCCAGAAAGGAGCTAGGCGTTCCGTCTTCGGTCAGCGGCTAGTCGAGCGTTCCCTCTGTGGTCCGCGCCCACCAGACTCGGCTTCAATGGACCCTTCCAGTATCGGATGTTCCGACTGCCGTCCGCGCCCGTTTAGCCGTCCCCAACAGTTGTGGACGTTATCTGAGGTGTGTCATATCCGATCTGAGATGTTGGGTACTCTGTCTCATGACTGTTACTATGATTTCCACTTCTGTTTCGTGCTGGGAGCTCCATAATCGGTCCGCGCCGTGTCGTGTGTTCCATCTGTTGTCCGCGCCCGCCAGACGCGGCTACATTGGCCCTCTCTGGTCGCCAGTGTTCCGACCGCCGTCCGCCGCCGGCCTGTCTGTCTTCTGAAGTATATTTCATGCTCTGGGAGTGTGTAAAATCTGGTCTCCAATGTCCGACACCTTGTCTCACCGCTATTCTCTCGGTCTCCGCTTCTATTTCTTGTAGAACCCCAGAGAGTCATGCGTTGAGTTTTCACAAGCTCAAGTGCTGGATTCCAGGCAGTGCTGATTTGGTACCACGAGTCACGGTTGATTAGATTATCTGTGATCTTAATCTCAATGACTTCTTTATTGACACTGTCCCAAAATCTTGATGTCTCTGTCACAATCTTGGTGTCATAGTAATCCATTGAGTGACCAAGTTCCAGACAATGCTCTGCTGTGGCTGATTTAGTTGCCTATCTGAGTCTGGTGTGTCTCTGGTGTTCTTTGCATCTGATGTCTACAGTTCTGGTGGTCTGGCCGATGTATGACATCCGACACTGCCGTGGTATGTTGTAAATACCTGGGTTGCGTAGCCCTAGGTAAACTTTTATTTTCCCTGGCATAGACCCAATTTTGGTGGGTGGGGAAAATATGCTCTTGATGTCATATTTAAGGAGAATCCTGCTGATTTTGGCAGAGATAGGTCCAGCATATGGCAGGTAAGCCATCTTCATGGCTTCTTCTGATTCGTTTGGCTGATTGGCAGGTTGAAGCGCCTTCTGGATATCTCTAGTGAAGTACCCATTCCTGCTGATCACTGATCGGAAGTGTTCTATTTCTCTGGCCAAACTATCAGGATCTGACAGAGTTTGTGCTCTGTGGACCAGTGTTATGAGCACTCCATTGTTCTGTGACAGATAGTGGCAACTGCTGGCTTGTAGGTATAAGTCAGTGTGCGTAGGTTTGTGGTATCCATTGTGTCCAAATATCTGCCATCAGCCAGGCCGGTCGCGGACGTCGGTCGGAACACTGACTACCAGAGAGGGCCAATGTAGCCGCGTCTGGCGGGCGCGGACCGCAGATGGAACACACGACACGGCGCGGACCGATTGTGGAGCGCCCAGCACGAAACAGAAGCGGAAATCAGAGTAACAGTCATGAGACAGAGTACCCAACATCTCAGATCGGATCTGACACACCTCAGATGACGTCCACAACCACTGGGGACGGCCGAAACGGGCGCGGACGGCAGTTGGAACATCCGCGATCAGAGGGTCCATTGAAGCCGAGTCTGGCGGGCGCGGACCACAGAGGGAACACTCGACTCGGTGCGGACCGAAGACGGAACGCCCAGCTCCTTCCTGGCATAAATACTGGATCGACCCAAGGACCAGTCTCAGCGGGGCACGCTGTTGAAATATTGTGCGAGAACGACGCGAATATCCGGATGTATTCCCGAATATCCAAGATGTCTACTTGTCAGTTTCTTACAAGAGAGAAGGAGATTACTGTTTTATGTCCCGTCGACAAGGAGATCATTAGAGATGGTGCAGAAACTCGGATTAGGAAAGGATGGGAAGGATATCGGCCGTGTCCTTTCAAAGGAAACTTCCCACCATTTGTCTGAAGCGATACAGGGAAATTACGGAAAACCTATGTAGGGACGGTTAAACGTGTGTTCGAACTGTCGTCCTTGCGAATGCGTATCCAGTGTGCTAACCATTGCGTCATGTCGCTCAATTTACTATAACTAAAAGAAATATTTCTCGTATATTTCAGATTTAAAACAGTTTAAAAGTTACCGTATGTTTATGTGTTTGTTACATGAAATTTAGTTGTCAAAATTTATTGTAAATAGGTCAAACTTTAGTTCTACGGTTTTCGTCCCAGTCAAACTGCAACATCAAGAGAGAGGACTTGTAGCGCTACTTTATAAAGGAACTAACTTTTTTCTGTAATAAGGCTCGCATTCTTGTGTTTAACAATGGGGCTTCACCTATAAAACCTGCGATTTAATAATAAGGCTCAAATCATGTCTCATAGTCTTCAATGGAAGGCAGGTTAACAGTCACAATTTAGAAATTGAGTATGTGCGTGAATATTCCTTCCTTGCGAGACAGGAAAACATAGACAACTTTTCAGTTCCAGCTCCTTCTTCCTTATTGCATCTAAATTTTGGAAATTAGTGGTAGGTTCCTATGAGACCAAACTGCTGAGGTCATCGGTCCTTGGGTTTACACACTGCTTAATCTAACTTAAACTAACTTACGATAAGGATAACACACACACCCATACCTGAAAGAGGACTCCAACCTACGACGGCGACAGCTGCGCGAACCGTCGCAAGGCGCCGTGGACCACGCGACTACCCCGCACGGATTGCCTCTAAGATCACAGTTTTGACTTCCTCTCTTGCGGCCCCTTCCTTGCGAGGCATTGTATTACGTGCAGATTTATGTCTAAATGCACTGACAGTCATGAATAGTTATGCCCTACCAAAGCCGTGTACTGTGCTGGTTGTTCTATTTACAGATGTGTTGTTCCGTCTTGAATGTTGTCTTGCAACGAACGAGTAGAAACATTGAATGTCAGAAATGTGAAAAACTGAAAATGGGATTGCGAAGCGTAAATACAGATAGAGTGCGAGGTAAACGAAAGATTTAGGAAAACAGACATTGGTTTCTTGTGAGATGAATACCGGGTAATATAAATAGCAGCAACAACAGCAGAAGCATGTGTAACAGGAGTATTTGTCGTCAGGAATATGGAGGTAACGCATAGAAAAATTTCCTGTGAACACTTCAATGACAAGTCTGTTTTCATTACAACAATAGTTTAGGTGTAGAAGATGACGTCACAATAAGAGGAAAAAGAGATATAGTACATACATGATGAAAGTCTTGTAATCATCTCAGGTTGGTAAGCTGTAGTAGGTGAAAGAACGGTTGTTAGATTGATATGAGAATGTGGGCTCGGTATTTTGAGATGAGTCAACGACAAATTTCAGCACTCTCTCTCTCTCTCTCTCTCTCTCTCTCTCTCTCTCTCCTCTCTCTCCCCCTCTTTTTGAGTCACCAGCCTTCTGACTCACTTACTTTTAGGATGTACTCCAATCTCAATCTTCCTCTACAGTTATCACCCTTTGCAGTTTCCTCTACTACCATAGCGATAATTCCTTAATGTCTTAACGTATGTCGTATCACCTTGTTACTTCTTCTTGTCAGTGTTTCCCATTCGACCCTTGCTTTGCCGAAACTACGGAGAATCTCCTGCAGACATTCCCGCTTCCCTGACTTCATATTCATTTCATTTCTATGTGCTTTACATAGCAGTGTTCAGGACTTCATGTAATCATTTTTGGTATTATTCTTTCGGCGGTCAGTTGAAGTACTTATTCAGTTACCCAAGGTTCCTTCGCAGTTGCTTACTCAATATATATGTTTGTCTTTCCACCATCTGTGACAGCTCTTTTTGGAGATGTCCACTTCGCATGGACTGAACTGCTTGTTGTGTTATTTCCTATTGTAGTATCCACAACTCCAGTAAATTTCAAATAAGTGGCATCCTTCCTCGGTGCTTCAGTGTTTCACTTCTCTTGACACTGATTTTTCCGGACTATTCGTTTAAATTTCAGTTTAGTCTTCATTGTAGCGAAATCGTGACCGGTCTACACAGATAAGCCAGATCGTTATGACCACCTACCTAATAGCCAGTGTGTCAATGTCTGACACAGGTAACAGTGGCAGAGACGCGTAGTGGCTTGGAAGCAATAGGGCCTTCGTAAGTGGCCGGAGGGAGCACCATATCTGTACACACAAGTCACCTAATTCCCATAAACTGTTATGACTTCTGACACGGCCCCGAGAGGGCCAGCACACCAACCGGAACTCGCCACTGTGTTCCTCGAACTTCTCCATCACTCTCCTGGCCTTTGTCTTGTTGAAAAATGCCACTGCCATCGTAAAATCTGATCGTTCTGAAGGGCAGTACTTGGTCTGCAACCAGTATTCGATACTCCTTGGCCATCATGGTGTTTAGCACGAGCTCTACTGGACCCATGGGTGCTCACATGATTGTTTCCCAAAGCATAATGGAGCCGCCGCCGGCTTGTCTTCCTCCCGCGGTACAGGTGTCAAGGCGCTGTTCCCCAGGAAAACGACGGATTCGCCCCCTCCGGTCGGCATGATGGAGAAAGCATCGGGATTCATAAGACCATGCAATGCTAAGTCCCTGCACCAACGTTCAGTGCCAATGGTCACTTGCCCATTTCTGTCGTATTTGTTGATGTTGTGGTGTTAATATTGCCACATGGATGGATCGTTGGCTGAAGTGGCTTATTCTTGGAGGTCTTCGGTGCACTGTGTGTTCAGACACAATTGTGCTCCTCGCAGCATTAAAGTCTGATGTTAGTTCCGCCACCCTTCGATGCATGCCCTGTTTTACCAGTCTCTCCAGCTTACGACGTGCGACATCTATAATGAGGGGTGCCGCTCTCCCCAACGACATATGGACGTGGTTTCATCTTGGTTTCGCCACGTGTTGAAGACAATCACCACAGCACTCCTCGAACACCCAACAAGTAGCACAGTTTCAGAAATGCTTGTGCCGAACCTACGGACAGTCACAATCTGCCCTCGTTAAAACTCAGATAGATCGCGAGACTTCCCTATTCTATACACGTACGGCACGCTCGTTGGTACTACATGCACCGTGCGTATGTCTGACTAGCAGTTATCTGTCGCCAGGTGACGCCGCTATTGCCTGGGGGGATTTATACAGGGTGGTCCATTGATAGCGAGCGGGCCAAATATCTCACGAAATAAGCGTCAAATGAAAAGCTACAAAGAACTAAACTTGTCTAGCTTGAAGGGGGAAACCAGATAGCGCTATGGTTGCCCCGCTAGATGCCGCTGCCATAGGTCAAACGGATATCAATTTTTTAAATAGGAACCCCCGTTTTTTATTACATATTCGTGTAGTACGTAAAGAAATATGAATGTTTTATTTGGGTCACTTTTTTCTTTACGTTCTACACGAATATGTAATTCAAAAATGAGGGTTCCTATTTAAAAAACGCTGTTTATATTCGTTTGACCTATGGCAGCGCCATCTAGCGGGCCAACCATAGCGCTGTCTGGTTTCCCCCTTCAAGCTAGAAAAGTTTAGTTCTTTATATTTTTTCGTTTGATGCTTATTTCGTGAGATATTTGGCCCGGTCACTATCAATGGACCACCCTGTATCCATAGTATGTCGGAGGTCACAATGCTCTGGCTTATCAGTGTAGGTCTGCCACTGGGTATACCTTAAAATCCAAAATCTGACTTGTGAATCTTTGTATTTGCATTATGTAATCCAGCTGTAGTCTTCCCGTGTCTCCAGGCCTTTTTCCCCTATATCCCACCCCCCCCCCCCCCCTGCGTTTCTTCAAGAGGTTTTAGATATTACAAGGCGAACTTCATTGTAGTACTCTGTTAGTCCTCCACCTTTCTCATTCCTACTAGCGAGCCCTTATTATAGTATTATCTTTTCTTCTGCTCCTTCCCCTACAACACATTCTAATCTAGCAGGTCATCACACTTTTTCGTACTGATTATCCTTACATAATTTCACTGGTCTTGGTGGTGGACTACAGAATACTCAGGCCGCTTTGACAGGAACTGTCCAGTTGGAAAAAGCGTTCGACAGTGTGGAATTGCGTAAGATTCTTGAAATTCTCAGATTAATTGGAGTAAGCTACAGCAAAAGTCAGTTGATATACAACATGTACAAGGAACTAGAGGGAACAATAAGACTGGACATACAAAAATGATGAGTTAAGATTAAAAAGTGAGTCTAGTATGGGCGCAGTCTTCCTTTGCTATTGTGAAACCTAACAAATCGAAAAGCAATGACAGGAATACCAGAAAGCTTCAAAAGTGAGATTAAAATTCAGGTTGAAAGGTTTTTAATGATCCGCTGGTGAAACACCTATCTTCAATGAACGTGAAGAAGAATTACAGGATCCGTTAAATGGAAATAACAGTCTAATGAGAATAGAAGCTGAAGAAGGATGAGAGAAGCTGTTAAATTGAATGTAAAATTTAATGAGTGTAGAAGTTGAAGAAGAATTGCAGGAACTGTTATCTGGAATGAATAATGTAATGAATACAGCATACAGAATGTTAGTAAACCGAAGAAAGACGGATTTAGTGATAAGTAGGAGAAATGAGAATAGTGAAGAACTTAACATCGTGTTAGGTGATCATGAAGCAGGCGGAGGTACGCAGTGCTGCTAACTTGGAAGCGAAATAACCCATAGCAGACATAATAAGGAGGGCCAAAAAGGCAAACAATACATTCTTCGTCAAAGTAAGTCTACATCGGAATAAATTTGAGAGATAAATTTCTGAGACTGCACATCTGTAGCACTGCACTTCATGGTATTGAATCACGGACAGTGGGAAAACAGAACAGAAGAGAATCGGCGTTCGATATGTGGCGCCACGGAAGAGTGTTAGACGTTACGTGGACCGATAAGGCAAGCGATAAGGAGGTTATTCGCAGAAATGGCGAAGAAAGGAATGTGTGTGAAACAATGACAAGAAGAAGGGATAGGATGATAGGACATGTGTTAAGACATCAGGGTACTTTTTATGTGGCCCACCATGAATTCCTCTCTTGGTCCAACGTCTTCACCTCAGAGAAGAACTACAGATTTTACCCTCTGCAGCTCCCTGTAGCACCATAGAAGTTATTACCTGATGTCTTATCAGATGTCCAATCATCCTGTCCGTTCTTCCTGTCTGTGTTTTCCATTTATTACTTTCCTTCGCCGATTCTGCGAGGAAGCTCCTTATTCCTTATCTTACGAGTTCGCCAATTTTCCCACAGTTCACATTTCATTACCATACAAAGCCGTGCTCCAAACGTACGTTCTCAGAAAAGTCTTCCTGAAATTAAGGCCTATACTTGCTACTAGTAGACTTCTTTTGGCTAGGAATGCCGTTTCTGCCTGTGATAGTCTGCTTCTTCTGTCCTCCTCGCTCCGTCCAATATCGGTTGTCTTCCCTATTCCGTCAGTTAGGCGTTATTTTGCTGCCTAGGTAGCAGAATTCCTTAACTTCATATGCTTTGTGATCACCAGTCCTGAAGTTAAGTTTCTCGCTGTTCTCTTCTCTGCTACTTTTCCTTACATTCGTCTTTCATCGATTTATTCTCAGTTCATATTCTATACTGATTAGACTGTTCTGACCATTCAACAGGTCCTGTAATTCCTCTTCATTTTCACTGAGGATAACAATGCCATCAGCGAATCTCATCATTGATATACTTCCAACGTCTGTTCAATCTCTGCTCTTGAACCTTTCTTTTATTTTCGTCATTGCTTTTTCCATCAATAGACTGAACAGTAGAGGCGAAAGATTACATCCCTGCGCTACGCTCTCTTTAATCCGAGCACTTCGTGCTTTGCCTTTCACTTTTATTATTCCCTCTTCAATACTGGGCACACTGTACATTAACAGTCTTTTCCTACAACTTACAACTATTTTTTCTAAATTTCGAACATCTTACTCCGTTTTACATTGTCGAAAGCTTTTTCCAAGTCGAAAAATCCAATGAACGTGTCTTCATTTTCCTTTAGATTTGTTTCCATTGTCGGCAGCAACGTCATAACTATCTCTCTGATACCTTTACCGTTCCTAAAGCTAAGCCGATTATCATCCAACAGATATTCGGTTTTCTTTTCCCACCTTCTGTATATTATTCTTGTCAGCAACTTGGCTGCATAAGCTGTTAGGCTGACTATGTGATTATTCCTTCACCTGTCAGCTCTCAAATCTTTGAAATTGTGTGGGTGATGGTTTTTTGAATGCTAGACGATACATCACCGTACACATACACACCTACATGAATAGCCGTTTCCTTAAAACTTTCCCCAATGACGTAAGATATTCTCATGGAATGTTGTCTATCTCTTCTAACTTATTTAATCTTCGGTCTTTCTAAGCTCTTTTGATTCTGGTTCTGATACTGAATGCCGTATCCCTTCTCTATCGACTCCTTTTTCTTAGAGATCTTCAATGTGCTCTTTTACTCTTTCCACGTATCCGCTCTCTCCTCAACACTTAACAGTGAAATTTTCATTTCACTCTTAATATTACCACTCCTGCTTTTAATTTCACCGAAGTTTGTTTTGACTTCTATGTACGCTGACTCAATCCTACCGACAAATCTTTCTTTGTTTGGATTTCTTCAGATTTTTCATGAAGTCATTTCACCTTAGCTCCACTGTACTTCCTATTTATTTCACTCCTTAGCGACTTGTATTTCTTCATGCCCAATTTCCCTGAACGTTTTTGGACTTCCTTCATTCATCGATCAACTAAAATTTTTCCTGTCATATTTCACTGATCCACATTGTATCTATATTGAGCCTCAGTACATCTATTTTCAGATATCATAGCTTCCCTAACACGTTCAAACGTCTGACGTAACCACGCCCCACTTGTGCAACACTATCCTTACGTTGGTTTTTTGATCACTTCCTCGTGGTCACCTGATGCTCCACGGCCGAATGGGGGATTAATCTGGAATCTTTCGCCAATGAAAAGACCATGACGACACTTTTTCAGTTATATGCCATGGATACACATTACGTGTCTTTAATGCCTTGCCTTCTGCATCTGATCACAGCTGATTCTTCTGCCTTTTAAGAGCAGTATCCCACACTTTCCAAGGGCAACAAAGGACTCTGAACCCCCCTCAGGTCCTCCACACTCTCTGACTGTCCATTGGCAGAACGATGCTGTCTTTTTATGCTGGAAGTTTTCAGCGCCATTTCTGATAACTTTTACCCAACTTTTAAGCAATGGCTACGTTCGCATCTGGGAGTAAGGATGGATTGATTACTAGTCAATTAGCAATACGCTATTCACAAAACAAAAGGGGAGGAGGTATACTTGGAAATGGCTTGCGTTCCATCACCCCTACAATTCAAATAATACATTGGGAATGCGATAGTGGAAATAAAAGGAAGATTAAGAAGTGGGATTGAAATTGTGGATGAATGAATATGAATGATAGAACTCGCTGATTGCGTTCCTCTCCTCGATTAAGGTGAGGAAGAACTGCAGGGCTTGTAAAATGAAATAAACAGTTTAATGAACTCACACTACGGTGTTAGAGTAAACCGAAGGAAGACGAAAGTAACGAGGAACTGCAGATATTAGGCTAGGGATAAATTTGACATCAAAATTGGAAACCTGGAGACAGACTAAGAGAGGAAACTGTAGCACGATGGAAGTAAAATTAAGCAGGACGGAGGAATCTAGGAGAATATAAAAATCAGACAAAAACAAGAAAATAGGGAATTCTTGGCCAAGAAAATTCTAGTAGTATTTAATATATACCATAATTTGGGAAGAAATTAGTGACAATGTTTGTTTCGAGCACAGCATTGAAGGCTAGTGTAAGATGGGCAGGGGTGAATCCAGAAATAAAAAGAATCGAATGATTCAGGATATGGTGCCATAGAAAGAGTTTGAAAGTTGGAATGATAAGAAAAATGGAAGTTCTTCTGAGAATAGGTCATGTGGAAATGGTTCAAATGGCTCTGAGCACTATGGGACTTAACTTCTCTAGAACTTAGAACTACTTAAACCAAACTAACCTAAGGACACCACACACATCCATGCCCGAGGCACGAGGCAGGATTCAAACCTGCGACCGTTGCGGTCACGCGGTTCCAGACTGTAGCGCCTACAACCGGGTCATGTGGAAGACATTGTCATGTAGAGGAGGCAGGAAGAATAGAAGTACCTCCTGACATCAAGGAATGGATGGTTGTAATATATTTAGGAAATAATTGACGACTTTTGTTGCAAGTGTTACTTTTTGATCAGAGAAATTTGCTGTGGATTTCATCAGACCAATCATAAAACACATAAAACCAAATATAAACACCTGCACAAGAGTCTGTCAGTCATCAATTACAAATTATTTTTATATCACAATGCTGGCTTACGTGCACTTCATAAATTTGAGATATTTCATTGCCGATGTCTGTTGATATACCTTGCAGAAACAGATTAATACCGACAAATGCTTTACTACTACAATCTGTTGAATCTTCACTTTATGTTGTCTCCTGGTGAGCCCTATAAAAATTAAACCTATTCCAGACGTGTGAATATGGTCTAAAAAGGTACAAAACTGAGCGTATTTCTGTAGATAAAAGCGGTAGCTAATACAACAGATAACTATAAAACCTGCAACTCGTTAACTTGGTATTTTTGTGTTAAAAATGTTAATAAAATATGTATTTGAGTATCAAAGAGTAACTATACCATGTACAGCAAATTTTGGCTTATCTCATTAAGGTTAAAAACGAGTTGGTTCAAAGATTGAATACCACTTTTGTCTCTTCGTCTTCCGACTTCAGGCCAAAAGTGGCCCATCGGGACCATCCGACCGCCTTATGATCCTCAGCTGAGGATGCGGATAGGAGGGTCGTGTGGTCAGCACACCGCTGTCCCGGTCGTTATGATGGTTTTCTTTGACCGGAGCCGCTACTGTTCGGTCGAGTAGCTCCTCAATTGGCATCACGAGGCTGAGTGCACTCCGAAAAACGGCAACAGCACATGGCGGCCCGGATGATCACCCATCCAAATGCCGGCCACGCCCGACAGCACTTAATTTCGCAGATCTGATGGGAACCGGTGTATCCACTGCGGCTAGGCCGTTGCACTTTTTTGTCTCTGCTGTTGAAAAGTTAAGTCGCTTAGCTATTCTGACGCACTAAATATTTGATGACGGTATTTTCTTTTATAATATACGAAAAAAAGTGAATTTCTTCTGTTCTTAATCAAAATCTCTCCTTCCCTGTGGAAATATTTAAGTAGAAGTAATAATTAAAGTGATCTCTGTAGGCTGCCCATATGGCTTTGCTTTGTTGTAACGTTGCACAGGGGTCCATTACGTAACATTTGATTAAATATTAAATATTGGGCTTCATCCTCAAATTAACACTATAAATACTTTGAATACCGTTAACAATTAGTAAGCATTAATATCTGCAAAGTTCATTTTATCAGAATTTTTACGGAATTGCATGGTTAGACGTAACTGAGAAGGCAAAAAGACTTAGGTTTGCTTCACGATATCTTTAAGCTTGCCGTTAAGTTTAATTCTAACAAGGAAAAGCTTAACATAAAATGAAGCTAGTCTGCTGTCAATGAAATTATTTATAGTGAGTACAAATGCTTACACTATGTAACAACAATTAATTCAACAGGCAATAAGAGTAATAGTTTCATGTTACTTCTGATTATGTTTGAGTTGGTCGTGAGTTTAGAAGCGTAATTAAACCATTACAGGCAAAACTACACCCATTTTTGCTAATCTTTGTGCCTGCGTAGCAACATTGATTATCGTTGGCGTGAATGTAAGCCGCATATACGAGTGTGCAGAATATACTCGTTCGCGACTCCAGTAGTGTATTAAATATCGTTTACCTTTCTCACAACAATTCCGACCACATCTTACATTAAAATCCAAATACTTTAATATCAAAGGAGTTAGAGAGAGACGATATAATGTTTGACGTCAGTTCTTCACAAGAAACTGTATTTTTCAAAAGAATCATCAACCTCCAGCGAAAACTGGAATCTCTGACCACTGCCCACTATAATGGCAGCAATGGACAG
The DNA here is from genome assembly GCF_021461385.2 of Schistocerca piceifrons. NCBI lineage: Eukaryota > Metazoa > Arthropoda > Insecta > Orthoptera > Acrididae > Schistocerca > Schistocerca piceifrons. The sequence goes on along the minus strand of NC_060144.1, from coordinate 240,672,928 downwards.
AGTTTGTACCATCGACCATTAGATATTACCGGATAACTGCATTGTCCCGCTTGGAAATAGATTCAGATAACTGTAAGCGTAGGCTTCCGCGGCCGTTGTCTTCTTCAATAAAATTCTTCAGGGTATCAGACCGCACCGTCATAATTTAAAATGCGCCAACGTTTCGGCCAGCGTTGCAGCTAGCCTTCATCAGGGCATTACGTCAACGTAAGGCGCATTTTAAATTATGACGATGCGGTCTGATACCCTGAAGAATTTTATTGAAGATTCAGATAACATTCGGAAAACATTGATGTTCACTACCACAGTTTCAGTGGTTGCGTTAGTCTTAGCTGATGCTTAGCTGATGATGGCTCCTGATATCAAGAGACTGCAAGGACAGAGCGTGCATTTCTTGTCCCAAGCAGAAGTACTCCATGAAATTTCAGCTGCCCACTGCTCAGTTTTCATCGCGGAAACGATAGCCTCTCAAATTTAATCGACATTTGCGGCTGACAGTTTTAGACTCAAAAAACGTCTTGCAGTCTATTGTAAAACCGATGTAGAACAGTAAAATGAAAGGCCATATACTGGAAATTGTAACAGAAACAATGTAAATTAAGAAAAGGGCTATGAGAATCTCTTTTCCATGGGTCCCTGGTCTTATAGTATCGGTTTACAGCTAGAAGCTCAACTAGACCATTGCATCTGATTCTGTAATGAACATCATTTTATCATCCGTCGATTTCAATTTTTTAATACCGTGAGAAGAGGAACAATGGCAAGGGTTGACGCTTTTCTGTCTCTATATCACTTTACGATCGGTACACTTTTAGAAGCTCACCTGATTTTAAAATTCCAGGCTAACAGGAAACTGAAAACTACCCTAATACGAATAGAGAACAACTATTGTTCAATTCATTCTCACTTACTTTGGATATCCAACAAGAATTGCCAGTTCCGCTTTAATCAGAGGGAATAAGAGATGTAAGCCATCTTCTGTTTCCCAGCAAATTCTTCAAAGTACAGGAAAACCGGTTACTGTAACTGAAGGTACGTTCTTGAGTCAAGTAAGCGAATGTATAAAATCCTTAAGAAAATGCCAACTTCGTTTCTTTGTTTTATGGGTGATAGTGAACATGGTGTACCATCTATGGTTGCATAAACGCTCATATCGTAGGTGTAAGACACCCAATTTCTTTTAAATTATTTTTTATATTGTATCCCGTCTACAGGTGATATGTTATAGTTACAGTTATTGTGCCCGTGGAGAAACTGTAAAATAATTTTAAATTATTGTTCACATTAACCATCTTACGGTTTCTTTATGTATAAAATTTAGCATTTGCGCTACCTGTTGGCAGTATGGTTCTATAAATTCACTCAAAATTAAAAAAAGTTACGAAATGTCTGCATCGTCGACGAACTGGAATAGACTGAAGGACGGAGATAGCTACCGTACATGATTGAGTGTTAAAAGTATCAAACATCCGTCTGTTTCTCGTTGTATATGTGAATCTTCACAAGTTCCATGTTGTCGATGTTTTTGCATTCCGAGCTAGTTTCCAGTAGGATCTCGCCTTGTTGAGCATCGACCGTAGCAAGATGGCCTGCTTATGTTTCTGTTATTTTGACGTTGATGAAGACAGTTTCCGCTCTTAGTCCTTCACGTTGGTTTTGTCTACAAATCTTTCATTCGTCAATTAGAACGGTCAGGCTTCGTAATGCTAAACGCTTCCTCATCTCCAAGTATCTCTGGGTAATCAACGTCGATCGTGAGAATGTTGCTACCGTGTCTCGTTGTAACTTACCCTACATAATGTGAAGAGTGCAAAAGAAATCCCACCGTTAGTCACCTAGGAGAGAAGTCATATATGGAAAGAGTACACTGAAGGCCTCTACGAGGAACTGTCTCCAGACGTGTCGCAGATGGGAATCGATATGGTAAACATGGGGACAAACTATTAAAATATAACGGAAGTTCTGACTCACCACAAGGAGACGGCAAGTCATTCAATGTCCCACGTTCATCTTCTGTTAGCTCAATGTGATCCCACACTTGACAGGCCAAAGCAAGGTGACACAATAAATGAGCTCGCACAGCCCTGGAATATGCATGTCCTGACAAAATCTTTTCAACGCTGTTTTCAGCGAATATTACACCAAATAAGTCCTATAACCCACTTCAACCCATGATCATACCGTTACATCCCATGAACGACATAAGGCAATGGAAACCTTCAAGTCAGACCTCCACATTACGAAATTCAGGAAGGTCAATCTCCACAACATCCCTTGCCTTCCAATACAGAGGCTGATCAAATGCGACAAAGCATGTAGTCTGATTATGTCTTTTACATGCATCTCTAGCTATCATCAGTATATATGGTGTCATAATGGGTTGGTGATGAATTAAGAAATGGAAGACACTTTATTTTAGAACGTTTATATTCTTTGCCTGCCGTCAAGAGTTCCATGTAACCATTCCACCCTGAGACAACTGCATTCTGAGACCATCTACAATGTAACCACGTAATTTCCGCTGTTGAGATGACGATCTCACCTTTTTCACGAGCAACTATGTCCAAATCTTCAATTTTTATAGCCTTCAGCCCTCGAACTTGTGTTCTGTGGAATGGCTGTATGTCATTTTTTCCGGATTCACTAACAAGTTGAGCTGAGGGACGATGATTAAACTTTTTAAATTTTTCTGAGGAAGCAATGCACGCAATCCGACGTGAATGTCTTCGTAGTTACTGAATATGATGCTATTTGTCCTGGCCCTGTAGCAGCAGAGTGAGATGGTAAATTCCAATGAATAACATGATGAGTAATACGTTTATACTACACAAATGGAAACTGAAATAACAGTGTTAAAAAACTAGGTAATTTGCCACTTTGCTCGAAATTTGAAAAATGGTATTTTTTGACGCGCTGTAGAGCCTTAGATACTGGGAGTAGAAAAAAAGGTAAGAATCAAATTTGTAGAGAATTTTGCGCGCTTTAAAGAAGAAAATAGACGTCAAAGCGATAGGAGCAAATGAAACTGAGATATTTTGAAAAAAACTGAAAAAAGTCCGAAATTTTTTGACTGCAGAAATTTTGCTGGAAAAACTTGGTTTTCTAACCTTTCCAAGAATATGAAAGAGTTGAAAAAATAAAACCTTCTACCCCACATTTTGAGAGGTACAGGCTTTTTTTCTGACAGTTTCACTGGACTAGTAAGGTAATTATCAACACCAGCAGCAAACGGTATAAGGGGAATAGGATACAGTATGAATATAAAGATAGGTCAGATTCAGTTACTGTGAACAGATAATTGATAGCGTTGTTCTTATCATAGCAGACAGGAAACCAACACCGACAACGATACGTTAGGTATACGCGCCGATGTCTTAGGCAGAAGATGAAGAGATAAAGGAAGTATGTCTGGATACGGAAAAGCTAATACAATACCTAACGAGAATTGAAAAGGTAATAGCGATGGTGCACTGAAATCTGATTGTAGGAGAAGTAGAAGCAGAACGGATTGCGACAGAGTATGAGCTTGATAGGGCGCGGAGTGAAGAAACACTAATTATGATCTGCTATAAATTTTGGCTGGTAACAGCAAACACTCTGTTCAAGAATCACAAGAGGAGACGGTATACTTGGAAAGGCCAGTAGATACGTAAAGATTTCAGTTGGATTACATCATAGTCAAGTAGAGGAATTAGGTATTCGTTTAGGGGCCTACCAAGGAGAAGATACAGACTCAGAACATAATTTAGAAATGATGAAGAGCAGAAGAGCAAATTGAAATCCAAGCGACTACATAGGAAAAATCTGTGCCCAAAAGTGTGGTATATTGAAGTACTAAGGAATGGAGAGATACGCTTGAAACTCTCTGAACCTATAGTTATTGCGATAATGAAAAGTTCAGTAGGCAGATCAGTTGAATGGACATATCCAAAAGGGCGATCACAGAATTTGGAATGAGAAACATGGGTACGAGAAAGGTAGTTAAAGGTTACCATTGGTACCATAAGAAATATTTCAGCTGATCGACGAAAGAAAGATGTTCAAATTTGTTCAGAGAAATTCAGGAATTCATAAGTACAATTCACCTACGAGCAAGATAAATAGTAAGCGCAGGGAAGCTAATGCGAAATGGCTGCATGAAAAATGTGATGAAATCGAAAAAGAGATGACTGTCTGAAGTACTAAATTAGCATGCAGTAAAGTCAAAACAACCTTTGGTGAAATTAAATGCAAGGACGGTATCATTAAGAGTGCAATGAGAATTCTACAGTAAATGCAGAGATGACAATGGGTGGTTCGAATCAGTAGACTGAAGACCTCTATGAGGGGAAAGATTTACCTGACGATTTAATGGAAGAAGAAACAAGAGTCCATAGTACAGAAATTATAAATCCAATGTTAGAATCGGAATTTAAAAGAGCTTTGAATGACTTAAGATCAAGTACGGCAGAAGAGAGAGAGAATATTTTATCGGATTTCCTAAATCATCCGAAGATTGCAAGAGACGGTAAGTGCGAGGATTATTGCTCAATCAGATTAACAGTTGACTCACCCAAGTTGCGAGAAGAATAGTGTATATATAACAGTGAAAAAGAAAATTAAAGTTTTGTTAGATGACGGTCAATTTGGCTTTAGGAAAGGTAAAACCACCTGGGAGGCAATTCTGAAGTTGAGGATGATAATGGAAGAAAGACTAGAAAAATGGTGGACGATATTTGCAATTCTGAGAAATATAGAGGTGAGCTATAGGTTGAGACGGGCGATGTTCAACATATTCAAGAACCTAGAGGGAATAATAATATAAGTGAAAGACGAGGATGAAGTGCTCGGATTAAAAAGACAGAGATGTAGCCTTTCGCCCCAACTGTTTAATCTATACATCGAAGAAGAAAGGTTCAAGAGTGGGATTAACATTCAAAGTGAGAGGATACCAATGATAAAATTTGCTATTGATATTTATTTCCTCGGGGAGAGTGAAGAAGAATTACAGGACCTGTTGATTTGCGTGAACCGTCTAATGAGTACAGAATATAAACTGACTAGCCAGAACATTGTTACCACCGAACTACTATCGATATAAACCAGGCGAGATGACAGCAGCGTCACCTGGCGGAAAATGACTGCTAGTCGCACACACGCACTGTGGATGTAGTATCAGTGAGCGTCCTGTTCGTGTGTATAGTGGGGAAGACGCGCAGTCTATCTGAGTTTGACCGAGGGCATATTGTGAGGGCCCGGAGGCTCAGCAAGAGCATTTCGGAAACTGAAGACTTGTCGGATGTTCGACGAGTGCCGCGGTGAGTGTCTGCACCAGGTGGCGAAACCAAGGTGAAAGACGTCGCTGGGCTGGGGCGGCAGACTGGTAAAACAGGACGGGTGGCTTTTGTGGCGGAATTATCATCCGACTATAATACTGGGCAGAGTACAAGTGTGTTTGACCACACGGCGCGCCGAACACTCCTAACGATGGGCCTCCGCTGCCGGCGAACCACACCTCGACGTCGGCAACTACGACTCAGTTGAGCAGTGACCGTCAGCAGTTGCCGTTGGTGCAGTGGCAGAGCGTTGCTTGGTCTGGCGAACGATACCTTCTTCACCATGCCGTCTTCCAGCGAGGCTTGCTGGTGGAGGCTCCTTTTTGCTCTGGGGAACATTCGCGTGATCATCCATGGCTCCAATGGAGTTCGTGCAAGGCACCATGTAGGGCAAGGAGTATCGAGCACTGGTTACAGACCACGTACATCTCATCATGACGATTGTGTTTCCCTACGTCAGTGGCATTTATCAACAAAATAGTGCACTATGCCATTATTCCAGGAGTGTGGTTGAGTGGTGCGAGGAGCCCCGTGGCGAGCTGAGACTGATGTGCTGACCACCCAAGTCGCCAGATCTGAATCCGATCGAACACACCAAGAACGTTATTCAATGTGGCGATGTGGCATCAGAGATCCTCGCCGCCACCCTCCCCCAACCCCCCCCCCCCACCACCCACCGCCCACCCTCACGGAATTTACGGGAATTAGATGACTTCTGTGGACAGATGTGTTGTGACAACTCCATCCTGCGACCTATCAAGACCACATTACTTCAATGCCATTGTTATCTGTGTCATAGGTGGACATACCGATAATTAGGTACGTGCTCATAATATTCCGGTCAAGCATTGTAGAATGTAATGAAAAGTAGCAGAAATAAGAACAGCTAGAAACTGCGAACACAAAGAAGATGAATTTAAGATAGTAAACGTATCAGAAAATAAATAATTTTCGAGAAGTATGCGTTCAGCAATAGGTAACAGGACCGCTGAAAAAATAGTTATGTTAAATTGCTTGTAACCTGTTTCATAATCGAATATTCAGAACTCAATAGTCGGTAAAGTCAAATCATTTACAATGCATGTGCATGCAAAATTCGTTACTGCCAGTGACTGCATTGCTAATTGCACTGATGAACTAAAACCTTATGACCACCTGCTTGTTTCTAGGTCTTTGGAAAGAAATCCGTCAGTGATTCTGCGTATCACGGATCCGACAGTTTATTGGTAGGCTTGCGGATGTTTGTGGAGCCGATCATCAGACTATTGTTGCAAAAATGTGATTCACCCGAAGAGTTGACACGTTTCCATTGATCGGCCGTCGAATCCCAGTGGTCCCGGGCACATTGAAATCGTAATCGACGATGTCGTTGAGAAAACATGTGAACAGGTTGGGAGTGGTTACTCCGGAGTTTCATGTCCAACAATGTACGATGAACGGTGTGCTCCGAAACACTTGTGCATGCACCAGCGTTACGCTCTTCCAACAGAGATTCCACAGATCGCCGACCGGGGTGGCCGAGAAGTTCTAGGCGCTTCAGTTTGGAACCGCGCGACCGCTACGGTCGCAGGTTCGAATCCTGCCTCGGGCATGGATGTGTATGATGTCTTTACGTTAGTTAGATTTGAGTAGTTCTAAGTTATAGGTGACTGATGACCTCAGAAATTAAGTCCCATAGTGCTCAGAGCCGTTTGAACCATTCCACGGATCACCATCTGACCCTCTTTACAAAGCAGACAAGCCTCCGAACACCACGTTCCGTGAAGAGTCGTGGACGTCCAACCATTTAGCGCCGAATGGTAGTTTCACTGTCCTTCTACCTCCTTTGCTTGATGCTCACGACAGTACAAGTCGAATACTCAATAAGCCTCGCCATTTTCGAGATACTCATTCACAGGTTCTGTGTAACAGTAATCTGGCCTGTATCCAAATCGCTTATCTCGAAGAATTTCCGCTTTTGCAACCATTATCGTTGCTAGGGTGATCTCCCATCCGTGTCTTCTAGGCTTACACGGTATTGTTGCCGCATCACGTGCCCGAAACGCCACTAGTTGGCAGCCAGCGTCGCGACGGTCAGTGGTTGTAATGTTTGGCTGATCCGTGTATTTCCACTTCTCCATTTATGTTGAGACAGTATGGGCTCTTGTCATTTCGGCAGCCATGTAGAGATATTTAGATGGCTTACAGAAGGGAACAGAAAAGTCCTAAGTTGTCTGGCGCTAAAGACTGTCCTCTGTACAGGTATAAGAGAACTGATGATGGGAGTCTGCCTTTTCTACCCAGCGGAAGCACTGAAAACGCCGGGCAACTTGCTCTAAAAACTGCATTTTCGAGTAGTGAAAATGAATCATTTTAGGTAGGTAAGAATCTGAAGGCCACATGAAAACATGAGACTTCCTGATACGGGAGCAGCCATTCACTTCCGATGTGCCCTGCCGGAACGTTTGTTTATGTTATAGTACTGTATTTTCTTTCGGTAGAAGCGTTAAATGTCCACACATGCAAATTTGCAGGGCTTTTACACTGACATAAGTCATAGGATGACGATGTGCGCATAGAAGATGGCGGTAGTATCACGCACACAAGGTAAAAAAGGGCCGTGCACTGACCGTCATTTGGTGACGATAATTAATAGACATCGAAACTGAGATGGTTGAAATGGCTCTAACCACTATGGGACTTAACATCTGAGGTCATCAGTCCCCTAAACTTAGAGCTAATTAAACTTAACTAACCTAAGAACAACACACACATCCATGCTCGAGGCAGGACTCGAACCTGCGACCGCAGCAGCAGCGCGGTTCCGGACTGAAGAGCCTAGAACCGCTCGGCCAGAGCGGCCGGCAAATTTGAGATGGTAGTAGGAGCTAGACGCATGGGACAGTTACGGAATTCTATATCCCTAGATTCACAGTTTCGAGAACGTGCCGAGAATAACATATTGCAGGCATTACCTCCCACTACAGACAACGCAATCCACGACGGGCTTCGTTTGAAGACCGAGAGCAGCGGCGTTTGCCTAGAGTTGTCAGTGCTAAAAGACAACCAACACTATATGAAGTAAACGCAGAAATCAACCTGGAACGAACAACGACGTTATCCACAAGGACAGTACAGCGAAATGTTGCAGATGACTACCCGTGCGAGAATCTATTCTAACAGCACGACCTTGACTGCAGCGCATCTCCTGGAGTAGAGACCATAGCTGTTGGACATGGAATAGGCTGGGTCCCCTGTTCAAAGTGAGACGGTGAGTGACATGAAGTGGATATGTTAGGCTACTTGGAGGCGATCCCAAACAAAAATGTCAGGATACCAGACCACAACTATTCGCAATTGGTTTGCAGAAAATTCCGAACAGCTAGAGGGAGACTTGGTCACTCACATGACCCGACATGAATCCCATCTAACGCTTATCAAGACATCAGTTCGTGTACAACAACCTTGAACGGCAACTGTCACTGAATGTGGGCGAACGTAAGTTAATCCGGATTAATAGAAAGAAACAAACCTGTAATGTTCGGATACAGTACTTCCAGTGTCCAGCTTGAAACAGTCAAGACTTTTAACTATCTTGGCGTAACGTTGCAAAGCGATATGAGGGGGAACGATCATGTGAAAAATGTGGTAGGTGAGGCAAATGTTCGACTTCGGTTTATTGCGAGAATTTTAGGAAACACTGGTTCACCTGTATAGGAGACAGCTTATGAGGCGCTGGTACGACCTATTCTTGTATAATGCTTGAGTGTTTGGGATCCTTACCGAGTTGGATTAAATGAAGACATTGAAGCAATTCAAAGGAGGGCTGCTAAATTTATTACCGGTAGGTTTAATCAAAACGTAAATGTTACGGAGGTGCTACGAGAACTCATCTGGGAATCCCCGGAGGAAAGGCGGCATCTCTTTCGGGAAATACTACCGAGAAACGGCATTTGAAGCTGTCGAACGATTCTGCTTCCGCCAAGGTACGAGGGTGAGTCAAATGAAATCCTTAAATTTGTAATAACAAATTGAAATTTTGCGCCGTTATCCTGTAATTTGGTAAGCGTCTACAAACGGCGTGCTGAATAGCCTGTAGGTAGCAGCATAGTGCAGATGCCCACATACCGCCGCAGTATCAGTATACAGATAGCCGCCCCAGTTGCGACTTGCACCAGGGAAGAACAGCGTTCTGTCATTCGGTTTTTGAATAGTGTTGGTGTGAAACATATTGAAATTCATCGACGAATGAAGATTCAGTACGGTGATGCATGTTTGTCACTGCAGCAAGTCTATGAACGGAGTAGCAAGTTCTCAAATGGTGTGACTTCAGTGGAAGATGCTCCTCGTCCAGGTCAGGCACAACGAGTTGTGACTCCACAGAACATTGCAGCAGTTGAAGCCATAGCCAAGGAAAACCGCTGAGTGACACTGAATGACATTGCAGCATGTTTACAGATTAGTCATAGATCAGAAAACCATATTGTGCATGATGTGCTCCAGTTTCACAAAATGTTTGTGTGGCGTGCGTACTGTAAGACCTTCAGTACACACACCATCGGATTATTTGACTTGTTGCTCTAACGAAGTAGGCGAGTGTCAGCAATATGTCACGTTAGGTCAGACGATAGAAATTCCACTTGCACGCTTAGAGTAGCAGACTGATGGTGACCCACTTTAAACAGAACTTGATAAATTTTCACACAGGTTTATTAAAATAATAACAAGCATAAAAATTACTTAACTTGGTTCTGGATGCTATTTACAATTGACAATCTGAAGTTCCTTTGGTATTGGCACGTTAAGCTTATTTTCACACATATCCCTGATACTTGACAAAAGTGTCTATACATTAATCTTTATGGCTATGTACAGGAATATGGTAATCTTATTAGGCGCAGACTGAAACTTGTCTATAGACTGGTACAGACAAATGTAGAACTCGTACAGACTGGTGAAGACTAATGCAGATTGGTACAGACTGGTGCATACAAATGCAGACTGACTAATTGGAGGTCTGTACACTCGTTATAATACATCGCGCGCTCATGTATCACTGCGCGAATATGATCCGCGAGGAGAAAAGGTTCTACGTTAGAAGCAATCTCATTGGCTGCGTTACATATTAATACGCAGATCGGCGGAAGCAGAATTCGGCCCGTCTCTATGGCAGCACCATCTCGTAGTGCGGAGATGGAGGGGCGCTGCGCCTGCGCTGTTGTGCTTAGCGGGGCATGCTCTAGTGGGAAAGTTGTGTACGCGCTAGCTGCGCGAAACTATGTACACAACAGTTTCCAAGATGGGTGCCATGGCAGCTGACTCCTGAAATGAGAAGAACGATGTGTTGATGCTTGTGAAGAACATCTTCGGCGCTTTGAACGAGAAGGTGATGACTTCCTTGCAAGAATCGTTACTGGGGACGAAACCTGTGTTCACTTCCACCAACCGGAAACGAAGATAGCGAGCAACTCAGAACTTACCCCAAGTGACTTCCATATGTTTGGACCACTCAAAGACGCAATGGGAGGAAGAAGTTCCGTTCTGATGAAGAGGTGCTCCACAAGGTGCATGAGTGGTTGCACAGACTACCAAAAGAATTCTTTTCTACATGAATTTAAGCACTTCGTAAGCGCTGGAGGACTTGCATTGAGCGTGGGGGAGATTATGTTGAAAAGTGATACAGCTTCGTACCACTTCTGCACAATAAATAATATTTTACAAAATATTTAAGGTTTTCATTTGACTCACCCTCGTACATTGCGCTTACGGACCTCGATGATAAGGTACGAGAAATCAAGAATCATACTGAGGCGTAGAGACTCGTTTATCCCACGCTGTATTTGCTTGAAGAGTAGAAGGGGAAATGACATGTGGAGGTTCAGGGTACCCTCCGCCACGCTCCTTACTGTGACTTGCGAAGTATTTACGCAGATGTAGATACTGGGAACATTTTCACATTTATGGACGCTTATAGAGGCAGCATAGATCAGCAAGTCTATTGCAACGACGTCCATACCCTGTTGCAGTGCTGTACTAAATCAGGCAAAAGAAAGCTGGACGCGGAACTAGGAGGTATGCCATGCCTTTGGCACCTCACTGTAGTTGGCCATGACGAAAATCTGCCATGTAGTGCGAGAGATTTTCTGCCTTTTTCTCCATGCAACACCTTACTGGTTAACCATGACAAAATGCAGAATATAAGGAAATGTTGTTTATAAAATTATGAGTGGTCATAGATGACAAGGTGCCTTGCATTCGGCCGATGAGATTCCGATACTGATAAAACTAGCAAAGTTTCAGAGAGTAAAGTCAAAACAGACTTCACTTAGGGACTCCGTCGAGAACACATTTGCTCTAGGTCGTTGCAGGTCTGTGCAGAGACAGATGGCTCTGTATTAGCGGGGAGTATAAAGGCCGGGTGAACTTGAAATTTTCAGCCACAAGTGCAACCACCTTCGAGAGTCGCAGGGCTTAAGAGTGATAAGCAAGTGCCGCTGATGCAGCCACCAATACAAGGGGAGCGATAAACTAGTTAGCTTTGATCAGGGTCCATTTCGTACATCTAATTTTCACAGCCTGCTGGATACATCGATTATGCACATTGTTGAAAGTTCTGGTATTCGTTTATGCCTTTCTTTAAATCACTAGCATTTTCAGCAGTCCTTGGCTGTATTCACAAAACTGTTTCATCTCAGACTTTCATACATCCTCACAGCTACGCTAATGATTTAGCATGTATTGGGAATCACTTGTCTCCTCATCAGAACTTTAGGCACTTGATTTAGTGGTTAAATCATCTTGTTTGATGTCATATGCCATTAAATCAAATTGTTATAGTGAACACTCGCTTGAGTATGGAGATCACGGGCCCCTTCATTAATGTCTCTATGTGAGGTGAGGTATTCATACTTTCGTTCTTAATTTGCCATCCCCAGTGAATTCTATCTAGTAAGACATAATCCGTTGTGCGACCTTCTCTGTTTCAAAAATTTCATGACCTTGACCTTATGGGTAGCTCGCCGTGCCTGTAGGTCACTGGGGATCGGATCTGCAGCATCTTGGGGGTATAGTGAACAGCCCAACCATCACCCGAGAGTTGGTTTGGTTTGGTTTGTGGGATTAAAGGGACCAGACTGCTACGGTCGTCGGTCCCTTTTTCCAAAAACGAAAAACACCCACAGAGAATACAAAACGAATAACAGAAAAGATGGCAGACGACATAGGACAAGAAATACACAGACACAGATCAGACAAAACGTATTAAAATCAGACAATTGACGGTGGTTGGCCGAGCATAGAGAAAAAAACGGAAAAGCCAAGCACCGAGAAATATATTAAAAACTCAGGCTAAAACCGTAGGCCAAAGGCCAGAATCAACAATAAATGAAGAGAAACACTTAGAGCAAATGATAAGAGCCCCCTGCCCGAATAAAACGCAAAACTAGACATGCCATAGCAGAGTAATCAGTTAAAAGGGCAGGGAGCGTATCAGGCAGCGCAAAGGTCTGCCTGAGCAGAGCTAAAAGTGGACAGTCCAACAAAATGTGGACCACAGTCAATGCCGAGACGCAGCGACATAGAGGGGGGTCCTCACAGAGCAATAAATGGCCGTGGGTCATCCGTGTGTGCCCAATGCGCAGTCGGCAGAGGACACTCGCAAGAAGGAGTCTTCTTGACAGCACGGAGTTTGTTAGGCGTGGTCAGACCGCGCCATTCAGCGTCCTAAAGCGAGATAACTTTGCTGCGTAAGACTGCCCTCAAGTCAGTCTCCGGGAGGCCAATGTCCAGATATGGTGTGCTGGTGGCCTCTATCGCCAGGGGGTCAACATTTTCATTGCCGGGTATCCCAACATGGCCTGGGGTCCACACAAAGACCACAGAGTGGCCGCAACGGGCAAGAGTATGCAGGGACTCCTGGATAGCCATCACCAGACGAGAACGAGGGAAACACTGGTCGAGAGCTCGTAAACCGCTCAGGGAATCGCTACAGATCACGAAGGACTCACCTGAGCAGGAGCGGATATACTCTAGGGTACGAAAGATGGCGACCAGCTCATCAGTGTAAACGCTGCAGCCAGCCGGCAATGATCGTTGTTCAGAATGGTCCCCTAGAGTTAGCGCATAACCGACACGACCTGCAACCATCGAGCCGTCAGTGTAAACAATGCCAGAGCCCTGATACATTGCGAGGATGGAAAGAAAGGGGCGGCGGAAGGCCTCCAGAGGGACTGAGTCCTTCGGGCCCTGTGCCTATTCCAGCTGAAGGCGAGGGCGAGGCACACACCACGGGGGTGTATGTAGACGTGCCCGGAAAGGAGGCGGAAGAGGTAAAGCCCCAAGTCCGGAAAGAAACTTTCGGACGGGGACCGCGATCATACATCCAGCCCTGGGCCGACGTTCTGGAAGACAGACGTGGGACTGTGGGACTTGTAGACGATAGTTAGGATGCCCGGGCAAGCTGAAAACATGGGCAGCATAAGCGGTCAGCAAACGTTGGCGCTGTAACCACAGCGGAGGGACACCCGCCTCCACAAGTATGCTGTCCACAGGACTGGTCCGGAAAGCACCAAGTGCTTCAGCGATCTCAGGCGACCACCAAGGCACAGTCCTCCTCCGAGGGAACCCAGAAGGACGGGAAATGGCAGATTCTGCGGCAGTAACGGCGCTGGTGGTGACTGAGTGAACCACCGCATCAAAGTTGTCATTAGAGAGAGGCTCAATGGAGGTGAACACGTCCCAGTCAGCCTTATTCATAGCCCATCTGCTGGGGCGCCCAGAAGAGTGACGCCGTGACAGTGACAGAAAAATCGGAAAGTGGTCACTACCACACAAGTCGTCATGCACACTCCATTGGACAGACAGTAGGAGGCGAGGGCTGTAGATTGAAAGGTCAATGGCAGAGTTCGTGCCATGCGCCACACTGAAGTGTGTGAAGGCACCATCATTCAAAATCGAAAGATCGAGCTGCGCCAATAAATGCTCAACGGTAGCGCCTCGAACTGTTGCCATTGACCCACCCCACAGAGGTTGTGGGCATTGAAGTCGCCCAGTAACAAGAAAGGTGGCGGCAATTGGGCTATCAGCGCAGCCAGGACATGCTGCGCGACAGCACCATCCGGTGGAAGGTAAAGAATGCAGACGGTAACAGCCTGTGGCGTTCATAACCGAAAAGCGACAGACTCTAAAGCTGTTTGGAGAGGGACAGACTCGCTGTGAAGAGAGTTAAGGACATAGATGCAGAAGCCACTAGACACCCTTTCATAAGCTGTCGGATCTTATAATAATCCCGATAGCCCGTGGTCTAGGGGTAGCGTCTTTGATTCATAATCCAACCGTCTTCGACCCCGGGTTCGATCCCCGCCAGTGCCTAAATTTTGATAAATAATCAGCATTGGCGGTCGAAGACTTCCGGCATAAGAAGTCAGCCTCATTCTGCCAACGGCCTTGTCAAAGAGGGCGGAGGAGCGGATAGAGGTTCAGGGCACTCTCTTGTCCTAGGGGTGGGAAATTGCCCCTGAAGGCGGAAAAATCAGCAATGATCAACGACATGAGGATGCAGAAGGCAATGGAAACCACTGCATTAAAGACACGTAACGTGTATCCACAGGACATGTGGCCTGTAATTGAAGAAGTGTCATGATGATCTCTCCATTGGCAAAAGATTCCGGAATAGTCCCTCATTCGGATCTCCAGGAGGGGACTGCCAAGGGGGAGGTTACCATGAGAAAAAGACTGAATAATCAACGAAAGGATAACGTTCTACGAGTCGGGGCGTGGAATGTCAGAAGCTTGAATGTGGTAAGGAAACTAGAAAATCTGATAAGGGAAATGCAAAGGCTCAATCTAGATATAGTAGGGGTCAGTAAAGTGAATTGGAAGGAAGACAAGGATTTCTGGTCAGATGAGTATCGGGTAATATCAACAGCAGCAGACATGGTATAACAGGTGTAGGATTCGTTATGAAAAGGAAGGTAGGGCAGAGGATGTGTTACTTTGAACAGTTCAGTGACCGGGTTCTTCTAATCAGAATCGACAGTGACCAACACCGACAACGATAGTTCAGGTATACATGCCGACGTCGCAAGCAGAAGATGAACAGATAGAGAAAGTGTATGAGGATATTGAAAGGGTAATGGAGTATGTAAAGGGGGACGAAAATCTAATAGTCATGGGCGACTGGAATGCAGTTGTAGGGGAAGGAGTAGAAGAAAAAGTTACAGGAGAATATGTGCTTGGGACAAGGAATGAAAGAGGAGAAAGACTAATTGAGTTCTGTAACACGTTTCAGCTAGTAACTGCGAATACCCTGTTCAAGAATCACAAGAGGAGGAGGTATACTTGGAAAAGGCCGGGAGATACGGGAAGATTTCAATTAGATTACATCATGGTCAGACAGAGATTCCGAAATCAGATACTGGATTGTAAGGCGTACCCATGTGCAGAAATAGAATCAGATCACAATATAGTAGTGATGAAGAGTAGGCTGAAGTTCAAGACATTAGTCAGGAAGAATCAATAGGCAAAGAAGTGGGATACGGAAGTACTAAGGAATGACAAGATATGGTTGAAGTTCTCTAACGCTATAGATACAGCAATAAGGAATAGCGCAGAAGGCAGTACACTTGAAGAGGAATGGACATCTCTAAAAAGGGCCATCACAGAAGTTGGGAAGGAAAACATAGGTCCAAAGAAGGCAGCAGCGAAGAAACCATGGGTAACAGAAGAAATACTTCAGTTGATTGACGAAAGGAGGAAGTACAAACATGTTCCGGGAAAATCAGGAATACAGAAATACAAGTCGCTGAGGAATGAAATAAATAGGAAGTGCAGGGAAGCTAAGACGAAATGGCTGCAGGAAAAATGTGAAGGCATCGAAAAAGATATGAATGTCGGAAGGACAGAGTCAGTATTCAGGAAAGTCAAAACAACCTTCTGTGACATTAAAAGCAACGGTGGTAACATTAAGAGTGCAACGGGAATTCCACTGTTAAATGTATAGGAGAGAGCAGATAGGTGGAAAGAATACATTCAAAGCCTCTATGATAGTGAATATATGTCTGATGTGGTAGAAGAAGAAACAGGAGTCGATTTAGAAGAGATAGGGGATCCAGTATTAGAATTGGAATTTAAAAGAGCTTTGGAGGCCTTACGGTCAAATAAGGCAGAAGGGATAGATAACATTCCATCAGAATTTCTAAAATCATTGGGGGAAGTGGCAACAAAACGACTATTAACGTTGGTGTGTAGAATATATGAGTCTGGCGATATACCATCTGACTTTCGGAAAAGCATCATCCACACAATTTCGAAGACGGCAAGAGCTGACAAGTGCGAGAGTCGTCGCACAATCAGCTTAACAGCTCATGCATCGAAGCTGCTTACAAGAATAATATACAGAAGAATGGAAAAGAAAATTGAGAATGCGCTAGGTGACGATCAGTTTGGGTTTAGGAAAAGTAAAGGGACGAGAGAGGCAATTCTGACATTACGGCTAATAATGGAAGCAAGGCTAATGAAAAATCAAGACACTTTTATAGGATTTGTAGACCTGGAAAAAGCGGTCGACAATATAAAATGGTGCAAGCTGTTCGAGATTCTGAAAAAAGGAGGGGTAAGCTATACGGAGAGACGGGTCATATACAATATGTACAACAACGAAGAAGGAATAATAAGTGTGGACGATCAAGAACGAAGTGCTCGTATTAAGAAGGGTGTAAGACAAGGCTGCAGCCTTTCGTCCCTACTCTTCAATCTGTACATCGAGGAAGCAATGATGGAAATAAAAGATAGGTTCAGGAGTGGAATTAAAACACAAGGTGAAACGATATCAATGATACGATTCGCTGATGACATTGCTCTCCTGAGTGAAAGTGAAGAAGAATTAAATGATCTGCTGAACAGAATGAACAGTCTAATGAGTACACAGTATGGTTTGAGAGTAAATCGGAGAAAGACGAAGGTAATGAGAAGTAGTAAAAATGAGAACAGCGAGTAACTTATCGTCAGGATTGATGGTCACGAAGTCAATGAAGTTAAGGAATTCTGCTACCTAGGCAGTAAAATAACCTATGACGGACGGAGCAAGGAGGACATCAAAAACAGACGCAGACTCGCTATGGCAAAAAAGGCATTTCTGGCCAAAAGAAGTCAACAAATATCAAATACTGGCCTTAATTTGAGGAAGAAATTTCTGAGGATGTACGTCTGGAGTACAGCATTGTATGGTAGTGAAACATGGACTGTGGGAATAGCGGAACAGAAGAGAATCGAAGCATTTGAGATGTGGTGCTATAGACGAATGTTGAAAATTAGGTGGTCTGATAAGGTAAGGAATGAGGAGGTTCTACGCAGAATCGGAGAGGAAAGGAATATGTGGAAAACACTGATAAGGAGAAGGGACAGGATGATAGGACATCCGTATGACATGAGGGAATGACTTCCATGGTACTAGAGGGAGCTGTAGAGGGCAAAAACTGTAGAGGAAGACAGAGATTGGAATACGTGAAGCAAATAATTGAGGACGTAGGTTGCAAGTGCTACTCTGAGATGAAGAGGTTAGGACAGGAAAGGAATTCGTGGCGGGCCGCATCAAACCAGTCAGTAGACTGATGACCAAAAGAGAAAAAGAGCCACGGAGGGCGGGGTTTCGCATTGCGGGAAACCACGTTTCCTGAAGAGCAATGCAGAGGAAAGGGTGAAGGCTGATAAGTTGTTGGAGCTCAGCTAGATGGTGGAAACCGCTGCAGTTCCACTGGAGGATGGTATTGTCCATGGCTTAGAAAGGCGTGAAGGGACTGGGAAGGCAGATTACGCCGCTGGGTCACCTGCTGCCTCGAATTGAGCACCTGTGCTGGTACTACCCATGGTGTCTGAGGGACCGGCGAGATCTAGGTCCTCAGCGGACGCCAGAATCTCCACCTCGTCCTCTGACGCGGAGCTTGTAGGAAGCGGTGGGACGGATGCCACCGCAATGTCGTTATTCTTGGGGACTTTCTTCTTTTTCTGCTTCTCTCGCTGTGCCTTCGGTGGTTCCGGCTTGGAGGGCTTCACAGGGTCAGTCTCAGTGACGGACGACGACCATGAGGCCCTACGACCAGGGACTGGTGGTTGTTTCAGCCACTTGCGTGTGTCCGCTTTTCCATTGGTCCCTTCCTCGCGAGAGCAGCCGAAGATGTCTTACTTTTCTCCAGTTGGGAAGGGGCAACTAATGTCCCCGATGGTTGGGTGGGGGGGGGGGGGGGTGTTGCTCCTGAAGGAGATGCAGCAGGATCAACAGGGAGTCAAGTGCCACCCACAACCAAGGGGGCCGATGGATTCCGGCTGATCTTAGAACCAACGATACGTGACCATGGGAGAACCACTGTTGCAGCAGCGGCATAGGTCGACGTCATTGCCACAGGATGGAGCCTCTCATACTTCCGTTTAGCCTCGGTGTAGGTCAGATGGTCCAGGGTCTTATATTCCATTATCTTTCGTTCATTCTGGAATATCCTACAGTCCGGCGAGCAGGGGGAATGGTGTTCTTCGCAGTTAACACAGATGGGAGGCGGGGCACATGGAGTATTGGGATGCGAATGACGTCCACAATCCCGACACGTGACACTGGAAGTACATCGGGATGACATATGCCCAAACTTCCAGCAGTTAAAATACCGCATCGGAGGAGGGATATATGGCTTCACATCACAGCGGTAAACCATCACCTTGACCGTGTCGGGCAAAACATCACCTTTGAAGGCGAAGATGAGGGCACCGGTGGCTATCTGATTATCCCTCGGACCCCGATGGACACGCCGGACGAAGTGAACACCTCGTCGTTCTAGATTGGCGCGTAGTTCATCGTCGGACTGCAGAAGAAAGTCCCTGTGGAATATAATACCCTGGACCATGTTTAAACTTTTATGGGGAGTGATGGTGACGGAAACATCTCCCAACTTGTCACAAGTGAGCAACCTCCGTGACTGGGCAGAGGATTCTGTTTTGATGAGAACCGACCAACAGCGCATTTTGGACAAGTCCTCCACCTTCCCGAACTTGTCCTCTAAATGCTCCACAAAAAACGGGGGCTTGGTCGACATAAATGATTCCCCATCAACTCGCGTACACACGAGGTACCGAGGTGAATAATCTCCACTGCCTTCTTTAGCCAGACGTTCCTCCCATGGAGTGGCCAGGGAGGGAAATGACCTCTGATCAAATTTCTTTCCATTGAGGTTAGACATCGATCGCTTAGAGACTGCTGGTGGAGGACCACGCTTCACTGCGGGTCATCTGCCCCAATGGCCCCCTCTCCGACCAGGGGCTCTCCCCACGGGCGCCACCCAGCCACAGCAAAGACCACCTGGCAGGATGGCCTTTGCTGGGAGTCCCGATGCCCCAGACGGATAGGCATCTACTCCTCGGCATACGTTGGGAGGTAGCAGCTCAGCCATCAGCAGTGCGATCCCTGTGTAGTCAGGGGGCTACCACCAAGAGGGCACATGACGACCCCACCACAACAGACTGGCTACCGTGCTGGTTGTCGGGTGTCGAATATCCATTAATAAAGGGAGCGAAGATGGAAGTGCACAGTGGAGGGAATGTAGGCTACCCTGAACACACTGCAGCCGATGTGGCCGGAAGTTCAGTGTAAATCCAACTCCATGACAGTAGCGAATATGCCAGATCTCAGGGCAAAATGGATATAGAATGCACCACGTAAGGCATCCTTCCCAAAATGGTACGCACTAACGGAAAATTTTGAAATAGAGTGGTCAAATCCCTTAGGGGACCATCACATTAAAGGCCGAAACAGTTGAGACTCCTTTTAGTCGCCTCTTATGACAGTCAGGAATACAGCGGGCCTATTCTTACTGCAGAACCCGCAGGGGGACCTACAGCTAGAAGGCAGGACTACAAAGGCATAAGGATTAGAATATTTACTATCCAATATGTAGTAAGTTGAATACTGATAATTTGCAGAGATTATGAAACAAATGGGAAACACAGAGAGCGGAAAAAGAGGTTAAACTAGTAATACACCGATCACTCGATATGACCAATGCCCACCGGGACATTGGATACCGCCTGGTGGCGTTGCGGATACGTGACTTGGTAACAAAAGTATGTAAGCCGAGCAGACACGGATGGGGGATCACCTTTGGGAAGATATCGACTGCAAATTGAGAAATACATTGCGATAAGCGACTTTGACGAATGGTAGATTACTATTACGCTGAGCTTCTGAACATGTAACTCGTAAACGGCGAAGCTAGTTGAATGTTCACGTGCTGCAGCCGTGAGCATGTACCAGAAGTGTCAGAAGGACGGTGAGTCTACAACTAGGCGTTAAGTGACGATTCTTCACAGGACATGGAGTTCGGAGGCTTGTCTGCTCCGTAAAGTAGCTTACAAAACACTCGTTCGACCTATACTTGAGTGTTGCTCATCAGTGTGGGATCCGTACCAGATCGGGTTGACGGAGGAGATAGAGAAGATCCAAAGAAGAGCGGCGCGTTTCGTCAATGGAGAGACGTCTACAGACGTTAAAGTAACCTCTGGCGTGCCACAGGGGAGTGTTATGGGACCATTGCTTTTCACAATATATATAAATGACCTAGTAGTGTCGGAAGTTCCATGCGGCTTTTCGCGGATGATGCTGTAGTATACAGAGAAGTTGCAGCATTAGAAAATTGTAGCGAAATGCAGGAAGATCTGCAGCGGATAGGCACTTGGTGCAGGGAGTGGCAACTGACCCTTAACATAGACAAATGTAATGTATTGCGAATACATAGAAAGAAGGACCCTTTATTGTATGATTATATGATAGCGGAACAAACACTGGTAGCAGTTACTTCTGTAAAATACCTGGGAGTATGCGTGCGGAACTATTTGAAGTGGAATGACCATATAAAATTAATTGTTGGTAAGGCGGGTACCAGGTTGAGATTCATTGGAAGAGTCCATAGAAAGTGTAGTCCATCGACAAAGGAGGTGGCTTACAAAACACGCGTTCGACCTATACTTGAGCGTTGCTCATCAGTGTGGGATCCGTACCAGATCGGGTTGACGGAGGAGATAGAGAAAATCCAAAGAAGAGCAGCGCGTTTCGTCACAGGGTTATTTGGTAACCGTGATAGCGTTACGGAGATGTTTAACAAACTCAAGTGGCAGACTCTGCAAGAGAGGCGCTCTGCATCGCGGTGTAGCTTGCTCGCCAGGTTTCGAGAGGGTACGTTTCTGGATGAGGTATCGAATATATTGCTTCCCCCTACTTATACCTCCCGAGGAGATCACGAATGTAAAATTAGAGAGATTAGAGCGCGCACGAAGGCTTTCAGACAGTCGTTTATCCCGCGAACCATACGCGACTTGAACAGGAAAGGGAGGTAATGACAGTGGCAACTAATGTGCCCTCCGCCACACACCGTTGGGTGGCTTGCGGAGTATAAATGTAGATGTAGATGTAGATGTAGATGTAGATGGTGATCTGTGGAATTCCTGTCGAAAGAGCGCAACGCTGATGCAAGCACAAATATGTAGGAGCACACCGTTCATCGCACACTGTTGAAAATGGAGCTCCGCAGCATCCCTGCATGTTCACATGTTGACCCAGTGACATCGTAAATTTCTATTGCAGTGGGCACGGGACCATTAGGATTCGACCGTCGATCAATGAAAACATGTCGCATCTTCTAATGAATCAATATTTGCTACACCAGGTCGATGGTTGCTTCCTATAACGCCGTCATCGACGTGAACGGCGGCTCGAAACGTGCAGCGCGGCACGGAAGCAGAGTAGTATTATGCTACGGTAGACATTGCCCTGCACTTGCGGGGGACCCTTAGTAGTAATCGAAGACACTCTGATAGCTGCGAACCACCTGCATCCCTTCATGTTCGATATCTTCCCCGACGGCAATGTCATCTTTCAGCAGTATAATTGTGCGTGTCTCGAAGCCAGAAAAGTGCTACAGTGGTTTTCGGAGCACTGCAGTGAACGTTGATGACTCGGTGACCATATTTGTCTGATCTGAATCCTATGGATCCCATATGGGTGGCCATCGAGCCCCTTCAGCGTGTACGCAGATCATCTCCCCAATTCTGTCCAGTACCCCCTTATCAGTCACACGGTCCACCCATCTAATATCCAGCAGTATTCTGTAGAACAACATTTCAGAGACCTCTGTTATCTGATTGAACTGTTTATCACCCATGTTTCACTTCCGTACATGGTTACATTCGAGAAAACAATTACTATCACAAAATAGTCCCTAATACTTTAGTCTGTATTCTGTGTCAACAAATTTCTGTTCTTCAGAAAGGCTTTTCTTGCCTTTGCCAGTGTAAGTTTTATATGCTCTCTTCTTCGGTCATAATCAGTTATTTTGTGGCCCAAACAGCGAAACTCATCTATTACTTCTATTATCTCGTTGCCTCTACAAAGTCTCTCAGCATCACATTATTTGGGTCTTGTTGAAGGGAAGCTGAATGAATGTGGCAAGAATGGTTAACTCTTTCGTCACAGAAGGAACCTAATGGAATAATCCTGCAGAATAATACAAGGTCTTACACAGCAGTACACACCGCTATCGTAAAGGGGAATATGTAGGCCCTTCATAGCCCTTCCCTAGCTCTAATTCAACAACCGTAAGATGCGAAGATGTATATTTTCATACCAGTCTCCAGCAGCCAATCCATTTATGAAGTGACACAGCAAAGAACTCGTTAAATTCCTCGGGATGACATCTGGAGGCTTATCGTGTCACTACTAATACAAAAGTATGTACTTATGCATAGTGCCACACGTCGTACTGAAGTTGATAATGGTCAAAAGCTACGAACTGAATGAAAGTTGAATCACTCAATATTCTTTATGTCACATATAGCCCCACAACGTTGTTTCGTGGTTTAAAAGCGTTTATTGAGATGACAAAAATCGCGGAATACCTCTAAATATCGTGTCGGGCCTCCTTTTCCAGGCATAGTCTAGCATCTCGACGTGGCATGGACTACACAAGTCGTTGGAAGTCCCCGGCAGAAATACTGATCCAAACTGCCACTATAGCAGTCCATATTTGCGGACGTTTTGCCAGTTCAGGATTTTGTGCGCGTACTGACCTCGCTATTATGTCCCATAAATATTCGACGGGTGGCCTGATCATTAGCTCGAACTGTTTAGAATCCTCTTCGAACCAATTGTGATCAACTGTGATCCAGAAACGTGGCACAATGTCATCCATAAAAATTCCATCGTCTTTTGGGAACATTAAGTCCATGAACGGCTGTAAATGGACTCCTGGTAGGCGCACATAACCATTTACAGCCAATTAACTGATTAGATGGACCAGAGTACCCAGTCCATTCCATGCAAACATAGCACACGTCTTTGTGAAGCCAACAACAGCTTGCAGACTGCCCTGGTGGCAACTTGGATTTAAGACTTCGTGGGATCTGCGACACGCTCAAACTCTACCATGAGCTCTTACTAAATGAAGTCAGGACTTACCTAATTAGACGACCGTTTCTCGGTCGTCTACGGTCCAAGTGACATGCTGACGAGCACAGGAGAGGCGCTGCAGGCGATGTCGTGTCTTTAGCAAAAGCACTTTCGTCGGTCATCTGCTGCCGTATCCAATTAACCCTTACAGCGCTGCACAAGCAAAATTCCGTCGCGCACCACCTTTCCGCAGGAGCTGCGGATGGCGTTAGCCGCTGTAGTGGTACTTACCATGGGCGCTGCAGACGGCATTTACCGTCACTGCCTGGCCGGTACCTGAGTCCTAGTGACGACTTTTACCTTCAGCCGGTTCCGCTATCTGTGGTCCTGTGGACGTCTATTGCCGCTCAGCGATGTTTCCGTCTGATTTCACAGTTGCTGATACGCTCAGCGATACTTCCGTCTGATTTCACAGTTGCTGTTATTCATGCTAGCTGGTTTGTGTGATCATCGGTATTCTGCTTCTGTGGTGTCGTTTAGCTTCCTTGTTTGTCAGGATTTTTAGGGCGCTATCACTTTTGGAATCCACAAACGAATGGTACGGCGGATTGGTTGCTCGGCAAAGAGATACTGGAGATACTTACAAGGAGTCGCTATGACTGTTGTATAATGATTCCTCAGAAGAATCTCGTAGTAATAAGTGTTCACGTACTCTACCTAGTTGAGCTCACCAGGATAGTTCTTCAGACTCTGAAAGTGAAGATGAGTCTATCCTCAAAAGGTCCCGCGTTTGTGACAAATTTGATTGGCGAAAGCATCCAGCACTACATGAATTCGATGACTTATCTTCAGGACACAATTGACAACTAGCGCCTGATTCAAGCGTTCTGTCCTTTTTCATGCACAAATGGTTCAAATGGCTCTGAGCACTATGGGACTTAACATCTGAGGTCATCCGTCCCCTAGAACTTAGAACTACTTAAACCTAAGTAACCAAAGGACATCACACACATCCATGCCCCAGGCAGGATTCGATCCTGCGACCGTAGCGGTCGCGCGGTTCCAGACTGAAGCGTCTAGAACCGCTCGGCCACACAGGTCGGCAGAAAATCTGATGAAATTTATAAGACTTGTAATTAACAGATTTTACGTTTTCACCATGGCAAATACGTCGGGGTCAGTTCACTGTCCACCTGGTCAGGTACTGGTATTGCGGAACTACATTGTTTATTGTTATTTGGCTTCTCATAGCCGTGTTAAAAAGTGGAGAATAAGGAGATATTGGTCCAGAGATGTACTTCAGAGCACTCCAGTTTTCAGCAAAGTTATGTCCCATGACCGTTTTATGTTACTTTTGAGAATGTAGCATTTTAGTGAAAACTCTGCCAAACGTGGAGATGAAAGTTTGATTAAAATTAAAAATAATTTATACAGTTCATACGGCGTTTCGCAGTGCGTTTAATCCATACAAAAAGTTCTGTGTCTGTGAAAGACTATTATTGTTCAAGGTTGGTTTTCGTGTAAAAAATTCATTCCTTGGAAACGAAGTACATTTGGATTCAAGACATTTGTGTTGTGCGACTGTAAAACTGGTGACATCTTGGATTTCATTGTATACACAGGCGAAACAACAGAAATTGATGTCTTTAATTTGGGGAAATCCAGCAATTTAGTGGTAACACTAATAAAGGCATACTGTTAACGTGGGCATACCCTGTACGTCGACAATTGGTAAAAGTCCAGTTTGTTCCTCTGGCTTCATAACCAGAGAACAGCAGCATGCAGTACTGTACGTAGGAACGGTCGCAATCTGCCGAAGCTACAGAAGAAAGTGAAACGGGGAGAAGTTAAATTTATGTCAACTGGTTCAAATGGCTCTAAGCACTATGGGACTTAACATCTATGGTCAGCAGTCCCCTAGAACTTAGAACTACTTAAACCTAACTAACCTAAGGACATCACACAACACCTAGTCATCACGAGGCAGAGAAAATCCCTGACCCCGCCTGGAATCGAACCCGGGAACCCGGGCGCGGGAAGCGAGAACGCTACCGCACGACCACGAGCTGCGGACTTTATGTCAACTGACACAGTGCTTGCCATCAAGTGGTGCGAAAAGAGAGAAGTGTTGATGTTAAATACCTGCGACACTAAAGAAATGCGTGATACGGGAAAGACAAATAGGAAGACTGGCGAGTAAGTAATGACGTCCCAATGTGTTGCTGACTCCAATGCAAATATGGGCGCAGTATAACGCTCTGACATGCTGTTAAGGTCAGTTAGATCTGTGCGTAAATCTGTTAAATGGTACAATTTTTTTTACATGTTGTTTGCCTTTGTGTTTTGAATGTTCACAATCTTCACAGATCGGTGCCAGGGAGAAAAATACCATTAACAGATTTTCATTTATATCTGGTACGAGATCTTGTGGAAAAGTTTGCTACAAAACGGAGAAGAGATAAGAAAGGAGGACGCTCTGATTACGAGAATCGTTTGCTCATTACTGGAAGGTACTTTCCAAATGTCATTTTAAGTGACCAGTCCAAGAAACGCGGACTATGGCGCAGCTGTGGAGTCTGCTCGAAACAGACTGTGCGCCGAGAAACGAAATATGAATACAGAAGGTGCAACGTATCCTTGTGTGTTGTACCATATTTTGAAACATACCACACAACGAAGAACTTCTAGCCAAGTTGCTACACCTGGAAGATGAAATTAGTCCTTTACAGCTGATAAAATTAGTTGAAAATAAAGAAATAAGAAATAAGTACAAAAATAAAAAAATAACTTCGCCATTACTGGTGCAAGACAATGATGAGAAAGAAGGATGGGAATTATAACAGTGCAAAAAAATAAATATTTAAAATTAGAAATAAGTAAATAAAGACACATAATTATCTGAGCTCGAAGAGCCTCTCCAGATCAATTATTGTGCTGACAAACACCGTATACACGAACATGTGACACATCCGGTCTGTGTTGACAAACACAGACTGGATGCTTCAAGTGCAAAACCGCAATGAACAAAACAAAAAAAGAATTATTCATTACGATCGTTTCCATCGTGATAACGAGCATGGCGAAAAATCCCATAGGAAAAAGATCTTTCAGTATTTCCAGAATTTTCCAATTTTCCAGGAAAATTTTCCAGATATGTCTTTCATACAATTATTGCCTTAACAATTATGAACGCAACAAGAAAGATCATCCAAACTGATTAAGTCATTTTTGAGTTTTAGTGAGGCTAACGCACAGCAGTTCGTTTTTATATACGGATATGTTACGTACAATATATAATGAAGATTAACTTCATTAGACGATCATCAGTTGTGCACACCTGCTCGTTTCTGAGGCACAAAAGGTCATTAGGAATCAACGGTAGTGTAGAGGCTTTAGTATTTTCTTATCGAATTGTTAAACAAAAGTTTTAAGTCACCGTTTGTTTCTACTGCATAATAGAAATTGCGTCCTGTATAAAGAGTATTCAGAAACGTTGACTTTTTAGTTTTGAAGCTCCATTGGGGATTATTTATGTGGGGGGTAATGAGCTCAAGATATAGTGATTAGCTTCGAAATTGTGTCTCGGCATCCAGGCTATTCTCTCGAATGGAGCTTGCGGGCGACTTATTGCGCTAGTACAGACGAAAGCCAACGTTTGATCGTTACGGGTTCTCCAGAATTTACGTCTTAAGTTACGTACAAAAAGCTGGTAATCTAGTATCAGTAAGTCAAATAAAAGTCAGATGGATACAGAGAGCTTATGATGATTTGCAAGAAGTAATTGAAAATGTAAGAAAGCCTTTGAGGAGGATGTACATGTTAGGAGCATAAGAAATTTCATTGTACATTATGTCTGTAGAGCAGTTCATCTCCAGTTTCAAATCTATGGAATAACTATCCAGATACACTGTGTTTATGTGTAATGTCGGTTATCACACTCAGACTGCCAGACAGGCGCGACCGCTCTGGCTCCAGAAACACTCAGCACAGGGCGACGTCGGCCAAGCGGAAGGCTCAGGCATAGACAGCAGTCCGCAGAGGGGCTACTAGCGCAGGTAAACGAATCAGGCGACCTCAAGGGCGTGCTTGAGTGCTTGACACGCCCAGCTGGACGCACAGCTGCAGCAGCCAAAGGGTTAACGACAAGTCTCACCGCACTGCTATAACTTCCCACATTGATTTTTTTATTTATTTCACTCGATGTTGCTTGTCTATTAACATTGAAAGCTCTATGCAAAGGCTACTGATCTCGATCGTTAAGTAACGGCCATCGGCCACTGAATTATCCTTTGTGAAATTTGGTATTATGGTCACTATCTTGATGCTGTGGATCTCGAAATACTGAACTCCCTAACAAATTCCGAAATGGAATATCGATGCGCTCCAAAAATGTTCAGAGTCTGTTAATTCTCTCGTGTGGCCATAATCACTTCGCAAACCTTTCGATATGAATCACGTGAGTACAAATAACACGCTCTACCAATGTTTGGCCCATTTATACCGTGTGTACGCGATACTGCCGCTATCTGTAAGTGGGCATGTCACTGTCCCATGACTCAGAGTATCTGCTCACTGTGAAAATTATTTGGATATATCTGTTTTCAAAAGGTAGCTGTCATATGAGTATGTCACTCACGAAATTTTAGTACCTGGATATTTTATATTTTAGGAGAAGAGACTACATTACTAACACAGCTCATACATCGTTCATTAGGAAACTTCGAATACGAAAACGTTACATAAATAACTGAACGGTGCAGCGCGTAGATGATGATACAATTTATGTAAAATGAGAAGTGAAAGGTAAACGTAAAATACCATTTTTCAGCTTCGTTTTAATATAAAAAATTGTCAGTGAAGCGAATGGAAACACGGTGTGCTGAGCAATGTGCAGGGACAATAACTGCGTGTGACAGTCGCAGCAGCACTGATGAAATGACTCGTCCTCCCATAATGAAACAATAAACGGACAGTGGATTATGAATGAAACCCAATTTACTCTTCACAACAGACTATATTACATTTCTGGAATTTCCCAACGTTAATAAAAATTCACGTGGATTATTGTATTAAATTTATCATTGCAAAGCATATGATGCAAAATGAAAGCATACACGTCGTCTTTTTGTGTCAACGCTACCTACAATTTCGAGAGCTTCTGCTTTGAATCTCTCTCTCCATCTTGTTCGTACTAACAGTGTCTGACAGTATGTTTTAACGTTGAACCTAAATGAAACATTGAACTTTCTGTCTCTTTCTGACAGTGTACTGACTGTAACAGCCGTTTCTGGTTAAAATACACTAACTTCTCCGTGAATTTCCTTTGCCGACACAGGAGCTTTGAATACTGTTGGCTGACAGTTTCGCAGAACTCCAAATTTTAAAAACAACGAACAGTATGGAGGATTTTAATGACAATAATGGAAAGTGAAGAAATGAATTAAAATTTGTGCTATGGCAGGGACATGAAACGACGTCTCTTTGCTAATTAGGCGGGCGTGCTAACAAGTACACCATCTTACCACTCCGTCTTCCGGCCACGAGTGGTGTACCGGGTCCATTCGACCGCCGTGTCATCCTCAGGTCTTGGTAGTGCGGTAGCGTTCTCGCTTCCCACGCCCGGGTTCCCGGGTTCGATTCCCGGCGGGGTCAGGGATTTTCTCTGCCTCGTGATGGCTGGGTGTTGTGTGCTGTCCTTAGGTTAGTTAGGTTTAAGAAGTTCTAAGTTATAGGGGACTGATGACCATATATGTTAAGTCCCATAGTGCTCAGAGCCATTTTTTCATCCTCAGGGGAAGATGAGGATAGGAGGGGCGTGGTGTCAGCACACCGCTCTCCCGGTCGTTATGATGGTATTCTTGAACGAAGTCGCTACTATTCGGTCGAGTAGCTCCTCAATTGGCATCACGAGGCTGAGTGCAACCCGAAAAATGGCAACAGCGCATGGCGGCCTGGATAGTCACCTATCCAAGTGCCGACCACGCCCGACAGCGCTTAACTTCGGTGATTTCACGGGAACCGGTGTATCTACTGCGGCAAGGCCGTTTCCCACACCATCTTAGCACTGTACATAACACATCTGCACTACCCAAGTCCAAAGGCCTCCCCAACACAAACTTCAATTCACATATTCACCTTTTTCCTATTTCTTAAATTGCTACTACTTTAATAACATGGCGGCACGTCTTTATCTACATGTTAGAGTACATTTAGACTGGTTACCACACTAACGAATGAGCATCTAGCAGTAAAACTAATATAGACTCCCTTCTAGAGGCTCTTTCTTCTACCTTAGTTAGGAAGCTACACCCTTAGTTACTGACAAGGAACCCCGTCAGGGCGAGGTCAATAGTTCTCTCTTCAGTAATGCTCATTTGAAAGTGTTGTGTTACCAATTATGACAGCTAATAACATATCATGTGCGTCAGGAGGGCGACAGAAAATGAGTTCCAGGAGGTGCAGAGCTCAAATTTCTAAGGGATGTGTGTCCTACATTTCACAAAATGGTCATCGTCGACATACAAGAAACGTTCAGAACAAATCATTAACCTGCACTATAAACACTCAATGAAAAATGGCTCATCACACTGATCACAAAGGTTTGCGCCAACAACATTGAATGGGAACCTCTTGGCAGTTACAAACTGTGCAGGTCGTTCAGCTAGATATCCACTCTTAACGAATGCATACAGAATCATATTGGTGTTATGTGGTGATGAGAACTGATGGAATGTGATGGGATGCAACCAAACGCGAAAGAGTCTGTCATGGAGCTTATTGTGAAACTGCCAATCATTCAAGGCGCAGCTGCACATAGTGTCATAATATGTTTTCGGTAGAAACAAAGGCCGAACTTTTTCAGTAGTGCCACGTGGTACGAATTACAATGTCACACACTTTTCAGAAATGACAGTCTGCTCTAAAAGAGTACAATTTTCAAACACAAACCAGAAATCGAGAATAAGCATGTTATTTTTACCAACTTTTGACCAAAATCAGTACTCAGACCATAGCTGCGGATCTCTTACAAACATTTTCCCACTCTTACTTGCTGTGACGTAAAAATTCCTTACTGCCCTTGCAAGATCATCGACATGAGAAAGACTTGAAGGGAACAGAACAACTCCAACTCCTAGCAGCACAACTACCTACTTTCCAGCCAATTTACCATCCGCCTTAATAGCCGCCATCATTGTATACGAATGCGTTAAGGCATTGATGTTAGTTGATTTTGATGAAGCTCTGTTACGACCTCTAATATCCAGGATTCCTTTCATATATGTATCCTCTTCAAATCCCGATTAGTCGGAGCTGAGAACAAAATCCTTACTGGGCGTTGGAATAAGTTTCTTTAGATAATCGTTAAATTTTCGGGTCATTTCCGCAGTTTGCTTTGCCTGTGAAGTTGAAGTTCTGTTTGAAATTCCGTTATGTTACGTCTTCGAGTTCTGTAGTGTTGTTAGAAATTATACAACCGTCCACTGCTTCCCTTGAAATCACTGTAATGTATGCTGGGCGTAATTTAATCATGTACAACCTGTAAATAATATCGAGCATTCATCAGACTCGCAAGCAGCACTTCTCGTAACAGGTACGCCTTGTCCTCCATTAAACATCGGCTGTTTTTCTTATACACTATACTATCATATTGCTGTTGTCATTTTCGAAATCCGTTCATAACTTTTTTTTTTTACTATGTTGCGGATCATGTATCCGCTCCTTGGACAAAGATTGTGTAGTGTCGGTACCTGGACCGACACCGTGATGTGGAGTGCTGAAAAGGAATGCTAAACTAACGCTGTGGCCGATAGTGCACGCACGGCAATAAGCATACGGGCGTGAAGTCTGGAACATAAAAACTTATGAATGAATAAGAAGAAAAGTATGTAGATGCTTTTTACTTAACTTTTATTGATTCCTTGGAATACATCTCTCTTGAATACTCGTACGCTATAGGCACTGATACAAATGGCTCCTTGCTAGTTCGTAGCCATTAACTTCTGATGGCTATTCTGTCTCTTGGCTAATGAGAGAGAAAGGCTTCGTACAACTGGGCGATAGCTAGGTTCGCGTACAACTGGGCGGTAGCTTGGTTCTCGTACAACTGGGGTCGAGTCCACTCTCGTATCACGAGACCTGCCTTGGTGGTGGCGCTAGGTCTGCGATCACAGTGGCGACACGCGGGTCCGACATGTACTACATGGACCGCGGCCGATTTAAGCTACCACCTAGCAAGTGTGGTGTCTGGCGGTGACACCACATTCCTCCCCCGCAAATCGGCGAACGGTCGTGAGATAAGGCTTCCGCCCCCCGTGGGGAGGACCACATGTTGACGTATGCGATGAGGTGGGGAGCCTAACAACAGGCGAGGCTGTGCCACCCGCACCCGGCCATCCGGTCCGAGGGGAGCTAGGAAACGCCTGCAAAACTAGTCCAGGGTGCACGTCAACATGCGGTGTATGCGCCCGTAAAGAAACATGAGGGGCCAAAGTGTCGACCTCCATTGCGTCGGGGTAGCCGACGCGCGATGACGTCATGTGGTCCGGAGCGGTCGGGAGTTCCATGGCGGAGGACAGCTGGTCACGGGAAGCGATCGGCGGCGCGTGACCCTGGGAGGCGCTTGGCGGCTGCAACGAAGCGTCGAATGCGGGCGCCGGCGGGAGAACAAGCGGCGGCGGCGGCGGCTGCTGCTGCTGCGGCGGCGGCGGCGCGTCGCCATGGGGCAAAATGGAAGGCATCGTCGGTAACACCTGGGGATGAGGCGAGCCAGTAGATGGGTCCCCAGGGCGCTGACCGGACGGCACCGTCGCTGAAAGCAGACGGGGAGCGGCAGAACCCGAGCGACGACAGAGGCGCAGCTGATTGAGATGCCGACGCACCTCACCATAGGCCCCCAAAACCAAATACATCGCGCGGCCGAGGCAGCGAAGAATGCGCCCTGCGAGCCAACGCCGTGAACCTCGATAGTTGCGATAAAATACAACGTCGCCTGGAGCAAAAGCAGGAGTCTGCCGCTGCACAGGAACCTGATGCGGCGGATGCAGCAAAGACATCAAGGTGCGATGAGGACGACCGTGGAGCAACTCAGCCGGCGAGCGACCATCTCGGGGCTGAGATCGATACGAAGACAAAAAGAGCAACAATGCGTCCTCCCGAGAATGCGACTCTTTCAATTTCAACATCTGCGACTTGAAAGTCCGGACCAATCGTTCAGCGGCACCGTTGGACTGAGGCGAAAACGGCGCGGAAGTCAGATGTGGAATACCAGTGGCCTGGCAGAATGACTGAAATTCTGCGGACATGAATTGTGGGCCATTGTCGGAAACAATAGTCTGCGGAAGACCTTCAATGCAAAAGATAGCAGACAACGCTTGGATGGTGGCGGAGGACGTCGTGGAAGACATCCGAACAACAAAAGGAAAATTACTGAAGGCGTCGACCAGAACCAACCATCGAGCATTCCAGAATGGACCAGCAAAATCAATGTGCAAGCGTTGCCAAGGGGAAGTGGCTTTTGGCCACGCAAAGACTTTCCGCGGCGGTGCGGACTGTTGTTCAGCACACGCCGGGCACGAAGAACACATAGTCGTAATCGCAGCATCGATTCCGAACCAAGTACAGTGCTGACGAGCAAGTTGTTTCGTTCGCACTATACCCCAATGTCCTTGGTGAAGAAGCCGTAAAACAGAGGACTGTAACGAACGTGGGACCACGACTCTGGACTGATCATTATCAGAACGCAACAACAAAACACCACGTCGAACAAAAAGTCTCTCCTTGTGAGCAAAAAATCGGCGAACCAACGGATCCTCGATCCGAGACTTTGACAAAGGCCATTGCGTAGCAACAAAACGTAAAACAGTAGCAAGGACAGGGTCAGCAGCTGTGGCTGTAGCGACACGACGAAAATCAATCGGAAACGATTCGACCACTTCATCGGTTTCCGAATCAATGAACATGCAAGCAAGTTCGGAAGAATCGAATGCTTTATCCTCAGCAACAGGCAAACGGGACAACGCATCGGCGTTTCCGTGCTTAGCAGTGGACCGATACAAGATATCGTAGCGGTACTGCGAGAGGAAAATAGACCAGCGAATGAATTTCTGCGCTGTACGTGGAGGTACAGGCTTGGACGGATGAAAAAGCGATGTCAAAGGTTTGTGGTCTGTGACGATGGTAAAGTGACGACCATACAAGAAATCATGGAACTTAGTAACACCAAACACGAGAGCCAAAGCTTCTTTCTCTATCTGTGAATAATTTCTTTGCGCAGACGAGAGCAATTTGGACGCAAAGGCAATAGGGCGATCATGTGAGCCAACTTTGTGCGCAAGCACAGCACCGATCCCGAAATCCGATGCATCTACCATCAACAAAAGGGGTTTCTGGGGATCGAAAGGCGTAAGGCAAGTATTAGAAAGCAACGCCGATTTCAACTGGCGAAAGGCGCGTTCACATTCCGTCGTCCAGACGAACGGAACACCTTTACGGCGTAAGCGATGAAGCGGAGCTGAAATGGAAGAGGCATTGCGCACATATTTATGGTAATAATTAATTTTACCCAACACACTCTGTAGCTGTTTGAGATTTTGAGGGGACGGCAAGTCTTGTATGGCACGGAGGTGCTCTGGACTCGGATGTATGCCTTGGGCATTAATGACATGTCCCAGGTATGGTAAGTCACGAGCAACAAACACACATTTGTCCTTCCTCAAGCGAAGACCATTTTGCCGCAAGACCTGAAATAATGTTCGTAAATTCGCAAGATGTTCTTCTTCTGTCTGTCCGGAGATCACTATATCGTCCAGATAGTTTGCTGCAGTAGGGACCGACGCACAAATAGTTTGTAAATATTGCTGAAACAAGGCAGGGGCGGATGCACACCCGAATGGCAGTCTTTTGAAGCGGTACAAACCAAGATGCGTGTTAACCACCAATACGCGCTGGGATTCGTCGTCCACGGGTATTTGCAAGTACGCATCGGCTAGGTCCAACTTTGAAAAATATTTTCCCGGGCACAGTTTAGCAAAAAGATCTTCCGGGCGGGGCAAAGGAAAAGTAGCAGTCAGTAGCTGTGGATTCACTGTGGCCTTGAAGTCCACGCAAAGTCTCAATTTTCCGGAAGGTTTTGGCAAAATTACTAAGGGTGAGGCCCAGAGAGAAGCTTGCACACGTTCAATTACACCCTGTGATTCGAGATCGTGTAACGTTCTTGCGACCTCATCACGCAATGCGTGGGGAACATTGCGCGCCCTGAAAAATTTCGGTTGCGCGTTTACCTTCAGTTCTAAATGTGCTTCATAGTTTTTAGCGCAACCTAAGCCCGGTGCAAAAATGTCTGCAAATTCGTCACACAGCCGAGAAACACTGTCTGTAGGCAGAGTCTGATTCACCGATAGGACCTGATTTACAATAGACATGTTAAACAACTTAAATAAATCGAGACCAAACAAGTTCACAGCAGAAGAAGAACGAAGAACGTAAAATGACACAAGTTTTGTTTGTCCCTTGTATGTTGCAAGAAGGCTGCACTGTCCTAACACAGGAATTTTCTGTCCGGAATATGTAGTTAGCTTAACATTTGCGGAACGCAACGGAGGTTTGCCCAGTTGTTTGTACGTGTCGTGATTGAGCAAGGAAACTGCAGCTCCGGTATCGAGCTGGAATGGTATCACTTGGCCGTCAAAGTCTAAGTCCACAAAAAGTTTATTGTCCTGCTGACGACAAGAGCGACTGTTTTGTGCAATTAGAACAGACACTGGTACAGAAGCACTTGCTAATTGACGTGATTTCCGGCGACGTCGACGCACAGTTTTTGTGGGACGAACACAGTTACAGTTAGAGAAAGTGTCACTGGACGAAGTGGAATTAACGACATGAATGTCCATAGGCGAAGGTCCACGAGCCTGAGTGTCCTTGGTTCGATTCCGGCGCGAAGCAAAGGGCCAGGAATGATTGTGATTGTCTGATCTGAGCTTTTTCTGGCAAACACTTTGAACATGTCCTTTCTTATTGCAGAAAAAGCAAATAGCTTGGCGTGACGGGCAATGGTCACGCGAATGTCTAGTAGCACACCGCGGGCATGATTTCACTGCATTTGTGGGCTGGCGCGGCACACCTGGCTTAGCACGCGGCGGTCGCTGGGCGTCCGTGCGCGAGGCCCGGTTACCGGGCCGCGCAGCGCGTCCAGCGGGCCGGTTAATGTAACACACGGCTGGCGAAGTTGCAAAAGATTCCTGAGCACAGTCAAGTGTGTCCTGTCTATCCAATATGTCTATCACTTGTTGAAGGGAGGGATTAACTAGTTTCAAAATTTGCTCCCGTATGCGAACATCAGAAACGTTCTGTGCAATTGCATCACGCACCATTGTATCTGAATAAGAAAGACCACAGTCACAGTCAAAGGCACAGTCCCTAGTAAGTCCTTGCAATGTTGCTACCCACTCCCTATTAGTTTGACCGGCCGTACGTTTTGTACGAAAGAACGTATACCGTTTTGCAACCACATTAACTGTTTCTTTGAAATAGGCATCTAATGCAGACAAAATTTCCTCGTATGACAAAGTTGCTACGTCGCGTCGGGGAAACAATTTCACTATCACACGGTATGTGGACACACCGACACAAGAAAGCAAAAACGGCTGCCGCTCATTACCTTGAATTCTGTAGGCAGCTAGATGAAAGTGGAACTGGCGAGACCACTCTTGCCAGGTCTCATCGGCTGCCACGTATGGTCGAAAGGGAGGTGCAACAGCGTTCAGTGGCAGCGGTAGCGAAGAAGCGGCGGCGGCCGCATCGGTTTGAATGGTACGTTGACCCTGGACGAGCTGTCCAAGGGCATCCAGTAACGCCTGCGTCTGCTGAGTCTGCAAGCGGTAAAATTCGGACAGTACATCTGGAGAATGTGGCGAAGCCATGACACAATGAAATGTAAGCAATCAGAAATAAATGTAAGCAATCAGAAAAAGATCCCATCCTCGTCGCCAATAATTGTAGTGTCGGTACCTGGACCGACACCGTGATGTGGAGTGCTGAAAAGGAATGCTAAACTAACGCTGTGGCCGATAGTGCACGCACGGCAATACGCATACGGGCGTGAAGTCTGGAACATAAAAACTTATGAATGAATAAGAAGAAAAGTATGTAGATGCTTTTTACTTAACTTTTATTGATTCCTTGGAATACATCTCTCTTGAATACTCGTACGCTATAGGCACTGATACAAATGGCTCCTTGCTAGTTCGTAGCCATTAACTTCTGATGGCTATTCTGTCTCTTGGCTAATGAGAGAGAAAGGCTTCGTACAACTGGGCGATAGCTAGGTTCGCGTACAACTGGGCGGTAGCTTGGTTCTCGTACAACTGGGGTCGAGTCCACTCTCGTATCACGAGACCTGCCTTGGTGGTGGCGCTAGGTCTGCGATCACAGTGGCGACACGCGGGTCCGACATGTACTACATGGACCGCGGCCGATTTAAGCTACCACCTAGCAAGTGTGGTGTCTGGCGGTGACACCACAGATTGTCCTCTACTACGTTTCAGTGGAGACACGATTTGTGGCCTTCTGTCAGACATGGGTGATGAAGTGCGTGGCTCGACACCTGTTTCAGTGTTACTTTCACTTATCGGCACTATTGTACACCTTATGTACACTGTCCGCACAGTCGAGCATATACGACACCATTCATTCTACTGACAGATCTTGCTGGTACGCAAATATTTCATCTGCCACTTCTTTCTAACTCTATGAAATTCCTTGGGGTCCTTTCTGACGAAATGTCGAGAAAAATGTTTTCTAATTACTTACACAAGAAGACTTTCTGTCGATTTTATTAGTTCCTTTTTTGTTCCAAGGTTTCACCGTGAACAATGAATCATGGACCTTGCCGTTGGTGGGGAGGCTTGCGTGCCTTAGCGATACAGATGGCGGTACCGTAGGTGCAACCACATCGGAGGGGTATCTGTTGAGAGGCCAGACAAACATGTGGTTCCTGAAGAGGGGCAGGAGCCTTTTCAGTAGTTGCAGGGGCAACAGTCTAAATGATTGACTAGTCTGGCCTTATTACACTAACCAAAACGGCCTTGCTGTGCTGGTACTGCGAACGGTTGAAAGCAAGGGGAAACTACACCGTAATTTTTCCCGAGGGCATGCAGTTTTACTGTATGGTTAAATGATGATGGCGTCCTCTTGGGTAAAATATTCTGGAGGTAAAATAGTCCCCCATTCGGATCTCTGGCCGGGGAGAACTCAAGAGGACATCGTTATCAGGAGAAAGAAAACTGGCGTTCTACGGATCGGAGCGTGGAATGTCAGATCTCTTAATCGGGCAGGTAGGTTAGAAAGTTTAAAAAAGAAAATGGATAGGTTACAGTTAGATATAGTGGGAATTAGTGAAGTTAGGTGGCAGGAAGAACAAGACATTTCGTCAGGTGAATACAGGGTTATAAATACAGAATCAAATAGGAGTAATGCAGGAGTAGGTATAATAATAAATAAAAAAAATAGGACTGCGGGTAAGCTACTACAAACAGCATAGTGAACACCTTTTTGTGGCCAAGATAGACACGAAGCCCACGCCTACTACAGTAGTACAAGTTTATATGCCAATTAGCTCAGCAGATGATGAAGAAATTGATGAAATGTATGGTGAGATAAAAGAAATTATCAAGTAGTGAAGGGAGACGAAAATTTAATAGTCAAGGGTGACTGGAATTCGAGAGTAGGCAATAGGGAGAGACGGAAACATAGTAGCTGAATATGGATTGGGGGTAAAAATGAAAGAGGAAGCCGTCTGGTACAATTTTGCACACAGCATAACTTAATCATAGCTAACACTTGGTTCAGGAATCATAAAAGAAGGTTGTATAATGAAAGAATCCTGTAAATACTAAAATATATCAGCTAGATTATATAAAAGTAATAAAGAGATTTAGGAACCAGGTTTTAAATTGTAAGACATTCCCAGGGGCAGATGTGGACTCTGTGGACTCTGACCACAATCTATTGGTTATGAACTGTAGATTAAAACTGAAGAAACTGCAAAAAAGTGGGAATTTAAGGAGATGGGACCTGGATAAACTGACTAAACCAGAGGTTGTACAGAGTTTCAGGGAGAGCATAAGGGAACAATTGACAGGAAATGCGGAAAGAAATACGAAAGAAGAAGAATTGGTAGCTACGAGGGATGAAGTAGCGAACGCAGCAAAGGATCAAATAGGTTAAAGACGAGGGCTAGTAGAAATCCTTGGGTAACAGATGAAATATTGAATTTAATTCATGAAAGGAGAAAATATAAAAATGCAGTAAATGAAGCAGGCAAAAAGGAATACAAACGTCTCAAAAATGAGATTGACAGGACGTGCAAAATGGCTAAGCAGGGATGGCTAGAGGACAAATGTAAGCATGTAGCGGCTTATCTCACTAGGGGTAAGATAGACACTGCCGACAGGACAATTAAAGACACCTTTGGAGAAAAGAGAACCACTTGTATGAATATCAAGAGCTCAGATGGAAACCCAGTTCTAAGCAAAGAGGGGAAAGCGGAAAGGTGGAAGGAGTATATAGAGGGTCGATACAAGGGCAATGTACTTGAGGACAATATTATGGAAATGGAAGAGGATGTACATGAAGATGAAATGTGCGATACGATACTGCGTTAAGATTTTGACAGAAACAAGGCCCCGGGAGTAGACAACATTCCATTACAACTACTGTCGGCCTTGGGAGAGCCAGTCCTGACAAAACTCTACCATCTGGTGAGCAAGATGTGTGAGACAGGCCAAATACCCTCAGACTTCAAGAAGAATATAATAATTCCAATCCCAAAGATAGCAGGTGTTATCAGATGTGGAAATTACCGAACTATCAGTTTAATTAGTCACAGCTGCAAAATACTAACGCGAATTCTTTACAGACGTATGGAAAAACTGGTAGAAGCAGACCTCGGGGAAGATGGGTTTGGATTCCGTAGAAATGTTGGAACACGTGAGGCAATACTGACCTTACGACTTATCTTAGAAGAAAGATTAAGAAAAAGCAACCTATGGGACTAG
Source organism: Schistocerca piceifrons (assembly GCF_021461385.2). Taxonomy (NCBI): domain Eukaryota; kingdom Metazoa; phylum Arthropoda; class Insecta; order Orthoptera; family Acrididae; genus Schistocerca; species Schistocerca piceifrons. Next base: position 240,633,164 of record NC_060144.1, on the reverse strand, counting down.
CACGTGTAGACTTAGAGAAAGGTTTTGTCAATGTTGACTGGAATACTACCATTCAAATTCTAAAGCTGGCAGGAATAAAATACAAGGAGCGAAAGGCTATTTACAATTCGTACAGAAACCATATGGCAGTTATAAGGGTCGAGGTGCACGAAAGGGAAGCAGTGGTTGGGATGGGAGTGTAGCAGGGTTGTAGCCTACTCCTCGATGTTATTCAATTTGTATATTGAGCCAGCAGTAAAGGAAACAAAAGAGAAATTCGGAGTAGGAATTAAAATCCATGGAGAAGAAAAGGTTTGCCGATGACATCGTAATTCTTTCAGAGACAGCAAAAGACTTGGAAGAGTAGTTGAACGGAATGGACAGTGTCTTGAAGGGAGGAAATAGGAAGAACATCAACAAAATCAAAACGAGGAAAATGCAATGTAGTCAAATTAAGTTGGGTGATGCTGAGGGAGTTAGATTAGGAAATGGGACACGCAAATAAGTAAAGGAGTTTTGCTATTTGGGGAGCAAAATAACTGATGATGGTCGAAGTAAAAAGGATATAAAATGTAGACTTGTAATGGTAAGGAAAGCGTTTCTGAAGAAGAGAAATTTGTTAACATCGAGTATAGATTTACGTGAGAGGAAGTCGTTTCTTAAAGTATTTGTATGGAGTGTAGCCATGTATGGAAGTGAAACATGGACGATAAATAGTTTGGACAAGCAGAGAATAGAACATTTCGAAATGTGGTGCTACGGAAGAATGCTGAAGATTAGATGGGTAGATATGACTATCGACGAGGTATTGAATAGAATTAGGGAGAAGAGGAGTTTGTGGCGCAACTTGACAAAAAGAAAGGACCGGTTGGTAGGACATGTTCTGAGGCATTAGCACTGGAGGCCAGTGTGGAGGGTAAAAATCGTAGAGGGACACCAAGAGATAAATACACTAAGCAGATTCAGAAGGATGTAGGTTACATTAAGAACTGGGAGATGTAGAAGCTTGCACAGGATAGAGTAGCATGTAGAGCTGCGTCAAACCAGTCTCAGAACTGAAGGCCACAGCAACAACAACAACACCGTGGAACTACAGCTGGCATGCGAATTCTTCAAAGTACGTAAATGGGTTTTCCTGGTCGTATGCCAAAATGGAGTGCCTGTATTAGCCTTTGAATGCTCAGTTAGCTCCATTTACTATGACATCAAACTATCTCTGAAGCTAAACTTATTTACTGTGTATATTTTGTTCAGAACTGTGTCAGAATTGTCCCTGCATTGCATTTGTCTGGTCAGTTGGGGATTTTGGCACATACTGACATGGTTTTCGTAACAAAATTATGAACTGCAGCTGATCTTCATCTTAACTAACTTACTACTTTCCATCCATCGGATACAAGAGGACATAGCTATATACTAAGTTTATGCGTCGACTACTAACCTTGGGGTCCCGTTGTGTATTGTGGCATTACCCTGCACCAACTACACAGTTCCTCTTTCTGAAACTTCGCCAGTGATACGAGGGACGAGATGAACGACGCATCGGTTAATTAAAGCTGTAACCACAATATACAATCTGAAAATGTTCATATGTAGAAGCGCATTTGGAGAATTACTCTGTATACTGTGGTTACAGCCTTGATTTGCCGATGCATCTTTCATCTCGTTCCTCACATGTCTGGCAATGTTTTAGAAAAAGTGATTTTACAGACGTGCAGGGCACATGTAGTAACGATTACTCGAGATCTGGGGATAGGAGCCGTTCATACCGAACCCGGTAATCGATAATAAAGGTTGCTTACAAGCGATCTTGTCTATGAAAATCATCTTGCCTCAAGTAACAAATAAAGGTGAAATATTAGATAAGATTATACGTTAACAACTAAATAAAACAAGGATATACCTTCGATTCTCTTCTGTTCCGGTTTTCCCATAGTCCTTGTTTCATTTCCATACAATGTTGTACTCCCAACAAATATTTTCAGAAATTCCTTTCTCAAACCAAAGTCTATGTTTGAAAATAGTAGACTTCCGTTGGACAGGAATGTCATTTCTGCCAGTACTAGTCTGATTTTTAGGCCCTCCTTCCCCAATCCATCATTGGTTATTTTGCTGCCCGGGCAGCAGAATTCTTTAACTTCATGTACTTCTTCCACAGCTGTCATGTCAAGTTTATCGCTGTTCTCATTCTGCTACTTCTCATTACTTTCGTCTTTCTTCGATTTACCCTCAGTCCATATTCTGTACACATTAGACTGCTCATTCTGTTAAGCAGATCATGTGACCTTTCTTTTATTTCCCTCATTGCTTCTTCGATGTAGAGATTGAATAGATGTCACGAAAGACTACATCCATGTTTCACGCCCTTTTAATCCGATCAATTCGTTCCTGCGCTCGTATTATCACCTCTTGGTGTTACGCAGGAAGTTATTACGAGATGACATTCGTTCCAGTAAGGCACACAACCGTCTAGTATGGTGGATGCAGGATGGCTATGTTTTCTTCTTTTTTTTTTCGCTTTGCTCACAACACAGCTGACGCTGCCTGCCGTGAGAGCTGCATAGCGTAACATTCAGTCGATACGAAAATTCATACTCTCTACGAATCTAAATAGTCTATATTAGTTATTTTCCGATTTTGTTGAAATCTGGTACACAGCTTTTTGTTATTAATGGAATGATTCTGTCGAAATTTCAGATTTTTTAAATTATAGTTCTGGAAATAAAGAGAATTGCCTAGAAGTTCTAAAACTAACGATTGTTTCTTAAAATCAAGTTAGGAATAACAACAGATTGACTTTCATTATCATTTGAAGCCGTTCCAAAGTTATGAGTGCATAAAAATAAATTAATTAGAATTGTCATTTTAAAACCTTAGTCACTGTGCATTACGTAATACAAAAATCGGTCAAAATCATTATTTCATTATATTTTGCCGTGTGAATGCGTGAGAATGATTGACAGAGTGCATGTGGGACATACGTTAAAATTTAATATTTCATTTTTCGTAAAACCTTGTACAAATGAATAGTGAAAAAGTTATGCTGCAACTACTATTCAGGTGACGTATGTCGGTGTGTGCTTGCTTTTGTATAAAGACAGTCAGAATGGAAGTTAGAGGCGCAATACGTTTATTTATTAATTGGAAGAATATTTCGCACTTCGTTTATTTTGATTAAACAAAATACCAGAAATGGAATTTTTGCTGACGTTAATCACTATTAAATTAATGTTTGGATAAGATTTTCAGCGAGAACGATCTGGAAGGAACGTTCTGATTGGTCGTTTAGATCAACAGCCAATCAGAATTAAAGCTGTTCCTGCGCGAAAAGAGGAGTTGGGCATATAGGAGAGTACATTGAGAGGAGTCGCTTGCTAGCCGGTCCACGGATAACACGATGTCAGATCGCTCCTAAAAATACTCTGTAAGATGAAGAAATAGTGGGCTAATTTCGATTCGGACATATCGTGCCTGAAGCGACTGGAGTTACACTTTGTTCAGATGTGTTCAAATGTGTGTGAAATCCCATGGGACTTAACTGCTAAGGTCATCAGTTCCTAACTTTACACACTACTTAACCTAAAGTATCATAAGGACAAGCACACACACCCACATCCGAGGGAGGACTCAAACCTCCCCCGGGATCAGCCACACAGTCCATGACTGCAGCGCCCTAGACCGCTCGGCTAATACCGCGCGGCTACAAACACTTTAATGAAAATTTGGTCTTTCTAAATTAAATAGTTTGAGAGATATGTGCGTGTGAACTTCCTGGTCGTAGTAACAACTCCGCGTGGCTTGTTTCGTACTCTGTACGGAATATTTTGGTGAGCACCTTTTACAAGGAAGACCACTGAAACGACCTAATGTTTCATTCGTGAATAGTTGGGGATCTGTGATTGGCAGAACGAGAAAAATTAGTCGGGTCGGAATTGCTAAAATTCTGGCTGCTTTTCGAGTGAAATTTTTTTGTATGGAAAGTTAACTTCGAAGGATAATGTTTCACCATATTAAATACGGATTTGTTAGTCATTTCATGTGTTTCAATATGAACAGAAAGAAGAGTTAATCTGTTATCAAACGCTTTTCTGCAAGTAGATTGAAGATCCCTGACGGTCGATTTTTTAATCATGAACTTTCAGGAACTGGCTTTCAACTCTAGTCATGCGGCCTCTGTGTGGTAGGTATTAGGTGGTGGTTTCATCAACGCTTCTTTACACTGCCTGGCAAGTATCTGCTACCACAGAGTGAAGGGACATCGGCGTCAATCCTATCGAGGTAGGTGGACTGAACGATAGCGTTAACAAAAACGCAGAAGACCGACCCCGCCCCGCCGCATAGTCTCTGGTACATACTGCATGTTTTCCGTCTCTTCCTGTAGCTTACCCCTATGTTCCTCAAAATTTCTAACGTATTGCACCATTTTACATTGTACAACGCTTCTTCCAGGTCGTCGAATCAGATGACTGTTTCTTGATTTTCTTCAGTCTTGCTTCCTGAGCCGTGACTTCCTGCGACGATCTTAGCTGGGTAGTCTCTCTATCGAAGTTATGCGCTTTGCGGCGTCCTGGTTGGCTAGTGCCCTCTATTTAGGACGTCCACTGCTCGCGAGAGGAGATTCGGTCGGGGGCAGTGACGGAGACTCTGTTGGGACAGTGACAGAGGGCAGACAGCGCACGGAGCATCGGAGTAGTCAGTCGGCGCTTGGTGTACTGAGAGAGCGCACGGAGTTGACATTCCGGCGTCTGGGTCTGGCGGCGAGCGGAACTTGAATGCGTAAGTAGTCACCGGTCAGCACAGGCTCTGTTCAAGAGTCCTGTCCATCTCGAATCATGAGGAGAGAGCGGGGGTTTATCCTGGCTTGCATGCAAACAGCGGGCTCCTGGACTGACTTTATTTAAATTGCGAGCCATTGTGTGGTGGAACTTTTGGATGTGATTGCTCCGTGTAGCCACTTTCATTTTCGCAAGTCATTCCTTAAACCACTTGGAGGTGGGTCCAGGATACTTTGAATTGCATGTAACTGCGCTGTGCCCTGGTTCCGTTTCGTTTATCTTGAATTATAAGTGTGGCCGATATTCGGCGGTTCATTTTATTATTATTTATTATTATTACTGTTGTTATATTAAGTGGTCAATTTTATGAATAAGAGTTTATTCTCTGCATAAAACCTTAGCCGCTAATTTAATGTGGAACTGCAAACTTCTTCGTTGTTGGTCACTATAATAGTAACAATTTTGCGCCGTCAAACGATACTTTGGTATTTAACGTTGTGTGGGAATCATCTGGTCATTATCACCTTGCGCTAGTTGTGGTTTATAAATTTACCAAGTGAAATTTCACGTCATTGGAGGTTGCTTAATGAATTATTGCTGTAATATTAACTGCAGTTGTCACACTATAACGTTTAACATCTCTTCCAGCATTTAGCACTACCCGCTGCTTGGCTGTTTGTTGTAGTATTTTAGTGAACTGTATATTAATACACGGTTTGTGTGTTCTAGAAGCTGATACCGATAGGCGCAGGCCCTCCTGCCTGTTGTTCTCACTTGAGCTCTCGAGCACAGGATTCAAACGCGTCGCCGATGTGAATGCTAAACGTCGAGAATGTGCTGGTTGCTGTGTAGGTCATTCAGGCTCTCATAACATCATACTGCCGAATGTTTTCCATAACAGTTCATTTACGTATTTATCAAGTCTTGCTATTTAAGTATTTTTTAAACCTAATAGCTTTTACAAATTATTTTTCATATTTACAAGGCCTGATAACTGATTTAATTTCACAACTAGTGAGCTCAGATCTGCGGTTATGTTAAAGTTATTTTTTTTATTAATTTAATGTTGGGGCCATCAGGCTCTTTTTCCTTTAAGAATTTTTGAATTATCCTCATTACTTTCATACAACTGAATAATTGGTGCAGATCGCCGCAATTTCCAAATGAAAATTAATCATTGTGTTGCTACGTGCTGAAAATAATTTTTGTGGTCGTAAATAGGGTCAGCAGTCCAGTCCAGTAGCCCATACGCCATGCTTAGCAATTCTATACCTTACCACTTCCATTATCAACCCTAATGTCAGAATTGCCCCTCTGCTGCGTCTACATTTTCTAATGCCAATCTGATCGTCATCTAACACAATACAAATTTTCTTTTCCACTCTTCTGTGTATTATTCTTCCCATTAACTTGGATGCAAGAACTGTTAAGCTGTTTGTGCGATAATTCTCGCACTTCTCAACTCTTGCAGTCTTCGGAATTGTGTGGATGATATTTTTCCGGAAGTCATATGATATGTCACCAGATTCATACATTCTACACACCAAAGCGAAGAGTCGTTTTATTGTCACTTCCGCCAATGATTTTTTAAATTCTAACGGAATTTCATCTGTTTCTTCAGCCTTATTTGATCTTAAGTTTTCCAAAGCTGTCATAGATACTGATTATAACACTGGATCCTCTAGCCCTTCTAAATCGACTCCTATTTCGTCTTCTATAAATCAGACTAATCTTCGTCCCCATAGATGCCTTCAATGTACTCTTTCCACCTGTCTGCTCTCTCATTTGGATTTAACAATGGAATTTCCATTGCACACTTAATGCTATTACCCTTCCTTTTAATTTAACAGAGGTTGTTTTGCGTTTCCCAATCACTAAGTCAGTTCTTCTGACAATAGTTTCTTTTTTGACATTTTCACATTTTCTGTGCAGCCTTTTCTTCATGGCTTCCCTGCACTTCTGCTTATTTCATTCCTCAGCGAGATGTTTTTCTGTGTTCCTCAATTTCCATGAACATTTTTGTACTTTCGTCTTTCATCGATCAACTGAAGTGCTTTTTCTGTTGCCCTTGGTTTCTTCGCAGTTAACTGCTTTGAACCTATGTTATTCTTTCCAGTTTCTGCGATTGTCCTTTTTGGAGATGTCCACTCCTCTTCAACTGTATTGTCTACTGAGCAATTCAATATTGCTGTATCTATAGCCTCACCGAACTTCAGGTGTGTCTCATCATTCCTTAGTAGTTCCGTATCCTACTTCATTGCATATTTATTCTTCTTGATTAATCACGTAGACTTCAGCCTACTCTTCATCACTACTAGAATGTGGTCTGACTCTATATCTACTCCTGGGTACTCCTTAAAATCCAGTATCTGATTTCAGAATCTCTGCGTGACCATGATGTAATACAAATGAAATCTTTCAGTATCACCTGGCCTTTTCCAACCAGATACCATCCCCTTGATATTCTTGAGCTGAGTATTCACTATTACGAATTGAGATTTATTACTGGAATCAGTCAGCCTTTCTCCTCTCTAATTCCATGTCCCAAGCCCATAATCTTCTGTATCCTTTTCTTCTACTCTTCCCCCCATGACTGTATTCCAGTGCTCCATGACTATTATTTTTCATCGCCCATAACGTACTGCATTACCCTTTCAGTATTCTTTTACAATTTTTCTACCTCTTCATATCCGGCTGGTGTGGCGGGCTATTCTAGGCGCTTTAGTCTGGATCCGGGCACCGCTACGGTCGCAGGTTCGAATCCTGCTCGGGCATGGATGTGTGTGATGTCCTTAGGTTAGTTAGGTTTAACTAGTTCTAGTGCTCAGAGACATTTGACCCATTTGTATCTCTTCACCTTCAGCTATTGACGTAGCCGTATATACCTGAAAAACCGTTATCGATGTTGATTTGCTGTCGATTCTAATACGGCTATAATTGAACTGTTCACAGTAACACATTCTCTTTCCTACTTGTCCACTGATGAGTCCTCCTCCTGTTATACCATTTTCTGCTGCTGTTGATATTACTCTGTACTTACCTGACCAGATATCCTTGCCCTCTTTCCATTGCACTTCACTGGCCCCTACTATATCTAGATAGAGCCTTTGCGTTTCCCGTTTCAGATTTTCTACCTTCCATACCACATTCAATCTTTTGACGTCTCACGCTCCGACTCGTAAAACGTTATCCTTTGATTGGTGTTCTTAATCTTTTTCTCAAAGTCATCTCCCTCTTGGTGGTCCCCTCCCGGAGGTCCCAATGAGGGACTATTCCGGAATCTTTTGCCAATGGAGATATCATCATGACTTTTCCTAAATTGCGGGTCACATGTCCTGTGGATACACGTTATGTGTAATTAATACAATGGTTCCCATTGCCTTCTACAACCTCATGCCGTTGCTAACTGCTGATTCTTCCGTGTTATGGGCAGTTTCTCACCTAAAGGAGAAGAGATCGGCCGCCAGTGCTGATTATTAATTGAAATTTAAGTGTTGGTGTGTTTCGAACCCAGCCCGAGGATGTTCTGTTTACTAATCAAAGACGCTACCCCTTCACATCGGGTATACCGAAACAACGGTATAATGTAAAATATCAATTTTTATTTACCAAAAGGAACACGTATTTTGACTGGTTACATTCCACGGGTTAATATTTATACAGTAAAAGAAATATGATACCTACTAATATCAATGGTATCAACGCAAGCAGAACGTGCACAGGCAATGCTTTAACATAACCCAAAGACACTATGCAGTTTACCCGATTGTTAACCTGAACAGATACCCTACATTTAACAGTTCACTTAAGTCCGTCGTATCAATTCGGCAGCAACAACGTTTAGTGTCTAAAGGCTATGTTAACTCACGAAAGACACAAGATATCAAGTTGATGACTGATGCACTGAAATGACGTTGTCCACTCTCCCTGCACACCATATTAACACTTTAACACATACAGGAGTCACAGGCCATAGAGAACTTATCACTTTACCCGACCCAGAAAAGCGATAAATATACCCATTACCAGTTCTGCCTCCTCCCTCCCGTATCTGTCATGCGAATGATGTCGTCAATAGAGTTACTTCATGTCTGGTCACCTAACCAAACGCAATTCTACACAAGTTTACAAATATCCAGATATGGACAGTTACATAACTAAACAGTAATAATTGGATATCATTCCGCTTTTGTTATAGATCTACACCGATGAAACCATAACAAAATTAAGTATCATATGGTGCAACAACCCTGACAGCCCTCCGGTTCTTAGCGCATCAGACCGCAACCGTGCTGATGCTACAGTCGCAGGTTCGAATCCTGCTTTGGGCATGGATGTGTGTGTGATGTCCTTAGGTTGGTTAGCGATTATTAGCCAAAAGACCTTATTCATTATCTCTTACCGGTTGTGCAGTTGATCAAACACGTTCCTTATTAATATTCGTCTTGAAATTCTTATTAAATGAAAAATAACGTTTAAAAGGCCATAGCCCAATTACGAATAAGGAAGCCTTTGACCTTAATTCGTCTTAGTTGAGGTAAGGTACATACTGGTAATTACCAATATATATACTGTTCTATGTACCATACTAAATTTTTGCTCATAGTCCCCACATCGCTTCAGACATTTGTCCTTTCACAGAACTAAATTTAAAATTTCACTGTCCACATAATAGAGTCTTTAAATAGTAAAATTTCACCAATACGAATTTTCTATGACTTATGTAAACCGTTTGATTGTGAGAATCATGATATTATGTAAAAGAAATTACAATTCTGTGGTTTAAATGTGACAGCATATGAGTGGTTTAAGTCATCCCTGCAGAACAGGAAGCGAGAAGTTCCTGTATGTGGTTTAACCGATTTACGGAAGTTTCCCACTTCATCTAACTGGGTTCTTCATACATGTGAATGACCTTCGCCTTTATCTGAAACAAGAAGCTAAACAGACACAGTTTACTGATACTACAAGCATCATTATTAATCCAGAAAAAGAACCTCCAATAGAAAATGATACAAATAATGTCTTTGGAAAAATTATTCATTGGTTTTCTGCGAATGGGCTTCTCTGAAGTTTGAAGAAGCACAATACATCTAACTTTCTACTGCAAGAGGTACAGTTCCTTCAATAAATATAATACGTCAACAAAAGTCAGTAGCCAGGCTAGAGCATACAAAGTACATATAGATGAGAATCTTAATTGAAAAATTCATATTTTTTATCTCCTAAAGTGACTGGGCTCAGCAACTTTTGCAATGATTATAATTGCTAATTTTGGGGATATAGAAATTTGGAAGCTTACATACTTTGCATACTTTCACTCTCTCATGTCATACGGAATAATATTTTGGGGTAACTTAACCCACAGGATAAAAATGATGTTCAAAAGAAAGTGGTTAGAGTAATGTGTGGGGATCATTGTCGCACATTTTGTAGTCATCTCTTTAAACGATTAGGAATTCTTATAACAGCCTCACAGTACATATACTCAGTGATGAAATCTTTCTCATCAGTGTGAACCAGTTTAAAAACAACGGTAACATTCATGATTACAATACCAGAAGGAAGAAGGAGCTACACTATCCTCTACTTAACCAGTCTTTGGCACAGACAACGGTAAAATATGCTGCCGTCAAACTTTTCTATAAATTAACAAATGAAATAAAATCTCTTACAGAGAGCAGTATCAGTTTTAAAAACAAATTGAAATCGCATCTCCTTAGCAGCTTCTATACCGTAGATGAATTCTTGAGTAGGAATAAATAAATCTATAGGTATAATATAAGTATTTTGTGCCATTTAAGGGGATGGGGTAGGTAATAAAAATTATAAGCTTTAGCAAAATAAAAAAGACCTTCACTCATGTGTGCATTTCTTATGCACATGACACGTTCCCATCATACCGGTTACCGTCAATGGAACATTAACTAACTAACTAACCCCTGTCGCAATATACGTCTGGCAGACTATTCAAAGACGGTCGGACTGCTGTTTCGATTTCTTCGTTTCACGTGAATTGCATTCCTGCGACGAACTCCTTCAGCGGTGAGATAAGTTGCAAACATTAAGGGCGACATCCGGACTGTAGAATCGGTGCTCCAGACTCTCCCTGTGAAATGAGTTGAGCGCGGCGGCGGTTCTCATTGCCACATGTAGCCCCGCGTTGTCGTGCGCGTTAGCCATGTTGCCGACATCGAGTATCTCTCTGACGGAATCCTGAAAATGTGACAGTGTAGAACTATAATTCCCGTCATTGATGATTGCACCTAGTAGCATGAAATACAGCAGGAGCTGTCCGTGGCGATCCCACAGGACCGCTAACATAACATTCGTAACAGTTGTCACTGCGGGAAACCCTTTCGTCATAGGAAAGGGGAATGTTTCCACACTGTGCCCTGCTCCTTCGATTCCGGCATAAAACACAGTATCCACGTTCCATCGCCAGTAACAATGCTATCATAAAACAGTCACCCTTCGCTGCATCCCGTTGCAGCCGATTCAGTGAAGCAATCGCCCACTTACCTTTTGACATGCCATCCTACTTTTTAGGCGCCTGCCGACATGACACCTTCCAGTAGGCTCAGCATCGGTGAACGGTGTCATAAGCACTCACACACGAATTACTGAGCTTTTGGGAAATGTCCTTGAGGTCCACACGCCAATGTGTTTTAAGAATTGCGTCCAAGAGGGAAATGTTCTCGTCAGTCAGTGGCGTATGCAGCCCTCCCGAATGCTCACTGTCACGTAAGGCCTTTTGCGAACTCACAACAAAACCACCCCTTGTTAACAGTATCAACTTTTCCCCCAGAATTAGCAGCTTTTACTCAGTAAATGCGAGACAGTGTTACGACTTCTGCACCACTTGTTAACTGCAGACACAGTAGCTGCGCCAAAGACTGAGACGGCGTGGAGTTTTACAATTATTTATTGAGCTTTCTTAACAATTTCTCTTTCGTCATCGCTGCCCAGCTCTGCGGACCCCTCCGACTGGCTGTTGCTGTGTAGATTCTCCGACAATGCGCGCAACGTGCGCCGCTGAACGCACTCGGGAGCCTCGGGCCACCAGCGCTCCGCTGAAGCCAGGATGCCCTGTGGTTGAGATAAACTCGTCGCCGCTCGGCGCCCCAGTACCAGGCATGCCCACGAAGCCACGTCGCCGTGAGGTGAGCTGCCGACGCCTGCTGCACCGGCGGCTGGGAAGTCGACAGTCGCGATGTCCGCGAGGTCCCGTCATGGACGGACCACGCGCCATGGGGCCAGGCGTCAGTTCCCGGCGGCGCCTGTGACCAAGACCGCGCTGCGGCCGGTCCTGCTGGAAGTTCTCGCTGTAGTTAGTCATCTATGGTGCTGACCGAACTCGGGTCGACCTCCAGAGCAGAAGTTGACATCTGGCGGCGAACGGATGACTCCTGTAAGCTGGAACAGACTTCTGGAATCGTCACCCACGTAGATTGCACATTCGGACCTGGACCACGTCCGTCCTCAGATCCGAATTGCTTCCTAATGGATTCTGTCTGTTGCTGCCTGTGCTCCACTATTTATATCGGGCAGGAGCACGTTTTTTACCCTTGGTGGTAGCTTTTTGTCATTACTCCCGCAGTATATTGCAGCGTAACTTAGCGTGCTGGCCTCACTTCCCCTTACTCGGCACTCTCCAGGCTTCGCTCGGCGCTCAGTCTGTGTGCGTCCTTGCGTCAGTCTGTTAGTAGACTGCTGCTGTCAGCAAGGCTGTCTGTGCCTGCCTACTTCACAACGCCTCTGTCGCCGAAGTGCCCCTGTTTCGCTATTTTCCACTGCGTGAAGCAACGCTTACTACATGTGGCCGCAACAACAAAAATAAAATTTGCATTTGCATCGCACCTCCTTGACACTTGTGCAGAAAAACATGCAATGCTCTGCTGAAAGCAATTTCAGTAAGCTACCCCAACAATTCAAAGAATTTATCAGTAATCCAAGCGCTTTCAAATCGCAACTGTAGAGTTTTCTCATGGCTCACCCCTTCTTTTCTGTCGCGGATTTCCTTGATAAATTTAGTTCTTTTGTTACGTTGTTGACTGCGTATATAGAAACTTAAAGCTTGTCGTCTTCTTAGGATTCGTAATCATTCTATTTCATTTATTACTACTTTTCTGTTGTATTTTCTTCTATTGACACGTTCCATGACCACGGAGAATCGCTCCTCAGTTTGGTCCCACGGAAGTAGACGTGTAATGTATATTGGTGGGAGATCGTCCCTCGCCTCACAGTAAACGAATCACACTTCGTTGCTGGTACGCCTTTGTCATGTGGAGCACAATTGGAATCTTCTACAACTGACAGCAGTGTTCTGCAATGGAATTACCAGCAGATAAAGTGAGGCTGGCCCAGGGAAGGCACACCGCTGGGAAACGATATGTTGACTTTATATTTACAGGCCTAATCTGGCTAAAAAAGGTTGGGGAAAGACTCTCTTCTTCACCCTCCTGTAAATAATTCGTCGAGCGGCTAAGATTTTCGTGTAACTTCGAGAGGTATTTGATTTTGGCACTCAACAAACATATACTTTTATTTACAGTAAATATGTACTCTTTACCCATATACCAGATATATTCATTTTATAGTAGATCTCATGTACTGACCGATGTGGCATCTGTAGCTTTTGTTACTGTAAACAATTTCACGTACAACTGGTAACAACTTTGTTGACAGCGTTGGTAAAAATATGGTAACAATTTTATGGGAATGATATCTTTGTTATAATTTCAACGTTGTCTTTAGATTTTATGTAGATCTTGTGGACATCATTTTAGGATTTTTGGTGTGTTTGTAATGTATTTTAGTTTGGGACACAGTAAGAACCTCGCCAAGGTGCTGGCTACATTCTCACCCATCGGCTCCACGGGGAGATTCAAACGACATCCACTCGCTGGCCCATCTCCCGCTCGGCTCGCCGTATCCGTTACTTACCGACCGATATGGCCCGGCCATTACGCTGCAACTAGTCATCATTATGTCGCTCAATTAAACCTTCCGTATCGTCACAAATAAATGTTAATGATCAATTGCTTGTAACTTCACACAGGTCGAGAGGCCCGCGATGGATGTCCCCATGCCAAAGAAACCGAACAGAGATTCAATCCGGAAATGGAGACTTATTTACTGTCAAATCTTTCACTGGCTTTTCAAACTAACGTCACCAGTGCTAAATAGTCATACTAGTGTAAAACCAAATCGTGTACGCAAATATTTGTTAATTGCGTTGCAAGCCTATTCGTAAATGTGTAACCAATTTAATGAAAGGAAGCGTTATCCTTACAGAAAGTCGTAGGAGGAAAATGAAATCGTCTATAGATTATGTAACAGTACCTCATCGCAACGTTTCAGAGGCCAATGGATTGGTCACAGAGGTTCGATGGCGGGGCCGTACCATTCACCGGAATTCAATTCGTTGGATTGGTGGCTATGGGAACATTTAAAGGCAATGGTGTGTCCGAACCCAATGATAATGCGGAGATGTTACAGTAGCTTAGATACAGTTAATGTGACACAATCTGAATGGGGCTATGTGGTTTTGAAAGGGGGCACAATTAACTACGAAGATAGGCTGAAGGTTCGGTCAGGATACGTGGTGACCACATACAGCATTGCATATGGTATCTACTACAATGTGGAAGAGAGATGCGAATACGAGGACAAATTAGCCCATAATTCAACAGGTATAAGTTTTCCCAAGTATCATCATAAGATTTTATCTTCTATTTGCGATAAATGCTGCTTTCCGTAGGACTATGTGATACCATTTTTAAGCAACTGTAAATGAAAACTTAGGTTTTCAGGGGACTGACCCATAGATCCTGTTTTCTCCACCACATTTCTACAATTTCTAGTGCAAAACATCCCACTGTTCTAACAGGACTAGCTAACTTGTGAAATATTACTATAACTCAATCGCCTGCATATCCTTCGCAATAGTAGCCCCTTGTTTTTACCTCTTCACTGAGTTCATTCGTCACTATATTACACTGTTGTGGAGACGAAACTCCACTTTGTGGACGTCCCTGGTGGTGTTGATAGCCATTTTATCATTCATCATAGTGACTTCCACCTTTCTTCTTCCACTTAGCATGGTCTTATTTCACCTGCATATGGTGGTCTTAAGACATGCTCTTCTGCAGCTCCAACAATGGATTCGAAGGTCGTATTTGCTAAATGCCCTCTCGGTATCTGAGGAGATGAATGTAATAAGTCTGTTGAAACTTGCAAGGTTCAACAGTCGTATTACCTCCTTCCTTTCAAGTTCCAGATTGTTCTTCCACCAAGCTAGTTCTGTCTGTGCTCTTCTTGGCGTCTGGACAGTTTCCTGAATACGAAGTCATAATGGCAGACGACACCGCGTCACCCATTTCCTCGGAATCTACTGGTATCGTTATGGGAGTTCGAACTTCATTTAGGCGTGGATTTAAGGCTTTTCGAAATGAGCTCCAGCTTGTTTCCTAGGTTTTCTATAAGCCTTAACATGCCATAACACGTATTTCAGCCTCAGTATACATGTGGTCAGATAAAGGTATCTCCACCGCCACATGCCATTTTTTGTCATAAGTGTCAATTAGAGTGGACCTGAAAGTTATTGTAGTTCCTTCTTCCTCTCTTATATTCCTAAAGGTATGTCCCCTACCCTTATTCAGGATTTACAGGTTATTTTCTAGTAGAAAATGCTGTCAGATTCGCTGCTTCCCTATACCTAGTTGTGGGCCTTGGCATCACAATCAAGCAGCTGTTAGCAACTGTCTAACAGTCTCCTCAGTTCCAGGAAAGGAAGAGTACTGTTCCTGTAAGGAAGGTAAGTTGATGCTGGTACATTTTTCTGAAATTTCCCCTCTTTGTAGAGAGGATTCATGAATAAGTGCCTCATCCACCTGAGAGCCAGAGACTTTCCCCTTTGTTGTGGTTTAGTTATCGGAAACACTTTCAGCCTATACCCGGCCACCATGTTTGCTTCCGATATCTTTCGTTGTCCTGACAGCACCCTGCAAGATGAATCATTACGATTTCAGGGCGTGTTCTCGTATTGCCGTCAGGGATTTTTCTCCGTGTTCAGCCACAAGGGACTAGCTCTCCAGTGCAACCTTTGGGTTCACTATCATCGAATCCTCTCTCGAGACCTTCTGGTTATGCACCCTTATTTTGTCGAACAAAGGTTTTGGAAGAGTGTCCTTAGGAAGCTTTGGTGACCAAATTGATGCCTTTTCCGTCTAGAAGAGATCAGTTACTGTCCTGAACCATCAGCTTTGACTTCTCCCACGAAGATATCTTGGACACCATCTTCTTAAGCCACTCCACTGTTCCCATATCCTCACAGACATAGATAAGAGAACCTTTGACCAGACAAACCGTCCTGAAACAGCGTCCTGGATTTGTGTCCCCATCAGCTTTCTTAAAGAGAGCCATCTGGACAAGTCCCATCTCTGAGAAATGATATTGACCGGTGAATGTCCTTGTTGGTTAACCACAATCCCGAAAACCTAGCTGCAGTAAGAGTACGATAGGCGTCTTTCCCTGTTTCCTGCTTCCTGAGAAGTGGGAGTTTTTGACTCCTCATTTGAGTCTTACAAGTAGAAAGGATTTTTTTCTGGAGGTCTCAGATTTAAGACATTGAAGTTCCTCCATTTATGTTTAGATATTCATTCCTTACCTTTCTTCTCTTGTTGCTCTTCGATAAGCTTCCTCCGCTGAGCTCCAGACAATAATGTGGTGTTGACTTCGTCCACCTTCTCTGCAACATTTTCAACTTCTGGCCCTGGTCTCACGACTGGCCAACTGCAACAACAGCTTTCATCGGTTCCAGTTCCAATGCTTGAGTTAATGACGTCTTATCACACAATCTCGCATGCTAACTTGTAAGTTTGGTAGATGGTCTGCATGACAGGTACGACTTTCTCTCACTCAATCAAGGTATGGCATAATGTTCATATTTGTATGGGCCCTTTTAAAATCAGTTACTTTTTATGAAGAATCTCTCTTAGGGTTTTTATTGGATTTACATCTTCCAAGTAGAGGATTTGTCAGGTACAACTGGATCGGATTCTTTCTTTATGAAAAAGTCTCAGTTTTTGCTTTGTTTTTCATGTTCTCTGTTTTTGTCCCACGAGAAATACGGATCTATTCAGTCGCCAATATAAAACCCCACGAGGTGTCAGGATAATTATTGAGCGAGCTCGCCTGATATCAATGACGCTCTATTGATGACACATCTTCCTATATGCTACACACCTCTCAGCATGGATCACGTCACGCATTGGCTTCGTTATCTGTACAATTAGCTGACGTTTATGGGAGTCGATACGAGAGAGATGAGCCATTGTGGGACAGTCTTCCTCTGGTTCATCCGCTCAGGCGCGCTTCCCACGGGAGACCCTACCAGTAGCTACGCTACAGCCAGCATAGGATAGCCCTGAGCTTCGTGCGAATACGTAAGTATCTCGTCAAGCTGGTGTTCCCTGGAGACGTCGAGAGCTTAACAAAGTAACTTCGGTTTGAAATGTTAGAAACCTTTGCATTTATTCTACCATGTGGTTTGCTCACCGTACTTGGCGTTACCAGGGCCAGCGATTGGCGGCTGTGGTGGTTGAGAATTGTAAGTCATCTAATCTGCACTAGGGGCAGCTCTCCCTCAGAGCCGAGAAATGTCGCTCCTCTTTTGACTGAAACATTCCCTGAATGAGTCTCAAACGGAAGTAACTTCCACAGAGTGTCCCCAGCAAAAAGCAGATTTTTTTAAAATGGTTCAAATGCCTCTAAGCACTATGGGACTTAACATCTGAGGTCATCAGTCCCCTACACTTAGAACTACTTAAACCCAACTAACCTAAGGACATCACACACGTCCACGACCCAGGCAGGATTCGAACCAGCGACCGAAGCAGCAGCGCGGTTCCGGTCTGAAGTGCCTAGAACCGCTCGATCACGGCGGCCGGCTCAGTAATTTTTTTTTCACTTTCGCATTATTCTGACCATGATTCTTGAGAGTGCCGACCAATCAGGTACGTTACAACAACGCAACACTCTCCCTTCCATACTCTATTTAAATTTACTAACCAGTTGTGTGGGTTTTTAGGGCTGAAGTTCAGAAACAAGTAACTCCTGAATCCCACAGTATGCCTTATCGTACTTTCAGCCAACTGTCCTTCTCCACATAGACAATGTGAATTCTCTTCTCCCATTCCATACTTTAATCACGTAGTCCAATGGTAGATACTCTTACTGTTTCTTAACAGTGTCAAGAACAAGGCCATTAACATGACGCCATCGTATTGCTGTGGGTCCCCTGTTCTTAAACACAAAAGCACTCGACTGTTTCCCATCTCTCTCTCCTTCAGAGATCATAGCATTTCCCAAAATACTAATTAAGTTTTGGAATTCAATTATATCACACGGCAGTATTGACAAAAACTGTTGCGTTATGCTGTAATTTAATTTATTCGAATCATGACATTCGTCTCATAAAATGTAAAATTAATCGTGTAAAGAATTACCTTGTGTTTTCGAAAATGTTGTTAACTTTCCGACAAATATTTTCATTTGATACAAAGACACAAAGCTGTAATAGGACGGATATCCCGAGACTAAAGTCACAGGAGCTATAGCTCTACCAAAGATGAGTTTCATACAGCTGTTACCACAGTAGTGTACGGTGCCGCATACTGAAACGAATGAGTGGTAACTGTCATCAGTAGCATATAGACCTTCGTTGTGGTGATGGCTAAATATGAGCATTGTCATTACGTTTGCACACTGTGATATGCTACTTGAGTGTCAAGGGTATGTGCGCCGTCGTGATTCATCGCCAATTCATATCTGTGCTGGGGAGAAGGTTATGTCACGGCAACACGTGACAAAAGGGTAAAGAATTTCACTTTGTGAAGAACGGAAATTCACGATGCAGAGAGAAGTGGAGCCTGTCCGTAATGATTAATACTGTGGTGCAAATATTGTAGAGCATATTCGTTCTGATCGCTGTGTAACCACTGTGTCCTGAAGTTTTTCGAACCGTTGCTCATGAATTCCTGAATGATCAGTAGTTCTCACGCTGAGTAAGCGAAGGGTTCCGAAGATGCTGAACACAAAATCAGCAGAAGCAAGGATGCGCGAAAGTTTCATCGTTTTGCGTATGGCGGAGAGATATTTTGTTGTACCACCATACTCAGAAAACATACGACAGTCGATACAATAGCACCACACTCATTCCACATAAAAAAAAAAAAAATCAGCAATCAGCTCGGAGAGTCCTGGCAACCGTCTTCTGGGACAGGAAATGAGCTGTGGTGGGAGGTGAAACAACCATCGCTGCACAATACTGTGGGACACTCAAGGAATGACGCAGACCCTTACAGAACAAACGCCATGCAATGCTGACGAAAGCAGTCTGCCTTCCTTTATGACAACGCTAGGCCGCACTCTCCTCGAGCAACGCAGTAGTTCTTGATGTCAATTCCCTGGAATCTTTTAAACGATTTCTCGAAGTCACCATCTCATGCGTAGCGACTATCATTTACTTCTTAAATTGAGGGTAAATGTGGGTGGGAAACAATGTTCCCTCGAAGACCAGATAAAAATCGAAGTGGAGAAGTGGTTTAAGGATTGGCCAAATACATCTTCGATCCAGGCATTAAAAGACTGATCGCACAATTGACAGAAAGCATTGAGATAAATGGTGATTACGTGGAAAAAGTTATGCAATTCCTATGCTACGGTTCTCGTATGTTTCATTGAACTATATGCATTTGTGTTTGTGTAAAATATCTTGTAACTTTACTTTCCTGATGTCGCTCATCTGTAAACAATCTTACACGGATATAGCATTTTGTAAACTTCGATGATTATTTGTAATCGTTTAACATATCTTTTTAAATAGTTTAGTTCATAGATTTTTCTATTCACATACGAATACGTCTAGATTCTTGCTAGTATGAAAAACCCGATGTTGGCATAATAATTAATGTGACGATGAAGGTTCCCAGAATGTTCCGGCAGGCATACGTTGGTTATAAATATTCCAAAATGCGTTCCACAGTCAGTTTCTGCTTTGAATGCCTACAGTTCATTTCCTTCTTTGCTTACATACAAGATATTTCGTGCTAAGTATTCTTTGCAAACAGTTCATGTTTCAGTTGTTTTGTACGTTCATATTTTTTCAAGCACACCGAGTGGGTGAGATTTACTGGTAACTGTCCGACAAATCGCTCCAGTGAGACTGTATAACGCAATTTATTCGGCTATGATATTGACTGTTATTCTTACAAGAATGGATGACAATGTCTGTTCTGAAGGTGTAAGAATTATTATCGAAGACGATAAACAACGATGTGAGAGATATGTGTTTTAATCCAAAATGCCGGCCTACTAATAAGTTGATGATGACAGAAGAATTTTCCCGAGGCATCACTGCCAAAGATACAACTTTTTAATTATTTATTGAATGTACTCCCCTCTATCACTTAAATGAAAATACTGTATTAGTAGCTATAGCTCTAGATACGTAATCAGCAACTAATATTTCAATACACCATTATGAGAAGAGTTACATTTCAAATTAGATTTCATCCTTTACGGGTATATGATTGCGTTGCAGTGACTCTTTCGAAATTAGTTGCAGATGATCTCCATAAATGTTTCCCAGTTTAGCCTTGAGTCTGTAGAAAGTGTTACCGGTGACATTCTCTAAAATTGTTCATATCTTCCCCTCCAAGAGAGCATAAGTTAATTCAGCCGTTTCCTTGGATACCTTAATGAATCAGCGTATAGGAATTCCTCGTAACTCTTCTCTGTAGATCTTTCGTTCATAGTATCCATTAAAGCAGTTCTGAAAACACTCTAGATTCATTTGGAGATGGAGACCTGTGTGTCTATAATTATGGAATGCAAGTAGCTAATGTATTTTAAATAAGTGAAGAAACACGATTATCTTGCATTTGCTTATGGATAGGGCAGTTTGAAACGACATAGATGGGACAAATGAACGCTAATCCTTGCGCATCCTTTGAACAAGTTAGCGATTCCTAAGCGATTCTTAGGTCCATGATTCCATTTCTTTTCTTACTAATTTGCATTACTTTCTGTATATTGTTACTGCAGTACTAAAGATTTAGAGAGCTGCAGATATTTACTGTGTCAAAAGTTCGTTTTAACAATTAAATCTTCAATAAAGGAATTTCTGTTTCTCGCCTGAATGTGCATGGGTCCCGTACACATAGGTCGCCAAGTGACATACCCATGTCAAAAACAGTTTTGCATCACCCCGGTTCCCAGAACTACTGAAGATACACGTTGGCTGTGGAAATCGTATCACAGAAGAGTCCCTTTGACTATTGAGAGATGTCACTAACCCCGCCCCAAGATGTAAACAACTACGCATGAGCAGCACCTATCAGACGGAGGGGGTCCGACAGCCGATCAGTTCCAGTCACTCCAATAGGAAGTAGGTACACGGCTCGTGTTGTCTGTAGTCCAGCCATGCCTAGACGGTCAATACCGCGGTTCGATCGCGTCAGAATTGTTACTTTGTGCCAGGAAGGGCTCTCAACACGAGAAGTGTCCAGGCATCTCTGAGTGAACCAAAGCGACGTTGTTCGGAAATGGAGGAGATGCAGAGAGACAGGAACTGTCGCTGACATGCCTGGCTCAGGCCGACAAAGTGCTACTACTGCAGTAAATGCCCGCTACCTACGGATTATGGCTCGGAAGAACCCTGACAGCAACGCCTCCATGTTGAACAATGATTTTCGTGCAGCCGCAGGACGTCGTGTTACGACTGAAACTGTGCGTAATAGGCTGCATGATACACGACTTCACTCTCCACGTCCATGGAAAGGTCCATCTCTGCAACCACGACGCCATGGAACATGGTACAGATAGGCCCAACAACATGCCGAATCGACCGCTTAGAATTGGTATCACGTTCTCTTCACCGATGAGTGTCACATATGCATTCAACCAGACTATCGTCGGAGACGCGTTTGGAGGCAATCCGGTGAGGCTGAACGCCTTAGACGCACTGTCCAGCGAGTGCAGCAACGTAGAGGTTCCCTGCTGTTTTGGGGTGGCATTATGTGGGGCCGACGTACTCCGCTGGTGGTCATGGAAGGCGCTGTAACGGCTGTACGACACGTGAATGCCATCTTCCGGCCTATAGTGCAACCATACCGGCAGCATATTGACGAGGCCTTTGTCTTCTATCAAAATGGTTCAAATGGCTCTGAGCGCTATGGGACTCAACTGCTGAGGTCATTAGTCCCCTAGAACTTAGAACTAGTTAAACCTAACTAACCTAAGGACATTACAAACATCCATGCCCGAGGCAGGATTCGAACCTGCGACCGTAGCGGTCTTGCAGTTCCAGACTGCAGCGCCTTTAACCGCACGGCCACTTCGGCCGGCTTGTCTTCTATCGCTAACAAGCAAAATCATAGAGATTTTCGATTCCCCGGAATGGATTAACTATCCGTAATTAATTTAGTATGGAACTCACAGTGCGCCAGTCCAACTAACAATTGGTCAATTTTAGTCACAAGAACACGCGATATTTAAATATGGTTTTACTGTAACGCTATGATCATATTGATGCATAATGTATTAAATGCTATGTGTACACCGGCCGGTTTGGCCGAGCGGTTATACGCGCTTCAGTCTGGAACAGCGCGACCGCTTCGGTCACAGATTCGAATCCTGCCTCGGGCATGGATATGTGTGATGTCCTTACGTTAGTTAGGTTTAAGTAGTTCTACGTTCTACGGGACTGATGACCTCAGATGTTAAGTCTCAAAGTGCTCAGAGCCATTTGAACCATTCTATGTATACGTTGCTCATCAGTGTGTTAAATGTTGTATGTATATCTGTATGCATTTTTCCTGCTCTGATACCAAATTCAAAAATAAAGAATAATTTTAAAAAAGCCTTTTGTTCTAGGAGCAGCTACATTTTTTCCACATTTCGTATTCTGCTTCACCCACCAAAGCAAAATCCGTGGCAATCACGAAGAACTAAATTCTCATCTATCGCGCCATTGGTGAGAAGTAGGACGTCATGAAACAGTTCAGAGGCCCAATTACAACGGCAACCTTGCTGTAGTTCCTGAGAACCAATACAAACTTCATTACAAAGTCTGTCACATTCGAAACACCACTGTGCGAGACTGAGCTGAATGTGTGGGCGACGCAGTATTGCTGCCTGCTCGGTCACCAGTATCCACATCGCCTAGCCTGCAGAAGGCAGCACCGGAATGGGCAGAGTGAGCGCGCGCCCTGTACTGCATTGGAGGCGCGCGTTGCGTTTTATAGAGGCGCGCGGCTCTGGAACGGCGGCCATGCGGCGCATATGACAGTCTGCCAGCCCGGTGCTGCGCCTCTACCCCCTCTCAGCCCCCTCCATCAATCTCTCTCGGTCCTACGGCCCGGCATCACGACCAGCTGCGGCCCAAGGGTCCCGAGAGCCGGCCGCTCACTTACGCCGCCAGACTGCCAACGGACCCGCACCCAGAAAATCGCTACTCTGTGAGCCACCTCGGGAACGTGAACCGGTAGACCGCTCAGCCAATCACAGCATGCCGTACAACATCCAGCGTACTGTTAAGACTCGCGCAAAGCAACATAGTATCGCCGCAGAAACTCACTGTCGTTGTGAGTGCCGGGCCCGCACAACGGTCTACAAAACCATAGAAAAGATTGAACTTACAACAACATCAGGAGACAAGAAGAATCGCATTCCAGTGAAGAGTGTTGCAGCCCACGCCCTCGTCGATAGACCCTGTGTATTTCTTGGATGTTCACTTAATTTTAGTTTGGATATAAACGACACTTTCTTCCATGGAAATGGATGGTTCACCGTTGCCATAGTAAGAGGTGGTAGCGGAGTTTCTAGTGTACCAGTGTACCTGGTCTTGAAAGTTTTATTGATAGAGACGTAATTGTCTATCGTACTTATCATATGTTTGAAATTAGTAGTAAAGATTTTGGTAAATCAGCTTATGACTCAACATCTCTTGTCTTGTATACGCGCAGCAAAAGAAAAATTAATCAAAATGAATCTTTATTTATTTGGGTAAAACGAATGCCACCTGAGAGCATTAATCTACGTAACAACTGGTCCTGGCGCCGATTGCAAGAGTTCTTTCCAAATGATCAAAGTGTTTGGCCAACATATATAAAGAAAATTATATTGTGTTCTAAATTTTACTCATCAGACTGTGTGACATTAGCTGCATTCCTTTTCGGACATGGTGTATATCCTATAAGTGTTTGGAGAGAGATATATAATTTGAACAATAACTTTGTTGCTAATCGATTTGATGTAGTATTGAGGTGGTATAATAACTTTGGACGATCTAATTATTTGCGTGAAAGACATACATATTACAATTTGAGACATAAATGTGTGATGAACTTGAATAATATTCAGACGCACGTTGAAAATCGCCAGTCAGGAAATTCAAATATTGTCCATCCCTTTCTTCCGAAGGGGTGGTCTGTTCAGTTGGTGTCGCATGCCGACCTGCACATGACGAGAGTTGTCGTTGCTGTATCTTCTCTACACAGCATCCCACTGCAGTAATTATACGAAATGCCATTAAATACCTGACCGAAAACGCAAATGACGAATCAAAAATCTTGTCAAAAACTACGCTTTAGAAGGGCGCACGAAACACCACCTACTCCAGTTGCTTACAAGGGAACCTCCCCATCGCACTCCCTTCAGATTTGGTTATAAGTTGTCACAGTGGATGGCCCTTCAAAAACTGAACACACATCAATCAAGAAAACAGGAAGAAGTTGTGTGGGACTATGAAAAAAATAAGCTAAATATACAAACTGAGTAGTCCATGCGCAAGATAGGCAACATCAAGGAGCGTATAACCTTAGGAGCACCGTGGTCCCGTGGTTAGCGTGAGCAGCTGCAGAACGAGATGTCCTCGGTTCAAGTCTTCCCTCGAATGAAAACTTTACTCGCTTTACTTTCGCAAAGTTATGATCTATCCCTTCGTTCATTGACGTCTCTGTTCACTGTAATAAGTTTAGTGTCTGTGTTTTGCGACCGCACCGCAGAACCGTGCGATTAGTAGGCGAAAGGACGTGCTTCTACGATGGGAACCGAAAACATTTGATCGCAGGGTCATAGGTCTACCGATTCCTCTACAGGAAAACACGTCTGATATATTCTATACGACACTGGTGACGGCATGGGCACCACATGACAGGAATATTTTGTCGACCCACCTAACTTGTACACTTGGCGAATGGGTAAAAAGATTCTTCTACCTTCCCCGATTTAGTTTTTCTTGTGGATGTGATAATCACTCCGAACTAAGTGACGAAAACATAAGTTTGTCACATAAACTGCAACAAATGAATGTAATAGTTTCGCAGTCGCACAGTTTTCCCTTTTAACGATTTCAAAATTTGCCGTGTGTAAACCACCAAATCCTGCATATGTCCAAGCAAATCTGAGCATCTCTTGCAATTTTGAAAACCGAAGTTGATTATGTGTGAGTGCCCGAACTTTGATAATTGGCTGACCATAAGAAATTAAACTTTTCACTCCAGGGAAGATTTGAACCAAGGACCTTTCGTTTCGCAGCTGCTCATGCTAACCACGGGACCACGGCGCTCCTGAGCTCACACTATCCTTGATGTTGCCTATCTTGAGCATGGACTACTCAGTTTGTATATTTTGCTTACTTTTTTCGTAGTTCCACACAGCTTCTTCCTGTTTTCCGGATTGATCTGTATTCAGTCTTTCAAGGGCTATCCACTGTGCCAACTTATAACTAAATCTGAGGTGCGTGCGATGGGGAGGTTCCCTTGTTAGAAAGAGAATGAATTTATCACTCTGCAGCGGATATTAAACTTCCTGGCATATTGAATCTGTAAAACGTGAAATCAAAACTCCTCCATGCGTCTTAACTCAAGTTTTATTTTATTTGTGCAACCATTTACAGAATTCTCCCAATAAATCGAAGTCTACCATTCGCTTTCCCTGCTACCGACCTTATGGGATCGTTCCATTGGATATTGCTTTGCGACGTTACGCCTATCGATTTAATCGTCATCTGTTTCAAGGAGCACATCCCTAATACTGCACTCCAACATTACAAGATCGTTTTTGCTACTCATCTGCATTATCTTCTGTTTGTATACATTTAGAGCAAGCTGCCATTCATCACATCAAATGGAAATTCAGTCAAAGTCATCCTGTGCAACTCCTGTCACTCAACGAAAACACTTTCCTGTGAGTTACTGCGTCGTCTGCAAACAACAGCAGATTGAGAGGATAAGACAAGATTCGTTACTTTAAGGTATGGTTCAAATGGCTCTGAGCACTATGGGACTTAACTGCTGAGTTCATCAGTCCCCTCTATCTTAGAACTACTTAAACCTAACTAACCTAAGGACATCACACACATCCATGCCCGAGGCAGGATTCGAACCTGCGACCGTAGCGGTCGCACGGTTCCAGGCTGTAGCGCTTAGAACCGCTCGGCCACCAGCGGCCGGCTCTTTAAGGTATGCTTAATGTTTTGAACACAGTTGTGACTTCTAATGATGTGATATAAGTGCTGCTAGCGAACGGGATGAGTTCTTTTTTTCTCAAAACACTTCGTTCTTTGGGTTTCAGGATATTCTGCTGTATCTTCGAATGCCACTATGCTATTGTTGTTTGGAAGTGATTGGCGTGAAGGTAATGGTGAAATACGCTCCCAGTGTTCAGCAGAAGATACCATATTCCTATATTGTACCTATCCGGCACCAGAAGGAAGCATTTAAAGCATAGTAGCATTCAGTGTTTTCTATGAACCAAAAATTGGGGGATTATGTTTTCTATAGATAAACATCATTTATTTAGTTGGATAAATGAGACACGTGACTTTTTAATGATTGCAATTTTATTGACTGTCGCATTCTTTTGTGCTTAGAAAGCCTTGTATCTTTGTACATGGATCAGGTTTCACACATCTGCCCAACGGGTATTTCGTTGTTCAACTGCCTCAATTCAATAAGCAATTCATTGTCTATTTTTTAAACAGACCTATGTTAAAGCCGCCTCCAGTTCCTTTCAAGGCACTTGCGAATCTTCGTGGACACTTATAAATCACGGCATCGCTTCTGTGTTTTTGTGTTAGTGAAATACCTTTTATCAGTGTGCCGACATTCATTCGTTGTGTCTGATAATAAAAACGTATTACATTATAGTTGACTGTTAGCTGCTTAGAGTTCTATGTCTCTTGATACCTGTACCGCTTCTCAATGAATGCTAGTTTTCCTGTGGTTTTAAGAACCACTAATTCTACAGCCATTTCTATATTTATTTTATTAGTATTGTTTTGTACATATCATTACTGATTTATGTGGAAGCGGCGCCAATAATAGACATTTTGAAACGTGTAGTTCGACACTTTCAGTTCAGCAGATGACGGTAACGTCCAGCGTTAAATTGTGAGAACAGTAAGGAGTAGAATCCTCTCGCAAAAAACAGCTTATTGCACTGATGAGGACTGTAAGAGATATTACGAACGACAATGATTAGTCTCAGAGTGGACAATCGAGTGATCTCGATAAATCGAAGGCAATGTCCAAACCGGATTTCTTTAGGCACATGTAAAATAGTGCAGTAGTTCCATAAATAAGTTATCATAATTCGCCCTGCTATGCATCCGTGCAAGGTGAAACTTCGAATACATAACTTCATGCATCGTCTACAACAATAACATCTCAAGGCAGTCGAAGCCTGCTATTGTAGTTACAAGAAGGTCCTACTGTATAACTAAATAATCTACAGGCCACTGCGTTATTTAGGCTACATGTTATTCAGATCATTACAACGATTCTTCTGTCAAACTGATGTGGAACTAGTCAGTTTGCAAGGCATGGATATATAATTTATATTAACGTTAACAACACATTATTAGCTTAAATCTACTCATGCAACTACACTTGAAAAAACTAGTTTTAGCGCAACGGAAATAAACTAGAGCCCAGTTAAGGGTGAGTAGGTTCTTTTCACCCGAGCCGAAGTATAGTCCAGCTAGCAGTGTTTTGTTTGTCTCAAGCTCATTAATAAACAACATACAAGAATTTGATTGAGCAGTTATTATCAGGTCAATGAGTATATTACAGTTTATGTATTGCAGTTCCGTTGCTGTTGCACTTGTTTTTTGGTCATCATTCTTCTGACGGATTTGGTGCGGCCGCCCACGAATTCTTCTCCTGTGCTAACCTCTTCATCTCACTACAGCACATGCAACTTACTTCCTCAATTACTTGCTGGTTGTATTCCAATCTCTGTCTACTTCTACAGTTTTTGCCTTCTACAGCTCCCTCCAGTACAATGGAAGTCATTCCTTCATGTCTTAACACATGTCATATCATAATGTCCCATCTGATCAGTGTTTTTTCCACCTATTACTTAACTCTCCAATTCTGTGCAGAACCTCCTCATTCCTTGCCTTATCAGTCCACCTAATTTTCAATATTCCTCTGTAGCACCACATCTCAAATGCTTCAATTCTTTTCTGTTCCGTTTTTCCTACAGTCTGTTTCACTACCAAACAATGCTGTACTCCAGATGTACATTCTAAGAAACTTATTCCTCAAATTAAGGCCGATGTATGATACTAGTTGACTTCTCTTGGCCAGAAATGCCTTTTTTTGCCATTACTAGTCTACTTTTGATTTCCTCCTTGCTCCGTCCGTCACTAGTTATTTTACTGCTGCGTAGCAGATTTCCATCAATACTGATTATAACTTTCTCCCCGTTCTCATTTCTGCTACTTCTCATTACCTTTGTCTTTCTTCGACTTACTCTCAATCCATACTCTATACTCTTTACACTGTTCATTCCGCTCAGCAGATAATGTAATTTTTCTTCTACTCAGGATAGCAACGTCATCAGCTAATCGTATCATTGATATCCTTTCACCTTGAATTTTAATTCCACTCCTGAACCTTTCTTTAATACCCATCATGGCTTCCTCGATGTACACATTGAGGAGTAGGGGTGATAGGCTACAGCCTTGTCTTACACCCTTCTTAATACGAGCACTTCGTCCTTGATCATCCACTCTTATTATTCCCTCTTGGTTGTTGTACATATTGTATATGACCCGTCTCTCCCTATAGCTTACCCATACTTTTTTCAGAATCTCGAACAGCTTGCACCATTTTATATTGTCGAACGCTTTTTCCAGGTCGACAAATCCTATGAAAGTGTCTTGATTTTTCTTTAGCCTTGCTTCCATTATTAGCCGTAACGTCAGAATTGCCTCTCTCGCCCCTTTACTTTTCCTAAAGCCAGACTGATCGTCACCTAGCGCATTCTCAATTTTCTTTTCCATTCTTCTGTATATTATTCTTGTAAGCAGCTTCGATGCATGAGCTGCTAAGCTGATTGTGCGATAATTCTCGCACTTTTCAGCTCTTGCCGTCTTCGGAATTGTGTGGATGATGCTTTTCCGAAAGTCAGATGGTATATCGCCAGACTCATATGTTCTACACACCAACGTGAATAGTCGTTTTGTTGCCACTTCCCCCAATGATTTTAGAAATTCTGATGGAATGTTATCTATCCATTCTGCCTTATGTGATCTTAAGTTTTCCAAATCTGTTTTAAATTGTGATTCTGGTACTGGACCCCATATCTGCGCCCGCCTGGTTAGCCGTGCGGTCTCACGCACTGCTTCCTGATCGGGAAGGCTTGACGGTCCCCGGCGGATTAGTGTCGAGGTCCGGTGTGACGGCCAGACAGTGGATGGTTTCTAACGCGGTTTTCCATCTGCCTCGGCGAATGCGAGCTGGTTCTCTTTAATAACTGTACTATGCAAATATTGGGGTTGCATTCGTCTGGAATGAGACGTTGCCGCGGGGTCCACTGGGGGCCGAACAGCACGATAACCCCGGGTTCGGTGTAGGGCGGCCGTGGGGCGAGTGGACTGCTGTAGCCTGTTGTGGGGTTGTGTACCACTGAGGGCTACGCCGAAACGAAGCCTCTCCTTCGTTTTTTGGTCCCCAACTCAATTCATATATGCATACATACATCCCATATCCCTTCTAAATCGATTCCTGTTTCTTCTTCTATTACATCTGACAAATCTTCCTCCTCATACAGGCTTTCAATGTATTCTTTCCACCTATGTGCACTCTCGTTTGCATTTAACAGTGGAATTCCCGTTGCACCCTTAATGATAGCACCCATGCATTTAATGTCACCAATGGTTGTTTACGATTTCCTGTTTGCTGAGTCTGTCCTTCTGACAATAATTTCATTTTCGGTGTCTCAATTTAATCGTGCAGCCATTTCTTCTTAGCTTCCCTCCACTTCCTATTTATTTCATTCCTCAGTGACTCGAATTTCTCTGTTCCTGAGTTTCTCGGAACATTTTTGTACTTTCTCCTTTCATCGATCAAATGAAGTATTTCTTCTGTTACCCACGGTTTCTTCGCAGTTACCTTCTTTGTACCTATGTTGTGCATCCCAGCTTCTATGGTGGCCCTTTTTAGAGGTGTTCATTCCTCTTCAACTATACTGCCTACTGCGCTATTCCTTATAGCTGCATCTACAGCCTTAGAGAACTTCAACCGTATCTCGTCACTTCTTAGTACTTTGGTATCCCACTCCTTTGCGTTTTGACTCTTCCTGACTAATGACTTAAACTTCAGCCTACTCTTCATCAGTACTGTAATGTGATCTGAGTCTATATCTGCTCCTGGGTACGCCTTGAAATCCAGTATTCGATTTCCGAATGCCTGTCTGACCACGATGTAATCTAACTGAAATCTTCCCGTATCATACGGCCTTTTCCAAGTATAAATCCTCCCCTTGTAATTCTTGAACAGAGTATTCGCTATTACTAGCTGATACTTGTTACAGAACTCAATTAGTCTCTCTCCTCTCTCAATCCTAGTCCCAAACCCATATTCTCCTGTAACCTTTTCACCTACTCCTTCCCCTACAACTGTATTGCAGTTTCCCTCTACATGATGTACTACTCATTCGATATCCCCATACACTTTCTCTATCTCTTTATCTTCAGCTTGCGACGTAGGCATTTATACCTGAACTATCGTTACCGGTGTTGGTTTTCTGTCGATTCTGATAAGAACAACCCAATCACTGATCTGTTAAGAACAACACATTCTATGACTCACCATCCTATTCATAACGAATCCTCCCGTTGTACCATTTTCTGCTACTGTTGGTATTACCCCGTACTCATCTGACTAGAAATCCTTGGCATCTTTCCACTTCATTGACCCCTACTACATCTAGATTGAGCATTAGAATTTCCCTTTTCAGATTTTCTAATTTACCTACTACGTTGAAGCTTCTGACATTCCACGCTCCGACTCATAGAATGTTATCCTTTCGTTGAGTATTCAGTCTTCTTCTAATGGTAATCTCCCCTTCGCTAGTCCTCCCTTCCCCCTCAACCTACCCTCGGAGTTTCGAATGGGGTACTATTCGGGAATCATTAGCCCATGGACAGATCATCATGACATTTCTTCAATTACGGGCCACATTCTTGTGCATACAATCTACCTGTCTTTAATGTCTTCTGCATCCTCATGCCGTTGGTGACTGCTGATTCTTCAACCTCTAGCTGCAGTTTCCCACCCTTAGGACAGGAGGGTGTCCTGAACCTCTGTCCATCCTCCCCCATCTCGGGCAAAGCCGCTGGCAAAATGAGAGGTGACTTATGCCGAAAGTATTCGGCTGCCAGTGCTGCACTGTTGCACTAGCACTCTAATTTGTGTTGATTTCAAATGCCAAACTAAGTGTGTTGAAGTAACTAGCTTTCCGAGCACATCTTGCCATACTTACGCCACCCTATGCATTATTTATAATTAATATATGGAATTATATGAAACTATCCTCTAAAGTTCCATAGTGGAATAAAATAATGAACTGACTCAGCTGAAGATAACAAAAATATTCTGCATGAAGGGATGTTTACAATATAAGCTATTTGAGTGACTGTCTTTTATTATTTCCAAACGATTTTTCTAAAATTCTCTAGTTTTGTTACCACTTGGAAACACTAAACTCAAGCAATTAAACAACAAATTGACACCACTAAGCATATGCGTAGAGCGTCATAATGCATGATATTTGATTGTGAACGGCATTTCACATTATTTCTTCAAGATATGATTGTTATGTTTGGTAATCCTGTATCATTTGCTTCATGGCGCAGTTGTGTAACACACTTTTTTTGAAGTCGTCGTTTTCTCTTTGGAAAATCTGAAAGAGTTTCTTGTGTAACGGTTCTAAAATATTGCAGACAGAGCGTAGTTTAAGGTCAGTGACAGACATTTACTCGATATCAGACGAGCCCAAACAGCAGATCGAACTAGACAGATAGTTCAAGCAAGTGTAATACCGAACAATTAAATGAATGGAACACTAGCTACGAGAGGGAAGTTGGCAGCGGGAACGATAATGTAGTTACTGAGATGTTATATAAAGATATAAGTTGCTAACAGAGAGCAAACATGAAAGCTGGTTTTTACAGATGCGACTTTATTGTGCCAGTGATATGATGGACCACAAGTTTTTGCAAAACTAGTAAGAAATTCAAGAACGGATAGAGAAGGACTTTGTATGAAAATTCCGAAAACGGAAGGGCAAAGGTAAGGGTCAGTGAGGCGAATTTAGTGATGATAAAGTAACCTAGCCAGAGGAATAAAAAGTAATTCTTGTGTCATCAAAAACTGCCTAACAGGATTAAGATACGTGATGAATACAAGGGTAGGGTAAGGATTGAGTTAAAATGAACAATTCGGTGATATTGTTACTTTTATCAGAATCTGGACTAAAGGAGAGCCAGGAGTTTAAGAAAGTTCTTGATAATTCAGAAAGAAAGACTCCAGCATAACAAATGCAAAAGAAAATCTATTTTTAAGTGCAGATGGGAGAGGACACAGTTGTTGAGATTACATTGTTGGCCTCTATGACGGGGAGAAAAGGTCTATTTACATGACAGAAGAACAGAATGTGTGTCTCCCTGGACAACACAGGTGTTGGAACGGTCTGAAGGATATCATCCACGCAAACCCCATGATATGAGACTGGAGCAAAAATCACAGTTTATCGTTTCACAACGAAGAGCCGTAATGGCTTATAAAGTTTAATGACAATGATGATAATAATAATGACATCAGAGTGGTGTATGGCTCAGCAACATACGAATTTATGATTAAGAGATCGTAAGTTTTTTTTCTGTAGCCAGGGCTGCCAGGTGCCAAGCAAAGCCGGACATTTACGGCCTTTTACGATCGTGAC
This sequence comes from Schistocerca piceifrons, assembly GCF_021461385.2. Classification (NCBI taxonomy): domain Eukaryota; kingdom Metazoa; phylum Arthropoda; class Insecta; order Orthoptera; family Acrididae; genus Schistocerca; species Schistocerca piceifrons. The sequence continues at coordinate 240,600,108 of NC_060144.1, read as the reverse complement.
CGACCTGTCTGACTTTTATCGATGAGTAGAGGAATGACAACTAAGGCCTCTTCCAAGCTAATGACGTAAGAACAGGGATAAGTATAAGAAGAAAATGAAGAGTTGTATTCGGCATTATTATGTTAGTTTACTGTACCAGCATATAATGCCAACCTTGAAAGCATATTTTCTCTGATAAACGTCCAACGGAATAAATTGCAAGCCTACCCAAAGGTAGTATTGTTATTGTTACTATTTATTTTAACTTAGTCTTGTCAATAATTTCACAAAATTATTTCCAAGAAGCATTACGTTCTTGGTAAAGTAGGCTCAAATGAGAAACATAAACCACGAAAAATGAAGATTTCCTAAAGTCTGTAACACTTCCTTTATTTAGCAGCGTATCAACGCAACTCCCGTCATCAAACCTTCACTGTATATAGTGTTACATTCAAGTTGCAAGATCTCATCACGATTCGTGGAAGGTATTATAGGTGATGTACGGTGTAACTGGTCTAGCCCTCCCACTAGAGACTGGGCGACTTAAGAAAATACGTTCCTGAACCGTTTTAATGAGTCGCTGCTCTCCTACCTGTTTTCTGTGAATCTCTCGTAGATGTTGTTCGTCAGAGCAGTACTGGTAACGCATTGGATTCTTTAAAGGAAGGAAGCAGGCTACCTGTGGTTACAATGCCTTCATTAGCAGACACAGTAAACCTTTACAATGAAATCGAAGCCAGTCATCTCAGAACGTTAATGGAAATGGAGAGAATAGTAAAACCGACTATCACACAAGGATAGGCGAGACTAGCGCAAAGCCTAAATTTCTTGCTTAAATCGTAAAATTATGTAGGCCTCCGTAACCTTCGATAACCTGACAAATGTCTAGTGAAATATCTGGTTTTTTGCCTAGTGATAATATTGTACAAAAGATCTGCTGAACCATGGGCTCTGATAGTATTTTATATGGAAAAAGTGGACTTTTGCTGGCTAATATTTAAGAAAATTTAGAGTTACGTGCAAGAACACCTGTCATTCCCCAACGTATCCATTGCCAAACAAGACTTTTCTCAAGGCTTGCTTACTTCTCGTCACTGCAATGATTCAATACCACACCATATCATCCATTTGTCAACACGCCCTTCATGGGAACAAGCTTCATACTCGGTGCCAACCTATTCTGTAACATCGCTAAAACCTAGCGTTACCAAGGTAGTTTTTTTAAATGTAATATCAACAAAGTGTCTGAGGCCGAGAAAGAAAGTGAAAATTTAATTTGTCATCATGCAAATTTATTTACCTCTGACACGACCGAGAACACTTACGATTGCTTAGACGTTTTTTTTGTATAATGGACAGTAAAAAATTTGAATTATAATAATCACAAAGTCAACAAATCATAAAATTCACTTTGTATAATTTTCCCCCTCTAACTTCATAATTGTGTTCTGTTATATGATACAACTACTTAATTTCAGTCCACTACATGAAGCAAACAGAATTTACTGGCTCATTCTAAAACACAGTTTTCACACGACACTTTTTCCTGTTTTTCCCTCAGGCGTGTCTGCGGCACTGACAGCAAGTAACCATTGATTTTTCCAACTTTTGTACCTTATCTTTTTAGATGCAACTTCTTGGAAACCTAGTTCGGCTGTTCACGTCTTCCGGGCGCTACTGTTGGTGGTAAAGATTGCAGAGTGCAGCCAAGCTACCGTTGTGGGATTCTTTCGTTGCCATTATTACTGGCATCAAAATCCGTAAAAATTTCGGGTCGGTTTATCTACATGAGGTCTTATTAGTTCAAGACCTAAATTAGTGACAAAAACCCTTCTGGGATTGAGCAAACTCTTTTTCCAATTTGGAAAGTTGAGGATGAAGACTGAATATGCATTTATAACTGCTATAACAGTGACTGTGTAGGAGAGGGACGTATCTTCTTGTTCCTTTCTTGTGCTGTAATGTCCTGCCATCTGGTCTGTGGTGTCCACGCCTAACTTTGCAGAATTTCTTCCAGAAGTGCTCGACTTGAAAGGTTCGCAGATGGGCTTCTGTGAAGTCTGGAAGGTCGGAGACGATGTACTTTCGGAGATAAAGTTGCGAGAACGGGTCGTGGGTCGTGCTTGGTAAACTCAAATGGTAGAGCACTTGCTCGCGAAAAGCAAAGGTCCCGAGTTCCAGTCTCGGTCCGACACATAGTTTCAATCTCCCAGAAAGTTTCAGCACACACTAAGCCACAGAGTGAAAATTTCATTGTGTAAACATACTGAAATGACCATCGAATTCAACGACGACCTCATCAATGAAAGACTCATTTGTCTAGAAGATAAATTTCTAGCAATAAATAACCAGACCTTAGTACAACTTGGGACGCAAGCGCCACAAAAATATGCGTTAACCTTCGAAATTGCAAAGTAAAAAGCTACAACATCAACTATTTCAATACACTCCTCACAAAAAACCACTCCCCAGTGACAATCAAAAGGAAACTTAACAACGCTAATGGACCTGATCGACAAGTTATTTGCTTGGACGCCCTGGGAGGCACTGGAAAACGTCTCTAGCAAATCTATGGCTGGCGCAAATACCTGCTAAAAACACATCACACTAACACTGGCATCATCCGGCCACTGCAGCCACAATTACGAAAGGAAGGCGAAATGCCCGTTGCGCCCTAAAGTGCCGTTGAAAATATGAGAAGAACAATTCTCGGTATATAAATCTCAAGCTACTGACCCGTGGTCTAGGGGTAGCGTCTTTGATTCATAAACAAAACGCCTTCGGTCCCGGGTTCGATCCCCGCCACCGCCTAAATTTTGATAAATAATCAGCATTGGCAGCCGAAGACTTCCGGCATAAGAAGTCAGCCTCATTCTGCCAACGGCCTTGTCAAAGAGGGCGGAGGAGCGGATAGAGGTTCAGGGCACTGTCTTGTCCTAGGAGTGGGAAATTACCCCTAAAGGCGGAAGAATCAGCAATGATCAACGACATGAGGATGCCGAAGGCAATGGAAACTACTGCATTAAAGACACGTAACGTGTATCCACAGGACATGTGGCCTGTAATTGAAGTGTCATGATAATCTCTCCATTGGCAAAATATTCCGGAATAGTCCCCCATTCGGATCTCCAAGAGGGGACTGCCAAGGGGGAGGTTACCATGAGAAAAAGATAGAATAATCAACGAAAGGATAACGTTCTACGAGTCGGGGCGTGGAATGTCAGAAGCTTGAACGTGGTAGGGAAACTAGAAAATCTGAAAAGGGAAATGCAAAGGCTCAATCTAGATATAGTAGGGGTCAGCGAAGTGAAGTGGAAGGAAGACAAGGATTTCTGGTCAGATGAGTATCGGGTAATATCAACAGCAGCAGAAAATGGTATAACAGGTGTAGGATTCGTTATGAATAGGAAGGTATGGCAGAGGGTGTGTTACTGTGAACAGTTCAGTGACCGGGTTGTTCCAATCAGAATCGACAGCAGACCAACACCGACAACGATACTTCAGGTATACATGCCGACGTCATAAGCTGAAGATGAACAGATAGAGAAAGTGTATGAGGATATTGAAAGGGTAATGCAGTATGTAAATGGGGGACGAAAATCTAATAGTCATGGGCGACTGGAATGCAGTTGTCGGCGAAGGAGTAGAAGAAAAGGTTACAGGAGAATATGGGCTTGGGACAAGGAATGAAAGAGGAGAAAGACTAATTGAGTTCTGTAACAAGTTTCAGCTAGTAATAGCGAATACCCTGTTCATGAATCATAAGAGGAGGAGGTATACTTGGAAAAGGCCGGGAGATACGGGAAGATTTCAATTAGATTACATCATGGTCAGACAGATTCCGAAATCAGATACTGGATTGTAAGGCGTACCCCGGAGCAGATATAGACTCAGATCACAATATAGTAGTGATGAAGAGGAGGCTGAAGTTCAAGACATTAGTCAGGAAGAATCAATTCGCAATGAAGTTGGATACGGAAGTACTAAGGAATGACGAGATACGTTTGAAGTTCTCTAACGCTATAGATACAGCAATAAGGAATAGCGCAGTAAGCAGTACAGTTGAAGAGGGATGGACATCTCTAACAAGGGCCGTCACAGAAGTTTGGAAGGTAAAAATAGGTACAAAGAAGGTAGCTGCGAAGAAACAATGGGTAACAGAGGAAATACTTAAGTTGATTGATGAAAGGAGAAAAATCAGGAATATAGAAATACAAGTCGCTGAGGAATGAAATAAATGGGAAGTGCAGGGAAGCTAAGACGAAATGGCTGCAGGAAAAATGTGAAGACATCGAAAAAGATATGATTGTGGAAGGACAGACTTAGCACACAGGAAAGTCAAAACAAACATTGGTGACATTAAAAGCAATGGTGGTAACATTAAGAGTGCAACGGGAATTCCACTGTTAAATGCAGAGGAGACAGGAGATAGGTGGAAAGAATACATTGAAAGCCTCTGTGAGGGTGAAGATTTGTCTGATAGAAGAAGAAACCAGAGTCGATTTAGAAGAGATAGGGGATCCAGTATTAGAATCCGAATTTAAAAGAGCTTTGGAGGACTTACGGTCAAATAAGGCAGAAGGGATAGATAACATTCCATCAGAATTTCTAAAAGCATTGGGGGAAGTGGCAACAAAACGACTGTTCACGTTGGTGTGTAGAATATGAGTCTGGTGAAATACCATCTGACTTTCGGAAAAGCATCATCCACACAATTCTGAAGACGGCAAGAGCTGACAAGTGCGAGAATTATCGCACAATCAGCTTAGCAGCTCATGCATCGAAGCTGCTTACAAGAATAATATACAGAAGAGTGGAAAAGAAGTTTGAGAATGCGCTAGGTGACGATCAGTTTGGCTTTCGGAAAAGTAAAGGGACGAGAGGGGCAATTCTGACGTTACGGCTAATAATGGAAGCAAGGCTAAAGAAAAATCAGGACACTTTCATAGGATTTGTCGACCTGTAAAGTGTTCGACAATATAAAATGGTACAAGCTGTTCGAGATTCTGAAAAAAGTATGGGTAAGCTATAGGGAGAGACGGGTCATACACAATATGTACAACAATCAAGAGGAAATAATAAGAGTGGACGATCAAGAACGAAGTGCTCGTATTAAGAAGGGTGTAAGACAAGGCTGTAGCCTTTCACCCCTACTCCTCAATCTGTACATCGAGGAAGCAATGATGGAAATAAAAGAAAGGTTCAGGAGTGGAATTAAAATGCAAGGTGAAAGGATATCAATGATACTATTCGCTGATGACATTGCTATCCTGAGTGAAAGTGAAGAAGAATTAAATGACCTGCTGAACGGAATGAACAGTCTAATGAGTACACAGTATGGTTTGAGAGTAAATCGGAGAAAGACGAAGGTAACGAGAAGTAGTAGAAATAAGAACAGCGAGAAACTTAACATCAGGATTGATGGTCACGAAGTCAATGAAGTTAAGGAATTCTGCTACCTAGGCAGTAAAATAACCAATGACGGACGGAGCAAGGAGGACATCAAAAGCAGACTCGCTATGGCAAAAAAGGCATTTCTGGCCAAGAGAAGTCTACTAATATCAAATAACGGCCTTAATTTGAGGAAGAAATTTCTGAGGATGTACGTCTGGAGTACAGCATTGAATGGTAGTGAAACATAGACTGTGGGAAAACCGGAAGAGAAGAGAATCGAAGCATTTGAGATGTGGTGCTGTAGACGAATGTTGAAAATTAGGTGGACTGATAAGGTAAGGAATGAGGAGGTTCTACGCAGTATCGGAGAGGAAAGGAATATATGGAAAACACTGAGAAGGAGAAGGGACGGGATGATAGGACATCTGCTAAGACATGAGAGAATGACTTCCATGGTACTAGAGGGAGCTGTAGAGGGCAAAAACTGGAGCGGAAGACAGAGATTGGAATACGTCAAGCAAATAATTGAGGACGTAGGTTGCAAGTGCTACTCTGAGATGAAGAGGTTAGCACAGGAAAGGAATTCGTGGCGGGCTGCATCAAACCAGTCAGTAGACTGATGACCAAAAACTCAAGACAATCCTGACGTGGTGTACTTCTTGAAGCAAGCTGAAATTATCTTCTGGGAAGAATGAACAATGGCACATAAGTGAGTCGAAGCCATGGAGGAAGCATTACAAGGCTTTCAAGAAAACTCTGAAGTGATGGGAGGAGCTCTAAACATACTTTCAGGAGACTTCCAAAAAACACTTCCTGTTATCCCCAAGTCAACACCAGCAGACGAGATCAATGCATGCTCAAAAAATTCACATCTATGGCTACAAATACAAACACTGCGGATAACAAACTACATCAGAGTTTAACTATCAAAAGAGGAAAGAACAGCATATTTTGTTCCATAACTTTTACAAGTAGGTGAATGCACATATCCTGCTGACCGGACGATCGGCCTAATTGAACTCAACAGTGATTTCTGCTACATAGCGAGTACTGAAGACGAACTCATCGACCAAATGTATCCAAACGCTGTACGCTGGTATACCAATCCAGACCGGCTACTTGAAACGACAATTTTGACAATTAATAACAATACTGTACGCGATATCAGCTTTCATATTCAAAAGAAAATTCCCGGTAAGCAGAGACTATACAAACCGATCGACACGATCGTAAACGTTTAAGAAAGTGTGAACTTCCCTACAGAATTCCTTAACTATTTGCAATTTCTAGGAATACGATTACGCTGTCTTCCACTTAAAATTGGATCTATGATCATACTATTCCGAAATCTCAACTCACCAAAACTATGTACTGGAACAAAGATGATCGTCAAACAGCTATCGAATAACATCGCAGATGCTGAACTTATGAGTATAAAGCACAAAGGACACACACTATTTATCAGCAAATTTCCACTTTTCTCTACGGAACTGACATTAAAATTTAAAAGACTGCAATTTATAGTCTAATTAGCCTACGGTTTTGCAATTAATAAAGTGCAAGGACAATCTTTAAAATATTGCGGCATCAACGTCAAAAACTTATGCTTCTCTCGGTCAACGATACGTAGCTTGCTTTCGAGTAGAAAATTCGATAACTTTGTACATATATACCCCAGATAATAAAATGAAAAATGTTGTTTATGAACAATGTTGTAAAGAGCTAGAATATGTCTACAAAATTATACATTAACAAATATTGTGAATAGTTAGAATATGGTTTCAATATTTTTTTAACCTCTTATATTTTAAAGCCACTCTTCTTATTCCAGCTACCACATATTCTCATATCAGTTCCGTGAGAGATGCAGAGTACCGCAGCTAGTTGAAATACATTTGAAGATATTCAAAATAACCTAAAACCTGAATTTCATAACTTCCCGTGGAAAGCAGCCTTCTAACACATTCACGTTTGTAAATACAGCAAAGAACGGAATAAAAGGAACACAGTGTAGCAAAATAGTTAATTAAACTTCATTTTGTTTAGAATAAAGGCTATGTTTCCGTTTTCTAGTCGTAATTATTACTTTCTTTTTTCCGTCTGGTTATTTTCATTTACTATGCTGCGAGTGACGAAGTGAATACAGGATGTATGATCAGTATGAATCTTGGAATACGATAATTATTAGATATGCATAAGCGTGCGAATCAGTCTGTGTGTTGGAATAGCATACTTCGTATGATATGCCTAATGTCAAGTGACAGTGTTAAGGATTACACAAACAAATTGTTAACTTTTGTGTTTAAGACAAGTAAAGATGGGTTTAAGTTGAATTTGTTTGTCTTTCGGAAACAGTAATATTTCAAAAATGATTGACGTAAATCTAGAGCTAGGAACGTCAAGTAGAAAGTTACCTTTGTATCCACGAGAAGCTATTAAATCGACTGGGTCAATGTGTTGTACCCAGTCAAGGAAGGGAACTTACTATCGTGTGACTTGTAGCGTTGCTCTTGGGGGGCAAAAAGAAAAAGAATTTTTATTTTATATTTTTAAAAAATGTCGAAAAAGTGAATATTTTGATGGGGCGCTTGGCTACAGAATCAGGGATTGATTACACTATTATGATAACACACATAAAGAATTAAATACCTGGTTGGATTATTTTGAACAACAGCTGCAGATTGATTTATTTGAGATCGTTCGGAAGAAACATTACATTCCTGTGCATTTTTATAGTCGCGATGTAGTCGTACCCGGAACAACACTAAGGGACCAGAAGTTTTATGGACTTTAAAAGAAATGCAACATTACACAATGAAAAATAGAACTGATTCAGAAATAATAGAAAAACGATAATGTTCCTTCTGCCTCAAGCTGCGTTCGGCCCATCAGCGTGATCGTAATTTCTGGTAATGAATTAACACAAAATAATTAACATTCAAGTAAATGAGGTGATGGATATCCTCAAGGTTAATTTATTAAAATAAGCACATTTATCTTAAACACACGGTTTTTAATGCTACGTTCCATTTCATATTAAATTACAATAGATGACCATTGTGGTTAAATACTTTATACATAACAGTCAAAATGTCCTCTTGATGCTGTCTGTTCGTAATCAGTTACAAGAAACTACATGTTTTGTGATTGGAAAAATAATAATTACCGTATTTCCTGAATATTTTCACATAAAATATAAAATACCGATGCGGAACGCAGCAAGTCCGCGTCCGCCTTTCATGGAATACAAACAGTAAAAGGTGAGGCGCCCAATGCCTCATTTGTCTTGAAACAACAGAAATGTTTTTTATACGATTAATCGATACATGTGCATAGAGATTTACAGGCACCACGCAAGAACGGCAAACATAAATAATAATAGCTTCTGTCGCTGCAATGCGATGGTTCATATATTTTATTTTACAATTGTTCGATAACGTTAGGCCATCAGGCCTTTACTATTGAGCGTATATTAATGTTTGTGAGGCGAAAACTGGTAATATTACAGACTGTATATCAGTGTTCTTGTGATTTTCTAAAAATGTCGTTATTTGTTTTCACAGAGAAGCTGATATTAGTTGAAACAATGTTTACGGAGGTATTGAGATCTTTGGAGAATTTCGCTACTTTCTTCAATTGGGTTGTAAGAAAATTTCGTTTGGCGCGCTATTAAGTAACGTCTTCCTATTTTCAGATTACTGAATAATTGTGAACTGTGTAGTGTTGAAGCGAGAATACCGAACTGACAAACATGGTGGGAATGTTATAGCTGTATAATGACATTTTAAAGTTGCAGATCTTTGGACAAAACGGGCGCGACTTTTATACTTTTCCTGGCTATTAGTGATAAATGTGTCATAGTCGTACAGGTTTTCCCCCTTAAGGACTGTGTCCTATGGCAGGAATGGTAACAACACATGTATCGTTAAAATGAGAATGTAGCACAGATAGTTTAGACCAGAACTCCTTTTGTCTAGTAGCCTCAGCAGGAAACGAAACGTTGTATGCAACCTGCTGACAGGCGTAGCGCTTCCTCTCTTTCAAACCGAGTTCCAAGTTTGAATTACATTCCACCACGCTGCAGGACAAGCCATGGTTCTATGAAGTTCACAAGGGTCGTGTGTAAAAGTTTCAAGAGAAAGAATGAACTCATGCCCCGGCGTACGTAGTTACGGTGTAACGTCTAGCTAACAATGAAAGGGAAGTCTTCAGGATAATCAACACACTACCACAATGGCCCGGATCTAGGAAGGGGGCGGGCGGGGGCAAACCGGGATACCTGCCCCGGGTGGGAATTTCAGGGGGTGCCAAATTCATATTCTTGAAGGAAATAAAAAAAAAAAAACTATTTCACAAAGCGTCTAGCAACCAGCGCACGTTGGTCTGTCGCTTATTCATACGATTTTGAAACGCATCCCTTTTGCTTTTGAACGTATTATAAATAGATTTCTCAACGAATTATAAGTTGTTGTCTGAATATGTGCATAGTGTACTTGATGTTTCTCCTAGGGAAATCCCCGTCACATCTAGAAGTAAAAACTTTCCCGTAGAAAAAAGGGGAAGGGGCTATACGAGCTGGGCCGAATAAACTCGAATGGGTGAATGCCAATCACTGTTGTTTATGCTGATGAATTGTGTGCGAATGATCAGCGTTTTTATAATTACTAACGAAATCAATAGAATTAGGTTACCAGAGTGGAAATCAACGACTAACACAATAACAGGTAAGAAAGATTAATCTTCTTGGTATATCCAAGAATATTAAATTTTGGCAGAAAATTTTTGCCAGATCGCTACACAACTAAGGGCGAGTTGTACAGCTCTCAGTTATCAGCCGCTGGAGTCCTATTCTCGGAATAGCACTGAAAACGCGTTGTACGAACACGTAAAAACTAATAACCGGAGAATACACTAGGGATAACTAAATCAATGATTCTGCAGGGTTAGTGAAGTTAGCCAGAGAAAAAGTTTTGACAATGATGGGTATAGTTACAGAATTAGTAATGACAAGATTGTTTGCTAGATTGAGGGAGGAGAAGAAACGGGGACATTACACAGATTGTATGAAATAATGTGATGATCTAAAATTTTCATAAAAATTTAGTACTACTGCTTTTCTAAGTCATGTTGGAGAAACTGGAGGGTGTCAATTAATTGTGAAACTGCTTCCTTGCATAAAACTTTTTGATTGTGATAGCTCTAATATTCATTTGATATTGGTTCTTCGTCAATCATATTCTCTAGTGTTTTTATGAAAATGGGCTAAATAAAAAGGAGCATTTGTGCCATAACAAGGTCGCTTATTTGGCGTGTATTACAACTGCTGCAATATTAGAAAGTTTTATTTCGTTTTATCTAGCAGACAGTGACAAAATGGACGTAATAAAATCCAGAAACCTCGACGCTTTGGATACTGTTCTCATTAACAGTTTTTTCAGTACTGTACAACGACGTTTTGATTCTTCATGTAGTAAAACGTTTGACGAACTCTGTTGAGGTAATAAATTCTTTCACAAGAAGGAGAGCACGCTGCGTAAGGCTGTAATAAGATTAGAGAGAAAAAAGAGTTGAAGAAATGTGTACCTTCTTGCTTGTCTCTTGTGTTTACTGGTTTTATGTTTCCTACATTAAATTTTATGCCACTCAAAAGAAAAAAAAAGTTAATCAGCAATAATAAGTGCAAATTATCTGAAGAGTTCTTATTCTCTCGGTTACAAATAACCCCAGCCAGTATTAATTGTGAATTTGTTTTTAAGGTGGACAGGATGTCGAACCGGCCGACTGGCAGCGGGAGAGGCACCACAGGACATTTTAATTTTCACCATCTTGAATATAGGATTGATGGTTTCTATTACAAAACACACATTTTAATTCTACCGAGTAAGATACAGTGACGTGCCGATTCAGAAATATTGTAGATCTTGGGCTGGTTGTACGTGATGAAAAGCATCTACTGAAGATAGGGAAAGAGGGGTAGTGTACAGCATCTACACCAACTGAGAAGTAACCATATGAATTAAAGGTCAACGGAGCACTGTTCAGATTACGGAGGGTGTATGGCAGTGACGGAACCTCTCCCCTACTGTTCAAGCAGTATAACAACGAAATAAAAGTTCCTAAGTGGTAATAAAACACATATTTACAGAAAAATAACATTCTATAGCTCCGTATTGCTTCTGCTGTTACTATGAACAGCCATCAGTACGCCTTCCGAACGTTATATCACCTCTTGTGATTGAAGTTAGGGATTATTTACATCACAGCGGAGAACCTCTGACCTATTTTCCACAGAATGTTCTTCCAAAGGCATTGTTATTTTGTTATTCTTTTTACGATAACGTTTGGTATTTTTTTTCCACCGTTGATTGAGAATACATACGTTTCGCGTTTGTGTGCAGTTGTTACACTATCGTTTTGGGCGAATAACACTTCGGTGGAGACTGATTCATAAATTTGCAGTCAGTTTTTAGAAATGGCACAACTAGCCTAAAGCCAAAACCTTGTTGTTTAAATACTGTGCCTGGGAAAGTATTCTGAAATGATGATTACGTTATCCCGGATAAAAGAATGAAGAACCTTAGTGAATTGGAAACTGAAAGCGGTGTATAGTTTTCGTATAAATATTGTTTTTGGTCGACAGATTAATTCGCTAAAAATGTTACCGTAGTGATCGCCACCTGGTGATAAATTCTGCCTTTTTCTCAACATCGTGAAAGACGGCAATTTGTCTCTATCTTAGCTGCCATGGTCTCCTGCCTGTTTTAAGGGAAGCGCTTTACGCGGATAAGGGCTGGCAAGAACCATGAGCCAGAATATTCGCCTCCAAAGAACATTTAGATATCGCTGATTCCCAGGGGGCTCTTAAAATTAAGGAGCCACGTCGAAGTCATCCAACGACCGTTCCATTTGCAACAAAGGAACAAAGGCGTTTCCGCTCCGGTACAGGGAGAGGTCCGTTGGCTTTTATTGTCCAAATTAGGCCATTGTGAAAAGAAAACGAGTCGTATGTGAAATCCTAATGTCTTTCTTTGTACCGGCTTCGGCCGCAGTGCTGTTATTTTACTTTGCTGCCTTCCCTGCGGTTCCCATTTCTTGAACAAACGAAGTATTAAAATTTCACAATTGCCTCCCCTTTCACTGGCTAGGGCGCCTTTCAGTAGTATTTAAATATTGTACAATACCCGTCTGATTTTATTACAGTTCGCAAGTGGTGCTGGCGTGTCCCGTTTTAATACACTTCCTTTGTGCACCACTGTTCACTTTCAATTAACTCTGCGGAACGATATAGTCCACAATGAAGATTGCGGTCGGTTCCCTCCAAAGTATTCGTAATTCCATTTTATTTTGTTGGACGAGTGGCAAGTGCACTCGAGCTTCTATTTTTGCCTGGTCTCTACATTGTCATCGATTCCACAGCTTTAATATTCTGCAGAATTTTCTGGAAAATATTGCGCCTCTGCCTCTGATACCGTCGCATAGCTCCAGGCTACTGCACAGAGCAGCTTTCTTCACATATCGCATTATCTTTCCGGGCAGTGGAACTAATTACACTTTTATGTATGCAGATATGTTAAAAGCAGCTGGTCCAATGTAAGAGAGAGCGAAAACTCCCCTTAGTCTATTGCGATATGAATGAGAGTTCATGTGTCAAACACCAAAGTTCTGAATGAAACAGGTCTTCTCACTATATGTACTACAGTATTAATTAAATAAATGTGTAGTTACGCTAAAATCGGTATATAATGAAATTTTGAAATGACAAACGTCCTTTTATTGTGCTTGGGTCTTACAGATTGAACGTTCCTGTAGATTTTGTATATTATGCCTGTGTAACAAATTCTTTAAATATTTTAAAATTGCCTTTAGGTCCACAGCTATCAATGTTTGTTTCTTCAATGATCAGTTTATCACACTGGCTGTTAATGTTAGGATTAGTCTATCTCATTATTCCTCACTGACCAGTATAACATAATTTAGATTCTGTAGAGACTGTCAATGTCTGCAATACGTATCAGCTGTAAGATAACTACCATTCGCGCAAGAGACATACCCCAACCTTCCCCCCACCCTCTCCCCCACTTTTTGGCACAAATTATATTTTTCATATTTACAACCAGATGTTCTTTGATGACTGCTGACAAATAGAAGACAGGAGACTGTTCACGAACTTGTCCTCCAACTGTTACTATGATCATGTTAAAATAAAGGAAATGTGATGAAAATATTGTCAGGTTTACTTAACACTATTCATCATTAATGCCAATGTTTCTAAGAATGAGGATGGGATGTTGTGCGTAGTCTTGTCATAGACATCATTTCCGCAAAGTCTTTAAAAAACTGACTCAAAAATATTATTTTTGTAGTTATTTGTTATTTCTGTGCCAAGAGATAAATGTACACAGAGCCTCCCCATAGACCTCATACGTACAATCAAGGAACGACATTCCTTCTACACCGTTCTGCCACTCCTACATTGTACTATATCAGTTTCCTGTTTGGCGCAGATTATGTACACAGCTTATATCCCCTAAAGGTTATCTCTGACCAGTCAGCCATAAGGTGCCGCTGTCATAGTTCATTACTCCCTAGCACTGCTGAGTCACTGTTCTTTACGTGTGTTATGACTGTAGCTCTAAAAGTCCATTAATGTAGTTACATTTTTTATCTTACGTTATCTCACTTCACTACTTACTTTTGCTAGTTTTCTTATTCAAGCTAGATATGCCCCTTTAACGTGTTATATTTTATAAACTCTCATTTTATTCTGTCTGCTAAACAGCCAACGGTTACCTTATGCTTCGTATTTTAGTTGTGTTGCATACGCGGAACAGTGTACCAGTGAACAGCATAAAATAAACGTATGGTTTAGTGCCAACAGGAACTGGCAACGCAGCAAGACAATATAATTCGAGAAAATTTTCAACAGTGAAGAGTAAAGGAATAATGCCGTTTCTGGTTATGTCCGAATCAGAGTTGTAACACAACAATGTCAAACGCCACTTCGGTAACTGCTGAAATTGGCTATGAATTCCTGTGTATACCATGTTAAGGTCTGCGGTTACACTCACTATTCATTTTTATGCCATTAACGTAATAAATTTTGTTTGTGAATTACTAGTAACAGTATGTAAAATTCTAGATTATGTTGGCCAAATGTTTTTCGGAGAAAACCAGGACACGACCAACGGGCCTCCTATAAATCCTTCCGAACGTACACAGGCTTTTTAATTTTTAAAATTTCTGGTACTAATTTTTTGCTAAGACATTTATGTTAAACCGTTGGTAGTTATTTCCTGTTAGTAAAATGGATGAAAATCTCAATTAATTAACGATGTTTAATACAGGCAATAAAAGCAAATGTAGTATAATTTTTAAATAAGATAGATACCTAATTTTTAATAAAATAAAATTAAGATCAGCTTTAAAAATACATGGTGCTTGATGATGGGCTGATTATCCTTGGAGAAAGGAGACTTTTCCCCTGCTTCCAGTGTTTTTCGATCATGTCTTTTTTCTCTAAGACCTACAGTGATACAATTCTACATCGTCGATTTTGTAATTGTGCAGGACCCGTAGTATTGTTGTACATTGGCATCACGAGCTGTCATTGGAAAGAAAGACTTGCATTTGTTACTATTGAGATGTCCACAGCTTCTAAAAAAACTCATTCACTTCTCATTCCACAGAAATGGTGCATCGTTTCCATCATTCCACTTGTGAATATATTCTTCAGCGAAATTTGTTAATACCCCAAAGTAATGAAGGATAATAGAATCATCGATATCATTTTCCCCCTTCAAATAAGAATAAATTTCGCACTCTTTTTCAATAACATATAATCAAACACCGACCATGATGGTGAATAAGAAGTGCACCGTTTATTATGATACTCAATACAAAGTCATAATATTTGTCAGTTTCCCGTTTTTCTGAATGTTTTACTTCTGTTGATTTAAGAATTGATCTCAGGTTAAAGAAAGTGAACTGCTGCTGGTTTTTCTTAGTATGATTTTTAACAGTTTTTTGAAGACATCATTTACTTCTATTCGCAATTCCCTTAATTTGTTTCAGCTGCTGGAAAATGTGATAACCAGCGTGTTGTCAGATTAGACTTGCATTCGTATTCAGTCTGTACACAGTCGCAGAACTTTACAAGTTTCTTGTCTCTGTGTATAGAAAAGTATATAGGAAAGTTCTCGTGCTCCAATTATTCTTGGGACCGAGAGCTGGCTGAAACCCGAGTTGTGGAACGTATGTCGGAAAGAGAGATTGGAGGCCGTGCGACGGGTAATGTTCATTGCAGTTGGCAAATATATTGTCTCTATTGAGGTCAAACTTGAGTGTGGCAGTAAAGTCTTCTGGTCATATATAACAGGTCTAGCTGAAAACAAGTTAATTGTTGGCTCGTTCTAAAGGCCACACGATTCTGCTGTAACAGTTCTAGAGTCACTCTAAGAAATTCTACGGTTACTAGCGCGTAAATACTATTATCATGCAATACTAGTTGGAGGCCACTTTACCCTACCAAGTATACACTGGGATGTCTATGGATTCATTGCAGAGGGTACACACATACAGTCATCCGAAATACTTTCAAACACGTTTCTGAAAATTATCTTGAGCAGCTAGCTCGGTAGCCCACATGCATGTATGTTACACCTCGTAGCTACAAAATGGCCGGATCTTATCGACAATGTCAGTTTAGAAGGGGGATTAGCGATCATGATATCATTATAGCAACTAAGACTAAAAAAGTTACGAAATCATTGACGAAGGCCAGATGAGCGTTTCTGCTAGAAAGAGCGGATAAGCAATTATTAACATTTCACGTAGACAGTGAATTGGCGTCACTGAAATCTAGTAAGATAGATTAGAGGAATTATGGGCGATGTTTAGCCACCATGGCTTAATAACGAAATTCGACGGATGCTAAGAAAGCAGAGGCTGTTGCACTCTCGGTTCGAAACGGAACGCATAAATGTTGACAAGCGAACATTAGTAGAGACTCGTGCGTCTGTGAAAAGACTATGCTGGAAGCAAACAACAATTAACACCGTCACACCTTAGCGAAAGACCAGACGGAGAACCCGAGAAAATTCCGGTCGTATGCAAAATCGCTAAACGGGTCTAGGGCTTCCATTCAGTCCCCTGTCAACCAGCCTGCTGTGGCAGTTGAAGATAGCAAGACGAAAGCTGAAGTTTCAAATTTCACGTTCAAGAAATCGTCCACACTGGAGAATCGTACAAACATAGCGTTATTTGACCATCGTACAGACTGGCGTATGGACGACATAATAAAGATCATACATGGCGTAGAGAAACGCCTGAAAGATTTGAAAGCAAATAAATCGCCAGAGTAACAAGGGTCGAGCTAAGAAATTCGCAGGTGGTAATCCTAGGTGGTCAATCACGTCCTGTTTTGAGGTCCCCCAAGCTGTTTCTGAAGGGATTCAGGAAGGTTCAAGGAAAATTACCATCTGAATTACAACTAGTAGTTGAATCGAGTCGTCACAGCTTATCATTTTACTAACATTGTGCAGCAGTTGGTGCAGTAACAGATAGCACTGAATTGTACGCATCAGTAAATGTACCAGTACCTGGGAAGCACGCAGTATTTAGATGTTACACAGAGAACAGTAATCCGGTGAGGCCAGCGGAAGTTGGGAAACTTATGCAAGGAAGGGAAGAAGTGATCTTACTACCGGCAGAATACAGGGACTGACACATGGAGACGAGAACAGGTGAGCTCCAGGTACTTCAGAATGACTTAAACAAAACCTCATTTTCGGAGAGCAGGACTGCACTGGGTCCATTCGGCGTACAATGACGTGGTCGCTGGTTGTTACAAGCAAGGGAAGCTCACGAGGGCAAAAGTTTGGAGATGCAAGGCACCAGACTACTAATTAATAGCTCTAGATGTGATATACTATAACGTACATTTGAGTTACCAGTGATGATGTTGCGAGTTTCTTACATTTGATGGGAGTTTCTTTATGTTTGAGGCGAAATAGAGTGAGGAAACCCTACCCAGAGAGACTATAATTTCCGTTAGATTTAATTCACAGGGGAAGAGGTGACAGACGGATCGAATTATTTGATAAGGTACTTATGTAATATTTAGCACTAGACAAACTATGGTGACTGTACAGTCATAGTTGTAATCAAGCGAAGTGAACTGGAAAGAAGAAAAAGTTTTCCGGTCATATCAGTGTAGGGTATTATCAACAGCAGCAGACAATGGTATAACGGGAGGAGGATTCGTTATGAATAGGAAGATAGGACATGGAGTGTGTTACTGTGAACAGTTCGGTGACAGTGTTGTTCTCATCAGAATCGACAGCAAACCAACACCGACAACGATAGTTCAGTTTCACATGCTGACGTCGCAAGCTGAAGATGAAGAGATAGAGAAAATGTATGAGGATACTGAAAGGGTAATAGAGTATGTAAAGGAGGATGAAAATCTAATAATCATTGGAGACTGGAGTGCAGTTTTAGGGGAAGGAGTAGAAGGAAAGGTTGCAGGAGAATAAGGGCTTCGGACACGGAATGAGAGAGGAGAAAGACTGAGTCCTGTAACAAGTTTCGGCTAGTAATAGCGAATACTCTGTTAAAGAATCACAAGAGGAGGAGGTATACTTGGAAAAGGCTGGATGACACGAGAAGATTTCAGATAGATTAAATCATGCATGGTCAGAAACATATCCCGAAATCAGATACTAGATTGTAAGGCGTACCTATGACCAGATATAGACTCAGATCACAATATAGTAATGATTAAGAGTAGGCTGAAGTTTATAACATTAGTGAGGAAGAATCAATACGTAAAGAAGTGGGATATGAAAGTACTGTGGAATGACGAGATATGGTTGAAGTTCTCTAAGGTTCTAGATAAAGCAATAAGGACTAGCTCAGTAGGAAGTACAGTTGTAGGGGAATGGACACCTCTAAAAAGGGCCATAACTGTAGTTGGGAAAGAAAACATAGGTACAAAGGAGGTAGCTGCGAAGAAACCATGGGAAGAAGGGATATATATCATTCCATCAGAATTTCCAAATTCATTGGGGATGTGGCAACAAAACGACTATTCATGTTGCTGTCTGGCAACATATCATATGAATTTCGGAAAAATATCATCCACACAGTTCCGAAGACAAGAGCTGACAAGTGGTAGAATTATTGCACAATCAGCTTACCAGCTCTGGCATCCAAATTGCTTACAAGAATAATTTACAGAAGAATGGAAAAGAAAATTGAGGATGCGCTAGATGACTGTCAGTTTGGCTCTAGGAGAGATAAAGGAACAAGAGGCAATTGTGACGTTGCGGTTAATAATGGAAACAAGACTAAAGAAAAATCAAGACATCTTCATAGAATTTGTCGACCTGGAAAAAGCGTTAGATAATTAAAATAGTACAAGGTATTCATAATTCTGAAAAAATGGGGAAAGCTACAGGGAAAGGCGGCTCATACAGAATATATACAACAACCAAGAGGGAATAATAGGAGTGGACGACTAAGAACGAAGTGTTCGTATTAAAAAGGGTGTAAGACAAAGATGTAGCCTTTCGTCCCCACTGTTCAATCTCTGCATCGAGGGAGCAATGATGGAAACAAAGTTTCACGAGTGGAATTAAAATTCGAGGTGAAAGGTTATCAATTGAAATTTGTGTTAAGGACTATGGGACGAAACTGCTAAGCCCATCGGTCCCTAGGCTCACGAGCTACTTAATCAACATGCCCGAGGGAGGTCTCGAACCTCTGTTCGCCGAATGCACCGAGACAAGAGGCCTAGGCTACACGCCTACCCCGCGCGGCTAGGTATCGATGATACGATTCACTGATGACATTGTTGCCTTGAGTGAAAGTGTCGAGGAATTACATGATCTGCTGGACGAAATGAGCATTCTAATGAGTACAGAGATTGAGAGTAAGTCGAAGAAAGACGAAGGTAATGAGAAGTAGTAGAAATGAAAACAACGAGAAACTTAACATCAGGATTGATGGTCACGAAGTAGCTGAAGTTAAAGAATTCGCTTACCTAGGCAGTAAAATAACTAAAGACAGGCGGAGCAAGCAAGACATCAAAAGAAGACTAGAAATGGCAAAAAGGGCATTTCTGTCCTAGAGAAGTCTGCTAATGTAAAATACCGGCCTTAATTTGAGGATGAAATTTCTGAGAATTTACGTCTCGAGTACAGCATTGTATGGTAGTGAAACATGGAGTGTGGGAAAACCTGAACAGAATAGAAACGAAGCATTTGAGACGTGATGATACAGACGAATGTTGAAAACTAGTTGGACAGGTAAGATAAGGATGAGGGGGTTGTGCGCAGAATCGGAGAGGAAAGGAATATGTGGTATACATTGATAAGGAGAAGGAACAGAATGATAGGACATCTGTTAAGACATGAGGGAATGACTTGCATGGTACTAGAGGGAGCTTTAAAGGACAAAAACTGTAGCGGATGACAGGGATTGGAATACAACCAGCAAATGATTGAGAACGTAAGTTGCAAGTGCTACTCTGAGACGAAGAGGCTAGCACAGGAGAGGAGCTCGTGGTGGGCCTCATCAAACTAATTAGAAGACTGATGATAAAAAAAAACACTTTGACCACAAGATTCAGCTTGCGGTCCAACAGTGCACTGGCTCTTGACTAGAAAAAACCAGTCCACGAGTTCAAGATTGCAGAATAAGTGAGAGGTCCTAGAGCAAGACATTTATAACTTATCAGGCATCGCACATTTCTTAGTTTTACGGACATTGCCGAGACCCAAGGAACTGCTGTGTATCAGACATGACTAAAATTAGCATAAGAGCGTCAAATGAAGTCCGAATCTGTTAT
Source organism: Schistocerca piceifrons (assembly GCF_021461385.2). NCBI lineage: Eukaryota > Metazoa > Arthropoda > Insecta > Orthoptera > Acrididae > Schistocerca > Schistocerca piceifrons. The sequence goes on along the minus strand of NC_060144.1, from coordinate 240,579,887 downwards.
TTGCTCTGAGTAGTTGTCTGTATATGGGAAATGATACGCTAAATGTCGCTTTCCTATATAAATAAATATTTTTTGTGTTCTGTTTTACATATTTATGTTATGAGACTTTGTTAATTCGCACCCTCAAAATGCGGAGATTACCTTACATCTTATGAGAGTGAAGACCGTGATGTGTAATAATCCCCCCTTTTTTTTTTCAAAAAACTTGCCCCAACAAATGTACGAAAAAAATGGGTGTGTGACAGTAAGTAACTAAATGTACAGAAAATGAAATTCTTTCCCATAAAATGGTAAATGTTTTCAGATTTACAGAAGTTATTTGCCGCAAAAATACAACTTAAAGTGAACAAAACAGCAATGGTACTTAATGTAACTGGGCTGAAACATCTTACATGGGAAGACGGTTATTCAATATCCTCATAAAGGGAACAAAAAACAAAAAATCAGCGAAAACACTCTGAAGAGCACATTAAAAAAAAGATAAATACAAAGATATATCATATATCATAAAAAGGAGGGAAAGTTAGGAGATGGGACCTGGATAAACTGAAAGAATCAGAGGTTGTAGAAGGTTTCAGAGCGAGCGTTAGCGAACGATTGACAAGAACAGGGGAAAGAAATACAGTAGAAGAAGAATGGGTAGCTTTGAGAAATGAAATATTAAAGGCAGCAGAGGTTCAAGTAGGTAAAAAGACAAGGACTAATAGAAACGCTTGGGTAACAGAAAAGATATTTAATTTACTTAATGAAAAGAGAAAATATAAAAGTGCATTAAATGAAGCAGGCGAAAAGAAATACAAACGTACCGAAAATGAGATTGACAGGAAGTCCAAAAGGGCTAAGCAGAGATGGCTAGAAGACAAATGTAAACATGTAGAGGCATATATCACTAGGGGTAAGACAGAAACTGCCTACAGGAGACAAGAGACCTTTGGGAAAAGAGAACCAACTGTATGAATATCAAGAGCTTAGATGGTAAACAGTTCTAAGAAAAAAAGGGAAAGCACAAAGGAAGGAGGAGTATATAGAGGATTATACAAGGTCGATGTACTTTAGGGTAACATTACGGAAATGGAAGAGGACGTAGGTGAAGATGAAATGGGAGATACGATACTTCGTGAAGAATTTGACAGAGCACTGGAAGGCCTAAGTCGAAACAAGGCCTCAGGTCAGCGTTGATGAACCAACGTTATCACAGAACCTAGAAGACTTGAAGAACAGAATCCTTAATGTGATAACATCAGTGACGATGGATACTCAAGTAAGAGAGAAATTCGAGTTTGGATGTGATATTGCTCCTGTTGCTAGTGCAGGACACACCGATCATCTGAAATCTAAACTTGAGGATTTCGTGGATATGTGTCCCAAGTTGCATAGTTTTACGTTTGGTTCTGAGATGGAGTACACAGCTGAGTGGTTTACGTGAACTTCTTTCCTGCATGTTGAAAAAATGGACAAATAAGGACACTTCTGACAGAAGTTCCTAACCACTCTCTGACTGCCTGGCGCTACGATATGTCAGCTCTACAGCAAATTTGGACGATGCTGTTCTCCTTGAGAGCTACACTATTGTCTTTTGTGTGGCGCATGAGCTCACACTATAGAGCTGCATTATGCTTAATGGCAGGATTCTGCAGGTCGTTGACGATTTCAGAGAGGATCCTTTCTTAAAAGCCTTGGCAGGCAACGAACAAAATTGCAGGATGTTGGAGGCCTGCACTCGTGTCATCAATATAGGCTTCTGATGTCCTGCCACAAAAAACGTCAGCTATCACACAGTAATCCAGTGCAGCTACAGGACTTACCTGTTAATGCTTAACAGAAGAAACTGAGGTACTGCTGCTACTAAGCCAAGAGTAATGTCGAAAAGATGTCTCATACCTTGAATGTCCATGGGATACAGTATAAGGCATGGCTGCACCGCCTAATGATGTCATCGGCCTCCATCATGTTGATTATAATCAAGTTCCCGACTGCAGTAGTGCTGGCAGGCATGGCATATGTGTCATCAATTAACTGGGCTGGGGTTACAAACCCATCTTAGTCAGGTCAGGTGAAGCAGTAGCTGCAGGTGCAAACCTTAGTCTACATATGGCCCCCATCTCACCTGCAAAAAAAGGAAAATTGGTAAGTATCGTGCATAATTAAAATAATGGTAGATGCAGGTGTCTAAATTAGCTGCATTTGGATAGGTTACGATCGCTCGTCACCTTAACATTAACAGCAATGGCTTGTAATATTTCATTTTGTCGATCCATCACTGAACTGTGGCCGACCGCATCTAGAAGGTCCGTGATGACTTCAAGATGGTCCAGGGCATGGCTGCATTCGAAAACGACCTGGTGTCATCAGCCCATCCATGGTTATGATGACAGCCAGGCTGTGGTGGATTTTGCAGACACAGTGACTCTATCATAGTTGATCTGGGCTGGGGTGACAAATGCATCATCTTTTCAGGACTTCGAATGGCTGCTGCAGGCGTATTTCTGGGTCTTCAGAAGTCCATCACATCTGCGACGTAAGAAGAAGCAGAAGAAGGACAATAGGAAGAAGAAAAACTTAGTGATCATGATGCAAATAATCCCTTCCGAGGAACATCCACAACTGAGCGTTACACCAGAGGTGGAAAATACTGCTACAGTTGTAAGATTCTTTTATTTAGAACACGAACGGTTTCAGGCTCTTATAGACCCATCATCAGGTGTTACAACTTCGTGCTGTGACGACGAGCGCTGCGATGTACCGGTCCACCGCTTTTCTCGGGGTCACAGCACAAAGTTATAACACCTGATGAGACTGATCGAGTTCTCAATAAGGGAACCTTGCAACTGTAGCGGTATTTTCATGCTGCACCTATAACGAGCTCACATAAAAACATGAGAAAAAGCAAAAAAAAGTCTTAAATATATTTAGGATCACTGGAGCCCAAGCAGAATCCCTTTTTACCGTGTGATAAACCATCAATTCCATTATAGCGTATCGTCAGTTATTCTATTAGCTCTGTTGATTTTGTCGCTAGCAAGTTTCAAACAGGAAACATGTCTCACATCAAAATGCACTGGTCAGTCATGTGAACATCCACTGGCAAAAGAGAAGAATTTATTGGTACTTTGAGACCCTCTGCATGTGGCAATTGGTGTCTGCTGCACGTGATCAGCACATCAACCCTGCTGTCAAATTGTAGCATATGTATTTAGTGATGGGCCTTTTGCAGGTACCCTATGGTGTGGAGCCATCTATTTAAACATCAGGCTTCACTCAGACTCTTATAGGCATCACGCCATTTCTGCCATAATAATTCTAGTAGCATAAGGTAGTGAAAATAAAAACTTTTACTCCTCAGCTTGGACTCAGGAGAGCCTTGCCGCACGTCCAAAAAAGAATTCGGCAGCCGATGTCAGGCAGAGCCAACCTAAAAGCCAGTGGGAGATATCTGAAGATAATGTCGCTTGGGTTTATCAACATATTACTAAATCCGGATGTGTATTTTGAAAAATGTGATGAAAACAAAAATGTGCTTAACTACAGCCGACATATTAAGACAGTCAGCCACTATACTGGTACCTAAGATAATTCTAAGTTATTGTTCCATCTAACTTGCACATTTATAGTTATCTTTCAGGATCATTTTTATATGTAAGTAGTTGCGTCAGGAACCCATCTTGTCTACACTTGTGAAAACACAAGACAGTGGTTCACTGAGTACAACAACGTGAAAACCATTCCCCAACATCTTTTCTGACAATGTGTTTACTTAGACTAAAACGACAACCTTATTAATCCTTCCGACGTCAATTTACCATTATTCGTATTCGGTATATGTCTCAGGGCTTCTCTTGATGTTATGTTAATAGTCATGTGTGTTAGTTTTCGTATCATTTGTCTGAACCTTGAAATGTAGTTTAGTGCATTTAATAGTTAGTTACTGTACCATGTACATGCAACACAAGAAATGTCACAGATAATTATTGTTTTTTGAAAGTAATCTATGAACACAGTACATCTTGTAGTTAGTTTCCACATATGGTAATGAGGTGTGCACGGTGTAATAGTGATGTCTGGTTAGAGGTGGCAATAGTGTGTTTCAGACACATATGTACAGCTTTGGTTGTTTCAGTTAATCATGAAATGAAAATAACTTTTATTTGCTTGTCACGTTACAATTAAACTTTATAGATTTTTTTGTGTCTGTAGATATACTGGGTTTTTTGACTTGTTTAAGTCTGTCAGTAGGAATCTTATGCTTTTGAAAAGGGCTTTGGTGAGGATATGATTTAAATCGTTGTACAACTGTGATGTTTCAAATGTTATTATTTATTTGTGATAGACTTAGCTAATTGGCCTTATGTATGTAATGTAACGTCATGACATTATGTACTCAGTTATTGTATTTGTAAATTACTTTAACAAGCACATGAAAATGCCACTCAAGCAGTTCACTTGATTGTGACTTGTGCATGAATCAAATATATATATTTTGGTGTAGATGACGTGAGGCACTCTTTACGAGTATTTAAAAGCTTTGGATATTAATAATTAAAATTTAATGTGCGTAACATAATGAATTTTTATATTTTGTTGAACAGATGTTGGTCATGATATTTTTCTGTAACAATAAGGACCCGACTTGGTAATAACATAATTTAATGATTTGGGGATTATTTTTGTAATAGATTATTAAGTTTCCAGTGAATTGTGAGTGAATAAAGCTGACTAGAAGCTAAGGTCTCCTCCTTGTCATGTTGGCTAATAGATAAAGTCTTTCTCTGTCCTTCCATTGTAAGAACAGACTCAGTCCATTACATTTCCAACGAGGAGGAAGTGATAAGCCGGAACTAATAGTTTAATTGTTCTGACTCATTACCATGTCACGTTGTATCCTGTAACAGTGATTTTTTACGATGAATTACACTTTTTGTAAGCATAGAATGGTACAGTGAGCCTCTCGAAAAGGGATGGATAACACAGTATTAATTTAATTAATTATTTTATTTGAACATCCTTTTCCTTATTATGTTATAAATTATAGAATAAGATTTAGTTTTGACTGTGAGTTCGTCTGCAGAATAGCTGTATGACAGAGGTGCATGATTTACTTAGATTTTGGGGCAAACTTAACTTTTGGTGGGAACCAGCAAAGATGAACCTGTAGCTTCACAGTCTATGAGGGTTGGTAGCAACCCCTCTCCTCAGTGAAAGCAGAATGAACTTTATGGCTGCTCATACATTTTCCGTCATTCGGATGAGAGGATGGGTCTTATAGTTGTTAAGATTACTAATCCACTCATTCTCAGCAAAATTACAGTCAGAGTTATGCGGTGGTCACCATTTGCAGTAATGTAACAGATAAATTCAATGGTTACCCGTCTGGTATTTAAGCGAGAGCATGGAGCACAAAAAATACAATACAAATTCTATCTTCAACGGCCTTCAGTAAGTTTGGTTTTATTTTAATTCAGTCCTCATTTATCTTGCCTTTAATGATTAATGCAAAGTTATTTTCCCAAATATTAAACTAATTTCCATAGTAGCACAGGCTGTGGCGAAAGAAACACTGTATCATTGCGAGACATACAGAGGTGAGTGGGTGTGCTGGGATCCACCCCGCTTAACTACCACAAGCACCACGTCATCAGAACGCACCTGCACGTAGCAGACAACGTATTGCGCCATAATCTAGGACTGAAATTAAAAGCTAATATAACTTTTTCAAACTGTGTCAATGTACGCTTCAGTATATTAATGTTAACATTGCGAAGTCGTAGAATGATCTAATAAGTATGTTTCTGCAAATACATTATCGTAAGAAGAAAACATGTGCAGCTAAATGACGCAGCTAGAGAGCTAAAAAACTATTCAGAATGTACAAATGTGGCCCACAATCAAATGTTACAATTCTCAACTGGATAGGAGCAATATTTTGGTCACAATAGGGGTTTTTACGAAAAATTGAAAACACTAGACTCATAAAGATGAAAATTCGTATTTATCCTCAGTTAGATATAAAACATTAATGATGTGACTCTCTTAAGCTATCTCCATTAGTTTTCAAGTCATTTGCTAGAAACCAAATTTGGAACAGGAACGTCCCTATTCATATTAGATTAAGTGTCATTTATAATTGTTATGTACAGATCTAATTACAGCACTCAATTCAGGAAATAATGCGTCTGCACCAAGTGTCAACACCATAGTGTAAATAACAATCACTACAAGGACTCTTAAATAGATATTTCAGAAGCCATGTTCTACTGTCAGTTCTAAACATTCGCCGACAAAACTTAAATGCAGTGGAGCTACAACTTTTTCAGTTACTAAAGCAAACTTAACTTTAATTACATAAAAATTATGAAGACTGTAAACTGTAAATTGCTATACCACAAAGATAGTAATTAATATTTATCCGAGGTAATGGTCATTTAGATGCTACCACCTGTACCTACAGCGGTTGATAGATGTTGTTCCGTCCAGTGACCAGCTGCGTCCATGTGTAAATACAACCAGAGAGGCAGAGGAGGAGACACTCCGCACCGAACTATCAGTCTGTCTGCATCAGACAAACACTGCCAAACGTTCTGGGTAGGATGACGACAGAGGTAGGAAGCTACCAAATGCGTTTTCGGTTATAAGTGAACTCGTGAGGACTGAAATCAGCCAGAATCGCTTAGATTTCACTGAAATCACTGTTTATGTGCCGCCCGTAATGCTGACGAAACCGCTCTTCTGTATTATCCATTGGGCACAGATTACCTGTCTGCATTTCACTTAAGTCATTAATTTTGGGCCGACTCCTCTTTTATGAAATCTCAAGCATTAAATCAAGGCAAGTCGCAAAAGTAAATATCCTCATTGGTAACCAAGTTCATACAATCTGGGAATGATCTCCCTATGAGTTCAAAATAAAGAAATAAAATACAGTGGGGAGTAACTAAATGCAAAGAAGCCAATCAGATACGAAAAGAAATCATTCAATGTAAAACAAATAGTTTTAAGAAATAGACAAAAGCTCAGTTAGTGTTTTGTACTAATCTAAATCACGTAGAAAAAGGTATGCTGGCTTCGCAATTTTCTCATGAGTTAATCTATAGTAACGTCAAATGCGATACTTGTGTATCAGTTCAGGAATCATATCACTTTACATTGCATCCAAATATTTATATGATTCCAAATAGATATAACTGCAGCTCACGACTACTCGGAGAGAATACCACACCGTTGAGAATAAAGAAACATTACTTTTCCTCATACACGTGGTCATATTGGGGTTATGACAATTTCGTCCTGTCTCCATGTCTGTTTAGAATGTACCGTCATTCCAGTGTTAAAAGCGTACTTGTTTTTCTTCCCTCACTTGTATCTAGTCCTTGCAGTCCCTCCCCACCGTTTACTCCGTTATGATGCCTTTCTTATTGCTTTGTGTATGTATCTACCATCTGTCTGTATAAATAAGAACTTTTATTCGAAAACTTAAAAAAAAATTTCAGCTGCTTTCAAAATATAAATAAAGATATCTTGTATAACTATTTCGTATCCAGATTTTACCATTTTTCAATATTTGTAACATTTTGGCACATTTTTCCATATTTTCCGTTTTTCCCATGGTTTTTTCACTTTCCTTACATAAATTTCATGCTTTTGTGTCCTCTTACTGCTCATATTATCATTCCACTTTGATACACATTTTCGTATGTGTTATCTCCCTGCAGGAGCTCCCACCCAGCTTCACAGACCTATCCAGGTCTGTCCATTTTTGACAGCTACCCAGGATCATACATGGGTGGATCCATACTGAATATTAACTGGGAATATTTTGCATAGGTGGATTCACCGAGAGCTTTACCTCTGAACAGTACCTCAGACTCTGCCCAGAACGATATGCCCCACACAATATTCCTGGAAATATCACATGGTGGATTCACACCGACAATATTCCCATACTGAGTGTACTGTGGATCCACCATGAGCAATACCTCGGAACTCTGTGAATGGATCCACCATTCGGGCGCTATTCCAAACCCAACCCGACAATGGTGGTTCCCCTTGCAGGTCAAGACACACAAAATAAGATAATGTGAGTGTGTTTGCAAGAGAGTAACTTCAACCCTCAACCTCCCCAACAATCTATGTAAATGTGTTGTGGTATTCGCTTTGGCATGTAGGACTAGTTGCTGGGGAGTTAGTCAAGGTTTCAATGAAATTCATGAAGTCTGTCTATACTGGCCTGTGTATTCTGGACCTCCACAAACTGCTCATGTACCATTACCCCAAATTTCGTCATTCTCACATTGTTTTAAATGGGTACAGACAATTTCGTACACAGGGCGAAAGGCGGCAATCCATATGAAGTAAGTAGGTATAATCACAAAGAATTTTACATTCCCGAATATATGCTTGATAATCTTTCGGAATGACACTACAAAGCAAGAGGTTATTGGCTTGGTGAAATATAAGGCAAATGATTCACAGATTGTGCAGTTAGTGGGGCAAAATGTACACACACCGTATATATGCAGGCGCTACCTAGAGGAGGGCTACACGTAGTCATCATGTGATCTGGAACATTCTCACAATTGAAGTTTACAAGAGGCACCTGTCGAGGGTTTTGGTGTTGATCCAGATATGGTGCATCTGGAGACCATAAGGAGCACACTGCACTGCAGCTGAAAGTAGGGCTGGAACATACCGGTTGAAGTCGTTTTCCAATAGCTGTAAGTGTTCCAGAGATATTTTGGGTGGACAAGACAGCTGGGACACCCTGTATATTGTACTTTACGTATGCCTGTAAACATTTTATACATATTTGTCTGTGTGGTTCTGAATGCACATATTGCTGCAAGTCCCTGTTATCCGTGTATGTACTGTTGTTGTTCTTGTTGTGATACTCAGTCCAGGGACTGCCTTGATGCAGTTCTCCATGCTAGTCTAGCCTGTGCAAGCATCTTGTCAGTTGAGTACAGGGTAATATCAAAAGCAGCAGAAAATGGTAGGACAGGAGCAGAATTCGGTGCAAACAGGGAAGTAGGTCAGAGAGTGCGTTACTGTGAACAGTTCAGTGATAGGATTGTTCTTACCAGGAACGATAGTTTAACAACACTGCCGACGATTCCTCAGGTATACATGTCAACACCGCAAGCTGACGATAAAGAGATATAGAAAGTGTACGACGGTGCTGAATGATTAATACAATACATAAAGAGAGATGAGAATCTAATAGTTACGGTAAAATGGAATGCAGTTGTAGTTGAAGTAGTATAAGGAAAGGTTACAGGAGAACATGGGCTTGGGGCACGGGAATGAGAGGAGAGAGTCTAATGGAGCTCGGTTACAAACTTCTGCTAGTAATAGTGAATACTCTGTTCGAGGATCGCAAGAAGAAGAGACATACTTGAAGAAAGCAAGGTGATACAGGAGGATTTCAGTTAGATTCCGACGATAAAGAGATTCCTAAGTCAGATAGTGGTTCGTAAGGTAGATTCAGATCACAATGTAGTAGTGATGAAGAGTACGGTGATATCTTTATCTTTTAGATAAATGTAGTAATTATTAAGGGTGGGGTGATGTTTAAGAGATTAATGAGAGAAAATCAATACACAAAGAAGTGGGGTACGGAAGTACCAAGGATTGACGAGATACGCTTGAAGTTCTCTAAGGAGATACAGCAGTAAGGAATAGCACAGTAGAAAGTACACTTGAAGAGGAATTGACATCTGTAAAATGGGAGTCACAAAGATCAGAAAGGAAAAAAACGCAGTACAAAGAAGGTAAGTCCGAAGAAACCATGGGTAACAGAAGAAATACTTCAAGTGATCGATGAAAGAAGAAAGCTCAAAAATATTCAGGTATACAGAAATACAAGTTCCTGAAGAATGAAATAAGTTAGACGTGCAGAAAATTTAAGACGAAATAGCACCACGAAAAAATGTGAAGAAACCGAAAAGAAATGGTTGTTGGGAGGATTGTTCGGAGGACTGACTCAGCCTGTAGGAAAGTCAAAACAACCTTAAGTGAAGTTAAAAAGAAGTGTGGTAACAATAAGAGTTCTATGGGAATACCACTGTTAAAAGCAGAGGAGAAAGCGGGTAGGTGGGAAAAATACGTTGATGGTCTCTATGAGAAGGAAGATTTGTCTGATGAGATAGAAGAAGTCGCTTTACAAGAGATGGGGGATACAGAATTAGAATCAGAATTAGAATCAGAATTAGAATCAGAATTATGATTCATTTGGAAGACGTAAGACAAAGTAACGCAGAAAGGTATGTAATATTCCAATAGAACTTCTAAAATCATTGGGAGAAGTGACAACAAAACGACTTCTCAAGTTGGTCTGTAGAATTTGTGGGTCTGGAGACATATCATCCACAGAAATTTGAAAACTGCAGGGGCTGACAAGTGCGAGAATTATCGCACGATGAGCTTCACAGCTCATGCGTCAAAGTTACTTACAAGAATTATATACAGAAGAATAGAAAAGAAAATTGAGGAGGAGTTAGATGACAGTCATTTTACCTTTAGGAAAGGTAAAGGCAACAGAGAGGCATTTCTGACGTTGAGGGTGATAATGGAATCAAGACAGTAGGAAAATCAAGACACTTTCTTAGTATTTACCTACCTAAAAGAAGCGTTCAACAACGTAAAATGTGGCAAGATGTTGGAAATACTGTGAAATGTAGGGGGTAAGCTATAGGAAGAGTCAGGTAATATACATTATGTACACGAGCCGAGAGGGAATAAAAGTGGACGAGTAAGAACCAAATGCTCGGATAAAATCGGCGTAAGGCGTGGGTATTGCCTTTCGCCCCTACTGTTCAATCTGTACATCGAAGAAGCAACGCTGGAAATAAAAGAAAGTTTCAGGATTGGAATTAAAATTCTATTTGAAAGGATATTAACGTACGATCCGCTGATTGCTATCCTGTCTGAAAGTGAAGAAGCATCTGCTGAATGGGATGAACCGACTAATGAATACAGAATAGGGACTGACTGTAATGCGAGAGTAACGAGAAGCAGCAGAAATGAGAACTGCGAGAAACTTAACGTCAGTATTAATGGCCATGAAGTAGATGAATTTAGGGAGTTCTGTTAGCTAGGCAACAAAATAACCAATGGCGGACGGAGCAAGGACATCAAAAGCAGACTGGCATTGGGAAAACGGCATTCCTGGACACGATAAGTGGACTAGTACCATAAAAAGGCCATATTTTGAGGAAAAAATTTCTGAGAATACACGTCTGGAGTACAGCATTGTATCGTATGATTCATGGACTATGGGAAAACGGGAACGGTAGAGAATCCAAGCATTTGAGCCTCTGTGCCGAGTCTGGGAGGAAAGGAGTATGTGGAAAACACTGACAAGGAGAAGGGGCAGGATGATAGGACATCTGTTAAGACATCAGGGAATGAGTTCCATGCTACAAGAGGGAGCTGTAGATGGTCAAAACAGTAGAGTGAGACGGAGATTTGAATACATCAAGAAAAGATATGTATGTAGGTTGCAAGTACTACTCTGAGATGAAGAAGTTGACTCTGTAGAGAAGTTCATGGGGGTCCCATCAAACCATTCAGAAGACTAATGACTCTAGTAAACATCTTGACTTGGAGTAAGAGCTTGTGGCAGTATCCCACAATACCGACAGTGTAATTACATATCATCTCGGGCACATCGTGTGCCACAAGGGTGAACTTCTAACGTCCTGAGTCGGCAGATTGAAGTTTGACAATTCCAGCATGCACTGTCGTGCCCGTGAGTCAAATTGATTTGGCTGGACCAATGGATGCACACTGAAATCTGCCAGAATTTTAGGGCTCTGGTTGAGATGTACCCCGCTTTCTGATAATCAGAACATTAGATCGTGTAGTTTTCATATTCTCGTGGTGATATCAGAACATTACAGGTGTCTCAGAGACCTCTCCTTGCCCACAGTGCACCGTTTCCTGCTGACGCCTGAATCAAGGATAAGAGGTGAAGTACTGCTACGTCGGCGTACGGTTGTCAAATGATATTCACAGCTCCCTGTTCTCGGGTAAACCATAATCTGTGGTATAACTGATTATAATTGACTGCATTTGAATGGAGTTTGGCCTCACAGTCAATTTATATAAAGGGGAGAATTGGTTTAGCTTCCACCCCAATGTATGCTTTGTTTATGAAATATCATTTCTTATGTGATTTGTGTTAGTCATTTTTGTGCAAGATTGGTCAGCTAGTTGTAGACACTTGACACTAAAAGTCCATTAATAACATTGTCACTAATTTTTAAACTGAAATACACCTGTGTGGTCATTCATATTCCCTCCACTCTTACTGATTTCATTTTATTGTTGTGGTACATGAATAGCTTCACTCTGGGATATATTCATGATAAAAACGAGCGACTGCTTTCAACCACAGACTTTCAGTTACCTTCGGTCGTCGAAGTATTTTGATGAAATCCAAAAGCTAGCTTTACAGAATATTAGCGCTGCACTGAATTGGGGTACATTAACCGACTACCACAGGGGCACAAACAATTTACCGACACTACTATTTACGGTTACAACTTGTACTTTCCCCGGAGAACTACAATCTTTACCAACTAACGCTATGAGCTGCAATATTAATTTTCCTTATTGATGACTAGTTTCGAGCCCTAAGCACATAATCGATTCACTCTATGAAACAGAAACGAGATAGTAAATATTGTGTACATTACAGAACAGTGCCACTTTACGAGTAACTGATGATAATTGGTAAGTACAACTAACCTATGCGGTACCGTTCATTATGACATCAGCACGGTTTTAGTTAAACGCATCATTTTAAAGTAGTACAGAAATGAACTTCGTTTGCCTAAATGAGACGTCGCAATATGGAAAGCATCTTTAAGTCTGAGATAGGGGCTCCTTACCGGAACAGCGCCGTCTAGCAGCAGCGTTATTTTACGTAATCTCTTAGCTATCAACGTTTTCCTAACCTTAGCTTTAAATTCGGCTCCTTGCGTCTAATCCAGATACGTTTACCGGTTTTTCCCCTCTTCATCCCCTCATCTGCCTTTGACCTTGCCCCCTTCTGCCCCTGATGTTACATGTGAGTTATGCGCATCTGAATTCTCTAAATATTCTCACATTATAGGTGATGTTGCCTGTTGGATGACTAAACAGATAACAGTATCTTATCTTGTACTCTGGGTTTCTCTCAGCCAATGCGCCGATTACTTTCGCTTAGTTACGGAGCTATCATTACACTCACAACCTCGGGTTGTAAGTCGGATCTCCTTTCCCTCATCTCACCTACGTTCCCTCCTCTCTTTGTCCCCTTCCCACCCCCGTCCGCTCACTGTCCGCATATTTTGGTACCAGAATTGGTTTTTGAACGTTTCTGTGATACCATACATACTATTTCCTGGAGTCACTAATTTGGTTGATAGACTTAACTTACCAGCCTGTAAAGGCACAAAAGTGAGAGTGTTGTATTTTGGGTTCGTTCTCAGTATTCTACGGGAAATAAGTTCTACAAAGTATTTTTGTGACCGTGAATATATTTTATAGGTAGAGAACTATATTAAAGTTTTGTCAGAAGTAAGCTCTAAATTAATACCTTAATGATTTATTAATGAAGCCTGCTCTACTCTCACGATTTTAGAGGCAATGCATAAAGTTCCGCAATGTGGTAGAAACAGAACGGATACGTAGGATAATCTACGTATGTGAATATATGCTTTATGTTGTGCTCAAAGGAAGATGTACATCTAATATTTATTCGTTACCGCTAATGTGTCCCATTCTGTGTAAGGGTTTTCTGTCTGTTTATGCGGTTTTACCATTGCTTCGTCTGATTTTTAAGGAACTGTTTTATACTTCCTGTGTTATCTGAAACATATGAAACTTTAATAACTTGCCATGTTGTATGTAGTTGTCTTTTATTTTCGGCTTTAGGTAATGATTTATACTGGACTACGCGGTTTATCACTATTCAGCGCCTGACTTTATATAATCTGTTGTGTTGGCAAAAGAGCCAACACCGTGTTACTAGTAGAGGCCGGAATGCACGCGTTTTAGCTCACGCAGACTGGCGTGAGGAGGGAAGAACTATACTGACGTGAGGTCTGGAACATGACAAGGAATTAGAATTCTGAAAGCAGAAGTAATTACTTTGATACTTAATTTTAATCCATTAACGATGAACGTTGCTCTTGACGGTACATGATTCACAATATTATCGGTTCAGATTATAGTAACTGAATAGGGCGCCTTGTTGGTCGTAGCAAATGACGTAGCTGAAGGCTATGCTAAACTGTCGTCTCGGCAAATGAGAGCGTAGGTAGTCAGTGAACCATCGCTAGCAAAGTCGGCTGTACAACTGGGGCAGGTGCTAGGGAGTCTCTCTAGATTAGACCTGCCGTGTGGCGGCGCTCGGTCTGCAATCACTGATAGTAGCGACACGCGGGTCCGACGTATACTAGCGGACCGCGGCCGATTTAAAGGCTACCACCTAGCAAGTGTGGTGTCTGGCGGTGACACCACATTCCTCCCCCGCAAATCGGCGTACGGTTGTGGTATAAGGCCCCCGCCTGCGGTGGGTAGCACCCCATGTTGACGTATGCGACGAGGTGGGGAGCCTAACAAAAGGCGAGGCTGTGCCACCCGCACCCTGCCATTCGGACCGCTTGGAGCAAGGGAACTGCTGAAAACCTAGTCCAAGGTGCACGACAACATGCGGTGTATGCGCCCGTAGAGAGACAGGAGGGGCCGAAGGGTCGACCTCCATCGGGCCGGGGCACCCGACGGGCGAAGACGACATATGGTCCGGAGCGGGCAAGAGTTCCATGTCGGAGGACAACTGGTCACGGGGAGTGATCTGCGGCGCATGACGCAGGGGGGCGCCCGGCGGCTGCAGCGACGCGTCCACTGCGGGCGTCGCTGGCGGGAGAACAGGCGGCGGCGGCGGTGGCGGCGCGTCGCCATGGGGAAAAATGGAAGGCATGGGGTTGAGGCGAGCCAGTAGATGGGCCCCCGGGGCGCTGACCAAACAGCACCGTCGCTTAAAGCAGACGGGGAGCGGCAGATACTGTGCGACGACAGAGGCGCAGCTGATTGAGATGCCGGCGCACCTCACCAGAGCCCCCTAAACCAGATACATAGCGCGTCCGAGGCAGCGAAGAATGCGCCCTTCGAGCCAACGCCGTGAACCTCGATAGTGACGGTAGTAGACAACGTCGCCTGGGGCAAAAGCGGGTGTCTGCCGCTGCACAGGAACCTGAAGCGGCGGATGTAGCAAAGACAAAAGGTTCGATGATGACCACCGTGGAACAAGTCAGCTGGCGAGCGACCATCTCGGGGCTGAGAGCGATACGAGGACAAAAAGAGCAATAACGTGTCCTCCCGAGAATGCGACTCTTTCAACTTCAACAACTGTGACTTGAAAGTCCTGACCAATCGTTTAGCGGCACCGCTTGACTGTGGCGAAAACGGCACGGACATCAGATGTTGAATATCATTGGCCTTGCAGAATGACTGAAGTTCTGCAGACATGAATTGTGGGCCATTGTCGGAAACAATTGTCTATGGAAGACCTTCAATGAAAAAGATAGCATATTACGCTTGGATAGTGGCAGATGAGGTCATAGAAGACGTCCGGACAACAAGAGGAAAATTACTGAACGAATGTATCACAACCAACCATCAAGCATTCCAGAATGGACCAGCAATATTGATGTGTAAGCTCTGCCAAGGGAAAGTGGCTTTTGGCCATGCAAAGAAGTTCCGCGGTGGTAATGATTGTGGTTCGGCACACAACATGCAAGAGGAGCACATATTCGTAATCGCGGCATGATTCCGAACCAAGTACAGTGCTGACGAGCAAGTTGTTTCGTTCTCACTATACTCCAATGTCCTTGGTGGAGAAGCTTTAAGACAGAGGACGGTAACGAACGTGGGAACACGACCCTTGACTGACCATTATCAGAACGCAACAGCAAAACACCACGACGAATAAAAAGTCTCTCCTTGTGAGCAAAATATCGGCGAAACCACCGGGTCCCCGATCCGTGACTTTGACAAGGGCCATTGCGTAGCAACAAAACGCAGAACGGTAGCAAGGACAGGGTCGGCAGTTGTGGCTGTAGCTACACGACAAAAATCAACCGGAAACGATTCGACAACGTCATCCGTTTCCGAATCAATAAACAAGTTCGGAGGAATCGGATGCCCTATCCTCAGCAATAGGCAAATGTGACAACGCATCGGCGTTTCCGTGCTTAGCAGTTGACCGATACAAGATATCGTAGCGGTACTGCGAGAGGAAAATAGACCAGAGAATGAATTTCTGCGCTGTACGTGGAGGTAGAGGCTTGTTCGGATGAAAAAGCGATGTCAAAGGTTTGTGGTCTGTGATTATGGTAAAGGGACGACCATACAAGAAGTCATGAAACTTTGTAACACCAAATACGAGAGCCAATGCTTCTTTCTCTATCTGTGAATAATTTCTTTGCGCAGACGAGAGCAATTTGGACGCAAAGGCAATAGGGCGAACGTGCGAGCCATCTTTGTGCGCAAGTACAGTACCGATCCTGAAATCCGATGCATCCGCCATTAACAAAAGGGGATTCCGGGGATCGAATGGCACAAGGCAAGTACTGGAAAGCAACGCCGATTTCAACCGGAGAAAGGCGCGTTCGCATTCCGTCGTCCGGACGAACGGAACACCTTTACGGCGTAAGCGATGAAGCGGATCCGAAATGGAAGAGGCATGCGGCACATATCTGTGATAATAGTTGATTTTTCCCAGCACACTCTGTAGCTGCTTCAAATTCTGTGGCGCAGGCAAGTCTTGTATGGCACGGAGGTGCGTGGGACTGGGATGTATGCCTTGGGCATTGAGTACATGACCCAGGTATGGTAAGTCACGAGCAAAAAACACACATTTGTCCTTCCGTAAGCGAAGACCATTTTGTCGCAAGACCTGAAATAATGTTCTAAGAATGGCTAAATGTTCTTCTTCCGTATTTCCGAAGATAACAATATCGTCCAGATAGTAGGGACCGACACAGACACAGACACAGTTTGTAGATATTGCTGAAACAATGCAGGGGCGGATGCACACCCGAATGGCAGTCGTTTGAATTGATACAAACCAAGATGCGTGTTAACCACTAAAACGCGCTGGGATTCTTCGTCCACCGATATTTGCACGTACGCTTCTGCTAGGTCCAGCTTAGAAAAATATTTACCCGGGCACAGTTTGTCAAAAAGATCTTCAAGAAAATTGTTCAAATGGCTCTGAGCGCTATGGGACTTAACATCTGTGGTCATCAGTCCCCCAGAACTTAGAACTACTTAAACCTAACTAACCGAGGGACAACACACACTATAACACTCCTGTTTGCTACTACTGTACCATAACCTTAAAGCTGGAAACAAGTTTTGAAATAAATCTATTTTGTTATAGCAATTATGGTGTAAAGCAACAGAGCAGTGTTACCCTCTGAGAGGAATTTTGTTATGTTGACCGTGTGTTCCTAACTGAGATGGCTTATCGGAGATGAAAGTCAGAATTACGTAAATATTTAAACAGTGACAAACAAAATTTTGCGTATCTGCACTGTTTAATGGATAAAGAAAACGGTCACCAGCCTAACTAGGCAAGAGAATGATTAACATTCTCGTTTAAGAAAGTAGGTATAAGTAACTATAAAGGACAAACACAACCTAGACTTGGCCTCACGCGAGTGCAATGAACTCTGACACATACATATGTTTTAAGATTGAAGCTAACAACTGGAGCAGCACAAACTATTTGCAAAATTATAAGAGGTACAGAAAAACACTATCACTTTCAGGGGCTTATACAAACTGAATGGTCTTTATAACGTTATTATTACTATGCACTGTAGAATCATTAATTGGATATAGGTTAAGCCTCTCTCAATTAAATACTTTACTATTTAAAATGAAAGTTATTTGGAACCTACTAACAGGTTGCTTCTCATTATCATTTGAATAAAGAAATTATGTTTTTTTTATAATTAGTGGTCTTCCCATTACTTGTTACCCAGCATTAATACAATAGACAAACTGTGGATCCTGTTATATTATTAATATGCACTTCCTATACACAAGAGAAACATATATAACGTTTTACAACTGCAGTTTTCCACTTTCACTACAGTGAGACACAATGTTGACAAAATTTCAAGAGACTGACTCACTTTTCTCAATTTACTACAGATATCAAGGTGATCATTTGCTAAACAAAACTTTAGAAGCCTCAGTCTTAAGAACTTTTACTTTTGCAGTTGGCAACAGCGCTTTAATAAGCAGTTTTAATAGGAAAATTATTTTCAGCAAACAACATTTACTTTAACTCACTCTCTTGCCACATTAACTTTAACTTCCTTTTTACTAAGTTCAAGAGGCATTAATTAGCAAACTCTAGGCTCTAATTTCTTTCAGTATGGACACTCGGAAATCACTTTAGTTCAAACGGAGAGGAACCTGAGAGGTCTTATGATGAGGAGAAAAATCAAGGTTGGTATATAAATTCAGATATAAATTACCTTATATTTGAACACATCAGCGCATCCATTAAGCTGATCCTTCACTGTACATCATTATAGTATTACGTTACAGTGATTGCGCAACGTCTTGGCAACTGCTTGTTGGTAGGTGGATTCGCAGACACAATTGCTGGACTCTGTCATTTCTTGGTGGCGACGACAGATACAAATTCCAGAATAGTTCCAGCTATTTATCCATCCATCCGAGGCATTGGAAAGCGGCAGGAAAAGCCTCTCTCGGAACCAGCACGATATGCAACATTTACATGACAGTGCACGGTTTGGTAGCTCATTTCCGATTCGTAGCACGTCCCGACTGGTAGCTCGTCCCCGACTGACTATCAGTTCCACCTTTTCTTCATAGGCCAGCCACAATTTGTGCGCGCTACACAGTTCCGTTCCCGAGGGGAACCACAACAACTTTTACATAAAGAATAACTAAGAATCCTAAGTGAGGATCAGCAGTTTACATAACATCAACCAAATACATTAAATAAAACAGAACATTTACACATATTGATATTTCTACCAAAAATTATTCACACAAAATTACAATCATATACAGTAAGTTTTGTTGCCTCCAAATGGGACAAAGCATTTAAACGACAGATATACCACATTGCATAGAATCAGACCATGACTGACAGTTTTTACAAAGAAAGGAGTATACAATTTTGTGTTATCTATTGAAACAAACAGATTTACAGAAGCACAGCAATGTAACATTAAATGAAACAAAAGCAAAATAAGTCAGTACAGCATTTTAGGTATGGTGTTACACATGCCCCATGTTTCGTTGAAGTTTCCCGTCAGGGATACTTCAAGGAAACATCCATAACACCTAAGTGGTGTTGGTGCAAAAAAAAAAAAAAAAAAAATTATACCATCCAACTTCAGTTGGGACAAAAAAATACATATTACAGATATACAGTACACAATCTAACAACTTCATTCATTTCTTCCCAAAACATTTTCAAAAATAAGACATTTACAGTAATTTTCATTTTCAGACTGGTTTAAGGAAACTAATTTTGCATCGTTACACAAGATATCTTTAAGCATGTTCATTTCATACACATACAGTTCAAAAAACAAACAGTACACAAACTAATCTACACATTAGTAGAACAGGTATAGCCTCCAAATAAATTTAAAAAAATATGAGCACATATACAATAGCACAGAACATTCTAACTCAGCAAAACAGAAGTTTGTCTTTCAATGTTTTTAAAGAATGTAACTTTTAGAGACACACAAGTATACTCATGATCACAGTACATTTGGCAAGGTTCAGCAATTAATGAAATATTGAAAAATTCAGTTTGCATCCACATATGTACTAATATTTACACAAAACAGCTATGAGAACTTTTCCCAACTGACTCTTTAAATACAAAAGTAACTTTTCGAGGTTTTCTCAAAACAATTAACTTCAAAGCTGCTCTTCATTAATAGCAGTCCAAAATGTTTGTTGCACATAAACACATTAACCTATTCAGATCCTATCTTTAATCATCACTGCTGTATTTTTGAAACAAGGCAGTCAAAAACAAACATCTACATCCATTTGAATAAAAATGCATATATACTTTATAATGTTTCACTGACTTCAAAAAGAATAGTCAGTTCATAACACATTGACCAATAAACCTAACTACTTCACTGCTTGCCTCAGCACTAGCAGTCCATGTTAGTCATTCTGCCCATTATTGGTTTGGCAGTATTTGTATGTAAACATTTAGACACAAAAACACAATTTAGATTAAGATTACTAAAAGACACATTCTTAAATTAATTCACTGCCTCATCCTCTAGGTATGGCAGTTCGTGACAACTTATCAATGTCTTGCCCCACAATGGCAAGTCCTTTGGCTACTGCTCACATAGCATATTTGGTAGCCCTCAACTTCAGGACCACAACATTTTTATTCTTTTGTCTTATTTTGCTGCCCAACAACATATTTTTGAGCAGTTTATTATCATCATCTCCAAGTTTTTCATCGTTCTGTCACACTTTTGGTACAAATTGCCTCAATGGTATAAAACATAAAACCTGCAACTTTGAAACAGCAATTAGACACTGGTAATATTAAATCTTCCTTTACACCATGACAAAATCAGGTAATATACACATGCTTAATCAAGAAAAATTTAAATAACATTTTTGGCATAATGACAATGTTCAGGGGTTATTTGAGAGTCCCAGATTCTTTTTCTCCCCATTTTCTTACTCAGTAATATTTCTTTTAAAGTCAGTAATCAATTTTAACTACACATTTAGGTCATAAGAAATGTCAAGCTCAGAACAATAATTTTACATCCCACTGCAAGGGATTTCTGCCCACTTTTGGTGGCACTAAACACATACATCTCACATCTACTTTCCAGACATTAATCAGGTTTATCTCCTCAACTTTAAAACACACAAAGTTTTTCAACATCATAATTATCCCTATTTTCAAAAAAAACCATTTACATTCAGTCATATTATAGTATTCATTTACCTTGTTTTCAGTATTCTTACCTTTTCTCATCCATATTTCTCTTTCCAATTACTTTTCCTTTACATTTTTCCTTTACAATACCCACTATACTTTCATTATTCTTGGTGTGCCCAATGTAATTACTCATTTACTTGTCCACAAACAATACACAGTATCTTACATTATTTCTACACTTTTCAGTTTATTCTGATAGAGAAGAAGGAAAGAAGATAGTAAAAGTTCTGAATGATGAAGAGGAAGGTTGGCAGCACGAAAGGAAATGGAAGTATTGCTGGCAATGACTCGGGTCCCTAGTGCTCGTCAGACACTTGACAATGCAAAGGGTGCATGTCCCCTGAGGCAACAACCCTCATTTGAGGACATGTATCTTTAAGTAAACCACATAATGCAAACATAAGCCTTTTCGGATTTTTAAGTATATTAAAAATAAATTATTATCTTGTGGAGTTCTTTGCACTTTCATTAAGTTACCATAAGCATCATTATTCCTAAAGTTGTAAGGTTTGCCACACTACATGCCCCTACCTTTATAATTGGGCTGACAACAATAAGTGTTCAATAGAAAATAAACAGTTCTCAAGCAAAGTCAAACAGTACACTACAGTAAATAAGCAACAAACTGCCACAGGCCTCAAGGTCAACAAAACAATAATTCACTTTCAGGTAACACTCAGATACAATAATAAGTCATGCATTATATTAACAATATATATACATACAGTATCCTGCCCCCAGTCTCTTTATTAACAAGGCAGTCTTTTATGGTTCATAAAACATTTACTTAAGTCTGGTGGCTTTTTAGGCCTCCTATTTTCTACATCTTTTACTAAGCTATTCAGATCTTGCCAACGTTTTGTTTCATCAGGTGGCTTTTTAGGATTTGGAATTCCAAAGTCTTTAGCAAGGTACAACATTTCCTGTTCTGCTATCATTTTATCAGGTGGTTCTTTTAGTTCCTGTAATTCACACTTCTTCAAAACATTTGTTAAGGCCTGCCCCAGTGGAGTATCATCTGGAGGTTCCTGCAAGTTCTGCCCTGTGTTACATTACAGAATAATTCCTTCGGTTTTGGCCCAGTTTCACTTTCTGTATCTTGCTTTGGTAAAATGTCACTAATTTTCTCATACCCTCTTTCAGTAAAAGTGTATTCACTTTCGTTTACACCTGAAAATTCATCTTCACTAGAGTCATCACTACTCTCTTCCTTACCACCAGATTCACTTAAGTATGCGACTTTTGAACAATAGGGAAAGTTAGTACATTCATTCTTATCTATATTCATATATCCTTCATTATCTGAACTATCACTGATTTCATTTTCGTCATCAGATTCTAGCAGGAAAGCAACTTTTAGACAGTGGAGCAGATTATCACTAAATTTTTCAGCCACTTCGTTTTTCGACTCATTTTCTACACAATGTACACCGTTTGGACACTCAGGTACTTCCGTTGAATTACTATGAACGTTGTCTGCCTTAGTTTCGTACATAGTATACTCATCATATACATTGATAACCTTCGTTTCACTGATTCCTTTACTATCAGTTTCAGATAATCGTGCGAAATCCCTACCAGACCCTTCTACATCAGAGCCACAGAACACCCTTCCATCAACAATAATTTCACCTGCACTGTTTATAATGTCATGTTTACTAACGTCCACCTTTACATCACTTTCACCTATTATTGGTTGTGCACACGTCTTTTATGTGGCATATTTCATCATACCCTCACCCACAGCTACGTCTTTGACCTCATACACATAATTAACAGTACAAATATCCTCCTTTTCACTCGCATTTTCTGGCTCACTTTCATTTTTTAATAATACCTTATCACACGATTCTGACATTGAAAGATCATCATTGAAAGACATATCAATTTTTTCGATAATTCTGTTGCATTGCATTTCGATTTGTTTACTTTGTGCTGCCCATTGTGTAGAAATATCGTCATAGAGCGCTGCCAATTGTGTAGAAATATTGTCACTTTGCGCTGCAAATTGCGCAGACAGCATCCTAATCAAATCGGTCATATCTGGTGTCTTTTCACTTTTGGTTTCTACTGCATTTTCGTGTTCACGTCTTCCTTCCCTTGCTGTTTCCGGTGATTCGAACATATACCTCGATTCGTTAGCATAGCCATTGTCTTTAGCAACATCGTCTGTTTCATCTTGTTTAGTGTGTAAAATGTTCGTAGCTTTGATCGGTTTGTTTACGTCCGCCTGTACTCGCTCGTCGCGTGTAGTGCCATCTATTGTTAAGTAGTCAAACCTGCTACTGGCTACAATCTGTTCCTGCTCGTCTGGGTTTATTTCTAGTTTCCTGTCCATTTTAGCTATTATTAAGTACTGATGCCTTCAATTTTCAATTTAAGCTGAACTTTCACTATCCGTTCTGTCAACTAATGTACAGGTTCGTGCCGCTGGACGTTTTATGTTCACTCCATGTTTGTAAAATGCTAACTACTTATAATTTTTTCCGTCTGTAGCTGCAAACTGAACAACGTCCTGTAACGCGGCGCGACGTATAACACTACAGCAGCATTTACATAGCTTACGTAATGATATACCACATTTGGTTTATTGTTTATTATGCCCCAACAGAACAAATAGTCCTGTCACGGATAAGCCACTTATAACACTCCTGTTTGCTACTACTGTAACATAACCTTAAAGCTGGAAACAGGTTTTGAAATAAAACTATTTTGTTATAGCAATTATGTTATAAAGCAACAGAGCAGTGTTACCCTCTGAGAGGAATTTTGTTATGTTGACCGTGTGTTCCTAACTGAGGTGGCTTATCGGAGATGAAAGTCAGAATTACGTAAATATTTAAACAGTGACAAACAAAATTTTGCCTATCTGCACTGTTTAATGGATAAAGAAAACGGTCGCCAGCCTAACTAGGCAAGAGAATGATTAACATTCTCGTTTAAGAAAGTAGGTATAAGTAACTATAAAGGACAAACACAACCTAGACTTGGCCTCACGCGAGTGCAATGAACTCTGACACATACATATGTTTTAAGATTGAAGCTAACAACTGGAGCAGCACAAACTATTTGCAAAATTATAAGAGGTACAGAAAAACACTATCACTTTCAGGGCTTATACAAACTGAATGGTCTTTATAACGTTATTATTACTATGCACTGTAGAATCATTAATTGGATATAGGTTTCGCCTCTCTCAATTAAATACTTTACTATTTAAAATGAAAGTTATTTGGAACCCACTAACAGGTTGCTTCTCATTATCATTTGAATAAAGAAATTATGTTTTTTTTATAATTAGTGGTCTTCCCATTACTTGTTACCCAGCATTAATACAATAGACAAACTGTGGATCCTGTTATATTATTAATATGCAATTCCTATACACAAGAGAAACATACACTTAGCAAACATGAGTATATAACGTTTTACAACTGCAGTTTTCCACTTTTACTACAGTGAGACACAATGTTGACAAAATTTCAAGAGACTGACTCACTTTTCTGAATTTACTACAGATATCAAAGTGATCATTTGCTAAGCAAAAGTTTAGAAGCCTCAGTCTTAAGAACTTTTACTTTTGCAGTTGGCAACAGCACTTTAATAAGCAGTTTTAATAGGAAAATTATTTTCAGCAAACAACATTTACTTTAACTCACTCTCTTGCCACATTAACTTTAACTTCATTTTTACTAAGTTCAAGAGGCATTAATTATCAAACTCTAGGCTCTAATTTCTTTCAGTATGGACACTCGGAAATCACTTTAGTTCAAACGGAGAGGAACCTGAGAGGTCTTATGATGAGGAGAAAAATCAAGGTTGGTATATAAATTCAGTAATAAATTACCTTGTATTTGAACACATTAGCACATCCATTAAGCTGATCCTTCACTGTACATCATTATAGTATTACGTTACAGTGATTGCGCAACGTGGTGGCAACTGCTTGTTGGTAGGTGGATTCGCAGACACAATTGCTGGACTCTGTCATTTCTTGGTGGCGACGACAGATACAAATTCCAGAATAGTTCCAGCTATTTATCCATCCATCCGAGGCATTGGAAAGCGGCAGGAAAAGCCTCTCTCGGAACCAGCACGATATGCAATATTTACATGACAGTGCACAGTTTGGTAGCTCATTTCCGACTCGAAGCTCGTCCCGACTGGTAGCTCGTCCCCGACTGACTATCAGTTCCACCTTTTCTACATAGGCCAGCCACAATTTGTGCGCGCTACACAGTTCCGTTCCCGAGGGGAACTACAACAACTTTTACATAAAGAATAACTAAGAATCCTAAGTGAGGATCAGCAGTTTACATAACAGCAACCAAATACATTAAATAAAACAGAACATTTACACATATTAATATTTCTACCAAAAATTATTCACACAAAATTACAATCATATACAGTAAGTTTTGTTGCCTCCAAATGGGACAAAGCATTTAAACGACAGATATAATACATTGCATAGAATCAGACCATGACAGACAGTTTTTACAAAGAAAGGAGTATACAGTTTTGTGTTGTCTATTACAACAAACACATTTACAGAAGCACAGCAATGTAACATTAAATGAAACAAAAGCAAAATAAATCAATGCAGTATTAGAGCTATGGTGTTACAACACATCCATGTCCGAGGCATGACTCGAACCTGCGACCGTAGCAGTCTCGCGGATCCAGACTGAAGTGCCTAGATCCGCACGGCCACACCGGCCGTCAAAAAAAGATCTTCCGGGTGGGGTAAAGGAAAAGTTGCAATCACAAGTTGTGGATTCACTGTTGCCTTGAAGTCCACACAATGTCTTAATTTTTCCCGTAGGTTTTGGCACAATTACTAAGGGTGATGCCCAGAGAGAAGCCTGCACACGTTCAATTACACCTAGTGCATCCAAATCGTGTAATGTTTTTGCGACCTCATCACGCAATGCGTAGGGAGCATTGCGCGCTCTGAAAAATTTCGGTTGCGCGTTTACTTTCAGTTCCAATTGTGCTTTATAGTTCTTAGCACAACCGGGCCCGGTGCAAAAATATCTGCAAATTCTTAACATAGACGGAAACACTGTCTGAAGGTACAGTGTGGTTGCCTGTAGGACATGATTTAATATAGACAAGTTAAGCAACTGAAATAAATCGAAAATAAACATGTTCACTCCAGAAGAAGAACGAAGGACGTAAAATGACACAAGTTTTGTTTGTCCTTTGTATGTTGCAAGAAGGCTGCACTGTCCTAACACAGGGATCTCTTGACCTGAATAGCTAGTTAACTTAAAAAAAAAAAAAGAATTGGTTCAAATGGCTCTGAACACTATGGGACTTAACATCTTAGGTCATCAGTCCACTAGAACTTAGAACTACTTAAACATAACTAACCTAAGGACATCACACACATCCATGCCTGAGGCAGGATTCGAACCTCCGACCGTATCAGTCGCGTGGTTCTGGACTGAAGCGCCTAGAACCACTCGGCCACCAAGGGCGGCGATGAGGCATCGATCTTCTTTGGGGATGATCAGGACGGTGCGACCTGACCCATCTAGTCGTGTTCTAAAGCCTTCCGTGAACCATTCTCCACACAGCCGTTGCACTGCCGAAACGCCGTAAGTCACATGAGCAGCAGTTTACCGGATGGATGCATCACATTCTCTCATACCAATAACGTGTCATCTTTCAGACTCACTGATTTGACGGTACGGTTCTCGCTGACGTCTGTGACGCTTCCTGTTCTCCTGCTCATGTCGGACTGATCCATTACCTTCGTTTTATATGGACAACGAGAGGCGCAGGTACATTTTACGGTACGTGGTACTGCGCCGCGACATCTATGTTGACCGTGAACTCGCAGGCCGACATGGTTATAGTGCTAATGATTTCTTCAGAAAATACTAATGTACATGTCCTGTGAAAATGAACTTTCTGTCTCTACTTATTCAAGGTGTTCTTTTTTTCTGAACATTAATACATAAAGAGCGGTCCAAAAAATGTTTAAAAGTCAATAACTTTCAAACTAATTGACGGAACTGTCTCATTTTTAGTGAAAGTGTAGCTTTAAGTCCAACTTAAAGATATCACTGTAGGTGTTCGAGATGGTTACCATTAACATCCACACACAAACGATGCTACTGAACTGCAGCACGAACAACTGACTGCAACGTGTTCAGTTAATTCAAAATGGTTCAAATGGCTCTGAGCACAATGGGACATCACTTCTGAGGTCATCAATCCCCTAGAACTTAGAACTACTTAAACCTAAGTAAACTAAGGACGTCACACACATCCATGCCCCAAGCAGGATTCGAACCTGCGACCATAGCGGTCGCGTGGTTCCAGACGACAGCGCCTCGAACCGCTCGGCCACTCCAGCCGGCTGTTCAGTTGGATATTTGCATATGAAAGGACGATGGATTCTCGAAGTTCACCAAATTTGCATGGCTTTTGTCGATAAATGACATCCTTTAGTGTTCCCCACAGGTAAAAGTCCAGAGGAGATAGGTCTGGGGAAAGTGGTGGATACTCCATAGCACCTCTACGGCCTATCCATCTACCTGGTAGATTTTCGTCGAGATACGACCTAACACGATTTTGGTAGTGGGCTGCGGCACCATCCTGTTGAAAGTAAGCTCTTCCGTCTCCATACAAGTCTCGGATGGCAGGTAAAACGGATGTCTGAAGCTTCTGAAGGTAGACCTCACCGGTAACTGTGCTGGTGGAAGATAGATAGGCCGTAGAGGTGCTCTGGAGTATCCACCACGTTCCCCAAACCTAACTCTTCTGGACTTTTACCTGTGAAGAACACTAAAGGGCGTCGTTTATCGATAAAAGCCATGCAAATTGGATGAACTTCGAGAATCCATCGTACTTTGATGTGCAAATATCCAACTGAACAGCTGGCTGCAGTGGCCGAGCGGTTCCAGGCGCTACAGTCTGGAACCGCGCGACCGCTACGGCCGCTGGTTCGAATCCTGCCTCGGGCATGGATGTGTGTGACGTCCTTAGGTTAGTTAGGTTTAGGTAGTTCTAAGTTCTAGGGGACTGATGACCTCAGAACATAAGTCCTACAGTGCTCAGAGCCATTTGAACCACTTCGAACCAACTGAATACGTTGCAGTCAGTTGATTGTGCTGTAGTTCGGTGGCATCGTTTGTGTGTGGTTGTTAATGGTGACCATTTCGGACACCTACAGTGATACATTTAAGCTGGACTTTCAGCTACACTTTCATCAAAAATGAGACAACTCCGTCAATTAGTTTGCCAGTTATGGACTTTTAAAGAGTGGATACATTTTTTTGGACCCCTCTGTATACTCTGACTTGGCGGAGTCCCCAGCGGCAGACCAAGACAGCCTGGGAAAGAAATTTCCCCGTCGGAACTTGACAAGAGGGTGCGGTGTCCTCGCAGCGGACACATGCCAACCTGTCGGCACTCTAGAAGTGCGGGGAGGCCAGGGAAAGGGACACTTGTGCTCGCTTATGGCACTCTGCGGGCGCAGGCTTTTCCCCGAGTTGCCCCCTGATAAATGGAATGAGGCCGCTTTTGGCGGAGCTGCAGCCGCGGCCGGTGCTTACGTGCTGAATAAATAACGGGTGTTTCCGGGAGCAGGGGCGGGTATATTTCAGTTTGTCTCTGGAGTGCCGTGTGTGCGCCGTTACGGGGCGCCCCGAACACGGGAAGGCCATCTGGCCGTGCCCGGCCCGCACTCTCGGCGAGCTGCTGCGACAATTTCTCGCAACTTGCTGGCACAGTGGGCGGGCTGGTGGGAGGGGCGAGGGCCTCTGCAGGAGGCGGCAGAGGCGCCACCGTGCGGTCGGCGACCTCCGCGCCGAGGAGGCGGCGCCCACTTTGTCTGCACCGGGGATCTGCGGCACCTTTCTCTTATTTTTAATTGCCGTACCAGTTGTTTGCGCAACTTTCTGCAACTCTTCAGCGCCCTGTTTGCTGAGAGGAGAGAGAAAAAAGAAGGAGAGGCGGGCGGAGGAGTGAAAACAGCTGCTCCTTCCAGAGAAAACAAACTCCCGTGTACAATAACCACGCCCGGGCCTTGAGATCTCTTTTCTTCCAATTAACCCGCTCTTCCAGGAAGGGACAAACGAAGAAGGTCGCTGCACCATGACGGTTTAAGTGCCAAATGCGCAGGACTTCAACTGTAGATGGCGACAATGAGATAAAGGACTCGCGTGTTTAGCTGAACACACTACGACGAAATACTTTTTACCAGCTCCCACGAGCTTTCTGCGGTATTTTCTCAACAATGATAGGATTTCGACGGTTGAGAAATTACGTAAGATTTGCCTTCGTGCGACTGCAGCGTGTGAGCTTTGTGGCAGAATTAACTGTCTGACGCAGAGACACACATGTAGAAGTGCGACAGAGGTGTTAATGTCTGTTAGAGGAAACCAGCACTCCAAAACCGTGTGACGTCGGTGCCATTCAGGTGAATTTTTCTTTTGTTAGAACATGATTCCTTCTCTCAGGGATATTATCTGTTGTTATGACTTTTACTCACGTGCATAAGTAAATATTAAAAGGTTTCTTCAAGGGCTATTGTTGTTCATGTACCGACGTTAGATTGTGAACTTTATGACTAAAATATAGCTGCTGTTAACTGAACTGAGTGTAATTTTGTTAATTTCTATTTATCAATTGCAAACCAAGGCTCGAGAGAATTTCGACTGTTGCTGTGGAGCGGCCAAGATGAAACTTACTGATGGAATGTGCATAATTTAAAAAAAATGAGCTTCAACGTAAATTAATTATGTGTTGCAATTTAAAAAGGATCTTACAACGAAATCTCTCGCATTTACAGTTACTGTTAACACTGAAAAATAAATTAATACTTCGGCGCGTAATGGCTGATCAGAGGCTGCATCGGACGATGAGCTTCCCGCAGCGCTAATTACTGAAAAAATGCTTATTAAAAATAATTAGTCACTGACAGAATTTGAGGTGACAACTATTGCAAAGTAAACCTTAAAGTACGTCCTTCCTCCTCGACCGTACAATCGCGTCTCTTCCGATCCTGTATTATCTTAAATAAAGATGCTACTCTTAAACTGTCGCTGCATATATGTTGTTTCAAGAACATTAACTGTATCTTTTATACTACATATATTCATAAAATACGTTAACTACGGTTTACAACCGATAAAAATGTCAATATTTATGTGACGTACCGTCACAACCGGGCAGCCAGCAGTTATACTCTAGAGTGACAAATGCCATGGAAAACCTTCTAATATTGTGCCGTGCAATGCAGCAACTCTACGTGACATGGACTCAACAAGACGTTGGAAATCCCGTGCAGAGATATTGAACCCTACTGCCTTTACAGCCGTCCATAATTACGAAGGTGCTGCCGATGTCGGATTTTGTGCACGAACTGTCCACTCAATTATGTACCAGAAATGTTTGATGGAATTCATGTTGGGAGAACTGGCTGGCCAAGTCACTAGCTCTAAGTGTTCAGAATGTTCTTCAAACAAATCGCGAACAATTGTGACCGGGTGACATGGCGCATTATCATCCATAAAAATTCCACCACTGTTTGGGAACATTAAGTCCTTCAGATTTTTGAGTCATCAGACTGGTTTGATGCGGCCCGCCACGAATTCCACTCCTGTACCAACCTCTTCATCCCAAAGAATTTGCTGGATGTATTCCAATATCTGTCTTACTGTGCAGTTTTGGCACTCTACAGCTCCCAGTAGTATCATGGAAGTCATTCCGTGATGTCCTAACAATGTCCTCTCATCCAGTCCCTTTTCTTTGTCAGTGTCTTCCACATATTCCTTTCTTCTCAAATTCTGTGGCGAACCTCCTCATTTCTAACCTTATCAGTCCACCTAATTTTCAACACTCATCAGTAGCACCACATCTCAAATGCCTCAATTCTCTTCTATTCCATTTTCCCCAAAGTCCGTCTTTCACTGCCATTCAATGCTGTGCTCGAAACGTGCATTTTCAGAAATTTCTTCCTCAAATTAAGACCTATATTTGAATGTAATAGACTAGCTGGAATGTCCTTTTTGTCAGTGCTACTCTGCTTTTGATGTCCTCCTTGCTACGTCCCGTCGTTGATGATGTTTGGTTTATGGGGCGCTCAACTGTGCCGTCGTCAGCGCCACTACAAAGTACCAATTTTTACACAGTCCATTTTTTTCACACTCCAATCTAGTCACTGTCACACATGATGATGATCATGAAATGATGGGGACTACACAAACACCCGTTCCCCGGTCAGAGAAAAATCTCCAAACCGGCCGGGAATCGAACCCGGAACCCTATGATCCAGAGACAGCAAATGTAGCCACTAGACCACGAGCTGTGGACCCGTCCGTCGTTGGTTATTTACTTCGTGAACATCAAACCTAATGTTAAGTTTCTCGCTCTTATTTCTACTACTTCTCATTACTTTCTTCTTTCTTCGATTTACTCTCAATTAGTATGCTGTACTCATTCGATTGTTCATTCCATTCAGCACATAACGTAATTCTTCTTCACTTCCCCTGAGGATAGCAATGTTATCACCGAACTTATCTTTGAAGCCCGTTCACCTTGAATTTTAATTCCCCTCCTGCAACTTTCTTTTATTTCTTCATTGCTCTTATAAACTAAAATCGCGTGTTGCCTGACCGGTCCACGGGTTCCCAGTCGTCTAGAGCCCAACCGATGTGGTAACGAGCTCACGACAGGCGCTACAGACTATATCGCGCTGTTAGCAAAAGCACTGGCACTGGTCATCTGCTGCTGCAGCTTATTAACCTCAAATTTCACCGCAAAGCATACGTTCTTCGTACGTCCGATACTGATTACTTTGGTTATTTCAGGCAGTGTTGTTTGTCTGTTAGCACTGACAACTCTAGGCAAACACAGCTGCTCTCGGCCAGTAAGTGACGGCCGTAGGCCCTGCATTGTCTGTGCTGATATGTAACGTGTCAAATTTTCTATTCTCAGCTCATTCTTGACACTGTGGACCTCGGAATATTGAGTTCCGAAATGGAATGTCTCATGTGTCCAGTTCCAACTACCATTTCCTGGTCAATGTCTGTTGATTCCCGTCGTGCGGCATAATTACGTTGAAAACCCTTGAATCAGCCACGTACGAAAGACAGCTCTGACGATGTAGTACCATTTGGCTACTCGTTACTACCACCATCTGTATATGTGCATATCGCTAACCGATAACTTTTGTCACCACCGTGTGTAACCACTCGACAAATGCTTCGACGAGACAGACTCCGATATCAAAAAGCAAAACGTAATATTGTCATGCGGATGGTTGGACTCACAGCAGCCGGCCAGGGTGGCCGAGCGGTTCTAGGCGCTACAGTCTGAAACCACGCGATCGGTTCGGTCGCAGGCTCGAATCCTGCCTCGGGTATGGGTGTGTTCGTTGTTCTTAGGTTAGTTAGGTTTAAGTTGTTCTAAGTTCTAGGGGACTGATGACCTCCGACGCTAAGTCCCATAGTGCTCAGAGCCATTTGAACCACTAGACACACATCACGCACAGATACGTGTATAACAGAAAACAAAACGATCTTTGGGAGTACGCTCAAAATATTCATACTAAATGTGCCCAGAACATCTGACAATGCATAATGACGCATACTGTAAAATGGAAAACATACATAACACAACAGCTTAGATTCCGCTGCTTGGCTGACGTAGACTGTATGGTCTGTAATGACTTTTTTTTTCCTTTAATTGAATTTGTGTGTCTTACGTCCACTGCGTATGTATAAATATACACACTATATAGGAAATTGTGACCCGTTAGTTGTCTTCCTGTCTCAGCATTATTAGTATTCCAATGGGTTAATTTAATTTCATACGCAGAATAAAAAAAAGAAAAAGACAAATCATATATGTGATTCTGTTGTTAGTCCGGAACCACGCGGCTGCTACGGTCGCAGGTTCGAATCGTGCCTCTGCCATTGGTTGTGTGTGATGTCCTTAGATTAATTAGGTTTAAGTTTTTTCTAAGTCTAGGGGACTGATGACCTAAGATGTTAAGTTCCATAGAGCTTAGAGCTATTTGAACCATTTTTGATTCTGTAGTTATTAGTTCTATTGTTATTAGTGCCATAACTACTACTCGCACTGAATTCTCTGATGCCGAACGCAAATACAGTTTTCATAGTCGTTTCTTTAAATGCTTTAATAGTGCTTTAATAATGAGTATTTAAAAAAAAATCATCCACTAGCTCATCACCTAGGGTGCTACATTTCCAAAAAAATACTGAACGATGTACTTTTCATTTCTGAGCGAGAAACTAAATATCAGTTTCCGTCGTTTGAGCTTCGAAGTTGCGTTTATAAGGATGTTTTGAGAAAAATTTGCATCCCGTATTTTACCCCCTTAGGGATGGAATTTCATACAAATCGATGCCTGCAGTATAAGATGAACACCCTCTCCAAATTTCAAGTTTCAGTCCTTAGAGGTATCACCTGGGTAATGATGAAACAATCAAGATATTTTCTTTTATATACATAGACAAGTTGAATACAATAGACTGATAACTACGAGGGATAAGAAATGACAATCAAGCATAAATAATTAGATACTGAATATTAATAAAATTAAAAACAGCCGACCAGTTGCAATGGATAAAGAATTCTTTACCTAGGTTTCAACAAATTTAAATTTGTCTTCTTCAGAAGGTGGCCTAAGGACAATGAACATCATAGCTTACATTAGAAAAGTATGAAACTTAAGTCAAGAATAGATTTTAACATAAACTAAAGAGCTCTTGCATTACAGAAATATGAGAACGACGACTGGTACTTACAATTTTACATTAGTAAGAACTACTGTACCATCGCCGTTTTTACAAATGTCGGCGTAGATCCATTTGTCAAAATTAAAATATAGCCCTAGAAATAGAGTTTGTCACGTAAATATAAATTAGTACATGGATCTTGCAGAGCTCACAACCGACTGAGTGTAATCGGCCAGCGTAGTTACTTTGCGACCAGGGCAGGTGGTGCTCATGGCGCGAACCATGTGCCAATTGGCGTACAAAAGCAACGTGTAAATTATCAGTATTAGTAACGTCCTTAGATAAAGTAACAATAAAAAGAAGGAAAGCGTTTAACACTCCCGTTATAACAGTATGGGAGCCTTGGTACAATTAATGTAGTAATACATCAAAAAGGCAGGTGGCGCTTACGCCGAGAGAGTTACGCACAGTGGCATATACAGCCAAAATATAAAAATTACATTACTATATTAGTGAAGCCCACAAACGGTATATATATCATAACTTTAAAATTGACAATAATGGCTCTTAAGACAGAATAATAATTTTATTACGTGGAACCGTTGCTGTTGTGCAGCTATGTTTAAAATACTGAATATTATTATGTGCTTTAAGCGATCAGTTATTTTTGTGTCGTTTCCAAAGACACTGTTTGATTTTCCAAAAGAATATTATGTTTTACAGACGACAAATTTTCGACTTTAGCAAGATTTTCTAAGGTGTTCCATTATGTGTTCATCACTCACTTCCTGTCAACATGTTAGTATAATATACTCTCCAGTAAGATGTTGATGAGTAATGAAAGCACTACGGGATATGACGCACAACCAAAAAAAGTTTTTAAAGATCTCAAAATGAGAGTGTTAGCTGTCAAAATCAGTCAATAAGACATGGTTTTTAACGCCACCAAGGCTATAAAAATGTTTTAAAACTTTTATTTTAAGAAAAATTCGCTTTTACGAATGCCCGATGTCTGTTCTTTCGGGCATGTCTGAAAGATCAGAGAGACCGTGTAATCCTCAGCTGTGATACATATTATGCAAATTGAAAGTGGAGGGGAGAGTAAGTAGAGGAAACGGTAGGATTTATTGGTGTCAGCTAGGTTGGGACTTTATGCTCAGTTAAAATGAGTGCTCGACGGGGATTCTAATCCGGAATGTACTGATACCTAGGCACTGCGCCATCCAGTGCAGCTGCGTATTTCGGCATTCTTTCTGGTAGACCCACCATTCCGACCTAGCGCCACTTACCCGCGATCCCCTTCCCTATCCACCATACTCCTACGTTGAGATTCGCACAGGAGGTCGAACATAACTGTGGATCAGTACTGAAGGATTCACAGTGCTAATACTTGGTGCCTGTTCTTTCAGACATGTCCGAAAGAAAAGACACCATGCAGTATCCGCAGCTGTGATAGATGTTATCTGAACTGAAGGTGGAGGGGGAAGACAGAAAACTAAAGGGAAGGAACTATAGATCTCAGCTGCATAGTGACTTTATACGGAACCAGCAGCGACGAGTGAAAATGTTCCCTGGACCTGGATTCGAACCCGAGATCTCGTGCTAAGTTGCGTCTTTCTTTTACTTTTACTTTTGGAGGAACGTTACGGGTGACCAAAAGGAGCGGTAGGGACAAAGTGGGCAATGATCTCAACCCAAGACCTGGCCACAATTACTGGTCCTACCCCACATGAACTAAGGAAAGTGTAGGTAAGGTAGAACAGAGGTACAATGAACATCAACGGTTTATTTATTTCAACTTTTATTTTATTCATTTTTCTTTAGATTTTTTAATTGTTTCCTTTTTACTGTTACGTTTTATTTTTTTAATGAACGTTAATACCACCGAGAATAGCAGTGAAAAGAAGGGCGCAGCAAGGCGTCAACGTCAGTGAGACTATCGAAACATATTTTTTCGAAGAGAAACATTCTGTTTACCAGAGAACGTCAGGGAGGCAAGCGCATCAGACAAAGTCGGGCGAAGGTCAGTGTTCGGAGGTGGACGCTGCTGGAGACGGAGACAGGGAAAGACGTCGCATCGTCAGGTGCCAGGGCGCCAGAGGACAGCGCATCATCAGTAGCAGGTTCGTCATTCGATGCACACATCCGAGCGAGGCACTCATCAGAAGGGGTACGAAATTATCTCGTCCGTTTCCATATCGGATAGCGAGCGGCTGTCGTCCGACATGTGACCAGACGGCAGGAAAGTGGAGGCTGGTACAGCTGCGTGATCAACAATCATTGGAGCGGGCTGGACAGCTTGCGTCGGATGACGGCCATTTCCATTGCTACTGGCTCCGGTGGAAGAGAGACAGGCAAAACGTCAGTCGCTTCGTAGAGAGAAGTCGACGCCTGTGCCAATTGATTCACAGTAGGCGCAGCCGGCAGCGTCTCTCCGGACGTTTAAGATAGAGGTAACACAGTGGGCCCCACAGGGAGAGCGAAGCATTTGCATCTGTACAAGTCTACGTCGGAGACATTCAGACCACACATGGCCACTACCTAAACAAGTGCACTGCTGGTCATCGTACATTACGACTTCTCGGCGGCCGGCAATTACCAAACAGGAAAGCACGTACTTCCTCAGTTCCAATTTTATCTGCTGCACACCCTTGAGGACATGGTATGTTACGAACATCTTCCACAGCAGTGTGATTGACGACTTTACCGTAAGGTATAAGTTGGCCACCACAACGTCCGACGGCACCACAAACGAGGGTTCGATAACCCACAGCATTGGAGATCAAAACCAGCGTGATCAACCACAACAACTCCTACATAGCCGTGAGAGTATCGCAACTTGACTCAGGTAGTACTATGCCACCTCACAACGTAGGTGGACACCTCTTAAGTTGCTAGCTTTACGTACACAGTGGTACCAAGGATCGAAATGAATGCCGCGGGAGACTCATTCCGCCCCTTATAAGCCGTTCAACTAGAGTCGTTTATGATACAAATGAAACGTTTATTTAATCGTGCCTCGGCGATAGGAAAACCGCATGATGGTCGGTGAATTTGAACACGAAGACAAGCTGCTACGTGGAAATACACGAACTCGCCACCGCTGGAAAGCAGGAAAAAGGGCGAGACGCAGACGAGACGTGCTCGCCTCACCACTGCCGAAAGAAGACTGCGCCATCGGTCCGGACGGCAACTGGGCGGATTATCTCGCCACGCCTACCGGCCGATGCACTTTAGCACCAAGCACCACCTATCTGCAGTCCCGTCCGTATCCTCGTCGCTGCTGATTACGTGTGAAGTCCCATTGCAGCTGACATCAATAGTTTCTTCCCTTTTCTTTCCTTTATTCCCCTCCATCTTCGATTTACATAACAGAAATTTAACTTTGCAGTAAGGACACACTTGCATTTAACAGAAGTAGACGCCTGTTATCAGGTTTACTTTATAAAGACAAAGTACAGTAAAGAAGCAAAAGAAGTGAAGAGAATAGGTAGGGAGATAGGATGTCTAAAAATAGGGAAGAAAGAAAGAGGATGAGATAGAGACATGTGAATAGCAACGCGCGGGGTTGCCGCGCGGTTACACGCGCCTTACGACGGTTCCCGAGGCGCCTCCCGTCGGAGTTTCGAGTCCTCCCTAGGGCATGGGTGTGTGTGTTGGCCTTAGCGTAAGTTAGTCTAAGTTAGATTAAGTAGTGTGTAGGCCTAGGTGCCGATGACCTCAGAAGTTTGGTCCGTAGGAACTTACCGCCATGTGATTAGCGTGGCTAATTGTGGGTCGCGGGATCGCGGATTCGATTCGCAGAAGGGTCACACATTTTCATGTCCTAAACATTTCATCTGACTTTCATCACCGATAGACGAAAAGGCGTAGAAAGAAGGGACTTGCCCCGGGCAGACGGACGAAGCCTGACGTGGTCCCCACCCAATAAGTTTGCTGGTGGTTGTAGTCCGTTGTGAGCTTTGTTTTTAGGGTTCGTCTTGTATTTTCTTTTTTTTTTAGAATTATAATTGTGCAGTATTTCATATATCAGAAGTACTAGCAGCAGCTTTCTACGACGGTCACAATCATTAAAATTAAATTCAGCCAACCCTCCATACAAGGGTCCTGGCTCGCTCTCAGTTAACAGGCTAAGTTAATAAGTCATCAGAAAAGAACAGCGTTCTCATGCCCTTGGACAAAAATATTGGCTTTACTTGACGGGATGAACAAACGAGAATTATTGAAAAAAATTGCTTTTGAATTCACTGTTTGCACGACAAGGGAGTGACACTGGAAAAGTATCAAAACACATTTGTTTCAAAACGACTATTTTTGATGGCGAAAATATCTCCGTTAGTTCGTCTACAAACAAGGACGCTAGGAATAGTTCGCCAAGTTGATGCTCAATCTGAAGACATTACCACACATAAAGAGTCATCAATGTAGCCAGTCAAAATGGTGTTTTGAAACTTCTTGGCAAATTAAAACTGTGTGCCGGACTCGAACTTGGGACATTGGCCTTTCGCGGGCAAGTGCTCCACCATATTAGCTACCCATGCACGACTCAGGCCCCGTCCTCAAAGCTTTACTTCTGCCAGTATCTCGTCCCCTACCTTCCAAACTTCACAGAAGCTCTCCTGCGAACCTTGCAGAACCAGCACTCCTGGAAGAAAGGATATGACGGAGACATGGCTTGGCCACAGCCTGGGGGATGTTTCCAGAATGAAATTTACACTCTGCAGCGGAGTGGGAACACCTTCGGTTGAAGTGATGCTGGTGAAACGCTTGCATGATCATGCAGCACGTATACGGCACACAAACATGAGAAAAAAAAATTCACTGATTGTATCAGTGCATATATCTCACTGTATTTCTTTTTAAATTTCTAGTCAAAATTTACGTGAAATTAATGAGCCAGGCAGAAAGACAGTATTTATTTACTTTTCAGTCAAGATATGAATCCGCAAACATGAGAGATTCAATGTACGACAAGTCACCTAGACAGAAACAAGAGATCAAAGGGCAAAACTACTGTTAAACGTGTGTTCTTTTAGAGTTAATAACAGTAGAAAAATTGGCTTTTAGATAATTACTTTTTTTAATCCTGTAACGGATGGGTGAAGTACGAAACAGTGCGGTGTCTGTTGAAACGAGGCCAGAGCTAAAAATACGAGCGCTAAGCAAACACGGCGTTAAAAGAACGATACATAGAGGAAGGGTAATTAATTTACCTACTGACAAATAAATGCTCAAATAAGAGTTATGAAGCGTTGCTGTACGTGCACAGAGCAGAAACATTAGTACTGAGTCTTTCTCTTCTACAAACGAAACTATCTATCCACAACCTAAGACGTGATTCCGTTACAATATTTTCCTTTTTCCACAGAAGCGAAATTCATTCCCTGGAGAATGTTTGTGTACATAAGATATATCAAATAACAACAGGTTTGCTTAACAATCTACAACATCTACATTTACAGTATTCAAACCGGGAAAATTAGATCTGCCAAGATGTTTCAGAGAGAAAGACTGCTTACCCCAATTTTACTGCTCTCTATGATAATGGATATATATATTTTCTATTAAGAAATGTATGATTCGGCTCTTTCAAACATTTCTGTTGCCCACTAGTTGCCAAAATTGAGATTGATATGAAATCCAGTATTTTGTTACCCGCTCTACACACTCCAGCAATCGCATTGTCTCCCAAAGCATTTTAAGACTTTCAAAAAGAGAGCTGAAAAGAAGCAGACGCAACAAATATCATTTTGTCCTCTAGTATGATTGAATTAAACTGCATTAAGTCCTACAGTTGCCTTTATTTTGTTTTATTAAGCTATGTTGGCTACAATGAAAGACAACCGGACTAAGCGAACCCCCTTACGGGGAGATAGAACGGAAAATATTTTATTCACGTTTTCGGATTTTTATCTCATTACAAATTTGGCTATTTTCCGAATACAATGATGTATATATAACTTATAAACTCACATGGCAAGTATTTTATTTAATTTTCTTAAATATAATCTACATTGGTTGAAAATGTTAAAATTTTTAGGTGGATTACTTCAAGATCTAATAAAATCGGTAATGTTTTACATAGAATGCTGTCGATTGCTGTGTTATAAAGGTTAAATTACGTATTTGTATTTGTAGCACGGTCAAACACAGTATTGTATCGTTTCGTAGTATAAATTCGCGTTGTATGTCAAAGTGCTAACTTTTTCTGAGGAAAAGTGACGAATAGATTGGTAAATCTCTCAAAAAGTAAAGTATGACGCCGAAACGAAGTCTTTTTAAGAAACGTGGGTTTCATGGTAATAGAATTGGAATAAAGGGAAACACTGTATTCAACATGTGGCGTGTGAAGTTACACACAATGAAATATAGGTAAACTCGCCAGTATCTAGAGAAACACACGTTAGTGCTTCTAAGATTAAAATAAAACGTTGTGATACGCGGTTTTGTCAAAAAGAAAGTGGTGTATATAGTAGGATAGCATATATTCTGGTAGATTTACCCATCCTAACAAGGGTGTTTCCCGTTATAGTCGGAGGAAGGCAACGGCAAACCACCTCCGTTAGGAGGAACTTTTCGACTCTGTAAGAGCAGAACAGGGAATCAGTAATCATAAGGCCGTTGCAGCATCCCTGAATATGGAAGTTAGTAGGAATATAAAAAAGGGAGGAAGGTTCATCTGTTTAGCAAGAGTAATAGAAGGCAGATTTCAGACTACCTAACAGATCAAAACGAAAATTTCTGTTCCGAAACTGACAATGTTGAGTGTTTATGGGAGAAGTTCAAGGCAATCGTAAAATGCGTTTTAGACAGGTACGTGCCGAGTAAAACTGTGAGAGAAATCAACATCGAAATAAGTGTCCAAGGAATAGAAAAGCAACTGGAATCACTCAACAGAGGAAAGTCCACTGGACCTGACGGGATACCAATTCGATTCTACACAGAGTATGCGCAAGAACTTGCCCCCCTTCTAACAGCCGTGTACCGCAAGTCTCTAGAGGAACGGAAGGTTCCAAATGATTGGAAAAGAGCACAGGTAGTCCCAGTCTTCAAGAAGGGTCGTCGAGCAGGTGCGCAAAACTATAGACCTATATCTCTGACGTCAATCTGTTGTAGAATTTTAGAACATGTTTTTTGCTCGAGTATCATGTCGTTTTTGGAAACCCAGAATGTACTATGTAGGAATCAACATGGATTCCGGAAACAGCGATCGTGTGAGACCCAACTCGCTTTATTTGTTCATGAGACCCAGAGAATATTAGATACAGGCTCCCAGGTAGATGCTATTTTTCTTGACTTCCGGAAGGCGTTCGATACAGTTCCGCACTGTCGCCTGATAAACAAAGTAAGAGCCTACGGAATATCAGACCAGCTGTGGGGCTGGATTGAAGAGTTTTTAACAAACAGAACACAGCATGTTGTTATCAATGGAGAGACGTCTACAGACGTTAAAATAACCTCTGGCGTGCCACAGGGGAGTGTTATGGGACCATTGCTTTTCACAATATATATAAATGACCTAGTAGATAGTGTCGGAAGTCCCATGTGGCTTTTCGCGGATGATGCTGTAGTATACAGAGAAGTTGCAGCATTAGAAAATTGTAGCGAAGTGCAGGAACATCTGCAGCGGATAGGCACTTGGTGCAGGGAGTGGCAACTGACCCTTAATATAGACTAATGTAATGTATTGCGAATACATAGAAAGATGGATCCTTTATTGTATGATTATATGATAGCGGAACAAACACTGGTAGCAGTTACATCGGTAAAATATCTGGGAGTATGCGTGCGGAACGATTTGAAGTGGAATGATCTTATAAAATTAATTGTTGCTAAGGCGGGTACCAGGTTGAGATTAATTTGGAGAGTCCTTAGAAAATGTAGTCCATCAACAAATGAGGTGGCTTACAAAACACTCGTTCGACTTATACTTGAGTATTGCTCATCAGTGTGGGATCCGTACCAGATCGGGTTGACGGAGAAGATAGAGAAGATCCAAAGAAGAGCGGCGCGTTTCGTCACAGGGTTATTTGGTAACCGTGATAGCGTTACGGAGATGTTTAACAAACTCAAGTGGCAGACTCTGCAAGAGAGGCGCTCTGCATCGCGGTGTAGCTTGCTCGCCAGGTTTCGAGAGGGTGCGTTTCTGGATGAGGTATTGAATATATTGCTTCCCCCTACTTATACCTCCAGAGGAGATCACGAATGTAAAATTAGAGATATTAGAGCGCGCATGGAGGCTTTCAGACAGTCGTTCTTCCCGCGAACCATACGCGACTGGAACAGGAAAGGGAGGTAATGACAGTGGCACGTAAAGTGCCCTCAGCCACACACCGTTGGTTGGCTTGAGGAGTATGAATGTAGATGTAGACCTTGCCTAGTTGGCGGGGCGATTCTCTCGCATCGTCCCCTAAGCTCCTCGGAGTATGGGACCTCATCGTCATCTCATCATCAACAAAGATCTTATATGAATGTGTAAAATACGTGAAAGGACCAGTTAGTATACATGAAAACAGTGATGTATCAAATGGACTAGCCAGGAAACTTATCATTAATTCTGACAGTTGTAAATATACTCATTCATTTTGGAATTCAGATAAATGTAAAGATAATTATTTTGAAGTAATGTTGTGGGGTTTTATGGATTGAGAGCTATTGGCAAAGGACACACTACTGCGGAAACAATGTGTGCCGTGACGAATAAGCCACGCCCACATTGTAAAATAGACAAGTATACAGGTTTTATTGGAGCTACTGTGGAATCAGTTGAATGTGAGTCAATGAAGGGTGCTGCAAACGAAACTGTTGAAGTAAATGATGGTGTGACTGACATACCAGTAGCTTTTGGTGGCACTTGGCAGAGGTACGGCTACAGTTCTGTACAAGTGGTGATAAGGAGGCCTCTGCAGCTATTGAAATCTTTAAGGCATCTGTGAACAAATGGGGAGTGTGTTACACTAAATTCTTAGGTGATGGAGACTCAAAGGCGTATACCAGTGTAGCAGCCGCTCAGCCTTACGGTGAGAAATTATCACAAAACTGGAATATGTTGGTCACGTCCAGAAGAGGATGGACACGGTGCTAAAGAAACTGAAGCCAAGTTTGAGAGACAAGAAACTTCCAGACGGTAAAACCATAAGAGGCATGCTGACAGACAAAATGAGTGATGAACTACAACAGTATTATGGGATGGTCATTAGAAATAATACTGAGGATTTGTTGAAAATTATGCGCCGGTCTCTGTGGCCAAGTGGTTCTAAGCGCTTCAGTCCGAATCCTGTTACGGTCGCAGGTTCGAGTCCTGCCTTGGGCATGGATGTGTGGGATGTGCTTAGGTTTCTTAAGTTTAAGAAGTCCTAAGTCTAGGGGACTGATGACCTCAGATGTTAAGTCCCATAGTGCTTAGAGCCACTTGAACCATTTTTAAAAATTAAGCAGGCAGAATGGGCTACCTTCTTCCACAGACTGACAACTGATGAAAAACCAGTACACTACCTTTGCCCT
Source organism: Schistocerca piceifrons (assembly GCF_021461385.2). Lineage (NCBI taxonomy): Eukaryota > Metazoa > Arthropoda > Insecta > Orthoptera > Acrididae > Schistocerca > Schistocerca piceifrons. Next base: position 240,536,636 of record NC_060144.1, on the reverse strand, counting down.
CCTGGAGCAATTACCGTGATGCCGAGTACTCAAACAATTCATACAGCCATAAAAATTCCATCACAGCAGAAGTCCCAGGTATCATAAAACCTATTTACAATGACCTGGAATATCCGAAATTACGGAAGAAGAGTCTGCATTGTCAGACTCAAAATCGCAATGAGTCTTTGGGCTCGCTTACCAAAACTGTTTTTGTTGGAATGAAGACACTAAAGTGGGATGCCAGTGGTGCTGTTAGTACTTTTAATGATGGCAATACTGGTAGGGTGAAAGTGCGACAGCATATGGTAACTAATCCTAGAGCAAACTGAATCAGAGGACTTGAACGGATGGACAAGGTTCGCATTGATAAAGCAGAGAATGCAGCACAGTGGCCAGTAAGGAATCCAGAAAAAGTAAAATGAGAAAAAACTTGGATCAAGAGGAAGATATACAGTATGATTCAGTGTGCTTGTGAGTGACTAAAAGGCGTATATTATGTGAGTTACAGTCTTTTGAAACCTTAGAAGCCGTTCCCGAAAATTTACATTTTCTGTTGCATTTTTCCCTAAATCTCTGAAACCACTTTGAGTAGAGTATTCACATTTTCAGATTGTAATAACGTACATGTCCTAAGTCTACGGAACTAAAAGAAGAACATAATGTTATGTATAATTTAAGTTATTTAGGATAATGTACAAAGAAGTAAACAAAATTTTAACCGTGCAATTAAACAAAAGTATTTCCGAAGTCAGTGGCTGAAACTCAATTATTTTAGTTCAGTAGACTCGGAACATACAGTTTAATGTCCTGTAAAAGTTTCATGTCAATGGCTATAGTGGTTCCTGAAATACAGGAAGCCATGTCACTAAATTTAACAATGTCACAATAAGGCGTTCCAACTCCCCTTAACTGACCAACAATGACCAGTTAATATTCGTTTTCTGTATTATAGTGTTGTTGTGTATAAACGTTTATCATTCTGTCTGTCTGACTGATAGAAATCAGACGTAAAAACGTTGTTCTGCTGAGATGGAGAGTAATATAGCAAGTGAATCTCAGATTATTGGAGAGGAAATGAATCGTGGAACGAGGAAACGAATAAAGAGCAAATCAAAAAGGGAATTAGAGTATGAAAACTGGTATGAGTAAAAACTAATAAAATTACTATTATTGCAAAGCTATGTAAATTAATCTATTTGTACTTATCTGTATAACTATTTCTCTAGTAATTTTTTACTGGCACATATCGGGATAAGGCTCCTATCTCATGAGCTTTGAACATTCTTGCCAGCATAAAGTAGGACGCTTTTGCTGTTGTTCGACTTCTGTTCACACTCTACACAAAACTGAAAGCATAGTGTTTGCTAAACCAGACAAAAAGGAACAAGATAAAGGACTTTCCTTCCTTCTCAATGTGAGCAGGCCTAAGCGCAGGACAGTCTGGAATCATCCGAAAAATAAATCAACTACTCTAACAGTGCAGTATCATTTAAGTAACAAATCGTCAAATCTATGAATTATTGCTCTGATAAAATGTGTTAGAGAAATAATATTGAAATTGTTACCTTTAATGCTTTTCAGGTTTGTTCAAAAGGTGGTAGGGTTCCTGTGTGTGGTTTCTTCAGGAAGCTTTTTGCCATTGGTCAAAGAAGAGTGCATACCATCGCTTATGGCATTAAAACAGGTGAAAGAGTGATTGATAACAGAGGGGGAGATGATAAAACTGGAAAGTATAGTGCAAAAAGCAAAAAGTTAACTAAATTCATTTCACATCTACAAGCAAGAGAGAGTCACTACTCCAGAAGTAAGAGCCAGCGCTTTCATCTGCCAAGTGACCTGAGTATAAACTAACTTTTCCTCACGTATGACAGTTCAGTCACATTTGATCTGGAAGTTAAGAAAACATTGTATACGAAAATATTTCATACAAAATTTAACCTAGGTTGTAGCTTATGTCAAGGAATTATCACCAAATGAAAACTGCTACAGACCTCAACACAAAGAATAAGCTAATGTTTGAACTTGGGTCACATAAATTAAGAGACAGAACATTTCACAAATTAATGAAGCAATCGTATGATTGTGGTTTGAAATTTGCCTTCGATTTAAAGCAGATACAACTTCTTCCAAAATTATCTATTGGTGACTCACATTATTAAAGACAGATATCTCCGTACTCCTCTTGTGTAACAAATATGGCAGATACAGAACCTACATTTTACATTTGGAGTGAAACGCAGGCAGGTAGAGGGTCACAAGGAATTTCCTCGGCCTTTACCGATTTCTTAAAGAAATTCACCATTGACAAATCTGTGACATTTCTCAGATTGTTCGCGGATGGATGTGCTGGTCGAAACAAAAGTCAGCACTTTAGTCATACAATTGCTTTCTGGTTATTCAAAGAATCTCCAGTGCATCTTACTGGCGCAGTTCTCTCCTTCCCAGTTCGAGGACTTTCGTTTTTACCTCTTCACAGAGTATTTGGATGAGTAGGAAAGAAACTTCGTAAAATTTCAGAAATATTGAATACAAACACATACCAGGATGTTTATACAGAAGTGTACGAAACAAGTATTTTAGCGAAGGACTGGGGAATATTTCATCTCCATTTTGAGGCCGGTATATGGGATCACTGATCTGAAAAGAATCCATTTGAAGAAATATACGGTAGGTGAAAGGGTAACTGATGTGAAAATCAAAACACACATCACCTACTGTTCTGAAGGCTCTTCACAGCGCTTTTTGCCATTAGCTAAACGTGGATAGAGCTTGAACGAAGTATCAAATACTCCAAAGTGTCATCACTGATGAGGTTAAAACAAGAAAAGAAAGACGATGTGGAAAAACTACTAAGCCTCAGATATGTAAACAACTGGAGAGAAACTGAAATACTTCAATTTTTCAATCACACTATCAGCCTTCCCTGTAACGAACTTATTGCCCGAGACACTACTTGAGATTGTTTGGAAGAGGAGCCTGTTTTGAGGAAAATATTTTGAACTTGGTTATTGTAAATGAAACACATTTTCGTTTTTGTTCCTACTTAAATTGTGTTAAAATGTTTTACTGAATGCTAAAAAACGTATTTTCAAACAAAAAAAGTATTTTTACCAGTTCTTTTTTACTGAAAACTAATCAAGACGCCTTATGTCCAAAATAGTTAACATTAAAAGGCAGATTTTTCAACAGAAGCCAACAAAACCAATTTCGTCTATCACCAAAGTGCTCATAGCTTGAAAGTATAAAAAGCGATTTCCTTGTGTTATACACATTTTGATCAGTAGCCCTACCTCAGTATGTGGTGTAAAATTGATAAAAATTAATCGAATATTTTTTGCGGTATGCGTTTTTCGCTTCTCGTAAAAAATTTATTTTCGGGACATAATGCGTTTAGGAAAGTAGCTGCTCATATACATATATATATATATATATACATATAGCGAGAGAGACAGAGAGAAAGAGAATTGGTTGAAAGACCCTAATCTCACACATGTTAGGAGAACCAAGGAAAAACGTCTCTCTTTTTGTGTATAAAATATTTGTTTTCAAATTACTGATAAGGTATTCTGATACCACATAATTATTCAGCCCGCCTCATCAATGCAAAAAATTGTGATATAAATGAAAAAGTGAATAATTTATTACTAATGTTTTAAGTACTAAACTTGGAAAACCATTTCTAGCGACCCAAACCATTCAGGGTTGCAAAGCTTCAGTATGGGTCAGATTAATGGTGCGAGAGGCCTGATTTATACCGAGGCGATTAATGGAAGAGTGGTAGTATTATTTTTTAAATTTTTATTTTATTTCTTTTGAGTCAATAGTCTTCTAACATGTTTGATATGGCCCGCCTCCAATTCATCTCATGTGTTAAACTTTTCATCTCAGAGTAGCAGGTGCTACGTCCTGAATTATTTGCTGAATGTTTCTCTAAAGTTCCCTCTAGTACCACGAAAGTGGTTTCCTGATGTCTTAACACATGTCCTATCATCCTGTCCCTTGTTCTTGTCAGTGGTTCTGCGGAGAACCATCTCACCCTTACCTTATAAGCGCACCTAATTTTCGTAATTCTTCTGGAGCAATGCATCTCAATACTTCGAATCTGTTCTGTTCCGGTTTTCCCACAGTCTATACTTCACTACCGTATAGCCCTGTGCTGCAAATGTACATTCTCAGAAATTTATTCCTTAGATGAAGACGCTTGTTAGATACTAGTAGACTTCTCTCGGCCAGGAACACACTATTTGCTCATTCTGTTCTGCTTTTTATATTCGTCATGTGGGTACCAGAATTGTTTCACTACATCTACTTCGTCATCACCAGTTTTGATGTTAAGCTTCTCTTTATTTTTATTTCTGCTGTTTCTCATTACTTTTCACTTTTTTCTGTTTATTCCCAATCTGTATGCTGTATTCATTAGACTGTTCAGCTCCTGAACACATTGTGCTATTCTTCTTCACGTTCACTGAGGATAGCAATGTCATCAGGGAATGTTACAACTGATAACCTTTTCTCTTTAAGTTTAATCCCACTCTGATACCTTTCCCTTATTTTCCTACGTATAGGTGAATGCGTGGTGTCTGTTCTTTCTGATATATTTGAAATAACAGACGACACGCGGAATGTGTAGCTTTGATTCGTCGCCGCTGATTCCGCATAAAGTCCGGATGCACCTTATATTATTAGCCTTCGTATATTCGTAGTTGGAATGAAGGACAGTGGGACGTCAACTGATATAAATTTATATTAAAAATAAAGAAATTCCTCCAGATTTACGGTGTCGATTTTATTTTGGCAACTAGTTTCAACATCGTAACAACGTCATCTTCAGGCCCATACACTTGTTGACGTCAACTGCGTACGGTTGATAGTAGAAGTCAGTGGTGAAATATGGATGTGCTCCATGTGGAAGGTGGGTAGTTACTACCTACCATCCACATGGAGCACATGTATATTTCACCACTGACTTCTAGTATCAACGGTACGCGGTTGACGTCAACAAGTGTATGGGCCTGAAGATGACGTTGTTACAATGTTGTAACTAGTTGCCAAAATAAAATCGACACCTTAAATAGAGCTGGAGGAATTCCTTCATTTTTAATATAAAATTATATTAATAATTCCTTCCCTTTCTTATCCTTTCCCCGCCTTTCACCTTCAATTTCAATAGATGTATAGACTGAATAGTACGGGCGAAAGACTACATCTTGTCTGAAACTCTCTTTAATCAGAGAACGTTGGTCTTAATCATCCAGTCTTATTGTTCTCTCTCGGTTGTCTTACATAATATATATTACCCGTATTGTCTTACTGCTTACCACTGTGTTTCTCAGAATTTCGAACATAGTGCTCCATTTGATACTGCTGAATGTTCGCACTTGTCGGTTCTTGCTATCCTTGGAATTATGTGGATGACGTTTTTCCGAGAGTTTGATGGTAAATCGCCAGTCTCAGACATTCCACACTCTAGTGCTTACAGTTTTGTTGACACTCCCCCCCCCCCCACTCCCCCCCCCCCCCCCCGCCATAAAAAAATAATTTTAGGAGAGCCTATGCAATTTAACTGTCCTTTCTGCCGTATTTGGTCTTACGTCTCCCAAAGCCCTTTCACTTTCTGATCCTAACACTGTATCCCTATATCTTCCCTATCGACTCCTCTTTATTGATGTATCACGTCATCAGAGAGTCGTCCTACTGATAGAGGCTTTCATTGAACCCTTAAAGCAATTCCGCTCTCTCCTCTCGATTTAACAGCTTAATTTGCGTTCCACGCTTAATGTTACCGCCCTTGCTTTTAACTTCACCGAAGATTGTTTTGACTATTCTCTATGCTGCCATCCCTTTCGACAACCATTTCTTTTGCGATTTTTCACAGTTTTCATGCGACCATTTCGCCTTAACATCGCTGCACTTTCTATTTGTTTTATTCTTAAGTGCCTTTCAATATTGTTGAATTTCCCTGGACGGTTGTGTACTTCCTTCCTCCGTCGACCAACTTCGCTATTTCTTCTGTTAAACACTTTTTCTAAGTTATCTTCCTTGCATTAATATTTGTCTTTCCTCTTCCTGTGAGATGTCCGTTCCTCTTCAACTGAACTGCTTACTGACCTGTTCATTATGGCAGTATGTACAGCCTCAAAGAACTTCAAGCGTGCCCCTTAATTTTTTTTACTATATTTGTGTCACATTTCTTTGCGCAATAATTCTTCCGAAATAGTCTCATAAACATCAACCTACTCATCATCATTACTAACTATGATCTGAATCTGTACCTGCACGTGAATGCGACTTACACTCCAGTATCTGATTTTGAAATCTCTGCTTGATCATGATGTAACATAACTGAAATTTTCTCGTGCCTCCTGACCTTTTCTCAGTATATCTCCTCCGCTTGTGATTCTTGAACAGAATATTCCCTATTACAAGCTGAAATTTATTGCAGAGCTCAGTTTGTATTCCTCTTCTCTCATTCCTACTACCTTATTCATATTCTTCCATAACTCTTTTTCTACTCTTTCCCCTACAACCATATTCGAATCCCCCCCACGTCTATTACAGCCTAATCTTCCTTTCCGTAGTGAATTACCCGTTCAATATCCTCATTTAATTCCTCCATATCTTCCTCTTCTGGCGCTCGGGATTATCCGAGCGGTCAAAGGTGCTGCAGTTGTTGACCGTGACGCTGGTCCCGGCGGAGGTTCGAGTCCTCCCTCGGGCTTGGGTGTGTGTGTTTGTCGTTAGGCTAATTTAGGTTAAGTAGTGTGTAAACTTTGATGACCTTAGCAGTTAAGTCCCATAAGATTTCACACACATTTTTTCTTCCTCTTCCGCTGGCAACTTCCTCATGAATACATGAACTATTGTTGTCGGTGTTGATTTGCTGTCGATTCTGATGATCACAACCCTGTCATGAACTGTTCACAGCCACTCAGTATCTGCCCTGTTTTACTATTTATAACGAACACTACTCCGTTACAACATTTTCTGCTGCTGTTGATATTACCCTCTACGCATCTGACCACAAATACTTGTCTTCTTTCCACTTCACTTAACCCCACTATAACTAGACTGAGCCTTATCATTTCCATTTTCAGATTTTCTAGCTTCCCTACCACGTTAAAACTTCTTACGTTGCACGTCCCGAATCGTAGAAGGTTATCGTATCCTTGGTTATTCAGGCTCCTTCTTTGAGCGCCTCGACAGTCCCCTCAAGGACGTCCAAATGGAGACTAGTCCAGAATCGTATGCCAATGCCACTTTTTCAAATACAGACACCAGGACCTTCGCAAACACATTATATGTCTTGAATGCAGTGGTATCTACTGCCTTATACATTCTGATGCCGTTCATTGTTACTGATTCTTCCGCCTTTTAGGGGCAGTTTACCATCCCAGCTGCAACAGTGTGCAGTGAACCTCTGTCCGCTCCATCAATCTCTTTCAGAAGACCGCTGGCAGAATGACAGTGACTTCTTATGGCGGCAGTCTTCTGTCGCAAGTGCGGACTATTTTTATTCCAAATTTATGCCGTGGTGAACTTCGAATCTGAGACGGAGAAAACTTTTTGATTACTAATTGAAGACGCTATGCTGGACCACGGGCTTACGTGTCAGTAAGAAATATAATATTTCAACTGGTAGTAACGGATGGACACTTACTTTTATTTACGCTAATACAAGGAGAATAATACTGTAGTTATATTTTGTCTAATAGAACTATAGTCAATAACTACAATTTCATGTTACTGGTCAATATTTTACTAGCCAATAAGAAAATTAAGTTAAACAAAACATCTCTCAGTACTGTCTTCAGTTTCTTCGACAACTTTATTCTCGGGATCGGCTGAAAAGTTTTCTGTAAAATCCCCTGCGCTTTTGAGATGGAAATAGCAACATCGTCAACACTGTTCCGGTTTTTCGAGTGATAAACATGGCTCGTGTTTCGTACGTAATACGGCTTGCCGTTCGTTTGCCATGGTTTTCTTCTTTTGAATACACTGACATTTCTTTGTTCATTTGCTTAGGTCTATGAATTTTTATATACCTACTAGAGGTGGATGAATTTCTGACACGTTGAGCATACTGCGTTTGGACACATTAAACACCTGCATCGGCAACAATGTTTCAGCAGCATCTTTAAAATTATATAAAGCAGTTGCATGATTTGGAATTGCAGGGAATGGGTTCATAGCTTTAGCTGACTCAACAACGTTGTGTAAGGGTAGCGAAACAAATCATTACGCAATTCAATATGGATATCGGAGAACTGAATTGCCTAATTATTTCCGAAATGAGATGTCCTATGCTTCTAGCTTCAACTACCACTCGGCATTCTAAATCTGTAAATTCCAGTCGGTCCGTCATAAGCTCGACAGAATCCGTTTCACATCAGTTATTTAAGCAGAAATGATAGCTCCGTCGATGCGCTGTCCTTTCACAGCTTGTGTACGCGACACTACCGCCATCTGTATATGCGCATACCGCTAACCCATTATTTCTGTTACCGCACTGTTTGTGGGTGAATTTTTAAATATTTTTGAAGCTGCGCAGTGAACACCTTTCGTGGGAAATGGTAGCTTCGCTTAAGAGCAATAAATCCTGTTTTCTTCTACACTGTAGCTGTGGCCGTAACTATTCTTTTATTCTTAGTAGCTTTATCAATTTTAATAAAATATGCTTGTACTACTTTTAATAAGCTGACCAATACATATATATGACCCGAACTTTGCTCCTATACTTAGAAGTCCGCTATTAAAAATATCCTTAACTTCCGGATTATCTGTCGTTGTATAGTCATTGAGTGTAACTGTGGTACTACATGTTGCGCTATTTGGTTATCCACTCCATCTAAACGGGCACTATCCTATGGTGTAGCTTTTATTTGCCAGAGTTGTTAATTTCTGTCAAGTTGTGCGTGTGTCTAAATCTAGTCATAACTTTTCTCAATACGTCGCAGCAATTTTATGTCATGCTAGTAGTACAGAACCTTTACCCGTTTTATAATGTAAGCGAATTACCAATTTACTTCTACAAGCTACTATTATCCCATTCGAGATACATGATTTATTTGTTTTCTTTAAAAGTGTCTGCAGAAACTTTTATTGAAGATACTTATAAGTATTAGCACAAGAAAAAGTAAAATACATACAAGTATGCACTGTGTACTAACACACCTAGAGACATCACTCCATTTAACCCCATTTACATTGTATTCATTAAAAGGATTTCACTATACATATATAAATGAAGAGTCGAAATGGAAACAAAAAATAAAACACATTTTCAGTGCTGTTGTGTCTTAGCTGCTTTGTTTCTTGTCTCTGATCTGTTCCAGGTGCCAAACTTAGGAGAAAATGTTTCAGACCTTCATTGCTAGAACGCGTATACTGTTTCTGCCAAGCAGTAATTCCCAGAAGAGTCCCGTGTCCCATGCGTGAAGGTCTCCTCCACTGAGCCTGCAGTAGTTTAGAGAGATAACAAGTGTTTGTTGGATGGGCACGATGTTTTCAGTTCCCACAGAGATTTTTTTTAAGTTCGGCTAAACGGAGAAAGGCAATCAAGGCATTTTTTTCGCTACATTTACACAAACCTGTTGAGTCAGCTAAAGCTAAGAACTCATTCCATGCAATTCCAAATCATGCAGCTTCTTCATTTAATTTTAAGGATGCTGCTGAAACATTGTTGTCGATGCAGATGTTTAAGGTGTCCAAACGCAGTATGATCAACGTGTCACAACCTCATCTACCTCAAATAGGTATATAAAAATTCATAGACCTAAGCAAATGAACAAAGAAATATCAGTGTACTCAAAAGAAGTAAACCATGGCAGATCTACGGCAAGCCGTATTTCGTCCGAAAGACGAGCCATGTTTGTCACTCGAAAAACCGGAATAATTGTTGACAGTCCTGCTATCTCTGTCTCAACAGCGTAGGGGATTTTAAAGGAAACTTCGCAGCTGATCCCAAGATAGAGTTGTCTAAGGAACAGAAGACAGTACTGAGAGATGTTTTGTTTAACTAAATTATCTTATTGTCTTGTAAAATATTGACATGTAATATGAAATTGTATTTACTGACTACAGTTCTGTTAAATAAAACATTGCTACAGTATTATTGTCCTTGTATTACCGTAAATAAAACCTAGTGTCCCTCCGTTAATACTACTTGAAACATTATCATTCTTACTGACACGAAGCCTGAGGTCTATGCTACGTGAAAATGCAGTGTTTCAGATTTTTATCAGAAGAATTTCACCTTTTGCGATGAATTTTTAAAATTTGTATATTGTAGTTTTGAAGCCGCCTACATTTTATTTTTAATGCTGCCCCAAAATTCAGGTCCCGTTCCCATTCTGTATTTTTTAATTCACTTGCCTGAAGAGCGGAATATTGTAACGCTGTCAGCCCCACCCCCATCCCACCCATATGGGGCGAGGCGAATGAAACAACAATAAAGTTAAAAATAAAAAAAACATTGGTCAGTCTTTGATGGCTCACGTGAAGGTCACAGGCATGTGCCCATCTGAAATTTCACGAGCCGCGCGGAGTGGCCGCGCGGTCTTGAGCGCCATGCCACGGATTGTGCGGCCCCTCCCGCAAGAGGTTCGAGTTCTCCCACGGGCACAGATGTGTGTGTTGTTCTTAGCATAAGTTAGTTTAAGGTAGTTTAAGCAGTGTGTGTGAGTCTAGGGACCGATGACCTTAGCAGTTTGGTCCCTTAGGAATTCACACACAATTCAACTTCTTTTTATGAAATTTCACATGTACCGTATTAAAGGAGGACCGGCTCCAAGATCTAAATTCGTCTGAGCATCCATTTCTCCGGGAAATTTTTAAAATTCACTGTTCCTTCTAGTTTTAAAAAGGAAAAAAATAATGTATTTGGATCAGCTAATAGAAGTAATCTATCAGGAGGATAATGATACAGCCGCTTTTTCTTGTGTAGAACAGCAGCTTCAGTGTCCGCTGGATTCTGCTTCCTCTGGAACTATACATATGTGCCCATGGTACTTCAAGATGAGAGAAACATTCAACCTGTCCCATAAAATAATATAGTTTCCTCGGAGCCGAATTTGAGTCATCGTAAACAGTTATAGTCAGATTATGTTTCCGTTGTAGCGTAACTCACATCCACGATCAAATGAAAATAGCTCGACTGGTCAGCGAAACTGTCTTTCCAGTCTGGCGTGATTTCATGAGTGTCCATCGGATTCCGTACAATTCGTATCAGTATCCTTACATAGTATATCCATTCTCTTAAAATACGTTCAACGCCCAAACCAAAACCCATAGATTCCAAATTTTGTTCTACTGAGCTCATTCGAGTTCTGCATTAATGTCAGATTTGAAAAGGGGTCTAATCGAATCACTATTATATAGAATCCTCCGACTATGCGTTATTATCCTTAAGGCTGGGAGTGCAAACTTACTAATGCCTAATTCATAACTTTTTTGGAATAGTTATTATGCAAGCGAAAGTGTAATTCACAGTGTAAAAGGCAAATCCCTACACTGGAGGGATGCAGTATCACAAAACTAAACCTAATGTACCCTATTTCTAGTTGCAACTTCATTTTAGAATAAAAGAAACTTCGTCTCCTACAGTTGTCTGCCTAATCCACACACTGAAGGAAACTTTTGTCTCCAAGAATCGTGAGATAATGCTGTATAACTGTTTGTGGTTAATCGAATGGTTTTCATGTTCACATGTTTGTAAATTGCTTATACAGGATGAAAAGTATTTAAACCGACAAACTCTGGGAGGTTGTAAGGGGGCATCAAAGAAAATATTTTTCCCTGATGTCAATTTCTTTTTGAGGATCATTTAAACCGGTGGAGGTGGTATTACGCTCTTCAGTTGTTACAAGCCGTATTACGATCTTCAGTTGTTACACGGCGTATTACGTTCTTCGCGTGTATAGGCATCTGCTGTCCACCATTGTAGTACTGCATTGTCTCTATTTACTAATGGAGCGATACACCTGGGAGGAGTGCACTGATATGGTTGGTGAGTACTACGTAGCGCACCGTAACGGACGAACTGCACAGCGGGTTTATCAACAAAAATCCTAATCGCCGTATCCCGCATCATACGACCTTTGCTGCTGTGTACCAACGTCTGCGTGAGACCGGTTCATTTAGCAGATTACCTGGACAGGGACGCAGTCGCACCGTAAGAACGCTGCAATCTGAGGAAGCTCTCTTGCAGCATGTGGAGAGGGATCTTTCAATCAACACTCGTGCAATTGCACGTAACATGGGGACGAATCAGACCAAAGTAAGAACAGTCCTTCTAGAGCAATTGTTACTTCCATTGCACTTACAGCGTGTCCACAAGCTGGAACCAGTTGATTATCCATCCAGAGCTCAGTTTTTGCAGTGGTACCTGGAACAGTGTGAATTACATCCTACATTTCCATCCTCTGTGTTGTTTACCGATGATGCAACGTTCAGGCGTGATGGAGTCTGCAACATGCACAGTTCGCATGTTTGGAGTGAGGATACAGTTACTAGCGCTCATCAAGTGCGGTTCCTCGTTAATGTGTGGGTCAGTGTTGTTGGGGACTGTTTAATTGGGCCGTATCTGCTACCTAGTCCATTCAGTGACAGGCGCTATTACAATTTTCTCGCCAGAGCATTCCCATTATTGCTGGAAGACGTCCCGCTCCCTACAAGACAACGCATGTCGATCCAACATGACAGTGCGTCGGCACATTTAAGTCGTCGTGTGCGTCTATTCCTGGACCGACGCTTTCCAGAAACGTGAATTAGCAGAGATGGTCCTGTACCATGGCCTGCTCGATCCCCAGATAAGGCCCCTCTGGACTTTTTTGTGTGGGAAGAGATGCGCAACCTTGTTTACGCAACTCCTGTTGCATCAGAAGAGGATCCGGTTGCCCGGAAAGTAGCAGCAGCAGGACCAATTCAGGATACTCCTGAGGTTTTTGCCCGTGTCAGACAGAACATGATCCGACGGTGTAACCTTTGTTCACGTCTCAATGGAGGAATTTTTGAAAATCTACTGTCATTGAAATTGGGTTGTTTTAATGTGTTGTGTCTTGGTCATAAAAAAAAATGGAAAAGTGTTTGTTGGTTTAATTAATTTGCCGCCGGAGAAATCTTCCTCTACCCGTTTAAATACTCCTCACAGGAAAAATGACATTATGGAAAAATATTTGTTTTCATGTTCCCTACAACCTTCCAGAGTTTGTCGGTTTAAATACTTTTTCACCCTGTATATATTATTAAAGAGTTAGAAGAGATTTGTAAGCGTGGCGTCAAATTTCAATTTGTCCCACATGAATTTTCGTTGTTGCATTTAAAAGACTTATTTACTGCGTTTCTTGTATATTATACTTATCTTTTGAGTGCCTGAATGCACGAAATGCGTGCGTACAGGCACGTAGTATCGTTCAGCTATATTCACGATAGCGTTGGTCTAATTAAAGACTTAATCCTTATTATGTGCTTTCTTATAACGCCCCATTGCAGGAAAAATCATTTCTTATTCCTATATACTCGTATGGATGATTATGCCGACTTAGGTCAACCAGAGGAGAATAAGGCTATTACTTTATCTATAGTAGGAAATCTACCCTCTTTTTTATCAGTTATGTTCTGAAGCTAAGATTTATTACTTTTCTTTACTTAACCTATTTGTAGATATATAAAGGAGATCAGTCCATTGTCCACTTGGTATCTCAGCATAGTCTTAAGTACATAATTTAGAACCCAATAAAGCACTGGGAATCGATATATATATACATACATATATATATATATATATATATATATATATATATATATATATATATATATATAATTATAAATATGGTCGTACTATATGTGTATGTATGTTCCACATCTCCTCCTAAACCACTGTATCAGTTTTAACAAAACTTTTTACATATATCGCTTACTGACTGGAAAGAAACGCTGTCGCTTTAAAACCACTCAGCTACCATAGGGGTGGGCGGGGAAAGTAGCATAACGAACGAAAGGCAAATACCTATACATTCATAGAATAGTTGAGGATGAGAGCACTTGGTGAATTGCAAAACACTTTTCACATAGTTTCTAATCTTTACTAAACTTTTTTATAAGTAATAACGCTAATGAAGTGATGAATTGGAAAAAAGTTTACCGCTTATAACATAATCGGTGTTCAAGTCCTAAGAGTACCGCATGAGGCATGATGTAATAATTTATTAATTATTTAGTAGTAACTGTATTCGCGACAAATTTTACAGGCAGTATTCGCTTGCTCTACTGCATATACCAGCAGAACATCATTGTGCAGCACACAGTGCAGAAAACATGAAGTCATACTAATATGAGTGAGAAACTGCAGCATAGTGCATGGCGTTTTAAGTTATTACTTATTTACTACCAACTCTGTTCGGAATACATGCCGCAGACAGTATCCATACTGGTTGTTGAATGTACGTGAAAAAATATATCACAATACGACAGAGTAAAAGAGATTTGACATAAAATACTGAGATGTGTGAATAGTGCCGCATTTGGCTTGACGTTTTTAGTTTCGTACTTATTTACTATTATTTCTATTCACAGGACAGTTTGCAGACAGTCGCTGAAAAATTACAATGTAGTACACCTTAAACATTGAGCTACACGGAACTGAAACTGCAGGGCGAAAGTCGCTAGAGAAGTACACATTTATTTGTGAAATATGTTAAATATAGGTGAAATATTGGTGAAATATATTTGCCATGTGTGTACACAGGTAAATCAATGAGCAGAAAGCTCGTCCTAAGCCCCTGTATTTCAACGAAATTTGTTAAATTTTCTAACTACGATCTGGAAAGAACATCTGTGGCTGAAGGAACCACCAGCCAGAAGTGGGAGGGATTATGTGAGAGAAAAAGAGTGAGTAGGAGATGCATGGACAAACCGGGAATAGAAGGACACAGGGAGCGGAGGAGGAGATGAGCAGGGAGGTGAAATGGACAGAAATAGGGTAAAGGAGGAGATGGACAGAGGAAGGAAAGAAGAGGAGGTGGTTAGAGATAGGGAGGATATCGACAGAGAAGGTAGGAGAAGTAGGTCATGAAGAAGGAGAGGAGCAAATGGGAAGCAAAAGGGAGAGAAAGAGATGGGCAGAGAGGAGAGGATGATGTAAACAGCGAGAGTATGAAGGAGGAGATAGGGACAGGGTACGAGTTGCGACAATGAAGTAATGAGACTGATTTTCTTTGCAAGATGTGGCAATCCTGCAGGCTTGCGTAGCCACAATACCTTGGACCTCGGTATATAAGCTATTTGTAGTCCAAGCGGCACAACGATGCAACTGCTCAGTCGTGAGTTGTGCTGTAATAAGTTAACACGTGTTTGTGTCTCTCATCACGGAAATGGAATAGCATAATATTGCTCAACGGAATGCTATTTCTTTTTGCGTTAAATTCGGTGAGTACGCGAAGACAACTTACGGTAAGCTTCAGAAGGCTTTTGGAGAGGATGTTATGTGAAGAGCTCAAGTTTTTCGTTGGCATAAAATGTTGAGTGAAGGCAGAACGAATGTTGAAGATGAAGACCGCAGTGTACGACCATCATTCTTATGAGCTTCTTTGATTCCAAGTTAATTGTTCATAAAGAGTGGGTGCCTCCTGGACAAACAGCTAACCAATACTACTGCAAAGAAATTTTAGAAAGTCCTCATAAAAAGCGTTCTTCGTGTCCGTGCCAACATTGCTGACAATTCGATTCTACATCACGATTATGCGCTATCCCATACTGCTCTGTCAGTACAGCAATTTTTAACCTCAAAATAAATTTCAATACTACCACAGCCACTTTTTGCTATTTCCAAGAGTCAAAACGGCGGTCAAGGCACACCACTTTCAAACAACACAAGATGTCCAAAAAGCCGTGACGTGGGTCTTGGAGGTTATTATAGAAGATGAGTTCAATAAATGTTACCATCAATGGCAGAAGGACTGAAGAAAGTGTCTGTAATCAGAAGGGAACTACTTTGAAGGAGACAACACTAAGCGTGACTAAAACGGTAAGGAACATTTTTCCACGCCAGTCTCATTACTTTATTGTCGCACCACATATGTAGAGACGGGCAAACAGGGTGAGGAGATGTTCAGAGAGAGCGTGCAGGAGGAGTTGAACAAAGAGAGGGGGAGGACATGATAGAACTAAATGGGGGAGGAGGAGAGGGACAGGGGGTGGGGGGAGGAACAGAAGAACAGGGGCGGTGGCTGATGGTCAGGAGGGAAAGGCAGATAAGGGTAGGGGCAGAAAGAGATGGACGCAGGAGCATGTGGATAGAGTGTGAGCGTGGAGGAGTTGGACCGAAAGAAGGGGTGGCTAAGATGGACAGAGAGGGCAGAAGGAGGGGATTGACTAACGGATGACTGGAATAAATGCCAACTAGGGTTTTTTTTTGTGGTTTTAGGGCGCACAACTTCAATGGTCATTAGCGCCCTGACTACGTTAAGAATGCACTGCGAGGCACAAGTTTAAAACAACAACTAAAAGGGAAAACACGATAAAAGACAGATTGACAGGCATAGGATTAAAAAACAGCATCATCAAATGTCCTTAGAGAGGTTTGACAAAGAACGCGAGCAGCTGCTCGTGGGTCATCCGCTAGAATGGCATCTAGAGTACATTGCAGGTTAAGATCTAGACGCAGTGTGTTAAAATCCGGACAGGACATTAAAATGTGACGGACCGTCAGCAATTGCCCACATGGGCAGAACGGCGCCGGCGCAGCCGTCAGCAGATGGCGATGGCTGAACCGGCAGTGTCCAATGCGTAACCGGGCCAAAACGACCTCCTCCCGCCGAGAATGGCAGGAGGAGGACGTCCAAGCCGCGGGAAGAGGTTTCAAGGCCCGAAGCTTGTTGTCTGTAAGTGCAGCCCAATCGGCATGCCACAGCGATAGAATGCGCCGACAAATTACCCTGCTACAATCCGACGAAGGGACACAACAAGAAGCTGTCCGAGGCTGGAGGACCGCAGCCTTGGCCGCGGCATCTGCAGCTTCGTTCCCAGGGATACCGACATGGCCAGGGACCCACATAAATCTAACCGGAGAACCGACGTCCACCAGCTGCTGAAGAGAGCGTTGGATCCGGTGCACGAAAGGGTAAACTGGATACGGATCACTGAGGCTCTGGATGGCGCTCAGGGAATCGGAGCAGATGACATAAGCAGAATGTCGGTGGCGGCAGATGTAAAGAACAGCCTGGTAGAGGGCAAAGAGCTCAGCTGTGAAGACCGAACAATGGCCATGGAGCCGGTATTTGAAACTTTGTGCCCCGACAATAAAAGAACACCCGACCCCGTCATTGGTCTTTGAGCCATCTGTATAAATGAAGGTCATATTGATGAACTTCGAACGAAGGTCGACAAAACGGGAGTGGTAGACCGAACCGGGGGTAACCTCTTTTGGGAGCGAGCTGAGGTCAAGGTGAACGCGGACCTGAGCCTGGAGCCAAGGTGGCGTGTGGCTCTCGCCCACTCGAAAGGTTGCAGGGAGTGAAAAATTAAGGTGTTGAAGGAGGCGACGAAAGCGAACTCCAGGGGGTAGCAGGGCAGAGACATACGACCCATATTGACGGTCGAGAGAGTCGTCAAAAAAGGAACGATAAGACTGGTGGTCGGGCATTGACAGTAGCCGACAGGCATACCGACAAAGCAGTATATCGCGCCGGTAGGTGAGTGGCAATTCGCCAGCGTCAGCATGAAGACTCTCTATGGGACTAGTATAAAACGCTCCGATCGCAAGTCGTAAACCCCGATTTTGTATGGAGTTGAGGCGGCGTAAGATGGATGGCCGTGCAGTGGAGTATACGAAGCTCCCATAATCCAGCTTAGAGCGGACGATCGACCGATATAGACGAAGCAGGACGGTTCGATCCGCTCCCCACGACATACCACTGAGAACACGGAGGACATTTAAAGAACGGGTACAACGGGCAGCCAAATATGACACATGTGGAGACCAGCTAAGTTTCCTGTCAAATGTAAGACCTAAAAATTTTGTTGCCTCCACGATTGGGAGAGCAACGGGACCGAGTCCTAAGAACGGTAGGAGAAACTCTTTGTAGCGCCAGAAGTTAATACAGACCGTCTTCTCGGCAGAAAAACGGAAGCCGTTGACGACACTCCAGGAGTAAAGACGGTCAAGAGAACGCTGAAGACAGCGCTCCAGGACACGTGTACACTGCGCGCTGCAATAGATGGTAAAATCGTCCACGAAAAGAGAGCCTGATACATCAGCTGGGGGGCAATCCATTATTGGATTGATCGCGATGGCGAAGAGAGCGACGCTCAAAACTGAGCCCTGTGGCACCCCATTCTCCTGGCGAAAGGTGTCTGACAGGACAGAACCCACACGTACCCTGAATTGTCGATCCATTAAAAAGGAACGAATAAACTGAGGGAGGCGACCGCGAAGGCCCCATGTATGCATGGTGCGGAGAATGCCCGCCCTCCAACAGGTGTCGTAAGCCTTCTCCAAATCAAAGAACACAGCCGCGGTCGGGCGCTTCCGCAAGAAGTTATTCATAATGAAGGTCGACAAGGTAACCAGATGGTCAACAGCAGAGCGGCGCCTACGAAATCCACATTGTACATTGGTAAGTAGGCGTCGAGACTCGAGCAGCCAAACCAATCGAGAGTTAACCATTCGCTCAATCACTTTACAGACACAGCTGGTAAGCGAGATGGGTCGATAACTGGAAGGCAAGTGCTTGTCCTTCCCCGGCTTAGGAATCGGGACAACAATAGACTCGCGCCAGCATGCGGGAACATGTCCCTCAATCCAGATGCGATTGTAAGTACGAAGAAGAAAACCTTTACCCGCAGGAGAAAGGTTCTTCAGCATCTGAATATCAATAGAATCAGGCCCTGGAGCGGAGGACCGTGATCGGCCAAGTGCGTTTTCGAGTTCCCGCATGGTGAATGGGGCATTATAACTTTCACGATTCGAGGAGCGGAAGTTAGGAGGCCTAGCCTCCTCTGCCTGTTTGCGGGGGAGGAAGGCAGGGTGGTAAAGAGCGGAGCTCGAAACCTCGGCGAAAAAGCGGCCGAAGGCATTGGAGACATCCTCAGGGGCCACAAGGACGTCATTCGCGACCGTCAAGCCAGAAACTGGTGAGTGGACCTTAGTGCCAGATAGCCGTCGCAGGCTACCCCAGACAACAAAAGAAGGAGTAAAACTGTTGAAGGTGCTTGTGAAAGCAGCCCAGCTGGCTTTCTTGCTTTCTTTAATAATACGACGACACTGTGCACGTAATCGTTTATAATTGATACAATTCGCCACTGTAGGGTGGCGTTTAAAGGTGCGTAAAGCACGTCGACGTGCACCTAAAGCGTCTCTACATGCTGCGGTCCACCAGGGGACCGGTACGCGACGGGGAGAAGAAGTAGGGTGAGGGATGGAATATTCAGCAGCAGTGAGAATGACTTCCGTGAGGTGTGCGACCTGACGATCGCAGCTTGTAAAGGTTTGATTCTGAAAGGTCGCCCTGGAAGAGAAGAGCCCGCAGTCTGCTTTGGAGATGGTCCAATTAGATGAGCACGGAGAGGGGATATGCTGCAGGAGATGGATAACACACGGGAAGTGGTCGCTCGAATATGTATCAGAAAGTGCATACCACTGAAACCGGCGTGCAAGTTGGGGAGTACATATAGAGAGGTCTAAATGGGAATAGGTGTGAGATGTGTCCGAAAGAAAAGTAGGGGCGCCAGTATTGAGGCAGACAAGATTGAGCTGGTTGAAAAGGTCTGCTAACAGGGAGCCCCTCGGGCAGGATGCTGGAGAGCCCCAAAGGCGATGGTGGGCGTTGAAGTTGCCAGTTAACAAAAATGGTGTAGGTAGCTGAGCAATAAGTTGCATCATGTCTGCCCTGGTAACGGCAGATGACGATGGAGTGTAAACGGTACAAATGGAAAATGTAAAAGTGGGGAGAGTAATGCGGATGGCAACTGCCTGCAGGCCGGTGTGCAATGTGATGGGATCGTAGTAAATATCATCCCGGACCAGCAACATAACCCCTCCATGAGCCGGGATACCTACCACAGGGGGTAGGTCAAAACGCACAGAGGTGTAGTGTGCCAAGGCAATTTGATCGCATGGGCGTAGCTTCGTTTCCTGGAGGGCTACGACGAGCGGACGGTGCAAGCGGAGCAGCAACTTTAAGTCCTCTCGGTTGGAGCGAATGGTGCGAATATTCCAGTGAATAAGTGCCATCGTAAGAAGAAAAGGAAGATGAAAGAAGGGGTCACCTCGAAGGCCGCTGAGGGCCTGGCTTCGAGCGAGCACTGCCGCCGCTATCAGTAGGCGGACAGTCATCGTCCATTGGGTCTATAGGTTCATCGGCCATCTTGGGAAGATGGCCGGGAGGGGGAGCTTCCTCCGCCGTTGAACGGCCAGATGTTCGGCTACCAGCGGTGCGGCCAGGCGAAACGGATGACGGACTGGGACGGCAACCGCTGGGTGGCGCAGGAGAAGAATTGCGCCATGGCGGAGAAGGAGAACTGTGCTTCCTATGAGCCTTCTTGGAAGGACGTTTGGTGGAAGTACCGATCGAAGGCTGGAAGGTCGAGGTACGTAGGAAGTATGCACGGGACGGTTCCTTCTTGAAGGCCCGTGCATCAGACTTCTGGGTCTTAGCAGAAGCTGATGAAGGGGCTGGTGTCTGTGGGGTGATGGGACGAAGAGGAGACGTTGACCGCGCGATCTTAGAACTTGCCGAACGGACGACCGTGGTGCTGAAGGTCAGATCGCATGTCTGGGTTGCCACCTCCCTGGTAGTCCGAGGAGAGGCGAGGACAGTACTGTATTTCCCCGCTGGCAGCAGCGTGGGCTTCCCACTAGCCAATAGCTTGCGAGCAGCCGAGGTGGACACTTTCTCTTTGACCCGAATTTCTTGGATACAGCGTTCTTCCTTATAGACAGGACAGTCGCGGGAGGATGCGGCATGGTCACCCTGACAGTTCACACAACGAGGAGACGGAGGTGGACAGTCACCCTCATGGGCATCCCTGCCACAAGTGACACATTTAGCCGCATTGGAACAAGACTGTCGAGTGTGATTGAAACGCTGACACTGGTAGCAGCGCGTAGGTGTCGGGACATAGGGGCGAACAGAAATAACCTCGTAGCCCGCCTTGATGCGCGATGGCAGCTTAACACTATCGAAGGTCAAGAAAAGTGTTCAGGTCGGTACAAGGTCATTGTTGACCTTTTTCATGACCCTATGGACAGCCGTCACGCCCTGCTCAGCGAGGAAAGATTGAATCTCCTCGTCAGTCAATCCATCGAGGGAGCTAGTATAGACAACACCACGAGACGAATTCAAAGTTCGGTGAGCCTCCACCCGGACAGGGAACGTGTACAGGAGTGTGGCCCGAAGCAGTTCTTGTGCCTGAAAGGCGCTCTCAGTTTCTAGTAATAAGGTACCGTTACGCAACCTGGTACAAGATTTGACAGATCCGGCTATGTCATCTACGCCCCTCTGGATAACGAAAGGGCTGACAGAGGAAAAATCATTTCCGTCCTCAGATCGAGAAACGACGAGGAACTGTGGGGCAGGCGGTAGTACTTTTGTCACTGGTGGCTGGTCATGTTTCGGTTTTTGGGCAGAAGTCGAGAGAGATGGAGTGAAATCCATTGCAGAGGAATCCCCCATGATTGCCAGCGTCTCCTATGGCGCGCTCCTTCCTTGTGGGGACCCTCTCAGAGGGCACTCCCGCCTTAGGTGAATGTTTACACCTCAGGTCACACCTCCCGAGAAACAGATGGAGGGACCAATCGGCATGGTCAGAAGGTATCAGCTCAGGCAATCACCCCTCCCTGGGCCTGGCCTTTACCAGGGGGTACGTGCGTGCCTTACATGTCCACCCAGGGCGGGGAATTACGCGTTACCCCGTCACCGGCTACGCGTGCGAGCGCGTGGGTCGCCCTTCAGGCACGCACAGGGAGGAAGGAAGAAGAGGAAAAAGAAAGAGAGGGAGAGAGGACAGACTGTCTCAAACGCCGAGGCGGAGACCAGAGAAGGCAGGGAGAAGAAGGCCATGAGAAGGCAAGGAGAAGAAGGCAATGAGAAGGCAATGAGAAGGCAAGGAGAAGAAGGCAAGGAGAAGAAGGCAATGGGAAGGCAAGGAGAAGAAGACAAGGGAAAGAGTAAGGAAGACAGTGAGGTGGAGAAGAGCAAAGAAGGGAACCAACCAAAGGAAGGAAGAAACGAGAAGCGAAAAAGCAAAATGACCGCATATAGAGGTCGTGGAACCGTCCGTCTCCGGACGCAGGCGCTAACGACCCCCTTGAGGGGGTGGGACTCCTTTTAGTCGCCTCTTACGACAGGCAGGAATACCTCGGGCCTATTCTAATCCCAGGACCCGCAGGGGGGTACTAGGGTATGTACTAGTGTGCAGCTGCTTAGGTGATTCAGTGTGCCAGAGTACGATGAATTAAGTAGATCAATGAAAATTTGTTAATTCCCAGAAACCTATAATGATGACTTGATTTTATTTTGTTTCTGGTATTCTTAACGCAAAATCGTGTTGTCACTTCCCTCTCAAAGTATAAACCAGGTTAATTACTGTTGCAGCCTCTATATTTTCGATCCTAATTCCGAGGCTCGAGGGAGGGAGGCAAGGGCCCATGAGCCGTGCCTCCAAAGTTGACGCCACGGTGTTAGCGCCGACGTAGCTGCACTTTCCATGCTGCCAACGAGCTTTCCCCTTTGAGATCAACGAGTTTCAGTTATAGCGGACCAAGCAAGCTGCTTGATCTCTCTGTTGTTGGCATTAGCACGGGTCGGATCCATCTTGGAGAGACTGAAGGTTTCCGCAATGCCTTCCCCTATTTAGGATCTCTGAATGCCTGCTTTCCAGTAAATCACTTTGGTGCCAATTACGCTTTCATCTTATTACCCGTAAATTCGCAGCCTATCGTGTGGCCCACACTCATAGGTTGGCAATTCTGTACAGCCATTTTACGTCCAGAAAATTTTATCCATCATACGACCATACGGTACGACAGCATACCATCAAGACCACTAACAGCTGTAATTTCCCCTTTCTTTCAGCCGTTTGGGCTCAGTAAGTCCATGTATTCTGATGTTACAACGACAGATCAGTCAATCATTCAGGCCGTTGGCCCTACAAGATCTGAGAAAGCTGCTGCACCCCTTCAGGAACCACAAGTTCATGTGGCCACTCCATAGACACCAATCTTTGTGGATGCAACTACGTTACGGCTTTATTTCTCGCTGTGGTACACAAGCCACCCCACCTTTGCGAGCTATGTTATTCGTGGGGACAATTGAAATGTTTAACGAATATTGTGTCAAAACTTTCTACTATCTACTATCTACATCAACATCTATATCTACGCCTACATGGCTATTCTGCAAAACACACTTAAGTGCCTGAGAGAGCCACCTTCGCAATAATTCTGTTATTCTACTTTTGAACAGCGCACGAAAAAAACGAATACCTATATCTTTCCGTGCGATCTCTGATTTCCCTTATTTTATTATGATGATGATAGGTCGGCCTCAAAAAAATGTCTTAGCAATCGGAGGAGAAAGTTGGTGACTGAAATTTCGTAAGAAGATCCCGCCGCAATGACGAACGCCTTTGTTTTAATGATGTCCACCCGAAACCCAACTCTCTTTACGTACTCCTTTAGTCCTATTTGTAAGGATCCCACACAGCACAGTAGTACTCCAAAAGAGGACGGACAAGCGCAGTGTAGGCAGTAGATCTGTTGCGCTTTCTGTTTTCCCAGTAAAACGCAGTCTTCGGTTCGTCTTTCCCACAACATTTTCTAAGTGTTCTTTCCAGTTTAAGTAGTTCGTAACTGTAGTTACTAGGTATTTAGCTGAACTTACCGGCTTTAAATTCGATTGATTTTTCTTGTAACTGTAGTTTAATTGATTTCTTTTAGCTCGCATGTGCATGACCTCACACTTTTCATTATTTACGATCAATTTCCAATTTCTACACCACACTAATATAATATTTAAATCGTTTTGCAATTGCTTGTGATCTTCTGATGAGTTTCCTAGACGATCAACAACAGAATCATCTGCAAGCAACCAAAGAAGACTGCTCATAATGTCTCCAAAATCATTTATATAGATAATTAACAACAGTGAGCTTATAACACTACCTGGGGAAAGCCGAAAATCACTTCTGTTTTACCCGAAGACTTCCCGTCAATTGCTATTAGCTGCGACCTCTCTGACAGGAATTCACGATTCGAGTCAGAAAACTGAGCTGATATTCGATAACAACGCAATTTGATTACAAGTCGCTTGTGAAGTACAGTGTCAAAAGTCTTCTGAAAATTTAGAAATAGGGAATCAGTTTGAAATACTTCATCGATAGCACTCAAAACTCCTTGTGAATAAAGAGCTAGATGTCTTTCACAAGATCGACGTTCTGTAAATCCGTGTTGAGTACGTGTCAGTAGACCTCTCTCTTGGAAGTAATTCATAATTCTAGAACACAGTATAAGTTCCAAAATCTTGCTACTTACAGACGTTAATCATATGGTATGGCGAAACAAGCGCTGTATCATTTGAGAGATATAGAGGAGACCGTCATCATAACGAGTCTCTGTATGGCATACAAAGTATTGCACCATAATCTAAAGATTAAATTAAAAATTAAAGTAGCTTTTCCAAACTTTGTCGACACATGCACCAGTTTATTCATGTCAAAATTGTTAAATCTTAGGATCTTTTGATAAATGTTTCAGTAACACATTGTTCTAAGTAAGAAACAAATGGCGCTAAACGGTAAAGCCAGAAAGCCAGAAATTTTTCAGAATGTGTTGCTGTTTCTCACACTCAACTGTTAAAAGTCTCAACTGGATCAGAGCACTATTTTTGTCAAAATCGGCTATTTTACGAAAAAGTATTAGACTCAGAAGCACGAAAATTTGTAAGAAGCTTCAGTTTGAGATATAAACATAAACTATAGCTTCAGCCTGTGATATAAACAAACTATGTGACCCTATTAAGATACGTCTATTAGTTTTCAAGTAACTTACCGAAACCTAAATATGGAACAAAACTGTCTTATTCGTTCTAGATTAAGTACCTTTTATATTAAGGAAAAAATTTCTGATTACAGCACTTGAATACAGCCATTAAATAATAAAGCTATAACAAGTTTCAAAACTCTAATGTAAATAACAATCAATACAAAGTCTCTTAAGGTTGCAGTTCAGAGATCATCTTCTACTGTCAGTTCTGTTCTAAACATTCTTGTTGGCAAAGTTCAAATGTAGTCGAGTTAAAACATTTTCGGTGATTAAAGTGATCTTAATTCCATTCATATGAAAATTACGAAGATTATAAATTGATACACAATGGTGTCATAATGTAGTGTGTGTTCGAGAAAGTGACCATTTAGATGGAGCTACCTGGGCATTGCGCAGATGACAGCAGATGTTCCGTAGGGCCGTCCGTTGCGTCCATATCTAAACATGGCCTTAGAGGCTGTGAGGGACACACTTCACACCCAGGTATCAATCGGTCCGCGACAGTCAAACACCAGCTTACGCACTGCCTCGGCTGAAACACAGGCAGTCTGCTACTAAAAGCATGTTTTCGGTACATATAGGAAGTGAACTCGAAGGACTGTACAACGTCGTGGATCGCCTACCTTTCACGGATGTAGCTGTGTGCCACCCATAATGTTAATAGAACAGCGTGGCAAGTGGTCTATTATTTGCCACTTTGTTGGCGAGCAGTTAACTCCGATGATTAGATGTAACTGGAACGTACCAAAGAGGTCGCCCCTGACTGCTCACAGTGCTGTTATGATAATGACATAATTATCATGTTCAGGAATATTATTATGTTAGTACTAGCGAACGTCTACTGAATGTATGAATCACATAGAATGAAGAACTTTTATTTATGAACATAGTTCCTGATCCCGGTGCGTAAATAGAGAAAAGAAACGTCTTTGAATAAGCACAAAAAGACTGTGGAGTTTCAGGCTGGAAAATACGGTCAGTATGGGCTCCATCACTTTCTGGCTTACGACAAAAATTACTTTCAGGCTCTTGTAAGCGATAGCGAATATATATTTGCGAAAAGATGGAACCAGTCTCTGACCATGAATCATCAGGGTCAGAAACTGAAATGAATGTGGATGGCTCCATCAAATCAATAAAACCAAGATCGGAAAGTGATTTGTCAATAGTAAAAGCTGAGTAAACTTCAACTTTACTGTAAAGTTAGAACCATTTTCTGATGAAGTAATAATAAAAAATAGAATTAATAGAGGTATCAGATAAAGAAAATGTCTCTAGTATTACTGAAATTCAGCGAATTCAGAGAATGCTAGAAACTCCTTTAAAACTGATGAAAATGCCAAGTGGCAATATAGAAGCACCAAATTGGATGCAATTACTGTTTTCTAAACTTCAATCGCACCACAAAAAACTAAACAGTATGACTGAATCTAATTGTAAAGAAATAAAGGTCAGTCGTAAAGAACTGAACATTAAGATTGAATCCAGTAGTAAAGAACTAAAGGATAGTAATAAAGAGCATTGTAGGATGAAATAACCTCAAACGTGAATAGTTTAAATTAGGAAATTGATGATAAACACCATGATCTGCAAGTTAAAGTAGAGCAACAGTTAAATAAATTGCTTAATATTTTCCATACCGAAATTGGCGAAGTTCGCAAAGAATGCAATGAAATTGGTTCAATTGGCTCTCAGCGCTATGGGATTTAACATCTGAGATCATCAGTCCCCTAGACTTAGAACTACTTAAACCTAACTAACCTAAGGACATTAACACATCCATGCCTGAAGCAGGATTCGAACCTACGACCGCAACAGCAGAGCGGTTCCGGACTGAAGTGCCTAGATCCACTCGGCTACAGCGGCCGACAATGCAGAGACTCACATGAACTTATGGAAGAGGGATTGTTAGAAGGAACAAGCAATGAATTTAAAATTTGCTCTGCTCGATCTGAAGAAGTAACTACTGAAGTCAATAATTGTCAAAATGATATTAAGAGAGTAAGACCTGAGTGTGTGAAATTATATGAGTATATTGATAAAACCTTTTCTGACAGAATGGAAGCTGTACAACTACAATTAGAAGAGCTAAAAACTAGTAACCTCCGGTAGTTCCTGTAATACTACTGAATAATACGTTTCTTCAGTTTACACATTTTGCATGACGTCAGTTTTTACGTTCAGATCCAGAGGAACACGTTTACCCATTAGAGTCCTGGAGTGATTTTCATGATGTTTTACCAAACTCATGGTCAGAGAGAGAGAAAATTTGTTTCATATGATTTGCCAGGAGATGCTTTGCGATGGTCAGCTGACATAATGGTTAGATGCAAGACTCTTTCCGAACGTAAAACTGCATTTCATAGTGAGTACTAGTGACAACCAAAAAAACGATGTCTTGAGAGAATTTTGGAGTGGCGAAAGGTTTGCTCCAGGTCGTGAAACAGTAAAAGAATTCTATAGAAAGTAGGTTACACGGCTATCGCATCTAATAGAAAAGATGGAACAGTAAATGAATACCATGGGACTTGAAGGTAAGCTGCCTTGGTATTAGCAGAAAAGAATCACTTCCGTAACTAGAGATAATGTGCGTAGGGTCACTGATTACATAGAGCGAGTAGAAAGACTCGCTGCTGCTGAGGAGCAGGTAAATAACAATAGGTCCTCTAACAACAATATGAACAACAGAAATAATAACAATTGGGACGTCAATGTTAGAAACAAGTAGGCTCAAAATACAAGATCTAACTATTATATAAAGGCCGCAGTAGAAGAAGAGGGATAGACGGCCACCGCGCTTTCATAGAAATTATTATGACGAAAGTAGGAACGTAAATTCACCGCTGAGACTAGACGCAGAGCAGAATGCTCAACTACCTGTTCCGTATCAGATGAACAGGCCGCGTGTGGGAAAATGTCTATGAGGAAACTGGCGCTCACAAATCTGAAACAGTGACATAGCCAGAAACAAAAACACAAATCACAGTTAGTCAGCAAACAAAACAGATAATAGGGATGATGAAATAGAAACAGGCAGTACCTGTGATGCGCTAAACCACTCTGAAACACCCACTAAATCGCGCAGGGCTAACAGGTAATTAGGATTGTGGAAAGGGCCAAGCGAGTTGCGGTCGGAATCATTTCACTATTGTAATTTATTATCATTTAGTTCACAAATACACTTTTGAAAGAGTTAAATTTGCTTCGTGGCTGAACGCCTCCAAACAGATACTTTACAATAAGTTCAATTTTGAAAAAGACATGACACACAGTTAAATTTACGAATAAGATAATCCGTATACATATATGAGATCGGCATCGGAGCGGCTGAAGGCCGCCGGATCAAATCTTCGAATTTGCAAATACGCTATGATGATTACTGAACGCAGAAGGCCACAATGTTTTAAGACGCTAAAATGCTGATGGTCCGCAAGGTGCACAGAAAGAGATAAACAAACGCAATAAGATGGATGAAGGCCGCAAAGTTAAATTTATATATATATATATATATATATATATATATATATATATATATATATATATATATATATATATATTGACCAAATATCTCACTAAATAAGCATCAAACTAAAGAGCTACAAAGAACGAAACTCGCCTAGCTCGAAGGGAGAAACCAGATGGCGCTATAGTTGGCCTGCTAGATGGCGCTGCCATCGATCAAACGGATATCAACTGCCTTTTCTAAAATAGGAACCCCCATTTCTATTACATATTCGTGTAGTACGTAAAGAAATATGAATGTTTTATTTGGACCACTTTTTCGCTTTGTGATAGATGGCGCTGTAATAGTCGCAAACGTGTAAGTACGTGTTATCACGCAACATTCCGCCAGTGCGGACGGTATTTGCTTCGTGATACATTACACGTGTTAAAATGGACCGTTTATCAATTGCGGAAAATGTCGATACCGTGTTGATGTATGGTTATTGCGATCAAAATGCCTAACGGGTGCGTGCTATGTATGCTTTTCAGTATCCTGACGACATCATCCAAGGTTTCGGACCGTTCGCCGGATAGCTACGTCATTTAAGGAAACAGGAAGTGTTAAGTCACATGTGAAACGTCAACCACGACCTGCAACAAATGATGATGCCCAAGTAGGTGTTTTAGCGGCTGTCGCAGCTAATCCGCACATCAGTAGCAGATAAATTGCGCGAGAATCGGGAATCGCAAAAACGTGGGTGTTGAGAATGCTACATCAACATCAATTGCACCCATACCATATTTCTATACACCAGGAATTGCATGGCGACGACTTTGAACTTCGTGTACAGTTGTGCCATTGAGCACAAGAGAAATTACGGGACGATGACAGATTTTTGGCACGAGTTCTATATAGCGACGAAGCGTCATTCACCAACAGCGGTAAACTAAACCGGCATAATATGCACTATTGGGCAACGGATAATCCACGATAGCATCGACAAGTGGAACATCAGCGACCTTGTCGGGTTAATGTATGGTGCTGTATTAAGGGAGGTAGGATAATCAGCCCCCATTTCATCGATGGTAATCTAAATGGTGAAACGTATGCTGATTTCCTACGTAATACTCCACCGATGTTACTACAAGATGTTTCACTGCATGACAGAATGGCGATGTACTTCCAGCATGATGGATTTCCGGCACATAGCTCGCGTGCGGTTGAAGTTGTATTGAATAGCATATTTCATGAGAGGTAATTGGCCGTCGAAGCACTATGCCATGGCACGCACGTTTACCGGATCTGACGTCCCCGGATTTCTTTCTGTGGGGAATGTTGAAGGATATTTGGTATCGTGATCCATCGACGACGCCTGACAACATGCGTCAGCGCATTATCAATGCATTTGCGAAAATTACGGAATGCGCGCTACTCGCTGTTGAGAGGAATGTCGTTACGCGTATTGCCAACTACATTGAGGTTGACGGACATCATTTTGAGCATTTATTGCATTAATGAAGTATTTGCAGGTAATCACGCTGTAACAGCAGGAATGATAAGTCCACAAAAGTACATGTATCACATTGCAACAACCGGAATAAAATGTTCAAACGTACCTACGTTCTGTATTTTAATTTAAAAAACCTACCTGTTACCAACTGTTCATCTAAAATTGTGCGCCATAATTTTGTGACTATTACAGCGCCATCTGTCACAAAACGAAAAAAGTGGTCCAACTAAAACATTAATCTTTCTTTACGTACTACACGAATATGTAATAAATAATGAGAGTTCCTATTTAAAAAACGCAGTTGATATCCGTTTGACCTATGGTAGCGCCATCAAGCAGGCCAACCATAGCGCAATCTGGTTTCCCCCTTTAAGCTAGACAAGTTTCATTGTGTGTAGATTTTTCGTTTGACCCATATTTCGCGAGATATTTGGCCTGGTCGCGATCAATGGACTATCATATATATATATATATATATATATATATATATATATATATATATATATATATATAGGGTGTTACAAAGAGGTACGGCCAAACTTTAAAGAAACATTCCCCACACACAAATAAAAGATGATATGTGGACATATGTCCGAAACGCTTAATTTCCTTGTTAGAGCTTTTTTAGTATCGTCAGTATGTACTGTACTTCCTCGATTCACCTCCAGTTGGCCCAATTGAAGGAAGGTGCTTGTGTTGATATGCGACTCATTGCTCTACAGTAGTAGCATCAAGCACATCAGTACGTAGCATCAACAGGTTAGTGTTCATCACGAACGTGGTTTTGCAGTCAGTGCAATGTTTACAAATTCGGAGTTGGTAGATGCCCATTTGATGTATGGATTAGCACGGGGCAATAGCCGTGGCGCGGTACGTTTGTATCGAGACAAATTTCCAGAACGAAGGTGTCCCGACATGAAGACGTTCGAAGCAATTGATCGGCGTCTTAGGAAGCACAGAACATTCCAGCCTATGACTCGCGGCTGGGGAAGACCTAGAACGACGAGGACACCTCCAATGGACGAGGCAATTCTTCGTGCAGTTGACGATAACCCTAATGTCAGCGTCAGAGAAGTTGCTGCTGTACAAGGTAAAGTTGACCACATCACTGTATGGAGAGTGCTACGGGAGAACCAGTTGTTTCCGCACCATGTACAGCGTGTGCAGGCACTATCAGCAGCTGATTGGCCTCCACGGGTACACTTCTGAGAATGGTTCATCCAACAATGTGTCAATCCTCATTTCAGTGCAAATGTTCTCTTTACGGATGAGGCTTCATTCCAACGTGATCAAACTGTGAATTTTCACAATCAACATGTGTGGGCTGACGAGAATCCGCACGCAATTGTGCAGTCACGTCATCAACACAGATTTTCTGTGAACGTTTGGGCAGGCATTGTTGGGGATGTCTTGATTGGGCCCCATGTTCTTCCACCTACGCTTAATGGAGCACGTTATCATGATTTCATACGGGATACTCTACCTGTGCTGCTAGAACGTGTGCCTTTACAAGTAGGACACAATATGTGGTTCATGCACGATGGAGCTCCTGCACATTTCAGTCTAGGTGTTCGTACGCTTCTCAACAACAGATTCGGTGACCGATGGATTGGTAAAGGCGGACCAGTTCCATGGCCTCCACGCTCTCCTGACCTCAACCCTCTTGACTTTTATTTATGGGGGCATTTGAAAGCTCTTGTCTACGCAACCCCGGTACCAAATGTAGAGACTCTTCGTGCTCGTATTTTGGACGGCTGTGATAAAATACGCCATTCTCCATGGCTGCATCAGCGCATCCGGGATTCCATGCGACGGAGAGTGGATGCATGTATCCTCGCCAACGGAAGACATTTTGAACATTTCCTGTAACAAAGTGTTTGAAGTCACGCTGGTACTTTCTGTTGCTTTTTGTTTCCATTCCATGAATAATGTGATTTGAAGAGAAGTAATAAAATGAGCTCTAACAACGAAAGTAAGCGTTTCCGGATACATGTCCACATGACTTATTTTCTTTCTTTGTGTGTGAGGAATGTTTCCTGAAAGTTGAGCCGTACCTTTTGTTAACACCGTAGTATATATATATATATATATATATATATATATATATATATATATATATATATATAGCAACAATCATTAAAACAATACTGCGCAGAGACCGACAGCGGCCCAGTAGACTACGCCGCACAGACATGTCCTTGGACGAACCGACCGATCAACAATCCATTAAAGATCAGGCCCGGCTTAAGTGATGCGTGACAGCAACGGTCGGGCGGGCGATGTCCCCATAGGGCCCTACTGCTCCAAGCCGGCGCCTGGCTGCCCCGGGATGCGCTTCAGACGCGTTTCAACTGACTGCCAGGTTTCAATTCTCGATCCGAACTGCCGCCACCTCACACGTTCCGACTGACCCCTCTCAGAATGCCGACAACATCTAAAATAGTCGTCAATGGAAATACCGCTAACTAAACACACACTCTGAAAAACACTTGCACGAAGACCTGAACGATACCCAGCAGTAACTAAGCACACACGAAGACAAATTGGGAGTTGATGTGCTCACACGCACACACACACACACACACACACACACACACACACACACACACACACACACAAAAGCGAGTCATGAACGATCGGGGAGCGAAAACGCGTCGTCCGGTAGGACGACCGACCGACGATCCACCAAGACCGTTGCCCGGCTCAAGTAATGCGTGGCGGCAATAGTCAGGCGACCCATGTCGTCGCAGACCTCACTGCTGCTCCAACCCGACTGCACTAGTGCCGTATTGCAACTCGCCGACTGGCAGGTCCGGACGCGTTCCAACTGACTGGTAACATCACCTGTTCCTGGTTAGTGGATGATGTGGCGAAACTAGCATTATATAATTTCAGAGAAACAGAGGTTACGGTTTGTACTGGGGCTTACTGCTACTAGCGCCACGTCATTATACTGCGCCTCTGCGTAGCATACAAAGCACTGTACCAAAATCTTAGAATGAAATTAATAATTTAAGAACCTTCTTCAAACTTTGTGAACACATGCTTCAGTATATTAATGTTAAGACTGTTAAATCTCAGGATCATATGATGAATGTTTCATTAATAGATTGTTTTAAGTAGAAAACAAGTGGCCCTAAGTAATAAAGCTATGTAGACAGAAACTGTTCAGAATGTGCCGATGTTGGTCAGAATCAACGGTTACACGTCGCAACTGAATCGGAGCAATATTTTGGTCAAAATCGGCGTTCATACGTTAAATTTAAAGCACTAAATATTAGACTCAGAAGCATGAAAATCGATATGAATCTTCTGCTTGAGATATAAATAGAAACTACGTGACCCCATTAAGATACTTCTAATAGTTTTCAAGTAATTTACTACATACTAAATATGGAACAAAAGTGTGTTATTTGTGATAGATTAAGTATCATTTTTCCTACCCCCATGAACCATGGACCTTGCCGTTGGTGGGGAGGCTTGCGTGCCTCAGTAATACAGATGGCCGTACGATAGGTGCTACCACAACGGAGGGGTATCTGTTGAGAGGCCACACGAATGTGTGGTTCCTGAAGACGGGCAGCAGCCTTTTCAGTAGTTGCAGGGGCTACAGTCTGGATGATTGACTGATCTGGCCTTGCAACACTAACCAAGATGGCCTGGCTGTGCTGGTACAGCGAACGGTTGAAAGCAAGGGGAAACTACAGCCGTAATTTTTCCCGAGGACATGCAGCTTAACCGTATGGTTAAAGGATGATGGCGTCCTCTTGGGTAAAATATTCCGGAGGTAAATAGTCCCCATTCGGATCTCCGGGCGGAGACTACTGAGGAGGGCGTCGTTATCAGGAGAAAGAAAACTGGCGTTCTTTGGATAGGGGCGTGGAATGTGAGATCCCTTAATCGGGCAGGTAGGTTAGAAAATTTAAAAAGGGAAATGGATAGGTTGAAAAAAGGGTTCAAATGGCTCTGAGCACTATGGGACTTAACTTCTAAGGTCATCAGTCCCCTAGAGCTTAGAACTACTTAAACCTAACTAACCTAAGGACATCACACAACACCCAGCCATCACGAGGCAGAGAAAATCCCTGACCCCGCCGGGAATCGAACCCGGGAACCCGGGCGTGGTAAGCGAGAGGATAGGTTGAAGTTAGGTATAGTGGGAATT
Source organism: Schistocerca piceifrons (assembly GCF_021461385.2). Lineage (NCBI taxonomy): Eukaryota > Metazoa > Arthropoda > Insecta > Orthoptera > Acrididae > Schistocerca > Schistocerca piceifrons. The sequence continues at coordinate 240,502,498 of NC_060144.1, read as the reverse complement.
AGTGAAATTCGGTGGCAGGAGGAACAAGACTTTTGTTCAGGTGAATACAGGGTTACAAATGCAAAATTCAATAGGGGTAATGCAGGAGTAGGTTTGATAATGAATAAAAAATAGGAGTGCGGGTAAGCTACTACCAACAGCATAGTGAAGGCATTTTTGGGGCCAAAATAGACACGAAGCCCATGCCTACTACTGTAGTACAAGTTTATATGCCAACTAGCTCTGCAGATGATGAAGAAATTGATGAAATGTGTGATGAGAGAAGAAATTATTCAGGTAGTGAAGGGAGACGAAAATTTAATAGTAATGGGTGACAGGAATTCAAGAGTAGGAAAAGGGAGAGAAGGAAACTTAGTCGATGAATATGGATTGGGGGAGCGAAAGAAATGGTTCAAATGGCTCTGAGCATTATGGGACTTAACATCTGTGGTCATCAGTCCCCTAGAACTTAGAACTACTTATACTTATCTAACCTAAGGACGTGTCTAGCATTTGTAGACTTAGAGAAAGCTTTTGACAATGTTGACTGGAATACTGTCATTCAAATTCTAAAGGTGGCAGGGGTAAAATACAGGGAGCGAAAGGCTATTTACAATTGTACAGAAACCAGATGGCAGTTATAAGAGTCGAGGGACATGAAAGGGAAGCAGTGGTTAGGAAGGGAGTAAGACAGGGTTGTAGCCTCTCCCCGATGTTGTTCAATCTGTATATTGAGCAAGCAGTAAAGGAAACAAAAGAAAAATTCGGAGTAGGTATCAAAATTCATGGAGAAGAAATAAAAACTTTGAGGTTCGCCGATGACATTGTAATTCTGTCAGAGACAGCAAAGGACTTGGAAGAGCAGTGGAATGGAATGGACAGTGTCTTGAAAGGAGGATATAAGATGAACATCAACAAAAGCAAAACAAGGATAATGGAATGTAGTCTAATTAAGTCGGGTGATGCTGAGGGAATTAGATTAGGAAATGAGGTACTTAAAGTAGTAAAGGAGTTTTGCTATTTGGGGAGCAAAATAACTGATGATGGTCGAAGTAGAGAGGATATAAAATGTAGGCTGGCAATGGCAAGGAAAGCGTTTCTGAAGAAGAGAAATTTGTTAACATCCAGTATTGATTTAAGTGTCAAGAAGTCATTTCTGAAAGTATTCGTATGGAGTGTAGCCATGTATGGAAGTGAAACATGGACGATAAATAGTTTGGACAAGAAGAGAATAGAAGCTTTCGAAATGTGGTGCTACAGAAGAATGCTGAAGATTAGATGGGTTGATCACATAACTAATGAGGAAGTATTGAATAGGATTGGGGAGAAGAGAAGTTTGTGGCACAACTTGACCAGAAGAAGGGATCGGTTGGTAGGACATGTTCTGAGGCATCAAGGGATCACCAATTTTGTATTGGAGGGCAGCATGGAGGGTAAAAATCGTAGAGGGAGACCAAGAGATGAATACACTAAGCAGATTCAGAAGGATGTAGGTTGCAGTAGGTACTGGGAGATGAAAAAGCTTGCACAGGATAGAGTAGCATGGAGAGCTGCATCAAACCAGTCTCAGGACTGAAGACCACAACAACAACAACAACAACCTAAGGACATCACACACATCCATGCGCGAGGCAGGATTCGAACCTGCGATCGTAGCAGTCGCGCGATTCCGGACTGCGCGCCTAGAACCGCTAGACCACCGCGGCAGGCTGAGGGAGAGAAATGAAAGAGGAAGCCGTCTGGTAGAATTTTGCACAGAGCATAACTTAATCATAGCTAACACTTGGTTCAAGAATCATAAAAGAAGGTTGTATACATGGAAGAAGCCTGGAGATACTAAAAGGTATGAGATAGCTTATATAATGGTAAGACAGAGATTTAGGAACCAGGTTTTAAATTGTAAGACATTTCCAGGGGCGGATGTGGTCTCTGACCACAATCTATTGGTTATGAACTGTAGATTAAAACTGAAGAAACTGCAAAAAGGTGGGAATTTAAGGAGATGGGACCTGGATAAACTGACTAAACCAGATGTTGTACAGAGTTTCAGGGAGAGCATAAGGGAACAATTGACAGGAATGAGGAAAATAAATACAGTAGAAGAAGAATGGGTAGCTCTGAGGGATGAAGCAGTGAAGGCAGCAGAGGATCAAGTAGGTAAAAACACGAGGGCTAGTAGAAATCCTTGGGTAACAGAAGAAATATTGAATTTGACTGATAAAAGGAGAAAATATAAAAACGCAGTAAATGAAGCAGGCAAAAAGGAATGCAAACGTCTCAAAAATGAGATCGACAGGAAGTGCAAAATGGCTAAGCAGGGATAGCTAGAGGACAAATGTAAGGATGTAGAGGCTTACCTCACTAGGGGTAAGATAGATAATGCCTACAGGAAAATTAAAGAGACCTTCGAAGAAAAGAGAGCCACTTGTATGAATATCAAGAGCTCAGATGGAAACCCAGTTCTAAGCAAATAATGGAAAGCAGAAAGGTGGAAGGAGTATATAGAGGGTCTATACAGGGAAGATGTACTAGGACAATATTATGGAAATGGAAGAGGACGTAGATGAAGATGAAATGGGAGACACGATACTGCGTGATGAGTTTGACAGAGCACTGGAAGACTTAAGTCGAAACAAGGTCCCGGGAGTAGACAACAATCCATTGGAACTACTGACGGCCTTGCGAGAGCAAGTCCTGACAAAATTCTACCAACTGGTGAGCAAGATGTATGAGACAGGTGAAATACCCTCAGACTTCAAGAAGAAAATAATAATTCAAATCCCAAAGAAAGCAGGTGTTGACAGAAGTGAAAATTACCGGACTATCACTTTAATTAGGCACAGCTGCAAAATACTAATGCGAATCCTTCACAGACGAATGGAAAAACTGGTAGAAACCGACTTGGCGAAGATCAGTTTGGATTCCGCAGAAATGTTGGAACACGTGAGGCAATACTGTCCCTACAACGTATCTTAGAAAATAGATTAAGGAAAGGCAAACATACATTTCTAGCATTTGTAGACTTAGAGAAAGCTTTTGACAATGTTGAATGGAACACTCTCTTTCAAATTCGAAAGGTGGCAGCGGTAAAATACAGGGAGCGAAAAGCTATTTACAATTTGTACAGAAACCAGAAAGCAGTTATAAGAGTCGAGGGGCATGAAAGGGAAGCAGCGGTTGGGAAGGGAGTGAGACAGGGTTGTAGCCTGTCCCCGATGTTATTCAATCTGTATATTGAGCAAGCAGTAAAGGAAGCAAAAGAAAATTTCGGAGTAGGTATTAAAGTCCATGGAGAAGAAATAAAAACGTTGAGGTTCGCCGATGACATTGTAATTCAGTTAGAGACAGCAAAGGACTTGGAAGAGTAGTTGAACGGAATGGACAGTGTCTTGAAAGGAGGATATAAGATGAACATCAACAAAAGCAAAACGAGGATAATGGAATGTAGTCGAATTCAGTCAGGTGATGCTGAAGGAATTAGATTAGGAAATGGACTAGTGGAGTTTTGCTGTTTGGGGAGCAAAATGACTGATGATGGTCGAAATAGAGAGGATATAAAATGTAGACTGGCAATTGCAAGGAAAACGTTTCTGAAGAAGAGAAATTTGTTAACATTGAGTATTGATTTAAGTGTGAGGAAGTCGTTTCTGAAAGTATTTGTATGGAGTGTAGCCATGTATGAAAGTGAAACATGGACAATAAATAGTTTGGACAAGAAGAGAAAAGAAGCTTTCGAAACGTTGTGCTACGGAAGAATGCTGAAGATTAGGTGGGTAGATCACATAACTAATGAGGAGGTGTTGAATAGAATTGGGGAGGAGAGGAGTTTGTGGCACAACTTGAAAAGAAGAAGGGACTGGGTGGTAGGACATGCTCGAGGGATGAAGGGATCACAAATTTAGCGTTGGAGGTCAGCGTGGAGGGTAAAAATCGTAGAGGGAGACCAAGAGGTGAATACACTAAGCAGATTCAGAAGGATGTAGGTTGCAGTAAGTACTGGGAGATGAAGAAGCTTGCACAGTATAGAGTAGCATGGAGAGCTGCATCAAACCAGTCTCAGGACTGAAGACCACAACAACAACAACAACAACAACAAGTATCGTTTACATTAAGGACAGAAAGTTATGATTACAGCACTTGATTACATCCACAAAATAGTAAGACTAAAACCGGTTTCAAGACCTTAATGTAAATAAAAATAATTAACTAAGTCTCTTAAAGATGTAGTTGAGAGCTCATATTCTACTGTCAGTTCAATTCTAAAAATTCTTGGCAGTGTAGTTGAAATGCAGTTCAACTAAGATATTATCTGTACTTAAAGTGATCTTAACACATTTCAAATGTTAATTCCGAAAATTGTAAATTGATACACAATGATGTCATCAAATAGTATGTGTTCGAGAATGTGGCCATTTAGACTGGGCACAAAGCAGATGACAGTAGATGTTCCGTTAGGCCTGAAACTTCCCCTTCGAAAAATTATACATGACTGTGCTTAAACTGACACACAATATTTTTTAGCGCAACGCAATCTGACTTAACTTGATGAACTGGTGTCAATTACAATTTTATAATATAAGAATACAATGACAAAGGTACAAAATACATCATTGAAAACATAATAATACAGATAACGTTTGTAGTAATACAGGCTTTACAAAACAATAGAAATAAACATATACATCAGTGTTACAGGAATTATGACATAAGTAAATACACAAAAGATTAGAATAACTTTTGAAACATCAACTTCACACATGAGCATTAAAACAAAACAGAATAAATAATGTCTACACATCTTTACAAGGTAAATAACATATCAGAGAAATTCTACAACATAAAACGTATTAGCCAAACACATACAGACAAGAAAAACACAAATTCACGTAGTGTAATAACACAAAAATACAGGACAGGGTTTGTTTTCAGTGTAACATTTGGTACTGCAGACCAACCCAAAACTTCATTCCATACATCTTTCCTCTTATTTCAACATTTGTTTCCACCATAAAAAATTCTATCCAAGCATGCTTTCTGTATTTATATGCTCACATATTTCTTACCTCATTATTTATTTTCAATTATCTTACCTCATCATTTATTTCCATGAAAATCCTACCTAAACTTGTTGTCCCTACTATTTTGTTCATATGCTCTTTCAAAGTACATTTTTGGCCAAACCATTTTCTTATAGCTTCTCAATCCATTCTTTCCCTATTCTCCATAGTCTGTTTCTTATATAGCCTACCCCCTCTTAAGCTAACTTAAATCTACTGAGCTCAGATGCATAGACTAAGGGACAAGGAAATGCAGCAACACAAAACAATTAACACAAACAGCAATGAAAAAATGCAAATTGGCAAAGCCAACAGTATTAAATCTAAATTAGCAGAGAAATCGCAATATTACAACTAATATAAGGAAATGAGCAGCAAACAAGAGAAACAAATCAGTGGTAAAACTGGCTTAACAGAGTAATACAAAGTGAAATTTAATTGCACTATGCCTGGCAAGCAGCAGCAGCAAATGCAATAACTTATATCTAATCATGACAAAGCTCAAGCAGAAAAAATGATTACAGTAAAAATGGCCATGTCTAATACCTGTGTCACATCTTAACACTAGAGTGATGCATCACAAGAACTTACTTTAGCAAAAACAAATTACCAAATCGTAAAAAAATTATTTATACAATTCCTTGAAGGTAAATGTCTATGTTCCCTCGTTTTCTTGGAAGTACATCATTAAATTATTATGTACTGGATCTGTAAGCATAAAATAACTATATTTGTACATCTATTAAATTTTATTTTAACCAATGCTGCAGTGCAGCTAGAAACAAGATATTAAACAAAATAAGCAATCTCTCAACTAGAAAGACAATAGATATAAAATGTTTCTCATCATTTCATTAGCCATTTTAGTAAATATAAATTAAGAGCTCCACAGTGTAATCATATTTTTTCAAGTTTGAGCGTGTCGTGTCGTATTTGCGATGCTTTCTACAAAGAAATGTCAACAGTGAGGATAATGGCCTCTTTTTTCTCCACCTGTGCCTCTGAAAGGCACACACTAAAGGCTTTTTCTCCATGCAGGTGGCACAGCTGGGCGCCCATGACGCATTACGTGGTAGTCACTCAACTTTTTTAGCGAAATATTTACGACAGCAGTTTGCACTACAGTGGCAATCTCATATAAAAAATTTCACAGGTCGAGAATTTGCGTTGCAAATGTGTAGAAACAAAATCCTATGAATATAACAGTGTGGAAAAACTTTTCGCCTGCTTTGTGTTACATTCACACATTTACACACATTTCTTAACTCAAAGTACGATTCTCAGCTTATTGATCATAAACATACCTCAACAGCATAATACACATCGTTATCGTAATAATAACATCATAACAGATCAATCACATCTCAGAATCGTTGTAGCTTCTTTCAGTAATTTCAAGATCTTCAATAAAGTCATCAACCTCAAACATACTTCAAAAATCATGATCCCTTACCAAATACATCATTCAACGCCCTCATAGGATCACAATGGTTCTGAAAAAATATGGTTCACAAAGTACAGACAAAGTAAAATTTCATAAGTGTGAAGTTATCCAACTATGTAATTATGTAAACATCTGTCACTGACATAGTAAAAAAATATGTTTGTCTCTCAGTTAAATGATCAGATAGCTGTGTAATTTATGTGTTAGAGAAATATGGCACCAATGTGTAAAGTTGTATAAGCAAATAGCATATTAGCTAGGGCTCCTTGTGCTTGCCAAACACATGGTACACAAAGTAAGCGTATACCCCCCCGAGGATTAATGTAATTACACCCTCAGGTGTTACAGATTACAGCAATGGAATGAAATGTATCACAGAAAACTTTCTTTGTTATTCAAAAATCTTTAAAAAATAAATGTTTTAAGTACAAAATTAATCACTCAAATACGTGTACTGTAGCGCTAAACTGTGCGTCTTGTTGTACGATAATCTCTGTGGAAGTGTCGTAGTTATCGTCCTCTGTAAGCAAAGTTCTGCTGAAATCAATGTACTTACCTCATCATAAAGGAATGTGAAATGCTTTGCGTATGGATATCGTAGTTATTACGGACCTTACAGTGATCGAGAAAGTACTATAATGTAACGTATCGTTGTGCTACGAAAAAGGCTGTCTCATTGTAGCTATACCACAAAAGTTACTACTAACAGATGTTTTACTTTACAGAAGACTTCAGAAAAACTGTGCAGATATAAAACAGAAACAACGCAAAAGCAACATTGAAAATCGTCACTCATTAGTAGCGTCGTGATAAAATCGTGTAGCTGTCACATAAACTAACCACTGTGTCATCTGGTATCTCGCAGAAAGTACTTTAAACCCAGAATGTATTTTCAAGCACACCAAAATGTTGCATTAAAATCTCATTAGCAGTTCCAGTATATGTTCTAAGTATGTAAGCCTGATAGCCATTACGTAATCGTGCAACTAACAAAGAAGAATATACAGTTAACAACATTGTGTTGGCTGTTCACTATAGCAATGTATTCGTAATTTCTGTTTAAAAATGTTCCCTAGGTTCTAGGCTGGCTAGTTAACTTCAAAACATTGTTGCATGTTAACAGTTTCTCTGTGTGACAAGTAGCGTGAAGTGAAATGTTTTATGACAAAGACTAAGTTAAAAAACAGATTATCTTTCAATAAACGGATTTACATGAGAAATGTGGTGTAAACCTTTACTCTTCCTAGTACGCAGAGTTTCAACTTCAACGCAATTATCATGTGGTATACGTCGGTAAAGAATACTGGAATTTTTCTCAAGTTGAGCGTCTATGTTACTTTTCGCTGAGCCAGCCGGCGCACGTGGCTGCCTGCGGTGCGAGTCGTTGTCTCTCTTTGTTGGCGCGCGTCGTTGTTGGGATTAGAAGACCTAACTTCGACAAATCCACTTTGTCGAGAGGGCCCTGCCAGGTTTGAATCCCGCCAGTTCTGATGCAATTCAGGTCTGTCGTTATGATTATATCGTCTGTCGTCATGTCGGTAGATTCCGTAGTCTCTTTCTTGTTGGTCTCGTGGTGGAGAATTTCTCTCAGAATCGTAACTGCGCGCTGGACCGTTGCATCTGAAGTTATTCTGACTCCCTTGATAATAATTATTTTGGTTCCCATATTGTCTGTTTCTCTGATTGTCTCTGTGATAGTCACTACCGCGGAGAGGTGATTTTTCCCTGTAATTATTACTACTCTGCCAACGGTTGTCATACGGGTAGTGTCTGTTTAGGTCACGATTTGTGTTGTGAGAATAGCCTTGTCGTGTCCAGTTATTTCTTTCATCGCAGAATTGCGTCGGATGTGAGCTGTAATTGTTGTGATCCTTTTTTCGCGTTCCGCGATTGTCAGTGTCAATTTCCAATGCTTGGAACAGTCCCTGAAATGCTTCAATGTCGTCTTTGCAACGTCCTGCCAAAATAATATGTCGTAAATGTTCAGGTAGCCTGATTAAGCAAATGTGGATGAGTTCTGAGGGGCTGTATGGGTTTGAAGGATACTGATTCTTATGTAACATGTCTTCGAAATATTTCACAAGACTGGAAAATTGAGATTGCTCGAAATGTTTCATCATTATAATGCTATGTTTTACTCGGTCTTGTGTAGCTTGAGATCAATATGCTGAGAGGAAGGCATGATAAAATTCTCCTTCACTGTGACAATCGTGAATGACCAATGGCATTCCATCAGCTGGTTCATTCTCTAAGTAGCCACTCATAAATTCTAATCTGTGCTCTAATGACCAGTTGGGAGGAAAACATGAGAGAACTGATGGAGCCACGCTTGTGGATGAACGTCGTTGCCAGAATTCTTAAATGTTTTGAATTTACATGTAATAATGAACAGCTTGTAGTGAAAATCACCGTGACGGCGAGTAGCATATCGGTCACTGTTACGTCGTGTCAGCGGTTCCATCTCAAAATTCGGTGCACCTTGCCAATTTCTTTCATAATTTCCGAAATGCCCTGTGTTATTATTTTGTGGCTTTTCCGTATTTCTAAGTCCCTCTTCCCATGTTGGAGCACGAATGTCCTCTGAAATATGTAATTTTTGCATTACTTGTGCCAACTGATCTTGTACTTCCCGGATTTCTCTTTTGTGTTGCGTATTAATTTGGTTCTGATTTTGTTTGAATTTCTTAATTTGTTCATACTCTGTCAGTGGTGGCTACGGGTCTTGTGTCATTCAGATCATCGTCTACCTTTGCAGATAAGTTAGTGAACTGATCCGAGAGTTCGGCTACTTTCTCCGATAGTGTACTTATTTCCTCAATGTGTTTTTCTGAACCGAATTTCAGAGTGTCCATTTGTGTTGAAATCGTATCTACTGTGTCCTTTACGTTTTCCTGAGTTTTTGCAAATTGCGTAACCAAATCGGTAGATGCAACTGAGTCAATTTTAGCTTGCAAGGTCTCATGATTTCCACGAACAATAGTTTGCAGTTCTTTTATGGCTGCTTCGTGATTCTGTAATGCAATTTCATGCCGCGAAAAAATAGGTTGAAAATGCTCACAAATTTGTGTTTTTACGTCATTACAAACTTTTTGACATTTCGATTCAATGTTATGTAACTCAGTAGTTAAATCTTCACGTGTTTGTTGAAGCGTATGTTCCACTGAGTATAACTTTAGAAGCTTTTGCTATGTTTGATTTTGTTCCATTTGTTGCATTAATTGCAATAATAATGTATTAGTGTCTGGAATGTGTTCCTCTATACTTTTCGGCAGTGCATTTTCACCGGCAACATTCACATTTTGACAAGCAGAAAATGTGTCTTGACGTATCTGAGAAAATGGTGAGGACGCAAAACCTGAATCTACAGTATTTGCAAGATTGTGTCCTGCCATTTCGGATTCCTGAGGCGAGCTGTTGCCAACCGATCGATCGATAATGCTTTCCTGTTCACTAATTGTTTCACTGCCTACATCATTATTAGCAGCCCACTCCATTTCCCTATGCACAATTACCAAATTACTACTTTGAACATTAGTTAATTCATTACTCGGCGGCGCTGATAAGCTACGCTCATCGTCACTATTATTTCTCAGTTTACTTTGGAGCCTAATGTTACGTCTTTCACATGCCATTATTGTCACAATATTTCACACGACAACACAGAAAAGCAGAATTTGAAGAGCAAAATAAGGAAACACATTAACATAGCATTGAAAATAATATCTCGTTAATTGCAAGTGCAGCTGCAAAATACTTGGTGCAAATGTACATGCATGCCACAACCGTTTTACTGTACAACAATGAAAGACTGCAACTAAAAAGGAGATTACCTCTACAATTATGCACTAGCAATAAACAAAAGCTACATTAATCACACAAACTACAAGAAAAAAATCAGAAGATTCCAGTGAGGTATCCTGGCAGGGTCGCCATATGATACATCACTTTAGAAAAATTATACATGACTGTACTTAAACTGACAATATTTTTTTACCGCAACGAAATCTGACCTTCAGTAATCCCTATAAGAGAATGGCCCTGACTAAATTAACCTATACGTTTCACAAATCACTTACAAAAATATTCGTTACTCGAACTACTGCAATACAGCGAGCGCTACTACTGCCAGCTAAATAAAAGATTCAAACTATGGAAGGCACTAACTACTAATAGGCATAGTTAGCAAATGAAAGATCTTAATAGAGAAAAAATAATGTATTTACCTTCATAGTCATAATATATATAGCAGTTCATGACATCCATTCTTACAATTGTACTGTTTCTGATGGACACACCTCCAGATTATCCATTCTCAAAAATCGGCTATCTCACTTCCCCACATCCACCACTGCTGGAGGCTCGCCTCCAACTGTGCAATACTACACTCTGTTAACATCCAGCTGCCCAACACTACAATGGCAGACATCAATGCAAACTAGCCACAGACTGCACACAGCACAGTCAGTGCTTTTCATGCAGATCACTACGTGGCGTTACCAATATAAGAACCTAAACAGCCTACTTACAGGCCGTCTGTTGTGCTCATACCTAAATGGGGCCTGAGGGGCAGTGAGGGACACACTTCACACCCAGAAATCTATCGGTGCGCGTCTGTCAAATCCAGCTTACGTGCTGTCTCGGATGACGTCACAGCCTGTCTGCTGTTAAACACACGCTTTCAGTACAAATAGGAAGTGAGCTCGCGAGGACTGTATTACTACCTGGATCACAGAGGTTTCACGGAAGTAAGAGTTTGTGTGCCTCCTGTAATATTCATAAAAATGCGTGGCAAGTTCTGACATTGTTTTGCGCTTTTGTGGCGAGCAAATAACTAACAGTGGTGTTATGATAGTGACATTATAATTAATATTTTCAGGAACATTATTACGTTCGCGCATGTTAACTTTTATTGAACGTATGAACCAGATAGTATGCAAAATTTTCTGTTTATAATCATAGTTCCTGATCCCGCTGCGTAAATACAGAGTAGAAACATTTTTTTCAGTGATCCCAAGCCAAATGTGGAAATTGTCGACTGGAAACTATGGTCAGTGTGTTCTCCGTCACTTTCTGGCTGACTGCAAAAAGCCTTTTTGTGCTCTTGTAAACGACGACGAATATATACTTATTTAACCTGACGCCCCATAACAGGCCTGTAACAAAGTGGGTTGCTCTTACTGTTTCCTTGAATATTCGTGTGACCTGTGCAATTGTCCCGCCTATAAATTTTATTTTTTATTCTTAACCACAAGTAGTGTAAAAGCCGGAGTGTACACTAAATTTAAAATGAAGAGCGAAAATGACGAATGTCTTGTCATTAAATGAGGGTCTATGAGGGAGAGTGTTGCACCTGGAACACTTTTCCGACTTTCGTATCTAGCACTGTAATACAAGTTGAACATAATTTAACGCACATACACACATAGAGTTAGAAATCTCTTTAAAGTTAGAGCGACATTAGTGCATTAGCATTTTTACCAGGCTCTGTAGCTTTTATAAGGAATTTGAACAGAGACAGATGTTGAATGATCGTTGTGAGGGGCACAGAAGTATTACATACTCATGTAAGATAGGGTTATTACCACAAGATAGGGTATGAAATGGGTCTCATGATGAGTCACGAATTGGCCAAATGGATTCGCGGTGGATTAGGGTGAGAAGTGGCCCAATGTTGCGCCACAGCTAGTCTTGAGTTGAAGGTTCTGGTCGTCTGATCACTACAAAGGAGTATAGCTATGCCTTTTCACTTCTGCACCTGCCATCTGGGAACAAGTAATGGACTGGTTGCAACATTATGCATCATCTCGCATCACTGGATCGAGATGTAGCAGCTGGACTGGGGAATTATCGTTCCATGTGCTACTATGAGCTCCACAACACAATGGGAAAAGTCTCATTAATGGGAAGCATGGTCAGCTTATGAATGGCTATAAGTTATATTCCAGAACGAATTTTTCGTTATGCGCTATGTAAGACGTCCAGATTTTGATGGACCTTACATGAAGTTTATCCATAATGACAATACGACACAGTACGAAAGCCTCAGAAAATAATAATTATATTATCAACAAGAAACAATTGCAGTTAATCTCATGTACCTGAAAATTAACAAAACAATCACTACCAATATATGGACAGTAGAATGAAACGGTTGGTTGGTTGAGGTTTAAGGGACCAAACAGCAAGGTCATCAGTCCCTTGTTTCAAATTTGCACCATTCCGCTAACGGGCCAACTCAGTAAAGTCAGAACAATAAAACGGAAAAAGGGAAAAAACGTAAAAAGGCAGTCATGTCGTCATTGGTAAAAAACAAAATGAGGGAAGTCGGCAAGAGAACGAACCCAACACTATGCTGAAGCAGCATAGGCAAGACCACCTGTGACTTTAAAGGTACAACTGCTATAATGTAGAAAGACGTATGGGAATAGAAAGACTAACCAAGCCTTAAAAAAAAGGGTAAGAACAGAGTAAAAGGGGAAGAAAAGAGGAATTCGGTCAGGGAGGTGAATCAAGAATCTCAGAACACTGCTTACAGTGGGAGACACCCAAACACTCACCGCCCTGCCCCTACACCAGAGAGAGATTAATAACCTTAAAACTGAGAATAAAAACCACTTTCCTGGAGGAAACCGAGAACCAGAGAGACCATCTGAGAATCGTCAGCCAACATCAAAGTTAAAGTGTTGGGGAGCCTGTACTTAGCACGCAGAGCCTAAAGAAGGGGGCATTCAACCAAAATGTGGGCCACTGACTGGAAGGCTCCACAACCACATAGTGGGGGTGACTCAACACGCAAAAGAAAACCATGGGTCAACCGAGTATGGCCAATGCGGAGACGACACAGTGTGGTCGAGTCCTTTCAGGAGATGCAAAAGGAAGAACGCTACAGGGGAGTAGCCTCCCAAAAATTCGCCCATGACTGTGCGAAGTGGGATTTGATGTGAAGCCGTAAATCTACTGCAGGAGGGGCTACAGAAAACGGGGGGTAAGTAACTGCTCCCCCAGCCAAACGATCAGCGAGCTCATTACCCGGGACCCAAAGGAAGTCAATAGAACAAGCAGCACGGTGAATATCAGCGAGATGGTCATGGATGGCGGAGACCAAGGGATGGCGCGAAAAACACCGGTCAATAGCAAGAAGGCCACTCATCGAGTCCGTGCATAACAAAACGCGGTTGTGTTGGGACTGTTTAATAAAGGTAAGGGCCTGGGAAATTGCCATCAATTCCGCAGTAAACACCCCACATGTAGGTGGCAGCAGATGACTTTCCGTTCTAACAGAGGACGTGAAGGCATACCCAACATGATCAGCAGATTTAGAGCCATCAGTGTAAAAAACAACAGCATCCCGAAACTCCCATAAAATTTGGCGAAAAAAGGAACGGAACACCACGGGGGGGATAATCTTTCGGACCTCGGCGGAGATCCATCCGAAGTCGAGGCCGAGGAACTAACCAAGGAGGGGTGGAGGGGAGGGAGCGAGGAAGACAGGACAAAAAAGGAAGCTGAAAATCACGGCAAAGAGACGCAAGGCGCAGCCCAACCGGTAAACCCGCCCGAGGGCGGGAGTCGGGTGGGCGACGTCCATTGTCTGGGAACAGGATAGAATAGGAAGGATGAGTGGGAGAGGAACGATAGTGTGTGCATAAGACACCAGAAGCTGGGACCGCCGAACAGAAAGGGGGGGGATCCCAGCTTCAGCCAGGAGACTATCAACAGGGCTAGTAGGGAAGGCACCGGTGGCCAAACGGATACCACGATGGTGGACTGGATCCAGCACGTGCTGTGTGGAAGGAGCAGCTGAACCATAAACTTGACAACCATAGTCAAAGCTAGACAGAACTAGAGCATGATAAAGACTGAGGAGGAGGGAACGGTCCGCACCCCAAGAGGAGTGGGCAAGGAAGCGAAGGACATTGAGTTTACGGAAACATCCTACCTTCAGGAGTCTGATATGGGGCAGCCAAGTGAGCTTGTTGTCGAAAAAAAGACCCAGGAAACGAAACTGTGGGACCACAGGCAATCGTTGTGCAGCGAGATAGAGCTCTGGATCAGGGTGGATCGCAGTACGGCGACAGAAGTGGACCACTCGCGATTTTAAAGGAGAGAATTGAAACCCGTGTGAGAGGATCCATGCAGAGGCACGCCGTATAGCTACCTGGAGCTGCCGCTCTGCAGATGCCATCGAAGAGGAACTAACCCAAATGCAGAAATCATCCACATACAGGGCAGGGGCGACCAAGGGACCTACAGAGGCCACAAGTCCATCGGTAGCAATGAGGAAAAGAAGGACACTCAAGATAGAACCCTGTGGGATGCCTGTCTCCTGGGTCTGTGGAGAACTAAAAGCAGTACCAACTCGAACTCCGAATGACCTATGGATCAGGAACTGGCGGATAAAAATCGGGACCCCACTGATGAAGGGTAAGTAAGATGTGATGGCGCCAGGCCGTGTCATAGGCCTTGTGAAGATCAAAAAACACTGCAACCAAATGGCGGCACTGGGAAAAAGCCTGCCGAACTGCGGATTCCAAGCGAAATAAATGATCGATTAAAGACCGCCCCTCTCGAAAGCCACACTGGTAAGGTGACAATAGATCCCAAGATTCTAGGACCCAATTGAACCGACGGGCTACCATCTGTTCAAGTAACTTACAAACAACATTCGTCAAACTAAGTGGCCGATAGCTGTCAACAGATAGGGGGTTCTTACCAGGCTTAAGGACAGGAACCACAATGCTATCCCTCCACTGAGAAGGGAACCCAGATACGATTAAACACCCAAAGAAGATGTTGCCATTGTGGAGCACTGAGATGTTGAAGCAGTTGGTTATGAATGGAATCTGGGCCAGGGGCCATATCATGAGAAGAAGATAGAGCAGAAAGAAATTCCCATTCAGTAAAAGGTTCGTTGTAAGATTCTGACTCACAAGGGGTGAAACATAAGGTGGAAGCTTCAGCCATCTGTTTTTGATGAAGGAAAGCAGTTGGATAGGAGGCTGACGCTGACGCCACTGCAAAATGGGTCGCAATATGTTCTGCAAGAACTAATGGGTCCGTACGAATGCCATCTGGGACGTGAAGGCCTGGGAGGGTGGACTGCCGATGGCAACCTTGGACAGAACGAAGTGTAGCCCATACGCATGACAGAGGGACAGTAGAACCAAGGGAAGAAACAAATCGTTCCCAACATATCCGCTTACCCTGTTTGATTAAATAATGAGCTTTAGCACGGAGGCGTTTAAAGGTAGTAAGGCTGGCTACAGATGGGTGCCACTTGAAGTGTTGCAAAGCTCGACGGCGATCACGGATGGCAATGGCAATGGCCGTACTCCACCACGGGACTTGCCGGCGACGGAATGGTCCAGATGAGCGCGGGACAGCAAGGCTAGCAGCGCGAACAATCGCGTCAGACACGTCACGTAGGACGTCATCAATACAACCCAACAAAGAGGGAGAAAACTCGCCCTGTGCAGTGTATAGAGGCCAATCGGCGCGGTGGAAAGACCAACGAGGTAACCTGTCCATCGGGGAGTGGGAAGGGAGCGTGATAATCAACGGTAAACGGTCACTATCACAAAGGTCGTCGTGTGGCGACCAGTGTAATGAAGGGAGGAGAGAGGGGGAAGAAAGAGAAAGATCAATGGCAGAAAAGGTACCATGACCGGCACTGAAATGATTAGGGGAGCCATCATTAAGAAGGCACAGGTCGTGGTCTGCAATAAATTGGTCTATAAGAAGACCTCGTCTAGATGGAAAGGCACTGCCCCACAAAGGATGATGAGCATTAAAATCCCCAAGGAGGAGGAAGTTGCTGAAGAAGGGTGGTTGAGGCAGCAGGTGTAAGAGTCCTGTCAGGAGGGAGATAAAGATTGCAAACTGTGAATGCAGAGTCTAAGTGGACCCTAACAGCAACCACTTCCAATGTAGTTTGGGGAGGAATCGACGTGCTAGCAATGTCTGTACAGACCAACGTACAAACGCCACCAGAAGCCCGCAAGGGTCCGACCCGATTTCGACAGAAAACACGGAATTCATGGAGGGTCAGTGAGTGAGCATCAGTAAAATGAGATTCCTGGAGAACCACGCAAGCTGCAGAGTAGGACGAAAGAAGGGATTTCAATTCGGGAAGGTGACGATAGTATCCATTACAATTCCATCGGAGAACCACAGAAGGATGGTTTAAATGAGGGCTGAACACGCTAAATCCAGTCATACCGCCGGGTCCCCACCCGTCACTGACAAGGAAATGGCGACATCCATGAACGACAGGTCAGAATCCGGTTGTGAAGTCGGGGAAGGGACCTCCAGTGACACCAGAGGCTCTTTGTCCTGGGACTTATGTTTCTTCTTCTTTTCAGGCTGAGATCGAGGAGGGTCGCCGCGCGGCAGCAGACCTTTGACCTGAAAGGTGCGGGGAAGGGGCATCCCGGGAGAGGCGCCCTTGACCGGCAGACGCCGAAGGAGTGGGACACTTCTCCGGCCGGGGAGGGGGAGCAGCGCCCATAGGAGATGGTGTGGGAGCTGCAGGGGTGGGGGGGAGGAGAGGGGTACGGGATGGGGGTAAGGAAGGGGGAGGAAGGGGTGAAGATGTAACCAAGGCATAACTAGATGTCATGGCCACAGGGTGCAGTCGTGCATATTTCTTACGGGCCTCTGTGTAGGTTAAACGATCGAGGGACTTATACTCCTGTATCTTTTTGTCTTTCTTATATACTGGGCAATCTGGTGAACGTGAAGAATGACTACCATGGCAATTTGCACATACAGGAGGGGAACACAGGGACTCCCCTCATGGAGTGGACGTTCACAGTCACCACAGAGAGGGGCCTGGGAACAGCGAGAAGACATGTGGCCAAAACGCAAGCACTTAAAACACCTCATAGGAGGTGGGATGTACGGCTTCACATCACAGCGATAGAAAATAATCTTAACTTTCTCAGGGAGGCTATCCCCTTCAAAGGCCAGGATAAAGGCACCAGTATCAATACGATTATCTTTAGGACCCTTCTGAACACGCCGAACAAAGTGAACACCCCGCCGTCCGAGATTGTCCCGAAGTTCCTCATCAGTTTGAAGGATGAGGTCCCTGTGAAAAATCACACCTTGTACCATATTTAGAGACTGGTGAGGGGTAATGGACACAGGAATTGTGCCAAGATAGGTACAGGCACGAAGGGCCGCAGATTGGGCAGCTGAAGCAGTTTTTATCAGCAACGAACCTGACCGCATCTTGCTCAGGGAGTCCACTTCGCCAAACTTATCATCAATGTGTTCCACACAGAATAAAGGTTTGACACTAGTGAAAGTATCTCCATCAGTCCTGGTGCAAACAACATAATGGGGGAAAGGTTTTGCCCCTAGACGACGGGCCTGACCCTCTTCCCAGGCGGTAGCCATGGAAGGGAAGGCTGAAGGGGCAAGAGAAGCAGCACTTGAGGAATCAGTTCCACTCGGAGAGACGGCCGCAGAAGAACGGCCACAGTTTTGGACCCGTATGCGATCTGCATAGCGTCCGCCCAGATACCACCCACTCCAATCAGGGGCTCTCCTCACGGGCGCCACCCAGCCACAGCAAGGGCCGTCTGGCACGGCGGCCATTGCCAGGAGTTCCGATGCTCCAGGATGATGAGCAACCACTCTAAGGCATGTGTGAGGAGGTCACAGCTCAGGTATCAGAAGTGTGATCCCTGTGTGTTCAGGGGGCTCAACCAAAAGGGTACATAGCGACCCCACCACACGGGCTGGCTACCATGCTGGCTATGCACCCTAGCATCAGACAACGACGTGAAATAAAAGGTGGAATGTACTAGGAGGGCGCACGTCGGAGACACTAGGTAAGGTGCTCTTCCCCAAATGGCTCACACTAAGGAGGAGAAATTTTGTAATGGAGGTCAAACCCCAGAGGGGGACCAAGGAATGCCAAAAGGAGGAGATGATTACGCAACAAAGCCGGAGTGTAAAACCAACAGAACCAGGAGGGTAGCGGGGACCAACATAAGCTAGGACATCAATAGAGGGAGAGGAGAGGGCGAGGTGAAAGGAGCATGGAGGGGAAAGGAGGGGAAGGGAAAGGAAATGCAGCCCAGGAGAGAAAGAAGGCTGCAATGGCTAAGGGCCCCGTGCTCGCCATGCACGTATCCACAAAAGAGTTGTGGGCCCGTGGGGGGGGGGGGGGGGTTGCATGAAACAATCAAGTTAAAGTGAAACGCATTTTGGAGACAAGCTGAGCAGGTGGTTTATGATATCTTAAAACTCTCATTACCAAGAGAACGGCGGGCTTCAGCGTAGCAAGGGATGACACCATAACAATACATTTTTCGTTTTAGCGTAAATAAGGCCAGAACCAAAGACAAGCGCCAGCACGTCATTAACAGGACTAGACCACGACCCAGAAAGAAAAAGAAAAATGTTTATTCACTGCTAGTGAGATGGTGATTTGCTGAAGCCATACTTGGCAACGCAGACATGACGCGGTGGGGAGTTCCCCATTATATAAAAGGAACTTGAGACCTAAAATTAAGGTTCTCTCTCTCTCTCGTCTCGCAGTGGACTGCACAAATGTGTGGGAATATGCGAAGGCAGTGAGAGTTTGTTTTCTGCGGAGTGAGGAAGATACGCTACACGTATCGTGACGATAGATAGCAAAGCGGTAGTTAAATATTCCTGCTGAAATTTTTGCCGGCAAGGCAATTGTTCACTTCGCTCCAACCCATAGAGAGTGTGCAATAGCCATTATTTTGTCTACGGAAAGATTAAAGTTCTACGGAATGCAGGAAAGTTGTCACTGAATTTAGTCAAGGGCAGAGTAGGGAATTAGCGTTTCAGGTACAGCATGGAGACAACGCCGTTGCGAATGTCACTTGGTAAAGTACCATTGTGCTTTGGGCCACGGTAAATGTTGAGTCTAGATTTTGCCCACTCCAACCTGCGTAATCTTTGACCATTGAATATCAAAAGTTAGGATACTGACGTACCCTCACTTTGAGTAGATGCGAATTTTTCATTGGTTCATAAAGTAAATTTATTCTTCACCAACTCGGTGCATTGACGAGCTATAACAGCATAAATTTCAATAACCTGATGAGGATTTGACAGCAGCATTTCCAACGATTTTTGTTACGATGTGCACCTGATATTAGCTGCCTTCCAGGGCCAGTGTCGTTTTTATTTTGAATGTCTATTTGACACCCTGGACTTGAGGAGGCAGTTCAGAGGTTTTGTCAATTTGCGCACTAAGTAATAAGCTAAGGTTTGCTGTGAAGGTACAAAGGTTGGACATGCGACAACTATACTTATGAGCATCGTTGCCGGCTGCCAGCTATGGCGACAACCTCGGAAAACTGTTTTGTGAAGGCATAGTAGTGTTACCTCTGGAGACAGGATATGGGGGGAGATCCAAAATCACTTCAGGTCAGGGCTGGTAATGTTTGAGGTAGCTCTGATGCCCCATGCAACCACTTCAGCACAGGTGGTATTACCTGCCCTCTGGCACTAGAGCACAAATCAGCTGCGTGGATGTCGAAGTCTGCGACAGGTATCTTTTTTACGTGCTCAGAAAAGGTGCATATTGCCAGACTGGGGATAGAAGAATTTGTACTTTTTTCACAGTATTCATCTACACACAATAACTCTCCTATGGGTTTTCAGTCGTATTGCCACTGGCGTTTCAGGAGATATCTGCAGTTTTGTTTTTGCAACGTGTAGATGGAGTCAGTGCAAACAAATCATGTTCATACTGTCTTTCATGCGACGTCCAGAGCCGACGGAAAACGCTGCTTTTCTTCCGCATTGGGAACAGAATGATTTGTAAGTAGGAATTTTACTTGGGCATTCTATAAAGTAACCCCATATTGGTCTAATGCAGCGTTCGTTTTATTTTCGCATTTGTCAGTATTCCACTCCTCTGTCAGTACGCCACGAAAGGGCGCGAAATAAATGCCTCGGAAAAACATAAATACACATTGCTGCTTTGGATCACGTTCACTTTCTTTTCGCGTATGTGGACACCTTTCTGTGTGAAAAGTCAGAGAACGGAAGGGTGACGTCGCAGCACGCTTTTGCGCAATAACGAAGACTGAGGAACCTTTGAGCGAAATTTCGAACATATGCATCGGAATGGGAGGCAGTTAAGTGTACTACTTTTTTCCACAGTATATGTATACACCGGATGTCTCTCCTATGGGTCGTCAGATCTGTTACCTCTTGTGTCTTTGCAGATATTTTCAGTTTATTTTCTTAGACGTGTAGCTGGAGTCACTCCTGACAAATCTTGATTATCACATCTTTCATGCGACGCCCACTGGCGACGGGAAACGTCGCTTTCTTTCCTTGCGAACAAAATTATTTTTAATGTGGGATTTCTCATACCCCTCGACAGAACTGTCCCAGATAAGTTTAATACGTTATTTGTTTCACTGGTGTGTATTAACATTGACAATAAAACACGAAGAATAATCAGTACTGCAGCAATGATTGAGCAGCGCTCGATGCATGCTGGTAGCAGTCCACACTGTCCAGGGCAGCCTGGAAGTACTGGTTATAATTCCTGATTTAGAATCCCTGTTAACACACATCGATAATAGGAGTATATCACAAGACTAAACTGGGTGCGCTCTGTCGAAGGCACACATAAAACGCCACTTTAAAGTTGATTTTGTTCGTAATATGAAAAACCTAAGTTTTCAACCGACGCTCGGCCGACTCCAGGTACACGGTGCATAAAAGGAGTTGCAAATATCTGCCAAAACAGAAAAATTGCGCCTGACGACTCTTAGGAGAGACACACTGTGTACACCAAATTTCAAACTTAGCCATCGAATGAGAGACAATTAGGGGGTTTCGAAAAAGTGATTTTTGTACGAGTATATAAAATATGTTGTTTTTAATACTGTTTAGCGTTTATTTGTAGTTTGCACAATCGAAAATATATTCTCTTTTCTAATAGACGGTTCGTATTTTTATAACAGATTTTGATTTATAATGAATCGTGCTTAAAAATATAGGGTCTTATCTGTAGCGGAAAGGCATGATTCAATATTATTTAATTAAGATTCGATTTAGTATTACATAATTCAATAAAGGTTTAAAAAGCAATTGAAACAAGTACGTTTCAAACCATTAACGTTGCAATTTGTAGGGCAGGGCCGCAGCGCAAGCTGCTGCTAGAGTCAGTGTTGAAACGTCCAAATGTTTTGCACTTAAAAACGCTGTAGGAGTTTCTGTTCTTCAAAGTTGACTCCAATGAGTTGTTTTGGAGGAAATGAAATTATTGTGCGAGCACCCACCTCCAGTGCCTGGGAATATTAAGAAAACTGAAGAAAATTTGTCAGTAAAGTCTGCTCCTTACACAATACATTCGTACACAACTGGCCATTACAATTGCTACACCAAAAAAATGCAGATGATGAACAGGTATTCATTGGACAAATGTATTATACGAGAACTGACATGTGATTACGTTTTCACGCAGTTTGGGTGCTTAAATCCTGAGAAATCAGTACCCAGAACAACCACCTCTGGCCGTAATAACGGCCTTGATAGGCCGGGGCATTGAGTTAAACACAACTTGGATGGCGTGTACAGGTACAGCTGCCCATGCAGCTTCAACACGATACCACAGTTCAACAAGAGTAGTGGGTTGCGTATTGTAACGAGCCAGTTGCTCGGCCACCACTGACCAGACGTTTTCAATTGGTGAGAGATCTGGAGAATGTGCTGGCCAGGGCAGCAGTCGAACATTTCTGAATCGAGAAAGGCACGTACAGGACCTGCAACATACGGTCGTGCATTATCCCGCTGAAATATAGGGTTTCGCAGGGATCGAATGAAGGGTAGAGCCACGGGTCGTTACACATCTGAAATGTAACGTACAGTCCTCAAAGTGCCGTCAATGAGAACAAGAGTTGACCGAGAAGTGTAACCAATGGCATCCCATACTATCACGCCAGGTGATACGCCAGTATGACGATGACGAATACACGCTTCCAATGTGCGTTCACCGCGACGTCGCCAAACACGGATGCGACCATCATGATGCTGTAAACAGAACTTGGATGCATCCGAAAAAATGACGTTTTGCCATTCGTGCGCCCAGGTTCATCGTTGAGTGCAACATCGCGGGCGCTCCTATCTGTGATGCAGCGTCAAGGGTAACCGCAGCCATGGTCTCCGAGCTGATAGGCCATGCTGCTGTAAACGTAGTCGAACTGTTCCTGCAGATGGTTGTTGTCTTGCAAACGTCCCCATCTGTTGACTCAGGGATCGAGACGTGCCTGCACGACCCGTTACAGCCATGCGGATAAGATGCCTGTCATCTCGACTGCTAGTGATACGAGGCCGTTGAGATCCAGCACGGCGTCCCGTATTACCCTCCTGAACCCACTGATTCCATATGCTGCTAATAGTCATTGGATCTCGACCAAAGCGAGCAGCAATGTCGCGATACGATAAACCGCAATCACGATAGGCTACAATCGGGGCTTTATCAAAGTCGTAAACGTCATGGTGCGCATTTCTGCTCCTTATACGAGGCATCGAAACAACGTATCACCAGGCAACGCCGGTCAACTGCTGTTTGTGTATGACAAATCGGTTGGAAACTTCCCTCATGTCAGCACGTTGTAGGTGTCGCCATCGGCGCCAGCCTTGTGTGAATGCTCTGAAAAGCTAATCATTTGCATATCACAGCATGTTCTTCAAGTCGGTTAAATTCCATCTTCGTGGTGTAGCAATTTCAATGGCCAGTAGTGTAGTTGGGCTTTTGTTTTTTAAAATTATTAATTATTATCAATAGTATAAAGCAGAAAATGTTCATCTACCTTCGACATTCGTTTCATAATCGTCTTTTCCTTATGTCGTTTAATTCGAAGCATGGTTCACTGCCTTAATGGCCTTGACCAGAAACCGCGCCATCTGCCCGTTTAAGCCTCGCAGAAGGCCCACGCCTCTGCAGCGAGCGGAGTGTCACGTCGCCGACGGGCTGGTATTAACGTCGGGCGCTGCGAGGCGCAGCCCAGCGCTTGCGGGGGCGTTTTATTAAGATCCCTGTTGTTTGTGTGTCTGGCGCACGCTCTCGCCCGTTTTATTAAAGATACAAGACGAATTGCGCTGTTTGTATTCAGGCGACCAGCGCCGCATTTTAATTAAGCCTTTTCGGAGCTGATTTTGCTGGCGATTCAGAATTAGCGTAGCTCCATTCAAAGGCACAAACGTTTTAGTATTGTACTACGTTTATTTGGGCGCTCATTCCAAAGCCGCTGCTGTTTCGAGGCTGATAAGCGCTATGTTCATTTTACGACGGACACTCCGAACGCTGTTATCTATATTCCTTGCAAGACTGGATACACTTTCAATTAATTATAGAGAGAGTACAGTAGCTTTGAAACTGTTTAAATTTCATGAAAAATACTAAAAATAACAGTTAGTAGGAATATATTTCCTTCAGTTATGACACACATCATATTGTAATGGATGACAGGAAGATAAATTATAGCGGTGTACCCATGAACAAGGCGGTTTGTTAGATCTAATAAAGTGTGAGATTGGCCGATGTGAAATGTTAACTTTCAAGGCCGGATATTTCACAATTAATAAAATGTTCTGGGCTGTTATGTCGTGGTCGAATGGACTCATATTAAATCCTAAAGTTTCGTCCCAATCTGCGGAGGACATTTTCAAGGTTTGTATTGTGATGGCATGGCAGGGAGGTACTGTATCGTTTTCATGAACATCTCAACGTGATCAGTCCGAAGATTCAGGCTGCCTTGGAGGATGAGGCAGACTGAATTTTCTTGATGTACTGGCTTCCAAGAAAGAAAATAGTACGTAGCTTCGGCCACAGAGTTTACCGGAAACCCACCCACACATACTGTTACCTTCACTGGGATTCGAAACACTATCCGCAACAAAAGCGGGACGTCATAATAACGATGGCGGATAGAGGATAGAAAATCTGCAAACCAGTGCTGCTTGACGCAGAATTAAAACATCTCACCAATGCATTGCCCAAGAAAGATTCCTCTTTCACTTAGGTGAAAAGAGCTTAGAGATTGAAGGTATGATCGAGCACCGGTGAATTCAAAAATTTTCATGCCTTTCATTAAAGTCGTTACTGACCGCGTAGGGAAAACCTTGAAAAAGAGGAACATCGTGATAATATAGAAACCCACCCATAAAATACATGAACACATAAAATCGACCGAGGATGGTCGCCAATCACTGGAAAAAGTGAGAAGTTATAGGATTCAGTGTAGTTTGTATGTGTGTGTGTTGGGGCTTATGGGCTCTCAGCGTCGAGGTCATCAGCGCCCTGACACACATTAAAAGGAACGAATGTGGACAGACCTAATAAAACTGAAACACACACGCAAAGAAAGCAGGAAAAGAAGGAAAATGCTACATAAGAAAGTAGAACGTAAGGAAAGGGAAATCGTAGCAACAAGAATGCCACAGTAAATTGTCATTGGCTAGCCACTTACATAAAATATGGGTGAGCTTGTCACACAGTGAGCAAATTAAGATCCTCTCCCTAACATCTTTGTAAAAAAATTTGACATGGCACAGAACTTTAAAACTTTAACCACATTCGTCTGAGTGTTGCCTAAAAGAGATGGCAGGTCCGCTGGCAAGTCAGCCGCGGTCCATTGGTCAGAAAATAAAACGCAATCTAGTAAAACGTGGCGCACAGTGACCTGGACGCCAGAAGCACCACACATTGGAGGGTCCTTCCGCCGGAGCAGGAAGCCATTTGTCATAGGGCTGTGGCCTGTCCGAAGCCGAGTGAGGAGTATCTCGTCCCGTCGACGGGGCTGAAAGGAAGTACACCAGACACGCGTTGTGGGCTTGACTATACGGAGCTTATTGTCAGTCACTTGCAGCCACTCATCCTCCCACCGACGCATGACTCGTGACCTCAACAGCGAGGTGAGTGCGTGCAGGGATATAGCACACTGAGATACTTGTGGATCGAGACACGCCTCCTTGGCTGTGATACCTGCCTTTTCACTCCCAGCAAAGCCGACATGCCCCGGAACCCAGCAGAAAGCCACTACCTTCCCCAATCGCTGTAGGTGGACGAGGGAATCCTGGATGGTTCAAAATGGGTCAAATGGCTCTGAGCACTATGGGACTCAACTGCTGAGGTCATTAGTCCCCTATAACTTAGAACTAGTTAAACCTAACTAACCTAAGAACATCACAAACATCCATGCCCGAGGCAGGATTCGAACTTGCGACCGTAGCGGTCCTGCGGTTCCAGACTGCAGCGCCTTTAACCGCACGGCCACTTCGGCCGGCAATCCTCGATGGTCTGGACTATTCTATCTGCTGGATACAAACGTTGCAAAGAGTGAAGGGCACTTATTGAATCGGAACAGACAAATTTAGGACAGGAAGAATGTCTCATCTGCTCCAGTGCCCGCAAGATCGCAGACAATTCTGCATCAAAGACAGTAAAAGTCTGAGGCAGTCGGACCTTGAGGACACGATCTGGAAAAACAACAGAGCAACGAACGGAATCCTCTTGTTTCGACCCATCCGTAAAAACAGCTACATAGTCGTGGTGCTCGTAGTTTTGAGGAGGTGTACGTGTGTACTACAAAAAGGACGGTCAAAAATCGACTAGAAGAGTACAATGACAACGGCAGAATAGGGCATACTGACAAATCTGCTGTTGCGGAACATGCCTTGCAACCAGGAGACCACCACATTCATTTCGATAGGGCTCAAGTACTGGCAGCCACAGGCGGAAAGGTTATACAGAGAAGACACAGAGATTGTAAAACATCTCGGCAATATCAGTAGGAAGGAGGAGGGCGTGAAACTGAATGACATCAAGATTACAGTGCTGATAAAGATGTGTACCAATTTTCCACCATGGGGTGATAGCAATAGCAGACGACGGCAGTCGACAATGGCCAATTACGTTCCCGCATTCAAAACATGTGACGTCACGCGACTGCGAGGAAGCACGAGGAAGCGGAATAGTGCTGTAGTCAGTAGCGAGCCAGGATGTTAATCGCACATACAAAGAAGCTACGATTCCCCTTTAAAATGTCCTCCGCAGATTGGGCTTTAAAGGTGAAAACTTTAGAGCCTGGGACATTTTATTAATTGAAACTGTTTGAACACTAACAGCCATGTCACTCACTCAACAACTTAACGCGTCAGCCATAACGTAACGAAACATGATAACAGAATAATTCAAACGAGTGCCATAGAGGGTGTCTTAAAACTGTTTCTGACGCGCGGGATTAGCCGAGCGGCCTAGGGCGCTGCAGTCATGGACTGTGCGGCTGGTCCCGGCGGATGTTCGAGTCCTCCCTCGAGCATGGGTGTGTATGTTAGTCCTTAGGATAAAATAAATTAAGTAGTGTGTAAGCTTAGGGACTGATGACCTTAGCAGTTGAGTCCCATAAGATTTCACACACATTTGAACATTTGAATACTGTTTCTGAATGACTTACAAAAGAGTGGCTATAACTGATTCCCTGTATATTACAATACGATGTAGCAGTAGGTATGGCTAAATGAATTATTTCAAATTTTTGAGACGCAAATGCTGGGTAGTAAATACATTGTTACACATGTCAAATTGCCATGGTGAGTCGATGACAGCTTAAAGTTCTGTATAATAAAGATACGTTTCCACAAGAGCTATTCTTCTTCACTGCAAAGATCAGAATTTAAGATGTTGAAACAGCGGAAAAATTAAAAATTTGTGGAAATATATGAATCGTAAACCATGATCAAATTGTACACAATATGACTACGAATTCTTTGGGATTCTATCCAAATTTGACGCGGCAAGTAAACCGAGAACTTTTTATGCAAATTGTACACAATATGGAGGATTATACTTTTTAACTCTTCCAGAAGTTTTTACACGCACTTAACCCAGCAGAATTTGTCAGAAATGGCAGCTTCCATACTAATTACATGAAAGAAAATCTTTCCCTTATCACGTCTGATCCAATCTCCTTCCTTCACACATGTAATATTCGAGCCGCGCGGTATTAGTCGAGCGGTTTAGGCGCTGCAGTCATGGACTGTACGACTGGTCTCGGCGGAGGTTCGAGTCCTGCCTCGGGCATGGAAGTGTGTGTTTGTCCTTAGGATAATTTAGGTTAAGTAATGTGTAGGCTTAGGGACCTTATCTGTTAAGTCCCATAAGATTTCACACACTTTTGAACATTTTTGTAATATTCGATTTTGCCGAAACAGAAATGTATATTTTACTCCTCCGGCTCAGCTTCAGGTAATGATGAAAATGAATCCTTGTCTAAATTGGAAGGTTTCCCTTGAACATTTAGCGCATTACTGCAACCCCTGAGCTTTCTTTGGAAGATTTCAAAATAGAATATTCTCTTCCCTCTTGGAAGAATGAGGTGAACTGGTGAAGTGGGGTGAAAAGCTGAATTTATCTCTCTCCTCGCACGTGTGGTACCGGCGGTTTTCGTTGGGATGGGCAAAAGAGAAGAAAATGATCACGATGATTGAGCCATGGCTGTCAATGCGAGGGCAGACTTTTCTTCGGCAAGAGAATTTCGAGAGGTCGAGTAAAGATACTATCCGCGAGAGGTCGGGGGTGAGTAAACAGGAAGCTACTGAGAACATCTTGGAAGGCATTAACCAACCCCATAGATCACGTCTAATGTTATGTAAGAAGTCAGCCACCTTCGCCCAACTGAATGGACTGGTAATGAACATCGATGAAGTGCGTTTTGCCTACGAATGGCGAGAAGGCGTAACGGCTGTTGAGTCCACCGACGTGCCAGTCTCCGGAAAAGATAGGAGTGTTAAAATCAAACGCTGTTTCCATTGCAGCGACCCTAGTCAATCTGTGAATCGATGTCCAGTGGCACGTATGTCGCGTCCGAACAACTGACGCCAGAGGGAAGTAAGCGTTTCGAGAGTTAAACTGCCTATTGGAGCTTATAACCGCATCAGGGCATCCGTTAATTCCTTTTTGCCTTTTGCCTGTACCGAAGCCAAGTATGAACCTGTATGTGCCTTAATCGATTGAAGAAGCAGTTTTTCATCGATTATGAGTGGTACATTAATTGGTATCTTCAGTGCTACCTTCTTTGATTATGAGTGGTACCTTCAGAATCGTAATATTTGCAAACTTCCCGCTTTGCAACCGGTCCGGCAGGGATATCGTACTGCCAATGGGCAGCGGTTGCCTCTTGTGGGTGTTTGTAAGGTGAGTGTTCCTACGCAGGGTTTTTCTTGGCCTTTTCCCTTTGTGGTCACTAGAAAATTATGGGAGAAAATTATTTTGTGGTGTGATTGTATACTGGTCTAATTTTGAATTATTTGAAGACATTTATGTTTTGTTCTCGGCGACAATCTAATTGTGTCAGAGCAGTTCGATAACAGGGGCTAATGCCGTCATGAGACGAGACTGTAAATTTCAAGTGGACCACCCCGTAGATGCGCAGGCTCAGGAATCGTTACGGGTTCTTAGCAACTCCACGATGAATTAGATAGACTGGGTATCACTAATAGCACCAAATTTAGGATTCATCTTACCGGTGACATTCCGGTGCGTCAATCCCCTTATCGATTGTCATCCCCTAAAATGAAGGTCTTGCGGCAGCTCGGCGGCCGCGGTGGCCTAGCGGTTCTAGGCGCTGCAGTCCGGAACCGCGCGACTGCTATGGTCGCAGGTTCGAATCCTGCCTCTGGCATGGATGTGTGTGATGTCCTTAGGTTAGTTAGGGTTAAGTAGTTCTAAGTTCTTGCGGACTGATGACCTCAGATGTTAAGTCCCATAGTGCTCAGAGCCATTTGACCCTTGCGGCAGCTCATTGAGAAAATGTTCCGGGATGGTTTTATTAGGCCTTGTAACTCTCCCTACGCCTCACCCATCTTTTACGTACCTGAGAGGCAGGGATGGGCGTACCGACTGGCCATCGATTATCGTGTATTAAATATAACGTTGTCCTTCAGTCAGTCCCCTTATCTGACTTGCATCACTGTTTTTCTTGGTTTTCTCCTGCTCGATTCTTTTCTGTCTTGGATCCTAATAAAGGCTACCATCAAATCATATTGACCGACGATTCGAGACAGAATTTGTACGAATTGGAATTTATCTCAAATTAGACGCGTTTCATTCCGCCCTTAAGCAGAGGCAGTGGATATTTGAAGGCTTTAAGATAATGTCTTAGGCTATTTAAAATTTATATCCTTCTATCATTATTTACATGGCGTGGTCGTCTGTAGTGCCTCCATAGGATGGCACTTACACCATCTTGAGAAGGTTCTCCGCCGCTTTCGCGATTTGAATGGCGAGAATCGCAGAAGTGGCCATTTGAGACCATTAACATAACTTTCCTGACCCTCCGGTCCTTGTACCTGATTTCGATCGACCTTTTACTGTCCAGATCAATGCCTCGAATTCCGAGACTGCTGCTGTTCTTCTTCGAGATCTCCATCGGTCACAGAGCAGAAGTACTCAGTGTATGAATGACTGAGACCTTGGTGGTAATATTTGTGCTTGGAAAATCAAAGTATTCGAGCACCGTGAGATTTGTTCCGAAACAGACAAGCAGGCCCGGAGCTGGTTAGGCCAAGGAAAACTGGCCGGATTGCACAATAGGCCGTGCGAATTTCAAGGCTTAAACCAGAGGCTCAGACGATTCTGCGGAGATCTGGGGTGGAAATTTCTCGACCTCCGCTATCGGGTGGAGAAATGTAGGGTCCCCCTGAATAGGTCAGGCGTGCACTAGACGCAGGAAGCGACTACAAGGGTTGCGGAGTACGTGTGGAGTGCACATGTGGGTTCTTTAGGTTAGAAAATTCCCTCCCTAGGCCCGACAAGACGCCTCTTGAGATGCGGCAAGGTAGGAGTAGGCAAAATGCAACAGGGAATAACAATATTAATCTGCTAATAGTAAACTGCAGGAGCATCTGTAGAAAGGTCCCAGAACTGCTCTCATTAATAAACGGTCACAATGCCCACATAGTACTACGGACAGAATGTTGGCTGAAACCAGATGTAAACAGTAATGAAATTCTAAATTCAGATTGGAATGTATACCGCAGAGACAGGCTGGACAGTGAAGGGGGAGGCGTGTTTATAGCGATAAGAAGTGCAATAGTATCGAAGGAAATTGACGGAGATCCGAAATGTGAAATAATTTGGGGGAAGGTCACGGTTAAAGCAGGCTCAGACATGGTAATTGGATGCCTCTAGAGGCCCCCTGGCTCAGCAGCTGTTGTGGCTGAGCACCAGAAGTATAATTTGGAAAATATTTCGAGTAGATATCCCAACCATGTTATAGTTCTGGGTGGAGATTTTAATTTGCCGGATGTAGATTGGAAGACATTTATAACGGGTGGCAGGGACAAAGAATCCAGTGAAATTTTTTTAAGTGCCTTATCTGAAAACTACCTTGAGCAGTTAAACAGAGAACCGACTAGTGGCGATAACATATTAGAACTTCTGTTGACAAACAGACCCGAACTATTTGAAACAGGTAACGCAGAACAGGGAATCAGCGATCATAAAGCGGCTACTGCTTCGATGATTCAGTCATAAATAGAAATATTAAAAAAGGTTGGAAGATTTTCTGTTTAGCAAAAGTGACAAAAAGCAGATATCAGAGTACCTGATGGCTCAACACAAAAGTTTTGTCTCAAGTACAGATACTGTTGAGGATCAGTGGACAAAGTTCAAAACCATCGTACAATGTGTGTTAGATGAGTATGTGCCAAGCAAGATCGTAAGAGATGGAAAAGATCCACAGTGGTACAACAACCGAGTTAGAAAACTGCTGCGGAAGCAAAGGGAACTTCACAGCAAACAAACATAGCCAAAGCCTAGCAGACAAACAAAAATTACGCGAAGCGAAATCTAGTGTGAGAAGGGCTATGCGAGAGGTTTTCAATGAATTCGAAAGTCTAGTTCTATGTACTGACTTGGCAGAAAATCCTAAGAAATTTTGGTCTTATGTCAAAGCAGTAGGTGGATCAAAGCAAAATGTCTAGACACTCTGACCAAAATGGTACTGAAACAGAGGATGACAGACTAAAGGCCGAAATACTAAATGTCTTTTTCCAAAGCTGTTTCACAGAGGAAGACTGCACTGTAGTTCCTTCTCTAGATTGTCGCACAGATGACAGAATGGTAGATATCGAAATAGACGACAGAGGGACAGAGAAACAATTAAAATCGCTCAAAAGAGGAAAGGCCGCTGGACCTGATGGGATATCAGTTCGATTTTACACAGAGTACGCAAAGGAACTTGCCCCCGTTCTTGTAGCGGTGTACCGTAGGTCTCTAGAAGAGCGTAGCGTTCCAAATGATTGGAAAAGTGCACAGGTCAACCCCGTTGTCCAACAGATGTGCAGAACTATAGACCTGTATCTCTAACGTCTATCAATTGTAGAATTTTGGAACACGTATTATGTTCGAGTATAATGACTTTTCTGGAGACTAGAAATCTACTCTGTAGGAATCAGCATGGGTTTCGAAAAAGACGATCGTGTGAAACCCAGCTCACGCTATTCGTCCACGAGACTCAGAGGGCCATAGACACGGGTTCCCAGGTAGATGCCGTGTTTCTTGACTTCCGCAAGGCGTTCGACACAGTTCCCCACAGTCGTTTAATGTACAAAGCAAGAGCATATGGACTGTCAGACCAATCGTGTGATTTGATTGAAGAGTTCCTAGATAACAGAACGCAGCATGTCATTCTCAATGGAGAGAAGTCTTCCGAAGTAAGAGTGATTTCAGGTGTGCCGCAGAGGAGTGTCGTAGGACCGTTGCTATTCACAATATACATAAATGACCTTGTGGATGGCATCGCAAGTTCACTGAGGCTATTTGCGGATGATGCTATGGTATATCGAGAGGTTGTAACAATGGAAAATTGTACTGAAATGCAGGAGAATCTGCAGCGAATTGACGCATGGTGCAGGGAATGGCAATTGAATCTCAATGTGGACAAGTGTAATGTGCTGCGAATACATACAAAGAAAGATCCCTTATCTAGCTACAATATAGCAGGTCAGCAACTGGAAGCAGTTAATCCCATACATTATCTGGGAGAACACATTACGAGTGTTTTAAAATGGAATGATCATCTAAAGTTGATCGTCGGTAGAGCAGATGCCAGATTGAGATTCATTGGAAGAATCGTAAGGAAATGCAATCCGAAAACAAAGGAAATAGGTTACTGTACGCCTGTTCGCCCACTGCTTGAATACTGCTCAGCAGTGTGGGATCCGTACCAGATAAGGTTGATAGAAGAGATAGAGAAGATAGAGAAGATCCAACGAAGAGCAGTGTGCTTCCTTACAGTATCATTTAGTAATCGCGAAAGCGTTACGGAGATGATAGATAAACTCCAGTGGAAGACTCTGCAGTAGAGACTCTCAGTAGCTCGGTACGGGCTTTTGTTGAAGTTTCGAGAACATACCTTCACCGAGGAGTCAAGCAGTGTATTGCTCCCTCCTACGTATATCTTGCGGAGAGACCATGAGGATAAAATCAGGGAGATTATAGTCCACACAGGGGCATAGCGACAATCCTTTTCCACGAACAATATGAGACTGGAATAGAAGGGAGAACCTATAGAGGTACTTACGGTACCCTCCGCCACACACCGTCAGGTGGCTTGCGGAGTATGGATGTAGATGTAGATTCCGGCCGAACGGAGTAACCGCGCGGTCTATCGGCGTCTTGTCGCGGTTCGCACCGCTCCTCCTGCCCAACCACCACCCCCCTCGGTAGGACGTCCGTGTCCTCTCTGGGGCATAGGTGTGCGTTGCTCTTAGCGTAAGTTAGCTTAGGTTAAGTAGTATGTAAGCTTAGCGACCGATTACCTCGTCAGTTTGGTCCCATAAGACCTTACCACAAATGTTTTCAGCATTTCGTTTTATAGTGAGCCTTATCAGGGGTAGGTAAACACGGTCGCCGATGAGGTGAGTCGAATGTTTGAGCAAGGAAGTACCACTTATTACAATGGACATGTAGTTGTCGAACCTGGTTTGGTTGCCGAACGCAGTTGTCCGAATTATTTTGCCACTTGAAGCTGAGGCAAGACCAGGAACGTATTCTGAGCAAGATTAAGCAGTACACTTTGAGTGGGATGGCTACTCCCAGATATATCTTACAAAGAGGCATATTTTGTTATCAGGAGAAGCTCGATAGTCAAACCAAGATTACTGAAGACTCAATGAAGGCTATATTCCATTACTTTCACAGCAGTGTTGTGGGCTGGTAGGTGGTGCGGGGGGGGGGGGGGGGGGGGGGGAGTGGCACCTTGTGATTGGGTGTAACCTAAATAAGGTTAGAGAATTTCTCACTTGGTCTATCTTATACAATGACATTAGACGGTTGGTGGGGAGAGATTTATAAATGTAAAGAGTCTAGGTCCAATTTCTATACCGACAGTGGGTTTCTGCAATTGTCTCGGAACTATTGCACGATAGATAGGCTTCTTATTGATTATGTCGGCCCCTTGCCGCGCTCTAGTAATGGGTGCTACTACATTTGGTTGCCATTGATGCATTCTCCCGGTTCGCTTGGTTCATATCCAGTAGCGGTGTCATTGATGTAACCATTCGCTACCCCTTAGGTATTCTTGCTGTATTTCGGCCTGGTTAGTGACAAAGCACTTAGCTTTCGGCAGTTTAAGAAATTCTGTTTTGATAATTTGGCTTTAAGTAGGCATAGGCACCAGACATGCAATTCTGATGTTTCTGTTGATAATGGAAGCAAAACTAAACAAAATTTTGAACACGTTCATAGGATTTTTCGACCTGAAAAAAGTGTTCGACGACGTAAGGCGGTGCAAGATGTTGAAAATGCTGTGAAAAGTAGGGGTAAGCTATAGGACGAGCCAGGTAATATACAAGAGCCAAAAGGGACTATAAAGACTGCACGACAAAAACGAAGTGCTCGGATTAAAAAAAATGTAAGACAGCCCTATAGTTCAATCTGTATACAGACAAAACAATGATGACAATAAAAGAGAGGTTCAGAAGTGGGATTAACATTTTACGTTAAAAGAAATATATGATACGAATCGCGGGCGACATTACTATCTGAGTGAAACTGAAGATTACAGGATCTACTGAATGGAATAAACAGTCTAATGAGTATAGAATATGGGTTGAGAATAAACCGAAGAAAGACGAAAATAATGAGAAGTAGCAGAAATGAAATCAGCGAGAAACTTGACATCAGTATTGTGGTCACGAAGTTGATGAAGGAAGCAAAATAACCAACGACTGACGGAGCAAAGAGGACATCAAAAGCAGACTAGCACTGGCAAAAAGGGAATTCCTGGCCGAGAGAAGTCTACTACTGTCAAACATAGGCCTTAATCTGGGGAAGAAATTTCTGAGAACGTATGTCCGCAGCACAGCATTGTATGGTAGTGAAACATGGACTGCGGCAAAACCGCAACAGAAGAGGATCGAAGTAGTTGAGATGTGGTGCTACAGACGAATGTTGAAAATTAGGTGGACTGATAAGATGAGGGATCAGGAGGTTCTGCGCAGAATCAAGAATCCAAGAAATAAATCGAAAACACTGACTGGAAGAAAGGACATGATGATAGGAATCTGTTACGACATCAGAGAATGACTTCCATGGTACTAGAGGGAGTTGTAGGGGGCAAAAGCTGTAGAGCGATTGGAATACATCCAGAAAATAATAGAGGAAGTAGGTTGCAAGTGCTACTCTGAGATGAAGAGATTGGCACAGGAGTTCATGGCGGCATGCATCAAACCAGTCAAATAAAACAAAAATAACCCACTCCATCAAAGTAACATACTATCCCCTGCCGTCCTTCGGCGAAAAGGTTAATCGAAACTTAACGAGGCCTTTATTATATATTATTTCCGTTCAGCCACCGGTGGAACCGCTACATCCCGGGATTGAACTGGGATTTTAACTCCGCCCACCACGAGGCCCTTAAGAGCTCACCTGCTGCCTTTGTATTTGATCACCGTCTTAAATCTCCTTTAGTCAACTAGTGGTCTGTTAACGAATTCCTTCCTGAAAAGGTGACACATAGACTCACTCAGAGCTGGAGGAGGGCACAGCGAAGCATTAGTGATGCTCATCAGAGGCAACCGCGCCGTTCTGAAAGGGCATCGCGAGTTTAAAGCTAAGCAGGGGGATAGAGTTTTTGTCCTCAATATTGCATCGGGCAGTTTGGTTGTATTATCGATAAGTTAGCCACTAGTTTTGTTGGGCTTGGCAAAGTAATTGAGCTCTTTAACCCAGTGCGCCTGTTGCTACATAATATCGTCACCAGGAAGGTGTCCTGGGTTCACATTTCCCAAGTGAAACCTGGTGCTAAGTCTCCGCTTCTCGGTCGCGGGTGTGCTGCGTTTTTGGTGGGAGAGGTTGAGCCATGGTTCGCAGTGTGAGGGGACGCTTTTCCTTCGGCAAGAAAATCTTTGCAAGTATTTCAAGAGATCGAGTAGAGAAACCAGCCGCTAGAGTCTGGTCTAGCGGCGTGAACGTGGAGACGCGTGTGGATAACGGTCGTGAGGGTTAGTTGAGAGGAGTTCTTTGGGCCCACATAGGATGTGGAGACCGCCCCGGAGTCAGTCGGTTGGCGCTGCCTCGGTCGGCTAGTATTGTCCTTCTTTATAGGTCCGTGGAGCTGCGAAATGGTGGCCTCGTGTCTATTGATACAACTGTGTATGCTGCCAGAGGGAACCAATTCCAGCAATTGGAAACGGGGAGCCTTGGCAGCGCATCGGACAAACCTGAGTGTAACGACTGATTACAGTGGAGAGTTGGATTACAAGATGGGTGTGAATGTTTCTTATGAATCGAGCTTAATGCTTCGAACTGTGTACACTGATTAAAGGTCTCACAAGTGTAGTAGGCTCAAGCATACGTTTGCACGTGAGTTCGTGCTTTGAATCGGTCATGATCTAGTCTGTTAGCATTCGCAACTGTAAACGCTCCCTGCCATGTTGCTCTTGCTGTAAATACATACGATGAACCTTACTAGTGCAGTCTGGCAGTAACTTGGTACACTGTTTTTATTCTTCTGCCGCGCGCCGTAACCGACGCGGTGGTTCAAGTCCTCCCTCGGGCATGGATAATGGATGTATGTGCTGTCCTTAGCGTAAGTTAGTTTAAGGTAGCTTAAATAGTGTGTAAGCCTAGGGACCGATGACCTTAACAGTTCAGTCCCATAGGAACGTACCACGAATTTCCAATTTCATTCTTGTCAGATAAGGGATTTAATCTTGTGTCAGTGGTCATGTGCCAAGCGCCCCTTTAAGCACTATAAGTTTTCGGTGTGGCCAAATATTGCTCCTTGGTAATTGACAGGGCCCCGCATGCGTTAGCTGTGATTGATACCGGGAAAAACATCAAACAACGCCCGAAGGCCAATGCTTTGAATACGTAGAAGTTGTGGGGGATAGGGACAGACCCTTTTTTATCTTTATAATTTTACAACTTGATTAACTTGTTATAAAATAGTCAGTGAACATTCGTTGTCATGAACAAAAATATCCTCAATATAGTTTGTTAATGAAATTTCCTTAAGTATCTTAACAGATCAAAGAACAGCTCTCAGAATCAATTTACAACGCTTAAAACTCAAAATTCCTTTTAAAGCAAAGGAAAAAATTACCAACAGCATAATGCAATGTTCAATAAAAGATCCTAATGCCACATGGCAATACCAAATTTTCGTACAAATGACCTGTGTCCTCTATAGGCAATAAAATATTCATCAAAAAATTTAGTTAAAAAAAATGCAATAAAATGTGATTGCTGTCAACGTACACTCAAACACCGTAGTGTCTACGATGCGCACCGCCACAAATATTTTCCGTCCTTTTAAACACTTTACACCATAAAAATCCTTACATGTGATGCATACTACCGCCAACGAATTATTTCAAATAATTATGCATAAATGTTATAATTAACAAAGCATGTAAAACTTATCCTTTCAAAATAAAAAAAACACTAATCATCCGTCAAAAAAATATACAGTACATAACTTTTGATTTCGTTGTGGTCATTCTCTGTTGTGCACCGTGCTGTCCTTCAGGACCACATGCGGCACGGTACAGTTTTTCCGCGATGGCTAAATCGTTAACAGGGCGCAGCCAACTTAAAGAAATTGCGTAGTACTGTTATACGTCGATGTGGGTGAGGCTCACAAATCTTAAAACGGGTGAAGTAGTAGATGCGGTACTACAAAAATCCTCGACTGTACCACACCGCACCAAACAGCAGTACTGTGGGGTAGAAGATAGACAATTCAGCATCTGTTGCAAGGCAACCTCAGCAAGCCAGTAACAAAATATTTGGGGCTTTAAACTCTTGGGAGGGCCACACCAAATCACAGGATAACGTCCCAACTAAGTTATGAAAATACTATCGGCAATTTCGCCACGACAAGTAGAACCGTAAAGTACCATAAGAAGTGAACTGAAATTAACACACTTCATAAGCGTCCGGCTGAAAAACTCCACAGTCAATCTTTTCCTTACTACAAATACTTAACAGCAGAACTACCTCAGAAGTTCACTTATGGATACTACCAGAGTGTCAATAACTCGTTATAACTGCAGATAACAAGTTCAATACACTGGTTACCAACTTAGGTTTCTTAATAAGACAAACAATGATTCGGTCCTTCACTTGGATCCACCCTCGATCCAAAACCTTAAAGCAGCTAATTAGATGATAATGCCGACATCAACGATCTCTTCCCAAGCAGGGCTCTAACTGGAGGCTACAATGGCGAAGCAAAGCTTACACCACTCACAAGTCTGGTATAAGCGCACCAACGTGCACCGTTTTAGAATTCTTGTCTTCACCTCATGCAGCAAACTTGCCGTAATTCTTCGTCGGAATCGAAGGGCAGAACCAAAAAATCACTTCTCAGACCTTGAATGACGACAGGATGATGGCCCTCGGGACAAAACCGGCCCTTCACGCCAGCATCTTCGGGCCCACGGCGTTCCTTTCCCAACCGACTGCTTCTGCGGGGCCCACCGACCAAGTGGCCTTGCCCTCCGACATCAACGTCGTTCCTCACTCACAGTCCAGCACTAACTCCCAACAAGCCCCTTCTTCCTCGTTGTGTCCGCCTTCGGCGCGCGGTAAGCCAGCTCGCCAAAGATATGCGGCGACCAGAGACTCCAATCCGATCTCGATATTCACATAGCGGCGAGTACTAAGACGGCTGGTGGTTTCAAAAGAAAAAAAAAATTTAAATAGCCAGCCGTACCGGCTCAGTAATGTTATAAACTTAGTCTGTTTTAGTGCACTATTCTTCTGGTCCTGTAATTGGTAAACTTACCCACCATGTTGTTGTGCAAGCAATTTAAGTTGTGTATCACGGTCCAGATTGTCTGGGTCGATCAGTTGAAAGTAGAAGGAAACTGCACAATGCAGTAACAGCATTTTTAGTACTGCTGTCACGAAGGAGACCTGATCAGCGCCTTGTTTTTCAATTGTTGTGGACTAAGTAGTGTACATAACAGGTCAGTCATTTTCTTAACGTCCTAATTTGTTAGCCTCTAGTTTTGGCACAAATTCAGGGAGTTGGTAGTGGTTCAAGATGTGGATTGCCTTAATGATTGCTAAATAAGTAAAACTGGATTTACTTCTGATTCTGTGATAGCAGAGCGGGACTCATGATTGAGGAATATGAACGAAGGAAGGAATTTGTGTGATGGTATTTTGTTGGAACTGAAGGGGAAATTTCATTGAACTGTAATCTCTTCACATCATTTCCTACATTAGATCAAGATCTCCAGGT
The DNA here is from genome assembly GCF_021461385.2 of Schistocerca piceifrons. NCBI lineage: Eukaryota > Metazoa > Arthropoda > Insecta > Orthoptera > Acrididae > Schistocerca > Schistocerca piceifrons. Next base: position 240,463,250 of record NC_060144.1, on the reverse strand, counting down.
GAAACCGTATATTTTACCAAAAACAAATTTTGTAATTGGGGTTGAGTGATTATTGTGGATAATTAAGCTACGTAAATACATTAATTAAGAGAAAGTAATACATACTGTGTTTCGATTCGGAAAGTCCCACGAAGACTGATTAATACAGGCACATTCCCTAACTAAAACAGTTGCTCATATTTATAGCAGATATCACTAGTTGTACTTATGACAGACCTGTTGGGCGCTGTAAAAGCGGTAGCGGAAAGATTTGTAACTAGATTTCATGTACTTCAAAAGCAGACCTTACTTTAAGCAGACCTAATATTGCATGGCGGATTTTTGTAAGCAATATCGCCTTATCTCTTCTGTTTCCTTCTAGATTATTTCTCTCTGGATAAAATATATTTAAAAAACTTCTTTCTGCTTGTGCACGAGTTGTCAAGCAGTGGTCTTGTGGCTTAATGACGTCCGAGCTGCGCACATGGATTGAGCAGTAGAATATATTATTTCTATCGTCATAGCCCCACGACTCAGAAAGCCCCACCTTACCCGAATATTGTTGCTGTTGTTGTCGCTTTTGTTGTTGCGATATTTACTCAGATGACTGGTTAGGTTCAGCTTTCCACCCTTGTCTATCTTTTGCGAGTAATTTGATCTTTGCCTAATACTCTCTACTTGGACCATCCTCAGCTACTTTGTTCCGAAATACCAAAACCCATCTCGGTCGTTTGGTTCCTCAATAATCTAATTCTCTCCTTGGTTTCCTTCACACCTTTCTCAGTGTACAGACTAAGTAACAAGTAATGGTAACAAGTAATGTTTCATCCTAATGTGACGTGTGGAAGTGTTATTTATACTCGGCGAAGTATGCAGACAATGTATTGCGTTTTCAAATTGGTTTTACAGGTGCTTCACAACGACAGGAAGTCGAAATTAGCTAGTCGTACTATTAAAAAATCACATTACATCCCACTACAGACGATGTTAGAACTTATTAAACACCTGGAGGCTGTAGATCCTCACAAATACAAAATTTTATAGTTCTGTAATATTCACACATGCCAGCGTGTCAGTTGGACAGTATTTGGCACCCTCAGTAGGACGCCCAACAGCTGCATTAATCAATAATGCCAAGCCGAATAACTGATTGCATAAGGGCTAGAGGTAGACTAACTCGTAATTCACTTATTCACTCTTTTTCTATTTTATTTTATTTTCTGAGTTATCAGTCCTCTGGGTGGTTTATTGCGGCCCGCCACGAATTCCACTCCTGTGACAAACTCTTCGTCTCAGCAACTGAATGCATTCCAACCTCTGTCGTCCTCTACAGTTTTTGTCCTCTACAGCTCCCTCACGTTCCATGGAAGTCATTCCCAGATGTCTCAATAGACCTCCAATCATCCTGTCCGTTCTCCTTGCCAGTGTTTCCCATATATTCCTTTCCTCTCCGATTCTGCGCAGAACTTCTCCATTCCTTACCTTATCAGGCCACCTAGATTTCAACAATCGTTGGTAGCACCACATCTCAACTGCTTCGATTCTCTTCTGTTCCTGTTTTCTCACAGTCAATGTTTCACTATCATACAATGCTGTGCTCCAAACGTATTTTCCCAGAAATTTCTTCCTCAAATTAAGGGCCTATGTTTGATACTAGAAATTGGCCTGGAATGACGTTCTCGCCAGTGCTAGTCTGCTTTTGATGTCCTCCTTGCTTCGTCCGTCATTGGTTATTTTTCTGCCCAGGTAGAAGAAATCCTTAATTTCATGTACTTCGTGACAATCAATCCCGATGTTAAGCTTCTTGCTGTTCTCATTTCTGTTAATTCTCATTACTTTCTTATTTCTTTGATGTACTCTCAAATCATATTCTGTATTCATTAGACTGTTCATTCCAGTCAGCTGATTTTGTAATTCTTCATCACTTTCACTCAGGATGGCAATGTCATCCGGGAATCATATCACTGATACCTCATACTTCTGAATAAATCATCCAGTTTTTCTGAAATTTTAGTCATATGTTTTTCTGTTTAGTAACAAAGAGTAAAGCTATTTAAACTCTGCGTATAAGGAAAGATAACGCAGCATGTTCCTCGTTAAAAAAAATTCATTTGAATGACGGTTGTGAGAAGGAGAAATCCTAAGCAGGAGGTGAAGAAATTCGATAGCACATGGACATTGGCCTTCCGACACTGTTATTTGACGATTAGTTACGAAGATGATACCATTGGTAGAAAACCTATTACTATCTGGTTCAGGACGATCATACTCGACGCCACGCACGATCTCAGTTACAACGTTAGACTAGCACTTAAAGGGCGAGACATATTTTTCAATTTGGCTCTCAGAATCGCACTGCCACTCCATGCATCATTTCAGGAAATGGATTTTTCATGAGGAAGAAAAATACCGTCAGTTTCTTGTAATAACATTCAACAGGAAAATCTTCTAAAGCTTCGCTGAGGTGTCTGGAAAGAATGCGTCTCGTTAAGTGTTTATCAATCTTTAATTGGGTGGAAGAAGAGAATCGTGTACGCAAAGTGAGTAACAACCTTTCGTTTAGTCTCGGTATTGTTTTTCTAGAATTGTGCACCGTTTTTCCTGTATTCGTAAGTGGCGCATTTGGAAATGAAATGTTCGTAGTACTGCTGCAGGTTCGTTAATGTCGAGCCAGAGCGCAGAACACTGTTTATATCAGTCATTCATCTTTCGACGGTACATAGACTCCGCGTCGCTGCAGGTCGTACCTGGTAGTGTTAACCCTGTACGTAGTAAAGAGAACAACATACGCTGGCTTACATACACACTCGAGTACATTGAGTAAAGTGTTCGGTGAAATAATCAGTTGCAATTGACATTTGAAGACGGTTAATCACACATGCATCGCCAAAACTAACAGTTAACCGTCGGATGAGTAAAGGCAGATATTCTGCTTCCTAGCGCCAATATCAAGTTTGTACGTCGCAGAGGCATTACGGAGTCCGACATAACGCGATTTACGTTCCGATACCGCACTGCGACCCTGTCGATGCGTATCCCCGACACACACTCACGTACACACGTGCTGGCTATAGCGCCCGACAGTGGAGGCGATTCCGTAGCTGCAATCACTGGCTTTGTCAGCCTACTTAAATAGTCAATAGCTGAGTGTTGTGAGACAATAGTAAGCTTACGTAAACAAAAAAAAATCTTTATAAAGATGTAACGTATTAATTACAGGATATCCACTTCTTTCCCAGTTTTTGTTTAGTACAAGATTCCACATTTCGCTGGAAACAAGTTCATAGATAACAGAAATTAGTTCTTATATTCTACAAAACGCTTGTACCTCAAGATGTGGCGCATTAACAAATTTAAGCGTTACGTACAAGAAATTCAGTCTAGTATCGGACATTATACATGGACAATTATTTATACATTTACCGAGAAAGTAATATCTTCAAATTATAAAAAATCACCATCTGGGGTCTCCTGTTATTTATGGAAGGAACTTGATTGTATCAGGCATAAAACTATTACGCAACGTAAGTTTTTAGGATACATGTAGTTCAGCTTAATCACGGCTTAGTTCCTATTTAAGAAACAGGATAAGAGTAGAGTATGCTCAGTTGTGTTTCGGTCACGAAATTAAATTATTTTTAAAAGATTTCTATTTCATAAGACTATAACACTTATTAAAAACGTTTTATTTATTTATTTCAGATACAAGTATTAATACGTGAGAACCAGGTGGTAGCGGTTACAGTTTGTCGAGCGAAACGGTGAACACACACACACACACACACACACACACACACACACATATATATATATATATATATATATATATATATATATATATATATATATATATATATATATATATGCCTAAATATGTCACACTAAACTAACAGAGCTGAAAGGCCTACACAGAATTACTATCGTTACAGCGCGGAAGCCATGTGCAGTATCACCGTTTTGGGGACTGGAAGGGGTAGGGGGTTGAGTAGGGCGAGGCTCTTGGTGCTAGGATCCTAATTGAGCTAGGAACATGGGGTGTGAGGCTCTTGGCTTAGCCCATACTAGCGGCCATTTGACAGTCATTCGGACATCTGCCTTACTGTGGCTCTGTTACAGTACATCATGCAAGGAATGAACAAATGAACGACGACCCGGAGCTGGCGCACAGGGAGCTTGTGGGAATCAATTAATGCCTTTTCCAAAAGATGTTAACTGGGTGGGAATAAATTTTCAGCTAATGGTACCTTTTGTATATGAATCGCTCTGATTTTACGTGCCCAAACATGCGGAAAACATGTTTTTCCAGAAGATTTTTTAAGTGCACCACTTCTGTACTTCACACTTGTACGAAGTGGTGCAAATGTTGCTCGAATGTATCCAAGTGGATAAAGTCGAAACTCTTTTTTTTTTTTTTTTTAAACCAGTAATTTTTATTCGTTGCCCAGATACAGTCCTTTGAAGTCGAGGTAAGTGTAGCACGTAAAAATAATTCTTAAGTGAAACGAATGCGTGAAAACGGTTTAAAGTGATTCATACGTAAAAACGCATTCCTTGGATAAAATTGAAAACTTGCTTTCTAAAACCTAGCTTCACTCGGATTTTCTATGCAAAAAACACTTTTCTTTCGGATTCCGCTTTCATGTATGAAATTTGCGCGAACCGGTCTCAGTTTGGTAAGAAGGTGGACAAATAAACGTAATTAATGGTTGTCCTCTTGTTTCGTGATAGCTTTACCCGTTGCCGCGATACAACCAACATGGCTCAACACACAATTAAAAACCTTATACCAGATCAGTCGTCACCCAAGGCAACAAAAATCTACATCGGTTGCCAAGTTATGGGGTCTAATGTAAAAATTATGATAGAATAAATTCGGAAACTAGATTTAAAAATACTCTTATCATAGCACAACAAAGACGAATATGTTTTGGGGGGGGGAGGGGGGAGGGATGTAATTGAAGATAGCTAGGCTTTTTATTTATCTGGCAGCTTAAAAGAAATTTAAATAACAAATCATGATATTTTCGTGCTTTTTTAAGAGTTAACCATATTTCTCTAACGTAATGCGCTGTCTTAGCTGCAGGGTGTTGTTAACACCTACATCTTGCAATTCATAGACCGTCCTGATCCTCTGCCCATAATCCAAAAGATTCGCGCACCATAACAAACAACATAATATAATCACTGAAAAGCATACGTGTAAATAGGTAAAAAAGTTTTCCTCGTGGGATAAAATTTATGGTGTTAGATTTGTTGCTGGGGGATGTTACCATGTATCATGTTACTATAATATCATGTATCATGTTACTTTACTTGAAGCGATGCATTGTATTACATGACATGTGCACTAAAATTAACAAGTAAAAAAAGTGGATGTATTTGAAGCCATTTTGATTTAAATGTCTCTGAAGCTCTGAAAAACTAGTTCTCTTGTTTTACATCCTCAGTACTCGCCATGACACATTCACTAATTGAAGACTGCGTTTTATTGGCAGGACACCTAGAAAATGTAACAGAGCTACTATGGAGACTACCTACACTACGCTTGTCCGTCCTCTTTTAGAATACTGCTAAGCGGTGTGGGATCCTTACCATACAGAATTGACGGAGTACATCGATAAAGTTCAAAGAAGGGCAGTACGTATTGTATTATTGGGAAATACGGGAGAGAGTGTCACTGAAATGACACCGGATTGGGGATCGGCATCATTAAAAGAAAGGCGTTTCTCATTGTGGAGGAATCGTCGCACGAAATTCCAATCGCCAACATTCTCCTCCAAATGCGAAAATGTTTAGTTGACGCCGATCTACATAGGGACAAACGGTCACCATGATAAAATAAGGGAAATATGAGCGCGTACAGAGAGATATTGGTATTCGCTCTTTCCGCGCGCTATACGAGATGGGAATAATAGAGAATTGTGAAGGTGGTTCGAGGAGCCAGGCACTTAAGTGTGATTTGCAAAGTATCCTTGCAGATGTAGATGCAGATGTAAGTGTTATGTGCTATTACAGGACCATTTATCATTCTGGTATTATTATTAGTAAAGATGGCAGCGGTCAGACTCGAAGTATTGGTGGCTCGAAGTCGTCTAATTTCTTTTTCTTTCGGGAGTCAAACAGTATTTATAGTGCAGACATAGTAACTTAGTTGATTTTAGATGGAGCTGTAAGTTGTGGGTGAAGCATGCAAAGGAGGCATGTCTTTTACTAGTGTCTACACTTAATATAGATATACTGTCTGTAGATAGCTTTCTTTCTGAGGATAAGTTGCAGATAGCACGCGCTAATCACCGAGAAAGGCTTCTTTATTCCATAATATAGGTTGTTAAAAACAAGTAGTGCTAACTGTCTCATAGAGCCATTAGTTCCTGAATCAAACAATTCTTACAAAAATAATTATCATTCAACTGTACTCATTTTAAAAATAAAACAGTTCATGGAACTTCTTTTTCGTCCTACACTTTATTTAGACGCTAATATTTACAATGGTTAGCAGGATTTCACTCGCCGGGGGGTAGGGGGGGACGGGGGGGGGGGGCGTAGGTGTAATGACCTGCGAAATTCTGTGAACCATTGCCATAGGGTGTTCGTATAATGTAAAGAGGAAAGCCATATCATCTGCACGCCTAGAAATTATAGTGGGAGCGCCAGACGGTTCGATCATTCTTCTTGCTAACGGAGGCGGAACTAGTCCTGTTTCCGGATGCTATAAGCATTGTTGTAAAGCCGAACGAAGAATCCCATTAACAGGAAAAATAGTAAATGACGTTTTATGAAAGTTACTGGTTACTTTTTCACAAAAGGACTAACTTTAAATTTCGACAAATCACACCTCATCCAGTTTTGCGCTGTCAGAATTATACCACCTCCTACCAACGTGGTAAATCAAGCAGAATTAATGTACATTTTTATATATGCTTGGAGAATCAGTATACCTGACGTGTAAAAAACGTTTAATTTCGGCTGTTTTTGTCGTAAGACTAATTGACGAATTTGGCTATATAGAAGTTCGTATGTTAACGTATTTTGCATATTTTCGTAAATTGCTTTCGTATGCGATAATATTCGAGGGAAACATCTCATCTAGGTAAAAACTATTCATTGCAGGAAATAATGTAATCAAAATTGTACAATGTAGGGCAAATAAAAGTGACCAGAGGACAGGGTTCCAGGGTACAAAGAAACACAACAGAGGAACGGAAATAAACTACTTATCTGAATATAACAGATGTTGAAACTGATCAATATTCATCTCTTGACACTCCTGGCCCTGGTCAGCAAGTTGCTGAAGGTGGACTGCTTGAGCTGCTGCAGTCTCATCCAAAATATTGAGTTGTAGTTCTTGAAGACTAGGATGTTGCGATACACCTTAGATCTGAGGGCTCCTCACACAAAGTAATCGTACACTGGCAGGTCAGGTGACTTCGGTGTCCAGCTAGGGCCACGACCGACTAACCTATGCTAACAAATTTGTTAGACGTGAATACTGTGTAAATGTTCTCCCAGGTTAGTTTGGCTATATGGTCAGAAAATCATCGTTATTGGATTTCAGAGCCAAAGACCCACTCGTGTATGCTTGATGACTGCATGACACAAAGCTTTACGCTTGGAAAGGGCCTGTCAACACCGACATTGATGACAGAAACATGTATCCTGGTCGGAGAAGTCTCACTTCAAATTGTAGCGAGCGGATGGACGTGTGCGGGTGTGGAGACAACTTCATGCATCCATGGACCCTGCATGTCATCAGGGGACTGTTCAAGCTGGTAGAGGTTCTGCAACGGTGTGGGCCGTGTGCAGTTGAAGTGATAAGGGAGCCCTGATACGTCTTGATACGACTGTGACACATGACACGTACGCAAGCTTTATGTCTGATCGCCAGCATCCATTCATGTCTATTCTGCATTCCGGCAGACTTGGGCAATTCCAGAAGGTCAATGCTACCACCCACGCATCCAGCAGAATTGCAACAGAGTGGCTACAGGAACACTCTTCCGAGTTTAAATACTTCCACTGGTCACCATACTCCCCAGACATGAACATTGTTAAGCATATCTGGAATGCCCTGCAACATGCTGTTCAGAAGAGATCTGTACCCCGTCGTACTCTTATAGATTTATGGACAGCCTGTCAGGATTCATGGTGCCAGTTCCCTCCAACTCTACTTTAGACATTAATCGACTCCATGCCACGCCGTGCTGCGGCACTTGTGCACGCTTGCCGGGTCCCTACACGATTGAACCGTGGTAAAAATTGCTGTTTTGAAGAGCGCGCCGCAGTGCATAGCGTGAAGCAGTCGCCCTCCATTTTTGGCGGTGGCGCCGCTGTGGCAATCGCAGCTTTGGCGTTCCCTCTGGTGGGAAAGAGGAATGGTTGCCAGTTCACGTGCATTTAAGGGGCGCTATGAGCTCACCAGTCTGTCAGTCTGGGTCAGTGTCTAGACCCCATCTTGCTAGTCTGTCTCTCGTCCGCATTTGTGAGGCAGTTAGTGTCTGTCTGTCGTCTGGAGTGCTAGTATGTCATTCGTTCGGATCAACCTTTAAAGCCGGCAAAATGAGAGTCTTTCCACTCCGTCAGGAAGAGAACGCAGCGAGTGGTTGCCCTGTCGGGGGTTAGTTCCTACATCTGATTCTGTGAGATAGGCAGCCAGTCTGCTCGAGTTTGCTCAGGCAATGGTCATTGGTAGTTGGATCGATCGTTTGGTCGGTCGCGCACTGGGACACAAGATGACTTGTCCATCTTGAGCGTCGGCGCATGTGAGGTCGCCACGTGAGTCCAGTGGGTCGCCCCGTATAGCGAGGGGTAGTGACTTCGCGGTCGAGATGAGAGCAATAGGAGTCAACCCACGACATCAGTCTGGCCGGTGCGAGCTGCGACGCCGTGGTGTAACTGGTTCTCCGAGCGCTTCTGGGCCTCTTCAGTTACCATCTTGTGGAGCCTGGCTCGGTCGTTTCCTGGTGCAGGGATGTCGTTTTGCCAGTGGGCGTGTTTCCTCTGCATGGTTTGGTCCGAGCCACTATTTCCGCCGTGGTGTGTCTGGAAGTGAGTGGGAGACGCACCAGCAGTGCAGTTGCGACGGAGCAGCAGTCGCGGACGGAGCAGCGGGCAGTCGGCCGGTTGGTGCGGACCACGAAAGACGAGAGATCGGCGCGCCTTCCTGCGTCCGTTGAAGCGGCTGACAGCTGATGGTTCGGGAGAGCGATTGTGGGGGTGCTGCGCCAGGTCTTCTCGAGAAATCGTAGTTTATTAGAAGTTAAGTGATTGGTGATATGTTGTTTCATTTACTCTTGTTAAAATTCTACTTGTTTTCTTGGTCAGTCTCTCGTCCGCAGCTTGCTCGTCTGCCTCTCGTCTGCATTTGTTAGGCAGTTAGTGAGTGTCTGTCGTTCGGAGCTGCCTCTGTCATGTTTGTCGGATTCGGTGTGTTAACGAATTTATTACTTGGAGTGTAACGGCCTAATTCCTAAAATATGTTTTGATCTTGCCTATCATCTTGAGAGGCGGTATCAGTGTACTGTAGAGCAAGTTAACTTGTTTGGCCAACCTTGTATAATTTTATATAAGATTGAATTTCATGGGCTTTTATTTAAATGGTCATTTTAGTATATAAAGTTGCCACCCTTCCACCGTAAGACTTTTCATGGAAGTTGAAATCAAGTTGCATCTTCGGTGGCAAAGTTAATGTTTTAATTTTAGTGTTTTGTACGATTTACATCCCTCCTACGGGGTGCATAGTTTGTATGCATGTGTGAATTGTTAAAACTTTTAGTTTAAAGTAATCCGGTGCCTTGCAGATTTGCACCAGTGTAGTCTTTCAGAGGTTGTTGTGAGCGGTCGTAACTACGAACGTGTCAGAAGGGAGCGGCAAGGTTCTCAGCCCGGAAGCTCATAGAGTCACAAATTTGTTTCTTTCTGCCTCTGAATAAATTGTAATTTGAAATTTAGAGGGTGCTTTCTGATTATAATTTTAAATCAGTTTCTTTTTTAAAATACTTTAGGAACTATTAAAGTGAATAAATTACCATTTGTAAAAAAGGAATTTGCTTGTGATTTCATCAGTTAATCCCTGGCAATTTCTTCCACGCTCACACAGTGTGATTAAGTGTGTTAATGTTCTTGATGAATCGCTAGTAAGTAGAATAAAGTCTTAAGAATATTCTTTGAAAATAAATCACGGTTCAACGATATTAGGCAGGTGTACCAATTTCTTTGGCTCTTCAGTGTAATAAGTCATTTATACGGAAAATCCTGTAAATGAGCGGTATGTTCCACAAATAACATTATTTAAACTTTTTATACAATGTTTGTACATACAGATGACATGCTGTACATCACAACCTGGTCTTGAATGTCGTATGTTGAGGACGTAACTCACTCATTATCAGCCGAAAGGTTATTCTGAAGCGAAGCGTGAGGCACATTGAAAAGAAACAGACTTCGCCGCAGAAAAGAAAGGACTGAAATACGACCAGCTGACGGAGATCGTATCACGGAACGGTCAGTTAGAACCAGTTATTGCGGCTATAGCTTTTGTCTCTCGTGCCCTTTACCTCCGCACAGGATTATGATCCAAGAAGCGGAGGTCTCCATTCGGTCTTTCCGGTCTTTCCGCAACGGCCGCAAACGTGTGGGTGTGGGTGGGAAGTCGGCGACCGGATCGGCCGGCGGTGGCCCGGCGATGCTCCGGAGGCCATTATCGGCTGCGTCGGCGGGCTGGGGGCTGGCCCGGGGGCGGAGGTGGCCGTGAGGCACGGCCAGGCCGGCGATCGTGCCTCCGCATGCCGCGGCCGCCGCCGATAGGCGGGGAGCATGCCCCCGCATCCGGCTGCCTAATAGGGGCGAGCCGCATCCACGGCCGATAACAAACACGTCCGGAGGCGGACCACCGCGCCTTGTCTGCAGGCGGTTCGTCAGTGTGATGACGCCGTGTCGTTACTACCACTCGATGATTAAGTGGTCCACGAATTACATAGGTACTTTTAATTTGCGTTTTTTCTATAATTTGAGGAGGTTGTGATGTCTTTTTGCAAGCTACACTACGGGTCATTAAAATTGACGCACGACGGAAATGACGCGCTACAGACGAGAAATTTAACCGACAGTAAGAAGATGCAGTGATATGCAAATGATTAGCTTTTCAGAGCATTCACACAAGGTTGGCACCGGTGGTGACACCTATAACGTGCTGACATGAGGAAAGTTTCCAAATGATTTCTCACACACAAACAGCAGTTGACCGGAGTTGCCTGGTGAAACGTTGTTGTGATGCCTCGTTTAAGGAGGAGAAAGCGCACCATCACGTTTCCGACTTTGATAAAGGTCGGATTGTAGGCCATCGCGATTGCGGTTTATCGTATCGCGACATTGCTGCTCGCGTTGGTCGAGATGCAATGACTGTTAGCAGGATATGGAATCGGTGGGTTCAGGAGGGTAATACGCAACGCCGTGGTGGAACACTACGGCCTCGTATCACTAGCAGTCGAGATGACAGGCATCTTATCCGCATGGCCTGAGTCAACAGATGGGGACATTTGCAAGACAACAACCATCTGCACGAACAGTTCGACGACGTTTGCAGGAGCTTGGAAGATCAGCTCGGAGAGCATGGCTGCGGTTACATTTGACGCTGCATCGCAGACAGGAGCTCCTGCGATGATGTACTCAACGACGAACCTGGATGCACGAATTCTGATTAATCCAGGCTCTGCTTACAGCATCATGATGGTTGCATCCGTGTTTGGCGACATCACAGTGAACGCACATTGGAGGCGTGTATTCGTCATCGCCATACTGGCGTACGATCCGGCGTCATAGTGTGGGGTGCCGTTAGTTACAGGTCTCGATCACCTGTTGTTCGCTCTGACGGCACTTTGAACAACGGACGTTACATTTAAGATGTGTTATGACCCGTGGCTCTACCCTTCATTCGATCCCCGCGAAACGCCACATTTCAGCAGGATAATGCACGACCGCATGTTGCAGGTCCTGTACGGGCCTTTCTGGATACATAAAATGTTCAGCTGCTGTCCTAGCCAGCACATTCTGCAGATGTCTCATCAATTGAAAACGTCTGGTCAATGGTGGCTGAGCAACTGGCTCGTCACAATACGGCAGTCTTTACTCTTGATGAACTGAGTTATCGTGTTGAAGCTGCATGGGCAGCTGTACCCGTACAGGCCATCCAAGCTCTGTTTCACTCAGTGCCTTGGCGTATCAAGGCCGTTATTATGGTCAGGGTCGTTCTTCTGGGTACTGATTTTTCAGGATCTATGCACCCAAATTCCGTGAATCTGTTGTCACATGTCGGTTCTAGAATAATATATTTGTCCAATGAATACCCGTTTATCATCTGCATTTCTTCTTGGTGTAGCAATTTTAATGGCCAGTAGTGTAGGTTCTGAAATGCTAATGGTTCCCCTCTGTTTCACGATGTAACGAAGAAAATTCAGAAAAGTCATACTGATCGCATACCAGGGGTGGAAAAATTCCGTATGGATGTGCCAACTCGGATCAGACGAGATGGAACAATGTCTTGGCCACCAGAATCACCTGACTTAATCCCAATGGACCTCTGTGTATGAAGCTACAATAAAGACAGACTGTTCGCTCCTGAGCTTCTGCTAAATATCGACAGATGGTGACAGCAGATAACACAAGCAGCTGCCAACATTTATCGAGGCTCCCTCATTAGGATCTGGCAGGACACAGGTTGCAGATGGGACATTTGTAGTGTTACGTAAGGTAGCCACATTGAATGTTTGTACACAAAACTTGAAGATGTACTGCATTCAGTTCTATGTTTGTATCAAACATTTCTCTATGCTATTTACGTTTATCGCAGTTAATGGCTACTTCTGTATAACTAATTTATAAACAGCATGTATTATCCAGAATGAAATTTTCACTCTGGAGCGGAGTGTGCACTGACACGAAACTTGCTGACAGATTGAAAATGTAATCCGGACCGAGACTCTCACTCGGGACCTTTGCCTTTCGCAGGAGAACTTCTGTGAAGTTTGGAAGGTACGAGACGAGGACGCGTCGTGAGTCGTGCATGTGTAGCTTGGTTGCAAGAGCAGTTCACCGCGAAAGCAAAGGCCCAGAGTTCAAGTCTCGGTCCGGCATACAGGTTTAATCGGCTAGGAAGTTTAGCATGTATTATATTATACTACATTATTATTCATATTGATGAGGAGCTGGAGCACCATTGTCTTTCAGAAAAACTGCAATGCTTCGCAGAATTGGTTCACAGAGTGTCTTAACAGTTTCCAGCAGTATGTTCTGCCATTCATGTACCAAAACATCCGCTAATTCCTGCGATGGTGGAGCTGAAAATCTGCTTCTTGCTCTCTGCTGTAAAACTCCACAAAACGGTTCAGTTATATGGACGTCTGGCGATGACCTTGCCAGGGAATATGGTTTAGGATATTCATACACTCCACAAACGACACGTGAAAGTTTTTGACTGCGGGTGTGAGCCCATTATCTAATACATGTCAGCGCTTAGGCACAATATGCTGGTATTAGTAAGCACTTCATTGTCTAGGATGTCAAGGTATTCATTCGCATTAATCCTGACAGTGACGATAGTCATGGGACCAGCCGAATACCATGATACAGCCGCCTAAATCGTAACGGATCCTCCAACATGCTGATGTGTACGAAGCAGGCTCGATCCTGGGCTTCTTTTGGTGTTTCCCACACACAAACCAATGTAAAAGATGGTTCATCGGACCATACTGAATTATTCCAGTTATCACATGTCCAGGTTTTATGGTGGTGGCATCACATCGCAGCTTTGCCTTGGCTTCTATTATTAAGCGTTGCCTAACTGGAGCCCTTCCGTGAGCGTTAGCATTATGAAGCTCCCGCCGCGCTGTTTCTGTTGACACAGTTACCGCGGTATTTTTATATTGACTTACTACAATATGTTTCAATGTTCGTCAGTCCATGCTATTTAACATCGCCTCTCGTCCGCCATTCCTCTTTGCTGATGGTGTTTTACACGTTTTGCGGATGCTGCCATCACCGTGGATACTGTCGCTCGTGAAACGCTAAAGAGTTAAAGAGCAAATATAGCGACCAGGAACTGCTGACTTGCAGAACACGCTTCAAAGTTTATGTGCTTGCTGAATTCACAATATTGAATAAGTCAATAGTTCCGGAATCAATTGCCGACACTCAGCAGTGGCACGTATCAAACCATCATGTTTATTTCATTTGAGGCAACACGAGGCGGCAGGTAGAGGCAGCTGACAGAGGGCCAACCTAGACGCCGTGCGGTGACGGAAGTGTGGCAGCAGCAGAAAGAAAGCACATCTCTGCTCCGGGCCCAGGAAACATGAGGGCGTTGTCTGCTGCCAGATATAGCTTACCAGCAGACATAAGAAAGAACAGTAATCTTCCCAAACAAGGCTAAAAAATGTTTCAAATGGCTCTGAGCACTATGGGACTGAACTTCTGAGGTCATCAGTCCCATAGAACTTAGAACTACTTAAACCTAACTAACCTAAGGACATCACACATCCATGCCTAAGGCAGAATTCGAAGCTGCGATCGTAGCGGTTGCGCGGTTCCAGACTGTAGCGCCTAGAACCGACTGGTCACCAAGGCCGGCCAAGGCTAAAAACGAGAATGTCTAGGAAGTATGCAATTTTAACTTTTTCTACGAGTGACTACATATACAAATTACAAGCTCAACACTCCTGAAAATTATTTGAAAATTGAGAAGTTAGCAGCACCTGCAAATCCTATTACTGGGGTAACTCATCTATGAAAAGGTACCTTGCTTTCGATACACAACATATTACAATTTCAATTTCATTAATTCAATTTACAACAGAAAATGAGCGTGCACTTACATCGAGTATGGCATGGAAAAACAAATTATTGTCAGTTACACTGACTTATGACCACCCACACAATCACTCGGAGGCGCGTTATTATGACAGGCCCAATTCCCCACTAACACAGACGTGGCCTTACGACGACAAGGACCAGTAAAAAAAATAACAACTCCACTCAGATGTCAAGGAGACGTAACCTCCAGGATTCCAAGCAGGGGTTTTATGGCCTCCAATAGTATGACAGTTTTCGAGGTGCCGTAAAATTTAAGCTTGCAGAGTCACCAGAATGATATTTTCACTCTGCAGCGGAGTGTGCGCTGATATGAAACTTCCTGGCAGATTAAAACTGTGTGCCCGACCGAGACTCGAACTCGGGACCCTTGCCTTTCGCGGGCAAGTGCTCTACCATCTTTTTTTTTTTTTTTTTTTTTTTTTTTTTTTTTTTTTTTTTAATAAAACATTTATTAAAAAAAACAATGTTACACATTGCAAATACATACTAAGTTATACATACATGAAGTTATTTAAACAAAGCGGTTTGATCATTTCAATTGCGCTGACATTAAGGAAAGACAACAGAAGATTGTGTTACTGACTAAATCACCAGAAAGAATTAAATTAAACATAAATACTTGAGAATGGCGGAAAGGAGATATATAATAAAGTTGACTAGCCTTCCAACTACACTTTCTGGACATTAATTGAATCTAAGTATTTCAAGTGATCAGGTCTATATAATCAGTCTTTCACTGCAAAAATGAACAGGGCAATGTGCCAGCCATTGAATATTACATTTATCGGCTAGAATCTTATGGTTTTAACCAATCGATAAGGAAATTTCTATAAAAAACTGTCTGTTTCCAAATTTCTAGTATAAGCCAATAATGCACCTTTCATGTTTTGTGTTTGGCACTATTAGACACACAATCTCAATGTCACATAAGTTCTGTACATTAGCTTATAAATTTCAAAAAACTACTCTCTGAAGTAGAGAAAGCACACATAATAAATATACTGTAAAATCTTAAATAGTATCCTTAAGGTAACTATAATACATCACTGTCAACACAGTCTTCTTTTTTATATTAACCAATGCCCATTCTTTCAAATACAATTTTTAGCATATTACCGAACTTTTTCTTGTGATTCGAATAGCTTCTAATTTTGTGGAACTCACACAGCATGTGTACCTTGAACTCTATGATGCTATCGGATCCTAATTTGTTAAGGACGTAGTTAACAAAATTTCCCAGCAACCAGTACACAGCGTTATTTTTTGCTTCTGGGAAATAGCGTGCTTCAGGCCTGTTTATCAATGACAGCGATATATACTCAGGGGATGTTCTTGTAATCAGAGCTATTTGCTCCCGGATCCACTTCCAACTATTCATGTGACCACTGCAAGTATATCTATGAATTACTGTGTCAACTAGATGGCATTGTTGACATAAATTTGTTTCACAGAGTCCGATTGCGTGCAGTCTTTCATTGGTGCTAACTATGTTGTTAACTGTCTTGTACCATGACGTTTTTATATTAGACGTGAGCACATTAGAACTAATGTTCTTCCAAATCTCAGTCCACTCAATGTTTGGAAACTGTCGTTCTATTTTGTTTCTTCCTTCGCTTTTCTTTCGTTCCCGCATTATGGCTCTCGATGTTAAGTGTCGGGACTGCCTGAGTTCGACACTGACATAACTAAACTCAACATAGAAAATCCTCACGTGCTGTAAGCGACTGTTGATATTCTGCACGTCAATCGGGGGAAGCAGGCTTGGAGGTTTAATGATCTCGAAAAGTTGGCTGGTTATGCTTTCTCGCGAGTCTCTTATTAAATTAACTTGCCTTTTGATAAAAAGAGCAGAGGCTTTATCCGTTATGTCAGTTAATCCTAGTCCACCATTTTTAGGATCTAAAGTGGCTACTTTAGCAGGTACTCTGAACACTTCACCTCTCCACAAAAATTTTGTGATTTTGGACATTATTCTTCTCGCTATCATTCTCGGTATTGGAAACAGCTGGGCAGTATAATAAGCCTTAGCAAGGATGCATGAGTTGATATACTGTGTTCGTTGAACTTGGTTCATATATCGAGTTAAATTCTCTACAATGGCTCCTTGCACTTTATCTGCTGCAACTTTCCAATTTAAAGCCGTCATTTTCATAGGGCATGCTGTCAGGGTGATCCCAAGTGTTTTATGTTGTCCGACTAATTTTGCCCACTCGACGTTGATATTAGCAAAACCTCTGAGATTTAACATCTTACTTTTTTTTCCGTTTGCATTGGCTCCAGATGCTCTACAGTACGAATCAATCACTGTTGCTAGCGTGGTTACCTCGTCATTATTCCTTATAATGACCCCTATATCGTCAGCATAGGCTCTTATAACTGTTTTGTTTCCTGATAATGTTAAGCCTTTTAATGTAGCATGGACGTGTCGGAGGAAAGGTTCCAGCGAAATTGCGAAGAGCGACATGGACAGAGGACTTCCTTGAGGAACACCTCGTTGTATTTGCATCGGCCTGGATTGTTGACAATTCACCGCTATTTTAGCATTTATTCCAGTTGCTATGTTCTTAATCAACTGGATAACCCTATCGTTGAAACCTATTTTCTTCAATGTCTGTAGAAGATATTCATGGTTAACTACATCGAACGCCTTATAAAAATCTAAAAACAATAAAGCACACTTTATGTTTGTTACAGAAGTTATTGCAATGATATCCCTGAATTCCGCTAGATTTTGAAAAATGGTTCTGCCTTGCGCACAGTTCTGATATTGACTAATAATTTTATCTGTAAGGCATGAAATTCTCTTGTTTATTATTCTAGCTATTAATTTATAATCAGAATTCAGCAGTGAAATTGGACGAAAATTATTTAAATCTTTGTTTCCATTATTTTTTGGCACCAGAACAATTTTACTCTCCTTAAACTCAGCCGGAATCATTTTACCCTGAATAACCTCATTTACAATGTCCGTAATTTTCGCACCTACTATTGGCCAGTAACGGATGTAAAACTCTGCTGGCAGACCATCCGGTCCTGGGGATTTTTTTGGTGGCGAGGCGCACAGAGTCTCATACACGTCTTCTTCACTGACAACCTCGAGAAAATTTTCGTTGTCATCTTCTGTCAGCTGTGGGGCTAGGATGTCAAGGAATTCTTCCAAGGAAGTATCACTACTTTGATGTACAGAATATAGCTCGCAATAATAGCGATAAATCTCGTCCATGATATCCTGCTGGGTTCTGAGAATCGTGCCGTGTTTTGTTCGAATTTCTTCAATAAAAGTCCTTCTCCCGTTTTTCGTATGCTTCACTAAATGATATAGGGAAGTAGTTTCATCTGCTGACACCGAATTTGCCTTCGATTTTATCTTCAACCCTTCCATTTGACTTCTCTTGATATTAAGTAACTTGGCTTTGACTTTTTTTATGTCTGCTATCCGAAGTGAGGAACCTGCTGAGACTTGATCATATAGATCTCTCAAAACGGAATAGTAATACTCTATAGTGCATTTCATTTCCCTTGCGCTCTGGGCACTGTATTGAATAAGAACTTTCCTCAACTTTGGCTTTGCCATTTTAACCCACCAGTCAATAGCAGTGGCATATCTACTACGGGCTCGCAGGCATATTGCCCATGTTTCTTTAATCAGATCTTCTAAATCATGATTAACTAACAAGGAAGTGTTCAAATTCCACTGATTCTTGAATCGGCGAACCGGCTGTCTTGTTAGATTTATGCAAGCTAAGACACTTGAATGGTCTGAAAAGTACGTAGGAACGGTTTCTACTTTTGTCACGGAAGTTACAAGATTTTTAGAAATATATAGTCTATCAATCCTGCTACGTGATGTTGCCGTGACATAAGTGAACTCAACAGTGGAGGGGTATTTGATTTCCCATATATCCTTTAATTCTAAACCAGTAACTAATTGTTTTAGTTCACTTGAGAAATTAAAATTAGGTAACTGATCTTTTCGATTTAAAACACAATTAAAATCACCTCCAAGTAATAACTGTCTTGGTGATTTCCTTAACAAGTATATCAGGTCATCTTTGAAGAAACGTGCCCTGTCAGCTCGATGAGAACTTCCTGAAGGGGCGTACAGGTTGATGATAGTCACATCATAGATATTTAGTCCTATTCCCCTTCCGGATTCCAGTCGTTCCACCTCGCTTACTGTAATCCCTTCCCTTACCAAAATAGCTGTTCCAACACTTGTTTCGGGAGACACATTTATGTAACTGACAAAACCGGGAATTACCAAATCCGAAATTAGGACTTCTTGTAACAGGGCAATATCAGTCGCGGATTCGTACAAAAATTCCTTAAGGGCCGATAATTTCAAACCGGTCGTGATTTTATTTATGTTTATAGTGGTGACAGAATAAGATTGCGTCATTGTGCTGTCACTATGTAGTTGTTTTGTTGAACTAATTTAGTTTACTGTGGTTCAGGGTTCAGTTAAGCTGTAACAGTTTTCTCGGAAGGCTGAACATGGAATAACACTTCAATCAGTTTATTAGTTACTGTCCCGTTTTTTTCTACTTCTGATGTTTTCTCTTGTGCCGCAAGCAGACTGATTTCCTGGTAAACTTTCTGATTTTTCCTCCAGTGATTCGTGTACGACCGTTTCGGACTGAACATTCTTTGGGCTTGGGTCGCCCCTACTGGATTTTCCCTTCCCTTGGTTACGAGCTACATTCTCATTTGGTTGCGTCGGTATTTTACTTCGCGGCTTATCTGGAGCAGCAGCAGACGCTTTCGCAATTTCGGTTGCCGGCGCCTGCCCTGAGGTGTTGACCGTGATTTCAGTTTGGCCACCACTTCCTCGTTCTTTATTAATTTCACTCACTTTCTGATCGAGGGAAACAAATGGAGACTGCAGTTTTGCATCCTCTCCCTGAAGTTGTTTATTAACAGATAGATTCTGATCTTTGCAATCGGCTACTGCACCTGTTGTTTCTTGCAAATTAATGCTACTTACACCCCTTTCATTTTCTGGTACCGTATGTGTATTATCTTTCTGTTCATTAGTTTCCATTCGCATTTTGCCTTCAGGTTCCTCTGCCTTCTCATCGCACTGTTTTTGCTTGCGAAGTGAGGGAGTGGGACAAGACAGCTCGTCCTCTGAGCAACTATCAGTTAGCTCCAGAGGTCGTTTTTTCGGTTGCATTTCAGTTTCACGAGTAGTGGCAACGGGGTTTCCTTTTGTTGTTAACGGGGGAAATTGACTGTTATCGTGAAGGGAGACATCAGCTTGTCCCGCTGCGTAAACATCCTCAACCAGTTGTTCCGGGCTATTCTTTGGTAACAGATCATTTAAGGTAAGCTTCTGACGCTGTATCAAATTACTTTTAAGCACAACAGTTCGCCGCGGACATTCCTGTCTGAAGTGGCCGGTTTCGTTACATATATGACATGTAGCTTCCTGACCTGTATAAACAATTTGTGCCTTATACCCACAAACAGTTATGTGAGACGGAATATTCGTCTTAACGTCCATCTCTACACAGCGGACCCCGTTAAAACACTGCAGTTTAAAGCGAGGCGACCATCTTTCATTTGCAATTGATTTAACGTCTCCGTAGTTTGAAAGAGCTTCCTTAATCTTATCATTTTCAATTTCAATGGGGAGATTCAAGACACGAACGGTTTTGTAATGAATGTCCGCTCTATAGATGGAAACCTTACTTTTATAACCATTTCTATGCACAAAATCTACTTCATAGCCCCACTTTCGTAACACTTTATCAACAGTCGAAGCACTGATTAACTTGACAAAAACACAGTATTTTTCCTGATCCAGTTGCCAGGTATGAACGGTTTCAGAATTTAGACCAATTACCTGTGTAATCCAGTCATCAATTTCCAGGAATGTCGGCTGAACAGGACGGGATTCTTTGTCAAAAGCAAATACCAGAGTATTCTTCCTGAGGTTTGTAGCCATGGTTAATCCAGCGAAGCAATTTCGGTTAAACAACCGAAATTCCAAGTAGCAGCAGCAAGACCAGAAAGAGCGATCAGATCACAAGGAACAGGAACGAACACGGAGATTAACGGACAGACGGCACTCGGCGAAGCACAAGTACAGCGATGTGCCATCTGAGCTACCGAGCACGACTCACGCCCGGTACTCACAGCTTTACTTCTGCCAGTATCTCGTTTGGAAGGTAGGAGACGAGTCTCGGTCGGGCACAAAGCTTTAATCTGCCAGGAAGTTTCTTGCAGAGTTAGCCCGGCTTCCTCCAATTCACCGCTATCAATCCTCAATCCACCCGGCAAAGCTTGCCCTCGACCGATTTGACACCGGCCGTAGCGGAGAGCAGGAGTCCTCCAAAGTCGACAAGTTGAAGGTCACGTGCCCTTCAGCTAACAGTCAGTACCACGACTCGGCAAAAACCAGTAGCACGCCGTCCTCGACCAAAGACCCTGGCCCCCAACATATGATCAGGTCTGATATCGGCAGCGCCAGCGGAGTGCCATGACCACCAAAATTAAAGCCGCCAGGGCTCACAGCCGTTTTCGTCAAAGATGCTCCCGCTAACCGCGTACCAACGAGTTGTCCTTTTTGGAACTCTGAGACGTCACACATTTCGTCCATTACTTGTTTTAACCGTCATGGAACGAAGCGTATAATGCACTGAAAGACAATCTCCAAGACCTCCAGCTGTGTGTTGCAGCCGCGTCACAGTATTTACACGTACGCAATGGTGCCAACTTCCAACAAGATGTACTATATTCCGTTATGTTTATATTATTTTGTCCACCCCCTGTACATTTCTAAAACCATTGTTAAAAAGACATCAAGAGACTGGAGCTAATACATGGGCTTACGGACAATTATTCTTCCCTTGCGCTATTTGCGAGTGGAACCGGAAGACGGAATCAGAGGCACCAGAAGTATCCACCGTCACAAACCGTCAGGTGAATTGCAGGGTGTCGATGTAGATGCAAATCATAAAATATGGCACTCCAAACATTAAAATGGAGTATCATATTACTCAGGAGTAATACCAGTTATAAAATATGGCACTCCCAACATTATAATGGAGTATCATATTACTCAGGACTAATACCAATTATAAAATATGGCACTCCCAACATTCAAATGGAGTATCATATTTCTCAGGACTAATACAATGGTACAAATCTTAATTTCTTCTACGCACCGTCTGCTGGCACTCCCTGTATGGCATACAGCCGTACTCAGCTCTAATGCTGACATCCAACAGGTTCTGGTAACCCAGTTCCATTTGTTTAACATCTTGATGGAACCATTTTCCCTGTTCCTCACCCACAGAGCATAGGTTTTCTGTAGAGTATCTGATGCAGGAGCCCAGAAACTGCAGCTTGAAACTTAGAAGCATCGAGTACCTTGAAGTTATCAAAGTCCGTTTCGTACTATATTCTCGTAATGATATCATTTGCAATTGCCAATAATCTTGAAAACTTGTTTCGTGGATATCGATGATAATTTTTAAATTTCTTTCATTCTGAAAGAATTTTCTCATTCTGTGAAGACAGAAGGAGCGATGTGTTCTATTTGCTAAAAACAGTCAACAGCCTATATCACACAAATATTACTTTATTTAATACAACCGGTTTCGGCAGACACTATTGGCTTCTTCAGATCTTGAAAATCTTTTTGATGTGAAACGTGTTAATTTTACATTAGACCTCACGCCAAGCTGTCATGCAGATAAAAATCAGCACATTACAAAAGTTTCTGTAATGTCCATCTTTTCATAGGAGGTTGCGGGACTCGGCTGTCCGATACAGTATGTCAAATTAAACACCTTTCAGCCGTCCAGCTTCCAAACTTATTTTACTTGGCTATCAGTTTCAGTGATTTACTACACCATCTTTAGGCCCGCTGACCGACGTTTAGGAAGACCCACCTCGGTTGTGATGAAAACTGGACTCCTGAATCAACAGATGATGGCTCAAGGTATTCCTTTAGCAAGAAGAAATCTACTAACACCAGTACTGCTGGACCTTGTTTTTATCACAATCGCCGTGGTATCTTCCTACACGTCTGTCAGGGTCGTGAAGATGGTGCAGTAAATCAACGGAACTGGTAGCAAAATAAAATACGTTAGGAAACTGGGCGGATGAGAGGTGTTTAGTCTGACATCCCTAACAAAAATTATGCCATCCAAAAGCCCTATGTTTATCTTAGATTCTGATCGCTACGGAAGCTGACTTGCCATATTTTTGAAAGCATCACCTTCATACATGGAAGTATTACTGTCTTCTGGTAGGGCTTTAATGAGCTTTTTCATAATGCCAAGTTAAAGCTGGAAAACAAAATGTGCGGTTGAGCAGCATAAATGGGATGCAGAGAACCGTGGATACAAGCCACTGGAGATTTGTTTTAAAATTTCACTTACAATAGTTTATTGAATATCAAAAAATTTCACTTACAATAGTTTATTGAATATCAAATATCTACGTATATTGGTGCTTGAATAACATAGCTTCAGAAAAGAACAAGTTAATTAACCATAAATCTTTAAAGCAGAACTGATGATTGCAGTCACGAAATGTTTAATCAAACAGAAAACAGTACGCAACTGCAAATAAAACTGTTTTAAATTTAAAGGCATTAAAATTGACTAAAACCTTTAAACACTGTTGCTAACTACCATAACGTATTTTAAATTCAAAGCATGTCGATTGATTAAAATATTTAAAGCAACAGATAATTGCAATAAAAACAATTTAAAATACAAAAGGACAGTAAATTGTCTGGAACTGTTAAAGTATAGATTACACTTTAAATAAGCACTGTCCAAAATTTTTAGGTACAGCTTCAGTGATCTGGCCAGAGGTGCAAACACGACGAAGCTGTAATAATCTTTAAGCAGAAAGTAGCGTTCGCAGTTGCTCGTGAAGGTGGCATACCAGGCCGAAGTCAACATCAGTAACCAGCGTAAAACATGCCCGGGAGGCACACCCTGGGGGAAGACTCCATATGATTCACATTATACAGTTCAACCTGTATAGCAGAAAGAAAACACGGTAAGCTTACATGTCATGATAAAGCAATCATACACATCGAAATCTACTTCCCGCGTAACCCACAAGAAATGTTACATAAAAAGCAAAATGATGCAATTTTATCAAACGGAAAAGGTAATAGTGTACAGTGTAATGCCGAGCAAAACAAGTACATCTAATTTACCTCTAACGTACCTGACTACAATACAGATATAGTGTTAGCCAATCTGAAAAAAATACACTATTGGACATTAAAATTGCTACACCACGAAGTTGACGTGCTACAGACGCGAAATTTAACCGACAGGAAGAAGAAGCTCTGATATGCAAATGATTAGCTTGTCAGAGCATACACACAAGGTTGGCGTCTGTGGCGACACCTATAACATGCTGACATGAGGAAGTTTCTAGCCGATTTCTCATACACAAATAGCAGTTGACCGGCGTTGCCTGGTGAAACGTTGTTGTGATGCCTCGTGTAAGGAGGAGAAATGCGTACCATCACGTTTCCGACTTTGATAAAGGTAGGATTGTAGCCTGTAGCGATTGCGGTTTATCGTATCGCTACATTGCTGCACGCGTTGGTCGAGATCCAATGACTGTTCACAGAATATGGAATCGGTGGGTTCAGGAGGGTAATGCGGAACGCCCTGCTGGATCTCAACGGCCTCGTATCACTAGCAGTCGAAATGACAGGTACCTTATTCGCATGGCTGTAACGGTTCGTGCAGCCACGTCTCGATCCCTGAGTGAACAGATGGGAACGTTTTCAAGACAACAATCATCCGCACGAACAGTTCGGCGACGTTTGCAGCAGCATGAACTATCAGCTCGGAGACCATCGCTGCGGTTACCCTTGACGCTGCATTACAGACAGGAGCGCCTGCGATGGTGTACTCAACGACGAACCTGGTTGCACGAATGGCAAAACGTCATTTTTTCGGAGGAATCCAGGTCCCGTTTACAGCATCTTGATGGTCGCACCTGTATCTGGCGACATCGCGGTGAACGCACATTGGCAGCGTGTATTAGTCATGGCCATACTGGCGTATCACCGGGCGTGATGGTATGGGGTGCCATTGGTTACACGTCTCGGTCACCTCTTGTTACCATAGACGGCACTTTGAACAGTGGACGTTACATTTCAGATGTGTTACGACCTGTTGCTCTGCCCTTCATTCGATCCCAGCGAAACCCTGTATTTCAGCAGGATAATGCACGACCGTATGTTGCAGGTCCTGTACGGGCTTTTCTGGATACAGAAAATGTTCGACTGCTGCCCTGGCCAGCACATTCTCCAGATCTCTCACCAATTGAAAACGTCTGGTCAGTGGTGGCCGAGCAAGTGGCTCGTCACTATACGCCAGTCACTACTCTTGATGAACTGTGGCATCGTGTTGAAGCTGCATGGGCAGCTGTACCTGTACACGCCATCCAAGCTCTGTTTGACTCAATGCCCAGGCGTATCAAGGCCGTTATTACAGCCAGAGGTGGTTGTTCTGGGTACTGATTTCTCAGGATCTAAGCACCCGAATTGCTTGAAAATTTAATCACGTGTCAGTGCTAGTATAATACTCGTATATTTGGCCAATGAAAACCCGTTTATCATCTGCATTTCTTCTTGGTGTAGCAATTTTAATGCCCAGTAGTGTAATAGTGCACGGACTGATACTGAATCAAATCACGGGCGCAATAGTTGGCCTAACTTTCATGAGACAATCAGTCAGTAGAGCAGAACATTACCGACGTAAGCTTAATTTTTACTTTTTTGGGGGGTCTGAACTTGAGTGACATCACAGCTGACCGCGCATCTTACACAAATGTTCTAGATACAGTCCACGCGGAGGCACTGAAAATTGCCTACGTTTAAAGTGAATGCCACAGCCGGAGATAACGTCGTCTTGGCATGAAACAGAAAATTCCAACAGATGTTCACTAACTGCAGATCAACGAGACGGCCGTTATGCTACTGGCCCTTGGCTTGATCCGGTGACCACGCCGCGCACCGCACCCTTCGTCGTCCAGGGCGCGTTCAGGGCCGAAGCGGCACTGTCTCTCGTCGGCTGGTGCCTTTGGTCAGCGCCGCGCCAGCCCAGGAAGAGCACGTCCGAGTTCCAAGCCAGGCGCCACACATCTGCCTCGTGAACTCTCATACCAGTCTCTAACCATCAGAATCCCCCTCACTCCGCGGATGGGCACGGCTTAAAATGAGCTTCCACGTTCTGGGCGCGTCCTCGCGCAACGACAAACTGTCTAATGAATCTCAGCGATGCTGATGGTCGACAGATCTAATAGGAATACATCAAATGTGAGGAGGAAATATATATACATAGCTCTCGGTCCAGTCGGCCGCTGTGGCCGAGCGGTTCTAGGCGCTTCAGTAAGGAACGACGCTGCTGCTACGGTCGCAGGTTCGAATCCTGCTTCTGGCATGGATAAGTGTAATGTCCTTAGGTTATTTAGGTTTAATTAGTTCTAAGTCTGAGGGACTGATGACCTTAGATGTTAAGTCCAGAGTGCTAAGAGCCATTTGAACGATTCTGGGTCCATCTTTGAATCCAATAGTACGTTACTGCCTACAAATTTTGTTCTAATTGGACAGATTTTCCGAGGCCAGTGACTGTGTTTTGGTGGAATGTCTTATTCGCGTAAGATGCAGGCGTTTCCCTCGGAATTTGAATACACTCGACGTGGAGAGCCATAAATTGACCGCTTCCCAAAGTTTACGCCAAACTACGCAAAATACACTTCTTGTACGAGGTGTGCGACTTAAGGATCAATAATCATTCTTTGAAAGAATATACCATCATTTCTTCATTTTTCTCTTGTACTATCTAGATTTCGGATTTTACGCCATTATCGCGTACAATGCCAAAAGTTCGTTTGCTGTTGCTACTTCCCATCTCGTAAAGTGAGCACAGAGCGGGTTACCTGCATGACTGTGGCACAGCCCCACCGGTAACTTCTTTGATGAATAACGACGTGGAAACCGGGTGTCGCAAACGTCATTCGGGGTTATTAAATGGCGTTCCAGTTATTTAGTCACATGCTACAGATGGACGCCCATTACAACAGATGCTCACAGTTCAGTCCAGATGCATCGAGACACGCTTGCACTGAACAACGCACCCTCTTAAAGAAATCTGGTGTATCTCTAAGACATCCTCCTGCGGCAACAATCCTGTCCACTAGGTCTTCCAGCGTTTCATCCACAAAGCCGTTTATACACCACCACAGGATAAATTCTATTGGGAAAGGATCGAGTGATAGTGGTAACCATGTGACTGGTCCACCGCGATCATTTCAGCAGCCGGGAAAGGTGCCTGCAGATATAGTCTCACTTGTTTTCCGGGGCTCCGTCGTACTGAAATAGAATGCGGCGACGAATAGGTATGGGAACGTCATTCAGCACGTCCGGCAGAACCTTTCGCAGGAATACGAGATACGTGCGACCACCAAGTCGGTCCGGGAGAATGTAACGCCTAGTTAAACAGTCTCCGATGACGCCAGCCCACACGAGACCGTAACGCACTCTCGTGGCATTTGCGGCCCGAGTTCTCATGTGATTACTGATCCTTGATGTATACCCGATGTGTCATGTCAGACTGCAAACATTTTCCTCAATCAACCTGTGTTTTATAGTCTAAAAAGTAAAACATCTTCTTGCATCAGGTTACATCGCAAATCTTCACAAAACGATACAGGCTTTGTCGTAACAATAAAATGGCGACATTCTGCATAGAACACAAAAGCTCTCATCAATTTCTGTCAAAGATGCATCTGATTGAGTATTCTAAATACTTTACCTGAAATCAATATCCAAAAATACACTCCTGGAAATGGAAAAAAGAACACATTGACACCGGTGTGTCAGACCCACCATACTTGCTCCGGACACTGCGAGAGGGCTGTACAAGCAATGATCACACGCACGGCACAGCGGACACACCAGGAACCACGGTGTTGGCCGTCGAATGGCGCT
The DNA here is from genome assembly GCF_021461385.2 of Schistocerca piceifrons. NCBI lineage: Eukaryota > Metazoa > Arthropoda > Insecta > Orthoptera > Acrididae > Schistocerca > Schistocerca piceifrons. The sequence continues at coordinate 240,435,427 of NC_060144.1, read as the reverse complement.
AGCTGCGCAGCATTTGTGCACCGCCGCCGTCAGTGTCAGCCAGTTTGCCGTGGCATACGGAGCTCCATCGCAGTCTTTAACACTGGTAGCATGCCGCGACAGCGTGGACGTGAACCGTATGTGCAGTTGACGGACTTTGAGCGAGGGCGTATAGTGGGCATGCGGGAGGCCGGGTGGACGTACCGCCGAATTGCTCAACACGTGGGGCGTGAGGTCTCCACAGTACATCGATGTTGTCGCCAGCGGTCGGCGGAAGGTGCACGTGCCCGTCGACCTGGGACCGGACCGCAGCGACGCACGGATGCACGCCAAGACCGTAGGATCCTACGCAGTGCCGTAGGGGACCGCACCGCCACTTCCCAGCAAATTAGGGACACTGTTGCTCCTGGGGTATCGGCGAGGACCATTCGCAACCGTCTCCATGAAGCTGGGCTACGGTCCCGCACACCGTTAGGCCGTCTTCCGCTCACGCCCCAACATCGTGCAGCCCGCCTCCAGTGGTGTCGCGACAGGCGTGAATGGAGGGACGAATGGAGACGTGTCGTCTTCAGCGATGAGAGTCGCTTCTGCCTTGGTGCCAATGATGGTCGCATGCGTGTTTGGCGCCGTGCAGGTGAGGGCCACAATCAGGACTGCATACGACCGAGGCACACAGGGCCAACACCCAGCATCATGGTGTGGGGAGCGATCTCGTACACTGGCCGTACACCAGTGGTGATCGTCGAGGGGACACTGAATAGTGCACGGTACATCCAAACCGTCATCGAACCCATCGTTCTACCATTCCTAGACCGGCAAGCGAACTTGCTGTTCCAACAGGACAATGCACGTCCGCATGTATCCCGTGCCACCCAACGTGCTCTAGAAGGTGTAAGTCAACTACCCTGGCCAGCAAGATCTCCGGATCTGTCCCCCATTGAGCATGTTTGGGACTGGATGAAGCGTCGTGTCACGCGGTCTGCACGTCCAGCACGAACGCTGGTCCAACTGAGGCGCCAGGTGGAAATGACATGGCAAGCCGTTCCACAGGACTACATCCAGCATCTCTACGATCGTCTCCATGGGAGAATAGCAGCCTGCATTGCTGCGAAAGGTGGATATACACTGTACTAGTGCCGACATTGTGCATGCTGTGTTGCCTGTGTCTATGTGCCTGTTGTTCTGTCAGTGTGATCATGTGAAGTATCTGACCCCAGGAATGTGTCAATAAAGTTTCCCCTTCCTGGGACAATGAATTCACGGTGTTCTTATTTCAATTTCCAGGAGTGTACAACAAAAAAGCCTTTACCGTTTTGAAAATAATTCATTGTCAGCCAGTGTTACTAACCTCATCTGACAATAAAAAATTGTTGTACTTAACGGCACACGACCACTTCCCTTTCGCAAGTCTGGATACTGTACTATTTATTTGGACATAGAGAGATCCACCGAAAAAGGAACATGAGAATACTACGTCTTACTGACGTAAAGGTTACTTAATAGTTTATGTGAGGGGAACATAAACAGTTGTGTATTTTGAAGTATTTAACAAATCATAATGAAACTCTGAAGTCACTAATGATTATTATGCTACTTCAGTATTATTTGACACTGATGTGTGCGGCGACCTATGGAGAAAAGCTAGTGCCTCTGAGTCCACCAAATACTACCAGTGTAATGAAACAGGAGAATAAACCACACTATAAAAGGACGCTCTCATAATTTTAGACAAATAAAAGAGATAACTTAAAATTACACTGACTGAAAAAAATACGAACTCCAAGAGGGAGTTGTGTGACATAAACGATCCCTAGCAGACGTGTTTCTATATCTGAAAGATGATGTCTATTCAGATTTCCCTTAAGTAGCATAAGATTGCCGCTGGTAGCGCTACTCTGAGGATGAAAATCAGGTTTGATTTAAATACACGCTGTAAGGCTCGTGAACGTTAATTATCTTTGAGATTGCTTGTTGTGAGTTGCTGTTAGTCAAGAATGCCTTTCAGGCGACAAGGACTCCATTATCAGCACCTCGCAACATTTGGACACGTTCGCGTAATGTGGCTACGAGAAGCTCGGTGTTCCTTCTGCGATATTACAGAAAGATTTGGCAGGATTCTAGCCAATGTACCTGACTCCTGGCAACCGTGGTCACGGGACTACCCGGAAGGAAGACCATCATGTTCGATGTATGGTCCTGGCTCATCGTATTGCATCTCCAACAGCAATATGAGCAGAGCAGTTGGCAACACGGTGGCAGAAGCGTTACAAACCGGTTACTTCAAGGGCAGCTCCGAGCCGGGCGAAGTGTAGTGTGCGTCTTCCTGACGCCAACCCATCGCCATCTGCGACTTCAGTGCCGTCAAGCACCAGCTTATTGGAAGGCAAGGTTGTGATATCATACGTTTTCTGATAAAAAGCTGATACCACCTTGGTGCCTATGATGGCCGTATGTTGGTTAGAAGGACGCCAGTTGAAATTCTATAACCAATCTATCTGCGTGTTAGACACACTGTACTATACCTGGAGTTGGGGCCTGGCGTGCGATTTCGTATTACAGCAGGATCACTCTTATGGCTATGCGAAGCACCCGGACTGCCAATTTGTACGTCAGTCTGATGAACTGACCTGTTTTGCTGCCAATCATGAACAATATTCCATGGGGTGCGGTGCTGTAGCCAAACATTCTGTTGTCGAAATGTTTCTTTTGCCTGCTCAATCACCGGATCTGTCTCCTCTCGAACATGTGTGGGGTATCATAGTACGACAAATCCATTTTTTTTTTGTCATCAGTCTACTGACTGTTTTGATGCGGCCCGCTACGAATTCCTTTCCTGTGCTAACCTCTTCATCTCAGAGTAGCACTTGCAACCTACGTCCTCAATTATTTGCTTGACGTATTCCAATCTCTGTCTTCCTCTACAGTTTTTGCCCTCTGCAGCTCCCTCTAGTACCATGGAAGTCATTCCCTCATGTCTTAGCAGACGTCCTATCATCCTGTCCCTTCTCCTTATCAGTGTTTTCCACATATTCTTTCCTCTCCGATTCTGCGTAGAACCTCCTCATTCCTTACCTTATCAGTCCACCTAATTTTCGACATTCGTCTATAGCACCACATCTCAAATGCTTCGATTCTCTTCTGTTCCGGTTTTCCCACAGTCCATGTTTCACTACCATACAATGCTGTACTCCAGACGTACATACTCAGAAATTTCTTCCTCAAATTAAGGCCGGTATTGGATATTAGTAGACTTCTCTTGGCCATAAATGCCTTTTTTGCCATAGCGAGTCTGCTTCTGATGTCCTCCTTGCTCCGTCCGTCATTGGTTATTTTACTGCCTAGGTAGCAGAATTCCTTAACTTCATTGACTTCGTGACCAATCCTGACGTTAAGTTTCTCGCTGTTCTCATTTCTACTACTTCTCATTACCTTCGTCTTTCTCCGATTTACTCTCAAACCGTACTGTGTACTCATTAGACTGTTCATTCCGTTCAGCAGATCATTTAATTCTTCTCCACTTTCACTCAGCATAGCAATGTCATCAGCGAATCGTATCATTGATATCCTTTCACCTCGTATTTTAATTCCACTCCTGAACCTTTCTTTTATTTCCATCATTGCTTCCTCGACGTACAGATTGAAGAGTTGGGGTGAAAGGCTACAGCCTTGTCTTACACCCTTCTTAATACGAGCACTTCGTTCTTGATCGTTCACTCTTATTATTCCCTCTTGGTTGTTGTACATATTGTATATGACCCGTTTCTCCCTATAGCGTACCCCTACTTTTTTCAGAATCTCGAACAGCTTGCATCATTTTATATTGTCGAACGCTTTTTCCAAGTCGACAAATCCTATGAAAGTATCTTGACTTTTCTATAGCCTTGCTTCCATTATTAGCCGTAACGTCAGAATTGCCTCTCTCGCCCCTTTACTTTTCCTAAAGCCAAACTGATCTACACCTACCGCATTCTCAATTTTCTTTTCCATTCTACCGTATATTATTCTTGTAAGAAGCTTCGATGCATGAGCTGTTAAGCTGATTGTGCGATAATTCTCGCACTTGTCAGCTCTTGGCGTCTTCGGAATTGTGTGGATGATGCGTTTTCCGAAAGTCAGATGGTATATCGCCAGACTCATATATTCTACACACCAACGTGAATAGTCGTTTTGTTGCCACTTCCCCCCAATGATTTTAGATATTCTGATGGAATGTTATCTATCCCTTCTGCCTTATTTGACCGTAAGTCCTCCAAAGCTGTTTTAAATACCGATTCTAATACCGGATCCCCTATCTCTTCTAAATCGACTCCTGTTTCTTCTTCTTTCACAACAAACAAATCTTCACCCTCATAGAGGCTTTCAATGTATTCTTTCCACCTATCTGCTCTCTCCTCTGCATTTAACGGTGGAATTCCCGTTGCACTCTTCATGTTACCACCATTGCTTTTAATGTCACCAAAGGTTGTTTTGACTTTCCTGTATGCTGAGTCTGTCCTTCCGACAATCATATCTTTTTCGATGTCTTCACATTTTTCTTGCAGCCATTTCGTCTTAGCTTCCCTGCACTTCCTATTTATTTCATAACTCAGCGACTTGTATTTCTGTATTCCTGATTTTCCCGGAACATGTTTGTACTTCCCCCTTTCATCAATCAACTGAAGTATTTCTTCTGTTACCCATGGTTTCTTCGCAGCTACCTTCTTTATACCTATGTTTTCCTTCCCAACTTATCTGATGGCCCTTTTTGGAGATGTCCATTCCTCTTCAACTGTAATGCCTACTGCGCTATTCCTTATTGTTGTATCTATAGCGTTAGAGAACTTCAAACGTATCTCGTCATTCCTTAGTACTTCCGTATCCCACTTCTTTGCGTATTGATTCTTCCTGACTAATGTCTTGAACTTCAGCCTACTCTTCATCACTACTATATTGTGATCTATATCTGCTCCTGGGTACGCCTTACAATCCAGTATCTGTTTCGGAATCTCTGTCTGACCATGATGTAATCTAATTGAAATTTTCCCTTATCTCCCCGCCTTTTCCAAGTATGCCTCCTCCTCTTGTGATTCTTGAACAGGGTATTCGCTATTACTAGCTGAAACTTGTTACAGAACTCAATTAGTCTTTCTCCTCTTTCATTCCTTGTCCGAAGCCCATATTCTCCTGTAACCTTTTCTTCTACTCCTTCCCGTACAACTGCATTCCAGTCGCCCATGACTATTAGATTTTCGTCCCCCTTTACATACTGCATTACCCTTTCAATATCCTCATACACTTTCTCTATCTGTTCATCTTCAGCTTGCGACGTCGGCATGTATACCTGAACTATCGTTGTCGGTGTTGGTCTGCTGTCGATTCTGATTAGAACAACCCAGTCACTGAACTGTTCACACTAACACACCCTCTGCCCTACCTTCCTATTCATAACGAATCCTACACGTGTCGTAGCATTTTCTGCTGCTGTTGATATTACCCGACCAGACCAGAAATCCTTGTCTTCCTTCCACTTCACTTCACTGACCCATACTATATCTAGATTGAGCCTTTGCATTTCCCTTTTCAGATTTTCTAGTTTCCCTACCACGTTCAAGCTTCTGACATTCCACGCCTCGACTCGTAGAACATTATCCTTTCGTTGATTATTCAATCTTCTTCTCATGGTAACCTCCCCCTTGGCAGTCCCCTCCGGAATCTTTTGCCAATGGAGGGATCATCATGCCACTTCTTCAATTACAGGCCACATGTCCTGTGGATACACGTTACGTGTCTTTAATGCAGCGGTTTCCATTGCCTTCTGCATCCTCATGTTGTTGATCATTGCTGATTCTTCCGCCTTTAGGGGAAATTTCCCACCCCTAGGACAAGAGAGTGTCCTGAACCTCTATCCGCTCCTCCGCCCTCTTTGACAAGGCCATTGGCAGAATGAGGCTGACTTCTTATGCCGGAAGTCTACGGCCGCCAATGCTGATTATTTATCAAAATTTAGACAGTGGCGGGGATCGAACCCGGGTCCGAAGACGTTTTGATTATGAATCAAAGACGCTACCCCTTTTTTTTTCTTTTTTTTTTTTTTTTTTTTTATTTATACTGAGCGGAGAAAATTTCCGACCCAGCCGGGAATCGAACCCGGGCCTTTTTTTTTTATTTTTTTTTTTGAGTTTTTGATTTCTACCCCTTTTTTTCTTTTTTTTACCCCCTTGTTGAACCACTTTCTTCCCTTAAGAAGCCCCTTAGGAAAATGGAACTAAAAAATAAATAAATAAAAAAAATAAAACAACCTAAGTGCCACCGCCACTTGTCATCCTATAACAAAAAAAATTTGATCCACTTCAGGCGTTAGCTCCTGAGTAAACCCACCCCAGAGAGCTGCCTATAGACCAGGGGAAGTATGGGAATCAAGGTTAGGGCTATCCGTTGCCACTTTTTTTTTATATGATTACATTTAGGGAGCGTGTACAAATGAGAATTCTAGTAACTAAGTGTTACAAGTAAGTGTTACAACAACAAAGGTGGAATAAAAGAGTAATCAAAAAAATAAAATATAAACCACTGTTGTAATTCTAACTAAAAGGTTCTTCAATAATGTAACTGGTTCCACTTGGAGCCTTGGCATCGTTATCTGAAATCTCCAATAGCGCCTTTGAAGGGCATCTGCAACGGAGGCATTCTGCTTCGCTAGTGCCTCAAGGAAAACAGTATCCTTGCAGCAGCTTGTCTCTTCCTTTGGTCATGGCTGCCAAGGCAGAGCCGTTAGTGTGATGCGGCACAGCACATTAACCACAGCCTGGCACTCCCCAGCTGAGTGGGGGGTTAACGAAAACGCTGCGTAAATAATTTGCGAAGAGCGTACGGTATTTCAGTGTGCGTTCGAGGGCGTTGTGAGCATTTTGTAGGAACCACCAGTAATCAAGCTGCTCTTTCTCTCCGTCGCTAAAGATGTAGGCGACGGTAAGTCCTTTGAACCATGTAAGCGCATGATATTTTGCAGCCGGAAAGTAAGTTTCATCGGGACAGAGTAGGGTCTGCGGGTCAATCATATCAGGTGTGACCCGGAGGTAACAAGCCAATATCTTCTGTGTTAGTCGCCAAACTCCGGACGATGATGCGCAAGTAAAACGATGTTCATCGGTATCCAAAAGGTGACAATCTGGGCAATAAGGGGAGTCTGCCAGTCCAATAGTGTGAAGTCGCTGGCGTGTGGCATATTTTTTGTTGGCGATCTGATACCACTTCGAACGCACCGTGGATGACAGAAAGTGGTGGTGTATCGTTTTCCACACTCTTGGCCAGTGAACCGTAGGGTACTTGTTTTCCACCACGTTATGGTGAACAGCCCGCAGAAGGTTGGTATAAAAATCTTTCGCCTTTGGTGGACGTGTGGCGGAGAGGTTCAAGCTGACATAGCTGTAATCAAGAATGAAGGTCGACACATGGGAGAGCTGTGGTGCGACGTGCGCAACCGACACCGGCGGGACGTTAGGGGCTGGCATCAGAACCTGCAGTAAACGACCCGTGAGAGAGGCATATTGACTTTTCCATCGTTTCCTCATGTTGCTCACGTAAAGAGCAGCTGCTCTCGCCCTGACGTTGACCAATCCCAGCCCTCCTTTGTGCACTGGGAGGGTAAGAGTGTCATATCGTACTTTAAAGATATGACCTGCGGAAACGTAGTAACTGAAGGCCGCCTGAAGCCGGCGACCTATCTGCAGCGGTAGTGGGAGGACCTGTGCCACGTGGTTGAGTTTTGATGCCACGTAGAGGTTCAGGTATTCAACACGTTGTAGCAGATTCAAGTCCCGGAGTAGGTTCTGTCGCACCATTGCGCGTATGATCTGTAATAACCGTCGGTAGTTTGCTGCAGCTGTTTTACGTACATCTTTCTTGAACGTGATTCCCAAATATCGCAGATCAGAAACTGGTGGGAGGGGAGCGAGGGCTTCCGGTCCGAGACCACGCCCAATGTCCAACGCCGCCGACTTGTTGATGTTCAGAAGACTGCCTGCGGCCTGTCCGTATCGCTCAATCCAGGTTAGTACGCTTTGAACTTCGTCATTGGAACGAACCAGCAGTAGCAGGTCGTCAGCGTATGTCCTATAGCGAAAGGTGACGTCCCGCAGCGTGATACCAGATAGGCGGTGGTTAAGGCCCCCAAGGAGTGGCTCGAGTGCGATTGCATAAAGGTAGGTAGAAAGGGGACAACCCTGTCGTAGAGACCTCTTAATGGGTACTGGTCCTGCCGTCCTTCCATTGACCTGAACGTGTGAGCTGGCTGCGGTCCAAAGACGCCGTAGGGTGTCGATGAGGCCCGGGGGTAATCCCATACAGTCCATCACTCGTAGGAGGAAGTTGTGGTGCACTCTATCAAAGGCGCGGTGGAAATCGACGGAGACGATCGCCGCTCTCAGACGGCACGCGGAAGCGATCGCTATTAAGTCCCTGCAGTCACCGGTGGCCATGTGTATGTTGGCTTCTCCCCCCTGCGACGTCTGTTCTGGAGCGAGGGTCATCGGCAAAGTCGTCTTAATACGGCTCACCATAATCCTGGTGAAAATCTTGTAATCGGCGTTCAACATTGTAAGCGGCCGATAGTCGTTAATCGATAGCCCTCCACCTGGCTTGTGTACTGGTATGAGGAGACCTTCTACAAACGCTGGCGGCACAACACAGTCTGGAGACATAAGTTCGCGGAACATTATAACCCAGCGAGGCATCATGATGTCACGGAAAGTCCGGTAGAATTCGATGGGCAATCCATCAGGTCCAGGAGATTTATTGGCCGCACCTTTGTCCACGGCGTCTTCGACTTCTTCGAGTGAGATTTCCTCTGTTAGTGCATTCACGGTAGCCTCGTCGATAGTACGGGTTATCTGCTGTAACACTTCAGTAGTGGCCTCGTCAATGACGGTTCTTTCCTTGTAAAGATGACGAAAATGATCCTCCACCGCCTTTACTATGGTTGCTTGGGTCGTACATAAGCGACCGTCGTGTGTCCTGAGTTGTGTGATTAAATGTTGACGTTGTCGGCGCTTATCCGCCACAACGTGGTGCATAGTGGGTTCCTCTGCAACCGTTCGGTCGTGCCGTCGCGAGCGGACTACTGCACCTTCTAGTCGACGCTTCGTCAATGATAGTATGTGAGCCTTGATTCTGCTTTGGTCATGTTGTCTCTCCGGGGAAGGGGGTAAGGCGTCGAGGTCCCTGAGTGCCGCGTAGTAAAAATCGAGGGTCTGTCGATGCCACGCAGTCACGTCCTTGCCATAACGCATAAGTGTCCTACGGATTGCTGGTTTGGCACAGAGGAGCCACCACTCCAGGGTCGAGGTGTATCGTGGGTGGCGGCGTTCACAGTCAGTCCACGTTGCTGCAACTTGCCGACGGCAGTCCAGGTCCTGGAGATGAGTTATGTTGAGCTTCCAAAAGCCATTGCTGCGCCAGACTTGTTGGGGGCGTAGGTGTATAGTGCAGATATAGGCACTGTGATCGGAATAGGCTTGAGGCCATAATTCGGCGTCCACCACACCGTGTGTGAGATTTTGTGACACATATATGCGGTCAAGTCGGCTGGCCGAATGACTGGTAAGATGAGTGTGGCCAGAGCGGTTACCGTGGACTTTTTCCCACGTGTCGCACAAGTGAAGTTCTTGGATCATCGCACCCAGTTCCGGACAAGGCATGTAATGTGGGATTTGGTCCTTGGGGTGAAGTACGCAATTAAAATCGCCGGCGAAGACGCTGTGCTCGTATCGTCCAAGGAAAAGGGGAGCGACATCTGTGGAGTAGAATCTGGCGCGGTCGTGACGTCTTGTGGTACCCGACGGCGCGTAAACATTAATGAATCGGGTGTTGAGTGCCGTAAATGCTATTCCTCTCGCGGAGGGAAGAAACGTGACGTCGGTAACTTCAATACCTTCACGCACTAATATTGCCACTCCGGTGTCTGCAGGGCTTCCGGGCGTCACATGTGTGGCGTAACCGTAAAAGTGCGGGAGTGCAGTCGTTTTCACTTCTTGTAGGAAAGCAAAGTCAACTCCCATGGCTCGTATGGTTTCTATCAAAAGTTGGATCTTGACAGGAGAACTGATCATGTTGATATTCATTGTCGCCAGGCGGTAAGCCTGGCAACGCGTTGTTTGGGCGAGGTTATCCATGTTGAAGTTGGAGAGAAGCGAACATCGGAAGTGATGTCACCCCCCGCCAAACGCGGTCCTCCTTGTGCTGCTTATGCTGCATGATCCGGCGGCGCCTCAGCTGGCCGCGGGTCGGGATCTTGTGTCTCGACGTCCTCGGCCCACGAAGCGGGCGCGGATGTCTGTTCATGTTCCATAGCCTCGGAATGTTTGGTAGTAAGGGACCGGGCGACTTCGCTGCTTGCACTGGTACCTTCCCGCTGCTCACTGTTTCTGTCAATGGGCTGATGTTCAAAAGCTGCATGTTTTTCTGTCTGTTCTGCAAGGTTGGAGTCAGTGGAAACAGCCTCAGCTTCGCGGCTGGCTTCTTGAGTGGTTAGTTGTTCTTCCCCGGCCGAATGCGAACCGCCGTGTTCCGACACGGTCCGACGACGGCGCTTTCGGCGTTTCGGTGATCGCTGTTTCCGTACATGGCCTTCACTGTCAGAAGACGGCACTGACTCACGCTCCGCCGGAACAAACGCTTCGGTCGGTACAATAAGGGAATCAATTGCCATCTTGCCGGCGTCAATATCTGTCGCGTTCGGTAGCTCCAGAGTCGTAGTACTATTTTCCACCACTGGCCAGGTCGGCGGATCATCCAGGTTTTTGTCCGTGGAAAGTGATTCTTGTACCGCTGAAGCGGTCGGCCGTGTCTGTTGTGTGGAGAACGTCGTGAGCGCCGCCGCGTAAGTCACGGGTAGAACAGTCTTCGCCGCTGGTGGCGCAACGTCCTTCGGTGGGAGTTGTGTGATCCGACGCTGGAGGCACTCGGAACGAAGGTGTCCTTCTTTGCCGCATCCGGAACACGTCTTCGGCTGGCCGTCATAAATAACTATGGCCCGGCATCCTCCTATCTGTAGATAGGATGGCACGTGTCGTTGGAGATCTATGCGCACTTGGCGTACTCCATTGAGTACTGGATACGTCTTAAACTGGGTCCATTTTTCAGCCACGTGTTCGTGTACCGTGCCGTAGGGGCGGAGTGCCGCTACAACTTCTGCCGCCGGGAGTTCAAATGGAAGTTCGAATATGCGGATAGTCCGCAGTCCCATTGCGGCATGGCCGACCTCGACGTTGCCAACATTGCCATCTGCGTGGCAGAAGCGGAGTTCTTGTTTCATCTCACGAAGCACCTTGTCGCATGTAATTTCGTTTATGAGCTTTACATAGACCGTGCTACTGACGATCGAAAAGTGAATGCCGACAATGTCGGCAGCCGGGATCTTGGCTTCCTCTTTTAAAAAGCGTTCGACTTCGAGCGCCTTTGGTCGGGTAAAGTCGTTCCGAAATGTGAATTTCAAGGTTGATCTTCTGTATTGGTTTGCCATGGTCTTGTAGCGCTACGGCGTCACGTTAGTGTCGGCCGAAAAAAGTAAACAAGGCGCGCGGGCCCTCTCTGACAGCGGAGAGCACACACCGCACGTCTGCTTCGCTCGGCTGCGAGAGCCGCACTGACCCCTAGACCACGGGTACCATCCATAACCAGCATTAACCCTCTCTGTATTACCTATCAAATGCAGCAGGAGTGTAACTCCATTCAACGAACTGGCATTTGACTCCTATTCAACACAATGCATGCACGTTTCTATGCTTGCATTCAATATTCGAGCGTTTACAGCGGTTATTAATGCACCAGCATTTCACATTTCCTATGGCTTGTCTCGCATTTACATCATCCTGTGGTCTTGAAATGTTATTCACACACGTACATTACCTGGACAAGTGTATTCCCGAAATCTCATTACTCCTCGTTAATTAATTAATTCTTGGCGTTGCGATTTTTTTCACATCAAAGTATGTGGTTACTACCGACTACAGTAGATGAACCTCAGAGCCTGGACATCAGTTTCCTAAAGCAGTGCGACACAATTTTCAAAACAAACTCGAAAAAACCAACTGTGAATGCTTGAAGATTTAAGAATGTTTTGGAGAAGAGTACACTTTCACTATTTAACATACCCGAACGACAATTGATGAAGATCTTAGAAATTAATTATGCTTCTTGATGTCATGATCTCTCTTTAGGTACTAAGTATATACTGATAATTTTTAGGCTACACATCAGCCATTCTAAAAGCTGTAATTCATTTTATTTGAGTATAAAAATATTTGAGTGGAAATAAATTTGTGTACCTTATTAGCCTTATAATCGTGAATTCGAATGTCTCGACTCTCACCAAGAAAAAGTCTCTTAGTTTTTATATGAGTTCTATAGGTTTATTTATTTTCAGCAGTTACGAATCGTAGTGTTTGATAAAGGTACCATATTTCGATTTTGAACTGTGGTTCATATATAGTAAACATTGGCCTTAAAATATATACCTTAAAACGTGTAAGCACTCGTTGAACGCAATAGAGGTGTTTAACAGCAGTGAAGATACACAAGTGTTCATAGCTCTGCGACGAAATTTTGAACCCATGTATGCTCCACGTTTCTCCTTGTTTTGCTCCGTACTATCACATACGAAAGTGTGTCGATGTAGTTCTGATTGACACTATACGAATAAGCCATTGGCAGAAACACATTTTTATTTCCAGGGAAAAGGGTAACATTTATTAATGGCTTACTTTACATGCTCGGTATCACGACAGTCTGTATCCACGACAGCCTGGAACCACACTAGAGATTGCTGTACTGCTACGCAAAACAGCGGTGCACTGCTTGAAGAAAGCAAACTGCTGCGTCCAGCATTCTCAGTCATGGTAACAATCATCAATTTGTGGCGTAACCTGCCGCTGGCCTCTCCCAGGAGCAGTTCGTAAATCGACAATTAGTTCGAAATTGCGATTGATTTCATTCAATTACGGTGTGGAAAGACGACTTCTCCGTATGCCTTTCAAGCGTAGTCACTCTTGGAGAGCAGTAGCACTACTATTGCTGTTTTGATGAAACGGCTGCTCACCTTGCCCAGACCCACGTTGACTGTCTCCAGCTGAACTGCGCAATTATGCTTTTGTTTCGAGCCTACCTCAAAACACCAGCAGCGGCTCCTAATAGCAAATCATGGAACTAATACAACTAACAGCGTAAATCCTATAGCGCACACAACGTATATCGTTGCTATAAAGTTGGTAACTCGTGCTGTTAAAAGTTTTCCGTCTACAGTGGCTGAAGGAGCTAAAGTTTAGTTAAAACCAACATACACGCTCTTGTCATTACTCTTCTGAGTGGTAAGATGTTTGATGTGGCCCGCCACGAATTCCTATCCCTTGCCAGTCTCAACGTACCACTTGAAGCCCACGTCCCCAAATCTTTGTTGATTGTATTCAGATCTCTGTGTGCCTGTGGCGCCTCCACTAGTACCATACAGGCTACTCCCTAATGCCTTAACACATGTCCTATCATCCTCTCCCTAGTCTGTATTATCCATTTGTTCCATTCTTCTTCTCGCTACTTGCCTTATCAGGTCGATTAGTTATCAGCGCTCTTCTGTAAAACCACATCTCAGATGCTTGGATTCTCTTTATGTTCCAGTTTCCCCACTGTCCATGTTTCACTACCACACAATGCTGAGCTCCAAACCTACATTCTCAAAAATTTATTGCTGTGGTCATTGCCTATGTTTGACATAGATGGGAATCCCTCCTCCCTCTCCTCCCACCCTTTTGAAGGTGCTAGTATTTATGTCCTTCTTGCTTCGTCCATCATGAGCGATTTTTCTTCCAAAATAGCAGAATTCTGTAATCTAGTCTATTTCGTGATCACAAAAATCTCGTTTTAAGTTTCTCGTTGACCTCGTATATGGTACGTCTCATTACTTTTGTATTTTACCGGTTCACACTCATTCCATATTCTGGTTCATTAATTTGTACATTCCATTCAACAAATCCTGCGACTCTTCTTCACATTCAATGAGGATACGAAAGCCATCATCGAATCTTATGATTGATATCCTTTGACCCTGAACTTTATTCCCACTCTTGAAACGTTCTTTTATTTCCATGATCGCTTCTTCGATGTACACACTGACCGGAATACCACTTTTGTAATCCAAGCACTTCATTCTTGGCTTTCCTGCTGTAGTGCACCCTCTTGGTTCTTGTATACATTGTATACTTGCCGTTTTTCTTTACAGTTTACTCCTTTTTTTCTCACAATTTCGAACATCTTGCACCATTTTAGAGTGTCGAACGATTACTACGAACTTGCCTTGACATATCTTCTGTCTTACTTCCATTAACAAAGGCAACGAGAGAATTGTCTATTTGGTGTCTTTACCTTTCCTGAAGCCAAACAAATCGTCATCTAACAGATCCTTACGTTATTCTAGTCAGCAGCTTGCGTGCATGAGATGTAAGCTGACAGTGCGGTAGTTTTCGCACTTGCTATCTTCCGAATTATATGGGTGATATTGTTCTGAAAATCTGACGGTACATCACTCGTCCCATTGATTCTACACGTCAACTTGAATAGTCGTTTGTTCGTTACTTCCTCCAATGGTTTTAGAAATTCCGATGCATCTATCGCTCCGGCCTTATTTGATTTGAAGTCTTCCATAGGTCTTTCAAATTCTGACTATGGTTCTGTACCTCCTATGTCACCCACATTGACTCCTATTTCTTTTTCTATGACGTCATCAGACAATTCCACGCTCTGATTTAGGCCTTCAGTGTACTCTTCGACCTATCTTATCTCTCTTCTACGTTTAATAGCGAATGTTCCATTGCAGTCTTAACGTCACCAAGCTCGTATTTAATTCCTCTATAGCTGTTTGAAAGTTTTCAATGTGCTGAGTCAGTCCTCCCGAAGATCATTTCTTTTTCGGTATCTTCACATCTTTTCTGCAGCCATTTTGCCTTCGCTGCCTTGCATTTTCTCTATATTTCTTTCCTAGGAAACTCACATTGTTGTGATCCTGTCTTTCTCTGAACATTTTTACCTCCTTCTTTTGTCGTTCAATAGAAATATTTAATCTGTTACCCGTTTCTTCGTAGTTATCATCATTCTACCCATATTTATCTGTCCAATATCTGTGATTACTCTTTTTTAGAAATGACCACACCTGTTGTTTGTTGTTGTGGTCTTCAGTCCTGAGACTGGTTTGATGCAGCTCTCCATGCTACTCTATCCTGTGCAAGCTTCTTCATCTCCCAGTACCTACTGCAACCTACATCCTTCTGAATCTGCTTAGTGTATTCATCTCTTGGTCTCGCTCTACGATTTTTACCCTCCATGCTGCTCTCCAATGCTAAATTTGTGATCCCTTGATGCCTCAAAACATGTCCTACCAACCGATCCCTTCTTCTAGTCAGGTTGTGCCACAAACTTCTTTTCTCCCCAATTCTATTCAATACCTCCTCATTAGTTACGTGATCTACCCACCTTAACTTCAGCATTCTTCTGTAGCACCACATTTCGAAAGCTTCTATTCTCTTCTTGTCCAAACTAGTTATCGTCCATGTTTCACTTCCATACATGGCTACACTCCATACAAATACTTTCAGAAACGACTTCCTGACACATAAATCTATACTCGATGTTAACAAATTTCTCTTCTTCAGAAACGATTTCCTTGCCATTGCCAGTCTACCACACCTAAGCAGCTGAATTGTCTACTCTGGTGTTCCTAAGCGCAATATCCACATCCTCAGTGAACATTAAAAGCGTCTCGTCGTTACTCATTATTTCAGTACCACACTTGCTTTCACATTGGGACTCTACGATGATTCTCTCAGGCTTCAGACTATATCAGCTCCCCGGTACACCTGAACATCCAATATCTGCCTTTGGATTCCCTAAATGACAATGATGTAATCTAGTTTACCACGTCCCTGGACTTTTACAAGTATAACACCATCTCTAATGGCCCTTGAATTTATTATCTACTATTAGCATCTCAATATTAATGCAGACCTTAGTTAGGCTTATAACTCTGCCATTCCTATTACCAAGCCCACATTCTCCTGTAACCCAGTCTTCTACTGCTTCCCCTACAGCCTCATTCCAATCTCCCATGAATTACCCGTTCAGTTTCCTCCTGCAGTTTCTCTTCCTCATCATCTTGTGCCTATGACGTCATCTTGTATTCTTGTATTGCTGCCGGCATTGATTTGTTGTCGAAATTGGTGACAACAACCCTATCACTGAAATGTTCGCAGTAGCTCACTTTAGGCCCTACTTGCCTACTCACAGTGAATCTACACTGTTTATATTATTTTCGGCTGGTGTTCATATTATCCTATATTGGTCTGACCAGAAATCTGTATCTTCTTTCCATTTCACATCACTAACTCCCACTTCACTTTGTCTAGACTGAGCCTCTGTATTTCCCTTTATATAACTGCTAGCTATCTTCCTATGTTCTAACTACTGACATTCCATGCTCCGACTCGCAGAACGTTATGACGTCGTTGTCTATTGCACCTTTTTCTCGTGGTCACGATACCCTTGGTGGTCCCCATCGACTGGAGGCTTAGTCCGGAGGCTTTTACCAATGAGGATATCATGATAGTTTCTCAATTACAGGCCACATTTAATGCGGATACACACTAAGTGTGTTTAATTCAGTGCCTTACATTGCCTTTTGCATCCACATGCCGTTAATCGTTGCTGATTCATCAATTTCTTAAGGGAAGTTCCGCCCCCTCTCTACCCTCCCCACCTCCCCAAGGGCAAGAGAGGGCCCTGAAACTCTTTCCCGCCTCCGCCATCTTCAACAACGCGGCTAACAGAATGAGGGTGACTGCCTACTGTCCATGAGAATAAGTAGTTGCTGTGTTCAAACCCAGGACACAAGACATTGTGATAAGTGATCAAAAACGCTACACCTGAACCACTGTGTCTTATCCGTAACAGGCCCAATGAATTTTATTGACGTTGTGGATCGTCCAAGGAAAGTAATAAAATGGGCTTTGGGACGTGTAATGTATATTAGCTTTTATTGGAAATGCATTACATGATGACAGTTGATTAGTTTTAACACCGAACTATGTAAGTTATAATGGTTTTGCGTGTGAAACTCGTGAAACAGGACTTTTAAACAGAAAGATTTCTGGTCCTTCGACATAGCGTCGATGGTACGACAACTTCTAACACCATTCTTCTCTTTTCCGATTCATTTAACTGTACTTAGTATGTAGGACGGTTTCACACGGCAGGTTAGCCGAGAGCGCTAATGCGCTTTTCCCTAGACTCTGGTGGGTGCTCCAGTCCCGGATCGAATCCGCCTGGAGGGTTGACGACGAGGGCTGATATGCAGGCCAGCCTGGATGTGGTTTTTAAGCGGTCTTCCACATCCCGCTAATTGAATACCAGGCTGGTCCCCACGTCAGGCTTCAGTTACACTATTCGCAGACATTTGAAGCACGTTCGCACTGTTTCTTGATTTACACTAGACGCAGACAACTAGGATACAGTGATTCTTTCCAGGGGGGTACGGGATGGTGGCAGGAAGGGCATTCGGCCACCCCTTCGAACAAACCATGACAAATCCGATTGTAGCAGTGCCGACCCTATGCAAACTGCGGGACAAAGGCTCAAGCAAAAGAAGGAGGAGAAGAAATATGTAGGAGGGTTTCATAAAATTTTAAAAACTCAGGTACTTGAACAAGATTTTTTATATTTTTTAAAATTACGTTCAATCGAAAACGTGCTGCAGTATCTGACACCCTGTGTAGTTCATACAGTACCACCACATCTAACCATAATACATTAATAGCGAGCCTTAGTTACAACCACCTTACTTGCTGTATATACTTAAGCTTCTAAGAAGTACAATGTAACAGATAAAGTGAAAAAGATATGAATTGTGAAGGTAAAATAAAGTTAGTACATGTTGTCAATGCATCATACTTTAACGAGGGTGCTGTAGATTGGTCTGACACGCCTTGAAGCCAGCTATGTTGTAAGCAGCGACCTCAGTGTGAACTCAACCTCTGACATGCATAGCCCAGTTGGGAATATGTGCATATACAAATGTTTTTAAAATTTTAACTAACATTTATTGGTATGTATCTTATGACTGACCTACATTTGAAGATTACGCCAATGCATATTTAATAAGGCATGCATGTTACCTTACCGTAACTGTTTTCTCGCATGAACTTTTAGCACTGAAGATGGCCATACAATGACCGAAATCTTCAGTGCCGTCAAGCACCAGCTTATTGGAAGGCAAGGTTGTGATATCATACGTTTTCTGATAAAAAGCTGATACCACCTTGGTGCCTATGATGGCCGTATGTTGGTTAGAAGGACGCCAGTTGAAATTCTATAACCAATCTATCTGCGTGTTAGACACACTGTACTATACCTGGAGTTGGGGCCTGGCGTGCGATTTCGTATTACAGCAGGATCACTCTTATGGCTATGCGAAGCACCCGGACTGCCAATTTGTACGTCAGTCTGATGAACTGACCTGTTTTGCTGCCAATCATGAACAATATTCCATGGGGTGCGGTGCTGTAGCCAAACATTCTGTTGTCGAAATGTTTCTTTTGCCTGCTCAATCACCGGATCTGTCTCCTCTCGAACATGTGTGGGGTATCATAGTACGACAAATCCATTTTTTTTTTGTCATCAGTCTACTGACTGTTTTGATGCGGCCCGCTACGAATTCCTTTCCTGTGCTAACCTCTTCATCTCAGAGTAGCACTTGCAACCTACGTCCTCAATTATTTGCTTGACGTATTCCAATCTCTGTCTTCCTCTACAGTTTTTGCCCTCTGCAGCTCCCTCTAGTACCATGGAAGTCATTCCCTCATGTCTTAGCAGACGTCCTATCATCCTGTCCCTTCTCCTTATCAGTGTTTTCCACATATTCTTTCCTCTCCGATTCTGCGTAGAACCTCCTCATTCCTTACCTTATCAGTCCACCTAATTTTCGACATTCGTCTATAGCACCACATCTCAAATGCTTCGATTCTCTTCTGTTCCGGTTTTCCCACAGTCCATGTTTCACTACCATACAATGCTGTACTCCAGACGTACATACTCAGAAATTTCTTCCTCAAATTAAGGCCGGTATTGGATATTAGTAGACTTCTCTTGGCCATAAATGCCTTTTTTGCCATAGCGAGTCTGCTTCTGATGTCCTCCTTGCTCCGTCCGTCATTGGTTATTTTACTGCCTAGGTAGCAGAATTCCTTAACTTCATTGACTTCGTGACCAATCCTGACGTTAAGTTTCTCGCTGTTCTCATTTCTACTACTTCTCATTACCTTCGTCTTTCTCCGATTTACTCTCAAACCGTACTGTGTACTCATTAGACTGTTCATTCCGTTCAGCAGATCATTTAATTCTTCTCCACTTTCACTCAGCATAGCAATGTCATCAGCGAATCGTATCATTGATATCCTTTCACCTCGTATTTTAATTCCACTCCTGAACCTTTCTTTTATTTCCATCATTGCTTCCTCGACGTACAGATTGAAGAGTTGGGGTGAAAGGCTACAGCCTTGTCTTACACCCTTCTTAATACGAGCACTTCGTTCTTGATCGTTCACTCTTATTATTCCCTCTTGGTTGTTGTACATATTGTATATGACCCGTTTCTCCCTATAGCGTACCCCTACTTTTTTCAGAATCTCGAACAGCTTGCATCATTTTATATTGTCGAACGCTTTTTCCAAGTCGACAAATCCTATGAAAGTATCTTGACTTTTCTATAGCCTTGCTTCCATTATTAGCCGTAACGTCAGAATTGCCTCTCTCGCCCCTTTACTTTTCCTAAAGCCAAACTGATCTACACCTACCGCATTCTCAATTTTCTTTTCCATTCTACCGTATATTATTCTTGTAAGAAGCTTCGATGCATGAGCTGTTAAGCTGATTGTGCGATAATTCTCGCACTTGTCAGCTCTTGGCGTCTTCGGAATTGTGTGGATGATGCGTTTTCCGAAAGTCAGATGGTATATCGCCAGACTCATATATTCTACACACCAACGTGAATAGTCGTTTTGTTGCCACTTCCCCCCAATGATTTTAGATATTCTGATGGAATGTTATCTATCCCTTCTGCCTTATTTGACCGTAAGTCCTCCAAAGCTGTTTTAAATACCGATTCTAATACCGGATCCCCTATCTCTTCTAAATCGACTCCTGTTTCTTCTTCTTTCACAACAAACAAATCTTCACCCTCATAGAGGCTTTCAATGTATTCTTTCCACCTATCTGCTCTCTCCTCTGCATTTAACGGTGGAATTCCCGTTGCACTCTTCATGTTACCACCATTGCTTTTAATGTCACCAAAGGTTGTTTTGACTTTCCTGTATGCTGAGTCTGTCCTTCCGACAATCATATCTTTTTCGATGTCTTCACATTTTTCTTGCAGCCATTTCGTCTTAGCTTCCCTGCACTTCCTATTTATTTCATAACTCAGCGACTTGTATTTCTGTATTCCTGATTTTCCCGGAACATGTTTGTACTTCCCCCTTTCATCAATCAACTGAAGTATTTCTTCTGTTACCCATGGTTTCTTCGCAGCTACCTTCTTTATACCTATGTTTTCCTTCCCAACTTATCTGATGGCCCTTTTTGGAGATGTCCATTCCTCTTCAACTGTAATGCCTACTGCGCTATTCCTTATTGTTGTATCTATAGCGTTAGAGAACTTCAAACGTATCTCGTCATTCCTTAGTACTTCCGTATCCCACTTCTTTGCGTATTGATTCTTCCTGACTAATGTCTTGAACTTCAGCCTACTCTTCATCACTACTATATTGTGATCTATATCTGCTCCTGGGTACGCCTTACAATCCAGTATCTGTTTCGGAATCTCTGTCTGACCATGATGTAATCTAATTGAAATTTTCCCTTATCTCCCCGCCTTTTCCAAGTATGCCTCCTCCTCTTGTGATTCTTGAACAGGGTATTCGCTATTACTAGCTGAAACTTGTTACAGAACTCAATTAGTCTTTCTCCTCTTTCATTCCTTGTCCGAAGCCCATATTCTCCTGTAACCTTTTCTTCTACTCCTTCCCGTACAACTGCATTCCAGTCGCCCATGACTATTAGATTTTCGTCCCCCTTTACATACTGCATTACCCTTTCAATATCCTCATACACTTTCTCTATCTGTTCATCTTCAGCTTGCGACGTCGGCATGTATACCTGAACTATCGTTGTCGGTGTTGGTCTGCTGTCGATTCTGATTAGAACAACCCAGTCACTGAACTGTTCACACTAACACACCCTCTGCCCTACCTTCCTATTCATAACGAATCCTACACGTGTCGTAGCATTTTCTGCTGCTGTTGATATTACCCGACCAGACCAGAAATCCTTGTCTTCCTTCCACTTCACTTCACTGACCCATACTATATCTAGATTGAGCCTTTGCATTTCCCTTTTCAGATTTTCTAGTTTCCCTACCACGTTCAAGCTTCTGACATTCCACGCCTCGACTCGTAGAACATTATCCTTTCGTTGATTATTCAATCTTCTTCTCATGGTAACCTCCCCCTTGGCAGTCCCCTCCGGAATCTTTTGCCAATGGAGGGATCATCATGCCACTTCTTCAATTACAGGCCACATGTCCTGTGGATACACGTTACGTGTCTTTAATGCAGCGGTTTCCATTGCCTTCTGCATCCTCATGTTGTTGATCATTGCTGATTCTTCCGCCTTTAGGGGAAATTTCCCACCCCTAGGACAAGAGAGTGTCCTGAACCTCTATCCGCTCCTCCGCCCTCTTTGACAAGGCCATTGGCAGAATGAGGCTGACTTCTTATGCCGGAAGTCTACGGCCGCCAATGCTGATTATTTATCAAAATTTAGACAGTGGCGGGGATCGAACCCGGGTCCGAAGACGTTTTGATTATGAATCAAAGACGCTACCCCTTTTTTTTTCTTTTTTTTTTTTTTTTTTTTTATTTATACTGAGCGGAGAAAATTTCCGACCCAGCCGGGAATCGAACCCGGGCCTTTTTTTTTTATTTTTTTTTTTGAGTTTTTGATTTCTACCCCTTTTTTTCTTTTTTTTACCCCCTTGTTGAACCACTTTCTTCCCTTAAGAAGCCCCTTAGGAAAATGGAACTAAAAAATAAATAAATAAAAAAAATAAAACAACCTAAGTGCCACCGCCACTTGTCATCCTATAACAAAAAAAATTTGATCCACTTCAGGCGTTAGCTCCTGAGTAAACCCACCCCAGAGAGCTGCCTATAGACCAGGGGAAGTATGGGAATCAAGGTTAGGGCTATCCGTTGCCACTTTTTTTTTATATGATTACATTTAGGGAGCGTGTACAAATGAGAATTCTAGTAACTAAGTGTTACAAGTAAGTGTTACAACAACAAAGGTGGAATAAAAGAGTAATCAAAAAAATAAAATATAAACCACTGTTGTAATTCTAACTAAAAGGTTCTTCAATAATGTAACTGGTTCCACTTGGAGCCTTGGCATCGTTATCTGAAATCTCCAATAGCGCCTTTGAAGGGCATCTGCAACGGAGGCATTCTGCTTCGCTAGTGCCTCAAGGAAAACAGTATCCTTGCAGCAGCTTGTCTCTTCCTTTGGTCATGGCTGCCAAGGCAGAGCCGTTAGTGTGATGCGGCACAGCACATTAACCACAGCCTGGCACTCCCCAGCTGAGTGGGGGGTTAACGAAAACGCTGCGTAAATAATTTGCGAAGAGCGTACGGTATTTCAGTGTGCGTTCGAGGGCGTTGTGAGCATTTTGTAGGAACCACCAGTAATCAAGCTGCTCTTTCTCTCCGTCGCTAAAGATGTAGGCGACGGTAAGTCCTTTGAACCATGTAAGCGCATGATATTTTGCAGCCGGAAAGTAAGTTTCATCGGGACAGAGTAGGGTCTGCGGGTCAATCATATCAGGTGTGACCCGGAGGTAACAAGCCAATATCTTCTGTGTTAGTCGCCAAACTCCGGACGATGATGCGCAAGTAAAACGATGTTCATCGGTATCCAAAAGGTGACAATCTGGGCAATAAGGGGAGTCTGCCAGTCCAATAGTGTGAAGTCGCTGGCGTGTGGCATATTTTTTGTTGGCGATCTGATACCACTTCGAACGCACCGTGGATGACAGAAAGTGGTGGTGTATCGTTTTCCACACTCTTGGCCAGTGAACCGTAGGGTACTTGTTTTCCACCACGTTATGGTGAACAGCCCGCAGAAGGTTGGTATAAAAATCTTTCGCCTTTGGTGGACGTGTGGCGGAGAGGTTCAAGCTGACATAGCTGTAATCAAGAATGAAGGTCGACACATGGGAGAGCTGTGGTGCGACGTGCGCAACCGACACCGGCGGGACGTTAGGGGCTGGCATCAGAACCTGCAGTAAACGACCCGTGAGAGAGGCATATTGACTTTTCCATCGTTTCCTCATGTTGCTCACGTAAAGAGCAGCTGCTCTCGCCCTGACGTTGACCAATCCCAGCCCTCCTTTGTGCACTGGGAGGGTAAGAGTGTCATATCGTACTTTAAAGATATGACCTGCGGAAACGTAGTAACTGAAGGCCGCCTGAAGCCGGCGACCTATCTGCAGCGGTAGTGGGAGGACCTGTGCCACGTGGTTGAGTTTTGATGCCACGTAGAGGTTCAGGTATTCAACACGTTGTAGCAGATTCAAGTCCCGGAGTAGGTTCTGTCGCACCATTGCGCGTATGATCTGTAATAACCGTCGGTAGTTTGCTGCAGCTGTTTTACGTACATCTTTCTTGAACGTGATTCCCAAATATCGCAGATCAGAAACTGGTGGGAGGGGAGCGAGGGCTTCCGGTCCGAGACCACGCCCAATGTCCAACGCCGCCGACTTGTTGATGTTCAGAAGACTGCCTGCGGCCTGTCCGTATCGCTCAATCCAGGTTAGTACGCTTTGAACTTCGTCATTGGAACGAACCAGCAGTAGCAGGTCGTCAGCGTATGTCCTATAGCGAAAGGTGACGTCCCGCAGCGTGATACCAGATAGGCGGTGGTTAAGGCCCCCAAGGAGTGGCTCGAGTGCGATTGCATAAAGGTAGGTAGAAAGGGGACAACCCTGTCGTAGAGACCTCTTAATGGGTACTGGTCCTGCCGTCCTTCCATTGACCTGAACGTGTGAGCTGGCTGCGGTCCAAAGACGCCGTAGGGTGTCGATGAGGCCCGGGGGTAATCCCATACAGTCCATCACTCGTAGGAGGAAGTTGTGGTGCACTCTATCAAAGGCGCGGTGGAAATCGACGGAGACGATCGCCGCTCTCAGACGGCACGCGGAAGCGATCGCTATTAAGTCCCTGCAGTCACCGGTGGCCATGTGTATGTTGGCTTCTCCCCCCTGCGACGTCTGTTCTGGAGCGAGGGTCATCGGCAAAGTCGTCTTAATACGGCTCACCATAATCCTGGTGAAAATCTTGTAATCGGCGTTCAACATTGTAAGCGGCCGATAGTCGTTAATCGATAGCCCTCCACCTGGCTTGTGTACTGGTATGAGGAGACCTTCTACAAACGCTGGCGGCACAACACAGTCTGGAGACATAAGTTCGCGGAACATTATAACCCAGCGAGGCATCATGATGTCACGGAAAGTCCGGTAGAATTCGATGGGCAATCCATCAGGTCCAGGAGATTTATTGGCCGCACCTTTGTCCACGGCGTCTTCGACTTCTTCGAGTGAGATTTCCTCTGTTAGTGCATTCACGGTAGCCTCGTCGATAGTACGGGTTATCTGCTGTAACACTTCAGTAGTGGCCTCGTCAATGACGGTTCTTTCCTTGTAAAGATGACGAAAATGATCCTCCACCGCCTTTACTATGGTTGCTTGGGTCGTACATAAGCGACCGTCGTGTGTCCTGAGTTGTGTGATTAAATGTTGACGTTGTCGGCGCTTATCCGCCACAACGTGGTGCATAGTGGGTTCCTCTGCAACCGTTCGGTCGTGCCGTCGCGAGCGGACTACTGCACCTTCTAGTCGACGCTTCGTCAATGATAGTATGTGAGCCTTGATTCTGCTTTGGTCATGTTGTCTCTCCGGGGAAGGGGGTAAGGCGTCGAGGTCCCTGAGTGCCGCGTAGTAAAAATCGAGGGTCTGTCGATGCCACGCAGTCACGTCCTTGCCATAACGCATAAGTGTCCTACGGATTGCTGGTTTGGCACAGAGGAGCCACCACTCCAGGGTCGAGGTGTATCGTGGGTGGCGGCGTTCACAGTCAGTCCACGTTGCTGCAACTTGCCGACGGCAGTCCAGGTCCTGGAGATGAGTTATGTTGAGCTTCCAAAAGCCATTGCTGCGCCAGACTTGTTGGGGGCGTAGGTGTATAGTGCAGATATAGGCACTGTGATCGGAATAGGCTTGAGGCCATAATTCGGCGTCCACCACACCGTGTGTGAGATTTTGTGACACATATATGCGGTCAAGTCGGCTGGCCGAATGACTGGTAAGATGAGTGTGGCCAGAGCGGTTACCGTGGACTTTTTCCCACGTGTCGCACAAGTGAAGTTCTTGGATCATCGCACCCAGTTCCGGACAAGGCATGTAATGTGGGATTTGGTCCTTGGGGTGAAGTACGCAATTAAAATCGCCGGCGAAGACGCTGTGCTCGTATCGTCCAAGGAAAAGGGGAGCGACATCTGTGGAGTAGAATCTGGCGCGGTCGTGACGTCTTGTGGTACCCGACGGCGCGTAAACATTAATGAATCGGGTGTTGAGTGCCGTAAATGCTATTCCTCTCGCGGAGGGAAGAAACGTGACGTCGGTAACTTCAATACCTTCACGCACTAATATTGCCACTCCGGTGTCTGCAGGGCTTCCGGGCGTCACATGTGTGGCGTAACCGTAAAAGTGCGGGAGTGCAGTCGTTTTCACTTCTTGTAGGAAAGCAAAGTCAACTCCCATGGCTCGTATGGTTTCTATCAAAAGTTGGATCTTGACAGGAGAACTGATCATGTTGATATTCATTGTCGCCAGGCGGTAAGCCTGGCAACGCGTTGTTTGGGCGAGGTTATCCATGTTGAAGTTGGAGAGAAGCGAACATCGGAAGTGATGTCACCCCCCGCCAAACGCGGTCCTCCTTGTGCTGCTTATGCTGCATGATCCGGCGGCGCCTCAGCTGGCCGCGGGTCGGGATCTTGTGTCTCGACGTCCTCGGCCCACGAAGCGGGCGCGGATGTCTGTTCATGTTCCATAGCCTCGGAATGTTTGGTAGTAAGGGACCGGGCGACTTCGCTGCTTGCACTGGTACCTTCCCGCTGCTCACTGTTTCTGTCAATGGGCTGATGTTCAAAAGCTGCATGTTTTTCTGTCTGTTCTGCAAGGTTGGAGTCAGTGGAAACAGCCTCAGCTTCGCGGCTGGCTTCTTGAGTGGTTAGTTGTTCTTCCCCGGCCGAATGCGAACCGCCGTGTTCCGACACGGTCCGACGACGGCGCTTTCGGCGTTTCGGTGATCGCTGTTTCCGTACATGGCCTTCACTGTCAGAAGACGGCACTGACTCACGCTCCGCCGGAACAAACGCTTCGGTCGGTACAATAAGGGAATCAATTGCCATCTTGCCGGCGTCAATATCTGTCGCGTTCGGTAGCTCCAGAGTCGTAGTACTATTTTCCACCACTGGCCAGGTCGGCGGATCATCCAGGTTTTTGTCCGTGGAAAGTGATTCTTGTACCGCTGAAGCGGTCGGCCGTGTCTGTTGTGTGGAGAACGTCGTGAGCGCCGCCGCGTAAGTCACGGGTAGAACAGTCTTCGCCGCTGGTGGCGCAACGTCCTTCGGTGGGAGTTGTGTGATCCGACGCTGGAGGCACTCGGAACGAAGGTGTCCTTCTTTGCCGCATCCGGAACACGTCTTCGGCTGGCCGTCATAAATAACTATGGCCCGGCATCCTCCTATCTGTAGATAGGATGGCACGTGTCGTTGGAGATCTATGCGCACTTGGCGTACTCCATTGAGTACTGGATACGTCTTAAACTGGGTCCATTTTTCAGCCACGTGTTCGTGTACCGTGCCGTAGGGGCGGAGTGCCGCTACAACTTCTGCCGCCGGGAGTTCAAATGGAAGTTCGAATATGCGGATAGTCCGCAGTCCCATTGCGGCATGGCCGACCTCGACGTTGCCAACATTGCCATCTGCGTGGCAGAAGCGGAGTTCTTGTTTCATCTCACGAAGCACCTTGTCGCATGTAATTTCGTTTATGAGCTTTACATAGACCGTGCTACTGACGATCGAAAAGTGAATGCCGACAATGTCGGCAGCCGGGATCTTGGCTTCCTCTTTTAAAAAGCGTTCGACTTCGAGCGCCTTTGGTCGGGTAAAGTCGTTCCGAAATGTGAATTTCAAGGTTGATCTTCTGTATTGGTTTGCCATGGTCTTGTAGCGCTACGGCGTCACGTTAGTGTCGGCCGAAAAAAGTAAACAAGGCGCGCGGGCCCTCTCTGACAGCGGAGAGCACACACCGCACGTCTGCTTCGCTCGGCTGCGAGAGCCGCACTGACCCCTAGACCACGGGTACCATCCATAACCAGCATTAACCCTCTCTGTATTACCTATCAAATGCAGCAGGAGTGTAACTCCATTCAACGAACTGGCATTTGACTCCTATTCAACACAATGCATGCACGTTTCTATGCTTGCATTCAATATTCGAGCGTTTACAGCGGTTATTAATGCACCAGCATTTCACATTTCCTATGGCTTGTCTCGCATTTACATCATCCTGTGGTCTTGAAATGTTATTCACACACGTACATTACCTGGACAAGTGTATTCCCGAAATCTCATTACTCCTCGTTAATTAATTAATTCTTGGCGTTGCGATTTTTTTCACATCAAAGTATGTGGTTACTACCGACTACAGTAGATGAACCTCAGAGCCTGGACATCAGTTTCCTAAAGCAGTGCGACACAATTTTCAAAACAAACTCGAAAAAACCAACTGTGAATGCTTGAAGATTTAAGAATGTTTTGGAGAAGAGTACACTTTCACTATTTAACATACCCGAACGACAATTGATGAAGATCTTAGAAATTAATTATGCTTCTTGATGTCATGATCTCTCTTTAGGTACTAAGTATATACTGATAATTTTTAGGCTACACATCAGCCATTCTAAAAGCTGTAATTCATTTTATTTGAGTATAAAAATATTTGAGTGGAAATAAATTTGTGTACCTTATTAGCCTTATAATCGTGAATTCGAATGTCTCGACTCTCACCAAGAAAAAGTCTCTTAGTTTTTATATGAGTTCTATAGGTTTATTTATTTTCAGCAGTTACGAATCGTAGTGTTTGATAAAGGTACCATATTTCGATTTTGAACTGTGGTTCATATATAGTAAACATTGGCCTTAAAATATATACCTTAAAACGTGTAAGCACTCGTTGAACGCAATAGAGGTGTTTAACAGCAGTGAAGATACACAAGTGTTCATAGCTCTGCGACGAAATTTTGAACCCATGTATGCTCCACGTTTCTCCTTGTTTTGCTCCGTACTATCACATACGAAAGTGTGTCGATGTAGTTCTGATTGACACTATACGAATAAGCCATTGGCAGAAACACATTTTTATTTCCAGGGAAAAGGGTAACATTTATTAATGGCTTACTTTACATGCTCGGTATCACGACAGTCTGTATCCACGACAGCCTGGAACCACACTAGAGATTGCTGTACTGCTACGCAAAACAGCGGTGCACTGCTTGAAGAAAGCAAACTGCTGCGTCCAGCATTCTCAGTCATGGTAACAATCATCAATTTGTGGCGTAACCTGCCGCTGGCCTCTCCCAGGAGCAGTTCGTAAATCGACAATTAGTTCGAAATTGCGATTGATTTCATTCAATTACGGTGTGGAAAGACGACTTCTCCGTATGCCTTTCAAGCGTAGTCACTCTTGGAGAGCAGTAGCACTACTATTGCTGTTTTGATGAAACGGCTGCTCACCTTGCCCAGACCCACGTTGACTGTCTCCAGCTGAACTGCGCAATTATGCTTTTGTTTCGAGCCTACCTCAAAACACCAGCAGCGGCTCCTAATAGCAAATCATGGAACTAATACAACTAACAGCGTAAATCCTATAGCGCACACAACGTATATCGTTGCTATAAAGTTGGTAACTCGTGCTGTTAAAAGTTTTCCGTCTACAGTGGCTGAAGGAGCTAAAGTTTAGTTAAAACCAACATACACGCTCTTGTCATTACTCTTCTGAGTGGTAAGATGTTTGATGTGGCCCGCCACGAATTCCTATCCCTTGCCAGTCTCAACGTACCACTTGAAGCCCACGTCCCCAAATCTTTGTTGATTGTATTCAGATCTCTGTGTGCCTGTGGCGCCTCCACTAGTACCATACAGGCTACTCCCTAATGCCTTAACACATGTCCTATCATCCTCTCCCTAGTCTGTATTATCCATTTGTTCCATTCTTCTTCTCGCTACTTGCCTTATCAGGTCGATTAGTTATCAGCGCTCTTCTGTAAAACCACATCTCAGATGCTTGGATTCTCTTTATGTTCCAGTTTCCCCACTGTCCATGTTTCACTACCACACAATGCTGAGCTCCAAACCTACATTCTCAAAAATTTATTGCTGTGGTCATTGCCTATGTTTGACATAGATGGGAATCCCTCCTCCCTCTCCTCCCACCCTTTTGAAGGTGCTAGTATTTATGTCCTTCTTGCTTCGTCCATCATGAGCGATTTTTCTTCCAAAATAGCAGAATTCTGTAATCTAGTCTATTTCGTGATCACAAAAATCTCGTTTTAAGTTTCTCGTTGACCTCGTATATGGTACGTCTCATTACTTTTGTATTTTACCGGTTCACACTCATTCCATATTCTGGTTCATTAATTTGTACATTCCATTCAACAAATCCTGCGACTCTTCTTCACATTCAATGAGGATACGAAAGCCATCATCGAATCTTATGATTGATATCCTTTGACCCTGAACTTTATTCCCACTCTTGAAACGTTCTTTTATTTCCATGATCGCTTCTTCGATGTACACACTGACCGGAATACCACTTTTGTAATCCAAGCACTTCATTCTTGGCTTTCCTGCTGTAGTGCACCCTCTTGGTTCTTGTATACATTGTATACTTGCCGTTTTTCTTTACAGTTTACTCCTTTTTTTCTCACAATTTCGAACATCTTGCACCATTTTAGAGTGTCGAACGATTACTACGAACTTGCCTTGACATATCTTCTGTCTTACTTCCATTAACAAAGGCAACGAGAGAATTGTCTATTTGGTGTCTTTACCTTTCCTGAAGCCAAACAAATCGTCATCTAACAGATCCTTACGTTATTCTAGTCAGCAGCTTGCGTGCATGAGATGTAAGCTGACAGTGCGGTAG
Organism: Schistocerca piceifrons; assembly: GCF_021461385.2. Lineage (NCBI taxonomy): Eukaryota > Metazoa > Arthropoda > Insecta > Orthoptera > Acrididae > Schistocerca > Schistocerca piceifrons. The sequence continues at coordinate 240,405,066 of NC_060144.1, read as the reverse complement.
TTTTCGCACTTGCTATCTTCCGAATTATATGGGTGATATTGTTCTGAAAATCTGACGGTACATCACTCGTCCCATTGATTCTACACGTCAACTTGAATAGTCGTTTGTTCGTTACTTCCTCCAATGGTTTTAGAAATTCCGATGCATCTATCGCTCCGGCCTTATTTGATTTGAAGTCTTCCATAGGTCTTTCAAATTCTGACTATGGTTCTGTACCTCCTATGTCACCCACATTGACTCCTATTTCTTTTTCTATGACGTCATCAGACAATTCCACGCTCTGATTTAGGCCTTCAGTGTACTCTTCGACCTATCTTATCTCTCTTCTACGTTTAATAGCGAATGTTCCATTGCAGTCTTAACGTCACCAAGCTCGTATTTAATTCCTCTATAGCTGTTTGAAAGTTTTCAATGTGCTGAGTCAGTCCTCCCGAAGATCATTTCTTTTTCGGTATCTTCACATCTTTTCTGCAGCCATTTTGCCTTCGCTGCCTTGCATTTTCTCTATATTTCTTTCCTAGGAAACTCACATTGTTGTGATCCTGTCTTTCTCTGAACATTTTTACCTCCTTCTTTTGTCGTTCAATAGAAATATTTAATCTGTTACCCGTTTCTTCGTAGTTATCATCATTCTACCCATATTTATCTGTCCAATATCTGTGATTACTCTTTTTTAGAAATGACCACACCTGTTGTTTGTTGTTGTGGTCTTCAGTCCTGAGACTGGTTTGATGCAGCTCTCCATGCTACTCTATCCTGTGCAAGCTTCTTCATCTCCCAGTACCTACTGCAACCTACATCCTTCTGAATCTGCTTAGTGTATTCATCTCTTGGTCTCGCTCTACGATTTTTACCCTCCATGCTGCTCTCCAATGCTAAATTTGTGATCCCTTGATGCCTCAAAACATGTCCTACCAACCGATCCCTTCTTCTAGTCAGGTTGTGCCACAAACTTCTTTTCTCCCCAATTCTATTCAATACCTCCTCATTAGTTACGTGATCTACCCACCTTAACTTCAGCATTCTTCTGTAGCACCACATTTCGAAAGCTTCTATTCTCTTCTTGTCCAAACTAGTTATCGTCCATGTTTCACTTCCATACATGGCTACACTCCATACAAATACTTTCAGAAACGACTTCCTGACACATAAATCTATACTCGATGTTAACAAATTTCTCTTCTTCAGAAACGATTTCCTTGCCATTGCCAGTCTACCACACCTAAGCAGCTGAATTGTCTACTCTGGTGTTCCTAAGCGCAATATCCACATCCTCAGTGAACATTAAAAGCGTCTCGTCGTTACTCATTATTTCAGTACCACACTTGCTTTCACATTGGGACTCTACGATGATTCTCTCAGGCTTCAGACTATATCAGCTCCCCGGTACACCTGAACATCCAATATCTGCCTTTGGATTCCCTAAATGACAATGATGTAATCTAGTTTACCACGTCCCTGGACTTTTACAAGTATAACACCATCTCTAATGGCCCTTGAATTTATTATCTACTATTAGCATCTCAATATTAATGCAGACCTTAGTTAGGCTTATAACTCTGCCATTCCTATTACCAAGCCCACATTCTCCTGTAACCCAGTCTTCTACTGCTTCCCCTACAGCCTCATTCCAATCTCCCATGAATTACCCGTTCAGTTTCCTCCTGCAGTTTCTCTTCCTCATCATCTTGTGCCTATGACGTCATCTTGTATTCTTGTATTGCTGCCGGCATTGATTTGTTGTCGAAATTGGTGACAACAACCCTATCACTGAAATGTTCGCAGTAGCTCACTTTAGGCCCTACTTGCCTACTCACAGTGAATCTACACTGTTTATATTATTTTCGGCTGGTGTTCATATTATCCTATATTGGTCTGACCAGAAATCTGTATCTTCTTTCCATTTCACATCACTAACTCCCACTTCACTTTGTCTAGACTGAGCCTCTGTATTTCCCTTTATATAACTGCTAGCTATCTTCCTATGTTCTAACTACTGACATTCCATGCTCCGACTCGCAGAACGTTATGACGTCGTTGTCTATTGCACCTTTTTCTCGTGGTCACGATACCCTTGGTGGTCCCCATCGACTGGAGGCTTAGTCCGGAGGCTTTTACCAATGAGGATATCATGATAGTTTCTCAATTACAGGCCACATTTAATGCGGATACACACTAAGTGTGTTTAATTCAGTGCCTTACATTGCCTTTTGCATCCACATGCCGTTAATCGTTGCTGATTCATCAATTTCTTAAGGGAAGTTCCGCCCCCTCTCTACCCTCCCCACCTCCCCAAGGGCAAGAGAGGGCCCTGAAACTCTTTCCCGCCTCCGCCATCTTCAACAACGCGGCTAACAGAATGAGGGTGACTGCCTACTGTCCATGAGAATAAGTAGTTGCTGTGTTCAAACCCAGGACACAAGACATTGTGATAAGTGATCAAAAACGCTACACCTGAACCACTGTGTCTTATCCGTAACAGGCCCAATGAATTTTATTGACGTTGTGGATCGTCCAAGGAAAGTAATAAAATGGGCTTTGGGACGTGTAATGTATATTAGCTTTTATTGGAAATGCATTACATGATGACAGTTGATTAGTTTTAACACCGAACTATGTAAGTTATAATGGTTTTGCGTGTGAAACTCGTGAAACAGGACTTTTAAACAGAAAGATTTCTGGTCCTTCGACATAGCGTCGATGGTACGACAACTTCTAACACCATTCTTCTCTTTTCCGATTCATTTAACTGTACTTAGTATGTAGGACGGTTTCACACGGCAGGTTAGCCGAGAGCGCTAATGCGCTTTTCCCTAGACTCTGGTGGGTGCTCCAGTCCCGGATCGAATCCGCCTGGAGGGTTGACGACGAGGGCTGATATGCAGGCCAGCCTGGATGTGGTTTTTAAGCGGTCTTCCACATCCCGCTAATTGAATACCAGGCTGGTCCCCACGTCAGGCTTCAGTTACACTATTCGCAGACATTTGAAGCACGTTCGCACTGTTTCTTGATTTACACTAGACGCAGACAACTAGGATACAGTGATTCTTTCCAGGGGGGTACGGGATGGTGGCAGGAAGGGCATTCGGCCACCCCTTCGAACAAACCATGACAAATCCGATTGTAGCAGTGCCGACCCTATGCAAACTGCGGGACAAAGGCTCAAGCAAAAGAAGGAGGAGAAGAAATATGTAGGAGGGTTTCATAAAATTTTAAAAACTCAGGTACTTGAACAAGATTTTTTATATTTTTTAAAATTACGTTCAATCGAAAACGTGCTGCAGTATCTGACACCCTGTGTAGTTCATACAGTACCACCACATCTAACCATAATACATTAATAGCGAGCCTTAGTTACAACCACCTTACTTGCTGTATATACTTAAGCTTCTAAGAAGTACAATGTAACAGATAAAGTGAAAAAGATATGAATTGTGAAGGTAAAATAAAGTTAGTACATGTTGTCAATGCATCATACTTTAACGAGGGTGCTGTAGATTGGTCTGACACGCCTTGAAGCCAGCTATGTTGTAAGCAGCGACCTCAGTGTGAACTCAACCTCTGACATGCATAGCCCAGTTGGGAATATGTGCATATACAAATGTTTTTAAAATTTTAACTAACATTTATTGGTATGTATCTTATGACTGACCTACATTTGAAGATTACGCCAATGCATATTTAATAAGGCATGCATGTTACCTTACCGTAACTGTTTTCTCGCATGAACTTTTAGCACTGAAGATGGCCATACAATGACCGAAATCTAAATATGCAATAAAGATCATTTGTGATTGATTTCTGTACCCATTACTAATCGAAATAGAAAGTTTTCCACAAGAAGACTATACCCATTATCAATGCATTCTTCTCACCAGGAATAGCCGTGAAAAAATTATAAAGCAAGTGAGACTGTACACTTCGTACCATACCATGTAATTTCGGAATTCTCTCCTTGAAACCTTTTTCTAATATATAGAATAAAGTTGCTTGTTTCTACGCTTTATTCGGCCTTCTCGTATCACGTTAATTTCTAGTTAACTGAATTAATAAATTGAAAGGCCATGTAAAGCCAGGAAAAGAGAAAAAAGTGGTTGATAAGGGGTGGAATTTCTGTCGAGGTATCGAATTAGAGTTGACTCATGTTGCAGTATCCATTGAACGGAATCCAAATTACTGCATACTGTACCTTTCCCGATGCGAGTTGAAAGGGAGACTGTAATTGGCGCGTTATTATGGCAACTGCCGCTTGCCTCTCCGCTGGTATTTAGCGCGAACTCCCACAATGCGCCAATCAGAACGCGCTCAGCCGTCGTGGGCGGGTCGCAGCCGGGTCTGGCGCGAAGCCGCAGCACAGCCCTCTCGTTGTAAGGCAATTATTTTGAAGTACGGCCCACTTCATTAGAGCGAGCCGGATTTAACGTGGATAACTAAATTTAAATTGGATTTCTCGTTTTACGCATCGTTTTGTGGGGGTCAATTAGTGAACCGCTGCCTCTGTCGTCCGACCGGTAATATGCTATATCAATTGCGCAGGCCGGAAAAATCTGGCCTGGTGATCTGTCTGATTAAAAGTTCCGCTCAGCTGTCCGCAAATGCTCGGGGCTATCTCAAAGGGCAGACACAATGTCCTATAACGAAGGACTCTGAGCTGGAGTACCTGAGACATCTGCTTGGATGATAATCTCACAGCTGTGAAATCACACTACTTCGCGAAAAAACTGTCTTCATTATTACTACTTTCACTATGTCTGCCAGAATTGGTCATAGCATCCGGCGGCACTGGGTGGACGAAAAATATCGCAACACCTCGAGAAATGTATGGTTGTACGTAAATGCAGTTAATGAAACTACTCCTCACTGATTCCAGAAACCGTTTCAGGTCTCAGACAAATGCGATGCACATATGCAGACTGAAGCAACGAATAAAAATTTGCACAAAGGAAAGGATTCGAACCGGGGTCTTCTGCTCAATAGGTAGATGCGTTAACTACAATGCCACGTTGACACAAGGCCGTTGTGCACATGCGCGGTCTACTGTATCACGCATCCTGCCCTCAAGTGGGCTCAGGCGTGAATGAGAATTTAGATTGAGGAGGGAGGTGTTTCGGGATAATCCACGCAAGTGTGCAAAGCCACTGTACCGGGGTAGCATAGTGGTTAGTGTACCTGCAAAGTGAGCCGAGACTGCATTCGCCACTTCAGCTTGCGTATGAGTATGCCAGATGTGTGGGAGGTCAAAAGGTCCCTGGAATCTTTTAGTTTAATTTGATTACAGTACAGCACCTATGCCAGGGTTTCAGGCGGGATCCCCCATTTTGTTCGATGCTGAGCGACTATTCCAATACAGTGGGAGAGCTTCTATAATGCTTTTCGGCTTTAGGGGAATAACAAGTGAGCTGAGGCGTAACTGGAATTTTGGATAGAGGAGGGCCTGCTAGGGTAGTACGTGCAGTTGTGGAAAGCCACTGTGTCAGGATGCCGTAGTGGGTAGCGCATTTACCATGTGAACAGCAGACCTGCGCTGGAGACCTGGCCATGTTGCTAATCCAGTCCGGTTATATACCTTCAAATGTAATTCCTGGCCTAGCCTGCAGCTTACACTGATGTATCTGACCACGAACGGCAGCTGTGCGATGCAATAGCTTGCAAGTGTCGGTCGTGGTAAGAACATGGTTCCGTGTAGTTGTGACTGTGTTATATCGACGCTCTTTGAATTCAAAAGTGAGCTAATTTGTAGTGCTAGTTTGACGAGCGCTTTCATAGCCAAGGTAAGTGAAGCATTTGATGTTCAACAAGGTACCATATCGAAGATTTAAACTGGATACAAGGATACGGCCATTCGAAAGGACTGTTAGGAAAAATAATCAGATGACAGCTGGAAAATTCACTGCAGAACATAGTATCGCATTTACGGACGCTGTCAGCACCAAAACGATATGAAGGGAGCGAACTGGTATTCCAGTGATGTGAATGCCCGTGATGCCGAAGCTATAGAACTTGGATGCCGAAGCTATAGGGCTTGGACAATAGAGCGCTTTAAAAATATCATTTGGTCGCATGCGTCTTGTTTCACGTTGTTTGCAGCCTCTGGCCCAGGTTAAGTCTAGCATATCCTGTCCCAAGCCTACAACGCTGACTGCTTGCTGCTAAGAGTGAAACATGGCGAGGTTCCGTAATGATTTGGGCATCCTATCCGTGGTATTCCATGGGCCCCACAGTTGCTCTACAAGGTCAGTTAATCGCCTAGGATCACATGACCATTTGGGCTCATCAGGTCTAACACACCGAACGATGTTTGTTGCTCAGTGGTTGTGCTCCAACACCAGAGGGCTCCTGTCAACACAGCTCGCACCATCCGGGATAGGTTTTCTGAGGAGGAGGACGAACTGGTACATCTCCACTGATCGTCGCAGTCACGAGAACTCTATGATATTGATGCTTTGTTGTCTACTTCGGAGAGATTAATGTGTGGTGACTATTCACACCCCTCATCGCTACCTGAACTTACCTCTATTTTGTAGGAAGAATGATATAAGCTCAAATGGTAAACCATGCAGGGCTTGTATTTATCCATTCCCAGAGGCCTTCAAATTGTTTTGAATGACAAACGTTTTCCTACACCGAACTCGGCGTGGTAAAGTGTTGACTTACAGCTGTTTCCATATTTTGTCGATTCATTGTATCCATATCAAACCACTCATTGCTCTACTCGTCCGTATTCAATTCACGGTTATTGTGTCCAGTCTTCGGGCCCTACTGGACAGCACCATGTGAATAAGAGTTATTTCTGAGTTTTCTTTGGTTCTGCGAGAATGACTCATTTCTTATTGTCTGATTCCCTCATATCCTAGGTCTTCTTTTGCCTTATCGACTGTTCAATCTTCAATTTTCTCTCACATTTTTTATATATATCTTCCATTTCAAGTTGTATCCAGACTGCTCCTTTCAGGTGTTCTTTCACTGCTGCAGTCCATTTTATTGCAACAAATTTAGTTTTACTGCGAGGTTCGAAAAACTCCATATATTTCCTGTTCCAGTAATAGGTATATCAAAATTGAGACTCTGTTTTATTTTGTATATGAATAAATTATGATGTTGTTGTTGTGGTCTTCAGTCAAGAGATTGGTTTGATGCAGCTCTCCATGCTAATCGATCCTGTGCAAGCTTCTTCATTTTCAAGTAACTACTGCCCCCTACACCCTTCTGAATCTGCATAGTTGATTGATCTCTTTGTCTCCATCTACGATTTTTACCCTCCACGCTGCCCTCCAATACTAAACTGGTGATCCATTTATGCCTCAGAATATGTCCTACCAACCGATCCCTCCTTCTACACAAGTGGAGCTACAGTTTCCTCTTCTCTCCAGTTCTCTTCAGTACCTCCTCATTAGTTATGTGATCTACCCATCTAATCTTCTGCATTCTTCTGTAGCACCACATTTCGAAACTTCCATTCTTTCCTTGTCTAAACTATTTATCGTCCACCTTTCACATCCACACATGGCTACACTCCATACAAATACTTTCAGAAACGACTTCCTGACACTTATATCTATACATGACGTTTCACAAACTTCTATTCTTCAGAAACGCTTTCCTTGTCATTGCCAGTCTACATTTTATATCCTCCCTACTTCAACCATCATCAGTTATTTTGCTCCCCTATAGCAAAATTCATCTACTACTTTACGGGTCTCATTTTCTAATCTAATTCCCTCTGTACCACCTGATTTGATTAGACTACATTCCATTGTACTCGCTTTGCTTTTGATGATATTCATCTTATAGCCTCCTTTCAAGACACTGTCCATTCCGATAAGCTGCTCTTAAAGGTCCTCTGCTATCTCTGACAGAATTACAATATCATTGTCAAACCTCGAAGTTTTTATTCCTTTTCCTTAGATTTTAATTCATACTACGGTCGTAGGTTCGAATCCTGCCTCGGGCATGGATGTGTGTGATGTCCTTAGGTTCATTAAGTTTAAGGAGTTCTAAGTTCTAGAGGACTGATGACCTCACATCTGAAGTAAGTCCCATACTACTCAGAGCCATCATCCTCGTTTTGCTTTAGTTGATGTTCATCTTATATTCTCCTTTCAAGACACTGTCCATACCGTTCAGCTGCTCTACCAAGTCCTTTGCTGTCTCTGACGGAATTACAGTGTCGACAGCAAACCTCAAGATTTTAACTCCTACTCCAAATTTTTCTTCTGTTTCCTTTACTGCTTGCTCAATGTATAGAAGAATAACATAAGGGATAATCTACAACCCTGTCTCACTGCCTTACCAACCACTCCTTTTCTTTCATGCCCCCCTCGACTCTTATAACCTGGTTTCAAAAATCGTTCAAATGGCTCTGAGCATTTTAGGACTTAAGTTTTGAGGTCATCAGTCCCATTGAACTTAGAACTACTTGAACATAACTAACCTAAGGACAGCTCACACACTCATGCCCGAGGCAGCACTCGAACCTGTGACCGTAGCGGTCGCGCGGTTCCAGACTGTAGTGCCTAGAACCGCTTGGTCACCCCGGCCGGCGATCTGGTTTCTGTGCAAATTGTCAATAGCCTTTCGCTCCCTGTATTTGACACCTGCCACCTTCATAATTTGAAAGAGAGTATTCCAGTCAACTTGGTCAAAAGCTTTCACTAATTCTACAAATGCTAGAAACGTCGGTTTGCCTTTCCGTAATCTATCGTTTACGATACGTCGTAGGGTCAGTATTGCCTCAGGTGTTCCAACATTTCTACGGTATCCAAACTAATCTTCCCCAAGGTCGCCTTCTAGCAGTTTTTCCATTTGTCTGTAAAGAATTCGTGTCATTATTTTGCAGATGTGACTTATTAAACTGATAGTTCGGTAACTTTCACACCTCTCAATACCTTCTTTGTTTTGAATTCGAATTGGCTGGCCGGAGTGGCCGCGCGGTTCTAGGCGCTACAGTCTGGAACCGTGTGACCGCTACGGTCGCAGGTTCGAATCCTGCCTCGGGCATGGATGTGTGTGATGTCCTTAGGTTAGTTAGGTTTAAGTAGTTCTAGGTTCCAGGGGACTGATGACCACAGCAGTTAAGTCCCATAGTGCTCAGAGCCATTTGAACCTTTTGAATTCGAATTATTATACTGTTCTTGAAGTCTGAGGGTACTTCACCTATCTCATACTTCTTACTCACCAGATGGTAGGGTTTTGTAATGGCTGGCTCTCCCAGGGCTATCAGTAGTTCTAAAGGAATGCTGTCTACTCCCGGGGCCTTGTTTCGACTTAGGCCTTCCAGACCTCTGTCAAATTCTTCACGCAGTATCATATCTCATATTTCATCTTCACCTACGCATTCGTCCATTTCCATAATGTTCCCCTTAAGTACATCGCCCTTGTATAGATCCACTATATACTCCTTCCACCACTGTGCTTTCCGTTCTTTGCTTAGAACTGGTTCTCCATCAGAGCTCTTGATATTCATACAAGTGGTTCTCTTTTATCCAAAGGTTTCTTTAATTTTCCTGTAGGCAGTATCTATTTTACACCTAGTGATATATGCCTCTCTATCGTTGCATTTGTCCTCTGGACATCCCTGCTTAGCAATTTTGCACTTCCTGTCAATCTCAATTTTGAGACGTTGGTATTCCCTTTTGCCTGCTTCATTTACTGCATTTTTATATTTTCTCCTTTCATCAATTAAATTCATTATCTCTTCTGTTTCCCAAGGATCTCTACTAGCCCTCGTCTTTTTACCTAAGTGATCCTCTGGTGCCTTCACTATTTCGTCTCTCAGTGCTACCATTGTTCTTCTACTGTATTTCTTTAGCCTGTTCTTGTCAATCGTTCCCTAATACCCTCTCTGACACTCCCTACACCTCTGTCTCTTTCAGTTTATCCACATCACATTCCTTAAATTCCTCCCTTTTTATGATATATACACTCCTGGAAATTGAAATAAGAACACCGTGAATTCATTGTCCCAGGAAGGGGAAACTTTATTGACACATTCCTGGGGTCAGATACATCACATGATCACACTGACAGAACCACAGGCACATAGACACAGGCAACAGAGCATGCACAATGTCGGCACTAGTATAGTGTATATCCACCTTTCGCAGCAATGCAGGCTGCTATTCTCCCATGGAGACGATCGTAGAGATGCTGGATGTAGTCCTGTGGAACGGCTTGCCATGCCATTTCCACCTGGCGCCTCAGTTGGACCAGCGTTCGTGCTGGACGTGCAGACCGCGTGAGACGACGCTTCATCCAGTCCCAAACATGCTCAATGGGGGACAGATCCGGAGATCTTGCTGGCCAGGGTAGTTGACTTACACCTTCTAGAGCACGTTGGGTGGCACGGGATACATGCGGACGTGCATTGTCCTGTTGGAACAGCAAGTTCCCTTGCCGGTCTAGGAATGGTAGAACGATGGGTTCGATGACGGTTTGGATGTACCGTGCACTATTCAGTGTCCCCTCGACGATCACCAGTGGTGTACGGCCAGTGTAGAAGATCGCTCCCCACACCATGATGCCGGGTGTTGGCCCTGTGTGCCTCGGTCGTATGCAGTGCTGATTGTGGCGCTCACCTGCACGGCGCCAAACATGCATACGACCATCATTGGCACCAAGGCAGAAGCGACTCTCATCGCTGAAGACGACACGTCTCCATTCGTCCCTCCATTCACGCCTGTCGCGACACCACTGGAGGCGGGCTGCACGATGTTGGGACGTGAGCGGAAGACGGCCTAACGGTGTGCGGGACCGTAGCCCAGCTTCATGGAGACGGTTGCGAATGGTCCTCGCCGATACCCCAGGAGCAACAGTGTCCCTAATTTGCTGGGAAGTGGCGGTGTGGTCCCCTACGGCACTGCGTAGGATCCTACTGTCTTGGCGTGCATCCGTGCGTCGCTGCGGTCCGGTCCCAGGTCGACGGGCACGTGCACCTTCCGCCGACCACTGGCGACAACATCGATGTACTGTGGAGACCTCACGCCCCACGTGTTGAGCAATTCGGCGGTACGTCCACCCGGCCTCCCGCATGCCCACTATACGCCCTCGCTCAAAGTCCGTCAACTGCACATACGGTTCACGTCCACGCTGTCGCGGCATGCTACCAGTGTTAAAGACTGCGATGGAGCTCCGTATGCCACGGCAAACTGGCTGACACTGACGGCGGCGGTGCACAAATGCTGCGCAGCTAGCGCCATTCGACGGCCAACACCGCGGTTCCTGGTGTGTTCGCTGTGCCGTGCGTGTGATCATTGCTTGTACAGCCCTCTCGCAGTGTCCGGAGCAAGTATGGTGGGTCTGACACACCGGTGTCAATGTGTTCTTTTTTCCATTTCCAGGAGTGTATCTTTGTGTTTCTCATGTCTTTTTTTTAATTTTTGCTGTTCAGAGTACTTTTGCTGATTGTTTTTGTTCCCGTTTATAAGTATCTTGAATAACCCTCTTCCCGTGTAAGATGTTTCAGCGGCATTAAATTATGTGATGGCACTGATGTACCACTGCCATTTTGTCCACTTTACGTTGTATTTTTGCTGCAAATAACTTTTGTAAATCTGAAAACAATTACCATTTTATGGGAACGATGTAAGGTAATCTCAGCATTCTGCGGGGGTGGCGAATTAACAAAATCTCATAACATAAATATGTAAAACAAAACCCAAACAATCTTTATTTATGAAGGAAAGATTCATGGAGCGTATCATATACGGACAACTACACATAGAGCAATTATTATCTTCGTACTTTTGTTGAACGCTTTTATGGTAATTTTAGTCCAGCTTGATACGCGTCAATTCCTTGGGTCTTGGCAGTTTCGTAAAACTAAGGAAAATCCGATACCTGAATTCCAAATCTCTTGCGTTAGGATCTCTCCCTGTTTTTGCACCCTTGAAGTCGTGGACTGGTTTTTCCTAATCAACAGCAAGCGTACTGTGGGGCTCCTCGCTGAATCTTGTGGTCCGAGCTCTACATGCTTGTTTAAGTGTATGTGTCTTTCTAATGATATCAGGCATACACCATCTCTCCCCCCCCCCCCCCACACTCAATACGTGGAAAACAGTATTGCACATCGCTGTGCTAACTTAAGGATTAAAGTTACTCTCACAAAAACGTAGATCGTGGAAATACATAGAGAGAGCTGCTACATGACACTCTTATTGAAAGACAACAATTGCGCTGAAGTTGCCGCATCTTAGAAAAGGCTAGACATTGTTCTGTATGGGGTGTGTTATCAACACGGACGACAATGCCTGCTCTCCAATGTGTTCCTTGATGACTGCAATACTGGTACTGTTTTCTCGTGATAGTGCCCTCCATTCCTACACCATCCCGGTTGACAAGTGCTAGATACTCATACGAATGCGTGGTGTTTGTTCTTTTGGACAATCCGAAAACGTTGACATCACACGGAATCCGCGTTGTCATACATATTATTTAAATTGATGGTAGAGGCAGAAGAAAAGTGAGAAAAAGGAAGAAACTGAAGATTTCAGCTACATAGGGATTTTATGTTCGGTGGTCATTGGTGTTCTCCAACGCATCATACAGGTGCTCTGTGGAATTTAAGTAAATGCGACGAGCAGGACAGTCCATTTGTTGAATATACTCTCCTTCCAAGGTCTCAGCCACTTGTGCAGTTTGAAGTGATCGCGCATTGTCATCCATAAAAATGAAGTCGAAGGGTAACGCACCCATGAAAAGATACACATGGAGAAGGAGCAGAGTGCACAATTAAGTTGACCGGTAAATGTTCGGTGTTAGAAGGTATGGAGATCAATATACCCATGGCACATTATGCCTCCCCATATTAACTGGGCCACCAAAAGGATCGTGTTCGATAATGGCGGACTCTTATGACGGACTCTTACGGTGAGAGCTCGGAACCAATGATTCACCCAGGATCATTCTCGACATGCTCGATTTGATGATCGAGATGTAATACTGTAGGAGGAATGACATGGCGTTGGTTTGCTGACTTCCAAATCTTTGAGCACGGTACACCAAATGGTCAAAATGTTTACAACACTGTACTCATTTCCCATCATGTGGGTATGGTCTAGGTCGCATTAGGCCATTACTTCATTGTTATGGATGACAATGCGTGATCGCACTGAACTGCGCAGGTGAAGGAACTCTTAGAAAGAGGGTAAATTCGGCAAATGCACTGGACAGCCTCTTCCCTGACGTAAATGTAATTCAGAAAGTGTGGGATATGGTGGAGAGACGATATGTACCACGTCCGTATGCATCGAAGACCATCCAGCTGTTGTTAAACGTGCTACCATGGAATGAAACGGCCTCTCCTTACCGCAATGCGGGAAGCATGGAAGCATGTTGCGGAGCATCCATTGCCGTCCGTGGTAATCACACACACTGTAGTAACTATGTCTTGCTTTGGGGAGTATAGCTCAGGAGACCATCATAAATAGCAAGGACCTTAGCAAAATTAATGTCTTTCAATAGAAGTGTCATTTCTGTCCGTCTTGCTGCGTATTTCTGTCACATACTTTCAGTACTATACTACAGCAGTTCCTTCCATGTATGGCCCAAGTTTCATCGAGCTACTTGGCTTGGCAATAACACATCTTTCGAATGATGCACATGAATCTGCCAAACAGCACGCATCTGAGAGATGAAATTATTTTTCCAGTTCGGAATAGATACAAAATTTCACGTTTTCCGTGCACAGATCTGGAATGCGAATTTAAAAAAATGTGATGTAGGATAGTGTAGTGAGTTAGTGAGAAGCCATGTGAACTTTGAAGGCTTCATTCAATTCAGGGTGTTCCAAAACTCACTTTTAAGGCTTCTGGGAGCTGTAGAGAGGACTTAGTAAACTGTCAGGTGGAAGTCTGTTCCACTTGATGATACCGTATGTTGTGGTAGAACTGTACAACACATGTACACTATGTGATTAAAAGTATCCGGACATCTGGCTGAAAATGACTTACAACTTCGTGGCGCCCTCCTTCGGTAATGCCGAAATTCAGTATGGTGCTGGCCCACCTTACTGTGGGAATGACAGCCCAATTTCACGGCGTGCTGCACAGAGGAGTGGTATCGATGTCGGTCGGTGAGGCCTGGCATGAAGTCGGCGTTCCAAAATATCCCACAGGTGTCTATAGGATTCAGGTCAGGACTCTGTGCAGACCAGTCCAATACAGGAATGTTATTGTCTTGTAACCACTCAGCCACAGGCCGCGTATTATTAGCAAGTAGGTAAGGTTCTATGTGACCAAAATGCTGAGGTCATCGGTCTATGAACTGATGCTCGATCGTGTTGAAAGACGCAATCACAATCCCCGAATTGCTCTTCAGCAGTGGGGAGCAAGAATGTGCTTAATACAGCAGTGTAGGCCTGTACTGTGATAGCACCACGCAAAACAACAAGTGGTGCAAACCCTCTCCATGAAAAACACGACCACACCATAACAACACCGCCTACGAATTTTACTCTTGGCACTACACGCGCTGGCAGATCACGTTCCCCCAGGAATTAGCCATAACCGAACCCTGCCATCGGATCGCCACATTGTGTAGCGTGATTCGTCATTCCACACAATGTTTTTCCACTGTTCAATCGTTCAATGTTTACGCTCCCTTTACCGAGAGAGGCGTCGTTTGGCAGTTACCGGCGTGATGTGAGGCTTATGAGGAGCTGCTCGACATAAAATCCAAGTTTTCTCACTTCCCACCTAACTGTCATAATATATGCAGTGGATCCTGACACAGCTTGAAATTTATGTGTGCTGGTCTGGATAGATGTCTGCCTATTACATATAACGATCTTCTTCAACTGTCGGTCTCTGTCGGTCAAGAGACGAGGTCGGCGTGTAAGCTTCCGTGCTGTATGTGTCCCTTTACGTTTCCACTTCACTATCACATCGGAAACAGTGGACGTAGGGATGTTAAGGAGTGTGGACACAAGTGACACCCAAGTAACACGCAGTCGCCTAATCACATTCGAAGTCCGTGAGTTCCACGGAGCTCCCCATTCTTCCCTCTCACGATGTCTACTGAGGTCGCTGACATGGAGTACCTAGCAGTAGGTGGCAGCACAACGCACCTAATATGGAAAACGCATGTTTCTGGAGGTGTCTGTATACTTTTGATCGCATAGTGTACATCGAAAATTCATTCCGAATGGCCATAGTCTGTCACATACCATTTATGTCTGAATTAAACAGCGGCTGTTACAAACTGGTACGTTCACTACAAGGATAGCTGATTGTGGTGTTCCACGGACTCTCACATACCAGGGTTTTTGGACCGTCGTCGATACACCTTAAGCGGCGCATGCAGGGTACAGAGGACAAACTTCATTGTCTATGGTGTGTGGGCATCGAGAAGCCAAAGATTTGAAAGTGATCAGATCTTGAAAGTTATTTCACATATGAATGGAACATTTCTCGACATGGGTTCCCTATAAAAAAATTTTGTGTGAAGTCAAGTCTACGACCTCATGCAATCGTGAAGCATCTTGTATTGCTGGAGAGGTTGCTGTTAGTTAAAGCCAATTACCTCCATTTGTTTCCGTGAAAACTGAAACTGTTTTTGTGTTACCCTTGATCTCAATGTGTTCTTCAGACTCCTGCAAATGCAGATTATTGTAGATATTCAGAGTGTCAGTGAGTGGCTGACTGATTTTTGTCATTAATAGATAGTTCTTCTGTTTCCTGCTTCACACTGGTTTTGTTAGCTCTTTATTCACATACGACGAGTATCGTTTCGAGAATTCACTATTTTCAAATAACACTGCAATATAAAATATACAGTTTCTTCCTTCAAAATTATGAGAATATAAGCTGGATGAGTTATGTCTATTTTTATAGATACATAGTTTTACGTGTTTTATAGGATGGAGAGTCTGGTGAGACTGATGCTCAGTTGCTGTGCTGTCGAAGTTTCTGTATTCTGCGCTTTTTAATTTTTTTTTTATTTTCATATGATGTTCGTTTGACAGCAAAATACACTCTAGTGACATTACAACTGTGTTTATGTTTAATCTACAACTGATATTCGTGGAGTATCAGTGACAATAGTTACAGAGAAAGATCGTATTATTTTGTGCTTTGATGTACTGTAGAGAAAAAATAATATATATTGGGAGATCTACTGTTTTGACGTAACTGTCGGGATCTTTAAAATTATCCTTATTCTTACAGGAAATCACTAAACCCGTGTTCTAGGTTTAGTGTCATTGACAAAAAGAATTCATGGTCCATGGGTTTCAGACCCCTGCACAGCTTAAATTTTGAATAAAAATCGTAATTAAAGACGGCCGAAGATATTCGGCACAAAAGTCACCCTCGCACTGTCAACAAGTCAAAGACTGCTGAAGGTCGAACGGATGTTCAGACCACTCACTTGACCTTAAGATGGATAACAGCCCCTAAAAAGCGGTATAATGAGCTATTATCAACGGCATTAGCATGCAGAAGGGAGTGAAAGTCATAAAAGACAATTAACACTTATCTAAAGAATATGTGGCTTATAACTGAAAGTCCATTCGCCAAATATTTCGGATTACTCCACCATTGGTATCTCCGGAAGGGACAATCAGTGGGAAGTGGTCATGAGAAAAAGGTGGAATGATCAACGAAAGGATAACATTCTACAAGTGGAAACATGTTATGTGACAAGTATTTTCGTGGTAGGAAAACTAGATGATTAGAACTGGAATACGCAACGGCTCAGTCTAGATGTAGTGGTTGTCTAAGAATTTAAATTGGAAGAAGATAAAGTTTTCTGGTCACACGAATGTAGCGTAATATCAGTAGCAACAGAAAATCTCACATCGGGAGTAACTGGTTATGAATGTGAAGGAGGGCAAACAGTGGGCTACTGTGAACTGTTCCGTGACTGGGTTGTTCTCATCAGATACCACAATGTTAGTTAAGGTACACATGCCGACGTCGTAAGCAAGAGATGAAGAGAGTCCTCAGACTCTTTCGCGGTGGCATGCTTGAATAAAATCTTCACTGAAGAGATATGGACTGAGAGCAGGGATCCGGCCTGCGTCCTAGATAAGAGATATGTTACACACCGTAAATAAAGAAATAGAAAAAAAAGAACAATAGGTCTTCAGTCTTCGAGATCCAGCCATGTATGGCGTCCCCTGTGAATGATGCAGCATTTATATAGGTCAAACTTTTCACACTGTTGCTTGGCTTTGGCACAGCATTCATATCATACTAAACGAAGGGAGACTGAGAAGTCGTCCGTGGCCGGACGTTGCCTAGAAAACGGATACAAAAACAATTTGAAAAGACGAGAGTTTTGACTAAAATACCACAACATTAGGATTCTGTTATAAAAGAAGCGCCCGAAATTAGAAAAAAGAACACCAACAGTTTTAATTGACACCAAGGGTGCACTGCAAGTAGGGCACCGGGGAGGGGGAGAGGGCGTTGTATATCAAACGTGGCGCCGGCTCCCCGCGCCATCTGACTTCACTGGGTCCTTGACGGACGGAGCTGCTGGGAGCTGCGAACTTGCCTTCGCGTATGCGCCACTTGGCCCTCTCTCCAAGGTTCCAGACGCTGCCATTGCAACTACATAAGAAGAACGCCGTGC
Source organism: Schistocerca piceifrons (assembly GCF_021461385.2). Classification (NCBI taxonomy): domain Eukaryota; kingdom Metazoa; phylum Arthropoda; class Insecta; order Orthoptera; family Acrididae; genus Schistocerca; species Schistocerca piceifrons. The sequence goes on along the minus strand of NC_060144.1, from coordinate 240,387,495 downwards.
CAGCCCCGGAAGATAGTATTTAGACTCCTTCTCAGTATGTGGAAGACGGCTAACAAAAGTTCGAGCATTGTATTCGAAGTGACACGAACAGTAAACCGACAAGATTTTATTGAAGGAGATGAGGAGATAGAGAAATCATATGATTGTATCGAGCAGCTAATTCTATAAGTAAACGGAAATGGCACGAAGAAGGAACAAACAATTTGGACGACGAAGAACGAATTGTTCGGATTAAAATTGGCTTAACGCGAGGATGAAGTCTTTCACCCCTGCTGTTCCATCTATACATCGAACAAGCAATGATGGAAGTAAAAGAATGTTTCAGGAGTGAGAGTAAAATCATGATTAAGGCTATCAACGGTAAAATTCTGTGATGACATTGCCGCTGTCAGTAAGTATGAAAAATTTTACAGAATATGTTGCACTGAATGAATAGCCAAAAAAATACAGAATATGCATTGATAGTAAACCGAGGAAAGAGGAATGTAATGAGAGGTATCATAAAGGCGTGGAAATTAAATTCAAAACTAGTAAGCACCAAGTAGACGGCGTTAAGGAATTCTGCTGCCTTGGAAGTAAAATAACCCAAGACGGCCGGAGCAAGGAGGACATAAATAGCCGACTCGCTTAGGCAAGGAGGACATTGGTTGCTAGAATAACTTCTGAGAATGTTCGTTTGGAGCACAGCATTGTATTGCAGTCAGTTAAGGAGATGTGTTTCTCAGAAGAATGTTAAAAATTATGTGGACTCACAAGGTAAGCAATGAAGAGGTTCTTAAAGTATCGGCGCAGAAAGAAACATATGGAAAATGCTGACAGAACAAGATAGAGAGCCGGCCACGGTGGTCTAGCGGTTCTAGGCGCGCAGTCCGGAACCGCGCGACTGCTACGGTCGCAGGTTAGAATCCTGCCTCGGGCATGGATGTGTGTGATGTCCATAGGTTAGTTAGGTTTAAGTAGTTCTGAGTTCTAGGGGACTGATGACCTCAGATGTTAAGTCCCATAGTGCTCAGAGCCATTTGAACCATTTTTTGAACAAGATAGAGGATGATAGACTACGTGTTAATCTCCGTGGTACTAGGGAGAGCGTAGAAGGTAAGGGCTGTAAAGGAAGACAGAGACTAGAATATCTTCAACAAACAATGTAAGATTCTTGTACAACTTTGAGATGAAGAGGTTGCCAAAGGACAGCGATTCTTTGGGGGCTGCATCAAACCTACGAGGAGTCTGATGACTCAAAAATGAAACAGTTCCTTTACTATCTGCTGATTTGTAGATTAAAGGCCGCGCGGAGTTGCCGAGCGGTTAGAGGCGCCACGTCACGAATCGTGCGTCCCCTCCCGCCTGAGGTTCGAGCCCGGACATGGGTGCGTGTGTAGTTCTTAGCTTTAAGTTAGTTTAAGTAGTGTGTAAGTCTAGGGACCGATGACCTCAGCTGTTAGGTTCCTTAGGAATTCACACACATTTGAACATTTCTAGATTATAGCTTGTCATACACCCATGCCTTGTAGGTTGACATGCCTCAATAACGTATAATTTCCTTAGTTCTTCTAGAGATTCATCTTCGTATGAGCAGCAACGTGGTCTGCACAATTCGTCTGCACTGTAGTGAGATCAAGAAACAATGTATATATAAGCTCTCCCTGATTTATTTTGCTTAATTTATTGTTTTTATAATCGCCCATGAAGTAGTTTCACGTTGCTGTAGTGGCATCTTGTGATAACCTGTTGCTATATGCTTTGGCATATAAATGAACAGAGTTAAGTAATTCAGTCCTCCATTACGATTGCACTACATTAATAATAAACACTGGATCTTTTCATGAACAAAATTTCAGGTGGATAAATGTAAGTCACTGGATTCTGTGCTGGAATGCTGATGACTTCGGAAAAAATGCATTTTGTTTTGGTATAATTACGCTTATTACTTGGAAAACAATGTTATCATGGTCCCACTATTCTCAATAGCATATGAAGATATCTTTGGTGAAGTAGTTTAGAAACCTGGCGTTGCCAGGGTTGTTGTTTATTTCAATTTTCTATTAGTCCATCTCCTACTCCCTTCTCTCTCTGTCCATCTCATTGTTCGATCTCTCTATGCCCACCTCCTCTCACCCTCTCCGTCTGTCTCCTCCTTCCAAACCTTTCTCTACCTATACCCTCTCTATCCATCTCTCCTCCCTCCTCTAACCTCTATTCATCACCACCATTCTCCCCCTATCCCTCACACACACTCTGTCAATTTCCTCCTGCCTCTCTCTCTGTCTGTCATGTCCTCCTCTCCTTCCACAGTTTTCTGCTCTTCCACTCTGTCGTTCTGCTCTTCCTCCTCAGTCTGCATCCTCCTAATTCCATCTCCTACTTCAACCCCTGTTATTCTTCTCTATCCCCCCCGTGTCCAAAACTTTTCCGCTGTCCCTCTGTCCATCTCCAACTCCCTCTCTCTCTGTTAATCTTCTCCTCTTTCCTTTCTGTGCTCATCTCCTCCTCTCCCCTCTCTCTGTCCATCTCCTCCTGTGTTTTTTGTCCGTTTACTCATCCCCCTGTGTCTCCTCATCTCCTCCTCCCCCATTTCTCTTCCTGTCTCTTCCTCCTTCTGTCCATCTCACCCTTTTCCTTTCCCTATCCATCTCACTCTCTCCCTATCTCTGTCCGTTTCTTTCTTCCGTATTTCTGTCTTTCTACTCCTCCTTCTATGTGTGGCTATCTCCTTCTTCCCCTTGCAGTTAGTCCATACCGTTGTCCTCCCTACTCTCCCAACGTTATCGTTCTCATCCCAATAGGAGGCTGTTGGTTCTTACTGATACTGGATCTCTTTCCAGTTAGTACCCAATATAGGAACTAAATTTCAATGAAATCTTTTCAGGGGTTTACGATGAGTTTCTTACTGGTGACATTGCTCGCATACGCACATGTAAAATATCTGTCTGACATAGTTAATAAATTTCAAGCGTATTTATAGACCTATTTCACGTTTAACGAATTTTGCCCTGAATTTTTATTTTCACGAAACTTAATGTTTATAGAATCGTATCTCCTGAAGTATGCCCTACACAACGGTATAATTTTGCATGTACTTCCAGTGATGTATGAGCTTACTGTCTGCGAAATGTGTTGTAAATATAATTATTATTAAAGAAAGAATAAATAAAAAGTCATCTCTATTTGACATCATTTCTTTTGAAAAATGTCTCATTACGAGAGATGTGTTGTTTCAGGATGGTTCGGACAATAGTAACCTATTATCAGAAGCTCCTCATAGTCACTTCAACGAGGCAGCGAATAAGACGGACGTCGCAATAGATGTCACTCTGAATCAAAGTAGTTCTTCTAGAATCTGAATGTATAGTGACAGGGTCAGTAAGGTTCGTCACAGCACTAGCAACGGAAGAAGTACAAGTGTGCAAGACCGATATCTGCATACAAAAACAAGTAGACAACACAGTGCAAGACGCCGATGGTAGCAGTTCCAAACAGCTGGAGGAGTGCTGTTACCAAAACAAATGATATGAGAAGCGATTATGTATCAGAAGACTTCTCAAAGCTCCGTCTTTAAATCTGGTTCGCAGAGGATCTCGCGTCGCAATAGCATGAAACCACTCTGTGTGGAGTAGGCAGCAGTGCGACACAACGCCCTTTTCTGATGAGAAGCGTATCAGTCTCCACCCTGACAACACTGATATTCGTGCGTAGAGGCAATGAGGCCAACGTTTACGTCCCAACTGTATCATAGACGCCATCCTTAGCAAGACAGTTCAGCCATGTTTTGGAGTGAAACGCATTTGGCCGCAGGACATCCCCGTGTGCCAATATATGGATGGGAAGATGACTAGTGTGAATTACCGGGACCACATCCTTGCACGAATTGTGGTTCCGCTTGGTGAACATGTTGGAGTGGGAATCACACCGATAGATGACAATGTATGTCCCAATCGTCACAATCTTGTGAAGACCTTCAGCCGACCGGGGTGGCCGAGTGGTTCTAGGCGCTACAGTCTGCAGTTGCGAGACCGCTATGGTCACAGGTTCGAATCCTGCCTCGGGCATGGATGTGTGTTATGTCCTTATGTTAGTTAGGTTTAAGTAGTTCTAAGTTCTAGGGGACTGATGACCTCAAAAGTTAAGTCCCATAGTGCTCAGAGCCATTTTTGAAGACCTTCCTTGTGGAGCATACATAAAATCGAATGGAACGGCCTCGTTACTCTCCACATCTCAGCTGCATTGAAAAGACATTATCCATGCTAAAACAAGCGTTTGGCAATCCCCCTGTCCAAGCAGAGACCAGACAGAGGCTGCATTGGAGGAACGGAGCAATATCCCACAGCATAATGCGTAACAGCATTTAAACTGTCTCCAGCTACGAGGAGGGCCAATTATCTTACAAATTATGCGGTATGCAGGAGGGCAAAGAGAAGAAACTGTACTGTCTTCTGAGGAATCTTTACTACGGATTTTTCTTTCTTTTGTGTTTATCATGTGGAAATTTGATTACCTTCTTTATTTTCGTTTCCTTGTGACTGTATCTGACAGGACAGAAAACTAGTTTTCTTTCGTATTATGTTCAGTATTAACAATAAAGCAATAAGCCACATTGATGTTGAGCAATGTCTACTCCACTCTGAAAACCGCGGTACACCAACCAGTTTCCAATATCACCAGCCGCCGCCGCTGAACAACCGCTCAGCAGCCTCCACAAGCGCAGTTTACTCTCGACGCCTTCTTAGCTCCGGTGTCGTCTGATGTTCTGTCAAGACTGATCCCTGGCGGCTCAGACAGTTGGATAGCGTCGGCCGGACTCGCCACTGCCGGGTGTTGCTCCGGAGTGCGTGCCGCCGCCAAAGCAGCAGCACACACCAGAGCACAGCACAGCCGTAATGGCGGCGCCTTCCCGGCAGCAGGGGACGCGTTTAATGTAGTGGGCGGCGGGACAGTGGACGGTGTGGGCGGCGGTCCGCGCGGTGCGGGGGATGCGGATCGCAGCCCTGCCGGGATGAGCCAAGTTGCGCAACTCCATTACAAGTTGGCCGGCAGCGCGGGCCGCGCCGGCGCAGTGGCACTGCCAGCACCAGCCACCACAAAGACCACCCCGTGGCGGCCGCCGCCCGCCGCCCACCCGCTGTCCATCCGGCGGGCCGGCCGAGGCGCGCCGCCGCCCTCTGCTGGTTAACTCGTAATGAGTGCCGGACTTGGGCTGGCCGAGACGGGACCTGTCAGATCTGCCCGAGCATCTCCGCCGGGATATTCAGATAGCCGCATCGTCTTGACGCCCTAATAAGCAGCGTGTTCTCTGTGCTAGCTAAAAGGCGCTGCGGCCATCCTACTTCGTGAAACCCACTGTGATGTCGTGTACCAGTGGATATGTACGCTGAAATGACAAAAGTCACGGGATACATTCTAATATCGTGTCGGGCCTCCTTTTGCCCAGCATAGTTCAGCAGCTCGATGTGGCTTTTGTGATATGGTAGTCAGGGATAGGCAGGATAAGGCAACGATTGTGGATGGGGCCATAACCAGCTACCATTGGCCACTGTAAACACATACACTTTACTAGAGGAAATAATTTGCAACAATCAATTTAAAAGATTTTACTACACTGACGGCTGAGGGCCTTCCTAAGAAAGAATTCAAAATTGTTTGTCGGATGACGGCCACAAGCAACTTCAGAATACTCAACATCTGAAGGCCTGAATTACAAGTGAGGAAGGCAGTTACACTTTAACAAAAATTAAGGTATTTTCTTGTTAAACAATCAAAAACTGTAACAAGATATAGTAATGGCTGAAGGCCTTATTAAGAAATAATTAAAAATTATTTGTCGGCTGAGGGCCAAAAGCAATGTTACAAACAATTAATGGCTGAAGTCCGGATTAAGAATGAATTCAAAATCATCTGTCGGCTGAAGGCTACAAGCAATTTCGGAATACACAACGACTGAAATCCTGAATTATAAATAAAGTGGGCAATTACATGTTAAAAATACTAAAACCTTTATAACAATCATAATAAACTGTAACAAGCTACAGTGATGGCTGAAGGCCTTGTTAAGACAGAATTGATAATCATTGTCGGCTGAAAGCCACAAGCAATGTTACAAAGAATTAATGGCTGAATGCCTGATGAATAAAGGATTCAAAATTATCTAGCAGCTGAAGGCCGCAAGGAATTTCAGAATACTCAATGGCTGAAGGCCTGAATTACACGACAGGAAGGCAATTACATGTAAAAATACTAAAACCCTTTTGAAAAAAATCTTAACAAACTGTAATAGGCTATAGTGCCCGCTGAAGGCCTTATTAAGACAGAATTGAAAATTATTGGTCGGCTGGAAGCCAAAAGCTACGTTACAGACATTTAACGGCTGAAGGCATTAATTACAAGTGAGGATGACAATTACATGTTAAAACATTAGTGTAAATTTTAAACAGTTATTACAACTTGACCAAGTAAGGTGGAGTGGTTTACAAACAGTGCTCCCAGGATCGACCTGAGGAAGGTGACTACAGCTGTGTAAGCGGTGAGACTGGCAGCCAAGAGTAATGTTCACCTAAGGAGGGCAACTCAAACTAGAGACAGTTTAGACGCCGATCAACCTTCTAGTAAACTCACCTAACGCCAGATAACCAGTACAATGATGGAACCATTCAGGCGAGAGTGAAGTGACAGACGGCACTGCATCTCCAGAATCCGGTGTTTAAAACACCAGAAGGCAGAAGGTACCACTATAACCAAGGTAGACAAGGAAAACAGTCCAATCAAGGAAGCTGTCAAAATACACGCTATGCTTTACAGCATCGGCAATGCGAGCAAAAGTACACTGGCGCAAATTACGCTAACCTCCAGGGCAAGTAACTGGGGCGGTAGCGGCCACTAGGCAGTAAGATACCGCTGGTTGCACTTCACCAATTCAAACTAATATCAAGCAGTCGATGGAGGTTCAAATGGTTCAAATGGCTCTGACCACTATGGGACTTAACTTCTGAGGCCATCAGTCCCCTGTAACTTAGAACTACTTAAACCTAACTAACCTAAGGACATCACATACACCCATGCCCGAGGCAGGATTCGAACCTGTGACCGTAGCGGTCGCGCGGTTCCAGACTGTAGCACCTAGAACCGCTCAGCCACCCGGTCGGCAGTAGATGGAGGCTAATAGCTTCCACCAACCTGACAGACTTAACTCACTGTGGTTGGTCTCACCGGCTCTGGGAGCAGCAATACGCAAACAACAGCGAGATCTCGAAAGGTGGAGGTTTCACTACTGGGTAAGGTTCACTCAACTTCAAACGTTCTGGGTCCGGTCGTTGGCTACAGCCCCTCGATCCGACACTCCCTTCACGCCACCAGCGGTCCCGGCCTACCCATGCGCTGCGGGCTTCCTCGCTGCTCCGTCCGAAGCCGAACTGCCTGACATACACGGCGAGCCGGAAATGCAAGCGGTCGCACCAGAGACAGTACCACAGTACTGGCTTTCGATAAACGCTGCTGCTGCCTCTCGCAGATAAACATTACTAGTGAAGCCAGTGGTGCCATTAACACAAGAAGGGAACGACACGCCGCTACCGCTACTACAAGACGCCAAGTTAAAAATGGCAAGAATGCTAGCCACACACGGCTCATCATTGACTCGACAAGTCGTCGGAAATCCCTAGCAGAAATACTTAGCTTGCTTCCTGTGTGGCCTTCCATAATTGCGAAAATGTTGCCGGTGCATGATTTTTGCAGGAACTGACGTGTCGATCGTCTCCCACAAATGTTCAGTGTATTTCATGTTGGACGATCAGAGTGGCCAAATCATTCACTTAAGTTGTCCAGAAGGCTCTTCAGACCAATCACAAACTGCTGTAACATGGATTACATAGCGCATAAAAATTCCATCGTCGTTTGGCTGCAAATAGTCTCCAAGTACGGGAACATAACCATTCCCAGTCAATGATCTGTACAGTTGCACCAGAGGACCCAGTCGATCACATATAAACACCACCCACACCATTATGGAGACACCGCCATCTCACACAGTGCCTTGTTGACAACTTGCGTTCATGGCTTCATGGGGTCTGTACCACACTCGAAACCCACCATCAGCCCTTACCAACTGAAATCGGGACTCATCTGACCAACCCATGACTTTCCTGTCGCTAGGGTCCAACCGATAGGATCACGCACCCAGGATAGGAGCTGCTGGTGATGTCGTGCTGGTAGCAAACCGTCTTGCTTCGGTCGCCTGCAGCCATAGCCCATTGACGCCAAATTTCGTAGCACTGACCTAAAGGATAAATTTGTCGTGAGTTCCACACTGATTTCTGGGTTCGTTTCACGCAGTGTTGCTTGTCTGTTAACATTGATAACTCTACACAGACGCCGCTGCTCTCGATCGCTAAGTGGAGGCTGCTGGCCATTCCGTTATCCGAGATGAGAGTTAATGACTGAAATGTAGTATTTTTGAGACATTCTTGACACTGTGAATTCCCTGGCTCTTTCCGAAATGGAATATCCCATGCGTCTAGCTCCAATTGCCGTTCTGCATGCAAAATCTGTTAGTTCCCGTCGTGCGGCCATAATCATGTTCGAAATTTTTTCATGTGAATCACGTAACTACAAATTGCAGCTTCCCCATTGTACCGCTCTGTTATACCTTGAATACCCGATACTACCGCCATATGGCTATATTCTTATCGATATCTCATGAGTCTCAGTGTAGAGAAAAGGTGCCTAATATTCGATAGTTTCCTAAAGTGCTACGCATAGACTTTTCTAAACTCTGGTGGGGAGTTTCTTAAACGGATCTCTTGCGTTTCCAAGGACTTCTCACAGATGAAGGAATCACTGCTGTGTTGGACACAGTGCGCAGAGGATATTGTACAATTTTTGGCGTATGGAGGTTTTGTGACATCGGTGCTGTGTTAACATTTCTGGTTAAATGCGAGTGAATATTACCGTTCGCTTCTAGTGCTCTTGTTTGTGACGGAAATACAGGTATTGACAATTAGGTTCTTATTACAACGATCGTTCTTAGCATGAGCGTCACTCTTTGTGGAAGATATCGATATTCCAAAGATGAAATATCTTGGGGATCTAAATATGCGGCGATAAGAGACCTATCACGCATTGGGGAACTCGTTCTTTCACATTTTTTAATATAAAATTTATACAATAATATCATAAGACTGTTGTTGTTGTTGTGGTCTTCAGTTCTGAGACTGGTTTGATGCAGCTCTCCATGCTACTCTATCCTGTGCAAGCTTTTTCATCTCCCAGTACCTACTGCAACCTACATCCTTCTGAATCTGCTTGGTGTATTCATCTCTTGGTCTCCCTCTACGATTTTTACCCTCCACGCTGCCCTCCAATACTAAATTGGTGATCCCTTGATGCCTCAGAACATGTCCTACCAACCGATCCCTTCTTCTGGTCAAGTTGTGCCACAAACTTCTCTTCTCCCCAATCCTATTCAATACTTCCTCATTAGTTATGTGATCTACCCATCTAATCTTCAGCATTCTTCTGTAGCACCACATTTCGAAAGTTTCTATTCTCTTCTTGTCCAAACTATTTATCGTCCATGTTTCACTTCCATACATGGCTACACTCCATACGAATACTTTCAGAAATGACTTCCTGACACTTAAATCTATACTGGATGTTAGCAAATTTCTCTTCTTCAGAAACGCTTTCCTTGCCATTGCCAGCCTACATTTTATATCCTCTCTACTTCGACCATCATCAGTTATTTTGCTCCCCAAATAGCAAAACTCCTTTACTACTGTAAGTGCCTCATTTCCTAATCTAATTCCCTCAGCATCACCCGACTTAATTAGACTACATTCCATTATCCTTGTTTTGCTTTTGTTGAAGTTCATCTTATATCCTCCTTTCAAGACACTGTCCATTCCATTCAACTGCTCTTCCAAGTCCTTTGCTGTCTCTGACAGGATTACAATGTCATCGGCAAACCTCAAAGTTTTTATTTCTTCTCCATGAATTTTAATACCTACTCCGAATTTTTCTTTTGTTTCCTTTACTGCTTGCTCAATATACAGATTGAACAACATCGGGGAGAGGCTACAACCCTGTCTTACTCCCTTCCCAACCACTGCTTCCCTTTCATGTCCCTCGACTCTTATAACAGCCATCTGGTTTCTGTACAAATTGTAAATAGCCTTTCGCTCCCTGTATTTTACCCCTGCCACCTTTAGAATTTGAAAGAGAGTATTCCAGTCAACATTGTCAAAAGCTTTCTCTAAGTCTACAAATGCTAGAAACGTAGGTTTGCCTTTCCTTAATCTTTCTTCTAAGATAAGTCGTAAGGTCAGTATTGCCTCACGTGTTCCAGTGTTTCTACGGAATCCAAACTGATCTTCCCCGAGGTTGGCTTCTACTAGTTTTTCCATTCGTCTGTAAAGAATTCGTGTTAGTATTTTGCAGCTGTGACTTATTAAGCTGATAGTTCGGTAATTTTCACATCTGTCAACACCTGCTTTCTTTGGGATTAGAATTATTATATTCTTCTTGAAGTCTGAGGGTATTTCGCCTGTTTCATATATCTTGCTCACCAGATGGTAGAGTTTTGTTAGGACTGGCTCTCCCACGGCCGTCAGTAGTTTCAATGGAATATTGTCTACTCCGGGAGCCTTGTTTCGACTCAGGTCTTTCAGTCCTCTGTCAAACTCTTCACGCAGTATCATATCTCCCATTTCATCTTCATCTACATCCTCTTCCATTTCCATAATATTTTCCTCAAGTACATCGCCCTTGTATAGACTATATACTCCTTCCACCTTTCTGCTTTCCCTTCTTTGCTTAGAACTGGGTTCCCATCTGAGCTCTTGATATTCATACAAGTCGTTCTCTTATCTCCAAAGGTCTCTTTAATTTTCCTGTAGGCGGTATCTATCTTACCCCTAGTGAGATAGGCCTCTACATCCTTACATTTGTCCTCTAGCCATCCCTGCTTAGCCATTTTGCACTTCCTGTCGATCTCATTTTTGAGACGTTTGTATTCCTTTTTGCCTGTTTCACTTACTGCATTTTTATATTTTCTCCTTTCATCAATTAAATTCAATATTTCTTCTGTTACCCAAGGATTTCTACTAGCCCTCGTCTTTTTACCTACTTGATCCTCTGCTGCCTTCACTACTTCATCCCTCAAAGCTACCCATTCTTCTTCTACTGTATTTATTTCCCCCATTCCTGTCAGTTGCTCCCTTATGCTCTCCCTGAATCTCTGTACAACCTCTGGTTCTTTTAGTTTATCCAGGTCCCATCTCCTTAAATTCCCACCTTTTTGCAGTTTCTTCAGTTTTAATCTACAGGTCATAATCAATAGATTGTGGTCAGAGTCCACATCTGCCCCTGGAAATGTCTTACAATTTAAAACCTGGTTCCTAAATCTCTGTCTTACCATTATATAATCTATCTGAAACCTTTTAGTATCTCCAGGGTTCTTCCATGTATACAACCTTCTTTCATGATTCTTAAACCAAGTGTTAGTTATGATTATGTTGTGCTCTGTGCAAAATTCGACCAGGCGGCTTCCTCTTTCATTTCTGTCCCCCAATCCATATTCACCTACTATGTTTCCTTCTCTCCCTTTTCCTACACTCGAATTCCAGTCACCCATGACTATTAAATTTTCGTCTCCCTTCACTATCTGAATAATTTCTTTTATTTCATCATACATTTCTTCAATTTCTTCGTCATCTGCAGAGCTAGTTGGCATATAAACTTGTACTACTGTAGTAGGCGTGGGCTTCGTATCTATCTTGGCCACAATAATGCGTTCACTATGCTGTTTGTAGTAGCTTACCCGCATTCCTATTTTCCTATTCATTATTAAACCTACTCCTGCATTACCCCTATTTGATTTTGTGTTTATAACCCTGTAGTCACCTGACCAGAAGTCTTGTTCCTCCTGCCACCGAACTTCACTAATTCCCACTATGTCTAACTTCAACCTATCCATTTCCCTTTTTAAATTTTCTAACCTACCTGCCCGATTAAGGGATCTGACATTCCACGCTCCGATCCGTAGAACGCCAGTTTTCTTTCTCCTGATAACGACATCCTCTTGAGTAGTCCCCGCCCGGAGATCCGAATGGGGGACTATTTTACCTCCGGAATATTTTACCCAAGAGGACGCCATCATCATGTAATCATACAGTAAAGCTGCATGCCCTCGGGAAAAATTACGGCTGTAGTTTCCCCTTGCTTTCAGCCGTTCGCAGTACCAGCACAGCAAGGCCGTTTTGGTTATTGTTACAAGGCCAGATCAGTCAATCATCCAGACTGTTGCCCTTGCAACTACTGAAAAGGCTGCTGCCCCTCTTCAGGAACCACACGTTTGTCTGGCCTCTCAACAGATACCCCTCCGTTGTGGTTGCACCTACGGTACGGCTATCTGTATCGCTGAGGCACGCAAGCCACCCCACCAACGGCAAGGTCCATGGTTCATGGGGGGGATCATAAGACTACCATATTTTATTAAGTACAATATCTGCGTTTATTTTTATCTTATTAAATTACCATAAACGGATATTATCTTGAATAGTCCAATAAGTGGAAACTTGACTGCTTTTCGGGACATTTCTATTAGGGCAGCATTTTGTTCATAAGGCAAAGAGTATTTCTTGAAATTCAATGTACTCAGGCTACAGTAGTTCCAGAAATGAAAGTTTAAAATAAAACAAAAGTAGTCAAATTGTTTTAAGGAATATTAACGATTATTTTATCTATTCTTCGTAGACGGCATGAGCACTTAAAAAAAGACATGGAACAAGGAATCCATGGTTCGTGCCGTTACATGTATGAGGATGAGTGAAATGGGTTACTTAAAAGTCTCGAAACTGTTGCTGTACTAAAGCCTAGTTCGGAAGGGTACCTGAAGAATAAAACTTCCACACCTGAGGACTTGGTAGGGGTACATATTGGTAGAAGGGATGTTCTTTCTTCTCACCAGGAAGAAGAACGTGGATTACTTCCTTGCATCTGAAAAAAGATCTTGTGCTCTTAAATGTAAAGACTTAAAAAGCACGGCCTTTCAGTCTTCTGTCGGGAATATTCTCAAGAAACCTCTTAGTTCAAAAAGGGTTTCAGCAGGAATGAAATGGCTCCAAGCTTACTTCAAGAGACATCCTATTTTATCAGTGGAACGTTCTCAGTATCTCGCTGCAGCAAGAGTGAAAGAATTTACTCCAAAATATATGGCGAGATTTCTTTGTATTTACCAGTATGTGCCACCTGAAATCAACCATAATGCAAACCGAATATTCTGTGTTGACGAACCTGGAGTGCAGCACAAATATAAGGTGGGTATTGCTGGAAGAAGCAAGCAGAGAGCAGAAAGAAGAAAGCTCACCACAGCTGTGTTTTACATGAATGCATTCACACTTACGTTCCACAGCAACTCATCTTCCAAAGGAAGAATATGGGGCTGGAAATGATGGGAGGTGCACCTGCAGGATAAACATCAGCGGATGGGTAAAACCTGACATTTTTACTCAATGGTTGATGATTTTGTAGATCATCTAAAGCCGTCTCAAGATGAACTGCCATTTTTATTCTAGATGGAGATTATTCCCAAACGAAGAACCTTGATGTGTTAGATAAAGAACGTGAAAACAACGTTCATACCATATGTATGCCGCATTATTCAACGCATAAAATGCGGGCACCTGACGTGGGATTTATGGGGCTCTTGAATACCTGCTAGGCGTGAGACACATAAAGATGGGTGACAAATAACTCAGGTAGTATATCTACCCAATTTTTAATAGCCAGTTTCTTTGAGGCAGCTTACAGCAGCAAAGGAAGCATCTATGAATGCCATTAGAAAAACAGGGTTCGTCCTGTGCAACAGAAATATCTTCAGGGAGCATAATTTAGTAGTCCACCACCGTACTGACCTTCTCAGGACAGTCAATGATGATGACGAAGGTTCAGTCCTACAGACATCAGACCTCTTCCACAGATCGCATAGCTACCTGGAAACGGTGACTTTCAAATAACATCGTGTTCGCGCTCAGATGATTATCTCCTTTCGCCTGCACTGTCACAAAAATTAACGTAAAAGATGTGGAGTGAGTGAAAGATAAAAGAAGTCAATGAAGATGTAAAAAGTGTATTTTCGTATGTGATTCTACCCTGTAATAACAAATTATGCTTACTAACTGCAACAGGAAATTTGTAACTGGTTTATATGAAATTCCTTATTTATGAAGATTTAATAAATAGATTGAAAGTTTCTTTATTATTTCAAATATCATAAATGTATGGCAAAATTAAACGGTGTAAGATATTATTACAATGATGAAAATGTAATCGCATTTATTTTTTAGGTCTTTAAACTGAGTTTAAAACAGTGTATCTCTTGTAAGGCACAGCGAGGCAACCTTACGAAGTTCTTTGCTGCGAAGCTGGCTCTGCTGTATTACGAATGGTAGTCAAATGAGTCAATAAATTTATCCCGCTGCGTGGCGAGAGGGTCAAAACCTGTTTCGCAGAACGTGGTCGGCCTCTGGCGGATCCACATACTCACAAGCTGTTGCGCTTCCTCGTCCGACCGAAACCGAGGGTCGCCAAAGATGTGAAATCACACTGTTAAAGATCCAGGCTGGACGGAGAATGTCATAGTGTTTCCCAAACAAATAGGTTAAGCGTAACCTTCGTCCGATTGGCAGTGTGGGGGCAGCCCTTACGGTTCAACACGACTTTTCCATGCGACAGCATCCCGGCAGTGCAAATGCCAAAGCTAAGCGTGGAAGCATTCCACATTTATCACGACCAATGACATACAAAGCTGTTTACTTAAGCTCCGGTAAGGTCACGATGACCTTCTTCGACTGCAGGGACCCTCTGTTTGCCGATCTCCAGGAACATGGAATCACAGTTAATGAACAGCAGTACGAAGACTCTTTGCAGGAACAACGACGAGCCATTAAGTTAAGACGACCAGCAATACTGACGGACGAAATCATCCGGTTGCACCATAAAGCACGCCCCCGGCCTGCCAGTCAAACGAATAACATACTTCAGCAATTGTGTAGCAAAACAACGAAACATTCTCCGTACATCCCGGATCTTTCTCTGTGTGATTTTCACTTCTTTGGTAACCTGAAGAAAGATAGGTTTCAGTCGGACGAGGAAGACCTAGAGTGGTAGCGATTGTCAATCCTTCAGCAGCCGACCTTGTTCTACGAAACAGGAATAGGTCCTCAGGTCTCCCAATGGGAAAAATACCTAAACGAGTGTGGTGCTTACTTTTGAATGGAACCATTCCATGGTACCGTTGTGGCAGATATTTGGTTTGACCGATCATCATAGATACCTCAAAACTTTAACAGTCGATTGCTTCTTGTCCTTAATTTTTGTCGTCTATTTTAAAGAGTTAGACCACTTTTCTTTTTTTGCAGGAAATTATGTCCAGGATGTCAACTTTATTCTAGCCTTCATCCCAAATTCGCCAGAAACTCCGTTATCGAATTACTAGACGATTTGCGAAAAATTTTAATTTTATCCATATTTTGCTGCTTCAAACGTGATTGTATTCAATACACTCGATGTATGAATTAAAAAACGCTTTCAGTAACAATTTGTTTGTGTTTTTGGTTTAGTACACGATGCGTTTCGGACCCTGTGGGTCCATCTTCGGGTGTAATTCGTCTTAATACACGATTTGTTTGTTCTCTTGAATGGGATGAAATGCGTATCCCTGTCACGAAAAATGTTTGATGTTAGGTTACGAACTAACATCAAACCTTTTCGTGACGGGAATATGCATTTCGTCTCATTCAAGAGAACAAATAAATCGTGTATTAAGATGAATTACACCTGAAGATGGACCCACAGTATCCGAAATGCATCGTGTACCAAACAAAACACGAACAAATTGTGACTGAAGGCGTTCTTTAATTCGTACATCAAGTGTTGTAAAAAAGTTTCTCCGAATGCCATTCACAGAGAGAAAAATAGCCTGTATCACTGCCAATGTGGCAGCGTGTAATTTCAACAACGGAATAACAGGTATTATGTAAATTATAAACGTACGCGAACTTGCGATCTCATTAGCCGGTTACAACTTTAGCACAAAAACGGACGAAAAGCGTTCGAGCGAGGAGAGCATCGGATTAAAAAATCTACCAAAGAGACCCTCAGGTCCAGCACGGCTATGAAGAATATGAATCAGGTAGTCTTTTTGGATCTGGATGGTTTGATGTGTGATCCAAGTATCACCGACTAGAGTTATTTTCAAATTAGCTACGGAAAAATGTAACCCAAAATTCTAAAGGCGTTTTTCTCAGAACGGAATTTTTAAAATTTGACGGGAAACATAACATGAGAAAGGAAAATATGACTTTGATATGAATTTTATGCCGACATTCTAAATTAAACTGTCCATTAAAGTACGTAGCATTTTTCCGATGACTTCGAAAGTTTATTTTCGGTGTCTGCTTTTGTCTCGGTTTTGTGGGTGAGAAAGTGACGTTTGTTTCAACACCTCATCATTTTCTTCTTCATATTTTTCAATTATGCTATAGGGACTGATAGACAATAAATTGAAAATGAATTACAGAAAATAATTTTTTACAGGTCCAATAGGAAGGCTTTGGAATTCCTACCGATGACCAGTGTTACGGCTGCAAGGGTCCTCCAGTTGGCGCAGCGGTTACAGGAAGCGTTCTATGAGGACACAAAATGATTTCTTAGAGACAAAATTATGGGGAATAAAACTATATCACCTGATTTAGGATTACTTTTTATTTTACTTGAAACAAAAATCATGAATGTAACACATTTTTCACGCATTTTACGAGTGCTAGCACCTTAGAAAGAAAGGTTAAATTGTTTTTGTGAATAACGCAGTGACCGGAAGGTATTTACAGACTTTTCCTGGTCTTAGGTGCTCATTTGATTCAGTAATAGAATTTATGCCGCGTGGTTTTTGTTACGTTAATTAATAAGATAAGTATGCGTTAGGGCAGATTTTCATAATTCAGTATTTCATTCAACAGCGTCTGACAATTCTGATCTTTGTTCTACATCCTCTTCCTGCTAATACTGAGAAAATTTTTCACTGTGTTTGGTCGATTTCCAGTCTTTTCTTCTCGCATCATTCACCCAGAGAGATTTTCGTGTTGGACAACCAGGAAATCCAGTCAAATGACAGGAACAAAATCACTATAATAAAAGTAAACAGCGCAAAAGAGATTCACGCATGTAATAGAAACTACTGCTTCAAAGAGTCCATTTACAACTGAAATTCGCTACTTTTACGCTATAGACTATAATCAAAATAATTACTACACCCGGATATGATGCGAGGTAGCATTTTTAATCAAAACACTTCCACCAGGAGATAATATTCGGGACAACTAACAAGGGGAATGGTGGATTAAGTTTTGTGACCCAGTGACAACTCTCCTTATTAAAAGGCCACAAGTGTACCTAATTTGTAGAAAAGGCAACGATTGCAAAGAATACTGACCGAAACGATGTGGAAAATGTACGAGTAACTGAGGACGATGTTTAAATAAAGGCTGAGTGCAAAGAAATATAACTACAAAGATTGCATTGGAATTGTTGTCCGAATTATTCATCCATTAAAATTTGAATTTTATTAATATTCCAATCATGGAATGAAATTATCTGATCTCCAGTCTTAAAGTGTACAATTCGTTTCTGAATCCAATTTGTTATAAGCAGACTTGAGTTCACCTAACACTCAGTAATACGTCTAATGTGGCATTAGGTCACCACTTGCTTAGGAGAAAACTTTCCTATTCGTGGGATCACAAAATATTCACCTATGTTAGACGCCAGATTTATAACCTTAGAATTCCTTAGAACAACAATAACGTAGCAGAAGTTCGCTACAATCTTTATGATTGATGAAAGACAATTTTTTTCCAAAAGCTTCAAACTGAATCTGAATTATATATCATATAAACATTATAAATTCAAATTAACAGCAAAATTCCATGGCGAAGCAGAAATAAAACAGACAAGACACAGATAAATAAAACTACCAGAAAGACATAAAATGAATTTTTATAGTTAAGTAAGGAAGGAAATTTACTGCGATTGCCAGATTCATCGTTTTCATCAGGTCTTTGCGATACTGATTTCAAAACTTACGCATTGCTGCTGTAACTTAAAAGTTATATGATGACTTTAATTAATTAGAAACGACAGTCGCTTGCGAATCAAAGAAAAAATGTAGTTTTACTTTCTGGAAAAGCTATTATCATGCGCATTAACGGAAGTTTTCATCTGTAATGTGACACTCCGATCAGAGGGTAGTTCCTGTTCCAGATAGTAACTGTTCGGGATAACAATTAAAATTAAAGTTCCCACAAAGAATATACTATCCAAATCATTAGAAACACTGGGAAGCCTTGTACAACCCTTTACACATCTAGAAGTCTGAAAAGGTTTGATTCTGCAGGCGCAATAGTAGACTGGAGGCCACAAATACAACTGTAATGTTGATCTCCCGAAGCAAATACTGCTTATCCTTTCTGTAGCCTAACAGTACCCTTTCGGCTATTCTTCCTTGCAAATAACCGATGCATTGTGCCCCATGGAAATTGCAGCTCCTCTCGGAAGCACAAGAGGTTGTTGTAATTGACTCGTTATTCTATAAACTACCTAAATTTGGCAGTCTATCTCCTGTATAGATGATACGAAGTGGTTTTGTTTTAGATAATATTCCATTTATAACAAATTCAGTTCTTTTGCCTAGTTTCTAGCATTTACATAGAATTGAAACCGATCGTACAAAACAAAGAATATATTAAAGATCGCTTGCGCGATAAAGTGTTAATTTAAATATTTTAATATTTGTGTAACATTATCATGTTACTGTGTTCGACTTCCATAGGTGACTAAGTTGAATCGAGATTGGTGGATGTGATGTTTCCGAGTTGATCGTATCACGTAAAAAATAGGTAAAACATTGTAACTTTTGTAATGAAACCAAGCACTATCGCACTCCATCTACAGCAATATCGACTACTTTTGTGAAGAATGAGATCCACTAACATGTAAGTCGGATTTGGGTGTTCTATCAGGAATTATACAGGAGGAATAGGAAGAGAGGAAAGTGGAGCCGGAGAACATAGATTTGGGGAAAGGAATGAAAGATCCACTAACATGTAAGTCGGATTTGGGTGTTCTAGCAGGAATTAGACAGAAGAAATCGGAAGAGAGGAAAGTGGAGCCACAGAACATGGATTTGGGGAAAGGAATGAAACACAAGTGTGGTAGAATTATCAAAGAGTGTAATTTAGCCATCGTTAACGCTTGATTAAGAACATTGTGAGAAAGTTATATACGCGACAGAGACTTTGAAACAATGGAACGTTTCCGGTTGGTTATGAAATATTTAGACAAAGAACTCAAACTCAGATTTGAAAATGTAAGGCAATCCAAGACTAGATGTGAACAGTGACCGCAGTTTATTGGTTATGAACTGCAAATTACAGGTGAATAAACTGAAAGAAAATGTAGGAAATTACGGAAGTGGGGCACTAATAAATAGAGAGAACAAGAGGTAATTGAGTGTTTTACATAGAGTATTACACAATGTTTGGCTGAAATAGGGGAAGGGAATTCATTAGAAGAATGAATATCTTTTAGAGATGATATACTATAGACAGACATGACCGTATATGTAAAACGAGGAGCCCTTGTTACAATTGTTGGATAACACAAAAGATACCGAATTTAATCTATAAAAGGAGAAAATATAAAGGTGCAAGCAGGCCAAAGGGAATATCGGCGCTTAAAATACAAAATTAATCAAAAGTGCAAAATGTCTAGTCTGGAATTGTTAGCAGACAAATGCAACTTTGTTGAAAACATACATAAGTAGGTAATAGACCGACGCCGCCTATAGCTAAATTAAAGAGACCTTCGGTAGACAGAGGAGACCAGTATAAATAACATAGTTTCTAAAGAAAAGTGTGTAAAAGGCAAAGAATGGAAATCTAATCATTGGAAGGAATGTATGGAAGTGATATACGAAGCATAGAGATTTGAAGGCAACATTGTAGAAACGGAAGAGGAGGTATCTAAAAATAAGATTTGAGATGTAATGCCCCGAGAAGAATTTGACAAAGTATTGCAAGACCGAGGAAGAAAGAAGTGTCAAGGTGCATGTGGCACACCATTAGAAACACTGAGATCATTCAGAGAGTCAGACTTCACAAATCCTCTACATCTAGTGCGCAACGTTTGTAAGACATACGGAATACCCTCACACTAGAAGAGGAGTATAATGATTTCTGTTCCAATGTGGATAGGTGCTGACAGATGTGAATGTTAACGAATCATTAGTTTCAGAAGTTCTGGTTGCTAATAGCTACACGAATGATATAAGGAAGTAGTGAAGATCTGGTAGAAGCAGAGTTCGAGATAGGTCAGCTAGGTTTCCGGAGAACAGTGGGAACATACAACGACTTACCACAGAAGGCAGGTTGAGAGGAAGAACTACGCTCTTCGAAATTTTGAAGTTAGGCGGAATAAACTACTGAGAAAGGTTATTTACAACTTGTATAGCAACCAAACGTCAGATATAGCAGTAAAATTATATGAAAGGGAAACTATGGCTGAGAAAGGAATGAAACACGGTTGTATAATATCTCCGATGATGTTAACTATGTACAACGAGTAAGCAGGAAAGAAAAACAAGGAAAAGAATCGCAAAGAGAATGTCACTTCAGTGAGAAGAAATAGAAACTTTGAGACACTGCAGTTCCCTGTTCAAGACAGATTACAAGACGAATATGAATAAAAACTAAAACAAAAGTAATGGAGTAAAGTTGAATTTAGTCAGGCAATGCTGAGGGAATTGATCAGGAAATACGTCATTGAAAAAAATAGACGGATATTGCTATTTAGCTAGGAAAATAAACTGATGGTGACCGGCGTAAAAGCGATATGAAATGCACACTGTCGGTAGCAAGAAAGTCATTTATGAAAATGAGGAGCTTGTTAACATCTAGAAACCACGAAATTAGATGTGGGTCATGTATCTTCAGTTTCTTATTACCGTGACACCAGCCAATTACCTGTTATTTTACTTCTGCCAATTATTGACATATGAATTATTCATTTAACGACAGAGCTTTACCGGAATGACGATTCAGCTTGAAAATTTAATGATAATCTCCATGTAAACAATACGAGCCGTGGAGCGCATCGATTCATTTTTGTGGCGGCGATCAGAGACACTATTTTCACCGGTACATCTTCTTCCGGGTTGGCTACGGGGACTTGGGACGTGGCAGCTACTGAGTATATGTCTACGGTGGGGCCTGTGCGCAGAGAAATTTCCTCCTTCGCACTTAGTACAACAGAGCGGATGTAAGTACATCGATGTGCGGCTGGACGGCAGCGATTAGCTTGCGGAATCATTCCTTCATGTGGGGCGATCTACTCACTGTCGGACTGGATAGAAGTTTTCGTCCCAAATCGTTCCTGAGTGTGATTTACGCTACGCTACTTCCACGCTAGCAAGAAATGGCTTTTAATTATTACACCTCGGAACTGTTCAAATGGTTCAAACGGCTCTAAGCACTGTGGGACTCAACATCTGAGGCCATGAGTCCCCTAGACGTAGAACTACTTAAACCTAACTAACCTAACGACTTCACACACATCCATGCCCGAGGCAGGATTCGAACCTGCGACCGTAGCAGCCTCGTGTTTCCCGACTGAAGCGCCTAGAGCCGCTCCACCACAGCGGCCGGCTTCGGAACTGTGCCATAGTTAGCTGAATCTGGTGATTCTATGTACCAAGTAAACTTTGTGGCTGTGTTCAGACTGTGGATTGTTGTAAAGCCCATGGTGGTGCTATAATTCTTCATTTGCTGATGCTAGACCGCATTGACATTACATTCAGGTGTAGTGTTTGCCAATTTCGAACTGACACGCCCAATCTCAAAATACCTTGCTATTATCCGTAATTTTTCATACAATACTTTGCAGTGCCTTTTGGTACCATATTGTATGAATAATTAATGAATAAACGGTTAATAGCAGTATGTGTGACTTGAGAATGGGCGTGACAGCACGAAATCAATAGCTAGTACAGACGAATTTTATATCAGTGCAACTGAAGCGGATGAAATAAAAATTATCCAGTTAAATCTGGTTTCGTAGGAAAGCGTGGATCAGGTTGTGGAAAGGGGCCAAGGCCAATTACTGCTAGTTATACAAGAACACACACTACTTTATTCCTGAAACCAACTCACAGTTTTCTCTTTAAAAGAACAAAGATCAATACACGGCTGAGGACCCAAGTAACTTCTCCAGAATAAGTTGCTTTTAAAATACCAGGATTTAGAGTAACGGCTGATGGCCGTTCTTAAGTAAAGTTACAATATCTTCTCGGCTAAAGGACGAAATAATAATTCAGATCAGCTAAAGAAATTCTTTAAAAGCCAACCATTTACAAATTCTGGCTAAAGGACATATTAAGGAAAATTCAAGTTAGGTCTTCGGCTGAAAGCCCAATTAAAAAATTTTTCTCTACATAAAGAAAAATTACACAGGACAACATAAAAACATCTTAAGAAAACTTGTATCTTGACAGCTGTAGGCCCTAGAAATTACTCAAGACCAATTAAAGGCAACCTTAAGATAAACATTTACTGAACACTGCTAAAGGCCGTATCAAGAATTCAAGATGATTAAAGAGATACCTTACAGACAATGATTTACATATTAAATCCACAGATCATGAAACAAAGCGCCTAAAGGCCTAAACTCAGAGTAACAAGAATTTAAAATGAAACACGGCTGAAGGCCTAATCTTAATGTTGTCATGAAGTGCGGCTGAAGGCCATGTACTAAACATAAAACAGACAGTATTAATAAACGGCTGAAGGCCTGGCACAGTACCTGCGACCAATTTAGAATGACAATCACAAACAACAAACAGTGGTGCTCAGAAGTGTTCCACGGGTCGGCCTGGGAGGGGGGGGGGGGGGGGGGGGGGAACTATCAACAGTTTAGGTGAGACAGGCAACCAACCGTAACACTAAATAATCTGGTGGCAGCACGACCTGCGGACTGCTGAAGAACCAACCAACAACCTAATCAATTCCCTTCCACCCAACCAACGGCACGACAAGCGAAAGTGACTTCGTCGCTGCTCTGTCGCAACCGACCGACTCCCTACACCAGTAAGCAGGCAGCATTCATCTGCTCAATGAAAAACACAGAAGCTACACAAAGTTCCACGTAAACACTTGCAACAAGAACTCTGACAATCGTAAAATCAATCACCGTGGAACAACAAGGAGACATGACAAGTCACACACACATACACACACACACACACAGAAATTTCCATAAGCGGTCGGCGACCAAATACACGTCGTCCGATGAGACGACCGTCCGAACGACCTACCAAGGTCGTCCCCACTCAAGTTATGAGTGTCGGCAACGGTCGGGCGAGTCTTAGCTGTCCGGAGCTCACTGCAGTTCCAACGCGGCACAACTCGATGTCCGCTCGGAACTCGGAGCCACGGCTACCCGGGTACACTGGCTCGGATCCACCCACGCAGAGGGAACACTTGGACCTTGGTCACCCAACATCTCCACACAAGCAAGGCACCGACCCACGTCCGGCAAGATGACCAACTGACGAGGCCCAGGAACGGTCATAAGACCAAATACAAATCGCCCGATGACATGGCAGACCGAACGACCAACCAATGGTCGTTCGCGCTCCAGTCTCCTTCCGTCGGACAGTGCATGTTTGTCTCCAGCGGTCGGCGAGTATTGGCTGTCCGGACCTCACTGGCGCTCCGTCCCCCGACTGAACTCACCGCACAACACGACCCGGAAATGCTAGCGGTCCCTCCAAAGATAGTAACACGAACCTCGAAGACAGGCTAGGTGAGCAAGGGTAGTGGCACCAGAAGACATTAACACAAGACTAAAAAATAAATATTCTCACCGTTTCCTAAATGCAGGAAGGACAGCTCACAATCATGAGCCACGCACGGCTCATCCCGTTTCCTCTCCACTGAACGGCTGCGGAGCTACCATCCCGTGGCGGCATGACCTGAATACGCAAACTTGAGGGCTAGACAAGCAACTAGTTGTTGCCTGTATCTTGGGTGTCATGTGACAGTACTGCGAGCAGTCAGTTTACGGACTTGTGGTCTGCTTCAGATAATATTCCCTTACGTCAGAACAATGGTAATATTCTATTCTATTCTATTTGGTATGCTCCCGCAATTGCGCAGCATCTGCATCTAGCCGTGATCGGCGTTTTGGTAACTTTGGTTTCTGTATGTTTCAGGATACGGATTGTTTGCGTGATTTGTGTCTGTATTAAGCTGGGTTAGATTAACGGTTTATAAAATAAATAAATAAAAAATAAAATATTAATTATTAATTATGTATGATAGTGATTGGATGTAATTAATATTTGCTTATCTGGAACGTGGAAGTTTAATTATTCGGTATCAGACACTTGACAATGGCTTTTTCGTAAATGTAATGTTATTCGTAGTTGACCGTGAAATAAGACTCAAATAATCGGACTTCGTATTTAAATCGTTTCCAAAGACTGCTGCGGTAGGTGCGGACTCAAATCTATATCTCAATATCAGAATAATTTGCCAGCCATGTCAATACGTCGTACAGAGGTGACTGTCTACTAAACATAGAAAGTTTACACAGTTAGTTAAATCAGATATATTCAACGAATAAGCCTACAGTTAAATAATTCTACTTACTTTCATAAATATAAATTCTTTACAGAATCGAGTGCCTAGTAAGATTGCAACTCGCAGTGTTCTTGTATAACGTCAAATATGGCGGTGTGCCAGTCAATGAAGTATACGTGCTTCCCGCACCACTTGTCCAAGACCTCCCTTTCTTAATGAAACATAAGAGTATCGTAATTGTGTTTTTGTTTTATCAGCGACACAGCGCTGCAGTTCTGTGCCATAGGCTTTATTTATTTGTCACAGATTAATTATTTAATTAAGATTTCGCGTTTCCGAGGAAACTCACGCACGGCATGCAAACGTGCCTTTATAGGTTGGACAAGTGTTTAAGATGCCAGCAACGGGAGGTCATTCAAATCTCTCACACGGAAGCCAGTTCGTTCACCGCCCTCGTTGACGTATTCTTTATTGTAAAATTTTCACTGTATGTTACACATATATTTTCTTTTTAAATTTATGACAGTTGGTTGTGTAAGTTTAACTGAACACTCAATTGAAAGAAATTTTTTCAAAGTCTTTAAATTTTATCTGTAATTTCAGGTGAGATTAAATTTTGAATGGTTAAAAGTCAGTAGAGCCCGTTTCCATTAAGGGCGCTGGACTTTTTGTTAATTCAGTCACTTAATGTTTGGAAATCTTAACTGAAACCCGGTTGTTGGAATACTTTGACTCGCAGATGCATTTTTTAAGAACATCATGTTCGTCGTCGACTGTACAAATTATTTATTTTGCTATTGCAATGAAGGCCTTTGGGCCATTATCAAGTGTTACTGTACCAGATTTTACTTCAGCACATGTCAGACGTTTAAAATTCTCTGACATCTATTTATGTTATCGTAAGAACTAAGCCTTTTCACGAATACAGCAACATCAATTCAGTGCGAAGCGATGTGCATTTTGAAATGGTATAAAGAACATGAGCTACGGACAAAGCTTCGCACCCGTTTAATGTCACTGTATTTCTATAGTGAAAAGCCTTAGTTCCGACGTTAA
This sequence comes from Schistocerca piceifrons, assembly GCF_021461385.2. Lineage (NCBI taxonomy): Eukaryota > Metazoa > Arthropoda > Insecta > Orthoptera > Acrididae > Schistocerca > Schistocerca piceifrons. The sequence goes on along the minus strand of NC_060144.1, from coordinate 240,361,762 downwards.
CATATACAGACTTCAGAACATTTTAAATACCCATTTCCTGAAGCAAACTCTTCAAGCAAACTCTTTTCCAGTAACACTACATAATGGTCCAAGGGCCGAAACTGCAATAGTAAAATAAATCAGTACAGTGAAAACGTCATCCTTTAAAAACTCCTAAATGACTATGACTCCCCATTCCATGATAAGTTAATCACAAGTTTTCTATCTGCCATAAACTTGTCGGCCATTCATACCGCGAATGGATCGCCAGTGTCCAGGGATGATGAAACGATTGCTGTTTCCAGAGTTGTAAACAATCATATGCGACTTCTATTAGTTCTGGAAATCATTCTCGTGCGGGACCCCAATGAAGGGCTGTGCACAAATCTAATAAAAAAGAAACAAAAAAGCCGAGGATCCTTCCTTAGAAACGTGTCTCCCCATTATGTCCCCACGATCAGATATTTAAAACAGTCTGTCAGGTCGTCACAGCCAGCCTACAGGACTATCGTTACCAGCCAACTAGCCGCTCCGCTCTCCCAATCATGGCCCGCAGCCCGGTGGGCTTCGCACAAGGCAGACTAAGACTCAATGACCAGACGCCGCCCTAAATAGTTCCCTTCATGCAGCCAGTGTTTTATTAGTTACTAGAGACTCGAGTGCACCTCTTGTGGTAAATTTTGACAAAAGCAGAAGTCTGCCAAGCGGGACTCAATGTGAAGTATGACTGTGCACATTTGAACTCCACGGGTTTGGGTGGACGACAGGCAGGGCAAGTTTCCCACACGCGTCCTACACCCAAAACATGTTTCCCACTCACAGTAGCCATCAACAATCTGCCTATCGAGCAGCAGGTAGACGTGGATTCCTTCACAATCATCACAGATTGGCAATCTTGTTCTCTGCTGCGTAGTTATACTATGACATCATTAACGTCAATAGTGATAATACTGCCTAAGTTCTGAACGGTTCGATCACCCTCACAGCCTGGATCTTCATCGCTCCTGGAGCCATCGTTGTCTTGGACATGGATCTTTTCAACGCTCTTCCCCTAGAATTCCACGACTCTGCCCAACAACGTTAAGTCCCTGGACGCCAATCCATACCTAAAACCCTATTCTCAATGCATATCTGAGCGTTCACTTAACCTTCCACAGGTATCAAAGATTTTGAGGTACATGTAGCTCCTCTACCATCAGCTACACCAAAGTTCATCAAAGTTTCAGCTGTTCCCCTTGCGCTGAGAGATAAGTTCATCAAAGCTCCGAATGTTCCCTTTGCGCTCAGAGATAAATTTCGGCTGGAGCTACAGTGGTTGCAGAATGTAGATTTTCTTTCTCCTATTTCCAATAGTTTATAGGCCGATACCGTCGTCACTGTGGAAAAACCAAATGATAGATTGTGCTTCCAAGACAACTGTTAATGTGAGTGGCCTAGCGTTCGGCAAAAGAGACCTCTGGAATGCATATCTCGAGCTATAGTTGGCCGGGGACCCTACTCTTCTTAGTGATCAATACTCGTTTTGACTGTTTCAGTAAAATAGGCGTCAATTTGGCATTGCCAGTGCTCCAGCCACTTTTCAGCTCTATATGGAGCACCTCACCCTTAGCGTGACAGGCATGGAAAACTATTTAAATGGCATTCTTGTCGCAGACAGTGACATACAGGATTTGACAGACAACCTGCACACGTTTTTCATGGTGCTCTATCTGCCCAACCTGAAATGCAGTCATGGTAAGGGCTGTTTTTTGGTCACCAAGCGGATTACCTGAATCACATTATTAGTCACTTGGTCACCAAATGGATTATTGGGTCACGTTTTCAGCATTTTAGACATCTACCCTATGTCAAAGTATACTGAGGTGGTGCAAAAACATTCAGCTTCAACCAGCACCAAACGGCTGAAATCAGTATTGAGGCAGCACAGTTCTCACAATAAATTTGTACATGCAGCTGCCATTGCAGAACCATTACAGTGTCTCTTACGCAAAAATGTTTGCTGGAAATTGACGCTGCCATGTGATAAACTCTCCTGGTACTTGAAACACACGGTCCTCCACCCTTCCAAGCCCTAATATTCATAGCTGATGCATCAGACTATGGGTTGGGGGTATTAGTCTGAGGTGTCGAGCGAACATTTGAATTAGAGTCTAAGACTTTTAGCTGCATAGTCAGATAGAGAAAAACGCCCTAGAATTCAAATTTGGACAATGAAGTTCCATGTCTACGTTCATTGCTGCCATTTCATGCTGCCAATGGACTGCAACCCCCACTCTGTTTTTTCAGAGTTTTGGCAAATATTCCGGCCAAACGGCAAACTGCCTTCAGTAGTGGGATCTGTTTCCATCGCGATACGATTATGTAATTCAGTGCTTTTCAACAAACTGACAAGTTAATACTGACTCGTACCAGCATCTCCTATTGGATCGAAAACATTCCTTCGGCATGGACTTTGATGTCTACTTCCACCAGGACTTTGCCACTGAGGAAGCTGTGGCCATTCTTTCACTGGCTAGCAAGCTTGTTTTGTGCCATGTTACTGAGGCCTTAGTGCTCGAGCCAAAAAGCGGCTGAGACATCCAGAGGTAAATGCGCATTGGTATCATAGGAATGAGCTCTGCTCCCTAAATGAATGACTGTGATCCCAGCAATCCTCCAGCAGCGTGTCTAGTCTCTCCTGCATATATGGCGTAGGGTTTTTGTGCTCACCAAGCCCCATGCCCAACAACATCTCTACTGGCAGGGCAAGGATGCAGCTGTCATGCAAATGGCTACCTTCCTCCCAAAGTGCCAGAACAGGAGGCTGTCCCTACTAACCGTTCGTGTCTTGACCAGATACATCTACCCATTAGTGTGGGTATTCCATGTTAATCGCAGCAGATGCTGGCAGTGGTTTCTCCTATGTCTCATGCATGATGTCACGCCCACAGGACAGACTATTAAAACCCAGGCACACATTTTCAATTAAAGAACTCCCAGAAGCTATCCTCATGGATAGTAACGCTCAATTTCTTCTTTATATTTCTCTGCTTTATGTGAAGCAAACAGAATAGTGCTAATACATACTGTGTCCTTCCATACATCTTCTAATAGTCTAGCGAAACGCTTTGTTTGACCTACAAGTCTCAGCTGTGCAAGCTCCACTCCTATCACCCTTTGTGCAGGGCAGTCACGCTATTTCTCGCCTTTTATCATTCCATCCCCAATTGGGCTCAGCCCCAGGAGTAATATTCTGTGGCTGACCTCATTGTTTGTCATCATCTATCATTCATTCCACTAGCACTCAACCCTCCTCTTCGTGGTCCAACTTCTTCTGTTTCTCTCTCACCAAAGCCAGTCAACACTCGTTTCCTGTGATCGTCTAAATTCTTCTGTGCTGGGGCATGCTGAGGTGATGCTTCAACACAGCACAGTGTGCTGTAAACACATCATCCAATTGTGGCTTCTATGTGGTGCTCTTCCAGGGTCCATTAGTATACCATCATCTTTTGTTACTCCAAGATGCCCATTCCAAACTGCACCATCTCAGTTCCAGCCCGTGGCCTCTCCCTGTAGTGGTCCACAGCTGTAACACATGCCACACCTGTATCAACGTTGATGCAGATGGACATCAGCCACTCAAGTGATAGCACTTCAGTGGAGGTAGAATTGCTGCATCGAGACCTTGCTCCTATTCAGCTTACAAGCAAGCGTGGACCCCACAGGGGCAGCTCTTCAGACGACAGGACATTGCTGTGCCCCGAGTGGCAACCAGGCTGCGACCTAAATACTACCAGAGGTCGCTGGCACCATGGAACTTTTCTTCACCACAGGCCATCTGACCGAAAGTTGTACCTATAGTACCCTGGCGTCCGGCCAGTATTTAGGCTGGCGCCCAGGCTGTGCTCGAGCAGTTCACTTCATATGAGTTTCTTGGGTCAGATGTTAAGTGAATACATTATATTCTGGAACCACCGCAACGGTGACGTGAGCGTCCATGTCGACCTTTGCCTCCACGAGCTGTGAGCTACGGACCTGTACTATTCTTCTCCTCTACGCTCCGTTACCAGCTAATGGAAGCTGTAAAATTTTTATTTGTTTTCATCGTCAATGTGACAGACTTTTTCTTCTGTGCGTCCGATTGAGACTGCACCTTTTTCTTACCCTCTTGGGACTTTAACTTTGGCACGTGTGTTCCATACCTTTATTGTGGCGTGCTTAGTGTATGGATATTAGCCTTTGGAGCTTTCTTATCCACTGTGATATTTGTAAGCCTTCGGAAATCAGATATTATTGTTATCCTAGTATTCAAGATTTGACTTGTTTTCAGTCCTTTTGTTCCAAACTAATTCTGATCGGAGAATATCCTTTATGTATAACACAATAAAATTCATATTCATTCTAAACCTAGACATTCTTCCTGCACCGCCATTCGGTTGACATGTTAGAAGTGATCCGACAGTTTGAGAATGTATCAGAGAGAAGAATCGGTTAACTCAGCTGGTATATGCGTTGCCTAAACAGCCACTCATCAACATTAATGAAGAATACGCAGAGATGGAATATGCTTACTGCTTTTCCGATGGTAGTGCTCCTGCTGATGTCATAAAATACCGTCTGCGCTTTGCATCACATCGGATTTCTCATCGCTAAATGTTTGCCAGTTTTTTCAGCACATTGCATGAACACATTTTCTTTAATGATCTCATTTTTCTTCTGAAAGTGTAGTTCGACAATCTCTGTACGGGCACACCAACACATTGTTGAAATGGCGCAGTCCCACGAACTCGAGTATAGTGAACATTACCTGGGGAAAACATCTACCCATTTTACATAAAGACTGGGGACAATTCTCGCGTTGACATTAATGCCACGCGACATGAATTTTTGCGCTCGTTTAACGACAGTTATCATTTTCTCCCATTAACATCATTCACTTTGAAGCCACATTTACGGGAATTGATATCTACAACACACGTAATAGTCGTCGATGGTGCAGGAAAATCCACACACTACAGTGGAAAGCAATTTCTATGTTCGTTTTTCCAGCAATGTTTTGTGCGACATGGTCGGTAATACGTTGATAGGTCAATTGAAAAGAGCGAATGACGGGACAGAATTATTAGTTTTTTTTTTTTGAAAATTCGTCCTTTGAACATCTTGAGATCGTTCCTTTAGCCACGCGAACTGCACATTACGGTCAGCATAACGGATGCTCTTAAAATAGTACCAGACGTGTCAGGCATTATGGACGCAGCTGTTCTCATTAGATAGCGTGCAGGGTACTCAGACAAGGAATATAATACGTTCTATCAAAATTGCTCAAATGCACTGAAGTTCACGGTGTGATTTTCGAATCCATGTTGTGCACTGTGAAACAGCTGTAATGTGATGTGTACGACAATGCTTAGAGGTGAATCAGTTAAAAATATATATTATTCAGTTGATGCTTTGTAAAACGTATGTTTCACTGTTTACTAATATGTGTACATGCGTGAATCTGAAAATGTACCGAATAATGCAGAAAGTAAACAGCAATTTACATTAAGTGTGTTACATGTCATAAGCCATTCGGCATATGGCATATGCTCATATAAAATAATTTGCTTTAAGTGGTCATTTCTATCAAGTCCCTGGATATTGACGAATCTTCCTAGGACATCCCATGTTTAAGGTGCTGTGGGAAGTCCGATTTCGACTCACAACAGGAAGCTGTACACTGGAAAAATAAATAACTCTTTGACTCAAGTGTTTCAGAAAAGTAAGGACCATAAACACTATATTCATCCATTTACAATGTACAATGGGAACCATTTGCTGAAATGCTGCGGAAATAGGAGCAACCTGCTAGATCAGGAGAAATCTATTACAACCTTGTCATTAGGTTTCTTTTTCGTAGAAGTTCCTTCAAGTGACGTTGATTTAGTGCACGAGGTGTATGAGAAAAGTAATGAGACTGACAAGACTTCGAGCGATCTGGCAACGCTGTGCTGTTGTGATTGTGAGTTCATCCCTGCCAGACACTTTGTCCGAGTCTCAGCTCCGCACAGCTCTCATGTGGTTTTTGAGAGCGCTGTAAGTGATGTAGTTCATTGTTGTGTGTTACGAAAATGGAACAGCGGAATTTAGAGCAACGTATTGCAAGCAAGTTCTATGTTAAACTTGGGGAATACCCGAGTGTGATCTTCGAAAAGTTGAAAATTGCGTATGGGGAACATTCTTTAACAAGAGCAAAAACTTTTCGGTGGTACAAAACATTCTTGGGAGGCTGATAGCACGTTCGTTGTCAGGTGTGGCCGGCTCTTGGATGGGTGCCCGTCCGGGCCGCCATGCGCTGTTGCCTTCTTTCGGGGTGCACTCAGCCTCATGATGCCACTTGAGGAGCTACTCGACAGAATAGCAGCGGCTCCGGTCACAGAAAACCATCATAACGACCGGGAGAGCGGTGTGCTGTCCACACGCCCCTCCTACCCGTATCCTCAGCTGAGGATGAGACGGCGGTCGGATGGTCCCGATGGGCCACTTGTGTCCTGAAGATGGAGTGCTTTTGATGGAACGTGGAAGATGAACATTGCTCAGGATGACCTACAACCCCTAAAACCGACGGAAAAGTCCAATGTCTGTTTGCTTTTGTGATATCTGACCGACTTTTAACAATAAGGATGATGGCATATGTTCATATGAATTAATTTGATTTAAGTGGTCATTTCTATCAAGTCCCAGGGTATTGACCAATCCTCCTAGGACATCCCACCTGTTAAACACTTCGACCTTACATAAAAATGTTCACCGCGGAACTGTGCATGCGGAAGGTCTGCGCTAAAATTGTGGCGAAAAACCTCGCAACTAAGCAGAAGAACGATCTACGAAACTTGTGCACTGATCTTCTCTGGAGGACTGGCTAATGAACGCGAATGATTCATTTGTGTGATCATGGGTGATGAATCCTGGATTATTGAGTATGGTCCTGAAACAAAGCGGCAAAGTAAGGAGTGGCCCACTGAAACATCTCCCTGACCAAAAACATCTCGAATGAGCAAATCAGAGATCAAAACAATGCTGATTTGCTTTTTGACTATAGCGTAGAGTGAATAAAGTATTTCTTCATCCAGGACAAATGTCAATCAAGTATTTTACAAAGATGCTCTTGAAAGGCTCAGGAAAAGGGTGAATCGGGTGAGACCGGACATTGCAGACAAGTGAATGAAACATCATGACAATGCCCCATGTCATATGGTTACTTCCGCAACAGAATTTTTCACCTCTAAAGACATTCCTGTTGTTCCATAGTCCTTGGGGCTCTTTTCTTTTTCCGAAATTGTAAAAGTCTTAAAAGGACTTCATTTTTTGAGGCTGGAGAACATGTGAGTAAGTGTGACCGACGGATTAAAGGCCCTATGAATCTAAGCTTCCAGCTCTGCTACCAAGTTGCGAACAACGTCTCTACCAGTGTACAGCAACCGAAGAGAAGTTCTCTGAAGGTGACAATATTACTGTTTGAAAGAAATGAAAACTTTGATAGATATGAAATTAGTCTAATCACTTTGACACAAATCTCTTACTTTGTAAAGTGGTGGCGTTTGATTCATTTTGTTTAAAATTATTCATTTCGTTGTCACTCACTTGCTTAATAACTGCAGAGCAATTTAATTTTATTATTGATTGCTGAGATTAATTGTTTATTAAGGACAAATAGTAAATTTCTTTGACGAATTATTTCTGCGGTATTCTTCTAGAGAAAAACAAAACGTATTCCCAGCTGAACACAAACGCAAAGGAGACCGAAAATTACACGTTCCAAAATTTATTTGTGTATGACGTAGTTGACAGCACACGCAATCACCTTCGTATTTGAAGGTACTGTGGTTGCCAGTTGCAGAGATTTCCTCGCAACAACGGCTCTTCGGCAAATGCAATCTGATTTTAGTTATTGACCCAGCAGTGTGGTTTCGATATAATTGCGTCGCGGAAGCGTAAAGGTTTATAGAGCGCAGAGGTCTGGTTGTCAAAACGGAGTAATCGTTTGTCGCTGACAGCTGCGCGTTTCCGAGCGTGACGACGTATTATCGCGGCGCGCTGCATGGCGACCACTCATCTGGGCTGACAAACAGCCAATGGGCACCGAGCCGCTGCGCCGCGCCGCGCCGGGCCGACAAAGTAGCGACAGCCGATGTGCGATAAGTGTTCCCTAGAATACACCCGATTTGTCACTGGAATGACTACCGCTCGAGAAAATAACTGGATTCGGCTGAGATTTACGGTTCACGACGTCGTACTGCGTGGGGATCATAATTTCACTGCAATGCGGCCGAGAAAAAAGTGTTATGGAGCGCTTGTCCGTTACGTTATTGCGAGCATACTGTGTGACTGCCAACGCAGAGTGACAAGAATTGTAGACTAATCGACATCTGTGTGTGAGACATTGAGAGGAGGTTTCCTACCTTATGGTTCAAAAATCTATTTTTTTTAATAGCATTTTTGGATCCATAAAAGTGTTGAGAGTCCTGAAACGGCTTTCCTTAATACTGAAAGAAACTGTTTGTTATTCATGATTGAACAAAGAAAATGCACTTGCCTGAAATCAGCCTTTTCCACGCACTTGTATTTTTTCATTCGGAGGAAGAGTTATTGTACTGGTGCTTGGGAGGAAACACAAAATTCAAATGAAAGTTGGAACGCGTGTGTCCGGAAGTTAGCCCCGAAGCATTTGCATTCTAGTGGGACGACAGTGGAGAATGCGACTTTCTTGCCAGTAAGCGGCTTCAACTAAGTGGATTCAGCAATTCTGAAGACCATGACAACGATGGACGTCACCCTGGGACTCTATTCGACGCAGTTCTCCAAGCATTCGGACTACCACCGGATTCAAGCGGCCGGAAACGGCTCGGCTTGTCACCGGCCGTACGATCGGCACTGGGGGCAGGGCGGATGGCCCAGATCGAGCAGAAAGCCCTCTATGAGGAAGCGGAAGGTCCAGTTCATAGACCTGGAATAGCAGATGGAACGTAAGTTGCATAATATTGCATTTATATGTAGTCAAAACTTCATAAGCCTTTTACTCGAAATGACCCTTCTTTTTCTTTTTTTTCTGAACCGATTGGCATGATTCTTTGTTTCCGACGATGCTAGCTAAAGTGTGTAGGAGTTATGCCACTTTTATTCCGATACATCAACTATAACTATTTTTACTTGGCCGACGATTTCGAAAAATCTATGAAAAAACCCTATGGCCGCCATTTTGTTACCCATGGTCCAAATAACTTAAGCGAGGTACAACTCCTAAAGAATCTTATTTACTTCGCTATCGCCAACTCAGTTTTGATTTCAGAAGAGCCGTCTGACCTGTGACATTACGCGCGTGCAGGTCTACATCGAAATATTGTTTCGTTCCCACGGCACTTACGCGTTTGCTATTCGACATTTCCGGTCATAAAAACACGTTTGTAGAGGAAATATCAATAAACATTTCGACCAAATTTGACATTATGAATGGTGGGCTCCATGTGGTTCGTGCAGCGACCGTAAACCATAAAATAACCAAATATGCAGCAACCAGTCCCAAAATGATGTTTTATTTATTCACTTTTGTAAATCGATTTCAACTGATTAGCAGCCATCATCGGTGCTTTCAACCAATATTTTCCCTGAGTAGTCTTAATCCAAGGTCAAACGTAAACTCGTGTGGCTGTTAATCAGTTGAAATCCATTTGCAAAAATGAATAAATAAAACATGATATTGCGACTGATTGCTGCATATTTGGTAAATTTGACATTGATATCTATAACACATCCGGAGAAAAAAAATTCTCAAAGAACATGCTTTTTTCGGGCAAAAGATTGTAAATCTCCCCTTAATCTGGGAAATACAGTGCCAACAGTCAAAAAACGAATATGTTGACTGACCGATACGAACCTGACATTCCAGCATTTACAGGCTTGTTGGATGTGTTTCTTTAACGTACAGCGCTGTGCGAAACCATTTTCAGAACAGAAAAAACGAAAATCATTACACACGAAGATTGATGACAGTATAGAACTGCTGTTGCGATTTTTAACGTTAATGAAATTTGACAAATGGAGATTACAAGGAAGCTAGTCCATAGTAAGACACTTGCAGCTGACGTCTGCCACTCTGACTCTGACGCAAGTCCAATTATTGGCTTGACGGACGTGGGAGAATCATATCCACAGATCGCACAGACAGATGGTTACGAAGTGCAAAATTCTGTTACGATCTCGAAGTTAAACTATTTTTAAAATATCTTTACTACTCTCACCGTTTCGTAAGACGATAACAGATTACATCATTTAGCTATGGTTGATTTTATTTTAAGACACTGGCGTTAACGCTTGACACAATGCGGTGGAGGTCAGATTGTGAAACGTATGTATGAACACCATCTTCTTCACCTAATCCACCTGCTACACTCATACTTTATAATTTTTACCATGTACCTATGATAGTGAACTTCAGACGTAAAGCTGTCCCAGAAGGAATGGCCGGTAGTCGAGGATATAACGGGAACGGTAGATACTTCGAATCATAAATATCTTGTAAATACTGTTAAGAATACTGCTTCATTTCTATAGTGTGAAACAAATCTCTTCTACCCCAAACTCTTTGGCTTCCGTGCTTTGGGAAGGTTTACTATCGACAAAATGTCTAGTAAATATGGGCTCCAGAGCAGAAGATAATTGTAGCACTTGAGATGTGGTGCTACAGACGAATGTTGAAAATTAGGTGGATTGATTAGGTAAGGAATGTGTAGGTTCTGTTCAGAATCGGAGACGAAAGGAATATGTGGAAAACACTGACAAAGAAAAGGGTCGGACGATAGGACACCAGGGAATGACTTTCACGGTACTGGGGTGATCTGTACAGGACATAAGCTATAGGTGAAGACAGAGGTTGGAATGCATCCAACAACGTAGGTTGCACGTTCTCCTATGAGATGAAGAGGCTGCCACAGGAGAGGATTTCGTCACAGACCGCATCAAACAAGCCAGTCACAATACTGGTGACTCAAAAAAAGGAGAAAAAGACATGGCTCTAAAACGCATACCTTAAGAACTGTGAGCCCTTGTACGGTACAAGACATGTGTTTCCCAGTACCGAAGATGAACAAGTGCTCATAGAGCCCTTGTTTAACAAACTGTTTTTCTTTAAATGATTGTTCCTCTCATATCCCTGAATATTGGCTACTGTTCCTGAGACACCCAGTGTATATCACATACGGTTAAATATATCACGAATATTCCGACGGTAGACCAGTATTTGCTTCATTATTCACTTCACAACAATAGATGAAATAACTGACAGTACAGCCGGCCGGAGTGGCCGTGCGGTTCTAGGCGCTACAGTCTGGAGCCGAGCGACCGCTACGGTCGCAGGTTCGAATCATGCCTCGGGCATGGATGTGTGTGATGTCCTTAGGTTAGTTAGGTTTAATTAGTTCTAAGTTCTAGGCGACTGATGACATCAGAAGTTAAGTCGCGTAGTGCTCAGAGCCATTTGAACCATTTGAACTGACAGTTCAACCGGACAGTAACTATGTAGCGGCTGCTACACTGCTGTGCGGCATACACAGCATTATTACGACTGTTATTGTTAGTGGCAATAGTTGGACACAAAGCCCTGGGACCGTCAATTTCAGTTTCTGTCAGTTTAAAGAATGGAGTTCATCAGTCAAGTGATTTACAGATGTGAGAGGTCGTGCACCCTTTTTAACTTGGTTGATTTTTAATGGCGCCCAAGGGTGTGGGTGAATTAAGTGTCACTGTGGAGGAGAATGGTGTAGAAGAAGCAAGTTCTGTACGAAATGTGTATTCTTAATTTGGATATTAAGCATTATTTTGCGAGGAAGAATTGTAGGTGTCACTCACGATACACTGGTAATTACTTCATCATTATATAAAAATATGTTGATAGATATAGCAGTATCAATTGTGGCATTGACTCATTATCTCGCAGTTTAATAAAATGTCTAAAAAACTATCATTCACAACTCATCATTATAATAAAAAAAGCGATCATCGAAACCTTTTGTTTCTAAAGTTTAATTAATCGCTAATGCAGATGTTTTATAAAACGGGAGTGGGGTGCACTTACTGATCTCTGATTACACTTTGGGGCAATGATAATATATATGTTGGAAACCACTGGTGTAGAACCAGTTCTCTGCGACACTGAGTAGCATTCTAAAGTCTTAACGTGTCTCACTTCTGTTAGCGGCAGTCACATCTACAGTTAATGGTCCGCAGACTATACGGTGAAAGGTCACAGGATGCAGTGTCCTCGAGACTCATCCAACTCCTGAAATTATTGGGGTCTTAGATATAACCAAAGCGTTGATTTAATAATCATTGCAGAAAGGCTCAGAGCTCTCCTGTGTCTTGCAGGAATAGTAAATCTTGTTGTCATATCTTTTATGACTAGGTCAAAATTTTGCGTATTGCATTAATGTACAGCCATACAAGACCTCTACACTTCACAGCAGGATCGCCTTGAGGAAATTACGGATCATTTATTGGTTTTTCCTACACCTAATCTGTCATACATTCAGACATGTCTGAGTTGCAAGGAGAAGACGTAAATGTTCACATCAGCCTCCGTCCAGCTATTTCGTGAAGTGACACAGCGTATTTTAAAAGTTTGGCAAACCATTCCTTAAGGTGACTTTCAGGGGCTCTTGGTTCCTATGGCACAACAAATAAAAGAATACTTACATGCAAGTCTGTAATAACGGACACTGCCGACGATCCACAGCTACGCAAAATACTATAAAAATTAATTAGATGACTGTGAATTTCTTGACATCAGCAGTATCAGGTATGCATGTACTACCAAAAATGACATATGTAAACTTCTGCTCGACCGGGACTCGAAATGTATTCTTGCATGTAGAAGTGTATTCTTGCATGAAGAAGTCACACCCACACTGATGTTGATGGAGGGCGTCGGTTTCCAGTGGAATGAAAGTTTAACTATAGAACATATTCAAAAGATTTGTTAAAATGGTACATGTGTTTCATCGCGCAACGCATTCTGTTTCTGCCAGGATGTATTGTTTGTGGGAAGGTGGGTGTACGTTTCCCTGATAAAGATTTAAGCTGTGTAGTGGCATGTCCATATATTACAGTGAACGTTATGAAATGCACAGTTTAATTATTTGTCATTATCTAAGAGAAAACTATGACAAGCCCTATTGGAATGAATGACAATGTAGTCGCTCTTCTTGAAGTAAATAATCACAATGTCGTCGCAAAAGGCTGAGTGAGGCTACACAGAGCTTAAAGTACTGGACTTGCATTCGAGGGAATCGCAGTTAATATTCCCGTTTAACCTTGCAGATGTAGACGGGACTTTGCTAAATCGCTGAAGACGCATCCAGCTTCAATGTATTTCGATTCCGATACTTTTACAACCTCTTTAGTTAATCACTGTATTGCAAACTAAGTCTTTAGTGAACTGTTGATAATCAGCTAGTCACTTGCTTGGGCGACAGAGAATGCCACGTGGTTATTTGTTCGAAAGAAGGCAGCCGTTACAGTTGTGTCACAGTTGCATAACAGTCGCGTGACAGCTGCTCTTCTTTCGTCGCTCAGTGCCTTAAAATGTGAAGACGTGTCTCGTCCAGAACCCATCTGTGAGAGCATGCTGTTCTGATGATATTATTTACTTTTTGACGAAGAGTCGTGGTTTTGAACTGTCTACAACCAGCTTAGAGACTGAAGTGATGACACTTTCTGTAGGACAATGTTCAAGTACGTACAGTGTAGGCTGTTACTGAATTGTTTGACTGATAGGGCTGCTAACTGCTATACCAGCTACTATACTCCCCTGACTTAAGCCCTCGTGAGTCCAATTCGATTTCTAAACAAGGAGGCACTTCACGGCATTCGCTTCAGAGTCTGGAACCGCGCTGCTGTTACGGTCGCAGGTTCGAATCCTGCCTCCAGCAAGGATGTTTGTGATGTCCTTAGGTTGGTTAGGTTTAAGTAGTTCTAAGTCTAGAGGACTGATGACCTCAGATGTTAAGTCCCATATTGCTCAGAGCCATTTGAACCATTCGCTTCAGAGCTGCCACAAATTCGTCGGGCAATAGACCGCGCCGCTCGAACTGTCAACACAACTGGCACTAAGAGTATCCTACGACTTCCACATCGCTAGCAATGGGTTACACACAATGCTGGTGACTACTCTAAAGGTCAGTAAAACTTTGAAACCCGTATCTATTTTGTACGAGCTGTAAATAAATAGTTGGCACTATTAAAGTTCAACCGCGCTGCTGCTACGGTCGCGGGTTCGAATCCTGCCTCGGGCATGGATGTGTGTGATGTACCTCGGGTTAAGTAGCTCTAGGTCTAGGGGACTGATGACGTCAGATGTTATGTCCCATAGTGCTTGGAGCCATTTTTGCACTATTAAAGTTCCAACCCTCGTATTAGTAGCACCTCTTGCTTTCACGAAGCTGTTTGCGTACGTAAGTCATTATGGAATATGCGGGGCCTGATCATTCAGCTTCGCAAGTTTATACGAAAATGTGTGTTTAATGGAGTCAGATTGTGGTAGATACTTTTTCATGGGCATTACATATTTTCTGTTGCATATCACTAGAGTATCAGGGCTTGCCGAACGCCTCCTATGTGTGTAATGGTAGCATTTTCCCACCCATTCACCCAAGCACCCTCCCAGCCACCCACCCACCCGCCCACCCACCCACCCACACACACACACACACACACACACACACCTCAGTATTTGTTTTTCATGTAACTTATTATCTTGTGCAAGCCTATGTACTGGACATATTTTCATGCCTTGCGTATCTATCAGTACGTGTGTAGTGTCTAAGACTGGGCTGACACGAAGATGTAGTTGTGTCGTACTCGTTTCTTTGGTAATAACCGATAAACAGGGTGAAAATGTGCTGGAAATGAAGCTACGTTTTACGAATACCACGAAGTGATGTCTAATTACATTTCTTTACATTATGGTACTAGGCCACGAGGACAGTGTGCAACCACTGGATTCTGTTTCGTGCCTCCTGTCGCCAAACACTCTCTATGCCGATCTGCAGCGGTCCTCATTGACTCCATCTCCCCAACTCCGTTTTGGTCTTCCTAGTACATCGATGTTTATCCATCCGAGTAAAATGTCCTGTCCATATCAGCCGCTTGCTTCTTATTCGGCCGACAGTGTTTGGTCTACAGTAGTTTTCATCCATCTCACAATTTCGTTGAATCCTCCGTTCTCCAGTGATCTGGTCTTCTACCGGACCATAGATTTTTCTGAAGACTTCCCACTCGGAAACGAGAAGATTATTTAAATCTCCCTTTCCGGACACTTCAAGTTTCACAGCCATACTGGTCTCTTTGTAAGCCGCCGCCAGAGCTCTCCTGGGTAGCGCTAGAGGGAACTGTACGCCTACCCACTACAGTCAGAAGCAGCTGGCCGTTGAAATATACACTTCAGCCCAGTAGCTGGAGGTTGCAGAATTCTGACTCCGCATTTGCTGAGCATGTACTGAGTGACGGTCTCAGCTACCAGCCGGAGTCCTATGTCCTTTACATAGCCAACAAATGCCATAAACTCCACATGCTGGAAATCCAGTCCACATCTAATCTTAAATGATCAGAAAAAGCTTAACACTTCCCGTCTCCTAACCTTCACATAATCCTCTCCGTTTTTCATTAGTTCCTACGTATTCCTCCATTTTCCTGTATTGAGTTTTTATTTTATTGAAGTTGTCTATGTAATAAATATATACTATAGTTTCCATTGTTAAGGCTTTCTTTTCACTGGTACTTTATTTACGGTTTAATATTTTAATTTTTACAAGTCAAAATGTTTAACTTCTCTTCCTATGTTGTTTACAAACATCATAACTTCTTTGGTGACGACACTCAGTAAATATCTGAAGATGGCCTTCTAAGCCGAAAACCGGTTAACACAATAAAAGTAATGCCATAGAACAAAGGGAAACTAGCGCTTTTAATTTATTACTGAAGATTTAATAGCCATGGGGGACTGGAACGAAGTTTTAGGGGAAGAAGAAGAAGTAGAGAGGTTTATGGGAGAATATGCAATTTTTAGTAGGAAAGAAAGAGGATAAAGAACAATTGAGCTGTGCAATAAATTTCAACTAGTAATAGCGAATACTCTGTTCCAGAGTTACAA
The DNA here is from genome assembly GCF_021461385.2 of Schistocerca piceifrons. Classification (NCBI taxonomy): domain Eukaryota; kingdom Metazoa; phylum Arthropoda; class Insecta; order Orthoptera; family Acrididae; genus Schistocerca; species Schistocerca piceifrons. Next base: position 240,345,624 of record NC_060144.1, on the reverse strand, counting down.
GAGGAGGAGGTATATGTTATGTCGGAGCCAAGGTAGATCCTGAGGACCGGCAACCCATATTACACCACAGAGGACGAGTTTGTCTCAAGTCCAAGGCGTACCAAACGCACCATCGCAAACATCCGCTATTTACATACAATATAATGGAAACAGACATTCCGAGCACTACTTCCTGAATGGAGAGCTCGATCCACGGCCTGCAGGAAACATCACTACGCCAAAACTTGATTGACTGGAGACAGCTATTGAGAGGCTATAATCAGCCAAGAGGTTCACTTCACTCCAGATGCCGACCTCGTGGACGTCGACCGCTGAAGATTACGTCTCCGAATTGTACTTTTACTAGTGCGTGTGTTTTACCACGAAGCTTTGTGAAAAATTAGAAGTGAACTTTGGTTTGCCTCAATTAGGAGACTTTTACTGGCATTGTTATTGTTACTTTTCATTTGTTGTTCAGTCCTCAATCTTGTAATCTGACATAAATAAAAGTTGTGTTTGTGAAGAATTGCGAATTGTCAGTGAAAACCGTATACTCGGAATAGGCGGGGAGATATAACAAGATTTCAGCTGGATTACATCATGATCAGACAGAGATTCCGGAGCCAGACTCTGGATTGCAATGCGTACACAGAAGCATATAGAGACTCATATTACAATCAAGTAGTGAAGTTCAAAAGGCCAGTCGGGAAGAATTAATGGATAATGGAGGAGGAAACATAAGTAGTAAGGGACTAAGAGGGACGCTGAAGTTCTCAATGGCTGTAGATATGCGAAAAGGAACAGCTCAGCTGTCACTTCAGCTAAAGAGCAACGGACATCTATAAAAAGGGGAATGGCAGAAGCTGGAAGGAAAAACATGGGTATGAAAAGGTAACTGCTGAGAAACTATAGGCGACAGGAGAAATACTTCAGTTGATGGATGAAAGAAGGAAATAAGAAAAATTCAGCGTACATCAAGGATACAGAAATGCAAGTCACTTAAGAATGAAACAAATAGGACGTGCAGGGGAGGTAAGGACAAATGGATGCATGAAAAATGTGAAGCGACTGGAAAAGAAAAGATTGGACTAACTCAGCATACAAATAAGTCAATATAACCATTGGTGAAATTATAAGCAGAGGTGGTAACATTAACAACGAAGTGGGAATTCTACTGTTAAATGCAGAGGAGAGATCGACTACGTAGAACGAGTACAGTGTAGGCCTCTATGAAGGGAAAGACTTTCTGATGGAATACAAGAAGATACTTCATGCAGTATTAGACTCAGAATTTAAAACAACTTAGGAAGATTTAAGATCAAATAAGGCATAACAGATACATATCGTTGTATCAGGATTTCAAGATCTTTGGGAAGTGGAAAGAAAACGACTATTTACGTTTGCGTGGAATATACGTATCTCGGTATACCATCTGACTTTCGGAAAACCATCATCTATAGAATTCCGAAGGCTGCATGAGCTGACTAGTGCGTAAAAGAAAACAGAGAATGTGTGAGAGGACGATTAGTTTGGCTCTAGGAAAGGTAAAGGCAGCAGAGTGTTCTCACCTTGCGGGTGATGGTTCAAGTGGCTCTGAGCACAATGGGACTTAACATCTGAGGCCATCAGTCCCTTAGAACTTAGAACTACTTAAACACACGTCTATGTCCGAGGCAGGAATCGAACCTGCGACCATAGCAGTTGCAAGGTTCCCGACTGAAGCGCCTAGAACCGCTCGGCCACCACGGCCGGCTGCGGTTGATAATAGACACGTTCATACGATATGTCAACCTGGAAAAACCATTCGTCAATGTTAGTGGTGCAAAATGTTCGAAATTCTCTTAAAAATAGGGGTAAGCTACGCGGGTAAAACAATTATTATCCGCAACTCCCCTCATATTTTAGTATATTTCTGTAGCACTGTCGTTTTACGTTGATGATGGATGCTTTGTTTATTTGTTGTTATATATTGGCAATTTTCAAGCTGCTAGGTTAGTTTCGTAATCGCTGCCGTGCTGTTTATCATGGCTGCTCCGCTGTCTATTTGCACCAAAGAAGAGCAACGTTCAGTGATCCGTTTTTTGTGGTAGGAAGGCGTATCAGGGGCCGAAGAAGTTCCACGAAGTCTTTCGGTACAGTACGGGTTCAGTGTTTTGCCACGACGGAGGGTCTACGAATGGATTGAAAAATTCCGAAATGATCGCACAGGTGTTTTGCATGATGAAGGAGCCTGACGAACGTTTACCGCCACAAATGAAGAAACCATTGAGCGTTAACGTGAAATGATTCTCTAAGACAGACGATTAACTATTGACCAAGTGACACATCATTTGCAAATTAGTCACGGTTCTGCCTACGAAATCATCCACAACAGACTTGGGTTTCATAAAGTTTGTGCAGGATGGGCCCCAAAACAACTCACACAGTTGCATAAACAAACGCGCTTAGACATCTGCATAAAACATTTCGATCGCTATGGTAACGAAGGGGACAAGTTCTTAGACAGGATCATTTCTGGTGACGAAACATGGATTCATCATTACGAGCCGGAGAGTAAGCGGCAGAGTATGGAATGGAAACATCCAAATTTGCCGTGCTAGAAAAAGTTCAAGACCCAACCATCCGCAGGAAAACGGTTTTTTGGGACGCAAAAGTTCCAATACTGGAACATTATGGGGAAAGGGGCACAACAATAAACAGTGTACGTTACAGTGAGATGCTTACTGCCAGGCATTCCTCTGAAAACATTAGGTAGATGGTGTTTACATCTATATGTGATTAACCGCCTACAAAGGGAAAATTGAACATAATTTTGGTTACACGGGGCAATACAACCCAAGGGACGTAAGGTTTCCGGGCCATGATGCCTACTGTCAAAGCAGCCACTGATGTCAATGAAGCTAGTTAATGAATTTTACAGCTCAAGATGTGAAAAACAGCAATTGTTATCACTTTAAAGGAATTACATATTTACGACCAATATGTCTGACGAAGAGGAAAGGTAATGAACTTTTCATTTACGGGAAATTGAGTTTCGTAACCTTATGGATTAGAAACATTCATGTAGAATTTTCGGAATATGAATGATGGATGATCCCTGACGTTCCTGCAACCACTGACACTGTGCCGGGGAGAAAAATGGCCCGTGATTTGATTCGAGAATTTTCTCGACCCTAGTTGGACATCCACGCTTCATTTTTTCGAACTGCTTTGCACTCAAGCAGTCTGCGAGAGTTTTAACAGCGAAATTACACTACGTTTTAAGATTTCATGAACACATACATTGTTGATACATACTCTGCAGCTGACGGACGAGAACATCCAGACCATCGCTACTGCCATTTTTCATTTTCAGACTTTATCTGAAATTACTCAATGAATGATATCTACTTAACCTCATAACCGATACTAATTAAATTGGTGACAATTAAAAAGAAAACTTATCTCAAAACCAAAGAACAAAATTCTAAAGTTGGATTAGAGATAATTCCTGTCATTAATAATTGCGATTTGTGTCGTCTGGCTTCTTACTATTTTCATGAAATAATTCATTGTCCGGTACGTGACGAAATAATAAAACTGCTTGTAGTATATTCATGTATATATGAGCACTGTTATACCAACATGTATTTTTAATCAGTGTTTTGTAGTCTGCTGCATGTGCTGTTAGGGTACTGAATTGCGTGCTTCAGATGAGCGGTTGAAGTCCCTTCATATAGCCTACTTTCACGTTGCAAATTAGCCACAAACAGGATGACGATGAGGTCCCATACTCCGAGGAGCATAGCGGACGACGCAGGAGATCCGCACTGCCGTACTAAGCAAGGTCCTAGCGGAGGTGGTTTGCCATTGCCTTCCTCCGACCGTAATTGGATTTAATGATGATGATGAAGAAGACACACCAACACCCAGTCATCTCGTCGCAGGAAAACTCCCTGCCCCGCCGGGAATCGAACCCGGTACGCCGTGCGCGGGAAGCGAGAATGCTACCGCAAGACGAAGGGCTGCGGACCAAAAACAGGGAAGAACAATTATTAATATTAACCTCTCTTGTCTGTATCACAGTCAGCTGTTAGGTGAACTTCTGTAGCATTACGAATATCAGTGTTTTATTTTTCTCTTTCTTAGTTATTAACTCTTCACTATCGAACACTAGTAGTCTTTGTTCTTTCTATTAGGTATTTTATTATGTCAACTGAAGTGTGTGCTATTGTGTTATTTATAACTAGTTGTGTCCTCATTAAGAGCAGTTTCTTGATATCAGTCAAATTCTACTGTGAAATAACGAAGACTAGGCCTCTATTCGCAAGGCAAAGAGAACAAGAGTCACATGTGCAGCCAGTTAGTTATGCTGACTAACCTGCATCATCCAGTGAACATCCTGTAGACACACTGGCTGAAATTTTGAAACAATTTGGATCACTATCAACCACTGCACGAAATGTAGCTGCTCAACAGTTAGAAATGTTCGTTTCCGTTTCTAATGTGTCACTTACTGCGAGTGATTTACCTAATAAATTAAGCAATCTTCTCCGTAAACAGGATTCTGAGAGTGTTATAGCAGTGGTTAATGACATATGAAGAAGCAATATGAGGTGTCGAGAGAAACAGATCTAACTGAACGATCTCAATATCAATTTAATGGACAATTACAAAGAGTGAGCCAGTATGTTCAGGATTTCAACACTAGGCGTGACGACGTAGAGGGAACTGCAAGCCAGACGGCTTTCATAGTCAATGATTAACGTTCTAGATGTGAGAAACAATCAATGAGGAAATTTAAAGAACAGCGGGAACATTTTCCTACGTAACTGCATAACTGGGTGGCCGATAAAGAGTTGCAGGCTTACATTGCTTTAATAACAGCATAATTGAGCAGCATAACTTTTTTTTAGTAAATGGTCTCCCTGTTTCTAGTCAGTTTAAACGAGAATTACTGGAGGCACGTCACCAAATGGGATCGGATTTTCTGAAATGGAAGAATGAGATAACATACACTTTTGAGAGACATGAAAAGGTCACGCAGCGTGTCAAAGGGACCCAGACAACAAGCCTTGGGGACTGGCTCACTCTCTGACTAAAGTTATTCATATCGACACTAAGCTTAATGGTAATGGTGCAGCTGTGAATACCAGAGCTTCTCCATCTAACATGGATGCTAATATGCTGTCGGAGGGAAAGTTGTTGAAGCATAATCTATTTCAGACATTTTAATTGGACAAAAGGACTTTTAATCCGGTGTTACTCATATGATCAATGAGATGTGTACTTTCTCGTGCGTGAAGCGAGCAACAGGATATTAGTTATGCATCTGTATTTATTCAGGCTAATGAAGCTCTTTAGGCCGTGGCTGGGAGGGATCTGTGTCGTATATATAAAGATTTTGAGGTAGCCTTCCTCGCGAAATAATGGTGGACGAGCGTTCTGGAGATGTTAAACAAGGAAGCGTTCAATGGTAATCCTCTTTCGTATAGAAATGGAAATTTAAGGCGTTATTTTGAGACATATCTCAACACAGCCCGTTGCCGGGATGAATCAATTACGCATGATGTTCTCTATGTTCTGAAGGCTAATCTGTCCACAGATGTCAGACATAAACTAATTCTGGCCTGCGAGAAACACTTAGAAGAATTCATGTCCTTTCTTGATTTGAGTGACACGATAAATGAAGACATTCGATCACATCAAATCAAGGTGAATTCTCTCCAAATGTTCCTAATCGTAGCAATCGTTGTGCGTATAATAACTATATAAATGTGCAAGACGCAAATGCCCGTCATCAGATAGCGCTTAACAATAATGATGGTGGTCAATACAATAACCTCTGGGCGAATGGCAATGGGAATAGTTACCGTCAGAATAAGAACTAGCAGTGTAGGTCAGAGTGCAGACTCAGTTATGGACAGAATTCCAATACCAATTTTCAGAATCCTAATAACCACCAGCCGTTTACAAGTAATGAATGGAAGGAGATGACTCTGCTAATTTCTGAAGTAATTGATGATGCTGCCCATGCAGAAGAGCAACTTTCATTAAACTAATGGTGACCGAATTCACGAAATAGCTCAATGTGCGTCATTGTTGATTTAAGAACTATAATAGCAGCCAACTCTCACAACACTGACGAAATCATAGTATCTTAATATGCTGTTTTCTTTTCGTGTCAGAACTGTTGTTCATAGCAGGTATGGTCAACGTATGAATTTGCAGCTTTACCTAGTTGAAATGTGTGCGGTCAGGTCGAAAGCCCACCTATGTGGACGAACCCTCACTGGAGCTACGGAAAAACATCCTGTGTTAAAATATGCTTACAATTTCTAGAATTCTTGCTATTTCATTTTTCTTTTTGTACTGGCACTGCTATAGTGAAGGAGGCATTCAATAAGAAGAGCAGACCATTACTGTGCAAACTACACCAACTGAAAAAAAGTACCAACACCAAGAAGTGATTGATATAGAGTAATGAAATTTCGTGAACACATTTGTCCAGGTAACTTAAAAAAAGTTATCTACGTTGCAAGATCACAGGTTGATGTAAATGTGAGAAAATCCTTTGAAAATGTGAAATGGTGGTACATTTATAACCGGTGTAGCCACCAGAAAATTGAATGCAAGCTGGTTTGTAGCTGTCCTTGAAGTAATCGACTTTCAACAGTTCTTTGTGTCCCTGTGGTGCCAACTGTTGCTCGAATTCCTGCTGCAGACGCAATCCCACGCACCACGGCCGTACGCAGAACACGACGGTCTCTCATCTCAAATATGCCGCGTGGCCGCCCGGAGCTCGCTCTTTTTGCGACAGTCCTTCCAGTAACCACAGCTGCCACCAGTAATGTAGAGTGGCTACATTTCTGCCAAGTCTTCCTGTAATATCACGGAAGGAACATCCAGCTTCTCGTACCCCTATTAGACTACTTTCTTAAAACTCTGTGTGACGTTTATAGTGGCGTCTTTGTCGTCTGAGAGGCATTCTTGACTAACATCAACTCACTACGTCCAGTATCAAAGATAACAAACTCTTAAGAACGTTAAAGCGCGTGTTTAAACGAAACCTGATTTGCATCCTCATAGTGGTGCTACTAGCTCCACTCTCATGCGACTGACGCGAAATTTGAACAGTCATCACCTTCTAGATTTCGAAACATGCCTACCACCTTCCATTTATATCGCATAAGCCTTTCTGTGAGCTGGTAATTAGATACAGGTCTGTGGAAAAGACTTGGAAAGTCTGGACTGTAAAACTCGGTGCGGTAGGAATGTTAATACTGAGATGAGAGTTTGAAAAACATATTGGAAGTAGATGTGCAAGAGAATGGAGAGGCTAGGCTGGGTGGAATGAGTGAGTAATGAAATGGTGTTCGGAAAGATTGATGAGAGGAGAAGGCTGCTGCAGGTTGTAAGGGAAAGGAAGAACGAGATGGGAATATCGTTGGGAGGGGAGTGCTTGCTGACACTTAGAAAGGTCTAGTTTGTGGGGGAAGATTGAGAGGAAAGAGATACAAGATGATAGATAACATAACGAGAAGCGGAAATTACATATGCCTGCAGAGGATGGCAGAAGACAGGAGAGCAAGGAGAGTTACCATCTGGAATCCTGTCTTTGAATAGAACACTGATGATAATGCTGATGATAATTGTTACGACCAGACGAAACTACAATCGTTTGGCATAACTGTAGGTTCCTTTATTGCTCTGGGAGAAGGTTCATCGGAACCACAACTTATGAGATATATCACTTTATTACATGAATAATAAAAAAATATTTAACTTGATACAACTCTTTGCCCCAGAAGTACTTGATAATTTGCAACTGTCTTTGACTCTCAAAGCATCACTTGATACATACAATTACAACTTTTCTATTAAAATTCAGCTTTAATCATTTAAAAAGGTACATTTCTGTCTCAGAAATGAACAACTCGTTAGTTGTACGATGTATATACGCGGACTGAAGCGATGAATGAATATTTGTACCGAGGCTGGGATTCGAACTTAAGTCTCTTGATCACTAGGCGGATTCTCCAACCATTATACCACCCTGGCACAGTGGCTTTGAACAACAGCATGGACTACCCTAGCACACCCCCGTCCTCAATCCAAATTCCCATTCAAGGCTTACTCCACTTGGTATTTCCCCTAAGCTTGAACAGCATTGCAGAGCAGAGTCACTGCAGCTGTACTGGAATAGCAGCTCGACGTCGAAGGAAACGCCGGCGGCGGTGGCCGCGCGATTCTAGGCGCTTCAGTCCGGAACCGTGCGACTGCTACGGTCGCAGATTCGAATCCTGCCTCGTGCATGGATGTGTGTGATGCACTTAGATTAGTTGCATTTAAGTAGTTCTAAGCTTTAGACGACTGATGACCTCAGATGTTAAGCCCATAGTGCTCAGAGCCATTTGAACCATTTTCGAAGGAAACAGGGAAGTCCATCTGAAGCTGAAGTGAGGAGGGTGGCGTACTACAGTAGAACTTACAGTTGTGCAAAGCCACTTTGCCAGGGTGGCTTAGTGGTTAGTGGTTTCTGCCAAATGAATAGGAGGCCTGGATTCGAATGCCGGCCTTGGTACAAATGTACAGTTATTGACTGAAACTGAGTATGTACGTAATAAATATTCAGCCCTATTCAGTGATGTTGACTGCTTCAACTGAGGTAATGTACTGGGGCTGAGAACTTTCCGCCTCGGCTCTATATTGACCTCTGTGCGTAGGCACTGATGTGCTGAGAGAGACGGCTTGTCTTCTTTAGCCTCTCCCTATCGACACATCACTAATAGCTGATGTAGCAAAGCGCATTGCTGATTGAAATGTAACACCGCAGTCTTTGGACGATACCAAAATAATGAAGGTTAGTTTTACACTGCATTAGTCTCTAAAAATTGGCTTTCAAAGATTATGCATGTAAAAATATAGACGCTTCTACAAAAACGTGTTTTGGGCAGCGGTTATTAAACTTACGTGCCTCCAACTCGATCCACGCTAGCATATAACTGATATTTCCTGTTGATTAATATTTACACTAATTACCTGAGATGTAGCCTGTATATTGGGTGCCGCTGGTAACGAAGTAAAAGTGGAACTACTCATACGTAAGGTAACAAAAATTGTAACAGCTTCCTTTGCAAAATACAGCTTCCATATTCATGATCATCATAGATGATGTTTAACAGCAATAAGAGTCAATTGATGCTAGATGAGCAAATATGAAGCACATGAAATGTTTTCAGTAGGCTTTGGTTTAGTAAGCCGTGTGTTGTGCCATCTGTAGAGCATTCAGCTGAAATGAGACCCTCCAGATTCGGCCGGTAACAGACCGCGTCAGAGCGCTGCACGATACCGGGGTTTCGCATCGTGAGCACACGTCTAGCCGCGGAACAGGTTATTACCAGCAGATATTCACAATTCACGGCCGGGGGCGGGGGGAGGTGGGGGAGGGCTAGGGTTTCAGGGGATAGAGATGGGGAGAGTGAGGGATGGCGGGAAGAGGAGGGCGGGGGGGGGGGGGCTGCGATTACAGTGGCGTGCCAGAGGATTAATTTCCCCACGGACTGCGCCAATACGCGGCCAATGCGCCACTTGTATGCAGTCTCCGGCCACATAATTATGTAAATTGCGAGTCGCGCGGCGCGCTGTTCGGTTGGCAGTGCGCGGCTGATACTGTGGCGGCTGCTCCTCGCGCTGCTTACTAATGTGCGGTTATCCCTCCCCCCCCCCCCCCCAACATCTCTCCCTTCCGCGCTACCCAAGCACGTGTTTTACTCACGGGATTTTGACAATGATGCAAAATTTTGATTGCACCGCCTGAATCAGGTGCAAGAAATTTTACACTCCTCCTTGCACGCTTACGTTTTTCAACTTCATGAGAGTAAGCGAGTGAAGAAAGTTGCACATATTAGTTTAGCTGATGGTTGCGGTTCTTCATCCTGAAAGTACAATTGATTATTGTGAAGCAAAGGAAAAGAGGTATTGGTCAATTAAAGCAACTTACAGGGCGCGGACATACTAATCTTTCTCTTAAAAGCAAATTTATTACAACGAAATACAAATGAAAATGAAAACCCTCTTACATGTAAGTATCTTTCAAGAATAACAGTACTCGATGCAACACCCTTCAGCAGCAGTGACCGCCTCCGATCTGGTCCTGATGCGACCGCACCCCTTCTTTTAACAACGCTGTGCATATTTGCGAATGCTGCTTCGATAGCGGTGTGTAGAAATGAGACATTATGGTGCCTTGTTTTATTCGACTACGTTCAAACATAGTAGTCGAGGGAGTTCAAATACTGGCTATTCGGGGGCCAGAACTCCTTTCACCAGAACATGACAACGTCATCCGAGACCCAGTTACGGAATAAATCGCGCGTGTGAGCTGGTGCACCGTCCTGATGAAAGGCATATTGCCTCCCCGAGGACACAGTTACCGTCCATGGTTTCACGACATTCGTCAGAACTGGCAGATAAACTGCTTTGGTGCCAATTTGTCCCTTTTCAAAGAAACGTGGCGGCATAATATCACCATCAATGGACACAACTCCTAGGACGTGAACCACAGACTTCTCTGAAGCATTGTACTTGTCCACAATATCGTAAACAGTTGATATCGGGTACCCGAAGGATCGAACTACTTCAGCGGGTGAACGCCCAGCGTGAAGACATGCGCTAATTGCGGCTCTTTGGTTGTAATCCGCACTTGTCCTAACACCTCGGCCATTGTGAGGTTCCGGCTATTTACTAGACGCCTGTGGATTTTAAGAATGCCAATGGTGGCCTGCGGCGGAACTACGACATATCAGGAAATTCAAATTGATATTTCTCCGGATTTAAGCGCCGCACCTTGTTAACGGGCAGGCAAATGAAAACTGGAAAGATGAAGAAAAAGGTAAACTTTGGATACAGAGACGTTCCGGACACGTCTATAATGGATGTCGAAATCTCTATAGTGGACGAGCCCGGTATCTATTCAAAGAGAGGGGGGGAAATGTATTTACAACTGCTGTTCCAATCATTGGTTCTGTAGCTCATACAACTACGAATTGAGAGATAGTATTCACGTGCCTGCACACCCCTCTATTAGAAAGTCGATGAATTTCAATCGGTTGATTATGCATTAAGAGTAATTTCTCTAACCATGTGTAGGTTCTGAATAGTTTGCGTGAGTACAGGACTATGAAATGTTACGACGGAGCAATTTGTGAATTCACCTGTTAGTTAGTTCTTGAATTCCTCAGAATAGCGTAGAACTGCAGAAGATCCAGTGGCCGTTGGTTTCAAAAATCCACAACTGGGCAACGGTTGTCTCCCCGACGGCCAGACTCTTGGCGCCGATCCTGCGTTTGCAAGTCTAACTGCGCCTCGGCTGAAAGTCCAAGCTACGGTCGGCCATCCAAACCCCGCTCATTTGGCTGCAGGGACCTTTTGCTCTGGAAGGAAGCATACTCTGTGCTAGAACTCGAGGTTACAAGACCACTGCGAGTCGCCCTCTCGGGATCAGCTCGTTGCAGTGGTTATTAGGCTTACACCAGAGGTTGAAAATACCGCTACAGTTGTAAGGTACTATTATTTAGGACACGACCGGCTTAGGACTCTTATACGCCCATCTTCAGGTGTCGTTACTTGGTGCTGTGGCTCCGATTCACAGGACCAAGTTACGACACATGAAGATGGGCGTATAAGAGCCTGAAACCGGTAATCTCTTAAACAAAAGAACCTTACAACTGTAGCGATATTTTCAGCCTCTGGTATAATGCTCAGTTGCGGATGTTCCTCCGACATGATTGTGTTTAGTAGGCTTAGTTCGTGGCAGTACACTGAGTCCTTATTTAGTGACCAGCAGTCATGCGGCAGTATCTGCCAATTTGCGCTTCATGTGCTCGCTTCCACCGGCATGGCAGTAACCAAGCAACAGACGTTATCGCCAGTTTTCATCTCTTCGTTCGCGGTGCAATGCTCATAATAAAGCCGACTGTGTTTGAGATGTAATTGTTAGGTTTGAAACACCAGAGTGTTTGTCGCGTTGCTCCTATCCACTTGCTCCCAACGTATTCCCACTTATGGCTAGCTACCGTAACTTGTAATCGAATCCTCTAGTTTATTAAGTTGTATCATGTTTCTCTATGGAGTGGAATAGTTATCGTTACATTTAATAATATTTTGTGTACTTCGACGTTCTTGTGGCTTGGCCCGCAGCCAGCTTGGTGGTTGCCTGTGTAGTCAGAAGTTACAGACTGGCTAGTTACCATCTATTTATGACAAGACTGCCTCTCATTTCAATATGTTTACAAGAATGTTTCTGCATTTCTTGTAGCTGTCTGTTACTGGTCTGTAGTTTCCCCATATTCTCTAATTTCCATCGGCTAAGAAATCCCCACAGTACTGGAATAAGTATTCGACACGACCACCGTCCGGAGAACAGCAGATCGTCAGGTGACTTTTTCGTAATCTGATCACAGGGAAGGGAGTGAAAGACAGAACTCATTTAAGTCTTTCATTTCGATCCCTCCCAAACTAAAAGAAACGAGCAAGTTGAAGCTTTTTACCAATATTTTTATCCCTCTGTGAGAAAACGGTCAGCGCCTTCATGAAGAAACATTTGCAGGTGCTCAAGGGGCCCAGCTCTTCTTTCGAAGCAGATCGAAGACTACGAATGTTTTTCTCCATAGCTCCAAAATTATGGAATCCGCAAAGGAAAGTATCGGGACTTTTCAGAGGATGCTTAAGGGCTTCCCAATGAAACCTCAGCTCCGCAGTCGAAGGAAACTTGGCAACATACGAGCAGGCATTGTCCAACTACAGAATAATTCCGTCCCTCAACATTTCTGGTCGTTGGGACTTAGTGATGTGCTGCAGTTTTGGCAAACTGTCCACATACCGCTGTGAGTTAATTGTGGCGCCATGTTGCATGAATTCGAAGAGCAGCGGGCCCTTGCAGTCAAAGTATAAGGTCATCACAACTGTTCAAGAGCTGCGATGCAGGGCTTTCCATTCTTATGGTGGTGGTGAATCCATGGGCTTCCGTTGTTGGCTGCCATGCGTGCTCTTTGGCTCAAAATAATGGAAACGTGTTCCAATCTCTCATGATAACATGGGACAGGAAACTATGTTCTTCATCGTTATTCCGTCCAAAGTATCGCAATGATGTCGACCTTCTCCGAGGACGTAGTTACTACTCTCAGGTAAATGGTCTTGAAATATCCTACGGAATTTGAGTCCCTCAGCTAACATAGGCGTTGGCTACGGAGGCCTTGACCTTGCCTCGACACTGGCCAGGTTCTGTTTGCCTTTCACTACATTTTTTCTGGTCTGTCACACTGTTTTGTTTCCTTTTCTTGTGTCTTCTTCATTTGGTGTTGTCCCAGTTGTCTCCTGATAACGATATGGTGTGGTGTGAGCATCGGGACGATTCGGTGGCGGTGTAGCATTTCTGGGCATCAATGCTCTCCCTGTTTCCACCCACCCCTTCATGTTATTTCCTCTTCCTGCTGCCCTGACGTCCCCTTTCCCTCATCGTTTGCACTTTATTCCATCCTCTTGATTGGAGCGTGCTGCTTGTGTTTCCTTTCTTGCTCTCTGTCATCCTAGATCATGCCACTGATGACCTCGCTGTTTGGTCCCCTCTCCCAAATCAGACAACCAATCGACGTTCTGCTGAACTTCTGCTCCTCCTTGAGGCTGAGGGGGAGTCACTGCGCACAGATTTTCCGGAACTACGGATGCTCTTACATGATGGCGTAAGTGCACTGTGACTGACGCCTAGCATGAACCGAATGCCTTCCACCATTCAGAGTCGCTAATTTGTTACGTCAATATCCCCTGCAGAAATGGCAGAACGGATAATGACTCGATGAGATTTACCTGGATGACTGCTGTCTTTTAAGGCGACAAGATGCCGGCGCTAGCATTCGGTCGTTGGTGTCAGCTCCGTCTTCAGTCAAGTGTCGTGTGGGATTTTCACAGTGCACTATAGAGTATTTGAAACTAGCGTAACAGTTTACGCGAGAATCTCAGAAAACACTCTGTGTGTCGACTGTACTTTGAGGACTTGCGGCTTCGCAAGTGTAGTGATCACTATAAACTGCACTCTCTTCTTCTTCTTGCTGCGTGACTTATCTCCCAAAATTCCCGCCAGAAGTGAATAAGAACAGGAGGATGTAACTCATGATTGTGGTGATTTCCTTGAAATACTTCTTTTGTTCTGTATTTGAAGTTCAGTGGTATTACTAGGACTGTACAGCGATTATCCACACACCGAAATGGGGCTCATAGAGCGAACTTCAACCGTGGTACAGAGAACGTTCTTTTGATCGCAGTGCAGAGAACGAACAAGGATCGCTCCACAACCTTTACTGGTACACATATCGTACATTATTCATGGTATAGCATGGAACTTAGATCGTGATACTTAGAACGGACTTAATATCGTGGCATAACCTAACAAGCGATATACACTACTGGCCTTAAAATTGCTATTCCACGAAGATGACGTGCTACAGAAGCGAAATTTAACCGACAAGAAGAAGATGCTGTGATATGCAAATGATTAGCTTCCTAGAGAATTCACACAAGGGTGGCGCCGGTGGCGACACCTGCAATGTGCTGACATGAGGAAAGTTTCAAACCGATTTTTCATACACAAACAGCAGTTGACCGGCGTTGCCTAGTGTAAGGAGGAGAAATGCGTACCACCACGGTTCAGACTTTGATAAAGGTCGAATTGTAGCCTATCGCGAATGCGGTTTATCGTATCGCAACATCGCTGCTAGCGTTGGCTGAGATCAAATCACTGTTAGCAGAATATGGAATCGGTGGGTTCAGGAGGGCAATACGGAACGCCGTGCTGGATCTCAACGGCCTCGTATCACTAGCAGTCGAAATGACAGGCACCTTATTCGCATGGCTGTAACGGATCGTGCAGCCACGTCTCGATCCCTGAGTGAACAGGTGGGAACGTTTTCAAGACAACAAACATCCGCACCAACAGTTCGGCGACGTTTGCAGCAGCATGAACTATCAGCTCGGAGACCATCGCTGCGGTTACCCTTGACGCTGCATCACAGACAGGAGCGCCTGCGATGGTGTGCTCAACGACGAACGTGTGTGCACGAATGGCAAAACATCATTTTTTTTCGGATGAATCCAGGTTCTGTTTACAGCATCATGGTGGTCGCATCCGTGTTTCGCGACATCGCGGTGAACGCACATTGGAAGCGTGTATTCGTCATCGCCATACTGGCGTATCACCCGGCGTGATGGTATGGGATGCCATTGGTTTCACGTCTCGGTCTCCTCTTGTTCGTATCTACTTTGAACAGTAGACGTTACATTTCAGATGTTTTTCGACCCGTGGCTCTCCCCTTCATTCGGTCCCTGCGAAACCCTACCTTGCAGCAGGAGAATGTACGATCGCATGTTGCAGGTCCTGTACGGGACTTTCCGGATACAGAAAATGTTAGACTGATGCCCTGTCCAGCAGTTTCTCCAGATCTCTCACCAATTGAAAACGTCTGGTCTGTGGCCGAGCAACTGGTTCGTCCCAATACGCCAGTCACTACTCTTGATGAACTGTGGTATCGCGTTGAAGCTGCATGGGCAGCTGTACCTGTATACGCGATCCAAGCTCTGTTTGACTCAATGCCCATGCGTATCAAGGCCGTTATTACGGCCAGAGGTGGTTGTTCTGGGTACTGATTTCTCATGGTCTATGCAACCAAATTGCGTGAAAATGCAATCACATGTCAGTCCTAGTATGATATATTTGTCGAATGAATATCCGTTTATCATCTGGATTTCTTCTAGGTGTAGCAATTTCAATGGCCAGTAGTGTACAAGATGAACGTTGAACTTCACAAATAGAACAAACGAAAATCGCGTTGCTCCTTAATGTACATGCAGTTTGTTTTGTTTCGAGTGGGGTACAAGAAAATACTTCTTGAAGCTTCAACGAACAAACACCTGATTGTAGACTAGTGTAGCCGCCGTTAGGTCTCTAAGTCTGTATAGGCGCCGAGCGAGGTGGCACAGTGGTTAGCACACTAGACTCGCATTCGGGAGGACGACGGTTCATACCCGCGTCCGGCCATTCTGATTTAAGTTTTCCGTGATTTCAATAAATCGCTGCAGGGAAGTGCTGCGATGGTTTCTGTGGCAGGGCACGGCCGACTTCCTTCCCATCCTTCCCTAATCCGATGGCACTAATGATCTTCTGGTTGGTCCACTCGCCCGAATCAACAGCCAACCAATCTGTATGGGCTCTTGTTGTTTCTATTAACGAAGTAACTGGGACGCAGGTGCATGTGTTTGTCTGTGTATTGCTTCACTCTCGCTCCTAGGAGTGAGATTTGAAGCAACAAACACATCTCCAGTCGGCGGCTGCTACGTCCTCTGCTCCAGCTAGGGGGAGATCAAGCAGTACCTCGTCGATGGTGGAAATACCATCATCACCACCACTTAAGATAGCGGAAAGATGTACATGCTCTGCATCGCAAAATGGTGCTCCGAAAGTGAATGATGATCAGCTTCTATGCACAGAGTTTGCTACCTCAGAGCTGAATCTATCTACCGCAGATACGATAGTCATTGGGCTTGCCTAGAAATTGAGATTAAGAAAGCGCCAGTGACATGCGTGCAAAAATTGGAAAGTAGATTAACCATATTCGCTCTCGCCTCGTCACAATCAAGCACTGACCAATGATAACGCCAGACTACGTCAAGTTTAGAGGTACAGATTTGGGCCAAGACAAAACGCGAAACTGAGTCCTTGGATGCACTAAGGTGAGCACGTCTAGAGGGACAGATCGACACCCTAAAATGAGAAAACTACAAAAGCAAGGACCAGACCACAGTTCTAGAGGTTAATAACATCCACAATGCAAGCGATGAGGTAGAGAACCTGCAAGAAGTTTGAAATTTGAAAGTCAATATCTGAAGGAGATTGAATGAACAGTTACCATCGACCTGTGCTGAAGTAGCGACTGCTCCACCAGTGAAGGCAAATCTTAACACTAAAGTAGAAGAAGCCAAGGCAAAGCAGAGTACAGCTCTCTTCATTAAATCTACACAGAACAAAGACGCAAGTGAGGTGTCAAACCATTGACAACATGGATAGATCCAAAGAAAGTGACGCTGAAGATAAGACCAATCAGCAAAACTCAATCCATTGTCATAGTGGAAAAACAGACGCTACAAGATTGTAAAAGATTTTTAGAGGAAAGTCATAACAGTTTAGTAATTAAGTGTGAGACTATTAAAAAGCAGAACACAGCTAGTGGAAATCTATTAGGTGCCAACTACTTATAAGGATGAGTTCCTGAATGAACGTTATGAGTCAAATTTGTCAGAACACATATCAAAATATGAATTTACAGATGCAGTAACACTGAGATTTAAGACCAAGTCATGAGATAATGCTAATGTAAATAACATTTTAAAGGCAATTCCAGAATAACAAACCAATAATTGAGGAAACACAGAGTATTGTTAGGTTTCCGTTCCGTAGAAATCAAAAATTACAATTTAGTCTAACAGTTTTTTAAGTGTTGCTACCAGTGACACAATGTGGAAGGGCAGCAGAATCCCTCACACTATCTGTAGAACTTGTGGAGCAGAAGGACAATACAAAGCGGAATGTCCGCAACCGAAGAAGAAAATAAGATGCGTACACTGTAAGAAACGACGCATGACCTACACCAAAGGCGGAACGACTGTGTCTTACAAGCTCTTATACGATAGAAGGCAAACTGTGGTCTGTAATTGAAGGCGAATTTCATCCAATTGACGTAGTATGTTCTGAATCAAGAATTGGACATTTTTACACGTAGGAAGAAACAAACAAACTGCATCCACAAGATCTAGAAGCTGGTGCTACTCCTTGAATGGCGGCTGCAGCATGGTTTATGGCAGTAGGAGACACTGAAAAGTAAGAATTAAATAACACAGTTAATACACGCCGCGCGGGTTTAGAAGAGCGGTCTAGGGCGCTGCAGTCATTGACTGTGCGGCTAATCTCAGCGGAGGTTCGAGTCCTCCCTCAGGCATGGGTGTGTGTGTGTGTGTGTGTCCTTAGAATAATTTAGGTTAAGTAGTGTGTAAGCTTAGGGACTGATGACCTTAGCAGTTAAGTCCCATAAGATTTCACACATATTTGAACATTTCAGTTAATACACACATAAGTCATCCGGGCCACCTATCTTGATAATATAGATTATCTGTAGCATATGTTACAAGGTGAACTTTGCTGAGGACTACGTTCTAGACTGCATTAATTTTAACGATGGAAGAATTGGAACATGAGCTTATTGAGAAAGAGAGAGGGAGGGAGGGAGACTAAAAACGACTTGCGCGCGCGCACGCACACACACACACACACACACACACACACACACACACACACAATTCACTCAAGAAACACAGTGTAAAATTGCGTCCCGCAACAACATTTACCAAAAGCAACAAAGCACAAAACAATCCATTATATCTCACAAAAGCCCCAACATGCAAAGCATGTGGTAAAACAAAATGCAAACAATACGTAAAATCTGTTCAGTTGTCTCAGAAGGACACTACAACCCAAAGGAATCTCTTTCTGTCATCAATGTGAGGTCCCCACCTCCACCTACAGTAATTCCAACGAAACAGATCGATACCAACGGTGGAGCGTGTAAAGAAAGTACAGAAATAGTATCGTGTGATGAAGTAGAGATATCATCATCAGTCCTAATGAAGGAGGGAAACCTCCTTCAATCCCCAAAGATGCGGCGTAGGATGAAATAGGGATAGCATCACCAACCACCACAGATGCCCCCCGTGGGCATCAACCACCGACAATGTAAACGTAAATCAGAAAAAAGACCAAAGACACTGTAGGCAGTGACAAGAGCAGCAGGGCACAAAAGCTTATGACAAATTAGAAAGCCATAAAAACAAAGTGGTGGAAAAAAGGTAACCCTCACAGTAATTTCTGTAAAGAAGATACAAATGTAGCTGTGCATAAACAAGGGGTAGATAACAAAGGATAACGAGGAAAGTGACATATGAAAGTTATCAAACTTCACTGTCGATGACCATCACATGTTTATTTTTGAGTTCAATGCTACTTGTGACGATCAGCAGACCATTATCATGCCGAAGCCTGACTGACAGACTCAACATTTCAAGTGCTAGGCCACAATACGCTGATAAGACAAACATTATGGTAGCAGTTGTCATGAAAATGCTGTGAGACGAAGCGGGCATTCGATGCACTTTTATAACTTTTCTTGTGTGTTGACCACACTTTTTTGTTTCCAAAAACATCTTATGCGTTTAGATGTTCCGTCATCTTCAAAGGCAGTGTCATATCATTCATACAAAATTGTTCATCAGATACATTGTATTACGTCGACATTCTCAGTCACGATACAAGTGCAAACTGCACATGTCTGGTGGCTGTGAATATTTGCGTGATACAATGTATCTAGCTATCAATTTTGTTTGACTATCAACACTGCCACTGAAAATGACCAAAAGTCAAAAGGCGTAAATTGCTTTTAGAAATAAAAGCTGGTCGTAGGTTGTGTTCCAAAAATGATCAGCATAGAGACCGAAGTGATGACACTTTCTGCAGGACCTGACCATAATTTTGCAGGACAATGCTCAAGCACGTACAACGCAAGCTGTTACTGATTTTTTTGACTGATGTGGCTGCTAAGTGTAATACCACCTATTGCACTCCCCTGACTTAAAGGCTCGATTTCCAAACCTAAGGAAACACTTCACTTCATTCGCTTCAGAACTGCTGCAAATTCGTTGGGCAATAGACCGTGCCGCTCGAACTGTCAACACAACGGTATCCTACGACTTCCACATCGCTGGCAACGGGCTATACACAATCCTGGTGACTACTCTGAAGGTCAGTATAACTTTAAAACGCGTATCTGTTTTGCACGACCTCTAAATAAATACACTACTGGCCATTAAAATTTGAACATCAAGAAGAAATACAGATGATAAACGGGTATTCATTGGACAAATATATTACACTAGAACTGACATGTAATTACATTTTCACGCAATTTGGCTTCATAGATCCTGAGAAATCAGTACCCGGAACAACCACCTCTGGCCGTAATAATGGCCTTGATACGCCTGGGCATTGAATCAAACAGAGCTTGGATGGCGTGTACAGGTACAGATGCCCATGCAGCTTCAACACGATACCACAGTTCATCAAGAGTAGTGACTGGCGTATTGTGACGAGCCAGTTGCTCGGCCACCATTCACCAGACGTTTCCAATTTCTGAGAGATCTGGACAATGTGCTGGAAAGGGCAGCAGTCGAACATTTCTGTATGCAGAAATATAGGGTTTAGCAGGGATCGATGAAGGGTTGAGCCACGAGTCGTAACATATCTGAAACGTAACGTCCACTGTTCATTGTACCGTCAACGCGAATAAGAGATGTCTGAGAGGTGTAACCAATAGCACCCCATACCATCACGCCGGGTGATACGCCAGTATGGCGACGACGAATACACGCTCCCAATGTGCGTCCACCGTGATGTCGCCAAACACGGATGCGACCATCATGATGCTGTAAACAGAACCTGGATTCATTCCATGTAGGCCTTCACGGCCGGCGTCTTTATCAGTAAACTCTTCCGGGCTAAGTTGCGGTGGTCGATCTGTAGAACTTCTTCTCCCTGACGTTTCGTTCTCAACTACGGAGAAAATCTTCCGAGTCGTCGACTCACCTCGGAAGATGTTCTCCGTAGTTGAGAACGAAACGTCAGGGAGAAGAAGTTCTACAGATCGACCACGGCAACTTAGCCCGGAAGAGTTTACTGATAAAGAACCTGGATTCATCAGAAAAAATAACGATTTGCCACTCGTACGCCCAGGTTCATCGTTGAGTAAACCATCGCAGGCGCTCCTGTCTGTGATGCAGCGTCAAGGGTAACCGCAGCCATGGTCTCTGAGCTGATAGTCCATGCTGCTGCAACGTCGTCAAACTGTTCGAGCAGATGGTTGTTGTCTTGCAAACTTCCCCATCTGCTGACTCAGGGATCATACCTGGCTGCACGAGTAGTTACAGCGATGAGGATGAGATGCCTGTCATCTCGACTGCTAGGGATACGAGGTCGTTGGGATCCAGCACGGCGTTCCGTAATACCCTCCTGAACCGACCGATTCCATCCATATTCTGCTAACAGTCATTGGATCTCGACCAACGCGAGCAGCAATTTCGGGATACGATAAACCGCAATCGCGATAGGGTACAATCTGACCTTTATCAAAGTCGGAAACGTGATGATACGCATTTCTCCTCCTTACATGAGGCATCACAACAACGTTTCACCAGGCAACGCCGGTCGACTGCTGTTTGTGCATGAGAAATCGGTTGGAAACTTTCGTCATGTCAGCGCGTTGTATGTGTCGCCACCAGCGCCAGCCTTGTGTGAATGCTCTGAAAAGCTGATCATCTGCATATCACATCATCTTCTTCTTGTCGGTTAAATTTCGCTTCTGTAGCACATCATCTTCGTGGTGTAGCAATTTTAATGGCCAGTAGTGTAGTTGCCATTGTTAAAGTTCTAACCATCTCATACTTCGTCCCAGTTATCGCACAACTCTTAGTCACACCCTGTGTGGTGCTTCGAGCACTACAGATGCAAGTGTGTACGCGATTTAATGAAACCGAAATAGCCAAGAATTTTCGAGGAACATGCAATTAAATCCAGTTCGAGTCAAGATCTACAGAGCGATAGCAAGTCATACAGGCTGAATAGTTAACCCGTGTCGGAGTAGGGGGACGCAGCCGCTCGTGGAGAGGGCTAGATCGGCGGCGGTCGCGACTTGTGAGGGAATACTAATGAGGCGCGCATTCCGGCAGGCAGCCCCGGGTCGGGGTTCGCCGAGCTGAGCTGTTCGGCGCTGTGCGGCGCGGCCAAACACGCCGCAGGTGTTTGCGCACCAAGTTACCTGCTGTTTGCTCATCACCTCAGCTCAGCGCGGCCGTGACCGGCTGAAGCGTCGCCGGCGGCAGCGGCGCTGCTGTGCCGTCGATGTCTGCGCGTTTCGCTACCCGTCGCCTCCAGGGGCCAGCCGGGCACCTCTGTACCTGTGTGGAAGCTGTAACCACGGCTCGGTGCCACCAGTATCTGATGGCCGCGTGCGCAGAGTGGCCGTGGGCAGTACTAGGACGCTCTGGTACGGAATGGACTCAGGCGAGTGCTTCCTTAACTGATTCGAAGGTACTCGGTTTAGTACCGCACTATGCGTGACCAGGCAGAAATAATGCACGAGGGAAAATCGACATAAAAAAGATTTCGCTAAGTTCTTGGGTGTTCACTTAGGGTGTAGCAGGAGGAAAGGTATGGCAGGAGCGATCATCCGAAACAAAAACATGGGCTCTGAAACGGCTACCTCAACAGCTATGAACACTGCTTCATCCTCGATAATGTGAAAAATATCTCGTCCGCAGCAAAGTGCTGTAAACATGGGCCCTCAATTCCATACCTTGAGAGCTGTGAGCACTTTTTTATCTTCACTGTTCTGAAACACATCTCTTCTACTGAACAAGGGTACTGTATCATTGTTTACTCATATTTACTATTAAAACAGTCTTGATCACGATTTATTTTTCAAGGTGACCGGTTTCGACCACTACTGTGGTCATCTTCAGGCTATTGAGTAGGAACCTATTTCTGTTGGAGAATCACTACTGTAGTGATTCACTACTGTAGTGATTCTCCAACAGAAAGAGGTTCCTATTCAATGGTCTGAAGATGACCAAAGTAGTGGTCGAAACCGGTCACCTTGATAAATAAATCGTGATCAGACCATTGAGTAGGAACCTCTTTCTGTTGGAGAATCACTACTGTAGTAATTATCCAACAGAAAGAGGTTCCTACTCAATGGTCTGAAGATGACCACAGTAGTGGTCTAAACCGGTCACCTCGATAAATAAATCGTGATCAAAACTGCCCTTAATAGTAATTTTTTTTTGTAATAGTGATTTTCTAACAGAAAGAGGTTCCTACTCAATGGTCTGAAGATGACCACAGCAGTGGTCGAAACCGGTCACCTTGATAAATAAATCGTGATCAAGACTGTTTTTAATAGTAAATATTCGTAAGACATTGATCACTGCCACTCCCATAATGTATTAAAAAGTAATAGTTTACTCATATTTACGACAACATTTTTCTTGTTTTGGTCCATACTACCTTCCCCTAAAATATGAAAGGCAAAGAGCGATTCACACTATCACACAGTCTCTTCAGCTAGCGCTTTACAGCCTACGTTTAGTAGACTTTTGCTTCGAATGGTCGTTACTGTCACATTCAGCAATATTCACTACGAGGGCGTGCTGCAAAATAATGACTCTGAATCTTTTTTCTGGAAGCTCTTAAAGTTTTTTTTAAATAAAACAAACTTTATTAACTTTCTGCATCTCTATTCTTCGTGTCTACACATTTACTTCTTAGCTTCTGGCGGTAAACACATTGCTCCCAACGAGAGACCAGTTTGTTGATACCGGACCCACAACATCACCTTAGCTTGCACCGTTTCATCACCATTAGACTGAAATCTTTGGCGGCGTTCTTTCAGTAATGGAAACAGATAAAAATCAGAGGGGCCAGTTTGGAACAGGATGGAGGATGATCGATGAAAGTTTTAATGGTACTTGAATTACGTAACCATTACGGCACCTCTCCTCAACCTCTCGATACCAGCAATATTCTACTATGTTTCTATAAAATAGTTAACATATTTCTGTGACAATCTTCAGATTTGATTTCATTAATGTAGAGGTACTTTGATACATCAATATCTATATATTGCAATGATATTATTCTTATGTGTATTCTTTCTTTTGTCACTATGATCTTTGACGTACTTGTAACTCTGATTTTTGAGCGCGTAAGCGGTTATTAGAGAGTCAAGCTTTCGTCGTCATGTTAAAAAGACGCAAATTGTAGTCAGTTTATGAAATCTGAACTTTAACAGTGAGGAAGATATTTTCAAGTATGTTTTATATTGTGAAGTGATATTTTGGAACGAGTTACGTGATATTGCAACAAAAGTAATAAAAAAGAAGTGTAACTTAAATTCGGAGTGCTGATTACTTTTTTACATCACCATTGTCCTAACTTGCAAAAGTTTAATCTTCATGAATGGTTTATGAAACACATCTATAAAACTTTTGAATATCGCAGAATAACACCTAGGCCTCTTTGCATCCGAGCTTGGAATCATAACTACCTAGATTTTCGACGACTGAGCCATGAGTTCACAAAGAGGCCAGCGTGGGAAACACGAAAGGATGAGTGCCTAGATTATCCATTATTTCAAGAAATGACTTTATTAACTGTGCTCTAATGACACCTGCCACATAATATAACTTTGTTGTTGCCTGAAAATGCAATATTTAGCAGCGTGAGCAACACTACAGTCATAATTATTTTTTGACCTTTGTTGTGGTAGGGTTGTTAGACCATGAACCAAATGCGCTGGCTTTTTGCTGATGTCACAGCTCTCGCGTTTGGTCTGCAAGTGTTATCCAATACATATGACATGTAATACCTCAGTTGATAAGGACAATAGAATAAAGAATTCGGATGTATCTCTCCTGGGAAACCTTGCACTGATAAGCCACTTTTGTGTTACTTAAAAGTCGCTATATAGCACTACCGCTAGGCGCTGTTTATACGCATTCAACCACCATTAATGTTCGACACGGTGACTATAAATAGACGTAATGCCTAGAAACTTGTAGTAGCAACAATATAATCACGACAGGGGGCGATGCATCCTCGGCAACGTGCTCCCACGCTGGCCACCGGGGTAGTGAAGAGTTCTTGTGCTAGTGCGTTTCATTCCTCCACCAGCGCAGTTCAAACTGCTGGAATTTCTTTTGAGGATTGATGCAGCAATTTTCCTGAACGCATCCCACACGTACTCGATGGGATTTAAATCATGTAAGAGACAGACCAGTCCATTCGCTGAATACCCTCGCGTTACAAGAGCTCCTCCACCATCGATAATCATATAAATGAAGTCAGGGCCGAATGCACTCCTGATAAGGCGCCCCATGGACAACGCGTACAGTGTCACAATAACTGTGACTGGTAAGTGTACCGTGTTAAAAGATTTAGAGGTCAGTGCGCCCATGCATCCCCATACCATACCAGCTGGTCAACCAAAATGACCATGAAGACAATGCTAGACTTTTCCTCATATGGCAAGAAGTAGGAACTCGTAATGCACTAGGAACTCGTAATGCACTTACGGATATTGTCGAACTTGATTGGGACGCGCTGAGAAGAGGTGACGCGGCACGTCCACATTCACCGAGGACCATCCAACAGTCTGTTAATCTCTCTGGCGGGGCACTGGAACACTAGAAAACAAGAACTTCTTTCCAAGCTCGTGGTGAGCATGGATCGCTTTGCAGATCATATATTGCTCCCCGTGGTGATCACACACACTGTTTTGCAATATGACATGCCATTTGAAATGTGCGGGAAACAATTAAGAATTGCGAAGACTTCAGTATGATTAGAAGTACTATTTCTGTTAGTCTCATTGCGCATTTGTTTCAGTTACTTTCTATACTATACCGTAGCCGTTATTTCTATGTTTATTGGGGGTGCTGACATCGAAGTTTACAGATATTCTGCGTAAACATTTATGTTGGCCACTGATGCGTTGTAGCCCCTTCAGCATCAACTACGTCCTGAAGGTGGCGCACAGAGGCGTCGATACTGATAGCTACACAATAAATAAGACCATAAGGATGGATCTAGGCGTCTCATTTTCTTACAGTTTGAAAGTTTTACCCTTTTTACTGCCCTATACAAGGTTGGCATGCAACAACTGGACTTCTCGACCTGAAAGAAGGGTTCAACATTGTAAAATGGTGCCAGATGTTCGAAACTCTGAGAGAAACAGAGGTATAGGGAAAGACGGATAGTGTTTAATATGTACAAAACCTAAGAGTGATTAATAAGAGTAGACGTTCAAGAACGAAGTGCTCGGATTGAAAAGGGTTAAGACAGGGATGTAGTCTTTTGCTTCTCCTTTTCAATCTGCAAATCGACGAAGCAATAATGGAAATAAAAGGAAGGTTCTAGAGCGGAATTAAAATTCGAGGTGAAACAACATCAATGATAAGATCCGCTGATGAAAATTCCATCTTCAATGTAAGTGAAGTTGAATTACTCAATCTGTTGAACGCAATGAACAGTATAAAGAATACAGACACTGAGTAAATCGAAGAAAAACGAAAGTAATGAGGGGTAGTAGAAACCAGAAAATGGAGAAATCTATCACCAGTATTGGTGAAGTGACGGAATTTTTCTAGTTATCCAGCAGAAAAATCCATGTCGGATGAAGGAAGGAGGACATAAAACACACACGCAGGGGAAAAATGGAATTTATTGACCAAGATAAGTCTACTGATTTCAAACATAGGCCTTAATCTCAGGGAGCAATTTCTGAGAATGTACGTTTGGAGCACAGCGTTGTATGGTAGTGAAACGTGGATTGCGGGAAAACTGGAACAGAAGAGATTTGAAGCATTTGACATGTGGTGCTACAGAAGTTGAAAATTAGGCAGACTGATAAGGTATGCAATGAGATGGTTCTCCTCGGAGTCATCGAGGAAAGGAATGTAAGGAAAACTGAGAAGAAGAAAGAACAGGATGCTAGGACGTCTGTTAAGACATCAGGGAATAAATCCATGCTACCAGGGGCAATTGTAGAGGGTAAAAACTGTAGAGGAAGCCAGAGAGAGGAATACGCCCAGTAAATAATTGAAGACGTATGTTGCAAGTGCTACCCTGAAATTAAGGAGAAATTCATGGCGGGCTGCATCACATCAGTCAGAAAGATAATGATTCCAACGAAAAAATTGTTTCCTGGGCGAACAAAGAAGCAGCGCTTTGATAAGGAATCCCGTAGTGACGTAATAAGACGTACTGGATGGCGTCTATTCTGTGTAGTGGAAAGCTATACTATTGGGGCAATGGGACTTGACCATCTGAGAGAGGGGAAAGTTGAGTTACAAGATTACGTACAGAAGCCCGGCTGCATTTTTATTGGTAGTTCTAGTTCTTCGAAAGTACTCCGTGTGGAATGTTTTGGGAAATGATAGCGAAGAGACTGAGGAAGATATTCGGGCTTAGGCTGCGAGGCGAGTCTGATCAGATATTCTTGTGAGACATGACTTCTGTTAGGTCGTTGATTGGAGCATGATCTGGAGACAAGAGAGGGTGCTACAGTTAATTCAGAGGTTCTCCGATCGCAGCACTGCTTACTCCCACAGGTGCACCGTAAGCATTTTGCAGCTCCAGGGCACTAGCAACTTTTAAGGTGAATCCTCAGCATAAACAACGTTCTCTTTCAAACAAGAGCTGTCGCTGTTCAGTTTATGTATATTGTGCTAGCTCGCAGATTAATGGCTAAAGCTGAAGGTGTAGCGTAAATTATTCCACCCGTTCCCCAACTTGGTTGACAGCAGATCTGTATGTACATTATTTCGTTAAACAGTCGCTTGAATTTAATTAATGTGTTTATGTCTCATTTCACTTTTTTATTTTAGTAAATCTATCGTTATCTCTTATTTAAGTGAATACGTATTTTGACTTTTCATTAATTTTTTTCGTTGATAGGGGAGATAATAGAAATGATTTTGAAGCGTATTGCTGTGTGTAACGTCCTTTGGATCCGCGGTCTTGGCTAACACAGCGGTAGAGCAATGAGATTGTTATTTCTTATGTATCGGTATCGACGTTACAAACAGAACATTTATGAACTGAACCGGCGACTCGTGCGAGATATTTACTTCATCGAATGTCGTAATTAAATAGTTTATAATAGATGGTTTATCAATTGCTATTTAAATATTAATGATAAGTTCAAATTAGTTCCAGTGACACCAAATTCCCTGTAGACTGGTCGTAATCTCAAATCTATAATCAGTCGTAACAGTGTTATTAATTCCTGACGTCAAGAAGTTTATATATAAGCGCCGAGCGCTTCAGTCAAATAATATCGCAGCACGTTATCTCTATAAATAATATTGTAAAACTTGAATGATAAGTGCGTAAATTGACACGATATGCTGGTTTAGTACACAATATTAGTCACTTCCTAACAGAGCCGTAAGGAAGAAACTTTCCCAGGTGTTGGGGGGAATTATAAATTATATGCTTCGTAGCTATCGCTATGTTCCGTAGTCCATTAGTTATTACGAGTGAAACTGTCTATCTGTGTTCACTTCCTAAATAGTATTAACTTCAGGTTATCTAATTAAAAGTCACTTCTGTCTAATATATGCAAGTCCTCTATCTGTATTCTAAATAACGTAATGTTTGAAGTCAAAGTATCGTTTCACTGCGTCATAGTAGATCGCAATAATCAATTCTGAAAAAACAATCTATTTGCGCCTACATATACGAGCATTCGAAAGTATGACCTGTTTCGGCAAACTCTTGTAACATAGTGACAATGGATTGAATTATCCTTATACATTACTCACGAATCTCAAAGAGTACTCACACGGAGTATTCTTTGGGAACGTTGTTTCTACTTTGCGAATTTTGATTATAATGATTTTACGATTTACTATGATTTTGATTTTACTGGAATCCAATCTTTCTTTCGTATGTTAATACATTACTAAGTATTAGATTCTAGATTCAATTACTGGTTAATATCCAACTAATAGTGTTAACTGGAAATTTGTTTGCTTGTTCAATTTTCATGGAATTTGGAACTTGTTTTGGGGAAATCTTTGGGAATTTTGGAGCTAATTTTTTATTTTCATTTCTTGTCCGAGGAAGTGGCATTACAACTGTCAACTTCATTTTCACTGATAGGGCCCCAAATCAGTCATTGGCTTTCAAATCATACTCTGCACACAGTTATGTACCTGAGAAGTGATTTTGTACAATATAATATTACAGGGAAATGTTTATTATACGTAAGTTCATGCTACCTCCCTAGCGTTACACGTTGTATAAAAATTGTCGTTAAGTGTCAGGATTTCTGTTTTTTTGTTTTGTTTTTCGTTTTTTTTTTTTTTTGTTTTGTGGTGGAGTCGGGCCAACAATGCAGGTTATGTCGTGTATAAATCAAAGCCTGGCAGAATTGGGTTTCGTTATGTAGATCTGATTTGCTAAATAGTTTCAATTTAATTACTAATAAGTTTTCTTATATAACCAGTTTGTGAGTATTTAGATCCGCGGTAGTCATAGTTTCTGTCATGAATTTAAGAAACCATAAGTTTCGCTTTCAACTGAACATTTTCATCTGTGTGTTGGTCTGTGCTTTCTGCACCGTATGTTGTTGTTCATGGCATCAATAACAGCATTGTTCATTTATATCTTGAGGTATACATGTGTCAGTATAGTGTATGGTTTTTGCAAGAATAGTATGCAACTGATTCCATTCTTATAATGGTATGTTAGAGGCCCAAATGAATGACAATTTAAGTAAAACATGGTTAGAGCTCTTAGAGAATTACATTGATATTTCGACAGTAGGGAACAGAATAAAATAGGATGGTAGATGAGTCGGGTAACGGACTGACCAAATCTCATACGGAACAATCAGACGGAAGTGGTGACAGTACGGATAAAGCAGCACCAGATAGTAAGGAACTGAACGCTATGTCTGATGACTGTTAAGATGAAGGAGAAGCAGATTTCTGACATGTTGGCTGTAGTTACAATCAGCAAGGAATAATGAGAAGTCAGTTTCTCCAACGAATCACCGCGCCACAATGAGTTCACCTGCGACTGAGCCAGGAGTATTAACAGGTATGAACACGACATGGACGCAGTCTTATAATTTTTAAAGCAAACAAATTAGAGATGGCAAAAATAAGGAAAGATAAGACAGATAGAAAGTACGAAAAGAAAGAAATTCGAGAAACAATTGAAGAAAAACGTAAAACAGGAGTCAAAGATGAGATGTCAGGTGTTAAGATGTCCTCCGAGTCAAACCAAATAGCATTCGACCAAAAACAGACGGGAAAACGAAGAAAGAGGAGTTGGTAGCGAATAATGACTCAAAGAATTCAAAGAAGACAATTACTCAAACTTAGACCATTCTAGTCACAATACTAGAACATGGAGAGGAAGCAGTAAAATAAACACGTGAAGAAGCATAAAAAAATCTGACGACGATAGATCAATGAAAATAGCAGTGGAAAGGCCTGTCAGAGTCGCCAGGGGTCCACTCATGCATTAGTACACAGCAAACAGAAATAATTAATGATAAAGATGTATGAAAAACAAGGGATCATTTAAAGCATGTGAAAAGTCAATGAATTTGAAAGAAGACAATAACCTGCACATACAGTATGTCGATCGGCTATTGCATATCCCTGGATTTACTCTTTTCGTGTAATAAATCAATCGTAATCTTGAATTTCATCTGTTACTAAAGTCAGTAGCAAACCTTGATTCTTGTTTGTTCCTGTGGGAGTTAACAGATGCTGTTTTGAAGTTTTGTACAGAATGTCAACTTCAAATTCACTGCTGGGGTCCTAAATCATTCTTTTGCGATTAAATCGTCCATTGAATATTGTACCACAGTAGAGTATTTGAGACGTAGTTCTGTGACATAGGATGTTTTGGGGCAGAAGTTAGCTACAAGTAACCACACATTACCTTCCAACACTTCGTAATCTCTACATCGAGTTTCTGAGCTCACAAATATCACATTCAACTGCCTGCTTGCATAATGCATCTTTCAGCAGTTGTTGTGATAAATGGAATCAATCTTCCACGCACGGTTTTTGAGCTCACAAATCAAGTGTAATTATCGCTGACAAATAATTCGAAGCTCCTGGAAGTTCTGTCACATGAACATACAAGTTGGTACTGTGACACATATGGCACGTGTCATTGTGTGAAGGTAGTATGAGAAGCAGACCTTCACTAAGTACCACAGGAACTAGGATGCACTCAAAATCAGCTTATATTATGAAGAAACATCGGTCCCGGTGGTGAGCATTCTTAGACTTAACGAACTTTTTATCCTGGGTAGGCATTTCCACATGCACTGGTTCCTGAATAAAGTTGTCAACTAGATGCCCTTCGACGTACTCACTATTCGGGAAAGAGTTCAGGCATTTATAGCCAAAATACTGTTTATGTTCCTACTTGCTTTTACAGCTTTTATTTCTTCTTGTTTTTGGTAGGCCGGCAACATTTTCATTTCTCGTAAGGTTACATAGTAATACCATTAGTCACCTGTTTGCCATTTAAAGTTTTACGTTTATGATACTGTTCTGGAATATATGTTAAGAAAACGTGGCTATAGAAAGGTGTTCCCCAAACCAGAATGAGATGAATACCAGTAATGTATCCGTTATTCAAATAACAAGCGCCTTCTAGCTTCTGTAGTGACAACGATGCCTTTCTTACTGCAAGATTATGCTGAAAAGTAATTCGCCTGAATTTTTTATTCTGTTTTCCATATTGGTTGAGATATTACATCTATAGCATATTAAGCGGTTGACTTTCTCACACTCAGTTGTAACCCTCTACTGACAGAGGATTCCACATTGTAGCATATGGCATGGCGGTTTGTAATGTAACTATGTCGCTGCATGAGAAACAGCATGCTGTAATCGAATTTCTCATGGCAGAAAATGTTACTCTAACTGAAATCCATGCAAAGATGAAAGCTGTGATGTTTCTGTCGATATCAGTAATGTATGACATTCCATTGCTTATATCCATAATGACGAAAGCAGTGGTACTAACCTCAACATATCTGACAGAGCTCAGAGTGGACGACTGCCTACAGCAACCAACGAGACACATAAGAATGGGGTTGATGAACTCATAGAAGCAAATCGTCGGATAACACAGACACAACTCTCAGGTAAATGTGGAATATCACAGGAGTATGTACTCGTCATCACAGCATAAAAGCAGCACTGAAAATTATGAGCACAGTGAGTGCCTTGAATGGTCATTCCTGAGATGAAACAGAGGAGATTGGACACTTGTCAACTATTCCATTTGCATTTTGAGCATCAGGGTGGTGGTTCCTTGACAACACCTGACAGCTTGTCAAAACTGTGTTTACCACGTTGTCCCTAAAAACAATCTTTGGCAAAACTTAAAGAACATCTCTGAGGACTTAAGTAGTGCTGAACAGTGCAAGCAGAGGTGAGGTTGTGGTTTCATCTACATAGTCGAACTTCCTACAGTGATGCCATGAATAAACCTGTCTCTCACTGGCAGAAATTTATTCACCGCCAGGGTGACCAAGTTGAAATATAAGTATGTAGACATGATGAACAAAGATTCAGAATGTTAATAAAGTTTGTTTTAGAAGGCTTTTAAGAGTTTTCGGGCAACAGTTTTGGAAGTATTACTATTCAGCACGTCCTGCATTCATAGTACAGTGTACGCAGCAGAGTATCAAGCTTTATGCTCATACAACGGTATTCTCAGTTACTTGAAATCATATATCAGGGATAATATTAATAGACTTTCGTCTCTGATCTCGATTGTTTTCCTCTCTGAGCTCGATAAACTGGCATTGGAAGTTTATCGCATTTACAGCAACAACATTCACGTGAACAACCTGCTAAGGAATGATGCAATATACGAGCGGGCAACTGACTGTCATATTTGTGGGTTACCGTTAGACAGAAGAGCGACAACAGTCATCTAATGCAGAAGTTCTGCAGAACCGCTCACAGTGCATGCAGCTTGAAGCACAGAAGTACCATCACCCACATCTGTGATAACATTAGCAAGTACGATACGCACTTCCAGACTGAGCACTTGGGTGATTTTGGTTTGAAGGAAAGAATGTCGGTGTCATACCTGATGCGGTTGAAAAGTACGTTTCATATTCCAAGCGAACCACACGCACAAATCCCTGCTTTCTGAATTCGATACTCACGCATACATCTCTTCATAAACTTGCTTAGACGATGTATTAGGAGGATATACACGCTACCAGAGCTGCATGCCCCAGTGACGCAAAGTTTAGCTTGTGACGAAGAACGTGTCTTTTCTTAGGAATATTTGGACTCAGAGGAGAGATTACAAGCAACAACGTTGCCTTACATAACTGCAGTCTCCAGTAAACTAGCAGACACTCCAGAACAAATGCGGAGTGAGCTCTCACTTTTGGCAGGATTTTAACATCCTTGCTTCTTTCTTTTGAGTCATCAGTCTTCTGACAGGTTTGATGAAACCTGTCGATAATTCCTATCTTATTTTAAGCTTTTCGTCTCACAAGGAAATCCTTATGTGCGACCGAACGAGGTGCCGCTGTCGTTAGCACAATGAACTCGCATTCGGGAGGACGACGGTTCAAACCCCCTTCCGACCATCTTGATTTAGGTTTTCCGTGACTTCCCTAAATCGCTTCAGGCAAATGATGGGATGTTTCCTTTGAAAGTGTACCACTGACTTCCTTTCCCAACCTTCAATAATCCGCAGGGACCGATGATCTCGCTGTTTGATCACCTGCCCCGAATAAACAAAGCAACCTTGTGTGCCAGGTCGCAAGTTCAGTCTTCAGTAACCCTCAACTGAAAGTGTTGTGTTAACAATTATGACACGAAAAATATTAACTGCTAATGGCTCATCATGTCATCAGGAGGCAAAGAGGAGCAGAATCAACCTTCTAATGGATAAATATATTACACTTCACAAAATGGAAATCGTCGACGTTCAAGATATGTTCAAAACAAGCAATTAACATGCACAATGAACGCCGAATGAAAGTGGCGCCACAGTGATCACAAATGTTCGCACCATGAAGATACACTGAGAATTCCTTGGGTGTTAGAAACCGTGCACGACGTTCGGCTAAGTACCCACTCTTAAAGAATGCATTTAGAACCGTATTGGTGTGACGAGAACTGATGGAATCTGATGGCAAGTAAGGAAATGCGGAACAGTTTGTCATGGAGTTTATAATGAAACTGGCTATCTTTTAAGGCTTAGCTGCAGATGGTGCAATAATATGTTTTATATGCATGGAAAAAAGGAACATCCAGATGCTTAATTTGTCCTGTGGCATCAGGTGGTATGAACTGCGGTGTCACACACTTTTCAGAAGGTATGGTTTGTTCTATATGAGTATGAGTTTTATACGCAGGTCAGTAATCAGTCAGAAGCAAATAATTTTGACCAGGTATTAGCCAATAGCAGTGCTCATACCATAGTTGCAGTTCTCTTATGCCAACGTTCCCAGTCCAGCTTGCTGTGACGTAAATATTCCCTACTGCCTTTCCAAGATAACGCACGCGAGAAAGAATCGTAGGGGGTAGAGCAACTCCAACGTGTTGCAGCAAAGTAAATAGCTTTCTAGCCACGTTAGCATGCAGATTAACACTCGGCATAGTGCATTAAGGTACTGATGTTAGTTGATATTGATATTTACCTCGGGTACCTCTAATTTCCCGGACGCCTTTCATATGCATTTCCTCTTCAAATCCCAATTGGTCGGAGTTGAGCAACAATTACTTACGGAACGATAGGATAACTTTGTTTATCTAATATATAAATTTTCGAACCTATTCTACAACTTGCTGTGCATCTTCAAGTTGATGCTTTGTTTGAAAATTTTATCTTACATTTTCCAGTTCAGTAGCACTGTTTGAAGCTGTGCAGCCATGTACTGTTTTCCTTGAAATCGTTGTAATCTAAGTCATTCGCAATAAGAAGTGCGTAGTGTAGGAAGTCACTACCACGCATATCCCCTAAATTTAGTCGAACGTAATTGAAACGCGCAAACACTAATTTTTGTAACAAGTGCGTCTTGTCCTCCCTTGAATATGCGAAGCTTTAATTGTGTACTGCACGGTCCTATTGCTGCGGACTTCTTTGCAATTTCTTCCTAATTTTCTCTACTGTGCTGTGGGTGACCTTTCACGTACTTAATTACGTTTAGTAACTGGTTCTTGGACAACGATTGTTCTTTACTACGTTTCACAGGAGACGGGATTTGTGGCTCCCTGTCCGACTAGAACGATGAACAACATGGCTCGACACGTGTTTCATCTTCAGTATTAAACACATACCGTCATCACAGTACTCGTTATCTACATTGTCCAAACAGCTGAGCGTGTACAACACAGCATATGCAACTGACTCATCTTGCAGAAACGTTAATTTTTCATCTGCCATTTCATTCTCGCTCTCCGAAATTTCTTGGTTCTGCCAAATTCAGTGTGTTCCTTCCCAGAAAAATGTCAGTTTCGCAACTATTGTTGCAGATAAAATGCAATATTTCCTTTCTTTAAAGTCTCCTTTGCTCTGCTTTGTCTCAACACCACTAGCTCTGTAACACTGTTGTGAGTTACTTGTAGGCTAAGCAGTTGAACTACACTCCATATCCTCATGGTGCGCTCACCATTGGCAGCCCCTAGTTCCGCCCCCCTGATGCCATTAGCAGCCAATATTGTGGTTGCATGGTAGACAATAAGTGAGGCGTCGAATGCCGTAAAAATCATTGGCTTTTGCGACGTCAAACTCAAGGTGTTCCTTGTCGGAGTAGCACTTGTAGCCTATGTCCTCGATAGGTGAATTCCAATCTCTGACTGGCTCTACGGTTTTCACTCTCTACAGCTCTGTCTAGTACCATGGAAGTTACTCCCTGCCCTCTAGGCTGACGTCCCAGTATCCCGTCACTTTTCCTTTTCAGTGTCTTCCGAATACTTCTTTCCTCGCCGGTCTGCGGACAACCTCCTCTTTCCCTATCTTACAGTCTGCATAATGTTTAGCGTGGTTCCGTAGTGCCACATCACGAATGCTTGGATTGGCTTCTGTTCTGGTTATCACACAGTCCATGTTTCACTAGCATGCAATGCTAAGCTTTCAGGAAAATTTTCCCCGTATTAAGGCCTATTTTTGATACCAGTACACTTCTCTTAGCCAGAAATGCCCTTTTTGCAGTGCTGGGCTTCTGTTTGTGTTCTCCTTACTCTATTTGTCACGGGTTATTTTCCTGCTTAAGGGTAATTCTCATGTTAAGTTTTTCAATGTTTTCATTTTTGCTGTTTCTCATTACTTCCGTCTTCCTTCGATTTAATCTTAACCTATACTTTTTATTCATTAGAGTGTGCACTTCATTGAGCAGAGTCTACATATCTTCTTCGCTTTGACTGAGGATGACAATGTCACCAACGAACAATGATATTCCTTCGCCTTGAATTATAATCTCACTATTCAGCCTTTGTTTTATTTTCGTTATTGCTTCTTCGATGTATAGACGGAACAATAAGGACATCCCTATGTTCCACCCTTTTTATTCCGGGCACTTCATTCTTGCTCTTCTTGTACGGATTATATATTAACTGTCTTTCCATGTCCGCAAATCCTGTGAAAGTGGTTCTGTTTATCTTCAATCTCACTTCCGTGATCGATTGCAACTAGAGAATTGTCTCTCTGGTGCCTTTATATTTCCTAAACCCAAACAGGTCGTCGTCTAACCTCTGTTTCAAATGCTACTCGGAATAAATAGGGAGAAGCCACGTACATACAGCTGTTTGCCATTTTGTTTGTGGTGTACTTGGTGCACTAGTTCGAAATTTTTGATACCTGTTTAAGCAAACTGCTGCGTTTGGCATCAATATGATTTCCTAAAGTTCGCAAATTTCTTCATTTACTTTGACTTCGGTAATGAGATGACAATCATTTTACGGGAAAGACAGTCGTGACTGCCATCTTTCTTAAAAATCGGCCCTCAGATCAATTATGTACTAATTATTACACTTACAACAGAATTCAGCAGTTCCTAAATCTACTTCACTGGCTCCAGCCATGTTTTCGACTTAAAATTATTATTTGAATGACTGATAAGTTGCTGGTAATCACTTCCTCCTGTTTGGATGAACGCCATTTCATGAGTCAGAGTAACTTACTCGCCATATATACCAGAACAGTGTCAGAAACATGTAAAAAAAGAGACAACAAACATGTGACTGAAGAAGATACTATGAGTATCCTACGAGAAACACAACTATTGGCTGGTTACCAAAAACTAGATGTAATAACAACTATACGTGTTTTCCAGTTCTGATATAACTAGTCATACTATACTGGGCACGGTAATACTGTTTAAAGATAAATCAAGCTGGGATTATGCATTATTCATCACGTAAATTAAACATTTTCTGCGAAGTAATCATTTAGCAACGGCAATTACGCCCAAATATCAATCGAATGTTGCAGAAGGATATAAGTACGGAACTTGTATTACGTGCATGAGAATTTAATGGAAAAAGAGAATGAAATTGGACTTGGCTGCCGTTGTTGCACATCGTAATGTCAGTGTTGCAAATTTGTATTTGACGTCATACATTTTTAGATTACTAAAAAGCTTTCAAACTAAACTTGACGTGCGAGTAACTAACATTAACAAGCTATGATGGCTTTCATTCTTCTATTTTGTAGTGAACTCATTTTAATTGCAATTAACTGCCGACTTCGACGAATTATTCGTATGAAAAAGAGAAACACCGATCATATAATAGTAATTGGAGTATCATTAATTTGAACAGTTTATTACTTTACCTATGCGAACGGTGGCAGAGAGTTAAATATGGACTTCAGCTTTTACTGGAAAAAGTATTTTTGATCATACTGTGTTGAACAAACAAATAATGAAAAGCGCAGTCCCGTTAAGCTAAGCGTGAACAGAAACTAATGGGTTTTATACCCCTCCAGCAGACGATACGAGCAACGAAATTCAATCTCTCTTCGTTACTACCAAAAATATATAAAAATACATGCCACAAGCTTAGAAACTTTTCGTTTATTGGAGCAGCTGGAATTAGCTTTAAATTCAATTACAATTTACTGCATCCCGATATCCGATACCGGCGAACAATTTTCGACTGTTTAACTCCCTGAGTTACATAACAGTACAGCTGACACTGTAAGGTTTATTTAGAAATTGATTTCCCACAACAACGGAAGCTATACATCTAGTGCGTATTCTACACAGTGCCATTGTCTTTAATACTTCAAATGTTTTCAGGCTGTAGTCACAATATCAGATAAAAATAGGGTTACATGAGTCAGTATTTAGTTTCCGTCAATATGTAGTTATGACTTAAAACATACATAAAAATACTCCGAGGACACATACATAAAAATATAAATAAATAATTATACGCATCATTGTCGTGCGCAAGTATATAAAAAATGAAATAGGGTATGATTCAAAAGTTAGCTCTATGTCGAAACCTTATCTATTGAATTAACAAATGCGTTACGTAGTAAAAATCGAACTTAACATCAAAATGTCCTTCTAAAATACGCGATTAGTTTACTAGTACAAATATATTCAGAGGCCTGATTTATAAATGGTACCTCTTTAATCAACAAACTCTTTTGAGGGACTTTTAGGAGAAGATTTGCTCATTTCCAGTTACACGTTTTACGCTGACCAAGGATCAAGAAGATTAAGTTGTTAGAGAAGTAAGTGCGAATTTTGTTTTAAAGTAATGCTTTGGTCCACAACGTTAAAAATTCCGTCTTTGAGAGAGATGTAGACAAGGTTAAATGCCTCAGTGGTGGCGATGTCTTTAGCGACGGGATACAACTTGAGGTAGGTCAGTGTTTCACAAGGAGACTAGTCGAAACTTTGCCAAAAAAAAAAACCCCTATCTACGTACTCCACTTCCTCTTCTGCTTGGTATTTTTCTTCGTTAGTGTTTGTCTTGCAATGTAGTATGGTCCGCCCGTTTATCTCTCTATCCTCACTTGGCGCAAAGTTTTTTGGAGACGCTCTCTAGTGGTGAATACTGATCGTCTAGCCAACGGTACCTCTTTACCCAACATGTCGCTTATTATCGAATTTCAACGAAAAATCCATTTGCCATTATTTTTTGACGTGCCTAACATGACATGTCTACATCACTGTAGAAGAAACGTTTTTCTTATCAACGATAAGTGCCACTCTGCATCACCTTGAAAATTGCGTCACTGGTCACATGGCTGTAACCATGATCATGAAGCATTATGGAGTCTGCTTTCTTCTCTTAAACGCCAAAATTCTTTACTGTAGACTACAGCTGGATGGCCTAAAGGGTGGAGACTGGTACATTTTATCTCGAAACGGTCACTGATGTTGTCACAAAGCACACCAGTCCCTGGCGATCATTTAAACCATCTATTACTAACGCAATTTCAGATGTTAGGAACATATATGGGAGTTGGGTGGGAGCTAGCGATCAAACATTTCCCTTTCCGGTCGTGGCTTCAGCGTATATGCCACGGAGCGTGATTCCAATGCGAGTATACAAGCACCGACATACAGGCAAGGGATTAGTTTGGCATTCGTGGGGCATTCATATTTTCGATTGGCGTGTGGAAAATGCAGAAACTTCAACTATGACGCCGTTATTTACAGTTGTGTGGAAACAGGGCCAACGTGCTATATTTCTTTTCTTGGCTTCCGAAGGGGGAACACCGACAGAAACTCGTCGGAGAATGAATCGCAGATGTAGTAAAGCAGAAGTAACGCCAATTAAATTGGGACACAGTCGAGATCCCGCCCCTTAATCTAGATCTCTTCCATAGTCCTGATATCTCACCTACAATCCCTTAAAAAAAAGCCAAGAAGGAGAGACGACTCCTCTAGGACGAGGATGTGCAGCAGGCAGTTATGGTCCTCTTCGTACACTAAGAGAGGGTGTTTTACCGAATGGTTATTTTGAACCTGGTACATCGGTGGGATGATTGCCTCAGTGATCACGGCGATTTTGCTTGACTGGCACACTGATTATCGATTGTACAGCCTTATAACAGAATTTTTATTTTACCTTCCCTCGTTAAATTTGCATCTATTGATAGGTATTCAGTGTTGAGGTGTAGTCCACATTGTTCGAGGCGGTTCTTCCACAACAGTACTAGGTGCTGAAGATCGTTCTCGTCTTAAACAGACAGCAGAACACGGTCAACACACAGCAGTGCCCAAAGTGCTCATTTCTGAAGATCTCTTGTGACCGTGAACAGCGTATCAGAAGAGGTACGAGCCCAGTATAAAGTGTTGTATACGTTTGCGAAGTACCTGTGTATGATGATGTCATCAGAGGGGCGGCGGAAGATAAGCCGATTGACGCACATGTAAAATGACTGAAATTCTAAATTTGGTTGAAAATTAAAAAAATTAAAGATGGCAGATTTCGTCCAAACATGCTGAGCAGAAAATCCAAAATGTCGGACATAACGGACCCTATGACGTAAGAATCCAAGATAGAGATCCAACATGTAGCATCTAGCGCCGTTTCCCTAAGTAGAAAGTCCAAGGAGGCTCTCCTAAGGCTACTGGGACACCCTATATGGTGGTCAGAGCTCCTGGGATGTTCCCAGTCTTATGATCTCAGAATCTGAAAGGGGGGTCTTTGTTGATGGTGGGATGGCGTGCTAGGTTACCGGACGACTTGCCCTACTGTTAAATCCCCATTGGTTGACCTGAGGATACTGGATAGCAACCATAACTGCGAGGTCACTGGTGCTAAGTGTCGAATCAGGTTCTGCGTTTATTACCGTCATTGCTACTTCCATGTGTATAGTGAACTGTAGTCTACATCTCTATCATACACACTTTTTCATCCGGGCACTTCGTTGATGGACGTCCGCGCTAATTGTTCCCTCTTGGCTCTTGAACATATTTTACATTTTACTTACCTTTCTCCAAAGCTTACCCCTATTTCCCTCAGAATTTTGAATACTTTTCACCATTTGACATTGTCGAGCGCTTTTCCCGGGTCAGAAATCTAACGAAAGTGTTTCTATTTTTCTTCAGTCTTGCTTCCATTATCAACAACAACGTCACCATTTCTTCTCTCATGTCTTTACTTTTCCTAAAGCCCAACTAATCTACGTCCTACTCCAGCCAGGCGCCCAGGCTAAAATCGTGCGAAACCTTATCAGTGGCTTACAGAGTGTCGGTGAGGTGTGCGGCAGCAACAAAAGTAAACACTCACTCCGGAGACATATATCCCATTGTTTGCGAGATGTACAAAGGTATTAGATACAATGCAACCATCCTTCTGAAGAAACGTCATAGCAAGTCATTCCCACACAAACGTAGGTGGAAATGCTACTGCAAAAAATCAGCAGATTTAATAAATTTTGCGTACTGCGCTTCTTTTAGACAGTGACATGAGTATTGTTGATATAATCGCACGTTGTAGAGTCTAACAAATTATTTGACAGTACCGAGTTAGAAAGATAAAATATTCTAGATTAATTTCCGAACTTTATTGTAGTCTCCCTAACAGCCAAAGCCACAGCCAGTTTCCAGTTAAAGAACCGCCATTTCTCATCAATCCGAAAGAATGCAGTGTATCGTCAAGACTTGGGTAATGATCGTCACTGACATTTGTTTCCTCAAGAGCAATACGTACTGTACTGTTGTAGTAGGGTGATGAAGCTCTTGTATACTAATGACTTGGAGACTGCAGCTACACTGCACTTTTTTACAGATCATTTGGTTATTCGTTAAGTAACGTTAGCGTATACTGTATGTATACACTGACGTGTCAGAAATTGGTTAATAGTCTAGCAAAAAAGTGTTCTGTTAGCACAGCGTGAGTAGCACTAATGAAGACTTCCTTAATAGTGTGGTGCGCATCCTGTACACAATACAGTGACGTTTCTGGACGACGCGAGGCCTGATGTACATGCCATCAAATTTTTCCTGTATATTTCAGTTGAGCAACTTAGATTTTCCGTCGTTTGGATAGAATTCTTAGTAACATCGAAAAGTCAGAGAATGTTCATCTACATCCATACACCGAACGCTACCTGACGGTGTATGGCAGCGTACTTCTGTACCACTAACTGATGCCCCCTTCCCTGTTCCATGCGCGAATGACGCGGCAAAAGAATGATTGTCGGTAAGCCAATGTATTATCTTTAATTTCCTTAATTTTCTCTGTGTGGTCATATCACGAGACGTATGTTGCCGTAAGTAATGTGCTGTCCATGTCTTCCCGGGAAGTACTCCCTCGAAAGTTCAATAGTAAACCTCGAGGTGATGCACAACGCCTCTCCTGTAGCGTCTGTCACTGGAATTTATTTTGCGTCTCTGCAAGGCTCTCGCGCCGACTAAACGATCACGTGACGAAATGCATCAGTCATCTGTATTCTCTTCTGTTAGCCCCATCTGGTAACTGTTTCATACTGATAAAACATTACTCAGGAATAGGTCGAACAAGCGCCTTGTGAGCCTCTTGTTTAGTCGATGAATTACAGTTCCTTGAGACTCTTCCTGTAAATCTAAGTTTCACGCCTGCTTTCCTACAACCCGTTTTATAGCAATTCCACATTGTCGTTCCGAGTAGATATTCAAAGATTTTTTCGGTAGTTACTGTTTCAAGCAACTTTTTATTAATAGTGCAGTTGTATACTAGTGCATTTCCTTTCCTAGGTGCGCAATATGTCACATTTATTTACATTAAGCAAAAAGCGTTTCTTGGACAGCAATATACACAGCGAGACACATATAAACCTGAGAAGGGTTGAAACGTAACCTTGGGCAGCAAAACAATTTCGGCACTAACACCTTGTTGAAGGGACTGTGTAATGTATACATCCATTCCATTCACGTGTTTATGCCAATTATTACGCACATTTATGAACCTTTGCGAGATCTAAACGATCGGGAATGCTCTGTAGCAGGCAGGATACGTGTCCTTCTGACAATTATGCGTCAGCAAGGAGGATGAACGATAACATCTTAAGAAACAATGTTGTACAACGTTAGTAGGAACAAGATCCGACTATTCGGAAGTAGGACTTTACAATCTGAGAAAGTGATCGGACACAAACTTCCGTCACACTGTCCACAAACGTGACGTCAGATCCGCCTGGCAACAGGGATCTGAACGCTCATTGGCTGATATTTTTCATATCTATATGCGTAGGGGACGGGTGGAGTATCCCTATTGGCTGAGGGAGAAAGGTGGGATCCCTCTTGTGCGTCTGGCAGACGGTGCGAAGTTAGTAGCACGGCGCCACTCAAAACGCACGGTCGAGTAACCGGACGCGGCTCCAAAAGAACGGTCGCGAGTAGGCAGTAGCGGCAGCAGAATGCACCACTGACCACAGATACAGAAGTGATAAACAAGATATGATGTTAGAGTGAATGGTATTATTATCAGTGAACGCCACGTGTCGTGGGCAGTATCAATCACGAATATCGAAAGTGATAACTGTGTTGATTAGTGTTGAGTCACAACGTAGTCAAGAGCTGCCATATTGGAAAACTGTGACGTGTGTTTTAAAGTCCTCTTCATTAAAACGATTGTATTACAAAAGGTGTGTTAATCTTTAACAACTGGTATCCCGACACCCCATTTCAGCATGAGCAAAAACCTGTATTGAACCTAGCGCCTGAGTGCTACTACTGCAACGAGGGACAACCGAAGCAGCAAGACTTCAGGTTAGTAATAAAGAAACCAGAGAAGGAAGGCAGGGTCGCTTCCCTCGCGCTACAATGCTACGCATAAGAAGGAGGGCATTGTAACTGCACATGAATTCGTCAGATGCGATAAAGAAAACGTTTGGAAACATTCTATGTCTGACCATTATTTTCCTGCAGGTCTTCTGCTATGCTTTTGAATGAGTGTAAGGCGCCACTAATTATCTTATACCGGAAAACTGTGAGACTTGTCGTGCTACACAGAAATGCAAGACTTCCGCAACTCAAAAGGGCTATTCCGCCACGCCTTGAACTATGTATGTCATTTGAAGGTACAAGACCTTCGTTCAGATTCCACCAAGATACAAAACTATTGCTGGTAAATACTGAGCAATTTGAGACACGTTCAAATTCCGCGTCAGATATGGGTAAACGATGTTGAGCTGTTAACTCCATTTTCACAACTGTCATCCTGCTGACGAACAGAAGTATAGGCTTGGTGTTGTTTGTAAGGCTTTAGGACAGACAAAATAAAGTCATTTAATTCTTCGATGTAAAGGTTCAACGGTAATGGAGCAAGGTTGACGCTGATTTATGTATACAATTAAATAGTTTCAGCAAAAAATTCTGTGCTTTCGACATAAAATAGATCGATTCCGAAACATAATTCAATTATTTCGATGTAAAAGTTGAGAAATCATGTTATGCTTCTCTTGACATTAGAGTCAGTCAAACAACAAGGTGAATTACATTATTTCTTTTATGCATTTGGTAATCTTGCAAGTAGTTTGGAGATAAACGTAGTGTTTCATTACGCTTTATGGTGGAAACTGCTTAAAAATGTAACGCTGTTCCGTACGCTAGATCATTTTCTTTTTTTAGGAGCTAGGACTGGAGTATAATAGGTAGTCCACTTCCAGATCATTGAAGACAGTATGCTAGCTCACGCTAATAAGGGTAATTAATTAGTAGAGAGCTTTTGAAGGAAATGCACAGGCATTCACCAGAAACGACTGAGATATCCTGTAGAAACGTTGGAGCTGACGTAATTTACTTGCAAGAATAAATCTGAATTATAAGAAGATGTCCGTTACACATTCATATCGGTATACTGACCTGTAATGATCCTGGCAGCCAGCCTCCAAGTTCTTTCGATAAATAATATTACACCGACTTGATAAACGCACTGAACCTTTGGATGAGTACTCCACAGATGAGCGTAGAACAACAGCCGAATGTCTTTATGAAACCTTATAAGCATGTTTTCCTTATGTGACTACGATAATGGACTTTCATCCCCTCGAAACTAACTGAGAACTGCCGACAAACCTAGCAGTCTAGCGAACAAGTGCTACGGCTAACTCTTCCAC
Source organism: Schistocerca piceifrons (assembly GCF_021461385.2). NCBI lineage: Eukaryota > Metazoa > Arthropoda > Insecta > Orthoptera > Acrididae > Schistocerca > Schistocerca piceifrons. The sequence continues at coordinate 240,300,881 of NC_060144.1, read as the reverse complement.
ATTTCTGGAGGTATCTGTATGTTTATACTGCACCCATAAACTGTGTGTGCAGAGCTGATGTTCATTACAACCACTCGTGCGTTCTCATCAGACGAATTTCATGGCTAAGACAAGAACGTGAGTGCCCATTAAATCACAGCAACATGATTGTCGGGTGATGAAATGGCTGTGTGTGTGGGCTGGTTGTGGAAGATTAAAATACCAGAAGTACTTGCGAATCACATTGCGTGAATTAGTTGTGGAAGTAATAAATGCAGGGAATTGAGAATGCTACCACATCATAGAATTCACGAGACCCATCTTCCCATTCAACGAACATGTTACAGCAGAATTGTGTGTCGTGAAATGCGGCACATTTTCCCCTCCTCTAGATGGGAATTCGTTTCAAGGCAGATAGTGTTGCAACTACTCGAAGCACTGCCACTGTTTGGCGACAGGCAGCCACGGTGTAGCAACGTTAGGTGGGTATCGGCAAGAGAACGAAACACTGCTAACAGCTTTGAGGATGAGGACCGCCTCAGGAAGAGATGAAGCAGGAAACGTGTGACGGAGCAGCGACGCAACCCGTCAGACGGACAGCCAAGGTGATAAGAGGTCTGCTGTCCAAACGCGCCATGTTTCCTGCTGGAGAAGAGGTTGTTGCTGGTTTCTGCGATTACAAAAATGCCGCCCTGTCGAGAGTGAAGGGGTGGTTTCTCTGCCGTGTTATCTGATTTAACAGTTTAAGAAGTGAGTGCTTTCTGTATAAATTCTGCATGTATGCAAAGAAGTGTTGCAGAGCTGACACCCTGAAGTTGCCTATTGATTACGTGGTGAAACGCATGGAGGCCAACGTTGGGACTAGTGAATCCGGCTGAAAGCATTGCCGAATGGAGCTGCATTTCGCGAATTTACAACGACATCAGTTGTTTCTACTCGACCGGGACTCGAAAACAGGTTTCCCATTTTAACAACTTCGGCAATCCTGGCACGCTTTCGGGACAGATTCCAGATTCGATGTGTCACGGATTCCGTAACCCTTAAGGTCGCACATTTCGTGTTTCCTGAACTGGGAGAGACAAATATTTTCTCTTCATTTTAGCCCTTCAGTGCATATATACAGGATGACAATTATTGAACTGTACGAATAAAAAGCAAATTAATTAGAAACTACGGCGTAAACACACTTCATTCAATATGTAAACGTCAATACAGATTCAGGTTATGACATGTTCGATATGCTTGCCACCATTGGCCATGATGTGGCGTAGACGAATAGCGAAATTCTGCATCACTCGCTGAAGTGTAGGAACATCGATGCTGTGGATGGCCTCCTCAATGGCTGTTTTCATTTCAGTAATGGTTTTGGGGTTATTGCTGTATACCTTATCTTTAATATAGCTTCACAAAACGGAGTAGCATGTGTTAAAATCCGGAGAATATGGTGACCAATCAAGGCCCATGCCAATGACTTCTGGGTACCCCAGAGCCAGAAGGTGGTTCCCAAAGTGTTCCTCCAGTACATCAAATATTCTCGTGCTTCGATGGGGTCGAGCTCCGTCTTGCATAAAGGAAATCATGTCGAAATCAAGCTCACTTTGGATACTGGGGATGAAATCATCTACCAAACCTTCAAGTACCGTTCGGCAGCCACCTTGTCATCTAGGAATATCGCACCGGTTACTCCGTGACTGGACATTGCGCACAACAGTTACCAGTCGCAAAATGAGGATTCCCAGTCCCCCAAATACGCAAGTTTTGCTTATTGACGAAACCGTTGAGATGATAATGGGCTTATTCACTAAAGCAATCAGCAATGTGCATACTAATTCCCATTATGCCCTGCGGCCAACCGTGCAGTTTGAACGTCTTTAGCGCAAACCATTCAGAAGTTATGACGATTTTATTTCATATAGTTTAATAATTGTCACCCTGTCAAGTTTGTACAGTGTCTGTGCTTTCACATTACAACTTTCTTAAGACAGGCATGTATCCACGTATAAGTACACTGCCTGTGTATGTGCGATGCCTGTATCTCCACAATACATTGTAAAAATGTGAAAATACAGCTATTCGCGTATGGATACCTTGTCGGGATAAAAGGACGATATCAGATTGTCTCTCGCTGTGTGAACGTAAGTGTTTTAGAGTCTGTGATACACGGAAGTGGTGATCAGTCCTGGAGGCATGCTGGTATAGCCGAAGTGGTTGAGATGACCGGTCGTGGTAAGCGGGAAATCCGAGTTGGAGTCCTAATCTGGCACAAAGTATCATGGGTCGCAAACATGGGCCCCATAGTTTGGGACTGGACAGTGATGTAAACAGTTTGCTAGGGCAGCCCATCCCCCAATAGGAATGATGAATGGACGAAATTTTCGATCGATTAGATTGCGAAAATTGTGCTGTTGTTATATTACTGTGTGTCACTGAGTTAAAAGAAGGAGCATTTCGGATTTAGAGATGTAAAGGTTTCCTAAATGTTGTACCAGCATGTTAGCATAGAGAATTCCTGACGTAATATTTGCTAAAACGTCAGTTTCGTAAATGCTTCTGGCTGCATAATATATGTACAGCATAACCACGCCCAGCCTGGCCAGATTATCCCTTATGAGAGACAAAAATAATCCTCTTCTAGATATTTCGCAATGCCTTTAAATACATGAGCATAGATTTCTTGTTCTCGTAATATCTCGGTTCCATTCTCCACAAGATCCCCTTGTAACATTCTACTCAATCCATTGATGATCAAATCATCAGTTTCTCTTATATCATTCAAATGAAATTGAAACGGTGACATCTGGCAGCCCACTTCCGTGGTTTTCCCATGTCACCAGGTCTCTGTGACACCCAGCCCAAAGCTTGGTGGTCGGTCTCGAGATGGCCTGGACTATGTTCTAGCAAGAAGAGAAGCCCCTCCACGACAAAGAATACCGCCAAGTCTGCCAGCTCATAATCAGAATACTTCACTCTTAACGGCAATAATTGCTAAGATACCTATGACACTGGACACCCTCCTCCCTCCTTATGTATATTTGGTTGTATGGAAGCGTGGCTTCCACCCCCGAATGATACATCAGACTGAAGAATGAATCGTTCCTCAGAATTAGAAATTCCCAGTAAGAGGGCTTGCGCTAGGGTGACCTTTAACCTTTAAAATTAAGCTTGCTATGACTTCCCCCAATCAAAGTTGTGCTCCTTCCTGCCCCTTCCGTTCAATGGCATGTTCTGCTGATCAAAATCTGGAATTAATTTCTGAAGAAATTCACCATTGTGTCGAATCTGATCACGTCTTTAGAATTCCGAGGTGATGGACACTCTCGACTAGTCCGTCTGTGATCTGCACCTACTCGCACTTCCTCCATCGATAAAATATCCCCAAAAACGATATTTCGTGGAAAGCAATTTTGCTAGTCTTCGTTTGATGCTGTCCTTCCACCGTCCATCACTGATTATTTTACTGCAAAGGTAGCAGAATGCCCTAAACATCATCTACTTTGTATATCAATTCTGATGTTAAGATTCTCGCTGTTCTCGTTTCTATTACTTCTAATTACTTCCGTCTTTCTACGATTTACTCTCAGTCCATATTCTGTACTCCTTACACTTTTCATTCCATACAGACTATCATCTATTTCTTCTTCACTTTCACTTAGGATAGCAATGTTGTCAGTGAATCGTGTCATGTATATCCTTTCACCGTGAATTTTAATTCCTTGCCGGAACCTTTCTTTTATTTCCATCATTGCTTTTTCGTTGTACAACCTGAACAGTACGGACGAAAGACTACATTCGTGTCTTATAACGCCTTTAATCCGAACACTTCGTTCATGGTCGTCAACTCTTATTATTTCCTCTTGGCTCTTGTACATATCGTGTAATATCCGTCTGTCCCTATAGCTTACCCGTATTTTTATCAGAATTTCGAGCATCTGGCACCATTTTACATCGTCCAACGCTTTTTATAGGTCGACAAATCCTGTGAACGTGTCTTGATTTTTCTTTAGTATTGCTTCTATTATCAATCGCCACGTCAGAATTGCCTCTCTCGTGTCCTTACCTTTTCTAAAGCCAAACGGATCGACATCTAGCACATCCACAATTTTCTTTTCCTTTCTTCTGTATATTATGCTCGTCAGTAACTTAGATGCATGAACTGTTAAGCTGATTGTGCCACAATTCTCGCACTGGTCAGCTCTTGTATTGTGTGGATGATATTTTCCGGAAGTCAGATGGTGAGTCGGCAGACTCAGACAATCTACACACCAACGTGAATAACAATTTTGTTACCACTTACCCCAATGATTTTGGGCATTCTGAGGGAATGTTACCTACCCCTTCTGCCTTTTACGAACTTAGGTCCTCCAAAGTTCCTTTAAATTCTGATTATAGTACTGGATCTCCTGTCTCTTCTAAATCGTATCATGTTCCTTCTTTTATCACGCGATACCAATCTTCCACCGCATAGAGGCATTCAATGCATTATTTCCATCTATCCGCTGACTCTTCTGCATTTAGCAGTGGAATTCCCGTTGCACTCCTAATTTTACCACCCTTGTTTTTAATGTCACCGACGGCTGCTTTGGCTCTCCTACATAGTCTGTCCCGCCGAAAACAATTTCTTTTTCGAATTCTTCACATTTTTCATGCAGCCATTTCGTCTTATCTTCCCAGCACTTCCTATTTATTTCATTTCTCAGCGACTTTTATTTCTGTCTCCAGGAATATTTTTGTACTTCCTCCTTTCATCGATCAACTGAAGTATTTCTTATGTTACTCATGGTTTCTTCACAGTTACCTTTTTTGCACCTACGTTTTTCTATTTAACTTTTGTGATGGCCCATTTCAGAGATGTCTATTGCTCTTCAACTGTACTGCCTACTGAGTTATTCCTTATTGCTTTAGGTATAGCCTTAGAGAACTTCAAGCTTATTTCGTCATTTCTTAGTACTTGCGGTCCCACTTCTTTACATACTGATTCTTCTGACTAATGTCTTAAACTTCAGCCTGCTCGTCATCGCTACTATATTGTGTTCTAAGTCTACATCTGCTCTTGAGAACGCCTTATAGTCCTGTACCTGATTTCTAAATCTCTGTCTCACCATGATGTAATGTAACTGAAATCTTCCCTTATTACCCAGCCTTTTCCAAGTATACCACTTCCTCTTGTGATTTTCGGACAGAATATTCACTGCTACTAACATAAATTTATTGCAGAACTCAATTATTCTCTCTCCTCTCTCATTCCTTGTCCCAAGCCCATATTCTCCTGCAACGTTTTGTTCTACTCCTTCCCAGACAACTGTATTCCAGTCCCCAATGACTACAAGACTTTCATCTCTCTTTACGTACTATATTACCCTTTCAATATCGTCACACACTTTATCTCTTCATCTTCAGCTTGCGACGTCGCCGTGTATACCTGAACTATCGTTGTCGGTGTTAGTTTGCTGTCGATTCTGATAATAACCACCCTATTACTGAACTGTTCACGGTAACACACTCTCTGCCCTACCTTTCTATCCATAACGAGTCCTACTCCCGTTATACCACTTTCTGCTGCGGTTGATATTAGCCCTTTTATGAGCAGAAATCCTTGTCTTCTTTCCACTTCACTTCGCTTGATTACAACTATATCTGTACAGGCACCCCAATTTGTCTACTGTTAAATATTACCCTACACCCACCTGACCAGATATTCTTTTGTTCTCTCCATTTCACTTGACTGACAACACTATACCTAAATTGAGCCTTTACATTAAGATTTTCAGATTTTTTAGTTTCCCTACCACGTTCAAGCTTCTGATATTCCACTCCCCGACTCGTATAACGTTATCCTGTCGTTGATTATCCAATATTTTTCTCTCCCTTGGCAGTCCTCTCCCGGATACTCTAATGGGGGCTATTCCGGAATCTATTGCCAATGGACAGATCATAATGAGACTTTTTCAGTTACCGGCCACAGGTCATGTGCATACAAATTGCGTATCTTTAACGCAGTAGTTTCCTTTTTCTGCATCCTCATGCCGTTGATCACTGCTGATTTTTACTCCTTTAGGGGCTGTTTCCCACCCCTAGGACAAGAGAGTGCCCTGAATCTCTGTCCGCACCTCTGCCCTCTTTTACAAGGTCGTTGGCAGTATGAAGGTGACTTTTTATGCCGGAAGTTCAAAAATGTGTGTGAATTCCTAAGGGGCCATTGATCCCTAGACTTTCACACTACTTAAACTAGCTTAAACTAACTTATGCTAAGAACAACACTCATACCTATGCCAGAGGGAGGACTCGGACCTCCGGTGGGAGGAGATTTCGGAAGTATTCGGTCGCCAAAGCCAGTGCTGATTATTACTCGAAATTAAAGCAGTGGTGGATTTCGAACTCATGACCGAAGATGTTTTGAATACCAACCAAAGACGCTACCCCTAGACCACGGCTGCAGGCACATGCTCTTTCATTATTGATCCCCCTTACTCACCGCAGTATCCGCTCTTCTTTACAGGCAGTCGCTCCTGACGTACCCTTTGGCACCACACAGGTTGTTACCACTTGGCTTCAACTAGTGAAACCTCTATCGTTTATGTCTACATGCACATGCTTTCTCACCTTCTGTCTCCCTAATTTAATAAACGTACCTAATGCCATTGATTTTATGGACTGATTACTTCAGCTCTCGGGTTGCTTGACGGCGTTGAGTAAAGGTTGTGCGCCATATCTCTACCGCATTAATTCCTTCCACGACGTTCGCTTCAGTCTCTGCCACAATGGGAGGACAGTTGTTTGTACCCTATTAATATATATCCGAAAGAGTTAGTGTCTTCCACGTTCACGCCCATAATGTGTATCTGTTAAGTTTCCGATGGCCACACCCGTGATCACGTTCCTACACATTGCGACTATCCATTGACGTAACCTGTTAGGGACCAATGTAAATATTTGCTCGATTGGGACTCGAACGTGGAGCCTCTGTTTACCGTTAGCGGTCACCTTAACCGTTTCGGCCACCCGAGGACGCCTCCAGGAGCGATCCCAACTTACACATGTCTCGAAGTCGCAACCCTTCGCTCGCACATTAATTGATTCCCACGCTGGGAGACAAATATCACACTGAGGTGCCAAAAGTCATGGGATACCTCCTAATGCCTTGTCGTATCTACTTTTGCCCGGCATAGTCCAGCAGCGCGATATGGTATGGACTCCACAAGTCGTTGGAGGTTTCCTTCAGAAATATTGAGCCATGCTGCCCTTATAGTTATCCATCACAGCGAAAGTGTTGCCGTAGTAGGACATAGATGCACCAACTGACCTCCCGGTAATGTTCAATAAATCTTTCATGGGTATCATGTCGGACCATCTTGGTGGCCAAGTAATTCGCTCTAAGTGTTCAGAATATTCCTCAAACCAGTCATCCGGTGACACGGCGCATTGTTATCCATATAAATTCCATCATTGTTTGGGAAATTGAAGTCCATGAATGGCGGCAAATAATCTCCAAGTAGTCGAACATAGCATTTTACAGTCGGTGATAGGTTCAGGAGTAGCAGACCACCAATTTCATTCCACTATAAAGCCACCACCAGCATGCACAGTGCCTTGTTGAGAACTTGCGTTCATGGCATCGTGGGGTCTCTGCCACACTGTAACTCTACATCGTCTTTTACCAGTGGAAATTCGGTGCACTCAGCTGACCAGGGCAAGGTTTTCCAGTCTAGGCTTCAACCGGTATGGTGGTGAGCACAGTAGGGGCGCTGCAGGTGATGTCGTGCTGTTAGCAAACGCACTCACATCGGTCATCTACTGCTGCAGCCCCTTAACGCCTAATTTCGCCGCACTTTCCTAACGGATACAGTTTTGGTATGTCCCACACTGATTTCTACAGCATTTCAAGCACTTTTGTTTGTCCGTTAGCACTGAGGACGCTACGGAAACGCCGCTACTCTCCGTCGTTAAGCAAAGGCCATCGGCCACTGCGGTATCCTTGGTAAGAGGTTCTCACTGTTGTGCAGTGACAGTATCTTCAAAATACAACGTCCTTCAAAGACGCATACATTTCACAGAATTTGAATCTATGTAGTAACTTTTACCGTCGTTGTAATCGTCAGTGACAGCGTCTGTCCCTAAAGACGTGCATACATGCTTGAAGGGCATGGAATTGGGATAATACAGACATTATTTAGACCTAGCCATTGTAAGCATCTACGATTTATCCATGTCTGAGGGGAAAAATGACGTCATAATCTTTCTCTCCCTGTGTGTCAGTTACCAGTTGGTCAGCTGTGCAGTTGAAATCTGTCTTGGAGACATTCATGGATCACGGAAGTGGTCAGTGCAGCCATTGGTGATAAGTTAGAAATCCGGATTCAAGCCACGGCCCAACACAAATTTCCATGTGGTGTAAACAGTTGACTTCAAAATGCGAATCTATTTCGTAATATTGACCACAGCAGTGACAGTTATTGACGTCTAAAGAGTATTGTATCGTGACTACACAGACATTGTGTTAACACAGACATTGTAACGATCAGTTTCGTAGTTGGTGGTAACTTGAAACCACATTTTGGTGAAAATACATGTTTATAATCGGCGTGGGCATAAAAAAATGGCTCTGAGAACTATGGGACTTAACTTCTGAGGTCATCAGTCCCATATAACTTAGAACTACTTAAACCTAACTAACCTCAGGATAACACACACATCCATGCCAGAGACAGGATTCGAACCTGCGACCGTAGCGGTCGCGCGGTTCCAGACTGTAGCGCCTAGAACCGCTCGCCCACCCCGGCCGGCGTGGGCATAAAACATCGACATAAATTGAACTAAATATTTTCTCTGAAAAGTATCTTGAACAGCCCTTTCTATGAACCCCTCTCTAGGTGTAAATGGGTGCTAAATTATATCTCAACACATAGCTACAAATAATCTTGAGCAAATACGGAGGATCATGAGGGATACGGGGGTTAGTGACCACAACGTTGCAGCATACTAAATATCATAAATTCCAAGTCCTCCAAAATGAAACGCAAAATCCATCCATGTAAAAAATCAGATAAAAATTCGCTTGATACCTTCTTAAGGGACTGTACCCATTCCTTTCCAACTATGTAAGTGTACACTACATGTATCTTAATTTCAGATAAGTAGTATTGAGAGAAACTGAGAGATTTATGCCAAATATGTTAATAAGAGGGATAGAACCGATATTTTATGATTCATAAAACAGGTCAAAACAAAGTTGTAACAGCAACGGAAAAACATGCCAAATTTGAAAGAACGCAAACTATCCAAAATGGCGATGTTTTACAGAAGCTCGAAATATATAGCGTGAACTTTAATGCGAATTGCTTTTAATAGGTCCCATTACGAAAATTTGTCTCGAAATCTGGCACAAAATCCGAAGAGACACTGCACGCATGTAATGAATGCTAGTGGCAAGACACGCTGAATACCCTGAATGCTCGAAAGCAATGCCAACGTTACCGGTGGCAGTGCGATTAAAGCGAAACCTTAAACACGATTTTCCAAAATTCTATCACGAAATAAGACGAAGAAAATATTTCAGAGTTAGAATCTATAATAGCTGAAAACCTGAAAACTCTGAAGTCGATATACCCTCCGTAGCGAAGCAGCTTAATAAAATCAAGTCTTCCTGTCCAGGTAGTACACCAACTAGGTTCCTTTCCGAATATGCTGATGTAATAGGACCAAACTTAGCAGTCTTCTATCTATAAACGCTCGCTCGCCGAAACATCCGTACCAGTCTTTAGACTGGGAAGTTGTACAGGTGACACCAATACTCAAGAAAGAACATACGAGAAACCGGGTGAATTACAGACCCACGTCATTGAAATCGATTTTAATTAGTATTTTTAACATGTAATTGGTTCGAACATTATGAATTATCTCGAAGAAAACTATCTATTGACACACAATTAACACTAATTCAGGAAATGTCGTCCTTGTGGAACACAGTTTGTTCTTCATTCACAGGAAGTAATGAATTTTATCGACAAGAGATCTTAAACGACTCCATATTTCTAGTTCCCAGAATGTTTTTGACACCACTCGTCACTAGCGATAACTAATCGAACAACATGCCTGTGGAATATCGTCTCAGTTGTGTGCAGCTAGATTCGTCATTTCGTGTCACATTTCGTACTAATTTACAGAAAGTTATCGAGTAAAACGTAAGTGATAGCTGGCATTGCCCGAGCACATGCTATAAGGCCTCCGCTGTTCTTAATCCGTATAAACGATTTAGGAGACGTACTGAGCAGTCCTATGTATATATTTTTCAGATCATTCTTTCGTTTATCATCTACTAAAGGCATTAGATGATAAAAACCAGCAACAAAAAGTTTGAGGTAAAATATCTGTACGGTGAAACACGTGTAGATGGTTGCAAAAACCAGTTTGAACTCTTAGTTGCAAATAATTCTGAGCGAAAAGGGAGTATCAACCAAAGTGTAAGGTCATCGATATACCAAAGGAATCGGTTAAATTTCGGTTACACGACACATCACACAAATCTAAAGGCTGTGAATTGAATTAAATACCTTTGTAATACAATTGTGAACACTTTAAATTGGAACGATCATATAAAAATAAGTTGCGGGGAAGACGAACCAAAGACCCTGTTTCATTGACAGAACCCTTAGAAGATGAGACACGTCTACTAAAATGACTGTATAGACAGCGCTTGTCTATAGTCTTCTGGAATACTGCTCTTTGGAATGGGATCTTCATCAAACAAGATTCACGGAGGAAATCAAAAAGTTTGGAAGAATGGCAGCATGTTCTGTATTATCACGAAGAAGCTGAGTCACGGGCACGATACGTGAGTTCGGGTGGAAATCATAAAAAAAATGGTGTTTTTCGTTGAGACGAGGCCTCAGCTCGTAATTTCAGTTATCAACTTTCTCTTCAAATTGCAAAACTATTTTGCTATTTCCATCTACATACAGATAAAACATCATCGAAATGAAATAAGAGTAATCAGAGCGCTCATGGAAGGATTTAGGTTTTCAATTTCCGGCGCATTACTCTTGAGTGGAATGGCTCTATCAGGCAGCTGTAGATATAGATGGACGATTTAGGAAAGGAGTGCAGGGCGAATACATCGCAACTAAAACTGGCGTATAACAAGGCCAATGGATAATTTAAGTTTGTGTGCTTTGGTTGTAGGCTACTGTTTTAGCTACTCGTTAAATACTGTGATATAAATTGCGGAACTTTCGTTGGTGTCTTCCACTATTGAGGAAGCGTTATGATTACAACTGAAAGAAATCACTTATTTCGCTCTTCAAGTAGACGAGAGTATAGACGAAAGTACAAATATCACAAACATGGAGCAATTATTCGTTTTTATACGCTTTGACTACTTGAAGATATGCTAGAAGCGTCTTTATTTTGAAAACAGCTTGAGTCAAAGGCTACAGAAGAATAAATTTTGAATACTCTTGACCTTTAATTCTTGAATGTAGGTATCCCTCGTGAAAAATGTGTTAGTATTTGTACAGACGGGGTCAAGGTAATCTGTGGCCACTTAAAGGGCTGGTAGCAAAAGTGAAAACAGTGGCATCTGATTGTCAAATGGTTCAAATGGCTCTGAGCACTATGGGACTTAACATCTGAGGTCATCAGCCCCCTAGAACTTAGAACTACTTAAACCTAACTAACCTAAGGACATCACACTCATCCATGCTCGAGGCAGGATTCGAACCTGCGACCGTAGCGGTCGCTCGGCTCCAGACTGTAGCGTCTAGAACCGCAAGGCCACTCCGGCCGGCATCTGATTGTTGAAGCACCCCGTACAATACATAGAGAAGCACTGGATTCTGAGGATGTGCTGGAAATTCTTCATACTCTTTTGACAAACGGTGAAAAAGTGACAAATTTCGTCAAGGCTAAGGCTCTATTGCTTGACGAAATGGGACGTAAATTTAAAAGTTTGAAACATTTAAACTGTGGCTAGAATATTTTATATTTCTCTCTCATAAAAACAATGGCATGAAGAAGGCTTTTGCTGATGATCAGTGGTTAACAAGACTGGTCTATTTAGCTGATGTCTTTGACGATTTTACATTTTCGATACGAACCCACAAGGACGAAGTGCAGCAGCTTTCTTAGCAGATAACAAAATATCCTCTTTAAGAAGGTTGACTGCTTCTAGTTCAAAATTACTGAACAATCATTTTTTCGCATACCCTACATCATTTTTGCAAAACGATGAACTAGCTTTAATGGGAGAGTTAGTTCCAGAATTTATTGCATATTTAGTGGTCCCTCAAAATGTTTTTGAAAAGTTCTTTCCCATAGACAACACGGAATATGACTACATAAGAAATTCATTGTTAGGAAAAGTACGGATAAAAGTAATCACAAAAGAAACATTCATCGACTAGAGTAGCAAAGATCAGTGTAAGATACTTTCAAAAAGAAAACTCTGCTTTCTTTTTGGATAGCAGCATAAACGTCTCTTTACTAACAAGCAGTCCGATGTTTGGTCCCATTTATTAATACTTACATGTGTGAAACTGGGTTTTCTGAGCTGTTATACATCAAAAATAAATACAGAAATAGCTTGTTGAGGAATAATTTACATTATTTGTGATGTAAAAGATTAATAAATATTTTGAATGTCACTTCTTTCTTAGTCACTGAATATTTTGATCAGAAGCGGATTAATTTAATACTATATTATTTGGTACAAATAAGTTCCACTTGTGAACATGAGCGACTCTGTAAAAAAGTGCAAGATACGTTATTACCTGTGCAGGTCACATTTCTACCACACATAATAGTTTATCGGTACCTCGCAAAAACAGTAAGTGTATTGAAGCACCAAGTTATAGTCATTCACCCCATACCGTTCCTCACACCTTCGGCAGTCATCACTGAAGCTCCTGCATCCCTCCCCCTCCGTCTACCATCTCATGTTTCGTTAAAAAGTGAACAAGCTACAGTGGTATGCCGAAATTTCTGAAAATATCAGGTAGCACGCAGTGACAAAAAGTATAGGACATCCTGATCTAGTATACAGCAATACAGGCCTTCAACCAATCGAGAGGGATTCTTTGCTACGTCTAAAACTGCGTGCGTCACTTGCAGGAACAATATTTGCACGCTGCTTCTGCTAAACTACGAACTGTTATCGGGAAACACTAGGCATTACAGGATGGACTCTACGTTTAGCGAAAAGTTGAAATTGTGCAGAAATGGTGCATCAAAACAGTATTCCGCTACGATCTCTATTTTCTAGAAGTGTTATCGAGTTGAGCACACAACTATACAGATTATCATGTTCATTTTCAAGGTGCGACAGAGAATGATCAACTACGTTTTATTGTTCGCTGTATAAGTTCAAATGTAGGGGACCAGTTTTGAATTAAAATTCACGGACGTAAGCAGAAAAATCAGTTATATAGGCACAGAATTCACTAACGTCGGAATAAAATTGACTGATTTCAATGTAAAAGTCAATAATTTCGATATAAAACTGGCAAAAAAGAATCCATGATGTATGTCTACATCTCGCCTGATACATTCTCGGAAAGCCACTGTACGGTACGTGGCAGAGGATAGCCGTTTCCTGTCCTGTTCCAACCGCGGATAGAGCAACGGGAAAAATTACTGTTTATGCGTCATATGAGCCCTAATTTCTCATATCTTATGTTCGTGTAACTTACACGAAATGTATTTTGCTACAGTAGGCTCTTTCTGTAGTCAGCTTCAAATGCTGGTTCTCTAAATTTTCTCTGTAGCATGCTTCGGAAAGAATGTCGCCTTCCCATCAGGGATTCCCATTTGAGTTCTTGAAACATATCCGTAACACTTTCGTTTTGTTCAAACCTACCTGTAACAACCTAGCAGCCCTTCTCCGAACTGCTCCGGTGTCTTCTTTTAATCCGACTCCAGCAGTACTAAAGAATATGTCACACTAGCGACCTATATGCGGTCTTCCTTACAGATGAATCACACTTTCCTAAAATTCTCACAATAAACCGAAGTCAACCATTCGCTTTCCCTACCACAATCCTTCATGCTCGTTCCATTTCATATCGCTTTGCAATGTTGTGGCCAGATATTCAAACGACGCGATTGTGTCAAGGACACTACTAATACTTTATCAGAACATTTTGTTTTTCTTCTCATCCACATCAACTGAAATTTTTCTACATTTAGAGCCATGAGTCATTCATCACATGAACTACAAATTTCGTCTAAGTCATCTTGTAACCTCTTATACATATCTTCGATACCTTCCCGTACTCTACAGCATCATCATCAAATAAGCACAGATTGCTGTTCATCTTGTCCGCCAAATAATTTATGAATTCAGAAAATAACAGAGCTTCTGTCACATTTTCATCGGGTACTCCTGTCGACGCCTGTATCTAATGAACACTCGCCGTTGAGGACAACATATTGGGTTCTGTTACTTAGGATGTCTTCGAGCCATTCGCAAATCTGGGAGCTTATTCCGTATGCTCTTATCGTCAGTTGATTTTCGGAAATCTTGAAATATGGAGTCATGTGGCCCTTCATCCATACTTCGCAATGTATCATACACCCATTCTGTTTTGTCAAATGAAGAAGCAAAGTACATGATTTCTTGGTGGTGTCTGGTACACTTGCGAGCAGCATGGAGAGAAACTTAGTCATTAATTATGTATGCAAGACATAATTTGATATGCAATACCATCCCGAGCACTAAAGTACTAGCAGCGAGTATTAGGTTTTAATATACAGTCCACTCATTACAGACAAAACGCTATCTCACTCTGATGAGGCTATTAACTAGAAGTGGCCTTTCTGAAGGCATCCATAAGAAATCATATACAAGTCCCGTGGAAACTTTCGAGCTGGCGCACTTCTCTTGTATGTACAAATGTGACTTCTCAGAACATTTGTGTTAATCTTTCATGTGGGAGTATTAGCTGCTATCATCTCGCCGCGAGTCTCCACATCCACTTGATACATCCTAATACAAAGTGTATCAAAAAGAATCGTCCGATTTTATAAAAATCGGAACTATTATGTTATTTGAGATCGTGAACAACGTATTGTTGGAAGAAGAAAACCCTCGAGTTTTACGTGATTGCTACTAGGTACCATCAGTATGCGCACACATCAGTTCTGGTAAAAATCGGGTCGGGAAAGAAGAAATCTTTTGTGCTCAACTTTTGTGCAGTGCGGGTTAGTAATAACAGTTAAACATGACTTTCGTATTGGGTATGGTATGGATCTTCGTACAGCACGGAACGTTAGACGATGGCATGAACATTTCCGAGAAATAGGTTGCTTATGTAAAGGCAAATCGCCGGGCCGTCCCCGAATGTCTGACACAGACGTCGAATGCATCCGCCCTAGTTTCACAAGGAGTCCGCAGAAATCCGTTCGCTGTGCACCTCAACAATCTCACTATCCCTTTCTGCCGCGTGTTGCGTCGACGTTTACACATGAAACCATAGAAAATTCAGCTACTGCAAGCTGTTCGTGAAGGTGACGAGCAACTACGTGCGTAGTTCTGTAATTTCGTTTTTGACTAGATGGGTGATGACAGTTACCTTCCTCGCTTAGTGTTTAGTGACGAGGCAGTCCATTCGAATGGAAAGGGGAACCATGGGGTAAAGAACAAACACATGAAGTTGTGCAATATGAGAGGGACCCTCCAAAATTCAATGTATTTTGTGCAGTATCATGGGAATAGATGTATGCTCCATTTTTGCTTGCATAGAACACTGTTGCGGGAAGCACATATCTGGATATCCTCGAGAACTTTCTTTTCCCACAGTTGGAGACTGATTCGAACGGCTTCATTCACCAACTGAATGGGTTCATCGCCACACTGGCATCTGGAAGCGTGAAAGTTTTTAAATCAAACGATTACTAAAAGATGAATCAGTCGCATTGGACAAAATGATTCAGCCTTACATTACTCACCTCAGGGTGATTATTTCTTGTATATACTCTATATACGTGCCTCCATTACCAACAACAATGAATTAACCGAGACATCGCACAACAGCAGCTGTGGAAGCTGTAACTCAAGACATGTTCGCTGCAGTTTCAGTACCGCATTGGCATACGCCCTGTATTCCAAGGGAGGCATATTGAACCTCAAAAAACAAAAATCAAAAAACAAAATTCATTGTATGTGTATACTTGTCTCAGAAATATAAACGTGCCAAATCAGATGAGTCTTTCTGATGCACCCTGCATATCTACTTGATAACGACACCGAACAAGTAAGCACCTTCGGACTGGGTGCACCACATCTTCATCATTTCTTTATCAAGTCTAATGAGATTGTGACTTCATTACTGGAGTTCCATACCTATGAAGTTTCTTACACTTTCGCTGTCTGTGTTGCTCTCCAGGAATTGCATTTCAGTGTCAATCATTCCCCGTCTGTTAGGGGTTACCTTGTATTCTGTCTGAATAATGGGTAATCGCAATTTCCAATCCTGAATCTGACAGGAACATTTGAGACCATGTATTTCATGGCTTCTGTCGTCGAGAAACGTCACAGTGTGAAAGGTGGCTACACTGAGCCACTGCGCCAGAGATTGCGCCAAAGAGTATTATTAAGCCGCCTCCACAGTGCTTGTTGAGATCTCGTAGTAGTCAGTGCTTGTTAAGAACTCGTAGCAGACAGTGCTTGTCGAGAGCTCGTAGAAGTCAGTGCTTGTCGAGAGCTCGTAGCAGTCAGTGCTTGGAGAGAGCTCGTAGTAGTCAGTGCCTGTCGAGGTCTCGTGGTAGTCTGTGCTGAGATGTTGTAGCAGAGAGTGTTTGTTGAGATGTGCTATTAGGCAGTGCTTGCTGAGATGTGATATTGGAGAGTTCTGGTTGAGATATAATGTAAGGATTAGAATGATTTTCATCAATATAAATGAGGTAACTAACTCCGTTCGTTTTTATTTCAGTGTCCTAAATAATGCGTCATTACAGGTTCAGCCAACAAAGCATCTGGCGTGTGTTCTTGTATTAGAGTGTAATTCTGCTTTCCTTACGCAATTATCGTATTTCTAATTTTCTTTTATCACGTCAGTATAATTGGAATTTAAAAATTCTTGTCTTGTTGAAGAAGAACCGTGCCAGATGTGTACGTTGAGTCACACTCCCACACACAGAACAATTACATTTGTGCTTGGGTTTTGTAGGTTTTATAGTTGCTGGGGACTTAATTAATTAACTGTGTTTACGAAAATTTTCTTTCATTGTTTGTTGTTATTCTATGCAGTTAGATTGCGTAATAATTCTAGTCAGGGCCAACCGATTACGAGTCACAGCGTAATCGGACTTACAGCCACGAAAAATAAAAAAAATATTTTCAATCATATTTAATTAAGCCCCCATGCACGTGGCGACCGCTGCTTCGGATCGTCCCTTGGAAATCTTCTGATTGTAAAAATAGCAGACAGTAGTATTGTTGTAGTAATTTGTAGTTTAGTAATTGTAGTTTATTTTGCATGTGTAGATTTGGTAATTGTCATTCTTCTAATGGTATTTTTTTTTCAGAATTAAATTTCTTGTCTTGTCTATGGGTTTGACAATTTAGTGCAATTATTTCAATTGTTCGATTAATCGTGTTTGAGGGAAACTTTTCATGTAAATGGTATTGTTGGAGATAGGGAGTCATTGTGTGTAATTTTCGTTCAGTGACGAGTTTTGTATGTTTTGTAAATGATTACGCGATCAATGAAAAAGGCGAAAATAATGGATAGTGATAATGACGAAATTGTTAACATGGCGAACTCGCCAACAGAGGAAAACAGTGTGATGAATAATGAAGTGGAAAACAATGTAATAAGTCGGGAAAATAGTCCGGAAACAGTTCAAAATTTTTCTCAATCAGAAAATTCATAGATTACGTGGTTAACGATAGAAGAAATGGAGCAGTTGCTGGGTGCAATATTAAATTTGGGGTCACGGATGGAAGCAATGATAACACAGCTATTCTCAGAAATAGGAACAAGTGAAACCGAAATGGAAACAATGGAAACACAGTTAGGCTCACGAACAGGGACATGCTTGAAAAACATGAAAGATGAATCAAAGAAAGAAATTAGAGAAGTACAACCGATTTTGAACGCTCACAATAATAGTTTAATTTCAACAGAAATCAGACAAGAGGAACAGGACAGAGAACAGGAAGAAAAAGATCGCGTGATAGTACAAAAATTTTCAGAATTAAATTTACAGCTTGCACACGATAAGGAAGAAATAATTGAAAGAATCGAGGAATCCGTACCAAATGACAGAATAAATAACTTAACGCAACAGTGTGAACAGTTAACTACTAAATGTGACAATACCGAAACCCGAGTCGCGACACTTACAGAAGACGTAAATAAACAGAAAGAACAATTAGGTGACTTATCGGAAAGAGTTGAGGAGATCTCAGATAAATTGACACGTCTTAGTTTAAATGGGGACAGAGATTCAGACGATACAGCACCATTGCCATTTGCAGAAACCGAAGAGTATCAGAACATAAATAAGCATGTTGAAAATCAGGGAAAATTTAATGAACGTGTGAAAAGGGAATTTGATGCATTAAAAAAGCAAGTAAAACAAATTGAAGGCGAAATCGTAGGAAAAGACGGCAAAGGAAATTTAGAATCACAGATACCAGAGGGGTTTGAAGAAAATAATTTGTTTCATTTACGGGATGCAACAAGAGAGCGCCAGGCGCGTGAATTTAACAATAATCGACATTGGGACAGGGACAGGCGCGGCAGGTCTTTGTCGCAACGAGGCGAAAACTTTGACTATAAACACTTTTTGACTGTTCGGAAATTTAAGATCTTCCGCAATTCTAAGAATGACATACATCCATGTGCATGGTTAGATCAATTTATGTACGCACTTCCCCTAACTTGGCCATTAAGTCACAAACTTGAAATTATGTGCGGCTATTAAAGTCCTCAGGGGATTCACTACTCTAAGTGAATATGTGCCGTAGCGAGCATAGGGCCCCGAGCTGTAGTGGTGCTATTTCTCTTTTAGTTTTCTGTACCGCTGCCTACTCTTTTACTATTCTTTGCATCTGTCAAACCAGCTCTTCGACTATCAGTCTATCTAGAGAGTAAGTAGACAATAACCTGATATGACTATTTACCTAAAAGTGATTTCGGAAACTACCGTTTGGACTTACTGTATCTTCTGCAGCATTCATTCGTAGCTTAAATGAAATTTTACCTGTTTATCTTCGTGACAATATTACTTCATGTGTTGACGATATTCTTATTGCTAAACATTCTTGGAGTGAACACAACAAAATTTTGGATTCATTATTACGTATTTTTGCAAGAGTTGGCATTACTGTGAACTCGTAAAAATCTGAATTTGGTCGTTCACAGGTGAAATTTCTCGGTCACATTGTTGCTACAGAAGGTATTCTTCCTGATCCAGAGAAACTAGATGCTATTCAGTTCGCAATGACATTCTTTTTAAATGAAAATCGGTCGACAACTCTGTTTGGTTAGTTTGTATTCCTGATGAGTGGGTTAATAAGCTGATTTGGTTTACGCATTTCAGTTATGCACACTTTGGTCCCAGAAAATGCTTTCATAAATTACGAGAAAATTGCTACTTCAGTAATATGGAAAAACGTATTAGATCTGTTCTTGCCAAATGCAAATTATGTCAAAAGGCTAAGCCGCCAACAGTTTCTCACAGAGCACCGTTGTTTCCTATCATTCCAGCGAAATTAAAGGAGATGGCTGCAGTCGATTTGTTCGGTCCAGTGGTTCGTTCTACTAATGGTTTTGCGTACATTTTCGTAGCAGTGGAGTTGACGTCAAAATATGTGTGTTTTACACCTTTACGCAAAGCAACAGCTCGTTCAGTATCTAACGCTTTTGTCAAACATTTTCTTAAAGAAGTTGGTCATGTTGATAAGGTTATATCAGATAATGAATCACAGTTTCGTTCTAAAATTTGGCTTCGTACTCTACGGCGTCGTAAAATTAAACCAATCTTCATTTCACTTTCTCACCCTCAATCTAACGCTTCAGAGAGATGGATGAAGGAAATCAATAAATTGTGTCGACTTTATTGTCATCAGAATCACAGAACTTGGGATCAGTATCTTCATATTTTTCAAAACATTCTGAATGAACTCCCTAATGATTCAACTTCTTTACCGCCTATACTGGTATTAAAAAATAAAGCACCGACAAATCGCATATCTGAAATCGTTCCTTTTCCACCTACTCGGAAACTGCGTCATTCTGAAGTTGTCAACCTGGCTCTGCGAAATATTGCATCTGTGGCTGCTAGAAGAGAGAGATCAGCTAAACGTCCTGGTCGTTTAAAAATCTTGTCAGTTGGTCAGAAGGTGTTAATTAAGTCCCACCGTTTGTCTCACAAAGGAAAAGGCTTGTGGCGCAAATTTTTTCTGCTTTATAACGGTCCATATAGAATTCGTAAAATTATTCATGATAACACTGTCGAAGTAGAAACTCTTAAATCTCGACGCTCTAAAGGAATACATCATATATCTAACGTAAAAATTTTTGTGGAATGACATACTTTTGAGAAACCAACAGCTAGATGTAAACATGCGGAGAGTACAAGGATACCGCGCTGTGTTGTGGCGGCGGCACATACTCAAAGCAACAGTCAAGTCTGCGCGCCGCACAGGGCTGTCGTTGACCGAAAACAATTGCTTCCTACGTCATGCGCCTACAGCTGATCGAGCGCTCAGTGCGAATGCACTGACAGCCGTAAACAAATACACAGTTTAATTTCTCCGATTAAATACAGTATAAAGCTATAGTGACTTGATAAATTATGTTATTAACATTCAGTATTTTTCAGGATACGGTTCTATAAAATATTTAAGAACTTCAGGTAAATTCTGTGCGTGTCCGACGTTAAGACGACTTGCTATCGAGAAATTTTCAGGAAGAATGTAATTTCGAAGAAGAAACTAATAAACTAAAAAGGTAACTATTAATTGAGTTCAGTTTTCAGGTAACATATTTCCACTTAGGTACGTACTTTAGACGTAATTTGCTGCTCGCAATTACGTGATTCATACTTTGTGCTAAATTTCATGTTCTATGAAATTACTTGTGAAGCGACGTGCTTGCACGTTAACTGATTTTGATAATGATTATTAATGAACTGGGTTGTAACTTGTGTATATTATGCATCGCTTGGCTGCACTGCTTTTTCACTGATGTCATATTTTTATTTAATTATGTGCCTGCTGTGCTTATTTATTTAAATTATAATTGTCACCTGATTAGTTGTGCTGATATGTATGTAAGTTATACTTTGTGATTTATCTGCTTGCGACTTCATGTTTACTTATTAGGATGATATATGAACATTTATTTGCTTATGCTGATATGATGCTAATGACCTGTTTGCTGCTATGCGTATGGATTGCATATTTATACATTTCTGTTTGTTGTCATAACTACTCTTTAATTTGGTGTATAGAAATGCTGATATACTGTGTATGAACATAGAGTTTAGGTCACACTATTGTATTAATTATAGATTGTTTGCTTGGCAGAGCCTCGTTGTAAGAATTGTGCTGCATACACTTGTTGACATTCTGTTCTCTACTGGTATATTTACTCGCTATTGCTTGTTTTGCTTACGCTCAGTGCCTTATATTTTTGAGATAAGAAAATGAACTGCTATAATTCGACGAACGACATTAGTACAAGAAACTTCATAGAAGTCACATGAGCTGAGGTTTTATGGAAGCTGTATAAATGTATGCTAATAGGAAGGAAGCTAACGACATGACATATCGAAACTAGGTTCAGACCATTGACAGTTATTACACTGCATTTTTCGTGAGCAATTGAAATAGGAAGTGACACTTGACGCAAGAAATACTCCACATGTTTGCTTCTGTTTGCCATAATTCTTGAAGTGGTGTACACACTGTGAAATATTATGATCATTCACACTACGTAATCGTACTTAATTACTGAGAGTTATTCGAACTAAGACTGTTAGAGGTCATGTATGCATTTCTTTTGTTTATAATTCATAATGAGTAGAAGATTTGGCTCAGATGGATTACACAGAGGTTGTGTGTTGACAATGTGTCTTCGGATTGTATGGGATGATGAGGTTTGCATTAGGATTTTATCTGTACTTGTTCGAGGAGACTGACTAGTGGAAAGAGTTGTTATGGAAGTGAAATGAGATTGGTAATAAGGTTTATATGTATCGACGTATTGAAGAGGTATTATTGAGGTATTATTGAGATTGTGTGAAGTTGATGATTATTGGAGTTTTGGTGGATAAAAGGTAAAGTAAGTGAGATGCATATTTTTTTTTGTTGGTCTTATGGAACAAGGAGGATGAAGATAGCAGACTAGAACACTAAAGTAGAAGGAAGATAGCCTATACACATACTTTGTTAAATCACTAAGCAGTATATACTTTTTTTTGAAGAGAGGAAGTATTTGCATATCTTGGCTCACTGACAGGTGTTCAACAACCGTACATTTTGATCTGGCTTGGCATACATTGGTCTTGACATGATGACTATG
This sequence comes from Schistocerca piceifrons, assembly GCF_021461385.2. Classification (NCBI taxonomy): domain Eukaryota; kingdom Metazoa; phylum Arthropoda; class Insecta; order Orthoptera; family Acrididae; genus Schistocerca; species Schistocerca piceifrons. The sequence continues at coordinate 240,278,379 of NC_060144.1, read as the reverse complement.
ACGTTGCCTTAACTATTATTGACTGTTATACATTGCTGCCACTACTACTTGATACCCATGATGAACATCAGATTTTGACAGAATTGCATTCACACAGTTAACACTATTCAATTACACAGTAGTACTTAATGTGGACGAAAGATGAATGAGTGTGTTTTGTGTGTTTTCCTTTCCTAATCCTACCCACCTATCTCGTAAATATTATTTTATTTGTTTGTAGTGGCTTGCACTGACACCCATAAATATTATAGGTTAACTGATATTTGAGTATTTGTAATAGTTAATATGAAAATTATCTGACATCATTTGTGTGTTTGTTATCATTTGTATGTTTAGTGTAAAAGCATTTGTATGTGTATTCAAACTATTGTTCATGCCTGAACTGTCTGATTAGTGATGGTAAATATTATAAACTGTTACCTGCACTTTTTCAACATAATCTGTGACACTTAGGAATGATTAATTTCTGCTGATGAACTGTGTGATAAGTGATAGTGAATATTATGGACTGTTATTTGTACTTTTTCTACATGATTGGTGCCACTAGGACATGTTTTATTTCTGCTGATGAACTGTGTGATCATTGATAGTGAATATTATGGACTGTTACTTGTACTTTTTCTACATGATTGGTGCCACTAGGACATGTTTAATTTGTGCTTATATACTCTGATGAACAGTGTGATTAGTGATAGTGAATATCATGGACCGCTCTCTGGACCTGCTCAACATTGCTAGGTGCAACTGATGGACTACTTGTATGGAAATGAAGTCACTTGTTGCTGTCTGCACCTACTCAACATTACTGGGTGCCACAGATGGAAATGCTTCTACTGAAATGATGTCACTTGTCGGTGTCTGAACCTGCTCAATATTGCTGGGTGCAACAGATGGACTGCTTCTACTGAAATGATGTCACTTGTCGGTGTCTGCACCTGCTCAACATTGCTGGGTGCAACTGATGGACTGCTTCTACTGAAATGATGTCACTTGTCGGTGTCTGCACCTGCTCAACTTTACTGGGTGCCACAGATGGAACTGCTGCTACTGAAATGATGTCACTTGTTGGTGTCTGCACCTGCTCAACATTGCTGGGTGCAACTGATGGACTGCTTCTACTGAAATGATGTCACTTGTTGGTGTCTGCACCTGCTCAACATTGCTGGGTGCAACTGATGGACTGCTTCTACTGAAATGATGTCACTTGTTGGTGTCTGCACCTGCTCAACTTTACTGGGTGCCACAGATGGAACTGCTTCTACTGAAATGATGTTACTTGTTGGTGTCTGCACCTGCTCAACATTGCTGGGTGCAACTGATGGACTGCTTCTACTGAAATGATGTCACTTGTAGGTGTCTGCACTTGCTCAACATTGCTGGGTGCAACTGATGGACTGCTTCTACTGAAATGATGTCACTTGTTGGTGTCTGCACCTGCTCAACATTGCTGGGTGCAACTGATGGACTGCTTCTACTGAAATGATGTCACTTGTTGGTGTCTGCACCTGCTCAACTTTACTGGGTGCCACAGATGGAACTGCTTCTACTGAAATGATGTTACTTGTTGGTGTCTGCACCTGCTCAACATTGCTGGGTGCAACTGATGGACTGCTTCTACTGAAATGATGTCCCTTGTAGGTGTCTGCACCTGCTCAACATTGCTGGGTGCAACTGATTGACTGCTTCTAATGAAATGATGTCACTTGTTGGTGTCTGCACCTGCTCAACTTTACTGGGTGCCACAGATGGAACTGCTTCTACTGAAATGATGTCACTTGTTGGTGTCTGCACCTGCTCAACATTGCTGGGTGCAACTGATGGACTGCTTCTGCTCAAATGATGTCACTTGTTGGTGTTTGCACCTGTTGACCATTGCTGGGCTGGAATTATCAACTTTTTTTTTTTTGAATAATTAAAGGAATTTTATGTGAACATTTGTATAAACTGATTTTTTATGTATTGTGTAAACTATTATGTAAAGCCACATGTATGAAAAGAATTTCTATTGCCTACTGTATTTTATATATTAGGTTATTGAAAGGTCAGTGCAAAGCCAAAATTTTAACTAATTATGTGATATTTAGGTATTAATATTATCTTTTATTTTTGTCTGTATTTTTCTGGACGAATTTCGTGGTATTTTCACCACCAATGCTGGCAAAAATACCATCAAATTCTAACCTGTGGAGGAGGGGCATATGAAAGGTGGCTACACTGAGCCACTGCGCCAGAGATTGCGCCAAAGAGTATTATTAAGCCGCCTCCATAGTGCTTGTTGAGATCTCGTAGTAGTCAGTGCCTGTTAAGAACTCGTAGCAGACAGTGCTTGTCGAGAGCTCGTAGAAGTCAGTGCTTGTCGAGAGCTCGTAGCAGTCAGTGCTTGGAGAGAGCTCGTAGTAGTCAGTGCCTGTCGAGGTCTCGTGGTAGTCTGTGCTGAGATGTTGTAGCAGAGAGTGTTTGTTGAGAGGTGCTATTAGGCAGTGCTTGCTGAGATGTGATATTGGAGAGTTCTGGTTGAGATATAATGTAAGGATTAGAATGATTTTCATCAATTGAAATGAGGTAACTAACTCCGTTCGTTTTTATTTCAGTGTCCTAAATAATGCGTCATTACAGGTTCAGTCAACAAAGCATCTGGCGTGTGTTCTTGTATTAGAGTGTAATTCTGCTTTCCTTACGCAATTATCGTATTTCTAATTTTCTTTTATCACGTCAGTATAATTGGTATTTAAAAATTCTTGTCTTGTTGAAGAAGAACCGTGCCAGATGTGTACGTTGAGTCACACTCCCACACACAGAACAATTACATTTGTGCTTGGGTTTTGTAGGTTTTATAGTTGCTGGGGACTTAATTAATTAACTGTGTTTACGAAAATTTTCTTTCATTGTTTGTTGTTATTCTATGCAGTCAGATTGCGTAATAATTCTAGTCAGGGCCAACCGATTACGAGACACAGCGTAATCGGACTTACAGCCACGAAAAATAAAAAAATATTTTCAATCATATTTAATTAAGCCCCCATGTAAGTGTTGTGCTCAAAATGTATACCAACATACTATTAAGCAAGTCTTAATTTGCACAACTCATGCTATCTAATGAGAGTTCTGCTGTTGTATGACTACACCTACGTGTACCGGTGTTTAAGAACAGTACCACCTATGAAAAAATTGAGTTATTGTTGCGGGTCCCTATGCTATTACAGAACTCAAGTCTCGTCTCAGTAACGATTCATAAAGTTCTGCAGTCCGTGTTGCTCTCCAGCAAACACATTTAAACCCAGGTTTTTGTGGATACTTTGCATTCTATTGGAAAATCGCGGCTGCTTAACTGCAAATATTGCTAACCATACTACAACAAAAATATCGCAATCTGCGTTAGAATATTGTTTTTTCTTTCTACATCAGTCCTGTGAAATAACTGACTATAAAATAGCAATTCTAGGTAATTAAATGCAGTAAAATCTACATTGCACCTGTTCTTTCTGTAAGACGAGACGATTTTGCACTTCAATAACACTGTTCTACTTTACCGCAACACCAGTTATAAGTGACTGTCATGTGACAGCTACGAATTTGGTTAAAAAGGATGATTACATTGTATCTAAATTCTATGGTACATGTCACACGATAGAAGCCACTGACTGAACAGCAACATGAGTGCTGTAACTGACGGAGATATACACTTGGCACATGACTCTAGAGGGTGTTTACGGATGGACTATGCACTATCTTGGACTGCGGATAAATCTCTGTGTCACTGAGTTCAGAGTCTCTTCACGAAATGGAGTGCGTTCCCCTGCAGATGTCAGCAGAGTACACATGTGGGTCCTGACTACTGTTCTCATACGGTGTGGTTATTTTCAGATTCTATGTTTCAAACTATTTTGATGGCTGTCGATTCGCTTATCACTTCCCATAAATGTGTCTTGCTCTTAATGAGCTCCATGCATGTCTAGTCTACGTAATCTGTAGTGTTGGATACAACTATGGGTTGTTTAGGAACAAGGATGGTTTGTTTAACTGAGGCCACCCGTACGGCAAATTTTTTTTTCGCAGATCTTAATACTATTGACCTTAACCTTCCATAGCAGAAGTCTTATACTTAAGGACAAGTGTATTTCTCCACATTTTTTCATGTCACTGCGGAACATATGTGTGAGCCATTGGTCGTCTCAGACTTTGGAGAATTTTGAATCTCCCTCTTTTTTTTCAATATCATATAGAGTGAGCCGTGGCGAGGTTGCTGCCACCGCCTTTCGAATTCCTTGTGCCACCAGCTCCATCTGTGGTGTGGTTTTCCTCTGGTCTAAGGCCACTAAAATCTTTGCTCGTGGTTGTTGGTGGGGACGGAACGCGTTTTTGCGTGGCGAGTTGGCGTGGACGGCGATGTGAGAGGTCCGCTTTGCGAGCAGGCAAGCAGCTACGCAAGCGTCTTGGGCACGGAGTTCGGCAAGTGTTTGCAGGGCATATTTGTGCCCCGGTTAAATCCGAAGCTGACTTCGAGTGCCGCCTTCGTGCGTAGCCTGACTAACAAGCTTTGCGACGTGGCACTCCGATGGGAGAGTTGCAGCCAGTTTCGTTGGGCTAAATTCTGGGCCACCTTTGGAACTAGCAAGCTTCAGCCTCGATTCGTGAACTCTAGTTTAGTTTTGGATTACGAAGTGTTAGTTGTTATTATTTAGGGCCTGCCTGTTCCCTTTTTAATGTAATTAAGAGCTGTTTCATAAATTGGGTTAGCTTAAATTCTTATTAATCAAGACCTAAGTGTGTTTATTGCCCTATTGTTCGGACTTGATGTTTTACTCAGTCTGTGTTGTAATTAACTGAAATTGTGACTGCCAAAGGCCCTACCTGTTTCAGAGGTATTGTGTCAACAAGGTAGTAACAGAAAATTACATATTATGGTACATGGGCTCTAACCTTTAACAATAATTGTGGGTTTTCTAGAGCATAGTTGCGCATCTAATGTTTTGAAATTGCATCATCAATGTAACTTGGGTCACTTGGGTTGTGATGTTGGAAGGACTGTGAGGATGACTGTCGTTCCACCACAAATAACCTGCTGGAATCAGAAATTGCCATTACTGTCTTGGATTTAGGATTTCCCGCAATTTCTAAAGGACAAATGTGTTATATGATGGTGTGTATGCTGTCGTCCGAAGGGTTAGGACCCATGTTATACAGGTCGTACCTCACGTCGGGACCACAAGCTGAGGAGAGTCGTTGCGATATGCAGAAACGTATGAGAGACGTCTGTATAGACACCCTCAAGAGCTTCAACACGCCGCTGCTGCTGGAAGTTTGCTTACGTCAGAGCGCAGCGCAGCTTAGACCACTCTGTAATCACCGCCTACGACGACACCATCGTCATAGTTCAGATCCGGCTGTAAACTAATGTAGCTGTGCATCAAAGATTATAGTCAATTGTACATTGAGATGTAATTAGCATTCACTGTTTACCTAGTCCTAACGATTATAGTGTTCAGAGACAGTAACAAATACATGAAAACATCCAAGGTAAGTATGTTATTTAATAAAGTGATTTAACATTTATGGATGCTGAAGTATCCACTCTACCATTCTCGGAAGTACAGCTACCTTTGCTACGACACAATACATTGTGGCTGATTACTGATTTCAGTCATTACTTCCTGTAGTGTCGTGGAGTAGGCAGCAAGCGTCTGCTGTCACCATCTGACGGTAATTCGAAGGTACGGTGGACTGTTCCTAATGCCTTCTTCTTTCTTTTGTACTTTTTATTTAGTGTTTAGTGTATTATTGTGTGTGTGTGTTCCTACTAAGTACTGCATATTATCCCAGGAATTGTCGAGCGGTAATATTTCTAGGATGTTTGTAGTTGATATGACTTGGATGAGATGAGATGAATTAGAGATGTGAATGTTTTGTTGTATAGTAATTGTGTGTTTTTGTGTGACTGCAGTGATGGATGGCATGTTTGTGTCTCGGGTTATGGGCATGTTGGGAACGAATCAGGGTGCATCTGTTATGATGGTAAGTGCTTTATTTTGAAGTACTTGCAATTTGTGGAGTGTCACCAGCCGTGCCCCGGACCTCACAGCCATGTAATATAGAAGGAAGTTCTGTGGTCTTCCAGATTAGTAGTTTGGCTTTGGTTCTCAGCCAATTGCCCTTCAACAGTGTGTATATCTGCTGAAATCTGCCAAACCGAGTTTGTGATCAATTTTTTGGGCAAAATATTTTACCGATTCACACCATGGGACATTTCGCCCATCTCGAGAGAGTTGACAGATTGGTGTACTCCTGCTGGTAGTGAACATGATGGCGTTGCAATTTTCGGCATTAATTTTGATCTTCCAAAAGTTGCAACATTGAGTAATTCAAATGATGATTAACTGAAACCCTCAGCTGCTGACAGGTGTTGTTGATATACCTCGATGTGGACAGCTGAAAATATGTGACCCGACCGGTGCTCGAACCGGGGATCTGCTGCTTATGTGGCTGACGCTCTAAACATCTGAGCCACGGAGGACACTGATGAATAGAGCGACTGCAGGGACTTATTCCTTGCACGCTTCCCGTGAGACTCACATTCCCAACTGTGCACAATTCTATATATGTAATGTACCTTATAGACATTTGCCCATCCACTCATTACTCGTGCACACTTTGGCGATTCCCGTAAGAGTTTGGGCAACCTGTGCGCATTCGCACAGACGAAGATCCATGGCTGGGTAGCCTTTAACAATATATATGAGGACAGTAACTGTTCTCGAAAGAAGAGATACTGTTGATGACCGTGCAGCTTTTTCCTGGTTCGAGTCCCGGTCGGGGCACACATTTTCACCTGTCCACATCGAGGTATATCAACAACACCTGTCGGCAGCTGAGGGTTTCCGTTAATCATCATATATTCCAGGGAAAAGCTGCACGGTCATCAACAGTATCTCTTCTTTCGAGAACAGTTACTGTCTTCATATATATTGAGTAATTAGCTCAAGGTGTCTTTGCAGGCGCATGGTGATGTAATTGGGGTTTGGGTGTCTAGGATAGACAGCTGTATCATCTGCAAAGAGTGCGAGATGAGTGCTGTCTAGCTAAGGGATATCTCTTGCGTAGATTCTGTATATTATAGGGCCCAGGACAGAACCCAGGCTAGTCCCGGCGGAGATTCGTTTCCTCCCTCGGGCATGGGTGTGTGGGTGGGTGAATTTGTCCTTAGGATAATGTAGGTTAAGCAGTGTGTAAGCTTAGGAACTGTTGGCCTTAGCAGTCAAGTCCCATAAAATTTCACACACATTTGAACATTTGAATAGAACCCTGGGAAACTCCTGCTTCTATAGGCCTGACATTGATTGTAGTCTTTTCTATACTAACAAAGAATTTCCTGTTATCTAAAAAAGGATGCCAGAGTTGTGATTATGTCTGACGGTGGTGTGATTCCAGTGAAGATTGCGAGACGGGAGTCTCGAGACCCTCTAACTGCCAGTGGATTCGGCACCGGCGACGAGATGAGGGGTCAATTAACGCATGGGGCGAGGGCACGCACCGACGCCCTGACCGTGGCACAGAGCTATACCCTTATAATTTGTTGAAACAAAGTCATGAACATTCCTATCCGTTTCTATCGTAAATATTTCAACTTAAGGTAAGTCAGCTCTATTGTGAAAATCATGCTAGTTGTGACGTCAGAGGGGTGAAGGAAATTGAACATTACATAAACATAGCATGGGTGGATTTAAACTTAACGCTGACAGCAGTAGCTAACGACCGCATCCGACAATGGCCAACTGCCACAGAGTTTTGAACCTAAGTAACGTCAGGTCGTGGAAGCACACAGAAACGCTTTTCCTACAGAGAGTTACGGTCCAGGGGGTAAATTGAACGTTGATAGAATATAAAATTTCACTTCATATTTTCCTCTGCAGATTGAGTTTCTCCTAGAGATTAATTCAACTACGAAATAACAGCTTGGAATATTGTGATGAGTGCGACTTTTCAGTCGTAAAGTTTTCCATTTCACTACAACAGGAATAATAGATTTTTGTCATTTAGTGTGACATTTTTGGCTGTGAAATTTTCTGTTCCGCATTAACAGAAATAACAAATTTTTTTCATGTAGTAGAGCGTTTACTACACATTGATCGTTAGACAAATTAAAACTATGTGGTGGACCACAACATGAAACTCGATCGCAGAAATGTAGCTACAAGTTCCGCAAAAGAAATTCCGACACTGTTCTATAATCATCGACGCAAGAAATGTCTTTGCGTGTTTTTCAAACAGTACTCCATCTTGGGAAATTTTTATTTGCACGTTAGAAATTGTTGTATACTTTCGGATCATTGCCGTCATGAAGACTCAAAAACGATAGGTCAGACAATGGCAGTCCCGCAGATTTCCGTTTGTTGTCAGTAATGCAGATGAATACTAACTGCAACATCAAGTAGATGTTTCGCAACTGGGTTGTACAATAACACGATAAATTTAAAGATGCATTCGTTCTGAATGAGGAAGTCACCCATTCAGTGCGTGACGTTTTACTTAAAATTCGCGATATGTAATACATAAACAGGATGCGAAAAACAGACTTAAAACTGTGAAAATTTTGCCTCTTTAAACAAGATTTATGGTACTTAAAATTTGATAAGTAACTCGGCCCAGTGCAAGGATAGTACACGAGAAGAGCGAAATAAATACGAATATTAATACGGTCATGATGAGATGTCTCGCTACTGTTACTATTTTTTTCCTACAGCCATGTCGATCAACTTAAAGATACATCTCTCAATCTCATAGTCAAATGGTATACTACAGAAAGGACAAATAAATTCATTCAAGGAGATGATCGATAAGCCAATGTGCGAGAATACGTGAAATGGAACATGTTTGGATGTTAGGAATATTTAATGTATGAATGTCCAGACTCAAACCTTCGACCTCTTTCGCTGAAAATCATGCAGTTACACTACTTGAAGAAAATAGTCACCTCTGGAGGCCGAGACGGACCCCTGGGAAGCATTTTTGCTAGACAGAAATATTGAGTTATTTGTGTCATTCACAAAAGTGCAACAGGTACAGCAAAAACATGTAGATAGCAAAATTTTAATGAAATCAAGGAACTGGGACACAAAAGTGCGACCTGAGATACGAAGTTAACAAGGGTTTTGGAATATCCTGAGAAGGTGTGAAAATAGCTGAGAAAACTATTTTAAGAATACCCCACTGGAAAAAACATGAAACCTACTTCCTGTTGCGACATCGGGTCGCTAATAACTACCTTGCCTGGGGTCAAACATACCCTGAAGATATGTCTCTTTTTTGTAACTGTTTCGTATACAACAGCTCTTAATGAGATGAACATAATTTACTTTCCTTCTTACTTTACATAGGACACAAAATGAAATGAAGATGCAAAATTCGCTTCCTCGTTTGCATGATCGACGTATACTTGTTTTGATTTTTCTACCGGCAACTTTTCCAATATATTAATATAAAATATGTGTATGAATATAGTGATTCTCTGTAAAGTTTGACTTTGAGTAATCAGAGTTTCTGCTTTAAATCACCTTTGTTTACAATTAAGCCTTGACGCAGAAAAACTTCCCGCTGTAATTGTCTCAGTGACGGGAAAAGTTCTACAGGTAATTTAACTTCGTAATCCAGTTGGCAGAAACAATTTTCCAGTAATTCCTGTTTTGATAATGTTAAAAGAAACAAGTTCCGCTGCAGCTGAACACAATAGCTAAACTATACTCCGCTCGCTGCACTGTAAAAATGTAAAACAAATTTTCCGTTACAAAGATACCGTTGCAAAACGTGAAAGTGATTCACAAAAGCGAAGAATGACATCAGTGCTACTGCTTTCTTACTATAGTTCAATTCTTTTATCTTGGCGGCTCGCGCATGCCCGCCTAGACGCGGGAGATTGCTGCGTTGCCAGTTGCACTCGAAGCACGCGCCAAGAGAATCAGCGCCATAGTATAGCATAGTTCGCAAGCTTACGTTTAGGGGGGAGCGCGCAGTTCATGAAGTAAAGCCACCACGGCCGCATTAACCCTTTCGCTGCTACAAAGACGTGCTCCCTGCATTCCGCGCTGTGGGCGATTTTGTCACTGCACTGCTCGCCTGTGCAGACACATTGTGTTCCGACAGCTTTGACACTCTTTATCATTCGATTCCACAAAAACTATTTGGCTCAAAAATTAGATTTTTACCTATCTTCTTGACTGATACCTTCCCCCCATAAATGACTTAATTTTGTTTCGATGTTCAACGCAGTTATTATGCAGCATTAAATATAGTAAACCAATGCACGAAATTTTGAAGAGTTTGCAGAGGTAAAGTCCATAGAGTATACTTTCCGGATGGTCGATTTTAGTTGCCACAATGTTGAGAATGAAATGTGGACAAGATACCTATATATTTCATTTAATTTAAGTAACACATAAGTGTGTTATGTAATATTGAGAAATATTCCACCTTTTGCGACTGTAACAAAAGTTTTACTTACACTGGGCACGTTTGGCTTTATTTTAAAGAACTTCAATCAATCAAAAGGAAGTAGACAAAATACATTAAACAAAACTGTGGACTTACAAAAACATTAGGACCTGAATATACCGTCTGTCAGTGAAGTGCTCAGAGCTATGTGAAATATAATTTTGTGTGTGGCACACACAAACAGCATTTATTTGCTAAAACACTGATGAGCCGACACAAACGTTGAATATTGTGCTACCGCAGCACAAAACTACGAAAGGTGACTTGGCAATGGAGGACACAAAATACAGTCCTCTTATCATACTTCAAAACAGAGAAACGCGTCTGGTCTAAATAAGTCGCTTATTACAGTTGCAGAAGAGGGATATATTTCAATACCATTGGTAAAACTGCGACTGTGGAACAAAACAAGAAATAGAACATGAATACCATTGTGTGTGTGCCATACCTTTCACCGATGGAAGTGCTTTAAAATAAAGCCAAACGCTCCCTGTGTAAATAAAACTTTTATTACAGTCGCGAAAGACGGAATATTTCTCAATACTCGTACATACGACACCTATGTGGTACTTAAATTAAATGAGATATTGTTATACAGTAAATATTATATGAAATTTAGGTATCTTGTTCTCGTTTCATTCTCAACATTGTAGCAACTAAAATCGACCATACGGAAAGTATACGCTATGGACTTTTACCTCTGCAAACTCTTCAAAATTTCGTGCAATGGTTTACTACATTTAACGCTGCACATCAAAACAAAATTAAGTCATTTATGGGGGGACGGTATCAGTCAAGAAGACGTGTAAAAATCAAATTTTTTGGCCAAATAGTTTTTGTGAAATCGAATGATAAGTGTGTCAAAGCAGTGAGAACACCATGTGTCTGCACAGGCGAGAAGTGCAGTGATGACAAAATCGCGCACAGCGCGGAATGCGGGGAGCACGTGTCTGCAGCAGCGAAAAAGTTAATGAAGAGGCAAAGCACTAGAAATTTCATTCAAATGAATAAAATTCGTGAAGTAAGGCACACCAATATTGTTTTTAAATAAAGAAAATATGAAACACCGCACAAGGTTTGAACTCATAACCTTTCACTTGGCAACCCAACACCTTTTTTTTTTTTTATTTTTTTTTCGATATTGTTTTTAAATAAAGAAAATATTTAGCATCGCACAAGGTTTTAACTCTGTACCTGTCGCTTGTTAACCCAACGCCTTCTTTTTGCCTTAGACCGCTTTTTTCTTTTTTTTATTATTTTTTTTATATATTTTTATTTTTTTGCATTTTTTTATTTTTAAAGAAAACAAAGACTCCAATTCTACTGGTTTCTCCGTCCAGTAAACAAAAATAAGTCTCCTTCGTCTTGTTGGCGAAGAAGCAATCTTTTGGAACAATTTTTTTTTCCAAAGCCAAACTCAAATTTCTTTCTTTTTTTTAAGAACAAATCGTGAGGAATAAATAAGAAAAAGTTTTTTTTCCAAAAGAAACCAAAAACTCCAATTCTACTGGTTTCTCCATCCAGTAAACAAAAATGAGTCTCCTTCGTCTTGTTGGCGAAGAAGCAACCTTTTGGAACAAAAAGAAGTTTCTCAAAGCCAAAATCAAATTTCTTTTTCCTTTCAGAACAAATTATGAGGAATGCATAAGGAAAAGCTTTTTAAGTCGTCGTGCAACTTGTAGTTAAAGTCCAGTTCTTACAGGAGCTCCTACAGCATGCCAGCTCGTCCAAACGTGTCTTCTCATGGCGTAGGTGTGGGTTCTGGGTAGCAGATCTATTCAGTTCGGTTCGGTTTATACAGTTTTCAGCTTCTCAGGGCTTGGACGTTCCAGCTACGAGGTGGGACATCGAAAGTGCTCCGTAAGAAATTGGAAAAATATTGTTTATAGCGTGGGTTGCGTATCAGGACGCAGTGTCGTTCGTTGAGATAAGTCCAATATCCTAGCGTAGAATTGTCGCCAGAAGTGAAAAGATAGGGGATCGTGTGGCCACAGATCCAATTCACAGAGTTAGTTTTGGCGGAGGGGTAGAAAGTCTTATCGGGGTACAAAAGCATGTGGACGTCGAACTGAGATGGTGTCTGGCGAGTAATAAACGCCAAAATTCGCCGCGCAAGTGTCCAGACGTCTAGCGCTGTGCCACAGTGGAACCTGTGGACATCCGTGTCATCCACTCCACAGTGGGTGCAGAGGGATGAATCGGCGAGATGGATGCGGTGCAGACGATCTCGGTTAACTTGTTTGCCATTCACGGTGATGTACCACGCTGATTGAACGTCTGATTCGAGAAAACGCGCATGGATCGCCTTCCATATGTGTCGCCACACATACTGTGGATACTTACTTTCGGTGGGGTGGGACGGGCGGCACTGTTGTAACAATTCGGAGACTGTTTTCGTGAGGTACAAACGTGTAAGTGGTAAGGACCGGTAGATATAACTGAACTCCAGGAAAAATCGTTGGATGTAATAAAAGGGGGTTGGAATGATCGATACCAGTACTGGGGCGGACAAGGAGGCCGGTGCAAAGTTGTGAAGCAGGAGGCTAGTAAGGCTCTGCGGGCAACGATGCCAAAGTTTTTGTTGGGAGCTGACATATAGTGCCTTGACACGAGTCGGCATGTGGATGAGTCCCACCCCGCCACGATCTCGTGGCAGTGCAAGGGATTCATACTGCACCTTGAATAACATCCCCGAGCTGACGAAGGAGCCGAAAGCCATCAACAGTCGTCGCGCCAGGAGATTTGGGACTGGTAGTACTTGAGCCACGTGTGGTATACGGGAAGCATGATACATGTTCACGTATTGCGCGTTGGATATCGTCGAGAGCTCGTAGCCGGTGATCTGCGAGATTTGCTCTGATTGTCTGTAGCAAGCGTCTACCACTGATAGTCGCTGAGCGGCGCAGGTCTTCTGTGAAATCAAGTCCAAGACACCGTATGGTGGCGGCGACACTAAGGGGGGCAGCGCATCTCTCCGGAAAGCCCTCACCAATGAGCAGGACCTTGGATTTGGACACGTCGAGGCAGCTCCCCGACGCGTCTCCGTAAGTCGCCACCCATGTCAGTGCTGCTCGTACTTCATCTTCACTGCGCAGATATAGTACTATGTCGTCTGCGTAGGCTGTTCAACAAAAACTGTGGCCTTGCACAGCCATGCCTTCCAAACGTTGGCGCATGCCCTGGAGCAGGGGTTCCAAGGCGAAAGCATACAAAATTGTGGAAAGAGGGCATTCTTGTACAGATCGTGCGATGACCAGGGACGGTGCAAGACGACCATTGTACATGATTTTAGAGGTTGCACTACTCAACAGGCGCATAACCACTGTGACAATACCGCCAGGAAAACCATATGCTGATGAACTGTCCGTAAATAGAAGTGGTCAACACGGTTGAAAGCCTGGCTAAAGTCCAGTGAAGCCAAGGCGCCAGGGAGACGCTGATGATGCGCTAATGCTATCGTGTCTCTGTAACGGCAAAGGGCCGTACGGATGTTGTTGTCGCCTCCTAGGGAAGTCTGGTCGCAGGATGTGACGTAACGTGCGACCTTCTTGAGTCGCGATGCCAGTAGCCGTGTGAATATTTTCATGTCGCTGATGAGCAAAGTAATTGGTCGATAGTCCTGGACCCTCGATAACCCGCGCGGTTTATGTACGGGGATAATAATTCCTTCTAGAAATGCGCTCTGGACCACTGTCATCGGTGACATCAGCTCATATGCGATTGCCGTCCACGTGTAATCCAACAAATAGTGAAAACTTTTATAAAATTCGATGGGTATACCGTCAGGTCCAGGAGATCTGTTATCGGAACCCGCCTTGATAGCGTCTACCACTTCATCTGTGGTTACGTCGTCTTGGAGGTCATGCACTGCATCCTCCGGAAGAGTGTTCGTAGTAAGCTGAGTGACTTCTGTGACCAGTGCTGCAGAATGCGGTACGGCTGCGTATAGCCCGGCAAAATGAGCATGGAAAGCACGACCGATGCTTTGTTGGGTGTCGTGCCGGCGCCCTTCCACATCAGTGAGGACTTGATCAGAGCTCGTCGTCGTCGTTGTCTTTCCTGAAGGAGGTGGTACATCGACGGACGTTCTTGAGGGATTCGATTAGAAGCTCGAGAACGGACTACAGTGCCTTCTAAGTTACGCCGCATGATCAAGGAGATCTGCGCCTACGTGCGATGGACCATCGACTGCCGGGCTGGCGAGAAAGACATCGTCGTACAGTCACCTAGAATGGTGTAGTAGAAGTGCAGGGTATTAGTTTGCCACGCCTTTAATTCCTTCCCGTAACTCATCAGAGTCTTCCTGAGGGTCGGCTTTGCACAGGAGAGCCACCATGATAAGGTGGAGTCATAGGCTTCTCGACGATGGTGGCAGCGTGCCCACGCTTCTTCGACCATACGGCGACAGTCTGAGGAGGTCAGGTGAGCGACATTGAGTTTCCACAGACCACGACTATGCCACACTTCCTGTCGGTCGAGAGTGACGTCACAGAGGTACGCATCATGGTCTGAAAAGGCCAAGGGCCAGACTTCCGCATGACGTGTGCCATCAGCAAGGGAGCGGGTAACGTAGATGCGATCTATGCGGCTTGACGAGTTAGAGGTGTAGAATGTATAGCCCGGTGGAATTCCGTGGAGCTTCTTCCATGTGTCAACAAGTCGTATACGGTCGATGACAACTGAGAGAGATGCACAAGGGGAATGTCGCGGGAGTTGGTCCGCGGGCTCTTGTGTCGAGTTAAAATCCCCACCGAGTACCAAATCGTCCTGCGGACCGGTGAAGAGGGGTGTGACGCTTTCGGCAAAAAAAGTTTGTCGGTCATGACGGCGGCCAGTGCCGGATGGAGCGTAGATATTAATAATACGCACGCCGAACAGTGTCAGGGGCATACCTCGCGCAGTGGGGAGGTAGATGACGTCCTCTGCAGGGAGTCCGTCGCGTAGCAGGATGGCGACGCCGCTACCGGTATCGGATGCGGGGGAAACATGTGCGTTGTATCCGGTGGGAACTAGGAAGTCAGCCACAAACACCTCTTGTAAGAGTGCTATATCCACATCCGCAGAGTAAATAGTGTCTCTGAACATGGCTAGTTTATGGGGGGCACGAATGGTGGCAAGATTCATCGTGGCGATACGATATTGCTGTGTACGGCCACCCTCAGTATTTGCGGAACGTGCGGTAGATGTAGCCGGCAGGTGGAGACCCGCCGGTGGTCCCGCCCTGGTGATAATTACTGGCGGGGCGCCAGCCCCAGTGTCGCCGAGGTGGACTCCTGTGCAGACACGCTGACAGTCTGTTCCACTTCTTCTTCAACGTCATCGGCCCAGGAAGCTGACGACGTGGACATGTGACGGTCACGTACTTCCGGAACGGGTGTTGTGGATTCCGCAACATGAGTGGCAGGGGGACCGCTGTCATCATTCGTTGACAACGGCGAGGACACGTCCCTGGCTGGGAGAGTAGGCGTCACAGGAGGGGCGCCCGTTGCTGCCACATCGCGTGACTGGACGCAATGTGGGAGATCACCGTCAGACATCAGGTCGACATCTCGTGGGGCCCTCTGAGAAAGGGCATCATCGGAAGGCGTTCGTCGTCGTTTCCTGTGTTTGCGAGGCGACCGCTGTTTTCTGATGTGGCTTTCTGAATCAGAATGTGGTCGCCCGTCCTCTGACGCCGAACCCGTCTGGACAAAGGCAGACGTCGGCACGACACCGAGGTCGACGTCCCTGGTTCCAACAGGAACATCGGTTTCAGTCTGCAAACCTGACGGTCCTGAAGTGAGCACTGGAGGCGACGCCGTGCTTGTGTCCTCGGCGCGTTGTGCTGCGGCGGGTGGCGTTGACGATACTGCTGGCGCAATCGAGATTGGTACGACGGGGTCCTGTGCAACCTTCGCGTAGGTGATGGGCAAGGACGAGACCGTCGAAGCCTGGGTCTCTTCACGTAACGGAGTCTGTATTAAACGGCGGTGTAAGCATTCGGAACGTACATGTCCCTCCTGGCCACATCCTGCGCACGTTCGTGGCTGTCCATCATACATGACGATGGCCCTCATACGGCCAATCAGCAGGTACGATGGGACATGTTTCGTCAGCTCAATTTTTATTTGCCGGACGCCATTTAATACGGGGTAGGTCGTATATGTTTGCCACTTCTCCGCGACGTGACCCAAGACGGTGCCATATGGTTGGAAAGTGGCAATGACCACATCCTGAGGCACCCCGAACGGGAGCTCAATGTCCGGAGACCGAATCCAGCATGGGCGACCCTCACAGCTCCCATATGTCCATCAGAGTGTTTAAATTTCAGTCCGGTGGCATGACGGTGAATTATGTCATTGCAAATTTCCTCCGTCGACATCTTGATGTAGACAACACTTCCAGTGATGAAAAAATGTATGCCGATTACGTTCTGGGGGATCAAACGTAGATCCTCACGTAGGAACTCTTCGACTTCGAAAGCTCTGGATCGTGGATGTTCGGCCTGAAACGTTACTTTGATCGTTGCACAGCGGTACGAGTGCGCCATGGTGTACTTTAGTACTGGACTCGATAGACACAAACACCACGACGCGGAAGTAAACACCGCCGAGAGCGGAGCGTCGGACGGCGCGCGGAGCAGCTCCGCACGCTAACACGGCTGAGAGCCGACTGACACCTTAACCGCTCCGCTACCTCAGCTCATCGATCAGTGTAACTCCATAAGGACTCTAACATCTCACACAACTACTTATAAACACTGTTGGTATGACTATGAATTACTCACGCTTCGTCGAAGTGCAATAGGAAATAAACAATTACCGCTGTTCTTTATTGCGAAAAAGCAGTTCGTGAGATTGAAACAAACACCTTTCCTTGCTATCGCTTGAATTAGGAGTCTTATTGCTTGTTTGGTTTAATTAATTAATAGAATATGAAGCAATTGGTATAAAGAATGCTTTTTCCAAACTTTCTATAAAAGAAATTCTGCTATCAAGACATTGCTTTTGTTCTATTACTTTCTTTATGACTGAACATTTCTAAAACTGAAGACACTCGTCCGTGCTCTGCACTGCAGTCGAGATCTGGCAACGTCGTTCTCTGTTCATTGGCTGACTGTGTTTTGTGACGTCAGATGCGCAGAACGAACCTAAACTCGGCCGCCAAGATATATGACGCGCACTTTAATGTTCTCCCACTACTTATATTTGCTTCGGTGGCGAAACTGCGTTCACAATCCACAAAAAAATGGTTCAAATGGCTCTGACCACCATGCGACTTAACGTCTGAGGTCATCAGTCGCCTAGAACTTAGAAGTAATTAAATCTAACTAACCTAAGGACATCACACTCATCCATGCCCGAGGCAGGATTCGAACCAGCGACCAGAGCGGTCGCTCGGCTCCAGACTGTAGCGCCTAGAACCGCTGGGCCACTCCGGCCGGCACAATCCACAAATAACACTCAGGCAAACAATCAATTTTGCCCACCTGTAAGTTATACATAATATGATGTATCATGATGACTAAAATTGTGATACTGAATTCATTAATTAGTTTATTGCTAGTTTCGAAATATTTTATATTTTAACGAACAGATAGCTACTAGTTATCGTGCAAGTCATGTATTGTGACTGTTACGTTTTGAACATCTATGATTCAGTGCAACAAAATATCGTAAACACAACGTACAATAACGGGTACGTAAAAGTCATCTAAGAGTCTTCCTACATAAAAATATGAGGTCTGTAAACTGTAAAATTTTCATGCTATGTAGGCCTGTTTGTCACTGTTTAATTTGTTCACTTTTACTGTCAAGATCATTCGATGACGGAAGTTATTTGCAAGGAAGCATCATTAATTACAGTCGCCCGCTGGCGATCCTTAGCCCAGGCCCGTGCCGCTGAGGGCCGAATTTTGACCGCCAAAAATATTTTGAAAATATAAATTAGTCAAGTAAGTTGTTTTAAAAAATATTTTTCTATGGGTAGCAACACGTTTTAGTGGACACGTATCACTTTTTATACTTTTTGTACAAGTAATACGGTGACTGATTCGAGTTTCAATGGTTTGCAGATGAATTAAATACGTAGTTGCTATGATGTGCAGCACTAGAAGAGACGTTAGAGAGCTGGAGCGGAAGAGAGCAAGCATGTTTTATTAATTCGAATAAAACTTTTGTGCACCCAAAGGAAGCAGAAGAATTTTATTCTATGAAATAGAAAAGTGTATAATATCTGGCAGCATATGTAGCCTCGTTTAGTCGGAGCAGGCGTCCTCGTTTTCCCAGATAACTTGACTGGAAGAGATATGCCATCGATGGCTTGACCCCATAGAAGCCCAGACACTACGCCTTTTGATTATTTTTTCCGGTGTTCTATCAAGAATCAAGTGTACCCGACAGCAGTTCGTCACCTACCAGATCTGCGCTATCACATACGTGGAGCTACCTCAAATCTTACTCCTGCAATGCTGCAAAACAGTTGGAGCAAACTGGAATAAAGTTTAGATGTTTGTTGCAGCATTAATGGTGAGCATGATGAGGTGGATTAGGTATTTGAGAAAACTTTCTGAGTTGCCATATTTCTTTAAAGACGCCGTCAATAAATAACCCAATTACTTCTTAAGTTACGACATTTATTATAGTACACTGAAGCGCCAAAGAAATTGGTATAGGTATGCGTATTCAGATAGAGAGATATGTAAACAGGCAGAATACGCACTGCGGTCGAAAATGCTTATATAGGACAACAAGTGTCTGGCGCCATTACGTGAGTTTGAACATGGTGTTATAGTCGAGACACGAGCGACGGGACACAGCATCTATGAGGTAGCGATGAAGCGGGAATTTTCCTGCATGACCATTTCAGGAGTGTACCGTGAATATCAGGAATCAGGTAAAACACGAAATCTCCTTCATCGCTGCGGCCAGCAAAAAATTCTGCAAGAACGGGACCAGCGACGACTGAAGAGAATCGTTCAATGTGACAGAATTGCAGCGCTTCAGCAAGTTGCTGCAGATTTCAATTCTCGGCCATCAAAAAGTGTCAGGGTGCGAACCATTCAACGAAACATCATCGATATGGGCTTTCGGAGCCGAAAGCCCACTCGTGTACCCTTGATGACGCACGAAACAAACATAACCCCTAGCCTCGGCTCATCAGCACCGACGTTGATGAGTGGAAACATGTTGCCTGGTCGGATGAGTCTCGTTTCGAATTATATCGAGTGAATGAACTTGTATGGGTATGGAGACAACCTCATGAATCCATGGTCCTGCATGTCAGCAGGGGACGGTTCAAGCTGCTGGAAGCTGTATAATGCTGTTGAGCGCGTGCAGTTGGAGTGATACGAGACCGCTGGTACGTCTAGCTAAGGCTCTGATAGGGCACACGTACGTAAGGCCGGCCGCTGTGGCCGAGCGGTTCTAGGCACTTCAATCCGGAACCACGCGACTGCTATGGTCGCAGGTTCGAATCCGGCCTCAGGCATGGATGTGTGTGATGTCCTTAGGTTAGTTAGGTTTAAGTAGTTCTAAGTTCTAGGGGAGTGATGACCTCAGATGTTAAGTCCCATAGTGCTCAGAGCCATTTGAATTTTTGAACATTTGCGTAAGCATTCTGTCTGGTCACCTGACTCCATTCATGTTCATTGTGCATTCCAACGGACTTGGGTAATTCCAGAAGGACAATGTGAAACTCCACAAGTTCAGAATTGCTACAGAGTATCTCCAGGAAGGCTCTTCTGAATTTAAACACTCCCACTGACGACCAAACTCCCCAGATATGAACATTATTGAGCTTATCTGGGATGCCTTGCAACGTGCTGCTCAGAAGAGATCAGCACCCCTTCTTACTCCTACTGATTTATGGACAGCCCTGCGGGATTCATCGTGTCAATTCCCTCCAGCAGTACTTCAGACATTAGTTGAGTCCATACCACGTTAAGTTGCGGCACTTCCGCGTGCTCGCGGCGGCCCTACACGATATTAGGCCGATGTAAGAGTTTCTTTGGCTTGTTAGTGTAGTATGTTTAACCTGTACGCCTTGTGTGACGTGTGCACTGTTAGCCCACACTTCGCCGTTCGTGCACCGTCTTTTATGTTGAAACAGAAGTTGTGTCATGGAAATGTGGAACTGGGAAACCAGCTTAGGTTTTTAATATCAAAACACTTTTTCTTCAGTTGAAAATGATTTTATGGTAGCTAGCAATAGCTAGGTTGTTTTTGATAATATCTTTTTCTGTTTTGATATGGTTGGCTGAAAACCTTCACGTAGTAAACATTGTAAGAGTTACACAAGTAAGTAAAGTATTGGCACGGTATTCTCGATAGCAACAGTTTTAAGTTTCCGTAGGACATGTTGACCACTTTGATCCTTAGAATATTTTTTTACGTCTGAAAAAATGTTATTTCAAAAAAAGCCTGCAACACAAAGAAAGAGCATGCCCTCATGTAAAAATGGAATACATATATATTTAACATTAGTTACAGAGCTGTGTAAAGTCAAAAGTCCGACAACTGCTGCAAAGTATAATGCTGACTCCTTAATACACCATCTCCAGTACTATCAAAACACATAATCATTTGGACAGCTGACAACAGGCTAAATATTCGACGTGGACAATACTGTACAAATGCGTTTTTGACATGATTACTAACACAACAAGGAGAATATCATTGGAATCTAACACCGCAAGAGAATTTACGGAATTCCTGTTACTTTTGGAACTCCTTCCTACATAACGGGGTCGTTCAATAAGTACTGCAACACTTTTTTTTCTAAAGCAGGTTGGTTTTGTTCACATTTCAATTACACCGTGTTATTGCCCATTCTTTTGGCGACAAGACTATTTTTCAACATAATCTCCATTAAATGCGACGGCCGTATGCCACGTTACTGGGAGGGCCCGTATGCCCCCACGGCGGCACTCCACTGGTCGACGTCGGAATCTCCACTTCACCTACGTACAACTTCCCGTGGAGTGCATCATTCACTGGACCAAACAGATGGAATTCGGAATGTGCGAGATACGAGCTGTAGGGTGCACAAAAAAGAACAGACGAAATAAGTTTTGTGAGATCCTCTCGGGTGTGCAAACTTGTGCGAGGCCCTATGTTATGATGCAGAAGTTTAAGTTCGTTAGCATTTTTGTGACGAAGAACACGCTGAAGTAGTTTCTTCAATTTCCTGAGTCTAGTACGATATACTTCCGATTTGATCGTTGCACCGTGAGGGGAGACATCGGAGCAACTTCTTAACAGTCGCAGAAAACAGTCACCATGGGTTTACCGGCTGAGGGTGAGACTTCGAACTATTTCTCTGGGGAAGACTTAATGTGATGCCATTCAGTGAATTGCCGCTTTGTTTCCTGTTCGAAGTAAGGAATCCATGTTTCACGCCTGTGACGATGTTCGACGAAAATAATTACTATCGGCCTCGCAACGTAGAAACACTTCCTCCCACAGGCCAATTCGTTGTTCTTTACGGTCTTATGTTAGGCGGCAAAGAACTCAGCGGACACATGGCTCTGACTACCCTATCTGTTGGACGAGTGCAGCATTGCCAACAGAGACCTCCTTTGGCCGTGCGAGGGGGTTTGACTATGATGTCTATCACCTCGAATGAGAGTTCTGTCAATGAAATTCACCAACAGGCCTGTAATATGAGATGTTTATTTTATTTTGATGGTTACCAGTTTCAGCATTTCATTATGCCACCTTCAGGCCCCATATGTACCTCTCCAAATGAGGGAAAATGTGATATACAGTCTTAAGTCACTGCTGGTCGTGAACTCTGTCGTTACACTAACGCCTCAATCGAAGACTTAATGGGAGTGAGGCAGTTTGTTGTTTTAGTGTGTTCCGAAGGTGTGGTTATCCGCGCCGAAACCTAGGTCAACAACCGGTTTCTATTTGAAATCGAGGCGGATTCTTTATAATCATTACTTAATGAGAGTATCCGCAAATTCCAACACTGCAAGAGTAATAACTGTGTGTGGCCAGCCGGCAAGCGAGAAATCGCACATGCTTGTGAGACCTTGTTGTAAAGATGGCAAGCGTGTCGCCCAACGACCCACCGTGCTTTTGTTCACTTTCATGCCTCTGCAGACACTCTACAAGGGCCCATGAACATTTGCGATGCTTTTGTTTTCCACTAAAAGAAAGTGAAAGTCAACTCTCTATTTGGTAAGTGCCTTCGTTACAGAAGCCACTATGAAAGCTAGTTACAGCGCCACCTATCGGAACTTCATGAAACTATGAGGACTAAAGCGGAAATATTCCACTACATCCCAAAACAAAATCTGAATATTTTCTGTCAAAATTTGCAGAGATAAATTTGTTGCTTTACTCACTGGGTGCCCCTCGTACACCGCTAGCACAGGTTGCGAGCAAGTTCACGAGGTAGATAATACCACAGTCAGAACATTATTTCTTGAAACTTCCTAAGCAAGCTATCGGAGGTTGGTTTGCGAGTATGGAAGCTGACGGGACGTAAAAAGACAGTAAAAACGAAGGGATATGATGTTGCTGCTACGAAGTTCTCATATTATGAGAGGGCAGAGCATGAGCATGCACAAAGCTTTCCTGCAAGAATACTTGATGCTCGAGTTCGAATTATTCGGACCGTTTCATTTAAGCTATACGATAGAGCTCTCTCTACTACATTTTTACACTGTCGTTTCGCTGTTGTATTCTATCGTGTCTATACTTATGCCGTGTTCGCCAGAAGGCATGCCCGTCTCTGCAGGGTGAGCACTGGACGGTGAAAACACCCGACGCCGCGGAATAAGCTGCTGTAATTCCGTTTATTGCAGTTGGGGCGCACAAATAATTTAACACGGTAAGCAAGCCAATCAGCGAGCAGCCGGCACCCCTGCCACCCACGCTTCCCCCCATCCCTTGCCCTTAACAGAGGCCTCGGCCCTCCCACACAACAGCGGCAGCTCCGGAAACGACAGCTGCGCTGCCGCCTCGTTCCTGGCCGCCCGCTTCCACGTTCATTAGTCTCGGGCCGCCTCTGATTGGCATCATCAGCAACCCTATCCGCAGCAGGCCCGGCCCGTCCCGTTACGCTCCCGTCTTCCCCACACGTACGTCATCGGGCCGTGTATGAAACAGGAGACACAGCTAGCGCGGGCGGGTCAGCTTTCAAAGCCTTGAGCAGAGTGCCTCTCCGCCTTCACTCTCTTGGTCGCTCTCGCATTGGTAAGCGAATACGTCCGGAATAGTCGGTACTGCAGTAAAAAGTCCAGATAAAGAGGAATCAAAACTTTGTCTCTGATCTCCAAGAAACGGTTAGTCAATCGGTTTCCACATTGATATTATGTAAACTGCAAGTGCAGGCAGGAAAAGGAGGGGAAAGAACTAATCATATTAGCTGCATCAGGACTTATGTGGAATCAGCAGCGATAAGTCAAAATGTATGCCGGATTGCGACTCGAATCCATGATCTCCGACTTATCAGGCAGTTGCGATAACCGCTGCACCACATGGACAGTGCTCAGAGCACATGTGCGGAATGTCTCGGCTTGCTCCCCAGCCACCTCACATTTCCACGGAGCGTCTCTACCTCCTCTACCACCCCCCCACCCCTCCCCGGCCCACCCGTCCATAGTCGCCATCTATGTTCTCCTTGCTCCCTAATTTTAGATTTCCGCTGGAGGTGAAACGTAAATGGGCATCCACATTGAAGGTTGTGGATTCATTGCCCATCGAGAGATGCAATTATATGAACGTTTTCTTTTAGACGTGTAATATTACTGTTACCACGACACATTTAATAATACCAGTGGCTTTTAGTCGAAATTTAGTGCCATGCGAAAAGGTGAAGAATCTGCAAGTGGAAGACCAAACGACATTTCATAAGTTGAGAGTATGTATGACGTTACTTCAGTGATTAAGAAACTAAGTAGGATTTACGAAGAACATGCCAATATGAGCTGAGTAATTAGTATGATATTGTACGCCCTCTGACCTAGGTGCATGCACTGATTAGTTTTGGAAGGATGTAATAGAACATACAAGCAGTAAGATTAAAAACATTTTCAATATCTAGGAGGCGATATAATATGTGAATACAACCATGACGTGAGGCAACCATATGTGTAACGGTAGTGAGAGTTTGCACAGTAATGCCAGGATAGAAACCCAGCTACATTTTTACAAAACCATAGTAGTATCAGCACTTATTTGTGGATGTGACAAGAAAAGACCAAGAAAGTAAAAGACAAACTTAACCATTAAGATATCTAAGAAGAGTGGGAGAAAAGAGAAGTGAGGTTATAAGGAAAGCTTAAGGAATATAGAAACCAAACGGAAAAAAATTAGCCAGAGGCAAGTAGAACTTCGCTCTGAGGGTTTCGTGTAAACTTAACCGTGTATATGGAGAGTTAAGCCATTTCGAGAATCTTGACGATTTTGGCCTATTATCGACTTCGACACTAGCAGGATATGGGTACCAGGGGTTCTAAGACTTTCAAGAATGATTTAATTTCTGGTTTGAAAGCGTATAATAAATGACAAAAGAAGTATATTATTTTCATGTGATGCAATTTAGAATTTTTGGATTTTTTTGTTTACTCGTACTGTGAAACCCCGTCTGTTCCCTAATTTCTTAAGTATACGCCAATGTTTTGACGAGTGACTTTACGAGCATCAAAATATGTGACATAGATCCCCGCATCCCTTGGCTGCAGTGACTTTGAAGCGTCATTTTTTGCACCACCAAAGGACCGTACTGATTAGAACGTGACACAAATTTTAGCATCATATATAGTCCCATTCTGAGAAAAAAAGTTTTTAATAGTCACACAGACACACATACCGACAGACCAAGGGACAATGAAGTGATCATATAATGCTTCCGTTTTTACAGACTGAGGTACGGGATCTTAAAATAATGGAAGATGAGACAAATGGAAGGAAAGCCTGGACCATTTGGGTGCAGAAAGACGGTTGAGGCTCTCAATTACCAATGTCCTTGAAGAAGAAACGTAACAGGGAATCTGTCTAATACATGAAAAGTGAAGGCGGATGTTGCATCCTCTCTCGAGACAAAACAACCCAGAACTGTTGTAACGCGTCCGTGATATGCTGGATACCGGCTGTGAAATGGAGTTGCCCTCCAACTTGGTACCACACATGTTCTATCGGGGAAACATTAGGGGATCTAGCGGCCTAGAGGAGTATCTCAACATCAGTCTGACAGTCCATAGATACATCTCCCAAGGTGTGGACGAGCGTAATCCTGTTGAAAAATGAAACCATAATAATATTGAATGAGAAGCAACTGTATCGACCACAAGTCGTTAGGAGTAGCACTGGTTGATATCCCATGCGTGCTTCTAACTGCTCTGTAAGCTGGGAACCAAGTGACTGTATCGCCGCCTGGCGGCATTTTCTGCTTACAGGGCACATCGGTGGAGCGATCTTCTGCATTCAGCCTTCGGCCTGGAGATCCCAAGAAGTCATGCCGCTCTCCATGCAGGACGCTGCTCGTTGTACCACTGTAGAGCAGTTACTTGGTGATATTGGTGACAGTGCCAGTTACCTTGAAACATTAATGTCATTTAGCGCTCTATTTGGAACCTATACTGGAATAACCTTACACGCTGGACTACCGGGTCTCCGGACACCGATACATGCGTTGACTCATGTTTTCGTGTGCTTGCTGTGGTAGGTAACTGCAAGTTAGGAGAAGCCGATGTTATCTTTGCGTAAGCCGCAATGACGGGGCTTTAGTTGCCGGATGTTTATTAAAAGTGACCCATTTTGAAGAATAGGCAACGGCCTTGCCGCTGTGGATACACCGGTTCCCGTGAGATCACTGAAGTTAAGCGCTGTCGGGCGTGGCCGGCGCTTGGATGGGTGACTATCCATCCGCCATGCGCTGTTGCTCTTTTTCGGGGTTCACTCAGCATCGTGATGCCAATTGAGGAGCTACTCGACCGAATAGTAGCGGCTCCGATCACAGAAAACCATCAGACGGACCGGGAGAGCGGTGTGCTGACCACACGCCCCTCCAATTCGCATCCTCACCTGAGGATGACACGGCGGTCGGATAGTCCCGATGGGCCACTTGTGGCCTGAAGACGGAGTGCTTTTTTATTTTGAAGAATAATAACTGTGTTGATTCGTATTATACAGACAAGTAATCATTTCGGTCACTATTTGAACTACTTGATGGACATGTATAAGATCATGTTGTTCGTTGTGATTCTGCATGGGGGCTTAATTAAATATAAGATTGAAAATATTTTTAGTAGCTGTAGCTGTATGTCCGATTACGCAGTGTCTCGTAATCGGTTGGCCCTGACTAGTATTATTACGCTATCTGACTGCAACAAACAATGTAAGAAAATTTTCGTAAACACAGTTAATTAATTAAGTCCCCAGCAACTAAAAAACCTACAAAATCCAAGCACAAATGTAACTGTTCTGTATGTGGGAGTGTGACTCAACGTATGCATCTGGCACGGTTCTTTTCCAACAAGACAAGAATTTTTAAATACCAACTATACAGACGTGACAAAAGAAAATTAGAAAACTATAATTACGCAAGAAAACCAGAATTCCACTCTAATCCAAGAACACAAGCCAGATGCTTTGTTGACTGAACCTGTAGTGACACATTATTTCAGATAGACAATTAATAAAAAAAAAAACATTATAAATTTTACCTTCATATATATTGACGAAATGCACTCATTACAATAACATCTGCTATCTCTCCCATCAAATAACTGCATAAAACAAGGAGCAACACTCTTTACTACCACATCTCACTCCGACTTCACGACAATCACGAGCTCTTAACACACACTGTGCTCTCTACTAGCACTGACTGCCACGAACTCTCAACAACCACTGACTTGTCCGATCTCATAACAAGCACTCTGGAGGCGGCTTAATAGTACTCTTTGGCGCAATCTCTGGCGCAGTGGCACAGTGTAGCCACCTTTCATATGCCCCTCCTCCACAGGCCAGAATTTGATGGTATTTTTGCCAGCATTGGTGGTGAAAATACCACCAAATTCGTCCACAAAAATACAGACAAAAATAAAAGATAATATTAATACCTAAATATCACATAATTAGTTAAAAATTTTGGCTTTGCACTGACCTTTTACTAACCTAACATATGAAATACAGTAAGCAATACAACTTCTTTTCATGCATGTGGCTTTACATAATAGTTTACACAATATACAAAAAATCAGTTTATACAAATGTTCACATAAAATGCTTTCAATGATTAGTTTATACAAAAAAAAAACACCAACAGGTAACATCTTTTCAGTAAAAGCAGTCCATCAGTTGCACCCAGTAAAGTTTAGCAGGTACACCCAGCAACAAGTCACATTAGTTCAGTAGAAGCAATCCATCAGATGCACCCAGCAATGTTAAGCAGGTGCAGACGCCAACAAGTGACTTCATTTCAGTAAAAGCAGTTCACCAGTTGCACCCAGCAATGTTGAGAGCAGGTGCAGACACCAATAAGTGACACCATTTCAGTAGAAGCAGTCCATCAGTTGCACCCAGCAAAGTTGGGAGCAGGTGCAGACACCAACAAGTGACACCATTTCAGTAGAAGCAGTCCATCAGTTGCACCCAGCAATGTTGAGAGCAGGTGCAGACACCAATAAGTGACACCATTTCAGTAGAAGCAGTCCATCAGTTGCACCCAGCAAAGTTGAGAGCAGGTGCAGACACCAACAAGTGACACCATTTCAGTAGAAGCAGTCCATCAGTTGCACCCAGCAATGTTGAGTAGGTGCAGACAGCAACAAGTGACTTCATTTCAGTAAAAACAGTTCACCAGTTGCACCCAGCAATGTTGAGCAGGTGCAAACAGCAACAAGTGACATTATTTCAGTAGAAACAGTTCATCAGTTGCACCCAGCAATGTTGAGTGCAGGTGCAGACACCAAAAAGTCACATTTCTCAGCAGAAGCAGTTCCACAAAATTCACTAACACTGATCACACTGTTCATCAGAGTTTATGAGCAGAAATTAAACATGTCCTAGTGGCACCAATCATGTAGAAAAGGTACAGGTAACAGTCCATAAATTTTTTCTTACAATCACTGATCACACAGTTCATCAGCAGAAATTAAACACGACCAAATGTCACACATCATGTTGAAAAGTGCAGGTAACAGTTCAGAATATTTATCTTCACTAATCAGACAGTTCAGGCATGAACAATAGTTTGAATACACATACAGTGCTTTTACAGTAACATACAAATCATAACAAACACACAAATGATATCAGATAATTGTCCTATTAACTATTACAATACACAAATACCAGTAAACCTATAATATTCATGGGTGTCAGTGCAAGCCACTACAAACCAATAAAATAATATTTACGAGATAGGTGGGTAGGATTAGGAAAGGAAAACACACAAAACACACTCACTCATCTTTCATCCACATTAAGTACTACTGTGTAATTGAATAGTGTTTATTGTGTAAATGCAATTCTGTTAAAATTTAATGTTCATTATGTGTATCAAGTGGTAGTGGCAGCAATGTATAACAGTCAATAATAGTTAGTCAACGTCATAGTCATCATGTCAAGACCAATGTTTGCCAAGCCAGATCAAAATGTACTGTTGTTGAACAACTGTCAGTGAGCCAAGATATGCAATTACTTCCTCTCTCCAAAAAAAAGTATATACTGCTTAGTTATTTAACAAAGTGTGTGTATAGACTATCTTCCTTCTATTTTAGTGTTCTAGTCTGCTATCTTCATCCTCCTTGTTCCATAAGACCAACAAAAAAAAATATGCTCCTCACTTACTTTACCTCTTATATACCAAAACTCCAATAATCATCAACTTAATCTCAATACGTCACTAATACTTCTTCAATACGTCGATACATATAACTCTTATCATCAATATCATTTACCTTACCTCTTGTCCACAAAAACTCCAATAATCATCAACTTCATATAATCTCTATACCTCAATAATACGTAGATACATATAAACCTCAGCACCAATATCATTACACTTCCATAACAACTCTTTCCTCTAGTCAGTCTCCTCGAACAAGTACAGATAAAATCCTAATGCAACTTCAATTCAGCATCCCATACAATCCGAAGACACATTGTCAACACACAACCTCTGTGTAATCCATCTGACCCAAATTTTCTACTCATTATAAATTATAAGATACATTTTGGTTCCTTGTCCATCATTAAATAAAAGAAATGCATGCCTGACCTCTAACAGACTTAGTTCGAATAACTCTCAGTAATTAAGTACGATTACGGAGTGTGAATAATCATAATGTTTCACAGTGTGTACACCACTTCAAGAATTATGGCAAACAGAAGCAAACATGTGGAGTATTTCTTGTGTCAAGTGTCACTTCCTATTTCAATTGCTCACGAAAAATGCAGTGTAATAACTATTAATGGTCTAGACCTAGTTTTGGTCTGTCATGTCGTTAGCTTCCTTCCTATTAGCATACATTTATACAGCTTCCATAAAACCTCAGCTCATGTGACTTCTATGACTTTCTTGTACTAATGTCGTTCGTCGAATTATAGCAGTTCATTTTCTTATCTTAAAATATAAGGCACTGAGCGTAAGCAAAACAAGCAATAGCGAGTAAATATACCAGTAGAGAACAGAATGTCAACAAGTGGATGCAGCACAATTCTTACAACGAGGCTTTGCCAAGCGAACAATCTATAATTAATCCAATAGTGTGACCTAAACTCTATGTTGATACACAGTATATCAGCATTTCTATACACCAAATTGAAGAGCAGTTATGGCAACAAAACAGAAATGTGTAAATATGTAATCCATACGCATAGCAGTAAACATATATCTTACGTAATAAACAGGTCATTAGCATCATATCAGCATAAGCAAATAAATGTTCATATGTCATCTTAGCAAGTAAACATGGAGGCGCAAGCAGATAAATCACAAAGTATAACTTACATACATAACCACAGTCAGCACAATTAATCAGATGACAATTATAATTTAAATAAATAAGCACAGCAGGCACATAATTAAAAAAATATGACATCAGTGAAATAGCAGTGCAGCCAAGCGATGCATAATATATACAAGTCACAACCCAGTTCATTAATAATCGTTATCAAAATCAGTTAACGTACGCAAGCACGTCGCTTCACAAGTAATTTCATAGAACATGAAATTAGCACAGAACATGAATCACGTAATCGCGAGCAGCAAATTACGTCTAAAGTACGTACCTAAGTGGAAATATGTTACCTGAAAAAGGAACTCAATTAATAGTTACCTTTTTTAGTTTACAAGTTTCTTCTTCGAAATTACATTCTTCCTGAAAATTTCTCAATAGCAAGTCCTCTTAACGTCGGAGACACACAGAATTTACCTGAAGTTCTTAAATATTTTACACAACCGTATCCTGGAAAATACAGAATGTTAATAACAGAATTCATCAAGTCACTATAGCTTTATACAGAATTTAGTCGGAGAAATTAGACTGTGTATTTGTTTATGTCTGTCAGTGCATTCGCACTGAGCGCTCGATCAGCTGTAGGCGCGTGACGTAGGAAGCTATTGTTCGCGGTCAACGACTGCCTTGTGCGGCGCGCAGACTTGACTGTTGCTTTGAGTATGTGCCGCCGCCAAAACACAGCGCGGTATCCTTGTACTCTCTGCGTGTTTACATGTAGCTGTTAGTTCTCCAAAGTATGTCATTCCACAAAAATTTTAACGTTTGATATATGATGTATTCCTTTAGAGCGTCGAGATTTAAGAGTTTCTACTTCAACAGTGTTATCATGAATAATTTTGCGAATTCTATATGAACCGTTATAAAGCAGAAAAAATTTGCGACACAAGCCTTTTCCTTTGTGCGACAAACGATGAGACTTAATTAACACTTTTTGACCAACTGACAAGATTTTTGAACGACCAGGACGCTTAGCTGATTTCTCTCTTCTAGCAGCCGCAGACGCAATATTTCGTAGAGCCATGTTCACAACTTCAGAATGCCGTAGTTTCCGTGAAGGCGGAAAAGGAACGATTTCAGAAATGCGATTTGTTGGTACTTTATTTTTTAATATCAATAGAGGCGGTAAAGAAGTTGAGTCATTAGGAAGTTCATTCAGAATGTTTTGAAAAATATGAAGATACTGATCCCAAGTTCTGTGATTCTGATGACAATAAAGACGGCACAATTTATTGATTTCCTTCATCCATCTCTCTGAAGCATTAGATTGAGGGTGAAAAAGTGAAATGAAAATTGGTTTGATTTTACGACGCCGTAGAGTACGAAGCCAAATTTTAGAACGAAACTGTGATCCATTATCTGATATAACCTTGTCAACATGACCAACTTCTTTAAGAAAATGTTTGATGAAAGCGTTAGATACTGAACGAGCTGTTGCTTTGCGTAACAGTGTAAAACACACATATTTTGACGTCAACCTCCACTGCTACGAAAATGTACGCAAAACCATTAGTAGAACGAACCACTGAACCAAACAAATCGACTGCAGCCATCTCCTTTAATTTCGCTGGAATGACGGGAAACAACCGTGCTCTGTGAGAAATCGTTGGAGGCTTAGCCATTTGACATAATTTGCATTTGGCAAGAACAGATCGAATACGTTTTTCCATATTACTGAAGTAACAATTTTCTCGTAATTTATGAAAGCATTTTCGGGGACCAAAGTGTGCATAACTCAGATGCGTATACCAAATCAATTTATTGACCCACTCATCAGGAATACAAACTAACCAAACGGAGTTGTCGACCGATTTTCGTTTAAAAAGAATATCATTGCGAACTAGATAATGCTGTCTAATCGCTACGCTTTCCTTTCTCCTCCACTTCTCCTTAATGTCCTTCCAGATTGGATCCTTATTTTGCTCCTTAGCGATATCCTGGAGCGAAGACGAAATAAAGTTCTCAAACGCAACACCTTGAATATACATCAAACAATAATTGTTTTCCTTGTCGTCCTCTTCAGCACTTTGTTTCAAACCCATAGGTGCACGTGATAAAGCATCAGAAACAATATTTGAAGAACCCTGTATGTAAACAATACTGAAATCAAACTCCTGTAGGTACAACGCCCATCGTGACAATCTGCCGTGAGTTAATTTTGTTGACATAAGAAATTCCAGAGCTCGATGATCGGTGTAAACCTTAGTATGTCTGCCAAACAAAAATGTGCAAAATTTTGTGAAAGCCCAAACAACAGCCAAAGCTTCAAGTTCCGTAATCGAATAATTCTTTTCGGATTTAGAGAGAACGCGACTTCCAAATGCAATAGTCTTCTGTACTACAACGCCGTCTTCTTCTATCTCTTGAAATAAATGTGCTCCTAGGCATTTGTATGATGAGTCCGTCGCCAAACAAAATTCTTTTGATAAATCCGGATGTGAAAGAAGTGGAGCAGCAACTAAAGCATCACGAAGTTGTTCAAATTCTGACTGAGCTTCCTCATCCCAACACCAATTAGATTTCTTTCCAGATAGTTCACATAAACGTGGTGTGGCCAAATCGTCCAATTTAACAAAGCGTCTAAGAAAATTACAGACACCAAGGAAACTACGAACATCACGTTTTGTAGTAGGAACAGCATAATTACGAATAGCATCTAATTTCTCTGGATCAGGGAGAATACCTTCTGTAGAAATAATGTGACCGAGAAATTTCACCTGAGAACGACCAAATTCAGATTTTTCCAAGTTCACTGTCATGCCAACTTTTGCAAAGATACGTAATAATGAGTCCAAAATTTTGTTGTGCTCACTCCAAGAACGTTTAGCAATAAGAATGTCGTCAACATAAGAAGTAATGTTGTCACGAAGATAAACAGGTAAAATTTCATTTAAACTACGAATGAATGCTGCTGAAGATACAGTAAGTCCAAACGGTAATTTACGAAATTGGTAACAGTTACCAAAAGCTAAAAAGGCGGTGTATTTCCTACAGTCAGGGTGGAGTTCTATTTGCCAAAAACTTGCGCGCATATCAATCGTGGATAAAACTTTAATTCCATGGAAATGTTGAAGAAGTTCATCTAAATTTTGTGGGCGGTCAGTTTCAGGAATGATGATGTTATTTATCTGTCTGGAATCCAGAACCAAACGAATTGACCCATCCTTTTTAAGAACAACGTGTAATGGGCTAGTATAAGGACTGACTGCAGGCTCAATAATGCCCTGATCTAACATGTACTGAAGTTCATTCTTAACCTTGTCTCTGTAAGCCAAAGGAATAGCGTACGTTTTCCCGCGAAATGGTGTGTGTTCTTTTACTTTAAATAAATATTGTAAGCCGTGTATAGTTCCTGTGTGATGACTAAACACTGTAGCATGTGAAGTTAAAATGTGGTGCAGCTCTTCTCTTGCAACGTCATCTGGCACTTCAGCTTTCTTAACCTTCTCTTTAATTAACTCTTCGCTATTAATTATCTCATCCATCGCGTCTCTGTATCTATTGTCATTGTCATGAATAAACACACTGTCATCATAATGCTCAACGAAAACATCAGAAGTAAGAAACCTTAAACATTTTGTATCTGACTCAGATCTCGTTAAACACTCGAAAAAGTTTAAACATTTCGGCATTCCAGCAACAGTCAAATTTACACTTCCTTCTTTAAAGTTCAAAATTGCCTTATGTGCGTTAAGAAACTCCATACCTAATATAATTTGTGTACTGAGTAATGGAACAATAATAAAATTAGCAGAAAATTCGTATCCTTGACAAATGAAATTTAAATTGGTCTGTTGTTTGACTTCCACACTTTTTCCAGAAATCGCACCTCGAATTGTAGTTTTAGAAATAGGTAACACAGGACAAGCAATAGTTCTTACACATATACGAAAAACTGATTCACTAATGACATTCAATGGGCTCCCAGAATCTAATACTGCAGTGAACGTATTCTTACCCATACATACTTCAATAACAGGATGTAAAAATGCGTCTACATTATTTTCCTTTTCGTCTAACAAAATGTCTCTCATGTCTTCCAGGCGTACGTAGTGTAAAGTCGTAGTGTCATTACTTTCTGAACCGTCTATATTGCTGCCAGAAGCCGAAGCTGCAAGTCATTGTCGATTGTTTGCGTCACGTCTTTGAGTATTCGCGTCATTTCGCGGATCCATTTCTACGATTTGCACTTGTCTCTCTGAAATTCTGTCACGTGGAGGATGCCAATTAGGTCCCTCCTGTCTGTTAGATACAAATTCTTGGTTGTGTCTGTTATTAAAATTTCTGTTTTCCTGTCTGTCTGCATAACTACTTCTTGTGTAATTTCGACTGTCATTTCTGAAATTATTGTTGTATCTACTACCCTGATTATTTCTGTAGTAAGAATTTCTATTACTGTTTGAATAATTTCTGTCTCGATAATGCCGATTACTGTTTCCGTATGATTGATCATTCCGGTACGAATTACCGTCACTATAATTGTCTGTGTAATTTCTGTTAGAACGTCTGTTATTGTCATAAGGCTGGTATCTATTGTCCTGTCTGTTACGTCTGTCATTCTCAAAGTTACCCATATAACGCCCTTTCCGATCACTGTCCCTTTTCTCTGAAAATCTATCATAATTACTGTTACTGAAAAAATTACAGGTAGTCCCGTCGTCATTGTCATACTCAAGTTCTTGCAACAAAGTCTTAAAAGTCTCAATGTCGTCTTTACATCTTCCAGCTAAAGCAATTTGTCTTATGGATTGCGGCAACTTAGTTAAGCAAATGCGAATTAATTCAGTCGGGCTATAAGGGTTGGACAGGAACTGATTCTTTCGAATCATGTCTTCAAAGTACTCTGCCGGCGTGCGGAACTCAGACTGTTTGAAATTACGCTGCATAATAAGACTGTGTTTGACTCTGTCTTGCGTGTTTTCGGACCAATATGCCGATAGAAATGCATGATAAAAATCATTTAAATTATTGCAATCTCTAATGAGTGCGCGCATCCGCGTCGCCGGTTCGTTTTCTAAATATCCACACATGAATTCTAGTTTGTGACTTAGTGGCCAATTTGGTGGAAGTGCGTACATAAATTGATCTAGCCATGCACATGGATGTATGTCATTCTTAGAATTGCGGAAGATCTTAAATTTCCGGACAGTCAAAAAGTGTTTATAATCAAAGTTTTCGCCTCGTGGCGACAAAGACCTACCGCGTCTGTCCCGGTCCGAATGTCGATTATTGTAAAGTTCGCGCGCCTGGCGCTCTCTTGTTGCATCCCGTAAATGAAACAAATTATTTTCTTCAAACCCTTCTGCTACCTGTGATTCTAAATTTCTTCTGCTATCTTTTCCTACAATTTCGCCTTCGATCTGCTTGACTTGCTTTCGTAATGCCTCAAATTCCCTTTTCACGCGTTCATTAAATTTTCCCTGATTTTCAACATGCTTATTTATGTTCTGATACTCTTCGGTTTCTGCAAATGGTAATGGAGCTGTATCATCCGAATCTCTGTCCCCATGTAAACTAATATTTGTCAGTTTATCTGAAATTTCCTCCACTCTTTCCGATAAGTCACCAAATTGTTCTTTCTGTTTATTTACGTCTTCCGTAAGTGTCGCGACTCGGGTTTCAGTATTGTCACATTTGGTAGCTAGCTGTTCATATTGTTGTGTTAGGTTATTTAATCTGTCATTTGGTACGGATCCTTCGATTCTCTCAAATATTTCTTCCTTATCGTTTGCACGTTGTAAATTTAACTCTGAAAATTTTTGTACTATCACGCGATCTCTTTCTTCCTGTTCTCTATCCTGTTCCCTTTGTCTGATTTCTACTGCAATTAATCTATTATTGTGAGAATTCAGAATCGGTTGTACTTCTTCCCTGATTTCTTTCTTTAATTCATCTTTCATATTTTTGAAACATGTCCCTATTCGTGAATCTATCCGTGTTTCCAAAGTTCCCATCTCTGTTTTAAATTCAGATCCTAACCGTGTTTCCATTGTTCCCATATCAGTTTTAATTTCAGATCGCAAAGTTCCCATCTGTGTTTCCATTGTTTCCATTCGTGTTACCATTGTTCCCATTTGTGATCCCTGTGAGTCTAACCGTGTTTCCATACGTGCTCCTAAATTTAATATAGCACTCATCAACTGCTCCATATTAAATTGTTCAGAATTCTTTTCGCCCCTAACATTTCCCACAAAACTAACTTCCTTCTGCATAGCCATAGGGATATCTGTGTTCGATACTATTCCAGAATCTTCTGTCATTAATCTCGTATTCTGTAAATTTTCTGATTGAGAAAAACCTTGAACTGGTTCTGGACTGTCTTCCCGACTTATTAAATTGTTTTCCACTTCATTATCCATCATGCTGTTTTCCTCTGTTGGCGAGTTCGCCATGTCAACAATTTCGTCATTCTCACTATCCATCATTTTTGCCTTTTTCATAGATCGCGTAATCATTTGCAAAACATACAAAGAATTCGTCACTGTACGAAAATTACACACGGTGACTCTTTATCTCCAACAATACTATTCACGCGAGATGTTTCCTTCAAACACG
The DNA here is from genome assembly GCF_021461385.2 of Schistocerca piceifrons. Classification (NCBI taxonomy): domain Eukaryota; kingdom Metazoa; phylum Arthropoda; class Insecta; order Orthoptera; family Acrididae; genus Schistocerca; species Schistocerca piceifrons. The sequence continues at coordinate 240,241,385 of NC_060144.1, read as the reverse complement.
ATTAACGAACAATTGAAATAATTGCACAAATTGTCAAACGCGTATATAAGGAAATAAAAATTAAATTTTGAAAAATACCATTAAAAGAATGCCAATTACCAAATCTACACATGCAAAATAGACTACAATTACTAACTACAAATTACTACAACAATACTACAGTCTACAATTTTCACAATCAGAAGAATCCAAGGGACGATCCGAAGCAGCGGTCGCCACGTGCATGGGGGCTTTATTAAATATATATGATTGAAAATGATTTTTTGTTTTTAGTATGTCCGATTACGCAAGTCTCGTAAACGGTTGGCCCTGACTAGTATTATTACGCTATCTGACTGCAACAAACAATGTAAGAAAATTTTCGTAAACACAGTTAATTAATTAAGTCCCCAGCAACTAAAAAACCTACAAAATCCAAGCACAAATGTAACTGTTCTGTATGTGGGAGTGTGACTCAACGTATGCATCTGGCACGGTTCTTTTCCAACAAGACAAGAATTTTTAAATACCAACTATACAGACGTGACAAAAGAAAATTAGAAAACTATAATTACGCAAGAAAACCAGAATTCCACTCTAATCCAAGAACACAAGCCAGATGCTTTGTTGACTGAACCTGTAGTGACACATTATTTCAGATAGACAATTAATAAAAAAAAAAACATTATAAATTTTACCTTCATATATATTGTCGAAATGCACTCATTACAATAACATCTGCTATCTCTCCCATCAAATAACTGCATAAAACAAGGAGCAACACTCTTTACTACCACATCTCACTCCGACTTCACGACAATCACGAGCTCTTAACACACACTGTGCTCTCTACTAGCACTGACTGCCACGAACTCTCAACAACCACTGACTTGTCCGATCTCATAACAAGCACTCTGGAGGCGGCTTAATAGTACTCTTTGGCGCAATCTCTGGCGCAGTGGCACAGTGTAGCCACCTTTCAATTCTTCAACTTCTCCCGGCGTATTTCTTGCTCGAACAGTCCACGAGTGTAGTGCCGGTCCATAGTGTCCAACGGGCACAATATTTCGGCGATCAGACATGTCGCCATCGTGAGGCGCGCTGACGAACTGAGCTCCTGAGGGCGGGTGACCGTCCTAAATCCCGATCCCCCGCGAGGCGTTCTCTCCACCGTCCGCGCCCGCGGTAGCGCGTCGGCGGTCGCTGAGAGGCTGGCGTCGGCGTCTGTGGTGGCGTCGGTGTAACTGCCTCGTCAGTCCTGGTCGCTCGTTCGTTTTCTTTGCTGAGCCTCTTTTTAATTAGTCTCAGTGCTGGTTGCGATGCCTTGCTGAGGTTATAGCCGCAATCTATGTTGATGAGTCCGTCCGTGGTACGAATTTCGATAGCCTCTCTAACGACGCTGTCCCAGTATTTAGATGTCTGTGCCAAGACCCTGGTATGTTGGTAGTCCATTTCGTGATTTTCTAACAAACAGTGCTCTGCGACTGGCGACTTGTTGGGGTACATAAGTCGAGTGTGCCTCTGATGTTCTCGGCAATGATCTTCGATGGTGCTTACTGTCTCTCCAATGTAAGTCTTCCCACACTCACAGGCAATCTAGTATATGCCGGCCTTCCGGAAACCGAGATCTTCTTTGACACTTCGCAATAATGCTCTTGTCTTATTGGGTGGGCAAAAGACATTTCCTACTCGATGTTTCCTCAATATTCATCCTATTTTCCCCGTTAGTGCGCCAGTACACGGTATACAGTCGGGGCCTATCTCTTCCTCCGTGATTTCGTCCATCTCCACACGCTGTACTATAGAGGTGGGGCGGAAAGCGCGTCTGGTCTGCCAATCCGAGAACCCGTTTTTCTGAAATATAGTTTTGAGGTGTTTTATCTCATGGGGCAGACTCTCTGCGTCCGAGATGGTGCGCCCCCTGTGCACCAGTGTTTTTAGTACACCATTCCTCTGCGAAGGGTGGTGGCAGCTATTTGCATGCAAATACAGGTCGGTATGCGCTTTCTTCCTGCATACCCCATGGTCCAGGGTGCCATCCGCTCTTCTTTTGACCATGACGTCCGGGAATGGTAAACTTCCTTCTGCTTCGGTCTCCATAGTGAATTTGATGTTCGGATGTATGGGGTTCAGGTGTGTAAGGAAGTCTAGGAACTTGTACCTTCCATGGGGCCATATCACGAACGTGTCATCAACATAACGTAGAAAACAAGTAGGTTTCCATCTTGATGACGCCAAAGCTTCCTCCTCGAAATAATCCATATAGAAATTTGCGACCACAGGTGAAAGTCGGCTCCCCATTGCGACTCTTTCTGTTTGCTCATAGTATACTCCATTAAACAGAAAATACGTGGAGGTCAGAACGTGCCTGAAAAGGTCGGTCGTATTCTCGTCAAATTTCTGTGCAATGAGCTCAACTGACTCTCGAAGCAGCACCCTGGTGAATAACGAGACAACGTCAAAATTCACCAGGATATCTGAGTCTTTCAGCTTGAAGTTCTCGAGACGTTTTACGAAATTCATGGAATTCCGAAAGTGATGAGGGCATTTACCCAAGTAAGGGCTAAGTAGTTCTGCCAGGTATTTGGCCAGTAAATATGTAGGTGCCCTAATGTTGCTGACAATTGGGCGTAACGGCAACCCTTAGGCAGTCCGTAAAGTCTTGGAGGTACAGGTCCTTGAGGTGTCAATTTCTTGGCGACACCCTCTGATAAATCCGCGTCCTTGAGAAGAGCCCTAGTCTTGTTCTCCACCTTCTTTGTGTGGTAAGCGTTGATTTTCCTGTAAGATTCGTCACTTAGCAGGCTCTGCATATTCTCAATGTAGTCCTTATGGCAAAGGACAACTGTAGCATTGCCTTTGTCAGCTGTTAAGACGACAATCTCAGGGCTCTGTCTCAGGTCTCGAATGGCTGCCCTCTACCTGCTGGTAATAGTCGACTTGATCGGTTTAATTCTCGTCAGAGCACGGCAGGTTTCCCGGCGCACTTCTTCAGCTGCTTCAGGTGATAGTCGCGCAGCAACCTATTCAACTGAACTGACGATGTCCGTTACCGTCGTGAACCTAGGTGTGGGTGCGAAATTAAGCCCCTTCTCCAGAACGGAGACTGCATCACCAATCAGCTCAATGTCCATCAGATTTATGACCGTCTTGCGTGGGGCCTCCAGCGATGGTTTGCCAGAGAGACGAGAAAATTTAGATATCTGACGTCCCGAGGCCTTCTTATGTGCAGCACCGCCGGTCACCCAGGTAACACCATCAATCCAGTCCCATTTCCAGGAATTAAAATGATTGGCTAGTTGTAGATGTAGTTTTAGTAGTTCCTGGGAGTTGTACTCAAGGCTGCGGCGGGTAAGGTGCACCCTCTCACATACCAAGGCGAAGCTAGCACTCTTCTTAATTCTCTTAGCTGCTGCAGAGTCGATGTGATGTGTGACCTTAGCAAAGTTTGGCACGACCTGATCGGCATGACATCTCTTCACAAAGGCAAGAGCACTCAGCAAACGGCTCCTTCGGTGGCGCAGCTTGTCGAGTTTCTTCATGCTGCGATACATCTCCTCCCCGTAGAGGTATATGATGTAATTCTTCAACCTCTCCCGGCGTAGTGCCGGTCCATAGTGTCCAACGGGCACAATATTTCGGCGATCAGACATGTCCCCATCGTCATGTGCGCTGACGAACTGAGCTCCTGAGGGCGGGCGGCCGCCTTAATTTCTCAACCCCCACGAGGCGTTCTCCCCACGGTTCGCGCCAGCGGCCGCGCGTCGGCGGTCGCTGAGAGGTTGGCGTCGGCGTCTGTGGTGGCGTCGGTGTAACTGCCTCGTCCACGCTGGCCGCTCGTTCGTTTTCTTTGCTGAGCCTCTTTTTAATTAGACTCAGTGCTGGTTCCCATGCCTTGCTGAGGTTTTAGCCGCAATCTCTGTTGATGAGTCCGTCCGTGGTACGAATTTCGATAGCCTCTCTAACGACGCTGTCCCAGTATTTCTAAATACCGGGAAATAGTATCAGACTTTACACTTTCACAGTTTGCCAAGCAATATTTGCACATATCATTAGGGTCGATAATATGTACAAAGATGAAATGGAAATAATTCCAACACAATATCATGTTATTCAAATGCACAACTTGACGACAAAACTCGGTTTTGTGCACTTTTAATTTCGTTGCATAGGTCTGCAATGTAACTGTCAATTGTGTAAGCTGGTATGCAGAAATTACAACTAAACTATGAACTAATATCTTCACTACCTTACAGTCACTACATCTTTTGAGGACGCAGATTTCCTTAAAGTAAGTAGTGACTGCTGGTCTCCATGTGTTCACACACGTTGCCGGCTGCTCTTACTTCAACAACACCTACATTAGGGCAACCAACCAACAAGTGACAATCACTACAACGCAAACGGTTCCACGAAACGAAGGCACCAAACAACTTACACCTTCGACGGTGAACGTTGTTCGTGATAGTCTCTAGGGATGGGTCTCTCCGAGAAAACAGGCACCAAGGCATGGCGACGAGCAGCGCCCGGAGTTGACATACCGGGCAGGTGCAGCACAAACTCACGACCGTCCTGCAGGGTAGACCGGCCGCGCCGCTGCTGGCCGATCCCGCGTGTTTTGCTCCTTCGTCCCGTCATGCAAATCCTAGAGCCTCGTAGCCAGTCCGACGACCAACTCACCGACCGCAAATACCCGCCGCCGGGACACAACAGGGGCAAAGATCGTAGTACAGACGGATAATCGATAGTCTTGCCAAAGAGCTAGCGTGCCCGAAAAGGCGCACCATGGCTCAAGGAGATGGATGACAAAAGACTAAACTCGACAGCCATCCACATCCCAGCTGACATCAAAAAGTTATTTGCGCTGGTAATTTAAGTGTTAACATTTAAACACTCTGGTCTAGAATCATTAGTCAAAAGTCTACAAAAAATATAATTTTTTGAAAGGTATACTGCAGTGCCCCTGAACGACTACAAGTCAGTTTGTTGCTTTATTGTGGATAGTCAATCAGCAAATAGAGAAGGGGAAAATAACATATGCATTTTATACGTTCGACCAGACAGTCTATAAAATAAATAAATAAAAAAATAAAATAAAATATTAATTATTGTATATGTATGATAGTGATTGGTTGTAATTAATATTTGCTTCTGTGGAACGTGGACGTTTAATTATTTGGTATCACACGCTGGACAATGACATTTTCGTAAATGCAATGTAATTCGTAGTTGACCGTGAAATACAACTCAAATGATCGGACTTCGTATTTAAATCGTTTCCAAAGCCTCCTGCGGTAGGTGCGGACTCAAAATCTCAATATTAGAATAATTTGCCAGCCATGTCAATACGTCGTACAGAGGTGACTGTCTACTAAACACAGAAAAGTTTACACAGTTAGTTAAATCAGATATATTCAACGAATAAGCCTACAGTTAAATAATGCTACTTACTTTCGTAAATATAGAATCTTTACAGGGTCGAGTGCCTAGTGAGATTTCAACTCGCAGTATTCTTATATAACATCAAATATGGCGATGTGCCAGATAATATAATATACGTGCTTCACCCACCAGTTATTGTACAAGACCTACTTCTTCTTAATGAAACATAAGGGTGTCGTAATTGTATTTTGTTTTATCAGCGGCATAGCGCTGCAGTCCCTGTGCCATAGGCTTTATTTATTTGTCAGAGATTAATTATTTAATTAAGATTTCGCGTCTCCGAGGAAACTCACGCACGGCATGCAAATGTGCCTTTATAAGTCCAATAAATGAGTGAGTCATTACTTATCAAGTTAATAGCTCTACCTTGTCCATATGTACACACGTGTGTGACAAGTGGGCAACATTGACGGTCTGTGGGTGAGAACGGAATTCAGGCGCTTGTCAATTAATGTAGGTGAGGCATTTCAGGTCTCAAGTGTAGTGACATTACATATGGGTTGCATGATGTCAACGAGCGATGAGAGGCCGCTAGTGCAATCTTACTCAGTACGCCCCAGGTACACAGCAGTGTCTTACTAGTTCTCACCCCCTTGTCTCTTCACGTCCATGACTAACATGTGGTTCTGATGTACTTTCCTACTCCAGTTGCGCAAGGACACTCTGTGAGTGTTTTAGAAATTTGTGTTGAACCTACAGCCTGCAGGATAGAAAGACACTAGCACACCATGAGAAGTTCAGTAGAGTGCAGTACTATGAGAAGTGTTGTAGTCAGGCAATGATCGCAGTGTCGGCTCCACTGCACCTTCTGTAAAGTAAACGTTACCACTGACAGTAATTAGTGTATGGGTTCACATGTAACAATATGTTAGCAAAAATTTAAATCTTAGATTTATGTTATTAATGTTTTTTCTACTCTTAATTTGATTTCATGGCATAGCAATCATAATTATACTATGGAGAGGATGGTGGAATATTGATATTGGGTGTTCACATCTGTGAAGCGAAGTTTCTAACTACTGTAATGTAGTTTACCAGTAAGATGGTTGATGACCATGTCTTCTGGCGAATAAAATACAAACAAATTGGTGTGGTGCTGCGACTCGCGTTGGCATCGTTTGCATGGCTTGGTTATGTTTGTCGTTTTCTTCTTGTGTTCATTGGCGCCACTCCGTTTGCAAGAGTTGTCTGTTGGCTAGTGACAGCAGCGGCGGTTATCGATATCTGGTAACGGTGATACTATCTTTAGGGAGACGTTGTGGTGTTTCCATGTCGTGTGAGTCGGCAGTTCGGTTGGGGACGCTAGAGCAGCCAGGTCCGCGCAGCGCGAGAACGCACCAGGACCACTGGCTGCACGCATGCACTGTCAGATGGAAGGGCTGTAGTCGTGAGGGGTACCACCTCGTTATCAGCTGGACTCTGGAAGTTTGAGTTGACTTTAATTCAAGTAGTGAAACCTCCACCATTGTGAGCTCTCGCCATTTGCTTGCGTATTGCTGCTTGTAGTGTTGCCAAGACAAAGAGCAGCGAGAGGAGTGTGTGGGGAAGGTGAACCTAATTAGTCTTCCTCCACTTCTTATTATTAATTGTTGCATTCTATATGTTAGTAATGTGAAGTTCAACCAGTGTTATTTTTCCTGCCTAATGGCCGCTAACGCCCCAGTTACCTTCCCTGGAGCTTAGTCTATGTTACGGCAGTGTACCGTTCCTCGCCTTGCCGCTGCTGCCTGGTAAGGTGTGTAGTTCGACAGCTTGCTTGATTTGTTGACTTTGTGGTGTTTTCTTTTTTTCCTACTCTGGTAGTAGTGGTTCCTTTCTGCTTCCCGATGCTCTAAACACCGGAGTCTGAAGAAGTAGTGCTGACCGCCGGTTATGGCTTGGCTGGCTGGGGTGTGTTGTTCCATCGTTGCATTGGTCATCGGACGTTAGGTACATTCGGAAAATGATTATTGGTCACGTGTTTAAACTGCCACTAGTCTGGGTTACCATCTCGTGAAGTGAATGCAACTCTTGGCTGTCTTTCTCATCGCTTGCGAAGTTTTGAGGGACTTTCCCAGGTCGATCCTCGGAGCAACGTGTGCCCCACCCCCTCCCCGCACCCACTTGGTTTGGTCAGATTTGATGATTTTTTTTTTAGTTTTTAAATATTTTAATAACTGTAATTTCAAGTTTGAAGATGTTTAACTGATTCTTGAAGGACTGCTAGGTAGGCCTTAAGCAGTGAAACAGTTTTTAAATTATTACTACTGAAGCCTTCCGTTGAGAAGTAGATTGAATTTGTCGTCATTAAGGCCTTCTGCCGTGAGTGTTGCTTGTCTTAAAATTTTAATTAGACAATTGTATTCTAGCAGTGAGACTTTGATGATTCTTCTTTTAAATACATATTAATAACTGCAATTGCAAGTTAACTGGTTCTTAAAAGATTGCTAGGCAGACCCTCAACCATGAGACAGTTTTTAAATTATTACTATTGGGGCCTTAAGCCGAGAAATAGTTCAATTTATTGTCAATAAGGACTTCAGCCATGGGAATTACTTGTCTTAAACTTTAAATTATACAATTGTATTCTAGCCGTGAGACTTCGATGATTGTTCTTTTAAAAACATTTTAATAACTGTAATTGCAAATTGAAGAAGTTGACTGGTACTTAAAAGATTGATATTCAGGCGTTAACCATGAAACAGTTTTTAAATTATTACTATTTGGGCCCTCAGCTGAGAGATAGTTGAATCTGTTTTCATTAAGGCCTTCAGCCAAGAGTGTTACTTCTCTTCAAATTTTAATTAGACAATTGTATTCTAGCAGTCAGATTTTGATGATTGTTCTTTCAAAAATATTTTAATAACTGTAGTTGCAGGTTGGAGTAGTTTAACTGGTTCTTAAGATTGCTATTCAGGCCTTCAGCCGTGAAGCAGTGTTTAAATTATCGCTATTGGGACCCTCAGCCGACAAATAGTTTTCAATCTGTTATCATTAAAGCCTTCAGCCGCGGAACACTTCTTAATTTATTGTCACTTTTTATTTGTTGTTGCTTCGAAATAAAGTCTACGTGATTGAAAAATAAACCAACCAACAGTAATTGATTATTGCCCCGTCCACAATCGTAACCCAATCCTGCCATCCTTGGTACCAGGTCTCAAAATTAAATACAACTGAAGTCAAAGATATCAATTAAGCTAAATTGCACAATTAAAATACCTAAAAATGAATGGGTCTCTACAGGGTACGTAAATATCGCTGAAAATATAATTGCACAATTAAAACAGTTCAATAACTTCAGATTATAAAGCACTCCCCAGTCGCTGATCAATCCTTTTCGTTGGATGGGATACATCATGTGTTTTCCGTTCAGTTGGGCTCAAGAATCGTGAATATGTTTAACTTCAGGTCATGGGCGGGTGTACAAACAGGAAAAAAAGTAAGATGGACAGACACGAGCGCAGTTCTGAGTGTGCACTGAATATCATTTGCTAGCGAAGCGCGAGCACGCGCGTTTATGTTTCGTCGGAGGCTGCAGGGGCTGCTGTTGGTCTGGGCTGTCAATCTGAGAATCTACCCTAAATCTCTCTCGACTGTTAAACTCCAGCCCTATACATTTCCTACATCTTCGATGAAGCTGAGACTCCTAGTTGTTCCCTAGCAAAGCTTATTGGCATCTTACACGCTATTTGGCTGGAATAGCACCTATGTCATTGCCCCCAAATCGCTTGCACGCATTAATTGTCATTTCTCGGTGCAGTTCTCCCTACTAGGAAACTCTGAAATTTAACTCGATAAGAGTTAAGATGACTTGCGATCAAATGTTCACATAATTACTCTCGCAGTCGTCTCATTGCGGTATTAGTCGCCTTGCTCAAACACTCGACGATTTGCAGCAAGGGAAAAGATAATTTTTGTGTCCGCGTTTTGCCTATAGCAAAGCCTGTGGCCACGCTTTTCCCCTCTGGGCAATCAGAGTGTTTGCACTTGTTATAACTCCAATCACTAGAGTTTCTGTAGCCTATCAAAGGTGCCGTTTCTTCCGTAGGGCAGAGTTTAATTTCTGATACATGATACTGAGGGAAACAGCTTTTTCCACGTGGGTTTTAATACACGTGGCTTCAGGGAGTTACCAATTTTTGAGATGGGTTTCTCCGGATGTCGATCTGCCATCGCCAGCCATGTTACTGCAGAAAGGCTTTCCGAAGGGTGTCGTTAAAAGCTGGGACGAGGGCGGCTTTTGCCAGTGGCTTGCATGGTGGCTACAGCATTGCATTGCGTCTGGTGAATGTCATGCTGAGAAGGTTTTGGCCGAACAGGGGACGGGCGTTGTTGTCATAAAATTCTCGTTTCCTCAGAACTGCATCTCGTAACTCAGGTCTGGGAAATCACCTGCATACAGTTCCTAGCGTGAGTGTTCGTGGTTTATATTCACGAGAAGTGGGCTTGTTTATTCGATTTGCATATAAATTAAATTCGTACATTTTCGTATAACTATACCATGTGACATATCGATTCAACGGGAATTGTTACAGTAATTCAATGGAATGTGTGTTACTTGTCTGACACGTTACACTTTCAGCAGTGCCGAAGCTATGTGATTCATAAAACATTTGTACATGCTATCCGTGCTGGAATAAGCTGCAGCCAGCATAGCAGGCGGCAAAGAGGTTGCAAGAGGATCGATAGTAGGTGCAAGCAACGCACCTTTCAGGAGAGAGGCTTGAAATGGACTCGCAGGCAATTCGCCGCCAAAGCCCTCTCGACTGCCAGTATTTAGATCACCCCCACAGGCTGGAGGTCGAGTCAGTCAGTCACTGAGGGAGTCAGTGAATCGAGTCATTCAGTTGCTGACCAGTTGGAGTCACAGTTAGCTCAGCCTCAAGCTCACAGTCAGCACCTAGCGACCAGAGTAGAGTACTTAGCGGGACTTGTGCTTCACGAGCACTGAGGCTAACGTGGACTATACAGAATAACTTCTAACACAAAACCTAGACAAGCTTAAGTAACTTCTGTTCTTATAAATAAAGAACCTTGTTAATTCATGTGTGTAGTTGTATCGAAACAGGATACTGCCCACCAAACAACAACCTCTCCTCTGCTTCCCATGGCACAAGACTGCAGTGACAATAAGATGACACAAAACTATAAGATGACACAAAACTATCACTCTCTTGAAAATGATGCTCTACTACAGTACCTACAGAGTTACAGTACAATAGATGAAGACTGTTTTTGGTTTTTTTTGAGGATCCAGCACCTCCAAATAACTGATAAAAACGATGGTCCGCAGCAGTGTGTAATGTAGATAATCTTAGTTTAAATTGTGCGATTAGCTAATTTCGGAGATTTGTCATATTCAAGCACCATGCACAGTTCCCATTTGCATCTGTATTATGTATTAAATGTCATAAGTGTCAACTTAGTTTTCGCTACACGTAAATAAGAAATGTTATATTCCAACCTTATATTGGGAATGGATCAACATTGACGTGACAACTTTAGACATCATATTATGAACTTTGCTCTAAATATTTCCTATCCTCAGTGACAGTGTAGAAGAATTACAGAATCAGTTGAATGGAATGACCAATGTAATGAGTATGGGATTGGACTGAGAGTAGCCGTGCGGGATTATCCGAGCGGTCTCAGGCGCTGCAGTCATAGACTGTGCGGCTGGTCCCGGCGGAGGTTCGAGTCCTTCCTTGGGCATGTGTGTGTGTGTTTGTCCTTAGGATAACTTAGGTTAAGTAGTGTGTAAGTTTAGGGACTGATTACGTTAACAGTTAAGTCCCAGAAGATTTCACACAGATTTGAACGTTTTCATTTTAACTGAGAGTAAACCAGATAAACATAAGAGTAGTGACAAGCAACGGAAGTAAGAATCGCGAGATATTTGACATCAAAACAGATGGTCACGAAGTAGGTAAAGTGAAGGTATTCTGCTACATCGGAAAGAAAATAATTAACGATGAACCATGCAAGGAGGATATAAAAACGAATGTATTCCCAACCAAGAGTAGTCTACTGGCATCAAGCACAGGCCACATACATACGGTAGTTAAACTTGGACCATGGGGAAACCAGTACAGTAGAGAATCAATGTATTTGATATGTGGTGCTGTAGAGAAATGTGGAAAATTAGATGGAGTGGTAAGTTAAGGATTGAGGAGGTTCTCTCCAGAATTGGCGAAGAAAGGGCCAAATGGAAAACACTGAGATGAATAAGGGTAAAGACGAGCCTCTTGTAGCTGTAGATGTAGGGAACATGCAGCAGTCTTCAGCAGCTAGGAAGCCTAGGTCAGTTGCAAAGCCTATCAGAAAGAAGGAGGTTCTGCTGCTAGGTAGTTTGCATGGTGGAAGTGTGGGGCAGCAGTTGCAGGAAGTGTTGAGGAGTCAGTACCAGCTGCATTGTGAAGCCTAGTGCAGCGTTGGCTCAGGTGAATGCCAGCATAGGGGAGTTATGTAGGAATTTATGAAGGAGGATAAGGTAGTGATAGTGGGTGGAGCAGGGAACAGTCTTGACAGGGACAGGGAATATAAGAAGGTGATGACCTGGTAAAGATAGCTACTAAAACTGGTGGCACTAATGTGCATTTCGTGCAACGGTTTCAGCGTCATGATCGTCCTCATCTTAATGCAGCTGTTAGCTGCATTAACATGGGGATGGACAAACCGCTGACAGCATAGAGCATGGGACACATTTCAGTGGTGTCAGTTAGGTCTATTAGTAGATCTGTTTCACTAGGCATAGTCTGCATCTCAATAGCCATGGGAAGGGGGTGCTGGCAAAGCTTACAGGTGAATGTGTAGTGGGATCACTCATGGAAAAATTCTGTAGTAGTTGGTGTTAGAGCTGCACCTTTTTACATTGAAGTCTGCTGATAGGTATACCTGCTTAAAGAAAGTCCCAATAACTAAAGGCTCATCTTCAGAGGACGTCATGGTTCCACGTAGAGAAGGAATTAGCATCTTATTATAAGATCATCTTCAGACAAGAATCCTTATAAACATATAAAGGATGGAATAGCATATCGACGAAACAGTAAATAACGCTGATTTAACCATAGATGTCTGCCGGAGTAGGTGGCGCATGGGAACCCTCTTGCTTGTGGCTGGTGGTGTACTGCAGCGCGAAAGACGCCAGCCGCTAGTTAAATACTTGTATCGCCGCCCACCGTCTCCAGCATAACGTCGAGGATAGCCAATCACGTAAGCTGCATTTCAGCCACTTAAGAAAACAACGTAGTAGTTACTATTAAGTCATTATTACCATCTATAGAACAAGTTAAAATCTTATAGCTTGTAAAATATAATGTAAAAAAGTAATTACTGCGACCTAAATAGTGTGGCCCTCTATCATGTAATGTTAAAGACCAAAGCAACTATGATATCAAGGACGCCACTCTAGTAACCATGGCTACCTACTCGTCTTACTAGCGCCAAAGAGGCTGTCAATGGGGAAAGCGTCCTGGTCGCTCAAAGGTTGCCAGGGAGTCACAACGAAGGTCTATCAGTACATGATATGTGTACGTGGCATGCGCATGAGTTACCATTACCATTAAAATTTTAATTAAAAGATATCTCGTCAAAATAAATATTACATCTAGAACGCGGTATCAGTAGTGGATTGTTACAGAAATTTATAAATAACAGCTATATTACCGTTACGGTTGTTGGTCTGCATAAAATGCAACGTGATGGCTGTGATGAACGTAAAATTAATGACATTATGCCTTAAAGAACAGATAAAACTACAATCTGGACGGTCACATGATGGACGGATGAAATAATGTCAGCGGTAACCATAATGTTATATTGAAATATAGTGTTAATAAATATACCAATAACCGCTGGCATAGTAGGGTAGAAGGAAAAACATCCCTTGTCAAATGGTAAAACACTGACAAGTGACATATAGCGTATATATATGTCAATAAAATTGATTGGTGCACACACACACTTAATCCTGCGTAATATGTGGTAAAACAACAGTCCCAAGTCAATACAGTATACTAAATGTAAAGCATGATAATGTGATACTAAACATATTGAAGAGCATAGGCACGTTCGTCTGACGTAATGTCGGTCCACATGATATAATAAAATACAATAGTTATAAACGAATGTGGTGAGCAGTTGCGTAACAAACACAATATACATTAATTGTGTAGTAAAAAGCTATTAAAAGGAAGCGTTACAGCGGAGATATGGTTATCGTGACATCTATGCTCATTCAGACTAATGGAACACCGTGAAGTGTGAAGTATTTTAGAATAGCTCCTCAAACAGATCAAAGAAACTTTTTTCTCTGAAATTTAGTTATTCCTTAAGTAAAGTTTCTGGATCTTTTCTCCGATTTATATAAATTTCCAGTTCTTGAAGGGTATTAAGTAAAAGCCCTTTAGGGACTGTACGCAAGATACTCGTATTGTTATTGATAGTCCCTTCAGAATGCTTATTTTCGTTAATGTGTGGCCCAAAGATAGACTCACTAAGTGATGTACCCGTAGTATGTTCATGATACATTATATTAAAACTTCTACCAGTTTGGCCAATATAGTGACTAGGACAATTATTATATGTGATTTTATACACCCCAGAATTTAGATATTTATTACTCTTATTGTTCATAGTGTGTCTCAGTCTATATTGAGGTAAATTGTTAGTAGTAAAGGCGATTTTAAGCTTTGTATTCATATACACTTTATTTATTTTATCTGAAATATTGCCAAAATAGGTCATTTTAGTGAACTTGTATTTATCCTTCGCTTTGTTTTGTGTTGGAATTTGAACAGAGATGCTAATTTTCTCATAAAAGTTATCAATATACTCGGTTTTTTTACTTGTTGGCTTTAGCAATTTGTTTAAGTGTAGTCAACACGTTTCAAACAGTTTCATTTTTAATGGTAGTTTAGCAATTCTCTTTACCATGAACTGGAAAAAGACTTTTTGTATCTATGTGGATGACATGATGTGGAGTTAATTATTACATCTGTAGTAGTCGGATTCCTATAAATTGCAAACTGGTGCCTTCCTTCATAATTAGTAATAGTAATGTCAAGAAACTTCATCGTCTTATTACTTTCATATTAGACCGTAAATTTTAATTTGGGACGGCTGTTATTGAGTTTGTTCGTCAAACTGGATGGATTAAACAAAAGGTTTCGAAAGCTAGGCATATTTTTTGATTTAACCAAGACGTTGATAGTGTTGATCATGAAATATTGTTCCAGAAGTTTGACCATTACAGAATATGGGGAGTAGCTCACAATTGGTTCACCTCTTGCTTTAACGACAGACAGTAAAATTCACAATGTAGAGAATGGCTGTGATGTGAGGTCTGATTGGGGTACAGTCAAGTAGAGGAGGGGAGGGCGTGCCTCAGGGATCTGTGTTGGGGTCACTCCTGGTCGTTATTTACATAAATGACATGCCCTTTATTATTATGGGCAACTCTAAAATATTTCTGTGTGCTGATGACACTACTTTGTCAGTAAAGGATTTTGTGTGAAACATCGGCTTGCTTCCGAATAGCCCATTTACTGGCCTACGTTCATGGCTTGTAGAAAATAAACTAACGTTGAATAACATTAAGACTCAGGTTTTACAGTTTCTAGCACACAATTCAACATAATCTGACGTTTCAATTTCACAAAATGGGCATATGACTAGTAAAACTGAACAGTTCAACTTTCTAGGTCTTCAGCTAGCTAGCAACTACTATGGAAAGCTCACGTTCAGGATCTTGTTCTAAGACTTGACGCTGCCATTTCTACTATTCGAACGGTATCTGGAGTGAGTGATCGTTCAACATGAAAATATATTTTGGGGTAACTCTTTCCGTTCTAAAAGGATATTTTTGGTTCAGAAACGGGCGGTTAGGGCAATAAATGGTGTAAGTTCACGAACTTTTTGTCGACTCTCGTTCACGTTACATACTGCCATTTCCTGTTAACAATATTATGTTATTCCCTAGTATAAGCAGCTTTCACACAGTTAATATTCGGCAGAAACCAAACCTGCATTTGGATCGGACTTCCTTAATTCTTGTGTAGAAAGATGTGCAATATACTGCTGCATCCATTTTCAGTAAGCTACCGCTCGAATTAAAAATATCTTAGCAATAATCCACGCACTTTCTAATTGAAACTGAAGGGTTTCCTCAAGGGCCACTCCTTCTATTCTGTCGAGGAGTTCCTTGAAAAATTAAGCTGATTCTTGTTGCATTGTTGTTTGCTTGTACTTAAATTTACGGATTGACTTTTTGGGGTTCATAAACATTTTATTTATATCTGTTATTAATTTTATGTTTTAATTTCATGTACTGACATGATCCATGACCTTGAAGATTTGCTTCACAAATTTGGTCCTACGGAACTTGACGTGTAAATAAATAAATAAGACAGAGGCAGCTGCAGCGTATAAAAATTTTAGATGAAGGCAGAGGTTTTCATATATGTAGCCATTAATTAAGGACCTAGGGAGTAAGCACTATTCTGAGATTTAGAAACTGGCGCAGCAGTGAAATTTGTGGCACGCAGCATCAAACCAGCCAGAACACACGCTGGTAACAACACAACTTAATTATAGATCTCTCGCTGAAACATTATGCTCTTACAGTTCTTAACTTTGAATAATTTAAATTTTTACATTTTGGCTCAGGAGTCTCGAATTGGAATGAAGGGAAATGTGGTAATTTAGCGCATGACTTTTTTTATTATTTTCCAGAACTCTTCAAGGCATTGTACCAACAGCTGTGTGGGTTAGCTAATTATGCAAAAATCTGCAGAGAACCTTCGAAGTTACAACAATAAGTTCATTTTTTACTCGATGGCTAGTTTCAACTCTGAGTATATTACGAAAGCATCCTAAAACACACAAACGAAATAGTAAGTCCTTTGTACATTACAAAACTGTGCCGTAGTACAAAGGTAAGTGAGGACAATTGGTACGTACCAAAACACATCTTGTAAAGCAGTGCACGGCTGAATCTCTTTCGCCTAAATGAGACACCGAAGTGTGGAAGGTAGTAGGAAGACGATAAGGGGTGCTTATCGAAACTGCACCGTCTAGCAGCAACTTTATTTTACATATATCATTCTCTCTTTTCGGCTTCATGTAATGTGATTAACCGTACTTGCGGTAACAAGCATTACAAAACACATATTCCAACAAAAGTAAAAGTCTTTACAATAAGATATTTAAGCTATAGTGAAAAACGGAAGAAAAGGACTATACTCAGTAAATCGATGAAGAACATTTTGAACAACTTAACGACGATGGTAATATGAAAATAAATCATCAGAACACCAACAAAAAGATCTATAGACAAATCTTTGTAGACAACTTAGTTCGAAATGGTAAGATAAGGAGTTCCAACGTCAATAATATCACACATTCAGATATAAAGCGATAATACAAAGTCAGACATAAGGTAATGGTGAAATCGCACAATCAGGTGTAAATCATTAAAAAAATTTGGAAAGACAAGACAACTAAGTACAACATGAGGACATACGGAAGTTCAAGTGAAGTATAAAAATGTTACGTACAAATCAAAGTGGAGGTAAAGCACATCCAGATATAAAATCATTACGTAGAATCTGATGTACATTACAGCTACATCGGCTGTTGAACTCATGGCAACAAAGCTCTATACTCGCTACACAAAGCAGATACTCATAAACGTTGTAAATTGTCGTGAGTAAACGTACTTTTATTTCACATTGTGGAACTCCATTGTCTTACCTCTTAAAAACCTGAGTATGGAGCAGATCCCAATAATAAAACGTCAAAATATTAATGCAATAGCGTATTTATGGCAGAACTTTAAAAATAGTGCTTCAGCCTTAAAAATATCTTCAAGGGTTTGAAGATGAGAATGTCAAGTATTGTAAAACTATGTTTCTCTTGGATATTGACCTTGAACCCAAAATAATCCTCTCTCATATTAGTCACCCATCTTCAGAATAAAACGGACATTTTACCCTGTGTCAAGCCCAATATGGACATAGAAATTAAGAATGCCAACCATACTAATACACCACAGGGACATACACGTACTATATTACGTAACCCACTGAAGATTAGCACTGTTGAGTGCTACGCTAATCTAATTTGTTATACTCGATACCGGAATGTACGGAAAGTGCCGGGAAGGGGGGGGGGGGGGGGCGTAGATGTGAAGGAGGTAAGAAAGAAGATGGGTTTTAGACAAAGGAGATCTTACTTTAAAGCAGGAGTAGTAAATGTACATTTAGCTACGCGAAGAAGCCCAAGGAACCAGCACACTGACTCATAGAAGCGCAGAGTGCAACATAAATAATTATATTCACTTACCTAGCAAGCAACCTCACCTAGCATGTGAGACTTCTAAAAGTACCAAGATCCATGTAAATCACCTCTAAGAACAGGGAGGGGGGGATGGAATGAGGGGAGGGGGGTGGGAAATCAGCAGGAGGAAAAACCAGCAAATGGAATTGTCCCATAGGTAACGACCCGAATTTACAGCTAGGAAAGTATTGATAAATATGCGAATAGGCGAAAGTTACCAACAGATTGGCATAGAAAAGCACAGAGAGCAACATATAATTCACTTAATCGGCCAATAAGCAACATCCCTCACAACAGTGAGAACTTAAATAGCAGCCAGATCCGTGGAACTCACCTGCAAACAACGCAAGAAAACTATTCAATCGAAATTCTACATGCCCTCGTAATATTTTATCCGGCTCCTTCACTTTTTACAGTAACTCTCTAATTCTTACAGTATTTCATTTCACAACCGTTTAGATACGTACTGTACAATTTCCATTAACTGCTTGATATCCTTTATCTCATGACGATCATCTCCCAAATGCAGGGCTAAGGCCGTTTTATTCCTGGTCTCTTCATACTCTTTGAAATGAGAAAGACTTTGAAAGGGAACGATCAAGTCAAAAGATAAATCTTTCATAACTGTTTCAACACTTGGATCCTTAAGGAAGAACACACACAGATTAAAGTAATTAATTGTTTTAATTTGCAGACGGTATTCCACCATACAGTAAAAGATTTATAGTTGGACAAGATACTGCGTTTTGCAAGTGTGCTTAGGAATAATGGTAACTCGGAATGCTGATACATTGGCGACAAAGATAAATATAACAGTTACCAACAAAGCTAGCCTGCTATCTACACGGGAACCCAAATTAAATTACTAGAGTAAGGTTTCGCTCGAAGAACACGAATACTATTTGCTAATCAGAAGTAATATATTGGTCACGAGTAACAAAAGGGCACACTATTTTCCTTCTACTGGCAGCTATTTGGACTCTGAAAGTCCGAACAATGCAGCGGGGAGCAGTAATTCCTCAAATTCCATAGGCACAATTTACGCGGTTGAGGGTCACCATCAATAACATTATGAATGAAAGGTCCGTCCTAGGTAAGAAATCCTTCTTACTACGCAGAACAGACGAGCAAAACTCTCCCTGTAGAGAGGGCGAGCGGTTAAGCTGCCTCCGAAGAAGTCCCTCTGATATGCAGCACCGAGAGGTTAACGCACGCCATACAACTACTAAAGAAGACACTAATTGACGTTAGGTGCCTCTGGGCATTGATTTAATAAATGAGGAAAGTTGAAAATTTGTGCAAGAGCGGAATTAGACCCCGGGTATTCTGCTTAATAGGTAGATAAGCTGACGATGGCACCATCTGGACAGCGTGGCCACCGCACCAGCACTGAAACCTGTAAACTTATCCACACAGTTATGATATAGTGCCCTGCATAAAAATCGGCGAAATGCCATGAATAATGAAGTTAGTGGTGATGTGCCTGTGTAAGGTGAGAATTTGAGTCTGAGAGGAGGAGGCAGGGTAATCCTTGCGCTTTCGATGGACAACGTGCGTAGATGGCGCATTTGTCGGCGTATCTACTTAGTAAGTAGGAGACCCGCGTTCGAACCCTGGTCAGGTACAAATTTTCAACTTTTCCCATTGATGAAGTCAATGACCACGTGGAGCTAATATCATTCATTAATTTGGGTGTTGATTTATAATGGATGCAGGATCAAAATGGTGCCGACAGTCACTTTATTACAGTGATCAATTTATAGGTGAACATGTACTCTTACTCTCTAAACTGCACGAAACAGAATCCTAATTTAGGTGTCCAGTATAGTACGAACAGAAAAAAGCATTCCTTGTGAAAGTCAGACACGTGGGCTCAGTCCCAGTACGCTAGACAGCCTTAACCACACATGTACAATTGTCTTTAACGTTTTCAGAGCTTCTGCAGATAATAATTTCCCCAGATGAGTTTCAGTTCAACAATTCTCTTAAGGACTTATAAGAATAGCAATTAAGAATAAAACATTGTAAAAGTACGTTGCATATTAACCACATGCACATAGTACTACAAACATTTAAAAATGTTTTGCGTCACCCCAGTTCCCAGAATTTCTGAGGGTAGACGTTCCCTGTGGGTATTGTATCACAGACGCAGTCCCTTTGACTGTTGAGAGATGTCACTAAATCCACCCAAAGATGTAAACAACCACGGATGAGCAGCACCTATTAGACGGAGGAGGTCAGACAGCCGATCTGTTCCAGTCATTCCACCAGGAAAGAGGTACACAGCTCGTGTTGTCTGTAGTTCAACCAATCCTCAACGGTCAATACCGCGGTTCGATCGCGTCCGCATTGTTAATTTGTACCAGGAAGGGTTCTCAAAAAGAGAAAGGTCAAGGCGTCTCAGAGTGCATCAGAGTGATGTTGTTCGAACGTGGAGAAGATACAGAGAGACAGGAACTATCTATAACATGCCTTGTTAAGACCGCTTAAAGCTGCTACTGCAATGGATGACCGCTACCTACGGATTGTGGCTTGGAGGAACCCTGATAGGAACGCCATCATCTTGAAAAATGCTTTTCGTGCAGCCACAGGACATCGTGTTACGACTCAAACTGTGCGCAATGTGCTGTATGATTCGCAACTTCACTCCCGACGTCCATGGCGAGCTCCATCTTTGCAACCACGACACCAAGCAGCGCGGTACAGGGGGTCAACAACATACCGAATGGACCGCTCAGAACAGGCATCACGTTGTATTTCCGATGAGTGTCGCATATGCTTTAGGCAGACAACTCTCGGGGATGTGTTTGGAGGCAACCTGGTCAGGGTGCACGCCTTAGACACACCGTCCAGAGAGTGCAAGCAGGAGGAGGTTTCATGATATTTTGGGGTGGCATTATGTGGGCCCGACGTACGCTGCTTGGTAGTAATGGAAGGCGCCATAATGGCTGTACGATACGTGAATGCCTTCCTCCGATCGATAGTGCAACCATATCGGCAGCATATTGGCGAGGCATTCGTCTTCATGGACGACCATTCGCGCCGCCATCGTGCACATCTTTTGAATGACTTCCTTCAGAATAACAACATCGCTCGATTAGAGTGGCCAGCATGTTCTCCAGACATGAACCCTATCGAACATGCCTGGGATAGACTGAAAAGCGTTGTTGATGGACGACATGCCCACCAACCACTCTGAGGGCTCTACGCCAGATCGCCTTTGAGGAGTGGGACAATCTGGACCAGCAGTGCCTTGATTAACTTGTGGATAGTATTTCACGACGAATACAGGCATGCAACAATGAAAGATGACGTGCTACTAGGCATTACAGGTACCGGCGTCTACAGCATTCAGGACCACCACCCCTGAAGGTCTCATTGTATGGTGGTAGAGTATGCAATGCGTGGTTTTCATGAGCAATAAAGAGGACGGAAGTAGCATTTATGTTGATCTCTATTCCTATTTTATGTACAGGTTCGGGAACTCTCGGAAACGAGATGAAGCAAAACTTTTTTTGTTGTGTGTCTTTCGAAGTAATTGCTTTTCTGTTATTGGACATCATCAGATCGCTCCATCACTTAGTTTCACTACGTTAAAGTGTTTATTACTATTCGTATTACTATTATTATTATTGCTGCTGTTTTTACTGTTTGTGGACAGTAACGGACTCACGTGTTAAGTTAAATATCTGGTAAAATATAATGGAAATGAGAGCAGTAAATTCAAAGACATTTTTATATGTTAGTGTGTCACTCGCAATTCTGTTTTCTCAGTGAGATAAATGACCGAAGAGGATAATTTGAAGTTTTTGGAGTCCTGTACACAGTTGCCGTTAAATCTCGACTTATAGCTATTGCGCCATTTAAAATGATCGGCACAGGGCTATGCGCGAGTTCTCTCGTTATCGAGTTATTCCTCTAATTAACTCCCTTTGTTGCATATTAACTTCCACTCAGACGCTTCCTGGTTATCTTATCTTCATACTGCAATAACATCTTTCCACAGTAAACTTTATTACAGTTATCCTCTTACGGGGTCCTTCCGCACCTTCACAACTTTACTTACTCTCCTTACTCTTAATCTAGCAACACTTCAGTCTTTCAATCATTGAATTACAAGGTGGTGTTACTGCTTCGTTCTGACGTGTTCGATGGGTAGCCTCTGAGTCATAAGCAAAACGACCTCGGTCCCGGGTTGGAATCCTGCCACCGCTTACATTGTGATTAATAAGTCAGCATTGGCGGTCGATGACTTCCGTCATAACAAGTCACCCTCATCCTGCCAAAGGCCTTGTCAAAGATGTCTGAGGAGCAGACAGAGGTTCAGGGCACTCTCTTGTCCTTGTGGTGGGAAACTGCCGCTAAAGGCGGAAGAATCAGCAACGCTAAACGACGTGAGGATGCAAAACACAATGGAAACCACTGCATTAAAGACACACAACCGGTATCCACAGGACATGTGGCCTGTAATTGAAAAAGTCTCATGATAATCTCTCCACTGGCAAATGCTTCCGGAATAGTCCCCCATTCGGATCTCCGGGAGAGGGCTGCCAAGGGGAAGGTGACCATGAGAAAAAGGTTGAATAATCAACGAAAGGGTAGCGTTCTACGAGTCGGCTCGTGGAATGTCGGAAGCTTGAATGTGGTAGGGAAGCTAGAATATCCAAAAAGATAAATGCAAATGTTCAATATGGATATAGTAGGGGTCAGGGGAGATAAATGGAAAGAAGAAAGGATTTTTGGTCAGATGAGTATAGGATAACATCAACAGCAGCAGAAAATGGTATAACTGGAGTAGGATTCGTTATCGATAGGAAGGTAGGGCAGAGAGTGTGCTACTGTGTGACGTGTCAGCACAGTATGTAACTCAACCTCTTACACGACGACACAAGCTCAGCACAAGAGGCTGTGGGGTGGTGGGACTGGACCAAGTGACACATCAGGCAATCGGCATCCACAGTTGCCCTAAACATTTATTTGACACATTTAAACAAGAAAAATAACAAAGAAAACCATAAACACATTTTTAAAATTACTAACATCTTTAAATGTACCATTTAGATGAGAGCAAGTTACTTCAGAATTCAAAAATTCATAAACCACGGTGCTTACGGCCTATTATACATTTAGCTAAATGAGTTAAAAATTATTTACTCAAAAACTATGATAAACCTGAAGAACAATTTACTGAAATTTAACGAGGAAATGTAGTCTTCCGTTACTCCAGTGATTGGTATTACCAAAGTAATTCAGAATACAAGCAACAACAGATCAGATACCATGGTATACAATAATGTTACTTAAATGGCAGGTACTCTACAATGTAGGATATAAAGTATAAAATTTCTTGTGACCAAGCAACCTCGTGGGATTCAACAAACTACGCCCAGAAGCGGACGCCCTCTTACTCAGTTTTTTCGAATACAGGCTCGGTATGGCCCCCCAAACGGGAGCAGCATCGATCACGAATAGCCACGGAAAATCCCAGAACTAGTGGGTATCTACAACAGACTGATATCGGCCTTAAGTAACTAGAAACCCAATAATTCATTGCAGCACATCATCTGTAGAATTTATCAACCTATTAATGAACATCAGCAGAGCAGTACCAGTCTACTAACCTATGTGCGTAAGGCCAATTATCCATTAAGCCGCGAGCGAACTACATACACGGCCAGCCGGCACGTGCGGGCGAAGGGGGCGGAAAATACACAACGGCTTAAGCAGGACACAACCCAGGACCCCGCACCAGCTACCAAGGCAAATAGCAGAAGTCCAGATAAAACGAAATCAAAATGCAAGTAACTAGCGTGCAGGCTAACGGTATATCGATTTCCCCCCTTCCTCCTGACGCAAAACACAAAGCGACTTGCGGCAAATAGTCACACTTATATGTGTGATTAAATAAGAATTAATTACAATATGCACATTCTGTAATTGAAGGAATTCTTGTACTGTAATTAATAGAATCAGTTTCAAACCATTCAATACACACAATAACATCTGGTCTCTCAGTAACTCGTAAACATTTATGAAACTACTCATTTAGAATTAGACATGTGTCTCTCAGACACACTATCACTTCAGATAGAAACGTAACAGTAGTGTTACTGCAATTCACGGCAAAATATATCGAGGGAAAATTTCATCCATGTATATCTATAGCAACTGGCCAGCTTAACTCCGTCGTGTGATATAAATACAATTACCAGGCAGCACTTAGTCAAGGACCAACCAAACTGTTTTCAATGACGGTTAAACACTGACAGTAGCATCCTCCAAACAGAATGTATCAGCACTCCAGGTCCTAGTAAATGTTAATCATCACATCACATACAGCTCTCACTAGAACCTTGCGTACTAAGCACTTTGAAATTAAACACAATCGAGGACAGACTAAGTAGGAGTAGCAACAGCCGGCCAAGAAAAATGTTTCAAATGGCTCTGAGCACTACGGGACTTAACATCTGAGGTCATCAGTCCCCTATAACTTAGAACTACCTAATTGTAACTAACCTAAGGACTTCACACAGATCCACGCCCAAGGCAGGATTCGAAC
Organism: Schistocerca piceifrons; assembly: GCF_021461385.2. NCBI lineage: Eukaryota > Metazoa > Arthropoda > Insecta > Orthoptera > Acrididae > Schistocerca > Schistocerca piceifrons. The sequence goes on along the minus strand of NC_060144.1, from coordinate 240,217,090 downwards.
CTGCGACAGTAGCGGTGGCGCGGTTCCTGACTGAAGCACCTAAAACCGGTCGGCCACATCGGGGGCCGGCCAAAAAGATGAAGTCAATAGCACGGAACCCAGTAGTCGATCCCACAATTTACAGTACAAGCAAGGCCCTTACTCTCTTGCTTGTTCGGCGAAACCAGCCGCCGCCGATCCCGGTGTCAGTAGACATACAGCAAGTGAAATACGCCGACGGCTTCCCAGTAACGTGACTGCTTCCACGGGCGATATTTGCTGCGGTGCTGTCACCCGGGTAAACAGCTCCTGTTAGATGTGCTCTTCCTGCTGCCTCGCACGGCACCTGTACAGTCCGCCAGACTTGGCTAACGTCGTTACTGCTTGGCGTCCCAAAGCAAAATTCCACGCTGCTTGCTAGGGATTAGCGCTCGCCCCCGATCGGCCCAGTAGGTGGCACCGGAGCGCGCTCGGCGCGCACTACCGGAAAGATGATCCATTCCGACGGGGGGAATATCGCTGTTCGAGCCACATGGCTCACTGTAAACAGTTCAGTGATATGGTTATTCTTGCCAGAATTGACAGTAATCCAACACCGACTATAATAGTTCAAGTACACATACCGACGTCGCAAGCTGCAGATGACGAGATAAAGAAAGTATATGAGGATATTGAAAGGGTAATACAACACGCAAAGGCAGATGAAAATCAAACAGTCATGGGGGACTGAAATGCAGTTCTAGGCTAAGGAGTAGAACAAAAGGTTGCAGGAGAATATGGGCTTGGGACAAGGAATAAGAAAGGAGGAAAACTAATTGAGTTCTGTAATAAATTTCAGCTGCTAACAGAGAATATTCTGTTCAAGAATCACAAGAGGAGTGATTGTACTTGGAAAAGGCCGGGCGATACGAAAAGATTTCAATTAGATTACATCACTGTCAGACAGAGATTCCGAAATCAGATACTGGATTGTAAGGCGTACCGAGGGACAGATATTGAGTCAGATCACAATGTAGTAGGATGAGGAGTGATCTGAAGTTTAAGATATTAGTCAGGAAGAATCAATATGCAAAGAAGTTGGATACGGAAGTACTAAGGAATGATGAGATACGCATGAAGTTCTCTAAGGCCGTAGATACAGCAATAAACAATAGTCCAGTTGGCACTACAGTTGAAAAAGTATAGGCATATGTAAAAAGGGTTATCACATAAATTTTAAAGAAAAACGTAGATACAAATAGGGTATTACAAAGAAATCTTGGGTAACAGAAAAAATACTACAGATGATGAAAGAATGAAGTGTAAAAATGTTCAAGGAAATTAAGGAATAGAGAAATACAAATCGCTGAGGAACGAAATAAATAGGAAGTGCAGGGAAGCTAAGACGCAATAGCTGCTCGAAAAATGTGAGAAAATCGACAAAAGGAATGACTCAGGAGAGTCAAAACAATCTGCAGTGAAATTAAAAAGCAAGCGAGGTAACATTAAGAGTGTGTAACCTCCCCCTCACTTATCGACCTTAATGACAGTGAAAAATGAAACTGCGTGTACCTAATGGGAATTTTGGAAAAGCCATCGTCACCGAAGTTAACCTGTCGGTAAAGAGGGAGGAAAGGGTTACATCTAAATGAAAGGAAAAATGCAAGTGAAACTGGTGGAAATTAATTTTGAAATAGGGATAAAGTTAATAAAGAAAGTAAATGTGCGGCCGTTACGTTAACAATTAACTAGCGGTAATTAGATATTTGAGATTTGGGGGAAATCACGGTCGCCAGTCCTAAGGACAATTACTATAGTAACTGAAAAAGAAAGGTTATTACACATATAATTAACACTAGAAGCGTGGCAACTGAAGGTTGACACGTGTAGTGTGAAAACTGAAAGTTTGTCAGAAGTAATAAATTTCGCTACACTCTGACTTAATTTAGCAAAAGAATTAATAAAACCGGAAAATCGAAAGTTAATTTAGTGACTGAAGTTAATAGTGAGCTTTCTTTCTGAAGCACATCGAAATCCAGTAAAATACGGTTAGTCTTGGACTACCTCAACAATCATTTCAAAAGCAACTTGACTCTACGCAATTTAGAAACAAGAGATTTAACTTTGAACTTGAATTAAATGATTCTGAACTATTAACAATAGTAAAATTTAGTACGTACCAAGCTGAGCTGCAGTCACAGGTAAGCTAAAATATGCTAACAAAACTCGCACTCTAAATTTGTGCTCGTGTAACCTAAATATTGTAGCCAGCTACTGAACTTTGAAATTAAAGCAGTGAAATCTAATCATATTATTTTAATGCTGGCGTTTGAATTTCAACGACACTCGGGTTCATTTCGGAAAAGGAAGGGACCCTGCTTGGCAATGCAATTGGGACAATGAGCAACAAAGGTTCATGCTAAGTTGCTGTAATTTTGCGAGGCAAATGGAACAATTTGAAAAGCTGAGGTCTGCCATACAGTTCTGAAACTTTACGTGCTTTTAGTCTTCCTTGTTGGTTGATTGAAGGTCTGAAGCCGTCGATCGAGGAGGTGGCGACAGTCACTCATTGTCGGCCGTCGCTGTTGCAGAAGCTGGATGTTGGCGCGCCTTCTTCTCGACACGGTCACCAGGCGAAACGGGCTCTTGATGTGCGCCAGCTAATGCTTCCCGTCCGCGACACCATGTCAGAAACTATCATCGCGAGTCGAGCGCAATTACATGCTGCCAAACCCCGAAAGCGCGGCAACTCGCGGGAGCGTCACACAACACCTGCTCCACTCGCTACTCCCGCCAGACTCCCTCTGTTCTGCCCCCGCTCCACGCGGCAGAGTTAACACTACCAAAGATCCTACACACTTTGATTCTTCACACGACCCATCGATGTAATCGTTCGATAGCAGTTTTCCCTAGGCAAGACCCAGCGTAAAAATACAAATGATATTTACGAAACAAACCAATTATACATCGACATGAGTGCATAAATATATATATACAAACAGTAAAACAATTACAATATATAAAGAGACAGAAATGTCATATCTTGAGGTAACAAAACAAGGAAAAAAAATAGTACAATAGATGGAAATATGAGGATATGCATTTCCGGCGTTACACGTGCCCCACATTGTCTGAGGATGTTCGTGTAACGTAAACAGACTCAGAAAATGTCCCAAAAAAGAAACAGCGGAAATGCATATGCTCAAAACATCAACAAAATTTAGCATTCGTCTAATTAATCATAAATCAATTTTTAGACCATAATAATTGAGTGGAGACACTCCTAATCTTATTCCACTCTGTCATCTTGCACAAAATAAAACAGGTTGACAACATATTAAAATTCATAGAAGATATAGAAAATGGTTTAGCTATTCCAAAATCGTCAAAGTTCCTAACAGTATCAAGAAATGGAATACTATTTACAAAATTAATCAGAGTACATGGTCATAAAAACAGGTAGATCAAAATACGCAAATTAATAATTAATTACATAGAATACACATTTTTACATAACCCTTTCATAATTAATATTCTCGTCATGGGAGTCCATTAAACGCTAAACAAGAAAATAACACACATCAGATCGAAAAAAACATAAATATTGACAGTAGAATTCTTTCAGCTGTCCAGGAAGAAAAACAATTCCGCCTTCCGTACTCGCAAGTACAAAGAATGCCGACAGCGGCACAAGAGCCAACAGCGGCACAAGAGCCGACAGCGGCTCGCCTCGCCAGTATTGTTGCGCCCGCGTGTGCGGCACGCTTGATCTCACTCGCCCTTGTGACGGCGTTTCCAGAACGTCCGTTTCACTGAAATCTTTAGGAAAAACTCACTCCCGAGTAATCTCAAGGAGTCCCTTAATACTATCACAGTGGATAACTCAACACTGTCCATCATCACACGCATGTACTAGCCTGAAACTTAAAACAGCGTCTAAGTACATCGGCAATGACTAGTAAATCACATATTTATGGAATCTTACAGCTATTTACAAAATCATATTTACATTCCTTAATCTACCGTGACTCAGCTGAAACTTAAACTAGCAGCTTGGATTTTTAAATTGATTAATATTCAGTAACTTTTAAATCATTTAATCAACATAAATTACTTATTAATTACAACTTCTTTAATGACCTCTAGGTCAGGCAAAAGCATCGCCACATGGCACATCCTTAAATCTTACACTCTATATCTACATACTGTACAAATTACCCTATCTGTGGTACTACTCAATCCTTGGTTGGTACAATTTCAGGTCTACAATGGTCCATTATAAACAAACTTAAATTTGGAGATTTCATTGTCTATCTCGCTCGATTTCTCATGAGCTTTTACAAGTACTAAGTCTCCGATTGCAAACTTAGCAAAACGCACTTTAGCGTCATTACGACGTATGCGAGCATCGGCTTTTAGCTTCATTACTTCTCGCAAACGATCGTTTTTCACACCAATACTAATGTCAATCCGTAGTGGGAATTTGATTATCTCTTCCAATTCACTTTCTACACTTTTGTCAATGCCGAGATTCCTCACTTTACGGCAGTTCAAATTCATACCTACATCAATACCATCCGGCCAGTTAACAATGTGTATAGGCTGGTATTGCCTATGCACACCGTCTCCTGCCTCGTCAAAGCTAACCACTATTGTTTTATCTTGTGACGTACATGTCAAAGTTTTGCTTTCGCAATTAATCACTGCACGGTACTTTAATAGCCAATCTAACCCGATAATTACTTCCGCAGTTAAGTCTGGCACGACGACAAACTCTTGTTCAAATCGTGCCCCATATATCTCGAAGTTGACAAAAATCTGTTTTGTGAGCGGTTTACTGGCCTTCCCAGTAGCACCGATAATTTTCACTCCTGTTACTGGCATAACTACGATGCCAGGTCTGTCTTTCAGTAACTCAAATATTTTCCCAGATACAGCCCTTAATTCTGCACCGGTGTCAATCAACACGTTTAGTTGTAGGTCGTGCATATTAACAGACACTACTATCTGTCTACACTTGTCCTCGACTGTTTCTTTATTTTCCCACAGTAAATCCTCGTCTATATCCAGGTCATTCCAGAAAAAACCATCCGGCTTTGATCCTAAATCCGGTTTATCTGGCGGCTTTTTCAGCCTCTGTTCACATACAGTTTTAATTTCAACACGTTTGTCCTGAGGCATAGTCTGTAGCGTCGCCTCCAATACCGAAACCTTTTCCTGTAACTCGTCAACTAGCGAGTGTTGCTTTGCTATCAATTCACTAATTGTCACCTTCGTTGATTCCTCTTTAGCCAGATTGATCTCATCTGCCAATCTACCTGGAGAAATGTGCCCAGTAGTATCTGCAATTACTTCCTCTAGATCTGCGCAACCCACACTGTTATCGTCTGACCGTATAACGTCAGCTCTAACCTCATACACACTGTAATCTACGTGGTTTTCTACCAATCGTGTCCGGCTATCACTAAAATTTTCGCAATCTTTCTCCTTAATACTTTCGCAATGTTTAAACTGGAGGTTTGCGTCGGATGGGTCGGCTACTTCTACCACTGAAACTTTCGGTAAAGTCTGCCGGTTAGGGCCAGAACTTTCCGTTACTACTTCAACATCCAACTCTTGCGGGACGAAACACGACGCATCTTGCTCGTGCTCCCCGTTAACATCAACTATTTCTAGTAAAGTCTGCCGGTTAGGGCCAGAACTTTCCATCACTTCACAATCACTATCTTCCTGCGGGACGAGACGCGGCAAATCCTGCCCGTGCTCCCCATAAACACTTCTCCCGTACAGGCCCCTATAATCTCTTAGTTCGTCGTATAAGCGACCGAACTGCCTTAACCAGACCTCATCCCTCTCTGCATCCCCTCGCTCGATGACGGACGTTTTATCCGACATCTGATCTTCTTTCAACACTTGCGAATCATTCTTAAACTCAATCTCCAGTTCCGCTGTGGGTATTACAGCTGCCACTTTATAGTCGATTTCCGGAACACTACTTAAATTGTTCTCACTGACAGTGAATGTATTTTCTACTGCCGTGTCTACAGCTGATCTACTACTTGTGGGCGCACTCCTTTCTCCTAATACTGGCACACTCTCCCGCCGTTGATTATTCCATACGGAATTTTCATAACGACGACACCTGGGTTTTCTCCTGTTATTGGGCCGCCAAAATTTCTCCACGCCCGGTCGGCCCCTCACCGGCGCGGCTAATGGTTTCCCTGTCTCGTCCCAGCAGATACGCTCCCCGGATACTGCTGAGGCGGCTGGTCACACCCTCTGGCGTTATTACTATTCTGCGCAGCCCGTATCATGCTAGTATGATACTGGTTTCCGTCATTCCGGTTATTATTTGCATTGTACCGATTGTCATTACGGCCCGAACCATTATTGTTATTGCTGCCAAGATTGCGGTATGCATTATTCCCATAGTTATCGTTGTTGTGGTTCCTGTTGTTGTTACCACGGCCTCCACCACTGTCGCGATTATTGTGCCAATTGTCCTCGTCCTCAACTCTTTCCAGGAAATCATTGATTGTCCTGTAATTGCTTCCTATGTAGCGTTTTGTATCATCTGGAAGCTTCTTGTAGAGTTCCCAGACTATTTCGGATTCCGTGCGGCGATCACGCAAATATTCCAACTTGCGGATCCAGCCCTCACAAAACTCCTTCATCGAAACGCGCGAATTCGCATCGAAAGGCCTCGATACGACAAATTCGCGCCAGACACCTTGCTGTTTCTGCTCTGACCAGTATTCAGCCAGAAACAAATTTTTAAACTCGTCAAAAGTCAGGTTCGTAATGTTGAGGTTTAAGCCCCAACGCTTGGCATCACCAGCCAACACATCAATAACCGCATTAATTTTTCTCTCATTAGTCCATGATCTGGGTAAAACTCTTTCACAATTTTTAATGAAATCCGTCGGGTGTATACCGCCTTTTTTCAAGGGGTCGAACCGCTCCTCTTTCGTCAACAACTCCGAACTATGTGCACAGATTGGCACATAGCTCTGTTTTTCGTCAAGTTTCCTTTCTAATTCCGACACCCTCGTAATCACTTGGCAAGTGGTTGTCGCAAGCGTTTCCACTTCCCTCTTTTTCTCTTCGCAGGTATTAGCCTGCTTCGTCACTTTGGTATCTACTTCGGATACTAAAGCCTTTAAAGTTTCCACCTTCTGATGATCCTCTTTTCTCACTAATTGAATTTGTTCCGTCACCTTATTCTCGATGATCGGAGCAACTGCGTCTCCTACACTTTTCTCGATTCTGCTAATTTCGGAATCAAAACGAGTATTTATGCTCGCAATTTCCGAGTGAACGCCTATCATTTCCTGTTTAAGATTACCGATTTCGGTATTAATTACAACAATATCTTCTTTGATTTTATCAACTTTTGTGTTAACAACTCCAACATTGTTGATAACAACGTTAATAGCTTTGTTCTGATTGTCTAGCATCCGTTCAAATTTTTCAGACTGAGCTTCTTGCTTGGCAGCCTGAGCTTCTTGTTTGGCAGCCTGATCTTCTTGCTTGGCCGATTGACTCTTGATTTCGTTAATCAAAACATTCAATAAATCAGTTAAATTCCCGGAAACTACCGGTTTTACTTCCGTAGCGGCTTCCTCTTTAATTGTCCCCCCGTATTCGTCATCAAGGGATTCAGATTTGATTTTCACTTCTGATTCCGAAACATTTTCTAAACTTTGGAATTCCATTTCTGCTCTTTGTTGCGTTTCGGCGGTCGCGTCTTTCATGCTAGCCGCCTGCCCCTGAACAATGGGTACCGCGGCGCGCGTTTCCCACTGTTCGACCGATTGTTCCGTATCCAAGTCTACCAAATCTTGGCAATTGTTGCCTTCACTCATTTTAATAATTTTCAATATAACTGCCAAATCTCAAATATAATTAGGATTACTCCCACTACTTATTCTCGCTGACGTAACGGCCTGTACGTAACCAGTACTTTGTTACGAGATTTGCAACATACAAAATTCGTGTCCAGAACAACCTCAAATCCGAAGATTGTCCTGTCACCAGGTCGCCACGTGTAACCTCCCCCTCACTTATCGACCTTAATGACAGTGAAAAATGAAACTGCGTGTACCTAATGGGAATTTTGGAAAAGCCATCGTCACCGAAGTTAACCTGTCGGTAAAGAGGGAGGAAAGGGTTACATCTAAATGAAAGGAAAAATGCAAGTGAAACTGGTGGAAATTAATTTTGAAATAGGGATAAAGTTAATAAAGAAAGTAAATGTGCGGCCGTTACGTTAACAATTAACTAGCGGTAATTAGATATTTGAGATTTGGGGGAAATCACGGTCGCCAGTCCTAAGGACAATTACTATAGTAACTGAAAAAGAAAGGTTATTACACATATAATTAACACTAGAAGCGTGGCAACTGAAGGTTGACACGTGTAGTGTGAAAACTGAAAGTTTGTCAGAAGTAATAAATTTCGCTACACTCTGACTTAATTTAGCAAAAGAATTAATAAAACCGGAAAATCGAAAGTTAATTTAGTGACTGAAGTTAATAGTGAGCTTTCTTTCTGAAGCACATCGAAATCCAGTAAAATACGGTTAGTCTTGGACTACCTCAACAATCATTTCAAAAGCAACTTGACTCTACGCAATTTAGAAACAAGAGATTTAACTTTGAACTTGAATTAAATGATTCTGAACTATTAACAATAGTAAAATTTAGTACGTACCAAGCTGAGCTGCAGTCACAGGTAAGCTAAAATATGCTAACAAAACTCGCACTCTAAATTTGTGCTCGTGTAACCTAAATATTGTAGCCAGCTACTGAACTTTGAAATTAAAGCAGTGAAATCTAATCATATTATTTTAATGCTGGCGTTTGAATTTCAACGACACTCGGGTTCATTTCGGAAATGGAAGGGACCCTGCTTGGCAATGCAATTGGGACAATGAGCAACAAAGGTTCATGCTAAGTTGCTGTAATTTTGCGAGGCAAATGGAACAATTTGAAAAGCTGAGGTCTGCCATACAGTTCTGAAACTTTACGTGCTTTTAGTCTTCCTTGTTGGTTGATTGAAGGTCTGAAGCCGTCGATCGAGGAGGTGGCGACAGTCACTCATTGTCGGCCGTCGCTGTTGCAGAAGCTGGATGTTGGCGCGCCTTCTTCTCGACACGGTCACCAGGCGAAACGGGCTCTTGATGTGCGCCAGCTAATGCTTCCCGTCCGCGACACCATGTCAGAAACTATCATCGCGAGTCGAGCGCAATTACATGCTGCCAAACCCCGAAAGCGCGGCAACTCGCGGGAGCGTCACACAACACCTGCTCCACTCGCTACTCCCGCCAGACTCCCTCTGTTCTGCCCCCGCTCCACGCGGCAGAGTTAACACTACCAAAGATCCTACACACTTTGATTCTTCACACGACCCATCGATGTAATCGTTCGATAGCAGTTTTCCCTAGGCAAGACCCAGCGTAAAAATACAAATGATATTTACGAAACAAACCAATTATACATCGACATGAGTGCATAAATATATATATACAAACAGTAAAACAATTACAATATATAAAGAGACAGAAATGTCATATCTTGAGGTAACAAAACAAGGAAAAAAAATAGTACAATAGATGGAAATATGAGGATATGCATTTCCGGCGTTACAAGTGCAACCGGAATTCCATTCTTAAGTGCGGGGGAGAGAGCGGATGGATGGAAACAATACATTGAAGGCCTCTGTGATGTGGAAATTTGTCTGATGTGATAGAAAAGAAACCGGAATCGTTTCAGAAGAGATAGGGGATCCAGTATTAAAATCAGAATTTAAGTGAGACTTAAGATTAAATGAGGAAGTAGGAGTCGATGACATTCCATCATAATTTTTAAAATCGTTAGGGGAACTTGCAACAAAACGACAATTCACGTTGGTCTTTGGTATGTGTGAGTCTAAAAATATACCAAGAGACTTTCGGAAAAATATCATACACAGAATCCCGAAGACTGCAAGGGCTGACAAGTGCGAGAATTATCGCACAATCAGCTTAACAGCTCCTGCACGCAAGTTGCTGAAAACAGTAATATACAGAAGAATAAAAAAGAAAATTGAGGATGTATTAGCTGACGATCAGTTTGGCTTTAGAAAAGGTAAAGCCATCACACAGGCAATTCTGACGTAGCAGTTGATAATGGAAGCAAGACTAAAGAAAAATCATGACACGTTCATAGTATCACGTCGACCTAGAAAAAGCGTTCGACAATGTATAATGGTGCAAAATGTTCCAAATTTTGAGCAAAATAGAGTTTAGCTACATGGTGGGACGTGTAATAGACAACATGTGCAAGAATCAAAAGGAAATAATAATAGTGGACGATCAAAAACCAAATGCTCAGATGGAAAATGGTTTAAGACAGAAGTCTTTAGTCCCTGCTGTTCGTCTGCACATCGAAGAAGCAACGATGGAAATAAAAGAAAGTTTTAGGATTGTAATTAAAACTCAAGGAGAAACGGTATCAATGATACGATTCGGTGATGATATTGCTATCCTTAGTGAAAGTATTAGAAGAATTACATGATCTTCTGAATGGAATGGACAGTCTAATGAGTACAGAATATTGATTGTCAGCAATTCGAAGAAATACGAAAGTAATGAGAAGTACCAGAAGTGAGGATAGCGAGAAACTTAATCAAGATTGATGGTCAGAAAGTAGATGAAGTTAAGGAATTCTGCTACCTACGCAGCAAAGTAACCAACGATCTGAGCAGAATTGGCGAGGTAAGGCATCTGAGGGAAACACTGATAAGGAGAAGGGACAGGATGATAGGACATTTGTTAAGACATGAGGGAATGACTTCCATGATACAAAAGGGAGCTGTAGAGGGCAAAAACTGTAGAGGAAGACAGAAACTGAAATATATCCAGAAAATAATTGAGGATGTAGGTTGAAAATGCAGAGAGGATGGCACAGGAGAGAAATTCGTGGTGGGCTGCATCAAATCATTCGGAATACTGATGATTAAAGAAAAAAGAGACGTGACCGACTGTGCGCAAGTCTATACCAATACAGAAATACTACTAACAACTTCAAGAACAAAACTGCCGGCAGATAACTGCCTCTAACGTATTGTCTAGAAGAGTAAGTTACCATCAATAAACTGCAGAAACACATTACAGAAAGGACAGACTAAGTGGACAAGTTGACTGAGCAAGTCTAATGATACAGGGTAGGACAAATGAAAGTGGCCCGGAGAACAGAGTTCCAAGGTTCAAAGAAACAAATCACAGTAAAGGAAAAACAGTAGTAACCTGACAATAGCAGATGTTGAACCACCATTCATCTCTTGCCACTACTGGGCCCTAGCCAGCCAGTTGCTGATGGCGGATCGAAGCTATACTCAGCAGTACAGCTGCAGGATTGCTGCAGTCTCATCCGAAATGCTCTGCTGCAGTTCTTGAAGACAATGAGGGTTGTTGTGGGACACCTTCGACTTGAGGGTTCCCCACAAAAAGTAATCACACACTGACAGATCAGGTGACCTTAGAGGTCAGCTAGGGCCACGGCCAGACTGATCCCTGCTAACAACTCTGTCAGGCCTGAATATTATGTAAATGTGCTGCAACGTTCAGCCGGCTGTATGGGCAGTTGCTCCATCCTCTTGAAGGTAATTGTAGGTCTTTTCCCCCTCCGTTAAGGCCGCCACAAATGAGTCGGACCACTGTTATGTTTTCACCAACTAACTCGACCAAAGGATAAGAGTCTGGATGTAGTTGATCTTCGGAAATAGACAGGTAAGACCGTGAAATCATAAGAAGATTATCGGACACTATTTTGCAGTGTCTATGTTTTACAACGCCTTATTCAGTTTCACACACGGTTAAATACAGACTCTGCCAAATAGTATTTCATGCCTAGACAGGCCGTAACAATAATAAACAAGTCTCTCCCGGTGCGGGAAAGACAGCAACTGCTTGAGTTGGGCCGAGCGGATAGCCGAAGTTGTTGTGGCGACCGCTCGCGTAAAGCGGGAAATCCAGTTTCGGGTCTTGGTCCGGCACAAATTTACGTCGCTCACTAATAAATTGTGCAGCTGAAGCATGGTTCAAATGGCTCTGAGCACTATGGGACTTAACAAAAAAAATGGTTCAAATGGCTCTGAGCACTATGGGACTCAACTGCTGAGGTCATTAGTCCCCTAGAACTTAGAACTAGTTAAACCTAACTAACCTAAGGACATTACAAACATCCATGCCAGAGGCAGGAGGACTTAACATCTGCGGTCATCAGTCCCCTAGAACTTAGATCTATTTAAACCTAACTAACCTAAGGACATCACACACATCCGTGCCCGAGGCAGGATTCGAACGTGCGACCGTAGCGAGCTGAAGGATAATCATATTCACATCACAAAATACATTTATTCTAGATTCATAAGTACTGACTGTCTACAGTTGGCTACTACAAACTCGAGAGTCTTCGGAGTTTATGATAAAGCATATTCCTGTCTGCGGACTCGGATACAAATGAGTGGGAGTAATAGATCTCTTGCTTCAAAAATTCATAACGAAGATACTGAAAGAAAAAGAAAATTTCAGTTTTGAAGAAGCCTATGCCCACGTGGTAAATGGGCCGACAGTAACTGTAACCAAAACAATATGTTGGGACTGTGACCTTTTCAACTTTTAGGGCAAGTTTCAATTATTCGGCAGATCATACATTTTACTCTACGGAAATCCGTACGAAGGTGTGCTGAAAAGTAATGCCTCCGAGGTTTTTATGCAATTTTCTCACATGATATACTGCGAGCTACGGATGAAGGGCAACAGGCAGATTCCATATGTCTAAATTTCCGAAAAGCATTTTCCACAGCCCCCAGTGCCGACTGTTAACGAAGATGCGATCATGTGGCTATGTTCTTAGGTATGTGAGTGGCTCGAAAACTTCTTAAGGACCTGCACGCAGTTTGTTGCCCTCGAGAGCGAGTGTTCATTAATGAAAAGAATATTGTCAGGTGTGCCATAGGGAGGTGTGATACAACCGTTATTGTTTTCTAAGATTAATTATCTGGCGGACAATATGCAGCAACGTGAGGTTGTTTGCTGATGATGCTGTGGTGTATATGAAAGTAACGAAGCTGAGTGAATGTTGGAGGGTACAAGATGACTTAGACAAAATTTCTAGTTGATGTTATAAATGACACAGAGCTCTAAACGTATAAAGATGTAACTTATGTGTATGAGTCCGGAAAACGAAACCGTATGATCAGATACAACATTAGTAATGTCCTACTTGATACAGTCACTTCGGTTAAATATCTGGGTGTAATTTTATAGAGACATTTGAAAAGGAAAGAGCATGTGAAGATTGTGGTAGGGAAGGTGAACTGTCGACTTCGGTTCATTGGAAGAATTTTGGGAAATTGTGGCTCATCTGTGAAGGAGACCGCAAATAGGAGGCTAATGCAACCTATTCATGAGTACTGCTCTAGTGTTTGGCATCGGCAGCAGGTCGGATTAGATATCGAAGCAGTTTAAAGGCGGATTGCTACGTTTCTTACCGATAGGTTCGAACAACACGCAAGTATTACGGAGATGTTTCGAAAACTCAAATGGATGTCATTGGAGGGATGGCAACGTTCTTTTCGAGGAGCACTGTTGAGAAAATTTAGAGATTCTGCATTTAAAGCTGACTGTAGAACGATTTTTCTGACACCAATATACAATTCTCGTCAGAACCACTAAAATAAGATAAGAGAAATTAGGGCTCATACGGCGGCTCTGTCTGTGAGTGTGAAAGGAAAGGAAATGTCTAGTAGTGTTACAGGGTACCCTCCGCCACAACTCAACGCTAGCTGGTCGTGTATGTACGTACATGTTGTAGATTACTGTAGGGCCTTATATTACACCTGTCGTACACAAAGAGTTTGGACGGCAGCATATCGCACACGTTACAAGGTGATACGCCCGCTTCTGCGCATGCCGAAACCAGTATGCTTTGTCGTTGGTAACAGTTTTGTCTGACACTTAGGTCACCGCATCGTAGTTCACAGGACACCGAGTACCTAATCCTAGGCTCTAGTGGTGCTTTGCTGAACCGTTACTGGTGCTATCAGTTTGTTGCCGGTTAATGCCAACTACCATCGTGCTTGTCTATATCGTCTTAGTTCTCAGTTTAATTTATCATTAATTATCTATCGAAATGAGTAAGTGTAGAATTTATGGCAAGTACAGTGCGTTGACAGAAGTAGCAGGACACATTACCCTGTCTGATAAGGTGCAGAAAACCCATTGGCATTCAAAAGAGCTTCCATCTGTGTCGAAGGGGATAAATGTAGATTCTTACCATTCTTCCGACAATTTTAAGTTCCTCTCACCAAAGTAGATCTCAAGTGCTCAATAATATTGAGATCTAGCTATTGTGATGATGGAAGTTATGTCACAAGTCATCCTCGTGCTTACAGAAACAGTCTGAGCCGATGGGAAATTGTGAACAGGGGCCCTGTCGTTTTGGAACAGAGATTCACCGTTTGGGAACAAATATTGTACAATAACATGGACCTGATACGACAATATGGCCACATAATCCGTGGTAGTAATGAGAACTTGCAGAGTAACCAAGGGCGAATGGAATACCATCATATGTTTGCCGAAGTCACCACCGAACCCCTGCATATTTCTTCACTCTTGGCAGCAGTCTGCATCGTAGGCTTGGGACGGCGTAAAATCGGTAACAATTTGCGAACATAATGAAACCCGACTCATACGGCCAACTATATTTCTTCCATTGCTCCATTGTCCAGGTTTTGTAGCTTCGTCACCACAGTTCACTGTCACGGGAATAGACATGACTGCTGTGAGGTTCCGGAATTTAATCTCGTCCTGCAATTCCCGGTCTATGAAGTTTTTCTTTGTGTTATTTTGGTGGTGACAGAGTTCAGGAGTGCGATATTATGTTCTGCAACGACTTTTGTAGCTGTCCTCTTACTCTTCATCACAATCGTATTCAATGACCGTCTGCCACCGTCACACTACATACAGCATAAGCGTTTTGACCTAGCAAAAGATGATTTTTCGTTCCCCCTGTACGCGTTATAGCTCTTCGATATCGAGCCTCTTGAAACATCAAATACTTGGGTACGGATGCCCCCACCATACGAGTACCAAATTTTTCCCACATCGAATTCACTTATGTCCTACATAATGCACCCATGACTACATAGAACACACTTCTGATCACGGCTGATACCTGCAATGCACAGTCCTTTCCTTGAAGCTGGGTACCCTTACGGTAAATAGTTTACGGACTACATTGGCTCTAGTAGAGAAAGTTTAATCATCAGCATACTGTATGTGGAGGATCCTACAGATGTTTTTTAAATTTTTTTGTTATCAGTCTTCTGACAGATATGATGGGACCACCAGGAATTCCTCTCCTGTGACTACTTTTTCAACCCAGAAAAGCAACTGCAGAATACGTCCTCAATATTTACTGGATGCATTCCGATTTGTGTGTTTCTCTGCAGTTTTCACTTTGCGCAAATTCCTGCAGTACATGGGAGTGTTCCCTGATGTCTAAACAAATCTCCTACCATCCTGCCCTTTTATCTTGTCAGTGTTTTCCATATGGTCCTTTCCTCATAGATTCTGCGAAGAACCTCCTCATTCCTTACTTTGTCAGTCCACTTAATTTTCAGCATTCGTCTGCAACACGACATCTCAAAGGCTTCGATTCTCTTCTGTTTCCGTTTCCCCACGGACCACGTTTCACCACCACACCTTAGAGTGCTCCAAAAGCAAATTCTCATAAATGTCTTCCACAAATTAAGATGTTTGATACTAACAGAATCCTCTTGGCCAGGACTTCCTTTTTTACCAGTATTATCCCGATTTTATGTTTTCATTGTTTCGTGGGTTGTTTTGGTGCCCAGGCAGCACAATTCCTTAACTTTGTCTACTACGTGGTCCCCAACTTTGATCTTATGTCTCCCGCTGTTCTTACTGCTGTTACTTCTAACTATTTTCATCTTTCTTTAATTAACTCTCAATCCATATTTTGTACCCATTAGACTGTATTCCATCCAACAGCTGCTGTATTTCTTCTTCTCTTTCACTGAGAGTAGTAATGGCATCTGCGAAACTTATCACTGACATCGCTGTGCCGTGAATTTTAATCCCGAAGTGTTTCGTGTTTCAAGAGGAATAATATCGTAGAGGGAAAAGGGTAAATCATCATTCTTTTATTCCTATCATTGATTCTTCTATGTGTAGCCTCAACAGCAGCAGCGAAACATTACATCCCTCTTTTTAACTCTAATTTGTGGTTAGTTCCTATGGGACCAAACTGCTGAGGTCATTGGTTCCTAGGCTAGGCTTGCACACTACTTAATCTAACTTAATTGACTTTCGCTCAGGACAACACACACATCGATGGCCGAGGGAAGACTCGAACCTCCGACAGGGGGAGTTGCGCAAATCGTAGAAAGGCGCACTAGACCGCGTGGCTATCCTGCGCGGCTCATCCCTCTTTCACACCCTTTTCAGTCACAGCACATCATTTTTGGTCGTCTATTTTTATTGACCCCTCTTGGTTCTTGTACGAACTGTATATTACCTGCATTTTACTAGAGCACACCCTTGCAAGAGTTGGTAAGGCTGGCATAACATTTGTGGCACCTGTTTACGTTCTCCATATTGTGGAAACAGAGCTGTTGAATACTTCACCGTCTGATGTCAGCTGCAAACTACCGTCAATAAACTATCAGAATGCTATGGTCAAGCAGTAAGAAGCAATGAAAATAACCTATATGGTACCAAAAATCCTATGCAGGCAACCTTTTCCCATAAAATATCAGCAGATAACAAGCTCAGCCACAACCTTCGATTAGGAGGATTTGACCTAAATATAAAACGGATGAATCAGCTGTAGCTTTAACCGCAATAATCCTTTACCTGAGGATATTAGAGTTAGTAGACATTTCGCAAATCTAGGTCTACTGAACAAATGCCTGACAGGGAAAACAAAAAATGTGAATCAGTCATTTGACAATGCAGTTTTGGCAAGAGTCTACATATTGAATCTTGGTTTGTATAATGATACAATTAATGGTGGTAATACTGGTAGATTGAAAGTCTAGGAGGAACTGTTAGCGAAGATGAATTGGAACACAAAAATCATATTGGAGGAACTTTACAAAACTCGATAAAGCTGAGATACAATCCCAAAAATTGTCCAAGAAGACAAGATCCGTGGAGGAAGAGCATGCGAAGCATGCAGACAACGTTTACCGCTGCGTTTTGAAATGTTTTATCTGTTAAAATTTGAATCAGACTTTAGATTAAATACTAGCCAGAATTTCAGAAAAAAAACTTTTTCAAACAAAAAGACACTTTTTCTCGGGGACTGTAGAAGACAGAATTTTAATTATTTTTACAATTCGTTTATAATGTCCTTCTGATATTGCAAATCTAGGATAGTAGATGTCGCCTTATATTGGCAGCAAAATCCACAAAAATTTAAGAAAATAATTAACAAACAGATACCAGAGGGAAAAATTGTATCCTATCTCGTGGAATATATACTTCAACCAAACTAGAGGAGTTAGTTGGACGAAGCATGTGTAAGTAACCTCCGAAAGTCTCATTAAGCTGCGTGTCATAGTTCCTGAGAAAGTAGGTCAAGAAAATCGCTGCTTTAACAGTAGATAGATAAGCCATTCATACTCCTCTTAACGCCAATTTTCAAGATGTGCGCAGAAAGCTATGCTACAAGCGACTACATAAACATGTTACACTGGACAATCATTAATTTGGCACAAGACACAGTTAAGCTACGTTATCGCTAGTATATGTGTCTTTAAGATTTTGGACACAACACCAGGTCGGAATGAACCGTGGTTCTATGACAATTCGAAAAATAATATTTTCGCGCTCGAATAATACTTCGGTTGTACCACTCTGTGATGCTTTGGCAGGTCCGTTACTGACGTTGTTTTCGCAACAGTATAACTTTTTTCAAATAACATTTGTTTCCACTCAATTACAAATACATTGCACCTGTAAGATTATAAACTAATACGAACGTCAAATACGAAACGATTTTTAAAACCAGTGAAGTATAAAAGAAATCACACACATCCTTACCTAATTAATAAATTACTTTAAATGTGTGCTGTACCCTATTTCACTCCTGTCTCTAATGTTTAATGTTTTCTTCGAGAATTTAGCGTCTCAAACATACAGTTGATAATCAGACACAAAAGTGTTTTTTGTATGACACGCAGCAGTAAATATTGAAGTAGCTGGTAAAAATAATACTAAACGTAACTATCAGAACCTTTCTCTGAGAGACATTATTTACTTCACAATAAAAGACTTTGGGTCATTAGAACTAGAGGTACGTACATGTTCTCTAAAAACAAAAACATCTTGTTAACGAAATGGTAGTACACAGACTTTACCCCAGAATTGTATGAGAAGCCACGGCGGGAAGCATAATTGTAGTTACATCTCGGGAAACACTGTATTGTGGGATAAATGCACAATTAACTCTGTTTGTTGCTCAAATGTAAATAACTTTATTGGAGGCAGAAATTCTTGTTTCGTGAACACTGTACACGTGTAGGAGCACATACTTGCAGCAACGTTGTATGTACTATGAAACAGAAAAACAATGATGCAAATTTCACGGTGAGACGAGAACAGAAACGTATTCAAAGAAGAAATGTATCAGTAATAACGCAAGCCTTAATGAAGCAAACTGGGAGTTTCACTTATATCATTCAAGAAATGAAGGTAGTGTTAAGTATAAGGCACTTTAGGGTTACTATATTTACAATTAATGCCATGAAGTATAGCGTATAGATTAATGAAAAGTTAGTGTTACGTATGATTTGGACAATCTACAACCCTAACTCTTACCTTCATTTATATGTTACTGTGTTCTAAACGCGAACCACAAATTTGCCAATACTGAAATATATGTCCAAATAAATCACTTAAAGGTAGAATAAAAATAAGAGTCAATAATAAAACAGCAAAATTCAAAGAATATTGGTACAACATATATGAAAAGCTACATAACTAAATCGAAAAGAATGTTCCTGTGATATGCCTGTTTTTAACGCTAACAGCTCTCTCTGACCGCTGGGGGGAGGTGCTTGTCGCAAGCATGTATTCCAACTGCAGTTTCACACATTCACAGCTACTGCACAAAGCGAGGGAAAGTTCCCACTCACGCCACAGGCTGTTTTCTCATTAGAACAGTGTATACTCTTATGAAATGAAGTATATAGTCAAAGGAGAAACTAAGAGTTTACCAATTAGTAAAAATTCAGTGACTACAGAAGTACTAAAAATTTTGCTTTTTACTAATCTCTTTTAATCAGAATTGCAATTTCCTTACATGCAACTTTATCAAAAATTTAGAGAATATATTTTTCTATAGCCAAATTTAATTGCTCAAGACACAGCACATAGCAAAATACACATCCCTAACAAGTTATTCATTTTGATTGAAGAAAATGTGCAACTAATCAGCTTTTCATGATACTTAAACGGTTCTTTATAAACATTATATGTACAGCACAACAAAAGAAGAGTAAAACATCAAATTTCTGGATCTCTAGAATACCATCACGTACGTTATCCATGAGTGTCAGGTGTGTAGAAAAGTCACATACCGTGATATCATTACTCACAGCATATTGCTCTCAGACTCCAAAGCACGCTGGACTTAAAAGTATGCTCCACACAGAGAGCAGATTGCTGGTAACAGAACACTGCATCCTGCAAGAACTAAAACATTAAACTAGTAGAAGATATAATTCACAGATACAATTCACAATGTTTCAATCGTCCACGTGAGGCAAAAATGCTGTTATAGAAACATATACGAATATGGAAAGGTGTTTTAGACCATGTAAAATTCGCGTAGAGTAATACAATGATAAACTAGGGAAACAGTAAATACATATTTCAAGGGCATGTACGGTTTAAAAAAGTCACACTTGTAACGTACATAGTTTTCTGTTAAAATTACTTTGCGTATTACATAGGATAGTTGGAAAGAAGTTTTTCAGAAATGCTTTCGAGACCACCTGCTTTCTTTTAGATAATTATTTCTAAAAATCATCTATAATCACACTTATTCGGGAAGAGGTTAAAAAATGCACGGTACATTTAAGAATATCGCTATCCTCTGTGACAGAGAGTTGTGCAGAAATCTCTGTTTAGTAATAGGTGTGCAAAATTTCTTTCATGAACATAATTAACCAGCAAAATTACTGAGTGAGAAAACTGAATTACAGAGCCAAGACATATTTTACATCTTTGCTGATACGTTATTTACCACTTTATCTCTTCATCCAGAGTTGTTCAGATATATTCTTTCTTCTATCCGGAATGTAATAATATGTATCATCTTAGCATCTGCTAAGATGACTCTAAATAAAAATGTAACGGACCGCTTCATGATAATATCGTGGTGGTTTTTATATATTATGAAAAGTTGGAGTTAATGTTTTGTGCCTGCTTCACAACTGGGTAATTATTTACGTCAGTGACTCAGTTGTGGTACTTCTCACAGTTAGTTTGCCTGACACGGTGTTTTTATCGTCATCGGCTGATACTCGTATCCGAGATTTCATTTGTGTCCTAAGATTTCCTTTGTCACGGTTCTGGCGTGGGAGTGTCGTTGATGGCTTAGCAATCCGATCCTAGCGTAGAACAGGCGGCTACAGACATTGCAGCTGATGGAAGGAGGAGGATGTGGCCGAGCCTGGAGTAATTTACGTCTCGGGCGTTTGTCATTCTCCATTCTTCGAAGTTCCAGCTCAAAGTTTTGAAGAGAATTTGAGGTAACAGAGCGCCAGCGACTTCGATCTTCTGCTATTGTGGAACAGTTACTCGGATCGATGTTCAAGTTTTTCAGATTTTTCTTGTACTGATCCTTATAACGTTTGAGAGGGGCAGCTCGTGGCCTTTTACCTGTGCTCGCTTCGTTGTACAGCATTTGGCGTGGAAGTCTGTCATTTTTTCATCAGCTGGAAATTTCCGACCCATCTGAATTGATGCCCAATGATAAGAGCTTCCTAGCTATACATTTTTGCTTTCTCAAGAAGTGAAGTCCCCCCATGAACCATGGACCTTGCCGTTGGTGGGGAGGCTTGCGTGCCTCAGCGATACAGATGGCCGTACCGTAGGTGCAACCACAACGGAGGGGTATCGGTTGAGAGGCCAGACAAACATTGGTTCCTGAAGAAGGGCAGCAGCCTTTTCAGTAGTTGCAGGGGCAACAGTCTGGATGATGGACTGATCTGGCCTTGTAACATTAACCAAAACGGCCTTGCTGTGCTGGTACTGCGAACGGCTGAAAGCAAGGGGAAACTACAGCCGTAATTTTTCCCGAGGAAATGCAGCTTTACTGTATGATTAAATGATGATGGCGTCCTCTTGGGTAAAATATTTCGGAGGTAAAATAGTCCCCCATTCGGATCTCCGAGCGGGGACTACTCAAGAGGACATCGTTATCAGGAGAAAGAAAACTGGCGTTCTACGGATCGGATCGTGGAATGTCAGATCCCTTAATTGGGCAGGTAGGTTAGAAAATTTAAAAAGGGAAATGGACAGGTTAAAGGTAGACATAGTGGGAATTAGTGAAGTTCGGTGGCAGGAGGAACACGACTTTTGGTCAGGTGAATACAGGGTTATAAATACAAAATCAAATAGGGGTAATGCAGGAGTAGGTTTAATAATGAATAAAATAATAGGAGGATGGGTTAGTTACTACAAACAGCATAGTGAACGCATTATTGTGGCCAAGATAGACACAAAGCCCTTGCCTACTACAGTAGTACAAGTTTATATGCCAACTAGCTCTGCAGATGATGAAGAAATAGATGACATGTATGACGACATAAAAGAAATTATTCAGGTAGTGAAGGGAGACGAAAATTTAATAGTCGTGGGTGACTGAAATTCGTCAGTAGGAAAATGGAGAGAAGGAAACATATTAGGAGCATATGGACTGGGGGGAAGAAATGAAAGAGGAAAACCGCCTGGTAGAATTTTGCACAGAGCATGACTTAATCATAGCTAACACTTGATTCAAGAATCATAAAAGAAGGTTGTATACCTGGAAGAATCCTGGAGATACTAAAAAGTATCAGATAGATTATATAATGGTAAGACAGAGATTTAGGAACCAGGTTTTAAATTGTAAGACATTTCCAGGGGCAGATGTGGATTCTGACCACAATCTATTGGTTATGAACTGCAGATTGAAACTGAAGAAACTGCAAAAAGGGGGAATTTAAGGAGTTGGGACCTGGATAAACTGAAAGAACCAGAGGTTGTAGAGAGTTTCAGGGAGAGCATAAGGGAACAATTGACAGGAATGGGGGAATGAAATACAGTAGAAGAAGAATGGGTAGCTCTGAGGGATGAAGTAGTGAAGGCAGCAGACGATCAAGTAGGTAAAAAGACGAGGGCTAATAGAAATCCTTGGGTAACAGAAGAAATATTGAACTTAATTGATGAAAGGAGAATTTATAAAAATGCAGTAAATGAAGCAGGCAAAAAGGAATAAAAACGTCTCAAAAATGAGATCGACAGGAAGTGCAAAATGGCTAAGCAGGGATGGCTAGAGGACAAATGTAAGGATGTAGAGGCTTGTCTCACTAGGGGTAAGATAGATACTGCCTACAGGAAAATTAAAGAGACCTTTGGAGAGAAGAGAACCACTTGTATGAATATCAAGAACTCAGATGGAAACACAATTCTAAGCAAAGAAGGGAAGGCAGAAAGGTGGAAGGAGTACATAGGGGGTTTATACAAGGGCGATGTGCTTGAGGACAATATTATGGAAATGGAAGAGGATGTAGATGAAGACGAAATGGGAGATAAGATACAGCGTGGAGAGTTTGACAAAGCACTGAAAGACACGAGTCGAAACAAGGCCCCGGGAGTAGACAACATTCCATTAGAACTACTGATGGCCTTGGGAGAGCCAGTCATGACAAAACTCTACCATCTGGTGAGCAAGATGTATGAGACAGGCGAAAAACCCTCAGACTTCAAGAAGAATATAATAATTCCAATCCCAAAGAAAGCAGGTGTTGACAGATGTGAAAATTACCGAACAATCAGTTTAATAAGTCACAGCTGCAAAATACTAACGCGAATTCTTTACAGACGAATAGAAAAACTGGTAGAAGCGGACCTCGGGGAAGATCAGTTTGGATTCCACAGAAATGTTGGAACACGTGAGGCAATCCTGACCTTACGACTTATCTTAGAAGAAAGGTTAAGGAAAGGCAAACCTACGTTTCTAGCATTTGTAGACTTAGAGAAAGCTTTTGAGAATGTTAACTGGAATACTCTCTTTCAAAGTCTGAAGGTGGTAGGGGTAAAATACAGGGAGCGAAAGGCTATTTACAATTTGTACAGAAACCAGATGGCAGTTATAAGAGTCGAGGGGCATGAAAGGGAAGCAGTGGTTGGGAAAGGAGTGAGACAGGGTTGTAGCCTCTCCCCGATGTTATTCAATCGGTATATTGAGCAAGCAGTAAAGGAAGCAAAAGAAAAATTCGGAGTAGGTATTAAAATTCATGGAGAAGCAGTAAAAACTTTGAGGTTCGCCGATGACATTGTAATTCTGTCAGAGACAGCAAAGGACTTGGAAGAGCAGTTGAACGAAATGGACAGTGTCTTGAAATGAGGATATAAGATGAAAATCAACAAAAGCAAAACGAGTATAATGGAATGTAGTCAAATTAAATCGGGTGATGCTGAGGGAATTAGATTAGGAAATGAGACACTTAAAGTAGTAAAGGAGTTTTGCTATTTAGGGAGTAAAATAACTGATGATGGTCGAAGTAGAGAGGATATAAAATGGGCAAGGAAATCGTTTCTGAAAAAGAGAAATTTGTTAACGTCGAGGATAGACTTAAGTGTTAGGAAGTCGTTTCTGAAAGTTTTTGTATGGAGTGTAGCCATGTATGGAAGTGAAACATGGACGATAACTAGTTTTGACAAGAAGAGAATAGAAGCTTGCGAAATGTGGTGCCACAGAAGAATGCTGAAGATTAGATGGGTAGATCACATAACTAATGAGGACGTGTTGAATAGGATTGGGGGGAAGAGAAGTTTGTGGCACAACTTGACTAGAAGAAGGGATTGGTTGGTAGGACATGATTTGAGGCATCAAGGGATCACAAATTTAGCATTGGAGGGCAGTGTGGAGGGTATAAATCGGAGAGGGAGACCAAGAGATGAATACACTGAGCAGATTCAGAAGGATGTAGTTTGCAGTAGGTACTGGGAGATGAAGAAGCTTGCACAGGATAGAGTAGCATGGAGAGCTGCATCAAACCAGTCTCAGGACTGAAGACCACAACAACAACACAAGAAGTGAAGTCCTCCCATTTCAGGTTCATGATGTATCTTAGCTTCTGTTGGTTGAAGGGTTCTACTTTCTTCAGATCACAGCAACATAACGTCCAGGTTTCACAACCATATAGCAGGGTAGGAATGACTACAGCTTTGTATACAATCAGTTTGGTGTACAGTGTTAGGTCTTTATTCAGGAAGACACGCTTTGTAAGACGTCCAAATGATACATGGGCAGAACGAAATCTATTCTCCACATCTTTTCCAGATGAGCATTTAGATGACAGTATACTTCCTAGGTAGATGAAATGGTGCACTTGTTCTAAGGGTGCATCATAAATAAATATGCTGAAATCAGGAACGGAGGACCCAGGAGTTGGCTGCGCCATCACCTTTGTCTTTGGAATATAGATGGAGAGACCAAATCGATCGTACGCCCTGCTGAAGGAATCAACAGACAGCTGCAACTCTGCAGGTGAATGAGCTGGAGAAGCACTGTCATCAGCATACTGCAGGTCTGTCAGACGAGTGGTACTAGTGAACCTTTTTGAATAGAGTCTGGACTGATTGAATAATCCTCCATCGAACCTGTACTTTAGTTATATTCCTGCATAGTTTACATATGTCTCGTAAAGCCAGATACAATGCAAAAAATATTGGTGCCTGTACGCATCCTTGTTTAAGCCCACTTGTTATTGGGAATTCGCCAGTTGTTTCATTCTAGCAGAGGATCTGTCCAGTCATATCATCGTGCAGAGCTTCAATCAAGTCAACAAAATGTTCAGGGCAGCCGAAGCGTTTTAAGACCATAACATATAAAACAGACTACCAACAAATTTAATTCGATATTTGTTGTATTATTTAGTATTAAATAAACTTCTGCGTGTCGAAAGTAGTGAATGTTAAGATATTTATTACCACTCTGGCATTATCGTTTAGAACATTGGCACTGACCTCTGCTCCATTGTTCCCCTATCAAATTTGCATCAGGACATTAATTCTGCAGCTTCATGAATATAGAAGCGGGTACATACAAAATTTTACAACACCTTTAAGTAATATTTGATTATATTTAGGCTCGTCACAAAATGGCTTCTTACACTACGAAGATAACAAAAGGGAGGAGCTAGCAATCTTTTTGAAAAGAAAAATAAAAAAAATAAAAAAAAGAGAGATAGAGAGAGAGAGAGAGAGAGAGAGAGAGAAAGAGAGAGAGAGAGAGAGATTCCAATTACAGTCGCAGAGCAGAGTCCTTGTTATTTTTCTGAGATAATGTTTATGATTCGTTGCGACATCAGTTTTGGTATATTTGCGAAGTTATTCATGGTATATTTGCGAACTTATTCAGTATCATTTTTGTTTCTACACAAACATGTGGTACCTCATATATTAAAATGTACAGATCGTAATTACACTCGTTCCAATCTGCTAACCACATAATCTACTTCACATGTAAAAAGTTGCTGAGTTAATGTTTCAGATAGCAAATGAGAAAACACAAAAAAATCATAAGGGCAGAAGTATGGTCGTTGTTGCTATGTCACACGGACAAGTGTGTATGTTCTGTATATGTAATGTATGATAATTTATCATAAACTCCTTTAACGCTGTTTAATTGAATCATATCAGTACTCACTGCCCACATTAAATGCAGTCGCAACACACTCAGACCCTCACCAGATATCCTGCAGTTCTATGACGTAATTTCGCCATTGCATTGAATTCTTCATGTTTTCTCTTGGCCTGTTTGAAAAAGATGAGTCGGAACCTCACCACAAAGCACGAGATGGTGAGCTCAAGAAACTAGAAATAGGTTAGAACTTTCCATCACAGAACCTACACAAAAAAGTTATACTAAGAATCATCAAAGTGTGACAGTTAACAGTAGAATGACGATTATTTATTATTAGGTAGTAAATTTTTTTAACTTTCCCTGTTCTGTGTTAACTAAATAATCCTTGACACTTTAGTATACGTTAACTAAATATATTTTGATTTATTTTAATCTGGTTAACCTCACTGGGCAGTTCATTCTACAGATTTATTACCTTGTATATAACGCTAATTTTTCGTTTCCTTAAATGTAATTTTAGTCTGCCTCTTGTTTTATTATCATGAATGATGCTGTGCTTGATGTGCAAGACAGATTGGTAGCTAAACCCACAAGGTGAATTTGGAATACCCAGCCGTTTAAATCCCTCTTCACAGGGCTTTCGGATACTATGTTTAATTATTATTCTAATTATCCTTTTCTATATTTTGGTGACTGTGTACATGTTTCGTGTACGGTACCCCTAAAAATGATTCCATATCTAAAGATCGATTGAATATAGAACTAGCTGTCAGCTTTAAGGCATTACCCGTTACACCACTGGACAGTCTAAAAGCGTACCATACAGACGACATTTTCTTTACTAATGTGTTTATGTGGTCATTCATAACGAGAAACAGTATGAAGAACCACTCCAAAGTAAATCTAAGTAGAAGTTAAGTTGCATCAATATGTTCTTCCAGTACAGATCACGTCCACAGTGCGTTCAGTTAAGCACTCATAAAAGGAATCGATTTGAAAACTATTAAGGAACTGACAGATACCAGTCAGAGTTTGCAAACAAGCTGCTCGGAACATGATGTAGTATTCTTGTTCTACGCTTCATTGTCTCCAGAGCTCATATAGCTTCATATAAATTGTATGGCTATTGAACGTACGCTTCTTGAGCGCTAAGTCCACGCAGTCCATTCAGAAAAATGTGCATTAAATAATCAGAGATGCAACAATAGAGGACAGAATTCATTAACTTACAGATAAACTCACGGCTCTCTAAGAGAAACACGCTCCTACACGTTGAGGCAAGTATGATACGTTGTTTGCAGCATTATGTGCCCAGCTATACTGTGGATTAATTCCGTAGCTTGGGAATCCGTGAAACAGAGTATTAGAAATAGTTTTCCAAGATTCAGGTGGTGACACGAATGAACTTATCTCAGCACAGAGCAGTCCCCAGGCCGCAAATTACACTATTGGCCATTAAAATTGCTACACCACGAAGATGACGTGCTACAGACGCGAAATTTAACAGACAGGAAGAGGATGCTGTGATATGCAAATGATTAGCTTTTCAGAGCATTCACACAAGGCTGGCGCCGGTGGCGACACATACAACTTGCTGACATGAGGAAAGTTCCCAACTGATTTCTCATACACAAACAGCAGTTGACCGGCGTTGCCTGGTGAAACGTCGTTGTGATGCCTCGTGTAAGGAGGAGAAATGCGTACCATCACGTTTCCGCCTTTGATACAGGTCGGATTGTAGCCTATCGCGATTGCGGTTTATCGTATCGCGAAATTGCTGCTCGCGTTGGTCCAATGACTGTTGGCAGAATATGGAATCGGTGGGTTCAGGAGGGTAATACGGAACGCCGTGCTGGATCCCAACAGTCTCGTATCACTAGCAGTCGAGATGACAGGCACCTTATTCGCATGGCTGTAGCGGATCTTGCAGGCCACGTCTCGATCCCTGAGTCAACTGATGGGGACGTTTACAAGCGACATATTTTTTTCCTTTCTTTAAAATGGGATGGAGCCCACATCACCTAATAAATAAAACCTATAATCACCTTTCGATGACTGTCCATCCAAACTTTTACATATTGAATCCATAGTCGCGAAATATGTTATTCTTCACTAACTGTCTGAATACTAGCATAGTATGTGTAACAAATAACTGTCGATAATTAAAACAATGGTCCAGTGAAGGTAACTGATGAAGTGAAATACGCCAAGGATTGCCGTGAGGCTATAATATTGACACTACTAGAGTTTTGCAAACATTTGATACTGTCTAGTCTGGTATACTGCTCACAAATATGAGAGCCTTAAAGTTGTCAGGTAGTTTGATGAAGTGATTTTAAAATCGGTAATTGGATGTTATCTCCTGGAAGCGAGTGTTTTTTGGAATGCCGCACGGCTAATTCCTGGGTTATCTATCGACCTCTTTGTATGCCAGTGAAAATTCGTCATCTGTTTACTGTTGTTATCGTTTCTAGACCAACGACCACCAGCTTTAAACAAGTGTACGACACGACCTACCGATGCTATCATCGTCCAGCTAAAAGGCTACCAGTATTCAGTATTTAAACTAAATTTGAATACGCCCCAAGTAATCTTAGCACCTTATTAGTGTTCAGTTACTTCTGAGTTATCGGCTCTATTTATCTAGACTGTGTCCTAATACCGCTTTACCGAGCGAGGTGGCGCCTTGGTTATCACACTCGACTCGCGTTCGGGAGGACGACGGTTCAATCCTGCGTACGGCCATCCTGATTTAGATTTTCCGTGATTTCCCTAAATCGCTACAGGCAAATGCCGGGATAGTTCCTTTGAAAGGGCATGGCCGACCTCCTTCCCTAATCCGATGAGGCCGATGACCTCGCTGTTTGGTCTCCTCCCCGCAAACAACTCAACCCCAACCCTAATACCGTTTTAGAGAACGGTAGGACGTTATGATGAAATTTTGGGTGAGAACGTCGATTGGGATGAAAATATATTCGCCACGTGTAGCAAAATACCCGATTTCCTCTATGCTCTAGAAATTTCATAACACGTACCTACAGGATGTGTAAAATAAACATGTGCAGCCAACGATTCTATCGAACCTCCACTAGTGCAAAGTAATGAAACATGGAACAATTACTAAAATTACTAGGTGGTTAGTGTTTAACGTCCCGTCGACAACGAGATCATTAGAGACGGAGCGCAAGCTCGGGTTAGGGGAGGGTTGGGAAGGAAATCGGCCGTGCCCTTTCAAAGGAACCATCCCGGCATGTGCCTGAAACGATTTAGGGAAATCACGGAAAACCTAAATCAGGATGGCCGGAGACGGGATTGAACCGTCGTCCTCCCGAATGCGAGTCCAGTGTGCTAACCACTGCGCCACCTCGCTCGGTAAAATTACTAGGTGATTAGAACTAACGAAGTATACTTGCTTGTGATAGATCTGCTACAACACTCTACTTGGCTATGTCGTACTTCATAGTCCAGGTAACATAGGCGCAGCCGAGTTAGTTCTGTAAACACCACACGACTAGCTACCATACAATTGGATACTCTGTCTCCATGAATTCAAGTATCTTGCGTCACAGGTTACCTTCTGTCATCTAATAATAATTTAAACACAATGTATAACTTATCTAGTATTCTATCTGTGCTCCTCCAAAAAGACAAATATATTTGGAAACGTGTTTCTGATGTTGCAGTACGCTTTTGTATCGGCTGTTAGCAAAATGGTGAATGATTTACCTTAGTCAATATTGGAACTTTTTCAATTAAAAAAATTAACGTAATCGGTCAGTTCCCTATGTCAAATAGTAAACCACATGCTTTCGATTAGTTTCTTTCTTTTTACGTATTTCAGTCAGTGGCATAGCTGAGAAACGCCAAGTGTGATGGTTTGGGGCGCCATTGCCTATAGCAAGTGATCTCACCTCGTATGTCTTGATGGCAGTTTGAACAGCTACCGCTGCATCAGAGAGGTTCTACAGCCCAAGGCTACTCCTACCGGCCGTTTCACAAGCCATACTTAAGCAGGACAACGATCGGCAAATGTGCCGAGGAATGTGCAAGACTTATCAGAAGAAGGACTGATACCACTGCTTCCAGGTTTTACCTTTCGCCTGATATATTGTCCGTAGAATATTGGTGGCATATGGTTGAGCGGGAACTTGTTCGTTCAGGTCCACCTGCAGCTACAGACGATGCTTTGTGGATGCGCCTACAAGCCACGTGGCACTCCTTGACAGCACATTCAGGCGCTCTTTGATTCAGTGGCAAGATGTCTGTCGGGGCTGATTGCAGCAGGAGATGGTGCGAGCCCGACTGTATTTCCCCAGTCACATCACACGAACAGGTGGTGGTAGCGGTAAATTCGTACGGGACCAAACTGCTGAGGTCATCGGTCCCTAGGCTTATACACTACTTAATCTAACTTACGCTTAGGACAGCACACACACCCATGCCCGAGGAATGACTCGAACCTCCGACGAGGGGAGCCGCACGAGCCGTGGCAAGGGGCCACCTATGTCTATAATGCTAATCCTGTGTGTAGCGTCATGTCCTTAATCGGTGTAATAAATGTTACTGAAATTTTTGTCTAGTTGTTTCACTTTCCCCAAAAATCAGTGTACATTACAAATACATTTTCTTAGGAGAAATTTTTTTTAACCAATTTCGAAATAAAACACTCTATTGTGGACAACCGGTTTCGGTAAACTATGTTATGATGTTCAGATCTTGTGCCAGATGCACACCAAATCGTTTCATTAAATGTCCATCTGGCCCAAGATGTTTAACCCGTACGAAGATCTGATGGCGGTAACATAGTTTACCGAAACCTGTTATTCACAATATAGTGTTTTATTGCGATCTTGGCTAAGAAGTTTTTTCTCCTAAGAATGCAAATACAGATGGCCCGTTCATAGTCAGTATGTGTTAACTAATGTAAAAATTTGCAACATGTGCTGGTCGAACGTTTGTTAGAGTATCGTTTTAAAATACGAAGTAAATCGCTCAAGTTCTTTTCGAGATTTGTGCTAACTACATTGGGGAAAAGTTTGTAAGTATGCTGTGTAGGTTTTTATGTTGGTAACGCCACGTAGCGCTCTGTATGAAAATCACTGGCTGTGATGTTTGCAGCCTGAGGCTGGTCGGCACTGTTTCAATAGTCGCTATTATAGCGCTGGGCAGTTGGCTGTTAACAGCGCGTAGCGTTGCGCAGTTGGAGGTGAGCCGCCAGCAGTGGTGGACGTGGGGAGAGAGATGGCGGAATTTTGAGAGCGGACGATCTGCACGTGTGTCCATCAGAAAGAGTAAATTTGTAATGTTCGATATCATGGACAGATATATATTCTATGACTTTTGAACACTATTAAGGTCAATACATTGTTTGTTCTTTATCAAAATCTTTCATTTTCTAACTATGCCCATCAGTAGTTAGTCCCTTCAGTAGTTAGAATCTTTTATTTAGCTGGCAGTAGTGGCTCTCGCTGTATTGCAGTAGTTCGAGTAATGAAGGTTTTTCTGAGGTAAGTGATTCATGAAAGGTATAGGTTATCTTTAGTCAGGGCCATTCTTTTGTAGGGATTTTTAAAAGTCAGACTGCGTTGCGCTAAAAATATTGTGTGTCCATTTAGTGCTGATCAGAATAAGTAAAGAGAGTAATGTCTGAATACGTTCAGTTCTGTTCAGCTGTTTGAAATTCAAATAACGTAAGGGGTTTACCAGCAAAGTCATTCATTCATTTTTCTAAGGGGACGTAGCAAGTTGTTAGTAAAAATTACGAAAACACTTGCACAATTTACGACATTAAAAATGTGTAGCTTGTGTCCACCCGAAGATTCATCAGAGTGGAGGAGGAGGAGGAGGAGATTAGTGTTTAACGTCCCGTCGACAACGAGGTCATTAGAGACGGAGCGCAAGCTCGGGTGAGGGAAGGATGTGGAAGGAAATCGGCCGTGCCCTTTCAAAGGAACCATGCCGGCATTTGCCTGAAGCGATTTAGGGAAATCACGGAAAACCTAAATCAGGATGGCCGGAGACGGGATTGAACCGTCGTCCTCCCGAATGCGAGTCCAGTGTGCTAACCACTGCGCCACCTCGCTCGGTTTTATCAGAGTATCGCGTAATAATCTGAAATAAATCTGTCAAGAATTTTTCCTATTTTGTGGCAACAATCTTTCTCCTTTATGTAGTTTATATATCTTTACATACTGTACATACTTAAAAAATATGTAGACTACGTCCATACCAACGTTTATTGAAGTATCGTTAAAAATTTGAAGCAAATAGGCTAAGAACTTTCCGAGGGTTTTGGTAACAATACCTAACCTCAACCTGTCTCTATATGCTAATATAGGTACATATGTAAGACCTTTTGTCTCGTAAGTAAAATGCACTTATAAGCCCAAACATCATGACCACTTACTTAACAATGTTTGGACCAATCGTTGAAACGAAATTCAGCAACAGTTCTGTATGTCATAGCTTCAACAAGTCTTTGGTGGGTTTCAAGAGGTATATATCTCAAGATGTCTACAGACAGGCCACTTAATTCCTGTACGTTATGTAGAAGTGGTTTGCTGGCACGGTGTGGCGCCCGATAGTGTCCAAGATATGTTCCATTTCGTTCAGGGTAAGTGATTTTAGCTTCCGAGACATCATTGTGCTTCTCAACTACAGCAGCACGACACTGTTTGGTGACAAGGACAATTATCTTGCTGGAAGATGCTATTGTCGTCAAGGAAGACATCAAGCACGAAGGGATGCAGTTGGTGCACAGTAATGTTCAAGTAGTCTACAGCTCTCTTCGGGCCGTTGACCACTGCCACAGCGCCCTTGGAAGCCCCGCAAATGTCCCATATACCATGATACTACCTCCACCGACATGTGTCTGTGGCGCTGTGCTTCTTCCGAGCAGCCATTTGACAGGATGACGTCGTATTGGGACACGATCGTCTGCTGGGGTAACAAGAAACGTACGTCAACCGACAAGGCGATGCGTTTCAATCGATTCACAGCCCATTTGCCATTTAAACATGGGCCCACTTAGGTATCGTCTACTGCAGAACCACACTGTCAGTAGCGTGCTAAGAACACTCGTTCTTCACCTGCCTTGCACTATATCGCCCATATCTGCCACAGATCCACGTATCCTACTTTACAGAGCGGACTTGCCTCCTATGTCTACCTAAGGCGTGTACGTCCACCACTTTGTTGCCCACTCGCGGTTCCTCTGTCCTTTGCACAGATGCTCACAAAGAGCCGATCTCTCACAACGATTTACAGGGGTTGAGCCGAGCTGTTCCAGCGCTGTCCCATGGGGCAGAGGTGCTCCTGTATGTGTCATACATGCTCTGATGCTCTCAATGCCCAGCTAGATTAAAGCTGTTGTTTTTAATAGAAGTGGCATCAATGTGTACCAATATCGTAGCTTGTACATCCCCAAACGAGGTACAACTTAAATCATGCATTCTTCCCCCTGTTTGTATGTGCATTGAATATGATTACATTTGATATCGTTCCTGTTGTTTGCAATATCAATGGTGAGCAGAGTAGATCGTAGTTCCTGAAAACAGTGAGAAAGGATATGTCACCAAACAGAGAAAATACTCGTATCAGGTTACATAAGAACAACACAAGAATTGAATCTCGTGATTGAGCATGAAATGGGTCGACATTTTTTCGCTGTTATCCCCACTTCCAATATCGCCATTGGTGCAACAAATATTATGCCCTGTAGTGGTTACAGTCACATATCACTTTTCTGCAGATTTTACCTAAGCATTTAGTGTAATAAATGCATCCTACAGGGACACAAAGCACTCAAGGAAATCGAATCTGTGCAATTATGTTACCAGTCGTAAGCGTCACTTTCATCTCATCTTACCTACAGCGCCTGTCGTGGATGGTGGCCTAATTTTGAAGCGTCCTGCTCATACACTTCTACTAGCTGGTGAGGAGTGAGACTTGGGGCAACGTAGTGCGAATGAAGCTGATGAAATCTCCATGCAAGGACCTGACTGTGGTTCAGTGGTGATACACTTTTGTCCGCAATAATTTGCTGTGATGCTTGGCAACATGGAAGGTAGAACTGGCGCAGAGTAACGTGGCCATGGCGTACAAATGCAGAGTCGTTTTGAGCGCTGGGCGATTTTATCCCACTGTTCCAATCGAGTGGCCGCCTAAGTTCACTGTCGCCTTGTGTCCGAAATACTTCGTTCTAGCTGCTATCTGTTTCCTGCACAGCATTACATTGCAGTCTTTGCGCATCATCGATACAGGACAGTTCTCCACAAATCACTCACGAGGTCACATGTAACGTCGATGAATTTACACCGGAAGATGGAAGCAAGGAAGCTTAAATTTCGTTAAAAATGTACTTAAGAAGATAGCAGGAAACGGCAGCTACTCTAACCATTTGGTGAAGAAAAAAGATAGGCGGGTAAATCATGGCTACAAATGCTGCCCAAGACTCCTTGCTACAGACAGACGTCGAAGGAAATGAAAATTTTATTTTTAGGTAATATTGACAAACAGGTATCAGGTTTCTGACATATATCTTCCTCATGACACATACTCTTTATTTTACATTGTCACAATTATAGTAGACGACATATCCAGTCATTGTGACATTTCTGTTTGCTCCCTTTCAGGGTTTCCTACCTCAGGCAGTAAATACGGTGGTGTGATAAATGTTTGCTTCTAAGTCAGTTCAATGAACAGATACAGCCATTTATGTCACATATTTTGATACAAACCATTTCATCAAAACCTACAGGATACTTCTCGTTGACCTATAATCATGAAATTCGCCAAGAAGCAAAATAAAACACAAAAACAAAGCAAAACAATCTGAAAATTGATAATTTGAATTATATCACAGCCGCGCGGGATTAGCCGAGCGGTCTGGGGCGCCGCAGTCATGGACTGTGCGGCTGGCCCCGGCGGGGGTTCGAGTCCTCCCTCGGGTATGGGTGTGTGTGTTAGACCTTAGGATAATTTAGGTTAAGTAGTGTGTAAGCTTAGGGACTGATGACCTTAGCAGTTAAGTCCCATAAGATTTAAAAAAAATTATATCACACGAAGAAAAATTGTCGTTTGTTATCATACTGTCTGTCCGTCCATGTGTTGAGTCACCTTTTTTGCATGAAGGGGGTAGATGTCTCAAGTTGAAACCTGTCACATACCGAGGTCTGTGGTCTCTTGGCTCTATGGTAAACGTTAGCTCGTAAGTCAATACAATCAGAAGATACCGCTATTTATGTCAGATATTTTGATACTCGCAAATTCACTCATTAAACCTTTAGGATATTTCACATTGACGTGGATTCAGAAATTCTGGAAGGAGAAAGGTTTTACATGCATACGTGTACGAAGGAATATTGCATAGTATTTCCTAACAACATAGGCACTGCAATGTCGTATCATAATTTTTTGACATTTGTTAGCCTACAACTAACTTGAAACTGAAACATATGTTGGAATCCGGGGAACCGACAGCTTCCCAGTATCATTACCGATGACAGGCAAAAATCGCCGACATCCTCTGTCCCCAGAATGGGTTAACTGTCTATATACATAATTAGATTTCTACAGAATCACCATCGCGTGATTCCTACTCGAACCTGGTTAATTTTATTGTTTCGTGGCATTTCCTTACGGCAATATATGGTCGCTCTTAATATGTTCTGGTTGAACTGTTTATACGACTATTTCATTCTCAGTACTCTAGTGTAATGCAGTCGAGTCTGAACGTCTATATTTGTCTAATTATTGGTCTTAGTAACGTAACCTTTTTAATATGATTGTTCTCCGTTTTGCTATCTGTAGCTTGCAAGCTACGGAAGCCTCACGTTTAGGCAAAGGCTTGAGCTTTCGGACTGCACCTCCGCCACCACAGTCTGGTCATACATAAAGAAGCCCCGTGGTCCTCTCTCCTGCTACGCCATCAGCACAGATACGTGCCTAGTTATTTTGCACGTAACGTATCATACCTGTCCTACAGCTGAAGATAAGCAGATCCCACGATATACAAACTTCCATCTCACTCTGTCTTTGTCTCTTCCTCCAAAACACACTTTTTCTGTATCTAAAATGTTTCACATGGCTCTAAGCACTATGCAGCTTCACACCTGAGGTCATCAGTCCCCTAGACTTAGAACTAATTAAACCTAACTACCCGCAAGGACATCACACACAACCATGTCCGAGGCAGGATTCGAACATGCGACTGTAGCAGAAGCGCAGATCCCGACTGAAGCGCCTAGAACCGCTCGGCCACCTAGCCGGGTTTCTGTATCTCTAACACACACACACACACACACACACACACACACACACACAATCACACACATAGACACACACACACACACACACACACACACACACACACACACATAAACAAATTTTCTTTCTCTCTCTCTCTCTCTCTCTCTCTCTCTCTCTCTGTCTCACTTTGTCCCCGCGCGAGACGGTTCCCGACGTGGAGCATGGAGATTAACAAGACAGTTCTGAATGTAACTAATGTGTGCTAAGTTTCAGGCTCTTATTCACCGTTACATGGAAGACGATGATCTCTGAACAATTTGTGTCAGTTAGTTTGCAACTCTTAAGAAATCATACTGACGCTAGTAACAACAAATGTCCGCTTCTGCATCGAAATTTATAAGGAGGCTAGGATGTTCGACTCTCAGTTCTTCCAAGAATTCGTCTCGTTTAAGGATTTCCACCGGTTGAATGATACCACTATCACGCTACACTCACTTCAATGACGTCGTTTCCAGATAAGAACGCAGCAGTCGATCGACAGTGCGTGTTTGGTTCATGAGGCCTGACTGAAAAGTAATCCGGCTGGTTCACATCTTGAAAGCCCTTAACAACGTAACTCCACATCGATGCTGAAAAAGTACTATCTAACAGATAGTACGGTGCCCGAGTTTTGTTCGTCTTGTGTGCAAAAAATCGTAGGTAACACAACATCTCCTGATCTCTTGTGATAGCCATGTACACCCCATAGAGAGTGGTCTCCGAAATGCCCTTCCACTTAGTTTTCGAATTCTGTGTGAGTTGTCTTTGTAATTTATATAAATCCGAAATACTCATTATTCGTTTCAAAAACTTTCTCCTCGTGCAATGTGTGGTTCAGATATCGTATTCATGTGCTGAGCAAAATTTGATTGTTGGTTGGCCCTTTGTTACCATGTAAATAGAGTCGTGAAACAGATGTTAAATCTTAATTAATTGCTGAATGTGAAATAACGCAAATGAAGCTAATTAAATGTCAAATGAAACTAATTACGTCCTCAGCGAAAAATATGTAACTGATACTCGATAGTGAAGTGCATTACGAAAACTACGTAACATGAAGTGCAATGTCTGACCTCTAATATCCACGAAATAAAATACTGCTCAACAGGTAAGAAAAATACTACTTAATATTATCTTTACTGTCCACTGTAAATTAACTTGCTTAGTTAGTACAACACCTGAAAATTCTAACGACGTGCTATTTGCTCACAAGAAAGCAAATCGAGATCTCTTTTGAACGAAAAGTAATTTGTCTCGCTCTCAGGATGCTACTTTGTCCCTAGTGTACTAAGGTTCTCGAAAGAAAATTGAAATCAGCAAATGTAGGAGCTACAGAAAAATAATCTACTGTAATTTTTCTTTATTTGTCAGAAACATTGTGTGGCTGTGTGTGGCGTCAGGTGCAGTGCACACAATGACAAAAGCTTTAAATTTTACAAAGAATGATGGAGGATGGTTTTAATTTTCAAAGAAAAGAATTCTCGAAAAATTAAACTCTGATTATGTCAAAATAGACTGACGAACATAAGAACACTAACAATTCTCTTACTGCAAAAATTACAGATGTACAGATAATTTGCGATATAATGAAAACAGGGATAAAATTAACTTACGTTATGGATATTATTAGTTATCTAAGGGTCAAAAATTGGCTTCAATGGTAAGCTCTGGCAGACAGACATTTCATGCTTGTAAGTTTACCGTGAAATATTCCTCAAAAAAAAAAAATCTTCTGTACCTATACAGGGTGTTCGGAAAAGAACTCCCTATTTGTAAGTATAATTGTAATGGGGAAATTAATGAAAAATTACATCAACGAGTACATATCATGAAAGATAATTCTTTCGGGTTTTGTTTAATGTTAGTAGACGTCAACGTGGGATCCATTTGCTGCTCTGCACACGTCGAGACGATATTCTACTTCACGCCATGTATTCACCAACACTTCAGGAGTAACTGTCCCAACCGCTAGGACGATTCTTTCCCGTAAATGATTGATGTGACTGATTTTTTTTCACTGTACACAACATTTTTTTAGGTGGCCCCAAAAGAAAAAGTCCAGAAAGTCCAGTGTGGTTAAGTCTGGGCTTCGTGGTGGCCAAGCTATTGGGCCTGCCCTGATAATCCACCTTCATGGTAAGCGAGTGTCAAGAGCTGCACGCACGTAGTTACTGTACCGACGTGCGACGCCATCTTGTTGGTAAAACATAAGGGCAATTTCCGCCTCAGTATCGTCCATTTGCGGAAAGACGTACTCTGTCATTATGTCATAGTAAACGTCCCCGTTTAATTTTTTTCCTACAGAAATGAAAGGACCGATCACACGATAGTTTTTGCTGTGGGTGGTTCACCACAATTCTGATGTCTAAGACTATGTTGCACTGTTATAACTGATTCA
The DNA here is from genome assembly GCF_021461385.2 of Schistocerca piceifrons. Classification (NCBI taxonomy): domain Eukaryota; kingdom Metazoa; phylum Arthropoda; class Insecta; order Orthoptera; family Acrididae; genus Schistocerca; species Schistocerca piceifrons. The sequence goes on along the minus strand of NC_060144.1, from coordinate 240,178,510 downwards.
GTTTTCACAAGCCAAATAACACACTGCGCTTTCTGTTAGGGAGTTCGCATTGTTGCCGAGTTTCTCTGCACTCCACTGCACGCACGCCTGGACTGAACTGAGGGAACAGAGGAAAGAAACAGCACTGGTGCCGTCTCAAGGTCAAGCAGACCAGCCAATTGCAGGGGAGCCAAACATGGAGAGTTGGTGAATCAAACACCACAAACTAGAATATTGCATGTCACTTTGTACAGATTCTAGGACACATTATAAGTAGGGAGTTCTTTTTCAGACACACTCTATCGTCAATAAAGTAGCTTTATAAGCAGGTTTTCATCCGCATAATAAAGTACTCAAGATCATTTTTACTAAATTCACAAATATGAGATTCCTTCCCTGAACTGCTCGCTACTATGAGTCCAACAAGAATTCCCCAGCACTGCACAACTGATTGGTGGCCGAGCGCACCGATTACATTTAACGCGGAGACAAGGATCTTATCCATTACTGGTGCATTGCGCCCATGTACCTTTGCCCTTTGAAGTAAAGCTGAATTATGTACAGTGACAGGAAACATAAGAAAACTTTACATCTGGACTACCTGTACGCCACTAAATCCTGTTGTACGTTTCTGCCCTGTGATTAGCCCCATACCGCTCCCATCTGCTACTTGTGTCTTTATTGCCCCTCTCTCGCGCTCTACACATCTTTGTCATTAGGTATTTCCAAGATAGGTATATCTTCAGTGCCCTGGAAGAGAAAACTGGTGATTCCAGATTATAACGGAAGCTGATGATTTTGATTTTGATCCAGATTTCTCTGTAGCTGAATGCTCAGATTTAAGAGACTGTAATGTAGTTAAGCGTTTGAAATGTTGTATCGGCTAAATGAACATTCGAAAAACAACTGTGGTAGTAAAAGTATCAAAAAGAACCGCACCCAGCATGCGTATGAAAAACGTGTCCTGATGTCAACAAGAGACAGAAGGGATCAACATGACAAAAGGAAATCTGTTGGTAGTGTTCAAATTACGATGCAGCTCTTAGTATGCCTGAATGTTTAAAAACACATCAGACACGGGCAACGTATGTTTAGTAACGACGTATGTAAGTTTTTCTTTGTAATAAAAACACTATTCACTAAAAAGTTTCGTGTATCTGCTAATTTTAATATTATCTTTTCTAATGAAACATCATACAATTTTGTTACAGTCACAATCAAAAAGCTATGATGTTGATGGAAAAATAATGTATTGCAAACAGCAGTCGAAGGGCACCATCCAGGGTGAAGGAGACCAGTCTCGAATGTGATACACTAATGTTGTGGGGAAGAATGAGTTCTTTGACGACTCCGACTCAAAAGGACACGTTACTCTACTTTGTTTTGTGATTGATTTATTTAATTATTAGCACTTTTCATTCATAACTCTAATGGGCAGTATGATTTATGCAAGAACTCAACTCTCTTGAGCTGTATCCCTTGGCGGGAGTGAGACAGTTTTCGAACTGCGAATCTCCTATATTCAAGATATGCGAACATGCGGCACCGTCAATCTGCTTAGAAAATTGTTTGGTGGTCCTCGGACGAAATATGAGCAGAGAATACTAATTGCATACGGCCACATTCCACTAACTTTATTGGAATATGGTTCTCAGCTAGTTACCATATCCTTTTTAAGGATGGACTGACGTACTAGTCCGCATAGAGCGAAAATACCATGCAATATAATTTAGACATCATACCGAATGACGGTGTCATGACCGTGGATGTAGGTCCTGTTGATAGCGTCTGTAATTCATTTGGGAAGCCTATTGGAGCTAGGAGAATATGTCTCGGGACTATTGCTAAGCTAGTGATTACGTGCATGAGGACTTACTAAATGCCCTTTGGGAATCCGTTAATAATCGCACTGAATTCCCGTCAAACAGTCGTTGGCACTGCTTGCTCATAGCGTTGGGAGGCAGTAATTATTTTTTATTTTCCTGTGAATGCAAAACGTAAAAAAGAGAAGAAATATGGAAATGGCCTACAAAAATGATAAGAGATTCTGAGAACAGGAGACCTCGCGAAAACTGTGTCTTACATCTTCCCATATCAGGCTCGAGCGCATACAGAAATTCATTGAAGGAGTCAAATGGCAACGGCTTTGGGGTATTTTAAAATAAAGTTTTCTATTACTTAGTGGCACTAAAACCAACTACATCATTGTGTTTTGCCCAAGGAACTGAAAACTAAGAAATACTACGAAGCTGCATTTTTTGCATCAGAGAAAAGAGAAGTAGGCTGGTGAAAGTACACATTTGTTTCCGGAACGTTCTGGGACCTAAAGAAAGTAAAACAGAAACCAGTTGTTGGCTGCTATGTTTCAAGCGATGCCAGATATATAATAAGTGTTCCGTTGGAAATCATTGCACTTGTAGCTTTAGTTTTTGTGCCGTATTTAGAATGCTGCCATAGCTGAAGCAATCGTGTGATGCGAGCAATGGCGTATGATATGCTGCTGGTGCCAACTCGTCTTGCGTGAGGGGCAAGACTTGCCTCACGCCGTCTTTTGATACCGTCATAACATTCCCTGCACGTACAGCTACGCTCTGTAATTACTTCCGTTTCTCTCATGTTCGACGGCTCGGGCGGTAATGAGTTTCTGCAACACTTTATCGACTGAACTTCTGATTTAATGGTTTCCTTAAATTGTTGCCTACATTTCTGAGTCTTATGTTTCCCGACGTAATTATTAGCATAATCTCTTAAACGGTGCGGTTCTAAATGTCTGAAGCCTTCACAGCAATATTGAAGTAACGAAGTAACACAGAGCTTCAGCGTCCCATGGAAGGTGCTGTTACTACGGAAAATCTCTTCGTTGATATCAGAATGGGATACACTGCCCTAATAACAAATGACAGTAAAAAAACCTAATCACAACGATTGGATAATTACTCGAATATTATTATGAACGAAAGAAATTGTAGTTTATTGAACTATCATCTACAGAAATAAGACGGTCGTCACTAATAACCTGGAAAAGCTATTCCGGAAAACGATTGGTTTTTACTGAATTCGAGTGAACATAATAATCAGCAATATGCGTCTGGACGACATCGTTGATTCCATACGAAAGAGCTAATTTCACTAGTCAACAGCCATTTTGCATCTGGGATGTCATCATCAACTAGTAGGTATTTTGGTGTGAAGAATTCGAATGTACCTTTCAAAATGTTCATGCAAGTGCATTTTTGAGTTTTTAAAGGTATTTTATTTTTCGTATTCAGTATTTCCCTTTCTTGCTCTTCTTCTGTTTTAATGTTTAATTGTTTGGTTTTGATTTGCAGAGGAGAGCTAAAAGACCTTCAGATTGTCAGTAAATGGTTGGTGTGGTAATCCGATGGTGTGAAAGAAATCTTCAGTGAGTGTTTCCTGTGAAAGAAAGTGCAAACTTGTGTTTCAAACGTACACTACGAAAAATGCCAACTAGCCAATCTCGCTGCTGTCTAAAACGACCAGACTTTTGTTATGTGTGTGGGAAATTTACTCCAAAGGTCCATAGAAAGTCAATCACTGATTTGGTTAAGAAGGCATATGAATTGTATTTTTATTGTCCTGTTGGTGATGAAGATAAAAATTTTGCGTCTCATTTTGCCTGCATACCCTGTATTACAACCTTAACCGAGTGGCAGAAAGGAAAACGACGAGCCATGCCATTCGCTGTTCCGATGGTGTGCTGTGAAGCTAATGGCCATTTTTCAGACTGTTTCTTCTGTCTTACAAATATTTCGGGACATTCAAGCAATACTACACATAAAATGAAGTATGCAAATGTATCTTCAGTGCATTTGCTTGTGCCCCATGAAGAGGGGGGTTGCCTGTTCCTGTCTGTAACTTGAAAGCCACGGAACGAGACACCATATCAAGTAAATCAGAAAGTACTGACTATATGGAAGAGTACTGCCCTCAATATCATGACACTTCGCCTCAGCTCTTTAATCAAAAGGAATCATTGATTTGGTTCGCGATTTAAAAATTTCAGAACAGCAAGCTGAAATCTTGGAGTCGAGACTGCAACAACGGAACCTTCTAGCTCCAGGGACAAAAACTTCCTGTTTCAGATCAAGAGGTGCTTCCTTCGCACAGTATTTTGATATTCAGACTTCATTGTGTGTATGTAGAGTTGTCAATGGTCTGATGATGCAGCTAGGTGTAAAATATAATCCACAGGAGTGGCGACTATTTATTGACTCCAGTAAAACAAGCTTGAAAACAGTACTACTGCATAATGGCAATGCATTTCCATCGGTATCTTTGGCTTATGCAGTAGACATGAAAGAAATTTATGAAACCATGGGTTTACTGCTAGAGGCAATCAAATGTAAGGATCATGATTGGCGCCTTTGCTGTGATTTGAAAGTTGTAGCACTTCTTCCAAGTTTACGGGCTGGATTCACGAAATACTGCTCCTTTTTGTGCTTTTGGGACAGCCGTGACACCAAGAATCACTATACAGTCAAGGAACGGCCTATAAGGGAGTCATATTTTCCAGCAAATGTAAATGTGAACAATACCCCGTTGGTTGAGCTCGACAAAATCATTTTGCCTCACCTTCATATCACGTTGGGCTTTATCAAGAACTTTGTATAAGCTCTGGATAAGGAAGGTAAGGCTTTCAATCACTTGAAAGAAAAGTTTCCGAAATTAAGATATGCAAAGCTGAAAGAGGGTATATTTGTTGGACCACAAATTAGAAAATTACTGAAAGATCCAACATTTTACACCGAACTCAAAGATATCCTATTAGCTGCTGGGTTTTCTTTTAAAGAAATTGTGAAGGGCGTTTTGGGTAACAGAAAAGACAAAAACTATGTTGCCATTGTGAATGATCTGTTGGACAACTATAAGAATATGAAGTGTAGAATGTCACTTAAAATTCACTTTTTACATTCTTTATTTCTTCCCAGTCAGTTTGGGAGCCGTAAGCGATGAGGATGGTGAATGCTTTCACCAAGACATTCTTACCATGGAACACCTTTACCAACGCTACTGGAACCCTTCGATGATGGGTGACGACTGCTGAGGTCTTGTTAGGGAGAGTGATGAAACGGAAAACAAAAGAAGAGATCCATCGTCGCATTTTTTCAAAAACTAAGAAGATTAATGGTGGATATATCTTCTGAATTAAATTAGACCTTTTATTGACATCATGCCCATATATACATACAGAACTGTATTGATTTCAAATGTTTTGAATGTGTATTTTTGTTTGACTTAATTGTATCAATTTTCTCTATTATCATTTTTTATTCTGCTGTGTATCTAGGAAATACGACGTCATAGAGAAATCAACAGTGTGTTCAGCACCCCAAAATTATGTAAATCCGCCCATTTAGAAAACCAGTTGCAGGAAAAAAGTTTAAATTTGTGGGAAGTGATCTCGAAATGAGTTACTTGAATCGAAATACATGCGGAAAACTGTAGAATTAGTTAAAGAAGTTATAGAATGAGACGAAATCAAGAATTATTGCATTAACCTACAGGGTAATAATTACAGATTAACTTCCAATGTTATTAATTTTGATTATGTAGTTATTCCTAATAACTGTATGAGGTGGTCAAAAATTTTTCATTCTAAGCCCGTATAGCCCATGACCGGTATGTCATTCAGGCAAAATCTCAGTGGACACTGAGGCATCATCCAACCGATGCATCAGTTTGAAGACAACCGTTTGGCAAAACACCGTCTCCTGCTGCGTGAATAAATCTGTAACCGCCATCCCTCGTCCTACAGAATGGGTGTGCCTTTCAAGGCGTTTCTTAAGTGACCGGAGGCGTGATAATCGCAGAGGTGAGATCAGAATTGTTCGCGGCTGGCCGTATGTCTCCTTACTGGGTTGGCCTAACTTCTGCGTGATGAAATTTGCGATATGGGGTCATGCATTGTCATGAGGCAGCAGCAACCCTTATCGCATTATTCCTCAATGGTGGTTTTCGACACGCACGGTGCCCCATACATGTTCTTCACTCTCGGATGGATGTCTACCGTTGTTCGTCCCATTCGTACGCATTTGTTAAAAATGTCGCCATAGCTCACGTTTCGACGTTTATCGCAAGCTCATCGGATAGACACGAATATCACACTAATCCCTTGCCTACACGTCGATGCTTATATACCTGCATTGGAGTTGCGCTGTATTGCGTACACGCTGCAGTCAAGCCGTCAAATGGGATCTTTTTGATCGCCCCTTACGTAATTCACTTTCAAAAATGTTATGTTTAAAAGGAATTGACACAGAACTAACAACAGAGTAGTACAGAAACTGATAAATACTCAGCCTGGATACTGACACATACACTCATCAACAAAACATAATCCGTGTAGTTGAGAGAAAGGCAGAATTTGCCGCAGTTTTGAAAAGACATTTCAAATATTGCTGTCAAAACGTTAATTATGATAGTCGTAATACAAAAATTTCGTTATGAGCACGATTAACCTATAATAAATCAACTTTTCGCTTCAGAGATAATTTAACTAAAGGCCCCAAGTGTTTGTCAAAATTATCGTCTGATATGAAAAACTGTTTCACTCATGATGTGACTCGATTTGGGTTAGTAATCAGTACAAAATTAAGATTAATGTACACACAAGAAATATTTTTGTCCAAAGCAACCTCTAAAACACTGGTAAATCTTTTACAGAATTGACTGTCTGAAGTGGTTTAATCTTACTTTTTACGAAGTTACAGCCATGACATATTAGCTCGACGGCAACAATTTCAGAAATGACGTTTCATCACTCTGTTGCAGATACTTCTGTGTACGCTTTGGTCATATGGTACCCTTCTTTTATAATCGTCTTGCAGCTTCCTCAAAAGTCTTCATTGCACAGTTGCCAATGGAAATTGCATTGTCTCTCACAGCCACAGAGCTCAGCTGCACGTACAAACACTGTGCCGGAGACACACACACACACACACACACACACACACACACACACACACATTTGTCGTCGTCCACTCGTAGCAAATCACGTCCACTGGCCACTTTTGGTCACTGCTCTCCGTGCGCGATCCAAAGACAACTTTTTATCATTCTGACAATATATCGAATAAAGCTGTATCCCTGACATCGTCTTTGTGCCAGCTTAACTAATGATACATAATTTGATCTTAATCGCTTACAACAAAGAAAGAGAACATTACATTCATACAAATGCATAAAATCCAGTGTTGACAAACTGTGCTCCAGTGTCACATGTACTATGCTCGTATTGACGAGTGGACACATCAGTCTTGTGTTTTGTAAACTATAACGTCTTCATAAATAAGACAACTTATTTCTGCTGTTGCTTGTTACATTTGCTTCTAAAATTTTAGCACGTTCTATTCAAACGGCATATTCCCCTGAATTTCCTCTTTCTTAAGTGATGAGCTAAGCATTCGTGTGACGAAAAAAAATTACTAAATTAAAATTTTTATATATTTTAATAGTATTGTTATTATAGGCGCAGACATCTGTGGCACGTTAAAAGTGGGAAAGACAGATAGTTGTATTTCATGAAGATGGGACCGGTGGGGAAGAAGTGGGTGGATAAGAGAAACACTGTGCTACACCTAAAAGCAAATCCCGTATCCGTGCCTGACAGTGAAGAACATAGGCCATCCGTAGATGGGTGTTTCCTAATCTTTACACAACCAGACTGCACAAAAATGTACTCTTCACAAATACTGACTCATTACGAATCTGAATAAAAGTCACATTCGCTACAAGGCACACTATTTTTCACCTTCCCCTCGCATTCGTAGTTCCTGGGTACGTGGCCTTCGCTTGTTGGGAAGTATATTGGCAGCCTTTCTACTCCGCCGTAGCCATTAGGAGAGATCGTATCAGCAGTTATGAGCGACACAATATCCAACATCAGCATGTGGCCCCATTACGGCGTTGCCGTGGATAGCCCTGACGGTCGCATCGTTGGCGGCGTCCATCATGCCTGCTATCTTAAAACACATCTTGACCGCTAAGAGCTTCATTACTGTGCCAGATAGTGCTAAAAGCTGCTGTGAAGAGCGTCGTATCACGAACACACAAGTCTTCGCACCCTTTCGGCGCACCCTGCGGTATTTTTACGGGGGATTCTGTGCATTACTTTAACTTATTTTACCCATAATGTTCTATTACTTAGAACAGGAAGGCATTACGATTACAATGGAGTTTAAAAAGGAACTGTTGTCGTTGGAAGTGGCTTCGTTTTATGATCCTTTATGACCTATTTCGAATGCGCCTGTACTAGACGTTTGATTTTGCTTCAGACACGAAGAAGATGAGTGGTGCAAGATACGGTAAAAAAGCTTTTGATGTGAAAAATATGTGATTGATGGATATAAAGTCTGTGTTTTATTTCTAATTTCCAAAGAAAACAGTCTTGGTAGCAGGGGAAGCAACACTTTCATTCATGCGTTTCGCCCCTCAGGGGCATCATAAAAAAGTTATAATATACTGAGAAATATACATTCGTCATATCCATGGGAACCGTTGTGTGTACTTTCATTACATCGGAATCAGTTGCGCTAGTATTGCCGGCATAGGCCACACGAATAGGCTTTTAAACCACGTAGCACTATCTGTACACCAAACAATATCTCGTTGCAATCAGACTTACAGATTTACAAGCAAAACAGATTGCTCGTCGAATACTATTTATTTTTAGGCTAGGGTCTTTCTCTCAAGAGGTTTCATATTTAACAGAGGGAACCAGATAAAATGGACCCAAAATACCAGAATTACAAATAGGATCACAATATCATGCAAAACTAACAGAATACTTGCCATCAAGGAACATTGCTAACGACAGGATTATATTTCATTGCAAACTGTAAGCTATAATTCTAAGCAAAGTCATCAGGCAAAAAACCATATGTATTTCCAAGAAAAAATAAACTCTCCAAGCAACAAAATAATAAACTGGCCAGAGGTAGCACAACAATTGCAGAAACTTCATTTTTTGTCAGTAGCTGATAATCTAGGTTGGAAAGCGTTATCGGTAAATAAACCTATAGTTCCTAATAAAAGTCTCATAAAAAGTTTCATAAAATTTAACTTCATCTTACATCTCCTCAAGAAGTTTTAATGTTATCAATTTTCTTAAAAACGCATGTTCTTGTGATTACGATGAGCTCAATAGCAAAATAATTATATATAATTCAACTGACGCAAGCTATAAATTGAGATTCTTTTGTAATGCATGTTTTCACAGTAGTTCTTCCGCAGTGAGAATTAAGGATACTGTTGTCATGTCACTTTACAAAAAGTGGACTAAATATTAGTAGAAATTTAACGACCCATTTCATTACTCATTAATATCGTCTAAAACTTCTACATCTACAACTGCATGGATACTCCGCAAAAAGTTCATCTAGAAACCTTCACAGTAAGTCTCTATTATTTCCCTCTCGTACAGCACACGACAAGAACGTACAGCTAATCTTTTTGTGCGAGCCTTGATTCCCCTTATTTTGTTATGATGACTTTTCCTATGTTAAGTCGGCATCAAGAAAATATTTAGGCATTCGGAGTAGAAAGATGATGGACTGAATTTTCGTGAGTAGATCGCGCAACAACAAGAAACGCCTTTGTTATAACGATGTCCACCCCAAATCCTGTGCCATGTCTCTGACACACTTTCCCCTATTTCTCCATAATACAAAACGTGCTGCTCTTTTTTGAATTTCCTTGATGTAATCCGTTAATCCTATCTGATAATCAGTACTCCGAAAGAGGACGAGCAAGCGTAGTGTAGACAGTCTCTTTAGCAGATTTGACTCATCTTCCAAGTACTCTGCCAATAAATTACAGTCTTTGGTTTAACTTCTCCACACCAATATCTATGTATTACATCCAATATAAGTCTTTCGTAATTGTAGTTCCTAGGTATTTAGTTGAATTTGCGGCATTTAGTCTTCATTGATTTTTGTGTACCCGAAGTTTACCGGATTCCTTCTAGCATTCATGTGGATCTCCTCACACTTTTCATTATTTAGCGTTAATTGCCAGATTTTTCTCCATACAGATATCTTATTTAAATCATTTTGCAATTTGTTTTATTCTTATGAATTTCCTAGACGATAAAGGGCAGCATTATCTGCAATCAACCTAAAACGGCTGTTCACATTGTCTCCTAGGTCGTTTATATACAGAAGCAACAGCAATGGGCCTGTAAAACTACCGTGGGGAACGCCAGCAATCACTTCTGCTTTACTCGATGGCTTTCCGTCAGTTACTAAAACCTCTGACTTCGCTAACAGGAAATCACGAATCCAGTTACATAAATGAGACGATATTCCATACGCACACTATATTATTACAAGCCGCTTGTGACGTACGGTGCGAAAGCCTTTTGGAAATCTAGACACACGGAATCAATTTGAAATTCCATGTCAATAGCACTCAACACTTCGTATGAGTAAGGAGCTAGTTTCGTTTCACAAGATCAATGTTTTCTAAATTCGTGTTCGCTATTTCTCAGTAAACCGTTTACTTCGAGGTGATTCACAATGACCTAGCACAGTATATGTTGCAAAATCCTACTGCAAATAGACGTTGGTGATATGAATCTGTAATTCAGCGTATGTCTACTATTGCCTTTCTTGAATGCGGGTGTGACCTGTGTAACTTTCCAGTCTTTGGGCCCGGATATTTCTCTATACAGATATCTTACTTAAATCATTTTGCAATCTGTTTTATTCTTCTGATGACTTTCCTAGACGATAAACGGTAGCATCATCTGCAAACAAGTTAAGGCGGCTGCTCACATTGTCTCCTAGGTCGTTTATATACAAAAGGAACAGCAGTGGGCCTGTAACACTACCGTGGCGAACGCCAGCAATCACTTCTGCTTTACTCGATGACTTTCCGTCAGTTACTAAGAACTGTGACCTCTCTAACAGGAAATCACGATCCAGTCACATAACTTAGACGATATTCAGTACACACACGATATTATTACAAGCCGCTTGTGAGGTACGATGCGAAAGCCTTCTGGAAATCTAGACACACGGAATCAATTTGAAATTCCTTGTCTACTGCACTCAACACTTCGTATGAGTAAGGAGCTAGTTTCGTTTCATAAGAACTATGTTTTCTAAATCTATGTTGGCTATTTCTCAGTAAACGGTTTACTTCGTACTTCTATGTTGGCAGCTGTTGTTGATTAGAAATGTGGAATATTTGGTGACGTTTCGAAATGCTGTCGCTAGTAAATCTGCTTTAATAGCACTGTCATTGATAGCATTTCCATTGCTCTAGCGCAGAGAAGGCGTTGATTGTGTCTTGCCAGTGGCATACTTCACATGCGACCAGAACGTCTTTGGATATTCTGCCAAGTTTCGAGACAATGTTCCGCTGTGGAAATTACACACATCAAAAATACACTCATGGTCATAAATTAAGGATAATGAATACGTGTGTGACCTGTGTAACTTTCCAGTCTTTGGGCACGGATCTTTCTTCGAGTGAAACAACGCTCTGGTTGACGGTTGGGGGTACGACCATGCGGTGCATTTGATCTGCGGTCGTCGCACGGTGGCGCTGCCAGCAGTTCACATACGCAGAGCTGTGTTGGTGGATGTCACAGTACGGTGCAGCGAGTACGAGTGCAGACGTTTTCAGACGTGCTAATGGTGACTGTCTGTTGAAAATGGCTCAAAGAACACACATTGAATACGTTATGAGGAGTAGAATACTAGGGCGACTGGAGGCTGGTCAAACACAGCAGGCCCTCCATGTGCCACAAAGTGTGACTATGGCAACGATTCCTGCAGACAGGAAACATGTTCAGACGCTACAGTACGGGACGTCCACAGTGTACAACACCACAAGAAGACCGATATCTCACCATCAGTGTCCGCAGATGGCCACGGAGTACTGCAGGTAGCCTTGGCACTGAGCACTATGGGACTCAACTGCTGAGGTCACAAACATCCATGCCCGAGGCAGGACTCGAACCTGCGACCGTAGCGGTCTTGCGGTTCCAGACTGCAGAGCCTTTAACCGCACGGCCACTTCGGCCGGCGCAGGTAGCCTTGCTCGAGACCTTACCGCCGACACTGGAACAGTTGTCTACAGTCACACAGTCTACAGACGACTAAACAGACATGGTTTATTAGCCCGGAGACCTGTAAGGTGCATTCCAATGACCCCTGGTCACAGGAGAGCCCGTAAAGCCTGGTGTTACGAAGACAGTACATGGTCATTGGAACAGTGGTCGCAGGTTATGTTCACGGACGAGTCCAGGTATAGTATAAACAGTGATCCTCGCCGGGTTTTCATCTGGCGTGAACCAGGAACCAAATACCAACCCCTTAATGTCCTTGAAAGGGACGTGTGTGGTGGTCGTGGTTTGATGATGTGGGCTGCGATTATGATTGGTGCACGTACGCCCCTGTGGATCTTCGACAGAGGAACTGTAACAGGTTTGGTGTATCGGGACGTCATTTTGCACCAGTATGTCCGCCTTTCCAGGGGTGCAGTGGGTCCAACCTTCCTCGTGATGGATGATAACGCACGGCCCCACCGAGCTGCCGTCGTGGAGCAGTACGTTGAAACAGAAGATATGAGGCGAATGGAGTGGCCTGCCTGTAAGCCACACCCAAACCCCACCGAGCACGTCTGGAGTGCTCTCGGTCGACGTATCGCTGCACGTCTTCAAACCCCTGTGACGCTTCAGGAGCTCCGACAGGCACTGGTGCAAGAATGGAAGACTACACCCCAGCAGCTGCTCGACCACGTGATCTAGAGTAACCCCTTCTGTGGCCTGTGTACGTGTGCATGGTGATCATATCTCACACTGATGTCAGCGCACATGCACAGGAAACAGTGGCGTTTTATAGCACATGTGTTTCGGTACGGTTTCCTCAACTTATCACAGTGGACTTACAAATCTGTGTTGTGTGTTTTCCCTATGTGCCTATGCTATTAGCTCCAGTTTTGTGTACTGCCACGTTGTGTGGCAGGTAGTCAGAGAGCGCACAGGATATGGTTGAGGTTGTTGATGGGGCCGTTACTGTGAGTTGCACAATCAAACACACAACTTTATTTTTCTAAGAACCACTCATTTACACATTGGCTTAAGTGATCTCAATAAAAAATTCGGCTGAAGGCGTAGTTAAGGAAACCTTGGCTGACGACCCAAAACCACACAGCAAACACAAGAACGGCTGAAGACCTGGCTTAGAAATCGAAAACAATTAAAAGTGGAAGGTAAATTTAAAAAAAGAAAAACATGCAATGAAAACAACTAGCAGCTGACGCTTACAGTACACGTCTGAAGGACAAATATAATTAAAGCACATTAATAAGCAATTTTTCTAACCAAGAAATTCCTTTTGAACTGACAACAGAACTTACTGATTAACCTGTTTCAAATTTGAAACAACGGCTGAAGGCCTGAACAACAAGTCAGATAAATAATTTAGAATAAACCCCATGCTTCTTATTAAAAAGAAATCCGTGAATGAATTCACACGACTGCAGGCCTTATTAAGAGGTTCACGCAAGAGCTCAGCTGAAGGATACACATAACACATAGAACAACTTAACGTCTTAGCGCCTCGATTACAACCATTTCAGTTAGGACAATCTCTAAGAAATAATTTTTTATATTTTTTTCTAAACAATCAATGCTCAAAATTTTAATTCAACATAGCTGAAGACCTTTATGGAAAATTAAAAAAAAATGAATTAATACATGGCCAACGGCCTCGCACAATACTTCAACTAAAATACAATCACAATTTAAAACAAACGGAACAAGTAGTGCTCAGAAGTGTTCCAAGGGTCGGCCTGGGAAGGTAGCTCAAACGTAAGGAGAGGTAAGACAGGCAGCCAAGAGATGAAGTTAGGTAATCGGATGGCAAGCAAAACTAGGGACCTTCCGTCCGGCCAACGGAACGATGATGGAGAATATCGGAAGAGGATGAGAATACGAACTGCATTACGCCTCCAGAAATAGGTGTCTAATAACAGTTTGGTAAACAATAATCGCTCTTAGCAAATATCAACCAAACAACATGAAAAGGCTGTTGAAGTACACGCCGTGCTGGACAGCAACAACATGACGAGGAAAGGGCACACTGCCTACAAACTACGGGAACGACCAGGGCAGATGACTGGAGCGTTAATGTCCACAGGGCATAGAATACAGCTGGTGCACTTCACTGATATGTAATAGCCAATTTAATAATTAATCACAACATAGGAAGACGGCTGCAAGATTTCGCCGACTCAAACACATCATACGATGCTGCTACCTGGAATCGCCAAGGGAACAACACCCGCAAATGAACGAAGTGATATCACAATAGTTGTGGTTTTATAACAGATTAACTGATCGCTCAAATTCAGCGTCCAGGTCCGGTGGGCAACTAACATGTCGCTCTCGCAGCTAGCGCCTAACGATCCGACAGCGCGTGTACACCGCCAGCAGTCAAGGCCTCGCCTCACGCCGTGGGGACTTGCTTGCTCACCGTCCCAACTGACCCACTACATGCAGCACACAGACAGGACTAAAATAGCTACTCGGCCAAAGCCATACAAGTTACACACATTTCCACGAAAACACTTCCACAAAACAACTCGAACAATAATAGAACCAGTACCTTTGATACAACAAAGACGAATCACAAGTCGACGCACTCGGAGGACCCAGAAGAGGTTGGTGACCAAATAAACGTCGCCCGATGAGACGACCGACCGAACGACCAACCAAGGTCATTCTCACTCAAGTCATGCGTGTCGCGAACGGTCGGGCGAGTCATGGCTATCCGGCCCTCACTGGAGCTCCATCCCGACTCCCTTGATGTCCGTTCGCAACTCGGACACACGACGACCCAGAGACACTGGCTACGACCCAACCATCCAGAGGGAACACCGGCCCATTGGCCACCTGACTTCTCTGCACAAGGAAGGTAATGACCAAAGTCGCGCAGTATGATCAATTGAAGGGGCCCATGAGCGATCGGAAGACCAAATATACGTCACCCGATTAGACTACCGACCAAACGAGCAACCAACGGTCGTATCCGCTCAAGTTTCCTTCCGTCGGGCAGTGGATGTGTGTCTCCAGCGGTTGAGCGACGGGGGCAGTGACACGAGTTAGTCGAATAAGAAACGAGAAGGCAGTACTCCAAAGACAGTATGTCAAGTAATAAACGGCACTACCACGAGTCGCGCATTATATTGCTCATGAAAACCACGCTCTGCATGTAGTACCACCCTACAGCGATACCTTCAGAGGTGGTGGTCAACACTGCTGTAAACACCGGTAACTCATACTCAGTAGCACGTCCTCCTGCCTTTATTCATCGCGGCACACTTCCCACAAGTTCATCAAGGCACTGCTGGTCCAGATTGTCCCATCCCTTAAGGGAGATTCGGCGTAGATCCATCAGAATGGTTGGTGGGTCACGTCGTCCATTAACAGCCCTTTTCAATCTATCGCAGGCATCTTCGATAGCGTTCATGTCTGGCGAACATGCTGGCCACTCTAGTCGAGCAATGTCGATATCCCCAAGGAAGTCATTCACAAGATGTGCACGATGGTGGAACAAATTGTCGTCCATGAAGACCAATGTCTCGCCAATATGCTGCTGATATGATTGCCCTATCGGTCGGAGGATGGAATTCACGTATTGTATAGCCGTTACGGCGCCTTCCGTGAACACCAGCGGCGTACGACGGCCCCACATAATGCCACCCCAAAACAGCAGGGAACCTCCGAATTGCTGCACTCGCTGGACAGTGTGTCTAAGTCATACAGCCTGACCAGACTGCCTCGAAACACGTCTCCTATCATTTTCTGGTTGAAGCAATATCCGACACTCATCAGTGAAGAGAACGTGATGCCAATCCTGAGCGGTCCATTCGGCATGTTGTTGGGCCCATCTGTACCACGTGGTTGCAAAGTTGGACCTGGCCATTGACGTCGGGAGTGAGGGTGCGCATCAGGCAGCCTACTGCGCACAGTTTTAGTCGTAACACGACGTCCTGTGGCTGCAAGAAAAGCATTACTGAACATGGTGGCGTTGCTGTCAGTATACCTTCGTGCCATATTGCGTAGGTAGTGGTCATCCACTGCTGTAGTAACCCTTGGGTGGCCTGAGCGAGGCATGTCATAGACAGTTTCTGTTTCTCTGTATCTCCTCCATGTCCGAACAACATTGCTTTGATTCACTCCGAGACGCCTGGACACTTCCCTTGTTGAGAGCCCTTCCTGGCACAAAGCAACAATGCATGGTTGAACTACAGACAACACGAGCCGTGTGCCTTCTTCCTGATGGAATTGGAACTCATCGGCTGTCAGACCCCCTCTGTGTAGTAGTTGCTCCTCATGCACGGTTGTTTACATCTTTTGGCAAGTTTAGTAACATTCCTGAATAGTCAAAGGGACTGTGTCAGTTATGAAATATCCACGGTCAACGTCTATCTTCAGGAGTTCCGGGAAACAGGGTGATGCAAAACTTATTTGATATTTTGTATTGTAACCATCTCGTATTGAAGTTAGTGCTAAGTTACGAGCTTGTGTGAAAGAGAGCCAATCATAGGGAATTGGCTTTGTTTTGCTTTTTGCAACAATGCTCTGAAATATTTTGTGTACCAAGGGGGGGATCACGTCCGTCGTTTGTTGATTTAATTGGTATTAATCTCTCAGTTGCTGTCCTAACTATTTCTTTGAATTCAAGCTACATCTACCCTTATTTACACTTGGAAGGCGTGGAGATCGTCTTTTAAGCGAATTTATGTATGTTTTTTTGAATAGGTGTGTTTGTGGTTAATTTTTGGACGAATTTGGTGTTTCACTGGTCAGTCTCACTATGACAACCCTGTATTCACTAATCCCTGTATCCGTTTTCATGCTCGTTGTTAGCTCGATTTAATTCGTTGCCAAGAGTTCAGGTACGTTTCCACAGCTACTAATAATCACACCCTGTCGTACTGCCCGGGTTTTGCAGGGTGAGAGGCTTTTTCTAAAGCAGGGCAAGCGACCGCATCTGGCTGAGAGAAAGCGTCAGCATCAGATAGCACCAGGAACTGTTTGTAAGATTAAGCAGGAACGCCTTCCGTTCGGCCACCCGGGAAGTCTTTTGCAGCCTGCCGCGCTACGCGGTGACCTCCAGCTCAGTTACTGGACTGGTCACCAGTGCGGACCTATCGCCTGACTCGTGGGTTGTGCTTGACGACCGTTGGATCCCCACAGCTGATCCACAACAGTGAGTTGCGTCCGCTTCCAGCCTCACGCTGTACAACCGTATCCACCAAAGCCTGAAACTGACAGCGAAGTTCCCCAACTCGGCTCCCATTCGCACATAGCCATCACAGTCCCTATCCACACTAAAGATAGTGAAGAAGTACACTACGATGACAAACAAATGACTACGGTCACGCGCTACGCAAATCTACAGCGGGCATTGACGAAAACGCAAGAAGAGTGTCTAATAAATTAGATTCAACGCATATATACCAAAAATAAACTAACAAAGCATATAGGTGAGACTGAATAATTCGCTCTTCATTAGGGACTTGTAACATGTCACAAAATCTGTTTACTTTCCGACACAAATCAAAACACGAGAAGTGAGTCTATTAAATACTAAACTGACACTCAGAAATCCAAAAACTAAACTACCAAAGCGCACAGATGAAGCTATTGATACGCTCCTGATTGGTAAATCGTCAAGTATCACTAAATCGGTTACTTTCCTGTTGCTGCTTGTGTCTCTGGCAGCTGCCGAAGATAACATGCAAAAGATTTTCTACACAGTGGAGGAAAACATGCTCAGCGGCAATTAGGTTTACCAAAAGGACCCTCAACTGAAGAGGCAACATTTTCCCTGACAGATTATGTAGTGGAAACAGAAATCAGAAATTACTACTGCTCGGAATGATCTGTGACTTCTATGAGGGTTTAAAATGTATGAACCACGAGATCCTAAAGCAGAAGGGAAGATATTATGGAATTATAGACCGTGATGTTTATACATTTCTATCTTACCTGAATGACAAAACAGTATCCATCGCTGACAGATTAAAAGTCCCGAGTTCGAGTCCCCGTCGGCACACAGTTTTAATCTGCCAGGAAGTTTCATATCAGCGCACACACCGCTGCAGAGTGAAAATCTCATTCTGGAACTATCCCCGATGCTAAGCCATGTCCGGCGGGGTCAGGGATTTTCTCTGCCTCGTGATGGCTGGGTGTTGTGTGCTGTCCTTAGGTTAGTTATGTTTAAGTTGTTCTAAGTTCTCGGGGACTGATGACCATAGATGTTAAGTCCCATAGTGCTCAGAGCCATTTGAACCATTTAAGCCATGTCTCCGCAATATTCTTTCTTCCACGATTGCTAATTCTGCAAGATTCGCATGAGCGCTTCTGTGAAATTGGACGTAGAAGACGAGGTACTGGCAGAAGTAAAGCTGTGAGAACGGGGCGTGACTCGTGCTTGGGTAGCTCAGATGGTAGAGCACTTACCCGCGAAAGGCAAAGGTTCCGATTTGAAGTCTCGGTAAGGCACACAGTTTCATATTAGCGCACACTCCGCTGCAGAGTAAAAATCTCATTCTGGAAGAGTATCTGTAAGTTGGATGTCAATCACATAAAGTGGGTCTGATCTGAGCCAGCACTCGTCGATGTAGTTTCGGTGCCTACAGTGATAAGAGCAAATGGTTTCACACCATCAGGCCCACTTCGGTACACCTCCATCGACTGAGCGCCGCTGTGGCCGAGCGGTTCTAGGTGCTTCAGTCGACAACCGCGTTGCTGCTACAGTCGCAGGTTCGAATCCTGCCTCGGGTATGGGTGTGTGTGATGTCCTTAGGTTAGTTTGGTTTAAGAAGTTCTACGTCTAGGGGACTGATGACCTCAGATGCTACGTCCCATAGTGCTTAGAGCCATTTGAACCATTTTGAACATCGACTGATAATATTACTTAAATTTGGGACGTTTCAACAACTTGGACAAATTTTGTACTTCCAGCGAATAATACACAACTGGCCATTACAATAGCTACACCACGAAGATAACGTGCTACAGACGTGGAATTTAACCGTTAGGAAGAAGATGCTGTGATATGCAAACGATTAGCTTTTCAGAGCATTCACACAAGGATGGCGCCGGTGGCGACACCTACAACTTGCTGACATGTGGAAAGCTTCCAACCGATGTCTCATACACAAACAGCAGTTGGCTGGCGTTGCCTGGTGAAACGTTGTTGACATGCTTCGTGTAAGGAGGAGAAATGCGTACCATCACGTTTCCGACTTTATTACAGGTCGGATTGTAGCCTATCGCGATTGCGGTTTATTGTATCGCGAGATTTCTGCTCGCGTTGGTCGAGATCCAATGACTGTTAGCCGAATATGGAATCGGTGGGTTCAGGAGGGTAATACGGAAAGCCGTGCTGGATCCCAACGGCCTCGTATCACTAACAGTCGAGAAGACAGGCATCTTACCCCATGGCTGTAACGGTTCGTGCAGCCACGGCTCGATCCCTGAGTCACTAGTTGGGGACGTTTACGAGACAAGAACCATCTGCACGAACAGTTCGACGACGTGTGCAGCAGCATGGACTATCAGCTCGGAGACCATGACTGCGGTTACCCTTGACGCTGCATCACAGACAGGAGCGCCTGCGATGGTGTACTCAATGACGAGTCTGGGTGCACGAATGCCAAAACGTCACTTTTTCGGATGAATCCAGCTGCATTATGATGGTCGCATCACTGTTGGCGTCATCGCGGTGAACGCACATTGGAAGCGTGTATTCGTCATCGCCATACTGGCGTATCACCCGGCCTGATGGTATGGGGAGCCATTGGTTACACATCTCGGTCAGCTCTTGTTCGCATTGACGGCACTTTGAACAGTGAACGTTTTATTTCAGATGTGTTACGACCCGTGGCTCTACCCTCCATTCGATCCCTGCGAAACCCTATATTTCAGCTGGATAATGCACGACCGCATGTTGCAGGTCCTGTACGGGCCTCCCCGGATACAGAAAATGTTCGACTGCTGCCCTGGCGAGCATATTCTCCAGATCTGTCACCAATTGAAAACGTCTGGTCAATGGCTGCTGGCCGAGCGACTGGCTCGGCACAAGACGCCAGTCACCACTCTTGATGAACTGTGGTATCGTGTTGAAGCTGCATGGGCAGCTGTAGCTGTACACGTCATCCAAGCTCTGTTTGACTCAATGCCCAACCGTATCAAGGCCGTTATCACGGTCAGAGGTTGTAGTTCTGGGTACTGATTTCTCAGTGTCTATGCACCCAAATTGCGTGACAATGTAAATACATGTCAGTTGTAGTATAACATATTTGTCCAATGAATACCCGTTTAAGGTCTGCATTTCTTCTTGGTGTAGCAGTTTTAATGGCCAGTAGTGTAAAAAGTATACGAATGAAAGTAGTATCGGTCACGTTACTGAAAAGGCAGTTAATGTGATACTGGTAAACCGGAACAGACTATTCAACGCAAATGGATTATCGCTGGGTTGTAACAAGACTGACAATATACAGTTCGGTATTTCAAAAGGTTCTCCGCAACCTTTAAGATCCTCGAAGAATGAAACAATAGAAGTAGAATACGTTAATTTAGGCATTTTAGCTGATTCGAAGATTCTGTACTAGGATAAATGAACCACTTAGGTTCAACTACGTTTGCAGTGCTACGATTACTGCTATCGGCAGTTTAAAACATTACAAGATTTTTTCATCGCAGTTCTATTCGTTAATTCGTTATGGAGCTTGGGAATCTCTTCCTGGAGTAACTAAAGTTACAAGGTGAAGTGTCGAGACAACATGTAATTACACCTTTTACGCAACGACACAAACTCAGCACAACAGGCTGTAGGGTGGTAAGACTGGCACAAAGTGACATATCAGGTAGCCACCATCGACAGTTGCTCCTAATATTTTATTGCCGGCCGTTGTGGCCGAGCGGTTCTAGGCACTTCAGTCTCGATCCGCGTGACCGTTACGATCGCAGGTTAGAATCCTGCCTCGACCTTGAATGTGTGTGATGTCCTTAGGTTAGTCTGGTTTAAGTAGTTCTACGTTCTAGGTGACTGATGACCTCAAATGTTAAGTCCATAGTGCTCAGTGCCAATTGAACCATTTTTTTTTACAAATATTTGGTACCTTTAAACAAGAGAACTTGAGAAATAAAACCATCACACGTTTGAGACTGCCATACAAATTTAAAATGTACCATTCAGGTTAAAATAAATTAGTTCAATTTTAAACACTCATAAAAGTGCAGCACTTATGGCCTATTACACATTTATTGAAGTGAGTTAAATTTTATAACTAATGTACTCATTTATTGCGACAGTGATTGTTACTACCAAAATAATTAAGTTATTTAGCATATAAAATATAAAATTTCATATGAGCAATCAATCTCGTGAGATTCAACAACTACGCTCAGAAAATAGACGCCCGCCCGCTCAGCTGTTTCCATTACAGGAATCAACATGACCCCCAGACCGGAGCAGCAACGGTCACCAATGGGCACGAGAAAATCGCAGAACTAGTGGGTATCTACCAACAGACTGACATCTGCCTTATATAACTAGAAACACAATAAATCATTACAACACATCAGTAAAATTAATACAGGAAGTTAATTACAATGTCGATCTACTGTTTATTGAAGGAGTTCTGGTACTACCATCAATAGAATCTGTTTCAGGCCATCAAACACACAATAACAACTGGCCTCTAAATATCTGGTAAGAATTTAGGAAACTACGGATTTCAAAATTATATACGTGTCTTCCAGATACGCTGTTAGTTCAAACAGAAATGTAACAGTAATGTTATTACAATTCAGAGATAAATATATCCAGGGAAATATTTTGTGTGTATATATCAATAGCGACTGGTCATCTTAACCCCGTGGTGTGATATGAATACACTACTTAAACAAGGACCAGCAAACTGTTTTCAATGGCGGTTAAACCTTGACAGTAGGGATCTACAACGGAATGTCTCAGCACTCCAGGCCCTCGTAAATGTTAATGATCACACCATATACACCTTAAAACATTACGTATTAAGCCACTTAAAATCAACACATTGTGGGCCAGACTCAGTAGGAGTTGCGAAGGCCGCCCAAGAAAATACAGTCAACCGCACAGAGCTCAGTAGTGGATTCCCACCACAATTTACAGGACAAGCCAGGCCCTTACCCTCTTGCTTGTTCGACGAAGCCAGCCGCCGCAGATCCCGAAGCTAGGAGACATGAAGCAAGCGGAAAAACAATATCAATGGCTTCCCAGTAACGTCTTTTTCCACGCCGGCGATATTTACCACGGCGCCGCCGACCGAGTAAACAGCCCCTTCTGGACGTGCCATGCTTGCTGGCTGACACCTGACCTCAGCTGTCCTCCACAGTTCCCGAAACGCCGTTACAGCACAGCGTCCCAAAGCAAAATCACTCCCTATTCCTCAGCTTTTCTCTCGCTCCCAATCGGACGGGTAGGTTGCGCTAGCGGGCGCTCTGCGTACATCGCCGGAAAGGTGACCCATACGGCGGGAATATGGCTGATCGAGCCACACGGCACACCGAGAAAGTATTTTCAAGATACAGAAGTGCATTTTAAGATTTATGCCTGGTGTTAATTCTAGATAATCCTACAGAGGCCTCTTCAAAAACTGATATTTATGACAACTTTTGCAGGATATATTTATTCTTCAAAATGCTTTGTTATTGATATGTCTGCTTTCACAAAAGGTAGCGAAAACCATAGACGTAACACTGGGACAAGAACAACCACTATAGACTACAAAGAGTTAACAATAGCACATAGAGGAGTCAGCCACATGAGCAAACATGTATCTAGTACCCTATCACAGCACATTCAGAGGGTTTAAGACTGAATTAAATAACTTTCTGTTGGGCTTTTCCTTAAACTTTATGTTTCAGATTTATTTACAGTTGCAATTTCCAATCTAATATAGTAAGGTAATGTCATTTATCTGTGTTGTACGTAAATTAAACTTACATCTCTGACTTGTTTCTGCATCACAGAACACCATTCTCAATGGGTTGCTTGGAATACGACTAACGTAATGTTAAAGGGCATTCTTCACAATTTGTTACTGCCGTCGTATCAGCAAAAATCTCAACTACATATGGCAACATTCATAGTACCGCCCAAATTTCTTCAAAGAGCAGGTATGGCTCTAGATAGGTGGGGTATCTTTACCAGGTAGAAAGTAATCGTTCTTTAAGTAACCTCTAACGGAAGAAAACTGTCCACATGAGGAGTTTAGGAGCTCAAAGAATTGTTTAAAGAAACAACATTAAAAGTGGAAAAGTGAAAGTATCTAACACCCAAGAAACAGAAGTAAGCTCCACATACTACTTGGTAAACTGTGAAGTGACTTCACAAGAATGTAAATCATAATGCTGCAGTCATATCAAATTATTTCGATATTTAGATATTAATGAAGGATGTCGAACATTCCTGTTGCGAGTTTGCTGGGAGGACTGAGTACACAATATTTGGAATGGGAACTTACGTCAGGAAACGTCGATTTAACGGTTTTTAAGGCATCCTCTTCAGTCGACGGAGAACATTTCTCGCATTTATCTGATGTGTGGTGTTACATTGTCACATGTATCCTTTCACTTGTGGTGCTAATCAAACGACCTCTCGCATACTGTAGACACTTGCAGCTTCTGGTATGCTCTAATTATCGATCTCAGTTCAATGGGTTTGGCTTCAGTGTTTGATCAGAATGAAAAGGAACTTTTTAGTCTACAACAGTGCAGTGGATACGACATTATTCTTCCCAAATTTGTTTCATCACTGTAAGAAGCTTTTTCCTGTGATGCTCCACAGTTCTCACTTAAGTAAAACACGAGTTGTAAGCAAAATATAAGTTTTTGTTCTTAATTTTTGGAAAGAATGTTATTTATTCGTCCACAGATATGTTATCGTCTTCAAACTAGTCTGCAGTAGAAGTCATATATGCTTGCCAGCACTTTTGCCGATTCCTGAAGCGTCTGGAACTCAATCTTTGACAAAGCTTTTACCTCTCGTATATAATCACTTCAGGGTTTACCAAATGATGATCCTTGAAAATATTCTTTATTTTTGCGAACAGGTAGTCATACACGACCATGTGTGGCAACTATGGAGCCTGGGGCATCGTTACATTACTGATAATACCAAAAATTGACCGATAAGCAACCTCATGTGAGCAGGTTCACTGTCATGATGCAAAAGCCACGAATTCTTTTTCCACGAAGATGGGACACGTTTTTAGGGTTTATTCATGCAAACGGCACTGAACCAGAAGTATTACTTCCTATAGATCGCTCGTCTTTGCGGCAAGAACTAGTGCTGAACTAACTAATTACGCTCTAAGAACACAATGAGCATTAGCTTCACGTTTGACAGCACATGTTGTGCATTTGCGGCCTTGGCAATCCAGAAAGCTTCCACTGAAACGACTGAGTTTAGACGTCATGCTCGTATGCTTACGTTTCGTCATCTGTCATGACACGTATCATACATGCATCGTCAATAACTTCATCTAGTGAGTCCTTAGTAACTTGCAATCGCCGCTGTTTTTGTTCGAAATTCAGTAAAGAAACAAATTTAGCTGTCATACGCTTCATTCCCAAAACATCCGAAAAAGATTAGTCGTACGCGCCAACCTATATGCCAATCTCAGCAGCGACATCTCTGATTCGGCAATAGTTCATAATTATTTCTTTCACATTTTCCACGCTTTTAATGCTTACATACAGGCATTCGTTATTTACACCGTCATCATGGTTCCCTCCAAATCTCTTACACTGCTCGTATGCCCACGTTTTACTCATAGCGAACTGACTGCAAACCACGTTTTACATACCTAAGACTTCATTGCACTTCATTCCGTTTTCGTAGATCAATATAACATTAATTCTGCTTCCCTGCGTAATGAATTATAGTCAGTACTACCAAAACGCATGTAAACTATATGAAATCTGACAACAGATAAAATATCAGAAGTGGTTATCAATCTATAGGCCACTCTTTATAAATGTTTACCAAGACAATAACGAAAAAAATCGTTTGAAAGGTACTAATACAACACGCAAGACAACAAAATGACCAATAATTTTTGAATGTATGTAGTACTCGCCATGATGTTACAAAACAATGTTTAAATTTCTGCCACCTTGTAACAAAAGATGGCTTACTGAAGTCAACAGACTGCTCCTACTCCAAGCTGTTCTAGAGGCAAGCTCAAGAAGCCGTGTAAATTTCGGTGCAAGATGAAACTTAAACAGTATTGGCGCTTTCTTGGGAAGAACCAGCCACGTAACACCTGCGTGTTCACCGCAGCCCATCTTGCGCCGCGTCGGGGAAACTACATAAACATTCGGAACCATCCGACACCCAGCTAACAAACCGGCGGTTACTGAGCGTTCGTAAACTAACATATCGACGCATCATTACCTATTTCCCTCTGCTGAGTCGACTCAAGACCCCACCAGGTAACCACACCACCGTGTTTATGCACGATAAACAGAGAATGGAGGTAGCAGTGAAGTACGGCGGGGCGCCGTACCAGAACGTCCTGCGTTGCGCAACATTGGAAAATTGACGGGTACTGTTCCTCGCCGGCTGGGGTGGCAGAGCGATTTTAGGCGCTTAAGTCTGGAACCGCGCGACCGCTACGGTCGCAGGTTCGAATCTTGCCTCGGGCATTGATGTGTGTGATGTCCTTAGGTTGGTTAGGTTTAAGTAGTTCTAAATTCTAGGGGACTGATGACCTCAGAAGTTAAGTCCCATAGCGCTCAGAGCCATCTGAACCAATTTTACTGTTCCTCCAGAATAACGTGCACTGTATTTGACGTTTGGCCGCAACGGAATGTGTATAAAACCGCGTTTCGTCTGACTGAACTACAGGCTTACTTCTACAGTAATATTTATGAGGGTATTCCAAGAGTAATTTTTATGACCAAGTGTAACATTTATGTTCACAAAGGATAAAATTATAATCCCCATATACTACACACTGCGGTCATGAATGTAACAACCCTTTCAACCAAGAAGGTACGGCAGGTGTCATATACTCGGATAACGTCTAAATTTAACATCCACGCTCACTTCTCCTAGAACAATTAGAGGCAACTTGCTTACCTCATATCTTGCAAAAATGACTTGTAGTCGTCCTCTTTGATTCCTTCTCCGCTAGGAACATGCTCTGCGTGCATGCAATAAACGGGTCATTACTGAGTGACAAATCGAAAATTCTCAAATTCACAAAAAATTTGGAATGAGAAATAATTGGGTGCCACTTGATTTTATTTTATTCATGGAGTCACAAGATTAAGAAAATTATTCCGAGAATGAGTCTACTAATAGTGTTCACAGCAAATTAACGTGATACTAATCATTACTTCTTGAGTACCATAAAAAGGCATTACTTGTACTCACATGATTTCAACATTAGTACGAACTCACACTTGTACGTTTTCCGAGGCAAATTTTAACAAATTGTACCACCTTTGCGCGTAGTCGCACTTCACGGAATCACGTTTGTTTCTTGAGAAACCGATCGTAGACTCTTCCAAGTGATCATATTACACACATCATAAAAAGTTTTGCATCATCCCGGCTCCCAGAACTCCTGAATATAGACGTTGACTGTGGACTTTGTATCATAGACAAAGTCCCTTTGACTAACCAGCCCATAGGTGTAAACAACTACGCATGAGCAGCGCCTATTAGACGGAGGGTGGCCGGCCGCTGTGGCCGAGCGGTTCTAGGCGCTTCAGCCTGAAACCGCGTGACCACTACGGTCGCAGGTTCAAATCCTGCCACGGGTATGGATGTGTGTGATGTCCTTAGATCAGTTAGGTTTAAGTTGTTCTAAGTTCTAGGGGACTGATGACCTCAGAAGTTCAGTCCCTTAGTGCTCAGAGCCAGACGGAGAGGTCCGACAGCCGATCAGTTCCAGTCATTCCACCAGGAAGGAGGTACACGGCTCGTGTTGTCTGTAGTTCAACGACGCATTTTTACTTTGTGCCAGAAAGCGCTCTCAACAAGGGAAGTGTTCAGGCTTTTCGGAGTGAACCAAAGCGATGTTGTTAGGACATGGAGGAGATACAGAGAAACAGGAACTAACGATGACATGCCTCACTACTGCAGTGGACAACCGCTACCTACGGATTATGGCTCGGAGGAACCCTGATAGCAACGCTCCAGTGTTGAATAATACTTTTCGTGCAGCCACAGGACGTCGTGTTACGACTAAAACTGTGCGCAATAGTCTGCATGATGCGCAACTGCACTTCCGACGTCCATGGCCAGGTCCACCTTTGCAACCTCGACAGCGTCATACAGATGAGCCCAACAACATGCCGAATGGACCACTCAGCATTGGCATTACGTCCTCTTCACCGATGAGTGTCACTAATATGACTTCAACCAGACAGTCGTCGGAGACGTGTTTGGGGGCAACCCGGCAAGGCTGAACGTCTTATGGCTCTGAGTACTATGGGACTTAACATCTATGGTCATCAGTCCCCCAGAACTTAGAACTACTTAAACCTAACTAACCTAAGGACATCACACAAAACCTAGTCATCACGAGGCAGAGAAATGAACGTCTTAGACAGACTGTCCAGCGAGTGCAGAAAGGTGGAGGTTCCCTGCTGTTGTGGGGTGGCATTATGTGTGGCCGTTTCACGCCGCTGGTAGACACGGAAGGCGCCGTAACGGCTGTACTATACGTGAATGCCATCCTTCGACTGATAGTGCAACCATATCGGCAGCGTGTTCACGAGACATTCTTCTTCATGGACGACAATTCGCTCCCCCATCGTGCACATCTTGTGAATGACTTACTACAGGAAAACGACGCCGCTCGACTCTAGTGGCCAGCACGTTCTCCAGACATGAATCCTATCGACCAGATTGAAAAGGACTGTTCATGGACGACGTGACCAACCAACCACTGTTCTACGCTGAATCGCCATGGAGGAGTGGGAAAATCTGGATGAGCAGTGCCTTGATGAACTTGTGGATAGTATGCCAGGAGGAATACAGGCATGCATCAATGCAAGAGGACGTGCTACTGTATATTAGAGGTACTGGTGTGTACAGCAGTGTGGACCACCACCTCTGAAGGTCCGGCTATATAGTGGTATAACATGCTATGTGTGGTTCTCATGCGCAGTTAAGATGGCGGAAATGATGTTTAGGTTAATTTCTATTCCACTTTTCTGTATAGGTGACGCAAAACTTTTTTTGGTGTCTGTAGTAATGAGTAGATTAGGCGTCGTCATAGTGTCTGTTTTTAACGAATTGTTCTCTTTTCACGAGATTACTCTTCACAGCCTGAGTCACATGTTGTCTCTTCAGAAAACTAATGCAAGCTCCTCGTGAGGAGCAAGATCATTAGTCGTGCTCGTCAGGCGAGACGAATGGTCTTAGAGCGTGAGAATGGTTCGTTTCTTTCTGAAACCAATATAGACGGCGGTTGTTTTCCTACTCGTCTTGGCTCCGAGCAGCGAATCTTTCATTATTTAGATTTGCTGTTTCATTCTTAATATGTATCTCCTCCACTGTTGTTGACCTTATCTGCACTGACAACTTGTTGACAATAATTTGAGTATCTCTCAATTCATACTCAGAAAATAATTGCAAATTTCTCTTATAATTGAAAAAGATAAACCAATCACAAACGTGCCTTGAGTGGGCAGGAGCCAAACTGTTAACTGTTTAATTGCGTGGTGGAGTCTACAATCATTTTCTCAAGAAGAGAAACGTGTTTCAGTGTATGAAGTGCTACTTCCCGTAAAGACGGGAGAACGTATAAGTGTGCTCAGATGCTGATTTTAAGATCGTGCAGAGTATTATTTATTACTTCTCACGGTGCTTGAGGAATAGTGGTAGTGACGGAAAACTTTGCGGTGCACATTAATGTCAGACTAGCTTCCGCATCGTCTTCTTGATTTCTTGAGTCTACGGGTAAAAGAAAGTCAAACGGCATCCCACTGTTTTTCAGTTGTCATTTTAAGTAGCGTTGAGACTTTTCCTTTTGCCACTCTCTTATGCACTGTTTAATCCACTTTAGATACAGCGGCTGTAGGAGAAGAAAGCCAGTCGATACCACTGCGAGTCATCTTAATTAGAGTTATGCAATATGGCTCCTGACGTAAGAGAAGTGGGCGTGATTGTTACTTTGAGAAACTGACTGTGTATGTGGCATCTTTTATATATTTTTGTTGCAAAAATATACACCGTACCTCACAAGCGACTTCTAATCAAGCTGCGGGCCTATGGGGTATCGTCTTAGTTGTGCGACTGGATTCGTGATTTCCCGTGAGGAAGGTCGCAGTTCGTAGTAATAGACGGCAAATCATCGAGTAAAACTGAAGTGATATCAGGTATTCCCCAGGGAAGTGTCCTGGGACCTCTGCTGTTCCTGATCTATATAAATGACCTGGGTGACAATCTGAGCAGTTCTCTTAGGTTGTTCGCAGATGATGCTGTAACTTACCGTCTAGTAAGGTCATCCGAAGACCAGTATCAGTTGCAAAGCGATTTAAAAAAGATTGCTGTATGGTGTGGCAGGTGGCAGTTGACGCTAAATAACGAAAAGTGTGAGGTGATCCACATGAGTTCCAAAAGAAATCCGATGGAATTAGATTACTCGATAAATAGTACAATTCTCAAGGCTGTCAATTCAACTAAGTACCTGGGTGTTAAAATTACGAACAACTTCAGTTGGAAAGACCACATAGATAATATTGTGGGGAACGCGAGCCAAAGGTTGCGTTTCATTGGCAGGAAACTTAGAAGATGCAACAAGTCTACTAAAGAGACAGCTTACACTACACTCGTTCGTCCTCTGTTAGAATATTGCTGCGCGGTGTGGGATCCTTACCAGGTGGGATTGACGGAGGACATCGATAGGGTGCAAAAAAGGGCAGCTCGTTTTGTATTATCACGTAATAGGGGAGAAAGTGTGGCAGATATGATACGCGAGTTGGGATGGAAGTCATTAAAGCAAAGACGTTTTTCGTCGCGGCGAGGTCTATTTACGAAATTTCAGTCACCAACTTTCTCCTCCGAATGTGAAAATATTTTGTTGAGCCCAACCCACATAGGTAGGAATGATCATCAAAATAAAACAAGAGAAATCAGAGCTCCAACAGAAAGGTTTAGGTGTTCGTTTTTCCCGCGCGCTGTTCGGAAGTGGAATGGTAAAGAGATAGTATGATTGTGGTTCGATGAACCCTCTGCCAAGCACTCAAATGTGAATTGCAGAGTAATCATGCAGATGTATATGTATATGTAAATCAGGAACCGCCGTGTAATACATGCATCTCTTGGGAACGTCTTGAGAATTTTATTCGGTCATAAAAGCTATACACTTGGCATATTCTCGTAAATAATAAGGTTTGCATCCGTGACAGGAAAAAGTCATGTAAATCATGTGACATTAGCAAGACACGAACTGTTCTTGGACACTGAGTATTGTGTACTGGAGAGTACATGTGAACCTTAAAAGCCAGCTACTAGACATTGATTAGGTGAAGTTGGAGCAAGATTCTATTTGATCAATAACATTAATATTACACTCAGCGTCGCTATCTTTGGAAATTGCCAGTAACCTGTATGCACTCGAAATGTTCTGGGAGAATGAGCTTTGTACAGAGGAAATTACGACCGAAATTTGGAAGACAGTTATTAGAAAATGTGTGAAGTGAGAGGAATCTAGGACAATGAATATTTGAAGAGGACTTTATGTTTGAATTTTTCTGTGTATTTTGATGTATTATATCCAGTAGTTTCAAAGATTCAAGGCACAAAGTAATTAAAGAGACTAGCTGCCCGTGGGCATGGATTTTCATCAAAGGGGCAAGTCGAAAATTATCAATAGGCTATTTTGAAAATCTGTACCGGAACGGGATTCCAACCCGGGTCTTCTGCTTACTAGGTAAATGAGCTGACCTCAAGGCCTACGTCATCTGCCAGAAGATCCAGATACTGGTCGTACGTAAAGTACACACGTGCCAAGACGCAGTCAGCACCTACACTGCGCGATAATGACGGTGTTCTTACTGATGACAGTGCCACTACAGCAGAGTTACTAAATATGGTTTACGGAAATTCCTTTACAAAACAAGCAGCTTAAATCACTGAACAACAGGTAAGGCTCCCGGCCCAGATAGTATACCAGTCAGGTTCCTTTCAGAGAATGATGATACAATAGCTTCATACGTAGCAATCACATACAACTGCTCGCTCGTAGAAACATTCTTCTCCGAAGACTGGAAAGTTGTACAAGTTACACCAATGCCCAAGGAAAGAAATAGTAGAAATCCACAGAATTACAGATCCGTATCACTAACGCAATACTGAGCTCGAACGTTAAGAACCACCTCGAAGAAAACGACTTACTGACAAGCAGACAGTAGAAAATATCGTTCGTGCGAAAGAGAATTGGCTCTTTATTCTCTTAAGTAACGAGTGCTTTCGACAGGAAAGGTCAAACTGATTCCACAATTTTCGACTTCCAGAGGGCGAATTCTAATTAAATTGGTGCGTATGGAATATCGTTACAATTGTGTGATTGGATTCGTGATTTACTTTCAAGAAGTTCACCGTTCGTAACAACTGACGGGAAGTCAACGAGTTCAAATGGTTCAAATGGCTCAGAGCAGTATGGGACTTAACATCTGAGGTCATCAGTCCCCTAGAACTTAGAACTACATAAACCTAACTAACCTAAGGACACCTCACACATCCATACCCGACGCAGGATTCGAACCTGCGACCGTAGCGGTCGCGCGGTTCCAGACTGAAGCGCCTAGCACCGCTCGGCCACACTGGCCGGCAGTCAACGAGTAAAACAGAAGTAATATCTGGTGTTCCCCAAGAAAGTGTTATAAGGCTTCTGTTGTTCCTGACTACATAAACTATTTGGGAGACAATCTGAGCGGCACTCTTAAATTCTTAGCAGAGAATGCTGTCATTTACCGTAATGTAAAGTTATCAATGCTCAAAACTAATTCCAAAATATCAGACAAGTTATATCTATCGCGAAAAAAGCGGCAACCGACTCTAAATCATGAAAATTGTGAAGTCATGTACATGAGCTGTTAAAGAAAATCCTCCACTTTTCAGTTACATGATAAATAATACATATCTAAAGGCTGTATGCTTAACTAAATTCTTAGGGATCACGATTAAGAATAACTGAAATGGGAACTATCACATGGATAATGTTGGGGCGAAAGAAAATTTAAGACTGCGATTTGTTGGAAGAACAGTAAGAAAATGTAACAAATCTAACGAAGAGACTGCTTACACGAATCCTGTCCACCATCTTCTGGAGTACTGCTTTGCAGTGTGGGATCCGCATCTGATAGGATTGACTGAAGGCGTCGGAAAAGATCAAGAAGAGCAGCTCGTTTCGTATTACCGCGAAATAATGGAGAAAGTGCCACGTATATGGTACACCAATTTGGGTGGTAGTCTCTGAAACAAGGACGTTTTTCCCCACGGGAGGATCTTGTCATGAAATTTCCTTCTCCAGGTATCTCCTGAGTGTGTGAAAATATGTTATTGACGCCCAGTTACATAGGGAGAATTTACCATTATAATAAAATAAGAGAAATCAGAGTCGCACGGAGAGATTAGTGTGTTCGCTTTTCCCCCGAGCCGTTAGACAGTGGAACGGTAGGAAAATAGTTTAAATGTGGTTTGTTGAACCCTCTGGCAAGCAGATGACTGTAAATTGCAGAATAATGCCGTAGATGTAGAAGTAGATGTAAACTTCGAGAGAGAGATATATATACAGGGTGTCAATAAAGCCAAATTCAAAATTTTATTACAATGGTAGTTGTTGAAATATTTTAACAAAATTTCTTTTATTGTAATCACTGTTAACTAAAGTTTTTATATATAATACAATCCTGTGTTTCATATACTCTGTTGATGAACTAAACCTCTATAAAATAGTAACTCCTCAAGAGAAGGCACAATGTGTGTCCTGGTTTGTTGAGACAAAATTGGATGTTCAGACTCAACAAAACTTCAGAACGAAGTATGGAAGAGATCCACCATCGTGCCCTTCAATCCGTGCATGGCACAAAAAAATTTACGGAGACAGGGACAGCGTTGGATAAAGGGAGGAGCGGGCGACCAAGAACATCCGAGGAAATCTTTGATCGCGTTTTAAACGTCTTCACTCGTTCACCAACGAAGTCCATCCGAACTGCTGCCAGAGAGTTGCTACTACCACGTTCAACTGTGCATAAGGTCCTCCACAATAACTTACGGTTGTACGCTTACAAAGTGCAACTGTTACAGACACCTGAACCAAATGACATGCCATAAAGGACAGTTTGCACTCAATATGCTTGAACGCCTTTCGGAGTATAATGCAATCCCCAAGCGAGTTT
This sequence comes from Schistocerca piceifrons, assembly GCF_021461385.2. Lineage (NCBI taxonomy): Eukaryota > Metazoa > Arthropoda > Insecta > Orthoptera > Acrididae > Schistocerca > Schistocerca piceifrons. The sequence continues at coordinate 240,145,074 of NC_060144.1, read as the reverse complement.
GTTTCAGTGACGAGGCAACTTTCCATGTTTCTGGGACATTTAACAGACACAGTATGAGACTCTAAGGATCTGAATATCCCCTGTCACTAGAGAGTTTCACCGGGATAGTCCAATAGTGAATGTGTGGCGTGGAATCATGTTCAACCGATTAATTGGTCCATTTTTCTTCAGCGAGTCAACTACTACTGCAGATGTTTACCTCGATATTTTGACCGAATGTGTAGCACTACAATTGACTGACTTACAACCCCACCACTTTGGGGACTGCATGTTCGTCGGTTCCTCAATGAAACATTTCCAGGCAGATGGATTGGCAGGGATGGGGTAATTCCTTGGCCACCGCGTTCGCCAGATGTCACTCCCTTGGATTTTTTATGGGGGTATTAAAAGATATCGTGTATCACACACAGATACGGGACATTGCTGACTTGAAACAAAAGATTCGTAATGTCATTGCCACCATTAATAACGCTATGGTGCAGCGAACATGGCCAGAAATCGAGTAACTTCTTGATGTGGTTCGTGGAAATAAAGGCTCCCATATATAGGTCTATTAAACACCGTTAAAAAAAAACTTTTGTAAACACTGATTACAATAAAAGAATTGTTGTTAAAATATTTTAACAACTACCGTTGTACTAAAATTTTGAAGATTTAAAGGGACTGTTTGGACACCATGTATAATGCCAGCGACACCGACACAAGCGACCTGCAGATCCACAGATGTTTTCGCAGATGGCAGCAGAATACAAATAAATGGTTATATTATGGCTGCGCTGTAGAATAATATTGTTAGTTTGATTCTCAGTCGATTGGAACAGTGTATTAGAAGAGCGAGATTATGAATTGTTACGTGTATATGCAACTGTATTTCGACAGTAGGGACGAGAAATTTGAAAACTCCCCTTTGAAAAATTTATCAATTACTGTGCTGATAAACCTCTTATGGTACTTGATTTTCATACAGCTGAGCAGAACTGAACGTACTCAGACATTTCTCTCTTTACTTAATTTCATCAACACTAAACTGACACACAATATTTTTAGCGCAACGCAATCTGACTTTCAATAATCTCTAAAAAAAAAATGGCCCTGACTAACAATAACCTATACCTTTCATTAATCACTTATCTCACAAAAATCTTCGTTACTCGAACTACTGCAATACAGCGAGCGCCAATACTGTCAGCTAAATAAAAGATTCTAATTACTGAAGTCACTAAATACTGATAGGAATAGTGAGCAAATGAAAGATTTTGATAGAGAACAAACAATGTATTTACCTTAACAATGTTCCAGAGTCATCATATATATATATATAGCAGTTCATGACATCCAGTCTTACAAATTTACTCTCTCTGATGGACACACGTCCAGATCATCGACTCTCAAATCTCCGTCATCTCTCTCCCCACATCCACCACTACTGGCGGCTCACCTCCAACTGAGCAACGCTACGCGCTGTTACAACCAACTGCCCAACACTACAATAGCAAATATTCCAACAAAGCAAACCAGCCACAGACTTCACACAGCACAGTCAGTGATTTTCATATAGAGCGCTACGTGGCGTTACCAACATAAAAACCCATACAGCCTACTTACATAGGGGACGTTTCAACTTTAGAGTTTAAACCTTTTCTGAAATACGAACGAACAAAAAAATAGGGAAATTTGCGCTATTCAGATTTCCTCCCACTTCATATATTCCCTGTCTGATAACTGTCTGACATAGTTCAGCCGGAATTTCCACTAGGAAATATTCATTGCACAAGGAAATCCCACTATGCTGATTACTCACCTCCAGTTAGGAAGGCCAAGTATGATGTTTATGAGCATAAGCTGAAGATTAATAGATATAGTGTATAAGGGTACTGAAAGTTTAATTCAGTACCTAAAGTGAGATGAAAATATAATTGTCATGGAGGACAGGAATGGGTCGTAGTGGAAGAAGCAGGCGAAAGGGTTACCGTAGAGCATGGGCTTGGTACTAGGAATGAGAGGGAGAAAGACTAATTGAGCTGTACAATAAATCTCAGCTAGTAATAGAATACTCTGTTCCACTATCACAAGAGTAGGACGTATCTCGAAAAAATCGGGAAATATGGGATCTTTCAATAAGATTACATCATGGTCAGGCAGAGATTAAGAAATCAGGTACTGGATTGTACGGCATACCCAGAAGCAGATATAGACTCAGATCAAAATGTAGTGGAGATGAAGACTAGGCCGAAATTAGCCGGCCGCTGTGGCCGAGCGGTTCTAGGCGCTTCAGTCCGGAACCACGCTGCTGATACGGTCGCAGGTTCGAATCCTGCCTCGGGCATGGATGTGTGAGATGATCTTAGGTTAGTTACGTTTAAGTAGTTCTAAGACTAGGGGACTGATAACCTCAGATGTTAAGTCCCGTAGTGCTTATAGCCAATTGAAACATTTTTAGACCGAACTATAAGAGATTAGTAATGAAGTGTCAATAAACCAGGATGTGGTGTACGGAAGTACTAAAGAATGAGGAAGTACGCCTAAAATTCGCAAAGCTGTAGGTACTGCGATAACTGCTCAGTAGGCGTTTAAAATGGTACAAATAGCTCTGAGGACTATGGGACTTAACATCTGAGGTCATCAGTCCCCTATAACTTAGAACTACTTAAAACTAACTAACCTAAGGACATCACACACATCCATGACCGAAAAAGGATTTGAACCTGCGACCGTAGCGATCGCACGGATCCAGACTGATGCTCCTAGAACCGCTCGGCCACTGCGACCGGCCAGTAGGTTTATCAGTTGAACAGGAATAGAGATCTCTAGAAACGGCAATCACAGTAACCGCAAATAGAAACAAGAATGTAACGGCGAAGAAACCATGGGTAAATGAAGAAATAATTCAGCTGATCGATGAAACAGGGAAGTATAAAAATGTTAAGGGAAACTCTCTAGTCCAGAAATACAAACCGCTGTTGAATGAAATAAACAGGAAGTGCTGGGAAATTGAAATGGCTGCGTGAAAAATGTGAAGAAACCGAAAAGGAAATGATATTACGAAGGACTGACTCAGCAAACGCAAAACTCAAAACAGCCTTCTGTGAAATTAAGAGCAAGAGTGGTAACATTAAGAGTCCATTGGCAATTCCTCTGTGAAATGCAGGGGAAAGAGCTGATGGGTGGAAAGAGTACATTGTAGGCCTCTGTGAGGGGAAGACTTGATTGTTGTGACAGAAGAAGAGACAGGGGTCGATAGAAGAGATAGGGGATCCAGTATTAGAATCAAAAATTAAAAGAGCTTTGTAAGACCTAAGATCAAAGAAGGCAGTAGGGATAGATATTATTCCTTCAGAATTTCTAAAACCATTATAGTAAGTGGCTACAAAACGACTATTGGTGGAAAGAATGTGTGAGTCTGGGGATATAGCATTCGGAAAAATGTCCTCCATGCAATACTAAACACTACAAGCGCTAACAAGTGTTACAATTATTTCACAATCAGCATAACAGCGCATGGGTCCAAATTGCTACAAGAATAATATACAGAAGAATGGAAAGGAAAATTGGTTGTGTTAGATGACGACCAGTTCGGCTTTAGGAAAGGTAAAGGCACAAAAGGGTCAATTCTGATTTTGCGGCTCCTAACTGCAGCTAGACTAAAGAAAAATCGAGACACGTTTCCAGGATTTGTCGACCTTGAAAAAATGTTACACAGTGTAAAATGGTGCAAGATGTTCGGAATTTTGAGGAAAACAGGGATAAGCTGTAAGGCAAGGTGGTAATTCATAATACCTTGAAGGATCAAATGGGAATAATAAGAACAAAGTGCTCAGATTAAACAGTATGTAAGACAGGGATGGAGTCTTTCGCTCCTGCTGTTCAACCTATAAGTACAAGAAGCAATGTTGAATTAAAGATAGGATGGAGATTGGAATTAAAATTCAAGATTCGCTTTTGACGTTGCTATCATCATTGAAAGTGAAGGTGAATTACAGGATATGCTGAACGGAATGAACAGTATAATGAGTGCGGAATATGGATTCAGGTATATCGAAGAAAGACGAAAGAAATGAGAAGTAGCGGAAATGAGAACGGTGAGAAACTTAACTCCAAGACTGATGGCCACGAAGTAGACGAAGTTAACGATTTTGCTACCTAAGTAGGAAATGACCCACGACGGACTGCGCAAGGAACATATAAAAAGTGAACTAGCACTGCGAAAAAGGGCATTCCTGACCAAGAGAATTCTATTGGTATCAAACATAGGCCTTAATTTGGGAAGAAAATTTCTGGATATTTATTTACCTTTGGAGCAAAAAATTGTCTGGTAGAAAGGAAAGAATTATCTGAGACGTGGCGCTGCAGACGAATGTCCGAAATAAGGTGAACTGCTTAGGTAGGGAATGAGGAAGTTCTACACAGAATCGGAGGGGAAAGGAACATACGGAAAATACTGACAAGAAGAAGGGACAGGATGATAGAACATATGTTGCGATATTAGGGAATCATTTCCATGATACTAGAGGACACTGTAGAGGGTAGAAACTGTAGAGAAAGAGATAGATTGGAATACATCCTGCAGATAATTTAGGGCGTAGTTATCTAAGGTGCTACTCTCAGATGAACGAATTAGCGCAGGAGAGGAATATGTGTTGCACCGCTCCAAACCAGTCAGAAGACTCACGAAAAAAAGTAAGTGTATTTTTGTGACCAAAAATAATATTTATGGAGTTCCCAATAAATACGAAATACACCGAGGTGACAAAAATCATGAAATATCTCATAAACTCGTGTCGGATCGCCTTTTCCCTGGCGTAATGCAGCAGCTCGACGTGGCATGGACACGAACAGTCATCGGAAGTCCCCTGCAGAAATGCTCAGCCATGGTTCTTCTACAGCTCTCCATAATTGCAAAGAGTTGCCGGCACAGAATTTTGTGCACGAATTGGCCTCTCGATTAGGTCTTGTAAATTTTCGACGGAGTATCATCTCACGCGGTCTTGATGACCAAACCATTCGTTCGCATTGTCCAGATGTTCTGCAAACTACTCACGAACAATTGTGGATAGATGACATGGCGCACTGTCGTCCAAAAAAATTCCATCGTTATTTGAGAACATGACGTCCATGAATGGCAGCAAATCGTCTCCAAGTAGCAGAACAGCCAGAGAATCCAGTCCATTCTGTGTAAACTCAGTCCACACCATTATAGAGCTACCACCAGCTTGCCCTGTGTCTAGTTGACAACTTGGGTCCATGGCCTCGTGAGGTATGCACCACTCTCGAACACTACAGTCAGCTCTTACCAACTGAGAGCGAGACTCATCTGATCAGATGCCTGTTTTCCAGGAAAATATAAAATTAATGTAGAGTATGTAGATTCAAAACATCTATAATTTTATACATATGACAGAGTCCAACTAAAAGTTTTATAAGAAACGTACGCTTCTAAGTTTCAACACAGTACCTAAAGACTGGAAAATTGCTCAAGTCACACAAATACCCAAAATGGGAAGTAGGAGTAATCCGCTGAATTACAGGTCTATATCGCTAACTTCGACTTGCAGTAGGGTTTTGAAACATATACTCTACTGGAAAATTATGAAGTACCTCGAAGAAAACGATTTATTGACACATAGTCAGCACGGTTTCAGAAAATATCGTTCTTGTGAAACACAACTAGCTCTTTATACTCATAAAGTAATAAGTGCTATCGACAGGGAATGTGAAATTGATTCCAGAGTTTCCGATTTCCAGAAGGCTTTCGACACCGTTTGTCACAAGCGTCTTCTAACCAAACTACGTTCCTACGGAGTATCGTCTCAGTTGTGCGACTGGATTCGTGATCTCCTGTCAGAAAGGTCACAGTTCGTAGTAATAGACGGAAAGTCATCGAGTAAAACAGAGGTAATATCCTGAGGTCCCAAGGGAGTATTAGAGGCCCTCTACTGTCCCTGATCTATATTAACGAGATAGGAGACAATCTGAGTAGCCGTCTTAGATTGTTTGCAGATGATGCTGTCATTTACCGTCTTTTAAACTCATCAGACGATCAAAACGACTTGCAAAATGATTTACATGAGATATCTGGATGGTCCGAAAAGTGGCAGTTTATCCTGAATAAGGAAAAGTGTGAAGTTATTCACATGAGTTCTAAAAGAAATCAGCTAAATTTCAATTACGAGATAAGTCATACAAATCTGAAGGCTGTAAATTCAACTAAACACTTAGGGATTACAATTACAAATAACCTAAATTGGAACGTTCACATAGATAATATTGTGGGTAGAGCAAACCAAAGACTGCGATTCATGGGCAGAACACTTAGAAGGTGCAACAGGTCCACTAAAGAGACTGCTTACACCACGCTTGTCCGCCCTATTCTGGAGTATTGCTGTGCCGTGTGGGATCCACGTCAGGTAGCACTGACGGATGACACCGACTAAGTATAAAGAAGGGCAGCTCGTTTTGTATTATCGCGGAATAGGGGAGATAGTGTCACAGACACGATACGTGCATAGGAGTGGCAATCATTAAAACAAAGTTGTTTTTCGTTCCGACAGGATCTTCTCATGAAATTTCAGTCACCAGTTTTCCCCTCCGATTGCGAAAACATTGTTGGCACCCATCTACATAGAAATGATCATCACGATAAAATAAATCAGGGCTCGCATAGAAAAATTTAAGTGCCCATTTTTCCCGCGTGCCGCTCGAGAGTGGACGATAGAGAGACAGCTTCAAGGTGGTTAATTGAACTCTGCCAGGCACTTTATTGTGAACAGCAGAGTAATCACGTAGATGTAGAAAGATATTTGGTCCGTATGACTACACAATCATAAACGGAATTAAAATAAGTTTAAAATAGCACTATTACAGACACCACAGTGTGCTTTTTTTTTTAATTGTACAAGTTGTTGACTATCGCCGAAGCAAGAAGTTCAAATATATTTGTGTCAGTGACATTGCAGAACAGCTGAAATTGCTGAAACTCGAGAAGACTCCTGTGTTCGGAGGAGTTACTGGCAGATCTATACTGAACCTGTGGCTGAGTTAGCGCCCATTTCCAATACATTGTAGATTCCTGAAAGATACAACAAGCTGTTTATAAACGAGGGTAGCTCTTGCGACCCACAGTATTAGTTTCCAATTCCACTGAAACCAGACTGCTGCAGAATCTTCTAAATCCTGCGTTGAACATGGGTGTCTATATTTAGAATACAACATCTGTATGCCCCACTCTTTCTTCTTTACACTCCAGTGCATTTATTTTTTCTGTTTTTTCCTTACGCTACTACCGTCACACGGAGCAGATAAGTGACGGTATTTTGAATTTCCAAACTGCAATAGCTCGTAAACTGTTTTAGAACCCTGAGAGAAGGGATCCTAATCTCGGGAGTTGGAAGGGACTCATTGCCAAAGCCACTCGAACAGAAGCACAAATTCCTCTTAGTGAAGGCCTTCTTGTCACACAGCTGCCCTGAGCTGACCTATTAATGCCCTGATCTGCAGTCATTGCCATCTGTCTTTTTGATGCTCCCAAGTCTCTACCGTGGATGATTCGCCAAACTCAAAGTTAGAAAGAGGACTGTAACATGCACGAGTTTGCCCCTTGGGCATGATGTGCTGCGATCTCCATTTGCCAAATTTCAATAACATTACAGGCACCCAGTACCCACCACACGCACACGTCTCTTGATCTGTAGAAGTTTAACATTTAATCATTATCATTCGTGGCCGAAGACATCCAGTAAAAGGAAACACACTCGCTCTACCCAAGGCTTTGTTAAAGTAGGTGGAGGAAGTGACAGTATGTGAAAGCAAGCTCCTGTCCTTGAGATATGAAAGTGCTCCTAAAAGGCGGGATAATCAGCAACGATCAACGGCTTGAGGATTCAAAAGGCAGTGTAAACCACTGATTTGATGACACATTATGTCTATCCACAGGTTTGCAATGTAGAAAGAGTTTCATGATGATCTTTACAGTGGAGAACGATTTCCCATCAGTCACGCATTCGGATCCCCAGGAAGGTAATACCAAAATGGAGGTAATCATGAGGAAGAAACGGAATAACAACCGTAAGCCTGAAATGTCTGAAATCCGAATGTGTTAGTGAATACAGCACTGAAAAGGGAAATACAAAGGCTGCTTCTAGAAGTAATGGGAACCAGTGATGTGAAATTGACATAACATTAGGATTCCTGGTCCGTTAAATATAGGATAATATCAACATAAACAGAAAATGTAACGACAGCAGGATTCTTTATGGACAAGAATGAAGGTCAGAGAAGTAGTTACTTTAGACTATTCAATGATAGATACTTCTCATCAGAATCGCTAGTATTCCAACGCTGTTTGCAAGCGGACTTGGCAAAACATTAATAAAAGTGTACGACAGCACTGAAAGCATAGCATTGTGTAAAGGGAGATGATAATAATGAAGGTGAACTGGAACAGTCTTTCGCAGGGAAACGAACAAATGATGGTATTACGGGAGAATGTGGGTTTCGTAACAGGATGAGAAAGGAGAACAATAGAACTACACAGAGCATTTCAGCTGGAAATTGCGAATACACTTTTGAAAAATCACTAAAGGAAGAAGTATACTTGGAAAAGGCAAGATTCCAGCTGGATAATACCATGGTCAGACAGACCTTTCGAAATCGGATATTGGATTGTAAGGCTTACCAAACAGGTGATATAGACTCAATTCCCAATGGTGGGAGAGGCTGAAGAGAATCGTCTGGAAGAATCAGTGTAAAAAGTAATGGGATATTGAAGTATTGAGGAGTGGCGCGCGTTTGAATTTTCTGAGGCTGTGGGTACTGCAATAATGAGTACCACCGTAAGAAATTTAGTTTATGACGAATGGATAGTCTAAGAATGACAATCACAGAAGTTGCACAGATACGTAGTTACAAGGAAGGGAACTGCTAAGAAACCTGGGGAATAGCCAAATTTTTCAATTGATTGACGGAAGAAGGAAGTGCAAACATGCACAGGTAAACACAAAAGTATAGCAAAATAAAAGAAAATGAGATAAATAGCGTGTGTAGGGAACCTAAGACGAAATGGCTTCAGGAAGAATGAGAAGAGATCGAAAGCGAAATGGTTGTCGGAAGGACAGATTCAGAATACAGAAATGTTAAAACTATCTTCGGGGAAATTAAAAGCAAAATGTCAACATAAAGAGACCTGAATTAGTTTCGTGGTTAACGCTATAGAGAAGATAGGTGGAAGGAATACAATGAAAACTTCTCCGAGGAGGAGAAACTGTCTACTGGAGGGATTGAACAAGATAAGAAAGTTGTTTGAAATATGTGGCATCACTAAAAGGACAGGCTGGAATTTCTGTGTGAAAACGCTTAAACCTTTTTAACACTGTAGCATTCTACACCTTTACATATTTGCTACCCTCAGTCCCTAGAGGGTTCCGAACTATATCGTATATCGTGGTGGTGCGTGACATAAATATGTCTGTGCGTGCGAAACAGTGTGCTGTAATCGAGTTCAGAATTCTAGGAGTTCGTCCCCACGTGTAACATCCTCTCCTTAATCATAACGATGCCAGACCACACACGAGTGCTGGTACAGCTGCAACAATCCGACGCCTTATATTCACTGTCATCGATCATCCTCCTTACATTCTCGACTTTGCCCACGCTGTTTTCATCTGTTTTCAAAACATCACTTTGTGAGTGATGAAGCCGTGTAAGCGGAGGTATGATTGAGGTTCTGTGAACGAAGTCAAACATTCTTCAGTGTCGTTATCAACAAACTGGTGTTTCGCGTTGGGAGAAATGTGTCGGACGTCAGGGTGAGTATGTAGAGAAATAAGTATGCAGACATGAAGAATAAAAATGTAGAATGCTAATAACACCTGTTTCATTTAAAACGTTTAAGAGCTTTCATGTAAGAAAAACGGAGGCTTTCCTTGTCAGCACAGCCTCATGTTGTAGTCAGCGTGTGACAGAGATGAAGAAGACTTACGATAAAATAAAGCAGAAGATAAATTCCTTCGTAATTTATAAAATCATTTTGGGGAATGGAAACAAAAAAAAACACTGTTGAAGTTGATGTTTAGAATCTATGAGACCGGAGAGAATTTCGAAACTAGGAAGGGTCGACAAGTTCATGCATCAAAGTTACTGACAAGAACGAATGGTAAAGAGAATTGTGAATCTGTTAGATGACGATCAGTTAAGATTTGGGGAAGGTAAAGGCACCAGAGGCAATTGTGAAGACGCGCTTCATAATGGAAAAAATACGTGAGTGAAATCAAGACACATTCATAATGATTAATTTTCTTGGGTGTTGTACCGTGTTGTTGTATAAAATAGTTTAGAAATAAATTTGAAACGAACTTTTAAATGGTACTAGAACGGCCCTCCTCCAGGCAAGTTCGTTTGATGTTTATTATGCAAGTATTTTATACAATGTCGATTTACAACCCCAGAAGAACTTTTAATCAACACATTCATAATATTATGGACCTACAAAAATATTCAGAAATGTAACATGATGCAAGATGTTTGAAGTTCCTAGCAATAGAAGTGTAAGCTTCAGTGAAATAAAGGTGATATACAATGTAATTAAGGAACAAGAAGGAAGACCATGACAGCCGGCCGGTGTGGCCGTGCGGTTCCAGGCGCTTCAGTCTGGAACCGTGTGACCGCTACGGTCGCAGGTTCGAATCCTGCCTCGTGCATGGATGTGTGTGATGTCCTTAGGTTAGTTAGGTTCTAGGCGACTGATGACCTCAGAAGTTAAGTCGCATAGTGCTCAGAGCCATTTGAACCATTTGAACTAAGACCATGACAGATGAAGAAGGAAGTACTCAGTTCCGAACGGTTGTTAAGGCAAGTTTACTGTTATCCTGTGTTATTGTTCGATCTCTACACTGAAGCAAACACGGGAATGAAAGTTGGGCCCAGGAGTGGTATTTAAATACAGGGTGACAAGCTATAAAACATGGAAATATTGGAGTGCCAGTTTAGTAATGTTCGGTCGAGATGTTCATGGTATAAGACTTTCAAATTCCATGAATTTATATTTAATCGATGTAGCGCAGATAAGTAGTACACCATTAAAACTGTATTTGAATATTAAGGGTATGTTTATCCAACCGATTCGTATTAACTTACATTTACGTTCGTTTGTAACATGTTACCATACTTCTTACAAGACAGAAATTCTGTCCGCTTCATCCTGAATTCCCCTACTGTCTTTCAATGACAATATTTCTCTCCTGTGACTGTCATCAGTAAATAGTCTTTGATGTAACATCATGTGCTGTGTCAAAACACACGGGTTACGTTCGCCCTTACTAGTGCTGAGCATCCTACCCGATAACTTAATAGTAACACCTGGTGGTTACTGTAAATATACGTGTACGATGTAGTAAGAAAACAATACGTTGTAGATGATCCGAGAGCGTCGACGAAAACGCAGGTGGTGAGCGCGCGACTTCAGCGATGCGACAGCTCGCCATCGCTGGGAGTATTCAGTGGGATTTTCTGCATGGTCGCTGGAGATACACTGGTTTTGGTGAATTTAGGTGCAAGAGCTATCAATTGATTGTCGCCTTGTGGACAGTTTCGGTCGTAAAGTTTGCTGTGGTAAATCCAGCGTGAGCCTGGTTAGAGAGAGAAGTAGATTTGTAGGTGCTGAGTTTTTGGGAATCGGTGGAAACGATATCCTGTCCGTGTTGTACGATTAGTGGTCGCAGCTCGCCCAGAGGTAACTGGGTTGCTAGCCGTTTTGTTGAAGTGGTTTGGTAGTGCTTGGTGTGCGTGTCGAGAAGGGGAAGCCTCTAACACATGTTCGTAGTTATTGTTTAAATACCACTGTCTTACAGCTGACCGAGAATTGGCTCGAATAAATACGAACTGTTTCACTATATTGTGATAGAGTGCACCAGTAGTAGAGTAGATAGGCGACAAGAAAATAAAGGAACCATTTTACAAGCAGCACGCAGCTAAGCAATAACTTGATGAGCTAAAGTGACGAGTGGCCGAATTCAGGTAGGGAACTTAACGGGTCGCGTAGTGTCAACGCCTGAAGAGGTTCACAATTGTTTTAAATTGTCACTTAAGGTTACAATTAAAGTGGCGGTGGTTTTTGTTTAATTTTTCTTATTACTTAATTTACGTGTTGTGGGGGAGTAATATTTGATGGTTCTCGCACACTTAGATGAATAAAAGTTTAGGGAAATACCTAGAGACAATGAATTCAAGTTTTCTTTGGTTAAAAATAATTTTACGTGTACTCAAGTTGTATCTGGTGTATATATGTATATATCTTACGAGAAAAGCAAATGGTGATATTCAGAGATCATAATACCGCTTTGCAGGACACAAGTATACTCTGGTATTTGTAAGGTTACTTGATCAAAAGTTCATTGATTGAATGGATCCACGATAAATATATAGACGGTAGATATTGTAAACAGTTAAAACGATTTCGTACATGGAAAGAGTGTCCTCAGTAAATGCAAGCAGAATTAAAGTTGTTGTGATTTATTACGGAACAGTCAACGATTATACCTACAACAAAGATCAGTAAATCGGTCGAGTACGTGTAGTCGTGCTATTTACATAGCAACGCTGGGCTAAGCGGAAACAGATTTAATGGGAGCATAAACTATTTTAATCCATATGGATATGGGTAAAAGCGTGTTAATACAAACTGGTTATAACACGACGATATATGGAATACGAATTTGGTAAGTAATTAAAAAGTTACGAGTGTTTTCCAGAGATAATGTACTGCGTTGTGAGAATTTCGTTGTGTGGGAGAACAATTGCAAGCTACATGTGACATTTATAATATAAACAGGTACTGTATTTAAAGAGATTTATTGCTTGGATTTGACCAGTAGTTTAGATAACGAGAGTTGTTATCTAAATTGGCCTATCTCGTAATTACTGCTTGATATTGGTGATCATTGTCATTAGAATGTCATGTGCCTACTCGTAGTGTAATCGTGTCATTGTTCGATCACGACGTTGTGTAATGCAAGGGTATTGCCTTTCATTATTCGATACTCGAGCCGGCTGCATAATCAGTGGTTGAGGTTGTCGCAGTAGTAATTACACTAAGGTTGGTCTCTCTTCAGTTTGTTCCTTGAGAGTGTGATTACGATACGAGCTATATTTCGAGTAGTCACTAGGCGCTCCACTACGACTGGAATCTTCTAAAATCAGATAGCGATCCGCAGTCATAACATCGACTGTGCAATTAAAAACTGTACTTAATTAAAACTGTAGTATTCGATTGGTTCGCCCAAGTATTTCACCCGGCAGGAAGCCATACATCAACGATTCAAATGGCTCTGAGCACACCTAAGGACATCACACACATCCATGCCCAAGGCAGGATTCGAACCTGCGACCGTATCGGTCACGCGGTTCCAGACTGAAGCGCCTAGAACTGCACGGCCACACCGGCCACCATACATTAACGGCATAGTGGCGTTGGTACAGTACGATCCATTGCTGTAAGTTCGATCTTGGTTACCGACAGTCGGCGCGTTACAATCACCGTTCAGAACAACTTGGTCTGTTCTGTTGCTCAAAAGTTCATTGATTGAATGGATCCACGATAAATATATAGACGGTAGATATTGTAAACAGTTAAAACGATTTCGTACATGGAAAGAGTGTCCTCAGTAAATGCAAGCAGAATTAAAGTTGTTGTGATTTATTACGGAACAGTCAACGATTATACCTACAACAAAGATCAGTAAATCGGTCGAGTACGTGTAGTCGTGCTATTTACATAGCAACGCTGGGCTAAGCGGAAACAGATTTAATGGGAGCATAAACTATTTTAATCCATATGGATATGGGTAAAAGCGTGTTAATACAAACTGGTTATAACACGACGATATATGGAATACGAATTTGGTAAGTAATTAAAAAGTTACGAGTGTTTTCCAGAGATAATGTACTGCGTTGTGAGAATTTCGTTGTGTGGGAGAACAATTGCAAGCTACATGTGACATTTATAATATAAACAGGTACTGTATTTAAAGAGATTTATTGCTTGGATTTGACCAGTAGTTTAGATAACGAGAGTTGTTATCTAAATTGGCCTATCTCGTAATTACTGCTTGATATTGGTGATCATTGTCATTAGAATGTCATGTGCCTACTCGTAGTGTAATCGTGTCATTGTTCGATCACGACGTTGTGTAATGCAAGGGTATTGCCTTTCATTATTCGATACTCGAGCCGGCTGCATAATCAGTGGTTGAGGTTGTCGCAGTAGTAATTACACTAAGGTTGGTCTCTCTTCAGTTTGTTCCTTGAGAGTGTGATTACGATACGAGCTATATTTCGAGTAGTCACTAGGCGCTCCACTACGACTGGAATCTTCTAAAATCAGATAGCGATCCGCAGTCATAACATCGACTGTGCAATTAAAAACTGTACTTAATTAAAACTGTAGTATTCGATTGGTTCGCCCAAGTATTTCACCCGGCAGGAAGCCATACATCAACGATTCAAATGGCTCTGAGCACACCTAAGGACATCACACACATCCATGCCCAAGGCAGGATTCGAACCTGCGACCGTATCGGTCACGCGGTTCCAGACTGAAGCGCCTAGAACTGCACGGCCACACCGGCCACCATACATTAACGGCATAGTGGCGTTGGTACAGTACGATCCATTGCTGTAAGTTCGATCTTGGTTACCGACAGTCGGCGCGTTACAATCACCGTTCAGAACAACTTGGTCTGTTCTGTTGCTCAAAAGTCTTGGAGCTAGTGATTTCTCTTGTATCCTTCCACCTTCCTTAATAGCGTGGATAGCGTATCGTCATCCAACTGAACTGATCGGAACGGAATTACTAGTCATAGTTTATTTCATCTAGTTTTTGGTAGACAGGAAACTTATATTTATCACACAGGCGTCTTCACTTCACACTGGTTGATCAACGGGTATTTTCGTGAAATCCAGTGCATCTCGATGGTATCTTATTTCCTTAACAAAATGCAGTTAATGATCTAGACGTAATCTTGGATGAGCACATCTACTGGGAAATAGAAAATGTTACAACATGAAGAAAACTGCCCCTTTGTTGACATAAATCCAAAGGTCAGAAAAATATTTCCACGGTAAAGGAAACAAAAATTAGTCCTGTATTTAGTTCTGCTACGACTTCACTATTGCGATATAGTTCAACACGACACAGTTGCTGAAATCGGCAGGCGACTCAAACTAGCTATTAATGGTTCCACGCATGCCTGTAACATTCGGACACGTGATTACTCAGTCCTTTCTGGGCTAAGTTATGAAGAATAAGTTGGGACATATCACATACCTATCATGATTCCATTACTACAATAAGTGACCGTATACATCCAGTACCTTTGCTCCGTATCACTGCACAAAACTAAATTTTTCTCCGTCTCTACCTCCTTCTGAGCCATGCAAATCTGTAACAAACTACCATGTAACCACTGTTTCATGGAAAACCGCCATGTATTCAAGAGGAAATTTAAGCTTTATCTGTTAACATAGTTGTTGCTTCCGTTACTACATAACCCAACACTTTTACTCCTGTCAAACTGTTAATTAGTAACTGTCCTGAACCTATGAATTTCGGTTTTCTTTCACCCAACTAATTTGTCAGTTTTAGCCCTAGCTCTGCCTTTCACCTGTCAACTTTTCTTCAATATATGATTCCTTATGTGCTGCTGCTACACATTCTCATTAGATGTCATTATACATAATTGACAAGAGCGTAGTGAGAAAATTTCATATCAGAATGTTAATGAGACTTTGTGAATCACATATAATAAATACTACATCTTTATCATTGTTACTATTACAATTGTGGTAATTACTATACAGGAGTAATCGAAAACATTTCAAGAGATGGTAGTTTAATTATTTCGAATGGAGTAATCGAATACATTTTAAGAGATTGTAGTTTAAATTATTTCGACTAAAGCATTCCAAGGAACATGAGATCAATTCCTTCTGGTTTCAGAGATACAGCTGTTAGAGCGCAACCAAAACAGTTTCGCAGAGAAGCTGTTAAGCGGAGGCAAGTGAAAATTTGATAATTGATTTTCATAAATTTTATGAGGGCAGCACCATTCAGAGTCTAATCAATTCGTCACTGGTGTTTACTTTTCATTCGTGTATTTCATCTTCCAACCATCCCGATAGGGAAACGTCTCAGGAAGTGAGGTCTATTGACCTCGGTGGTCATGAAACGCGACCATTTCTGACGATCAGTCTCTGGGGAATGTTAGGATTACATGATGTACTATAGGCGACTAGAACGTAACGAAGCCCTGCCATGCTGCAAGAGCATCAGCATTCCTGTAGCTAAAGGAACCTCTTCCAAAAATAATGTTTTCAGGAAAGTCTGGTTGTCTGGTTAACGGGCCTCAGAAAGAGGATAGTGTCACACAACATGCCAAAACTCCTGGTTATGTACCACACTACACCACACGTTTACAGAGAAGCGTGCTTGACCATGTATCTCTATAATAGAATGTGTATTTTCGTCGCATCACCTATGTGAGGTACCTTCACGAGTGAAAGATGCTTCATCAGTACACTCAATTAATTGGATTCTTCTACGGTTTGTTAGTACCCAGTGACGAAATCTCCAACTATATACGGTCACTTCCTTGTCGGAGGTGCTGAGTTCCCTGTAAATAATAAGCACTGAGGCCGTTCGTATGAAACGTCCACGACATTTTTATATTCTGAACAACGATACTTCTGGTAATTTTGCATTTGTTTGAGGACTACGTTCTGTAAAATCATAATGAGTTCTTCTTCATCCACACTCTGTTCATTTAGTATTTAGTAAGTTAGTTAGTTACATTTACATGGACTGTTTTGCACGATAGATCGTAATGATGTGGAATAAATCATTTTACATTCATATAAAAATTAATTTGTGGATATGGTTGCATATTGAACATTCCTAAGTTCTTTTATCTCTTTATTTTTTACAGAGCGATAACAAGATGTAGAGATATTATTTCATAGTACTTATACGGAATGGAAGGAGTTGTCGAGGAGAAACTTTCTCAATTTGATTTACTTTGTTGTGTGTCAGACGTTTTATATCACTGAGTAAATGATTAAAACTTTTGTTGTAGCGTTGTGCCCCCTCTTCTGTGCCCAAGTCCACATTAATGTGGAGTAATAAATGTCATTTTTCAGGCTGGTATTTTAATTTTACATACCACATTGTTCCATTGGAACTGTAGTGGATTATTTACAACAAACTTCATGGGGTAATCAATAAAGTGTGAAGCACTAGTCAGAACGCACAGCTCCTTAAACAGATGTCCACAAGATGATCGTGCGTGAGCTCCACATGCTGTTCTTGCAGCTCGTTTCTGCGCAATGAAGACTTTCTTTCGTAAAGGTGGGTTCCCCAGAATATTATTCCATACGGTTATTGAACGAAAATAGGCAATATATGTCACCTTTCCGAATTGTCTCTCCCCAAGATTTGCAATGATTCTAAGCGCAAATATGGCTCAACTAAGTTGTTTTAGGAGTTCCCAAATGTGTTTTCTTTCTCAATTTAATCGATGTGGAATTTAGAAGTTTGCACCCTATTTATTATTTTCTCTCAATTTATTACTCTTATCATCGATGTAGAACCTCTAGAATAGCATAACTGAACATGATGCATCTTATTAAAATTTTTTTTTAAACATGTCTTCAGTCTCTATAAGTACGCTTGGATTGATTACAGTCCTGTTGTCATCTGCAAAAAAGAAGTAATTCGGCTTGTTATATACCAGATGTATGGTCGTTTGCATATATGAGGGCAGTAGTGGACATAGGATTATACCTTGAGGAACCCGATATGTGTTTTCTCCGCAGTCAGCATTATGTACCTAGACTAGAATGGTTGAATTATTCACAACTTCCTGCATTTTTTTGGTTAGATGTGACATTATCTACTGGTTGCCTATACCATCAATCCCATAAAAAGTCAATATATCTAGGAGAGTCACACAGGCAAATGCCTTAGAGAGGTAGCGGAAAATTACGACAGGTGCTATTGTACAAGCTGTTGTTGTTGTTGTGGTCCTGAGTCCTGAGACAGGTTTGATGCAGCTCTCCATGCCACTCTATCCTGTGCAAGCTGCTTCATCTCCCAGTAACTACTGCAACCTAAATCCTTCTGAATCTGCTCAGTGTATTCATCTCTTGGTCTCCCTCTACTATTTTTACCCTCCACGCTACCCTCCAATACTAAATTGGTGATCCCTTTATGCCTCAGAACATGTCCTACCGACCGATCCCTTCTAGTAGTCAAGTTGTGCCACAAATTTCTCTTCTCCCCAATCATATTCAATACCTCCTCATTAGTTATGTGATCTACCCATCTAATCTGCAGCATTCTTCTGTAGCACCACATTTCAAAAGCTTCTATTCTCTTCTCGTCCAAACTATTTATCGTCCATGTTTCACTTCCATACATGGCTACACTCCATACAAATACTTTCAGAAACTACTTCCTGACATTTAAATCTATACTTGATGTTAACAAATTTCTCTTTATCCTCTCTACTTCGACCATCATCAGTTATTTTGCTCCCCAAATAGCAAAACTCCTTTACTACTTTAAGTGTCTCATTTCCTAACCTAATTCCCTCAGCATCACCCGATTTGATTCGACTACATTTCATTATCCGCGTTTTACTTTTGTTGATGTTCATCTTATATCCCCCTTTCAAGACAGTATCCATTCCGTTCAACTGCTCTTCCAAGTCCTTTGCTGTCTCTGATAGAATTACAATGTCATCGGCATACCTCAAAGTTTTTATTTCTACTCCATGGATTTTAATACCTACTCCGAATTTTTCTTTTGTTTCCTTCACGGCTTGCTCAATATACAGATTAAATAACATCGGGGAGAGGCTACAACCCTGTCTCACTCCCTTCCCAATCACTGCTTCGCTTTCATGTCCCTCGACTCTTATAACTGCCATCTGGTTTCTGTAAAAGTTGTAAATAGCCTTTCGCTCCCTGTATTTTGCCCCTGCCACCTTCAGAATTTGAAAGAGAGTATTCCAGTCAACATTGTCAAAAGCTTTCTTTATGTCTACAAATGCTAGAAACGTATGTTTGCTTTTCCTTAATCTAGCTTCGAAGGGAAGTCGTAGGATCAATATGGCCTCACGTGTTTCTATATTTCTACGGAATCCAAACTGATCTTCCCCGAGGTCGGCTTCTACTGGTTTTTCCATTCGTCCGTAAAGATTTCGTGTTAGTATTTTGCAGCCGTGACTAATTAAACTGATATTTCGGTAATGTTCACATTTGTCAACACCTGCTTTCTTTGGGATTGGAATTATTATATTCATCTTGAAGTCTGAGGGTATTTCGCCTGTCTCATACATCTTGCTCACCAGATGGTAGAGTTTTGTCAGGACTGGCTCTCCCAAGGCTGTCAGTAGTTCTAATGGAATGTTGTCTACTCCTGGGGTCTTGTTTCGCCTCAGGTCTCTCAGTGCTCTGTCAAACTCTTCACACAGTATCATATCTCCCATTTCATCTTCATCTACATCCTCTTCCATTTCCATAATATTGTCCTCAAGTACATCGCCCTTGTATAGACCCTCTATATACTCCCTCCACTTTTCCTAAATCGTTTCAGGCAAATGCCGGGATGGTTCCTTTGAAAGGGCACGGCCGATTTCCTTCCTAATCCTTCCTTAACCCGAGCTTGCGCTCCGTCTCTAATGACCTCGTTGTCGACGGGACGTTAAACACTAAACACCACCACCACCACTCCCTCCACCTTTCTGCTTTCCCTTCTTTGCTTAGAACTGGGTTTCCATCTGAGTTCTTGATATTCATACTAGTGGTTCTCTTATCTCCAAAGGTCTCTTTAATTTTCCTGTAGACAGTATCTATCTTACCCCTTGTGAGACGAGCCTCTACATCCTTACATTTGTCCTCTAGCCATCCCTGCTTAGCCATTTTGCACTTCCTATCGATCTCATTTTTGAGACGTTTGTATTCCTTTTTGCCTGCTTCATTTTCCGAATTTTTATATTTTCTCCTTTCATCAATTAAGTTCAACATTTTTTCTCTTACCCAAGGATTTCTACTAGCCCTTGTCGTTTTACCTACTTTATCCTCTGCTGCGTACACTACTTCATCCCCCAAAGCTACCCATTCTTCTTCTACTATATTTCTTTCCCCCATTCCTGTCAATTTTCACTTATGCTCTTCTTGAAACTCTGTACAACCTCTGGTTCTTTCGGTTTATCCAGGTCCCATCTCCTTAAATTCCCGCCTTTTTGCAGTTTCTTCAGTTTTAATCTACAGTTCATAACCAATAGATTGTGGTCAGAGTCCACATCTGCCCCTGGAAACGTCTTACAATTTAAAACCTGGTTCCAAAATCTCTGTCTTACCATTATATAATCTATCTGAAACCTGTCAGTATCTCCAGGCCTCTTCCATGTATACAACCTTCTTTTATGATCTTGAACCAAGTGTTAGCTCTCATTAAGTTGTGCTCTGTGCAAAATTCTACCAGACGGCTTCCTCTTTCATTTCTTCCCCCCAATCCATATTCACCTACTACGTTTCCTTCTCTTCCTTTTCCTACTACCGATTTCCAGTCGCCCATGACTATTAAATTTTCGTCTCCCTTCACTATCTGAATAATTTCTTTTATTTCATCATACATTTCTTCAATTTCTTTGTCATCTGCAGAGCTAGTTGGCATATAAACTTGTACTACTGTGGTAGGCGTGGGCTTCGTGTCTATCTTGGCCACAATAATGCGTTCACTATACCGTTTGTAGTAGCTTACCCACACTCTTATTTTTTTATTCATTATTAAACCTACTCCTGCATTACGCCGTTTTGATTTTGTATTTGTAACCCTGTATTCGCCTGACCAAAGGTCTTGTTCCTCCTGCCACCGAACTTCACTAATTCCCACTATATCTAACTTTAACCTATCCATTTCCCTTTTTAAATTTTCTAACCTACCTGCCCGATTAAGGGATCTGACATTCCACGCTCCGATCCGTAGAACGCTAGTTTTCTTTCTCCTGATAACGACGTACTCCTGAGTAGTCCCCGCCCGGAGATCCGAATGGGGGACTATTTTATCTCCGGAATATTTTACCCAAGAGGACGCCATCATCATTTAACCACACAGTAAAGCAGTATGCCCTCGGGAAAAATTACGGCTGTTGTTTCCCCTTGCTTTCAGCCGTTCGCAGTACCAGCACAGCAAGGCCGTTTTGTTTAGTGTTACAAGGCCAGATCAGTCAATCATCCAGAATGTTGCCCCTGCAACTACTGAAAAGGCTGCTGCCCCTCTTCAGGAACCACACGTTCGTCTGGCCTCTCAACAGATACCCCTCCATTGTGGTTGCACCTACGGTACGGCTATCTGTATCGCCGAGGCACGCAAGCCTCCCCACCAACGGCAAGGTCCATGGCTCTTGGGGGGGGGGGGAATTGTACAAGCTAATGCTTGTAAAATCTGGTGAGTCATTCTCAGTAGAGCAACCCTTCTCAAACCCAGACTGTGATTGGATAAGGAAACTATTCTAGCTAAAGTGAGATACTACCCTTGAATACATCTGCCTCTCAGAATTCTTGGAGAAAGATATCAGCTATGAAACAGATCGGTAGGTATTGACATATCTCTCATCACCTTTCGTAAAGAGTTGTTTAACAATGGCATAGTTCAGTGTCTCTGGAAAAATGCACCGAGTCAGTGATGCGTTACATATTTCAAATAAAATTCGTCTCATAACTTGGGAACAAGTTTTTAGATCAATAGTGATGTTGTCTTGTTCCGTGCGTGGCTGTCTGTCTCCCGTTTCACTATATTCCATATAGCCTTAAGTCTATTGTCGTGAGTGCTGATTTCTGACATTATGTACATATTCCTCGACTTTTTAGTAACCTTTCTTAGTAATTTTGAGTCGTTTTTGTAGTGTGCAACTACTGCAGGAATCCTACTTGTTCTTGCCATAAGATACATTTCCCTTTTCCTTTCACAATACATGTTAGTTCTTCTAGTGATCCACGTTTCTTACATGGCTGTTTAGTGACCTTTCTGATTAGCTTTTGTGGGAAGCTACTTTCAAATAATGATATTAATATATCATTGAATAGATTAAATATTATCTTAGCATTTGGTTCATCATAAATTACATCCCATGTCATCTCCTGTAAACCATGTTAAAATCATTTGCCTGGAGTCATTACCCATTATAACGGATTTCCACTGAGGAGAATTCATACTGTCTGGCACTATATCCATACTGTAAGGCATATTCAAACAATATGTGACTACTGGACACTGTAACAATCTCAAGCAGTTTAGTGAAACACGAATGAACATTCTTCATTCTGGTACTCTGAGGTAAGGACTGCTTTACAAAACCCGTACACTGATCACATACCAGCATACCAGCTTTTGCAAACGCCTATGACACATTTACTCGAGACAGCAGAATTGACCAATAACACAGATTCACAATCATGCTCGAAAAATTCAGTTAAGTAAACGAAAACACTTCACAACTTTATCTTCAAAACATAACACATAGTCGATAAATAAACCCATACCTACTGCATTACCAAAACGAGAACTGACAACCTTGGTAACCAGCTGTATTTCCGCAACTAACTACAAACGGGCATATGCCGTAATAGTCTATACTACCACCGCCTAGAACTCACTGCACGACTAAAAAAGTGAAGCACTCATGATACAGTGTCAGATGTAATGTAACCTCGTAGACGTATACAACATCGGCGGATAGATAAAATGAGCGCAGAAGTTCATTAGATTTGTTTGCATAGAACGTTAAGGTATATGAAGGGAGTGAACAGCGTTTTATGTTGGGCTACACACGTGAGACAGCGGTATCAAGCCCTGCTAGTTTGAAAAGAGCGTCATTCTAGGATTGCATGTCTCTACACGGAGGACTCAAGCAATACACAGATTTGTAGGACATTGAGATATGACAGTGGCTCGGTATCTGACGTCCTGAGAAAGTGAAGCCAAGTGTACTCCTCGTCATGGTTGCTGTCCCACAACGTACGACCTCCGTAAGAGAGGTTCGCCATATTGCGCACCATGCACATCGTAGTTCCTCCACATTCGTGTCTACCATCCGAAAACAAGTAACGGACTCTCGCAAGAGTCAGTGTCACGCGGCACTATCGGTCGGACAATAGCAACAGCCAGCTATGGAATTACTCCGAAGCACAGGATGCCAACAACCGCACAACACAAACGGCTGTGATTGGACTGGTACCGTGAACGGAAAGCGTGGACTGCTGCTGAACGGCGTCGCATTGGGTTCAGCAATTAATCCCGGTGAACCGTCATTGACGAATATCGCTGCGACCTGACGAGAGGTCCACATCATCCAATATTTAGAGAACTACAACGGGGCTGTTAACGAAGGTACGAGCATATGGAATACGTTCAAAGATATATGAGTGGCTCGAAGACTTCTTAAATAATACACTCCTGGAAATGGAAAAAAGAACACATTGACACCGGTGTGTCAGACCCACCATACGTGCTCCGGACACTGCGACAGGGCTGTACAAGCAATGATCACACGCACGGCACAGCGGACACACCAGGAACCGCGGTGTTGGCCGTCGAATGGCTCTAGCTGCGCAGCATTTGTGCACCGCCGCCGTCAGTGTCAGCCAGTTTGCCGTGGCATACGGAGCTCCATCGCAGTCTTTAACACTGGTAGCATGCCGCGACAGCGTGGACGTGAACCGTATGTGCAGTTGACGGACTTTGAGCGAGGGCGTATAGTGGGCATGCGGGAGGCCGGGTGGACGTACCGCCGAATTGCTCAACACGTGGGGCGTGAGGTCTCCACAGTATATCGATGTTGTCGCCAGTGGTCGGCGGAAGGTGCACGTGCCCGTCGACCTGGGACCGGACCGCAGCGACGCACGGATGCACGCCAAGACCGTAGGGTCCTACCCAGTGCCGTAGGGGACCGCACCGCCACTTCCCAGCAAATTAGGGACACTGTTGCTCCTGGGGTATCGGCGAGGACCATTCGCAACCGTCTCCATGAAGCTGGGCTACGGTCCCGCACACCGTTAGGCCGTCTTCCGCTCACGCCCCAACATCGTGCAGACCGCCTCCAGTGGTGTCGCGCCAGGCGTGAATGGAGGGACGAATGGAGACGTGTCGTCTTCAGCGATGAGAGTCGCTTCTGCCTTGGTGCCAATGATGGTCGTATGCGTGTTTGGCGCCGTGCAGGTGAGCGCCACAATCAGGACTGCATACGACCGAGGCACACAGGGCCAACACCCGGCATCATGGTGTGGGGAGCGATCTCCTACACTGGCCGTACACCACTGGTGATCGTCGAGGGGACACTGAATAGTGCACGGTACATCCAAACCGTCATCGAACCCATCGTTCTACCATTCCTAGACCGGCAAGGGAACTTGCTGTTCCAACAGGACAATGCACGTCCGCATGTATCCCGTGCCACCCAACGTGCTCTAGAAGGTGTAAGTCAACTACCCCGGCCAGCAAGATCTCCGGATCCGTCCCCCATTGAGCATGTTTGGGACTGGATGAAGCGTCGTCTCACGCGGTCTGCACGTCCAGCACGAACGCTGGTCCAACTGAGGCGCCAGGTGGAAATGGCATGGCAAGCCGTTCCACAGGACTACATCCAGCATCTCTACGATCGTCTCCATGGAGAATAGCAGCCTGCATTGCTGCGAAAGGTGGATATACACTGTACTAGTGCCGACATTGTGCATGTTCTGTTGCCTGTGTCTATGTGCCTGTGGTTCTGTCAGTGTGATCATGTGATGTATCAGACCACAGGAATGTGTCAATAAAGTTTCCCCTTCTTGGGACAATGAATTCACGGTGTTCTTATTTCAATTTCCAGGAGTGTATAATCCAGCACGCTGACCTCGACAGCGAATGTTCATCAGACACAAGGGAATCGTCAGGAGTACCCCAGGGAAGTGTGACAGAACCGGTGTTGTTCCCTGTATACATAAATGATTTGGCGGACAGGGTGAGCAGAAATCTGCGGCTGTTTGCTGATGATGCCATGATGTACGGTAAGGTGTCGAAGTTGAGTGACCGTAGGAAAATACAAGCCGACTTAGATAAAATTTCCAGTTGGTGTTATGAATGGCAGCTAGCCCTAAATGTGGAAAAATGTAAGTTAACGCGGAGGAATAGGAAGATCAAACCTGTAATATTGGGATACAGTGTTACTAGTGATCGCACTTCACGCAGTCAAGTCGCTTAAATGTCTGGGCCTAACGCTGCAAAGCGATATGCGGCGGAACGAGCGTGTGAGAACTATGGTAGGAAGGTCGAATTGTCGACTTCAGTTTATTGCGGGAATTTTTCGAAAGAGTGATACCTTGTAGAGGGGACCACATATACGACGCTGGTGCGACCTATTGTTGAGTACTGTTCTAGTGTTTGGGATCCATACCAGGTCGCACTGAAGGAAGACATCGAAGCAATTCAGAGGCGGGATGCTAGATTAGTTACCGGTACGTTCGAACAATACGTAAGCGTTATGTAGATTCTTCGGGAACTCAAATGGGAAATTCAGAACGGAATGTTACGTTCCTTTCGAGAAACACTATTGAGAAAATTTAGAGAACCGCCATTCGAAGCTGATTACCGAACAAGTCTACTAGCCCCGACTTACTTTGCGCATAATGACAGCGAAAATATGATAAATTGGGGCTTATACGGAGTCATACAGATAGTCGTTTTTCCTCGAGTGGAAGAGGAAAGGAAATGACAAGTAGTGGTATAGGGTACCCTCCACCTCGCACCGTACGGTGGCTTGCGGACTATCTATGTAGATGTAGATGTAGTTGTCTGCTAGTGGGGAGACGATGATCAGCTAGGCAGTACCGCTCGGCGGAACGCGTGCTAATCGGCTGAGGGCCAATCAGCAGCATGTTGGCGCTCGTGTAGGCAGGTGGGGCGGTCAGAGCCGGAGAACAGGGCGGCGCAGTCGCGTGTCGCGTGCTATAGCCGGGAGCTGGGTGTCTGCCCCGGCGTGGCGCGGTGTGGATGGCCCGTCCTCCTCATGCAATATGCAGCAGCCCGCCGTGGGCGCCGAACACGTGTCAGGGCGGCGGCTGCCCGCCGGCGACGGCGACGGCGACGCCGACGCCGCTGCCGGGGCTTCTCAATCCGGCACCGCTGCAGCAGCGGGAGGTCGAACCTCGCGGGCCCGCTGAGTGCCCCGCCCGGTCGCGGCTCAGCCCAGATTTGCCACAAATGGCTTTTTCATCCCCGATATCAAGACGTGTGTGTTTTTGTCGTCGACCTATGTTAGCCAGGGCGCCAACAACCCAGACACACGGCGAATATCTGCTCATTTTGGATGACATCGTAGCCGAACATGTAATAAAAATGAACGCTTGCTATCGACATAGCGACTAAAAACGTATGTTACTGGTAACTAAACTGTTTACTGTACCTGTGCAAGAGGATTTAACGTTGCTGGCAAGGTACTAAGTGAATTGGTATGAAAAAAATTGCATGAGCTACTGCTGTCCTTTTGCAAGTAACTGTTGAAAAATAGCAGACTGGGAAAGGTAAGAGATAAAATTACGATACGGCAAAGTTAATGTTTTTTTTTTTTAAATCATCAATCTTCTATCTGGATGGACATGTTCGATAAGTCTTGCAACACCTGTATGAATCAGCCAGAACATTATGACCACCAATCTACTATAGACATAAACAAAGCCAGGCGATAACAGCATCACCTGGCGAGGAATGACTGCCAGTCAGACATACGCTTGGCGCGACGCGCTGTTACATGTAGTATCAGAGAGAGTACTGGGCGTGTGTAAAATGGGGATGGAGCGCCATCTATCTGAGTTTGACCGAGAGCGGATTGTGATGGCCCAGAGGCTCGGCTCGAGCATTTCGGAAACTGCACGTCTTGCCGGGTATTTGGGATGTTTGTTGTGTCTGTCTTCAATTCGTGGCGAAACCAAGGTGAAACCATATTTAGGGGATGTCAGGTTGGGCAACCACCCTCATTACAGATGTCAGACGTCGTAGGCTGGGCAGACTGGTAAAACAGGACAGGCACCGAAGGGTGATGGAACTAACATCAGATATTAATGCCGGGTGGAGTACAAGTACACCTGAACACACAGAGAACCGAACACTCCTAACGATGGGCCACCGCAGTCGAGGAGCCATGAATGTGGAAACCACGATATCGGCATGTACGACTGAAATGAGTACGTGACCATCGGCACTGGACGTTGGCGCAGTGACAGAGCGTTACATGGTTTGATGAATGCCAATACCTTCTTCACCATGCCAATAGGAGGGCGCGAATTCGCCGTCTTTCAGGGGAACAGTTCCTTGACAGCTGTACTGCAAGACAGAGACTAGCTGGTGGCGACCCTGTTATGCTCTGGGGAACATTCACGTGGAGATTGAATTATATTATTTTTTCGTTCCATAGATCCATGCTGAGGAGATCCTCGTGGATGTGGAACATGTCAATTTTTTTATACTGAAGTAACAGTACTAATAGTATGAGTGTATATAATACATCATTTTTAAGCTGAAATAACAATACTAATAGTATGAGAATATGCAATACATCATTTGTTTCTATTAAAAAGTTCGTCAGTGGAGTAGAAGGAGTTGGCCACTAGTAAGTCTTTCAGGCTAGTTTTAAACTGATCTTTATTTGTAACTAAATTTTTTATGTCTGCTGGCAAATTATTGAAGACGACTGTTCCTGAGTAGTGGACCCTTTTTGAACTATAGTAAGTGCTTTTAAGTCCTTGTGCACATCGTTTTTGTTCCTGGTATTGTATGTATGAACTGAGATGTTTGCTGTAAAAAGAGATATATTATTTAGGACAAATTTCTTTAAGGAGTAAGTATACTGAGAGGCAGCAGTTAGTATACCCAGTTCTTTGAAGAGGTTTCTACAGGACGTCCGTGAATTTACTCCACAAATAATATATGTTACACGCTTTTGGACTCTGAAAACTTTTGTTTGACTTGAACAATTGCCCAAAATATTATACCACAAGACATTATGGAATGAAAGTAGGCAAGGTATGCAAGCTTTTTCATTTTTATATCACCTATGTCTGCTAACACTCGAATTGCGAAAACAGATTTGTTAGGGTGTTTCTGCAGTTCTGTGGTGTGCTCCTCCCAACTGAATTTATTATCAAGTTGTAATCCCAGGAATTTAAGACTGTCAACCTTTTCTATCTGCTCTTCTTCATACTGTATGCATATGCTGGGTGGAAACCTCCTACAGGTTCTGAATTGCATATAGTGAGTCTTTTCAATTTTAATGTCAGTGAGTTGGCTTTAAACCATTTATTAATATCCATGAAAATACCATTAGCAGATATTTCTAGAACTACACTTGATATACTGTTTATTGCAATACTTGTGTCATCTGCAAACAAAACTAACTCCGCTTCTGGCAGTGTAACTGATGAGAGATCATTAATGTACACAAGAAAATGCAATGGACCTAAGATGGATCCTTGTGGGACACCACATGTAATTTCTTCCCATTCTGATGATGACATAATTTACTAGTCCCTTGCACTGACACCCTTTGTTTCCTGTTAGCGAGGTATGACTTCAACCATTTTGCAGCACTGACAGTGACACCATAGAATTCTAATTTATTTAAAAGGATGTTGCGGTTCACACGATCAAATGCCTTTGACAAATCACAGAAAATACCTGCTGCTTGTAATTTGTTATTTAATGAATTAATTACAGTTTCACTGTAGGTCTAAATAGCCTTCTCGATATCATAACCCTTTAGAAATCCAAACTGTGTTCTTGATAAAATGTTATTTGTGGTCAGATGGTTGAGAAGCTGCCTGTACATTACTTTTTCTAAAAATTTCGATAATGCTGGCAAAAGTGAAATCAGTCTGTAGTTTGATAGTATCTCTTTATTCCATTTCTTGAATAGAGGCTTAACATCTGCATGTTTTAGCCAGTCAGGAAATGTCTCAGTTATAATTGACTGGTTACACAAGTAACTTAGAATGGTACTAACATTACAAGAACATGCCTTAATTAACTTTGTTGATATTTCATCATAACCACTAGAATGCTTTGTTTTTAAAGATTTTGTTATGGAAATTATTTCATCTGGTGAAGTGAGTGACATATTCATGTAGCTGGAGGTATTTGTAAAGGCTAGTTTCAGATATTCAAGGGCATTATTTACTGATCCTGACAATCCCATTCTATCAGTAGCAGATATAAAGTACTAGTTTAATAGATTTGCCACACTATGCCCATCGGTTACTAATGTGTCATCTACCCTTCATGCTATTTGCTCTTGTTCCTTTCTGGTTCTACCAGTCTTCTCTTTCATTATAGCCCATATTGTTTTCACTTTGTTCCCTGACATTGCTCTCTTCTTCTCATAGTGCAGTTGTTTAGAACTCTGAATTAGTTTTTTTTTAATAATTTACAGTACTCCTTGTATTTAACTAAATCATCAGCATTGGAGCTATTCTTGGTCGACAGATACATTTTCATTTTTGTCTTACAGGAAATCTTTATTCCTTGTGTAATCCATGGTTTTATTATAGACTTCTGTTTAATTTGAGTTACTTTTAGAGGAAAACAGTTTTCAATCATGGTACTGAGATTGTTGATGAATGTGTAATATTTTTCATTCATGTCATGAGAACTATAAACATCTTTCTAGTTCATATCTTTGAGCAGTTTTCTAAAACACTCAATTTTTGTTGATTGACTACTCTCCTGTACTCAGATTCAGCAGTCTTGATAATCTGCTTAGAATTTACATCTAAAACAAGGAGCTGCATGTCATGATCTGATACTAAATTTATTAC
The DNA here is from genome assembly GCF_021461385.2 of Schistocerca piceifrons. Classification (NCBI taxonomy): domain Eukaryota; kingdom Metazoa; phylum Arthropoda; class Insecta; order Orthoptera; family Acrididae; genus Schistocerca; species Schistocerca piceifrons. Next base: position 240,115,185 of record NC_060144.1, on the reverse strand, counting down.
AGGCTTTATGATATGATTTTGTTCCTTTGATTTGTCTATAAAAATGTTATAAATGGCGGTCCTTGAGGATCTAGCGATCCGGGTTGGAAAGTTTACAGTGTGAGTTAGATTGAAAGACAACATTACTAAGTGCATGTAAATGTTTACTGGAAGATTGCATTAGAAAATCTGTATTAAAGTCGCCAGCAATCAACATTTGTTTATTTTTTCCTCTGAAATATCCCAAAAGAGCTTCTAGATGATTTATGAATAGATGATAATTTTGTTCAGGTGCTTGGTAGATAGTTACTATTATGTAGGATCTGTTTTGGAACTCTACTTCTGTTGCACATGCTTCTAGATGCTGCTCTAAACAGAATTTATTAATGTCAATGTTCTTGAATTTATGGCACATTTTAATAAATGTGGCAACTCTTCCTCCATCTATATCTACTCTGCAGAAGTAGGAAGCTAGCTTAAATCCTGAAATGTCTAACATATCTATACCAGTGGTCACTTGATGTTCAGAGAGGCAGTTTATGTCAATTTTGTTAGATGAATTCATTTCATCAATACAAATGAGTAGTTCATCAACTTTATTTCTGAGTCCCAGAGTGTTCTGTTGTAATAAATATTACTGATACTGCGTACTAATGGGATTATAACTGATCTGGCGAAGATGAACTGACAGTTTCTGATTACTTTCTATTAAACATTGTTTAAATGGAGGCTGTATGCTAAAATCAGACTCCTGTTCATCTGTTTTCTCAAACTGAGTGTGTCTGCCAATCCCTCTTAATACTCGTTTTCTTTCCCCCTTCCCTTTCCTAAAAAAGGCATCCCTCTGACACCTATGACAACTGGTATTTCACCACTTGTACAGGGTCCCCCCTTAAGTTTTCTGCAATCAACCCCGACAGTTTCCCCTTCCCTTTCCTATTGAGGTGAAGGCCATGCCTAGTGTAGTCCCACCTATCGATAGCATCTACAGGAATCAAACCAATATGGGACCCTACATCCGTCCTAAGCAGCCACTCCAACTCCAAGTTCACCCTCCTGTCAGAAGAGTTCAAATGAGGCCGATCATGGCGTCTCAACACAGACACAAATCCTACACTCGTATGCTTCGTTGCTGACGCTATCCTACTCTCTATGTAATATTCAGAGTCTCTGTCAATGCTATTTCACGGACCACCCACTATAACCACGGCATCCTCCTTTGTGAAATCCTTGCATAAAGAGCCTGCATCCTCTGTTACCTCACACAGATCTGCACTAGGCTTGAAAAAGTTTGTGGCCTGGTACTCTGGACCTAGATTTTCCTGCAGTAGTTGGCCAACACCTCTACCATGGGAACTACCTAACAACAGAACTTTCTTTCTCTTTACAAATTTCCCTTCCTTTTTCAAGCACTTGAAAGCTTGTTGTGCCCTTTCTACAGCTTCAGCTACATGCGGCTCATCCGATTCTGACTGAGGCCACAAGTCAAATCTATTTTCAAGATTTATGACAAAGCTGTCCAGTACCACTGGTGAGCCTCATTTATGTGCCCATTTCCCACGCCATTACATGCGCCCCAACGAAAGGAACTACAGCACCCATTACACCACACTCCGGAACTAACGATCCTACCGCATGTCACACACTTCTCACTCATGGTAAAAACAGAAATCGTATAAACTGATTTAAGTACTGACTAAAACGTAAACAGAGGACCCCAGAAACTTTTCAGGCAGATATAAATAAATTGAAGAGTACTGAATAAAAAAACTGGTGATAAGTTTAAGTCACTGTTTACTTACGATACGCGCGCGTGAAATTAAGCCTAAAATCCGTGCTACAGGCGCGAGAAGGAAAATAAACATTTTACCTCGTTTAATCTTCTTTAACACTTCACTAACACTTCCACTAATGTGACAACACTTATATTTATACCAACTGGAAACGTTTACCTATAAGTTTAATTCACTGCTTACTTGCGATTTGCGCGTGAAATTTTGCCTAGGATTTGTGCTACAGGCGAGACAAGAAAAATAAGCTTCTCACCTCGTTTAATCTTATTTTATTCTTCACTAACACTCCACTAATTTAACAACACTTAGATTATGTTTATAACAACTGCAAACGTTTCAAAACTGCTTAATAACAACGCTTTTTATAATTATTTATTGCAGCTAATACTCGAAGATTCCGCGTCGGTGCAGTGTTGCCAACTTCATGGATATCCATGGGTCCAGTGGCGTTAGTGCACGGCATCATGACGGCGAAGGTTTATCATAAACTAGTTGCAGACCACGAACACTCCTTCATGATGATAATGTTTCCGGAAGGCAGTGGCATTTTACACCTATGTAACGCGCCATCACAAGGTCAGAAGTGTGATGGATCAGTTCGAGGAAACATGGAAATGAGCATGTGGCGTCATTGGCAGGCAGGCCCCTTGCGGTGCATGTCCGGCCATCTTAGTGCTGCTCTTATTACATTCGACGCCACATTGGGCTACCTGCACGCCGGATGGCGATGAAATGAAGAAGACAACACAACACCCAGGAAAGAGGGCGAGAATGCGAAAGTGCCGTATTTAGTTTGCAATGTAGTCGCACTGCATACGAATTGATTTCATATTCATCAATAACGTAGATCACAAACGAAACAAACTTACCATGTCCAATAATAATTTTTTGCACGCTGAAAAAATAATGCAGTTTTTATCCGGTACAAACTGTTGGCATACTGACATGCAGACAATTTTCCAGATTTTTGCACTCTTGTTGCCAAGTAATGGTGTCTTACTTCAATTCATGATATAAAACATCTTCTCATACGTACAGTGAGTTCAGAAATTCCCATTGCAAACTTCCAGGACGTGTATATGGGAGTGAATAGATAACATTTCGATAGGAACCCATGTTGAGAAAAGTACCGTTTCCATTGTACGGCGGTTTCAGTTCAGGTGTGTAACATGTCGCTGTATGCCGAGGGAAAGAAGAAAGTGTTAGATTTGCTTGTCCACGTAAGCAATAGGGAGGGTGACGTGTATTACGTCAAATAGCCACCTGATGTTGGATCGAATGCAAAGTGTAACATACGAGACTCCTCTAGAAACAGAGGAAGGTCTGATGGCACGACTTACGGCCGCTGCACTAGAAATTACAGAGGCACCAGGTGGGATGAAAAGTGTTTAGCAGAACGTGGTTCGAAGGTACAACGTCTGTAGCAATATTTGTGGTCGCCACATCGGGCCGCTGTTGTAATGCATCAGTACTACTCTGTACATACAGTATGCTGGGTTCTTCTTGTCTTGGAATAATGTGAAGTTTAAGTAACCATCAAAACAATTTTACGTAAGTGATAAACATATGTTTAGTTGTGTTTCCTTTCGAAATATTATCTAATAACTGTAGCGTGTAGTTCCTGAAGTGCAAGAGTTAAAGATCTGAATTGAAACCGTCGTTGAACGAAAACGATACGGTTCCGGACTTGGGTTTCAGTTCAAAATATGATGTTCTCACTAACTTCTACAGCTTCTAGAACTCGGTAACGGGAGTTTCCCAACACACTGTACGTTAATTGAAATGTTGTAAACTTTTTGCAAACTTATATGGAGATGTGGAAATTCTACCTGAAGAAAACAGTGTAGGGATTCAACAGAGTTGTAGCGTAAAAAGATTTGTGTTTGAGACTATAGGTACTCTGGAGATCAAACAGTTCCATCTGCACATGCGCAGCTGCACCCTGAAGTGAAATGGAAAACGCTAACGAGAACACCTCAAAGCAGAAGTAAGATTGGCAGTATCCTCAAAACGTTTAGAAAACTACGCTTGTAGTTCTCTCAAGGCTACACTGAATTTTTCAAAACCAGTGTTTTCTTTAATGTCATTGAGCTTAAGGAAGAGAAACGTGTTTGTCAGAATTTATTCTTTCTACAATGCGATTTTTTTAAATGCATCCCCATCGAATGAAATTGTTTCCCACGTTGCAGTATCGTACTAAGGGCAGGGTACAGTAAAATCCATTTAAAACACGAGGTGTGCAATCTATTCCGTATGTTCTAATTTTCCCTTTCTTAAATTTGACAGTAGCGGGTTTTAAACCGAAAAGCCGTTACAGGCATTACCCTTGACATAATCAACATTCTTCATAGTGAAATACAAAGTCTCTATATTCTTCGTTCATTTCCACTGATAACTATTCCAACTGACAATGGAATAATGGATGCGACTTCAGAAATTTTACTATTTGTTCCATCTATTACTTCATGTGCTCTATGCCAGTAAATTTAGCACAAATTTGTAATATTTCGCTTGTTCATTATCAAGCAAAGATTTAAATTGTTTCTGAATGATATTCGGATGCTATTTCATAACAAATTCACGGTTCCCATCGATTATGCGACTACGTAATAGATACTGAAAACTCTCATTCCTCTCCTCTGCTACTCTCATTCATTAAGCAAAGAATTGGTAGGCAGTATGCTGCCTGATATTTTAGCAAAAAAAAAAGTATGTAAATTCCTAAGGGTCCAAACTGCTGAGATCATCGGCCCCTAAACTTCACACTACTTAAAGTAACTTAAACTAACTTATGCTAAGAACAACACACACACCATGCCCGAAGCAGGACTCGAAACTCTGGCGGGAGGGGCCGCGCAATCCATGACATGGCGCCTCAAACCACGCGGCCACTCAGCGCGGCTATTTTAGTATATAAGATTATTTTGCCTAATTTACCTTCATCAGTATGTCTGCAAACAATCATATTTTTTATAATTTACATAATATATAATTTACAAAGATTTATTTTTGAATTTGGTGTTGCACTCACGTCCTGACGTTGTAGATGGATAAATGTCAATTTCAAACTTTTATTGCTGTCTGAAGTAGTTAGATGTCACATTTTGTTAAAGGACTCTGACTTCCGATATCGAGACTGCTTCATTTTGTGCAAACAGTCAGTGGACCTTTGAATGCCTTGGTACCACTAACAAATAGCGATGGGCAATCAGCGCTGACGTCGCGACTCTGCCGGAAATAGAAGGTCCGACAGGCGTGAGGTTTGTCGAGCTGTGGCTGGCCACGACCGACAGATTTCTGCATACAAATTAGTGTCATCCTGGAAACTAGTTTCCTGTAGAACTATCTATTCAGTTTGGATTGCGTTCGAAGTACGTATAAGATATCTCAGCTTAGTGGTTTTCAATATAGTGTTGACCTTGATTGCAATTAAACCGTATTTTCGAGAATCTCCTATATGCTCCGCATGGTGTTCCCGATTCCCAGAATCCGATGGTCGGTAGATATCCAATTATCTGAGTCTGGGCCTGGGGCATCCATACCATCCCATACCTCATCACGCTGTTAGTTGCAGTTACACAAGAAGAGAGTTCAGGTATTTAAGGTAACCCGCGAGCAATAGAGGTGGCTTCTGTTCTACGGTGGATGCAAAATGACTGACAAAGACGCTCGCGATGATGATAATGCTGACGTGTCTATCAATATAGATGAGAGATGAGAGCTACCAAAATACCAGAGAAACTCTGGTGTGGTGCAAGGAACTCCGCATCTGGCAACCTCTAGCAGCTTACGCTTAGGTTTACAGATCCCACCAGTTATCTACTCTGTCGAAAGCGCTAGATTGCTTCCTGAACTACAGTTATGAGGAGAATTAAAAAGTGTGGAACGTTTAAAATTTTGTTTTGCATTCGATGGAGCATGTGCTAAATGCGGCATATCCAGAGCTCAGATTTGAATTCAGTAAGAACAACGAAAAGTGTACAAGGTACTGAGATAAGCTTGATAAAATTGCAAATCCATACAATTTTTGTATTACAAGCAGTTAAGAGAGAAAACTACTATGTGAATTTATTTTGGTTGTATATAAATAATTAACAGATCTCTTTTAATGTTTCTGGGGCTTTACACTAAAGGGGTCTACACCAACCGACAGTAGAAACCAGAAATCAGGAATTCTGAGCGTTTAGTAATGTAATACCAGATTTTGTTGTACAAAATGTGGTGTATCCAGGATAGAATTTATATTTATTTTCAAAATTTACATGTTACAAATGTAAGGTGTATTCAAAGGTTCATGTGCGCATTGTTTTCGCCACACGCACGTGAGATCCATTGTCATGCACCGATGTGAGCTTATTTTCATGAACCTGTACGATTAAATCAATAATTCGGAAAACTGTATGCGGTTCTGTAATCATATTGGGCACAACACAGCAACAGTGGGCTATCATGTGTCGAGTATTAATTATAAAACGATATTCGATTATTCCACTAGGAGGTAATAATTTCATGGCTCTAGGAGCCTGGGAATTAGCACAGTACTTTTACAAGTACATTTACAAATGCACATTGGCCAAACGGGCCGGAGCTTTACTATACGACACAAAGAACATACATCAGGTACCGCACGAACAAAATCAGTCTTCGGTCATCACATAACTCTTAATAAGCATGCCGAAAGGACGGTACAACAGAATTTGCAAGCCCTTCATTACACTAACATGGGCTTATTATTACATATTTTGGAGGAGGTCGAGATATATGCTCATTATAGAGATGAGCCGTCAGTGCTTCTCAGTGAACAGTTGGATTTTCGTGAAAAACATTTTTATGATCTCTTTGACGAAATTCTGTGAACACGTATGTACTCTTTTGTTCCGAAAGTCATAGGACCCAGTTTTATCCATGGCAGAAATATATCATAGAACAATAGATAAATAATTATATCACAGTCTTAAACTTCCAACTAGAAATATTACTAAATATAGCTCCATTTTTAATAAATCAGTTTCATGACATTTAAAAAAAATTATGTAATATCATACCACTCTGCAGCTGATCATTATTACATATAGCTCCAGTGCCAAATAATGTTAATATAAGACAGACAGACTGAATCTAACATAGGGGTACACTTGCAGTCAAGTCACAACTCACATATCGATATTATGCCACAATGCCAAAGACCTTCACAACATCGTTGGCTTTGAAACCATTGTGGTAGTACCACCTTAGCCCATGAAGGGCACACTGAGTATACATCGTCTGCACAGTTATTCTTAAAGCTTTTAATTGATATTTTATACAATATTTCAGTAGTTGCATGGTTGTAAAGAGATATTTTGTACATAACTATTTTTATGTTATTATTGTACTTTGTTTTCTTACGTTTTGACGATTATGTGAACCCGTTTTACACAGATTGGTTGACGTGAGGTACACGGAGAAGACGTAGGCGGAGCATCTTCGTATTTAAGCGTATGCCCGTCGGTTGCTGGTACCAGTTGACATCACAGCTGAGAAGAGTGCTCCGCCTACCATCTTCGAAGGTTGCCATGGGTATAACGACTCTTAATGTATTTTATCATTATAAGCATTTTGTCATATTTTATTTTCAGTCTAGTAAGGTATCTATTTCTTTCTAAATTGAATTACAGGTCTGATGATGGTCGTGCGATAAGACCGAAACCGGTCACCTATGCTCTTGAAGCATACGTGATATGATATAGACAGGTTTTTTGTACGAAAAACTTTTACAAGTATTACTTATTCGGTTAATTTCTTGTACGATTTACAGTAAGATCCTTGGGAAGCACTTGGAAGCTTGTGAGAGAAAGTCACTGACTTTTTCTAATTAACTATGCTAGTTCAAAGGCACAGTAGTGTTGCGTTCATCTGATTTGATGTCAAGGACGTCTTCCTAATATAATTTTTTTTTAAAGAGTGGTCGCAGGTTCAAATCCTGCCTCGGGCATGGATGTGTGTGATGTCATTAGGTTAGTTAGGTTTAATTGGTTGTAGGTTCTAAGGGACTGATGACCTCAGAAGTTAAGTCCCATAGTGCTCAGAGCCATTTGAACCATTATCTAAGGTGCCCTGACGGAACCTGATCAGGAGGTTATTTAACTCATATTGAGGTACATATAGATTGTCAAAGGACGATGTCTGACACGTCAGTGACACGTTGTGAAAACTTACGTTAGTAATTTAGATCGACGGGTGTACTCACTTTTTCTAAATCTCCTGCTTTGTGTCAAGAATGTATCATGAATAAGGGAACTCAGACTCTGCTAACATCACTGTGGAGTTCGTCAAAGTAACACGCGTGCATAATCGGTGTAATAGTCTTGTGTACAACCTACAGATGGATACTCACGCTGTCACGAACACGATGCCATTTGTCCGTTTCTACCTTGTGACCTCAACGACAGGTGCTGTTCTTGACGTTATAATGGTGTAATCTTTCGTTGTATTTAATTGTAAACGCTGTTTGTTAAACAAAATGTGCCTGTTGGAAGAGTCCATGGGTGTACTGGCGGTTCATGGTGTCCAACGGGCACAATATTTCGGTGATCAGACAGCGAGCCAGCCTTGCCTTGGTACGAGGGAGGGTGCAATTTAACCGCCGCAGCCTTGAGTACAACTCCCAGGAACTATTTAAACTACATCTACAACTGGCCAATCATTTTAAATGCTGGACCTGAGACGGGACTAATAGTGTTACAGGGGTGACAGTCTATTCTGCACACAGGAAGGCCTCAGGACGTCAGATATCAAAATTCTCACGTCTCTCTAACAGACCATCACTGGTGGTCACATGCAAGAGAGTCATAATTTCACTGAAATGGAAATGACTGGCAACGCGGTTTCAGTTTTGGAGAAGGGCCTTAACTTTGCTCCCATCCTAGGTTCACGTCGGTCGCGGACATCGTCAGCGCAGTTGAACAGGTTGCAGCGCGACTACCACCTGAAGCAGCTGAAGAAGTACGTTGGGAAACCTGCCTTGCTCTGACGAGAACTGAGCGTACGGAGTCGAACATTACCAGCAGAGAGAGACGGCCATTCAGAAACTGAGAGACTGTTGTCTTACCGGCTGACAAATACAGGTCTATTGTTGTTCTTAACCATAAGGACTACATTGAGAAGATGCAGCGTCTGCTGGATGACGGTGCCTTCAGGAAGGTCAACGCTGACCCCACAAAGAAGGTGGAGTACAAGACAAGAGCTCTTCTCAAGGACGCGGATTTACCAGAGGGGGTCACCAAGAAATTGTTACCTAAAGGACATATACCGCCAAAACTTAATGGACTACGCGAAGCCCAAAAAAGAGGGGATGTCAGCAATTTTGGGGCACCGGCTTACATGCTGGCAAAATACCTGGTGGAAATATTACGTCCTTATGTAGGTAATGCCCTCACCACATCCGTAATTCTGCAGATTTTGTAAAACTTCTGGACAGTTTCAGGCTGCAAGACTCAGATATCCTGGTGAGCATTGATATTGTTTCGTTATTTGCGAGACTCATTCGAGGTTATTGGGTAGGAATTTGAGGAAAAGACAACCGACCTCTTCAAGCATGTCATAACCTCCACGTCTTTCCTGTTTGATGGAGAATACTGCGAACAAACGGAAGGAGTCGCAACGGGCAGCCCACTCCCATCTGTGGTCGCGAATTTGTGTATGGAGTACTTCGAAAAATGGTTCAAATGGCTCTGGGCACTATGGGACTTCTGAGGTCATCAGTCCCCTAGAACTTAGAACTACTTAAATCTAACTAACCTAAGAAAATCACACACAATCCATGCCCTAGGCAGGATTCGAACCTGCGACCGTAGCGGCCGCGCGGTTCCAGACTGTAGCGCCCACAACCGCTCGGCCACCTCGGCTGGCGGAGTACTTCGACGAGGGATGACACGTACATCATGTGGTCCCGTGGCAGGGACAAGCTCCTAAACTTTCTTACACATCTGAACTCCACACATTCCAACATCTAATTCCCAATGAGAACGAAGCAGAAGGAAGATTACCTTTCCTGGACGTCATGGTGAAGAGAAGAGCTAATGGACGTTGGGTCACGGTGTGTGCAGGAGGAAAACGCACACTGATCTGCATTTGCATGCAGACAGCTATCACCACCCTTCTGAGAGGAATGGGACTCTAAAAACACTGGTACACAGTGCGTGCAGTATCGGACGCAGAGAGTCTGCCCCAAGAGCTGAACACCTCAAAAAGATCGGGTACTCGGAATGGCAGATTAGACGCGCTCTCCGCCCCACCACAACAACACAACCTTTGGAGACAAAAGAAATCACGGAGGAAGAAGTAGCCACTGTATTTATTCCGTACACTGGCGCAGTAGCGGGGAAAATCGGACGCATATTAAAGAAACACAGAGTTAAATCTGCCTTTTGCCCACCCAGTGAAACGAAAGTGTTATTGGGAAGTGTGAAGTATGGTCTCGGGTTGCGAAAGGCTGGCATATACCAGATTCCTGTCAGAGCGGTAAGACGTATATTGGACAGAAAGTGCGCACCATCGAAGATCGTTGCCGACAACATCAAGGACACACACGACTGAAGTATCCTAACAAATCGGCGCTCGCAGAGTACTGTCTGTCCAAAAAAACACGAGGTGGATTACGAGATCTTCTTGCAGAAGCAACGAAAAAAGCATGCAAAATATAAAAAAACACAAAATCCCCAAGATTGGCAAAGTTTCACAAAAGTTCGAAATATATCCCTTACTTCAAAGCGAGAAGCTTTTAAAAGTTTCAACAACGAAATTCTGTCTCGAAATGTGGCAGAGAACCCAAAGAAATTCTGGTCATACATAAAGCACACCAGTGGCAAGACGCAATCAATACCTTCGCTGCGCGATAACAACGGTGAAGTCACTGATGACAGTGCCACTAAAGCAGAGTTATTAAACACGGTTTTCCGAAACTCCTTCAGCAAAGTAGTAAATTATCCTGGATTCCAATCAATAAAAATTGCTAAGATGAGGAACACAGAAGCAGATATCCTCCGAGTAACAAACCAGCTTAAATCACTTAATAAAGGCAAGGCCTCCTGTCCAGATAGTATACCAGTCAGGTCCCTCTCAGAGTATGGTGATAAAGTAGCTCTGTATTCAGCAATTATATAAAACCAATCGCTCACAGAAATATCCGTACCTATAAACTGGAAAATTGGTCAAGACCCATAAAGGGAAGCAGGAGTAATCCGCTGAACTACAGGCCTATATCACTAACGTCGACTTGCAGTAGGGTTTTGGACCATATACCGTATTCGAACATCATGAAGTACCCCGAAGAAAACGATTTATTGACACACAGCACGGTTTCAGAAAATATGGTTCTTGTGAAACACAAAACTAGCTCTTTATACTCATGAAGTAATAAGTGCTATCGACAAATGGTGACAAATTGATTCCATATTTTTAGATTTCCAGAAGGCTTTCGACTCCGTTCCTCACAAGCATCATCTAACCTACCTGCCTGCCTACGGAGAATCGCCTCAGTTGTGTGACTGGATTCGTGGTTTCCTGTCAGAAAAGTCACAGTTCGTAGTAACAGACGGAAATACATCGAGTAAAACAGAAGTAATATCCAGCTTTCCCCAAGGAAGTGTTATGGGCCTTCTATTGTTCCTGATATATATTAACGGCATAGGAGACATTCTGAGTAGCTGTCTTAGATTGTTTGCAGATGACGCTGTCATTTACCGACTTGTAAAGTAATCAGATGATCAAAACGACTTGCAAAATGATTTAGATAAGATGTGTGTATGGTGCGAAAAGTGGTAATTGACTCTGAATGAAAAAAAGTGTGAAGTTATTCACATGAGTACTAAAAGAAATCAGCTAAATTTCGATTACGCGATAAGTCACATAAATCTGAAGGCTGTAAATACATCCAAACACTTAGGGATTACAATTACAAACAACCTAAATTGGAACGATCACGTAGATAATATTGTGGGTACAGCAAACCAAAGACTGCAATTCATTGGCAGAAAACTTAGAAGGTGCCACAGGTCTACTAAAGAGACTGCTTACAGCACGCTTTTCCGCTATTTTCTGGAGTATTGCTGTGCGGTGTGGGATCCGCATCAGGTGGGACTGACTGATGACATCGAGAAAGTACAAAGAAGGGCAGCTCGTTCTGTATTATCGCGGAATATGGGAGATAGTGCCACAGACATGACACGTGAACTGGAGTGGCAATCATTAAAACAAAGGCGTTTTTCGTTGCGACGGTGTCTTCTCATGAAATTTCATCAGCAGTTTTCTCCTCCGATTGCGAAAACATTCTACTGGAACCCACCTACATACCGAGAAATGGTCATCACGATAAAATAAGAGAAATCAGGGCTCGCACAGAAAAATTTTAGTGCTCGTTTTTTCCACGTGCCGTTCGAGAGTGGAACGGTAGGGAGACAGCTTGAAGGTGGTTCATCAAACCCTCTGCCAGGCACTTTATTGTGAATAGCAGAGTAATCACGTAGATGTAGATGTAGACTACTAAACACTGGGACAGCGTTGTCAGAGAGGCTACAGAAATTCACACCAGGGACGAACTCATCAACCGACACTGCGGTTATAATCTTAGCAAGGCATGGGAACAAGCACTGATTATAATTAAGGAGACACTTAGCAACGAAAACGATATGGTGAGCTGGGCGGTCTCAGCAACCACACCGACGCTGCCGTGGACGCCGACCTCTGCGTCTCCTCAACTGCCGACGTGCGACTGTGGGGTAGACCTCGGAGCAAACGACACATAGGAGGAGGGGATATAAGGCAGCCGCCCGCCCTAAGGATCTGAGTTCGTCGGCATGCCTGACAATGGCGACATGTCTGATCGCCGAAATATTGTGCCCGTTGGACGCTACGAACCGCAGGTAGACCCGTGAAATCTTCGATCAACAAATACGCAGGGAGAAACTGAAGAATCACAAAATGTGTCTAGTTGACTTAGGTGTGTGTTTCAACAGTGAAATGTAAAAGATGGAAAACTGTGCTGTGGTTGCACATTATAGGTGTATATGTAAGGATGTTTTACTGTATTAACTTATTTAGTTAACTGATTTTTTACTCACATGACTACACGTAATTGATGTTAAACATGTTGATCGTGGGAGATGTGGGGATGACATCACTATCGTGAGGGGGATCTGCCAAATGCTTAAAGAAGAAAAAGTGGAGAGTTACCGGAAGTAAAAGAAATTCATTATCGTGTCCACAGAGAAGCTACTTGTTCCTCAGAATAAAGGCGATAAATCAGGTCACCAAGAATAGGCACATGTACGTAATGGAAAGACATTCGTTGTTGCAGCTTATTTCACTTGTAATGAAAACGACTTGGGTTCTGGGTTATAACCTGACCACTGTTTGAATTGTGATTAAAAGCAAGCAGCAATGAGGGACGAAGACTTCGGTCCTTATGATGTCACTCATGTTCCGCAAACGGCCCCCATTCAGATCTTCGGAGAGGGTGGCAAAGGAAGAGATGACCATGAGGAGAAGATTCAATAGCCAACGAAAGGGTAAGATACTACGGGTCGTGGCCTAGACTGTCAGAATTTTTAACGTGGTAGGGAAGCTAGAAAATCTGAAAAGGGAAATTTACATGCTCTGTCTACATACAGCGGGATACACAAGCTCAGTCTAGGTACAGCAGGGATCGGAGAACTGAAATGGAAAAAAAGACTGGGATTTCTGGTCAGATGATTATAGAGTAATATCAACAGCAGCAGAAAGTGGTATAAAATGAGTAGTATTCGTAATGGACAAGAATGTAGGCCACAGATCGTTACTGTGAATAGTTTAGTGATACGTTTGTTCTCATCAGAATCGATAGGAAACCAACACCGGCAACAATAGTTCAGGTATACATGCTGATGTTGCAAGTGGAGCATGAAGAGCTACAGAAAGGATATGAAGATATTCAAGGGAAACTTCGATACCTAAAGACACAAGAAAATCTAACAGGATTAGAATGCGGTTGTAGGGCATGGAGCAAAAAAATGGTTACCGGAAAAAACTGACTTGGTCGTATTAACGAGAGAGGAGAAAGGCAAAATTATTTCTGCAAATGGTTTCAGCTAGTAAGAATGAGTACTTGGTTCAAGAATCATACGAGGAGGCACTTTTCTTGTAAAAAAACTGAGAGATGCCGGAAGATTTCAGTTAGATTACATCATGGTCGGCAGAGATTGTAAAATCAGATGAAGGATTCTAAAGCTTGCTCTGGAGCAGTTATAGTCTTAGGTCACAATTTAATAATGATGAAGAGCAGACTGAGGTTTAAGATTATGCAGGATGGTCCATTGATAGTGACTGGGCTAAACATCTCACGAAATTAGCATCAAACGAAAAACTAAGAAGAACAAATCTGTTCGAGCGTGAAGGGGGGAAAAGAAATGGCGCTATGGATGGTTCACTAGATGGTGCGGTCATAGGCCAAATTGATAGAAAGTGCTTTTCTTAAATAGGTACCCAATTTTTTCTTACATATTCGTATAGTACCTAAATAAATATGAATGTTTGGTGTAGGACACTTGTTTTGCTTTATAATAGATGGCGCTGTAATATTCCAACACTCATACGCAATATATCTCGCCCATTTAGATGGACAGTCGGTAACAATGTCGTTTTCTAAATTATAACACAAAAAGTAGTTACGTTTCGACTTTATTTCTGTTGTTCCAATGTGATACATTTACTTTTTACTTTTATAACCTTTTCATAAATTATGGGAACGCATACTGTTTCTGTGTGCGCAACCTCATTAACGTAATAAATGCTCAGAATGATGTCCTTCGGTTTCAATTCATTTGGCAATAAGCTAACAGAAATTCCTCTCAGCTGCGAGTAGATTGTCGCACATGCATTGACAATGCGTTGACGCATGTTTTCAGGCGTTGTCGGGGAATCACGATAACAAAATCAGTTTCCACCAAAGAAAGATGTCCAGAGTTGTAAGGACCGGAGACCGAGCAGACCATGATATAGTGCTTCTACGACCAATCCACCTGTCATTAAATGTTCTAGCCGGTCTGTGTGGCTGAGCGGTTCTAGGTGCTTCAGTATGGAACCACGCGACCACTACAGTCGCAGGTGCGAATCCTGCCTCGGGCATGGATGTGTGTGATGTCCTTAGGTTAGTTAGGTTTAAGTAGTTCTAAGTTCTAGCGGACTGATGACATCAGGGACTGATGACATCAGATGTTAAGTCCCATAGTGCTCACAGCCATGTGAATCACTAAATATTTTATTTAATACTTCTTCAATTGCACGTGTACTATGTGCCGGACATCCATCATGTTGAAAGTACATCGCCATTCTCTCATGAAGTGAAACTTCTTGTAATAGGTAAAACAATAATTAAGAAATCGGCATACATTGCTCCATTTAGATTGCCAACGATAAAGTAAGAGTCAATTAGATGTCTTGCTATAATACCACACTACAAGCTAGTCCACCAGTGTCACTGATGTTCCACTAGTCGCACCTATCGTGTATTTTCTGTTGGCCAATAGTGCATATAATCAAGATTTACGTTACCTCTGTTTGTGAATGACGCTTCATCACTAAATAGAACTCTTGAAAAAAAAACCTGTTATCGTTTCGTAAGTTATTTGATGCCCAGTTCCAAAAATTTACACGACGTTCAAAATAATCGCCATTCAATTCCTACTGCACAGAAATATGGTAAGGGTGAAATGTCTGATGATGTAGAATTCTCAAAACCGACGTTCTTGAAATTACCGATTCATATTCAATTTGTCTCCTACCGATGTGCGGATTAGCCTCAACTGCAGCTAAACAATTGCAGCTAAATATTTGAATAATTCTTCTTTGGGTGAAAACTTCCGGTTTCTTTAAATACCTCGTCCTGCATTCACTATGAATCAGTACGTAAAGGACACCCATTAGCAGCCAGAGGACATTGATTTCCACTAGTGGCCATTAAAGTTACTGCACCAAGAAGAAATGAAGATGATAAACGGGTATTCACTGGACAAAAATGTTATACTAGAACTGACATGTGATTACATTTTCACTCAATTTGGGTGCGTAGATGCTGAGAGATCAGTACCCAGAAAAACCACCTCTGGCCGTAATAACGGCCTTGATACGAATGGGCATAGAGTCACACAGAGCTTTGATAGCGTGTACTGGTACAGTTTTAACACGATACCACAGTTCATCAAGAGTAGTGACTGGCGTATTGTGACGAGTCAGTTGCTCGGCCACCATTGACTAGACGTTTTCAATTGGTGAGAGATCTGGAGAATGTGCTGGCCAGGACAGCAGTCGAACATTTTCTGTATCCAGAAAGGCCCGTACAGGACCTGCAACGTGCAGTCATGCATTATCCTGCTGAAATGTAGGGTTTCGCAAGGATCGAATGAAGGGTACAGCAACGGGTAGTAACACATCTAAAATGTAACGTCAACTGTTCATAGTGTCGTCAATCCGAACAAGAGGTGACCGAGACGTGTAACCAATGGCACCCCATACCATCACGCCGGGTGATACGCCAGTATGGCGATGAGAAATACACGCTTCCAATATGCTTTCACCGCGATGTCGACAAACACGGATGCGACCATCATGATCATGTAAATAGAACCTGGACTCATCCGAAAAAGTGACGTTTTGCCATTTGTGCACATAGGTTCGTCGTTGAGTACATCATCGCAAGCGCTCCTGTTTGTGATGCAGCGTCAAGGGTAACCGTAGCCATGGTCTCCGAACTGATAGTCCATGCTGCAGCAAACGTCATCGAACTGTTCGTGTAGATGGTTGTTGTCTTGCAAACGTCCCCGACTGTTGACTCAGGGATCGAGACGTGGCTGCACGATCCGTTACAGCCATGAGGATAAGATGCCTGTCATCTCGACTGCTAGTGATACGAGGCCGTTGAGATCCAGCACGGCGTTCCGTATTACCCTGCTGAACCCACCGATTTCATATTCTGCTAACAGTCATTCGATCTCGACCAACGCTTTCAGCAATATGGCGATACGATAAACCGCAATCGCGATAGGCTACAATTCTACCTTTATCAAAGTCGGAAACGTGATGGTACGCATTTCTCCTTACACGAGGCATCACAACAACGTTTCACCAGGCAACGCCGGTCAACTGCGTTTGTGTATGAGAAATCAGTTGGAAACTTTCCTCATGTCAGCACGTTGTAGGTGTTGCCACCTTCGCCAATCTTGTGTGAATGCTCTGAAAAGCTAATCATTTGCATATCACAGTATCTTCTTCCTGTCGGTTAAATTTCACGTCTGTAGCACGTCATCTTCGTGGTGTAGCAATTTTAATGGCCAGTAGTGTACAATATGTACGGCAGGCAGAAAGAAACAACAAAAGTCGATGACCAGGAATGAAATGCTGGGATTAAAAGTGTGTACTACATGGGTGTAGTCTTTCGGCCCTGCAATTCAATTTATTCATCTAAGAGGCGGTGTTGTTGTGGTCATCAGTCTTGAGACTGGTTTGATGCAGCTCTCCATGCTACTCTATCCTGTGCAAGCTTCTTCAACTCCCAGGACCTACTGCAGCCTACATCCTTCTGAATCTGCTTGCTGTATTCATCTCCTGGTCTCCCTCTACGGTTTTTACCCTCTACGCTGCCCTCCAATACTAAATTGGTGATCCCTTGATGCCTCAGAACATGTCCTACCAATCGATCCCTTCTTCTACTCAAGTTGTGCCACAAACTCATCTTCTCCACAATTCTATTCAATACCTCCTCATTAGTTATGTGATCTACTCATCTAATCTTCAGCATTCTTCTGAAGCACCACATTTCGAAAGTTTCTATTCTCTTCTTGTCCAAACTATTTATCGTCCATGTTTCACTTCCATACATGGCTAAACTCCATACAAATACTTTCAGAAACGACTTCCTGACATTTAAATCTATACTCGATGTTAACAAATATCTCTTCTTCAGAAACGCTCTCCTTGCCATTGCCAGTCTATATTTTATAACCTCTCTACTTCGACCATCATCAGTTATTTTGCTCCCCAAATAGCAAAACTCGTTTACAACTTTAAGTGTCTGAATTCCTAATCTAATTCCCTCAGCATCACCCCACTTAATTCCACTACATTCCATTATCTTCGTTTCGCTTTTCTTGATGTTCATCTTAAACTGTCCATTCAAGGCACTTTCCATTCCGTTCAACTGCTCTTCCAAGTCCTTTGCTGTCTCTGACAGAATGACAATGTCATCGGTGAACCTTAAAGTTTTTATCTCTTCTCCATGGATTTTATTACCTACTCCAAACTTTTCTTTTGTTTCCTTTACTGCTTGCTCAATATACAGATTGAATAACATCGGGGAGAGGCTACATCCCTGTCTCACTTCCTTCCCATCCACTGTTCGGCTTTCATGTCCCTCGACGCTTATAACTGCCATCTGGTTTCTGTACAAATTGTAAATAGCCTTTCGATCACTTTGTTTTACCCTTGCCACCTTTAGAATTAGAAAGAGAGTATTCCAGTCAACATTGTCAAAAGCTTTCTCGAAGTCTGCAAATGCTGGAAACGTAGGTTTGCCTTTCCTTAATCTTTCTTCTAAGATAAGTCGTAGGGTCAGTATTGCCTCACGTGTTCCAACATTTCTACGGAATCCAAACTGATCTTCCCCGAGGTCGGCTTCTACCAGGTTTTCCATGCGCCTGTAAAGAATTCGCGTTAGTATTTTGCAGCTGTGACTTATTAAACTGATAGTTCTGTAATTTTCACATATGTCAACACCTTCTTTCTTTGGGACTGGAATTATTATATACTTCTTGACGTCTGAGGGAATTTCGCCTGTCTCATACATCTTGCTCACCAGATGGTAGAGTTTTGTCAGGACTGGCTCTCTCAAGGCTGTCAATCGTTCTAATGGAATATTGTCTACTCCGGGGGCCTTGTTTCGACTCAGGTCTTTCAGTGCTCTGTCTAACTCTTCACGCGGTATCATATCTCCCATTTCATCTTCATCTACATCCTCTTCCATTTCCATAATATTGTCCGCGAGTATATCGCCCTTGTATAGACCCTCTATATACTCCTTCCACCTTTCCCTTCTTTGCTTACAAGGGAACCTCCCCACCGCACCCCCCTCAGACATAGTTATAAGTTGGCACAGTGGACAGGCTTTGAAAAACTGAACACAGATCAATCGAGAAAACAGGAAGAAGTTGTGTGGAACTATGAAAAAAATAAGAAAATATACAAACTGAGTAGTCCATGCGCATGATAGGCAACATCAAGGATAGTGTGAGCTTAGGAACGCTATGGTCCTGTGGTTAGCGTGAGCAGCTGCGGAACGAGAGGTCCTTGGTTCAAGTCTTCCCTCAAGTGAAAAGTTCATTTTGTTTATTTTGTTCATTGACGTCCCTGTTCACTGTAATAAGTTTAGTGTCTGTGTTTTGCAACCGCACCGCAAAACCGTGCGATTAGTAGACGAAAGGACGTGCCTCTCCAACGGGAACCAAAAACATTTGATCCAAAGGTCTTAGGTCAACCGGTCAACAGATTCATCCACAGGAAAACACGTCTGATATATTCTATACGGCACCGGTGACGGCATGTGCGTCACATGAC
This sequence comes from Schistocerca piceifrons, assembly GCF_021461385.2. Classification (NCBI taxonomy): domain Eukaryota; kingdom Metazoa; phylum Arthropoda; class Insecta; order Orthoptera; family Acrididae; genus Schistocerca; species Schistocerca piceifrons. The sequence goes on along the minus strand of NC_060144.1, from coordinate 240,095,794 downwards.
AGGAATATGTTATCGACCCACCTAACTTGTACACTTGGCGAATGGGTAAAGAGATTCTTCTACCTTGCCCGATTTAGGTTTTCTTGTGGATGTGACAATCACTCCCAAAAAAGTAATGAAAACATAAAAGTTTGTCACATAAACTGCAACAAATGAATGCAACAGTTTCACAGTCGCACAGTTTCCCTTGTGCTCTGTCAAAACATATGTTTTTAACGTTTTCAAATTTTTCCGTGCGTAGACCGTCTAATCCTGCATATGTCCAAGTAACAGTAAGAACATGTCCTGGAATTTTGGTGAGCGAGGTTTATTATATAAAAAATTAAACTTGTCACTCAAGGGAAGCTTGAAAAAAGGACCTCACGTTCCACAGCTGCTCACGCTAACCACCGGACCTCGGCGCTCCCGAACTCAAACCGTCCTTTTGTTGTCTATGTTGCGCATGGACTACTCAGCTTCTACATTTTGCTTATTTTTTCATAGTTCCACACAACTTCTTCCTGTTTTCTCGATTCATCTGTGTTCAGTTTTTCAAGGCCTATCCACTGTGCCAACTTATAACTAAATCTGAGGAGGGCGGATGGGGAGGTTCCCTTGTTAGAACTGGGTTTCCATCTGAGCTCATGATATTCATACAAGTGGATCTCTTTTCTCCAAAGCTCTCTTTAATTTTCCTGTAGGCAGTATCTATCTTACCCCTAGTGAGATAAGCCTCTACGTCCTTATATTCGCCCTCTAGCCGTCCCTGCTTAGACATTTTTCACCTCCTGTCGATCTCATTTTTCAGATGTTTGTATCCCTCTTTGCCTGCTTCATTTACTGCATTTTTGCATTTTCTCCTTTCTGCAATTAAATTCATTATCTCTTCTGCTACCCAAGGATTTCTACTAGCTTTCGTCTTTTTACCTACGTGATCCTCTGTTGCCTTCACTATTTCATCCCTCAAAGCTACTCATTCTTCTTCTACTGTATTTCTTTCCTCTATTTCTGTCAATTGTTCACTTATGCTCTCCCTGAAACTCAGTACCACCTCTGGTTTAGTCAGTTTATCCAGGTCCCATCTCCTTAAAATTTCTCATTTTTGCAGTTTCCTGGTTTTAATCTAGAGCTCATAGCCGATAGATTGTGGTCAGAGTCCACATCTACCCCTGGAACTGTCTTACAATTTAAAACCTGGTTCCTAAATCACTTTCTCACCATTACATAATCTATCTGAAACCTTCCAGTATCTCCACGCTTCTTCTATGTATACAACCTTCTTTTATGATTCTTGAACCAAGTGTTTGTTATGATTAAGTTACACTCTATGCAAAATTCTACCAGGTGGCTTCCTCTTTCATTTCTTAGCCCCAATCCGTATTCACCTACTATAGTTCCTTCTCTCCATTTCCCTACTATAGAATTCCAGTCACCCATGACTATTAAACTTTCGTCTCCCTTCACTACCTGAATAATTTCTTCTATCTCATCATACATTTCTTCAATTTCTTCGTCATCTGCAGAGCTAGTTGGCATGTAAACTTGAACTACTGTAGTAGGCGTGGGCTTCATATTTATCTTGGCCACAATAATGCGTTCACTATGCTATTTGTAGTAGCTTACCCGAACTCCAATTTTTTTATTCATTATGAAACCTACTCATGCATTACCCCTATTTGATTTTGTATTGATAACCGTGTATTCACCTGACCAAAAGTCTTGTTCCTCCTGCCACCGAACGTCACTAATTCCTACTAAATCTAATTTTAACTTACCCATTTCCCTTTTTAAATTTTCTAACCTACCTGCCCGATTAAGTGATCTGACATTCCACGCTCCGATCCGTAGAACGCCAGTTTTATTTCTCCTGATAACGACGTCCTCTTGAGTAGTACCCGTCCGGAGATCTGAATGTGGGACTAACCTGCGGAATATTTTACCCAAGTGGACACCATCATCATTTAATCATACAGTAAAGCTGCATGTCCTCGGGAAAAATTACGGCTGTAGTTTCCCCTTGCTTTCAGCCGTTCGCAGTACCAGCACAGCAAGGCCGTTTTGGTTAGTGTTACAAGGCCAGATCAGTCAATCATCCAGACTGTTGCCCCTGCAAGTATTGAAAAGGCTGCTGCCTCTCTTCAGGAACCACACGTTTGACTGGCCTCTCAACAGATACCCCTCCGTTGTGGTTCCACCTACGGCACGGCAATCTGTATCGTTGAGGCACGCAAGCCTCCCCACCAACTGCAGGGTCCATGGTTCATGGTGGGGGGTGGGGTGACGGAAATAAAATAACGGTTCAAGCGTGGGATTAAATGTCAGTGGTAGGATTCGCTGATGGCTTTGCCATCCTCGTTGAGGGTGAAGAATAATTAGAAGATGTGTTTAAGGAATGAACATTATTTATAGGATATGGATTGAGAATAAATCGAAGGAAGAAGAAACTAACGAGGAGGAATTCAAATGAGATTACCGGCAAATTTAACATCAAAATTGGTGGTTACGAAGCAGTCGAAGTTAAGGAATTCTACAACCTAGGCAGCGTGATGGACATAAAGAGCAGACTATCCCTGGAAAAACGGCATTTCTGGTCAAGAGTCGTCTTCTGTTAACAAACATACCATTAATTTCAGGAAGTAATTTCTGAGAATTTACTGTTGGAGCGCAGTATCGTTTGGTAGTCAAACATGTAATGTGGGAAATCCAGGTGGTCTCATAAGGCAAGGAGTCCTCTGCAGAATCGAGAAGGAAAGGAATACGTGTAAAGCATTGACAAAAAGAAGACATATGATAATAGTACATCAGGGAATGACTTCCATAGTACCAGAGGGAGCAGTAGAGGGCAAGAACTGTAGAGAAAGGAGGAGATTTTGAATACATCCCATAAGTAGTCGAAGACATAGGTTACAAGTCCTACTCTGTGGTTAAAAGGAAGTTTTTCGTGGCGGGCTGCATCAAACCATTCTGAAGAGAGACGACAGAAAAAATTGTTGAATTCTGTGCAACAATTTTACAGTAAGATTTTGCGTGTTTTCAGTCAGCTGATGTAGAGAGGTTGTCTGAACAGATCGTCTGAGTATTAATGGAATGTTTTCTAAACGTTGAAAGAGTGTAAGGTAAAGTAATTAGTTTCGGATAAGGTTTCTGTATCTACCAGTGAGCAGGTAAATATTCGACGACTCCTACTAGATGTCTGAGTAGACTCTAAAGGATGTGGATCTTTGGGGAAGTCGTACTGACTAATTTCGATCGGGGGTTTGAAATGGTGTACTAATAATCAGTAGCAGAATGATCCTGCATCTGTTACTCAAAGTTGGGTGTGAGTGTTTGTTGATGGAAGACAGTTTAGAAGTTACATTTAAGGAAATACCGCTTGCTTTTGAAACCTTCTATACACAGCATTTTACAGGTTGGTAATCCGTTTAGAGAGGAGGCTAATTCCTAATTATTGAAGCACTTGAATCGAAATATAAGTAGTGGTAGCACAGAGTTAATTTTGTTTAATTTTTTTCTTTATTTAAGACCAGGCGTAACAGGCAGAAAAGAATGTTTCAAACCGGCAGTTCCCATTTACTAGTGCTGTGTAGGAAACAATAAAAGTAAATAACTAATTTGTTGATGTATTAAAAAAATTGCTAGCTTAATAGTATTCCAGTAACTTATCCAAAGGACAGACAACTAAAATGCTAGTAATTAATTTAAAAAATTACAGTTTTAACAGTATCGTATATTGCACAAAAGAAATAAAAAGTATTGTCGAAACAAAGAAATACCAACATCAAAGAAAAGGAAAGGAAAAGATACTCTGGACAGAAAATAAGGTGTGATATATGGAGTACTCACAGACAAAATTGAGACAGCTAGAGGGAGTTTCATCTCTTGGTAACAATATTTTATATTTCGAAGTATTACAGTATTAAGAAGAACAGAATCAGAGCCAGTAAAACAGTGCTACCTGTGTGAATATTTAGCAAAAAACATATGAAAGTGAAGAACGTGTGATTGCTATATTATGTATGATGTAGTCTGAAGACCTTATTTCTTCCTGCAGAGGTCATATGCGCTTGTCTGAGAGAGAGAGAGAGAGAGAGAGAGATAGAGAGAGAGAGAGAGAGAATGTGATACAGTACCAGTTGCAGTAACCATTTTCTAGTGGTTACACGATTTGTAATTGCAGAAGTAACAAACAGTATCCCATAGTAAGCCCGCCTTGCTAGCCACGCGGTCTAACGCGCTGCTTCCCGAGCGGGAAGGCGTGCTGGTCGCCGGCAGGAATCCACCCGGCGGATTAACGTCGAGTTCCGGTGTGCTTGCAGCCTGCGGATGGTTTTTAAGGCGGTCTTTCATCTACCTCGGCGAATGCGGGTTAGTTCGTCTTATTCTACCTCAGTTACACTATGTCGGCGATTGCTGTGCAAACATTGTCTACACGAACGCGTACACCGTAATTCCTCTACCGCGCAAACATTTGGAGTTTCACTCGTCTGGTATGAGACGTTCCTGGGAGGGGTGAGGGGGGGGGGGGGGGCACTGGGGGCCTAACCGAGTAACGCTGGGTTCAGTGTGGCGGTGAGGTGCTGTGGCCTGTTGTGGGGCCCATGGCGGGACGAAGCCTCTCCATCGCTTCTAGGTCCCAGGTTTAACGCACAATACGTAGACACACCCACACACACACAATCTAGAAGTAGCGCATACTGCAGATTTTCACATTAGCTATCCTAGTATCATGATTATTATTTTCATTTGTTGGATTTCGTTTTTTTTTTCTTGTAATGCAGTAATACTGCATACAAATATAGTCAAGAGTGGTGTAGTGCATGGCTATCATCTCTACTTAGCTATTTAATAGTGGCACAGGTGGAACTTGGAGATACCCATTTCTTTGTAATTGCATTTATTAACTGCCTCTAAAATTTGTTACTGAAGTGTGCAACAGCGTCATATTATAGCTCTGAATTTTTTTTAATGAAGTGTTTTTTCTACACCGATTGCCGTCAGATCAAGGAAGTGAAGCGCAGTCAGGCTGGGCTAGCACTGGAAGGGTGAGCATCCGGTCTCGGTCTGCCGAGCGCTGTTGGCAAGCGGGGTGGACTCAGCCCTTGTGAGGCAAACTGAGGAGATATCTACATCTACAACTACATTTATACTCCGCAAGCCACCCAATGGTGTTTGGTGGAGAGAACTTTACGTGCCACTGTCATTACCTCCCTGTCCTGTTCCAGTTGAGTATGGTTCGTGGGAAGAACGACTGCCGGAAAGCCTCCGTGCGCGCTCGAATCTCTCTAATTTCACATTCGTGACCTCCTCGGGAGTTATAAGTAGGGGGAAGCAATATATTCGATACCTCATCCACAAACGCACCCTCTCGAAACCTGGACAGCAAGCTACACCGCGATGCAGAGCGCCTCTCTTGCAGAGTCTGCCACTTGAGCCTCCTAAACATCTCCGTAACGTTATCACGCTTACCAAATAACCCTGTGACGAAACGCGCCGCTCTTCTTGGGATCTTCTCTATCTACTCTGTCAACCTGACCTGGTACGGACCCCACACTGATGAGCAATACCCAAGTATAGGTCGAACGAGTGTTTTGTGAGCCACCTCCTTTGTTGATGGACTACATTTTCTAAGGACTCTCCCAATGAATCTCAACCTGGTACCCGCCTTACCAACAATTAATTTTATGTGATCATTCCACTTCAGATAGTTCCGCACGCATACCCCCATATATTTTACAGAAATAACTGCTACCAGTGTTTGTTCCGCTATCATATAAACATATGATAAAGGATCCTTTTTTCTATGTATTCGCAATACATTACATTTGTGTATGTTAAGAGTCAGTTGCCACTCCCTGCACCAAGTGCCTATCCGCTGCAAATCTTCCTGCATTTCGGTGCAATTTTCTAATGCTGAAACTTCTCTGTATACTACAGCGTCATTCACGAAAAGCCGCATGGAACTTCCGACACTATCTACTAGGTCATTTATATATATTGTGAAAAGCAATGGTCCCATAACACTGCCTGTGGCACGCCAGAAGCTACTTTAACGTCTGTAGACGTCTCTCCATTGAGAACAATATGCTGTGTTCTGTTTACTAAAAACTCTTCAATCCAGCCACACAGCTGGTCTGTTATTCCGTAGGCTCTTACTTTGTTTATCAGGCGACAGTGCGGAACTGTATCGAACGCCTTCCGGAAGTCAAGGAAAATGACATCCACCTGGGAGCCTGTATCTAATATTTTCTGGGTCTCATGAACAAATAAAGCGAGTTAGGTCTCAAACGATCGCTGTTTCCGGAATCCATGTTGATTCCTACAGAGTAGATTCTGGGTTTCCAGAAATGACATGATACACTAGAAAAAAACATGTTCTAAAATTCTACAACAGATCGATGTCAGAGATATAGGTCTATAGTTTTGCGCATCTGCTCGACGACCCTTCTTGAAGACTGGGACTACCTGTGCTCTTTTCCAATCATTTGGAACCATCCGTTCCTCCAGAGACTTGCGGTACACGGCTGTTAGAAGGGGTGCAAGTTCTTTCGCGTACTCTGTGTAGAATCGAATTGGTATCCCGTCAGGTCCAGTGGACTTCCCTCTGTTGACTGATTTCAGTTGCTTTTCTATTCCTTGGACACTTATTTCGATGTCAGCCATTTTTTTCGTTTGTGCGAGGATTTAGAGAAGGAACTGCGGTGCGGTTTTCCTCTGTGAAACAGCTTTGGAAAAAGGTGTTTAGTATTTCAGCTTTACGCGTGTCATCGTCTGTTTCAATGCCATCATCGTCCCAGAGTGTCTGGATATGCTGTTTCAAGCCACTTACTTATTTAACGTAAGACCAGAACTTCCTAGGATTATCCGTCAAGTCGGTACATAAAATTTTACTTTCGAATTCACTGAACGCTTCACGCATAGCTCTCCTTACGTTAACTTTGACATTGTTTAGCTTCTGTTTGTCTAAGAGGTTTTGGCTGCGTTTAAAGTTGCAGTGAACCTCTGTTTGCTTTCGCAGTAAAGTAGCGGCTCCGCTCTCGTAAACTCACATACGGCCAGGAGAGCGGTGTGCTCACCACATGCCCCTCCGTATCCGCATCAAGTGACGCCTTTGGGCTGCGGGCGACACGGCGGCCGGTCGGTAGCGTTGGGCCCTCCCAGGCCTGTACGGGTGGAGTTTAGTCTTCTTTCTGTATCACTGCAATGATACTAATTTTATCTACATTTCACATTATAGCATCTTGCAGTTGTCATTTACTGCTGAACTTACTTAAAGTCTGAATAACATGATTATTAGTTCTAAGATTTTTACTATGTTGTTATTGAAATCTTTGATATTTCATTGCTCATTTGGTAATTTTCTGGTAATTCTGCTACATCTAATACTACCTTAATATAGGCAATTACGGACTTAAAATTTTGTATAATATCGTTCTGGAGTTAATGTGTAGATTAGTTCTATAGAAAATAATTCTGCTTTTATGGTATAGGAATTTATGTTGGTTGGATTGTTCAGTCTTTCACAAAACTTGAATTCTGAATTGGATACATCCTTCCCTTGATCTGTATTTGTTTTTGCGTGTTCACTTAATTATCTCTACCCGAAGTTTCTAGATCGAATTTGGGCAAGATAAACTTTTTTGACGAATATCTACAATCTGCCATTTTTCAGTCTTTTAGTTTAACACACTTCATTACATTCGCCTTGACAAAAATATCGACGAGTGCTTACTCGGATGTCCAACTCCTCAATAGACACTGAATGTTGTGCTTTCTTTGAACGTTCTCCAAAAGCATGATTTTTATTCGCTGAAACATCAGGAAAGCACTTGTGTCCTGGTTAGACACTGTCATGATTATTTTTTGGTTACGCTGTTCTGCAGCTTCGAAAGAGAAAACAGGTTTCTATTTGTACCGTTCTGATTACACTTGCAGAATGAGAGGACTGATCTGTGAGGCGTGTTTCGATTACGGGCGCACAGAAATTCACGAAACACGCATACGAATGAGAGGAAGAGATTATCACACGCATATCACGCAGTGCGTTGCCAAAGAGGCGGAGTCTCTTGGGCCGCTGAACTTTGGACGGTTGACAGCGGCGCGCACTTAAAAGCACAACTTAAACGCCCGCGTGAGGAGAGGTGAAATGTTTGAGCCCGCCAGGACGGGTTGCGCACTGGTGCGCACAGAAACTCCGCATGGAGTTCACAGCGGCTCAACCATGGAAGTGTACACACACTCACACACACACGCACACACACACACACACACACACACACACACACTCACACTGACAGAAGACTAGCACGGACGCCCTTCCCTTCTCTTAGTGAGAGGGCGCTGTCTTTCCTTTGTCTTTTGTAATCCGCATCCCGGCATCCGACTCGAGTGCTCTCTTTTACGCACTCCATTCTTGAAGTTCTTTGGGCGGCTGGAATGTTTAAAACCGCTCGAGATCGTCGAGAGCGGCCGCGCCCGCGGTGATAAAGGCACGTTGGAAATGCGTCTGAGCGACGGTGCAGCGGGGGCCCAGCGTACCGCCGGGCTGGGCCGTTCGAGGGCCTCTTCTTGGCGCAGAAAGAACAATGGCCTGCCGCGGCACGAGGACAGAAATATTCTGGATGTTTTCAGAGCGCTGCTGCTGCTGCTACAGTCCACTTCACTTTACAGCTGGCACTGAGAGTGCTCTCTATCTCCGTTGCACTCCTCTCAATGAATGGGTAATAATAGTTCTCTATTCAAAAAAGAAGCGATACGTTTTTATCTTACCGCTTACTATTATTTCCACAGCATCATTCAGACAAGTACTGAGTTTGGAAGTTCCTCTACGACGATCACGAGATTGTGCAAGACTCCAGTCATTCCGCGATATTTCTATGGTTTTTAGGGAGTCTTCAATTACCGTCTATTGAACTCTAGACTGAGTGTCTGGTGTGGACTCTACGGTGTAACTTTATCATAACTAAAGGCAGCAAGATTATTTAGACAAATTTTCGAATTAGTAGAATATAATGCAGAGTTACTGTGGCTCTGTCTGGTTATATGAAAAGAAAGAAAAGAGAAACCATAGGTTTCTAACATCTATCGGAACTGGATATACATCATAAATTGTTTCTCTCTCCTGTCTCTGTCCATCTCCTCCCCCCTCTTGCTTTGTCAGTCTCCTCCTCGGTCCTGACTCGCTATTCATCACCTCTCCTCCCATCTCTCTCTTCCTATCCCTCTCTCTGTCACCTCCTTCCCTCTTCCTCTGTCCATCGTCTCCTCCCTCTCTCCATCTCCTCCTTCCCTTCCTTTCGTTCTTACTGCCAATCGCTTCCTGCCCCCTTTCTATGTCCATTCATTCCTCCCCCTCTGCATCTTCTCCTGTTCCTTCTCTCTATCCATCTCCTCCCTTCCGCTTCCTACCTCCTTTTCCGCCCTCCCCATCCCCTTCTGTAAATATACTCTTTCCCCGTCCCTCTGATCTTCAGCCCTCTTTATTGTTGTTGCATAATCATACACTGTAGTAATATTCCAATTGCCGGCCGCTGTGGCCGAGCGGTTCTAGGCGCTTCAGTCTGGAACCGCGCGATCGCTACAGTCGCAGGTTCGAATGCTGCTTCGGGCATGGATGTGTGTGATGTCCTTAGGTTAGTTAGGTTTAAGTAGTTGTAAGTCTATGGGACTGATGACCTCAGATGTAAAGTCCAATAGTGCTTAGAGCCATTTGAACCAATATTGCAATTATAAGCAGATAAGCCATAACGACGATTTTCCAGTTTGGCAACAACGTTTCACTGTTGTATATATAGCCCATGTCCGTCGCAATGTCCATGAGAGTACTGTGTAACAATTTTAAGGAAATCGGTCACGAACCTTGCGAGATTTTTGGTATTAACTTTTCCCCATTTTCTGCTATATATTTATTTATGTAAGTATTTAAAAATATGCTCGTATAAGTACGCACCTTGTGTCAAAATTTAAAAGCTATTGACGACGAGGTTTTGGAGATATGTGCTTCTGTACTAACGACAATTTATAAATAGTACATATATTTTCATACGTCGTGCATGAAGCTCTAGTAGGTATATAAAACACGTAATGCAACGTTGTGTCAAAATTCGTAGTTATTGGTGAAAATGTTGTAAGTAGGCTGTTTAGGGCTTTATGTTGGTAACGCCACGTGGCGCTCTGTATGAAAATCACTGGCTGTGCTGTGTGCAGTCTATGGCTGGTTGGCATTGTTGGAATATTCGGCATTGTAGTGTTGAGCAGTTGGCTGTTAATAGCGCGTAGCGTTGCGCAGTTGGAGGTGAGCCGCCAGCAGTGGTGGATGTGGGGAGAGAGATGGCGGAGTTTTGAAAGCGGATGATCTGGACGTGTGTCCAACACAGACAGTAAATTTGTAAGACTGGATGTAATGAAATTATATATATATATATATATATACACAGGGTGATTCAAAAAGAATACCACAACTTTAAAAATGTGTATTTAATGAAGGAAACATAATATAACCTTCTGTTATACATCATTACAAAGAGTATTTAAAAAGGTTTTTTTTCGCTCAAAAACAAGTTCAGAGATGTTCAATATGGCCCCCTCCAGACACTCGAGCAATATCTACCCAATACTCCAACTCGTTCCTCACTCTCTGTAGCATATCAGGCGTAACAGTTTGGATTGCTGTTGTTATTTCTCGTTTCAAATCATCAATAGTGGCTGGGAGAGGTGGCCGAAACACCATATCCTTAACATACCCCCATAAGAAAAAATCGCAGGGGGTAAGATCAGGGCTTCTTGGAGGCCAGTGATGAAGTGCTCTGTCACGGGCTGCCTGGCGGCCGATCCATCGCCTCGGGTAGTTGACGTTCAGGTAGTTACGGACAGATAAGTGCCAATGTGGTGGCGCTCCATCCTGCTGAAATATGAATTGCTGTGCTTCTTGTTCGAGCTGAGGGAACAGCCAATTCCCTAACATCTCCAGATACTGTAGTCCAGTTACAGTAGCACCTTCGAAGAAAAAGGGACCAAAACCTTTTTTGGCTGAATGAAACTTTATAGCTCCCTTAATTCGCCGACAGATAGTGCTTAGCTCTGCCTTTTGTCGTTGCAGAGTTTTAAATTCCTAAAGTTGTGGTATTCCTTTTGAATCGATTCACTTCTGCCGTACTCAATAACACAAAAAGCTTTCTGTTGAGCGGTCGCCATCTTAGCATCAACTGACGCTGACGCCTAGTCAACAGCGCCTCAAGCGAACAAACGTACAACTAAATGAAAATTTATAGCTCCCTTCATTCGCCGACAGATAGTGCTTAGTTCTGCCTTTTGTCGTTGCAGAGTTTTAAATTCCTAAGGTTGTGGTATTCTTTTTGAATCACCCTGTATAATGACTTTTTAACACTATTAAGGTAAATACATTGCTTGTTCTCTATCAAAATCTTTCATTTGGTAACTATGTCTATCAGTAGTTAGTGCCTTCAGTAGCTAGAATCTTTTATTTAGCTGGCAGTATTGGCGCTCGCTGTATTGCAGTAGTTCGAGTAATGAAGATTTTTGTGAGGTAAGTGATTCATGAAAGGTATAGGTTATTGTTAGAAGCAATCAGAGCCATTCCAGTTCCATCCACAAAAAAACAAGTCCGCAGTTTTCTAGGTCTCGTAAATTTTTACCTTCGTTTTCTGAATATGCAAATTCTAGTTACACCAAAACTTTGTTCTCTCACTAAAGAAATATACTACTTGGAACTGGGACGAACAAGCACAGTTGGAATTCAATTCTTTGAAAGAAGCGCTACTTAACGCGCCAATTCTATCTAGCTCATCCAGATCTGTCACAAGATTTCTGCCTTAGCACGGATTCTTCTAAAGTCGTTCTTGGTGCCCATTTATTTCAAGAAGCCATAGAAAATGACACTACTGTTCAGAAAACCATTGTTTTTGCTAGCCAAGTGCTAACACAATCTGAAAAAAATTATTCCGTTACTGAATTAGAAGCTTTAGCTATCGTTTGGGCATTTAACAAATATCGTTTCTGTCTTTCTGGTAAGCACGTAAAAGTATACAGTGATCATCGTGCATTACAATTTGTTATGTCTTCAAAATTAAATCATGACAGGTTAAAACGTTATGCATTGTTTCTGCAAGAATTCCACTTCACAGTAGCCTACATTCCCGGCAAGCAGAACATTGTTGTGGACGCACTGTCACGCGCACCGGCTGGAATTGAGAAAAGTAACGCAGAAGGCAACCTCGAGAAAAATTTCAGTATTCTTTACATTCAGAAAGTCGCCTCTGAAAACTTGATCACCACATCTTTAAAGGACATTGCTCATGAAGAAGATAAAGATCCGATTTGGAAACACATCAAAAGTGAATGGCGTGAAAAGACACACACACGGCATTATTATCTGGTTAGAAACAACATACTCTTCAAACGCTGCACTGTTGGTGACAAGCTATGGGTACCTCGCATTCCTGACGATTTTGTTAAGAAGCTCATTTGGGACATTCATTTCAGCTACTCACATTTTGATCCACGAAAATGTTATCATATATTTCGGATTACTTGTTATTTTAACAATGTGGAAAAGAGAATTCAAAGAGTCTTGTCTATTTGTAAACTTTGTCAAAAGGCTAAACCATCTAGTGTCTCACATCGTGCTCCGTTGTTTCCTATCATTCCTTCTAAATTAACAGAATTTGCTGCCGTTGAAATCAATAAGCTTTGCAGACTTTATTGTCACAGAAAGCATCAGCACTGGTACAGATATTTACACATATTTCAAAACGTGCTGAATGAAATGCCTCATGACTCCACTGCTTTACCACCTATACTTGTACTGAAGAATGAAGAACCACCGAACAGAATCAGAGAGCTTGTACATTTTCAGAATACACGTAAACTTCGTCACAAAGACATAATTTATTTGGCTATTCAAAATATAAATTTTGCAGCAGACAAAAGGAGAAAACTGCACGGTAAAGCAAATGCAGAGAAATTATATATTGGTCAGAAGTTCTCATTAAAGCTAATTCATTGTCACATAAGAAGAAACACTTGAGTCACAAATTCTTTCTGATTTACAATGGACCTTACAGAATCCGACGTATTCCACATGATAATTGCGTTGAAGTTGAAACTCTGCGTACTAGGAAGAGTAAAATATTGCACCACATTTCACATGTAAAACCGGTTATTGAGGGATAATCGGTTTTTTTTTAACTTAGTCTTTGTATAAAATTTTTCACTTCACGTTACACCAGTATTGCTAGTAAGATTTTACTGTAACATTTTGGTTTACTTGAAAATACATTATGGATTTAAAGTTCTTTCTGAGACATACCAGATGACACAGTGGTTAGTTTATTTGGCAGCTGCAGGACTATATTACGACGCTACTAATGTGTGACACAATTTACTTTGTTGCTTTTGCGGTGTATATGTTTTATATCTGAACAGTTTTTCTGAATTCTTCTGGAAAGGAAAACATGTTTTAGTTGTAACTTTTGTGGTATTGCTACAATGAGACAGCCAATATGTAACACAACAATACGTTACAAAGCAGTACTTATTTCACCACGACAATAAGCGTAACAGCTACGATATCTATACGCATAGCAATTCACTTTGTTTATTACGAGGTAAGTACATTGACTTCTACAGAACTTTGCTTACCGACGACGATAATTACGACACTTGGCACATATTTTACCCTTAAGTAATGACAGAGATTGTCTTACAACAAGACGCACAGTTTAGCGCTACAGTACATGTATTTGAGTGATTGATTTTGTACTTAAAACATTTATGTTTAAAGATTTTTGAATTACAATGATACAAAGGTTTACCATGATACATTTCATTCCACTGCTGTAATTTGAAACACCTGAGTGTATAATTACATTAATCCTCAGGGGGGTACACGCTTACTTTGTGTACCATGTGTTTGGCAAGCACAGGGAGCAACTTTAAACATCGGTACCATATTTCTCTAACACAGAATTACACAGCTATCTGATTATTTAACAGAGACAGAAAAAAATTTTTACTATGTCAGTGACACATGTTTACGCAATTACACAGGTGGATAATTTCACACTTATGAAATTGTATTTCGTCAGCACTGTGTGAACTGTTCATATTTTTTCGGAACCATTGTGATACTATGAGAGCTTTGAATGTTGTATTTGGTAAGGAAGCATGATTTTTGAAGTACGTTTGAGGTAGATGAATTTATTGAAGGTCTTGAAATTATTGAAAGAAGCTGCAACGATTTTGAGATATGATTGATCTGTTATGATGTTATTATTACGATGACGATGGGTATTATTGTGTTGAGGTGTGTTTATGATCAATAAGATGATGCTATTGTATATGAGGAATGTGGTTACGTGTTTATATATATATGAATAATGAGTAGTGGCAAGGGACTCTCATTTGTGGAGAAGGATGTTGCAAACCAAGAAGCTTATTTTAAGAATTATGAAATGTGTGTACATGGGTGAATGTATCACAGTGGCACCGAAAATTTTTTGGACGTTGTTATATTTATAGGATTTTGTTTCTAAACATTTATAACGCAAATTCTCGACATGTTAAATTTTTTTTTTGTGACACTGTCACTGTAGCGCAACCTGCTGTCGTAAATATTTCGGTAAGAAAGCTAAGTAACCTTGATGTAATGCGTTGTGGACGCCCAGGTGTGCCAATCGCCTGAAAACAGAATGCTATTTGGTGGAGAAAAAAAAGAGGCCATTATCCTCACTATTGACGTTGCTTTGTAGAAAGCATCGCAGATACGACACGCTCAATCTAGAAAACATATGATTACACTGTGGAGCTCTTAATTTATGATATTTACTAAAATGTCTAATGAAATTATGAGAAACATTTTTTCATCTATTGTCTTTCTAGTTGAGAGATATTTTTACTGCCTTTGGGGACGCCATTTGCCTAGTGAATGACGTTTCACGCTTTGATTTGTAAATATATTTGTCTATTTTGTTTAATATCTAGTTTCTAGTTACACTGCAGCATTGGTTAAAATAAAATTTAATAGATGTACTAATATCTCTATTTTCTGTCTACAGATCCAGTAAAGAACAATATTATGATATACTTTCTTAGAAAAGAGAGCACCAATAGACAATTCCCATCACAGGAATTGCAAACATAATTTTTTTAAAGATTTGGTAACTTGTTTATTGTATTTGCTGCTGCTGTGTGCCAGGCATAGTGCTACTGAATTTCACTTTGTATTACTCTGTTAAGCCAGTTTTAGTATTTATTTGTTTTCAGTTTTTTTTGTTGGTCGACATTGGCTCATGGTAGTTGTAATGTTGCATTTTCTCTGCTAATTTAGATATACTGCTGCTTGCTTTGCCAATTTACATTTTTTTGTCATTACTTTTTGTGTCAATTTGTTTTGTGTTGCCACATTGCCTCGTCCCTTAGTATATATATATATATATATATATATATATATATATATATATATATATATATATATATCTGAGCCCAGTAGATTTAAGTTAGCTTAAGAGGGGGTAGACTATATAAGAAACTAACTATGAAGAATAGGGAAAGAATACATTGAGAAGTTATGTGAAAAAGATTTGGGCAAAAATGAGTATTGCAGAATAAGAAATATTTATTTAACAGGGTTAGATAGGATGATTATTATTATTATTATTATTATTTTTTTGCAGGAGCAAATGTTGAAATAAGAGGAAAGATCTATGGAATGAAGTTTTGGGTTGGACTGCAGTGCCAGATGTTACACTGAAAACGAACCCTGTCCTTTCCTTTTGCGTTATTCCGCTATGTGTTTGTGTACCCTTGTGTATTTGTGTTTTTCCTGTATTTATGTGTTTAGCTAATAAGATTTATGTTGTAGAATTTTGCTAGTACTAAGCTACATTCACTATGATGAGGAATACTGTTATCCTCACATATAATTTGCATTAATAATATGTTATTTTCTTTGTAAAGATGTTTATATACTTTATTAATTCTTTTCTGTTTCGGTGCTCATATGTGAAATTAATGTTTCGAAAACTATTCTCATTATTTTATATATTTACTTATGTCATCATTCCTGTAACACTGATGTACACGTTTATTTCTATTCTTTTTTAAAGTCTGTATTGCTACAAATGTTATCTGTATTATTATGTTTTTAATGATGTTTTCTCTACCTTTATTATTGTATTCTCATGTTTTAAAATTGTAATTGACACCAGTTAATCAAATTAAGTAACTTGTAAGCATTAATTTCACTGCACACGTTTCTGTTCGTTGTAGTATATGCACAATATGTGAAAAAAAGAGCACTGTTAGTGCACACACGTGTGTTGATAATTCAGCAAGCGACTGGTTAACAGCATTGC
The DNA here is from genome assembly GCF_021461385.2 of Schistocerca piceifrons. NCBI lineage: Eukaryota > Metazoa > Arthropoda > Insecta > Orthoptera > Acrididae > Schistocerca > Schistocerca piceifrons. Next base: position 240,079,445 of record NC_060144.1, on the reverse strand, counting down.
TGGTTCTAAGAACAATTCCAAAACCTTTGTGAGTGCACAAGTGGTGGTTTATGGACTCGCGATATTGTCTGCAAGACTCTTCGATGGTGATTCTGCACCTGCCTCTACAAGGACTGCAGTGGGTCTGCACCTTTGATGAGCCACAAATACCATTTTTTCTACAAGGATTACAGTGGGTCTGCACCTTTGACGGTCCACCAATACCATTATTGCCACAAGGACTGCAGTGGGTCTGCACCTCTGGTGGCCCACCAATACCGTAATCTCTAACAGGACTACGGTGGGTCTACTTTGTGATGACCTACCTACCAATATTCTTCAAAACTTCGACTGACTTAGCTGTGGGTTTGCTCTGTTGTGGCCCATTACCTGTCTGCATATCAAGAGACATTATCTTTCTGTTGGAAGGACAACACTACGTCTTCAAGACTGCATAGAAATTCGCTACTTCCGTGTGCATTTTTTTTACCGCTCAGACTTTGCACATAAAATTGTAATTAATACTGTGATGAATGATCAGGACTGTCTTTATGGACTGTGAGAAAATTTTAGCTTTTGACCAACGTTGTATCAAAAAGTGTGTGCATTTGTTATCTTTGTTACTGTAATTATGAAAAAAATTTTCAAATCTGTATTGGCCACGGCCGAAAACAATTTGTAAATATTTTTGTGGGGAGCATGGGGGCTATTTAAGTAGGGTGTTTAGGGTTTTATGTCGGTAAGGCCATTGTGCGCTCTGTATGAAAATCACTGGCTGTGCTGTGTGTAGTCTGTGGCTGGTTGGCATTGTTGGAATATTCGCCATTGTAGTGTCGAGCAGTTGGCTCTTAACAGCGCGTAGCGTTGCGCAGTTGGAGGTGAGCCGCCAACAGTGGTGGATGTAGGGATAGAGATGGCGGAGTTTTGAAAGCGGATGAGCTGGACGTGTGTCCATCAGAGACAGTAAATTTGTAAGACTAGATGTCATGAATTGATATATATATTATGACTTTTGAACACTATTAAGGTAAATACATTGTTTGTTCTCTATCAAAATCTTTCATTTGGTAGCTATGCTTGTCAGTAGTTAGTGCCTTCAGTAGCTAGAATCTTTTATTTAGCTGGCAGTATTTGCGCTCGCTGTATTGCAGTAGTTCGAGTAGCGAAGATTTTTGTAAGGTAAGTGATTCATGAAAGGTATAGGGTATTGTTAGTCAGGGCCATTCTTTTATAGGGATTATTAAAAGTCAGATTGCGTTGCGCAAAAAATATTGTGTGTTAGTTTAGTGTTGATCAGAATAAGTAAAGAGAGTAATGTTTGAGTACGGTCAGTTTTGCTCAGCTGTTTGAAAAGCAAATAATGTAAGAGATTTATCAGCACAGTCATTCATAAATTTTTCTAAGGGGACGCTTCAAAGTTTCTGAGAATTAACATTTTGAGCAAACTAACATTAGATTTTTCCTAGCAACGTATTATACAGTAAATATATAAAAACAAGTTCGTATTCCAATGCAACGTTGTGTAAAAAATTCGAAGTAATCAGTGGAAAACTTCCAGAGTGTTACAATTTTGTACAAGCAAACATTTAGATTTTTATTTATGAAAATAAGTAGATTGAACAAAACACTACCATACACTTCGTGATTTAATGCCGTGCTGTGTGTGGTTCAATGATGGGATGCAATTCTTACGATGACGCTCCACTTCTGTGGCATTCTTGTACCTAAGCCACCACTGACATCCAACTGAGAAAAGGGAACGTGGAATCCTAGTCACGTGTCATTCTTTGTGGCTTCTCACAGCCGTGGCAGGTGAAGGCCAGATTAAAGGTGGATTGAAAATATCATTGGTACTACCGGTATTCGACAACTCGGTTTCCAGACAGGAGTTTTGCAACTACACTACCTCCCACGTTTGTGCTTCTACGATTGATAAGATTAAAGAACTAAAATAATCTTAGTCATAAGTTACTGAAAACGGTTTATTAACACTATTAAGAACAACCATACAGGGTGAACTAAAACTCCAAGGACAAACTGGCAGTAGTATGGAACAAAGATATGGACCAAAAGAAGGAAAATGTATCCTGTGAACATGGAGTCAGAATGCATGTCTCTGGAGCTGTGAGGACTTATTCATATTCGCTACTGTGAAACACATCTCTTCTACCGAAATCTCTTTCCTTTCCATGTTTTGAGAGGTAGTTGTACAGAATAAAAAAGGAAAATCAGACACCAGGAAACGTGGACTGTGAAGCGTGCACGTGTTCGTCCTCGCTACTGTGAAACATGTCGCATCTACTGAGCATGTACTGCATTTAGAACACATGTGTGCTCGATATTTTTTTTCTTGTTTGGGTCTAAAATACCTGATCCTAGAATATGGAAGGCAAAGAGCTTTGGGGTTGAAGTAATGTGTTCCACAGTATCACACACTAGACAACCTAGTGTTCTCTCCCATTGTAAATAATTGTCACTTTTAGCAACGTATAATTAAAACCAAAATTATAGTAGCTTTACCTCTTTTACATTTTCAGTGACAATGTGTCTTTTTTAAGTATGTTATTCATAACTTACAATAGTTCTGTGAGATCGTAAATACCACTCCCGAGGTGCTTTACATTATTAGTTTGCAGCTGTATTTTATAATTATTCACAAACTGTCATTCGTGGGAAACGAGGAAGCAGTTTGGTGTAAGCAATGACATCTGTTCTCTTGTAGTGCATTTACTGTGCTTAACTTTTGTTCGCTTCCATTTAGCAGTTGTTTTAATTAATTTTATGATGGCTTTCATTTTTTATTATCAGTTCTGTACTGTGATATTGTGATTGCATGTAATAATTATAATCGCAAAAGCGACCATCGCACTCGACGGAGACCAAGTGCCATGTTTACGTGTTTGTCGTGGAGCACCAGGGTCTGGACAGTCTACTCTATGCAGCATGCCTTGCCTGTTTGAAATAGTCTCACCAGGCGGTCGGCAGGGTGATTTTGATCATTGTTTCTGAATTACGACTTCAACGTTACAATCACGCTATTTATATCTTGATTTTTAGCTCTATCCGGTGAGGATATAGTAGGCCTATACGACTGTTGTCAGTGTGTCTTGCTTATTTTATATCTTAAGATGCTGTAGCTGTAGCCAATTTCCTGTTTTGTTTAACTGCAGACTACCTGAAGATGGTCTATGACCAAAACTGTTCGTAGTGCATCAAATGTGTAAATTTACAGCTTAAGTGGTTTTCATTAATCATTTGGAAATAGTTGTAATACGTGACGGAGAAAATTAAACTGCTTGGAAAAGATTTTTTGCACCTTAAGACAGGCAATGCCAGTCACATCATGTGGCGAAGATGCAGATCATTTAAGTTTGGGTTGTCAATGTTAAGGAGTATGAAACATTTTTTGGGACAGTTGTATTTTGCCTACTCTCTATAATTTGAGAACACATAATTTAGTTTTCTGTTTCTTCAAAAGCCTAGCGATTTTGCCAACTGAATTGCCACTTCCAACACTGGGCGCCATTGGAAATTTATCGTGAGGTTGCACGGAGTTTCAGAAGTGAATACCTACTTAATTCCTGCCAGCTGTCCATCGAGCAATTCATCCGAGGAAGTCCTAAGAAACAGTTCCATCTATATCACGAAGATAGTAATAGGCATCTCAACAGTGTGTCAAAAATTAAGATTTTTTTCATTTAAAAATTTTGCAACGTGGTGCGGACCAGACTACAGCATAGATAATCTGCATCTAAAACTGTCCCTGGTTATTAGCGGCCGCAGGATCGTGGGAAATTACTTAGTTGAGGGTGAAGAACTCACAGGCAGGTAAAAGTGGGAAGATTAAAAACTGTGACCATGTGCCTATTATCAGTCCCAAGTGAGGTACACTGCCCCACTAAAGGCTGGATTACGACGTTAAGAAAATGTCGTCTTTCCTAAAACACTCCTCTGCCTACAATCTTGACAGTACGTATCGGAGTGTGAACAAGCCTCACCCAAAATTTTGTCCTTGCTTGCGGATAAATTTAATTGGGGGCTGAGTTGATTAAAATTTGCAGGATAGTTTTTCTGACCTAGAGATAAGGGGAGGTTCAAACTGTGGCTTATATTACGTTGTTGCATGTCTCCAGCTGTATAATGTTACGTGAAACTGTGGTGTCACCGCCAGACACCACACTTGCTAGGTGGTAGCCTTTAAATCGGCCGCGGTGCGTTAGTATACGTCGGACCCGCGTGTCGCCACTATCAGTGATTGCAGACCGAGCGCCGCCACACGGCAGGTCTAGGGAGACTTCCTAGCACTCGCCCCAGTTGTACAACCGACTTTGCTAGCGATGGTTCACTGACAAAATACGCTCTCATTTGCCGAGACGATAGTTAGCATAGCCTTCAGCTACGTCATTTGCTACGACCTAGCAAGGCGCCATTATCAGTTGCTATTGCTCTTGTTAATCATGTACCGTCAGACCGACGTTCACCATTTATGGATTAAAGTTAAGTATGCCACCAGCTACGTCCGTTTTTCTCAAGTCTAATTTCCCTGCCGTTTTCCACACCTCACGCCAGCCTGCGTGAGCTAAAACGCGTGCCTTTCGGCTTCCTCTAGTATTCCTGGGTTGGCTCTCCTGCCAATCCACAACAGAAACTATGCCACGTCGAGTTAGCAAAATTCTGGATATCAGCGATATTGTTTAAATGCGCCGTGGCGTAACAATTAATTCCCTATGTTCAAATAACATTTGTCGTAAATATTTAGTCACTGTAAATTCTGGATATCAGCGATATTGTTTAAATGCGCCGTGGCGTAACAATTAATTCCCTATGTTCAAATAACATTTGTCGTAAATATTTACTCACTGTAACGTGATTAAGCAACTGTTTATGTCTTTAATTAGTTCTGAAAGTACCATCTCATTTGCTGCAATAGTAAAACACTTACGAAACTAACAATAAAATTCTTGTACGTAGCTCATAAGAGATCGACAATTAGTCACTGCGTAGACCGAAGTTGACCTCAAGCACTTATTGATAATTAAGCTCTTCCATTATTTATGACGAAACTCCTCTCGCAAGGGCCGTGAAGGCCCAAAGGTACCGATCGGCCGCCGTGTCACCCCCAGCCCACAGGCGTCACTGGATGAGGAGATGGAGGTGCGTGTGAGTGAGCACACCGCTCTCCCGGCCGTATGTCAGTTTCCGAGACCGGAGCCGCTATATCTGAATCAAGTAGCACCTCAGTTTGTCTCACAAGGGCTGAGTGCACCCAGCTTGCCACCAGCGCTCGGCAAACCGGATGGTCTCCCATCCAAATGCTATCCCAGCCCGACAGCACTTCGGTGATCTGACGGGAACCGGTGTTACCACTGCGGCAAGGCCGTTGATATTTATGACGAAGCACTTCTAAAAATTCTATTTATCAGTTTTGCTTTTCTGAAATTAATGAAATCACTGTTCTTAAGCCACTCTCCCTCACGACTGTCTCAGAATCAAATTCATGAAAAAATTTAATCTGCTTCAATTCTGTGAACTGCGTGATAACTAACTTTTCAGAGAACACAATTTAATTATGAGCAATATCTTCAGAAATTTCAGGAGGCCTCCATTTCACGATACAATCGTTATATTGCGTTTCAACTAGAAGTTATTGCAGACACTTCAACACAACAAAGTCAGTATTCAGCAAAATAATTCTTCGCTACCTTAGTCAAATAATGTCTTCGACGACAATAGAATTTTACCGATGATGTCCTTACATTTTATAACATTTCTCGTGCTACAATTCCTTAAGAATAATTAATAGAATTTTATCAATGGATGTTCCTCTAATGAAACCGTTGGTTCTAATCACATGAACTCCCCCGCACCGCAAGATGCCGATTCGGCCAGCGGCAGTGATGGTTCGGGAGGGGGGGGGGGAAGACGCCGCTGGAACACCTTGTCGGAAACTCCCTCAAATACATGTAACTAAAAAAAAAAGAACTTCGTTTTAGTTCACATTTTTAACATAAACTTATTGCAAAATTTATTCACAAAAACAGGGCTTACTTTAGTTCGCTTAAGCATAGAAGTAAAGATACCCCGTATCCAAACTGGCGAACGTCACAAGAAAGTCTTTCCATTTTTTAATACAGTCTGATGAATTGTTCACTTTAAATAATGAGATGGCTTCGAGTATATACAAAAATTAAGATAGCGAACCGATTACAATAAATGTTTATTAGGTGCAATTTTCAACCCTAGATTGCTTCTGTCCTCATACATCGATACAACATTTTACAATACTACTATCACTATGGTTAGTGTTGTTCTAGAATCTGCCTTGTGTAATTGAATAAACCTTAAATGAAGCAAAATATTGAAGAATCTTTGCTTTTTTTCTTGTATCATGTACGCATCATTATTAAACTTCAACACTTGGAACATTAAATTTAAACGTAATTTCCTTAACAACTTCCCCAGATCTCCCTATTTCATATACTTCCTTTCATCACCTTTTCACTTCTTACTTATCTTGTGAATCTATTTCACTTTCAATCGTTGCTGATGTTTACGGTAACTCTGTTTCATTCGACAGTCTGACCAACTAGATCCACGACATACTACTTCACTCTCCTTGCACTGTACTATCTCACTCATGCACTAGAATCGCAAACTCGAAGTGTAACTACGGCAATATCCAACGAATAACCTCCTCCGAAAGAATATGGGTTTCAGTTAGATGTATTTCGTTTACAAATAATGGAAGCCCATCAACTTCCCATTTTACGCATTTGCTAAATGCACCACTTGAACATAAAATGTATCTACCTCTTACATTACTAGGGCCCTCAAAAAGAAATGCACAATGCTTTCTGTAAGTATCCGAAGAAAAGGACAAAATAATCTGCCTACCGGCGCGGGCACGGTGTAGAGCATATCAGGATGTGGAACTATACATGTGTGCAAAAGATTAGAATGGTTGGTGACACTGCAACAAGATGATTACAGGTCTTTGGAGAGAGTATTTCAGGGAAATATGCAGTATCCATTTCCCTCACCCACCAGCATCAAAAGCCGGTGTCACGGCTGGAACAGTTCCACGCAGAACAGCAAATGAGATCAAAGATGCCTTTCGTAACATGAAATATGGGGAGTCTCCAGAAGCAGATGACAGTCCTGCAACCACATAGGAATCTGAAGGACATGACGACAAAGTGACTACCTGGCTGGAAGAATTCATAAGCTCCACGATTCATTGCGGCTATATGTCGTATACTCTCTCCTGGTAAAATTTTACGATAACTACAAGTGAAATGAGTCAATAGAATAAAACTATGCTTGTTGATGCTCATAAATGTGCTATCAAAGATTAATTATTATTTTGGAACAACAAGACTCAAACCTTTATGTACACTGAAAATAAAGGTATTAATAAGAAATATATTTCTGTGTAACAAATACCAGGAATAACAAAGACTGGGAGTATGTCATGTCGTCGAAATTCTATATAAACGTGGTATACAGACTTGGTTGAATAAAATGATCACTCTGGTGTCAAGTCTCGAACCTATTAAAAGATTTTGTACCAGGTTGCTAATGAATGCAAGATTTTCTTGACAATATACACTCCTGGAAATGGAAAAAAGAACACATTGACACCGGTGTGTCAGATCCACCATACTTGCTCCGGACACTGCGAGAGGGCTGTACAAGCAATGATCACACGCACGGCACAGCGGACACACCAGGAACCGCGGTGTTGGCCGTCGAATGGCGCTAGCTGCGCAGCATTTGTGCACCGCCGCCGTCAGTGTCAGCCAGTTTGCCGTGGCATACGGAGCTCCATCGCAGTCTTTAACACTGGTAGCATGCCGCGACAGCGTGGACGTGAACCGTATGTGCAGTTGACGGACTTTGAGCGAGGGCGTATAGTGGGCATGCGGGAGGCCGGGTGGACGTACCGCCGAATTGCTCAACACGTGGGGCGTGAGGTCTCCACAGTACATCGATGTTGTCGCCAGTGGTCGGCGGAAGGTGTACGTGCGCGTCGACCTGGGACCGGACCGCAGCGACGCACGGATGCACGCCAAGACCGTAGGATCCTACGCAGTGCCGTAGGGGACCGCACCGCCACTTCCCAGCAAATTAGGGACACTGTTGCTCCTGGGGTATCGGCGAGGACCATTCGCAACCGTCTCCATGAAGCTTGGCTACGGTCCCGCACACCGTTAGGCCGTCTTCCGCTCACGCCCCAACATCGTGCAGCCCGCCTCCAGTGGTGTCGCGACAGGCGTGAATGGAGGGACGAATGGAGACGTGTTGTCTTCAGCGTAGAGAGTCGCTTCTGCCTTGGTGCCAATGATGGTCGTATGCGTGTTTGGCGCCGTGCAGGTGAGCGCCACAATCAGGACTGCATACGACCGAGGCACACAGGGCCAACACCCGGCATCATGGTGTGGGGAGCGATCTCCTACACTGGCCGTACACCACTGGTGATCGTCGAGGGGACACTGGATAGTGCACGGTACATCCAAACCGTCATCGAACCCATCGTTCTACCATTCCTAGACCGGCAAGGGAACTTGCTGTTCCAACAGGACAATGCACGTCCGCATGTATCCCGTGCCACCCAACGTGCTCTAGAAGGTGTAAGTCAACTACCCTGGCCAGCAAGATCTCTGGATCTGTCCCCCATTGAGCATGTTTGGGACTGGATGAAGCGTCGTCTCACGCGGTCTGCACGTCCAGCACGAACGCTGGTCCAACTGAGGCGCCAGGTGGAAATGGCATGGCAAGCCGTTCCACAGGACTACATCCAGCATCTCTACGATCGTCTCCATGGGAGAATAGCAGCCTGCATTGCTGCGAAAGGTGGATATACACTGTACTAGTGCCGACATTGTGCATACTCTCTTGCCTGTGTCTATGTGCCTGTGGTTCTGTCAGTGTGATCATGTGATGTATCTGACCCCAGGAATGTGTCAATAAAGTTTCCCCTTCCTGGTACAATGAATTCACGGTGTTCTTATTTCAATTTCCAGGAGTGTAAGTGTAAAATATATTTGTCCTTCAATCTCATTTCCTATCTCTCCCTTCTTGTAAATATAATTAAGTGTAAATAATTAATTATCGCTAGAATTCAAGTTTTATCATAGGCCGTCTGCCACACTTCTGCCGTAATGGCGCACTGACAGCCATTCGGTGGAATATATTTAATAACATGATTTTCGGGCTTTACCCACAACATAAAAAAACTAAAATACTTCAAGTACTTTGCTGTCAGGAAAGAAAATACATTATACATAAAAGTTTTCGCTAAATGTATACGGAGAATGCAAAGACAACAAATAATAATACGAAACTCGGGCATGCTTATGAGTAAATCGCTGACTGAAAACAATCTTACCTTCACTGCCGTAAATATTATTCAAAGCATATTTAACAGTATAAAAGGTCAATGTTTAACAAAGAATAACAGAGAATAATTGTGCAGCTACATAGATGATTAGATTGTGTCTCTCTCTGCAACTATATTTATCGGCCATTAACTGCTGCTATTTTAAACAAATCACGCTTATTTTTTATGTGAGCTAGCCGCGTGTGTCGATAATATAAGTAAGTTGTTAAACTCAGCCTAGTACCTTTACTCATACTTATTTGCCTACATTGAAACGTTGGTGACTGTTAGTGTATATTTTAGTCGCTATTACGAGTGTCCGAAACACATGCGACGTCACGACTTGTAAATATTTTCATTCACGAACCCAATCATAACAAGCCAGTACCTTTCATAAATAAAGGAGAAAGAGACAGAGAGAGAGAGAGAGAGAGAGAGAGAGAGAGAGAGAGAGACAGAGAGAGACGACATAGCCGACCGATTGGTCAGCTAGCATCCCAGTACCTATTTTTAAGAGAAAGACTGCGTATACCAACTACTACCCAATGTGGCTGCTCTCTCACGATATGAAGACATTTGAATATATCCTTGATAGCAGGCTGAGGAACGTAGTCGAGCACTCAGTAAATCACTGTGTGTTGTGAAGGAATGTTGTATAATAGACGCAATTTTTGCTGAACACCAGCTAATAGGGAAATTCCGCGAGAAATGGAAGTCACTACAACTTGCCTTGATCCACCTCGAGGAGGCATTTGTTCGTTTACCACGTCTTGTCACATGGTGTGGTGCTTGCGATCATCAAGTTACTGCAACGCACACGAACTGTGTTCATCAAGGCTCAGCTCTCACTGTGCTGTTCTTTGTTCCCGTAATAGATACCATAACCCTTGACGAATAGAAGTACTTGCAGCGGATACTAGAGAGGAACTTGAAACTCTAGCCAAACATCATATTATTGTCTACAAAAATTTCGTGTCTGTTTAAGCATCTGCAAGACTGAGTACCCCGAAATATTTCCATGTAAACCGATGAAGCTCCTCTCATCAAGGTGGTTCTCGACCAAAGACTGACGGCAACGATAAAGAGGGTGTGCGTGCAAGAATCAAAGCCAACTGAATGCGATTCAGAGACGTCACTGGTGTTCTTGGTGATGCCTAACCACTTGAAATCAAAGATATACAGCACAATGGTGGAGCTAGTTGCATCTCATGGTACCGAGTGTTGGCCCATACCTAAAGGTGCTGATCTCTCATCACATGCCATAGAAATGCACATATTGAGATCCTTAGGCATTTCCTGCTAGGTCATATCAACAATAGAACGTTTCGACGACTAGCTAGAACGGCTCCAATAAACGACAAGATGCGGAACTGGAGATTTCGGGGATAGGGAAACATCATTATCGCACCAGCTCATTTACCTTCTCAGCCTATCATCTCACTATCGAAGGATAGAGGTGACGTGGAAGACGTAAATGACGGTAGCTAGACGCTATAAACGCAGATCTCATAAGATCAAGGAGCCTGAATCCACAGGAAGCACTATACCATCAGAAATGGAATGCACTGACCATAAAAGCGAACCCCGCCTCAACGGGAAGAGGAGAAGAATTCATTTTCCAAACCAATGTGTTTCGACAGGATGTTAATACGTTCTTAGGGGACAAAATGTTAATTTCCCAACTAACCATTTCATCCAACTGCCCCACACCACCGTGTCACTAAGACCTGTTTTAATTTCAATGGCTGTTTAGCAGCCTTCTTTTTCCGCAGACAGATTCCTTCCAGTTGTAGATGATGCGGCAATCGCGTGTTGAATCAGAGCTGTTGGATCGGCGTTTCAGTGTTTGAGAGCTCGGTTCTCAGGATGGGGCAGGATAAGGTTAGGATTTAGGATGGGGCCGATTGCACAACAAATACGTAAACTTCATCTAAAGCAATTACAATTTTAAAACAATCTCTTAAAAAATACAATTGACTGTATGACGGCTGAAGGCATTACCACAGGACTAAAATCCCACAATTTCAGGGCCGAAGGCCACTAACAATAACGTCAAACAACAAACGGCTGAAGGCCTGAAATAGAAGTCAGAAGAACCATTCCAAATAGCACATATTAAGATAAATACTTCGTTTTAAAACGAACTGTTACACTGCGAAGACCTTATTACCAAAGAAGTGAAATTATTGCTCTGCTGAAGGCCACACTAACAATAATTTGAAAATTACAAATATCCTTAAAACAAACATCACAATCTAAGGATTCCGGACAAGCGGTTCTCAGCAAGTGTTCCAACGGCCGGCCAGGGAAGATAACTCAAACGTAAGGTAAGGTGAGACAGGCAGCCAAGAGTTGTACTCAAGTAACAGGATGGCAACTGAATCTAGGGGTAGCTTACTCGCCGACCGACCGACTAACCAATTCGCCTATCACCGGTACAACGATGGAATAATTTTAGGCAAGGGCTAAGGGACAGACACACCCAAGGCCGTAGAACCACGGTAGACCTCCCAAAAAATATGCACAGTACAATACAAGCATCAATACGACGAGAAAAACTTCGCTAAGCTGCAGGGCAGGTAACTGGAGCACAAAATACCGCTGGTTGCACTTCACCAATAAGAATAATACTAAATTCAATGATGAATAACAAGTAAACAAAGACGGCTGCAATATTTCACCGCCTCGAAACAATTCACTCGTTGCCATCAGGCTGAGCGGCCCGCCGACCAAAGGCGAGATCTCAGAATAGTCAAGGTTGCATCAGCAGTTAACTGTTCACTCAACTTAAATGTCAAGGGTACTGTTTGCAACGAAGTCGTCTCTGTCGCAGCTACTCATCCTCGATCCGGCAGTGGTAACACGCCGGCGGCGGCCCTGGCTTGCCCCCGCGCTGCACAGACCTGCTCGCTGCTCCGCCCCAAACCGACCTGATGTCCGTTCACTACTTTCCACCAAGTCCAGTAAGCAGAAGCATTAAAATAACTGCTCATTCAAAACCACAAGATACACACGGATCCGGGAATACAATTCCACCAATTCACAATCCTAAAGCCAGCCACTGTGAAACAACACGGAGGAATTATAAGTCGGCACAAACACAGAGAAACCAGAAGCGGTCGGAAGACCAAATGCACGTCGCCCGCTGCGGCGATCGACCGAACGACCAACCAACTGTCGTCCCCACTTAAGTCAGGCGCGGGAAGGATCCCAGTATAAATCGTCGACTGACAACTTATTGCCATGAGGTCACTTCGATGGGCGGACACACACACACACACACACACACACACACACACGCGCGCGCGCGCGCGCCCGCGCGCGCGCTCAGGTGATAGTTGCAATACTCGAATATCACGAGCCATTCGACTCAAACTCTCTGATCCCGTCCATGATCTGGTCGTGCACTCTCGCGATTACATCCTTCCGTCGGACATTGCATGTGTGTCGCCAACGGTCGGACGAGTACTCAACTCGCTCGACACACCCAAAGATGGTACCACAGTACGCGCTATCGTTAAGCACTGCTGCTGCCACTCGCGGACAGACAAGGCGAGCAAACATAGTGGTGCCAGTGAACAAACTAAGAAAACGAGACGCCACTATCGCTATTACAAGATGCCAAGCTATGAACGGCATCAACGCGAGCCGTACACGGCTCAGTGTTATCGACTCAAGTTTTATTTTCTCACTCAAATGTGGCCGCGTGTTATCATGCAATATTAAAATTTGGTGTTTCTGAACTCGACACATTAGAGCATGAAGCTACCACATTCCGCATACGCGTCAAAAAGGCAATGGTTTCGTGTGGCAGGATATCCACAGGCAACAGTTCTTCCGAATCAAAAAACCACTTTCCCTGCTGTAGGCATAGTTTCAGTATCTCCTTCTTCTGCGAGTTCGCATGATGCCATTCCATCGACGGTCAGTGTGTCCTCGGTTCTATGTGGTGCAACCAGGTTTCACCTCTCGTGGAAGTTCTTGCAAGAAAGTTATTTGGAGAAGCCTTGTATTATGACGATTGTTCATTGCACTTGTCATCGGTTTTTCTTAGCGGGCACCTTTTAATATTCATCGGTGCACACCACGAGCAGATTTTCTCCAACTTTAACTGTTTCAGTGTTTCCTCTGCTTGCACTTGACTGATAATTCCTGTCATGCGTTTTTTTATTGAAAATTAGATTATGGATACACTGCACATAGAAGTCTTTGCAGTGTTCGGTCTGCCACTGCATCTGAAGTCCTTAGCATAAGCGAATCCATTTTCACCACACAATTTTCGTGATTACTCGCATGATTGTTACTTTTTGCCGCTGTAACTACTTCCTCAATTCTGACTCTTACGTGTATGTAACTGTGAATTATGTAAGATAGGTATTATACTCTTCGACAACTAAATCAGACCTTTGTTAGGTGGAATTAGTAGTAGTAAACACTGCTTCATGAATATCTGAACTTCACTATTTGAAAATAATAACTCTAGAATATTTTGTTGTAATAAGATTTTCCGTTTAATCTCATTCTGTCCTTACTTGGTGTTAACCGTAACGGCACAAAAAGTATCAGAAATTTCCGAGTCAATAGCACTCCTAATTACTACGAAATATAAGCGTAGGTCAAATTTAAAATTCAATAGGAAAATGAGAAAATGAGTCTATATTCTTTCTTACCACCTGTTGGAGACAAATCACCCTTCATAGAATATCTCTGAAAATGAAATAATTTTGACAATTTTTTCGAAACAGTAGTCGAATCAAAAGACAGTGACAAACTTATTAACAATAACAATACTCAGTATTAAGTAATCACGCACACTCAGTATTGTAGCTCCCTTACAGAATGCAGATAATTCTGCTTCCACAGTCTTACAGTTATCTAACAGCTGACCATAGAAAAATAACGCAGCGTTTTTTCTAACATAGCAGTTGGACAATGAACTTGATAGTTCACTAGCTGAAGATCTTATGGTTAACCAAAAATTTTATTGCTGAGCAGGTTTATTTCTTTCAGGACCATAACCTCTTTTCATGTTTGTAACACTGATGCTTTGTCATGTTGATTCGCTTAAACTGTAAATGTTTAATACTGTTTAATTTGTTTATTTATAGTGTTAATGAACAACATGAATGTTTATAATGAATCCAAGTACATCAACGTTAATTCTAGGGTCGGGTATGTTAAGTATTTTTCCTAATTAGGAATCCAACAATTCAGCATCTGACCTCCTCATTAACGTCGTACATGTAGGTGCAATATTTAATTGTTAGGTACATTACATATTGAAACTGGCAGAGATGCGTAATTTACAACTCAAGGTATTTAAAAGCTTTATTGCTAGATGGTGGATATTCCGGTGTGCAATTAGTACTGCACTCGAACGAATATGTCCCACACACACACACATAGTGGCATTTTGAAATAATTACATTAACAACAAAACATGAACGCTAAATATCGATACTCACATAAGTACCGTCATCCATACTCACACATTTACAGAAATGTACAAAAATCTATCGACTGAAATTTACGAATTATTAACGTGGTATAGCGTGCAGCATGAAAAAGAGAAGAAAATTAGTTGACATGTGGTTGTTGTTGTTTCCATCGGTCCTGAGACTGGTTTGATGCAGCTCTCCATGCTACTCTATCCTGTGCAAGCTTTTTCATCTCCCAGTACCTACTGCAACCTACATCCTTCTGAATCTGCTTAGTATATTCATCTCTTGGTCTCCCTCTACGATTTTTACCCTCCACGCTGCCCTCCAATGCTAAATTTGTAATCCCTTGATGCCTCAGAACATGTCCTACCAACCGGTCCCTTCTTCTTGTCAAGTTGTGCCACAAACTCCTCTTCTCCCCAATACTTCCTCATTAGTTATGTGATCTGCCCATCTAATCTTCAGCATTCTTCTGTAGCACCACATTTCGAAAGCTTCTATTCTCTTCTTGTCCAAACTATTTATCGTCCACGTTTCACTTCCATACATGGCTACACCCCATACAAATACTTTCAGAAACGACTTCCTGACACTTAAATTTATACTCGATGTTTACAAATTTCTCTTCTTCAGAAACGCTTTCCTTGCCGTTGCCAGTCTACATTTTATATCCTCTCTACTTCGACCATCATCAGTTATTTTGCTCCCCAAATAGCAAAACTTCTTTACTACTTTAAGTGTCTCATTTCCTAATCTTAAAGTAGTAAAGGAGTTTTGCTATTTGGGGAGCAAATAGTTGACATACAGAGTGACAATTATTGAAGTGTATGAAAGGAAACATAAATTAGTTACAAACTATAGCGTAAACACACTGTATTCTACATGTAAACGTCACTACAGGTATTCAGATTTAGTTCAATACCCCTGCCATCATTAGCATTGATATGGCGGAGATGAACAGCAAAATTCTGCAAGACCCACTGGAGCGTCGGAACATCGATGCTGTCGATGGCCTCCTCAATGGTTGTTTTCAGCTCAGAAATGGTTTTGGGATTATTGCTGTACACCTTGTCTTTAACATAGCCCCACAAAAAGGAGTCGTACGTGTTCACATCCGGAGAATATGAGGGCCAGTCGAGGCCCATGCAGTGGCCCCTGGGTGCGGCCTCCAGAGTGCTCGTCCAAGACATCACTCTCCTGATTCGATTGGGTCGAACTCCGTCTTACATTAACTAAATGTTGCTGAAATCAGGGTCGCTTTGGGTAATGAGGATGAAATCATCTTGCAAAACCTTCACGTTCCGTTCGGTCGTCACACCATCAAGTAATATCGTACCAGTCATTCGGCGACTGGAACTTGCACATCACAGAATCACTCGTTGATAGACAAGAGACTTCTCGATCGCGAAATGCGGATCCTCGGTCCCCCAAATGAGCCAGGCTGCTTATTGACGAACCCATCCAAATGAAAGTGGGCTTTGTCGCTAAACCAAAGCATACACATACTAACTCCCATCATGCCTCGCGACCAACTGTGCAGTTTAAACATCCTAACGCAAATCGTTCAGAAGTTATGACGATTTTATTTCATATAGTTCAATAATTGTCGTCCATGTGAATTAATACCAGAAACGAAAATGGCTTTACGCATCTTAGGGCAAGCATCACAGTCGTAAGAAATTTCTGGAATCGCAGCGTTATCTGAATTTGATAGACCTTACTGTTTATTTCCACTATTGGTTCAGCACCTGAAAAATTACCAACACGTGGGTGTAAATCACTGGGAGAGGTGCGAGAATTGAAATAAGTACAACAACTAAGAGGGAATCACACTAAAGGTTGTGCGAGAACGAAATGCTCGGATTAATATGTGTGCAGTCCTCCAGACTCATCGAAGAAACGACGACAAAAATAAGAGAGATCGTGTAGAGTGGCGTTAAAATTCAAGGTGAAACGATGTCAATGATAACACATCCTTATGAAATTACTGTTCGGAATGAACATGAGAAGTGCTGCAGGATCTATTCAACAGAATGAACATTCTAGTTAGCTCATGCTATGGATTGAGATTACACGGAAGAAAGACGAAAGGTGTAATATGTAGCAGAAATTATACAAGTAAATAATTTAACATAATAATTGTTGAACATCTCACGGTCTTCCCCTACCCTTGCACCAACATCACGCATCACAGAGGATTCAACGTCATTTAAAGTAGGCTAGCAGAAGTGAAGCGGTCACTCTTTAGTAAAAGTAGTCCACAAGTATCAAACATCGGCCTTAGTGTGATGGAGAAATCTGTGAGACTGTAACACTGGCGTACAGCGTCGTACGGAAGAGAATCACGGACTGTGGAAAAGGTGAAAAAGAATACAATCTGTCTGAGATGTGATGCTATAGAAGGCTGCTGAAACTTATCTCCATAAACGACTTGTATAGTTACATCAGTCCGTCATCATAATCAACTTGTTTATTTTTTGTCAGCCTTCTGACTTGCGGCCCATCACAAACTTCTTTCCTGCGTTAACCGCACTTTTAGAGCAGCACTTGCACGCTACGTCCTCAGTTATTAGTTATATACATTCCAGTCTCTGTCTTCCTCTACAGATTTTACTATCAGCAGCACCCTGTAGAACCTTGGAGGTTATTCCCTGATGTCTTAACAGATGTCATATAATCCTCGCTGTTTTCCATGTATTCCTTTCTTCGCCAATACTGCGGAGAACCTCCTCATTCTTTATCTTGTGAGATCGCCTACGATTCTTCTGTAGCGCGTCACAAAAACTGCGATTCTCATCTGTCTTCCCATTGTCAACATTCTTTATTACCATACAAAGCTGTGTTAAAAAAAGCCATCTTAGCCTATCATAGACTTTTAAATGTTTGCTTCGTCCGTCAGGGTTTATTTTGCATCAAAGGGAGCAGATTTCCTTAACTTGGTCTATGTCCGGATCACCAGTTTTGATGTCAAGTTTTTTGCTATTCTCATTTCTGCTCCTTCTTATTAGTTTTCCCCGTTTCCAGTTTACTGTCAATCCCTATTCTGTACACATTCGACTGTTCATTCCACGCAACAAGTCTTGTAGTTTTTCGTCACAGCCGCTAAGGATAGCAATGTCATCAGCGAATCTCATCAACGACAGTTTCACCATTAATTTTAATCACACTCTTGAAACATTCTTTTATTTCCATCATTGCTTCTCCAATGAATTGGAGTAGGAGGAAGGACTTCATCCCTGTCATACACCCTTCCTTAATCTGAGGCCCAAGTTCTTGTCTTCAAATATTATTATTCCCTCTTCGATCTTGTACATAATGTATATTACCCTTCTTTTCTTATAGCTGTTTTCCTCATAATTTCGCACATATCGCACCATTTTACTCTGTCGAACGCTTTTCCAAGGTCGACATAAGCAATGAGTGTCGCTCGATTTTACTTCAGTCTTGCTTCCATTATCAAGCGCATACTCAGAACAGTCTCTTTGGCGAATTTACCTTCAATAAAGCCAAACTAGTTAACATAATCGTACATCTCGATGAATGTATTTTCTTAAAAATACACCTTAACACCTTTCGGCCATAGTCATTGTCAGAATCTATTAGATAAACATAACAGATGAGATGTAATGTTTATACAATACTACGTTGTATGGAAACAAAATGAAGTTATACCACACCTCGAAATACTCGACACACTGTGTGTCATCAGTTCACGCATACACTTGCAACTCTAACTCCAAAGTTTCTGCCAGTTTCACCAGTATAAAATTTATTACATACTTTCTCCTTAATTCGATAAACATCAGAATTCATGAATTTATTACGTTTCTCAGTGGTTCTACAGTGTATCTTCGCAGGAGGCTTCTTTGGTGTGAGAGCCTATGGTAACTTCAGTTTTTTTACAGCAATGCACGATTTGTTCCGAGTGTACACGACAGTTTGTCATGTGAGACACTTTGCGTACCTTGCTCAACCTTTTGTCTCTCAAAATTAAATTTGCTTCATATGCCACTTTAAAACAGATAACTTCCAAAAATGTATGAAAATTGTAATGGCGTTGTCATCGTACCTAACCGCATTTGTATCTTCAAAGCGTCGTTATTATTTTCATCTTTTCCCTTGTACATCTCCCTTGTTTCAGTCTTAACCACATACTTTCACTTCACTACTTTCTTCTGCTGATATGGTGATTGAGGAATTATTTTGAATTATAATAGTTGAATATTTTGGGATCATTCCTTGTTTTAAACAACATTTGCTGAAAATTTTCATGATGTTCCTTTCTATCTCAGATAATATTGCGGAGCCACTTTCAGCCTGACCCAATCCATAAATGAAATAAGGCTGACCAGGATGTTGTTTGGTGCAAGTTTCAGTTTCTCCATCGTCTCAGTGAAATGTTCTGAGTCCTTTATGGATGTGTCTGTCTTCCCCAAGTGTGGCTGGAGCAGAGAGGCCAAGTGTTTTTCCAGTTTATATGTCGGTGGGCCAGGAGCTCTAACAATCGGTCTTAGTGGAACGTTGTTCTTATGGATCTTGGGTAATCCATACAGCCGAGGTGGAAGGGCTTCTGTGTTGCGCAGGTTTCTCTGTAAGTCCGCCGGCAGAGAAGACTCCTTGATTAATCGATTCGTATTCCGTGTGACACGCTGTGTTGGATCTGCGCTTACTTTCCGATACGTCGTCGGATCTAATAGGTCTCGGATCTTTTGCTCATAATCTTCGGTCATCATTACGACAGTCGCATTCCCCTTATCGGCAGGCAGTACCAACATACTCTTGCAGGGGCTGAGATTCTTAATGGCTTGTACCTCTTTTTTTCTTCAGGTTGCAAGCTGTGAAAGGGCAGAGGAAATACGCACTGAAACAGCCAGGATACTGCGCCGAGCAAAACCACAATGTTGTCAGTAATAAAAGAAAAGATATGAAAGGAGAAACTGAGTACCTCATTCTCTTCTTATGGCATAACATGATTCTGCAGGAGATTATTTCCTTACTCATGAGAGTTTTATTTCGTTCTCATGAAGCTGCTGCAGGTCCAGAAGTTACCGCTGAACACTAGTGAGCTTAAGAAAGCAAAACAGTGTTATTGTTAATCGCCAATGTAAATAAATAGTTTGTGTAATATAGATAATAATAATCACAAGTGGACGTCGTTAAGGAAAAGACAGCAAGTTCGACTTAAAACTACTAATATGGGTAAACGATAGCGTTTGCGTCACCGAACTTACTACTTCGAACCAGTTTACAACTCAAGAACTAAAAGGCAATAACCTTCGTCACTACAGAGATCTACAGTTCCGTAGTATGCTATGCAAATATAGAGGAAATAGTCCAAACAATGTCATTACTGAACTCGAGATGCCAAGAACAGGTATGATACAACCCTACTTCAAAAATGCTCGAGGAAGTACGAGGAATTCCCAGTTGCACTGTTTTAAAAAAAAGTATCGAGAAAGTATTATTCGTAGACATTTAGGATACAAAGATGAACTTGATTTTCTGCTTAAAATATAATACCGAGGTTGCAACTTAAATAGTGGCAACTATTTATTCACAACCGATACAAAAGAGTTACATGTTTGTACCTGTTACTGTGCTTAAAAGCAGTCTCCATAATTGTGTAGGATTCGTTGCTAGCGATGTGGAAGGTGTAGTATACCGTTAGCAGCGTCTGTTCTGTTGACGGTGCGAATGGAGCGGTCTACTGCCTGTCGAATCTCTGGAACAGTTCTGAAACTAATGCCGCGAAGTTGTTCCTTCATCACCTGCGACCAGCTTTGCGAAATAAGCACTGACACTTTCTGCGCAACTGACCCATCATTTTGCGCGACAATGCGTGGGGGCATACAGCGAAAGATGTGGCTGCTCTGTTCGGTCCATGGGACTGGGAAGTACTGTACCATCCACCATACTCACCGGACTTAAGTCCTTGTGACTTTGATTTGATTCCGAAGATGAATGAACCACTTCGTGGCATTCGTTACAGAACTGTTCCAGAGATTCGAAAGGCAGTAGACCGCTCTACTCGCGCCATCAACAGAACAGGGTCTGCTTACGGTATACTACACCTTCCACATCGCTGGCAACGGGTTCTACACAACGCTGGTGACTACTCTGAAGGACAGTAACAGGTGCAAACAATGTACCTCTTTTGTATCGCCGGCCGGAGTGGCCGAACGCTTCTAGACGCTACAGGCTGGAACCGAGTGACCGCTACGCTCGCAGGTTCGAATCCTGCCTCGGGCACGGATGTGTATGATGTCCTTAGGTTAGGTTAGTTAGGTTTACCTAGTTCTAAGTTATATGGGACTGATGGCCTCAGAAGTTAAGTCCCATAGTGCTCAGAGCCATTTGAACCATTTTTGTATCGACTGTGAATAAATAGTTGCCACTATTTAAGTTCCAACCCCCATATTTTGCTAAAGGCTTCTCTTTTTGGACACAACAGAACTAAATCTAAGAGGCTGTAGTCTTCTGCAACGTTTTCCAGGAAGGAGAAGGAATGCCACCTCTGGGAAGTGTTCTAAAATTTATTTGGCAGTTATATTACATTTTATATAATGAACGTTTAGTATGTGCTTTGCGCCAGATCTGCTACTTACCTTCTTATTATTTTATTTTTCTGTTACCAGTTTGTAGCGCAGCTAGTTTTCAAGTGTTAGCTGTATAAAACTGAAAATCGTAAATGCAAGGGGAGTTTATTTTTATTTATGAACTACCAAGCTACTTTACTCTGATATATTTATTATATAACTGCACCGCTGTCATATTTCTTTTTATGTCAGAGACGTATTTTGTAATTACATTACACTATGATTGCAGAGGCATATATCACTAGGGGTAAGATAGATACTGCCTACAGGAAAATGGAAGAGACCTTTGGAGAAAAGTGAAACGCTTGTATGGTATATCAAGAACTCGGATGGAACACCTGTTCTAAGCAAAGAAGGGAAGGCAGAAAGGTGGAAGCAGTATGTAGAGGGTCCATACAAGGGCGATGTACTTGAGGGAAGTATTGAAATGGGGGAGGACGTAGATGAGGATGAGTTGGGAGATACGATACTGATTGAAGAATATGACAGAGGACTGAAAGACCTCAGTCGAAAAAAGGTCCCAGAAGTAGAGAACATTTCATTAGAACTACTGATAGCCTAGGGAGACCCAGCGATGATAAACCTTTAATATCTGGTGAGTGAGCAGTGCGTGGCTACCGTTCATGCCATATCTCATTTGACATCTTGTTTTTACTGTACTACCACCTCGTTATGTTAATTTCAATTACTGGTGTCACTGCGTTGCCGTCTTGTCAGCCCGTGAGCGGCAGCAACGGCGCTTATCGATATAAGCCCTGGCGTATTATCTTTGCTGATTGCTATTACTTGCCGGTTGTCGCGTGATCGGAATTAGTTCAGATCTGCCAGTGAGTTGGGCGGCGCTAGTAGTGCAGTTCGGACCTGGCAGTGTTTGACTTAGGAATCGGCAGGCGTTCAGTCGGGGCACGGCTGCAGTGAGGTCCGTACAGCCATGACTCGCCCGACGGTTGCCAATACACATCACTTGAGTGCGGACTACCTTGGTTGGTCGTCGGTCGTTCGTCTTGTGGGACGACGTGTACGTTGGCCGGGGATCGCTTATGGGTTTCCTGCCTGTGCCGACTCGTGATTCATGCTTGTTATTGCACAGTCGCTGCCGTTAATATTGTCTAGTCCTTCGTGCAAGTGGTCGTGAAACTGAGTGTAGCTTGTGATGTTGTCTGCTCATTTTAGTGCTGTCTCCATGCTGATGTGTGGCAGTCGGTCGGTTGGAGTGGATCAGCCAGGAAATCTCCGCGCGGCGCAGTGGTCCAGGCGTTCTGGCGGTCTCTATGCAGTGTCGGGTGTTCCAATAGTTCAAATGGCTCTGAGCACTATGGGACTTAACATCTGAGGTCATCAGTCCCCTATAACTTAGAACTACTTAAACCTAACCAACCGAAGTACATCACACACATCCTTGCCCGAGGCAGGATTCGAACCTGCGACCGTAGCGGTAGCGCGGTACCAAACTGAAGCACCTACAACCGCTCGGCCACTCCGGCCGGCGCAGTGTCGGATGTGTGAGAGCTGTTCTAATTGCTAGGAGGTTCGTGGCTCACCGACACAACCCATCTAAGTTAAGTGGTGATTTAATTACCGAAGCCAGTCTGTTCACATTGTGCCGTTGATTTTCATGCATGGCTGTTAGGGGTATTC
Organism: Schistocerca piceifrons; assembly: GCF_021461385.2. Taxonomy (NCBI): domain Eukaryota; kingdom Metazoa; phylum Arthropoda; class Insecta; order Orthoptera; family Acrididae; genus Schistocerca; species Schistocerca piceifrons. The sequence continues at coordinate 240,056,412 of NC_060144.1, read as the reverse complement.
CCGTGAGCAACAGCGAGTGTTCGAGTTGGCGAAAGCTTGGCCACCATTCGGTTGAGTTTAGCTGTATTTTCGTTATCTGAAGTCCAAGTGCACCAGCGGAATTTTCTGCCTTGTGGCCGTTAGCGTTCCGGTTACTTGCCCTGGCCGCTGACGTAATATTCAGGCTGTGTCCCTTCCTAACCGTGTTGTCGCTGTCCAACACGTGCCTGTAGTTTTGACAGCTTATGCATAGTTGGTTGTAGGCCTTTTACGTTTTGGCTTTGGAGTTCCTCGTGCACTGGACGGGTGGAAAGCAAATTATCTTGTCGGTGGGTCCGTTGACTGTCTCTTGGTTGGGTTCCCGGCGGATCGGATATAGTAGGGCCGACTACCTGTCTCCCCTAAGCGAACGTTAATATTTCAGGTCCATACCGACCCCTGGGAACTTCTGAGCGCCGCTTGTTGGTGTTTGATTGTACTTTAATGGCACATAGCCGATGGTTTTCATTTGTATGCTTTTCGTTGGGTTTTAAATAATGGGCCTTCAGCCACTTTAAAATAGAAAGTTCCTTACTTGTCAAGTCTTGCTCTGTGTGGGCCTTCAGCCTCATTTAGAATAATATTTTTGGATAAATCATTGGACCTTCTGCCTTTTGAAAATTCATTTTCGTTGCCTTTTTCAATCTTGGACCTTCAGCTGTTTTAAAATTTTAATTCCTTACTTGTTAAATCTTAGATTGTTTTGATCTTAAGTCTCACTTAAAATATCTTGGATAAATTTTCGGACTTCTGTCTTTTGAAAATTTATTGTAGTTGTGTTTTTCAATCATGGACCTTCAGCTGTCTTAAAATTAGAATTCCTTACTTGCTTAGCCTTAGACTATTTTGGCCTTCAGCCTCATTTATATATATATATATATATATATATATATATATATATATATATATATATATATATATATAACTCCGCCAAAGCCGGTCCCAAATCCGGTTGAAAAAGGAGGAGGGTGAGAAGTAACTCCTCGTTAAAAAACCTTGGTTCACCTGGCCCGGGTGATAGTACCTCGTGAGGGTCCCTAGCCAGGGAAACGGTGAAGACTTCAACGGCAGTGAAGGCGGCGATGAAGATCATCTGAACGGCGGAACTGGCGGAAGAGGCAGGCTTTTATATAAAGGCACCAGACTGTAGCGTCTGTTCCCACAGTGGGCGGCTGCAAAAGGCGTCTGTCCCACATGTTAGTGGCGGCCTCACTTATAATTCCAAGCTAAAGGCTTGAATTTTCATCATCGAAAGGTTCAACTACCTTTCCCCAAACCAAACTTTGACCTAAGACATGATGGTAAATTTCAAAATGGAAACTACTCCAGGAAGTATCCAATTTTCCATCGCTATTCATGGCGGTGCAACTAGGCCTTAGGATTCTGGAGAGCCTAGAACATCATGTAAGGAAGAGTCGGAGCTTCCTAGTACTTCTTCAAAGATAAGACCCGAGGAAAAACATCTACTGGGGACTCTGAATATCAACACACTTATGAAAGTTGGAAAACTAAAACACCTAACGGACATGCTCAATCAACGCAACATACTTGTATTAGCTCTTCAAGAAACAAGGCATCTGGATGAAAATGCATTTAAATCAGGTGGATACAGGATCTACAAAGGAAAACCAGCCATTAAAAATTCCAGTAATACGACTATTTTAGGGACCGCATTTATGGTAAAACAGCAACTTACGGAATCAATAACTAATTTTAGCTCCCCATCAGAACGAATTTAGTTTCTGACGTTCAAGTCAGGCAATAAACGCTACACTATTACAGATGCACATGCACCTATTAACCAACATAACAGAACAAATGTTGACAAAGTGGAAGATTTTTGGGAAATGCTTGAACACGAAACATCCATATTACCAAACGAACATATAAAAATTTTAGTGGGAGACTTTAATGCACAAGTTGGCAAAGAAATAAAATTTAAATCAGTAGTTGGAGATTATCCAGCACATGCAAGAACCAACAGAAATTGGGAAAGGCTCGTAGATTTTTGTAGACAGTTTAATCTAAAATTAATGTCGACATGTTTCAGGAAACTTGCAAGAAAGAAAAAAACGTAAGTATCACCTAATCCAAATCAAGGTGAATATCAGTTGGACCATGTGGCAATAACGACTCGCAACTACAAGGAAATCTTGGATGTCAGAGTGAGGAATGGCCTAAACATAGACTCAGCTCATTATCTGACAGAAATGAAGACCATGTTCCAACCAAACAAACCTAAACCAAAATCAAGAAGATTTCCAAGAGTAAACACTTAATTTCTCTTGCAAAAGCAGGACAAATTCTGTCATATACTAAACACAAGAAAAATGAATAATTGGGAAGAAATTAAAGAAACAATGATAGAGTCAGTTAAAGAAATGGGACAGCCACGAAGAATACCAAAACACAGATGGTGGAATGAGCTGTGTGATGAAGCAATTGACAATCGACTAAAGGCATGGAAAAAATGGAATAGTAATAAGAAACACGAACACTGGGAAGAGTTTAAAGAAGAAAGGAAAAAGACAGCAAAAATCATCAGATCAGTAAAAAGAAAATATGACAAAGACAAATTAGGAAAAATGGATTCTGATTTCAAAAGGAACAACACTAGAGACTTCTATAAGACTTTCAGAGAAGTTTTAACAGGATTCAAGTCACCAAGTTTACATTTTAAAGATAAAAATGGAAAAATGGTTCTAAGCAATAAAGAGAACTGCCAAATCTTAGCTGAATACTTTGAAAATCTATTAAATTGTGAGGAGCCTAATGACAGGTTACAATTTCAAAAACCACAACATCAAAATCCACCATCAGAACCACCTACAGTAGAAGAAATAGAAAAGATTATCAAAGCATTGAAGAATAACAAAGCACCAGGTGAGGATGGGATAGTGGCAGAAATGTGGAAACTAGGGGGCTTATCCGCATGTCAGAAAATTCACAAAGTAATTAAAGACATTTGGACAAAAGGAATCAAATGGTTCAAATGGCTCTGAGCACTATGGGACTCAACTGCTGAGGTCATTAGTCCCCTAGAACTTAGAACTAGGTAAACCTAACAAACCTAAGGACATCATAAACATCCATGCCCGAGGCAGGATTCGAACCTGCGACCGTAGCGGTCTTGCGGTTCCAGAGTGCAGCGCCTCTAACCGCACGGCCACTTCGGCCGGCGACAAAAGGAATCATACTCAATGAGTGGAAACAAGCATTGATCCACCCTCTCCATAAAAAAGGAGATAAAACAGACATCAACAACTACAGGGGCATATCCTTGTTACCAGTGACATACAAAATACTTTCGAAAGCACTTTTAAATAGAATAGAGGAACAAGCAGGACCCAATATAGAAGATTATCAAGCAGGATTTAGAAAAGGTAGATCATGTGCAGAACAGATTCTTAATTTAAAAACAATTTTGAGAGTGAGAGCTATACAAAATAAAAATACAGTAGTCACTTTCGTAGACTTCAAGAAGGCCTACGACTCTGTTGACAGACAAACACTATTCCACATACTTTATGAATCAGGTATAGATGAAAACACCAGAAGACTTGTTGAACAAACGCTCACAGATACAACATCAAGAATTAAGTTTCAAGGCGAAATTTCTGAACCATTCAAAATCAAAACAGGAGTTCGACAAGGTCACGGACTGTCCCCAATTCTCTTTAACTTGGTTTTAGATAAAGTAGTAAAAACATGGGAAAATACATTAAAAAACAGAGGCACAAAGGGTATAAGCATGGGCCAAGGAAAGAACAAATTTGAAGTAAAATGTTTAGCCTTTGCGGATGATATGGCATTGATAACTGAAAACCGAAGAGACGCAACAGTTATGCTTGATATGTTACATGAGATTGCTGAAAAGACTGGGTTAAAAATGTCCAACGAAAAAACCGAGTATATAGAACACAAACATAATACAGAAAAGGTTATGAAAACAAAGTATGGAAAAATTAAAAGAGTTGATAGATTCAAATACCTGGGGGAGTGGATCCAAGCCAATGGACTGGATAACACAACAAATAAAGAAAGAATAAAAAGTTGGAATTTGCATATAAATTAACACAAAACTACTACAATAAGAAATCAATATCCATACAAGCAAAGATCAGGCGCTGATAACCTCGCTGTTGTGCGCCCTAAAACACTACTCATCATCATCAAGCAAAGATTAAACATTATAATTCAGTTATTAGGACACAAGCAACATATGGATCAGAGTGCCTAACATTGAATAAGAAAGGTGAATTAAGAGACCTAGAAAAAAGAGAGAGAAAAATATTAAGAAAAATTCTAGGTCTTGAGAAAAACAAGGAAAATAGGTGGATTAAAAGGAGAAATGAAGACCTATACAAAAATACAGAAGAGATCACAGATAAAATGAGGAAGAGACGGCTAAAATTTTATGGACATTTAAAAAGAATGGAAGAAACACGGATTACAAAGAAATATTTTAATTACGTTAGTAAGCTGAAAAACACTGTAGGATGGATAGAAGCAGTAAAGAAAGACGCCAACAAAATAGGTGTTACAGAAGAAATAATACGTGACAGGAATAACTTTAGGCTACTTATAGAAAACGCAAACTATGAAGAAGATGCGCCAAAACCTCGACCCAAGAGAGTGTGGACAGATGAGCAGAGACGAGCAGTTGGCGAGAAAACGAAGAAGTACTGGGAAGAACGGAAGAAAAAGCAACACCATAAGTCTTAAGTTGTATGCGGTCCATAGCTGGCCAAATTCATAATTTTATATATATATATATATATATATATATATATATATATATATTTTGTAGTTGTGTTTTTCAATCATGGGCCTTCAGACATTTTAAAAGTAAAATTCCTTATTGTTAAGTCTTTCATTATGTGGGCCTTGAGCCTCCTTTTTTAAAAAAAATTGTTGAGGATATAGCTTTGGGCCTTCTGCCTTTGAAAATTTATTGTAGTTGTGCTTTTGAATCATGGGCCTTCAGACGTTTTAAAATTAAAGTTCCTTAATTGTCACCTCTTAGATTGTTTGTGCCTTCAGGCTCATTAGAAATTTTATTTAAGGATAAAACCTAGTGCTTTCTGCCTTTTGAAAATTTATTGTTGTTGTGTTTTAAATCATGGGCCTTCAGTCATTTTAAAAAATTAAAGAGGTTTGCCCTTAAGCAAACTTGACTAGGGAAAGGGATCTGATGGTAGGACATGTTTTGAGACATCATGGGATCACCAATTTAGTATTGGAGGGCAGCGTGGAGGGTAAAAATCATAAAGGGAGACCAAGAGATGAATACACTAAATAGATGCAGAAGGATGTAAGTTGCAGTAGGTACTTGGAGATGGAGAAGCTTGCACAGGACAGAGTAGTGCGGAGAGCTGCATCAAACCAGTCTATGTACATCATAAGAACAACAACATGATTGGTGAAAGGTATATTTTATTTAATATATAGATTCAGGTTCTCTTTCCTTTGGAATATTTACACACCGAGAAGAGTTTTATCAAAGTTTTCAATATGTTTCTTATTTTGAAGTTAGGTTTTTGCTTACGTGTTTGCCAGATATGTGTAGGTCACTAATACCTCTTGAACACTCATATAACTTCCCATTTAAATTGAAGGTCTGAATGATTGCTACGTGTGTCAAGTGTCGAGTGTCGTTCGTCTCTGTGGTCCATATCAAATGTGGAGAAATTTTATTAATATGCACTTTTTCATCTTGTATTGAGTCTATATTGTTTCTCTGAAATGGAATGAGTCACAATCGGAGCATTAAATTTTGTGTTTTCCTATCTGTTAATCTTTTTACTTGTATATATTCTGTGTGTGATATGTAATCGTAATTCCACTTCTGTCCCTAACCTAATTTTAAGATCAGTGTTATGAAATGGATAACATACTTTCTGAGAAAAATTCCACAGATATGACAAAGTAAAACATATTTTTTTTCTTTCTTCCTAATGCTAACGTACGTTCTTCATGTTTATGTCAAATTTTAACTGACTCAGAAATACTATAAAGACTATGTAAAACATAGACACACTACCAAGATTCCATAATATACTGTTTTGTGTTATAAGTGTTCTGACTAGAATCACATGGTGCACCGCAATGCGCTGACCTATCCTCGTCTAATTTCTCCTCATTTATGGCTGATAGGTATACCTGCTTAAAGAAAGTCCCTCTAACTAAGGAATCACCTGCAGAGTAGGTCAGGTATGGAAGTAGAGAAGGAATTAGCATGGTTAATAAAAGTATAAGAGGTATTCGAGATAAAGTTTGTGAACTGCTTACAGACGTTGGCTCTGACATTATTGGTATATGAGAGAACCACTTAAATAATTTCTTGATGAAATAATTTACCAACTGCCGTATGTATTGTACAAATTTATTTTATTTTATGAACTTCTATGAGCAACCAGTTTCGGCATTAAATTGTTACATTGATGCCATCTTCAGGCCCCACTCGTCATAGTCGTAGAATCACTACACACGGAAGGAGCCATATAACTGGATCCGTGAATCAATTCGTCCTACAACAGCTCTTGGTGTCCAGGCGGCCCTTGAAGTCAGGTTATCATATTTTGAGCAGTCAGACCGCTTTACCGTTGCATATTGTGGGTAATTAATGAATAGGAAAAGTTTGAATTCTGTTTGTCACGGCGAATTGTGTAGGTCAGTGTTGAAATGATTAAGACTAGCAAAGTGACATTCAACAGTAAAAAGAAAAAGAAAAAAAAAACGTAATTCAGAAGTTTCAGTACTGGATGGGGTGAACAATAGGTTTCGATCGCTAGGCATCTTTTTCGAATTAACTAAGGCGTTTGATTATGTTTATCGCAAAATAATTTTCCAGAAGTTTTACTATTACGGAAAACGGAGAGTAGCTCACAATTGGTTCACCTCTTACTTTAACAACAGACAGAAAATGGTCATTATTCACATAGTTGAGGAGGGTTGTGATGGGGGGTCTGAGTGGTGTATCATCAAATGGGTGGTGCCCCAGGTATCAGTGTTGCGACCACTCCTATTCTTTTTAATATAAATGATATGCCGTCTAGTATTACGGGTAATTGTAAAATATTTCTGTTTTCAGATGCCACTAGCTTTGAAGTAAAGGATGTTGTGTGCAAAATTGGCTCTGTTTCAAATAATGCAGTTCATGACGCAAGTTCATGATTTGTAGAAACTGAACTAATGCTAAATCACGGTGACACTAAGGTTTTACAGTTTCTGACACACAGTTCAACAAAATCTGACATTTCAATTTCACAGAATGGGCATATGATTAGTGAAACTGAACAGTTGAAGTTTATAGGTGTTCAGATAGATAGTAAACTGTCGTGGAAAGCCCACGATGAGGATCTTGTTCAAAGACTTAATGATACCTTTTTTTACTACTCCAACGGTATCTGAAGTGAGTGACCGTTCGACACTTTGCTTATTTTCATTAGCTTATGTTCTTTGGTATTATATTTTAGGGTAATTCCTCCCATTTTAAAAGGATATCAACTTATTCCTAAGAATTAGCAGCTCTCACTCAGTTAATACTCGGCAGAAATCCAATCGGTATTTGGATCGCACTTCCTTAACTCTTGTGCAGATAGGTGTGCAGTATACTACTGCATCCATTTTCAATAAACTACCAGAAGAATCCAACATCTAGCAGCAATCCACGCGCTTTCAAATCGAAACTGAAGAGTTTATTCATGAGTAGCTCTTTCTATTCGGCTCAGAAACTCCGTGAAAAATTAAGCTGATTCATATATTATGCTGTTGGCTGCTTTTACTTAAACTTGTGGCTTGACTTTTTTTGAGTTCATAAACATTTTATTTCATCTGTAATTACTTTTATTTTGTAATTTCATGTACTGACACGTTCCATGACCATGAAAATTTAATGCTCAATTTGATCCTACGGAACTATACATATAAATAAAATAAACCTTAAATGATTGCTCTCCTTCCCGAAATTCCATTTGTTATCTATGTTGCCAGATGTATAAATATTTCACAATATTGGGGAGAAACGTAGGGAATGGAAGGAAATGGGGCGGAGGTTGTCAATAATTATTTTTTTCGTTCGTTTTACACTCTAAGACAAATAAATGACACATCACGTATCAATTATCCGAATGTGAAGGAAATCAGTATATGTGATGTACACTTGCGGACTAACAAATGCTTAGAGTTCCAGTAACATTGGATGGTTTATTCAAGAGAAAGAGATCGATGAACTGAGCCAATTAATAGCGCGTAGGCTCGTATCTGGCCCATGTGCAAGCAGTTATTAAGCTTAGAATTGATTGACATCGTTGTTGAATATCCGACTGAGGAGTATCGTGTCGTTTTATGTGCAGTTGGTGTGTTAGATCTTCAAATTCACGAATTGTTGGAAGGGCCCTTCTCAAAATATTGCAAACGTTTTGAATTGGGGATAGATCAGGCGACCTTGTCGACCAATGTCGTGTTAGTGAGGCAGAAGACAAGCTGTCATTAGGTTGTTGAAATGTGAGTCTCATGAAAGGCCACAAAACAGGGCGCACGATATCGTCGATGTAACTCTGTGCTGTAAGAGCGCCGCAGATGACAACCAATTGGGTCGTGCTACGAAAAGTTCTGGCACCCTAGTCCGTCAATGTTCTTGGTTGGCGGTATGTATGGCCGGAGAGAGTCACTTTGGAACCCCACCGCTCTGTAGAGTGTCTCCAGACACTTCTTCACTGGCCGCTGGGGTTCAGATCGAAACAGGACTCATCGTCGTAGACAGATACAGCCCATTCAGTGAGATTCCAGGCCCAATGTGCCCAACATCACTGCAAATGGGTTTCCTGTTGTACAGATACCAGTCGTAGTCGGAGCAACTCTCTTTCAGTAAGCCTCCTATTAGTGGTCCTTCTGGTCAGTGAAGCACCAGCTCCACATCGGATCGATGGTAATGATGAATCTGGGGTTGTGAGTTTCTGACCGACAATTTCTCCGCTCACAAGTTCTGTCATCTCTCTAGGTGGACAGTTTCGTTCTTGACGGTGTGTTTGGGCACAGTTTATCCATTCCTGCCTACACCGTTGAGTAGTGGCGTCGCTCCAATTACAATGTCGAGATATTCACCGGTTATTCCAACTGGCTCCTGGGGTACAGGTACACGTCTTCTCTCAGATTCTGACACCTAAGTCCATTGTTCATACATCTGTCTTTGAGAAATAGTTACTTTCCAGCTCCGTACACGGAAGGAATTTCGCAATGGCTTTATGCCGTGGTAGCGGCATGTACCCTGTTTACCATGCTGGCCCGCTGCGCAGTGACTTTGGGCTGCAGCGTCACACAGTCATCCAGTGACAGCCAAAGTTGACAGTCTTGCATTTTCGTTCCACACCCATGAGAGTATCAGTCGTAACAAGTTTTAACAAATTGTTCGTGGTGTGTCGTTTCTTTATCTTAGAATGTGGTACACTCATCACGCAAAAAAATTGGTACAATTGCCTTTAAGTAGTCCGCGAGTACGCAGAACTGCCGCAACACGACGTGGCATGGACTCGACTAATGTCTGAAGTAGTGCTGGAGAGAGTTAACACCATCAATCCTGCACGGCTGTCTATAAATCCGTAAGAGTAGTAGGGTGTGGAGATCTCTTCTGAACGGCACGTTGCAAGGCATCCCAGAAATGATCAATAATGTTCATGTCTGGGGATCTTGATGGCCAGAGGAATTGTTTAAACTCAGAAGAGCGTTCCTGGAGCAATTCTTTACCAATTCTGGACGTTTGGGTTTCTTTTTGCATTGTCCTGTTGGAATTAGCCAAGTCTGTCGGAATGCACAATGCACATAAACGGATGCAGGTGATCAGTCAGGATGCTTATGTACGGTCACCTGTCAGAGTCGTATCTGGACATATCAGGAGCCCCTTACCACTCCAACTGCGCATGCCCCACACAATTTTAGAGCCTCCACCAGCTTGAACCGTCCCCTGCTAACATGCAGGGTTCATGGATTCATGAGGTTGTCTCCATACCCGCACAAGTCCATCCGCTCGATTCAATTTGAAACGAGACTCGTCCTACCAGGCAAAATTTTTCCAGTCATCAACAGTCCAATGTCGGTGTTGACGGGCCCAGGTGAGGCGTAGAGCTTTGTGTCACGTTGTCATCAAGGACACATGAGTAGCTTCTCTAACCCCCATTCCATATGAACAAACCAACTGAGACTTTACCTGATGTTGCTCATACTTTAGGTAATTGAGCTACGCATGGCTTTGTTTAAAAAGAATAGTTCAGTAATGTAATAGAGTAGAGCTGTGTACTTCTGCTTTCATACCCAGTAGTTATACAGTTGCAGTTAACACCCTGAAACTGTGATACTGCAGTCAAATAGTCTATACCTTGGCTGGATTTACGAATTAACAAAATAAACAGAAATATTAAATGAATGATAATTGACGAATTATTGAAAAACGCTTAGAGAATTATGCTGAATAATGTTTATTAATGAAAGTCAATCTGTCTTCTTCGAGAACAAACGTAAAGTGTCCAACTTCTCAAGATGGTTCAAATGGCTCTGAGCACTATGGGACTTAATAACTGAGGTCATCAGCCCCTAGAGTTAGAACTACTTAACCCTAACTAACCTAAGTACATCACACACATCCATGCCCGAGGCAGGATTCGAACCTGCAACCGTAGCAGCAGCGCGGCTCCGGACTGAAGCGCCTAGAGCCGCTCTGCCACAGCGGCCAGCCCTTCTCAAGACCTAATGTTTCGCTGAATGATTCGCACAATGACACTCGTTGATGCCCCAGCATTGAAATCTGCAGCAGTCGGCGGAAGGGCTACACTTCTGTCACGCTGAACGATTCGCTTCAGTCGTCGTTGGTCCCACACTTGCAGGATCTTTTTCCGGCCGCAACGATGTCGGAGATTTGATGATTTACCGGATTCCTCATATTCACGGTACACTCGTGAAATGGTCGTGCGAGAAAATCACCACTTCATCGCTACCTCGGAGATGCTGTGCCCAATCGCTCGTGCTCCGACTGGAACACCACGCTCAGACTCAAATCTTGATAATCTGTCTTTGTAGTAGCAGTAACTGATCTAACGACTGCGCCAGGACTTGTTGTCTTATATAGGCGTTGCCGACCGTAATATTCTGCCTGTTCACGTATCTCTGTGTTTGAATACGCATACCTACACCAGTTTCTTTGGCGCTTCAGTGTATATTGGTGAGGTTTTTGGTTGATTTGACACCATGTTTAACTGTTTCTTATACTGAGATAATTTTTCGTGAAATATTATTTAACTAATCTCGTGTGCAGTTCTTTAATCTCTTATGTTTCATCCAACGTAATTTTCGTACTTCTTAAGACATATTTTTTAATTTCCTTTTCTTCTGTTTCGGTTTTATAATTCTACGAAGGATACTTAAGAGTCGTTCCTTTTACATTGATTTGGTGAGAACCACTCTTCCGAGTCTGCCAGATTGTTACTTCTACAGTACTCCCCTTGCTGTCTTTGAAATGACCTCTTCTTTTTATAACACCAAACTTCTAATGTTTTCTGTGGTTTTGCGACCAGAGATAGCTTGGCTTAATTCCGTAAAGGAATTTTTTAGATTATGGGGGCAATGCCTTAACATCGCTGCTAAGCATGATCGATATTCTGCTGTAATGTGCGACACAAACATATCTTGCTGCAATGAGTTCGAGATCTGTGAATGCTCTTTTGGTGGAGGAAATGGAGATGTCCCTTATATTCCGGAGGACTTCTTTGCCCAGGAATTCATACTTAGTTGAGCATGGGCTCTTAACTGCTTCATTGTGGTCAACGGATTGGTTAATATGATTGTGTCCTGCACCTAGCTTGTAATACGACGTAATGACCTACCGTCCCATAATCTACCAGCCCAGAGGGTCCGAAAGCACTTTCGTTATTTCTGTTGGCGTTTCTCATCTGGTTGCATCAACGTGGCCGTCATCTGTGGAAATATTCACGGCCTGGTCGTACTTCTGCTGGTGTCCAATATCTTGGGCTACGTCTAATCATCTTCAGAATCATTATTGGCACGGATTCAAGGAGTGCACTGGAAAACCTGAAATTTGAGATATCTGGCTGCAACTGGCCGAGTGAAAGCCAACATAATCGTACCCAGTTATTATGGATCGAGGGACATACTGGTATCTCATGTAACCAGTTGGAAAACCACCTGGTGGAATCAAGTGTGACTGATGGTCAGCCTTACTGCTCTATCCTTCCACATACAGATTTTGTTGCTGGCTTAAAGAAAAAAGTCCATCAAGAACGTGGACAGACGTGGAAGATCTCCCAGCAGTCCAATAGAGTACACCACGCAGCAATAAAGCCGAGTATTTCGAGAAAAAATTGGTTGACCCAAATCAAGGTATCTAGATGTCGTATGTTTTTGGATAGGGTCCGCCTTTAGTAAATCACAATTTTGTTTTCGGGTTAAAAACAAAATTATGCTCTGCTAAAGGTGGACCTTATCCAAAAACATACGTACTGTTAAGGGAAAGACGAAAAAAAATAGCTTCCACCGTAAGAAGATTATCTACATATCATAACGCGCAGCTGGCTGGGTCACGGCTGTAATCCATCACATCTTTATCCTACGGAAATTAAGCCATCTCCTTACTGCGAAATGCATCCTGCTGCCATTGCAGACCTAAACCATGTGATTTCAGGAGTGTTCACGCTATGACAGGCAACGCCGCATGTTTCCAAGGCTTTGATCAGCGCAGGGATTCCGCAACCTATGTCTGTGACTGATCTGTCTCAGCGGCTGTCCACGAAGGACCGGTTGCTGTAAGAAGAGGAGACCCAGTCATAAGTCAGAAACAAAGGATCAGCATAAGGAGCTGTGATACATGAACTATGTTGACTGTGTGAATGTACTAAAGTGTACCATGAAATTTAACTGGTATTAATTGAATTTCTAATGCCTACGCTGTACGCATGATACTTTATACAAGAATTGTAGTTATTAACTGCTCTGGCTCATTGGTTATTGCCAAACGCCAGAAAATTAAAAAAAGTATCCGTACAAACACTGCATTACAGGCAATCTTCTCCCTCATGACCGTAACAATGTTTGATGTATGTCCTATAATTCTCTTGTTAAAGTGTCATTCTACTTCCTCTATTATTTGTATGTAAATGGCGCATACAATGAGAAATGGAGGTGAGCTTACGGCATTGTGGGCCGGGAATCCCCCACTCAGGGAAGTTCGGCCGCCGAGGGTAAGTACTTATTGCATTCGACGCCACATTGGGCGACTTGCGCGTCGGAGATGGGGATCAAATGATGATGAGGACAACACAACGCCAAGTCCCTGAGTAGAGAAAGTCTCCTGCCCCAGCCGGGAATCGAACCCGGACCCCTTGGCGTGATATTCCGCCGCGCTGACCATTCAGCTAACAGGGGCGGACGCATACTGTGAGAAAATGAATGAGACTAAAATTTACTGATTGTGGAAGCGAAAAAACAATTGGGTTTCAGAGTGAAGAGCTACCATATCGTGAACCAGTGTGATAATATGCCTAATGATTTTGTAAAAGCAACAGGCCTCTACTAACAAAACGCTGCTGATGAATGCTTACATGCCGAAGAAGCTAATTGGCGTTTGACTTTACATCACTCGATAATTGTCAGCCGCATGTTTATAGCGTGCCACTGCAGCTGACGCCAATCTCATCCGGCAAATGGACCGAAAACAACATCAATTCTGTTTGCTATCGTGTAATATGCAGCTGAGTGCAATCAAAATGTCCCGAAATGTCGACCGGGCCTGTTAAGTCCGTTACCAAAAATTCGGAATTGCGCAATGCGTGTGGACACAAACGCAATCGCGCTCCAAAGCGTGGCCGCAGCGTACGGCGGAAATTTGTCACCGTGGCTCGTGATAAATCGGCAGGATATTGTCGGCTGCAAGTGGCAGCCAACAGTCATTTCTGCAATTATTTTGGAGTGAATTTCCCTGGAAACAATTCGAGCCAACCAAATAAACTAGTATCGTTCAGGTTTTTGTTGCGTTCTACCCGTTACAAAACAAGAGATGTTCTCAAGAACTGGTTCATATGTCACAAAAACAACTGTCAAAGTTCTAATTAGACAATCTGAGATGACGGCTACAGTCACGTTATCACAAACGGAGCTGTAGTGGTGGTGGAATGGGGACAACTGTTATCGAAGGGACCGTCCAATACTCTTTGGAACAAAATTAATAAGGGTGTAGGAAACTTTGAACGATTTAGGCCTGTAATGATCTAAATGCCCTGTCCTTTCGAATACACTTTAAGGTTTATGTGACGTCCCTCAATCACATACTCTCGACAGTAAAAATTTCGTGATAATGCAGTGGGCCCGTATGCCATTTTCATGAAATGACAATCTCTCATGTACAGTCCTCTGTAGGCAGATATATAGAACTGTCGTAGCCAATGAATTTCCCGTGCTGTAGCGGTAAGTATGTGGCTAAACTCAGATGTACATAGACGTCCTGAACTCCATGGCGTTAGGAAAGGGGCGGGGGATTAAAGTACCTTCAGCCAAGATAAGGTTAACGTATTAGATCGTACGTCGCATCAAAACAATAACTCAGTAATACTTTCCACCTAAATTATGTTTCCTGAATTCAAAATCAATATAATCGAGGAGGAACCTTTCGACCGCGATAAGTTCATAAATAATAGTTTTACACGAGAGAAAAAATCTTTTATCGATCAAAGACATGTAATAAATGCTAACTTGAATATGAAAAGTCATGGTCATGAATTTGAGGGCTAACTAGCCAAATGTCACCCTTTATTTAAAGGCCCAGCTGCTACTCTACGTTTTAAAATCTGTAAACTTATTTTGCACCAACCAGAGGGGCATATCGTGACTTTAACCAAATTTACATAACAAAAGTTCTTTTTTTTAACTTATAATAGCTCATAAAAAGAAACAGAAAGGTGTATCCAGCTCCACTGTAAACAACAGAAATAAAACTAACGCCTTTGATTTGGTGGTAACGTACCGTCTGTACGAGAAACTTCCTTTAATTCTGTGAGCAGTGATTCAAAACTATAATTATTCAGTACCTTTCTAAACAGTATTTAAGCAGTACAGTCAAAATGGTTGTTTGAATTATTGGTTTAATTATACATTTTTATTACATAAAAACGCATTTTAATCCTCCAGGTTTCGCTTCCAAGCAATTCACTCACAGTTCTCACTTTTCCCTCCTACACGATTTGCTAAATCATCTCACTCAAGAAGTTGAACATAAAATTGTAGGCTTTCATCTTGAATCGGTCACAAAAGTTTTGCTCTAGAAACTCTTACTCTGATTTTATGCGATTATCAAACTGACCACATTTGGATCAGGTATGTGATCTCTTCCTACAACTAATTTTAGTAATGCCGTAGAACTTTCCGATGCTGTATGAAGTCTCCATTTTAAAAATGATGTACATTCTTTTCTCCTGTAGTTTCTGTTTCTCTGTTATTATTTTCACGTCTCTAATCTCCATGAGCTTCTTCAGATAATGGTAGAGGCCCTAAAACTTTAAAAATACCTCAGTCTATTTTTGACCTTCGAACATACCCCATTTGCTGATCAATGTTGTGATACCGTTGAGAAATTAATATTTCGAGCTGTTTCTGAAGACTGCTCCACACTGTACCGAAGAAATGATCCACAGGCAATATGGAAGACCAAGCACCGGAAGTATTAGGCTTATTTCTTTCACTGGCAAGAGAATACACACAACTGTGAACAAACAAACTTGATGAAACTTGTCAGGTACGTAGAATTATCAAGTATCGTAGTACGTATTTTTTCGTTTTGCCCAATTTCACTTTTAAGGGGTAAAAAACCGACTGAAAGGTAATTTGGTATATTAGGTTTAGAGGGAATATATTCGAGAAGACAATACACAATTAAATATTTTTATAGAAAATTTGAAATCCAGCTTACTTCCTTAAAAATTGTGCAATCAATTTTAAAGCCTTGTAGTTTTGCAAAATACACCATCACAATTAACTAATTTTGGAAAATGAAGACTTTTGTTACAAAATAAAGATTGTGACCTGACACTGTCAGCAGGAGAGCGATCTCTTGGTATGAAAAAGATAATATTCTTGTTAGAGAAGTTCTGTAAGGCCAGATCCCATAATTATATATTTGGACTAAAAGTCTTAGTAAATTTTAATCACCATCTTCTGATTATGTACATGCATCAAAAATTGTGCCAGCCTCTGCAGTTGACTTTTGTCTAGTCAGGAACGTATAGGAGTTCAGGTCGCTGGGTCAGGCTCACCAGTACATTTTCATATATCAAGCAATGAAAACATAATTCTGGTAACAACTCACAAGAGTTACCACTATATGACACTGCACTACATAGAGTGGCAAAAGAAGGTTATATTTGTCAGAAGTTAAAGAAACGTATATGCAACAGAAATCCATGTAATAAAGCTGGTTTCAGAAACACCAATTTTGGAAAGTAAGCTGTTCACAATATGCCGTTACTGAATTTTCAGCATGTCTAATTAAAATAACTAAATGTACAACACTCTCTTAATTATTTATTTTACTTGCTTTTGTATTATGTGTCAAACTGGTGGTTTACATTAAACATTAATGTCTTCTGTTTTCCTTTTACTTTACCATTTCACATAAATGTATTTTGTTAACTGAAAATAATAAGTAACTCATTACTGAATGCTACGTAATATTAGTAATGATGATCTACAAATAAATGCTTGAAACAGAATTTTCTTACAATATGTACATAGAATGAACAAAATATCTTCACATATTACATTAGATGGACAACTCAAGACACAGAAAAAAAATTCAGAATTCTCGAATTGTGGCAAATGATCATCTAAATTTTAAATATGTGATTTGTCTCAAGGATATTTCAGGAGATTAGTAAAACTCAGGAAAGAATACTGATTATATACTAGTGACTACAGCCTGATTATAATGTTTCTCAATTATAGATTGACACTGTAATCATTCAGCAGAACTAGATCAGATAATCTTCTCACAAAGTTCTTCAAACGTCGGATGCTATATACGTCCCACGGCGGTACCTGTGCTGTACAGCCCTTTGAGATCACAAGATTATCAATTTACTTGTCATTGGGTATGTCTATCAAGAGATTTCTTTCACATTGACAGCTCCAAGAATCCAATAACAATTGAAATTTCTGTCCTGCTCTGGGAAATACATTACCTTAACAGATTTCGTAGATGTCGCAAGAACACCAGGGACTTCACAAGATGATCAATTTACTTGTCATTGGGTATGACTATCAAGAGATTTCTTTCACATTGACCGCCCCAAGAATCCAATAACAATAGAAATTTCTGTCCTGCTCTGGGAAAGACATTACCTTAACAGATTTCGTAGATGTCGCAAGAACACCAGGGACTTCAAAAGGAAAGTCTCCAATTCTTAGTTAAAACCCTACATATATTAATTTTGAAACGATGTGAAAGGTGTGGTCATTGTGAAAAAATCGATTGAGTGTCATACGGGGGGACAAGGACCTTGTTCATCTCATGATCCCAAAAGGCTGCACAGCACGGGTACAGTTGTGGGAAATACACGGCTTTCGATGTTTGTGAGATGATTTTCAGACCTAGTTCTGCTGAATGACCGAGACGTCAGTTTTCACTGGAAAAACAAATTAATCAAGCTGCAGGCACTAGTACTTAAATAATTCATTACACCAAAGTTTTCCAGTGTACTGAAATATGACTTTCACAAATCAGGATATTGAGAGGAGCACCCACCGTAGTTGGGGGATCACGCTGAATTTTGTTTTCTATTATGTCGTCTTCCCAGTATATTACGCGAAGACATTTCATGAATTTTATGTGCATAGTGTAAAAAGTTACATTTTAAAAATTTCTTCACCGGCTATCATTATTTTAGGAATTTTACATCATCATAATGAGACACTGTTTTCAATTAACAAAAGCCACATACATAAAACTGTAAGGTAAAAAACAAAATAAGGGGATGTAAAGCGTAAAAAAAACTATTTCACACGTAAATCAAAAACAAATTAAGTGAATCAGTACAGTAATAGTGAATCTTTAAATATTTTGAATCGGTATGTTGAAAATACTCTAGAAGCACATTTTATGAAACTTAATTCCCAAAACTTGTACTTCACAAACCAACTTTATTACTCCTTGATGTATGTGTTGTGAGAACTTATTTTATGCTCTAACAAAAGTTTTCATTTTCAAAATTAATTATTGGTCGTGGCGTATGTAGCAATATTTCAAATAACTGTAAAAATTAGTATTGCATTATGTTGACCCCTGTAAATAACCGCCAAATTTCATCAAGATCGTTTAGTTACACCTGGTAATGTTTCCTCATGAATCTGGAGTCTTCTTCAGAAGCCACCAGTAGAGAGAGTTAACTACAAGGCCATTTCTGTTTTGTAGTGAGTAGACATTGGAAAATAATCGTATACTTTTGGTGTATTCTTCGCGTATGTGCTTACTTATAGCGTCTGTAAATGCTGTAACTACTACATTTGCTCCCCAACCAAGTTGGTCCTACGGGTTAAGTGATTTTAATGTGCTGAAGTGTGACGACGTTTTACGACTTACGGCCTTAAGTGACTTTCATATGGGATAAACAATTTTAATATGGGATAAAACATACCAAAACATGTCGTAAGGACCAAATAAATGCTTTAAATGCAGTAACTGTAGCGCTAAATAGTCAAAGGAAAAAAAACACTGGGTAGTCAATGTCATAACAAGATATTCTTTTAAATTTACTTACCATTCCATCTTCTCCACTTTCCTTTCTCTATGCCCCTCTGCCATTTCATATAACTAGAACATTTGTCGGCTATTAGTGCACTTTCTCAAGCCTGCGTCGTATTTCAGCCCTGTGGATGCAAACAGTGTTGTGAATATTTTGCATTTCTGCCTCTTCCCTGTTCTGTCACTAAGGCACAGTTAATGACCATTTCCTTTCAAGTTGGTAAGTTAGCTTAGCACTTCCTTCAATAATTGTTCATCTGTGTATGTTTTTGTGTCTTCACTTCTAGTATCCATTTTCTTCACCGATATTTCGTTTCTTTATTTTGTTATGTCTTCCATTTCCTAATTTGTTACGACAATTTCCACTAGCTCCTACTGCACTTTCATAAGCTTCATCTCTTAATGTTACAAAGCACTGAACATTCTTTCTTGTCAGTCTCCTCGGACTTATTCGTTCTGTATGTCAATGGATCATTAGTATTTCTTTGCTAAATTCCGCTGTAATATTTGTACATGATTGTAAAACTCTGCATTACTTCTTAATTTAATTATTGCTGCTGTTTTCTATTTCCGAGCCGCTCTTCACGAACGTTCCTACCTCTTTCCAGATTTCTTCATGCTTCTCTTATTAATGCCAAAATAGTTGTTCCTCATTCATATGTGCACCCTGGCAAGTTGCTTTCCTGTAATGATGCAGTTTGGCATTTAAAGGGAACAATTTTTTATATAAAAATATAACGAAAGTTGAAATTCTACACCTACATCTACAAACATTCTCCGCAAACTACCATTCGCTGCATGGCTAACTGTGTCTTGTACACAACTAAACATTCAAACTCTTGATCCAGTGGCTAATAGAGGGAGGAAAAAACGGCTATCGTTATGATTCTGTACGAGACATGATCTCTTTTATCTGCTCCTCGCGGTCCTTGCGTGAGATGTCGGTTCGTAGCAGTAGAATCGTTTTGCACTTTGTACCTTACGTTTGCGTATGACATATACATCAATAGAGGATGTCTGTATGTTATATTAAATGTATCTGGTTAAATCCGCCTTGTACTTGATGTAAACAACCGCCTCAGTTGCATTACGCCTATACACCAGTAAGGTCGTATGGTGACACGTACTGCCGCCAGTTTGTTGGGTTCTAACTCAGACCGTATGTTTACAAGAATGTATAACTGCTATTAGATGGCATGGTGTTTTACATATTGTTCTATATAAAGTACATTAATCCTGTTTCTGTAAGTTTCCTTGTATTTCAGTCATGAATATGGCGATTTATAGCCGAAATCTAGAAATGCAAGAGTAATAAAACTAATGGGATTGCGAGTCATGGCTGTCTGCCTCTCCTTCCTTGATATTACCTGTTCATTTCATATCATGCCGCTTTTGCCATATTATAACTATATATTTGACCAAAGTGACCGGCCTGAGAGGCACTCCAAAAATACTGCATTTCATTTCAGAACTGGTGGGAAAATCTTCTAGGCTGCAAGGATACGTAGTGTTACACACTATCTCTTCTACACGATCGATGTTTCAGTCACTCTGCTGGTATTTCTTCAGGATCTTCTGGTGTTCACGTTTAGCCGAACGCTGCCAAAGACCATTGTCACGTTCACTTGCAAAGAGGAGTTCTCTCGCCCCTATGCTGAAGATGTGAGGGTACTGAATAAAAATCTTCTAACTGTAATTGGTGGGCCTTCGTCATTAGCTAAAACGTTAATCTGGCAGAACACGAGAGGGGAATGTTTATCATAATATTTCCGCCATTCCACAGAGGTGGACCCCTTCCTGCGAACGTAGATCGTTGCTAAGCATAAAATAACAACGAATTTTCTTATAGAATCTTCAGTTTTATGACTGGTTTCTTGTATCCTACCACGAAATCTTTTCCAGCGCTAACCTCTTCAACAAGGAGCAGCACTTCCACTCTACGTCCACACCTATTTGCTAGATGTATTCCACTCTCAGTATTCGACTGCAGTTTTTATCATCTACGACGCCCCCTAGCACCGTGGTGCTCGTTTCCTGATCCCTCAACACAAGTCCTGTCTTCCTGTCCCTTCGTCTTATCAGTATTTTCCATATGAATCTTTTTTAACCTATTTTGTAAAGATCCTCCTCATTCTATATCCTATCCTATTTTGTATCACTAGATCTCAAACGCTTCTTTTTCCCAACTATCTACGAATCACTACCACACAATTCTGCCCTCCAAACTCATGTCCTCAGATATTTCTTCCTCTTTTTAGGTCTATATTTGATACCAGTAGACTTCTCTAGGCCAGGAACCCCCTCCATGGCTGTTGTAGTGTATTTTTTATGTTGTTCTTACTCTGTCGGTTTTGGGTTCTTTGCTTCCAAAGTAGCAGACTTCCTTAAATTTTTCTTATTCGTGATCTCCAATTTTCTCCTTGTTCACATTTCTGCTACTTCTCATTGCTTTCCTCTTTCTCCGGTATATTATCAATCCATATTCTGTGGTCATTAGACTGTTCATTCCGTTCAACACATCCTGTGATTCTTTACTTTCACTGAGGACAGCAATGTCATCAGTGAATCATGTTGGTGATAGCCTTTCACTCTGAATTTTAATCAAACTCTTGGAACTTTCTTTCATTTCTATCATTGCTTCTTCGATGTGTACAGTGAACAGTAGTTGACGATGACTGTATACCTGTCTTATACCCTTTTACTGAGTGCACTTTCTTCTTCCTCTTCCACTCTCATTGTTCCGTCTTGGTTCCTGTACATATTGTACATCACATGTGTTTTCTTTTACCTTACTCCTATTTTTCTCAAAATTTCTAGCATCTTGCACCGTTTCTCTTTGTCGAGTGTTTTTGTAGATAGAAAAATTCTGTGAACGTACACCTACTTTTCGTAAGTCTTGAAGCTATTATCAAGCGAATGGAGCTGCCACTCCTGTGTCTTTACCTCTCCCAAAGCCAAATTAATCGTCATCTAACAGATCCTAAATTATCTTCTCCATTCCTGGGTATATCATGCTTGTCAAAACCTTGGGTGCATGAGATATTATGTGAATAGTGTAATTGTTTTTGCACCTGTCTTCCCTTGCTGCCTTCGGAATTGTCTAGATTATATTTTTCTGAAAGGCTGACAATACTTCGGCACTCTCATATATTCGACATATCAGCGAGAATAGTCATGGTTCTCATGTTTCCCAGTGATTTTAAAAACCCCGATGCATTGTTATCTATACCTACTGCCGTATTTTATCTGAAGTTTTCCACAGCTCTTGCTCTAATACAGGACATTCTACGTCTTTCTCATCAATTCATCATGCTATTCACCTCCTCTTAAAGGGCTTAAGTGTACTTGGTCTATGGTATCACGTTGGTAGTATAATGTACCGATACGACACCACATGTGTCGAAGTTGGCAACAGAATTGCAAGTTTCCGTCAAACGCTGACAGCAGTTGTGTAGGATCTGGCGGAACCAATGTAACATGCCTTCAGTGGCCCTGGACTACTAGTGTCCTCACGAATGGATCGTCTTGAACCATAGGCTTTCTACAACAAAATAATCTTAAACGCAACCAAAACTGGTGCAATCTTATTTACGAAGAAACGGTCGATACTGGACTTGATGATCAAGCAAGACACTATTCCTGGGAAGAAGCACACCAAGTACCTTGGTGTGGTTTTTGTGTATTCATCCTTTTGACAGGAGGTCCTTGGGGAGACGGCCTTTTACTATTATGAGAAAAAATAAAAGGCCTACAGCCGTCCTTATGACTTTATTTATTTTGTTGCAGCCTTGATGTAGGGCTTGACAAGGGACTTGACTTTAGAACACGTGTTAGGCAGAAGAAAAATACGATACTAAAGATGTAACGTGCCCTGATGTCAATCTTTCGAGGAACATGGCTACGAAGCTGAACTCTTCAACACGATAGTACAGTCCACCCTCTCCCCCCCCCCCCCCACCCTATATGACAGTGCCACAAAAGGGACAATCGGCAACTCTAATATTAAATAACTTCAGACCCTCTCGAACAAACGCCTTAAGTGGTGTTTTGAGCCGCACATCGTGGGCAAGTACAGGAGCTTTTCACAGGGCTCTTCACGAAAAATACCTTAGCGAAAAGATACGCGACAACAACCACCTCCCAAGGGCAAATTGAAGATGTAGGTACCATCGACCACGTCCGTGGCATATATGGAGTGTCCTGTGACAGCTGATGGAGTTTTAACACTTGGCTCTACGTTCACCGAGATGTTCAGCTACGTGCAACCTTAGTACATTTCAGTGTTCAACCATTTTACATTTCCGATTCCAGACGTGGAAAGAGCCCATTTCAATGTCCACCCCCAATTTCAAAGTGTCAATTAAGGAAAAAATTTCCTTCTACCACGAATCATAGAATCAGAGACTGCTGACGGCCTAAAGACTCCAATACTACCACACAGACTCACACACACACACACCCACACACACAAAGCCTACTCGCACTTGGGGTCTCTTCGCTACAACACCATCGTTCATAGTTAGTTCAGAGTCATCGTTGTTGCTGTTGTAATAGCTGGGCTTTATTTTGTGCTGCATTAGTTGTATTGAGCCTTTCTACGGTTGAACAAATGTTAGTTAATGAAATCCTCTGTTTACTGTATTAACTTAATCGCTAATCATTTTTGCTCTTGAGAAGTCTTCCTATGATAACAGTTGCTGCATCATACAATGAAGGCTTTCACGACTTGATGGTACTGTTGTTGATAATTCTTCCAGGTTAAATGGCCGTGGTCCATGGAATACTTCTATTCCTAACGTTTCGTCCAATACTACGTTGGACATCCTGAGAGGTATGGCTGGTCCTGTTGAGTCCTGTCATACCTCTGAGGATGTCCAACGTAGTATTGGACGAAACGTTAGGAATAGAAGTATTCCATGGTCCATGGCCATATAACCCGGAAGAATTATCAACAATTGCTGCATCACCCTGTATCCCGCCTTTTGTTACCATCGTGTACGAAATCGTAAACAAAACTCACCCCAATCCACTCACATCTCTGCGTTTAACTGTGGCATTCTCATTGCACTCTTAATGTTGCAACCCTTGCACTAAATTCGCGTAGGTGCATCGAAATATTTCATTATCTTGCTGTGTTAGTTCGTTTCCTACCTCCCCTCCGTCGACAAGTAGGCTGGATGGACGCTCCAAGTTAAATTTGACTCTTCTGATGTTTCACTTCCTGTTCTTTGGTTATGATACAGTTAACTAATTTCTTTAGAACGCTGCTGCCGTGTGAGTGGCGGTCACGTAGGCCGCCTCCACTGACGCAGCCCCCGGCGGCGCGGCGGCACGCCTGCTGTGGCGGCGTGGGCGGCGTGGGTGGCGGCGCTGCGGGGGCCTTGCGGTGGGCGGCGCTGGGCGTCAGACGGGCCGGCACGCGGGCCGCGCTCTGCAAAGCGCCGGACGTGGGGTAATTACATTCCTGGCCGCGACAGGTGATAAAACGGAGCCTTTCACGCCGACAAATTGGAATTCGGTCGGCTCCAGCGGCGTCTAAGACGAGCACGGGCGCAGGCCGGGACGGCGGCTGCCGATGGCGCTCGCAGGCAGAGTTCGGCGCGGCCAGGGGTGACCGGGGGAGAATCTCACCCCCTGCCTCCACCTCTCTCCACTTGGCTGCTGGAGCGCCGACAGCCTCCGCAACCTGAGCGGCTGAGTCAGTGCCCCGACCGCAGCCCCGACAAGGATGCTCGGGGCAGCCTCTGGTAGCAGCGAACAATTCCAGAGGGCCAGGTGTATCGTCAAGTCACTACTCCAATTCGTCTCTCTCCTGATACAAATCGACATACTGTTGGCTCCTCAAGATGTAAGTATCGCTCTTCATCCCTTCACAAAGGGTAACTTTCTCCACTTGGACTGTTATTAAATATACTATAGCCCCATCACGTAGGATGGCGCTTCCGCGCATAGAGGCATAGCGTAAGGGAAGCATGGAGGGGATATACATGACATCTGCGCGACAGTAGTAAGAGGGAAAACAAAGGACACGTTGCCGAACTATGTTGCTGAGCACAGCAGTCAGGTTACTTTGCCCGTGGTACATCATATTATACATTCAAATCTATGAGGGTAATAATAAACTTTAGAACCTATTTCAATCAATCGTCATGAGAGTAATATTACTTCATGTCTTGAAGACGTTGCGTCCACTGCTCCACTGCCACAGTCAGAGTGACGTCAGAGGGCAAGAGCAGCTCACACAGCTTTGTGAAGATGTCAGGTACAATTTATCTCAAAATCAAAATTTTCTAACGACAGGGTCATTCAAAATGGTTGCAGTAACCGTCATGTATTGATATTTGCACTGTATTACAAGTGAACATTAATACACAACAAAAATAGTTTCAGGCACAAACCGGGATCATTATATTTGCTTCGCGGCTGCTTCCACTCCATACAGTTTTTAAAAATGAGTATAAGGCGTGTATTTGGGTATCGTTGAGTGTAGTTAAGTGTATTTACTCAGCTTAAGAAAAGACTAATGCGAAGGACTGTCGTAAAAGTGGTCAGTATGTTATATTTTTCGATGTCAAGGGGCATTACGAGTGTAAACAAACTCGTTCGACATTGCAGTCAGAGACCGCAGTTATAATCCATTCAACAAGCAAACAATTAACCATCTTCGTTGAATAATTCGAGGGAAACCACCAAAATCACGACATTTAATCGTCTCTGTCAAGGAATTTTCCAATTCTTGACTTGAAAATAATGGGGGTTCACAAGTGGAAAAATCAGAGTTGAGGAATTTATCCGGCCGCATTTTCACGAGTTATTAGAGCATACAACACGCTAGGAAAAACTTAACTTCTCCTTGGGTAATATATTAGACGTAGGATACAATATCTTAGTTAATCAATGAAGGCTAGGAAGTTCTCATACACTATACATGCAATTGAAGGGTTGACAAATACATTTTTAAATCCTGAGTCCTTGAAACTAAGAACTATTATTAATTTACTTTGTTCCGAAGTCTAAATTGTAATACAATCGACACTGTTATCTGTTCTGTGTCCAAGCCATCTGATCCTAAATTCACGACAGAAGGTCGAAGGTTTATATCCATCTTCACCTCCCTATCAAAGTCTTGTTCCGACAGTTTTTCAGCACGCCGCACAGACTGTGCCAACGATGAAAAGGAGGGGGGGGGGGGGGGGTCCAGGATGTTATTTGTTGCCTAATTCAGTGTCTGTCATCGTGAATGACTTTTTTTTTTTTTACTTTTTTCCTCACGTAGTCTTTAACCATTGGCCAAATAAATTCCATGGGATTACACTGACGATGGTATGTGGGTAAAAGCAAAACAGTATGACCACATTCACGTGCTGTAGTAATGAGGTTTTCCTTCATATCGTCCCAGCTTTGTGTCTGAATGGTTTCTGTTGCTTTTGTGAATTCATCTGATTTTAATATCTTTTCCGTGCTGTAGTTCGGCCGTTAATTTGCTTCATGCTGTGTCTTCTGCTGGGTATGACTTTGAACTTAATTTTAGAAAGGTAATTTTACTTAACTGAAGTTGTTATTATTGAAGGCCTGCCTGTTTCCTACTTGGTAATTTTACTTAATTGTAGTGCGTTGGGGCGGGGTTGAAAATTATAGTTAATCGTACTGCTCACTTGCAACAGTTCCAAATACCTCAGTACGGCGTCAGTTTATCATCCCGTTTCACTTCAAACGTAGGTACTGATAGTACGTTAAAATAGCGGCGCTGATAAAACGACGCCTATATTTACGCTGCAAAGTCCGCGTAACTCTGGTAGCCAGCCATCCCGTAAATATCTTCTAATAATTTTCGGGCGGAAGGAGACTGATTCGTTCCTTTAATAAAATGTCCAAATTATAATACAAGTCTTATTATTTCCTTTAGCTCAAATGAAAAAAAAACCTGCCATCAAGTCCAAATGTACTTGACTATCAAGACCACTGTTCTCAGTTAACAGTTGATGCAATCCAGATCACACACAAAGCAGTCAGAAATATACATGAGTCCGACCCAAATAATTACGCGATATCACAGTCACAGTTTCGCTACTAATAGTGTTTCACTCTCGATCCTCCGCAGTGGATTTCTTTAACAGAAAGTGCTTGCCAAAAAGTCCGTATATGAATAAGAAACATGCCATGCCGAATTTACACACAGGTCAAAAGCACACATCTAACTTTCCAACAAAACAATTACAAAACTTCCAACATTCAACAAACTGTTAGAAAATGCAACTGCTTTCATGGCAACACAATCCAGACGCGAGAATCAAATTACTTCTTCACTTTACACATAATGAAGACTGAAACGTTCAACATGACCTGCACGTCCAATAGCTGACTTGCAACTCCCTGGATGCTGCTTCTACCACATCATATCTATCTAGCATTGCGCGGGAACTGCTTAATTCTGATTGGTCGATAATTTTGGCTGGCCAATCAGAATGATCCTTCAAGATCATTCTCGCACCAAAAATGGCCTTCGCCAATCATTATTCATAGATGCATTTATGTCATTCCAACATGCAAATACTTATATAAGATTTAATAAAACCAAACGACAAGGAAATTACTCTTGGAATTGATGTAGGATATGGTTCTACCTTCAACTGTTATTCTGGCTGCCTCCTTACAAAAGAAAGTACACCTAGACGTACTTCATCATCAAAGTGGGCTGAAACATCTTTCCCACGTTATAATTATGTAATGTATTACATAAATTTCATGTTGAAATTTAACGTATGTCCCACATACACACTCTCACTCACTCTCATTTACTCCCACAACAATATTAGACACAAATAATAATTTTGTCTGATTTTTATATTACGACAAAGTAAAGTAGTTAAAGTTTTTTAAATTAAAAATCTCAATTAAATAATTCTGCCCATTGAGAGTTCTGGTTATGTTTTTCGAATGATACCAAAAGATAAACTGCTATAGATTCTAACTAAATTTTATCTTAGAAGTATCGGTTTTTTACTTTTTATATAAATTTCTGTAACTCCGAAACTGTCAGAGATAGAAAGCTGACAATTTTATACAATATTCTCTTGAATAACAAAAACTAGTGTACCGATTTTGAAAATGATTGAATAATATTTAATATAGTTTATTCAGATTCATAGGTGGCATGAATGTGAGGTCCTGTTAAGTGGCACGCTGGCGTGTTCACTCGCTGTGGTAGTAACAGGTGCACATGATCCATTGCTAGGACACAACTTGCTGACTCCAATACTACGTGCTGTACTGCAAAGTAGCTTACTGCAATAACTGTTATCGCGCATTAACTCACAACGTCACAGTAGCTGCTACTATCGAAGGCCTTTCTGCTTCCTTGTAATTAGATTAAGAGCTGTTTAATAATTTTGGTTAGCTGAAACTCTTCATAATCACGGCCTACCTGTTTTTATTGCCCTATTATTGAGAACTGATATCTTACTCAACCTGTGTTGTAATTAATATAAATTGTGGTTGTCAAAAGCCTGCCTGCTACAGGGGTATGTTTGTCAATAAGATGGTAACAGAAGTAGACCCTTGATGGTGCATGGGCTTTAACCTTTTGCCTTATATCCCTTTACACATAATTGTAGGTTCCAACTGGTATTCAGACAGTGGCACGTTCTATCGGCATGGGTTGGAGTTAAAGTTGTCTACACTTTCTCTAGCAATTTGTTATTTCCTATGATAATTTCCTTAGTGTGTAAGGATCCCTTGTTATCTGTCGAGCATTGTGTTAATTTATTCCGTTGTTCGTAGTGAGCTAGCTTTCCTGCCGCGGAATCGGGCTCCTGGAGAATGAGCACTTGCAGTATGAACTTAGATTTCGGCAGCTTAGCATCGAGGGTAGCGCTGCAGAGCTGGGGGACCAGGTTGCGCGCGGCGCTGGGCACCCCACTTCGCGTTTCGGGAAGGTAGGTATTTCTCTCGATAATATTTCCACGGCCTTGAATGAGGCGCAGCGGAACCTGTCCTTTCTCCAGGATAGCCAACTTATTGTTAGGAAAATTGTTAGAATTCCCACTCACCTACCACATTTCGGGATTTGTTTGAGGGACATTTCTTCCTTATAGCTTATCCAGCCTGAAGTTACGAGGGTGGGGCAGTTGCGTGATCTACAGAGGGATTTGCTAGTCCCAGCAGCGTCATTAAGCTTGGAAAGTAAGGAAGCGGGATCAAGTCCAGCAGCTACCCACACGAACCAGTTCTTTGATCAGGCGTCCGGGGACCAAGGTTTACGTAGTCCTCCTACTAATCATTTTCATATACAACCCAATTATGTGCCTACTCAGCAGTATATCAGATCTTTCACTCGATACCTTGGGCCATGTCTGGCTCTTTTGTGGCTGTTGGTGCGATTTGAATTTCATGCTAATGCCTTGTGGATGGCTCACCATGTGATATTAACCTTACTTCTTCGCGAAAGCTACTCTGAGTGATTTTATATCTGAAGTCCTGAAGGGGTGGGACGGGGGGGGGGGGGTCAACAGACAACTAAAGGGACTGATTGCCGATAAGAAGCTCTCGCCGCGGATTCGGAACTAACTTGAACGCAAATATTACTGCCGGGTGCTGACGTCATTTTGAACCGCTTAGCCAGTACGTCGAGCGAGTGTCTAGCTACCTTGGCTCTTGGTATGTCGGTTTCGGAATTCAACACTGTATCAAGCATTTTGGAGGGCAGAACTGTGTGCTGGACCGAGACTTGAACTCGGGGCCTTTGTCGGAGCTAGTCTCGATCCGGGACACAGTTTTAATCTGTCAGGAAGTTTCATTGGTTGATGTAACTGAGTCCTTGTCATTTGCCAATGAGAAGCGGCGGCGCGAGGAGCACTTTGAAATTCCCCCACCCACCTCGATAATTGATAGGGCTTCTCAAGATTTCAGCACATTTTCTGGGAAAGGTTGAGGTTGTTTTCTGTGCGGCGCCCGTAATCACGTGGTACACGTGGTGCGTGTGCCGTAGCATGAGCTATGACGCCAGGAAGAATGGGGTGGGTTGTTTCCCTGCGCCAAGGTGTGCGGGTATTCATGCTCCCTCCAGATCTGCTTGTCTGTGCCAGCCTAGGACATGAACCCTTGATCGCGCTGTTGGTTTCTGGTATCTCTGTGTCCTTGTTTAATTATAATTGGCATTTGGAGTTTGACCATTTGTGTAAATTATCTTCCGTGCGCCCCTGCCCTCGGAGATGTCGTGTGGCAAACGGGGAAGAGTTGCCTCTGGTCGCTGAAGTGCTCAGTAGTTTGTCTACTTGTAATTTCTCAAGGCCCGTTACGCTCTTGCTTGTTAGAGATCTGGGGTTCAGTTTGCTGCTCGGTCGTGGTTTTATATAGAAAACTGGATTAGTTGTCGACTTTGCGAGCCGCATTTCTCTTTTTGGTTTCCGCCTAATGATAAGATAGCCTTTTACTCCTGCCACTGCGTAAGTGTGGGGGATTCTGTAAATTGTAACTCCAGTGAATTTGATGTAGCCCATCTTCATCTGTGTCATTCAGGGCAGTTGCTGAATATATTAGGAGAGTTCCTAGAGGTTTGGCCTAATAAGCTGGGGGGGGGGGGGGGGGGGCGTCACTAACGCCTTACCGTACCACATACGTTTGGCAGGCTACATTCCGGTGCGTCAGTCTCCTTATCACCTCTCGCCATCCAAAATGAAAATCTTGAACAGAAATTGGCGAGCATGTTGAAGCAGGGGGTCATTAGGCCGTCGATAACTTTCTTCACGTCACCTATTTTTCTCGTTCCTAAAGCTCAGTGCAAGGACTATAGACCAATGGTTGATTAGAGACTACTTAATGGAAAAGTTATCGTAGAATCTGTCCCCTTGCCGGATCTTCGTAACTGCTTTGGCTGGTTTTCGGAGGCTGAGTGCTTCACAGTGCTTGATCTAAGCCAACCGTATTATCAGATTCCTCTTACCGAGGACTATAAATATGACACTGCGTTCTGCACTGATGGGAACATTTAAGAGTCCAACCAAGTGCCGATCAGCTTGTCCACTGGGGCGACGGTTTTGTCCTGTTAGTTACATAATTCTCTGAGCGACTTGTACTTTTCTTGTGTCTTTAATTACCTTCATTATGTCATTTATAGTCAGTCGTTAGAGGATCATATTTCCCATCTTCTGGAGGTTAATCGTTAATTCATCCAAGATTACACTTGCTATTAAACATGACCTTTCTGGGCCAATTAATTTGCGGGGGAGGCACGTACGTTTGGACATTGACCAATGAGATGGCAAAACGCAACGTACGTCACATGCACGCCGTCTCCTTTGGTGCAGAGTTGTGATGTGCCACATTGGCTTCCGGCTGAAGGCCCTATGTATATACATGCCATTTCTGAGCACCAGAAAACTGAGGAGCTATCGAAAACTCGCCCTTACTTGTACGATTCGTTGTAATAAAATAAATAGAGGTATCTTATTCGTGGTAAAATAATCATCGTAACTTGTGTGTTATGAGATTATGCCAATTGAAGGCAACAGCATGTTGAGGATCCTTTAAAAATGCGTTGTTTTTGAGCAAACAGTTTTAATTAAATTTCAGTTAATAATATAGCTACAATTAAAGTTTAAAGGTCAGAGTAAAAAGTTGGATTTTTCACCCGCCAGGGTAGCCGAGAGCGCTAACGCGCTGTTTCCTGGACGCAGGTAGGCCCGCCGACCCTGGATCCAATCCGCCCGGCGGATTAACGACGAGGGCCGGTATGCCGGCCTGCCGGGATGTGGTTTTTAGGCGGTTTTCCAGATCTCGCTTCGTGAATACCGGGTTGGTCCCCAAGCTCTGCCTCAGTTACACGGCTCACAGACGTTTGACAACGTTCGCATTATTTCATGACTTACACTAGACTCAGAAAGCTGGGGTACACTACTTCCGTCCCGGGGGATTCGGGGTGGCGTCAGCAACGGCATCTGGCCACCCTCTGAAATTCACACTGCCAATCCGTAATAACAAAGCCGACCCCGCGTTGGAGCGGGTGAAAAGCCCCGAGAAATAAAGAATGTAAAAAGTTAGAGTTTTCTTTTAAGGTGCGTAATTCATGTGTTGTAGAGATTCTTCTATTGAGTAGGAACAGTGATAAAGTAAGAATGACCTTACGGTTTTAATAAAAAGTCAGAATGTCGAAATATTTTTATCTTATAAGGAGAACTATTGTAAATTTTTATCACACTATTTGTAATGGAACTTTTATAGGCTGCTCTCCTGGTTGACTTTCATTGTACGTTCCCTTTTGCGTTATAATACTTTCACCGATATTGAAGTTTTTATTCATGTTTACTACAGACAGGACAACCTGACTATTATATGGATAAAGGAAGAAAGTACGTTTTGATAAAGCTAATATATGAATTTTTCGCCTGTCCATTTTGTAAACAGTGTGATTACGATCAAGATACAGCTGACAAGTGCCGTTGGAGCGCGATGCGATCGCATATACGACGCTGGGTCCCATGTACCGTACGCACAAGTCGCATTGCATCTGAGCGTTAGTGGCACGTAGCACTCGGCACGGTCAACGCTGACGTCCGACAGCACGGCTGGTCCGCGAGTCGAAGGCGTTACCCATATAGCAAGGGTAACCAAGATTTTGCCAAAGCGCTCAGCCTCACTTCACGTTACCCCCCACCGCCACACCGCACTGTTTTAGGGGCAAGCAGGAAAACAGTGAACGCACCCGATTTAAATGGCAAGTCTCTCGCACTGCATGATGCCTGCTTTTATATCTCACGTTTCTCAACAACAAACAAAGCCAGCCTTGAGCATTAATTAATTCTTTTTGGTGCACTGAAGACATAATTTTTATCTGGTACGAACTATCGGCATACACACACGGAGGTAATTTCAGAATTTCACTCTAATGTTGCCATGCAATCATGACTTATTTACTTTGATAATCGAAAAACGTCTTTGACACAAATATGTTGATCGAATCACCGTAGCTCTTTTCCACCCTCGTTACTGAGACTTGGAAAATCTACATGAGGAAAGCAATTTTAGCGGTCGCGCGTGGTAGCCGAGCCGCGCGGTCTTTGGCGCCTTGTCACGGTCTGCGCGGCTCCCGCAGTCGGAGGTTCGAGTCCTCCCTCGGGGATGGGTGTGTGTGTTGTCCTTAGCGTCAGTTACTTTAAGTTCAATTAAGTAGTGCCTAAGTTTAGGGACTGATGATCTCAGCAGTTTGGTCCCATAAGACCTTCGGACAAATTGAAAAAAAATTCCACCCTAAGCGTAAACAGCTTTGTTATTGAAACCGAAATTGTCTTGCAAGTCATTCGGGTACATATGTACAGGCGCAGGCAAACGGTCTCGAAAACCGCTCGAAAGGATCTGTAAGACTGACAGTGTCGTCAAAACCTTTATAAAAGTCTCCTTTTGATTCTTGCAAGGCCACAATTACTTCGTCAACCATTGCAATTTCTTTAACGCCAGTGAGATTAGGGAACTGAATTGTCTTTGTCAGAATGTATCCCTCCTACAATGCGACTTCCTTTTTAAATGCATCCATATCAAATCACTCAGAAGTTACTTTGCATTGTTTTACTGTCGACAGGGTGCTGTCGAGTTCACTTAAAACGCGAAGGCTGCCATCAAATCCGGATGACCTAGTTCTCGTTCTTGCACTCCTTTTTCCTTCATAGATTCAAAAGTAGTGAGTTCTAAATCGAAAAATCGTTCTAGGCATACCGCTTGAGATATCCAACGTATTTCGTAGTAATCTATGAAGTCACCATGCACTCTTCGTTCATTTACATTGAAAACTGTTGCAACTGACAATGGAATAATGGGTGCGACTTGAGGAATTCTACTGTTCGTACCACCAGCTTCTTCGAGCGCTCCATGCCTACAAATTTAGCACAAAGTACTACCTGATGCACAGAATAAATAATCCTGTCCGTCGATCGTTGAAATTTTTTGCGGTTTCATTGTCATCTAAATGTTTAGAATCTCACTGCATGGTATTTTAATGTCGTTTCATACCAAATAAGCGTACGTGGCCCTTATGAGAACTGAGAACTCTCATCTCTCTCTTCTGTCGTTGCCATTCTATTTAAAGGATTGTGATGATAAATCATTAGACTAGCTCTTTTTGCGCAAACAGCCACTGGACCAGTGAACGTCCTTCACACCACGAAGAAATAAGGAAGGGCAAACAGCGCGGTAACCATGATCCTGCCAACTTAAAGTTCCGCCGACCGAAAAATGTCACCCGGCAATGTTGAACGAAATGTCACGCTGCTCTAGGTACTTCCGAGAACTAACGAGCAAACACGAGTGACCCGCTGGCCCGCGACCCGCACACCCATCACGCATGCAGTCTGGTGTGCCGTGGACGGTCCTTCCAGATTATAACTAACACGTGTACCAAATTTGACTGAAATCGTTCCATGAGTTTAGGTACAGCTTTTTACTCGTGGATTTTCTCGTATACGGACATGCAAAATACATTTACAAGCATATTTTGCGTATTTCACCTTTATTTATACAGGTATTTCACCCACATGCCTACCGAATATCGTCCTGCAGTTTCATTAAAAAAAATCTTTATTTACCATCAACAATAATATTTATACATCCCAACCCACCTCCTTATTTGATTAGTGGGTCTTACTTGCTACTGTTAGTTACAATTAGCAGCTAATTACAATATATTGAGTTGTGAGCTACAGCTATAATCTAATTTCAATGGGCAGCTATATTCAGCTATTTATTTTAACTCCTAAGATTTTTTTTAACTAAACCTACGTACTACTTCCCTCAGCGTCACAGATGTGTCATCAATGTACAAACCTACTTTATTGCCTTGCCCATCGCGCTAATCCCGATGGGCGTGCCCCTGACACTGGGCAGGCCAAGATGTTAATCGCTGCAGGTTCCTAAATCTAGATGTCTAGTCTAATTCCTACTAACTAATTCTAACCTACGTCATCTCCAGTGTATTGTCAAATCCAGGTTATTTTTATTCCCCACTCCCCCTAATCCCGTACGTGGTGGATTCCAGACTAAAGGGTCGGCCTATCCACGCACACGCGGTATGGGAGTAGGGCACGTATTTGTCGTAATCTGTGCTATTTAGTTTTGTTCCCTCATTTATTCTCTCAACACTTTCTGTGATACCTCGTTGGCAAGTCTATTCAGTGTTTGGAAGGTGTCTTCTTGTCTTATCAGGTGGTAAGTGTCATGGTCGGGTAGTTGGTCACGTAGTGTAGAAGCAACATCATTGAAGAGGGGGCACTCGTAAATCACATGATCGGGAGTGCCCTCCGGTTCACCACATTCACACGCGGGTGTGGCCCTTTTCCCGAACCGACATAAGTATGCCGGGTAAGGTCCATGTCCAGTGAGAAAATGGATTAGTCCTCTGGTGGGTTCAAAGTACTTCATTTTTAGCCGTTCCCTAATGCTTGGTATCAGCTCATGTGTCCTGCGCCCTGTTTCATCCGCGTCCCACAGTTCTTGCCATAGTTGTACTCCCCTTTGCCTAATCTCACCTTTGTACACTGCCCCAATGCCTAAGATCTCATCAATTTTTGTTACATTTCCCTTCTTAATCCAGAACCATGCAGCCTGCTCCCTGATTTTGATGTACAAAGGGCAAAGCCCCATTATAACTAGTAGTGCTCCCCTTAGTGTTGTTCTGTAAGCCCCTACCGATCTAAGAATCATATTTCTCTGAACCCTTCTCACTGTCATGGCGGGCATCACCCTCGTGAGCCTGTGTGCCCAGACTCCCGAGCCGTAACCCACTATCGATGTTAATATACTGTTATGATAGAGTTCTATGAGATGAGGTGGAAGATGAAATCTTTTGTGTCCTATGGATATGAGGTTGTTCAGTGTTTGGAGGGCTTTCTGGGTTACGGTTTCGATGTGTTTCCCAAAATTCCACTTCTCATCAATGATGATGCCCAAGTATCGTGCGTCGCGTCTCCGAAGAACCGGCGAGCGCTCGATTCGTACAGTCGGGTTAAGGATTAATTGTTCCTTCAATAGTAAGTAGGTGGACTTACTTGGTGACACCGTCATTTTCGTGTTTTGGCACCATAGTTGTAACTTGTTTAGGGCACTCTCTATTTTAGGTTCAATGTCTTCGCGGCTACGGCCGCCGACCAACAGGAGGAGGTCATCTGCATAGGCTATCACCTCTAGCACTTCTTCACTTTGTTGTAGGGTGTCTAGTAAAGGCTCCATGTGGATGTCCCAAAGCAGGGGCCCTAGCACGGAAGCCTGAGGGCAACCCTTTGTTTTAGATTTTCCAATTCTCTTGCTAGAAGATGATAGCCAGACCTCCCGTTCCTCGAATAGCTCCTCAGACAACCATATAGCGGCCCTGGGCACTCCTTCTCCAGCAAGCAGGAGAAGAGCGAAGGCCATCACAGGTTGACGAAGGCGCCACTGATGTCAACCATGATGCCCAACACGTACTTATGTGGGGTAGAGCCACAGACCTCAGCAGCCAGGGCGATTGCATCAGATGTCGATCGCTCAGGTCTGAAGCCGAACTACCTGTCGCTCACCCCACGCAGCATTCTATGTGCAGCCAGTCTGTCAGCTAGTAGCTTTTCTAATATTTTCCCTAGTATGTTAATCAAGCAGATTGGTCTGTAGGATTTTACATTTGTTGGATCTTTATCTAACCCTTTCCGAATAATGACTACATTCGCGGACTTCCACACCCTTGGAATTTTTTGTTGTATCAGACATTCGTTGTATAAGTGAGTGGGGAGCTAGGAATTGCACCACCTCAGCTACAATGCCGTCTGGCCCGGGAGCTTTTCCCCTTTTAAGTGATTTTATGTGGGCAGCCACCTCTTCCTCCGAGAAAGGGTAGACTGCCGTATTGTTGGTGTATTCATTGAGGTTGTCTTGTCTTAGTTGTTATTGCTGTTCAGATTCCCCATCCGCGCTATCATCAGGCAGCAGGGACCGGAGGAGGACCTCAGCAGTTTCCTGCCAGGATTCCGTCATCCTGTCCCCGTGCCTGACTGTTGATAATTCCAGTGGAGAGCGGATCTTCTCTCGTACTAATTTATACGGTGTACCCCAGGGGTCCATGCCAATTGGCTCTGGACGAAATGTTCCCAACTTTGTATTCTAACAGCCTGGAGTTCTTTCTGAAATCGATGTTTAGCCTCCCGATATTGCATCAGTCATCTTTGCCGTTCCGGCCAGACGACACTGCGCTGGTAATATCTTCTCAACCTTCTAACAGACCGGCGCATATCCTCAAGTTCGGGCGACCATGGTGATGGAGAGGCTGCTATGGCCTTCCTCCTGGTCGGTACGGCAGCTTTCACCGCGCTAGTTATTGCATTGGTCAGTTCTTCTGCTCGGTCGTTTACGTCTATGTCAAAGTCTGCGCCACCTTCTGGCAAGGCAGGAATGACGCACTCCTTCGCTAGTCGTTCCCATTCGGCCCTTCTGTAATTAAACTGCATCTCCCACCCCATGGCCCAGCGGGACCCTCTTCCACCTACAATGAATGTGATTAGGTTGTGGTCACTTGTAGTGGCGTTTTCTTCTACTTTCCACTCTTGTATTGTGTTAATTGCATTGGGGTGGCTAGAGTTATAACAATGTTCGTGCCTGGTCCTCCTCCCCCTGCATAGGTCGGAGGATTACCAGGCTTGCTGGCTACCACTAGTTGTGATGCCATGATAAGATCCTCTACTTTCTCTCCGTTGGTATCCCTTGTGCCGCTGTGCCACAGGGGGGATTTTGCATTGATATCAGCAGTGATTATCACCCTTCGTCCTTGCAATGCCGTAGTTACTGTAGCTAGATGGTCAAGGTGTGTTTCAATGTTATCTCCGTACTGAAAGTACATATTAATTAGTATTATTGTTTCACTGGGAGATAGCAGCTCCACGACATTGCAGTGACTATTAGTGAACTGTGATAGTGTAGTTACTTTCAGGGCTTTGTTCATGATTATTATTGCCGCTTTCGGATTATCTCCTTGGCTGATGACCTGCCACGTCGCGGCTGCAAATGCAATTTTTCCAGCTAGGGAGTACGTCTCTTGTAGACAGAGCACATCCAGCCTCCTCTCCTCCACTTCCTTTCGCAGCTCCTGCATCACAAGTCGACTGTTATGTGTGTTGAGTTGGCCAATGGTAATTTTTGTCATCTACGGAAAGTATGTATGTATGTGGTCTTCTGGCCATGTCTTGTTCCAGTCATACGTAATACGTCCATTAGCCAGAACTGACTGTTCGTAAATGTCGTTTAGGTCAAATTTTTCTCCTCTTCTCTCGAACACTTTCTTTAGTAAGTCTCGCAGGGCTCCGAAGTCGGTGGGGAGATTCACTGACTTAAGCTGTATTCTGTCTACAGCCTCCATTACCGAGAAGGTGACTCTTCTTCCATATTCGTGTCCTACGCGGACATGTCGTAAGGCAGTGGTCAAGGTAGCCGGCTGCTCCAATCTCGCCAGTTGCATGGTAAATTCTATATTTGGATATAATCGTACCGGATCTATTGGCGGTAGTCTTACCACTGGGGTGTCTAGAGAGCTTGTAATTGTGCTCTCTTGCACAGGCTTTTGTTTTTTCTGGTTACTTTCATTTGCTGGGACCTCAGGCACAGGATGCCTTTGCCGTTGCTGGTGTTTTGTCGACTTCACTTCCCTGCTGAGAGAGGAGGGAGTAGCCATAGGGATAGTTTCCGTCTGGATACATTTATCGATTTTCGGTGGATCTGTTTGGATACTTTTGTCAACTGTCTCAGGTATCGGATCCCTCGAAAGAGATTTTATGAATTCTTTAAACCTATGTGCTCTACTGGCATCCCTCCTCCTTTTGCTAGGGGATTTTCGCTTTGGCATCCTGTTCTGTTTGACGTACTCAGCCATAGTCCGTTCTGGATATTAGTCTCTGCTCCAGCATGCGGTACGTAGGGCAATTTCGTCCTGAGGCTCCGCAGCTTTTCTTCCCACGTCTTTTGCAGGGAATGCATACACTTGCGGCTTTACATTCTTTTCGTGTGTGACAATCTTCGCCGCACCTGGAGCACGCCGACCCCCTGGTGCAGTGCCTTAGAATGTGGTCCAGGTCTCCACAGTTATGGCAACGAGGTACCACAAGGTAATCCCTAATATTAATGGCATGAAAGCCAACATACAGTCTGCCCATTGTTATAATCTGCTTCCACATTGGTGCTGTGACCTCGGCGACGTGATGTACAACATCACGGTCCCGAGGTCCCGTTTTAAATCTCAGTTTAAAAGAATCCTTGAACTCATTTTCATTCATTTGGTCTAAGTTTTGATCCTTTATGCTCAGGTACAGTTCCTCGCTTGTCATTGATGCTGGTACATCGTATACGATGACCTACGGGTTCCTTTTTCTCGGCGGTTCACACTTGACCACCGACTTCAGCTTGGGATTCTTTAACAATTTTTCTTTGTCTTCTTCTGTAGCCACCTCCACAATCACTGAGTTTCTACTAGGTTTAACCTTATTTATTCTAATTTTATCTTTTGCCGGATCAATACTTTTGGTCAACGATTCTTGTATTTTTTTAACGCTCGTGACCTGGCCTGGTAGGGTTCTGAGGAAGACCGCCGTGTCTGACCGCTTGGTCACCTTGGCGATCGTTTCTTTCTTGGTTTGTGGCTTTGGCGGTGCTTGCGCGACCACTCCAACCCAAGTCTTTGTTGGTTGCCTTCTTAATCTTTCATTCTCCTTTTATAACTCCTCTACGCGGCCTTCGAGCTTGGCGTGGGCGATGGCTCATGCAGCCAGCTCGTTCTTAATAAAAGACAATGCCACCTGACTTATCTTCCCATTCTTAATGTTTTGCTCCAAGAGCAGCGTGACACGTGCATGTCTCTGTGTGACGGTTTCGTCTTCTGCCAGTCCCGTCTCGTCCTGAGGAGAGGGATCAAGAAGCATCGTAGATGCTCGCTTGAGCGCACTCGATTCACTCGCCTCAGTTGTAGCCATATTGATTGACGAGTGAAAAATGGGGTGGGAGCCCGTCTCTTACCCCGGACCGGCTCCTCTGGCACAGGGGGGGGGGGGGGGGGAACTTCTGCAGCTCACCCACCGACCACGCCCCTAGGTCAAGGGCACTTCAGAGCTGCTGGGTTCAGCGCACCGTCACCAGTGCACTGGTCCCCCTAGGTGACTCCGTCATCGACGATTTCACGTGACGCTCCTCGGCAAGTGCACCCCGCACTCCGGAGAGGCGGATGCACCCCTCGCCCTTCACCGCCTACTAGCCCGAGTTTCCACCTGAAGGCCAAGGACCCACTCCTACTCAGGTGGTGGGCCGGTCCCCCAGACGTTGGGCGGTCTGGACCCATCTAACCTGGCCCAGGCGATGTCACCATCTCCTGGGTTTGGCAGAACACGCCGCGGTTACCCAGGGGCGCGGCGAAGCACCCTTGCCGACTAGCGCCACGATCCCACGCCGACAAACGAGATCGCCGGCATGCAGAGCACCTGCTGGACTTTGCCCGGCGAACAGAAAGGGACTGGTGTTCGGTCCCTTGACACAGCTCCCCCTGTGCCACGCACCCTTCGCTTTCGCATCGGGTTGGGTCGCAGCTCTCCCTTTTGTCGCAAGGCAGAACGCCAAGCTTAACATCTGGCACCATGGGAAGGCGGAAAGAGCCACTTGGGAAGGAGAGGCTATGAGAGACGCGTCAATTCCCCAGTGAGGACTGCCGCGGCGCGCCCGACTGGAAGCGATACGCCCCAGTGCGAGCTTACGGCGCGCCGACAACGGGCGGGCCCGTGCCGAACGCGCCGTCAAGCGACCGACCTCACGCCAGACTACCGAATATCGTCCTGCAGTTTCATTTTTTTTTAATTCTTTATTATCAAAAACCATTATAATTATACAAATCTAACCCACTACCTTACTACATTAGTGGGTCCTAACATTTATACATTTGTATTGAAATGTTGCAGCTAGTTTAGTATTAGTTGGTGAACTACAGTTAATATTAATATTAATAACAATGGGCAACTAGTCTACATTTACTATTTATTTCCTATTCCTATGACTAATTTAATTTATATGTGTATCCTGCAGCGTCACATGTGTGCCATTTACGCGCAACTAAATTTTTATGGTATCGTACCTGTGGTGTCACCGCCAGACACCACACTTGCTAGGTGGTAGCCTTTAAATCGGCCGCGGTCCGGTAGTATACGTCGGACCCGCGTGTCGCCACTGTCAGTGATAGCACACCGCGCGCCGCCACACGGCAGGTCTAGTCTAGAGAGACTCCCTAGCACTCGCCCCTGTTGTACAGCCGACTTTGCTAGCGATGGTACGTAGTACGCTCCCATTTGCCGAGACGTCAGTTTAGCATAGCCTTCAGCTACGTCATTTGCTATGACCTAGCAAGGCGCCATATTCAGTTACTATTCTGAACAGATAATATTGTGAATCATGTACCGTCAAGAGCGACGTTCATCATTAATGGATTAAAGTTAAGTATCACACTAATTACGTCCGATTTCTGAATTCTAATTCCTTGTCATGTTCCAGACCTCACGCCAGTATAGTTCTTCCCTCCTCACGCCAGCCTGCGTGAGCTAAAACGCGTGCATTTCGGCCTCCATTAGTAACACGGTGTTGGCTCTTCTGCCAACACAACAGTACCTCCTAAACTATGTGCTATACAAACATACCATTTTGAAGGTACATCCGGTGGCATTCGTGCCTAGTCTCTGCGAAATATTTTGTGAAAATGGTTGGTAGTAAATAAATAATAAATTAAAACGTTGCGCATAATGCGGCGTTTTCTCACGCATTTCAACGTTTATAACGTCGTTTCTCCTGGATTATGTCTCATACAATAAGATATCTTTCAAGGTACATTCAAAGGCATATGTGGAAACTGTCTGCGAAATGTGTTGATAATAAAATTTACAGCTACGAAATAATAAATTTCAACGTCAGACATGATGCTCTAGTTTGACACGCATACATGGCTTGTGATGTCTTACATCCTGAAGTTAGTGTTGTACAATGATGTAATTTCATTTTTCTGTTAGATTCGGTAGTGTATGTGAATACTGTCTGCAAAATTTCCCATGAATACAGTTCGTAGTGAAGAAAAAATAGATTAAAACGTCATGCTCAATGTGGTACTTTCGCTGCACAAACATCTTAAGTGTAGTAACGTAGTAACTTTTTCCCTTACATCATTTTGTGGATGTCGTCAGCGACAAATAGTTTCTTGAGGGTTTAAAATTATAAATTGAGTTTGTTAAGTTTGTGCACTCACTTACAAAAATTGTGTGACTGAAGTATGAGTATTCTTGCGTCGTGGGTTACACTGCTGTTTACCCACCACCGTGATTCTTTCCAGACAGTAAATGGTAGCTGTAGCAAGTTTGGTTGAAAGCGGTCCAGTAGTTTAGGAGGAAATGTGCAACACAAATGCATTCATACATATGTACATCCGTTTTCGTAATTTCAATGTATTTGTTCTAAAACAGTTGAGATTCCGGCCTGTTATGCCATTCTCAGATTACAGATCACTGATCAATAGTAGGTGTACAGTGTGCGTGCCGCATGTTGTAGCCATCTCTCCCCCATCCATGAAGAAGATTGTCTGAAAGGCGTGATTTAGAAGATATAAGGGCTGGGAAGGTTCGCCCTCTAGAAATATCTAGAACATTCCAGAACATTTGACAGTATTCGAGAATATTCCACAATACTCGAGAGTATTCGAGAGCATTCCACAACATTCCAAGATGTTCCCAAACGTTCCCCGATGATCCCGGATGTTCTGGAATGTTCGGGAATAGTCTGGAACTTTTGCGAAGATTCTAAAATGTTCGGAAACATCCTGAAACATACCAGATCATTGTGCAACATTCCAGAAGATTCAAAAATGTTGTTGAATGTTCTGAAACATTTTGGACCATTCGAAATCTTTTTGTTATTTTATGGAATGATCCATTGGTTGGGGTATCCGTTGATAGGAATGTATAAGGCAAGATCCGTCATGGGCTCGAACGTCAGTTTCTTACCAGAGGTGAAGGGAAGAACCGAAAAAGTAGTGCAATGAATGAATAAAAAGAAACAGTGAGGTGTGAATAGTCAAAGTGATAGACTGACTGAATATAGGTCGAAAATAATTTGTGATAAGTGTGTAAAGTGTACTTGTTGGATTTGTTTGTAAAAAGTTGTTTGATTTATATTTTAGACAATGCCCAAACGGAAATAAGGAGGGGGTCTTCCCAGTTCTGAAACAAAACGGCGAAAACAAAAACAAGAGCCAAAAGACGAAACAGACAGAACGTGGAGGACGTTTAAGTTCCCAGCGAACAACAGCGAGCACCGTCAGAAGCAGAGAAATCAAAGAACAACGAAATGAACGGAAAGAATAATCAAGAATTGCGACACAATCCTGCGATAAAAGAATCCGAACTCAGACCAGCTATGAAAATATCACCCTACGAGAAGCGTGGACGACGACAAGTAAACAGTACAACCTGACAAAAGAAGCGTTCCTCTACGACCCGACGGAAGAATATAACAAAGACAAACACGTCGTAGTCAAGGATAATGTCTGTAGATTTTGCAACACGAAAAAATTCAGTAGATAAACAGCAATATCCTGTTGCATCAATGGAAAAATTCGATTACTACCACGGAAAGCACCTCCTCAGGAACTTTTATCGTATTTTACAGCAGAAACTCCACATTCGAAACACATTCTTCAAAATATAAAAGCGCACAACGCCTGCTTCCAGATGACTCCTTTTGGTGTCACTTCTATCACGAAGAGAGATGAAAATGATTGTGATTTATTTCATCCAAGGACAAGTCTGTCACAACATGGAATCTTTTTCACCGCTACGTAACGAAGACCACAAATTTCTGCAAGTATATTTCATCGGAAATGAGGTAAAAGAGATTGATCAACGGTATACAAATATCAATGGATTGAGAGGATCTGGTACACATAGTTAACTGATTCACATATTCAAAACAGCACTACACCGAATGATTACTAATAACTATAAAGTAATAACTTGAGCCGACAAAAGAACGCCTGGCGAACACAAACGTCAATTTAATGCACTCCAGACGGGCGAAGTTGACATCGCAATTGTGCACAATGAAAACACAAGCCGTGACGTAATTGTACAACAAAGAAGAACTACAACACATTGCAAAGGCCCATGAAATGGCCTCCAGTATCCATTTATAGTTCTTTTCCGAGAGGATTGATACCATTTTAATGGAGAACAATGCAACCCTAAAAAGTTGTAGCAGCAAACAAAAAAGTAACTTCAAACCAGTTCTAAGCTTAACGCTTAATAATCGGATGCAATGAAATATACAATCATTTTCTCAACATTCACCGTTTATTGAAACAATTTGTGGTAATTATGTATGTGAAACTAGGAGCGGAACGAATGTTTTGCATAAGGCTGAATCAGAAGAAGCAACGCATGGAAAGATGTATCCATCTTCGAGATGCAATCATAAATGACGGAAAGTGACGGTATTGGAACCACGTTAATCTTACCCTCATCATGCGT
This sequence comes from Schistocerca piceifrons, assembly GCF_021461385.2. Taxonomy (NCBI): domain Eukaryota; kingdom Metazoa; phylum Arthropoda; class Insecta; order Orthoptera; family Acrididae; genus Schistocerca; species Schistocerca piceifrons. Next base: position 240,012,063 of record NC_060144.1, on the reverse strand, counting down.
AGGAAGACCAAGGTACATGCACAAATAAAATGAAAATGCATTGATCTACATTTAAAAAAAATGGACGACCTGATCTCTTCATTACATCCACATGCAACTCATCACGGCCAGAAATAAAAGAACAACTAAGACACGGACAAGCCCCCATGCACCGATATGACGTAATAGCCAGAATTTTGCGAGAAGAAAAGAGATTTATTGAAGTCATCAAAAATACCATATATTTGGAACTGTTAGTTGGTGTATGTAAGCAATCGAATGACAAAAGCGAAGACTGCCTCACTCACGCAATCTCATATGGCTACAAGGCAGAACTCTTCCCACGGATATCGACGAAATCATCGAATCTGAATTTCCCAGTTCCCAAGAGGATCCGGAACTGTACAACATAATAGTGAAAAACATGATTCAAGGACCAGGCGTTCAATTAAACCCCAACTTTCCATGTATGAATGATGCAAAATGTTCAAAAAATACCTAAATGGTACTCGGAGGATTCACAAACTGGAGTTGATGGCTATCCCAAATGCATAAGACGATAACCCAAAAACAGTGGCTTCACAGCAAAAATACGAACGCAAGACAGCGAGAAACTGAAAATTGATAGTCAGTCGGTAGTACCACATAACACACTACTTTAGAAATTGTTCTAAACACATATAGACGTAGAATACCGCAGTTCAGTGATATCCATCATATATGTCCCTAACTATGTGAAGTACACTACTGGCCATTAAAATTGCTACACCACAAAAGTGACGTGCTACAGACGCGAAATTTAACCGACAGGAAGAAGATGCTGTGATATGCAAATAATTAGGTTTTCAGAGCATTTACATTAGGTTGGGGCCGGTGGCGACACCTACAACGGGCTGACAAGGGGGAAGTTTCCAACCGATTTCTCATACACAAACAGCAGTTGACCGACGTTGCCTGGTGAAACGTTGTTGTGATGCCTCGTGTAAGCTGGAGAGATGCTTACCTTCACGTTTCCGACTTTGATGCCGGCCGGTGTGGCCGAGCGGTTATAGGCGTCTCAGTCTTGAACCGCGCGACCGCAGGTTCGTATCCTGCCTCGGGCGTGGATGTGTGTGATGTCCTTAGGTTAGTTAGGTTTAAGTAATTCTAAGTTCTAGGGGACTGATGACCTCAGATGTTAAGTCCCATAGTGCTCAGAGCCATATGAACCATTTGAACCGACTTTGATAAAGGTCACATTGTAGCCTATCGCGACTGCAGTTTGTCGTATCGCGACATTGTTTAACGAAATTGCTGTGTAAATTTCTTTAAAGAATTTTATTTGCTTTTAAGTTAACTTTCTTTACCTTACTTTCTTTGCGTGCGAACTTTGTTGTAGAACCTCTCTCTTATTTACGTGTGGTAATAAAAATTTTCACTTTCAAAAGAATTACGTACATTTAAAAATTACGTGAACTCATATTAACTGATTAAGAATATTTGGTTGAAAATTAAATTTTTCACATCATTCGGCCTTGGCACACAGTTTCTAAATGCAGTGGATTTTTTTGTTAAATATTTTTACTGAATTCTTTCCCGGCGTTAGCTTTTGAACACAAGATTATCACTATTAGCAGAAAATGTTTAATTATTACCAAGCCGACATTTAATTATCACTGATCAAACCTACTTCGCTATACATTAAAGTTATTTGAAAGAACCAAAATTGTTAAATTTCAATGTTAACTATCCGTCTAAGAATGCACAAATGTGTAATTATTTTTTTTTAAATCTCAGTCAGTCTCTGGATCGCTGTAAAAGAAGAACATTCTCTTAGTTCACTGTCAATGTTTATCTATTTGTTCCCGATTTACGGGTTTGGTTGATTTTTCCTTTAGCGGAACAATTTTTTAAATGTGCCGCCGCTGCAAATCGATCGGTCGCGGCACAGCCCAGCAACACCGCTAAAAAAATGCTGAAAACTCTTTAAAGAAATATTATAGATGGCATGGGCAAGCTAATTTACATTAATAATACACACTTTTTATAAATTCTGATATATTTAGATCAAGCAATAATTCAACTCACATTAATTCGTAATTTCTCCTTCAATGGCGGCTAAATCTAGATACAGACAAATGACGTCTACCCATTCACCAAATACATCGATACAGCTTCCTACCGCTTTCAGCTCTAAACGAGGAAGACCAAAGAATACATAGTGCATTGTGCTTTTATAGTATTGCTGACTATTAACATTTCTTTGTAATTTCACGACATTATTTCCCTCTGGCTGAATTTCACATCTCTGTTATCTCAGATATTGACACATTTCGCAATTACATATTTAATATAGAAATATTACCATCCTAAATACAGAGAGAATATTACTACAAAAAATATTACAATAATAACAAATGTCTTTTACACAAAATTCAATAATATTTTTTGTTAAATAATTACATTATATACAAATTGCTCAGAGTGGTGTATATGGTACAAATAAATTTCAGTTTGTTAATGTGTGAGTTTGCCAGGGAACGTTACAATTACTGAAAGCGTTGGTCGAGATCGAATAACTGTTAGCAGAGTATGGAATCGGTGGGTTCAGGAGGGTAATACGGAACGCTGTGCTGCATCCCAACGGCCTCGTATCACTGGCAGTCGAGACGACAGGCATCTTATCCGCATGGCTGTAACGGATCGTGCAGCCACGTCTCGAACCTTGAGTCAGCAGATGGGGATGTTAGCAAGACAACAACCACCTGCAAGAATAGTTCGACGACGTTTGCAGCAGCATGCACTATCAGCTCGGAGACCATGCCTGCGATTACCCTTGACGCTGCATCACAGACAGGAGCACCTGCGATGGTGTACTCAACGACGAATCTGGGTGCACGAATCGCAAAACGTCTTTTTTTCGGATGAATCCAGGTTCTGTTTACAGCATCATGATGGTCGCATCCGTGTTGGCAACATCGCGGTGAACGCACATTGGAAGCGTGTATTCGTCATTGCCATACTGGCGTATCACCCGGCTTGATGGTATGTGGTGCCATTGGTTACACGCCTCGGTGACCTCATGTTCGCATTGACGGCACTTTGAACAGTGGACATTACATTTCAGATGTGTTACGACCCGTGGCTCTACCCTTCATTCGATCCCTGCGAAACCCTACATTTCAACGTGATAATGCACGACCGCATATTGCAGATCCTGTACGGACCTTTCTGGATACAGAAAATGTTCAACTGCTGCCCTGATCAACAAGTTTCACAGATCTCAAGAAAAAATGGCTCTGAGCCCTATGGGACTTAATATGTGAGGTCATCAGTCCCCTAGAACTTAGAACTACTTAAACCTAACTAACCTAAGGACATCACACAAATCCGCGCACGAGGCAGGATTCGAACCTGCGACCGTAGCAGTCTCGCGGTTCCGGACTGAAGCGCCTAGAACCGCACGGTCACCGCGGCCGGAGATCTCAAGCCTACTGGCGTTTAACTATTCAATATTTACAGAGAAGCATGCCAACCGTTTGGACAACGGGAAAAAGACGACCCTTACAACTAGAAAACGACATGAACTGGGAATTAACACTACAAGTAGTCACATTCACACCTTCAGCTGAACGAAAGATAGACTTATTCGCCATAATTCTAACAACATGTAACCTACCGAATGTAAGAAGCTATGGGACTTCTTCAAAGAGAATACAATGGATGACATACTCTACAACATTCAACAAGCTCATCCTGAACAGACCATCGAATTCAACAACGACATCTTCAATGACTCATTCACCTAGAAATTAAATGTTTACCAATAAGCAAGCAGGCATTGTATGTATTGTACGAGGGCAGTTCAATAAATAATGCAACACATTTTTTTTTCTCGGTCAATTTTGGTTGAAAAAACCTGAAATTTCTTGTGGAATATTTTCAGACATTCCCGCTTCGTCTCGTATAGTTTCATTGACTTCCGGCAGGTGACAGCGCTGTACGGAGCTGTTAAAATGGCGTCTGTAACGGATGTGCGTTGCAAACAACGGGCAGTGATCGAGTTTCTGTTGGCGGAAAACCAGGGCATCTCAGATATTCATAGGCGCTTGCAGAATCTCTACGGTGATCTGGCAGTGGACAAAAGCACGGTGAGTCTTTGGGCAAAGCGTGTGTCATCGTCGCCGCAAGGTCAAGCAAGACTGTCTGATCTCCCGCGTGCGGGCCGGCCGTGCACAGCTGTGACTCCTGCAATGGCGGAGCGTGCGAACACACTCGTTCGAGATGATCGACGGATCACCATCAAACAACTCAGTGCTCAACTTGACATCTCTGTTGGTAGTGCTGTCACAATTGGTCACCAGTTGGGATATTCAAAGGTTTGTTCCCGCTGAGTCCCTCGTTGTCTAACCGAACACCATAAAGAGCAAAGGAGAACCATCTGTGCGGATTTGCTTGCTCGTCATGTGGCTGAGGGTGACAATTTATTGTCAAAGATTGTTACAGGCGATGAAACATGGGTTCATCACTTCGAACCTGAAACAAAACGGCAATCAATGGAGTGGCGCCACACCCACTCCCCTACCAAGAAAAAGTTTAAAGCCATACCCTCAGCTGGTAAAGTCATGGTTACAGTCTTCTGGGACGCTGAAGGGGTTATTCTGTTCGATGTCCTTCCCCATGGTCAAACGATCAACTCTGAAGTGTATTGTGCTACTCTTCAGAAATTCAAGAAACGACTTCAGCGTGTTCGTAGGCACAAAAATCTGAACGAACTTCTCCTTCTTCGTGACAACGCAAGACCTCACACAAGTCTTCGCACCTGAGAGGAGCTCACAAAACTTCAGTGGACTGTTCTTCCTCATGCACCCTACAGCCCCGATCTCGCACCGTCGGATTTCCATATGTTTGGCCCAATGAAGGACGCAATCCGTGGGAGGCACTATGCGGATGATGAAGAAGTTATTGATGCAGTACGACGTTGGCTCCGACATCGACCAGTGGAATGGTACCGTGCAGGCATACAGGCCCTCATTTCAAGGTGGCGTAAGGCCGTAGCATTGAATGGAGATTATGTTGAAAAATAGTGTTGTGTAGCTAAAAGATTGGGGAATAACCTGGTGTATTTCAATGCTGAATAAAACAACCCCTGTTTCAGAAAAAAAATGTGTTGCATTACTTATTGGACTGCCCTCGTACTGTATATTAGCCGGAGACCTAGAAACGTCAGGAGAGGCTCCGTCCCCGTCGCAGCCGCAGTGGTCCACAACCCCACGACGACTAACGCAGTCCACTTCACCCTCCGCCGCACCGTACCGAACCCAGGGATATTGTGCGGTTCGGCCTCCGGTGGACCTTCAAGGGAACATCTCACACCAGACGAGTGTAACCCCTATGTTTGCGTGGTAGAGTAATGGTAGTGTACGGTCCGCAGCTCGTGGTCGTGGTCGTGAGGTAGCGTTCTCGCTTCCCACGCCCGGGTTCCCGGGTTCGATTCCCGGCGGGGTCAGGGATTTTCTCTGCCTCGTGATGACTGCGTGTTGTGTGATGTCCTTAGGTTAGTTAGGTTTAAGTAGTTCTAAGTTCTAGGGGACTGATGACCTTAGATGTTAAGTCCCATTGTGCTCAGACCCATTTGAACCATTTTGGTGGTGTACGCGTACGTGGAGAACTTGTTTGCGCAGCAATCGCCGATATAGTGTAACTGAGGCGGAATAAGGGTAACCAGCCCGCATCCGCCGAGGCAGATGGAAAACCGCCTAAAAACCATCCACAGACTGGCCAGTTGACCGGACTTCGACACAAATCCGGCGGGCGGATTCGTGCCGGGGACCAGGCGCTCCATCCCGGCCAACCGTGCGGGCCAACCCGGTCTTAGTACAACTGGACATGCAATCACCACGAATATATGCTATAATTACGATAAACTTCAAAATTATATACAAACGAAGAAAATTACAAAACCAACGAACTACTTCATACATTGGTCACGAGGAACCATTCCTCAGTGACAATAGAAAGGAAATTTACAACTCTACCATGGAACGGATCGAAAACACTGGGAGAATTACATACTTTGACGCACCAAGTGGCACCGGGAAAAGGTTTCTAATAAATCTATTGCTGGCGGAGACATGAGCTAAACAACACACGGCACTTGCCCTGGCATCATCCGGCAGTGCCGCCTCACTTATGGAAGGAGGACGAAATGCCATTTCCGCCATGAACTACCACTGAATATAGCTGAAGAACAGTTTCCAGTATGTAAAATCTCAAGAGCACCTGTACTGGTTGAACTTCTAATGCAAGCTAAAATTATCTTCTGGGACGAATACTCATTGGCACATCACAAATCACTCACACCAATGGAGGGAACATTACAACACTTGCGAGAAAGAAAACTCTGAAGTGATGGAGGAGCTCTACTGAGACTGTCAGGAGATTTTCGACAAACACTTCCAGTTGTCCCCAAGTCAACATCAGCAGACGAGAACAATGCAAACTTAGAAAAACTATGTATCGGACCACACATACAAATACTGCGACTAACAAAAACATGAGATTTGAAATACTGAAAGACGAAACAACTGCACATTTTTCTCAACAACTTTTACAAGCAGGCGAAAGCACGTATCCTACTGACAACACGACCGGCCTCATTAAATTCAACAGTGATTTATTCTGGCAACCCAAAATAATACTGTTGACGATACAACCTTTAATATTCAAAAGAAAAATTCCGGTGAAGAGAGAACATAAGAATCGAACGACAGGATGGTAAACGTTGAAGGAAGTGTGAACTTCCCTACAGAATTTCTAATCTCTTTGCAAGTACCAGGAATGTCTTTACACTGCCTTCGACTTGAAATTGGATCTCCGGTCATACTACTCAGGGGTCTCAACACACCAAAACTATGCGATCTAAGAAGGATGAACGTCAAACATCTATCGAATAATGTCACTGAAGTACAGAGATCACACATTATTTATCCACAGAATTCCACTAATCTATGCACAACAGCTATTCCAATTTAAGAGACTGCAATTTCCAATCAAATTAGTATACAGCTTTGCAATTAACAAAGTGCAAGGACAAGAAAATATTGCATCAACCTCAAAGACATCTGTTTCTCTCAGTGTCAGCTATACGCAGCTTGCTCTCGAGTAGGAAATTCGAAATATTTCTACATATATGCCAAGGATAACAAAATGATAAACATTGTTTATTAGCTATTGTAAATAGTTATAATTTGTTTTCCACTCAACATGTTGTGGTAAACTGACTGTAATTCTATCACGAGAATAAAGTAAGTGATAGTACCTGCCTGTACTAGCAGACGTCACAAAATCGTGGGATGAATGAAAGTTCGAGAATTTGACCGAAACAAGATTACAGACCTTTATTCATTGATTAGTTATCGTGGCTTCATAGAACTTGTACCCTACAAAACGTTTTTGTCAGTGTTTTACAGCTATTTTTGTTGTTAAAATCCTCGCGCCAAACAAACACTGAGGCAGATCGTGTATATAGTACCAACAAAAGCCACTAGATCGCAGGCCGATCGAAAGATCGAACGCAATCCGAGATTTCCCAACTATGACGTAAACTGTTTGAATTGTATAGTCGTGGTCAAACACAGCCCTGCTTGAAACATTGAAAAGTGTTCTGAAACAATATAGGATGAACTTTCCAAAAACACAATGAGAAACTTACAGAAGAATGTAGCAACATATGGCGCAACTTTGTGTAGTAGATAATAACCATCTCGGGCAACGCCGGGCTCTGCAGCTGGTATGAGAATATGACAACCGCACACACACTCACTTTCAACATTATTTTAATAGTATTCTCGTACTGATATTCTGCAGTTATATATAGGCTTCAAAATCAAAATGAATAAACATAATCAACTGAAGAATTGTTATGAAATGTGGTTAATAATTCCTGATGTACAATTTAATCTCGCCAGTTACGTTGAAGAACAGCAAATATTCGGCAAATGTAACTCATCTTATTGGTGTCGGCTTTGAAATAAAAAGAAAATACGCAAAACGGCTATGTTAATAATTAAATACCGCTACGCTACTTCATTAATGGCACAGACATTTGTTTCATTCATTTACTCTGCATTCGTGAATCAAAGAAAGGAGAACTATGGTACCAGCAACAGTTTAGAAACTGTGCAGTTTGCCACAAAGAAAAAGATCTGTTATCAATATCAAAACAGTATTTCACTAACGTCTTTCCCAACACACCGCACAGTTCTCCACGCTCAGGTACTACGCAGCTGCAATGGGGATGAGCGGATGACAACAGGGACTCACTCATGTCGAAAATCCAACCTTTCAGATGGTCATAAATGCGTAGTACCAGAATCTAGGCCCAAACTTTTGCCATGGATCGATTTCTGAGAATGATACCGTGCAAGCGTGCTTTTCTCTGCAGAAGATGTTATGTCGTACTGACGAAGTATACTGACAAGAATATCGTCAATGCATAGTTCCTTTTCAGAGGGCACTGCGCTTATGTCAGTGACGTTTACATACTCTACATATACGTCCGCCTCCGTAGATGAGTGGACAGTATAGACAGTTGCTACGTGGAGTGCCTGGCTTCAAATTCCGCAGCTGCCAGAAATTTTCCCTTGGTGAGAGGATTCGACTCTAATTCATTGTGCGATGTGATTCCTACTAAAGAGCTTCACTGATATACCCGTTCCAATGTCTGCATAGCCAACAACGGCCGGGAGAACCGTTCTCTGACTCACGCCACTTCATTTCTCATCCTGATGTCACACCTACCTGAGGATGACACGGCGATCGGTCGGTACCAATTACCCCGTCTGTGCCAAGGATGGCGGAGCTAATGTGACGTCTGTATGAGTACATATTCTACGAGTATAACAACACACAAATTTTCATCAATTTCATAAAACGGCGTAGCACGGCATGTAATAATTACTTTCGAACCCACGTCACCTGCGCACATAATTTCCACTGTGCGTATACCAGGTGTGAAAGGACAGCTGCACGGATAAGAAAATTGCTACAGGTAATTAGCAGCTAAATTACAATTGAGAGTGAAATCTTATGAGTGGATGATTGGTCACTACGTCCTTCAAACGTTATCTCCAAAAGTAGATGTCTTAATTCATGCACTGAGGTCTTCCTCAGCAGTCTTGTTGTGAAGCGGGTGGGAGAACATTTCCGGAAATATGTGTCGCGCCCACTTAATAAATTACCGTTTCCCTCGTTTTCCGAGAATGCGGAGTTATTGGGTGAAATTCGTCAGCCTAACATAGGTTAGCCATCGTCATTGGGAAGGCACTTGCAGTGGAACAATGCATTATGATAGTGCACGTCAAATATTCCGAATAACACTTCGCTAACGCATAGCTCTGTATATGGTAGGTAGTAGCAAAAGAGACATAGAATGGTCACTTTTTATCAATTGACAATACCTCGAAATTTTTCAGTATTGGACTATGAAATTATTTCTGGTAATATGACAATGACTCATGTATGTTAATGCTACTGTACTGGACCACTGTAATCTGAACTTACAGAATGGTAGAAAACTGCTCACATACTTTACTATTTATATATAAATGTATGTTTTCGCGGCCATTGTCACAGTTAATAAAGCTTTTCTGGGTTTGTGACCGTATTGTCAATATGTAAAACTAACAACGTTTCGGTCACTATTTCAAGTGCCCCTCGTCAGTGTGTAAACAAAACCCTGAAGAGGGTCATTTGCAACAGTGAACGAAACAACGGAAGCTTCAGATATTGAAAATGCAGCCTCAAACCCAGAAAAATTTTATTGATTGTGTACTATTTCTGTTTTACACATTGATTACGTACTTTAAGCATTGATCACGGTTTGAAAATGAACAAATGCCTTCTTACTCAGTCACCGTTATCTGAAAAGTGAATGCAGCTAAGAGAATCAAATAAAGAAACAATAATTAAACAACATTACTGCTCCTCCTGCCAATGAAATGTTGGCGTACCACGTAAAATATTACTGTCGTAGTACCAAATAGCTGCCTGATATATTACTCGTCTTGGCATTAGTGTATTGAAAATATGCACATGAGGAAAGATTTTAAGTCCTACTGGAACTTCGCTCCTTTAAAAATTATGTCTTTTTAAAACTCCTTTCTTCCTGGTTTAAGTCCATCGCAGATTTTGTACTTTGGCTCAGAAAGGTGTGGCTTTTATTAGAGAAGCAGAAACTGTTTTAATTGTTTAGCCACTAAGAGATTCCACTCAGCTGCGGCACTTAGAAGAGCCATGCATACAGAGTTTTGCGGGCGAGCCAGCCTGGCTCCACGAGGGCACTGTTTACACGAATGCAGCGACACCTGTGCTGGCTAGAATCAACGTGCGAGAGCGACTGGACTCATCGGGCAGAAATGGGAGTACGACCGAGCAAGTAACATGAAAGGAAACTCAGGAGTATCGCTGAACAGAGTGACAGGATGGATGCCTGGACAGCCGAGGTCTAGTTGGTTTCTGATAGGAGGAGTACGAAAAGTGGAAGTATGTTACACCCTCTGCTGTTTGCTAAACAGCACACTGCTCCTGGCGGCTCACGGAAGGCACGAGATGGGACAATGTCATGACCTGTGGTAGTGTGTTGTCCTGCTACCTGTGGTAGTGCCTGTTGCTGTAAACTGTCTCCGTTATACGACCGGTGCAGTGGTCATATGAAACACCAGTGCCACTGATGTGTACACATGTTCTTAGGTTGCGCATGACTCAGTGCGTATTATTGTGTGGCTGTTAAGCATTTTTGTAGTAGATTACCCCATATTCTGACCACTTTCAATCATTTCGGCCAGTTGTGCAGTTGCACTCTATAAACCACCGTGTTAGGGTTCAAATGGCTCTAGGCACTATGGGACTTAACATCCGTGGTCATCAGTCCCCTAGGATTCGAACCTGGGACCGTGTTATGAAACTGATTCTTTTGCCAGGTGATATAAGCACGTCTCAGTAAAACCAACACTTTGCATATTTTATTTGCCTTCATTCTATTATTGTGATTATTAGCACTCTGGTTCCTTTTGTAATGAGGGTACTATGAACTTGGGATAATCATCTTAATTTTGTTGCCAATAAAGTCGGCCTTGAGTACCGGTGAAGTTACTTTCGGAAGAGGAAGGTTCCCTCAGCCTGTGAATTTTTTAATTTTAACGAAATTTCTTAAACGTTGATGGTTCTGATTTCTTGTCATTGTGTTATTTGACGGATACTGTAGACCTGATGTTCAGAGCAAACGATCGTATATTGGGTGGTTAGAAACAGTCTGAGAGACCTGTGCGCGTGTTGCAGAGTGGGGCTGGTTGAGAAATAGTAGTTAAGAAAAAAATTCGATACTTTGCTCCTTTTGCCGGCCATTGTGGCCGTGCGGTTCTAGGAGCTTCAGTCCGGAACCGAGCGACCGCTACGATCGCAGGTTCGAATCCTGCCTTGGGCATGGATGTGTGTGATGTCCTTAGGTTAGTTAGCTTTAAGTAGTTCTAAGTTCTAGGGGACTGATGACCACAGATGTTAAGTCCCATAGTGCTCAGAGCCATTTGAACCATTTTGAACTTTGCTCCTTTTCCGAATTAATTAGCAATAATTGCGCTCGAATTTAAGTAGCCGGCCAGAGACTGTGTCCTTAAAGTATCGTCGTATTCCTTGTTTGGTTTCCTAAAGCCAAATAAGAGACTAATTGAGGAATTGAACATGGGCAGTAGTAAATGTCGAATTCTACCCAACGACTGAGTAGCCCCGTGCACTACCATCTATGCTATTAGACACAAATTTTATCTGGCCTGCCACTTTAACTAGCGCACCCAAAAGCCTCACTGCCTAACCTAATTGCTAATTAACTCAGAAACGATCCAAAGTATCGAATTTCTTTTAACAATTATTTGTCAGCCCAAACAACGTTGCGACATCCTCACAAACATATCATACAGTTTCTGACCACCCCGTATATATACTCACTGTTACGGTGATATTCTATTTGGTAGTCTAGCCTATTTTCAATCAATTCATTTTTGAATCTGATATATTTTTTGAAAATTTGCTCATTCCGTGAGCTGTCACAGTGTAATTTTAATATGTTGTTTATTTTTAAAATTATGGCTGGTTATTTACGGCTCCTGTTAGTGATTTTAGATTTTAATGAACTGTCGTGTTTCTCTTACTTAGCTTGATTGAGAGGGCATTAGTCTATTCCTGATGTTTACTGTCGCTCAGCCGTTGGTTGTTGTACTTTAACGCGTTTTTAAGATTGACTGTAATAAACCTTGGAAGAAATGATGTAAGATTATGATCGCTCACCGCTCATCCCACTCTTACGATTTCCTATTACGTCACAAAAAAAGGTTCAAATGGCTCTGAGTACTATGGAACTTAACAGCTGTGGTCATCAGTCCCCTAGAACTTAGAACTACTTAAACCTAACTAACCTAAGGACATCACACACATCCATGCCCGAGGCAGGATTCGAACCTGCGACCGTAGCAGTCGCACGGTTCCGGACTGCGCGCCTAGAACCGCGAGACCACCGCGGCCGACTATTACGTCACATCTACGAACAACAAAAACAGAGTTTATACGCATGAAGAGTCTTGCAGTTCTGGTGACAAGATAATGTCCGCGCCAGAATACCGTAACATGTAGCTACAGCGGCGAAAGCGAAATAGCGCACCCGATTATCACTTTACTAATGGGCTACATAATATCATTAGGGTCCTTTAGAAGCTTGCTACAGTGCTATGGAACAGGTATTTTACTGCACAACAGTACTTCTGGCGTCACAATCTATAGAAAGAATTAGCTACATTATTTTAAAGTGATGATTTCTTGTTATGATTGCACCTCGAACTCTTTAACTACCGATAGCTTCTATATTGCATAGGGACATGCTTTGTCTTCCTACATTCTTCATAATAACTTTAATATTAGTTAATATTGTTCTTCATAGTTTCAGCAGATAATTAGTTGAAGGGTATCCAATTTGTTGGGTGTATAGAGAACTTCTCCCCAAGCCACTCTAGCCAGTCATCTGTGAATGGTGTAAATAAGACCCACTTTCATTAACTTGGTGCCTCAAATGGTCGGCAACGACTAGTTTACATACACATATTTTTTAATTTTCTTTCTCTTTGCTGCTATTTTGACCACTTAACCTCTGATAAAAAAAGATTCCATATTTGTTTATTTATCTGTTATGTCAGGGCCGGCCAAACGCTGCACAGTGTGCAGACGTGCGGAAGTGCTGTACATGTGCGCACGTATTCGACAGCGACATCTGTTATTAGACATGTGTCCTAAATGAACGGCGGCGGCTCCATTTCCCTGTTCATGTGGTACAAGCAAGAGCGCAACATACCCAGTCTCGTTTACCCCAGGTAACCTTAACGTTAACAGATAAGCACTGAGAAATGGTAGATACTGTGAAAAAGCAAAGGACGGGAGATCAATGTTCTCAGTCATTTAAAAGTGACTGGGAACTGCAATTCCTTTTTCTAGCCGTTGGCGAAAACTCACAGTGTTTGCTATGTCGCCGAATAATAGGCGGCCAGCGGAAGTTTTCAATTGAAAGACATTACAATACATATCACAAAGTAGTGTAGTGTACTCAAGAGTGAAGAACAGTAAGCAAAATTAAATGTCCTTAAGAAAATGGATGAGACGCATCAACTCGATTATCATTTCTCATGACCAGTGATAAACGTGTTTGGATTTATTCCTTCCATAATTAAAAATTATTGTTTACTAACTGTGCATTAGTGCCTCATTCTGCTCCATGTTACATTATTATCAGGAAAGTTGGTCATTAAACCGATTGTTCCAATGTGTACTTACATTTACCGTTTTTTTTAATGTGTGAAGAGCTACGCTCAGCTGAAGTCGATAAAACGTAACATTCATCTGATTGTCAGTTATTATGCAGATTTCAGACGGAGCTGATGAAAGATGTAGCAATAATGGTATTGAAATAACACGTGATCATCGAGAGGTCTGCGGTTATCATTCTGTTCAGAGGTCAGTGAGACAGAAATTATGTGGGTGTAACTGAGGGCACCGAGAATTAGTTATAGGAAACCTTGCATTAGTTTAATGTTATTTGAAATCATGAATAAGATTCGTTGGAAGTCGCTAAGTGCTCTCTTTCTTAAATACTAGACCAAAAACATTACTCGTAATTACGTGCCGTCAGTCAAGCTGCCGTAATAAAAACCCACGGTTGTTAACTGTATTACTTGTCTTACCGGGTTAAACTGTTTACATACGAGTAAAAGTAGACGTCTCAATGAGTAGACTGTGACAGTATTTTAAAGGTTTAATACGCGAAATACCTTCCCATGGCTGGCTTGCAAGCTGTGGAAAGAGCACTAGAATGCGCCGGTACAAAGTATCCCAGCAAGTGGATAAAGCGACATCTGTGGGTAGAAACATGCACTACATGAACGCTGACGGCTGCGGCGTGCACGCTGTGACCCCGAAGTTGCACATGTGCAGGAGCACCGCACGCGTGCAGGATTTCTGGCCGGCCCTGTGTTATGTAGACCTTTATCCCTTTCATTTTTCCTGTGTGTGTGTGTGTGTGTGTGTGTGTGTGTGTGTGTGTGTGTGTTTTACTATAACTACGAGTATGGGATAGATTTCAACCATGGTTCCCCTGTAGTCATAGAGTATCGTACAGTTACAAGCTTGTAGTGGCCCTTCAACACTTCAACCCCTCGCGGTAGTACTAGATATACAGTTCAGTAACAGGAAGTGGCAGCTCTGCTCCAGAATCAGGTACAGCCAGGAGCTGCCAGAGTTCACGCAAATATGCTAAACAAAACTTCCACTTTATTGTATAGCGAAAGAGCCATATCCTTAGGGCACTTTGGAGAGTTATTACTCCAGTAACTCGCTTGTGATAGAAACATAAACCATCACACATCTGGAGGACAAGAATGAGTAAATTTTCCCCAGTTTGGATACACTCAAGTGGGACATAAATGAGCACAGTACTATGGAGATGGAAGAGACAGATGTGGACATTTTTCTCTTTGTAATCGGCATAACCCAAGAAGGATGCAAAATCGAAGATGAAGTGGATGTATCCATAAAAAATACGTGTTGGCTACAGTTGCATATTCTCTTCCATATAATGAAGATGTGGCACAGCGTTTGTTCGAATTTCGGAGACAGGATACATACAATAATGATCACAATACCTCAGATGTTGAATGTAATAGGCAGTGACAGATGATTGTGGCGAATAGTGATGAGAATAAAATATGCTACATGGAAGAGGAGGATGAGATAGTGACTATTGACAAACATCTCATTAAGAATATTGAAAATATCACCGTATGTTTTTCATTGTATTGTTGACAAAGGTGTCAGGCATCTGGCCCTGGAGGACGTGCATTCTGAAAAAGCTCGTAAGACTAGAGTTTCGTCCTTCTTACATATCCAGAAGTCTAAGATATGTGGTGGATTACCTGGAAAGAATGTTTATGTCAAAAGCCTGATTCAAACTGATTTCCTACGTGAATCTGTTGTGTTAAACATTAATTTTCTCCTTGTTCTAATGCTTTCCGTACAAGTTATTTTAGGATTAGATTTTCTAGAACTTTATCAGACTTCATTAAATTGGAGGAAACGCTCGTATCTATGTGTGTACGTGGGTGCCTGATTATGCTTGATTTTGTAGATTTAATGCACATGCTCCGGAAATAGAATGTATTGGGGTTGCAAGTGCCTACCAAAGAACAATTAGAGAAGAAAATTTGGTGTGATTGTAACATTTGTAGTGTTCGAGAGACAATGAAAGACCTAATATATGAATTCCGTAATAAAGAGCAGAAACCTTTACCATACACGTGAAGTGTGACTGTACAGTGAGAAATACGATACTTGTTGGAACAGGGTCTCATTGAGATGGTGTTGAGTACACATAACAGTTGTCTTTCATGTGTGCTGTAAATGGGCAGTACTCTCTGTCTGGTGTAAGTCTTCAGACAGAATAACACCATAATCGAGTAAAAGACTGACTGACCCGAGTCACTCAGTGGATTATTACTAAAATATTACCCAGTACAACTGTTAACATCGGTAGACTGAAAGGTCCGGTCAGTATTCTAGGATATGACCGGAACTATCATTCAAACCAAAAAGTATTGTAAAAATATTTTGTAAAATTGGTACCACTGGGCCTATGGGAACTTCTTCACCTTCAATGCTGTGAAACAAGTCCTTTACTTCCATATTTTGGAAGGATCTAGTATGGAGCTAAACGAGAAAATTGTCTTGGAAACATGGGCACTTAAATGCATTGCATACTTTTATACCTGAAAGCAGTTGTTTGGCAGGAGAGTGCTCATAACCCTTAAGATATTTTGTTTAACGTTCTTGTTTATTGGAAATTTTTTATTCTTTTGGTCCATACAACCACCACTCAAAATATGAAAAGCAAAGCTTACTGTAGAAGACATTTCTTTCACAGTATCGAAGATAAAGTAGTGCTCATTGTTCTGAAGGTACGCATTTTAGGTGACGTGGTTACTAAAGTTTTTGAATTCGAATGATCGTTCCTGTCTTGTCAGTAAATACTGACCGTTCCTTCTGGGACATTCTGCAGGGATATTTGTTGTAACGTATCGTCACGCCTGCGATATTTTGCAGTTAATTCTCTCTTTCTGTTATTGTTAATATACTGGCACAGTGACAGTACAAACATACCCCTTCTATTGTTCGAACTCCACATACAATTTATTCACGTACACTGGTCGTATACCTATAGTATTCTATCCATTATTTCATCTTTTACTGGCATAAGATAATTACTGTTGTAGCATTGTTACATATGTAACTGACACACCCAGTTGAATGTCACGCACCGTTTTCTACTTTATCATGATTTATTTACTATTCTGTAGGCACACACACACACACACACACACACACACACACACACACACACACACACACACACACACATATATATATATATATATATATATATATATATATATATATATATATATTGCAAGAGATGACCGTTGGAAGGGCGAAAGTAGAGATGGTTCTGTGTCAGGAGGCACTCTCCCAATTAGCTCCTTGCCATCTTTTCCTCGTTAGGATGGAGGTAACAAGTTGTCGCCAATGGTTGCAATAAAGGAAGATTTGGAATCAGTTAAGTGCTCTACCAACTGAGCTACCCAAGCACGACTCCGCTGCAGAGTGAAAATCTCATTCTGGAAACATTCCCCAGGCTGTGGCTAAGCCATGTCTCCGCAATATCCTTTCTTTCAGGAGTGCTAGTTCCACAAGGTTCACAGGTGAGCTTCTGTAAAGTTTGGAAGGCAGGAGACGAGGTACTGGCAGAAGGATGGCTTGGGTAGCTCATTTGGTAAAGCACTTGCCCGCGACAGGCGAAGGTCGCGAGTTCGAGTCTCGGTCCGGCACACAATTTTAATCTGCCAGGAAGTTCCAATTCACATTCGTGGTTCACCAAATGTTGTGCTGATACTTTATCTTGCGCATATTTTCTTGGGGAAAAAAGTGATATAGAAACGAATTTAGAGAAAACTTCAGTACTGTATAACCAGAAAGTTGCCTTTGTTAACGTTATTGTTTCCTCTTTGAAGTATATTGCACAGGAGCAGGATAACAATCCCATCTGGACAGCCCTTAAAAATTAATAGCATGACTAAACTAGCACAGAAATAAGACAGTTCTATCTTGTACACAAGAATATCTTCCTCCTGGAATCTTCTGTTAACGACTCACTTTGGGTCTTATATATTCCTGACGATTTCGTATACAAACTCATTAGGTACATACATCTTAGTTACGCTAATTTTGGAACACGTAAGTATTTCAACTTTGCGCAATCTGTTACTTCAATAAAATGGAAAAGAGAATCAGAAAAGTTTTGTCTGTATACAAACTGTGTCAAAAAGCAAAGTCACCAACTGTTATACACCGTACTGCATTACTACCTATTATTCCCACAAACTTAAAATAATTAGCGGCTGTGGATTTTCAAGGTCCACTCGTAAGAAATCAAACTGGATTTTCGTATGTTCTTGTTGCTGAACTTATAAATTTGTTTCACTCACCATGTTACATGGAGTCCCTGGCAAAACTCTATCTCATGCAACTGTAAAGTATTTCCTACATGGAGTAGGTCGTGATGACAAGATAAGTCCGGACATTTGTTCCCAGTTTTGGTCAGGTATTTGGGCTAGAACTTTAAGAAATCACAAAATTAATCACATATTTATCTCTCTTTGTTAGCCAGAAGCTGATCCTTTTGAACGCCTTACTAGAGAAATTAAGAACCTTTGCAGACTGTACTGTCACTGACAGCATCAGAATTGAAATAAGCACATCTTTCAGAGTATTCCCACATGACTTTACTTCAGTGCCTCCCTTACTTGTAATTAACAATGAACAGATACCAGATTGAATGAGGGCGCTTGTACCATTTCCTAACTTCACTGCGTCACAGAGAGTAACGTCAAGAAAGCAGCAGAAAGAAGTCGCTACATACTCAGGTAAACATGTAAATGTTACACATTGGTCAGAAAGTATTTGTGAAATCCCACTCATTGTCTCACAAATATAAGCTTCTATGTCATCAATTTTTCTTGGTGTGTAATGGATTTCACAGAATTCGTCGGATAGCAAATGACAACGCAATAGAGGTGGAAACAATGTGTAGTAGAAGGAGCAAAAGACTCCATCATGTGTGACATGTTAACCTATTTGTGGAATAGCGACTTCTGAATTTGCCCAGACCTTATCGTCTTGAAAACTACCTTGCACTTTTACTGGTCTGGCATACATTACTGATATAATTATGTTCTATGTTTCGTGATCATATAGTTTTTACTTCGATGTGTGACATATGTGAGAATTATCCTGCTGAAGTATGTAAATTTTCTTTTGTAGCTATTTACATATTTTTGTCCTCAGGTCAGAGTATGACGCATATTAATATATACATGCATATTAAAACGAATTTCGCTACTACGCAAATATTCGAGATTTATGTGACACAGTTGCATTTAGGATTCACCGTTGAAAAACAAAACGTTAGATGTACTTTGTGGTAAAATAAGTATTTCCATGAACAATTTGCTACTGTGACATAATTTTCCCTTGTTTATTCCAATTTAGCGCTTATTAATTAATTTTGTTGCTATGGCTTAGGTTATTGTTGTAAAATGTACATAATGTTGCTGCACAGTATGACTATTGCTTAGCAACGGTATTACCTTATGCGAACTTATGTATTATAAAATTATTGGTGCGCCAACATGCTGTCTGACACTGATTTCCAATTGGCATTTTGTGATGTCACTGATATCTTGCATTTTTACGACATACTTGGCTTTAAGGTAGGGCATTGGTTTGAGATGAGACTCGTGTGTATGATTTGTCAGAGCCTAAGAGTGTATTTTTCATTTTGTTTACTGATTTATCATAATGATTTATTGCCGCATATGTGTAGGATGAGATATTTTGTTGTATTGCCTTTCTGATGAAATATTCATCATGTTTATATGTCTATAATAATGAACTTGGCTCTTTGCCATTCTGATGAATAATTTTTGTGAATATATATGTATTGTGGCACCTATTGTTTACTTACGATACATATTATATATGAGTTAAATGTCATGACATAACCAAATTATGAAAAATTGTTATAGGATGACAATAAATTTTGAATGAATCAGGTGTACATAAGAATGAGAAACATATATAAAAGCATAAGATAGTAAAATGTGTGAGGAGACAGATAAACAAGAACTGCATATATGCTACGGTTCAAGGAACATCAGTAATAATTATATGAAGAGGTTATGATGGTGTGATAATGAAATGCAGGCAAACTAACATGACGTTCTGGGCAGGTAAATTGATATGAGAATATCGTGTTTTCAGCAAGTACATTTTATCTGCGAGTGGCTTGTGAGTTCGTTGGTAATCTGTATCCACACACACACAATATATATATATATATATATATATATATATATATATATATATATATATATATATATATATGACCCAAGAGAGTGTGGACAGATGAGCAGAGACGAGCAGTTGGCGAGAAAATGAAGAAGTACTGTGAAGAACAGAAGAAAAAGAAACACCATAAGTCTTAAGTTGTATGCGGTCCATAGGTCGCCAAATTCATAAATTAAAAATATATATATATATATATATATATATATATATATATGTGTGTGTGTGTGTGTGTGTGTGTGTGTGAATACAGGTTACCAATCCACTCACAGATGAAACCAAACACAGCGACGAGGATCTTATTCACTCCTCATGCACTCATCTTTGTCCCAGCGCAGCAGAGGTAAATTATTTACAACAGCAGAAAACAAGAGAACCTTACATTACTCCCTGTTCCCTGCCGCCAGAAAAAATTCGTAAGGATTGTCTTAGCTGTGGTGGAAGGAGACTTTTTTTAAAAAAAAATTACAAAGAAATGAGTACAAAGGTTACAATTTGAAATAACGTTACAAGTGTCACGATTCACGTTACAATATCTACAACAGAATGCTCTGATTGGCAGCCAGCAAGGCAACTGAATGTCCATGACTGACCACACTATGAAGATTGGCAGTAAATGTAGACTCAAGCACGAGCAGACTCAGGAAAGCAGTTTTAAACTGAGATCTCATATGTCCAGATGAAGTCTCGTAGATAACATTGCTCTGAGTAATACTATTTCCTTTAAGTGCACGCGAAAATTAGTTAAAGCTGTGGCAACGTCATTGATATATATATAGGGTGATTTTCCTACACCATGTACAACTGATCAATGAGACGATACTAAACAAAAAAGGACGAATGAATGTATGTCCACAAATGCAAGTTTCCCTTGCTAGAGACCATTTATTCAATCATACATTCTTACTGGGACTGCCGTCTAATACATGCTGTGCCATGCAGCCACATTTACAGTATGCACGTTTGCCTCCTACAGCTTGCTACTGTTCCACATACATCATGCCATAGCGCCCTCTCCTGGATAGTAATTGGTAATGTTCAAACCACTTCTCTTGTTGACTTACCATGTAGTGGATGTCATACAGCATTGTACACAATGGTTCCATATTTGAATAGAGATCTTACCGACTTGGTTTCTAGTTACAGAAAGGTAAATGGCAATGGGCAGCAATCAGCACGGTTGTATAAAGAGACCTATTACCATCGGCAACAACCACAGCATTCTATGTCTGCAACGGTGTTTTGTCGTTTGTCTAAGACAGGGTCATTTTAGGAAGTAGGAAATCATGAAGGGAATACCCTAAATGTTCTGATACCAGACATAGGGGAAAATGTCGTTAACACTGTGGCACCTAGGCATCAAAATAACCAATGACGTACAAAAGCAAGGACAACATCAAAAGCAGACTAGCACTCGCAAGAAGGGCATACCAGTATTACACATAGGCCTTAATTTGATGAGGAAATTTCTAAGAATGTACCTTTGGAGCATAGTGTTGTATGGCAGTGAAACATGAGCTGCAGGAAAACCAGAACAGAAGATAGTCGAAGTATTTGAGGAGTGGTGCTATAGGCAAGTGCTGAAAATTAGGTGGACTGATTAGATAAGGAATGAGGAGGCTCTGTGCAGGATCGGAGAGGAAATTAATCTGTGGAATACACTGACAAAGAGAAGGGACAGGACATCTGTTAATTCATAAGGGAATGACTACCATAGTGCTAGAAGAAGTTGTAGAGGGCAAAATCACAGAAAATATCTTTTTCCTGATGCGTTAAATGAAAAATTGTGAAATTGTTTCAACCAATGTTTTTGAACATCATTAGGTAGTTCTTGTTGAGGGTATACGTTTTGTGTACCCCTCAGATGTAGGAGAGAAGAGGTGGAGGTAAACTCTTTTAAATGAAACCACATACATTTTATTCACAAATACACTCACACGCTGTACAATCTATTAAAAAATTCATCTAACTGTATCCACGAAACTAGCAGCTACCGAAGTGATAAATAATACATAACTCCTCTTATTTCAATACTACTGCAGAGAATTTCATTAACTAAGTTATTTAACATCTTCAAGATGTATTTGAACATTTTACAAATTACGAATAAACAATGAACGCAACAGTACTGCCCTGTACTGTAATTGGATCTTGATTTTGTACATTACTGTATTACAGCACGTATAACAAGGTAGAAGTAACATGCAATTTTGTAGTAACTTGTGATACTACCGTTACGTGAAAAACAGAACGTTTAAAATGCTAAGAATAGTAACCATTGGAATTCATATGTAGGATCACTCTGTGGACGAAGGATCCCGTACATTGTGCTACTACTTCCTATGTGATGGCAGTACAAGCACGAATAATGTGTTGCTGTATATACGCTGGTGTCGCTAGAACATTTTGGTAGCATTCTGGACTGCTCCACACAAGAAAATATCATGCACGTCACAGTACGGTGCAACCCTGGTCTGGGGGTAGCATCTTCGATTAATAATCAAAACATAACCAGTCCCGAGTTCGAAATCCACCAAAGTTTAAATTTTGATTAGCAATCAGCATTGTTGACTGAAGACTTTCGGTATAAGACGCTACCCTCAATCTGCCAACGGCTTTGTCAAAGTGGGTGAGGGGCCGACAGGTTGCTCTGTTGTCATTAGGGTGCGAAATTACCCTTAATGTCGGAAGAATCGGCAATCATCACGTCATGAGGATTCACAAGGCAACGGAAACCACTGCATTAAAGACACATAACGGTAATCAGAGCACATGTCTCCTGTGATTGGGAAAGTGTCATGATGATCTCTCCATTGGCAAAAGATTCCAGAACAGTCAACCTTTCGTTTTTCTGGGAGGAGACTAGCAATGGTGAGATGACAATGAGAAAAAAACTGAATAACCTACGAAACGATAATGTTGTAGTAGTCGTGGCTTGGAATGTCAGAACTTTGAACGTGGTAGAAAAGCTCGAAAATCTGAAACATGAAAAGCAAAAGCTCAATCTAGATATAGTAGGAGTCAGTGAAGTGAAATGGAACGAAGACAAGGATTTCTGGTTAGAGGAGTATAGAGTAATATCAACAGCGGCAGAAAGTGGCGTAACAGGAATAGGACTTCTTATGAAAAGGAAGGTAGGACAAAGAGTGTGTTACTGTACGCATTTCAGCGCTGGGGTTATTCTCATCAGATTCAAAACGAAACCAACACCGACCGCGATAATTCAGGTATACATGCCGACCTCACAAGCTGAAGATGAAGAGTAAGAGGAAGTATTTCAGGATACTGAAAAGGTGTTACAGTATGAAAAGGGAGATGAAAATCTCATAGTCGTGGGGGAATGGAATGTAGTTGTAAGGGAAGGAGTAGAAGAAAAAGTTATAGGAGGCTATGGACTTGATACAAGCAATAAGTTACAGCTAGTAAAAGTGAATCCTCTGTCATGAATCACAAGAGGAGGAGGTATACTAGGAAAAGGCCGGGTGATGCAGAAAGATTTCAGTAAGATTACATCCTGGTCAGACAGAGATTCCGAAATCCGATTCGGTATAGTAAGGCGTGCCAAGGAGGACATATAGACTCTGATTACAATGGAGTAGCGATGAAGAGTACGCTGAAGTTTAAGAGATTAGTCAAGAAGAAGCAATACGCAAAGAAGCAGGATATGGAAGTACTAAGGAATGACGAGATACGTATGAAGTTGTCTTAGGCTAGAGATACAGCAATAAGGAGTATCTCAGTATGCAGTACAATTGAAGATGATTGTAAACGTCTAAGAAGGGCAATCACGGATGTTGGAAAGAAAAGCATAGCTTCATAGAAGGTAATTCCGAAGAAACCATGGGTAACAGAAGAAAGACTTCAGCTGATAGATGAAAGATGGTAGTACAAAAATGTTCAGCGAAATTCAAGAATACAGAAATAATAGAAGTCGCTGAGAAATGAAATAAATAGGACGTGCAGGGAAGCTAAGAAATATTCGCGGCATGAAAAGTGTGAACAAATAAAAAAATGATTGTTGGGAGGAGTAGCTCAGCATATAGGAAAGTCAAAGCAACTTTCCATGAAAGTAAAAGCAATGGTGGTAACGTTAAGAGTGCAATGGGATTTCCACCGTTAAATGTACAACAGAGAGCGGATGGGTGGCAAAAGACCACTGGACGCCTCTGTGAGGCAGATGTGACAGAAGACAGAAGAAGAATCCGAAGTCGATTTAAAAGAGATAGGGAATCCAATATTATAATCAGAAATTAAGAGATCTTTGAAGGACATACGATCAAATAAGGCAGAAGGGATAAATAACTTTCCACCAGAATTTTTAAAATTATTTAGTGAAGTGGCAACAAAACGACGATTCACCCTGGTGTTTAGAATGTATGAGTCCGGTGAAAAACCATCTGACTTTCTGAAAAATATCATCCACACAATACCGAAGACTGCAAGAGCTGATAATCGCTAGAATTATCGAACAACCAGCCTAACACCTCATGCATCCAAGTTGCTGACAAGAATAATACACTCCTGGAAATGGAAAAAAGAACACATTGACACCGGTGTGTCAGACCCAACATACTTGCTCCGGACACTGCGAGAGGGCTGTACAAGCAATGATCACACGCACGGCACAGCGGACACACCAGGAACCGCGGTGTTGGCCGTCGAATGGCGCTAGCTGCGCAGCATTTGTGCACCGCCGCCGTCAGTGTCAGCCAGTTTGCCGGGGCATACGGAGCTCTATCGCAGTCTTTAACACTGGTAGAATGCCGCGACACAGTGGACGTGAACCGTATGTGCAGTTGACGGACTTTGAGCGAGGGCGTATAGTGGGCATGCAGGAGGCCGGGTGGACGTACCGCCGAATTGCTCAACACGTGGGGCGTGAGGTCTCCACAGTACATCGATGTTGTCGCCAGTGGTCGGCGGAAGGTGCACGTGCCCGTCGACCTAGGACCGGACCGCAGTGACGCACGGATGCACGCCAAGACCGTAGGATCCTACGCAGTGCCGTAGGGGACCGCACCGCCACTTCCCAGCAAATTAGTGACACTGTTGCTCCTGGGGTATCGGCGAGGACCATTCGCAACCGTCTCCATGAAGCTGGGCTACGGTCCTGCACACCGTTAGGCCGTCTTCCGCTCACGCCCCAACATCGTGCAGCCCGCCTCCAGTGGTGTCGCGACAGGCGTGAATGGAGGGACGAATGGAGACGTGTCGTCTTCAGCGATGAGAGTCGCTTCTGCCTTGGTGCCAATGATGGTCGTATGCGTGTTTGGCGCCGTGCAGGTGAGCGCCACAATCAGGACTGCATACGACCGAGGCACACAGGGCCAACACCCGGCATCATGGTGTGGGGAGCGATCTCCTACACTGGCCGTACACCACTGGTGATCGTCGAGGGGACACTGAATAGTGCACGGTATATCCAAACCGTCATCGAACCCATCGTTCTACCATTCCTAGACCGGCAAGGGAACTTGCTGTTCCAACAGGACAATGCACGTCCGCATGTATCCCGTGCCACCCAACGTGCTCTAGAAGGTGTAAGTCAACTACCCTGGCCAGCAAGATCTCCGGATCTGTCCCCCATTGAGCATGTTTGGGACTGGATGAAGCGTCGTCTCACGTGGTCTGCACGTCCAGCACGAACGCTGGTCCAACTGAGGCGCCAGGTGGAAATGGCATGGCAAGCCGTTCCACAGGACTACATCCAGCATCTCTACGATCGTCTCCATGGGAGAATAGCAGCCTGCATTGCTGCGAAAGGTGGATATACACTATACTAGTGCCGACATTGTGCATGCTCTGTTTCCTGTGTCTATGTGCCTGTGGTTCTGTCAGTGTGATCATGTGATGTATCTGACCCCAGGAATGTGTCAATAAAGTTTCCCCTTCCTGGGACAATGAATTCACGGTGTTCTTATTTCAATTTCCAGGAGTGTATACACAAGAATGGAAAAGAAAATTGACGATGTGTTAGATAACGCTCAGTTGGAATTTAGGTTCAAATGCTTCAAATGGCTCTGAGCACTATGGGACTTAACATCTGTGGTCATCAGTGCCCTAGAACTTAGGACTACTTAAACCTAACTAACCTAAGGAAATCACACACATCCATGCCCGAGGCAGGATTAAAACCCGCGACCGTAGCAGTCGCACGGTTCCAGACTGAAGCGCCTAGAACCGCTCGGCTACTTCGGCCGGCCTGGAATTTAGGAAAGTTAAATGCACCAGAGAGGAAATTACGACGTTGTTGACGATAGAAGCAATACTAAAGAAAAATGAAGACACGATCATAAGATTTGTCGACCTGAAAAAGCGTTCTACAATGTAAGATGGTGCAAGATGTTCGAAATCCTGAGAATAACAAGAGTAAGCTATAGGGAAAGACGTATAATACGAAATATGTACGAGACCCAAGTGGGAATAATAAGATCGGACGACCAAGAACGAAGTGCTCGGATGGAAAGGGTGGAAAACAGGGATGTAGTCTTCCGCCCCTACTGTTCTAATTGTACTTCGAAGAAGCAATGACGGATATAAAAGAAAGGTTCTAGAGTGGAATTAAAAATGGAGATGAAAGGATATCAATGATATGATTCGTTGATGCCTCAGGTATACTGAAAGAAGATGATGAAGAATTACGTGATCTGCTGATTGGAATGGACTGTCAAATTGTGGACAATATGGATTGAGAGTAAATCGAAGAAAGACTAAACTAATGAGGAGTAGCAGAAAATAGAACAGCGGGAAGCAAAATACCAGGATTGATGCTCAAGAAGAAGACGAAGCTAAGCAATCATACTACTTTGGCAGCAAGATAACCAGTGGACGACAAAGTAACGACGACATAAAAAGCAGACTAGCACTCGTAAAAAGGGAATTCCTGGTCAAGAGAAGTGTACTTGTATCAAACATGGGCTTCAATTGAGGAAAATATTTCTAAGAATGTACGTTCGGAGCGCAGCATTGTATGGTAGTGAAACATGGACTGTGGGGAAATCGGAACAGAAGATGGCTCTGAGCACTAAGGGACTTAACATCTATGGTCATCAGTCCCCTAGAACTTAGAACTACTTAAACCTAACTAACCTAAGGAAATCACACAACACCCAGTCATCACGAGGCAGAGAAAATCCCTGACCCCGCCGGGAATCGAACCCGGGAACCCGGGCGTGGGAAGCGAGAATGCTACCGCACGACCACGAGCTGCGGACTCGGAACAGAAGAGAATCGAAGCATTTGAGAAGTGGTGCTACAGGCAAGTGTTTAAACTTAGGTGGACTGATAAGGTAAGGAATGAGGAGTTTCTGCACAAGATAGGAGAGGAAAGTAATCTGTGGAAAACACTGAGAGAAGAAGGGGCAAGATGACAGGACATCTGTTAAGACATGAGGGAGTTACTTCCACTGTTCTAGAGGAAACGGTAAAGGGCAAATACTGTAGACGAAGACAGAGACAGGATTACATCCAGCAAATAATTGTGGACGTACGTTGCAAGTGCTACAAATCGTACTCTGAAATGAAGAAGTTGGCACAGCAGAGGAATTCGTGAAGGGCCACGTCAAGCTAATCAGAAGACTGATGACTAGAAAGAAAGATAGAAAGAAAAGATCTGGAATCTGGCAGACCAAATAAGTAGCCCTCCATGTCGAGTCCACCTGTCGAGGTATTTTCGGTCCGGAATACGTGGTGCTCGTAAGGCGTCCTATGACTGTCCTCTTATTAAGCGGTACGTCGTCCAAGAGAATAGGCAGAGTGTGTCTTAAAAATATTTTGGATGATATTTACAAAAAAAGGTCCGATAATTGTATCTCCAATAATTCCACACCAAACATTAACGTTCGTTGGAAGTTGATGCTCTACCTGCCCGAGCCATCATGGATTGTTGATGGAACAATAACTCATACCTCTCATATTGAAAGTTAGTCAGCGAAATGAATATCTGAGAAGAAATTAGTATTAGTCAGAAGTTGTTGCTGGGCTCACTTACAAAATTAAACCTTATTGTTGAAATGATTTCCATAAAGTTCTGGGTGTAAATGGGCATGGTAAGGGTGGAATTTATGACGTAGCAGAATGCGATGAGAACTTGTTTACGAGACACGAAGTTGATGTTGAATTCGTCAGGGAATCATCTGCTGTACAGTAATTGCCCCTGAAAAGAATTTCGCCCACCTACAGCAAATTACAGCACAGGTATGTACCATAGAATACAAGACAGACATAATAACATAATAATCAGAAAAACATAGTATCATAAGAAACAGAAAAACATAATAACATAGTAATTATGAAAATGCAAATTACTTTATTATTTCCAGTCAACGGACTTTCTCCATAGATCAGTATCATCTCAACCTTATCGTTACTAAGTTATTCTGATGCACGACTACACTGGTGCGCAGTGCAGTGTACGCTGAAGCAACAATAAATGAGGTGCGTGGGGTGAGGTGGTTAATGGAGTACCTGTGTTTACATGAATCGAAAATCATAAACGAAACCCACACTTTTGCTACAGCGCTACCTTGGGTACGTAATTTGTACAGGTAAGGCAGTAAACAGATAGGTTTCTTTACAACCTGATTACTCTTTATCATTTGCACATCTACGTTTTATTGGCAAAAATGGTACAGTGTGATACGTTTTTTAATAGCTATTGCAGAGGGCAAGTGTATTCTTGAATAAAATGTACATTGTTCCATTTAAAAAAAATTGTCCTCTAACCTGTATCTTCTATATCTGAGGGGATACATACACTGACATGGAGAAGGGGCAGTATAATAGGAAATCTGCTAAGACATCAGGGAATGACTTCCATGGCAGCAGATGGAGCTATAGAGGGCAAAAATTGTAGAGAAAGAACTAACCAATGATGTTACAAAACATTGGTTGGAATCATTTCAGTTAATGCATTAGAAAAAGCTATTTGAGGTGAGAAAGATAAATGGAACAGTCTGTTTGTGCTGTTTCATAAAATTAAATTGTGACAGATCCTATTCTCAGTTTGCAGTAACATAGAGTTTAAAGAGATATTTGAATTTTCTATACTGTTGGCTGAGTAACCTTTGCACTTCCCTTTCCTTTTGGCAAAGGATGATGAAAGGGTCAATAAGAACTGCTTTCATTAATAAAGAGTGTAGCTCGTACCTCAATTT
Source organism: Schistocerca piceifrons (assembly GCF_021461385.2). Classification (NCBI taxonomy): domain Eukaryota; kingdom Metazoa; phylum Arthropoda; class Insecta; order Orthoptera; family Acrididae; genus Schistocerca; species Schistocerca piceifrons. The sequence goes on along the minus strand of NC_060144.1, from coordinate 239,982,904 downwards.
GTTGATAGCGATTAGCGTACATATACTTTCTTTTATATTACCTTTCGCAACATCTTCAGTCCCACAACCACTAGGAAAGTGGGGTGTACAAACTTTTATTTACTTGTATCCCTTTTATATAACTTGTTTAGCTTCTCATTTTTTCTTTGAATATATATGGAAGAACGTGAGTGATTTAAGCAGACTCCCCATGAAGTCACATGTTATACAACTGTAGGCTTGTAGTATTAACTTCACATTCTAGACCCTATGCTTAGGACCAGAAACATAACAATGGGAAGTGGAAGCTATGCTCCAGAGTGCCGGTACAGGTTTACTAGGATTGCCAACAACTCACCTTCCACCCCCCTCCCCCCTCACCCCCACCCACGCGCACCCACGCCACCACGTCTTTTCCTGGCCAAATACTCGCATGATTCAATGGTGTGCCCGAGGAACAAAGCTGTACGCTTACACATTGGAGTCTGAGAAATGAATTTTAACTGTTAGGTTTTGTTATTGACATTGATCAGCTACTGATTTAGAAGAGATATAGCCATTGTAGGTTTGGAATATTCTACATAATTTACGAAAATTGATGTGTCTGACGAAACTTCGTGGGGCTAACTTTGTTCTGGGAAACGAGCACTAAGCTTCTAGTTTTGTAATAGTATTTGTACCATAAATATGAGGGATGTTACTAGTGTAGTGTTTCCATGTTCCTTCTACCTGCGAAGTGCACTCTATGTATTCACTGTCTCTAATTTTTAGAACTGTTTTCTTTGTATTAACTGACTGAATTTGTAGCTATCAGCCAGCATGTGTCTTCGAGTTGTAAACAAGCTCCCTGTAACTACTCTCAAAAAACAGATCTTTTTCCCTTGCAGTAAATGAATTCCAGCTCTCCAAACTTGTTTCAGAATTACATAACTATTGGATTTTGTGGCTATCAGACAGAAAATGTCCAATTGTAAGCTAGCTCCCGGCAACTATGCTTAATGAGTTGGTTTTTTCCCTCTGAGTTAAATCAGTACCTACTCGCCAGCTTTCTCTCCTGGGTTAGTTCGTGAGTATTGATTTGAAATTGCCGTTGATTTTGTGACTATCAGCCTTGTGTGGTGGTGTGAATACGTACGCTTCCGGAGTCCTAAACACATGGCGTATCCAGTATTTAAGATAATGCAGACTGTCAAATAGTTATGTGTGAAGTTTCTGCCAGTCAGTGATTTTTATATTTTCGTGCTTCGTTATGTGGTGGTGATTAGTTCGTGGGCCTCATTTACGCGCACATCTTTTATACTCCCAGTGTTCTCTAGACTTTCGCGCGAACCTTTTCAGTTCGTCAAGGTAGAAGAATTGATGCATGCTCCTACATGAAATTCTTTTCATGTGACTGATTCTGATAGGTTTGATTCATACGTCCTGATGAAATAGGATGCAGCTATTTAAGTCTCATACGTTCTAATTTAGTTATTTCGTTTGCGCGTTTTTATGAAATAGAAGATCACGCGCGAAACGTTAGATTTTTTGTTTCCTGCGACGTGGTGGGTTCTCGGAAAGTTTTTTGTTCGTAATGTTACGTAATTGTAATCTTCTAACTTAGCACTCAGCATCTGATCAGTCTCCCTCTTCCCGTCACTCTTTGGGACCACGAAAACAGAAAAGTGTAAACATGAGCTCTTAAGACATCAAAGTAAGCTTAGTATACTCATATTCTAATCCGCAATTAGCACTATACATGACGTCACTTTTCTCATGTGCCAGTATACCAGTCGTGTGTTCATCTGAATCTTAAAGTCATTATCTGTCGGGCTACAGAATCAAATCCATTTCACTTATTAATTTGTTTGGGCCATTTAGATCATTTGCTTTATTTAAATGCCATCGACTGGCGTGCAGAGTTAAAGATTGTGCGCGCGACCTGGACGTAAGTGCTGACACAGAGCACTGCATGTCTGAATAAGTATCAAGAACCAATAAGATTAATTTAGAGTAGACAATCGGGCTCACAGCATAAGAGTGGGAGACGTTGCCCTGATGCGTTTTAAGAGAGTAGCCAGTATACATGTAATTTGACGAAGTAAAACCGATGAGACAGAATAAAAGAAATCCCAATAAAAGCATTCTCTAAGTCATACTAGGATCTAGAACTTGTGAACAAAATTGTAAAGAAATCAATAGTTAATAATGAAGTTTTCATTCTTTTATAGTGGTTGATTGTTCGCTAGGGGCTAGTTTCAGTTTAAGTGAGCGATATTTACTTGGTTGGTCTTTCTTGAGACAATGGAAATGAATGTTCCCTGAGCCTTACTCTGTTTCACCCAACATTCGTATTCGTGTTGTTATTTAGACTACATTCATGAGACAAAATCTTAGGTAGCATGTTGGCCCACCTTTCTAGTGTAATAGAGCAGCGATTGTGAAAGGCGTGAATTCTAAAAATCTGTGGTGGGTTTGCGGATGCACGAGAGGTGGTACACATAACTCCTTCAGTCCTGTTAACCCGTTCAGCACCAGTGGTTTTTGAAATACCAGTGCCTGTCGCATGGAACCACCGATGCTATTGCACAAAGACATGTAAAGGTAGATTGTGGTACTTCTGCGAACGTGATGCATCCTACCAATCACTTACAGCATTCAAAACAACTATAGTCATGGTGATTGCGGTACGTGATTGTAGGAAATTGTAAAGAGTGTTTCTCAATAGTGATCGTATTGAGGAAGTAACTGGAAGTGAAAGTAGTAATACGTAAAGTTGTAAGACAAATTTGAGTATGTACTGGTGTTGTTATGAGGGGTTCCGCAATTAAAGCCCTGGAGAGGTACAGACTTTTTATATAGGTTTATTAAATTTCACGTCCATTTTTGATTGTTAGTTGGGATTTCAATTTCTGTTAGTGATTATGAGTTCATAGTAGTTTCGAGATGTGGGATGGTGTTTAGGAGACATGCAAAAATGCTTTCAAATATAACTCCTGAAATGATAGGTAAATGCAACCTTTATGTTCCAGTGGTCCAAGAATGAAAGTACAACATTGAATCAATTGACGGTTTAGTTTTTGCGAATCTATCAAATGGTTCAACTGGCTCACTGTGGGACTTAACATCTGAGATCATCAGTCCCCTAGACTTAGAACTACTTAAACTTAACTAACCTAAGGACATCACACACATCCATGCCCGAGGCATGGTTCGAATCTGCGACCGTAGCAGCAGCACGGATCCGTACTGAAGCGCTTAGAACCACTCGGCCATAGTGGCCGGCTGCGAATTTATCCTTGTGTTCGTAGCTTCCCATGATAATTAAGATTCATTTGGTGAAAATTTTTAAAATTATGTTCCAAATTTAAAGTGCGTGCTTAAAATATTTGATTGTTTAACTTTTGCCAATATATTCTCGTATTCGTTGCAAACTATCATCACAAATGTTAGTTTTGTGAAAATGTTTAATTTTTTTCATATTTTTGAGACTCGTAGAGTTAAATTATGTGCCTTGAGTTTGGGAGAGTGAAGCTGGCAGCCAGTCCTGCCACAAATATGTCCCATCCGATTCAAATCAGGTGAATATGGTGGCCAAGAAATTAATGTGACTGCATTATTACCCTTTTCAAATCGCTGACCCTATTTTGGCCTTGTCACACGTACATTTAGTATCCACCTAGAACATGCTATCATTTTTGGGGAAAACAACAATCCTGAGTCGATCCAGGTTGACTGCAGCGATGTTAACGTATTACTCAGCTGCTGTTGCGCCTTCGATTATTGCCACAGATAGCATGGAGACCAAGGTAAATACCACCCATGGCACAACATCACCCTCACCATCATGCATCCGTCGCGAGATGCAAGTTTCGAGGTAGAAGTCCTCCTGGATGACTGCATAACCGGACGAGACCATCGACTTAGTGTAAAAAGAATCACGATTTATCTGACTAGGCGAAACATTTACATACACCCACCGCCCAATCCTGATGACGCAGTGTCCACGAAAATCTTAACAGACAGAATATTTGACTTATCATGGGAACATGTATGGGTCGTCTGTTGTGGGCCCCAAGTCCAACACTGTTGTCTGGATGGTGTGCTCCGAAACGTGTCTGTACCATCAGAGAACTCTGTCGTCAGATGTTTCAGGTAGCGGCTTCCAACACCTGGTTGCCGTCCATCAGCCACTCTTCACACTCACGACAGTAGCACGTCAACAGACGAACAGTTTCGCTGCTTCCGAGTTGCTTGCTCCCTGGAGTTAGTCGATAACAATCTGCCCTGTCTGGCTTCGTTATGTCAATGAATTTCCCGATTTGTGTGGTTAGAATGATTCCTCACTCGCCTCTGATCCACTTACATGCATTTATTACAGCCAAAGTAATATCATTTGACAGTGTATGTAACAAATTTCGTAGCAATAAAATGGAACAGTAATCAACAGATTATTCGTAGCACAGCCTGACGGTTTTGTTTTCATTCTGACAAGGGAAATTAATATTAACTATGTTATATATATGGCCTAAAACGTACAGAGATTATTTCATTTCACGTACGACTGTTCCAGACGTAAGGTGCCATGTTTCTTACCACAAAAACGGTACGTTCTCAGTTAAAATGTATTTAACGTTGGTTTGAATCTCATGGCCTATATTCTTAAGGATGTTGGAGGAGGTTCCATTGTAAGTTGGTTGTTTCGGTTTCTATGTTGGTACCGCCACGTAGCGCACTATATGAAAATCACTTACTGTGCTGTGTGAAGTCTGTGGCTCATTTGCATTGGTGGAATATTTGCTATTGTAGTGTTGGGAAGTTGGATGTGAACAGCGCATAGCGTTACGCAGTTGGAGGTGAGCCGCCAGCAGTGCTGGATGTGGGGAGAGATATGACAGAATTTTAAGAGCGGACGATCTGGACGTGTGTCCATCAGAAAGAGTAAATTTGTAATATTGGATATCATTAACTGATATATATACATGATGACTTTTGTACATTATTAAGGTAAATACATTGTTTGTTCTCTATCGAAATCCTTCATTTGCTAATTATGCCTATCAGTAGTTAGTGTAGTTAATGCCTTCAGTAGTTAGAATCCTTTATTCAGCTGGCAGTATTGGCGCACGCTGTATTGCAGTAGATTGAGTAACAAGGATTTCTGTGAGATAAGTGATTCATGAAAGGTATAGGTTATTGTTAGTCAGGGCCATTCTTTTGCAGGGATTATTGATAGTCAGATAGCGTTGCGAAAAAAAAACGAAATGGAGAAAAGAAAAGAAAATGTTTTTCACTTTAGTGACTATCAGAATAAGTAAAGAGAGGAATGTCTGAGTACGTTCAGTTTTGCTCAGCTGTTTGAAAATCAAATAACCTAAGGGGTTAACCAGTGAAGTAACTGATTAATTTTTCTAAGGGGATGTTTCACATGTCGACCCTTAGCCGAGGATACCTCACTGGAATCTTCTTATTTTTTCTTGTAGTTTGTGTAATTAGTGTAGATATTGTTTATTACTAGCGCGTAATTGTAGAGAGAATCTCCTTTGTAGTTGTAGTTTTTCATTGTTGTACAGTAAAACAGTTGTGGCATGCATGTAGTTTTGCACGAAGTATTTCGCAGCTTCGATTGCAATTAATTAAATAGTATTTTCAGTGCTATGTTAACGTGTTTTCTTATTTTGCTCTCCAAATTGTGCTTTTCTGTGTTATCATGTGAAATATTGTGACAATAATGGCGTGTGAAAAACATAATCCTAGGCTCCAAAGTAAACTGAGAAATGACAGTGAAGACGACAGTAGTGTGTTAGCGCCACCGTGTAATGAATTAACTAATGTTCAACATAGTAATTTGGTCATTGTTCATAGGGGAATGGATCAGGCAATTAATAATCGTGTAGACAGTGAAACAGCTACTGAAGAGGGTAGTATTGTCGATCGGTCAGTCGGCAACAGCTCGCCACAGGGGTCCGAAATGACAGGCCACAATTTTGCAAATACCGTAGATTCAGGTTTTTCGTCAATTCCCGTTTCTCAATCAAGTCAAGACAGATTTTCTGCTTTTCAAAATGCGAAAGTTGCCGGTGCAAATGCACTGCCGAAAAGTACAGTGGAACATGTTTCAGACACCAGTGCACTGATTTTACAATTATGCAACAAATGGGACAACAGCTTCAAAGGTTAGAGACAATGGAACAAAATCAGAGACAAACACAGCAATAGCTTCAAAAGATAGTCTCAATGTAACATACGCTTGAACAAACACGTGAAGTTTTAACTGCTGTGTTACTTAAAATCGAATCGAAATGTCAAAAAGTTTGTAATGACGTAAAACACACGAATTTGTGAGCATTTCCAACCTATTTTTTGCGTCATGAAAATGCATTATAGAATCACGAAGCAGCCACAAAGAAACTGCAAACTATTGTTCATGAAAATAACCACACCTTGCAAGCTAAAATTGACTAAGTTGCATCTACTGATTCGGTTACGCAACTTGCAAAATCTCAGGAAAACTTAAAGGACACAGCAGATACGTTTTCGATACAAATGGACACTCTTAAACTTGGTTCAGAAAAATATCTTGAGGAAATCGATTCATTATCGGAGAAAATAGCCGAACTTTCGGATCAGTTCACTAACTTATCTACAAAGGTAGACGATGATCTGAATGACACAAGACCCATAGCCTTCACTGACACAGAAAAGTATGAACAAATTAAGAAATTTAAACAGAATCAATATCAAATTAATACGCAACACAAAAGAGAAATCCGCGAAGTACAACATCAGTTGGCACAAGAATGACATATTTCAGAGGACACTCGCGCTCCAACACGGGAATAACACAGGGCATTTCGGAAATTATGAAACAAATTGGCAAGGTGCACCGAATTTTGAGATGGAAGCGCCGACACGACGTAACAATGACTGATATGCGACTCGCCGACACGATGATTTTGCGTATAAGCTGTTCACTACTACACGTAAGTACAAAACACTTAAGAATTCTGGCCACGACATTCATCCACATGTGTGGCTTCATCAATTCTCTGATTGTTTTCATACCAACTGGTCATTAGAGCACAGATTAGAATTTATGTGTGGCTATTTTGAGAATGAACGAGCTGTAAGAATGCGAACGGTCATTCACGATTGTCACAGTGAAGTAGAATTTTATCATGCCTTCCTCTTAACATATTGGTCTCAAGCTACACAGGACTGAGTAAAACACAGCATCATAATGATGAAACATTTCGAACAACCTGAATTTTACAGTCCTGTGAAATATTTTGAAGACATGTTGCATAAGAATTAGTACCTGTCAAACCCATACAGCCCCTCAGAACTCATCCGCATTTTCTTAATCAAATTGCCTGAACATTTACGACGTATTATTTTGGCAGGATGTTGCAAAGACGACATTGAAGCTTTTCAGGGACTGTTACAAGAATTGGAAATTGACACTGACAATCGCGGGACGCAAAGACAGGTACACAATAACTACAGGTCACATTCTTCACAATTTCGCGATGACAGAAATAATAACTGGACACAAAAAGGCAATTCTTACAACGCAAATAGTGACCAAAACAGACCCCACCCGTATGACAACCATTGGCAGAGTAATAATCATTACAGAGAAAGATCACCTCTCTGCGGTAATGACTATAACAGAGACAATCAGAGAACCAGACGATATTGGATCCAACATTATTATTATCAAGGGAGACAGAATAACTTAATACACAACGGTCCACCACGCAGTTACGACTCAGGGAGAATTTCTCCACCACGTGACCGACAAGAAAGAAATTACAGAAATTAACAACATGACGACAGACGATATATAATCATAACGACAGACCTGAATTTCATCAGAATTGGCGAGATTCAAACAGGGTAGGGCCCTCCCAACAAGGTGAATTTGTAGAAGTTAGGTCTCCTAATCCTAATAACGAAGCGCACCAACAAAGAGACAGACAATGACTCACACCGCAGGCACCCACATGCTCCGGTTGGCTCAGACAAAAATAACATAGACGCTACCCTTGAGAAAAATTTTAGCATTCCTTACCGGCATATACAACATGATAATTGTTTTGATGTTGAAACTCTCCACAATTGGAAGACTAAAGGATTGCACCACATTTCACATGTAGAACCGTTTACTGAGAGATAATCTGCTTTTTAACTTAGTCTTTGCTATAAAATTTTTCACTTCATGTTACTAGTACGCTTTCTCACACTCAGAAACTGTTAACATGCAACAATGTTTTGAAGTTAACTATCCAGTCTAGAACCTAAGGAACATATTTAGATAGTAATTACGAATGCCTTTTTATAGTGAACAGACGACACAGTGTTATTGTGTATGTACATCCTTGTTTGATAGTGGCATGATTATGTAACCACTATAAGGCTTACGTACTTAGAGTATAAAACCGGTATTGCTAAAGAGATTTTAATGCAACATTTTGGTTTACTTGAAAATACATTCTGGATTTAAAGTACTTTCTGAGAGATACCAGATGACACAGTGGTTAGTTTATTTGACAGCTTCTCGATTATATCACGACGCTACTAATGAGTGACACAATTTATATTATTGCTTTTGCACTGTATCTGTTTCATATTTGCACAGTTTTTCTGAATTATTCTGGAAAGTAAAACATGTTTTAGTAGTAACTTTCGTGGTATAGCTACAATGAGACAGCCTTTTCCGTAGCACAAAAATACGTTACAGTATAGTAATTTCTTGATCACGGTAATGTACGTAATAACTACGATATCTATACTCTTAGCATTTCACTTTTGTTTATTATGAGGTAAGTACATTGACTTCTAGAGAACTTTGCTTATGAACGACGATAATTACGACACTTGGCACATTTTTTACCCTTAAATATTGACAGAGATTTTCTTACAACAGGTCGCACAGTTTAGCACTACAGTACACGTATTTAAGCGATTAATTTTGTACTTAAAACATTTATTTTTCAAAATTTTTAAATTATAAAAATACAAAGAAAGTTTACATTTCTGTCCATTGCTGTAATCTGCAACATCTGTGCATATAATTTCATTTATCCTCAGGGGGTACACTCTTACTTTGTGTACCATGTGTGTGGCAAGCACAAGGAGCTCTAGCTAATATAGTATTTGCTTATACAACTTTACACATCAGTACCATATTTCTCTAGCACAGAATTACACAGCTATCTGATTATTTAACAGAGAAACAAACATTTTTTACCACATCAGTGACAGATGTTTACACAATTACACAGTTGGATAACTTCACACTTATGAAATTGTGTTTTGTCTGTACTTTGTGAACTGTTCATATTTTCTTCGGAAACATTGTTATACTATGAGAGCTTTGAATATCGTATTTGGTAAGGGATCATGATTTTTTAAGTATATTTGTGGTAGATGACTTTACTGAAGGTTTTTGAATTATTGAAAGAAGCTGCAATGATTTTGAGATGTGATTGATCTGTTATGATGATATTATTAATGTGTATTATGCTGTTGAGGTATGTTTATGATCAATAAGCTGATGCTATATGAGAAATGTGATTATGTGTTGATACGTATATGAATAATGAATATAAGTTAGGGACTCTGGTTTGTGAAAAAGGATGTTGGAAGCCATGAATCGTACCTTAAGAGTTATGACTTGTGTGCCCAATGCATGAATGTGTCACAACACTGCTATTCATGAGATTTCATTTCTACACATTTCTACTGTAATTTTTCGATCTGTGAAAATTTTTTATATGAGACTGCCACTATAGCAGAAACTGCTGTCGTAAATTTTTGGGTAAGAAAGCTAAGTGACCTGGATGTAATGCATTGTGTGCGCCCAGCTGCATCAGTCACCTGGAGAAAAAGCTATCAGGTGGAGAAAAAAGAGGCCATTAACCTCGCTATTGACATTCCTTTATAGAAAGCATCGCAAATATGACACGCTATTACTTGGAAACATATAATTATACTGTGGAGCTCACAGTTTTGAAGAAATGCCTTAAGAAACTATAAGAAAAATATTTGGCCAAAAAATTGTGTACAATGAAGAATAATTATTTTCAAAGAGGATATGAACAACAAAAGTAGGGTTTAGGGACAACAGGTTTAGGTCAGATTTTCTTGGAAACAAATGATTAGATGAGATAATGGAAAATAAATAATGAGGTAAGAAAAATGTGAACATGTAAATACAAGAAGCATGCTAAAATAGGATTTTTTCTTGTGGGAACAAATTTTGAAATGAGAGGAAAGATCCGTGGAATGAAGTTTTGGGTTGGTGTGCAGTACCAAATGTAATACTGAAAACAAACCCTGTCCTTTCCTTTTGTGTTGTACCGCTATGTGTTTGTGTACCATTGTGTATTTGTGCTGTTCCTGTCTTTATGTGTATCTGATAAGAGTTATGTTGTAGAATTTTCTAATAATATGTTATTTACTTTGTAAAGATGTTTAGACATTATTTTCAAAAGCTATTCTGATCTTTTATGTATTTACTTGTGTCCTAATTCCTGTAACACTGATGTATATGTTTATTTCTATTCTTTTGTAAAGCTCATATTACTACAAATGTTATCTGTAATATTATATTCTTTAATGATATATTTTGTACTTTTGTAATTTAATTCTTATGTTGTAAATTTATAATTGTATAGACACCACTTCTTCAAATTAAGTTTTACTTGACTGCACACGTTTCTGTTGGTCATACTGTTTGCACAATATGTGAAAAGAAAGGGACTCTTAGTGCTCGCATATGTGTTGATAATTCAGCAAAGGACTGGTTAACATTATTGCTGGTTCTAAGGACATTTCAAAAATTTTATTTGTGATTGCACAAGTGGTGGTTCATGGACTTGCTATATTATCCGCAAGACTCTTCAATGGTGATTGTGCACCTGCACAGTCGCAACAGATGGCTGCTAGCCATCTCTACAAGGACTACAGTGAGTCTCCACCTTTTATAGCCCACCAATACCATTATTCGTATAAGAACTGCAGTGGGTCTGTAGCTCTGGTGGCACACCAGTACGATAATCTCTACCAGGACTACAGTCAGTTTGCTCCGTGATGAGCTACGTACCAATATTCTTCCAAACTTCGACTGACTCTGCTGTGGATTTGTTCTGTTGTGGTCCTTTACTTGTCTGCATGTCAAGAATCAGCCTGTCTTTCCGTTGGAAGGACAACACTACTTCTTCAAGACTGCATGGAAACCCACTACTTCCGAGTGCATTTTCTTTTACTGCTCAGACTTTGAGAAAAAAAACTGTATTTACTACAGTGATGAATGATCAGGATTGTCTTTATGATTTCACCAACATTGCATCAATAAGTGTGTGCATTGGAAATCTTTGTTACAATAATTATGAAAAATTTTATCAAATCATTATTGGTTGCTGCCCAAAACAATTTGTAAATTTTTTTGTGGGGAGCAAGGGGGCCATGTAAGTAGGCTGTTTAGGTTCTTATGTTGCTAACGCCACGTAGCGCACTATATGAAAATCTGAAAGTCACTGAGTGTGCTGTGTGAAGTCTTAGGCTAGTTTGCATTGTTGGAATATATGCTATTGTAGTGTTGGGCCGTTGGATGTGAACAGCGCATAGCATTGTGCAGTTGGAGGTGAGCCGCCAGTAGAGGTGTATGTGGAGGGAGAGATGGCAGAGTTTTGAGACCAAACGATCTGAACGTGTGTCCATGAGAAAGAGTAAATCTATAATATTGGATATCATGAACTGATATATATACATGATGACTTTTGCACATTATTAAGGTAAATACATTGTTTGTTCTCTATCAAAATCTTTTATTTGCTAACTATGATTATCAGTAGTTAGTGCCTTCAATAGTGAGAATCTTTTATTCAGCTGTCAGTATTGGCACATGCTGTATTGCAGTAGTATGAATAACGATGATTTTTGGGAGGTAAGTGATTCATGAAAGATATAGGTAATTGTTAGTCAGGGCCATTCTTTTGTAGGGATTTTTGAAAGTCAGATTGCGTTGCGCTAAAATAAAAAAAAAGAAAATAAAAAAAGAAAAGAAGAAATGTTTGTCACTTTAGTAACGATCAGAATAAGTAAAGAGAGAAATGTCTGAGTACGTTTAGTTTGGCCAGCTGTTTGAAAATCAAATAACCGAAGGGTTAACCAGTACAGTAATTGATAAATTTTTCTGAGGGGATGTTTCACCATCACCATCGGAATTTCAATTATGCTGGCACGGGGCACCCGGTACGAAATATCTTGGGCCACCAATAAATAAGCAAAAGCTGTATTTACATCTCTTGATTTGTTCCAGATGCACCCTATTTTGGCATAAATCGTTAGACCGTCTGTGGTTACAAAGTCGCTGAGCTTCTATTGACAGACAAAATATCATACGACAGTGAATCTGTATCCGCACTAGCGTATGTAACACGGCTATAAATCCCTAAGGCTTTGAATAATTGTATACTGGTGCACAGCCATTTCACATACGTTGGAGCAGATACTTACTCGCTTTTGCATGATATTTTGTTTGGAAATATAAGCTTAGTCACTGTGTTACCACAGAGGGGCTGTTTATAGCGTAATGGAATGAAGAAACGTGTTGCTACTGGAACAAATCGGAGATGAAAATACGAATATTGATATATTTATTCCTCGTTTATGCTCATATCGGCTGTCGTCCTATCGAACCTCCTAGCAAGGATGGATTATGTGAAATACCTTGACCTCATTGAGATTGTAGGTGTGTTTGAAAGAAACTAAAATTTTGTAGTATAATCGAAACAATATGACGTGATTTCAACTATTTCCCTTGTTCGTTCGTCACATAAACGACTATAAATCTTGTAATTAATTTTTCAGATAAAAGCAGTTCATAACTCTGTATAGCAGTGCTAACTGATTTATTTTCTCATTTTTCAGCACACATGCCAGTGGGAGTTTCATCATTCTAACTGTCAGTAATGGTTTACCTAATGTGCACTTTCAGCAAAAAGGTGTAAGTGTTATGGCCAAATAAATCATTTAATGCGAGGCTCAAACATCTTAGATATCGGTCTGTGTGAAAGCCGTCTGAGTTCTTTTGATTTCACGTTGTTATTTCGTTATTGAAGAAATTTAATCACACTCTGTTCTCACTCTACATGTTGATGAAAAAAATTTTATTCAGCGTTCTGCTTTTCTTCGAATGTATTTGCGTTTTACGTACACCTCAAGCTTAGTCAAGACTAACGAAGTGAGAAATCGTTACCGTAGGAATAAGGAACGGGAAATACAGTAATATTAATCTGTTCACCTCATCAAATTGTTAGTTACCTTAATCCTGATACCAGATACATTACGGATATGAATGTCCATTTGAAATATGTGGAAAAACCATTTTCATCCAGTGTTCGTCAGTCCGACCTCAGATATCGGGTACTTCCATGCCTTCTACCGCACCCATCTCCTTATCTTCCTCCTTCCCCCCACCCCACCTCCTCTCTCTCAGCGCTCTCTTCGTATGTGTGTGTGTGTGTGTGTGTGTGTGTGTGTGTGTGCTTAAACTTGTGTCCATTAATTACAGCGAGTAAGACGTACCAATTCAATTATATCTATCAAAGAGATTGTAGGTGTAAGACTTTCTTCAGTTTCCACATCCGTTTTCTGTCACTATATCTTAAAGAAAGTTGCGATATGTCACGTATCAGTCGTTTACGTTATTTGAGACATATTGACATATGTTTCTTCCAGACGCAGATCGAACTACACTGATGTAGGCCTCTACACTACAGTTGAAGGAGGATAAATTCTCTGTCTTCTTAAATCAGATAACTGTACCGTTGTTTGATTGACAGAGATAAATGTGACTATTTTCTGTAGAGGTGATACGTGGTAGCCTTAACGCGTCTCCGGAGCATTATTTACGGTCTTTACCTTCTTAAATTTTACTTCTTGAGGCCGGGCAGGATGACTTAGGTCCCCAATTTGCTTGAACCATATTTCCACAGTATGTTCCACATATGTATGCCGAAAATAAGACATTTATCTAAGTAAGTTAACACGGCAATGACTTTGTTTCTTACCAATTCTCTTTATGTAAACACCGCATGTTTTGAAACCTGATGTGAAGATAACCGTTTAAGCGGGTGAAACTATTAATCATTAGTTTCTACATGGTGATCTTAGCAAGTAAATGCTTTACTGAAAAATCTACAGAACTGAAGTTATGGCAATATTTGTGCAGTTTGTGTGGAAAATGAGTGACGACAAAAATCAGACACTAATTCCTCAGCCGGCCGGTGTGGCCGTGCGGTTCTAAGCGCTTCAGTTTGGAACCGCGTGACCGCTACGGTCGCAGGTACGAATCCTGCCGCGGGCATGGATGTGTGTGATGTCCTTAGCTTAGTTAGGTTTATATAGTTCTAAGTTCTAGGGGACTGATGACCTCAGAAGTTAAGCCCCATAGTGCTCAGAGCCATTTGAACCAACTAATTCCTCAACAACGAGAGACACTACTTATAGCAGGAGCTGTCTGACATTTAGTATATTCATGGATTATCTGGAAAAGTTTCAAACTGTAACTCGGGAATACAGTATCACTTACAGCTTCCGTTCATATATATATATATATATATCTGGCATCCCATTTATCTTGACCGCCCTAAATAACTGCTTGTCCAGATGCAAACTACAAAATGTTTCAAGCAAATGCTCTTTAGCCGTCAGGGCTACATCAATCAGCAGGATTGCCTTCGTTGTAGCTTTGTTTCTTACAATGATATGAACAGTGATATGAATTTTTTGTATGGCACCCTGTATTTTTTATTCGGTAATTAATTTCCTATCCTAAAGACCTATCCAAAAATGTATCACAGTGTACCATTCACTGAAACACAACGTTATTAATTACATAACACACTACTGACGTTGACGATCCCAGCGCTTAGTGCAGGTACTCGGGGTAATGGAACACATCCACGTCTTGACGTTGACAGAGGACAAATGTAAACATAAGTAGAATGCACACCCATCATTCCGTCAAACATCGTCCGTTGAAGGATGGTGTGAGTACAATCTACACCAACGAAGAGAAGGTAGAAATGCTACTCACCAGGGGGAATGTAATTAGCAGAGCAGTAATTGCAATACTGTTTTCTTATGCACGGGTACATGTAGTGCAGTAATTTAATCCTATTAGATACTATTGTGTAGAGTAGGCATACAGTAAAGGCTGTCCTTCCTACAAACTGCATCGACACAACGTTTATTTTATTGTTGTTGTTGTTGAGTTTGGCGAAATGCTACGCAGGCAGCGGAACTGTACAGAGAGCGATATCCTAACAAGAACCCGCCTTCCCGACGGATGTTTTCTCATTTGTTGCGACGCTTCAGGAAACGGGAAGTTTCAACCCACAACAACGCAATCATCGTAGCACTCGCACAGACGAATCTGCCGAAGTTGCTGTTCTCGCTTCCGTTGCTATGAATCCACATGTGAGCACACGACAGCTGGCACACTAGATTGGCATTCCTAAAATCAGTGTACATCGTATTTTTGCAGGTCACCGGTTCCGTCCTCTCCCTGTTCACCTACATCAAAAATTGCATGCGAATGATTTCCAGAATCGTGTACAATTCTGTCAGTGGGCACAACAGCAAATCCTCGCCAACCCGAACTCTTTCTCCAAAGTTCTATTTACCGATGAATGTTCATTCTCAAATGAAGGACACTGAAATACAAGGAACATATATTATTGGTCCAGCGAAAACCCACGATAGCTTAGACACGTGGAACATCAGCGTCATTGGAGAGTTAACATATGGTGTGGGATGCTTGGTACTACAATTATTGGCTCTTACTTCATCAATGGTTGTCTAAACGGCACAGCGTATGCCAGCTCCATCAGACGAATTCTTCCTCTTCTGGATGAAGTGCCGCTAAGAACCAGAATGCCTATGTTGTATCATCACGATGGATGTCCACTACATAATGCCTTGCGTTCACGTCGTGTTCTGAACCGATGGTATCCTGCCAGATGGATTGGTCAAGGAGGAACAGTTACTAGGTCTGCTAGGTCTCCTGACTTAAATCGTCTGGGCTCTTTTCTTTGGGGATGCATTGAAGAGGTTGTCTACCGCGATATTTCAACAACTCCAGAGGACATGCATAAACGTGTAGTGCTTGCTTGTAATTCCCTTCAGCAGGCAACACTCGAAGCAGTGAATAATTCTTTCATTCAACGAGCGCACCAGTTTATCGGTGCCCAGGGTCACCACTTTAAGCACCTTTGAATGTTTCACTCCTGGGTAGTGGTACAGGATAGTCAAAGTCAATTTCATGTTATGTTTATACTTGGTTTTCATTTGTTACCTGGCAGGTACAGGAAGTGGATGAGTTTGTGATCCTGTGTTCAAAGTCATTGTTGTCTTATGTAATTAATAACGTTGTGTTTCAGTGAATGGTACACAGTTATACATTTTAATAGGTCTTTGGGGGAGGAAATGAATTACCAAATAAAAAACACAGGGTGCCTTTTAAAAATGTCATGCCGCTCTTTACATAATTAATGTAAAACAATATACCAGGAGAACTGTGACACATTTATACACCGGAATGGTAAGAGGATCCACGTGAGAAGTTTAAAAAGTGATACGACGCTCTGTCATCTTGAAACGTCGTGAGAGATATCCTTTACATTTAGGAGATAATCACAGAAATGTTCGTCTATAATTTATTTGTGCTGTTGTTCATTTCTTGAGAGGCATCCAATACTTTTCTTCTAAATCAGTAATTTATCGGAAACCTTCCACTAAAACATACAGGGATACCTGAACATTTGTTAAACAAATGATTGAAAATTATGAAGTACAACAGGGCAAGATGAAAATTACTTTAACAGATAGTTAACATTTCAGTGGAACACTGTTAAACAATTTTCAACGTAGTTCGGTTTTAGGTCTACACACATTACTCTCCATTTTTCTTGTCAGTACGTTTCCCCCTAAAGGAGGATTCTGGAATATGAACTTCCCATAAAAGGCGGCCATAACTTCTTCATCGGACGCAAAACTTCCTTTTCGTGTACGGGAAATTGGTAGAGACTTGCTGGACGCATCAAATGTATGAACAACTCGTACTTCAGGTTATTCAATATTTGCATTGTATAACCACCTATCCTCTATGAGATTACTAATTTTCTTCACCAGTTCTAGCCTATTATCACATAAAGGTTTGCGATTTATCTTGACCACCCTAAATAACTGTTTTTCCAGATGCATATTACAAAATGTTTCAAGCAAATGTTCTTTAGCAGTGAGGGGGACAACAATCAGCAGCATTGCCTTCGTTATAGCTTTGTCTTTTTTACATAATCTAATGTTTCCTGTATGTTTTAGTGGAAGGTTTTCGATAACTTACTGATTTAGAAGAAAAATATTGGATGAATCACAAGAAATAAACAACAGCACAAATAAATTATAGACGAACATTTCTGTGATTATCTCCCAAATGTAAAAAATATTTCTCACGACGTTTCAAGATGACAGAGCGACGTATCACTTTTTAAACTTCTCGCGTGGACCCTCTTACCAATTCTGGTATAGATATGTACCACAGTTCTCCTAGTGTAGTGAACACCATGTCCACCATGAATGACAGTTGATCGACTCAGCGAAAATTTGGCGTGTGCGGGGAAACTGAAATGATATTCAGATGATCAGAGACAAACCTGCAATGAGTGGAACGAGTAAATTGAATATTCAAGCAAATGTTTCACATACCCAGGCTCTAGTGCGAGAGGAAATATGAGTACAAGTGTCTTCCTTAAATTTTGCTAGTAGTATCCGTGTGGGCTGGAGTTAACTTACGCCCTCTTTTTGGAAATCATGGATTCTAATCACGTGCTTTATACCTTAAAATTACAGAAAAATTATTGTTATTAAGTAATTCTTCTACCACATTCCATAACTTTTAGTTAAATTTCAGTCCCAATAGTATTCACTTTGTAGGTAGGCTGTTTAGGTTTTTATGTTGGTAACGCCACGTAGCGCTCTGTATGAAAATCACTGACTGTGCTGTGTGCAGTCTGTGGCTGGTTAGACACATTGCTGGAATATTCGCTTGTGTAGTGTTGGGCAATTAGATGGGAAAAGCGCGTAGCGTTGCGTAGTTGGAGGTGAACCGCCAGCAGTGATGGATGTGGAGAGAGAGATGCCAGAGTTTTGAGTGGAAGATGTTGAGGTGTGTCCGTCGGACAAATGAAATTTTGTTTAATTGGATGTCTGTATTGCAGTAGTTCGAGTAACGAAGATTTTTGTGAGGTAAGTGATTCATGGAACGTATGGGTTACTGTTAATCAGGGCCATTCTTTTGTAGGGATTATGGAAAGGCAGATTGCGTTGCGCTAAAAATATTGTGTGTCAGTTTAGTGATGATCAGAATATGTAAAGAGAGAACTTTTTGAGTACGTTGAGTTTTACTCAGTTGTTTGTATCAACGTAGAAGTTTACCAGCACAGTAATTCATAATTATTCAAAGGGGACCTTTCTACTTTCCCAATGAATATTACATTCGATACTTTCAGGTTCAGAATCTTATTTAAAAATCAGCGACTCTTCTAAATAATTTGTTTTCATGTTTTAAATGTTTATCGAGAGGGCATAAAATACCTCCCTGTTCATAGAACATGTTATTCCAAGCGCGTTGATATTGGTAAGAGTGTGCTGAAAGAGTTTTTCACGTTCTGGACCTTACTTACACATTAGAAACACTCTGAAAACTAGATCATACATAAGTTTTTTCTTTAATTTTTTCTAGGGTGTACATTAAGTACCTCTCCCCCCTCTCCCCTCCCCGCCAATGGTAATGCGCGTTATAGAAAATGCTTTGATATTGTTGGTATTGCAGAAGACCCATGGAATTGATGTTTGCTTCTGAAGCGACATCAAAAGAGTACGTATGTTTGTTGACTACGAATCCAGTGGGCACTTCACACTTAAATGAAATTTTATAACAATCTGTGAGTTCACTTTTCTTGCTATTGCTGATGTTACAATTGAGTACATCTCTAAAGTAAACTCGGCTTTATTTATTTTTGTTATTAATTAAACAACTTTACATGTCAACTTACTTCTTGAGTCTTTTACCTCGCACTTTAGTCTCTGGCAAAAACAGGAGCAGATCATTATCAGGTTCTACAGGAACGTCGATTACCTTCCAGGTAATGAGTCGACTAAATCGAATGCAGCTAAATAGATCAGTATTTGTTTGAAATTAGACTTATCACAAATATGAATTTGAATACGTAAAAGCAGTCAACGTAGGTGCATGAACCAGCCGCCATCTGCAGAAGCCCTTAAGCTTATTGATAGATGAGCATTGTTGATGTTTCCTCTGGTCCGCCAGTTCCTCAACAGTGACATCTCTATTCGCCCATGCACACCATTCACAGTACACTTTAACCCCGACTGCCCACGGAAAGTTTAAAAAAATGGCTCTGAGCACTATGGGACTTAACATCTATGGTCATCAGTCCCCTAGAACATATAACTACTTAAACCTAAGGACATCACACAACACCCAGTCATAACGAAGCAGAGAAAATCCCTGACCCCGCCGGGAATCGAACCCGGGAACCCGGGCGCGGGAAGCGAGCAGGCTACCGCACGAACACGAGCTGCGGACGAAGTTTGCGAACTTAGTCATTTACAAAATGCTTCCACACATAGACCTGAAGCCAATGATCAAGTTAATATGCTGTTCACCGTAACGTCCCATTGTATTAGCTTTCGGTTTGTTTTCCATTCTCGGATCCAGGTTTTCGTTTATCATTACGTTATCAATGAAAGTGCACCTTTTCTTTTCCTATTTGAGAAGACTATGAAACTCTTCCCATTCTTCCAAGGACAAACTCCTGTAACGGTCACAGAGCTTCTATCTATTTTAAATCGCGCAGTAAGTATTTCCTCATTTATGTTTGTATTTCTTACTCTATTTCATTTCTTATAGAACACTGTTACACCGCAGTAGGCACTCCTTTCTCTTTACAATCCGATGGAATTCGTCCTCTATACATCCCTGCCTTTTGTGCATTTCAGTTTCTTCTCAGCTTCTGATATTACAGCAATAGGAACTCAAGTCTCTCGTCTCTAACAGGCATAGGTCAACCAGCTATACCTTTTGAACATTTGGGGTTGAATTAACAATAAATCTTACAGGAAACCACTCTACAACGTAATAAGTAATTTGATCAATAAGTCACTTGATGGTCTTTCCATTTCATGACTTAATGATAAGTGTTATACTCGCCATGATACAGCGTTTCCCTCCCCTACTTGATTCTACAGAGAAATGATTGGCTCTTTCACCAGCTGTGCTGCGCTTAATGTTTCCTTCTTCGGCGAGTTCAGGTCTACACCACGATCTAGGCAAAGGACCTTTGGAAACGTCTTCGAAACCACGGTGCTAGTCGTCTATCATTCCCCTTTTATCCAGGCTTGTGATTGGCAGAATGTAATTGCATAATGGATACAGATTTGAGGGGTTATCACTACGTCTAGTGCAGTAGCTTGGGTCTTGGTGCTATTTCACAGTAGTTGTCTCCGGCCTGTAACCACGATTATCACTCCTGGAGTATTACGTCTGCATTGTCCAGCATGTAACAGAGTTTGGTAATTTGAGAGCTGTTGTCATCTTCCCACGAGTACTCATTGTGAATAGGTTGATAACACCGCACTATCGAGACCGTTGTAAATAATTACTTAATTGAGTGAGTAGCAGCTATTTGTTAACAATTTCTGTTGTTGTAGCTATATCGTAAGTCTGATAATATTAGTCTAAGAGTTTATTTCGTGTGAAATGACGCAACACGGTCTGTAAAAATTATATTCTCTTATTGTGTCAGCAATTACGCCGAAGAATTTCACAAAATGACAGGCATAAATTTCTTTGTTGTTTATTTTATTGTACCTGACGTTAAAATCTATGAGCAATGTGTGATAAGTGTCGTTTTCTCCGCAGATTACTGAAACGGATGACGTTTTGCGAAAATTATAGTTTGTGTGTTCATTGGAGCGTTCGCAGTAGGGAAGACAATGTAGTGATCGGTGCAATTGTAGGCTATGCAAGAAACACTATAAAATCAAGTAATGTGAGGCGAATGTTTGTGCTCTTGAGGCAGAGTTGTTTCGACACCTTAATGGGAAAAAAGGAAGTGGTGCTAGTAAAAGTTAGCAAGTAAAGGGCGAACAGGACCGACATTTATGTTAATAAATTTTAAATTCAGTTACATATTAGATTTCACTTGCTACAAGAGGAGAGTAAACAGCATACAGACGTAATAAAATTTAGGGTGCAGCAGAACAATGCTAAGATACCTAAAGCAACTTCGGTGAGAAGGACAGGAAAAGAACGGTTCTGCCACTAGGAATCAGTCATGGGAGGAGAGTAGGCCAGCAGATAGAATATCAGGTCAACAGTTTTTCAGAACCAACTGCTAGTCCTAGCTACGTAACAGAAAATTTATAATAAAAGTGTCAAGATGTTTCTAAAAAAAATACAGTATTAGAGATACCTTGGACAGAACAGGAGGAGCTAGCGAGCATACAAAATCGTTTTTAGAGGTCTTATGGCGCCATGAACAGCCGTATGCTAACTCTGGTGTATAGCAAGTAAACATGAGCTGAGAGGGTCTTAATTAAGATGCTTATACTGATGCTGTTCCAATTGTTGCAACAGGTTGATGGGAGTGGTCTACATGAGCTACATCTGAATGGGATTGGTAAAGAAAAGTGCCTCTTGAATGAAGTGATATGTTTGAAAACGATGGAGAAAACGACGTATACTGTTGCTAAAACTTTAAAAACGCTTCTATTGGATTATTGGTAAATAATATGTTTACACTACTTATCTTTTCCACTATTTGACTTACGAAATTCGTAACCGAATATCAAACCTTTTCGAGACAGGAATATGCATTTCACCTTATTGAAGAGAAAAAAAACAAAGAATGTATTGAGACGAATTACACCTGAAGACAGACCCAGAGGGCCCGAAATGCATCGTGTACTGAATAAAACATGAAAAATTGGGACTGAAGGCGTTTTTTAATCCAAACCTCGAGTGAATCACACTTTCATTTTCTGCGATGAATCGTGGTTTCATTACCTGGTCTCAATGACCATATGCGCTTGATATGATGATGTAAATCCTATTAAAGAAGTAAGTGACATTTTATTACATCTGTGTTGTCGGAAACACTTACATCAGTTAACAGTCTATTAAATCTTTTCCCAAACGTATTATTTCAGTTTGGTGGACCGAAGTTAGAACTTTCAATAAAAAATTTATCAACAGCTCAAGGCGGTAATCATTGCATTACTGAAATACTTTCAAAGGCATAAATAAATAAATAAATAAATAAGAAAGACGCACTATGAAGGTGTCATCGGTATGGGACGGAAATCGGTATATGTGATGTATATGTACAGACAAACAAATAATTAAAAGTTCAGGATCTATTCAGCAGAAAGAGATTCAGAAATCAAGTATGTCAAAAACGCCTTGGTCCACCTGTGGCCCTTATGCAAGAAGTTATTCGGTTTGGAATTCATTGACAGACTTCCTGGATATCCTCGTGATGGATATCGGACCCAGTTCTGTCCACTTGGTGTATTAGATCGTCAAAACCCAGAGCTGGTGGCTGGGCCTCTCCCATAACGCTTCAAACCGTCAACAGGAGAGAGATCCGGAGACCTTACCGGGGAAGGGAAGGCTCGGCAAGCACGAAGGCAAGCAGTGCAAACTCTCGCCGTTTGAGGGCGGGTATTCCTTGCTGAAATATAATCTCATGTTGGTTTTCCATGAGGGGCGAACAAAAGAGGGGTAGAGTATCGTCGACGTACCGCTGTACTGTGTGTCTCGGATGACGACTAAAGGACTACTGCTATGAAATGAAATGGTACTCCATACTATCATTCCTGGTTGTTGTGCCATATGGCGGGCAACAGGCTGGTATCGCACCAATGTCCGAGGCCCCTCCAAACTCATCTTCACTTGTTATCGGGGCTCAGTTCGAAGCAGGACTTATAATTGAAGACAGTTCTACTCCATTCAGTATGATAAAAGGTTGAATGGGCCCTGCACCATCGCAAACGGGCTTCTTTGGTTACAGAGGTGAATGGCAGTGGGCGCATGTTGCGCCGTGAGGTCAGTCCCCTGTCTGTGAACCACCTATTAATAGTTCTTGTGGTCACTGAAGCCCCAGATGCACGTCGAATCGATATTAATGATGAATCCGGTACTCTGAGGGCCTCTCTGACGATTGCTCGGTCCTCACGTTCTGTCGTCTTTGTAGATCGACAGCTTCCTTCTTGACGCCATTTACTCCAGCCGTGCTCTCTCTCACTGGCTTACATCTGCGTACATTGCTCACGCGACTGCGTGCGAGGCAGAGTTACTGACCAACTGAGTTCACCAAATGAAATTCGCCGAGAATTTCAGTCCTGGTCTCGTCTCCTGCCAGCTTCTGTGTAAAATTGCGCTGTAGCGTGACACATTCCTATCGGCAGCCTAAGTTTACAGTTTTCAATTCTCCATCGATACATGTGTGAATAACAATTTGTACCATATTTGCAAAGCTCCTTCTTGGTGTGTTGTTTTCCCTGTCTTAGAGTGTATCTATGGTCTGTGGGGCAACACCTCCTGAAAATGTACTTAAAAATCTCATATACTGGATGCCATTTCGGTCAGTAATTTTAGAGACTCAGGAAGAACATTTTCTTGCCTTACATCTTATCATCATCATCATCATCATCACCACCACCACTTCAAACATTAGGTCTTTACGTCTTCCTTTTACCTGTTACATCCGCCAACGGTTCCTCGGTCTTCTTTGACCTATGATAGCAACTAGTTTAAATTTTCTTATCTGGAGAGATAATCTTTCTCCACTCATTCTTTAGAGAATTTCATACCAGTGTCTCCTGTTTTCTTGTATTTTATTGAGGATATGAAATATACTCAGTAATTTCCTAATGTTCGAATTTAGAGATGTGTCGGCTCTTGTGCATCCCTCTACTGCTCTTAGAGACCTCATCCCAGTTTACTCGTAACTCACCATTCACTTCGTAAACAAGCATTGGAACTGTAATTGTTTTATAAAATTTTAATTTTGTTTCTTTTCTCGTTTTTTATTTTAGATGTCTGTTTATTGTTCACATCTATTGCTAAACTTTGCTAATTTCTGTTATCACTATTTTCTCCGTGCAGATTATTTCCCTTTAAAAGTCATTAATTTGTCTTCTTTTTGAAAACTTCAAATGGCCCTTTTCACAAATCTTACCTAATAAATGTATCCCTCGTTGTAGGTGAGCGTCATTATCATCCAGCAATGTGACGTCATCTGCATATAAAAGAGAATTCAGGTGGGAATCATTGTTAATATTAAATCCCGCGTTAAAAATCTCCTTCCATTTACGACGTACGCCATCTAAATAAATGTGAAAAAGTGTGGGTGAAGCCCTGCACCCTCGTGCAACTCCTTCGTTTGTGGCTACAGGCTGTGCTATAGTACTAACTATATCTAAAATTACAGTTAGTGTTTGTACAGACTTTCCAAAACGTTTATTGGGTCTTTCTCTCATAATTCCCCAAAGTTTATTTCTACACTATCGAGCACCTTACTAAAATCAGTAAATGTTAAATACTCTCTGTGGTATTCGATTAACTGTTCATTTTGCCCCTCCGAAATCCCTGCTGTTCTTCGCCAAATAAACTCTCACGTATAACTTTAAAGCTCTTGTTCACTATTCTTGCATGAAATTTGCATGCGGGATCAAGTAAGGTGATTCCTTTATTGTTCTCGCAAATGTGGCAGTCTCCTCTTTTATATAGTGATATGACATTTTCTTTATAAAGAAGCTTCTGGAATAGCTTCGTTTCTCCAGTAATTGTAGGAACCCACTTTTAGTAGGGTACCTCCATATGTCAGCAGTTCAGCGTTTATACCATCCATACCAGTCGCTTTTTTTGTGGAGTTGACGGCTTCTCTTAATTCATGCATAAATATATCGTTTGCAAATCTTAGTTCTATTCCAGCATTTATATTCTGTGTTTACCATGTTTCTTCATAACACAAGCTAATGTTCTATCCATCCTGCTTGTTTTATATTATTTATTTGAGCAACTTCTTTTTCTGTTTGACATAGTGTATCCATTACTTTATGAACTATCATTTCCCTTCCGTGAATATCGCGTTGTATTAAGGTTATAAACCTATCCCAAAATTTATTTTACGAGCTCGTTTCACTGCTCGATTTGCTGCATTCCTCTCTTGTTTGTAAATCTGATGATTCTCCTCTGTTGGTTCATTAATATATTTAAGATAAGCATTTCGTATTTTCCTCATAAGTTTATCCGATTCTCGTGTCCAAATTTTAACCTTTTCTTCCATCTTATCTTTTCTTTTTTTCCTATTGTTTCTTCAGCAGCTTTCTTGAATGCAGTTTCTGTATTTTTTCATTCGTTCTCTATTTCATCCGCTTCTCGTTTCTTCTCTAGTCACTGATTAAGTCTGTTCTTTACATATCTCGTATGCTCATTTAGTAGAAAAACTATGTTTATTCCTTTCTTCAACTATTGTTATCTGAACTTACTGTTTCTTCTCCATTTCTTTTACTGGTCTATGTGAGATATCGCACGGAAATGGTCAGAGTCTGCGTCATATCCTCTGTACATTATTATGTTCCTTACTTACCTTTTTGTGTTAATAACAATAAAATGAATTAGAATGCATCGCATCCCTCATAGGTACAGTTTCTACAAGTGTATAAAGTGAAATGTCGGAATGTTTGCCTCAATAAACTGGCACACTAATCCGGTGGGCACTCCCGCGACGAGAGGCGGCCAAAGTCGGTGCCAGCCCGGCGAGGGAGGCGCCATCTTTTGTCCCCGGCCGTGATGAGGAGGCGGCGCAGTCTTCCAGAACACTGCCGCGCCCGCCGCGACACCCCGCCTGACAAAAGAGGTCCTGCCGCCTCCGTATCGCATTTCATTACGGCCGGCAGGGCCTTAATTAAATCTGCGACGCCCCCGCCGTCCGCCCCCCGCCGCCCGGTGCCGTCGCCCGGCTGCAC
The DNA here is from genome assembly GCF_021461385.2 of Schistocerca piceifrons. Taxonomy (NCBI): domain Eukaryota; kingdom Metazoa; phylum Arthropoda; class Insecta; order Orthoptera; family Acrididae; genus Schistocerca; species Schistocerca piceifrons. Next base: position 239,956,816 of record NC_060144.1, on the reverse strand, counting down.
GCGCCGCCGCCTCCGGCCCGCGACTCTGGCGGCGCGTCAAGAACCCTGCTGCTTTGCAAATGAGAAAGGTACGTATTTACAAGCTGGAGCGGCGAAAATACAACAGCGGCCGCGCGTACTTAAAAATATCTCACCCTACATAACAAACACATCTACGAAATGATCCTCTGCTGGTCCCGCAAAAAGGTGAGTGTACTCTGGGATCATTTGGCGTGGAACAGCACCTCGAATGGACGTGCCTGAGTACAGTGAGCAACTGTTTTACTCCACGAAAAGAAACCTTCTTCACTGCAGGAACATCTCCTAATGAAATGAACCAGTGTGGTATTTTTAAAAAATTGCGTCGAACATATTCTTGTGAGTGGGGCCAACGATTCTTTAAGAAATGCACGAGTATATCATAAGATACGTAGCTTGTAATCTCCCAACAAAAAAAAGTATAATTATGTATAGCATTAACATTTAGCGTAACCTCCCAATAAAAAAATAATTATATAGCATTCACGTTTAGCATAACCTGCCAACAGATAAATACCGTAACCTACCAATAATATAAATGTGCCTAATCTCTCAATAGAATTGTGGCTCACTTATAACCTTTCAATAATTGACCGTGAATTTAAACTGGTAAATTTTGGACGTCAGCAGTTCCGCGTCATGGCCCTGAAAATTCATTCTGAATAAATTAAAAAATCTTACCTCAGTGAAGTCGCCGGATAACGCGTATATATCTGCTCCTATAAGAAGTTTTTCTGGTGCAGCTCAGTGCAATGCTGGCCGATACCTTGGTCATCTATAAAAAGAAACAACTGACTTTTCTTCACAATAATCGGGATGACCATGGATTGGAGAAATTAGTAAAATCTTAAAATTGAGATGAATGATCGTCAAAAGTTAACTTTTATAAGAAAGATTACTATCAAGAGATTTTTTTAAAACATTTACATGGGACTTGATATAACAATAGTATATACGCGCGAGGCTGCTTTTACCTTGTATTACATCGCTCAGGCTTCGCCATCGCTCGCCACGACTGACCCAGCCAACACGGTACACCAGACTGCTCGCTAGCAACAACTTACTCCTACTGCTACACAGTTCCTACTGCTGACAACGATGCTCTCTGGTCTGAGATTCTCTTATAGCTTACATATCGCAGGCAGCGCATGAGCAATCCATCGAAATTACATCTGCTCGAGTGCGCTAGCAACAAATTCCTTAATCATGGACCTCTTACAAGCTCAAAGGTATTCTCGATAGTAATGCATGTTTGAGACAGTGCCTTGATAGATTTAGAACACAATGTAAACAGCCTCCAACAGAAAACTCGATTCGATCTTCTGCTTTGTGCGAGAGCATAATCGGGACCGAAGAAGACCAATGTCTAGTGCAAACAATATGAATGTAAGGTAATATTTCCGTGAGACCATACTGTATTAAGACTGGCACCATAAGGCATTATAGGTAAATTAACCCACATACTGAATGTTCCTTTTGCTATTTTATTATCCAGTAGCCTGCTGATGGCTGCCGCTCTGCTTAATTTACCAACTAATTATATGATTCGTCTATGCACTTGATGCAGACTGTATCTAGTAATCAAGAAGGAAAAGCAAGAATTAAAGCTGTGGTATTGTCCAGAGATCACGATGTGTTATCAAAGAGAGCAATGCACGTCGACACTCTAGACGTAAGCGAGGTTTGCCGCAATCTGCAATGACGAATGGGAGAGGCAAAACAAGACATGCCCTCTCTCAACACGGCAGTGCACTCGCACAGAGGTCAAAAGTAGAACCGAGCGTGAAAGCACTGTGCCGGCGATGGTGCCCTCAGGTGAAGGAATCAACATTATCGAGTAGGACTAAAGAGTTATTCAATTCTCAGTTGGATATGTACGTTTGCAAATGTATGAATGTTGCACTTAAAGAGGAGGGAAGAGGAGGGTTTGTTAATTGCTGCATCGAATGATGCTTTAATGGTCAATGACAGTTTTAAGTTATCAAGCACACCTGTGGCAAAGTATTGCATCAAATTAAGTTAATCTTTTTATTATTCATGGAATGAAGTGAACTAATATACCGTATGTTGTAACTACGATGAAGTATCTCGCACAGCAGTCAAAGAAACCATATTTTGAACTGACCCCTGTAATTTCCCTGTGGTCATAATAGAAGACAGCGAAAGGCTAGGGTTCAAAAAGTAATAAGACATTGATGTTGTCCTTCGCCTTTACTGTTCAATCTATATATTGTTGGAAATTAAAGGAAGGCTCAGGGGTGGGTTTAATACTCTGTGTGGAAGGTTATCATTGACGAACTACGTTGACGACATTGCTATCCACCATGAAAGTGAGGAAGGATTTTAGTACTTGATCAATGGCAGAAACAGTCTAATGATCACATAATATGGACTGAAAGAACGTGAAAGACGAAAGGTAGCACACCTGGAATTAAAGATACACTTAACATTTAAACTGTGAACAACGTAGTAGACGAAGGAATTCTGCTTGCTTTGAACAACAACAAAACATAACGGACGAAACGAGGAGGACATAACACGCGGACTGGTTATTTAAAGAGTAAATTTCTTCTTAAAAGAAGTCTGCTACATCAAACACAGGCTTCAGTTTATGAGAGGAATTTCCGAGAATGTACATTTTGAGTAGAGCGTTGTATGGAAGTGATTTATGTGGTATAGGAAAACCAAAAACTAAGAGAAACGTAATGTAGTGATGTGGTGTTATAGAAGAATTTTACATGTTTGATGGGCCCATAAGATAAGAAATAAGGCGTTTTTCCGCCAATTCGGTGATGGAACTTATGTCAAACATTGTACAGTGCGATATGACATGTTTTAAGACATTAAGGAATAACGTCAGTGGTACTACAGGCAGTGGCGGATGGTAAGAACTGGAGTGCAAGACAGGTATTAGACCATATCTAAAAATGATCGAGCACACGGTATGCGAGTGCTACACTAAGATGAAGAATTTGGTAAAGCAGAGAAAGAAGCGATGGGCAGCGTCTGACCAACCAGGAAAATGATGACCAAATTATTTCCTTACATTCATGTAAACTGTAGTAGTCAGCCAACCTGTTGCACCCATTTAAAAAAAATAAAAAATAAAAAAAAAATAAAAAAACCACACATTAACCAGGTTTCGTTTGTTCTAAGAGTATCTTCATCAGTATGCCGTTTAGTCTGATGCATCTTGCGCTATGTGTATGCCCGTTTTACCCGGCTACAGCTTTTAACTTGTGCCGCCACTTGAGATCATGGTTTTATCATTCTGTGATAACTGTCGGTCTTTATTATGATTTTTATTCTTGACTCATGGAACACAAATATGTCATTTGACGAAGACGTTCCTGATATTTTAAAGTTATTATCTATTTCATGTACCTTTCACCGTTCTGATGAAGATAGTCATAGAACTATCGAATCATGCTTAATGTATTTTTAAAAGAATTATGTGCAACCAGTTGGCTGACTATTACATTTTGTCTAATTGCATATACGGTTACTTAGCTCACAGCCACAAAATGTTTAAAATATTCATACATTTATTATTGTGTTTTTCAGACAATTCGGCAAACAAATACAAGGCTGGTGTAGTGAACAATCGATGCTTCTTTGTTTGCCCCGAAACAAACACAAATAACATATGGCGTCGAGAAAGACAGGATCAGATACATGTTCTTTCGAGTGCCAGTGGTTTCTTTCTTTCAAACTAACAGTCGGGGCAGAGACTGTGCTACGCCATCGTACGATAGTTTAAAATGTGGTGCTGTTTTTAGAAGTGATTATGTTAGGGAAATCATTAACAGGGAAGCTAGGCGTGTGTGAAGTTAACTAACCTAAATTTGAGATTTAACTGTTGCTCTGATGAGTGATTTCAAAAAGAAGTCACTGGGACGATGTGTATTTTTGATATAATTGTATTAATTTTAGGCTCATTTTTTATTGTTATTTATTACAAAAATTAGTTTTGGGCATTATGAGTTCACATAAGTATCGAGACGTGGAATATATCTAGAGAAATGCTGAAATTGCTTTCAAATACACTCTAAGAGAAGAAAATTACGTACCATGAACAAATTATCCGAATAAGACGAAAATCGGTACATGTGACGTACGTATACATACAAACATATTATTATAGTTTCAGAAACATTGGATTATTTATTGAAGGGAAGAGCTTCATGGATTCAGCAAGTCAACAACTTGTTGGTCCACTTGTGGCCACTATGCATGCAGTCATTCGGCATCGCATTGATTGATAGTGTTGTTAGATGTCCTCCTGAGGGATACCCTGCCAAATTCTCACCAGTTCGCGTGTTACATCGTCAACACCCCTAACTAGTTAGAGGACCATGCCCATATTGCTCCATAAGTTGTCAGTTGACGACAGATTAGGCTACCTTCCAGGCTAAGGTATGGCTTGGTAAGCACGAATATGAACAGTAGCTAGTCTAGTGTTAGGACTGGGTCTGCAGCTCGTGGTCGTGTGGTAGCGTTCTCGCTTCCCGCGCCCGGGTTCAGGGATTTTCTCTGCCTCGTGGTGACTGGGTGTTGTGTGATGTCCTTAGGTTAGTTAGGTTTAAGTAGTTTTAAGTTCGAGGGGACTGATGACCATAGATGTTAAGTCCCATAGTGCTCAGAGCCATTTGAACCATTTTTGTTAGGACGGGCATTTTCCTGATGAAATATAAGCCTGGGACTGCTTTCCGCGAAGGGCAACAAAACGGGGCGCAATACTGTATATGGTCCACGTACTGCTGTGCTGTGCGGGTGCAGCCTGTGACTAAAGGGATCGTAACATTTCACATGATCTTACGGAGACTGTTGTGTTAACTGCATAAGTTACGGGACTTTGATCTTGTAAGCATCTCATGAGTATGCTTTTCTGCACTACCACGTAGTAGTGCATCAGGGGATGCTCTCGAACAGCGTGCTTTTTCCCAACAACAACTACGTTGGAGAGTCTGCGTAGGACGAGTCACACATTCCGCTTCTTACGGCTGTAACATTTTGCTTCAGCACCCGTCTTCGAAGCAATAATCGAAGCGGAAAGTTTCCTGTTCCTCCACAAACAAGTTTCTGTATGTTTACCCATGTGATTGACGGTCCGTGGGACTTAGGCTGTTCACTCAATGTATTGAAATGAAACACATGCAGCTGTCCTTTAGATGTTGTTTTACTATATGGAAACTTGTTTCGGTGGCTCAATACGCCGCTTTCAGGCTGAGGAACTGAACCTCCTATCGTATACTCCATCCCATCTGTGGGCAGCATCTGTGAACTGGCTTCCGTAGAATACTGTAACAGCGACGTGGTGTCTGCAACCATTGACTACCAACTAATTTGGTAGGCAAACAGATCATTTATGAGGCTACTTTACGAGCTTATATATAGAAGCGAGCACTAATTTAAATTAATGTGTTTCCCTTTTCAGTTTAATATTTGATTTCTTTCGTATTCGAATATCTATGAAGCATACTCTCACGCCTTGTGATCTGTTGAAGTACTATTTCATACCGATGTATTTTCGCTGTAGTTTGTTGTGATTTGAACAGTCAGCGGCCGCTGTAGATGCCATACAGATGACAGACTCTTTACAAGCAGCATATCGATTGCCTGTTAATTTTATGAGCTTCTAAGTAGAAGACCCAGTTGAAGGGATAGCGTCTTTATTAATAAACCCAAGCTAGGTCCAGGGATCGACCATAGCACTGCTTAAATTTAAATAAAAATTATCAGCAACAGCGGCGAAAGATTTCCGGCGTCATAAATCACACTCGTCACCTTGTCAAACAGGGTGGAGTAACAAACAGAGGCCCACGACAACCTCTTGCCCTTGAGATGAGAAAGTGCCTCTAAAAGGCGCAAGAATCAGCAATGGAATATGGGATGAGGCAGCAGAAGGCAATGGAAACTAAAGCAATAAACGCAGAACACAGTTAAGGTGCACCCACAGGACAATGTCTGTTGTTGGTAAGGTATCATAGTGATCATCCTATTGGCAAAAGATTCAGAAGTAGTCTCCCGTTCGGATATCCGGGAGTGATCTGCCATTTTGGAGGGTGGGGCGGGGGGAAGGGGGAGGGTGACCATGACAGAAAGATGGAATAACCAACGACAGGTCCATGTTGTTCGAGTCAGAGAGGGGAATATAAAATTTTAACGTGACGGGGAAGCTAGAAAATGAGAAAAGGAAAACGTAAAGACTCAATGCAGATATACAGGAGTTATTGGAATATACTTGGAAAACGCATAAACGCACAGGAAGATTCTAAACAGACTACATCGTCGTCTGACAGTGATTTTGAAATCAGTTATTGGATAAAATATGAGGATTTATGTTCAGCAGAACACAAAATATTATCAACAGATGCGGAAAATGTGTGAATAGGATACGCTAGGTACCATTCAAATGGTGCCCAAGAAGGCCAAATAGCGGTATGTTTTATAGAAGTTTTTTTTACTTTTATACCTCTTAGAGAATTCACAATCCGAATTAGCAAAGTCTCATTACGTTTTCTGGCAGGAAATGGTTCAAAAATGGTAGAACTGCGCAAAAAAGGACTGATCTTCGCTTAAAATAGAAAAAGTTTTGAAAAATTTAATCTTCGGAAAACTGCATAAGCTGTTAATAGCTCCATTATTACAGGATAATTCACGACATGTTTCGAGATGATTCAGTCCCAGTCTCAGATGTATACTTCTACGTAAAATGTAATGAAAATTAGAAAGTGCATTAATAGTAAAGAAAAAAGACACTTAATGCAGATAGATAAAGGAACGTATGTTCACATACCTAATTTGACATTGTGACATTAAATATAAACAGCCTCCCAAAGTTTGGATGGCGTTCGAATTGTCAGAAAAATTTAAATCGGATGTTTACAAAACTAAACATCCAAATTTCCAGTAGGTAGTAAGCGCTGGCAGTGAGCATGGGCAGTGGGTGCCACGAGTATGGACCTAAAAAGGAGTTCAGGTGAGACCCCGAAAGAAAACTATACAGAAAGGTGATATAGTTGAAAGACTTCTAAGTGAGTGGCAAGTTTTCAGGGTCAATTGTAGCAAATATTCCGTCTAAGATGGAACGTCAGTGAATGGAACATGTCATGCTAACGTAAACAGATGTGTTGGTATGCATTTAGTTGTATAACGTGTTTTTTATGGCTCAAAAATCATCTGAGAGCGGTACGTACACGGACATGGCCATGTGCACAAATTGGTTTTTAATTGAAAATATCTTATTTGTGACAAAACTTTGTATAATTTGCTACATTTTATCCACTAACATTATAAATTGGGTTGAGTTTTCAACGCACTATGAGCACATTTTTGTAATCAAAATTTGGAAGGCCGAAGATGACAGCAAAATCTGTCGGGATCGGCTGTTGAAAATAAGGAGATATTTATGCGATACTGTCTTTTGAATGTTTTTAACTAAGTAAAACAGATCGCTCCATCTCATTTCTCAACATGAAAAAAATTCAGTCTTTATGAACCTGCGTTTGGACCGAAAAATATAAAGTCTCACCATTGATGAAAATTCAACAAACGACAGCAGAAGCCGCGTGGTGGAGACGTGACAATATATGAAATAGTAAGGACAAGGCACGGAGCAGCCCAGTTAACGTAGTTTAAATAGAACTTCCGGCGCGCAGAGTGCGCCAGATTAGCGCACAACCAGAAATAAGGTAGTATTCCGCTACAGTGTGCAAAAATGGAGACACGAGAAACATGATTACGCACCAACCGAAGACTGAGAACCACTGCAAAGTAAATTAAAGAAGAAAAGCACGTTGAGTAATACCACAAGTACGTTAGGGGAATTTACAAGAACTTGTCGTGAGAACATTAGTATTACAAAAAGAGTTACGCAGCCAGCTTCGCCGAAAATTGGGTCCATTCCAAGCTATGAGCGAATACCCATAAAAAGTCCCATTTTTTCTTGTTTATTTCCATGTTTATTCATATTGGGGCCAAGAGTTTGGTGGGACTTGCAGAATTCGGATTCAGTGCCCTATAAAACGTATATATACCTTCTCATAAAGTGTATTAATAGCAAAGAAAAATGGTTAAAGGAGAGAGATAAGGGAAAATATACGCACATACCTAATTCGACATTGGGACATTAAGTGTAAATGACCTCCCAACGTTCGGAGTACTTTCGAATAGTCAGAAAAGTTTAAATTGGATGGTCACAAAATGAAACATCCTGAGCACCGAATCCAAATTCTTTTAGTCCCACCAAAGTTTCGACCCGGAAATAAGTAAACAACAGGAAAAAAACACGAAAGAATGGGACTTTCTTTGGGTTTTTGCTCATAACTCGGAAAGGACGAAATTTTCGGTGTCGCTGGCTGCGTAATCCTTATTATATTAATAATTTTGACACTGCAAGTTCTTCTATGGTAAATTCCCCCAACATACTTGTGGTATTACTCAGTGTTTTTTTTTTTCTTCTTTTACTTCTTTCCACGAAGAATAGCCATTTGACTGGGCTACACGTTGAGAAGCTTGGGCTACTGTGAACAGTCCGGTGATTGAATTGCTCTCATCAGATTCAGCATCAAACCAATGGTGGCAACGATACTTCAGGTATACACACTAATGTCGCAAGCACAAGATGAAAAGGAAAAAGTGTATGGGGTTACTAAATGGGTAATTAACTATGTAAAGATAGCCAACACTAACAGTTGTGGAAATTATAAGGCAGCTCTAGGGAAGAACTAGAAGAATGGGTTAAGGAAGGATATGGACTTGGCACTGGGAACGCGAGTGAAGAAAGGTCAATACAGCTCTGCAAAAATCCAGCTGATAATAGCGAACACACTGTTCAAGAAACCTAAGACACGAAAATAAACTTTGAAAAGGGCAGAAAACACGGGAACATTCTAAATGGATCACATAATGGCGTGACAGAGATTTCGAAGTCCGATACTGAAATGTAAGGCGTACCCAGTTGCTGGCATATACTCACATAATAATTTAGTGATAATGGAATGTAGACTCAGGACTGAGCGAATCTTCTAGAAGGATCAGTGAGGAAGGAAGTGTGATTCTGAAACGCTGAGGAAAGATGAGACGTGTTTTAAGTTCACTAATGACGTGGATACTACGATAAGGAGTAACAGTTGCGGAGAAATGTGATACAGGGCCAGAGACAGGTGTTGCTTGGGAAGTGGAAGGATCGGGCAATGGGAAATTGACCATCGTTCGTAGCACTGACGCAGTGTATCAGATTTCTTAGTGCTGTGGTAAACTGACCAACAAGATAACAATGTTAACAAACCAGTAACAAAAAGAACAGCTGCTTCAACACGGCAGAATTACCTCATTCAACAGTAACACGTCGGGAGACAGTATTCAAACCCCGACGTCACCACTAGCCTGGATACCCTCCGTCACACCCTGGTCAGAACAAATATACAAACATATCACGAAACTCATAACAAATGTGAATACATGGACCAACTCACCCTGTTAACATGACAAACGATTTAGAAAGGTAAATGAGTCGCCGGCAGATCAAATGGTACCTCTTTTAAATGCCCAGTATTAACATGGCGACGAAGAACGAAACAGAAAACACCTACGTTGATAGAACCCTGTACAGCAGAATTAAAATGATTAGCGGGTACCAAATTTGCAATATAATTCGCCACCCCCCAGTTCAATGAATGGACAATATTGGTTCAGTAACGTTCGAGACGGTTCCAAATATACAGCAACTTCTTAATGCAGACACAATTTGCTAACCAACAATTTCATTCCTGTTCATAGAAAGTAGCCGAGTAACCACAATTTAAATCAGTTCAGAATCAAGCGCACACAGTACAGACTTTTGCCAGAAGTCTTATTGGGGCTAGCTGACTCAAATGTGTGTTGTGGCCATACTCCCAAGGCCGACAGTTCCCTCCATGACCTGCTCCCTATATCACTTTCTGGCTATGCTCGGCTGATTCGAAGCTGTTCACGTGATGTATTCTTAGTACCTGTGTAAACGGCTGTGCTCAAATACCAACTCAGGCTGCGTGTCGATTCCCCAGATGGGAAACCTCATTCCTCGGCTGCTAAAAGCGGCCTCGTACTGCTTCATTCTGTCAACTACAATCTGCCCTCTCATTCCACACTCGCAACGTGCTCACACAATATGGACAGTGAATCGAAGACTCTATCGGACAAAGAGATTTAGACGATGCAGACCGCCCTCTTCAAGAGAGCTTGTCCTACCACAGGATGATCCCTTCCTCATTCCCTCCCATGCTAGGAGACATCAGCGCGCGCCATGCTCACTCTCGGTTGTAGAATCTGTAGAACCCAGAGGCATGCTGCGTCTTATCGATCGGTATGACACAGCTCAGCATTCTCTCCTTAACTCAAACCCACAGGGTGAGTTTTAGAAGTTACTATATAGGCCACTTCTAATTAGGACCACCGCACTTAAATTGATTCAGATACAGTCTGTGAGATCAGGAAAGTAACTGGTGTCAGCACCTTGAGCACGTGACATGACTCTGTAATGCCCGGCTACAATATCCTAGACATCTCCATATCAGGCTGAAAATGAAAGCCTAAGTCCCTAATGAATACGACGTTCCCAACTTTAAAATTCCCATGCGCACTGGCCTCGTACCACGCTGCTTTTCCCCAGTGAGCACTCCTATGTTTAATTTGATCTTTCTCCATTATTTACCGACCACAGATTCGGCAGTTGTGATATTAATAAATAAGAAAACATTAAGGGCAGCTGGAGCTGTCTTATGAGCTTCGTGATTAGGAGTGTAGAATGCTACATTCAACCACAGCCAAGAGAGATCCCGTTTGGTCTGGGCATTGACATGGAAGATGACCAGATCTGGCTTTGAGTTGCAATTAACCCTGTCAGTAGAGGACGATTGAGTATAATACAGTCTGGAGCTTTTATGAGCTATGCTGTATCGGAAACATAGTTTGCTGAACTCCCTTAACATAAGAGCCAGATAATTATCAGTCACTACTACCTTGGCCGGACGGAGTGGCCGAACGGTTCTAGGCGCTACAGTCTGTAACCGCCGATCGCTACGGTCGCAGGTTCGAATCCTGCCTCGGGCATGGATGTGTGTGACGTCCTTAGGGTAGTTAGGTTTAAGTAGTTCTAAGTTCTAGGAGACTGATGACCTCAGAAGTTGAGTCCCATAGTGCTCACAGCCCTTTGAACCATTTTTGAACTACTACCTTGCGAACAGTAACTTTAGCAGTTATCTCGCCACTGGGCATTAATGAGATACAACGCGAAAAGGTTCCTTGAGTATGTGGCTCTGAGCACTATGGGACTCAACATCTTAGGTCATAACTCCCCTAGAACTTAGAACTACTTAAACCTAACTAACCTAAGGATATCACACACACCCATGCCCGAGGCAGGATTCGAACCTGCGACCGTAGCAGCCCCGCGGTTCCGGACTGCAGCGCCAGAACCGCACGGCCACCGCGGCCGGCTCCTTGAGTATGTCTTAGTGGTCCGACATAATCAATGAATAGGCACTCTATTAGATATTCAGCACAGGTGGACTTCAGAAGACTGCTAGGATTGCGTTTGACGGGATTAGCCGAGCTGTCTAAGGCGCTGCAGTCACGGACTGTGCGGCTGGTCCCGGCGGAGGATCGAGTCCTCCCCCGGGCATGGTTCAAATGGCTCTGAGCACTATGGAACTTCTGAGGTCACCAATCCCCTAGAGCTTAGAACTACTTAAACCTAACTTACCTAAGGACATCACACACATCCATGCCCGAGGCAGGATTCGAACCTCCGACCGTAGCGGTCGTGTGGTTCCAGACTGTAGCGACTAGAACCGCTCGGCCACCTCGGCCGGCCTCGGGCATGGGTGTGTGTGTTTGTCCTTAGGATAATTTAGGTTAAGTAGTGTGTAAGCTTAGGGACTGATAACGTTAGCAGTTAAGTCCCACAAGATTTCACACACATTTGAACATATTCTTTGTTTTTGTTTTCTTGACTGCGTTTGACGATATTGAAATCCTGACACTTGCCAACTAACCTCCAGACTTCCTTACATAAGCATGGGGACATAACAGCATCTTTAATCTTATGCACGGTTATATATGCCAGGTGTCCCCATACTACAAAATCATTGTAGTATTTGCGCATCGTCGGAACAAACTGTAAGGGAAGACAAATCTTTTACATTCCGCCCCACCATGTACGATAACAGAGCAGACCCTTCTGCACCTAGTAGCTTGGTATTCCCTACTCTGCTTACACCATCTGCATAATCGGACGCAAGTCAGTCTTGCTCCAGTCCTGCTTAAAAATCACTGGTTCTTCCCCTTCCTCATTTTCCTGATACCCAATGATCCCAGCAGAAAACCAGAACGCCGAGTTTCACACTTCCCAGTGGGCAATGTGGTTGGTCTTAAAAGGACGCACTAATACACAACTTACAGCCTTCGTGTCCTTTCTGAGTGTAAACTTCCGATGTTCAAAATAGATTCTAATTTTCTATCCCACACAAGCGTTTTACGTAATTCATCAAAGTTTCTTGGTCGATGTTATTGAAGATAAAACATCTTCTGTGTTGTTTGGGCGCATCTAATGTCCTCAAACAATCGACCGTAACTGGAGAACTTTCATAGACCAATGTCGCCTTCCATTACACTACTGGCCGTTAAAATTGCTGCACCAAGAAGAAATGCAGATGATAAACGGGTATTCGTTGGACAAATATATTATACTACAACTGACATGTGATTCCATTTTCACGTAATTCGGGTGCATAGATCCTGAAAAATCAGTACCCATAAAAACCGCCTCTGGCCGTAATAACGGTCTCGATACGCCTGGGCATTGAGTCAAACTGAGCTCGGATGGCGTGTACAGGAACAGCTGCCCATGCAGCTTCAACACGATGCCACAGTTCATCAAGAGTAGTGACGCGTGTTGTGACGAGCCAGTTGGTCGGCCACCATTGACCAGACGTTTTCAATTGGTGAGAGGGCTGGAGAATGTGCTGGCCAGGGCAGCAGTTGAACACTTTCCGTATCCAGAAAGACCCGTACAGGACCTGCAACATGCAGTCGTTCATTATCCAGTTGAAATGTAGGGTTTCGCAAGGACCGAATGAAGGGTAGACACAGAGGTCGTAACAAAACTGAAATGTAACGTCCACTGTGAAAACTGCCGACAGTGCGAACAAGAGGTGACCGAGACGTGTAACCAATGGCACCCCATACCATCACGCCGGGTGATACGCCAGTATGGCGTTGACGAATACACGCTTCCAATGTGCGCTCACCGCGATGTCGCCAAACACGGATGCGACCATCATGATGCTGTAAACACAACCTGGATTCATCCGAAAAAAATTACGTTTTGCCATTCATGCACCCAGGTTCGTCGTTGAGTACACCATCGCAGGAGCTCCTGTCTGTGATGCAGCGTCAAGGGTAACCGCAGCCATGGTCCCCGAGCTGATAGTCCATGCTCCTGCAAACGTCGTCGAACTGTTGGTGCAGATGGTTGTTGTCTTGCAAACGTCCCATCTGTTGACTCAGGGATCTAGACGTGGCTCCACGAACCGTTACAGCTATGCGGATAAGATGCCTGTCATCTCGACTGCTAGTGATACGAGGCCTTTGGGATCCGGCACGGCGTTCCGTATTACCCTCCTGAACCCATCGATTCCATATTCTGCTAACGGTGATTGGATCTCGACCAACGAGAGCAGCATTGTAGCGATACGGTAAACCGCAAACGCGATAGGCTACAATCCGACCTTTCTCAAAGTCGGAAACGTGATGGTACGCATTTCTCCTCCCATCACGAGGCATCACAACAACGTTTCACCAAGCTTCGGCGGTCAACTGCTGTTTGTGTATGAGAAATCGGTTAGAAACTTTCCTCATGTCAGCACGTTATAGGCGTCGCCACTGGCGCCAACCTTGTGTGAATGCTCTGAAAAGCTGATCATTTGCATACCACAGCATCTTCTTCCTGTCGGTTAAATTTCGCGTCTGTAGCACGTCATCTCGTTGTGTAGCAATTTTAATGACCAGTAGTGTATAAAAGGGATTTACCACGATTATGCTGGAGAAGTGTGTTTATCGGTAAAAATCTTTGACTACCATTGGGTGGTCATCGTCATGAAATAGTAAGAGGTTTTCGCGTGCTAATACCGATGATGAGGAGTTAATGTCCTATTCCGAAGGAGGGGGCATTATTGGCTACAACTGTAGCTACCACTGATCGGCAAACGACATTGGGTCGAGAGTGATTTGTTCCCGCTCTTATGCTGGAGAGTAATTATTGGTTAAAATATCCTCCTGCTAACACTGGTTTGTCCACATCATTGATTCGAAGCGAAACCGGCAGAACGTAAGAGGGAGGATGTTTTCTTCAAAATAGTCCGCAGAGGTGACTCTAGGAAGTGAATACGTGGCCGCAATACAAACCACGCCGTGGAAGCCACCTCTCCGACAGTATTACATACTTTGGATAAACATCCCTCCTCTTATGTTCTGCCCGTTCCGCTTCCAGCCGGAGATTTTTAAGGTATAACTCCTCTCCAGTATAAGTGCGTGAAAAACCCCTCCCCAATGACGTTTGGCCACAAAGATAGTTACAGGAGCTTTAGCCGCTACCCCCAATTCTTCAGCATTATCACGGGTAAACCTCTTACTATCCAATGACGAAGACATACCAGTGGTAGCACAATATTTTTGCCTAACGATCATATTTCTCGAGCAGAAGTGTGGAAGAACTCCTCTTTACAACAGAAGGCGGCGTTGGTCCCTGACAGTGCTCAATCGTCAGTGGAAACAAGAAAATCCTGAACAAGGTTCCAGCAGAGGAGTCGGAACGTCTATTGAATGAGGAAATATGACGCTGCCTAACAAACCAGAAAATTTTAACTTCAAAATCTAAATACATAGAGCACAAAATGCACACCGAGAGCCTTCGACTCCTACATCGAGCATGTAACTTCTGTTAGGGACAGAGACCCCAGTGAGTAGGCTCCTACAGCAACTTGGTTGCTACACCGTAAATCGAAGTGTCATTTTGAACAATTGCCCTCTCAAACTCATGAACCGCCAAGACTCGCTACTTAATGGTGACTTCAGAGTGTCAAAAGCACCTCTTTGGTCAATATAGATTGCTTGGCCTTCTTGCGCAACTGGATTAAGAGAGCAAAAAGGTCCACAAACATGACGATGAACTTCCTGAAGAAATTAGTCTTACCAAAAAAGAGAGCTATGCCCTTTTCGGTGTTGGGTGGCTCGGGTGACCAATCTTAATACCAACAGCAGAGATTAGGTGACAGGAGAAATAATTTTACACGTGAGCCAAATTGGCTTTGAGACCTTGATCTTGAGTCAGATCTCATGTAACGTGTTAGGGATTGCATAATGTGTCCAAGCGCCCTATTATAGATCACTGCATCCTCAAAATAGTTACAAACCAACTTAAACCCGACATTACCCAAAAAGAAACAACGAACCTGGACAAGTCAGTGGCTTTATTTGATAACCCAAATGCCTCTCTATTAACTTGGAACAAATTCCAGTCAGTAGAAAAAATCCGTCACTGTCATTGAGCCTTCCGCAAGCAGGATCTGGTAAAATACGTGACTCAAATGAGGTATAACGCCGTGCCTCCCTGAACAAGGTAGAACGTCGATTTAAATGAGGCAGGGAGGTTGAATTCAGAATGATTTTCAGTTTAAAGCACGGTATCAGGAGTAAGCTACAGGGAAAGATTGATTATATTCAACCTATACAAAAACACAGAATAAACAATAAAACTGGAAGACCAAAACCGAAGAGCTCAGATTAAAAAGGATGTAAGGCAGAGATCTAGCCTTTCGTCCCTGATTTTCAGTCTATAAATCGAAGAAGCCATGACAGAAATAAAAGGACGGTTCAAGAGTGGGATTATATTCAAGGTGAAAGGATGTCAGTGATTAGGATCACTGATGACATTGCTATATTGCTATCCTCAGTGTAAGTGAAGGAAAATTACAGGAGCTGTTGAATGGAATGGTCTAATGCTTATAGGATTTGGATTGAAAATAAACCGGAAAAGACAAAAGTAATGAGAAGTAGCAGAAATGATTATACCGCGAAAGTGGATGAAGTTAACGAATTATGATTTCTAGGTAGCAGAATTACCTATGATGGTTTGAACAAGGACATGAAAAGCAGTCTAGCAATGGCAAACAAGGGCGTTCTAGACCAAGCGAAGTCTGCTAGTATTGAATATAGGCCTGAATTTGAGGAATAACTTTCTGAAGATGTTGTTTTTGGAGCACAGAATTCTATGATAGTGAACATGTACCGTGGGAAAACTGGAACAGGAGTTAATCGAAGCATTTGAGATGCGGTGCTACAAAAGAATGTCAAAAATTAGGTGGACTGATAAGATAAGGAATGACTGGGCTCTTTTGCAGAATCGACGTGGAAAGGAATGTATGGGAAACACTGAAAAAAGAAAGGACAGGATGATAGGACATGTACGAAGACATCAGTGAACAACGTCAGTAGTATTAGAGGGAGCAGTAGAGAGTAAAAAATGTGGAGGAAGACAGAGATTGAATTACATCCAGAAAATAATTGAGGCTGTAGGTTACAGATGCTGCTCTGAGCTGAAAAGAATAGCAAAATATACGTATTAGCGGGAGGCCGCATCAAACATCTGACTGATATGAAAACAATAAAAAAAAGGCCGTTCCTTCGCAGCCTGTAGCCTGACCTTTCATATTAGCCACTAAGATGATCGGAATGTTGTGTGGTGAAGTGGATGGCTTCATCACTCCATTGCGCGTCATAATCTCTACACGCTGATGTAGGATATTCATTTTGGGGGGAGATAATCCGTAACGTGACTGCCGAAGGAGGATCTGTTCGGAAAGACGAATGTAGTACTCACTCCTGAAAAATACGAAACAAACGTTGAACCTTGCGGGACGATAAATGGGTGTCATGGAGACTCACTAGCCACGCTACAGGCTACTGATAAATTACTTTGCCTGCACAAGTTAAATTCTTTCAGCAGACGTATCTTAAAACGGAATTGCTAACCGGAGTAATCTAAGACTAAGCCTTTACTGTGAACAAAACCACAGCAGATTACTGGTCAAACATTTGGCTACAGTGAGATTCCGGGACCAAGAGAAATCACAGTTCTGCTATAGAAGCTAATAAACCACCTAAGCGTAACGGCCCACCACCACCAGCTGTCCTGCAAGCCTTAGTAACGGAACGCTAGACGGTGCCTTAAGTACCAGTCATAGTATAATAAAGACATACAGTACACTGAATCTAGGAAAGCAGAGACTAGTTCGTTGTTAAAGGAAACGTGCACAAATTGGAGAGGTTATTTACTACCGCCCTCACCCTATTATAGGTTCTGGGCAAGAATAGAGAACAGTGCATGCAACCCTCTCATGGCGTCAGCTACTTACCGGTTTTAACACTGAGCACAGTGTCGACGAGCAGTGACGTCAGTCACCTTCCCAACTAGGGCCGTGGTAACCTGGAATTAACGTACTATCTCCTGGCGCAGTTGCGCACACGGACTATCATCGTTCCCCTCTTCTCACTGGTCACGTGCAGGATGAAAATTATTGAACTACGTGAAAAGAAGCGTAAATTACTTACAAAGAACGGCTAGCAGACACTTTATTCAACATGTAGACATCACTGCATATATTCTGATTTAGGCACTCTGCAAGGCATTTTATTGTGAATAGCAGAGTAATCACGTAGATGTAGATGTAGGTTATGACATGTGCGATATGCCTGCCATCATTGGCGATAATGTAGCGCAGACAATAGCGAAATTCTACATGACTCGCTAAAGTGTCAACATACCTGTGCTGTCGATGACCTCCTGAATGGCTGTCTTCAGCTCAGCAGTGGTTTTGGGCTTATTGCTGTACACCTAGTCTGTAATGTAGCCCCACAAAAAGTAGTCGCACGTGTTGAGATCCGGAGAATATGGCGGCGAATCGAGGCCCACGCCAGTGGCCTCTGGGTAACCCAAAGTTTGAATGTGGTCTACAATGTGCTCCCCCAGGACATTACACACACTCCTGCTTCGATCTGGTCGAGTTCCTTCTTACATGAACCACATCTTGTATAACGGGCATTAAATCATCTTTCAGGGTTATCTTGCATACCGTGCATGAAATCATGTTCCAAAAATGTCAAGTATCGTTCGGTGGTCACCGTGCCATCAAGAAATATCGCACCGACTACATCGTGACTGGACATTTCACACCACACAGTCAACCGTTGAGGGTGAAGACATTTCTCGATCGCGAAATGCGGATTCTCCGTCCCCCAAAACGCGCCGATTTCGCTTATCGACGAATCCATCCAAATAAAGTGGGCTTCGTCGCTAAACCAAAGCATCCTGCGCATACTAATTCTCATCATGCCCTACGGCCAACCACGCAGTTTCAATGTCCTGACGCCAACCGTTCAGAAGTTATGCCGATTTTATTTCATGTAGTTCAATAATTGTCATCCTGTACTAACAAGGCAGTGATTTCAATTGCTTTCTGCATCAACACGCCTTTGATCGATGTTCCAACCCAGGGACAAGAGAGTATTCAGAAAATGTTAATACTATAATACTGTAAGTCTTCTGCCACCTACATTATGATTTCCGTATTTACGTAAGTAGCGGTACTGGGTTAGTAACCAAAGTCACTATCCTATATTTTTAAGAAATGTATTTGAATTGTTGCCCAAATAAATCGTGAAAAAGGAGATGTCCGCTGTATGCTGAGTAACACTGACATAAGAAAATCACAACACCAATGAGTTGTGCGACATAAACGAAAGTACGGAGGCGTGTTTATACATCTGGAAGACGATGTCTATTCGTATTTCGCGCCAGTCGCATAAGAGTGGCGCTAGTTGCGCCACTATGAACATGCAAATCAGGTTCGATTTAAATACACTCTATCATTGCCATGAGCGACAGCTTCCTTAGAGACTGGACGTGGTGAGCTGATGTTAGTGAAGAATGTCTGTAAAACAACAAAGACGCTATGAGTTTGAACGAGGTCGAGTTAGAGAACTACGAGTGGCTGTATGTTCCTTTTGCGATACTGCAAAAGACCTGGCACGAACATAGACACCGTACATGATCGCTGACAGCGGTAGTCAAGAGAATGTGCGGGCAAAGCAGAATCGGGCCCCGGACGAACAAGTGGCAGCACGGAGAGGGGAGATTTGGTTGGGTTGATTTGGGGGGGAAGAGACCAAAAAGCGAGGTCATCGGTCTTATTGGGTTAGGGAAAAGATGGAGAAGGGAGTCGGCCGTGCCCTTTCAAAGGAACCATCCCGGCATTTGCCTGAAGCGATTTATGCAAACCACGGAAAAGCTAAATCAGGATGGTCGGACGCGAGATTGAACCGTCGTCCTCCCGAATCCGAGTCCAGCGTGCTAACCACTGCGCGACCTCGCTCAGGACAGAGGAGACCATCGTGTTCGGCGAATGGCTCCTTCATATGGTACTACCCCTGCAGCATCATTTTTAGCAGCAGTTGGCACCTCCGGGGCACAACGATTATTTCAAGGAGAACTCCTAGCTGGACGCCCTGCAGAGTCCGTTTCGCTGACCGCAAACCACCATCATTTGTGACTTGAGTGGTGCCAGGAAAGAAAGAGCTCACTATAGGACGGAGAGATCCATAGTGTTTTCTGATGAAATCTGGTTCTGCCTCGATGTCAATGATGGCCGTGTGTTGTTTAGAAGGAGGTCAGTTGAGGACCTGCAGACAATCTGTCTGTGTGCTAGAGCCATTGGACATTCACATTTATGATCCCGGATGCAATTTCGTACTACAGCAGGAGCACTCCTGCGGTTATCCCAAGCACCCAGATTGCCAAACTGTACGTCATCCTGAAGATTCGATCCGTTCTACTGAAATTCCCGCATTCCAAGGGGTGTTTTACAACAAGAAAGTACTCACACACATACCACTGTTGGAACCCAACATGCTCTACAGCGTGTCTTCATGTTGCCTTGGCCTCCTAGATCACCACATTTGTCTGCAACTGAGTATATAAGGGACATTATCGGATGACAACTCCACCGTTGTCTACAGCTTTAACGGTCCCTACATTGACCAAACAGCTGCACTAGAACTCCATTCCAGAAACTGACATCCGGCACTTGTACAATACAATGGATGCATGCTTACATCCTTCCATTCAACATTATGGCGTTTAAACAGCTTATTAATGTACCAGCATTTCACATTGACAATAGCTTTCGTCCCGGTTGCAATAACCTGTTAACTTGCAATGTTATTCACTCAGTATTTTACCTAGACAAATGTTTTACCGAAATTTCATTACCCTACATGAATTACTTATTAGTGTTGCGACTTTTCTTCCTTCACTGTATTTGTGCAAAAAATAAACTTATCCGCACTTGAGGTACTAGTAAAATGACTTTAGACAGTGTTATCACGATTATCCGTGCGGTTCTGGGCGCTACAGTCTGGAACCGAGCGACCGCTACGGCCGCAGGTTCGAATCCTGCCTCGGGCATGGATGTGTGCGATGTCCTTAGGTTAGTTCGGTTTAATTAGTTCTAAGTTCTAGGCTACTGATGACCTCAGAAGTTAAGTCGCATAGTGCTCAGAGCCATTTGGACCAGAGCCAACACGATTATTTTTCACTGGATGTCTTGCGACCTATATCACTCAGATTTAATATCCATTTATCTAAATTTGACCTCGCTTTTATACAAAAGAAAAACAACTTGACTATGAGTTTCACTGGGGTTGTACGAGAATATGACGTTAAACGAATCGTACAACAGCGACTGAACTGAAATGGGGTTCTCAGACGTAGAAATACGCCCTCAAATAAAGGCAATACAGTGCAATAACTGACGAAATTTGTTGTATAATAATTTACGAGATTTTAGGATGATTTAATACATTCTGAAAGAAGAAATTACTTACAAAATGTTTCTGAATTCAGGTCAACGCGTGTAACACTTTTCATTCTGTACCAGTGCGAAATGTTGTAGAGATGGTGTTTGATCCTAAAATAATATTCACGTTTGAACTAAATATATTTTGAGAGAAAATGTTTGATAATATGTCGAGAATACGTGTTGTGAAACAGCAACAAAAGACGACGCTTTTGTAAGATATGAGTAAGATTTTCTGGAAATAGTTTGTTTCATGAACATATTGTCTAAAAAATGTTATCTTAGTACAGGTTTCACAGGCCATTGGTGTATGGAAATATGCAAATTAATTAATTTCTTTGGTCTATAAGTCCCTTACAGATGTACGCACGTATACAAAAACTTAGCTAGGTCAAGTCTATCAATATTCGATGGTAAGTTTTCCAGTTATATCTGTGATCTGTCACTAGTCCTAAATTCTGGTTGTTGTCTACTTCTTTTACGTCATTGGTCATAGTTTACCTACGTAACTTGTGATGTCGTATACGACGTCCTGAAGTTTACACAATCGTACTCGTCAAACTTCAAAAATATTCCCTCTGCCCTTAATCAAACGCCGATGTTTCCAAATATTTTCTCAGGTGCTTGCTCAGTACCTCGGTGCGACGCTGTGAGCGCCATATATTCTCAGACTCTAAATTATATGCTATTCTCGGGCATTATTAAGCTTATTTCTTTTAGCTGGATATTAAGTATTCACAACACTGCGTACAGAACTACTTTAACTGTATGCATTAGTAAAAATAATCTTTGTCTGCTGACAGTTTTATGGTTTATTGTTGCTGATAATGTGCGTGTTGTGGGTGTAATGTTTGAATAAGAACAAATTGTCAACAGAACTTATGAGTTGCAGACCCGCTGAGGTGAATGTTTCGGTGTATCAGGAATTAATTGCATCCATCTCGTCTTTATGTTCAGTTTGACAACTGAATTAACGTTTACAATAAATCGGATGTTCAGTTTGAAAAAAAAATTCATTATGCATTGTTGCATACGGAATTTTCTTACAGAAAAGCTTGCTCTTTGGGAGAAAGAACAAATGCAAAATGACCAAAACGTTTTGTGATTCGTAATTAATTTTCGAGAATCGTTCCGTAATTCTCTACTTAAAGAAGACGTAAGTCATTATGCTATTAAATCGATAAATCGGACGAATATTTAAGTTACAAACTGGTGTTTCAGGACAGATGTTAGAGAAACTACTGTTTCAGTGAGCTTTTATTTAAATTTGTTTCAGAGCTTGGAAGGATTATTAATCAATGAACAACTCAGTTTTTGTACATAGTATTGTACTCT
Source organism: Schistocerca piceifrons (assembly GCF_021461385.2). Lineage (NCBI taxonomy): Eukaryota > Metazoa > Arthropoda > Insecta > Orthoptera > Acrididae > Schistocerca > Schistocerca piceifrons. The sequence continues at coordinate 239,934,509 of NC_060144.1, read as the reverse complement.
ACTTTTACGACACGTAATTCATAATACATCTTTTTTCCTCTGTTTTCGTAAATACAAGGCTAGTGCAAGAATGAAATTTGTACAGTCGATGGTATATCGTCTCATACATTTTATCAATACTGTGTACTTCCCTAATGACAGTAAGAAGAGAAGTGCACTAATGTGGTTGAGTGGTGAGGTAAATAATAAGTACATATTCGATAAATGTGTATAGTACTATTAACTAGGACAATATTCTGACTAGTTGCCAAGTAGCAACAGGCATAACACCATGACCACCAAAGAATGAGTGCTTTGAATATTTTAGATGAAGTACAAAATTCTGAAAGTAATACATTAAATGACATTATAATTTTTTTCGGATTACGAGTGTATTTTAATTTATATACAGCCGGCGTAGTTGTGCTAACGGGCATTGGTCACATTGTAAAATACCACGCGTCGTGAGTTTATATTAATTTGTACATTGCCAACAATATTTGTTTTCAGGGCTCGTGGTCATTATAAATATTTACGCGTTGTGAGTTTCACGACCACACCAAGCACGTAATTTCTGTTGATTCTAATAGATTGTAGCAATTTAGTACTTCCGCTGTAGTAGTCGGAGCACTTTATGATTTAATAAATACATGCCACTATCTGAAGATCAATCTGATGTCCCGGGTTTCGTCGACATAGCGAATTAACATAGCAGTTAAAACACTAGATTCGTATTCCGGGAAAGAGGGTTTCTGATGTGGGTTCCCTCATCTTTTTTAGTTTCCCCGTAGTTTCATGTACTACTAGAGGCATTTACCTACCTGAGTTTTACAAAAAACTGCAGTGCCCGTTCTCATTCCCACCACTGACGAACTATATTTGCGACAAGTATTTAAAGGTAAAAAATTCGAGGAAATACTAAACGTTGAAATTACTTCCTGCTTATTTCATGGACGTCACGTTTCAAAATGTTGCAGTTCTAATACCTACAGGTGATACACATGTACATTTGTTTCAGAAATTTTACAAAAATATACCAACATGTCTTTCACTTAATGAGAGGTTTGTAGGCCAAAGTAATTTTGTATGTTTCTTCTGTATACTTTCTCGTGTTCCCAGACAAAGAAACTATATAAAAGCTAATTTGGTTGCTTTCTGCACAAAATTTCTAAAACTCCGCAAAGTGACATGAGAGTTGCAGGAAAGCAATAAGGCTGATCCAGGCAGAATTAGCCTTGCTTCCAGTTCAGAACACTGTTTGTGCAGAAATGGCGTACAGAAACGCTCACGTGGCGCTTAGATTATCGTTCAAGGCAGTCTCCAAACAATACTGCTAGGAAAGAAGATTAAGAGCATGAGCTCACTTGGATCACCAAACATATGGCATATTGGTCCCACTTCAAACAGCTGAGACACTACTTCTCCGCTGAGATATGCCCGGAAATTTCCATTACAAGCCATTGGCTCAAAAGTCTGCATTTTCACGATCGCATGAACCATTGCATACCGGATATAAAAATATGTTGATAGTTCTGAATATACACTGTCTAGACATATTATTGTGAGCATTTGTCAAAAATCTGAATATAGTCACTAAGAATGGAGGCATACTTATGTTGATCCATTGTGCCTTCCGAAATGACGAGATCATCCTGTGTGCAGAGGAACAGTAGCGCAACCATAGAAAATATTTTTATTCATTCTTCAATACTAGAAAGGCATTGTGTTAGTAAAACGGTGAATGGCCTCTCAGACTATGGTTCTAATGGCTCTGAGCACTATGGGACATAGCGTCGGAGGTCATCAGTCCCCTAGAACTTAGAACTACTTAAACCTAACTAACCTAAGGACATCACACACATCCATGCCCGAGGCAGGATTGGAACCTGCGACAGTAGCAGTCACGCGGTTCCGGATTGAAGCGCCTAGATGCGCTCGGGCATCGCGGATGGCTCTCAGACTATGATCCACAAATTTTAACACTAAAAGGTTTTTGTATTCAAACAAGTGTTATGTATAATTAAAAATATATGTAGAAAAGCTGATCCAACGATGACAGTCTTCTAAACCTGGCTGAGGAACAGGAGTGGGAAGATGTTTACAGCGCCGGTAACGTAGATGACACATATAGCGCTTCCCTTAACACATTTCTCATACTCTTTGAAAATTCCTTTCTATTAGAACGTTCTAGACATGTGTAACACCTCCGATTTATGTATCCCGCTCGATCGGGATCTGAATAGCAGCCCAAATGAATATTAATTAATGTGACCGTGTACCTAATGGGGCTGGCAATCGGATTTGACTGCTACGGAGTTGTTACATTCCATTTTGTCCTTCTCAATGCTGTAATAATGAAATGTCTGGTAACAAGAAGAACAACAACACAGCTTCACTAGTCAAGAACCTATATTCATCTCAAAAAACACCAAAAAGAAGGAGACAGCCACTGCCTTCGTCATACATAGTTAATAACGGCTAATCTCAGCACAGGCTTCTTCGTTATTCATAATCGTCACACGCGAAACACAATCACTGCAATCCAACACTGCAATCCAACACTGCAATCCAAATGATGACGGCGCGGTAGACGCGAAACCACAAATATCGGCACAGAAATATCACTGATCACTCTCGTAATTATACTTATTCACTTTCCCGGATTATTCTAACACAAAGGGGTTAAACCGCGGCGATGGCCACTCCCTTTGCCGGTACAGCCTTGGAATATAGCAACAAGCCTCCACACGGCTCGGTCCGCAACCTAGGAACTGGACTCAACTCACACTCGCTCTCACAACCCGACACTGTCGATTGTTTGCCCCCTCGACCTGTGCCGAGTGCAAACTTATAGTAAGGGCCTACGGACCCCTTACATCCCCGCCCTCGAAAACTTCTTTGAAGCCACTGGCGTAAAAGAATTGGCAAGGGAATTAGACATTGCTACATTTGAACAAAACACATAGTGTAAATAATTAATGAAATTGCAATTCACCAAATAATCCCTCGACTCCGGTAGTGGGCTGCCTCCTTTAACAAGTCTGCCAACATCGACCGTATATCTGCATCCTCTGAAACTGACTTATTTCTCGTCGTTTGTCCCGGGGTCTTGGGATAACTAGTTGAATGTGCTGATGGGCTATCTAATGACAATCCATAATCACTGATTCCCGAATCATCTCTGTCTTCCTGTCCTATCCCTTTCCTTTCAACTACTGCCTCACAAACCTGCTTATCTTCAGTAGACATGTTTGGTTTACTTTTAATGCACAGGCAAGTAATACAAGATAACCTCTAGTAACCCAAAACACTCCTAATTACCATGAAACTAATCAAACAGTACCTGCAGTATCTTCAGTTAATCCCAAATTGATAGAATATGCATGAATACCGAACATAACAACCCTCAAAACCTAATAATTTCAGATAACAATTTTCACATACACAGTTTATGTAAAATGTTTTAAATAAGATAAATCACACCACTCATAAAATCAATAAATGTAAAATCCCCAAAAACAATAAGCATATTTGTATAATCACCATTTAGACTGCACAGTATGCATAAATAAGTATGCTATATTTCAGAGTATGTTTCGCAAACTTTTCGGAAATTACTGTAATTGGGCACTTTTCCTAACACGAACTCAGTTTACAAATGTTTATTTATCGTGAAGACTGCACACTACAATTTAATGTTATGTCAACCAGTCGTCTTCACTCACCAACTGACGTTACCACGAGTCGCGATGTTTTGACGTTTGAAGTGGGCGTGGCGCTGTACTGCTGCCGGAGCCGCGTGAAGTCGCACTGACGATCTGTGGCGAGTCGTCGTAGTTCTCCGTCGGCCGCTCCGTTGCGCTGCAAGCGGGCGTAGTTTGTAGTTCGGGTGCTAGATGCCGGGTCGGCGCTCGGTGTCTCGAAGTCGCGCTGAAAACCGTCGGTGTAGTGCGTCTGTGCTTGAACTACTACTTGCACAGGTAGTTGGGATGACGTGTGAAATCACCTCGCAGATCGAAGCTCTTTGGCGCAGCTACTACACAGGTCTGCGTGACGTCACTCAATAATTGCGTCGCCACAGTAAATTGTCTTCCGTATAACAGTTTATGGGTCCACATAAAGCTGTCCGATTTTCACTATTCAAAAAGCATTTTCAGTCAAAATATTACCACTAAACACTCCTTTAAAGCTTTCGTGACGAATTTTTAGTTCGTTTTTCTGTTGTAATGTTACCACGTGTCTTTCTTTAGTGTTCACATTTCACAGTTTTTCGCGCGGATTTACGCATTTGCACATTATACCACAGTTTATCGACACTATAATTCTTATCTAATATGGCAAGAAAAGAAAGTTTAGTCACAATTGTAAGATGTTATTACTTCGTATTGTTCAAAAATGCACTGAATCTTGTCGCGATTTGAAAGTTTATGCTCTGTCTCGATCCGACATTGAAAAATATTTTCTTGCGTTAAGCAAGGTAAAATTACCTATTGTTCTTTACGATTCGTCCGAAAATTGCACACGTCCTTTCACGGTAAGCCAAGGGTGTAACACCTCCGATTTATGTATCCGGCTCGATCGGGATCTGAATAGCAGCCCAAATGAATATTAATTAATGTGACCGTGTACCTAATGGGGCTGGCAATCGGATTTGACTGCTACGGAGTTGTTACATTCCATTTTGTCCTTCTTAATGCTGTAATAATGAAATGTCTGGTAACAAGAAGAACAACAACACAGCTTCACTAGTCAAGAACCTATATTCATCTCAAAAAACACCAAAAAGAAGAAGACATCCACTGCCTTCGTCATACATAGTTAATAACGGCTAATCTCAGCAAAGGCTCTTCGTTATTCATAATCGTCACACGCTAAATACAATCACTGCAATCCAACACTGCAATCCAACACTGCAATCCAAATGATGCCAGCACGGTAGACGCGAAACCACAAATATCGGCACAGAAATATCACTGATCACTCTCGTAATTATACTTTTTCACTTTCCCGGATTATTCTAACAGAAAGGGGTTACCTTTGCCGGTACAGCCTTGGAATATAGCAACAAGCCTCCACACGGTTCGGCCCGCAACCTGGGAACTGGACTCAACTCACACTCGCTCTCGCAACCCGACACTATCGATTGTTTGCCCCCTCGACCTGTGCCGAGTGCAAACTTATAGTAAGGGCCTACGGACCCCTTACACATGGTACTAGCAGTAAAGGACAGTCTGCGATTCAAACTAGTGGGATAATGAGATCATGTATAACAAAGTGTGGTTTATATCAAAATGTTAGAAGTAGTCACAATCACAATCGAACTACAGTATCCCATAGCAAATAGTATTGTAAGGCGCTTAAAAATGTTAGAAAAGCAAAGAGTATGTGGTGTGCAAGTAGGATAGCTAATTCAAAGGATAAAATTAAAACCATATGGTGAGTTGTGAAGGAAGTCTCTGGACAGCATTTCAAGGTCGACGGTATAAAGTGAGTTCATAGTAAAAATTTATCTGTTACTGATAAGTCTTATACGTGTAAAGTATCTAATAGTCACTTTCTGAGCAATGCTGGTGAATTACATAAAAACTAGTTTCTACAGGGAATCATATAACTTTCTTGGACAATTCCTTTCCGAGACTAACGCCTGAAACCCTCCTATGTGATACTGACAATGATCAGATTGAGTCAATAGTGAAATCAATGAAGACTAAAAACTCTCATCTATATGATTGAGTACCTATCACAAAATTGAAGTACTGTGCTGCACGCGTTAGCCCTGTAATTAGCCACATTTGTAATTTTTCCCTAGTAAAGCTACATTATTAGATTTCATGCAACTACACAGACACACTCTCTCAACATGTAGCAAAGTAGAAATGTATTGCACAGTGGTGGCTGACAAACAGCTGGTAGGCATTGCAGTGTACACTATACAGGGTGTTACAAAAAGGTACGGCCATACTTTCAGGAAACATTCCTCACACACAAAGAAAGAAAATATGTTATGTGGACATATGTCCGGAAACGCTTACTTTAGACTTTAGAGCTCATTTTATTACTTCTCTTCAAATCACATTAATAATGGAATGGAAACACACAGAAACAGAACCTACCAGCGTGACTTCAAAGACTTTGTTACAGGAAATGTTCAAAATGTCCTCCGTTAGCGAGGATACATGCATCCACCCTCCGTCGCTTGGAATCCCTGATGCGCTGACTCAGCCCTGGAGAATTGCGTATTGTATCACAGCCGTCCACAATACGAGCACGAAGAGTTTCTACATTTGCTACCGGGACTGCGTAGACAAGAGCTTTCAAATACCCCCATAAATGAAAGTCAAGAGGGTTGAGGTCAGGAGAGCATGGAGGCCATGTAATTGGTAGGCCTCTACTAATCCATCGGTCACCGAATATGTTGTTGAGAAGCGTACGAACACTTCGACTGAAATGTGCAGGTGTTCCATCGTGCATGAACCACATGTTGTGTCGTACATGTAAAGGCACATGTTCTAGCAGCACAGGTAGAGTATCCCGTATGAAATCATGATTAGGTGCTCCATTGAGCGTAGGTGGAAGAACGAAACTAAAATAAGCTATAGCATGGAAACTAAGCGTTTTCGGACGCATGTCCTCATTACATCTATTCTTTGTTTGCGTGTGAGGAATGTTTCCTGAAAGTTCGGCCGTACCTTTTTGTAACACCCTGTAGAATGCTTACATGTGCTGGACAATTAACACTAAGCGATACATTCAGGTTTGCCTTGGCTGCTAGGGGTGGCAATAGTGGTGTAGAAGTCAACTGGAGCACTTGCAGAGGCGTCTCCCTGTGGGATATCAAGTTGTGAGGGTGGCCATATGAGCTGGCAGGGCGTACGCACCACCATAGAAGGGAGAGAAGCTGTAGCACCCCATTCACAACTGGCTGACCCTTGGGCACGAGTCAAGCTTTTCCTAGGCTAAGCCATATAGTGATCCACCTGCGGATAGGCACAAAGTCCTGGAAGGTGGAGTAGACTGGACGATCGTGGCAGTTGACCAGGATGATTGTGGCTCCTTGTTGACACATTGTGCGGTGGCGCCTGAAGCAACTCCCTTGTCCTACGAGTTTTGTATGTCTGTGAATATTTCCGCCTAGAGTGTTGACTTTTTAAGGGAGGATAGGCTCTCCTGCAGTGCTCTTTATGATTTTCTTCCTGTCATGCACGCGAAAGCGATAGTATAATTTTTCACGCTGTCAAAGACGTAATATGAAGCGCAATAACAAACACACAATTTTTGAGTATAGCATTAGTAGTGCGCTGTTTGACACAGTCACTCAATTAAGTATCTCCAAGGCCTGTTGTAAAGAAATATGAAATGGAGAGAGCACGTAAGGAGTGTAATAGAGAAGGCAAATGATCGATTTCGGTTTGTTGGTAGAATTTTACGAAAGTGTGGTTCGTCTTTAAAGGATACTGTATCCACAATACAAGTCCAATCCATTCTTGAGTACTCCTTTAGTGTTTGAGACGTATCTCATGTCGAAGACATCGAAGAAATTCAGAGGCAGGCTGATAAATACGTTACTTGTGGGATCGAACAACAAGCAAGTGCCGGCCGCGGTGCTCTCGCGGTTCTAGGCGCTCAGTCCGGAACCGTGCGACTGCTACGGTCGCAGGTTCGAATCCTGCCTCGGGCATGGATGTGTGTGATGTCCTTAGGTTAGTTAGGTTTAAGTAGTTCTAAGTTCTAGGGGACTGATGACCACAGCTGTGCTCAGAGCCAACAAGCAAGTATTATGCGAGGTGTCGGGAACTCAAATGGGAATTAATGGACGGAAGGCGACGTTATTTTCTAGGAGCACTTTTGAGAAGATTAGGAGAACCGGCATTCGATGCTGATTGCAGAACGATTCCACTGCCGCAATGTACATTTCGGGCAAAGACCACGAAGATAAGATTAGAGAGATTAGAGCTCTTACGGAGGCATATAGACTGAAGTTTTGCGCTCACTCTGTTTGCGAGACAAGCACGAAAGGAAGTGTAATGGTAAGGGTACCCTCCACCACGCTCCATACGGTGGGCTTCGGAGCAGGAATGTAAAAGCAGAATACAATGAATGGTTCCTGATAAACAGTATATAATGACTATTTGAATAATTGTCTCCCCCGCTTCCTTACTGACTCAGTATTCCAGGCAGTATGACAATTAAGACAAGACTGTTTCACAGGCTGCTCGGGACCCTCTATCAAGGGCGGGTGTCACGTTGGCAGCCGAGCCGGGGCAGATGCGGCGTCACGTGAGGCGTGGCAGGGCGGCACGTGGAGGGACGCGTGCTGAGAAGGAGGCCGCCCCGCCTAGCCGTACCGGCCTGCAGTCCATCACGTGCTCGGCGCGCCTGGTAGCCAGCACAGCTCGTTAGACCAGTCGTTAATTACCGGCCCCGGCCGTCTACACGCTACAATGCACTTCCGAGCAAGGAGACTCCATCACGTCAACACGTGCTGCGTCAGGCTGACGAGCTACCGCTCGCAGAGCGGGGGACGCGTCTGAGAAGCGAGCGGAACAGGGTGTCTCGGGGGAGCTGAATTTGTAGTGTGCTAGACTAAGCGCAGTGTCTCGTTAGGACACAGACACCATGTGTGTTTTTTTTATCACACTAGCCAACATAGAATTTGTAACCGCGATGAAACATAAATGTTCTTTAACTATATTGACCACGCTGATAACGGAAACAATAACTAAAAATTAGAATTATCTCTCGTTTCCTAGTTAAAGGGGGTGTATTTAATTTTAATTACATTTTACTAGCATTCATTGCCAACCCCTTTCCAAACAGACCTCGAATCCTCCGCTCGCAGCTTCGAATCCTGCCTCGGGCATGGATGTGTGTGTGTCGTTAGGTTAGTTAGGGTTAATTAGTTCTACGTTCTAGGCGACTGATGACCTAAGAAGTTAAGTCGCATAGTGCTCAGAGCCATTTGAACCATTTTTTGAACTTCGAATCCTGCTGATGGTAGACGGAATGATGACGTTCCCGGCAACAACAACTGGGAGTTTTTTGTCGCTATTTTTAGCCCCCGGCCCATAGCAAATAGGGAAGAGGAGTGGAGCATGTTTCATTTAAGCGTAGTTTCAGTCTGTTACATGCTGCGTTCTGTTCGTGCGCTGGAACAATGTGTTACTGAAGTGTAGATAGTGGGTGTGGTCGTTACTATTCCTGTGATTCAATATGCCTCGCAAACGCGTAAACAGTGCTGACAATTTTTCTGCATTTGCAGACATGCTACGCTGAAATCCCAAAGGAAGCCAATGACGTTGTATATAACAAAGAAGTACAGACTGTACTTTGGCAGTGAAATCGGCAGGACAGGTCCTGGGCTCCCCGTGTGAGTTGCATATATTATGTCTGGAGTTTTCATTCGTGACTAAATCGTAAAATATTTTCCGTGGGTTTTGCTATATCCATGAACTGGCGAAAACCATCAAATCACGTGAATGATTGTTACTTTTGCAGGACATCTCCATTAACAATTGGTATTTCCAAGAATTAAAAGTTTTCCTTAACATATACCACCATACCTGCGGCCACGTGACCAGGGACTCACGGAGACGGAGTGCCTGTTCTTGCCCCACCTGATTGCGTCGGAGACGAGGGCGGTAGTGAGGCTAGTGCTGCACCATCACGTTCGAAACCTAGTTCTTCGAAAGGTCCAGATTTTGTGTGTACAGAGATTCTCCAAGTAATACAGTGTGACCTTATTGACATAGAGAGAAACTTGGAATCTCCGAAAGGAAAAGCTGAAATTTTGGCGTCAAGAGAACAGTGGAATTGTCTTGGTAAGACGGTAATTGTGACTCCATTCCGTAACTTTAAAATATCATTCCTTCCGTTTCATGTCCACTGGACCCTTACGTTATGGTTTCACTTTGATTTAAATGGATTCTGATTTGAAATAATTTCTATAGTGCAGAATTGCATTTATTTCTTCAGCGAGATTGGTTTCATTTGATCACTGATTTTCATTGTTTTGCGTTGTTTTAATAAATAATGTGCCGATGCAATAGTTAATTTTGATGAGCTTGGAGTCGAGATTATTGTCTAAATATCCTAGAAAACCACTAAACAATCCATGGGAAATCCTCTAGTTGCAGGATATTCATTGAGTTGTCACTGTTTGTTGTTGCCGGCTAAGTATTGTTTCCAGTCACAACTTCAGTGGGTATTTATAGGTGTCAGTGCCACTCTTCACATAGCTTTACTTATATCAAAATATAGGTCTAAGCATTATCCGACTTAACATCTGAGATCATCAGTCCCCTAGGTTCAAATGGCTCTGAGCACTATGAGACTTCTGAGGTCAGCAGTCCCCCAGAACTTAGAACTTCTTAAACCTAACTAACGTAAGGACATCACACACATCCATGCCTGAGGGAGGATTCGAACCAGCGACCGTAGCGGTCGCGCGGTTCCAGACTGCTGCACCTAGAACCGCTCGGCCACCCCGGCCAGCTCAGTCCCCTAGACTTACAACTACTTAAATCTAACTAACCTAAGAACATCACACACATCCATGCTCGAGGGAGGATTCGAACCTGCGACCGTGGCAGGCGCGTGGTTCCGGACTGAAGCGCTTAGAACCGCTCGGCCACAGCAGCCGGCGTTAGGTATATCCGCTGGGATACTTTACACACTTGTAGGGATCGTTGGTTTGTCTGTCTTCGTTAACCGAGAATTAAGATGCGGGAGGTGTGTAGCACATACACTCAACCCATAAACGGGGGGGGGGGGGGGGGGTTGGGGGGGTAAGAAATGATCATCATAAACTTCTTACTCACATGGCTAATCCACATCTAAGTCAGTTAAATGTCCTGACGGGGCACTCTGCTTCTCTTCTGAGAGCACAGTGCTACCCGCCTTCTTTTATACGGGCGAGTCCGCGCTCTAGTGACATCCAGTGATCTATTCTGCTTTCCACAGGGGTGTCGCGATACATTTGATCAGATAGTGTAAATGGAACACGAAGGAGGAGCTCGTATTAGAAAGGTTGTAAGGCAGGAACGCAGCCTGTCACCCACTCTGTTCAACCTATACATCAAATCATCCGTTACAGAAGCAGTAGAAAGCTGCGGGAGATGATTCAAATTCAGATTGAAATGTGTGGTGTCACAAGGCTTAGGCCTGTCCCACCCCTCATTAAATCGACCAAGACTTATTCGAATAATTGTAAGAACAGTTATCATTATTATGTTCTTTAAGTTTGTTTTTGGCTTTTCAGAAATACTGTGGATGTTCTTTAAGTTTGTTTTTGGCTTTTCAGAAATACTGTGGGAAGAAAGTTTATTTATGTTGCAGATAACGTGGAAGACGTTGCTCAGCGATCACCACGAAAGTTCGACGAAGCGGCAAGTGGGCAAGGAATAAAACGAATGCTGCAAACCACCGCGAGCCATGGAAGAGCCTGCCTGGGTCGCGAGGGCGTCGATCTTCCTAGGTCGTTGTTGAACAACGTCAAAGGAACAGATATTCTGCTTTCTCTTTGTAAAATAGATCGATCGAGTCGTGAAAGGTTCATGTAAAACGTATAAGCGGGTGACACACAGTTATTAAAAAGTTGTTAAACGGCAAAACCAATAGTTCATCATTTATATAGATAAAAAATAGTAAAGATGTAGGAAAGGAAGAGTTGCGGTGTCAGAACGAAAAGTGATACATCACTCTGCAACGAAGAAGAACGTAAACAGCGGGCGTTACTTGGTGAAAACAAATCAACTGATAAAATAGTAAGTCTGTAATTAAGCATAAAGCCATGTAACACTGCAAATGCTATTAATGATTAGTTTCGCTGATGACGTTACTGTTCAGTGTTAAAGGGAGAAAGAATAGCAGAATCTGTTGAATGGTGTAAGCAGTCTAATCAGCACGCACTACGGACTAAGGAAAATCCGAAGAATGACGAAATTATTGAGGTGTGGCAGAAGTGAGCTGTAAAGCGATTGTCGGATGAGGCGAGAAGGGCATTTAAATGAAGGCCATCACAGGTAAAGAGCGCATTCCTGACCGTAATAAGTCTTTTTTCAATACTATACAAAGTCATACACGAGGTTTGCGACCATATTGATTTTTATAAAACTTATATCAAATGCTAATATGTAGCTAGTAACATCTTGTGACTTATTAGTGACCTATCAGCATTTGCTTTAATTTTTATGAGCATAATACTTCTATTAATATTAAACATTGGGTTTTATTTCAAGAAGAAATTTATAAGCAAATACCTTTGGAGCGTAACACTGTGTGGAAGTGAATCCTGGTCAATGAGTAAACTGGAAAAGAAGAGAATCGAATAATTAGAGTTGAGGTCTAAAATGATTTAAATTTGGTGGCCTGCTAAGAAACGTGGAGGTTCACCGTAGAGTAGGAGTGGAGAGGAATATGTCAAATACATTGACAAGAACAAAGGACGGAAGATAGGACTGGTTTTAACACCTGAGCGAAGAATTTCAAAACACAGGAGGGAGCTGTAGAGGGCAAAAACTGTAGCAGTAGACAGAGATTAGAATACATATGAAAATTAATCACGGACGTTAAGTTACTCAGTTGCAACAGGAAATAAAATCGTGGTATCCTGCTCCAAACCAGCCAGAAGGCTGATGAGAAAAGTGTGTGTGTGTGTGTGTGTGTGTGTGTGTGTGTGTGCGTGTGTGTGTATATGTGTGTGAGAGAGAGAGAGAGAGAGAGAGAGAGAGAGAGAGAGAGAGAGACGTTCTTACTGCCAGGAACTAGTGGAAGTTGAAACCTGCTAAATAATGCACAACTTCCTGTAAAATGCATATTGTTTTTCAGTCTAGTGTTCATTCTTATTTAACTATTTAATTCCGCTAGAAGCTTATTGAAATTTAATTCGACTAACAGTATACATCTTTCTGTAAAATTTATATTGTTTTCCATATAGTGTCAACTGAATGACTGATGGCTTTTCTTCTGGATGGGTCACTATTGTCAGCAACAATAGATGTCTACAAAGCTGGCACAGGTAGAATTCCTATGTAGCTGAAAACGACCTGCATTGAAGATTGGTCTGACTGTCCTTACCTGGGCTAATTGTAAGAATATTCTTGGTGAGGTCATGGAATTGCTCTAAAAATGACACCATGCGAAATAATAGAGTGGGATTAAGCAATGTAAAGAAACCACCGCACTTCAATGTGAGAGACAAAGGTATCATTTTCACAGTGAAGATAGCTGCACTCAGCTTCCGCATAAGGCCTCAAATGTGATACTACCGAGAAAACTCACCACCCTCAGTCCAAGAATTTAAAATGGCTTCCAGTGACCACCCTGGGATCACAAAATTCCGCTTTCACAAGAGGTCTATGTCTGAGACACTATGTTGGCATTTTGTTGCTGTTACGCGTTAATCTGTTCTTTAGAAATCACATGCTAATGTTATGTACAGGATCACTGGAGTGGAAGGCGGTGAGCGGGAATAAACCATTAGGACAATTTTAGTTAAGAGGCAGAAAATGCATTCAAATGGGCCACGTAAGTCAGAGCTAGGGAGGCGAGGGTGAGCCAGAGCATAGTGGCCTATGAAACATAGTTTACAAAGTTAATCTAAAGTGGTGTCTGTCATTCGGACAAGTCCGAGTGGCGTAGCAGTGACTAAAGCAAAGTCCATGGCATGACAGCAGCGGGAGAGGCAGGTGGTGTTCACAGCTACAGGGCGTGTGGCAGAGAGCGAGCCTCGCCGACCGGCGGCAGGGTACATCCATCACGGCCATGTAGCTTCCTCCGCCTGATTGGTCAGAAGCTGAGAAACCCGCGGGTACGGCATGGAAAGTTCCGAAGTGTGGCCTGGTCAGCATCGCCTGGATGGCATTACCTTGTCAGCAATCGAGGGAGACACGTGATCGAGATTTTCCACCCTGGTGCTGAATTGCTGTTGTCAGACCATGGGACGAGAAAGTTGGAGGCAGTTGAAGCTAATGCTGGACCGTAATGAGAGAATGAAATCAACCTTTCGAATTAAATTTACGATATAATCCCCTAGTATCTGGCTCAACCTTACACTCCTCCCTCTTCCGTGGGAGCGGAGAACGTATGTGAATTCGCTCAATGTAATTGTTATTTAAATGTAGACGAATTTTAGTTTGCAAAAATAAGTACATGTGGTTTGACTGTTAAAGGTTCCCACAGAAGACAGCAGGGGCTTTAAACTAGGGTTGGATGTAGAGACATTGAAGACCTCCTAGGGATCACAAGGCGTTTACACACTTCAACAATACTATATTTACAAAAGAACAAGGAATAAATAGTATAAAACATCAAAACAAAATTATGTGAGTAAGCAGGTGTGAATAAAACATGTGAGAAAGTAATAACTTGTAAGAGGCATATAAGCTTTTTTTTCTTTTTTTAAGGAGTATACATATTACCACCGAGGTTACACACAGGACTGAGCAGTGACATGTGGCGCGTTGCTTTCTCCTCAGCGGGCAGCGCCGAGGCTGCTAGCTGTAAGGAGGCATGGTGGTTGGTTGCCAGGTCTGTTCACTGGAACTCACTGTAGTGGATTATGAGGGAAACTTCACACGTTTCACACACATTTAAAAAGGGGTGAACACAGCGGGAGCACTTCATTATGCTGCACAAATTTTCACATTGGTAGATAATACAGTTGAACTCTTAACCTAAAGGAGGGTACACGCCTTGATAGGTTTTTCCTTTCAAATCATGGGCGATATTCGCCCTGAGGTGGGATTCTCGAACCGTTGGAGGGGACAGTCTTAACATTTGCAAAATCCCTTTTAGTATAAGGTCCATATCAGCACAATAATAAGAATAGCAGTGACCGGAATTACTGTGGCACTGGGTATAATGGTTGTAAGTAGTTTAGTGGCTGTCTGCCATTCATTTAGGTGTGCTATCAGGCGATCGTAAGTAATTTGTCCTTCCTCATGGGTTAAGACGTCATCAATTGATGTTAAGAGATGATCATTTGATATATTGGATAAAGCAGGCAAATCAGTTGAATGAGTTACCACAAATGAGCTTACAGGAAGAAGAAACGTAGGTAAATGGGCACAAGTACTATGTGAATAAGCCTTAGTTTCATGAAAGGTTATAAGTGTCGTGATAACATCACAATGACAACTGTTTGCTGGAAATCCACTGTTCGAGATTTCTATCTCATATGTCTGCAATTGGAAATAGTGCTCATAGCAACAAGGTGTTTATATCATATGAACACCAATAATGCGGGCAGGGGTCACCGCGGCGGTTATGTCAGAGCGGCGCACGACAGTGCCAGCAAGGTGGCTACATCAGAGCAGCGTGTGACAGACGACTTCAAGGTCAGCTCGATGGCTACGTCAGAGCGGCGTGTGAAAGATGACTTCAAAGATGCCTCTCATGCTACGTCACAGTGCTACACAGGAAGCAAGCGGCAGGTGTAAGAATGAGAAGGCAATTAAGCATACTGATGCTGCTTGCTGTGCAGACTGTACTTGGCACTAACGATCACATGCGGAACGGTGACTCCAGATATTTTTGGCCTCCTGCAGCCGATAAACGTATTTATGTGGTTCAGAGTGAGAAATGACGAAGATAAATGTATTTTGCATTCACGATCACATGCGGAATGGAAACTCCAGATATTTTTGGGCTCCTGCAGCCGATGAGCGTATTTATGTGGTTCAGGGTGAGAAGTGACGAAAATAAATGTCACAAAAGGGGTATAATATAACTGAATAAGGAGGATAGATGAGCAAAATCGATATGATTTATTCAATGATGACCAGCAAACATTAATTACATGGCATGTAATTATGGGTTCATGGTTCAAATGGTTCAAATGGCTCTGAGCACTATGCGACTTAACTTCTGAGGTCATCAGTCGCCTAGAACTTAGAACTAATTAAACCTAATTAACCTAAGGGCATCACACACATCCATGCCCGAGGCAGGATTCGAACCTGTGACAGTAGCGGTCGCGCAGTTCCAGACAGAAGCACCTAGAACTGCTTGGCCACACCAGCCGGCATTCACCGTCTTCGTCCTCTCATCATTTCGCGACTAAATTCGCCGTCTCTGTAACTCCTTCGTGCTGGCCTCATCAGGCCCAGCTAGTTGCTTAAAACTCACATCTATCCTTGGGTATATCACAGTGTCCTCAGACACGTCATACAGTTAAGTACAACTGCTTCAGTAGTCCGTGGTCCATCGAAAAATACAATCGAAGAACAATGTCACAGAAAGCTCAGGTCTAGAACAGAGACATCCGCTTACTGGCGGTTAAGCTGCGGGCTAGATGCGGTTCATGTCTGCGAGTGCTCGAACAGATATCATCAGAGAGCACGGAACACTGTCCTCCTGGATTCTTGCTCCAGATGAAAGATTAAAATCTAGCTGTGTTATTCCACGTGGACTGAGTAATTTTGTGTTAGAACATGCCCAGATAATAAACACCAAAAGACGTTGTTCTGTTGAAAGTTAAAATGTGAAAGTCGGTGGGACACACTATGCCGCACGATTGCCAGTCGCGTCACTCTAGGTGCTTGCTCTCGTGGGTGTTGTTCTCTGGTTTGCCTAACAACCGAGACATACGGCCAGAGTCCTGGCCTGTGGGAGTTATTCACTCTGTTCTCATTATCTACAATGTGGGGAGGTATGTGGCATGTTCCTCCAAGTAAGAATTCAGACACAAATGAAATAAAGCATAAATAAATCTTAAGTTACCCTTCCAAAATAGTTACTCGCCTAGAACATTATTAATAAACATTTAAATACTGGGCAATACTCGGTGACTTACTCTAGCATAGATGAAATCCCACAAAACAAATAACTACCCTCATAACTCTGACAACAATGTAACATATGGAAATATTACGCCCATTGTTACAAAAGTAATAAATTACTAGTGCCGGAAAAGCTCTAGCAAAACTCTCTACATAATTGATAATAAAACACAGACAAAATGAATAATTAAAATAGTACATATACATGAGTAATTGGCAACCCATCACAGTGACAAGCGGTGGGAAAACCGCAATACACGGGAAAGTACAAAATACTATTTCCCTAACACAACTCTCCCTTATTCTCCAGTTAGATTTCGTAGCAAAATAAGTGTAAATATTTTCTGTTATCCTTGTTATGCTGTTGTTTGTATGTCCATATTGATTGTCATGTCTTTGGTATGTCTACTTACAGGTGTGCTGTCGTTAAGTTGTGCCAATGTTATGAGTAATGCGTTATAATAATACAGTGTCACATTAATTCTCACTGTAGCAAGGTTTTAGTTTAAGGTAGTTTCACGTCTCCTTTAGTCTACAGGTCAATAATTGCCATTACCCTCCCTGATATTATTAAACATTTTGTATGATATTTCCAGCATTATTTGTATTCCTTGTCCTGTAAGTACATAACGTGGGTTCTTGGCAGCCTCCTATCCAACTGTGCTGAGTTATTGTTGTTGTTCCTTCTATTAACTGTCTCACCTACTTGCTTCCTAGAACTCTTTAACTCTGGTTCGACGTAACTGTTAGCCTCTCGAAGACGTCGACAAAACTTACCTGTCGGCGTTTTGGTTTTGAATAAAAATAATAGTCCATAAGCCATGAGTACAGTGTATAGGAATGAAGGTAATCGCTTGGTGTTGAAAATGTGTGTAAAGCTACACAAAATATTCGTCATAGAGTGGTCACGAATTCTACGTTGAGAATCAGTGCTGTTTGGAGCGGTAAGTTGCGACAGGCGTCGCGCACATAAGATTGCAAGTCGCTGACAGCACGGCTGCAACCGGTTCTAACCGGCGCAGTGGCAGTGCTGGGATCCTCGGCTGGGGTCAGATTTTATCCAATAATGACATATGCCACCTGGGAATAGCAGACGTACTGGTAATGGTTTCAGCGTCGTCCATCAACAGAGAGCGTAGTGGCATAGCTGCCAGAATGCTATCTGAGTCTACTCTTTAACATGGAATGCCCACAGACAGAAAGTTCAGAGAAGTGTTAACGTGTGACGCTATCCGGCAACTACGCCGCGGAGACGCACTCATGCTTCCTAGAGCCCACTGAGCGATTCTAGAGGGGCTCAAATTGTGGCTTTCCGAGTGGCGGGATGGTCATTTTAGAGAATTACCACACAAGTTTGACATGATGCTTCAGTTGTACAATAATGCTTGTATAAATGGTCACTTGAACATTCTCACACCCACGGACGAGGTTCCGGACGTCAACGGTGCGCAAGAAACCGGACAAGATCGTCATATTTTAAGGGCACCAGTGGCAGACCTGCAGCTACCACAGCACGGATAACAGGGCTTGTGAGACATGTCACCACGAACCGTTGCAAACGAGTTGTTAGCAGTGAGAGTACGGGTGCGCACATATAGAGACCGTCGTCCACCCACGCTACAGTATCAACGTGCATGACTCGACTAGTGCCGTCAGAGGATCACTTGGAAGATGAAATGGTGCGCCGTTGTCTTCAGCCATGCAAGCAGATTTTTCCCACACGCGAGTGATGGTCGTTTTCGCATGCGACCTGCATTCGTCTAAGACACATTAACCCCATCCCAGGCCTTATGGCTGGTGTACTGTAAGCTACAGCTCTCGTTCACCTTTGGTGTTCTGGAGGGTACGGTAACCAGCGCCCGGTACGTGTGGAATGTTGTTATACCCGTTCTTTTGCCATTATTGCGACAGAAAGATGTGTTGTTCCAAAAGTTAAATATCTTAAACATTTCGCGGCCCTGTCAGCAACTGTATAAATATTAATTTTAATTTTAATAACCAACAGCCTCAGTTGCAGTGTTTACCTAGATTTACCTAGGTTTCAGTGGGGATAACCCAACCTTCTTCAGAATAAAAGTAACTACCGATTGTCCATAGTGGATATCGTCAAGTTAAAACTACAAATCCATAAATTATCGTCAGACTGCAAAAACTTACCTGAAACTGCCTCGGTCCCACTTCGCGACCGCGATGCGGCAGCCACGAGTGCAGTACTGGAACTGACCGTAGCGTCATGAGGCTCGCCTAGGCGGACACAATACCTAGCGCCTGCGCGTACACTGTGTGGTAGTTACTTGTTGGAACAAGACGAGAACCTAGCTCCTATCCTTGGATTTACTAGTAAAGTGAAATAAAAAGTACAGCTGAGGAAAAGGGCGTATATGTTATCCAGTGCAGAACGTACTTAGATCGACTGTCTTAAAATTTATGATGTATTTTTTGGTCATAATATGAGCAAGACATCACGTGCTTATAACGTATGGCCTGCCAAGGACAATTTTGTACTTAAGCACGAAGTTTAATCACCTAAAAAGAACTTAGGGGTTGGAAGGATAATATAAAGCCAACATCGTCATTATTATGACTAAGTCTAAAAATTTTTTGAGACATAAATGTTAAGCACTTGGTTAGCTATGGTTACAACGCATGATTATCCTATTGACTTAGTACACAAATGGTCATGATTGAACTTATGAACAAGTCTATATCTAATCTGTAACATCGGGCAATACGGGCCATATAAAATACATGTTCATTATTCAGGATTTGACCAGAAATGGTCTAGAATCAAGTCAGAAACTAATGTCCGTGCCTGACTGAGTTTCTTTCCGAAGTTATGGTTATGAGTTACAGAAAACACTAAAGTAGGGGATAATGTGGCGGCAATAGGGTACTCCATGAAGGCAAATTGACTTCTGCACAGGATAACATATACGCCCTTTTCCTCAGCTGTACCTTTTATTTCAGTTTACTAGTAAATTCAAGGTTAGGAGTTGGGTCCGCGTCCTGTCCCAGCAACTAACTATCAAACAGCTTATGCTCAGGCGCAAAGTATTGTGTCCGCCTAGGTGGACCTCATGACGCTACGGTCAGTTCCAGTACAGCACTCGTGGCTGCCGTATCGCGGTCGCGAAGTGGGGCCGAGGCAGTTAAAGATAAGTTTTTACAGCCTGACGATAATTTATGGATTTGTAGTTTTAGCTTGACAATATCCACTATGGACCTACGGTAGTTACTTTTATTCTGAAGAAGGTTGGGTTATCCCGACTGAAATAGGCAAATCTAGGTAAACATTGCAACTGAGGCTGTTGGTTATTAAAACTAAAATTAATTGATCCAAACGGATAATGCTGACCCATAGACTGCCCTTGAAACTCAGCGTCTTCTGCAACTCTATAACCAACAACTCTTATATAATTATATGAACAGGTCGAGCAGGCGTGGTATAACGTTTCTCAGGACAGTGTTTGCCATTTGTACGATAGACAGGATACCCGAGTCAGAACCAACATTTCCGCCCTTGGATGCTACACCACGTACTAAAATGGGTGTTACCTCAAAGTTGCTTCTGCGATTTATCTGTAAATCTAATAATTTAGTGCAATCCATATGCACTGTTGTAACAATAAGGCTTGAGTAAATTGGAATCCTCTAAAAGGGTGTATTAAGAGTTTTCCTCGCAGTGTATATTCATCTGCCGCGAAATTGGACTCAGCGTGCCACGCTGAGGACATCATGATGACGTAACTAGAGTCACCAGTTTATCTTTGTCGTTAAGGTTTCTTCTTGTATCAGACTGAAAGTCCTGGTAGTGGTAGGCAACCACCGTGATAAGAAATTGTTAGCAACCAACAAGCAATTTTATTGCCATTTTATAATATTTGATCAAGTTTGCGTCACGATGCATACTTTGGGGGGGGGGGGGAGGGGGGGTGAGAGAGGGAGAGGGAGGGAGAGACATATTTCGCTACTTCTTTTGTAATCAGTTTAACTCCGAGTGATTCTCTACAGTAACTTCACAGTTTCACGAACAACGGACTGATGTTCTCTTGATATATGGGCTTTAAAGTACTTCACTGACGCCAACTGTCGAAAAGTACATATGTTATTATACTCCCAGCAGAGTTGTTTACTGTTGGGTACTTGAAAACTTACAAATGTCTTGAAAATACGAGAATAATGTAATGAGCTTACAGTCCCTTTACAATGTAACGAAAGAGTGTTTTCTGCGTTGATTTAGCTGTAGGGATGCGTAGCTGCTAAGTATTTACGTTCCGTATATTTTCAAGGAAGATTCATTGTTATGCACTAGGGCTCCGCCTGTCCCCTGTCTGACCGTCACCAGCGCTGACTCCGCAATGGGCCCCGTGATGACTCATATCCATGTATGATTTATTACACTTTACAGGGTGCGAATGCCATGGACCATTATAACGACACGTGCGAGATACAAATGAAAGCGTAAGAAACGAAGAGCAGCAAAGGGAAATGAAAGGAGCTCAACAGAGTCCATTTTCACTAAAATTAAAGTTTAATTCGTGTAACAACTAAACAAGCGGCTGAGCGACAGACATTTGGGCAGGGAATTATGTCAGTTTGTGCAAATAGTAACCTGTTATTAGTCGACA
Source organism: Schistocerca piceifrons (assembly GCF_021461385.2). Classification (NCBI taxonomy): domain Eukaryota; kingdom Metazoa; phylum Arthropoda; class Insecta; order Orthoptera; family Acrididae; genus Schistocerca; species Schistocerca piceifrons. The sequence goes on along the minus strand of NC_060144.1, from coordinate 239,913,124 downwards.
GAGAAGAGCAACTGCTCAATGGCCATCATAAGACAGCAAGTGGTCATGGTGTGTAATAACCAACGGAGTACGAAGCACAGGACATAAAATGATTGCGAAGGGCAGTACATACAGATGATGGAAGAAATTGTGAAGGTTAATAATGAATGTATACTCCGTGGATGCGATATTTCATCCAGATTCATGGCGAAAGTTTATGATGCAAAATCAGTTCGTATGTATTCTGAAAACACTTGTATGAAACATAGGAGCTGGCACTGGAATGTTGAGAACTATGTATGTCACCCCACGCTATCGTACTAGACGTCGAAAGTTAATGAATAGTCTGCTTGAACATGAAAGCCCTACCCACCATGGAGTTAACGGTTCGAGTCCTCGTCGGATTTCTTTTCTTATTTCTTAGGCGTGCGTTCCCTATTTCTCGTCGTTTATACGCAGGACATCCTTTTCTCACGTCACAATAGCCTGTCACTGCATTCATGTGTCTACTGACAGCGCAGGCACAACATTAACAGGTCTTGTCAAGTTCATGTAGGGCGGCTTCCCGATAGAGTACACAAACGATGAATACGTCTATATGCTTCTGTTACTGGTTGTCCGCAGCTCGTGGTCGTGCGGTAGCGTTCTCGCTTCCCACGCCCGGGTTCCCGGGCTCCATTCCCGGCGGGGTCAATGATTTTCTCTGCCTCGTGATGGCTGGTTGTTGTGTGATGTCCTTAGGTTAGTTAGGTTTAAGTATTTCTAAGTTCTAGGGGACTGATGACCATAGATGTTAAGTCCATTAGTGCTCAGAGCCATTTGAACCATTTTGTTACTGGTTGTATCCGATTACCAAGCTGCTGCTGCTTCTCGATAAGAACTTTCTTCGTTAACCGGAGCAAAACCTTAGGGAAACCGGTAATCTTCGTCCACAAGTAACGGACAGAGGTCACCCAAGGATCCGACATATCCCAGAAACCGAGGACTCGACTCTGGAAAGCGTTCAACTATCACCTCGGCGAGGTAGTCGTGATACCGCAACGTAGTTCCAGGTATCTGAAATACTAGTTGTTGATGTGTTGCACGATGATGAACTGCGTCCGTATCTTCACACGTTACCTCGACACCAGCTGCCAGAAGACCACATTCGGCGAACGTATCTCTGTTAATGGCTTTTGAACCAAGTGGAAGATAATGGACATTTTTATACATAACATGATATTGACTGACGAACTGAGTTTGATTTGTGGAAGTATTTTCAACCTCCACAACAGCCGTTATTGGTAGGAGTACAACCTACATGTGACCCCTGAACTTGGTTTCAGACATGCTTTGGCATAAACCTGTTACCTGCAATCGTGGGAGGACTGCTTTGGGGCCCTTACTCACTGCCAGACAAATTGTACCCGGTCTGGCTGATGTCTTAGACACACTGTCCAGCGAGTGCAGCAACGTGGAGGTTTCCTGCTGATTTGGGGTGGCATTATGTGCGGCCGACGTACACCGCTGGTGGTCATGGAAGGCACCGTAACGTCTGTACAGTACGTGAATGCCATCCTCCGACCGATAGTGCAAATATATTGGCAGCATATTGACGAGGTATTCGTCTTCATGGACGACAAAATTCGCGCTCCCGTCGTGCATATCTTGTGAATGACTTCCCTCAGTACAACGACATCAAAAAGTGGTTCAAATGGCTCTGAGCACTATGGGACTTAACTTCGGAGGTCATCATTCCCAAAGAACTTAGAACTACTTAATCCTAACTAACCTAAGGACATCACACACATCCTTGCCCGAGGCATGATTCGAACCTGCGACCGTAGCGGTCGCGCGGTTCCGGACTGCAGCGCCTAGAACCGCTCGGCCACTCTGGCCGCCCAACGACATCGCTCAACTAGAGTAGCCAGCATGTTCTCCAGAGATGAACTCTATCGAACCTGTCTGGGATAGTTTGAAAACGGCTGTAGATGGATGACGTGACCCACCCACCACACTGATGGATCTACGCCGAATCGCCGTTGAGGAGTCGGACAATCTGGAGCAACAGTGCCTTGGTTAAGTTGTGGATGGCATGTCACGACGAATACAGGCATGCATCAGTGCAAGAGGACGTGCTACTGGGTATTAGAGGTAGCGGTGTGTACATAAATATGGATCACCACCTCTGACGGTCTCATTGTATGGTGGTAGAACATGCAATGCGTTGTTTTAATGAACAATAAAAAGGGCGGAAATGATGTTTATGTTGATTTCTACTCCATTTTTCTGTACAGGTTTCGGAACTCTCGGACCCGAGGTGACTCAAAACTTTTTTGATTGGTGTGTGATCCAGCAAGTGGTGATGTGTTTTCAAATGCAAGGTAGTCACTTTGAACGTCTCCTCTAAAATAAAAGTTGCTCGTACGTGTACGTAGCAGCTCAGTGAAGATAAACCTGGACTTCAAATTTACATAACTAAAGTATTGTGCTTAGCATAACGTGCAATCTAGTGTAGCCTACCTATTGCTTTTCTTGTACCACGTTGGATACAGACAATGTCAGATGTTATTGTATCCACTATTATTTTATATTGGCATTGCTTGCCCAACGGACGAAACAAAGTGGTCGTTAACGTCTGTACGAAGTCCATGTTCTGTCCTAACGCTTAAATAACGGTAACAGTAACCGAAATAATTATACACGGTATTGCATTGTGTAGGTGTGAATTGGATTCGATTCGATACTTTTAGTGACAAAAAAAGGAAAGTTTGGCCCGAAGGCGACTCGAACATCGTCGAAATATCGATTCTCCACGCCGTTGCCTCGTCTGACAGATGTAATGGAACAGTTCTACCACAACGCAGAGTTAGCGCTATCTGTATTTGGCCACGTTGCTCATACAATTGCAGCGTTGCAGGAACCTTGTTTTTTTTTATATTGCATTTCTATTCAACCTAGTGGCGGGCTTAGGTTTTTCTAGATATAATTTGATCTTGAACTGGTATGATGGATCGCTGGCTGACCGTCAAGTGCGGCAAATTTTCTTCACCTTGTGGACTTTTGGTCAGGAATTTCACCGTTTTTAGCGCTATCTGTAATTAATATCACCTTCCCGAATACTTCATACCTGTAATTTCTGAAATCATCACTAACTACAAATTCATGATGCCAATATTATAAAAATTTCGCAGACCACAGATCTGAATTATTTTGTTTCAAACTGTTTATTCAGTATCAGTGTAGCTATCTGAAGACGGACACCCCTCCTGAATCTGTAATGGAGGCAAAACTTTTTCGAGCGCACAGTTTTTTTTTTCGGATTGCGATCTTTCTCAACAATACTTTATTGAACGACAGATGAGTAAGCGATGTGGCATAAAACAAAGTAAGACTTGTAACTGTCCATCGAAAGCAATTTGCCTGAGCCTAATTTTTTCTCACGTAGCAGCAAGTGGGAATGTTTATCGGTGTTACATTCATTCAACAATTGCAACCTTGAGAGGCATTCGAGAATGAAATCGCCCCCCGCCCCCCTCACATGGCGCAGCTTTCTTATAAGAAATTTCACAGTATCCTTCCAGAATCTGACGATACGTGGACTGTGTTGTCAAGAGCGGAAACTCTTCCTCTGGGATCAATAGACCTCAAGATAAATCGACCACAGCAGCTACACGCACGAATGTAGGAAACATATGCAGCACCAGCCAGTAATAACACTGGTCAACACTCACTTTCTTGCCAAGGATATTTGAGTGGCTTTAGGATGGGTTAGTGGTGCTGAGGACGAATATAGCAACCGTTTATGCAGTTTGGCTCTAGTTTTTGAGATAATTCATGATTTATTCAAAAAATTAGAAAAAATTGCTAATACTGAGCTCGAGCGCTACAAACTACAATGAAAAAAGAAAATAATCTTTATAAATAGCTTCTATGAAAACCTGATAGGCATTTGTCCACGTATAAAACATAATTGAAAAGTTTCTCTATAAGTATATCATTTTCCGTCCATGACGAACCGCTTGCTGCACGCTTTCCTTTTATAGGTCTCTTCAGAACAGTCACGTTGCAGATTCCAGCAATACTCTGCCATCATATGCCTGTCCCATCTTCCTTTATATCTTTCCTCTATTCCTTTCATATCTTGATGGAACCGCTCTCCTTGTTCCTCACTGAAATCACCTAGATTACGAGGAAATCGATCCAAGTGGCTGTGTAGCAAGTGCAATTTTATGCTCATGTTAGCTCCTAAGTTTTGAAAGTTAGTGAGCATGTTTTTGACCAGTTCCTCGTAATTGGGAGCTTTATGATTGCCCAAAAATCATTTTACAACAGCGACAAAACAGTTCCAGGCCGATGCTTCAGTGACAGTCATGACACTTGTAAAATTGGTATCGTTAATGAGCCTGCGAATTTGAGGACCATCAAATATTCCTGCCTTAAGTTTTTCACTACTGAGTCCAGGGAACGTATTGCAGATGTATGTGAAGCAATTACCATTTCTGTCTAAAGCTTTGGTGAATTGCTTCATTAGTCCTAACTTAATATGTAATGGTGGAAGAACAATCTTGTCCCTACTAACCAGAGGTTCATTAATGATGTTTGCTTCACCAGCAGCCATATGTTCCCTTGGAGGCCATGTTTTCTGCTTCCAATGTTCGTGCTTTGCCCTACTATCCCACATGCAGATAAAACATGGGTGCTTTGTGTATCCACTTTGTTGTCCAAGCAAGAAGTTCACCATTTTCAATTCAACACAAATCAACCACTGGTGCTGCATATACTGAATTTCCTGCAGAACCATCTTGATGTTAGCATATGCTTCACAAAGTTTTGTTGAGTGGGCAATTGGAATAGATGCGTAACGATTGCCATTGTGTAGGAGAACACATTTTAAACTTCTAGTGGAACCGTCTACGAAGAGACGCCAGTCCTCTGGTCTATATTCCGGCGCCTCAATTCAAGTAAAAGTCCAGGTATATTGCTGCAATACACTATAACCTCTTCTTGGTTGAAGTATGAAAGAAGGTTTTCTTCTCTCGTCCGGTAAGCTGTTATTTTAACACTTGGATGAAGACAGTTCTTTTCCTTAAGCCTGGATGCTAAGAGTTCTGATGCTTGCTTTGAAAGATTGAGTTCTCGAATCAAGTCACTGAGCTCCTTCTGGTCGAACTGCTGGGGTTGTGTCTCACGTCCTTCGTATTCCGAACCACTACTTGTACATTCCTCGCCGTGCACATCGTCATCTGATGATGTTAGCGTGGTTAATGTTGTGAAGGTTGGTACAGGAACATCGATGCTGTGCACCACCGGTCTTCTAGCGGACTCCAAATCGGGATATTCCCACTTTCGTTTTTTGAACCTATTAAAACCTTTCACATTAACAATGCAAAAATAGCAATCATCTGTACGGTTCTTCTGCTCTCGCCATACCATAGGCACTCCGAAGTTTAAGCTTTTCCTTTTTCGTTTTGTCCACTGCCGTAAGCACTCCACACAGCATTTACAAACTTTATGGGGTGCCCACGCCTTGTCTTGATCTCCAAGTTTAATTCCGAAATATGCCAGATACGCTTCCATCACAAAAGGAGTGATATTCTTCCTGTTCTTTTGATGAACGTATTCACCACAAATGTAGCAGAACTCATCTGGATGGTTCACGCAAAGACGGCGTGAAGAACTCATGTTTTCCTAAAACAAAATTGCACAAATACTACATATAATGCAGAACTTTCTTGTATTTGCATGTCAATCACATCCAACAAACATCATTAATTGTTTTGTGTGAAATGAATACTCACCTCATATTTGCTACGTCACGATGAAAAGGTTCTATCTTCTTGAAGCAGCACTGCACATGTGTGTGACTTTCGACCATCGCCATTTTTCTTGTTTACACTGAACGCCACCTATCGGCTGTTGCGGGGATTACCTCGGCCAACAAATGAATGTCGAGTACCGCCGAATTCAAATCTGCACAACCCTCAATATCTTCAACACACGCACCGCACAACAGGACTGAACACATGCTGACAGTGTGATGTTTGCATGATGTAATCCTCAACCACACAGATGCACTCCCTGAGCACAATTGTTTAATAAAGATAGTACAATATCACTAATTAAAAAACAGGTAGCAAATACATTACACCATATATGGACCCTGCAGTCGATATTATCCACATGAAACTCTTATTTCCACAAATAACCTATATCTCAAAAACCAGAGCCAATTTGGAAAAAGTACAAATATACTCGGAATGAGTATCATAACAATATCCCATTTTCGTTCAAACTTCCCTGGCAACGAAAAAAAATTTTATTTTGTAGAGCTGTGTAATCAGTAACCATCTGTGACACAAACTATTCAGCTACCAACCACAGTAAGAAGATTACGTCTCAGTACATCAGAAACCTTCATGCGGTCGATTGCGGAGGGTATCTTGTACTACCGGCAGCCATTGTTTTCCCTGTTTCGCCCGAGAACGAAACAAAGGAGAACGGCTTTCTTCATGCTTCCGTACGAGCCCTGATTTCTCTTGTGTTCGCGAACGTTACGTCAGAATACCTCTGTGGCAGGACAATCGTTTCACATTCAGCCGAAAACGCCGGTTCTCTAAAATTTCTCAATAGTGTTTTGCGGGAAGATTGACTTCTTTCCTACTGACTTACACATTTTAGTTCGCGTAGTATTTCCTAATACCCACGTGCTGATGGAGCCCACTAGTAATAAATGTAGCAACGCTCCTGAGAATGACTCTGATGTCTTCCTTTACTCTGACGTAGTGGCGACCATATACTCGTGCAGTACTCAAGAATGGTTGCCCTCGGCCGAATGGATGAGTGCGTTCCACTGCATGTCACATTGCAGCGATGCATTTTAATATCTAATCGACCTGATTGTGTGACGTGGTAAACCAGAAATATAATATTGGAAAACTGTTGGATTGTTCCTTCTTAAATGGATTAGTTTACATGTTTCTACCTTTAGAGGAAGCTGATATTGGTCACGCCAAAACAGGAATCCTACAACTTTATTCTGCATATTCCTACACTCACTTAAAGAGGACAGTGCCTAGAATATTAGTGTGTAATCAGCTAACAGAACGTTTATGTTTACCTGTATAAAGAACAAGATTGGTCTTGTCACACTTACCTACAGCACTCCATTCGGAATATTTGTTACATTTTGATCAACACTCGTCTTCCAGCAGACCGTACTTTCTTCCATTAATTAGCCAGTTTCCGAGCCACTCACATATATAACTTGGTATGTCGAACAATAGGACCTTTGTTATCAGTATGTAGAATGGCAGTGCGAACAATACTTTCAGGGTATCTGCGAATATGCAGGGTGGTCCATTGATAGTGACCGGACCAAATATCTCACGAAATAAGCAACAAACAAAAAACTACAAAGAACGAAACTCGTCTATCTTGAAAGGGGAAACCAGATGGAGCTATGGTTGGCCAGCTAGATGGCGCTGCCATAGGTCAAACGGATATCAAGTGCGTTTTTTAAAAATAGGAATGCCCATTTTTTTATTACATATTCGTGTAGTACGTAAAGTAATATATTTTATCTGGACCCCTTTTTTCGCTTCGTGATAGGTGGAGCTGTAATAGTCACAAACGTATAAGTACGTGGTATCACGCAACATTCCGCCAGTGCGGACGGTATTTCTTTCGTGACACATTTCCCATGTTAAAATGGACCGTTTACCAATTGTGGAGAAGGTCGATATCGTGTTGATGTATGGCTATTGTGATCAAAATGCCCAACGGGCGTGTGCTATGTATACTGCTCGGTATCCTGGACGACATCATGCAAGTGTCCGGACCGTTCGCCGGATGGTTACGTTATTCAAGGAAACAGTAAGTGTTCAGCCACATGTGACAGGTCAACCACGACTTGCAACAAATGATGATGCCCAAGTAGGTAATTTAGCTGTTGTCGCGGCTAATCCGCACATCAGTAGCAGACAAATTGCCCTAGAATCAGGAATCTCAAAAACGTCAGTGTTGAGAATGCTACATCAACATCGATTGCACCCCTACCTTATTTCTATGCTCCAGGAATTGCATGGCGACGACTTTGGACGTCGTGTGCAGTTCTGCCACGGGCACAAGAGAAATTACGGTATGATGACAGATTCTATGCACGCGTTTTAGTTAGCGAAGAAGCGTTATTCACCAACAGCGGTAACGTAAACCGGCATAATATGCACTATTGGGCAACGGAAAATCCACGATGGCTGCGACAAGTGGAACATCAGCGACCTTGGCGGGTTAATGTATGGTGCGGCATTATGTCAGGAAGGATAATTGGCCCCCATTTTATCGATGGCAATCTAAATGGTGCAATGTACGCTGATTTCCTACGAAATGTCCTACCGATGATACTATAAGATGTTTCACTACATTACAGAATGGCGATGTACTTCCAACATGATGAGTGTCAGGCACATAGCCCGCGTGCTGTTGAAGCGGTATTGAATATCATATTTCATGACAGTTGGATTGGTCGTCGAAGCACCATACCATGGCCCGCAAGTTCACCGGATCCGACGTCCCCGGATTTCTTTCTTGTGGGGAGAGTTGAAGGATATTTGCTATCGTGATCCGCCGATAACGCCTGACAACATGCGTCAGCGCATTGTCAATGCACGTGCGAACATTACGGAAGGCGTCCTACCTGCTGTTGAGAGGAATGTCGTTACACGTATTGCCAAATGCCTTGAGGTTGACGGATATCATTTTGAGCATGTATTGGACTAATGTGGTATTTACAGGTAATCACGCTGTACCAGCATGCGTTCTCAGAAATGATAAGTTCACAAAGGTACATGTATCACATTGGAACAACCGAAATAAAATGTTCAAACGTACCTACGTTCTGTATTTTAATTTGAAAAACCTGCCTGTCACCAACTGTTCGTCTAAAATTGTGAGCCATATGTTTGTGACTATTACAGCACCATCTATCACAAAACGAAAAAAGCGGTCCAAGTAAAAAATTCATATTTCTTTACGTACTACACGAATATGTAATAAAAAATGGGGTTTCCTATTTTAAAAAACTCAGTTGATAGCCGTTCGACCTATGGCAGCGCCATCTAGCGGGCCAACCATAGCGCCACCTGGTTTCCCCCTTCAAGCTAGACAAGTTTCGTTCTTCGTAGTTTTCTCGTTTAACGCTTATTTCGTGAGATATTTGAACCGGTCGCGATTAATGGACCGCTCTGTGTAATCTACCTGTTGCCCTTTATCCATGGTTTTCAATACATCGTGCGACAATTGGGGAAGATGAATCCCATCCGAGTGACGCTTTCAAAATCCTTGTTGATTTATTGCTACAATCTTGCGTCTGTCACGGATATTTATTATGATATTGCACTGCCATTATTGTTAAGAAGCACGATGCAATATTTCTTCCGACATGTAGCCATGTACCAAAAGTTGGTTAACAATTCGATTAATATTAGAACTATACCCAGTACTTATCAAGTAGTTGAAACAACGCATTTAATCACATACAAGTGAGAACACAGACTGATTTCGTCACAAGGAATAAATAAAATTCCTGAGAGAAAAATAATTTATTTTAGCTGTAGCTGATTTGTTCGACTATATTCTGGGCAAAGATGTAGGAAATGTTTCAGATAATGTTTAGTAATTTCACAAACAGTTTTTCTACATCTACATATACACTCCGCAATCCACCATACGGTGCGTGGCGGAGAGTACCTCGTACCACAACTAGCATCTTCTCTCCCTGTTCCACTCCCAAACGGAACGAGGGAAAAATGACTGCCTATATGCCTCTGTACGAGCCCTCATCTCTCTTATTTTATCTTTGTGGTCTTTCCGCGAAATATAAGTTGGCGGCAGTAAAATTGTACTGCAGTCAGCTTCAAATGGTGGTTCTCTAAATTTCCTCAGTAGCGATTCACGAAAAGAACGCCTCCTTTCCTCCAGAGACTCCCACCCGAGTTCCTGAAGCATTTCCGTAACACTCGCGTGATGATAAAACCTACCAGTAACAAATGTAGCAGCCCGCCAATGAATTGCTTCTATGTCCTCCCTCAATCCGACCTGATGGGAATCCGAAATGCTCGAGTGGTACTCAAGAATAGGTGGTATTACTGTTTTATAAGCGGTCTCCTTTACAGATGAACCACATCTTCCCAAAATTCTACCAATGAACCGAAGAGGACTATCGGCTTTCCCCACGACTGACATTACATGCTTGTCCCACTTCATATCGCTCTGCAATGTTATGCCCAAATATTTAATCGACGTGACTGTGTCAAGCGCTACACTACTAATGGAGTATTCAAACATTACGGGATTATTTTTCCTATTCATCTGCATTAATTTACATTTATCTATATTTAGCGTTAGCTGCCATTCTTTACACCAATCACAAATCCTGTCCAAGTCATCTTGTATCCGCCTGCAGTCACTCAACGACGACACCTTCCCGTACACCACAGCATCATCAGCAAACAGCCGCACATTGCTATCCACCCTATCCAAAAGATCATTTATGTAGATAGAAAACAACAGCGGACCTACCACACTTCCCTGGGGCACTCCAGGTGATACCCTCACCTCCAATGAACACTCACCATCGAGGACAAGGTACTGGGTTATATTACTTTGTAAGTCTTCGAGCCACTCACATATTTGGGAACCAATCCCATATGCTCGTACCTTAGTTAGGAGTCTGCAGTGGGGCACCGAGTCAAACGCTTTCCAGAAGTCAAGGAAAATGGCATCCGTCTGATACCCTTCATCCATGGTTCGCAAGATATCATCTGAAAAAAAGGGCGAGTTACTTTTCGCAGGAGCGAAGCTTTCTAAAGACGTGCTGATGCATGGACAGAAACTTCTCTGTCTCAAGGAAATTCGGTATATTCGAACTGAGAATATGTTCCAGAATCCTGCAAAAAACTGATGTTAAGGATATTGGTCTGTAATTTTGAGGATCCTTCTTATATACAGGCGTCACCTGCGCTTTTTTCCAGTCGCTCGGGACTTTACGTTGGGTAAGAGATTCGTGATAAATGCAAGCCAAGTAAGGAGGCAGAATTGGAATCCCATCAGGACCTGGGGATTTATTTATTTTCAACCCATTCAGCTGCCTCACGAGCCCAGGCATGTCTATCAGTATGTCCTCCATACGGGAATCTGTACGAGACTAAAGGCGTGTATGTCCGTAGAAACATTGTATCTTACTTCTTAACAACACGGGCAGTGCAATACCGTTTTCGTCCGCCGATATGAGAAAGCGACTTTCGATTAAAATGTCCTGCCCCTGTACGGGAATTGCTGAATGAGCACGATTACAGCTTGTGATACCTGAACGTGACATATGGACGTTAAGAGTTGGCAATGCGTCGTGCACGGATAGTCAAACAGAAAAGGCGACCACCCACATATAGTGGGAAATCCGGGATTGTGTCCCTCTCCTACCAAACTTGCAATGTCGTCATTAAGCTATACAGCTGACGATTGTCCATATTCGCAACTGCGAAAACATTTCATGTATAAAATTTGTTATATTCGAGGTTAAATGCAAGAAAGAATTTTTCAGCTAAAAGACAAAGTATACTGGTCCGGAATTACGTATGTCCGTTCCTTTACGCATCTTTTATACAGTCGCTTGGTGCATTCCGATAGACGTAAGATTCACAATAAACACAGTTAATTAAGAGGTCTATGCCATCGTCTGCTCTTCGCAGAATCTCAGCGGGATTCCACCTGAACCAACCGATTTATTTGTTTTCAACACTTTCAGCTGCTTTCCGCCCAAGTATCAATCCGGATTCCTGAGAACTATGTGTTTGAAGAATAAATTTTGTATTGAATAGGGAGATAAAATCATTAAATTGACGCTAGTTATTTTGAAACAGTAAAGAGTGCAAATCTGAGCGTAGGACATTACGGTACTTGCAAGCGACGGTGGGGTGAGGAAAAATTCCCTAGGCAACGTAACCGAAGAAGGCGCCACGCCACCCAACCGGATCAGTTTACCGAAGCACTCGTCGCTGAAAGCATTTCGAAGCGGAAGAGGGTGGAATCATGGTGAGTCATCAGAGGCTCCTAATGGGAGCCCCCATCAGGCGGGCGGAGTCCAGCTAATGACCGGCGAGCGGCAGCCGCTAATGCCGGAGCACGCACTAATTGCGTTACGCCGGTAGTGACCGGGCGCGGCCGGCCGGGCGACTTCATTATAACGGGATTAGGGGGTGGCCGGGGGCGGCCGGGGGGCGGGAGGCACCACCCCGCGATCTGCCGGGCAATTTGCGGCCGACCGCCCCCGCAAACTTGCCCCCACCTCCGGGACGCGTGTTTGTCGCACGGCCGCAGCCGCCGGCACCGTGCTGACGCCGTCGCCAAATAACGCTTTCGTAGGCACGGCCGGAGCCTTTGGAGCGCTGCGGTCGTGACGTAGCTGCGATGCGGCGAACAGCAGCTCTCAGAGGATACCACGGTCGCACCTGAGGGTGCAGGTATCAGATGGTCGATAGTAGCATTTCTTGCCTTAATCTGCCATCGAAATTAATTTCTGTAGTGGCCTATACCATGATCGGACAACATATAGGTTTCGTGCGTTAGCGTCTCGGGTTCGATCCCCGATCAGTTTAGGAATTTCCCCCTGTCAGTTATATCTCCTTACATCTCTGGAAATACCCTTTAAATGCAGTCCTGCAACTAAAAATTGTATACAGAGGACGGTAATGATAGTTACGGATTATGCTTTTTTATGCCGTTTTTATTTATTGCTACCGGTTTCTAGCTCTTTTTAGAGTAATAACAATAAAGCGCGTGTGGCATTGGTGCCCGAGAGACCCTTCGCGGGGCGGTTCGGCAGCAGCTCCCCAAGTTCTTTAACGCCATTTGGGAGTGAATGAGGATGAAATGATGATGAAAGACACACAACACCCAGTCATCTCCTCGCAGAGAAAATCCCCGACCCCGTCGGGAATCGAACCCGAGACCCCGTGCTCTGGAAGCGAGAACGCTACCGCAAGACCAGGAGCCGCAGACACTTGAGAGTGATACTAAATAAAATCATGCCATTATCAGTACATATACATATAAAACTGCAGTATTTAGAGGTAACATATTTTTTTACTTAAGCAATAACATCGTAAATGTTATTTTCAAAACAGCTTGTATTTTCACTTTCTTACATTTGTACACTCTACAGTTTATATGAACACTAATCATTCTAATCTCCTTAGAGCCATGAGTGGATCTACATGGGCATCTTGGAAGAAATAGAAATTTACACACGTTTAGGAAAAACAACAAATAGAACTCACAGGGCCGCGCGGGATTAGCCGAGCGGTCTAAGACGCTGCAGTCACGGACTGTGCGGCTGGTCCCGGCGGAGGTTCGAGTCCTCCCTCGGGCATGGGTGTGTGTGTTTGTCCTTAGGATAATTTAGGTTAAGTAGTGTGTAAGCTTAAGGACTGATGATCTTAGCAGTTAAGTCCCATAAGATTTCACACACATTTGTAGAAAACAAGAACTCACAGGTAATTCAGAACAAAAGGCTATTCTAAATTTCACAAGGGATTTACATAAATGGATTTTCATGGAGGATAATAATTCGAAAACATTAGATATCTGTGACCCATAGATCATTATTAGGACAACCAGGTACAAGTATATCGAAACAAAGATAGGTTCTGTTTGAAAAATGGCATTTACGGTGTTTCTACGTAACTATAAAATTATCACATTTATGTTTACAAATGTAAATATATCTGCTGTAAATGTCTGATTACGTACAGGTACCGCTTGAAATTGAGTCATGTTCGAAATGGGCAACAAGAAAAGGATATAAAAAAAAGCATCTCCCGTAGAATATCTCTGGCAGTGTTTATTAATATGAAAAATGGTGTGTTGCACCATATTTCAGAGACCATATTCTGTAGTAGGTTCCCATGTAAGTGGCTGTACAAAGATCGGAGGGAGTCTATGGCGTGCCATAAAAACGACCACATCTAGATAAAATCACTGAACTGTTCAAACAAACTTCCGGGTTGATGATTTATTTGGGTCATCAGTGTTCTGAATGGTTTTATGCTGCCCATCATTTTTATTCCTGTGCCAACATCATCTCAGAGTATTATATGTACCCATCGTCCCAAATTACTTATTGGATATGTTCCAGTCTCTGTTTTAAGTTTTTTCTCTTAACAGCTACCTCCAGTAACGGACCGTTATTCTCTAGTGTAATAAATAAACAAACACCGCCTGGATCACAACTATTTATTTATCGACTACTTGATTTCAGATGTTGCGTCCCAAAGTGCAGTTTGCCAACGCTATGTAAAGGTAGTGTAAACAACTTTTGAGATACTGCACTTTGTGGCACTAGACGTGAAGATGATCTGCAGTGCCAATAGAAACCGGTAGCTGGTAAATAAAACGTTGTGATCTAGACCGATTTTATACATTTATTATAAAGAAAAATGAGTCAGCTTCCTAAGAGATGGTGTCAATTAGAATTCTCTAGTGCGTTCAGACATGTTATATCATCCTTTCCTTTCTCATTATGTGTTCTCCGTACGTTCGTTTCCTCACTGATTCTTACGATAACCTTCCTTACATCATCAGACCATGTAATGATGTAGCACAACATCTCAAGTTCTTCGATTCTTTTTTGCCAGTTTACTTACAATCCATAACTCATTCCTTTCAGAATTGCTTTCCAACTGTCTATTTTCAGAAATGTCTTCCTCAAATTGAAGTCGATGTTTCTTACTGGTAGACTTGTTTTGACTAGTAATGAGCTATTTGACGGTTCTGAAAGTTTTTTACGTTCTCCTTGATCCGCCCTCATGTACTATCTTGATCCAAGGTAGCTGAATTCCCTCAGTTCAGCCACTCTGTGATCACCAATTTTGTTAAGTTTATCACTAATCTCAATTTTGCTACTCCTCATTACTTTGGTATTGTTTCGGAATTGCTCTCCACTGTTATTCTACACGCAGTAGACTGTTCATCCCACTGAATAGGTATGCAATTATTCGTTACTTGTGTTGCGAATCAGAAATTTCCAGACATATTTGAATTCTCAGGCGAATGTTTCCGCAAGTTGGGATGCGCGGTGCCACGACAAGGTTAGCTCAACAATGGACAGTCTGGCGATTAGAAAGGAATTGGTTATCTCACAAGCATATGGTAGCCAGCGCCTGGAGGCCAAGGTTTGCGGGAAACAAGTTGTCCGTGTGGCGCTGGGTGCCATTCATAGAATTCCAGCTGAGGTTTTGTATCAGCGATGTTGGCAGGGTGAGCGTGGAGCCACGTATACTGAGGACGGGTAAACGTTAATGCCATCAGTTAGGAGGAGGCACGGTGGAGCAACGCTGTTGAAATCAGCCAGGAAAAGCGGAAACAGCCAGAAAGCTGGAGATCGAGAGTGGGCACATAGGGTGGGAGGTATGGGGAGGAAGGTATAGCAGAGTAGCATAGCAGTTGGCCTGATGGAGGGCAAGTTTGGATGTGGCTTACTAACAACAGGAGGCACTGTCTTGTGGAAGCAGTTGACGATGTTTGACTCTGTATTGTTACGCCACAAACAGGGAAAGAAATTAAAATGTGGCCAATGTTCAAATTAGCACAGCCACTGTTGACGCGAGGCAGAGCTGGTGACGTAGCTATGCAGCGGAAAGGGCAATCAACACTTTAAGTCGGTCTCGTTTGTGAACCCGCGTTGTTGCATCACCAAAATTCGCAAGACACAAGGTTACATTCAGTAAAATGCCCACCGAGCGAAAGAGGCAGGGATACAATTGTTAGCTCTTGTTATGTGGATCAACAAGTGAACAACAACTGGTTCAAATGGCTCTGAGCACTATGGGACGTAACATCTGAGGTCATCAGTCCCCTAGAACTTAGAACTACTTAAACCTAACTAACATAAGGACATCACACACATCCATGCCCGAGGCAGGATTCGAACCTGCGACCGAAGCAGCAGCGCGGTTCCGGACTGAATCGCCTAGAACCGCTCGGCCACAACGGCCAGCAGTGAACAACAAGCTTTACCTCAGAACCAATAACAACTTTCAGAGACCTGACAGTGAAATTAAGAGCCTGTAACAAATTCATAATCGAATACCGGAACGAAGACTGCTGACCCCTAGTAAAGAAGCAGGCTACCTTCAGTCATAACCATTAGGGTCTACCCCTCACCCGTCTCTAAGGACATCACAGTTTTCCATCTCTGAGCTCAGCTGGTCATTAGGATCAATGGAATTCGAATGTAAACACTCATTCTAATGATTATTACAATATTGTGACGTCCACGCATTAGATGTTCCAGCAATTCTCGAGAGTATGCTGCTTCCTTTGCCTGAGATGACAGCATCCAAGTAACCATGACATGCCTACTACATCGCTGAAGGGTACACTGAGGGCTTTCCAGCACCAGCACAGCAGGCAGTCTTTATTACACTAACATCATCGTCACCGCTGGGTGAGAGAGCCATCCGGTGTCTCTGTTGCTGGTCATCGCTGCAGGCACTTCTGGTTGTCAGAGCCTTCCTGTTTGGTGGGAATTAGCGTATTACACTACTGGTGACAGTACGTCTTGGTGGGTCATTGTGGGCTTTCGTGAGCATCCACAGTGTGATAGAGGACGCTCTAACACAGCATGGAGACATAATTTCATGCTATCGCGTCGCCTGCAGACTGCCAGTGGTCAGTCTGCAAGATTTCAGTCGAATTGCTGGAGCAGCAGTATTGCCACCCAGCTGAGCTGACAACAGGTCACTGTAATTTTCCTGTCTCATTGGCACAACGTGTCAGCTGAGGCTGATGGGAACCCAGAGAGATCTGATCAAATTAGTGTCAATTTGCTAATCGTGTTTTATTAACACTGAAAGAAGCGTGACAGGTTCCCCAATACCATCCTGACAACGTAGAGTTGTCTCCACTCAGCATCCTACAGGAGGTACAGAGGACATGGCACAGGTGGAAGTGAAGAAGGTCTTACTGAAGTAAGTCTCCATTACGACAGGTAGTGGTGAATTGTGCTACCTTTCGTGCAAACCACTGCAACTGTGTAGGCATACTTGAGTAACCAGATTCTACCACTGGTAGAGCATAGAGACACTGCTATTAAGCATGGAGTGGTAGTGGTGAATTGTGCTAGCTAGTCGTCAAAACCATTGCACCTGTATAGGCATACTTGAGTAACCAAAATTTAACACTGGTGAAGCATAGTGACGCTCCTATTAAGCATGGAGTTTGTAGAGCACTGCTTTATGTAACTGAATTGTATTTTAGAGGTACGTTTGTTTGTCAGAGATTTAATTTTTCCTTGTTTCCTTGCTATAGGTTGTATATTACTTCAATGTGCTCCTGTGGATAGGATCTGTCTGTTTGTGTTGTCTGTCTGTTGGTCCCTGAAGATTTCGGCCTTGGTTGGATGTGCTTGTGTTTCTTGTTGATAGGAGTGTTATTATATTATATGACAGTTCGTGCCCTCGTTAATACAAGGATTGACTTTACAGGGCCCGGGATATTGATATCAAATGCTACATATCAGGTTAAGGCTTTTTGAATATGTCTGCTAGTTTGTGAATATTTTGTAAGGTAGGTTACTTCTTTGGGCCAAAGTTTTATAGAGTATTATTTTATTGCAATATGTATCAAGGTCATTTGACAAACTAGGCACTTGATCCTGGTTTCCGATTTAACTGATTCACATTAATTAATAAATTACATTTTGGTTGGGAGTCTATACGTACACAACCTCCAGCTACGTTTCACTTCCATCGCCATCCTGCTCCACGGTAGAGAGCGATTTAATCATAGAATCTTGTCAAACTAGGCACTTGATCCTGGTTTCCGATTTAACTGATTCACATTAATTAATAAATTACATTTTGGTTGGGAGTCTATACGTACACAACCTCCAGCTACGTTTCACTTCCATCGCCCTCCTGCTCCACAGTAGAGAGCGATTTAATCATAGAATCTTGTCATTCCTCCAAGCTGAATTTTAGTTCCTTCTTCAACATACCTTTTATTTTGTCACTGCAGCATCCAGTCTTACCCCTATTTAATCCGAGCATTTCTCTCTTGTTACCCAGCTCATATTTTCAGTCTAATCTGAAATTGTAGTTATATGAGAAATTGTCTTTATTGTTAGTTTATTACTTTACTCTGAAAACTATTGTAAAACGAAACATGATATAATAAACTTATATTCTTTGAATGCAGTGCTGATAGTCTCTTCAATATCGCTGTGTTGCGAGTGTTCCTTTTATATCTCTCCCCTTGTATAATGTTTTAGATGGATCGGGTTCCATTCGTGGATTGTAAATCTTCAGTTGTAGTAGTGAACTGGATGGAATATGTGAAAATGTAGTTAGTGTGAAGAAAGTGCAAATGACAATAAAAGTGTTCTTAAGACATATACAATACTGCAACTACTTGCTATTTAATTAATGTATGGAGACAGGAAAACCTGATGAATAACTTGTAACCAATGCAGAAATGAATCATCCACAGAGACTGCTGTGCTAAGAATGAGAATAATCTCTACTGATCCTCAAGAAACAAGCTAAAATGGCAATATTTTTCCTAAAATTACTGAAGATATGCAGATGCCCTACTCACTCTGAGGTTCAAGCTGAATATTTTATGATTCCGACATAAACACAGTTCTTGCGTGGCTTGGAATAACAATATCGACAGAGTAGTCACCGCAAACTTTTTTTATATGAAGGGACTGACCGCCATGTCTCACAGTGGGATAAATGTATTGAGACTTACGACGATTACTATTGAAGTACCAAATATTTTGCTTACCTTTTTCAATCTGTCTTGCTTTCATTTCTCTTTCCCTTATAGAAATTTAGTGCATTCTTTTCTAATTGATTTTTTAATGTAAATGCTGCCTGGAAACCAACCATTGCGTTTAATTATTTTGGACTGACCATTCATATTTCCTCTGAAGCTAGCTAATAAACTTCCGAAACTAACTAATTATTTCAAGTTTAACATTATTAAGATTTACATTGACAAACCTTTAACAATTAATTGATGAATCTATGATGATTTAGCCAGAGAATAGCAGTTAACCTAAACAGCCACCGTGTTTACGATACCCAAATGAATTTACATTTTACAGTAAAGAAGCTATAGAGAAGGAACGTAAAAGGCAGGAACTTTTTATGGAGGGGTAAAGGAGGCGAACGGAGTTGTTGTCAGTTCTGGCAGGCGAAGGAAGAAAGATAATGAGGCTTTCAATGCAACGCTTACCAAGATGGAGAACAAATTAAAAATCAAGTTTGTGATTCACAAATTGGTTTATTGAATGTTAATTTGATTGTCAGTAAAGAAAATTATCAAAACAGAGAAACTTCAAATAGCTGCTAGCAAACTAAGGGCAGACCATTAGCAGATCTCTGAAGGATGTACAGAAGCTCTAGAAAATGATCATTGGTTAGCAGTACATAACCTACATGATTGTCATTTAAGTACTGACAGCGTTGCAGTAAAGAGCTTAGGTAAGCATGACCCATGATCCATGCCATGACAAACAGCCGCCATACGAAACCATAAGTAAAAAAAAGCTAGTTGCAAGAAGTTTGAAAACAAATGTCGAATTTGCTAACCAGAGGCAAGTTGTATTGTAGGGGGAAACAAATATAAGACCGACTAATTACAAATTGAGAGGCAATTCTACGACGATTTCCGCTTTTAAGTAAGCAAAGAGGACCACGGACGTCCCTAAGTTTGATTCTCGAGGCAAAACTTACCTGGTAAAATTTCTAAAATCTTGTGAAAAAACATTAACCTGTTCTTGGACTGAAGACGCAAACAGCTGATTTGTAGTAACCAATATAAAGATCTCTTCACGTCGTCGGGGACTCCTAGGAACGAACCGCTGTCTGTCATTTATGCAGTTTTAAAGGTGCTCTAAAGGTACATTTTGATCTACAGTAGCACCGAACGGACTTAGATAAAACTGTTAGAACCATAATCATACAAAAATAATTGCGATTTTATTGAGTGGCAGCCTGACCAGTCCAAACTTCTGGATGACCCTATACTTAAGGAATACCTTGTTGAAGGGTTAATACACCAGCTGCTGAAGTATGGAAATGAGTGTTTGGCGTCATTGGCCAGGAGGCCCCTTGCGTGGCAGGTCCGGCCGAAAATCCCCGACCCAGACGGGAATCGATCCCGGGCCCGTAGGATAGCAATCCGTCACGCTGACAACTCAGCTATCGGGGCGGACAGCTGCCCCAAGACAGTGCAGGACAGTACAGTACTACATTTATTGGAAAAACCTCGAACTCTGTTCAGTTTATTAGGCAGGCTAGAATATCTCAAGATTCTTCATGACAACAGAGTAGACAGAAGTGTGGATATCAGCCACCATATCTCAATGACGGGTAGGGCCAGGCACAGAAATAAATGTATAATGGTCAGTAATGACAAATTGTGTCCAAAGCAAACAAATAAAAATCGATGCATGGAATGAAGGAAATCTTATGGTAGAAATTACTACGAAAACTAGTCATGCGTTATTGACACATTTAGTTTTCAGCAGATTAATGCTAATAAGATTGCTGATATTCCAAATGAAAATCTGAACAGACATCACCAATCAAGTCAGCTACAAACAATGGTATCTATGAGACGCAGTTCTACCACATGCTCGGCAGATACCCAACTGAACTCGTAATCTGTCCCAATAAAAATATATGTCAATCTTTGCCAATTTTATATAGGAAGAAAAAGTATGGGACACTTTGTTTAAGGAAGAGAAAGAAGGAAAAGAAATGGCGCAACCAACACTAAAAGCTAATGTTGATGGGAAAGAAGTGACCATGTTGGTCAACACAGGCATATCATCTTAGTTTAATAAACAAAGATTTGTGGGAGGAATATTGATTAAAAATCTTTGTACCACACGCATATTTTGTGCAATATATTAGAAGCTGTCATATTATTTTTGAGGGTTTGCAAACCCCAAGTGTATGAACTGATGCCGATAAGTATATTCATGAGAGAAATGGGCAGTCTGACAGGAAAAATGTGTAGAGCTTCCCAGAAAAATGTACACACATGAAGAAGAGTTTTGCAGCACGTCGGTTCCGAGAGTTCCAAAACCAGTACAGAAAATTGGAATAGAGATCAACATAAACATCATTTCTGCCATTTTTATTGCTCATGAAAACCACACATTGCATGTTCTACCACTAAACAGCCAGATCTTCCGAGATGGTGGTATATTTTGCTGTACACATCGGTACCTCTAATACCCAGTAGTGCATCCTCTTGCATTGATACATGCCTGTAATCGTCGTGACAAACTATCCACAAGTTCATCAAGGTATTGTTGGTTCAAATTGTACCACTCCTCAACGACAAGGAGTAGATCTCTCGGTGTGGTTGGTGGGTCCCGTCGTCCATAAACAGCCCTTTCAGTCCATGCAAGGCATGTTCGATTGGGTTCATGTCTGGAGAACATGCTGGCCACTCTAATCGAGTGATGTTATTATCCTGAAGGAAGTCATTCGCAAGATGTGCACGATGGGGGCGCGAATTGCCGTCCATGAATGCTTCGCCAATATGCTGCCGAGATGGTTGCACTATCAGTTGGAGAAAGGCATTCACGTATTGAACAGCCGTTACGGCGCCTTCCATAACCACCAGTGGCATACGTCGGCTCCACATAATGCCACCCCAAAACAGCAGGGAACCTCCACCTTCCTGCACTCGCTGGACAGTGTCTCTAACGCTAACGCACTAGGCAGCCAGGCTGCGGCAGCCAATAAAACAATGACAGTTGATTGCAGGCCACGCACTAAGTACTTTGTGGAAGCGGCAGCCAACAGAACACGGGCGACTGCACGGCAGCCAGGCGGCTGCGCGCAACCTGTGGCGAGCTGCGGGTCCCGCAAAGAGCGTGTGTGGCTACCTCAGTCCCTGCGCACTTATCCGAGCAGCCACACCTTGTCTGCACCTCGAGCCAAAAGTTGCGATGGCTTTCGACACCGAGAAATTTATTCAAGAAATGAAAGACGGTGAGTAATCTGGGACGTATCTTGTGAGGAGTACTGTGACTGTGACGTGAAAAGAAGAGGATGGGAGTAAATCACAAATATAATGTGTGAGGAGAATATGACGGAAAATGAAAAGAATGAATTCGGTAAGTCATTTATTATTTATTACATAATAAAAATGGTTATAGGCACAACAATCAAGAAGAGGGTATCATTCTACACTTAACAATAATACACAATAATTCGCATGAAAGCAATAATAATCACATCCACAATCCAATTACCACATATAATTCTTACCCCAATGCAATTCTGTTCTGATATTCCAGCGGATTTCCATTTACAAAATAGTCCGCTAATAAATCTCTATATGCTGATTCTGATGAATGGTACCCTGCTCTTGTAGAACCTGGGGAAATTTCCAGTTCCGGAGGGACGTACAGTGTGTCTTCAAATTTGTAGCCATCTCTTTCTCGCAAATAATTATGTAAAACACAGCATGCATTTATTATGGTAATTGCAAATTCTTCCCGAACATCGATAAGGCGATGAGAAATTCTCCATTTATTTGAAACAATGCGAAATGTCCATTCTATAAATCGCCTAGCCCGAGAGAGTGGGTAGTTAAAGATTCTTATTTTGTCTGTTAAACTCCATCCTCCATAAGGATGCATTAAATTTTCAGACTTATCAAACGCCTCATCTCCGACAGTGACGTACGGCATCGGTATGACATTGTTTGATATAGAGCTCTTCTCTGGTATATGTAAATTTTTATTCAGGAGTTTTTCACACAGAACTGATTTCTTAAAAATAGATGAGTCACTACATTTTTCATATGCTCCAACATCAATGTAAGTGAATTTATAATCTGCATCACATAAACCAACTAAAAGGATCGAAAAATAATTTTTGTAACTATAGGAAAGTGAAACTGAATGACGGGATTTTATTACTCTGATATGTTTCCCATCGATGGCACCGATATAATTGGGAAAGTTTGCATATCTATTAAATCTGTATGCTATTTCAATCCGACATTCGTCATTTAATTCTGGAAACGCAGTCTGTGTCATTTTGTTCGAAATCGCCAAGCAAGTTTCATATGAGACATCTCGGACAGTAGTACATCCGTGACTCAGTGCTGCCATAGTACATCCTGTAGCCAGATATCCGAAACGAAATATATGTTCATATGAAAAAATTAAATACATGTACTTCTGCCAGAAATGTTATTACATTATTATAATAGATTAGTCATATTAACATCCCTAATTTCATCGCATCGGCACCGCTAACACAGACTATTTTTGCAGGCTAATCTCTACATCAGAAGTGGAAGAATATTAGGACAAGTTTCAGCAGGGAATTAAAACGCAGAGCAGGTGCCAAAAAACGATCAGCAGCTTTGCGTAAAAGCTCTTAGTTGTATTTCAAGCAATTACAGTTTCATAAGGAAGTTGTTGTAGAGAATACAACTGGAGGTATCCTGGTTAAAACTGACGTTGCTGAAAGTAACTATGGGGGATGTGGCGTACAAAGTTCTTCACTTCTTCCTAGAAATAAGCAGAAAAGTCACGACGGCAGATTGATTGATGTACTACAAAAGAGTATCGCACGGAAGAAGGAGTGTGAAAGGAGCCAAGAATCTGATTCAGATAGACTGCTTTCATTACTAGAAGGCATGAAAAAGATTCCGGAACAACGCAAGCTTACTACCAAAATGGAGATTATTGACGTCATACAAAGAGCACACATGTTTCCACTGTGGACTCATCAACAAGGCTATTCTGTTAATGCTACAGAAACAACAGTGGCTGGAGCATATAGCCGTAGGTATGAACCAGAAGCCTTGAGTAGACAACAGTTTCAGCATGGATGGGTACTACAGCCAAATGATGGTAGAGAAGACTTCAGCAGAGGGCAGAAGGAAAGTCGCCGTGATTATTCTACGCGTATTACATATAGACAGGACACTGCCGCCGAATACGATGAGCTGTCATCGCCCACTGACTCAACTGTGTCAACTCAGAATTCTAAAATACTTGATCTGTTCCAGTCATCAGTACTACAACAACTTTAATATTTATATTCTTTCCAAATGTTGTTATAATTTAGCATATAAAATGAAAATAATAATGTCAGATCATCACACATGTTGTATTATTTTGAAACTCACTTCTGTTTCCTGACTTCGTCCGTTTCCAGTTCCTTCAAATTCGTAATACTAGAGTCAAGGGGCCAGGGGAGAAACCGATGATAATTAAACAATTTTTCACATAAATTTGGCGTTTTACTGCTTTGAAGTTTTTTAATTGTGCATTTTCTAACACGAGCGACTGTTATTAGTCAGTGTCATAAGTCTTTGGTGTTGATAGTTGCAGCGGAGTTTGGAAAGGACAAGTAATATTTCGTTTTCTCTAAAAGGAAATGAGTAAATTGTGACTTATCGTTTTAACCCCTGGCCAACTATTTTCAAAAAATGGTTCAAATGGCTCTGAGCACTGTGGCACTCAACTGCTGTGGTCATTAGTCCCCTAGAACTTAGAACTACTTAAACCTAACTAACCTAAGAACATCACACACATCCATGCCCGAAGCAGGACTCGAACCTGCGACCGTAGTGGTCGTGCGGTTCCAGACTGTAGCGCCTTTAACCGCTCGGCCACTCCGGCCGGCCCAATTATTTTCAAATATTATTAAAAATGAAGTATTATACTTGTATTTTCAACATTTCGCGGCCCTGTCAACAACTGTATAAATATTAATTTTCGTTTAAATAATCAACAGCCTCAGTTGCACCGTTTACCTAGAATTTACCTACGTTTCAGTCGGGATAACCCAACCTTCTTCAGAATAACAGTGACTACCGTTTGTCCATAGTGGATACCGTCAAGCTAAAACTACATATCCATAAATTGTCGTCAGACTGTAAAAGCTTATCTGAAACTGCCTCGGCCCCACTTCGCGACCGCGATGCGGCAGCCACGAGTGCTGTACTGGAACTCTGTCCACTATGGACAGTTGTCGTCGAAATAATTCTGCCTGCAAAGTGTGTCTCTTGACACTAAACTCAAGGTCTGAAGTTATTATTTAACAATCTGTAGACTCTGATTCCATTTCACCAGTGTCAATAGTTGTCATTTGCTAATGCGCTACACCACACTGTAAATACCACACAAAAATTACGATGGTACTCTTCGAATGCGTGTTGGTATGCAAATAAGACGGATGGAAACAAGTTTTGCAGCTCTCTGTCCATGATAAATAGAAACCAGCGTCGAGCGCTGAAATGATGGTCGGCCGCACTTTGACCAACTCGGGGTAGGTATGCACGCATTTTTGACCCTGAATGCTCTGATGTGACGTCAACCCTTCCGGTACTCCAAGTGCTCCGTTTCTCACAGTGTTATGTTTTGAAAGTGTATGTATCGTATTGTGCAAGCGTAGAGTGTGAGAAACTTTTAAGGTGCAGTTGTAATGGTACCATAGCCGATTGTTCAAGCGCACTGACAGGCATTTTGTTGGCTTGAGTTCAATATGCTCTATTTACTTTTTTCCATTTTATTTTATTTCTTATAATATTATCAAACATGTTTAAGAAGTTCAAAAAAATGTCTCTCAGCACTATGGGACTTAACATCTCAGGTCATCAGTCCCCTAGAACTTAAAACTACTTAAACCTAACTAAGCTGAGGACATCACACACATCCATGCCCGAGGCAGGATTCGAACCTGCGACCGTAGCGGTCGCGCGGTTCCAGACTGAAGCGCCTAGAACCACTCGGCCACCAGCGGCCGGCTAAGAAGTTCACATTACATACATATTTCAATTTAGGATTACTACACTTGTACGTCAAAAGGTGGTATAAAACGCGTGTCGACGAGGAGATTTGGTACGAAGGTGTTTCCCACAGATGATCTGCTGCATTGACCATACCCAACAGATATTTGGAGGAAGAAACGAGATTTCAATTGATAGCCCTACTCCAAATGTAAAACTACAACAAGACTTCGTATGGCGAGGCTCGCTAATTTGGCTCAAACTATACGAGTAGAAGCAGGTAGATATCCCTTTCATGTTACTATAATATTCCGCGTGAGTGGGCCATATGAAAAGGCAGAACGTTCCTTAAAGATTTACGCATCGAGTATGACGAATTTAAGAGCAATGGTTAACGTGTTGATGTGGTAGCCGAATGACAGTTCCGCTTCACATCACGGGCAAGCAGGTCGTGTCTTACTTCCGCCCCTGCCGTAGTGCTGCGAGTGTTTGCTTGTTTTCCTTTAGTATTGTGCGTATGTCCCTGTGTGCGTAACATCGTCATTCGTCTTGTAGCGTTTAGTGTCTACCGTACTTCCCAAGAAAACTCCACATAAAGGTACTGTCAGTTTCCACGCGTCATATTCAGTTTTCTTAGAGATTATTAAGTGCTTGCTGATTGAGGTCACTACAGAGCGGGTTCATACGAGTTACTTTGACCTAGATTCCTACGTGTTTTTCTCAGTTTTCTAGATCCATTGCAAACTGATTAATTTAATATCTTGTTTCCAAAGTTTTCTTAACCCATCGCGATATAATTCCTAGTGCGGTTCTCCTCGCTAGTGAGAAAGTCAAGTATATTAATTTCAGGATTTTTAATCTTCCGCTTGAAGCTACTGGCAGTTTCCTTAACCCTTCATCTCCCATCGGGTCTCAGAGGCCTATCTATGATGTTTAACATCCTCCCTGTTAGTAACTATACATTTTATTTTAATAAAATTTTATGACTTTAACTAATTTGCCAAGTTAGTTATAAAATTGAAAGAAATTATAAAATTGACATACGGCTTTGTGTTAAAGTATTTGTACACGTTTCCTTCCTTACGGCCCTCGCAGACTCGTGCGGTTACAAGCAATTTTTCGCCAACCAGATGTCTGTCTGCGCAGCGTCTCTCACGTCATTTGCCGTTGTTGAGTCACACTGTTATTCTTTCAGAGCTCAACAGTCCTATCACGTTTAATTAGTGCTTCGTTTCATAACAGTTGTTTTTTCCGCAAACCGAAAATGTTAGTGAGATGAGGATTATCAGGTGATGAAATAAGTCAGTTGTTGGAGCAGTCTTGTGACTTTGAGTGTGAATCTTCCAATGATGATGACAATGATGTAGAAACGCTGACTACTCATAACTACACGAAGAAGATGATAATGAAAAATACCTTTACGAATATGGAGAAAACTAAGTAAGTGCAAATTCTGTTGAGTGTGAGTTACTGTTTATTCGTATTGGTGGGTTGTGAAATGTGGGCTACAGCTCATCAAGCTTGAATTTCTGGTAGGCGGAGCAAAATGGATGTACTGATAGAGGACCAGAAACACAAAAGTTATTCCATTAGGAACTGTGATAATGAAGAATCTTGTTTTATATTCTTCATTCTTGTGCTCTTCATTAACGAAAGGTGTAATTTTGAAGAACAAGGAAGGTCGAATTGTTTACAAGGGTTGGGTAGATATCGACATGCACGAAGAGAAAAGTTTTTTGCTGTTCTGATCACGACTGGAGTTTAAAAGTGAAGAAATTAAGATATCAGTCGTCTTTGGAATGTTGAGAATGGCCGATCACTGTTCAATAAAACAATGGCCCGAAACCGCTTCTATGCTACTTGGAGAATGCAGCAGCCCGTCAGCCTGTCGTCAGCATAGGTGAAGTGACAAACTGAAGCCAATCAAAGAGGTTTTTGAGATGTGGAAAATTACCCTTAGGGATACCTACATTGCAGGATGTTGTATGACCTTGGATGAACACTTAGTCGCATTTCGGTGTCGCTGTCCATTTACACAACACATTCCATCAAAACCTGGCAGATACGCAATAAGGTTCTGAGGAATTTGTGACAGTGCGACAAGCTACTACTAGAAGATGAAAGTGTATTGGGGAAGGAGGAAGAAGCCAGAGTTGTGCGACATGGAGAGAATCTTGTGAAAGCCCTCGTGCTTGAACGTGAAAAGTCTGGACGTAATATGGTCTGGGATGATTCTTTTTTTTTTTACGTTTCTCGATTTTGCTCACTATTTCTTGTCAAAAGATCTGACACTAGTCGGAACTATCCGGAAAAAAACACGTGAAGTGTCAGCCGATTTTCTTACACCTAAAGCAGGTGAAGTATAATCTACATTACTTCGTTTTTAACCAGATCTGATAATAGCCTCTTTTGTACCTAAGAGAAATTATGCTATTCCCATTCGTACCTGTCTTCGTGACCAACCAACGGTGTTATAACAAGCAAAGAAGCCTGAAGTTACAACGACATACAGAGCCACAAAGGGCGGTCTTGGTACCATGGACCAGAAGACGCGACGCTACAGTGTGAAGAGAAAAACAAGGCGCTGGCCCCTGTTGGTTTCCTTCAACATGATCGACGTAAATGTGATGAATGCATACATGATTTAGATGATGCTGGCATTCAATTCTTTTAAAATTGAGACTTTGGACTTCCATTATCAATTTGGGAAAGCAACTAGCAGGGATAACGAAGTCAATGAATTCATTAGTAGAACCGGATAAAGGGAAAGTCGGCCGGTGTGGCAGAGCGGTTCTAGGCGCTTCAGTCTGGAACCGCGCGACCGCTACGGTCGCAGGTTCGAATCCTGCCTCGGGCATGTATGTGTGCAATGTCATTAGGTTAGTTAAGTTTAAGTAGTTCTAAGTTCTAGGGGACTGATGACCTCAGATGTGAAGTTGTATAGAGCTCAGAGCTATTCGAACCATTTGGATCAAGGGCGGGTAGTGAAACCACCAGCTAAGAAAAGGAGAACTTGTGCATAATGTGTAG
This sequence comes from Schistocerca piceifrons, assembly GCF_021461385.2. Taxonomy (NCBI): domain Eukaryota; kingdom Metazoa; phylum Arthropoda; class Insecta; order Orthoptera; family Acrididae; genus Schistocerca; species Schistocerca piceifrons. The sequence continues at coordinate 239,884,300 of NC_060144.1, read as the reverse complement.
ACAAGAAAGATAGAAAAAGTTGAATTACGTGTTACAAGTGCACCAAACTCGTATTCTTGGATCATTCTGCAATACCCTGTGCAAATTTGCTATAATAATGAAAGCGACCAGTAAAAACGTAAAAATTTTGTACTTTAAAACGTAAACTTTAAATAAATAAAATTATTTTAAAAGAATTTATACCTCAAAAGTCCTTCACATCACAAGTAGTCAAAACAGCGTCATTTTATATAAATTTAGAAAACACGGGCCTGAGAGACCTGACTGATACGCAACGCTATACAGATTTGTTGGTAAGCAGATGGTTAAGAAAGTATTCATCCCATATTAAGATATACAGAGTACATGATGAGGACGGTGATCTCATCAACATCGATTGCAGTGCTGTGGTGACATTCTTTGAATACAACTATGAGTAAAGTGGAAAATCCCCTCTTACTGGTGTGTGGATACCGTGTTCGTGTCACTTACGTAAGACAAGTAGGGACCTGCTTTCTCTGTAATGAATGCCGCCACTTCCGATCAGATTGCTCGCGTCGTGTGGTTATCACAAAATCAACTTATGAACAAAGTCGCAAGTTGACGTTAGCAGACCTTGTTACACAGCAGATGTCTTCCCAAGTTACTGAGGGAAACAGAATCTACTGCGTGACAGCTCACGAGATTTCCCACCGTGACATTCGTGTCATGATATTTCAACTGTAGTCGCCACACCGCCCGCACTTCTAAATCAACACAAACGTTGACGGACCCAGTGACTTCTCAAATTATTCCTTCCCCCGCCCCTTTCACAACTCCTGGAACGATTTTCCTGGAGACGCTCATCACCATACCATATCGAGTCTCAGTCTTCCGAAAGAATTCGTGATACTGCTCGGGATCAGATTGAGTCCGCTTTTCCTCTCCCCCTCCTCCCCTCCTCTACCCTTGTTTTTCCTGGAATCGAGAACATTCCTTCGCTACCGCCTGACGATGGGGGTTTTGTAAACACCATTGCCTCTTGACGAAATTGCTAGTCATATCTGAGGTTACACATTGTCTACATGCATCTTCTCCCTGCCATCTTGAAGCAATAGGTTCCCAATGATAATCAACGAGTGACGCTGCAGTGCCGGAACAACCGGCTGATAGCTCAACTCTGATATTCTTTGTGTCCTCTTTGGTCGGTCAACAGGATTCACAACGTCCACATTCAGTGGGGTAAGGGGTGGGGGCGGGGGCTGGAGATTCTCTGAAACACTTTAGGCGTGCATGTTGCATATGATCCACCCACGTTACACATGAAGGGGCTATGTTGCCTCGACGCTGCCGTAAACAATGTCTTCAGCCGGAGCGTGCTGTGACACCCAAAAGCAAGAAGCACACAGAATCTGAAGAACTTTCAGTTAGGGGCACAAGTCCCTTACCCTCCTATTCGTCCATGGACTCAGCCGTGGATTACGATAAACATCACTGTTGTGACCTGTTATTCGTGAATTCTACATAACTCTTCTACGTAACGGAATCAAGAATATACTTCTCTTACTCTCAATGTACACAGAACCAGTTCTGAAGTTCCTATTGCAGCGCTGAAGCAGCTTGTATACGATTCAAATGCCGATGTCGTGTTTTTTGGTCAGTTTTCTCCTCCTACATTTTCTACGTTTTTTAATGTGGCATCAAAACATTCGACCGAAACATCGTTGTTTTATAGGGAGGATTTCCCGATAACTAATATCGAGATACGTGAAGGTCGAGGCATAGGATTTGCGCTTCACCTTCTTACTTTAATGCTTCTTTATGCCCCTTCAGATGTGGCCATTCTTTGCATCGTTCATGTTTTTACGAGGAAAAAATTGTATATTTCTTTCGTAAAAATCCACAGAGATTTGCTAACATAAGTTTTAACTATGTGTTGCATCCTGTAGACAAGACCCCCAATAACAATTTTAATCGGGTACTTATCAATTTAGAGACCTCATTAGGCTTACACGATACGTGGATCCACAAATCTCCTACCCTTGACAAGTACACATACTTTACCGCTACTTTCAGCAGCTGGTTTGACCGTTTTTCCTTTTGTGATTCCTTATGTGGGAGACTATAGGCTATAGATGTAACTTCCAGCTGTACTGACCTCTGTTCCATAGCTGTGGCCTTTATTCATGTGCGACAAGCGATGCATCCCTAAGCTTCCTCTTGGATACTAAGCCTATCACACTTATACGATCATTCTCCTGACGATGTTATTAGCAACGTATGCAATTGTAGTCTTCATTCCAAGCGACAATATCCCTCGCTTACGGCTTCGTGGATAGAGACTGCAACAGTGAGGCTTCGAACGGCTGTAATGCGATTCAGCACTGCAAGGACGAGGCACAACTCTGTTTAAAAAGAATAGCTCAATGGATTCATAGGGCCAAGCCAAGCATGTCTGCTTTCATGCCCCACTGTAAATAATAACCTGTAGCTGTGATGGTGCAGTCAAACCGTATGTGCACTGGCTAGAATTGCGAGTTAATAAAATACAGAGAAACACAAAATAAAAGTTAAATTAATAATTCAATAACAATTGTTCTACTGTAATGCCTGTAATTGATGTACCAGATAGAGAATTATGTTGAATAATGTTTATTCAAGAAAGGACATCGAAAATAAGTGGTAAATGGTCCTACTGTTGTGGCGTAGCAAGACAGCCACGCCACGGAAGCAGCCGAAAGGCACGCGTTTAGCAGGCAAGTTATAAGTCTGTAACAGGATACGTAATGAATGCTATAAAGAAAAGTACGTAGCTTCTGGACTACTTAACTTTAATCCATCCTTTTGGTACATCTGGAGATTGTGGCAATACAAGTGAGACTCTTTAGATACATGCAATGTTACTAATGGCGCCTTGCTAGGTCGTAGCCATTGACTTAGCTGAAGGCTATTCTAACTATTGGCTCGGCTAATGAGCAATGCTTCGTCCATGTAGTCGCTAGCAAAGTCGTCCGGGGCGAGTGCTAGTCCGTATCCCGAGACCTGCCTTGTGGTGGCGCTCGGTCTGCGATCACACAGTGGCGACACGCGGGTCCGACATGTACTAATGGACCGCGGCCGATTTAAAGCTACCACCTAGCAAGTGTGGTGTCTGGCGGTGACACCACACCTACTATATTCAGTTGAAATACAGACAGAAAATACCTTTATCAAATGCAGTGAGGTTGAGAACGTTGTGTGAGTGATAGGAAATTCTCCAAATTAAATTATAATCAAGTTTCTGGAAAACTAAGTCCCTGTCAATATCTCAATATACGAAATACTCACCAGCTCAAAACAATTCAAAGTTCAGTATAAAGATTCACAAATTAACACATGCGATACAAAGAATAGTAACTCATACTCTATTCTCAGTTCCGTAATAGAAGTGGGGAGAGCTAAAGTCCTAATCTGGAACACATTCAGCTCTCTCAAAATGTAAACACCTTCAAAGGTTTGAGTACTGCATCACACATTCACCACCCAGTGTATTTGCTCTCCATGATCGAATACGACTCATTAGAACAGGCAATTATGTCTCCTTCCACAACTCCCTTAAAATCCCCGACTCGCTACCTTGACCTCTTCACTCAAAAAGTCGTTAATTTAATACACGGTATATTTCAAACTAAAATTTATAGAAAGGAATTCCTTTATAAAATATTTTAGTTTTGATGTTATAGCCGATATGTACGTTCTGAATGTACAGTTGAAATTATTTTTTTAGTAACATTTGAAATTACGAAATATGTGCCCACTTAAAATTTCTATTGTTATTTACGCAATCCTGTACTATTTACTATGTTTATTTCTGGATTCATTTACGAAATAATAATCGAAATTGATAATGGAACGAAAACTAGTATGATTTCATTTGTTACGAAAAATTGTATACCCTTTGGAATATTGTTATTTCTGCAGAGTGTGAGAGTCTTAAGCTTGCCTCTGATGTGATCGGACTTATTTTTGTACAATAGGTGCGAACAGCGTAACATCAGCTTTGTTAATTTGAAAAATCAAAATATTATATGATATACTAAAATGCGAGAAAAATCAGTGGAAAATACATATACGGAAAAAATTCTGCAACAACAATGTTTCAGTTTGTTTAGTTCAAACCAACCGTGAGTACCTGATGTTAGATTTTCCGCTTCAAGAATGAGACCCCTAAGTAAGAAGAACTGGAGCCATCTCAACATGACAAGCTAAGTAAACTTTAAAGTTTATTGTAATCTTCGATCCTTTCAAATCTTCATAAAACATTGATGACTTGGATTGGGCATTGTTTAATGTGGACAATACGAGTAGATGGAAGAAGGCGTGGTCGAATTTCTGCGGTTATCATGCAACAAAGCCACTTAACATATACTGTCGAGACATTGCGTCGGTTTAACTGCGCCTTTGCATACCGCCATAGTTGATGACAGTCTGGGTTATCAAAAAGTTGTCCACAGTGATAGCCTCTGCAAGGGACGCTTCTTCTCCAGTCTGCGTTACTACACCGCTATCCATAAACCCTTTACTGAAACTTCCTGGCAGATTAAAAGTGTGTGCCGGACCGAGACTCGAACTCGGGACCTTTGCCTTTCGCGGGCGAGTGATCTACCGTCTGAGCTACCCAAGCACGACTTACAGCCCGTCCTCACATCCCCAAGGCTGTGGCTAAGCCATATCTCCGCAATGTCCTTTCTTTCAGGAGTGCTACTTCTGCAAGGTTCGCAGGAGAGCTTCTGTAAAGTTTTGAATGTAGGAGACGAGGTACTGGCAGAACTAAAGCTGTGCTTGGGTAGCTCAGATGGTAGAGCACTTGCCCGCGAAAAGCAAAGGTCCCGAGTTCGAGTCTCGGTCCGGCACACAGTTTTAATCTGCCAGAAGGTTTCATATCAGCGCACACTCCGCTGCAGAGTGAAAATCTCATTCTGGAAACCCGTTGCTGGTTGCGTGTTGCCTATATAACAATTTCGAGAGGCAACATTTTATATTCAATACTTCGTGTAATTATTGTCCTAAGGTACACATCAAGTGTTTTGTTATGGATAGGTATATTTACAACCACTTTAGTATTTTTCTGGTATTTTGATATTCTTGTGGAATTGTACCAGCTACAGCAGGTCGTATTCTCTTGTTAATGCTTTGATAACATGAATAATTCCATCGTACGTTAGTGGACTGCGCACAGTAACCAGATATTATACCTGTATCTTGTATTGTAGAACAATTTGTACCTCGGTCTCGAATCTCGATAGGTAAACAAATTTCACATTTATCATCAGTCAGAGAAGTGTAGCCCAGGGAGAGAAAGTTTCTGTAAGCCGCGTTCTGCGCACCGAATAACGACGAAATCAGCGTCGCGTAAATTCAGGAATTGTCGTGAATATTTATGACAGCTGAGTTGGTTTGTTGTTTTAACTTGTTTAATTCTCTCCGTTCGACAATGAAAACTGTAATTACTTCCCGACTGTTTGAAAGTCAAATATTATCGTTGGGACGTGAAATCCGAATGATAATTGCGACGACCGGGTGAGCCGGAACGAAAGGGAATTCCTAGGAGGTGAAGAAATATTTCTTTTGCATTTTTTTCCTCACTCAGAAATCTTTCCGCCGTTGGCAGAAGTTTCCGCAATTCTACTGCCTTAGACGGGCGAGTATCGATTCCTCTGCGCATTATGGCATGAAGTCAGCGAGAGCGTAAATAAAGAGAGGCACTTGAACATGCCATTAGCATAGCGCTAATTTCGTTAGTGTGGACTCTTGCCCTGAATCAGGGTCTAGTAACATTCAAGTTTGCGTTTTTAAGTTGCAGTAGCGATGTCTGGGTTATGGTAAAGAGATACTTCCTTTAGCTGAATGCAAATTCGTGAGAGCTAATATCTATTGCTAATTCGTTACTGAATTCGATTAAGATAAGAAAGAAGGGTGGAAAATGACATAGGTGTGTGTGTGCTCTGTTATAAGACGGACTGGTGAAAAAGGCTTCATGATCCGACCTTCGGATCATGAGTTCTTTAAATTTTGATGAAGCGCTAGGACAAAGATTTCACTGTAACATGCGACGGCGGAAGGAGATCATTATGACGCAGAGGGCAGCTGAATACCTGGTAACCTACAAGTATTGTTAAATTACTCCATGAAGTGTTCTGAAAGAGTCTGCCAATGGAGAAGTCAATGTAGGGAGCCGTTTTATCGCAAGCGTAAATGTTAGTAATGTGGCTTGTCCGACGTCATAGAAGGCCGTGTAGTTATAAACAGGAGTGACACACCACTGTGTGCTAGGGAACGCGTCGGATATTGGCCAAGGCAGGACCAGTGACAAACGGTAGTTCCACATCTGTTGCACAATAAGGCTGGTAATTGTTCATTTTATGCTGACAATGTCTGAATACGTATAGTGGCATAGGTTTGCTGTTTTATAATTATATTTTGATGGGACAGTATTTCAAGTCTTAGGTATTGGCAGAGTATATGAACGAAGTTTATGTCGCGTCATAATGTCATGTTTCAACCCATTGTCAGTAATCCGTACCATAGCTATTACCCAGCCAATGGGCTTCTTAGTGTTGCAGTTGCCTCATCGCTGATGACCTTTTGTTCAAAACCGTGCAGGCACATTATCCTCTTTGATATTTGTGGTTTGCGTATTGTAAGACCTTTGGTACACACACCATCAGATTATTTGACTTGTCGCTCTAACGAAGTAGGCGAGTGCCAGCAATATGTCTCATGGTCTTATCGTGGCGTGTTTATCTTCTGCCGTTAGGTCAGACGATAGAAATGCCACCTGCACGCTTAAAGTAGCCAATTGACGGTGACTAACTTTAAACAGAACTTGATTAATTTTCACACACATTTATTAAAATAATAAAAAAGCATAGACATTACGTAACCTGATTCTGGATGCTGTTTACAATTGACAATCTGAAGTTCCTTTGGTCTTGGAACGTTAATCCTATACTCACATATCTCTGATACTTGACAAAGTGTCTATACATTTATCTTCATGGCTATGTACAGGAATACGATAATCTTCTTAGGTGCTGACTGAAACTTGACTATAGACTGGTACAGACAGGTGCAGATAAATGCAGACTGACTGATCGGAAGTCATAATACCTCGCGCATTCAGGTATCACTGCGCAATTGTGATCTGCAAGGAGAAAAGGTTCTACATTAGCAGCAATCTCATTGGCTGCGTTACATATTAATACGCAGATCGGCGGATGCAGAATTTGGTCCGTCTCTAAGGCAGCGCCATCTCGTAGTGAAGAGATGGACGAGCGCTGCGCCTGTGCTGTTGTGCTTAGCGGGGCGCGCTCTAGTGGGAAAGTTGTGTTCGCGCTGACTACGCGGAACTATGTACACAACAATATTATAGTGCAACTTAACGGAAAACACATCCATATCTTGAATACGAAAAAGCAGTGGCTATGTTATTAAGAAGTACGACAGAATATTGCTTAAGCAGGTCCAAAGGAATAGGCCTACAGCGATTATAGCCATCAAGAAATACGGGAAGTTTACTTGCAGTTGCGAACATGAACCCCCTTTGACTATATCTTGGAATGACGACAGTGAAAATTTGTGCTGCCCAAGGACTGGAACTAAAATCTCCTGCCTTACACGAGTGATCGCCTTAATCACTTCGACCATCCAAGCACGAATCATGGCCCCACCCATACTTCTATAATACATGAAATGTATTCGCAGTTGCGAATATTGGTAACCATCAGCTTTCTAATGCATCGACAGCAATGAAAATTTGTGTGGACCGGGACTCGAATCCTGATTTTCCACTTATGGGAATCGATCGCCTCACCATTTGGCTATCTGACACGACTTACAGCCAGATCCAAACTTCCATATATCGTCAATCTTCTGTCTATAGTCTGTACTCGTACATCTATTATCTGTATTCCCAAACCGGCGAGATACTTTACTTGAATACAGCTTTCCCGGTGTCGGTGGATAAATGCGATATTGCAGTGCCTATGTTATTCCGAATTATTATGCAATGTTCACTCGGACATGCATGCATGGTCGAAGGAACACTGCATCAAAATTTGGATAATTTATTTATTGTTATTTAGTGTATGGCTAATACAGACATATCATGAAATTAAATTACATATACATATGCACATATTGACACACGTGAAACTTAAGTTTGTCTTTACAACTGAATATCCAGTCCTTCAATCCAGCGCACTGCATCTGGAGTTGCTTGCAGGAAGTCCTCTTTGGCGCCGTGATAGGCTCGAATTGTGCATTCACTGACAATGTGGTGAACAGTCTGGTGTGGAGCCCCACAGTCACAGGCTGGATCAGGCAGCTTCCTCCACTTAAAGAGAGCATCCCTGCATCGGCCATGGCCGGTACGGATTCTGTTGAGAGTAATCCAGGTTTTGCGTGGTAGGTCGAATGCACTTGGAAGTTTAGCACCTGAGAAGATGTTTTGCAGGTGCACATCTGTCACTGCTTCCCACCGACCTTACCGTTCTTCACGAGGTTTGAAATCCTTAGCATGTCAGCAGCATCGCACAGAGTTGGATGGCGTGATTTCAGTCTCTTGCGATTTAAAAGTGGCAGGTCGCTATGCACGGGTAGGTTAGAATTCCTGGAGAGCTTGTGGAATCCTCTCATAAGGGCAGGACATTTGCGTAGATCAGGAGACATTACACCGATTAACAGTGGAAGGCAATAAACTGGGTGGTGCTAATTGAGCAACAGTGATTACAGGCAGCCAGACTATCCATAGGATCTCCTGGCAATGACATATCAACTAAATAGCAATGTCAAAATTTTGAATAACTTATGTCATCGTCCATGTGTCAGAACAGGCACTCATAAGTTACGTATATTCCCGTCCAGGAGGAACACATTTATTTAGAACTGTGCCTGTGTTATTAAGAGGTACGATATGGTATCGTTTTTATCCGCCGACACTAGGCAGCGACTTCCAATTAAAATCTTCTCCCCTGTACGGGAACTACACAACGTGTACGGGTGCAGGTTGTGACGCATTAATCACTAAGTATGGAAGTTTGGGTCTGGCTGTGACTCGTGCACGGATAGCCAAAGACGTTAAGGCGACCGCTCGCTTGAAACGGGAAATGCTGGTTCGAGCCCCGGTGCTGCAGATATTTTCACTGTCGACATTCCATTATACAGCTAAAGCGAACGCATCTGATGTATTTCGTGACGGCTCTAGTGGCCGCAGTACTTGTTCCATCGGACATGCATGCATGTCCGAAGAAACGATGCATTGGACTTCTTAAAACATTGGTACTGCAACATCGTATTTATTCCCCGATACGAGGCAACGACTTTCAGTTAAAATGTCGTTCCCCTGTACTTGAATTACATAATGTGTGCGAGTGCAGGTTGTGACACATGAACGACTTCATATGGATGTTTCGGTTTGCCAATGAGTCGCGCACGGACAGCCAAAGAGCTTAAGAGAGCCGCTGGCGTAAAGCGGGAAATCTGGGTTCCATTTCGGGTCCAGCTCAAATTTTCATTGTCTTCATTTCATTATAGAGCTGTTGGTTGTCCGTAATGGCTACTGAGAATGCATTTCATGTATTTGTCACGTATTTCTAATTCTGGCCGAAGGGCGCAAATGTTTCTTCCATGATCTACGATTTTATTATTTCGACTACGCAATCTACAACCGCATCGGAGTCTCATGTGTCACTCTACTGGTTTTTGCGTTTCTATTTCCCTAGTGAAACATGAACCTATGGTCCTGAGGTGTTTCTCCGGTACCGACTAAGTTACGGTGTCGTCCACATAGGTGACACATGACACTCCTTTGCAGTAAACAAAGAAACGTAAAAGAACATGTTTCGGTGAGTTGTGCAGTTAACTGTGTTGTACTGCTGTCTACGCGGAAGGTGAGCGTAAGAACCCAGCAAAATATATGGCACTCAGATGTTTGCTGGACATAATATCTGAAACAAAGAGGATATACAACTAATTATTATCAAATAAACACGTTGTTTTTAACAACACTATTAAACAGTAACTACCCGGAAATTATGAAATGGATTGCAGTGCATTCTGAAACCGCTGATGTTGATGCCAGGGAGCTTGAAAAGTGTAGACCTCCGCCCACGACATTATACGTCCGTAAACGAAAGCTTTGGGATTTAATACACGACCATGCAGAAACATATGATTGATTACGGAATGTAAGTCATTTCATATCCTCACCTCTGTGGGCAATTTCAGACGATCCGATGCGGCCATCTACAGGTAGAGAGATGCAACATTAATTAGCGTTACGATTTGTGGCGCGTGCCCCCGGACTCCAACCGCGTGCTGATGTAGTCGACGCCGTAGAGCTGCTACTGCCACAACTCTCGCGGCAGAGTAGAGACACGATGCGATATAACGTCAGTCCCCGTAGATTAACGGGAGAAAAACCTGAAAAACTTCTAAAAAGGCGTTCCTCGAGTAGTCGTTGTATCTCAATTACAAGTCCGCAGAGTTTCCACTTATGCGAACTCGTATAATTGATGCTTTTATTATTAATATTGTATTGTTAATTGCCCAGATTTGCAATAGTTATTAATTCTTCTCTCGTTCACATAGCATACACCACTGATTGCGAGAAAAATTTTTAGTTAACAGTTTGTTCTTACGCTGTTGTCCCGTTGCTATGGAAGTGTTGTGCTGGTATGCAGCGAGATCCAGAGATACTCTTTGATTCAGTCTTTGTAAGATTGCGTCGTAATACGAAAATATTTTAAAGTTCCCTTCTCAACTAATGACGTCAATATTTGCACTTAAATGAAATAGTCTTTCATGAGTAGTCGTTGATTTAGTCATTTATGAAACTATTTAATGATGTAGTCCACACCGGGTATCTGACTGGTAACGAACAGTTTATTGTTATTTTGTCAATAAGTACTTATATCTCCCGCACCACAGACACACGGAATAGTTTAGTTAAGTCAGTCCGATTGAGTTAAAGTTTCTTGGCAATTACCACAACTCAACACTTCAGCGTAATTGTTTTACCTTCATGATGTCGTGTACTTGGGTCCTACTCAAGACTAATTGCGTGTATTCTTTCATAGAATGATCACTTCTCCTTAAGGTCCAATTAATTTAAAGTCAATTCCAATGTTCACTAATTCCGTTGTTAGATTTCAATGAACCCGTAGCGCACGGTTAAATGAGTCTATCTGTTCCTGTCTCAGTTCATAAACTCAGTTTCTTAAGCCGTGAATCCCGTCACGCTACAAACACTTACAAACTCGAAAACAATCTCGCCACGATTCGCAGTCTCAATAAATCAGATCAGAACTGCTCTCGTACATCTGCACTGGATGAGTTCTAGAAAGCGACTTCCTCTGTGGAAAAGCATTGTAGGCAATTGAATTTCTTCGTTGTGCTTAAAACTCTCTTCCACATAAAAGTTATCTCTGATGACATTACTTTGGACTTAACTTTTGAGATATTAATTTCATATTTGTCACATGGATATTTTTCCATTGCTGAAATACGGTGTTTCTCCTTCCTCTTTCGCTAACAAATATGCTCAGTGGTGTACAATGTGGTTGTTGACAGAACTCTTTCGTGTTAGCTCATCGGCAAAGATGTCATAACTGCCAATATAACTTTCCCTACTTCATGTTCTTTCTTAATTGACTTTTAGGTGGCGTTGGGTCGTTACAGATTCTTCCGCAAAGAAGCTATGATGCTATGTTTAATTTGTGGGGGAATTAGGTGGACTGACGAGGCATGACGAGGTTCTCGATAGAATCGTTATGAATCCAACATACTGGAAACACTCTCAAGAAGAAGGAACAGGACGATAGGACATGTCTTAACCATCGGGCACTAATATCAGTGATTGTAGAGGGAACTGAAGAGGATAAAAGCTCTAGGGAAACGTAGAGATTATAATACGTCCTACAAATAACCTAGAACACATATTGTGACTGCTACTCCGAGATAAGTTGATCGCTGGAGAGGAATTCGTGGCGGGCCACATCCTGCCACTCAAAAGACTGATGACATCCCTCCACCCCCCCAAAAAAGAAGAAAGGTTTAAAAAGGAAGTTACAAATTAGAGTAATAAAAAGCTGACTGCCGATTTTCTGTGAGACCCGAAACCAAAGTAAGCGGGAAACTATGGGTCAAACTGTAATTTTTGGTGATCAGAGAAATAGCCGGTTACCCTTATAGAGGCTCTTCGGTTTGAAGAATGAATGACGCCACGGGAACAGGGTACATCCCCAAGGCTATGACTAGGCAGTTGAAACCAAACTTAGAGATCTGGAAAGTTGTCCCACAGCTAGCTTGTAAGAAGGCCATAACTTTCAGCAGGCGCGGTCGTTTGGAATGGCAATAGAAAATAATACCTACAGTGCCAGTATGGTTGTGTGTGACTGAGATCCAGATTTTAAAAAGAATCCAACAGATTCATCTTAGTCTGTTTCATGGAGCAGTGAACAAGCAGTGTCCGCTTAGTCAGTGTCTACCCCAGAGATGCTTGTATGCATTTTGTCTTGGCTGCAAGGCCTCATGCACGTATTGAAGCCCTTCAGAATCGACTATGACGTTTTCTATTTGCGAGACGTAAATGGGTCACGTGATTCACGGTCAGAAGACCACCTAAGGCGGTCGTTTTCATAATAGTGAGAGATGCAACGGTCTTCTAGCTAACATGCCATCGTAGTCCACAGTTGCGACTCACTACGTGTATTTCTATCACTTGCTAATCTCAACTTCGTGATAACATTTTGTAGCCACTAATTTTAATCGGTGGTTACGCACATGTGAAGCCTAATATTCAGTACTAAAGTCCTGTTTCTCCCGAATTCGACCTTTATACTCGTTGTGAGTTTTTTTTGTAAATCGTAAGTGTGTGCTTCCATTGCTATGATTTTGATATAGCTCTCCCGGCTGACATACATCCATATCATAAACTTTGATTAATCTAATATGAAACTTCCTGGCAGATTAAAATTTTGTGCCCGACCGAGACTCGAACTCGGGACCTTTGCAAAGGTCCCGAGTTCGAGTCTCGGTCGGGCACACAGTTTTAATCTGCCAGGAAGTTTCATATCAGCGCACACTCCGCTGCAGAGTGAAAATCTCATTCTGGAAACATCCCCCAGGCTGTGGCTAAGCCATGTCTCCGCAATATCCTTTCTTTCAGGAGTGCTAGTTCTGCAAGGTTCGCAGGAGAGCTTCTGTAAAGTTTGGAAGGTAGGAGACGAGGTACTGGCAGAAGTAAAGCTGTGAGTACCGGGCGTGAGTCGTGCTTCGGTAGCTCAGTTGGTAGAGCAATTGCCCGCGGAAGGCAAAGGTCCCGAGTTCGAGTCTCGGTCGGGCACACAGTTTTAATCTGCCAGGAAGTTTCATATCAGCGCACACTCCGCTGCAGAGTGAAAATCTCATTTTGATTAATCTATGTTGTGACTGCTGGATCCACGCCTTTTAGTAGGACCGACACAGATGCTTCCTTGTTCACTTGGTACGGTATCACTCTCTTTGGGTCGCACTTGTTAGGGAAAGTGGAGTGCAGGCAAGGTGAAGCACCATAAAGGGAAGGATCACTGTCATTGGGTGTAAACGTGTCCATAATAAACAGAATGACTTAATATTAAAGAAAATTACACGACTCGGTATTTCGTTCTCGCATTGTTCAGTCAACTTGTTCTCAACAATGGATGTTGTTGTTGTTGTTGTTGTGGTATTCACTCCAGAGACTGGTTTGATGCCGCTCTCGATGCTACTCTATCCTGTGCAAACAACTTCATCTCCCAGTACCTACTGCAATCTACATCTTTCTGAATCTGTTTAGTGTACTCATCCCATGGCCTCCCTCTACGATTTTTACCCTCCACGCTGCCCTCCAATACTAAACTGGTGATCCCTTGATGCCTCAGAATATGCCCTACCAAACGATCCCTTCTTCTAGTCAAGTTCTGCCACAAATTTCTCTTCTCTCCAATTCTATTCAATACCTCCTGATTAGTTATGTGATCTACCCATCTAATCCTTAGCATTTTTCTGTAGCGCCAGATTTCGAAAGCTTCTATTCTCTTCTTATCTAAACTATTTATTGTCCACGTTTCACTTCCCTACATGGCTACACTCCATACAAATACTTTCAGTAACGACTTCCTGACTTTTAAATCTAAACTCGAATTAACAAATTTCTCTTGTTCAGAAACGCTTCCCTTGCCACTGCCAGTCTACATTTTATATCCTCTCTACATCGACCATCATCAGTTATTTTGCTCCGCAAATAGCAAAAATTCTTTACTACTTTAAGTGTCTCATTTCCTAGTCTAATTCCGTCAGCATTAACCGACTTAATTCGACTACATTCCATTATCCTCGTTTTGCATTTGTTGATGTTCATCTTATACCCTCCTTTCATGACACTGTCCATTCCGTTCAACTGCTCTTCCAAGTCCTTTGCTGTCTCTGAGAGAATTACGATGTCATCGGCAAACCTCAGTTTTTATTTCTTCTCTATGGATTTTAATAACTACTCCGAATATTTCTTTTGTTTTTTTTCACTGCTTGCTCAATATACAGATTGAATAACATCGGAGATAGGCTACAACCCTGTCTCACTACCTTCCTAACAACTGCTTCCCTTTCATGCCCCTCGACTCTTAGAACTTCCATCTGCTTTCTGTACAATTGTAAACAGCCTTTCACTCCCCGTATTTTATCCCTGCCACCTTCAGAATTTGAAAGAGAGTATTTCACTAAACATTGTCAAAAGCTTTTTCTAAATCTACAAATGTTAGAAATGTAGGTTTGCCTTTCCTTAATCAGTTTTCTAAGATAAGTCGTAGGGTCAGTATTGCCCCACTTGTTTCAACATCTCTGCGGAATCCAAACTGATCATCCCCGAGGCCGGCTTCTCCCAGTTTTTTCATTCGTCTTTAAAGAATTCGTGTTAGTATTTTGTAGCCGTGGCTTATTAAACTGATACTTCGGAAATTTTCACATCTGTCAACACCTGCTTTCTTAGGGATTAGAATTATTATATTCTTTTTGAAGTCTGAGGTTATTTCACCTGTCTCATACATCTTGCTCACTAAATGGTAGAATTTTATTATGCTTTGCTCTCCCAAGGCTGTCATTAGTTCTAATGGGATGTTATCTACATCCGGCGCCTTGATTCGACTTAGATCTATCAGTGTTCTATGAAAATCTTCACGCAGTATCATATCTCCCATTCCATCTTCATCTACATTCTCTTCCATTAATATAATATTGTCCTCTAGAACATCGCCCTTGTATAGACCCTCTATAAACTCCTTCTACATTTCTGCTTTCCCTTCTTTGCTTAGTACTGCGTTTCCATCTGTGCTCTTGATATTCATGCAAGTCGTCCTCTTTTCTTCAAAGGTCTCTTTAATTTTCCTGTAGGCTGTATCTATCTTACCATTAGTGATATGTGCCTCTACATTCTTACATTTGTCCTATAGCCATCCCTGCTTAGCCATTTTGCACTTCTTCTCGATCTCATTTTTGAGACGTTTGTATTCCTTTTTGCCTGCTTCATTTACTGCATTTTTGTATTTCATCAATTAAATTCTATATGTCTTCTGTTACCTAAGGATTTCTATTAGCCCTCTTCTTTTTACCCACTTGATCCTCTGCTACCTTCACTATTTCATCTGTCTAAGCTACCCATTCTTCTGCTACTGTATTTCTTTCCCCCATTCTTGTCAATCGTTCCCTAATGCTCTTCCTGAAGCTCTCTACAACCTCTGTTTCTTTAAGTTTATCCTGAACCCATCGCCTCAATTTCCCACCATTCTGCAATTTCTTCAGTTTTAATCTACAGTTCATTACCAATGGATTGTGTGTCAGAGTCCACATCACCCCCTGGAAATGTCTTAGAATTTAAAACGTGATTCCTGAATGTCTGTCTTACCATTATACAATCTATCTGACACATTCCAGTATCTCCAGGCTTCTTACATGTATACAACCTTCTTTTATGATTCTTGAACCAAGTTACAGCTATGATTAAGTTATGCTCTGTGCAAAATTCTACCAGGCGTCTTCCTCTTTTGTTCCTTACTCCCATTCCATATTCATCTACTACGTTTCCTTCTCTTCCTTCTCCTACTGTCGAGTTCCTGTCACCCATGACTATTATATTTTCGTCTCCCTTCACTATCTGAATAATTTCTTTTATCTCATAATACATTTCATCAATCTCTCCGTCATCTGCGGAGCTAGTTGACATATAAACTTGTACTGTTGTGGTACGTGTGGGCTTCGTATCAATCTTGGCCAGAATAATGCGTTCACTGTGCTGTTTGTAGTAGCTAACCCGCATTCCTAATCTTCCACGAGGACTAACTGTACAGCACGCTATCGTCTGTTACAGTATAAATTTCTAAACAATGGGTAAAGAGAAAATTATACTGTAACAGACGATAGCGTGCTGTACTGTTAGTCCTCGTGGAAGAATTTACACCAATTACTACGTGGGTATTACAGGCGTCTAAATAAACATGATGGACTATGTCTCCTGAAATAGTAATAAATGAATTCAAAGTGGTTGTTGCTGCAAGGCATATGCTGCTGTACAGCGCATTTTCGTTCGACCTAAGTGCTGTCTCAATGGCACCGAACAGCACTGATGTAGGACCTGCTCGAAGCATAATGCTCCGGCCCGTTAACGAAATGGCGCGTCGCTTTCCACCACCGTTTTCGTCATCGTCATCGTCGTCGTCGTCGCCATCATCAGAAACAAAAGGCAATACCTTTTTCACATAGTCATCCTTTTCTGTTACTCGTCATCTGTGCGGTTTGGTTGTAGATGCTGCAGTTCATTCCGCTGATTACACGTTGTAACATGGATGTTTCGGGCATGCCTCTTGATAATTTTCATCCAAAATATTTTCAAGAAACTGACACGTCGAACTAAGCCTACCATTGTTGTAATACTTTTTTCCCTGTGTTGTTTTAATGAATGTCTTTTTTCCCTTTAATTTCTTTTATCATTTGTTCATTAGATTTTCTGTCATTCCGGGAGGTTTCTAGGGCTCTTACACGTATCCGCATCTGTATCTACCTTATTACTTCCTTTCTCGTTTTCCCAGAGTGCACAAATATTCCGATGGGTTTCTTTCTTTTTGCCACGAATGTATTGAAATGGTTGTTTGGTAATAAATGATACATACTTCTGGATGTTTGTTCTGTTTGAATGTATAGCTTTACTGAGTAGGGGCTGGTGGAATTCGCTGCTTCCTCCGTTTATTAGCTACGTGCTACACCAGACGAGTTGTGAGGCTCTTTGAAAGCAAGTGGGAGTTTATGCTGATAGCATAACTCCATACTTAGCAATCCTCTCCCTAGTCGAATGTCCCGTACCTGAAGACAGAAAAGTTACACAAGTCACACTGGTACTCATGGAAACAGGGATAATACCATAGCACTAATGTCGATTTACAGTAGTATTTTGAACTGTATACTGTGTTCGAAGTTTATGATTTACCTCGATGAAAACGATTTGTTGACAAATAGCCAACACGAATTCAGAAAAGGTCGCTGTTGTGAAACTCAATCAGATCCTTATTCTCACGAAGCAACTGGTGCTATCGAAGCGGATGTCAAATTGATTCCACATTTTTAAACCTCCAGAGGGCTTTGACGCCTTCCTGACTAGCGACTCATAATTACATTGCTCGCCCACGGACTATCTTCTGAGTTATCCGACTGGATTCGCAGTTTACTGTCATAAAGGTCACAGTTCGTAGTAATTAACAGAAAATCATCGAGTAAACAGAATATCTGGCGTTCCCCAAGAAAGTGTCATTGTCCCTCTACTGCTCCGAATCTCTCTAAACGTTTTAGGAGACAATCTGAGCAGCACTCTTAGACTGTTTGCATATTATGTTATTTACCGTCATGTAAGGTTATCAGATGGTCAAAACTAAATGCAAAATGATTTACACAATTGTACGGTGTGAAAAGTGTCTATTGACTTTATACAACGAAAAGCGTGAAGTCATCCATAGGATTACCAGAAGGATTCCACTAATTACGATTCCACAATAATCACAAATCTGAATGCTTATGGATTATAATCACGAATGACTTAGATTGGAACAATCGTATACGTAATGTAGTGGGGAAAGAAAACCACAAACTATGATGTATTATTGGCATATCACTTAGAAAACAGTAGTTCTACTAAAGAGACTGCTTACTCTCCACCTGTTTTCGCTGTTCTGGATTACTGCTATGTGGTGTGGGATCCTCATCATACAGGATCGACGGAGGACATCGAAAAACAAAAATATGGGACAGAGTGCTGCCACAAATATGATACGTGAATCGGAGTGATAGAAAAACATGGGTGATATCCGTTGAGGCCGGAACTTCTCATGAAAGTTCAATCATTTACTTTCTCCTCCAAATTCGAAAATATTTTGTTAGCGTCCATCTACACAAGGAGAAAGACTATCATAATAAAATAAGAGAAATCAGAGCTTCCACAGATAGATTTAAATTTTCGTTTTTTCCGCACATAGTAAAGAAACAGCTTGAAGATGGTTGGGCGAACCCTCTGCCAGCCACCTAATAGAAAACTTGTAGGTAGGCTGTTCAGGTTTTCATATTGGTAACGCCACATAGCGCTCTGTATGAAAATCACTGGCTGTGCTGTGTGCAGTCTGTGGCTGGGTGGCATTGTTGGAATTAGCTATTGTAGTGTTGGGCAGTTGGCTGTTAACAGCACGTAGCGTTGCGCAGTTGGAGGTGGGCCGCCAGCAGTGGTGGATGTAGGGAGTGAGATGGCGGAGTTCTGAGAGCGGATGATCTGGACAGAAACAGTACATTTGTAAGAATGGATGTCATGACCATGTATATATAATATGACTTTTGAACAATATTAAGGTAAATACAATGTTTATTCTCTATCAAAATCTTTCATTTGCTAACTATGCCTATCAGTAGTTAGTGCCTTCATTAGTCTGAATCTTTTATTTAGCTGGCAGTCGTGGCGATCGCTGTATTGCAGTAGTTCGAGTAACGAAGATTTTTGTGAGGTAAGTGATTTGTGAAACGTATGGGTTAATGTTAGTCAGGGCCATTCTTCTGTAGGGATTACTGAAAGTCAGATTGCGTTGCGCCAAAAATATTGTGTGTCAGTTTAAACACAGTCATGCATAATTTTTCTAAGGGGACGTTTCAAACTGTAAGGTAATCGTGAAAATAGATGTAGAGAATTACTTTGTAACCTCCCCACAAAATTTAATACATAATAATAATAATAATAATATGATTCTAATTTTTGTGTAACCTCAGAACAAAATTGTTTCCCATTTATAACCTCCCTGCAGAAATTCATTCACATTTAACCTCCACACAAAATTTGTTTCTCATTTAATGTACCCACAAAATTCTTTTCTCATTTAATGTAAGCTCGAAACAGAAAAATTCCTAAACCTCGTAACAAAAAATAATTTCAGTAACCTGGTAAATTTTGGACGACAGCAGTGCTGCTTCATGGCCCTGTAAGATCATTCTGAATAAAAAAGCAAAAATTCTTACCTCAATAAAGTCGCCAACTATCTGCTCTTACAATAACTTTTTCTGGCACAGCTCTGTGCAATGCTGGCCGACAGATTTGACATTTATGAAAGGAAGCAACTGATTTTTCTTTTGCAACAATCGGAATAATCATGGATTCGAGAAATTAGTAAATTCTTTAAATTGAAATGAATGCTTGTTGGAAATTACTTTATATGACAAGGGTAATATTAGGACATTTTTAAAAGATTTGTATGGGAGTTCACATAACTTCACTAGATATGCGCGAGGCTGCTTTTTACCTTATACAATAATACTCAGGCTCCGGCATCGCTGCACTGCGACCGGCCCAGCCAACACGATACACTATACCACACCAGAGCAGACTCCAGACCAGACACAGACTAGCAACAACATACTGCTACAGCTACACAGTATCTACTGCAGTCAACACTGCTCTCTGGTAAGCGATTCTCTTATACCTTGCATATCGCAGGCAGCGCATGAACAATACATCGAAATTACATCTGCTCGGACCTCTTACATAAAATTACATCTGTATAACATCTGCTCGGACCTCTTACAACATTACAGCATTTTTCTCTCGAGACTGGTATATTAGCAATATTTGCTCATGGAGCCGTGCACAAGCTGTAACTGAATCGTTACAAGGTAACGGGAGTGCATGCTTTCATTCAAAAAATGTCATATTACTGCTAAAGAGGTAATGGCAGTGCGTGCTTCTTGTTGCCCAGCATGAATTAACCATACGTGTGTTATTGTTAGTTGTTTTTAGTTGTTTGCTCTCAGAAGAAAAGGTTGCCGTATGTCGATGATGTACCTGTCGGAAGTTATATTTGGTGGAAAAAGATAGGTCCTTGTAAAAATAACTGCTAACTAGAGTCCTGTTTCCACATCTTGGAAACGTCATTAACGTGTCTGATGAGGACATTTAAAAGTCCAAACTGGAGTAGCGAATTCCCCGTCCCAACACACGCACCAGTTATGTGCCTGGGAAAAGAGCTTTTCAGGATCAGTGTAGCCATTATCCACAATCTGGAGTAGACAGTTGCAATAATGACGTCTAACAACAATATCGACTAGTAACCAGTCACTCGATGAAAAACAATTACTTAAAATTAACGTTACAGCTTGTGCACAGCTCTTTGAGCAAAGGTTACTGACACACAATGGCGCAATGATTTTCTCGTATCTCTTTGCATGGTCGATTCGTACTCGGATGAGGCCGATACTCAGTCTGGCACACCATGCGGTGATGGGAGTCTATCGATGGGAGTAGTGCTCCCACTCAGCATCGAAGACAGCGATTGCTTCGTGAGTCAAACGCCGTATTAGTACACTGCGGGGAAAAAAAATGTTCACGCATTAGTAAGTTTCCAGTTCACTCAAAATTTATTGTTGCAACAGTCCATACGGAGTACATGAAAAGATTACATTTACGAATCCATAACTTAAGCGGTTCTGCGGTACTTCACGGATGGCAACGCTAGCGTCAACTCAGGCCTCCAGTCGTTTGTACAGATGGCGAATGCTGTCCTGCGATACATTATGTATTGCCTGGTCGAACTGTTCATGTAGTTCTGTAAGAGTTGTTGGTTGAGGACTCCAGTTACATTCCAGACGTGCTCGATTGGAGGCAAGACCAGAGATTGTGTTAGCCAGGAAAGATGCTGCACGTCTTGCCGAGTACGTTGAGTGTCACAGCCAGTGTGTGGGTGATCAGCATCCTGTTGGAAAAGCATCTTGCATGAAAGGAAAAGGAACGGGACCAAATGCATTCAGTATGTACCGAGCGCTTGTTACCGCCCCTCCAGAAACACTAAAGGTGAAAGGCTCCCTGTACAGTGGACTGTAAGGCTGGAGGTGCACTATCCAAGATAACGTTCACCAGGTCTAAGTCGTACGCGCTAATGACCATCATCTTCGTAGGGGCAGAATCTGCTTTCATAGCTGAAGAACACGGCGCACCATTCCATCTTCCAAGTGACCCTCGCACGGCGCCAGTCGAACCGTGCAGGTCGATGCTGCAGGTCGATACTGAGGCCTGAGTGGATGAAAGGCTAGAGGTGTGTGTGCCCCCGCTAATATCAGTCCGTAACAGTTCGTGTTGACACATCTGGACTCAGAAGCCTCTTATCTGTCTGTGGTAGCTGTACGATCTGCCACTGCTGCCCTTCGCTGGAATTCCAGATCCTCCTCTAGAGGTGTCAGAATATTCACGTGACCACGGACACCAGCATCGTTGCACAACTGGCGCAGCATGTCGAACTCGTCTGGTAGTTTTCTGAAACAAGCATCCCGCCACTCGGATGGCCACAACTTGGCCCTTTTCAGACTCTTTCAGTTGGCTGTAGGAAGCACGAGTGCATCTGTGTGGCAGGGATGCCTGCTTGCTTCAGAATTGCACCTCACTGCTCACTGTGCCTTCTGGCTGTGAGCGTTCCCTGTTGAAGCATAGCCATAGATGGTGACTTGGTTGCTACGCCACGATGTAATGAGTTGGCCGACGACGATGACAACATTATCAATACATCTATTATTTCCCACGTGGCATATGTCGTCATCAGATAAAAATCGACGACGTCTTCCCAGGTTTACTTCACTTCCGGAAGAGTATTGCTTAACGTCAGAAAGAAATCTGGCTTGTTGAATCAACTGACGCCACCGTAAGTCACGTCTGGTAGCATTTATAGGACACGTGATTTGAGCCAGAACTCTTCCACAAAAATTTCAACCAAAATAAGGGTTTCTTTCTGCAAGACCAATGAGACAAAATTTACCAAACCCGTGAGGTAGTTACTAACAGATGACATTCCATCAAAAGCACTGAGATACCAAGGAGAAACAGCTATGATAAAACTGCTTCACCAAGTGCGCAAGATATGAGACAAGCAAAATGAGCTAAGACATTAAGAAGGATTTAATAATGCTTTCCAAAAAAAGTATGCATCTTACCAAGCATCATTTTTATGTTATTGTTCAAAAATAATGACACGAATGGAAAAACTGGTGAGAGCTGACATTGAATAAGAACGCTTTAAGTGAAGCAGTACAGACCTACGACTCAACAAAGAAAGCAAACCCACCTACGTTTATACTACTTGAACATTCAAGAAAGCTTTGTACAGTGTTTACTGAAATATACTATTTGATTTCTGACGGTGGCAGAGATAACATAAAAGGAGCCACCGAAAAATACTCGCTGTGAGGCCGTTCTGCAGCAAATATGCAACAGAGAGCGAATCTGAAGCAGCTATATAAGCACTCATAAGTAGGCCACGGGTTGGTGTGGCCTTCGAACTGAAATATGTTCATTATACATTAAGCAAACACTTATCTTGTAGAGAAATCAGATGCCAAATCATTGAGTGAGGTCATTGCTTCAATAAAGCGAGCAACTTCATATGAGTTATGCTGCAGCTGTTATAGTTGTTAGGCAGAGATGAAGAGTCACAGAATGGGCTAGTGGGAAGAACTGAACCGAACCACTGAGGTGATAAACGTCAAGTTTACTTGCTTTGGACTGCCTCAAAAGATTGACAACTTTATGGTCTAAGGACTTTTAGCATTGTACTTTGTAAGAGCATAGGAGTCAAAATATAGCGCAGAAGATAAATACAGTAATGTACAGTCCAATGATGATTTACTCTCTCTCAAAAAAATATTGCATGACAGTGGCTCAACAACATCTAAAACAATTTTGCTTGTATTTTTGTGTCATTTCATTCGTGTTAGTTTTCGCTATTAACTAAGAGACACCCTGTAGAATCTCCATACACTGATATGCCAAACTCATGGGAGATGTTCAAATACCGTGTCACCTCCTTTTGTCCGGTGTAATGAAGCAACTTAACGTGGCATGCATTCAACATGTTGATGTAAGTCCCCTGCGCCAATGATGAGCCATGCTGCCCCTAAACCATACATAAGAGCGAATATGTTGCCGGTGCAGGAATTTTTGCATGAACTGACCTATCGATTACGTCCCACAACTGTTCGAAAGAATTCATGTACGGTGGTGTGGGTGGCCAAATCATTCGCTCGAACTGCAGAGAATAATCTTCAAACCAAACACAAATAACTGTGACGCGGTGAAAGAATGGCTGCAGATGGTTTCCAGGTTGCCGAACATAACCTTTTCCAGTCAGTGATCGCTTCAGTTGGACCAGAGCATCCACTCCGTTCCACGTCAACACAGCCCACACCACAATGGAGCAACTACCAGCATGTACAGTGCCTTGTTGCCAACTTGGGTTCATGGTTTCGTGGGGTTAGCGCCGCACTCGAACCCTACTATCAGCTCTTGCCAACTGCAATCGAGACTCATCTGACCGAGCCATGGTTTCTAGTCGTATTGAGCAAATCGGTCACCAGTCCAGGAGAGGCGGTGCTTTCAGCAAAGGCAGTCGTATCGGTCGTCTGCTGCTATAGAGGTTTAGCACCGTATTTAGCCGCCCTACTGTAACGGATACATTTGTATCGGTTATTTCACGCAGCTTGTCTTTTAGCACCTACAACGTCACAGAAAAGCCGCTGTTCTTGGTCCTTAAGTGGAGGTCGTCAGCCATTACGTTGTCCTTCGCGAGAGGTAATGCCTGAGATTTGTTGTTCTTGGCACACTCATCACAATGCACATCCGGGAATAATGCATTCGCTACTTCCGAAATGGGATATCCCATGCGTCCAGCTCCAACGACGATTCGGCTTGAAAATCAGGAAGTACCAGAGTACAAATGACATCTCGACAATGCACTGCCCTTTTACACTACTGGCCATTAAAATTGCTACACCAAGAGGAAATGCAGTTGATAAACGGGTAGTCATTGGACAAATATATTATACTAGAACTGACATGCGATACATTTTCACGCAATTTGGATGCATAGAACCTGAGAAATCAGTACACAGAACAACCACCTCTGGACGTAGTAACGGCCTTGATACGCCTGGGCATTGAGCCAAGCAGAGCTTGGAAGGCGTGTACAGGTACAGCTGCCCATGCAGCTACAACACGATACCACAGTCCATCAAGATTAGTGACGGGCATATTGTGACGAGCCAGTTGCTCGGCCACCATTGACCATATGTTTTCAGTTGGTGAGAGATCTGGAGAATGTGCTGTCCAAGGCAACAGTCGAACGTTTTCTGTATCCAGAAAGACCCGTTCAGGACCTGCAACATGCGGTCGTGCATTATCCTGCTGAAATGTAGGGTTTCGCAGGGATCGAATGAAGGGTAGAGCCGCGGGTCGTAAAACATCAGAAATGTAACGTCCACTGTTCAAAGGGCAGTCAATGCGAACAGGAGATGACCGAGACGTATAACCAATGGTACCCCATACCATCACGCCGGATGATACCCTTCCAATGTGCGTTCACCGCGATGTCGCCAAACACGGATGCGACCATCATGATGCTGTAAACAGAACCTGGATTCATCCGAAAAAATGACGTTTTGCCATTCGTGCACCCAGGTTCGTCGCTGAGTACACCATCGCAGGCGCTCCTGTCTGTGATGCAGCGTCAAGAGTAACCGCAGCCGTGGTCTCCGAGCTGATAGTCCAGGCTGCTGCAAACGTCGCCGAACTGTTCATGCAGATGGTTATTGTCGTAAGACGTCCACATCTGTTGATTCAGGGATCGAGATGTGGCTGCACGATCCGTTACAGCCATGCGGATAAGATGCCTGTCATCTCGACTGCTAGTGAGACGAGGCCGTTGGGATCCAGCACGGCGTTCCGTATTACGCTCCTGAACCCACCGATTCCATATTCTACTAACAGTCATTGGATCTCGACCAACGCGAGCAGCAATGTCACGATACGATAAACCGCAATCGCGATAGGTTACAATCCGACCTTTATCAAAGTCGGAAAGTGATGGTACGCATTTCTCCTCCTTACACGAGGCATCACAACAACATTTGACCAGGCAACGCCGGTGAACTGCCGTTTGTGTATGAGAAATCGGTTGGAAACTTTCCTCATATCAGCACGTTGTATGTGTCGCCACCGGCGCCAACCTTGTGTGAATGCTCTGAAAATCTAATTATTTGCGTATCACAGCATCTTCTTCCTGTCGGTTAAATTTCGCGTCTGTAGCACGTCATCTTCATGGTGTTGCAACTTTAATGGCCAGTAGTGTATATCTTGTTTACACGATACTACCGTCATTTGTACATGTGCATATCACTATCCCAGGCTTCTGTCACCTCAGTGTAATATTGGGTCCGAACGCCACAACAACATCGACACCTTACCTGCAGGCTCTACTCAGACTTGGCTAACTTGCATTAACGTCAGAGTAATACCTGTAATTTCCATCATTGTGCTAGTGATCTGCCTAATGATGACCAGTAATACAAGTACTTATGAAAGTAATCTAGAAAATAGTACGCCTCACCTGCGTCAAAATTGTTGGGTTTGTCCATGTAGCGACGTCCTGATATTTGGCGTGTTCGCCTTCAGTAGTCCTGAAGCAAGGCGACCCATCCGGCGCAGAACACACTGCCGCTTCGGTCATTGGCGCTAAACGAGGCGGGAGAGGCGCCGGTGGCGTGCGACCTGTGGCTGCGGCTGCAGGCGCCAGGCGGCAGGTTGATGGCCCGTCGTTACGTGTTCAGCGCCCGCCGCTCACCGCCACCGCCCACGCGCTTCCCCTGCTCATTACGGCGCCCATCATGCCCCTAACTGCCGCCCCTATAGCGGGCGCCGCTCTCCCGGAAAGCACTTCACTTTGCGCAGAAGAGTGCTCAAATTCAACGCCGGCACTAGCTCATCCTTAAGCACTCCGGTATGGCACAGTCTTCCACTATGTTACACGTAGCAGGTGCCCATAGCATGCAGTGTAAGTTCAGTAGCACACAGTCCTGTACCTAGACAGTGTTCAAGGTTCCAAGAAGTAATTTTTCACTCTGCAGCGGAGTGTGCGCTGATATGAAACTTCCTGGTAAATTGAAACTTTAACCCAGACCGAGACTCAAACTCAGCTTTCACAGACAAGTGCTCTACCAACTTGGCTACGCAAGCACGACTGGTGCAAGTAAAGCTATGAGCACTGCTCGTAAGTAGTGCTTTGGTGGCTAAGTCGGTTGAGAACTTTCATGCGGAATGCTAAGTTCTAGAGTTCGAACACCAGTCTAGCAACCGCTACGGTCGCAGGTTCGAATCCTGCCTCGGGCATGGATGTGTGTGATGTCCTTAGGTTAGTTAGGTTTAAGTAGTTCTAAGTTCTAGGGGACTGACGACCTCAGATGTTAAGTTCCATAGAGCACAGAGCCATTTTTGAACCAGTCTAGCACACAGGTTTGATCTGACAGGAAGTTTCATCGCAGCGCACAGTCAGTCGCAGAACGGAAGAACCATTCTGAGAACATCCCCCAGGCTTTGGTTTAGTTTTGTTTTAAATATCGGTCTAGCACACAGGTTGGATCTAAAAGGAAGTTTCATTACACTGGAAAAAAAAGATGATGAAGAACATGAGACTCTAAATCGACAGTTACATAATGGGAGAGCAGATGTATCTTACATTTAGGCTAATGTTTGACAAAACTTTGTTTACGGCACTTATAAATCGCCATTTATTAAACGAATGTAATTGTTCTTGCGTAATACGTTGGAGTGAACTTACAGGTCTAAGCCTAACACAAAACATCTGTGTGAATTAAATTCTGCCTATTGGCTTCATTTAAAGCAGTCTCTGCGTTACTTTCAGTTTCGGAAGGTGAATGAATATTCCAGCACTCATGCAAGCACTGAAACTCCTGCAGAGTGTTCAGTAACAGGTGTTTCTCATAGAAGTGAATTTGATTTACCAGTTCTACATCTACATCTACAACTACATCCACATCTACATGATTACTCTGCAATTAACATTGAAGTGCTTGGCAGAGGGTTCGTCGAACCACAATCATACTATCTCTCTACCATTCCACTCCCGAACAGCGCGTGGGAAAAACGAACACCTAAACCTTTTTGTTCGAGCTCTGATTTCTCTTATTTTATTTTGATGATCATTCCTACCTACCTAGGTTGGGCTCAACAAATTATTTTCGCATTCGGAAGAGAAAGTTGGTGACTGAAATTTCGTAAATAGATCTCGCCGCGACGAAAAACGTCTTTGCTTTAAAGACTTCCATCCCAACTCGTGTATCATATCTGCCACACTCTCTCCCCTACTACGTGATAATACAAAACGAGCTGTCCTTTTTTGCACCCCTTCGATGTTCTCCGTCAATCCCACCTGGTAAGGATCCCACACCGCGCAGCAACATTCTAACAGAGGACGAACGAGTGTGGTGTAAGCTGTCTCTTTAGTGGACTTGTATCTTCTAAGTGTCCTGCCAATGAAACGCAACCTTTGGCTCGCCTTCCCCACAATATTATCTATGTGGTCTTTCCAACTGAAGTTGTTCGTAATTTTAACACCCAGGTACTTAGTTGAATTGACAGCCTTGAGAATTTCACTATTCATCGAGTAATCTAATTCCAACGGATTTCTTTTGGAACTCATGTGGATCACCTCACACTTTTCGTTATTTAGCGTCAACTGTCACCTGCCACACCATACAGCAATCTTTTCTAAATCGCTTTGCAACTGATACTGGTCTTCGGATGACCTTACTAGACGGTAAATTACAGCATCATCTGCGAACAACCTAAGAGAACTGCTCAGATTGTCACCCAGGTCATTTATATAGATCAGGAACAGCAGAGGTCCCAGGACGCTTCACTGGGGAACACCTGATATCACTTCAGATTTACTCGATGATTTGCCGTCTATTACTACGAACTGCGACCTTCCTGACAGGAAATCACGAATCCAGTCGCACAACTGAGACGATACCCCATAGGCCCGCAGCTTGATTAGAAGTCGGTTGTGAGTTCACATCCGAGAAAAGAAAAATTGATGAGTAAAATAAAATTGCTGCAAGGATAAAGCCGATATTTACAAAGCAAAGTAGCTTCATTGTCATCTGAAGCTAAAGGCAGTCTGAAGCTATGGATTGTGACAATTCACACCTTGCAAATGCGACCAGTAATTAATTTAAAGCGTCCTGTGATAAGTTTCTAACTAACGATTTATCACAGCTTATTTCACTAACGTTTCTTTTCGTAAATCTTCTCATTGAGTTGGTCAGATTAGTTTTTTTTTGTAAGAATGTAAATTTGGGGAAGCAGCAGTAGGCAGCTATTGTTTCATGTTTACTCGGTATCAATATGGCGTCTAGCGCAACGGTTGGTTTCATACAAATCAAAGGTGCCGCCCTCTGTTTTTATTTCAATGTACTCACTATTGCTTGGTGTCTCAAGTTGCTTAGACCTGCTCGATCACCAAATGTGTCTCCAATCGAGCACATATGGGAGGTCTTCAGACGACAACTACAGCTATCATATACAAACAGTATTAACCGTTCCTGTATTGACTATCCATGTGCAACAGGAGTGGAATTCCATCGCACTCACTGACTTCCGTCACTTTTACAAAAAATGCAAGCACGTTTACATGCTTGCATTCAACATTCTACATTACTGTAACTGTATTTAACATTTGCAATGGCTTATTTCACAATTACATTAACCTGAAATCTTGCGATGTTAATCGCTTAAATATGTTACATAGACAAATGTATTCCGAAAATTTCATTATTCTACATTAATAATTTTTTTAGTGCAGCTATTTTTTCCAACATTTTAAATACGAAAAATTTTTGGGAAGGAGATAGGCGGTTGTGGCAAATTTGTACCGGGTCTATTAACGTTAAAGTGCAGCTGTTACATTATCCTGATGTGTTCATAGTCCATTTGAGGACTGTAACGTTCCTCCGCCAAACCTGTGATATATGGGATGGTGGTAAGCAAGTAGTACTGTAGTTCATAATTTGGACCAGAATATCATTTCTACCTCAAGGTATAGTTCCTACTGTGTGGTTCATAGTTTATATTACATTCTGGATGACATCAGCTTGCATAAAATGAAAACGCAGTCCGTCTCGTTTTGTTACACTACCCACACCCGCGGCCATGTATTCCGTAAGTCATCATTTACCATTATAATTGTAGAGCAAACTGTTTAACTGTTTTTATAAACGCTTTCACTGTCAGGTACCCGAAACAATATTAGCTAACTAATAAGAATCAGAAAACTCCTCAGTTCTTGCCACTCGCATCACATCACCGAATTCATACCAGCCAAGCAACAGTTGCAGAACGGATGAATCATTCACAGAACATCCACCAGGGTGTACATTTGGTTCTGTTTTGTTTTGCTTTAGGGCTCGAAAAACAACTGGCTTTATACGTGCTCAAGTCAATAGAACACGAAGACTGAAAGCAGTTAAAAAGGACTAAATGTCAGTCCCAACTGACATAATAAAAGGCACGTGGAAAAGGGCTAAAAAGAGACACTATACAGAAACGAAGGTCCAAACCCAAAGAAATGGCTCTCAGCACTATGGGACTTAACATCTGAGGTCGTCAGTCCCCTAGAACTTAGAACTACTTAACCCTAACTGACCTAAGGACATCACACACATGCATGCCCGAGGCAGGATTCGAACCTGCGACCGTAGCGGTCACGCGGTTCCAGACTGAAGCGCCTAGAACAGCTCGGCAACACCAGCCGGCCCAAAACCAAAAACTAAATGTCCTTCGCCATATTGCTTTGGCGGATAAATAGTACAAGGCGGTCGACAGCCCACGCGTCCTATCCTAAGACGACCGATAACGGCTGATAACAAACGGCAAACACAAGCGGGAACGTAAACGGTTAAAAAATGCGCAATCCGACTGGACGTGACGGACAGTTAAAACTTAGGCACAGTGTGTGCAAAGTGGCGGGGTAGTGCCACTTATCAAATGAAGATGGCTGAAAACGTAGTGCCCACTACGCAGCCTCCTTAAAATGACCCCTCCCGGCGGGATTGCCACGAGGAGGTCGTCAAACCACTGGGAGATTCTTAATAACCTGGAGCTTATTTCCGTGAACCTATGACCATTGGCAATGCCAAAGGGACACCACCTACTGACAGACGGCAACACAGATATCGTCGGAGGGAATATAGGACCACACGGGCTCAGCAGCCTCGTTTCCTGGCAGACCGACATGACCAGGAACACACGGAAATATCACAGTGACTCCACGAAGGGTGAGCTGTGGCAAACAAGGGGACTCTCAGGTCTCTGAGTTCCGGATGAGACCTCCCAGGCTGGTAGTATATTTCAATGGTTTCCATTCGAAGGCGTACTAAAGCACACTATCCACAAAATACCGAGAAGAAGGGCTCTAAAGTCTTAAGTGTACCTCACACGTAATTCATATATGGTCAGAAGTAGCATTTCAGTAGACAGGTGAAATAGCTCAGTCATTAGCGTGCTCGAATGTCATATGGGCGATTAGAGTACGATCGTCCCTGCGTATAGATTTTGTTTTCTTAGGTGTTTTAAAATTATAACAACTGTTAAATAAATTTAATGACCTGAAGTATTATCAATTAAATCATGTTGTTGTTGTTGTTGTTGCTGTGGTCTTCAGTCCTGAGACTGGTTTGATGCAGATCTCCATACTACTCTATCCTGTGCATGCTTCTTCATCTCCCAGTACCTACTGCAGCCTACATCCTTCTGAATCTGCTTAGTGTATTCATCTCTTGGTCTCCCTCTACGATTTTTACCCTCCACGCTGCCCTACAGTACCGAATTGGTGATCCCTTGATGCCTCAGAACATGTCCTACCAACCGATCCCTTCTTCTAGTCAAGTTGTGCCACAAACTTCTCATCTCCCCAATTTTGTTCAATACCTCCTCATTAGTTATGTGATCTACCCATCTAATATTCAGCATTCTTCTGTAGCACCACATTTAGAAAGCTTCTGTTCTCTTCTTGTCTAAACTATTTATCGTCCATGTTTCACTTCCATTAAACATAAAATCATTAAATCATAAATAATTTTATTTTGTATATGAAGTGGCCTCCACGGTCTAATTAAATTTGGATTTCACTCGCCAGTACTTTTTTGAAATAAAAGTGCAATAGTTTCAAGTGCATTTTTAATGGAGGTAATTGTACGCATTATCTACTGTCATTACAAAGTTGTTGCAAAATTCAGCGGTATTATAAGCTCTGGAAAGATTATAAAATTTCGTTGTAAATTCGAGAACCCGGTGTCTCCGTAGAATAGCAGAATGTAGCTGCTGCCCTGTTGTATATACGAACTTGCAGACGGCCAGGAAGTGCCAAGGCCCGCACGAAACTAATAGAGCAATGGGCCTTACCTGCTACAGAACCAGTTCCTTCCTGGCTTTAGCAGAGACTGGAGCATTCTGTATTGTGAAATACGATCTGAATTTTTACAATACTGTGCATTAAAAATGTCTGCCAATGAAGACATCGCGAAAGTGTCACAAGCTACAGACTCATCATACAGTGGAGTGTCGAAGGTGATGTTAAAAGTTGCGGTGGTTTTTTACGAACGCTTGCTTCCTGCCAATGCTTTGATTGCATAAGAATCTTAAACCACAATTTCTCGTGAAGCAATGTTGATGGGTGAAAAATTTACAGGCGTACTATAGAAATGTTGGCTGATTGGTTGATTTGTTAATTTTTTTGAGAGGACCAAACAACGAGGTCATCGGTCCCATCAGATTAGGGAAGGATGGAGAAGGAAGTAGACCGTGCCCTTTCAAAGTAACCATCCCAGCATTTGCCAGATGCGATTTAGGGAAATCACGGAAAAACTAAATCAGGATCGCCGGATGCGGATTTGAACCGTTGTCCTCCCAAAAGCGAGTCCAGTGTGCTAAACTCTGCACCACCTCGTTTAGCATCTTGACTGAAAATATAATTGTGACTGATGATGAACTTGCTCACGAAAGTGAAAACTGTGACCAAAGTACTAAGAATACAGCTCTTTGAATGAATAAGAAACAGAAGTAGAGAAGGGAGGTGAAGTAGACGCTCTTTCTTTGGATTACAAAATTAATGCTGTTAATATCGCAAAGGATCATCCCACGTGGAAACTACAAACATTACAAAGGAAGCATTCTGCTGGTTACGAAAGATCGAATATTAATCCCAATGGGAAGAAGAAATAAAAAAAGGAAGGCAATGTTTAAATAAACACGCAGCAATCAGTTCCTGAAAGTACGATCGTTTTGTTGAAACCCGAGACAATTTACAACAGTGGGTTTTAGTAAAAGCGCAAAAGTTTACAGATTTTTCAGTTTATTGCTTTGGATAGCTGCGTTCATAGATTCGAAAATAAGGACGGAATTCGCCAGCGGAAAGTGACAAGATTTATTTCAAGGAAAGAAACAGTGACGATGGAAGAAACCTTGGCTACTGCAGGCACTTCTGGAACCCAGACGTTAAAACTGATACCGAGTTTCAACAATGGTTATGTTATCAACAACAACCAGACAGATATTTATTAGAGGGTATTTAAACATTCATTTTGCTCACTATTTTTACGATTCTCTGACAAAATGCTTCAATTTCGGTTATTTCTTCTTTCCAAGATATCAATGTCAGTCGGTGCACAACAGGACTGTGGTCGTCAAAGGAAGCAGAACTATTTTCGACAAACGAAAAGCTATGAACAAAGTGAAGCATACGTATATCAGTCAGTGTGCTCTCACTTTGTCTGGGAACGTAATACCTCAAGTGTTTGTTTGTTTACAAGAGGCGGTAACTTTGGTGCTCGAGTTCGAAAAACAGTGAAAAGAATATGAGCCAAATTATAAAGACATTTTACTAACGTCTTCCAGATCTGAGAATCTAATGACAGAACTGTATTACTAACTTTATCAATCGGTGTTTGAAGTCTTACATGGTTCAAGAACGGTTTCTTAATTATTGACGCTTGACGTAGACAAGCAATGCCTGAATTATACGACGAAATCATTCAGGACGACGAGAAATCACCAAAATGTCTACTTAAAGTGATTTTCCGAAATGTGTTCCACTTCTTCAAACTTGTGACGTCTACTTTTATAGGCAAGTAAAAATCTGATAAAGCGTGTACACAACAGCGCTTAACTTACTGAAATTAATGGAGAAATAAATTCTCGTGGGGACTGTATAAAAATTCAATCAACAGTCCGTCATCAGTTATCGCTCTGGTGCTTGCACATAAAAAACAAAATTCACAAATGAACATGACATTGTAATAAATTTTATATCATTAAAACTGAATCTAGAATTTTGTGACAGTGGTAATTAATTTACCTTCAGTAAAAACGCATCTGAAATTATTCAACTTTTCTTAATTCTTATTTTAAGTAGCTGTGACGGTCATTTCATGAAGAAAATAAAATTATTTATGATTTAATTGATAATATTTTGGGTCATTAGCTTTATTAAACTGTTGTCACAATTTTTAAAACAATCAAAGAAAAAATAAATAA
This sequence comes from Schistocerca piceifrons, assembly GCF_021461385.2. NCBI lineage: Eukaryota > Metazoa > Arthropoda > Insecta > Orthoptera > Acrididae > Schistocerca > Schistocerca piceifrons. The sequence continues at coordinate 239,850,351 of NC_060144.1, read as the reverse complement.
AAACATACGGGGAAGTAGGTAGAATCGAACACAGTCTGGCCGCAGGACGGTCTAGCGTACTACTGGCCGAGCTATTTCCGTTATCTGAACGTTGTTACTTTTGACCCGTATACAATGTACGTATGAGCTACGGTCAAAATCTTAAAACACCTTTTTCTTCGAATTTTCTGGACAGTGCGCTTCAAGACTTCTATGACTGGATACCCTTGTGGTATACCGATACATGAGAAGAGTCACCCCGAACTAAATTTTCGAGACCGCCAAGTTCCCTTGTAGTCATGTCCCAGCAATATATTTCCTTTAAAGAATGTTTCGCAGGAGGACTTACGGGAAATTTGAATGTAGGAGATGGGGTCCTGCCGAAATTAGAATTATGAGATTGAGTTAGAGATTCATGCTTGTGTAGCTTAATTGGGAAAGCACTTTCCCGCGAGTGGAAAAGATCCTTTGTTCAATTCTCGGTCCTGTACACAGTTTTAATCTACCAGGCAGTTTCAATATTTAAAGTTTTACTACTACAGGGAGAGTCCCAAACTGGATTATAACTTGCAATTTTATTTTGCTTTAAAATTGGAACAACGTTACGGAAAGATGATCCATTAAAACTTAAGTTGTTATCATATCGAAAGGATCCCTGCAAACGAAATCAATAACCACGAATACGTGTCTGTATATGTGAAATTTTCTAACAAAAGTACTCCCTAGTTTTAATATGTCCTAGGATCTGTACAAAGTAACATACACTATTCTAGTTTCTGGTGTTTCATTCACGAACTCTCCAAGTTTGGCTTCCCTGCAGTTTGGCTTCACCTTGAGAGGGCACCAGTGCTCTTTTTCTCCTCTGCTCCCTCAGCTCAGTCAAGGCGTGCGTGCAGTGCAGTGCAGAGCAACTCAGCAACAATGTGTACTCCGCAAGAGAAAGCGCATTGTGTTATTTGACTCCTGGAAACTAAGTGAGTCATGACAGTGCAATGTAGTTTTAGACGTCAGTATGGCAGTGAAAGCAATACAGCAAAAACTATCCGTCATTGGCTAAAGTCTTTCAAGGAAGCCGGTAGTGTTTTAAAAGCAAAATCACCTAGAAGACAGAGAACTTCTGAAGATGTTGTTGAACTGATCCGTGTTTCGTGTGTTTGAAGTCCGAAGAAGTTATTGGCCAGATGTATTTTACAATTAGGAGTGCCTAAAAGTACTGTGTATGATTTGTACGTAAAAAAAACTTATGTTGGGCCCCTACAAATTGCAGTCGTTCCATAGGCAGGGCTGGCCCAGTACCTTGGCCACCACGAAGCCCAGACTTAACACCACTGGACTCTTTTTGGGCCCACATAGATAATATTTTGTACAGTGAAAAGATCAGAGACGTCAATCATTTACGGAAAAGAATAATCGTGGTGGTTGGGACAGGTACACCTGAAATACCCTGTATATCCTAGCCACGTGGCAGATCAGCATTCCTGTTTCTCTGTCTCACACTATTTGGGAGATGTAGATTGGTAGCTCATAATAACTGAACGCGATTGTAACTACGTTTCTTAGTTTGACAATAAGCAAATAGTTGAGATGGTTTTAGTGTTACATAGGCTTTGATGCAAAATAAAGTAAGTGAAATGAAAAGAAATGATCGTATGTCATTGTTGGCCGGGAGGTCCCATGCGGGGAAGTTCGGCCGCAGTATTGCAAGTCCTTTGTAGTTGACGCCACTTCGGCGACTTGCGAGTCAATGATGATGATGATGAAAGACGCACAACACCCAGTCATCACGAGGCTGAGAAAATCCCTGACCCCGCCGGGAATCGAAGGTAAGTGATTACGCAGAACAGAATGCCATAAAAAATGGTTCAAATGGCTCTGAGCACTATGGGACTTTACTTCTGAGGTCATAGGTCCCCTAGAACTTAGAATTACTTAAACCTAACTAACTTAAGGACATCACACACATCCATGCCCGAGGCAGGATTCGAAACTGCGACCGTAGAAGTCACGTGGTTCCGGACTGGAGCGCCTAGAACCTAATGGCCACCGCGGCCGGCTAGAATGCCATAAAAGAGAAGTTAAATAAGTAGATATTTATCTTCCTTTTGCAGGATGCTGTTCTGTGAGTCAAAGCTGTCAGAAGATATAATCGTTTGTGTAAAAAAAAAAAAAAAGTTCAAATGTGTGTGAAATCTTATGGGACTTAACTGCTAAGCTTACACACTACTTAACCTCAACTATCCCAAGGACAAACACACGCACTCATGCCCGAGGGAGGACTCGAACCGCCGCCGGGACCAGCCGCACCGTCCATGACTGCAGCGCTTTAGACCACTCGGCTAACCCAACGCGGCTCGTTTTTGTCACGTATGTTGATACAACATCACTCACCAAAACTCATAGACAATTTCCTTTTGACTTACTTGTGAGTATGAAGTTAATACACGTGAAAGTGGCACGTAGGAATGACATTTTACCAGTGAAAGAAGCTGTACGGGAATCATTGTTAGAGGAACGAAATAGTATAAGTGACGTCAGTCAATTTCTGGATGAAAGTTCTTCTGAAACTGATGCTCCTGCAACAGTTACGGACGATGGCGAAACTGGTTAGTCTGTCGAATCTTCCGATAGCTAATGCCCCCCGAATAAGTACAGGTATGGATTTGAAGAATCCCGCACAGCTATGGCTAGAAAGCAGTAGTTAAGCTATCGACTGGCGCATCAGATGGCAGGGGCGGGAAATGTTGATATTTTGCTAACGATTCTGCTAGGCAGGTGGCGACACCGCTCACAGGCAAGAAATCATGGCCAGGTGGGCACTGTATACATATATGATCTGGGCAGCCAAGGGCGCCGACGAACCGTGAAGGACCTACACGTTGGAAGTACAACAACACCTAGTGACCTGCGTGTAGCTGCGGAAGAGGGCTGAGGAAAGCTGACATTGTAATTATCAAAGAGCGTTCCACTTGTCCTCTCCAGAGAAACTACGTCATAGGCGTAGGGAAAAAGACGTATAAATAAGTGAGCCCAAAGTTTCAGAGGGGGCAGTCGTGTCATCCTTTTGTTCGTGTCTAGAACCGGAGGGAATGGCGATTGTTTAATTATATATTCTGAAATAGTTGTAAGGAGTGTGACGAAAATATAACTTAAATGTTTATTTGACACTATAATAGTGAAGCCATAGTCATAGCACATACTTTTTTTTCTTCTTTCTTTATAGGAGAAAAAAATTATTTACTTTGACTATAGCATCACTATTGTAGTGTCAAATAAACATTTACGATAGTTTAAGTTGCAGGCCAACCACTACGAACTTTTGATGATGGAAATCGGTGGACAACCGGCCCGCTGAAGCTACCTCCTTATCTCCGACCGCTGCACGGGCGCGTCATTACTGTGCCGGGACGCGTCGCTGTCGCATCTTGGAGCTACACCGGCGCGATGAGCGAAAAGGCTGGTTGCCTCCGCTATCTGGGTGGCATCGTCTGGCGGACTGCAAGCTGGGGTCAGCAGAAGCAGGGCCGGGAAGCGAACTCGCGGCCTTCCGGGTGCAGAGCTGTCTGCGAACACTGAACGGGTTGCCTGGACGGAAGGCGGGAGCTGCTTAGGTTCACAACAACGGCGGTCGCCTGCTTCCCTTCGGCGCTCTACATGGTGTCCACGAATCACGCTTGAAAGAGCAATCAACCATGTTCAGGGCTACGGGCAGAGTTAACTACGCCTTGACCACAGAGTCGTGGCGCGAGTGGATCGCTATGTCCGCAAGGCTGGATGACCGGACGCCGAGGCTGCAGATTCCTGCATTGGCACGGTGTACGGTGCCATCACTGAGTTCAGCTGAAGGCCCGCTGTGTACCTTCGACATTATGAAGTCAATTACCCACTCGCCTGTGTTTCTCTGACCGCTTCGGCGTGAGTCATCCCTCTCTCCCAAATCATACCCCTCGGTCGTTCTGACGTGTTACGACCCCTAAGCTGTTACACAGCGTTGAAGTAAATACGGTCGTCCATATTAAGAGCGATCACTGACGGACCACAGCTGTCCTTAATAAAAACAGGTATGCCAACTGCCAGTAACACTGTCATCCATGTTCCAAGAGTGTGGAAATAATGAATAATCGAGAACACCTCAAAGTATTCGTGTAATATGTGTAAGTAATTAAGCGAATAGCATCTTCATCTAATTAAATTGGAAAGGAAGTACTAAGAACCGGATTGAAAAGTTTTTACTGAGTTTCGAAATTTCCGTAATTGGTACCAATATATACTGAAAAAGCACATGAGAGAGATGAAACAAAATGAATTTAGTACATGAAAACCAATCTAATTATAACGTATTCTATTTTCAAGCTATTTCTCCAGAAAATTATTGAGGGCCATTGTGGCCCTGGTGTACACTTGGCTAGATAATTTCAAAGGTGTGTTCTACTAGGACTAAGTGCCTTCCAGTGTGGCTGGCTCATCCTGTATGGACTCAATGGTCAGCAAGTCATGAGCACTTGCAGTGATCTTGACTGACCCAATGCATCTTGTAACCGCCTTGTTAAATTTTTAGAAGCTTAGTCAGCCGGTGTCGTAATTTTGAAATGAGAGTTATTATGGATGTCGTGTAGTAAGTATTTTGCGAGAAGTTAAGTTGCGACCCAGGCAAAGGTCAATTGTGGAAACTAAGCCACTCAATATTATAAGTAACGTTGTTAAAGAATACACTCGACTGAGTAGACAGAATGAGAGGGTAGGTATATTCGAGAATAAGTGGTTCAAAATAAGAATACCGTAAAGAAATGGATCATAAGTATATTTACGTCGGTACATACTAAAATTTTCACCAACTGCGACATAATCGTGTATACAAACAGTGATCCAATACTGTAAAATGCTTTTATATTCCAGTTTCTGATCACAATATGAATTCTTTAGACGATGACCGGTTTCAGTCTGTAATGACCATCCTCAGATCTTTTTTTACACCACGTCCTAAAGTGATACGGCCATAATGGCATCGTCAAAACATATAAATATAATCAGCGTAGCATCCTTACATAGATCTAAAGTAAGGTGTAGAATAGGCCACATCGTCCACATAGTGAATATTGCAAATACCATTCTTGAGCTAGTTGCAATAATCACTACGTCGACGATGTGGCCGGTTCTAAACCTTATTTTAGATCTATGTGACGATGCTATGCTGATTATATTCATATGTTTTAACGATGCCATTATGGCCGTATCACTTTAGGACATGGTGTAGAAAAGATCGGAGGATGGTCATTACAGACTGAAACCGGTCATCATCTAAAGAATTCATATTGTGATCAGAGACTGGAATAAAAAAGCATTTTACATACTCAAATGTTTGCGAACGTACGATCAGGGATAGAGGCACGTACCGGGTGATCAAAAAGTCAGTATAAAATTAACAGAATATTCCGTCGGTTCTTGGTAGAACAACATTATAATAATAAATGAAAAGCACCAGTTTGCTTTTGTTCTACAATATTGTAGAACAAAAGCCAACCAGTGCTTTTCATTTATTATTAAGTCAGTATAAATTTGAAAACTGAATAAATCACGGAATGATGTAGATATAGAGGTACAAATTGACACACATGCTTGGAATGACATGGGGTTTTATTAGAACCAAAAAAATACAAAAGTTCAAAAAATGTCTGACAGATAGCGCTTCATCTGGTGAGAATAGCAATAATTGGCATAATAAAGTAAGACAAAGCATAGCTGTTGTTCTTTACAGGAAATGCTCAATGTGTCCACCATCATTCCTCAACAATAGCTGCAGTCGAGGAATACTGTTGTGAACAGCACTGTAAAGAATGTCCGGAGTTAAATGGTGAGGCGTTGGCGTTAGAAGCTGTCTTTCAGCATCCCTAGAGATGTCGGTTGATCACGACACACTTGCGACTTCAGGTGACCCCAAAGCCAATAATCGCACGGACTGAGGTCTGGGGACCTGGGAGGCCAAGCATGACAAAAGTGGCGGCTGAGCACACGATCATCACCAAACGACGCGCGCAAGAGATCTTTCACGCGTCCCGCAATATGGGGTGGTTCTAATAAAACCCCATGTCATTCCAAGCATGTGTGTCAATTTTTACCTCTCTATTTACATTATTCCGTGGCTTATTACGTTTTATAAATTGAAACTGACTTTTTGATCACCTGGTACATTCTAACTGCTATCATTCCCCGTGGTCTGGATAAAAATAATTGTGGTTAAAACGCGTCTGTTCATCTGAGAAGTAAAATAATTGGACTTTTAATTAAGTGAAAAGATAGATTTCAGGTTCTGAATGACATGCAAAATATATTTAAATTGACATCAGCCGCGCGTGGTAGCAGCGTGGTCTGGGGCACCTTGTCACGGTCCGCACGGCTCCTCTCGTCGGAGGTTCGAGTCCTCCCTCGAGCATGGGTGTGCGTGTTGTCCTTCACGTAAATTAGGTTAAGTTAGATTAAGTAGTGCGTAAGCTGAGGGACCGATGATCTCAGCAGTTTGGTCCCATAAGACCTTACCACCAATTTCCTAGAAAAGAAACAAGTGACATTGGCGGCCATGAAGGAAAAGAGATGAACACATTCACGTACCTCCATTCTTGAGCAGTGCCGTCGTGAAGATCGTCGCTTCCACCTAAATTGTCCATACGAAATTAAAATAATAACAGGAGTTGGGATCCATGGTGTTGTAAGTCAGAATGTTGTTCTGTTTCATAAGAATCTTTCATTATTCACCACAATTTCACTAGAAATCACACAGCACGTCTTATCATCAGGACATGACAACAACGAAAGGTAACTGTTGTGCACATAGTTCCGCGTAGTCAGTGCGTACACAACTTTCCCACTAGAGCGCGCTAAGCACAACAGCGCAGGCGCAGCGCTCGTCCATCTCTTCAATACGAGATGGCGCTGCCTTAGAGATGGACCAAATTCTGCTTCCGCCGATCCGCGTGTTAATATGTAACGCAGCCAATGAGATTGCTGCTAACGTAGAAGCTTTTCCCTTCACGGATCACACTCGCGCAGTGATACCTGAATGCGCGAGGTATTAAACTAGTGTACAGACCTCCGATTAGTCAGTCTGCATTTGTCTGCACCAGTCTGCATTAGTCTACATTAGTCTATACCAGTATATAGTCAAGTTTCAGTCTGCGCCTAGTAAGATTATCATATTCCTGTACATAGCCATGAAGATAAATGTATAGACACTTTGTCAAGTATCAGAGATATGTGAGAATAACATTAACGTACCAAGACCAAAGGAACTTCAGATTGTCAATTGTAAATAGCATCCAGAATCAAGTTACATAAGGTTTATGCTTGTTACAATTTTAATAAATGTGTGTGAAAATTAATCAAGTTCTGTTTAGAGTTGGTCACCGTCAATCTGCTACTCTAAGCGTGCAAGTGGCATTTCTATCGTGTGACCTAACGGCAGAAGATAAACACGCCACGATAAGACCACGAGACATATTGCTGACTCACACCTACTTCGTTAGAGCGAGAAGTCAGATAATCTGATGGTGTGTGTACCGAATGTCTTACAGTACGCACACCACAGTAACTAATACTAAAACTAATAAACGGAGAGCTTAAATCTTCTTTTGTCCATCAGTGTTAAATACTTTTCACATTAAGCTTTGACATGAGAGACGAATAATTATCTATACATTTATCACTGACAAAAAAGTTATTAAGTTCATTTATGATATCTCTTCATGGTAGAAGAGATTTACGAATCTATGGGTATAAATGCTTAGAGATGATCAAAGAAAACAAACGTTTGGGAAAAGATAGCCTTACCGCAGGTAGACCGTTGTAGAACGTTATTAAGAGCAATAGCATCTGGTTAAACAAGTGGCGTCGCACTGTGATTGCCACTCGGAATCCGCGGAGGGCCCCACCGCTCGCGCACGTCCCCTGGCGGCGCCCGGGGCGCTGTTAAGTGCACATTGCCCCCGGGATGATCCCCGTAACTGCCGACAGCGGCTTAAGCGGCCCCCCCGGGCCTCGACCCGCCGTCCACCCGTAACGGCGGCCCTATGCAGATTTTACTGCCGGCCCGCTTAGCCCCCGGCATCCGGCCCGGCCCGTCGCGCTTAATCTCAATGCAGGACCCATAAAAGGCGCGCCGAAGATCGCATCGCTCTTCGTTACTGGAGAGGCCCCCAACAGCTGCAGTTAATCTACATCCGCCCACGGCGTCTGCACGTTACTTCACATCCGAGACGATAGCGTATGCTTTGAACGCGGAGGAAGCTGCACCTGAAAGGCAGCACAAAATGAAGGCCCTGGAGTGAGCACCACCTGACCAGAGATCTGATGACAGAAAAAGTGCAGATAGTGTACGTTAAACTCCTGATTAAAAAGTGGTGCTTCCTTCCTTCCTTTCTTACGGTCTTAGTCCCACGTCAACGCGGGGGTCGACCTTATTATTACGGATTTGACAGCGCTAGTTGTAGAGGGTGGCCGGATAGCCTCCCTGATGCCACTCAGAACTTGTGCTTACGGAACAAAAATACCACATAAGTAATACCTCGAAGTTCGAAATATACAATGCGTGTTGTAATTAATAGTGTCATATAGCTAGAGTGTTTAACAGATGGTAAAACGTGTTCAAATATATGGAAAATAGCTGTTAACAACGATCCGTAAAAGACTGGTATACGAAATAACAACGATGTGGTTACGAGTCACCGTTAACATCAGAATTCGTCCTACTTAGAAGAAACGTACTGGATCGGTGCGTAAGTCCGTACACCTACACCAATGTAATCTGAACCCTTCATTTTTCGACATTCATTGCATTTTGTCTGTCTACATTCCGATTCTCACGAACAGCAGCGGGTATGTTGTTACCAGCTCGTTTCTGCATTTTTCTCGATTAATTAGTACGGTGGGTCAAGCAGAGAGAAAGAGTTGGCAAGTTGTGAGTTGGACTCACGCACTTTGGGATCCGTACAAACGTAGTTATGTGTATACACATTTAATACTTTCCGCTAGTAGAGAATCTCCGTAATATTAGCCTGTTATCGACATTGATACTCGCAATACATGGGTTCCAGTGGTTCCATGACTTTCGAGAACGTTTTGATTTCAAGTTTCAAGTCGGATAACAAACGAAAAAAGAAATGTTTTTTCCTGTCATATAATTACAACTCAAGAACTGCAGATTTTCCCCTTTACCCTCTGCTTGTATTGTGAAAAAACATGAAATAAATCTTTTGACTCCATTGACTTAGAAGCTTCAATGTTTTACACCGCCAAGTGCCTTTAGACCTCAGTAAGTGACACCTATTTCAAGTTGATATGCCACCGATTCCTGAGAAAAAGGGTTTTTAGCAGTCGGTAAGATGGAGAGTCAGACAGACAGACGGACAACGAAGTCAACCTATAACGGTTGTTGGCTGAGGTACGGAATTCTAATGAACTATTCCGACACATTTTGCTCTTCTAGTTTTATTGAGACCTAGTGCTGCATAACCAACGAGAAGAGTTTGTGATGTGTTAGTGAAGGAACAACGTTTCCTCGCGTCCAAAATAGGTTCTAGAACATAATCTCTTGTTGATGAAAGCCGCCTAAATTAGTTGCATGAAAGTAATCCTCATCGAACATCTGGGAAGCTGGCACAAAATAAGCAATCCAAATAATATGGGATACAAAACGTAGCCATTGCACACTATTTACGTTTATTGGATAAAGTGAAAAACAGGACTTGTGTACCGCGCGTGTCACGCAAAATAAATAAAGAAATTGCGATTATCCGTATGTTCGACTTTGCTGGGCAGTTAGCGTTTGGCTTCTTGTCATTTGCAAAAGCCATTGCTTGAGGAGACGGTCACAAATGGGGACTAATGGTGCCTGTATGTGAACGTAAAGAAGAGGAATTAAAGGCTAAGCCCATCGGAAAAAAGCAACAACCCCATGAGAAGGATGGTGCGCAATCAGAAGGTAATGTGCGCGTGATAGACAAAACTGTCATTCTCCTTGAGGCATCACTACCAAAATATGAAACAACAGAGGCTGCTACGTAAACTGAACTCATGCGACTACCTGTGCTAATGAAAACCAAACGCTTGGTAAAATTATTTTATGACTCTAGGATAATACCTTAATGCTCTCTAGCATACGGAGAATCACCACAGATGAGACTGCTGAACTTGGTTAGGAAGCATTTCCTTACCCCACCCCCTAGTATTCACCGGACATAGGCCCTTTTGATTATTATATTTTCCGGTCTCTCTCTAAAACATTCCAGAAGAAGTCTTTAATGATGAAGCTATTCGTAAAAATTGGCTTACAAAGTTTATTTGTCTAGAAACCGAAAAAGTTCCATATTCCAGGTATACAACTTCTACCTGAAAGCTTGCTGGCGGTGTTGACAAAGATAGTGAACACATCACTATATAGCGTATCAGTCTTGTTATAGTGCATTGTATCGCAATGTAACGAAATGCATATCATCCTAACAAAATAAATTCATAGCGTTGTTAGAGCCGAACGAACGATAGCGGTATGCACATGTACAGATGCCAGTATTAACATGTACGCAAGGTATAAATGGTCAGTGCATTAGTGCAGCTGTCATTTGTGCTCACGTGATATATATGTGACAAGGCTTCCTACGTGATTATGGCCGCACGAAGGGAACCAACAGACTTTGAACGCGGAACAATAGTTGGACCCAGACGAATGGGTCATTCAATTTTCGAAATCGGTAGGCACCTCAATATTCCTAGATCCACAGTGTCAAGGTTGCTAAGAGTACCACATTTCAGGCATTATGTCTCACCACCCTCAAAGCTGTGCCAGACAGCCCTCACTTAATGACAGAGAGCAGAGGCTTTTTCATAGAGTTCTCAATGCTAAGAGACAAGCAAGAATATGTGAAATAACAGAAGATATCGATATGGGACGTACGACAAACGTATCCGTTAGGACAGTGCGACGAAATCTGGCGTTAATGGGCTATGTGTGGCACGAGACGATAGAAGTGAATGCCTTTGCTAATGGCACGACATCGCCTGCAGCGCCACCCTGGGCTGGTGACCAGATCATTTGGACACCAGACGACTGAAAAACAGTGGCCCAGTCAGATGAGTCCCGGTTGCAGTTGGTAAGAGCTGATCGTAGGTTTCCAGCGTGGAGCATATCTTCGAAGCCAAGGATCCAAGTTGGCAACAAGGCACTGTACAAGCTGGTGGTGGCTCCATTACAGTGTGGGCTGCTTTTACATGGAGTGAGTCGTCTGGCTCAACTGAATCAATTTTTGACTGGAAATAATTATATTCGGCTACTTGGAGACTATTTGCAGCCACTCATATACTTAATGTTTCCAAACAACAATGGGATTGTCAGTACGCCTCAAGAGTTCGCGACTGGATGGAAGAACATTCTGTTCGATTCGAGCTAATAATTTGGCACCCTGATCGAAGGACTTGAATCCCATAGAACATTTATGGGACATAATCGAGACGTAAGTTCGTGCAAAAAATGTAGCACCAGAAATACTTTCGTTATAGTGGCAGCATGGCTTAATATTTCTGCATGGGGACTTCCAACGCCTTGTTGAGTGCCCAGCCACATCGAGTTACTGTACTATGCCGGTCGAAAGAAAGTCTGACACGACATTAGAAGGTATCCCATGACTTTTGTCGCCTCAGTATATACTTTTCAGTGAATCCTCCATCAAACTGAGCTAAATTTCAGCTGTGTCTACCTTCGTAGAAAATATAATGCCGCTTCAACACATTACTCTTTGCAATTTATATTCGAAAGTGTTAAAGCAGATAAACAGGTGTCCCATGTGGCTTCCTCGCATTTTGGTGAAGTATTGCTATCGTATTGTTAACAAAACAAAAAGACCAAATTGGAAATACTGACAACAGAGCACAGCTCGCTGCACCAGTTTTTCAACCAAATCAGCGTGTCTGCTGTACAACTGATTTTTGAGGTGATCTTAGACAAAAAAAGGAGATGATTAGTTCAAGGGCTTTTGTTTGCCAACGTTAGAAACCGTCTCACGTCAACGTTAAAATGTGCCGATGCCGCGTTATACGTCTACCATAACCTCCAACCGATAGCGACAATGAAATATGGGCCCAAATGAGATGTTAAAGTTCGAGTGTATTCGCACCAACTAGGACAATAACCTTGAGAACATGGATTCTTACCCAGTAACACTATAAATAATTTGTATTAAAGCAGAGCAATTGGGTAAGCTAAAAACTAGACACCCAAAATTGCAAATATAGTTAAATAAAATATTCCAATTCCAGTGAATTTTAAGGTTCTCTACATTCACAAATACATGCACGCATTACTCGGACCACCATGTCTCGACAGACGGTACTTCTTAAAGTTACTATATACCTCTTTTTTGCCATTGTTACAGTATTTATTGACGTTACAATTAGTTTCGGACGCTATAAATCATAGCAACTAAAGATGTGAAAAATGTATTGTAATGCAGTAAAATAATTACGAAGAAACTAATTTTATTGATTTATGAATTTACCTCTCAATCATATCTGAATTTATTATATGAGTGTTTACAAGCCAGATGGATAACCTTACCGCTTTGGCTACCTTATTCCTCCTCGTCTCCATGTTTCACTGAAAAATCCGGCAGTTCTTCTAATCCAACGTCATCTTCAGCAAACTTTACTTCCTCGACTCTTCCAGCTCAGTTAATCGCATTTGATTTGCCCTCACCTGCGACATTAGTTGCTGCATCATGAACTATACACATCCAGCTATGGCAATCAAGTTGCAATATTTATCAACGCAAACATTGTGAACAAGTCGACTGAGTCCCAATAACACAATTCGAGTTGAAGGAGTTCTACCATACATTTGTAACCTCCGAATATTCTGGCATTCCCTAACTTTTAACCTGACATCCATCCAGTACTGTACTGAAAATTGCCCGAACTTTGGTGTACAGAATAAGTTAACAACCCCTCTCCCACTGAATCTCGAAGCCTATTTTCACAATAATATGGACATAACGTCTAAACACAAGTAAGTCCCCACGACACTATTCATACTTTCATTCTGCCTCCCCCATAAAATTCATAGGGTCCCTAAAACATGAAAGCAAAATTTCCCTTTTCATCCCAATTGTAAAATCACTCACACACCATAAAAACTCAGTTCTATTCAAAGCGCCAAGTATTACTGTCCACAGTGATCTCATTGACACACACTCCCGCTTTACATTTGGCCATTCGCTTTTATGATCATCACCCAAGGTCACGCACCGTTCCCTCCACCTTCACCATGATGAAGAGACAGCTGATGCGTGTTCATCGAAGAGAAAACCTAGGACTTCACCCATTACATCAAAATATACCAAATAATTTCTTTCACACATTTTTCACTTCCGAAGACATACGATTTGCAATCAGAATATGTGGTAATTTTTTTCTTCTTTTAGCAGCGACTGCTGACGCTACAACCATGTGATGTAATTTGTCCGCTATCCTAATCCGCTGAGATAGATAGTGTCAAAGTGGAACACGTTCTGGTTTGTCCGTCAGCGTCCAGAGACGACAGAGTGAGATTGTGATTAACGTGGCTGTCACGGATCATGGATATCGAACATCACTTGAATATAAAGTTCTGTTTCAGCTACAAAAGTAATTATGAAATTCATGAAATATTGTGGTATGAGCGATTTAAAGGCAGAAACGAGTCAGTAGAAAACGAGCAACGTTGGGTACGTATGTTAATTTCAAAAACAAAAGAAAACACTGAAAAAATGGAAAACGTTTTTCCTTAAAACAGGCTAATAATTGTGTCTTTCCAGGCTTTCTCGACGAATCTGTTGCAAATAATCTTCTCGGATTTGCCGGTTGTTCATATTGTGCACATAGCACAACATTTCATGGATACAACTCATCGACATCTTCAGGTGGTGGTAGCTACTGTGGCCACTACTGCAAGACGCGACTGATGATGCTCGCGCTGCAGCGTCGAAATTTATCAGGTAAGTAGCAGGCGATATGCATGTGCGGGAAGACGCTCGCAGTTCGAGGAATGCATCGCTCATAGTGCCCCCTAAAGGGAGCAGCAGAAAGGATTTCCACGCGTGCGCTATGGGCAGTGACTGTGCTGCCGGACACTAGCGCAGTTAAAAGCTAAGTTAAATCTCAGCAATGCGCTGCGTTGAGTCATGAATCGGAAGATTTTGCTTCACGTTTCTTGAGTCATCAGTCTTCTGACTCGTCTGATGCTGCCCGCCACGAATTCCTCTCCTGTGTCAACCTCTTCATCTCGGAGTGCACTTGGTACCTACGTCCTCAGTTATTTGCCGGATGTATTGCGATTCTGTCTTCGTCTACAGGTTTTGCCCTCTAAAGTTCCCTCTAGTACTGTGGAAGTCACTCCCTGATATCTTAACAGATGTCCCCTCATCCTATCCCTTCTCCTTCTCAGTGTTTTCCCCATATTTCTTTGCGGTTCTGTGCAGAACCTCCTCATCCTTACCTTAACGGTCGACCTGATTTTCAACATTAGCCTGTAGCAACAAATCCCAAATGCTTCGATTCTCTTCTGTTCCAGTTTTACCACAGTCCATATTTTACTACCATGCAGTGTTGTAATCCAGATGGTCATTCTCAGAAATTTCTTCTTCAAATTAACGCCTATGTTTGATATTAGTTGATAAACTATAGCCTTGCATAAAGGAAAACGTGTTGACAGCATCCCTAACATGGAGAAAGACACGACAGAACAGCTGAACATCCTTACAAGAGAGGTCTTTCAAACATGCTTCTAGTCATGGATTGAGCGCTACGATAACTGCACTGCTAGCTAAGGACAGTATTTTGGAGGAGAGGATATGAAATTAAATGTAAACTTATTACTTTGTGTCTATTAAAATTATTCATAGTACTTCTCTATCACACCTCATAATCAATTTCTGAGCCATTGTTTTTGAAATTATCAATTAATTCCAAAGTTTACACATTTTCTTATAAGTCCCTCTGCAGTGTAGTCGCCGGCCTGTGTGGCCGTGCGGTCTAGGCGCTTCAGTCTGGAACCACGTGACCGCTCCGGTCGCAGGTTCGAATCCTGTCTCGGGCATGGATGTATGTGATGTCCTTAGGTTGGTTAGGTTTAAGTAGTTCTAAGTTCTAGGGGCTTAATGACCACAGATGTTAAGTCCCATAGTGATCAGTGCCATTTGAACTCCATTTTTTTGCAGTGTAGTCTGGATTCCACCAAATATGCAAGCCACCTATTCCCACAATCAAATGTGTTTCGACCTCATACACTGATTCTTTTAAACACCCGTCACGTTGCATCAGCGTCACCTGCGTCGACGTCACCCAGTTTAACACAGCTTTCTATATTTCGACAGTAGCATCCATGGTCTACTCGTCACTGAACTAATTTGCACATATTCCGTTCCATGTCCACGCCATCATCCTCAACAAAACATGGCTCTAACCAGTCACACCATCCACCCTTTCTCTTATATCTATTTTAGTTTCAACTGCTTGTCGTACTCCTATGTGGCAAATAATCCCCAAACATTTGTTCAAACCCCTAACCTTTAACCATACCTGCACACATATCGACCCTCTTCATCCAGTCCCTTATGTCTTCCTCATCCCTTAATAGACGTACCTTCACCACTTATGTTATTTCCGTCAACATATCTACCCGTTGCTAGCCGATCTAGAAATCAAGCGCTCGTCGTATTTCAATGACTAGTTCCAAAGTGACCTAGTACTCATCCTAAGGCATATCCATCCTGAAAGTAGCTCCACCAACGGTGTACCATTCCCTTCACAAATATTGCCATTAAATGACGAATTTGTGGCTGCCAGCTCATCATAACAAAGCTTCACCACCTCCTCATTCAGCTTTTCACTAATCAATCTCAAGGTTTCTTCCAGAGGGTCCCGTTAAATAAAAGTACCAAACCAACACTGACAAACAGTTCTGACTCATCCAGCTTCGATGAGTTCAGCTGTCCACTAACATTTAGGCACAGAAGAGATTTCGCCAGTTTGTAAGTGGGTGAACCCAAATTGCTAACAGTAAGGCGTATGGGAATCCTCTACCGTATGTGTCTTAAGTAACTTTGAAAACGGCCCTGAGTTTGATTAGTGTAAATCTGGATGAGAAATTGATGAATCTATGTCATAATGTGCTACAATCCACGTTGATTTGCATTTACTGACAACATTTCTGCACAGAATGACGGGGAGGCTGCCGGTAGCCCTTTTCCTCCCAAAGAAGCCAATTTATTCTGCAAGGACTTCGAGGATGGGGCTTCGTAACCATGGTGCCTCTAGAGGTATGCCATCGATAACATTTTTCATGGCTCAATTTATATTTGAACTACTTCAACTGCTTTCATTCCAGCATTATATTTCCATTGAAGGGTGAAATTAATGCGATATCTCAACTTACGCGTGTTGGCTTAAAGTAAATCATTATGGTACTCTGGGACATAGAGTTCACCGGAAATCGACGTATGGTGTCCTTAATGTATGCTATATATGACGCTGACAGTCTGACACAGGAAACTGAACATGGGGGGAAATGGATTCTCTGAGTAGAAGTTTTGTCTGGATATAGAGTTTGGACCGTCCCTGGATATCTTAAGAAGATTTGATATTAAGAGTGTGTGCCATTCACATAACTAGGCTGGGGCACTACTAGACCCTGTCACTCGGTATGGATGTGGGAAGGTTTACATCATCGAGTCGATTGTCTCAGTTCTGGAACCGTGTGTGAAATGTTGCCGTTCTGGAACAATGTGTGGAATATTGCCGTTTCATGAGTCTATAACAACCTGAGAAATCTTCAGTAGCTGAAAATTGTTTAATCTAGGGATTCGGGAAGAAATCTGATGAGATCTTGATAGTTGCCAGTACGTCAGACTTTTGGAACAATGTTTATAGAATGCAAATGAGGGTAAATTGATAAACAATTCGATTATTAGAGGCAAGGTTTTTCTTTTGGCAGGCCGTGGAACCCTGTATCACTGCGCATAAAAGTAAAATTCTCTTTGGTGACGCCAGCCAGAGTGCGGTATATGGTTGGCACCATTGTTTTACAAACTGCCACGCCCGAACCACAGTCTCGGGGCCAGCACCTGTGGTGGGCACGTAGACGCTAGGCATTGTACAGGATGTTCGGAAATTCTCGTTACAGACTTCTAGGACTTGTAGAGCGTCAAAGTTATAGGCTCGAGCGACTGTAAATGTACGTATACACGGGGTTATTCCGTGATGATGTTACAGACTTTCTAGGATGATGGAAAACGATAAATGTATTACTTTGAAGTAAGGATCCCTGTACCGGAAACGAACGAGTCGAAAGTTATAAACGAAAACCGTTCTGATACCTCTGACAGTTGAATACATGTACCGGTTCTTGTGTTGGGAAGAGTGTAGGGCTGGTAACTTTCAGTGGTGGTCTGTGGACAAAAGCGAGAAAGAATGTCCAATAAATGTGGGCTCTAAGTTGCATACCTGAGGAGCTATGATTATACGTTCATCATCGCTAATGTGAAACACATCTCCTCTACTGAGCAAGTGTTCATAGCTGTCAAGGTATGCACTTTAGTGCTCACGTTTACTGGACTTTTTTTCTCGTTTTTATGCACACTACCACCACTGAAAGTTACCAAACCTATACTCTTCGCAACCCCATACCCCTCTACAAGTCCTAGAAATCTGTAACTGGAGGTTTCAACCACCCTGTACAGGACGACCGTTTCCGTCTTGGCAATAGTTTTCTGCTCGACTCAGCAACAGCAGCGTACTTTTCTGCCTCGTCTTTTTCTGTTTCCGAGTTTTTGGTCAACAAACTCAAACACAATGTAACACTTCTGCCATAGCATAAGACACGTAACATATAGTTACGAAAATGCTCTACAGCGCCGAACAAGGACTTCTTCAGCTGAAGACACCTGGGAGACCTTCGCTCCTTATTCCAAAAAATCCTTGATTCCCGGTACAAAATTACTTTTCATAAAGGAAAGAATCCAGCACTCCAGAGAGGCTCCTGTCTCATAAGAACAAAAAAATATTTTCACACCGTCACTTAATCCAGGTTGTCACATTAAATGTGTTATAAGTACCATCATTAATATTTCTTTTTGAAATTCGAGAAAGATTTTGTAATATCATTCATGTAAAGCAGAAGTTTATAGTAATTATAAAATAAGACACTAAATATTATATCAAACTTTTCTTTTAATGTGGTCTTGTGTATTTTTGTTAATTCTCTTTCTTTAATAATTTTAACCAATAGGATAAGGAGTAAGGGCAATCTGATTTCTTACTGATGATCAATTAGTAAAAACATTCAAGATTTCAAAATATCTCATTCATCAAAGTGACTAGTTTCGCCGCGTTTAATTGGCAATCTTCAGGTTGTGAGCGGAGTATGGACATTTGAGTGCTTGTTACTAACGTAGTCAGCCTTTTCATAACATGTCCAAAATATCAGGCATATATAGCGCGGTGTTTTCCCATTTCGTTTTAAACTGCCGTGTGGTAAAAAGCCGAGTGTCATCACAACTTTAACTGGCCTAAGGCCGAAATTGCAGTAGTGCAATAAAAACTTACAACAGTCACTGGCGTAAAGATGATGTCCTTCAAAAGTTTTTTATGGCTGTGAATCCCAGCTACAACAAGTGTATTCAGTATGTGTAGCATTACACAAATATAAATGTTCAAACAAGTAATACAAATATTTAATAACCCTGCTATAAATTTATGAAATACCAGTGAAACGCCAATAGAAAACTTTGTCGGATCGTAGAACGCTAGCAGGTGGCGCTTTTGGTTGATTCTAGCTACGCCGTTTTCATAGAAATATCGACAGGATGGCTATTGATAGTCAGAGATTATACCGTAAGACGCCATTTCCATGGAGATGCTGTGTAACGGCCGCAGTCGACTAAAGATGTAATCGTATGTAAAGGAAACTGTTACCGTGAAGGCATCATTCACGTGGCTGCTAGTGGTTAAGGCCGTGTTTAACGGACGCTGCTTCCATGCTGATGCTGTGGCTACAATAGCCATTGGTTGTCGTAGATGCGTATAGAAAACGACGTGTCACCTCGGGTGAATACACCGTGTATCAATGTAAAACGCTACTACAGATTTAACTTGACTGAGCCGTGTGCGGCTCGCAATCATGCAGTTTGTTCTTTGGCATTTTGTCACATAGAGTGACGTCTAGTTTCCTCCTCACTTACAGGCGTAACGAAGCTGCTGGCTTGCCTCTTTGAGTGGCAGCAGCAGCTCTTATCGATACTACTATTGTCGCACTATCTTTGGTGTTACCGCTGGTATTACCAGGTGGTGGTTGTGTGTGTGGTAGTTAATCGGTTGGGACCGAGCAGCAAGAAAGTCTCCACGGCGCGAGCTCAGGCTGGGACTGCTGGCAGTGTGCACGCGCTGTTGGATCGTGAGGCGCTAGCTGCGAGAGCGACAAAGTTCGTTGCCCACCGAACCTAGATGCTGAAACTGAGTGATCAGTCAATCTGTTATGAAACCTCAACTACTGTGGTATCTCATCGTTGATTTGTGGGTTGTTGCTCCCTGGGCCGTTCAGGCCAGCAGCAACGTATGTTATGTTAGAGTTGGCGAAATCTTGAAGCTGCCTTCCTAATTATTAAAATGGCTGTTACTTGCCAGTGAAGTGCACCAGCGGTATTTTCTGTCCTGTGACCCTTAAAACCCCAGTTACCTCCACTGGTCGTTAGCGTAGTTTTCCGGCAGTGTGCCTTTCCTCCTCGTGTTAATGCTGTCCGGCTCGGCATGTAGATCGAAAGCCTTTTAAGTTGTTTGGTTTATTTTTTCTTAGAGTGGTTAATGTTCCCATGGCTGCTTCCAGATTCCAATTTCTGAAGATGTAGTGCTATTCGTATCCTCGTCCTCGTCCGATATTGTCCACCGTTGTGCCATTGGTCGAGCAGAAGGGAATTGGGAAAATTGTTGGTCAGTCTTTGGGCTGTCCCTAGTTTGGGTTGCCATCCGTTTATTTAACTTCAGCTCTTGACTGCCTGTTTCACCTCACCTTACATTTGAGCTACCTTCTCAGGCCGACCCTTGGAAAACATCTGAGCACCACTTGTTCTGTTTGTTTTAGATTGGGATTTTCATTATAGTTTGAAGTATTGTGCAAAGCCTTTAACCGTATTAATTCAGTTCCTTTTAAATTTTACATAGAGGCCTTCGGCTGTGTTCGGTTTTAAAACTATTTTTCCTTAAAATTCGTTCAATCTGAAATTGTTTGTAATCCAGGCCCTAAGCTGTTAATTTTTCGATGTGTTATGTGTGGCCTTCACCCCAAGATCTACGCGAACCCCTTTTAAAGAGGCCTTCAGCCTTGTGTATTCCTTAAAGCAAAATTTTTTACAAGAAGGTAGGAGTTTATTTTAAATAGTTTGTCTGACTTGTTGTTCAGGCCTTCAGCCGTTGCTTCATATTTTTTTTGTGGCCTTCAGCTATGCAATAAGTTAAAATTTCTTTAATCAGGCTTTCGGCTCTCCTGATGTAAGTTTAAAAAGAAATTTCTTAGTTAGAAAAAAATTTTTCTTAATGTTTTTTGATTACAGCCGTCCCTCAGGTGTGTAGTGTAGGCGTTCAGCCGCTAATTGTTTTCAATTGCATGCTTCTTTTAATTTTTTTACCGTCTATTTTCAATTGCTTTGATTTATAAGCCAGGCTTTCAGCCGTTCTTGCTTTTAGTGTGGCTTTGGGCCTTCAGTCCAGAAAGCAACTCAAGTTTCCTTTAACTAGACCTTCAACCGTATTGTCGAATTGTGATATTTAAAACAATGTGTAAATAAGTGGTTCTTAGAAAAATAAAGTTGTGTGTTTGATTGTGCAACTCACAGTAACTGTTTACGGCCCCATCCACAATCCTGTGCGCTCTCTGTGTACCTACCACCCAGGTTTCATTGACGTTACGCCATTTGTTGCTAAAGTTAACAGCGCTAGAATGCCTATGACAACGTTGAAGTCATAAGTGGGTGACAGAATAGCTAATTCGAAATAAGTTACAGTATAAGGGAAATTCTGTACTGCACCAAGTATAAAAGTTTATCTGTATGTGTTGTAACAGTTCATTTGCACTTTGTAATACGTCCATATTTCTCTTGAGGCTCTTGTATTTTTTTAATACCATTTTGACTATATGTATGATTTGAAAATGGGTCCGGGCCTGAAACTAGATGTCAAGTAAATAAAAAAGAGAAATTTTCAACTTTGTCCTGTTTTCCGCTGTACTGGAGCTTCAAACTTAATAGAATGCATATGAGGTCCTATAAATTTTCCATCATTATGAATGCTCTTTCTTTAAAATTGGACAATGCGACCCTACTACGCCACCATCATCTTAACTGACTCATGCTGATAGACGAAGTGATGAAAGAAAATGTACTTTAAGGACGATAAAGATCTCCCGTGGGGGATCTAGATCAGGATATGAGAAGATACTAGCTACATTACATCGTGGTGATACATAGACTCAGAGATCAGATATTTGATTGTAAGGCGCACCGAAGTGCAGATGTGAAATTGAAATCCATAAAAACGAAGTCCTGTACCAAATGCTCTCCTTGCGAGGCGAAGTACAGTGTCAAAATGACGTTGCCTGTTAAATGTACGGTGTTCAAAGATTTGGAGGTCCTTGCTGGTCCAGTCTCAGACGCTGCTACCGATGTACAAGTGTCAACTGAAAACCATGTACTGACCGTCTGACAAAGTTACCACCCCAGCTGCATTCCCAGTGCCTCTGGGTGTGTGCGACTACGTGACTTGCTGTCTTCTTAAATGCTGTTGCAATTGCACTTGCTGTTTGATGTGTGTTCCTCGCTGTGTGTTGCGAAATGTGGCAGTCATCACGTGCTGTAGTTGACAGAGAGCAGCAGTGCTTGGTGCTGGAACACTCGTCACCCACGTGAAACAACGTTGTCAGCTAAACCTAAAACCTCCACAATGTATACTTCATGTTCAGTCGAGACATCTTACTTGAAAATCGCTTGCTCAGTGTCGGCAGAAAAATACGATATTGCAGTGGCTGCGTTGTTTCGAATTACGATGCAAAGTTCCTATGGACATGCATGCATACGACTTTCAAGTAAAATGTCTCCCCTGTGCAGGAATATACATAGTCGATGTACGAGTACATATTGTGGTTGACAACATATGGAAGTTTGGGCCTGGCAGTTAGTCGGGCTAAGATGCCAAGTGGTAAGGCAACCACTCGCGCTACGTGAATAGCCCAGGTTCGAGTCTCAGTCCAGGTCAAGTTTTCACTATCGTCATTCCATTAAACAGCTGATGGTTGTCCACTTAAGCAATTACGCATACATGTCATGTATTTCATAACGGCTGTAGTCGTCACAGAGCCTATTCCTTCGGACCTGGAAGCATGTCCGAAAATTGGGAATAATACAGGCACTGCAATAACATATCGTCTGGTTCGAAACTGAGTTAGCGTTCTGCATTTTGTTTCTTTATTGATTTTCGATTTCCACCAAAGGGGGCGGACTTGCTGCAGCTTAGTACGCCGCTCTTCAGCCTTCAGAATTTTCAAAACCTCAGAAGAAGATAATAAATTATAAAAGCAGGCGATTTAACGGTCACTTTAATCGTAAAACGGCGCAAAATGGTGGAAAGTAAAAACAGAAAACAAAGGGGTGGCGATGCTAATAAAATACACAGGAAGCAGACAGGTAAAATAGTAGACAGACAATTAAAAAAGCACGGCGATAGTCTGATTTCTGTTCGAAAGTGAGATAAAATTCTTACCCAGCGACTGTGTGATTTACGTTCACAAAACTTCGGAAAAGATGCACAACACTTAACACTCACTGGAAGCACGGCACTAAGACGTCAGCACGAAGATGACACACTACAGCCAAGGGCAGAAGGTGGGGGACCTGGACAGATGAGGGGGGGGGGAAGGAGGGGATGGTGAGGAAAAACGAAGTGGGCCGGGGGGGGGGGGGGACCGACGGAGGGAGAGGACTCAAAAGGGGGGGGGGGGCAGGGCAGATGTGAGAGGAAAGGGGGTATGGTAGAGGTGGGGAATGCAAAAGAGCTCAGGGGAGAGAAGGGAGGCAGAGAGAGGGTAGGTGGGGAAGAAACATTATGGAAGGGGGAAGGATGGGGAAGGGAGCACGAAAAAAGGACAGAGGAAGGGAGGGGGAGGTTAGAATCAGAGTTGATAGAAGGGATAAATGGAGGGAGAGAGTGCATCATCTGGGGGGGGGGGGAGTCGATGGAAGCCACCTTGGGAAAGGAGATGAAGGGTGTAGAGATGGAGGGTAGGGGGACACAACGGTGAAGGTGTGGCAGAGGGCGGGGGTTGGGCAGGAGAGGAGCAACCAGAGGATGAGGGGGATCAAGGCGGCGGGAGGTATAGAATATTCGGATATATTCGAGGAACAGGAGCAGTGGGGAGGGTTCTGCATTCACACTTAGTCTATAGGCCAAACAGGGTATCTCAAATTTCAGTGTTTGTGGTACATAAGATTACAATTAATACATCCAGTACTTTCACTGATTTTTTTTTAAATGACGGTGTAAATTCTTTCAGAATTTTTAACATATAATTATATTGTTGCCCATTAGTTATTTAATATTACAAATTGTCTTATAAAATCTTTGACAATGGGGCTAAGTTATGGAGGTGACTGCCTCTGCAGAGCTGGATGCAGAACGAGGACTTGTGCATCGTCGTCAGACGCAACACAAAAAGATTGAAAATTATACACTTTATTACGAAAATGCAAGTCTTTGCTGCTTTCTCTGCGTCAACTGGCGCTGCAATATCAGGAAATGAATCCACAGAATCTGTCGAGAACGCTGCGTCATCTAGGAGCGGAAGCCTATAACGCTCTGATGCGGCGGTGTTGCAGCCTGCTGGCTATGTGGAACGTCCCTGCAGTAGTTCTGCTTGGAGGTGGCAGTGACCAGCGTGTGAGTTTCGATTCACTCATCGTTTCAGGGACTACTCGGGAACTCACAGATCACTGAGCGCCTTGTCCCCTCAGGTGGCCCGCAATGTCGCATGTCGTGTAGTCGTGCTGAAAGCCGAACCTAGCCTAACAGTATGGTAGGCCTTGTGACCCATACAATGCTGCTCTTCCCTAGTCGCCAGCAGTTTTCAGATCCATTACATTTGTTTAGCGAATCTACTACAGCATCTTTACTGCTTAGTCAAACTCTTGCTAGATGCTGTTGCACCGTATCTAGTACGTATTTGTTATGTAATGTTACGGGAGTAACGAAGGCAGTTCAGTCTGCACTGATCTAATCTTTTTTTTTTTTTTTTTTTTTTTGCAGATTTGCTCGCAGTTTATGAGTGTCGAGATGGCTGTCTTCCTGACGTATTAACGGGTCGAAATATTTACTCTTCCCGTCTGGAGGTTGACTACACTTGTGCATGAGTGAGTAATACCAGCTGTTCAAACTTGGAGAATAATTACGCCCACTTATCCTTACTAGGTTTCTCGTGTAACAAATTCGTTTTGCATTCTAAAAACTGTTCAACATGTGTGTTGCAGAAAGCAATCAAAGAATAAGAAAAAGTTCCGATAAACTCTGTTGAGTAATAAACTTCATAGGAACGTATCATCAAAAACATGTCACTAAAATTTATGCTGTGAAATCCTCGTGTCTGAATAGTAATATTGTTACTTGCCTGAAGTCCCTACTTCAGTGAACTTCTTAGACAGTTGCTTTGTAGCTTTTATCCAACAGTGGATGTGTAATCTGTAACTTTATACTTCTTTTAGTTTAATAATTCTGAGCGTTTTACAAAACATTGGATGAAATGTTGTGACCATAGTTGCTACCTCATCTGTGAACTAAGTTTCGACAAAATAATTAATGCCGTCTCACTCGACAAGAAGAATAGTCTTAATCTAATATTCAGAATAAGAGGAAAATATTCGAATGGTGGCTTCACAGCCAGTGTACTGTCAACTAGATATAAGATAACTCGGCTCTTTTGAATGCAGAAATTAGCTCTTAACGGCTAAACACTAAACTGTGCAGAGATATCCAAACGTAATACTCAAAACGTAATGTTGCCGTTTTGAAAAGAAACTAAATAATCGTAAACAATTTTTAAAAAATCTCATTAAATATCATTATTCCTTATTGCGATACTGAAATTGAGACATTGTGTAAGGGGTTCACCACCCTGCTGGAATAAATGTAATCTCGATGTATTGCTCACTTGCTAGAACGACAATTTACAGGCGGTGCCTGACATATGAAATATCTTTGCCCCTGTTAAAAGTGAGTTGCAATAGAGTCGCTGGTCAGAGCAGTCTCTGCCGCAGATGCAGTCGCTCGCAGCTACAGTGTAGTTGTAGTCTGTCGCTGGTACAGCGCAGTTTATAGCTAAAGGTTGTTAAAGTCACATTGCAGAACAAATTGTAAAATTATATTAAATGGAATTGAATACTAATTGTGATCAGCCGCAGAGCTAAATGAATACCAGTGAATGAGATGATGATGAACAAATATATAATAGTTAATATAATGAAAAATCACAGAGTAATTAAGTCAACCATCCATTGTAACATAAATATTATTATTTTTATTGACATGCACGTAGTTAACTCACTTGTCTGAAATGTTAATACGAATTTGTTTCCATCCTTTCTCTTCTGATTCGTCAGCACCAGTTGACCCAGATGTGTAATACATACAATTTTCCCATGTAATGGATTGTAGATCTTTATTAACAAAGTAAAAATTTTCAGAATATAATTGTTTTTACCAGTCAACTATAAAAGTATAATATCCCCTTAAGTCATTGCCAGTCCCAATCCAGTCATTTATCTATATTAAAATATTCCAGAATATTTATCAGATCATAGTCATGTCTTATTTACTAATCAGACGACCAATTGTGCAGCTGAGTCACTAAGTAAAGAAACTTTTCTCGTAATTCAGATCTCAGACAAATGTTATCCAGTATTAGTAGATAGGACAACATTGCACTAAGCTGTTCCATTTACCAGCAGATATATAGACAGCGTTATTCGGCGACACCATCACGCGGTAAGAATTTTTCAGTTTATTTCTCATGGACCGATTCAGTTTGATTTCAAAGGGCTATGACGTAGCACTGCTCATCTCAAAATTTATCAGTTTTTCACGAGTTATGATTTATCAGTTTTCATACGTCAGAATTTAATTATCCAGATTTAATTATTTTATTTTTTATTTTCTGTTCAGGAAGGTTACACATCATTATTTAATTTTTTTCTTCCAGCAACGTGAGCAACACTTTTGATACATAAGATTTTATACACGAAAATGTCATTACTTTTGACGATATCCGAGATACACCTTTGTATGAAAAAACAGTTACACAAAAAATTATGTGCCACCCTGTTATTGAAGTAAAAATGGAATCATTTACATTTTCAGCAATAGTCGATTTCGGTAATAAATGAAGAGACTTTCAACACATGTAACAACGAAAACAATTATCCTACGTTACCACTAGGCAAAACTAAAGTAAGAGATGCATCAGGTAAACGAGTGGATGTAAAATTATAGAAACACGTTTTACACAAACTTTTGGGTTGTTCTTTTATTGACAACAGACGTTATTTTAGCACAATTTTTTTGGTACAACACGACGCAATCATCTATTTCAAAAAGTCTTATTTGTTGTTAGAGAATGGAAAAGGACAGCTTGCATTGACATTTCAGCACACATTATTAGCAGAAGAACAGGGAATTAATCTAACAGAAGTCATTTCTGTATCCCGTAACGTAGACTGGCATTAGACCTTTTTCACAGATACGTATGTACACGACTACGATAAACCAGACGAAATTGATTACGATGTGATACAAGATATAACTGTCTATGACACATATATATATATATTAAGCTATTATGTATTATTCTCCATATGACATAAGAAGCATACATAAGGAACCAGTCAGATAAAATATCCATGTGACGTTTGTCTTTAGTAAGCCATAGTGTAACAGGCATCGTTAGTTGAAATAACAAGCAGAAGCTGAATTATTACTAAAGTGGTCAAGAAAACTAGAGAATCAGTTTAATCGATTATCTCTAACAGAAAAGCACTAATACGTAATATTACCATCTTATAGATGAGCAATAAGAGACCGACTATATTGAAAGAAAGAGTCTTAGGCTAGAAATTAATTCTAGCGCAGTATGATAACCAGAACGCTAATTATATATTAAAACAAATAAACGGGAATTTTTCTCTTAACGCAGCGAAAATATATGTAAAATATTGTCATGTAAGTGTTGGTAAATTTGTTAACTCACAGCAACTTGTCACGCACAGCACAAACACATCTCACTCAACAGTTGTTTCTAACCATATTACTCTTATTATATTAGTGGGAATCTCTAAACTTTGAACACAGATAACTTAGAGGATAGTGCATTGAATCATCGACAGCACTGCTGTGTTATAGCTCTGTCACAAGTGAGAAGAAGAAAAAGAAGAAGAAGAAGAAAAACGAGAAGGCTAATATTGTGAATGATGAACAGACTCAGGGAGGTGACGAAGTCATCAGAAGTCTAGAATGAGATTTTCACTCTGCAGCGGAGTGTGCGCTGATATGAAACTTCCTGGCAGATTAAAACTGTGTGCCGGACCGAGACTCGAACTCGGGACCTTTGCCTTTCGCGGGCAAAGTTCCCGAGTTCGAGTCTCGGTCCGGCACACAGTTTTAATCTGCCAGTAAGTTTCTTCAGAAGTCTATTTTCTGACAACATGAATGCCCATTATTGAGCAAATGACAGAATTTTCGTCGCCATTGTGATACATTGCAGCCTATGTGCTTGGTGACCTGAGGATACTGTCCCATGTCTGGTCCATTCTGATGAAGGCACAGACACTGATGCAAAATGGAGAGAGATCAACGGCTGTAGCAGGAAAAACCAATCACCAGGTCCCAACTAGGCCATACTTCTTCGGTCACTTGTGCGATGTCAAGACGCAGTTATGGTCTTGTGAAGTGATGAATTGCTGGCACCCACAGCATCAACAGTCCTGGCAGGATACAGGTTCAGTGATGTAGTGAACTGACTAGCTTTTCTGATACTGAACTGGACATCAGGTTTCAGTCTCTATGAAATCCATATCAGTGCTCCTCTCAACGAATGTGTGCATTTTCATTTCCATGACGGTAAACTCTCCGTTGATCATCCCAGTATAATTACATGAAACATAAACGACAGTAATTACTCACTATAATGATGATATCATTCAAAATATAAACAAAGAGCATTACGTCAAGAAATCATGTTTACAAAGATAAGGAACATTACACGAAGAGATCTCGTATACTACATTAAAAAGTAACAGTTCGTAATGAAAGAATATTGAGTGAGAGCAAAGAAAATTTTTATTTTAACTGATCTGAGTATCAGAAGTTAAGTTAAATAGTGATACAATTTTATGGTAAGGAGAGTAGTAGTGAGACAGCATCACAAGCTTCAGGCATCTGTATCTGAAAAGCTAAGTTTACAAGTCAAGAATGAGGAGAACCAATCTCCTTGATACATAAAAGTGATAAATCTTTTATTCCAAAACTTCAGAATTAGTCTACCGCATACCCTTACTAGCTACATTAAAAACACAATTTAACTTCAGATCCACAGCTTGACTTCAAAAGGGAAAGGATACATATCACAGTGGCATTGATGTCTGTGGGCGAGTTTGTGCACAGAAAAAAATCACCACGTCTGTAATGGGACATAGGTGATATAGCCTACGTAAGGATACAGTCAAAGACTGTTCATTGTTATCAATACAATTGTGTGTGGAGTTTATGGTATTAACAATTGATGTTGTAGCACAGGAACAAATATTATATCTCTATTGAAAATAAGATCACCAGATCAATGAAAAGGCTTGCATGAGTAATGGAGCATATATAGCGCCCTCCATGGCTATTTTGCGTCATCATCATGTAGAGCAAACATTACTATTAGGTAATTATAAAGACTTACGTACCACATAGCATTTCGTATCTACTGGATAATTATGCTAATAAAGTTTAAACCATTAAAATAGTATACAGTAACTTCATGTTGACAAGAAAAGAAAACTAAAAATAAGCATCAGTTCATGACTCTGAATCAAATGGTTAGTTATAATAATTACACAGATGTGCACATGTTTCTGCTTAACCATAAGTCCAGAACATTTCATTCAAAAATAGCCTTATCCTTAACCAATTATTTGAATGCACATGGAACGTAATCTTCTTAAATTTAAACATTGAAAGTCATATGTAAGTATAAAAAAGTGTTTACTTAAGATACTTCGTACAAGCACTGATTTCAGCATGAGAGTAATCGGGAGTCAGAAAAAATAATATCAATGTATTCACTACACTCATGTGACTTATGCCATAATAGATAAAGGGAAATACAGACATCTTATCCACGATCCTAAACTCATGTGCTATCAGGCTACACAACTATCCATTCTCAGGTCTCCAGAGAACTTCCCAAGCTCAGGTTGTGCCATTCATTTCCAAGAAGTTCCAGTAACCCAAGCAGCAGTAATTCATACCCGAAAAAATGATGGGACGTAACTAAAACGGAGGAACAGGTTGTTGTTTTCTAAATTTACCCAGCATATACAGTGGTCCATGAGGATTTGGGATTGCAACCAGATGACGTCGCCTACTTACCGCGATACATCGGCAGACAATCTCTTCAATTGAGTATTTTTCACTGGAGATTGCTAGTTCATATCCCCAACTTTATACAGAAAATTAGCGATGCGAACTAGCAACATCCAGTGTAAAACACTCACCTGCAGATGAATGAATGCTTCGTCGGAGTAAAAAATAGGTTAATAAGAAACACAAAGTTAATTGCATTAAGGCAAAAGTCACAGCTAATTCCTACAAGGAAATTCATCACAGATTGTTTCAGGTATTCACAAAAATACCTCATTCACATCTAACACCTGATTTTCGCAGTACTAACATCCATCTATAGTTCTCTTCAGGACAAACCCCATCAATCATTACATCAGTGTATCTTATTGGAACCTACCCTTTAAGCCACTGAACTTTCAACACTGCTCCTATTTCACAATAATCATTAGCCTGAGACAACATATGAGAGCCACAGTTCAAATCGCACCAATACTATTGGAGGTCTTAAATAAACAACTTTAAGCATAAATCTACAGCCACTGTAGAATCGAGGTAACATCAACATGTAATCAGAATGTTCACTATAAAGGGTTTCTTTTCTTCCACCATCTTGGCCTTCTAGCCAGTGAAACGGAACACAGAAGAAAAGAGTAATATGGAACTTCTATACTCACACTCACTTGTTTATGATCTTTGATTTTTGGCATTGTGTTTACGCTACTCATCTCTTATAACTGTAGCAAGTTCATAGAATGAGATTTACTTTTTCGAAAGAATATAGAACAGTTTTAGCAAGAATATTCACCTCGGCAGCCAGCAGTGTCAGGAGAGAAAAGAACATCATTTAAGAAAGAAAGAAAATTAAATTGAACGCCGCTTAATGATGTTACATATCTTCCTCTAATGACCTCAGCTAAACCTGTAAAAGCTACTGACGCTACTGAATAAGACTTCTTCACATACATAATAAACGAAACATAGCGAAACTAATCTCTGCAAAAACACATTCTGCACAAGTCATATCAAAGAAAGTTCATGGTTAAGGTTTTCGTCAGTTTACAAACCTCTCCTCACAGATTCAGCGGCACCTCTGTGCTAATGGTCTCAGTGTATTTCAACCTCACACATGTGTCCAATTTACTTTCTGATCCTTACTCAATATATAAATTTTCATCATGCGTCACTGTATAAAACTGTTACTGTCTAGGCCCACATTCAGAACACGTACTTGTCCTAAGATTTAATAATTTTACCAAGGCTGTCCTTCTCCACCTTAATAATTTTACCAAGGCTGTCCTTCTCCACCTGCACTATTGTATTTGCACTAAAAACAACCGGTCTTTTCTTGTAAATCCATTTCTAACAGAATACGTACACTTATTATCACTGTCCTAATCACTCGACGGACAATGTCGTTTGGAAGATACTACAAGTTTCATACTTTTGAGGTAGTACAGATGGAAGATGAGAGGAGTGATGAATCTTGAAATAAGACATAAGATTCCTCATAGCTTGGAGTGTACCTTTCGCCAGTTGGTATACCAACAAATGAGTTTCTGGATCCTTACACAATCACACTAGCCAAATCACCCAATGAACATTTTTACGTTTGACATTTGTGCTACCCTAATGTCTTCATCTCAACAACGTTTAGATATTCGAACCGACGAATACAAAACAGACCATTATACACCAAGAAAAACATAAGGTTGAGTGACTTTTCCTTATGAGACAAGCGATCGGGAGCACTCGAGAACATTCTAACTTTTTACATTTCTCGGCTGCCTTCTTGATATTCGTGAACGCCAGATAAACTACCTCATGATCACATAGCCCTAGTTGTGTTGGTAGTTGAACTGAACCCCTCACTTTGTCTCGTGGCTCCATATTTTTGCAGTATGAGCAGGGTGGTAATGGTGTCAAATCATTATATTGCTCGTTCAAGACACACTGAAAAATACTGAATTATTGGTTGCGAATCTTGTGTTTCCCATGACAGCATACCCGGCATACATACTTTCACTGTCTGCTTCGATGGTTTCAAAGTGGGGTGGTAATGAGAGACAAAAATTAGATTTTCATTTCGGTTTTGTAAGGCAGAACTTCACTGATGTGAACGAAACTGAGGTCCACTAGCTCACGTTTCGATTTCGCATGACCAACTTCACGGTAAGAAATACTTCGCAAATGCTATTGACACTGACTTGGCGGTAGCTTTCTGCAGCAGAGTAATTGAAGAATATTTAGAAGCGAGTTCAACTACCACAAGTACAAAGCAATATCCTTGATTTGTCCTTGGAATGGACTGAAAATGTCAACGACCACTAACTCCAGTTTTACTGCAAACATCGTAAATAACTGACCCATATGTGTGAGGTTTTGCCTTCTGACATAACCTGCACACCTCAAGTACACGATAAATTCTTCTTTTCCATATTACTGAAGTAACACGGGTCACTAAACTTATTGAAGCATTTGCGATGACCTAAATGTGCATAACTGAGATGTACAGATAAGGGCATGCTCGACAATAATGCTTATGAACTTCTTACGTGAAGACTCATGAAGTTTTTTAAATTGTACAAACTTTATTAACATTGCACGTCTTTATTCTTCACGTTTACAGGGTTATTTCTCAACAAATTCACCTTGGTAACAAACTCATTTCTCCCAATGAAACACCAGTTTGTTGATACTGTCACTATATTATGGTTGACTTTGTTGGCGGAGCTGCTACCTCACCTCTGCTTACATTGCTTTATCACTATCACAGTGAAGTCCTTGAAGGTGTTCTTTAAGTGTTGGGAGCAGAAGGAAGTCGTATGGGGCCATGCCGTAAGTCTATGGACAATGAACGCAAGGAATCGTGTTGTTGCAAATGTCACAGTGCTCATGTGTGGTCTTACATTGCTATGCTGAAGGAGAGGCTGCCTCATGTGTAGACGAACTATTAGATTTATACTTTCAGTTCACTGAGGGTCACGCAGTACCTTGAAAAGTTTATGATAGTGCCTTTAGGCATGAATTTCCAATGTATCATGTAGAAAAACCCGGAACACTGTGAGCATGATATTGGATGATGATGACATCGTCTTAACCTTTTTGGCACCGGTGATCCTCTGCCTTGGAACTCCACTGATGCTCTCTTGTTTTCGGGGTCACAATGGTGAGCTCAGCTTTCATTCACTTGTCACAATATTGTTAGAGGACCTATCACCCTCAAATGCAAAACGCAAAAGAAATTGTTGATTCCAGTCCAGCATTCGACACACCCATCTTACAAGCCGTTTTCAGTACCACAATTCTGTTAAGATGGCCGGTTCAAGCTCTCGTAATATACCACACTCACGTGAGAGCTGTGTTATCCGACGATTTTCTCCGACGAATTCATCAACCCGATTCCACCGGGTCTCATTGGTTGCTGTATGCATTCATTCGCTCCAAGTTCTCTCACACTTGTTGAGGTTAGCAGCTCTATTCCCTTCATTACGAGCACTAACAATTCAACGTGGCACATTACTGATGTCGCTACAATCATCACCGTACGCTGCTCTCATTATTGTGTTGATTTCAAACAGACGCTAGTTTTCTATGATTAGAAACTCGATTACAGCATATTGTTTTTCACGCATAATGATAGTTACATTACACACCGCCATATTACACGCTAAAATATGGTGCCCTCTAGCGGCAGAAGGTTGCATCCTGCATCACCGAAGTGCGAAAGTCGACTAAGTAATACGGATGACATTTAATACTTCAACCCATATTGAGAAAAGATTAAACAGTTCGGAGTTCTTACTTTTCAGGACTCGCTTGTAGAATTGGCATACCACCGACTTAATTGTGACACATCACCTGAGCTGGATGACCAAGGTACCAACGTAGCAGAGTGGCCACACAGAGAAGGGAACATAATATCATTTGATTGACCATGCACAGTGGAGTAACTATACGAACGTCGCGCACAAGAGTTGTTTTACCACACAGATGGTGCAGAAAAAAAGCTAACTGTAAGAATAAAGAAACGAGTTACGACTTCGCAACATGGTGCAGAGTACGTATGGGTTCAGAAAAGTAGTACCGATTCAGTCAGTTTCGTCATATGCTAAGGTTAATGACGTAGACTGACTGGTAAAAATACTCTGACCTCCAAAATACGGTCCTCAGTTTGCAGCTCACCACTCCCGAAGTGGTACGTGCCACATTCCATCCTTAGTCATCCTACATAACCAACCTACAATGCTAGAGTCAGTATATCCTGAAGGACTTGACTACCATGTCTGTTGTTACCCCTTCTTTACCTTTGCTGACGAGAAGTATCGGGTGCCCCTGGTACCACTCCACATGAAGGACTTGCTGATAGTACCTACCGAGTTGCCAAATACCACCGTCCTGGGAGAGTACAGTAATTGCAGCCCCCGATCTGCATCTACGAGCAGACACCAGTGTCACTGTTGTTTCCTTGCTGAGAGGCTGTGACGTAACTTAACGCAACTATGGCCACCACATGCAGAGTGCCTGGGAGCCTTTCTTGGGGCGCTGTCTACAACGTCAACGAGAGCAGCTGTGTAACCTGCCATCCATGCTGCAAGCCTCCACGATCTTTCAGACAATGTCCACACTGTGTCCGATCGGTAACTGCCTGTTGACGCAGCTGCCCGCTGCTAGTGCAGCCCGTTTGCTTTGGCAGTCGAGACCGAGAGGTGCGCAGGCGTCAGTGTGTGCCAGCCATGCATGAGCTTCACCAGCTCTCCTGGCTACCATAAACTTTAAAGAAGACGAGTGTTTATCTGTGTACATAACTGTGTATTCTGTTAACAATACCTTATTAACAGCTTCGGCTGTCAGACAGATCCTCGCCTCTGCGCCCTGCTGTACAGGGCATAAAGCTCTGGTTCTCAATTTCGGTGGCTGCTATTTGTTTTGACATCTAGACAGGTACCACACTCGTATGTCTAGACCATCGGCAGCCGACATCACCTTTCTGCCCCATCCACGAGCTTTACTGCTACAGTTTTCAGTTCACCACTCTTCAGGGCCGTGAGTGACTGCCTCTTGTTCGTTTTTGGTTTCTCTTTCATTACTGGCCATGTTGTACAATATCTCTCCTCCGGTTCAGAGTTAATGATTAAAATGTTTACGACTGGAATTGTAGGAGCAGAAGTATTATAAGGAAAGATGTTCTGATAAGAGAAATTTATTGAAAAAAGTCACACTTCATAATCGGCGAAGCTGGTTTTCGTCGTCAGTCATTAAGAGGGTGAAGCTAGACCATGCATCGGTAATATAAGGCGTGAATCATCAATGCTGGCGTCCATAAATATGCCTAAAAGAAGCTACAATTGGACTTAATAGATCATGTAAAAATAATGGAGGCAGATTCTATGATTGATCATGGAAACTTGCTTGTAAGCTGCTATAATGCATGGTCGATCAGTTGCATCATCTTATGCAGACTTCTGCACTGTGTTGTCTCAGATTAATTCTTAATAAATTAAAGATAAGAACATGTTGGATGCAGTAACTCACTTTAAATACGAACATTTCAAAATTTTATTTGTATACTGCATAGAACCTGTACTTTAAAATACCGTACCTCCTATGAAAGTGTGCATTTACATCGGAAGCAAAGAGAGTGAGGGAGACAAAGGCACTCACTAAAGAAACCAGAATCATTTGTTTAAAAAGACTTTAGTCAAATCTGAAGCGTCACACTACTTTTTCATAATCGTAGCGTGGTAGATTGATCAAAATACTTGGAAAAAAGCTGGGATCTCTAGAGGTATTTTAAGATTTGTTAAACTGCAGGAGCCTTCGGATTACTCGCAATATCGCGTAAATTGTAGAAAAGTCTACTTGCACCAATGAGGTGCCAGTATTGTAAATTCTCTGGGCACGAGTTACGATGTAACGACGGAGTAACCTTTACTTGCGACCTTGTAAGATGAGGCACCACAGTGCTCAGAACAAAACTGGGCAATGGTACAGCGCAAGGATTGCTTATTGTGCATTGTACACAATTGTACTGTCTGGTAAATTGGCCACAGAACTATGTTAGCTTGCAGTTGTCGTTCCTGGTAACTATCAACGGATGTGGGGAGGAGTGCCCGACGGAACTAATTTCAGTCACAGGTAAACTTCTTGGAGGAGAGTTAAGTTCTTATACAACCTGTGGCAGTAACAGAAACAGTGGAATATTAATGGGTCATTTCTTCTAAAGTGTTGGCCAAGCTATTTACGCTTCAGTGCTTTCCATCCTCTTGGTATTTGCAGTAACGACGTTCGAGAAATGTCTCTGATCCTACAGTTGTTTTAAACGGTTTCTGTAATGCGCTCAAGGGTGGAGCCTCCATTTCATCTTTGCTCAGTTTGTGTAATTAGTAGTCATTGGCACATGTATTTACATACCATGATGCAAGTGTAATTGAAGTTACGTGCAAGTGGCCAAGACTAATACGTCATTTATTTGTATAAGTGAGCTGTGGCTCAGTGAGCGTAAGTGCAATTATTACCAAGACATCTGTGCAATACCATGACTGGTTATGGAATTGCCAAAAAGTAAGTGCCAAGTTTTACGTCCGTAATGTATACTACAGATTATGGTAATCCACGAGGAGTTCAACGGACTTTGGCTCTTGTAACCTAAGAACAGCTTTCTCTTGCTGGTTACTGTTAAGCGTTGAGACCCTTTCAGATTAAACGTAATAAATTCTGTCCAGGTTGGTATCGTTGAACTATAACGGTTATCTGTGAGCACTAATACGATATGTACTCATGACAGTTGTACAATGAACTGTGTAGCTTACGATGCAATCCAGTCATTAACATTACACACCAGCTAATCGCTTCACCAATGAAATAAACGACCTGGTTGCCGAAAAATATTTCCGCATCAATTCTATACGAGAACTATTTAATTTTATTGGTTTGTCTAGGCATTTTGTACCACTGGTTCAAAATAGAGTCAAATTTTTAAATAGTGATGTGTTGTCTTTGCCTGACTGCAGATCATTGTGTTACAATTTATGTTCATTTAAATTCAATCTACTATTTCATCAAGTGAAACTATATGATTCCAGAGACCTTTTCAAGTTCTAAATACGTATAATGTATATATTCAGACTGAAGCGACGAATGAAAGTTTGTACTGAGGCCGGGATTCAACCCAGTTCTCTCGATTACTTGGCAGATGTGCTAACCACTACGCCATCCTGGGGCAAAGGCTTTGCAAAATTGCTAGGAAAAGTGTAGCATGCCTCTCCACCCCCGATCCAAAACCCGATTCACGCCTTAGACCACTTCATATGCCTCGTAAACTCAAACAACTGTGGCACGGTGGTATAGTGGTTATCGCACTTGACTAGTGAGCAGGACATCCGGGTTCATATTCCGATTTTGGTACAAATTTTCAAGGAAATTGGGAAAAGTTTCATTTTATTAAAGCATCTATGCCTAGTTTTCAGGCAGGATTATTAATTTCATTCATTGTTGAGGTGCTATTCCAGAATAGTTGGAGAGTCTCTGGAATGCCGTGTGAGTTCAGAGGAAGTACCAAGTGGGCTGAGAGATGAGTCGGAAGTTGGATTGAGTGCAGATGTGCTAAGTCACTGTACCAGCGTGGTGTTTGGGTTACCGCATCTGCCTTGTGATCACGAGACTCAGGTTCGAATGCTGACTTTGGTACTATTTCATACAACAGCCCATACGTCTCCACCTCTGTATTTTGGTTGCAGGAATGCATTAAGATATACTTTTCCTCATTTGAATCAATGTAAGCTAGTGATACTTTCTTAAAATCACATCTCAATGGGCTCTACTGTCGACTGTCCTGGAAAGTGGCATATGTTCAAAAAGTGCTTAATTAGTGTAAGAAATTATAATTCTGCACATTATTCACTCAGATACCGCCCCATACCCCCTTGTGGTACGCCGTGCTCTCCTGCACTATCTCGACTTAGATGTAGTTTGACTTTTAGCCTGACCTGAACGTTCCCAGGATATCTCATGCACGGAAAACATCCCACCACTGGTTGCTGGGGAATAGTCAAACCACGCCTCAGCAGACACTATGGTAGATAATTTATGCCATCTACACAGTTCTGTCATCCAGGTTCAGCTGGGCTGACTGACCAGATGGGTTAGAGCCGTTGATTTTGCCGTTGGTGGCAGACTTCACCTTTATATTTCTTCGCACGGTACACACTAAAACATCACCCATAATTTTATCTTCTTTGGAAACTGTATATACTGATTATGAAATATTTGTTAGTTTTTATCTTTCCTGTTGTCATCAGTGGTGTGGAGTAAGGACTAAAAAATTTCTTTAAAAGTTCATGCCGTTAGACGTTGCACCCAACAACCTTCCTACCCACCCATCCACGCACACACACACAGACACACACACACACACACCAGAAAACAGTGGTGTGGAGTAAGGACTAAAAAATTTTTTTAAAAGTTCATGCCGTTAGACGTTGCACCCAACAACCTTCCTATCCACCCATCTACCCACACACACAGACACTCACACACACACACACACACACACACACACACACACACCAGAAAACAGAAAATTATCCCGTGTAAATATTTATTCTCATGGTAAAAATAAAAACACATGTCATTGTGAAAGCAGTTTAGATGCAAAGACTGGTTGAAGGGGCAAATAGATAACTGAAATAGAAATGGATGAGTGACACTCATAACTCCATAAAGATAATCCTGAAAATTTTTGCTCCTTAATTTGAATAGCTGTGAGAGCACTGCTAATTCTATGAACTATTATGCAATTTTTCCGAACGATAACTAGTTTGAACTCTTGCATGCACCCCACATTTTTCCGATACTAAAACTTCACAAGCATAAATTTTCAAGAACATTTGTAAAGATTAGGAACCTGTATAAGGCTCGTAAAATTATGTTGTACTTCCCAGTCCTTTTTAATAACATGTTATATTTAAAATGTTTTATTTAAATATTTATTTTCTGCTTTTTAGTAGCGTGTAAATGAAATTTTTGAATCTACCTCAAACACTTTGATGAGATTATGACAGAGACATGTAATAAATTTTGCGATTTGTTTCAGTTTCTCTTCACATGAGGCATCCGTAATGTTGCTTCGTCCTACGTATGTCTCGGAAAAAGAACTTGAGTGAGAAAATCAGAGAATGGAGGTCACACGGAGACTTACCAGCAATCGCTTTTAACGCGAAACATTCACGACTAGAACAGGAAAGGTGGGAAATAGCCGTGGCGCACAAAGTACTCTCCACATCACACCAGGCAAGAGAGGTAGTTATCATTGCATTATCACCCAGTTCTGAGCTATATTTAAAATTTAATGTCTCTATCTCATCGGGAAGTTAATTCAAAATAAAATGCAAAAATTGTACTGAATAGACAAACAGAGAAGAAAGCGACCTTATAAACCATGTTAAAATAATGCACCCATGCTAAGGATTAACATCGGCAGTACATTGCAAACAATGGATTTTACCGATCCGCTACATAAATCACGAGAACTGCTGTTGAGCAGCGCGAGGGGCTCCTGGCGTTACATGATTTTGCTTTCACACGCATAGGATTACGGGGCGCCGTGAAAGAGGATTTGTGCCGGTACAGGAAGAAAAGCGTTTCATAAATCAGCACGGCGGACAGTTCCAGAGCATAGATGTTGGGTCCACTAATAAAACGCGTGATTGCTGGCACCTTTCGCGTCCTCAAGAGAACCAACTCATACGCATGCGCCTCTTCCATTGTACAACATAGTACATGTTTGAATCATCCATAAAAAACTTGAACAGACGACGTTCTATGATGTGTTCAAATACTAGGTACTGCTCCATCCTAATTTATTTACCACCTCCCATAAAGTGAAAGACTTATCGTTCATTTTATCCTTCCGATTGATCAGTATTTTAATTGATATAACATTCTGACAGTGTTATAACATTCTGTAGGCGGTACTTTAAGGTATTCCTATGTTATTTTACGTATTTCTTCCGAAAAAGTTAAATTATTATTGTAGCTGGCGCAAATAGACCTGCCACGTTTTTCCTCTCTCCAGATAAGACAATTCCTACATACTTCATCATTTAAAAAGTCATGAGTGTGGCACCCTCTGTAAGAAAAGAAAAGAATAGATTATGGTACACGTTCAAAACCGGCGGAAATGCTTTACTTATTAAAGACTGTAGTTGTTAGAATTACTGTTCTTATTGTCGAATTAAATCGTGCGATGCTGAGGGTATTTGGTTAGGAAATTAGACGCTTAAAGTAGTAAATAAGTTTTGCTATTTGGGAAGCAAAATAACTGATGATGGTCGCAATAGAGACGATATAAAACGTAGACCGGCAACGGCAAGGAAAGCGTTTCTGTAGAAGAGCAATTTGTTAACATCGAGTATACATTTGTCAGGAAGTCGATTCTGAATGTATTAGTATGGAGTGTGGCCATGTATGGAAGTGAAACAAGGACGAGAAATAGTTTTGACAAGAAGAGAATAGAAGCTTTCGAAATGTGATGCTACAGAAGAATGCTGAAGATTAGATGGGTAGATCACATAACTAATGAGGAGGTATTGAATAGAATTAGGGAGTAGAGAAATTTGTGGCACACCTTGACTAGAAGAAGGGATCGGTTGGTATGACATGTTCTGAGGCATCAAGGGATCAACAACTTAGTATTGGAGGGCAGTGTGGAGGGTAAAAATCGTAGAGGCAGTCCAAGAGATGAATACACTAAGCAGATTTAGAAGGATGTAGGTTGCAGTAGGTACTGGGAGATGAAGAAGCCTGCACAGGATAGAGTAGCATGGAGAGCTGCATCAAACTCATGCTCTGGACTGAAGACCACAGCAACAACATTCTGGGTAGGATCATTTATGCAACCAGTTAACTAAGTGAAAATTTCTCGCCTTTTCTTTGCAGTTAGAACTACACTGACAGCTCGATGTAATTCAGTACTATTGCAGTTTAGATGATGAGGCAGCGAAATATGAATCGCGAACTTCATGAGATCACTAACCTACCACTATAGTAGCATTCTCATGGGACTCATAAAGCTTTAAATCTCTGGAATTGCTTTTCGCATGAATGAACGTCATAGAGTGCGAATGAAGGGGTATTAGGAAAATCCGGGATCAAAATATGTCA
The DNA here is from genome assembly GCF_021461385.2 of Schistocerca piceifrons. NCBI lineage: Eukaryota > Metazoa > Arthropoda > Insecta > Orthoptera > Acrididae > Schistocerca > Schistocerca piceifrons. Next base: position 239,809,515 of record NC_060144.1, on the reverse strand, counting down.
TATTTGTTATGAAAATAAAAAGCGCCTTCTCATTTCGAGCTGTATTTTATTTCTCCCAGACGCCTTTCTCCTTTTTTTCACTGTAAGACATCATCAGTGGATCTACAATGATATAGTTTTCATTTGATATGTGATATTTATAGATTATAGAACAGTTAATCTCTTCTTTTGTATGTAAATAAGTGATTACTGACAGTTCTCAGGGCTTTTAGTTGGCCTCTGCGTTTCCTCTCATCTGGCCACATACTGGAGGCCGCACTACGGTTCTATATAAGAAACATAAGAATATTTTTATGTTTGGAGTTTCTTTCTTCCCACTTTTTATCTTATTTGCATTTATAGTTGTGATGCACTATCAGTCTTCCGCAGTAATTATATACATATATTGGCTACAAAATTGTGACTTCATGATGTATCTACTTTGAGTTCACTGTGTGTCTCATCCTGTTTGGTTTGTTTACGTACATGTTGCCAACCTAACGAAGTATATATTAAAAACTAAAGTTTATTAATTTCTGTTATGTTTATATCTGTGTGTGTGTAAAAGAGAGAGAGAGAGAGACAGAGAGACGGAGGGAGAGAGAGAGAGAGAGAGGGAGAGAGAGAGAGAGAGAGAGTGAAAGATGGTTCCTAGAAATTTAAAACTGTCTACCTGCTCTATATTTTTGTTCTTACTGGATTTTTTCAAAGCCAAGGCTTTTATTTTTTTTGTATTGATATTGACATATTATATATCTGACATGTTTGGTATAGTTCGTAGGTAGCTCTCTGCAGTTCACCTTCATTATTCAAAAGTAACTCTTGGACTTCGGCTAATAACAAAGTCATAACGAAATCTTTTTGGTTGAAGTTATATCTATAGTTCTTCAGTTTCATTCTCCATTTGCCGTATAATGTCGTCAATGTATATATTAAAAAGCAGTGGAGAGAGGCTGGAACCTTGTTGAACTCCTAAATTATTAACCTTTGTAGCTTCTTCAATATCCCCAATTATTTGGATTCTTGTATTAGCATAGATCTTTTAAACTACCTGTACAATGTGTACTGATAGACTTCTTCTTAATAAATTTTTCCCACAATAGCTGTCTATTTACTTTATCAAAAGCCTTTACATAACCGACAAAAAGGATTTGTTTCTCTTAATTGAATTCCTTATGTTTTTTTTATAATTTGCCATAGCATGTCTGTACAGTTTCTCCCCTTTCTGAATCCAGTTTGTTTTTCTGAGAGCAGGCACTACACGATTGGTTGCAGTCGTTCGGTTATTATTCTAGTACAGATCTCATACGCTGTATTTAATAGTGATATGCCTCTATAAGCTTCGAGTTTTGATTTGTCTCCTTCTTTAAATATTGGTTATACAAGTGAGATCTTCGATTCTTTTGGTATCTCCTTTGTTATCCAGCAAAGGTTAAAAAAATCTGAAGAACCTATTTTTTAAATGCTACTGAAGAAAATTTTACTGGTCCGCTATTAATGGTATCACTTCCTACTGCCTTCCGGTTCTTTGTTTATCTGAGAGCGTGTTCTAGTTCTTGGAATTCAAGATGATCTGTATTTGTTTCAAGATCATCATTTTCTGTGTTCTTTTCATCAGTTCACATTTTCTTGTAATAATGCTGCCAGTCTTTGTTCTTAATTCCATTGATATCTGCCACATCCTTTCCGCTGTTGTTCAAGTGCCTTACCAATTTATATGCAAGTGTTTGTCTCCCATGGAGATCGATTTCTGTCCTGGCAACAAGGTTATCCCAACCGTGTTGATAGAGCTTCCTGCTAACTTTCTACACTTCTGCTGTCTGCTTCTTGTACGCTTCATTATTCTCTTGAGTTTGGTGTTGTAGATGTTTTTTGTATAGTTTTCTCTTTATTTCAACAGCCTCCTCAGATTTTTTTCTCCAAATCAGGTGGCCATATTTTCTTCTTACTACGTTTCGTTTTACCTAAAGCTTCACTGGTTGCAGTTCTCAATATTTTCTTATTCTGCTCCCACTCATTTTCAATACGCTCTGATTCTGGAACTGTGCCCTTCATTGTGTCTAAGCGTCTTTGTTCTTGATTCTTGATTGAGTCCTGTTCTAGTAAGTAGACTTTACATGCCACCCTTGGATTTTCTGGGGACTTTTTACGCGTTTTATGCCACTTCTGCTTTAGGGAATCTTTATCTTGTAGCAGGAAGTGGTCTGTGTTAATGTCGTACCCTCTATATACAAGATCATCCTGAAACAGAACAGCTGTTTTTTGGTTTGCTACAAAGTAGTCAATTACGATTCTAAATCTTCTGGCGGACCATGTGAATTGGTGTATGTCTTGGGGTTTAAAGAAAGGGTTTAATATTCTGCAGTTGTTGAAAGTTGCAAAATCTCTTTAATATGATTTCATCGCTGTTGACTCTAGTCTCTCAAGCATAGCCTATTATATTATCTATTCTTTCCCTTCCTATTCTTGCACTGTAGTTTCCTCCACTTACAATATACTCATTCCAGTTTATCATGTGTAGTGTTTACCGTAGATCTTCATAGAACGTCTCGCTTCGTTCTCCCCTCCTTTTGGGCATACACTGCTATACAGGTTACATATCCTCTAGAAATCTTACATCTTATGGTGCATACCCGCTCGTTGATCCATGCACAGCTTATCAATCTGTTTGCTCATTTCTATTTATTATTATGGCAAGCCCAGCTTGTGCTCTTTTGTTTTGTTCTAGTCCACTGTATATCATAGAATAATTTCCTATACGTTTGGCTCCTTTCATTTTCTTTTTTGTTTCTGTGGAAAGCGCTATATCACAACTCTTCTCTCCTAATATTTTATGTAGTTCTCTTTCCTTGGTCGATATCCCTCTGAAGTTCCATGTTATTAAGTTTACATGTTCCACTATACCTAAATCTTTAAACTTTTTCCTTTTCCGGTTCGTCGTATGGTTTTTCGTCCAGCTTTCACTGTGCAGCTTGCCAGTAACTTTTCGTATAGCCTGCCCGCCTTATGGGAACTGCGCAGGTATATTTGGATAGTGGGGCTGCCACTTCAAGACCTCCCAACGTCCCTGACTTTCTTGTAAGGGCTTACTCCCCTAGAAAAGCTGGCTTCTCTACGCCTCTGGAGCCCTCCTTGCCCCATTTTTTGGGACACACTTCGTCTGGCTCCTCTGTCAAGGCCTGTCCGGCTTGGGTGGCCCTGCTGGTAGTTATTCCACCGTCGGCACAGCCCTTGACTTCATCGAAGCACGCAAACCCGCAAACCCTTCCCTCCCCGTTAAGGCAGTCTCCCCTGGGAGGGTTCATCACAAACGTTGCACTGTAATTGGTATGTATCTGGTTTCTGGTATGAATCTCTGTTTCTTTTTTCACTCATGTGGTGTACTGTTGGATACAATTGCCTGTTGTGTTTCATGTTTATTCCGTTTCTTTTGAAATCTTGCTGATCTTATGTGTGAATTAGTGTTTGTACGTCATTGTGTACCACCTTGTGTTTTCTCTTATATTTTCCTGATTATTCTGTGTAGTTTGGTCTTGTGATTTCTGCTTTTATTTTACTTTTAATTTTATTGCCTAGCTTTGTGACAATGTTACTATTGCAGCCAATATTTTGTGCTATCTTCATAATTATGTTCAGTTCTTTTTGGTATTTATCATTCTTGAGTGACACTATGTGGAGTCTGTGGAGCATGTGTCGAAGCGCTGCTTCCTTTTGCGCATGTGGGTGGATCAAGGATTGGAGAACGACAATTAGTCTTCCTGTAGGTTTCCAGTAGATTTCAAATATATCCTTATTGTTTTGTTTTTTGATTGTTTTATATGGAATGTTAATTTCATTATTCTGTTGTCTTTCCATTGTGAATTTTATATTTTTATGTACCATTTTGATGTCAGCATGTAATTAATCAATTTTTGTTAGCGGTTTGCCTATTAAGCAGAGGATATCATCTATATACCTGAACTAATATAGTATATTGTATTGTTTCGCTACTATTTTCGTGAAAATTATCTTTTAAACGTGATTTGTAAAGTCATTTTTTAGAGTCTCCTAACACTGGGGACCTCATTGGAAATCAATCTTCAAGTAAATGAAATTCATTATAGAACCGGAAGTAATTTAATTTCTTTATGTACTTTATAAATGTGAGTATGTCATTGATTTGTTCATCAGGGGGCTGAAAACGTATTTTCCGGTTCTCATCTGTGATTTCTTTTGTTTCTGGTACCGATATGTTGGACTACATGCTTTTTGTATCGAAAGAGAGGAGTGTTTCTATATCTGAGACTGTTATATCTTTTATTTGTTGTATTAGCTGTGTAATGTTTTCATTGGTTCTATATGAATTTTGAAATTTGCAGACAGTCGTTTCAACAAGTATCCCACAAGCTCGAAGTGCAGTATAGGTCTTACAGGAAGATTCGGTTTGTAGATCTTTGGTTGGATTCAGAGGACACATGCAGTAGGATTAATCAGTGTCGGTTATATTTTATCTGTTTTATCCAGTGTGATTTTTCTGAGTGTTTCTACTCTTGTCTGTAATCTGTTTCTTTTGGTCTAATTTTAATTCTGTAACGTTGTTTTGTGAGAAGAATTCTTGTGTTTTTTTAAATGTATTGTTCTCTGTCTATAACTAGTACTGTGTGCTATTTGTCTGCTTTTGAAATGATAACATTTTCATTTTGAGGTGTCTTCTAAGTATTTAGAATGTGAGAGATTCCGTGTTTGTGTTGTTTTTGTGTTCTTGTGTTTTCATATTGGTTATTATATTATGGATTTTATCTTTTTACTAGTTCTATAATGAATCCAATGTTTACTCTACTGTTTTCCCCACTATCATCCCTTGTAAACATACTTTCTGCTTCTATAACTGGATTTTCTTTGTAATCTTCACCTATTTCTGAATTTAGAATGGATTTTAATCCTGTCTCCAATAGTCGTCTTTCTTTGCTGTTTATTTTTTTCCCTGTAAGGTTCACTGCTCTTACTTAGTATTTTTGTACGTGTTTTCATTGATTGTGTGTAGAGTTATTGTGTTCTGATTGGAGTTTTTAAGTTGACTATTTTTGTAAACTGCTCCCATTTCCGTACAGCCGTTTTCGTATGACTTTGGACCATGTTCATCAGATGCGAGAGATCTGCCATATTATTAATGGTGTTTGCAAGTTGCAAATGTGTCTCATATAATCAGTAATGTAGCTCTTGTTTTGTAGAGTATCGAGATTTTATTTCTAATTTGAACCATATTTTGTGAACAGCATAAATTGCTTTTTGAGCGCTAGGTGACCTGTTTTTAGCCATTATATTGATATATTTAGATACCAGATCATTAAATTTGCATGTGGTGCTGAAATTTGTGCACTGTATGATTTTATGAACGTTCAGGTGAAGTCTCCTGAATTTCCGGTATAGACCTCGTGGAAGTGCCTGGCATGGTGTGAATAACGAGTTAATTTGCGTGACTATCCTCCGCAGCAAGTACAGATATTTGTGTATGTGTGTGTTTGTCTGTTTGGGATCTTATGGGCGCGCAACGGCGTGGTTGTCAGCGACCTGACACCTATTAAAACAAATGGATGTGAAGAAGAAGTAAAATTGTCGTACAAGCATTCACTCGAAATGACCGCACAGTCATACTATCTCACATGCACTCTCACATGCATTAAAACCAGTGAGTAGGGAAGACAGCTAATCAAGAAATTAAAACAGTGGAAAAACAAACACAGAAGAGGTAGAAGAAAAGCACAGGGAAATGTGACTGGCTGACCGTTTACAAAAAACCTGACACATTAAAAACATGTCCCCAAAATCTTGTTGGTAACATTGGACAGTTCACAAAACTTTAAACGCGAACCACATTTGTTTGATCATTACATAAAATAGTCTGCAGATCCACCCGCAAATCCGCCACAGTCCGCTGGTAGGAAAATAAAATGTAGTCCAATGAAATGTGGCGCACCGTGATTTGCATGTTACAAGCACAACATAGTGGAGAGTCCTCCCACCGCACTAAAAATGTAAGCGTTATAAGGCTGTGCCCTATGCGAAGACGACTAAGAAGAACCTCGACCCGTCGGCGTGGCTGGAAGGAAGTACTCCACGGACGAGTTGTGAACTTGACGACACTGAGCTAGTTGTCGGTCACTTCTAGCCACTCGTGTTCCTATCGACACGGGACTTCATACCTCAGCAGCGAGGTCAGAGCATGCAGGGGAATAGCACACCGAAAGACCTGACAATCGCGACACACCTCCACGGAGCAATATTTGTCGTGTGAATCTAAAAGCCTTGTCTTCCTGCACTGTATATCTGTATATTATTTCTCCCAAACACGTTTCGCCTTTTTTTACTTTAAGGCACCATCAGTGGGGTCTACAACGATTTTTTTTTTTTTTGATGTGGGGAATTTGTAGATTGTGAAATAGTTCACGTCTCCTTTTTTGTGTACATAAGTGATAACTTACCCTTTTCGCGTTTTTAGTTGGAATGTGCCTTTCCTTTCATCTGGTCACTTGCTGGAGGTCACACTACTGCCCTATTTATGAGACATAAGTATGTTTTTATGTTTCGAACTTTCTTCTTCTCTATTTGCATCTTGTTTTCACTTATAATGTTGGTGCACTATCAGTCTTCTGTTAGTAATAACATGTATTTGATCGAAAACTGTGATTTCACGGCGTAAGTACTTTGAATTCACTATGTCTCTCATCCTGTTTGATTATGTACATGTTGCCAACCTATATGATGAAAACTAACGCCTATTCATTTTTGTTTATTTCTGTTATGCTTACTTCTGTGTGTGTGTGTGTGTGTGTGTGTGTGTATGTGTCTGCGTGTGGACCTGTGCGTGCTAGCGTGCGTGCGTGCGTGCGTGCGTGCGTGTGTGTGTGTGTGTGTGTGTGTTTGTGTGTGTGTGTGTGTGTGTGTGTGTGTGTGTGTGTGTATGCTGCGGCCCTCATAAAACGAGTCAAAAAGCTGACAAAAAACTCCAAATCATTTGAAATTTTAATATCTCTTCATTTGACCCATAACCGAGATATTGTTCGCGAATGTGAAAATGTTGAATTCTCTCTTTCTCCCACTTGCGAGCAAGCACGCCTGTGTTTACCTGCGTTATGTGTGGTAGAAAACCAACACCTTTTCGCCACTACTTAGCTGACTTCATTCATAGTAACTAGAAAGTGTCCAAACAGGAGTGAAGTTGTAGCAGTGTGAATAACTTCCCGATTGTAGGGATGTAGCTCGAGCTAGACGCAGCATTTACTGACGCCGCAGCCGACTCGTCGACTTTGCTATGCGCGCAGCGCTGCAGTGGACTCGACAGCGTGGCAAAACCCCCCGACAGCGCGTCAGCGGCTCGCAAACAGAGTTAGCCAGCCGGGCAGCGGGCGGAGGGTAACGGCTTTACGGGGCGCAGGTGGCAGGCTGGCTGCAGTGCAATTCAAAGAGTTGCCTCTCTAGCGGACCAGTCGCCCGTCAGCCGCTCGCCATTATCTGCTCCTGTCGTATTATCCATCGGGGATCGGACAAAACGAAATACTTTACCCGTTGACAGCTTTGTTATCAGTGTTATTCGTACATCAGTGTCCATAAACCATAGGGGAAATCGTTAGATGAAGTAAAAGGAATAAAGTTATGTGTGAAATATCGTCAGACTCTGTCATGTTCCGGAACACTCTAATTACAAAAAAAAGGAGCAAAGAAATTTTTCTTATATTTGCTGCGTGTTTCACGGATGGAGATTCCATCAGGTGTGTCACAGTTAATAGCGAAATATAGCACGCGTGAAATGACACTATAATGCAAGCAAAAAAGTGTCATTAAAAGCTAGTCAGTAAACGAGCCATTTGCGAGGTAAAAGCGAATAAGTTGCTCAAGCCGCCACCCATAACAATTTATGTTAGCATGGTTATCACAAATGTATTGGAACTACTATCAGTTCCAATAAGTCCAAATCTAATCAGAGTCAAATACACTCCCGGAAAAAAATTATTCATCCCTTTAGAGGTTGTTGTATCCGTGTATATAGATTACACGAAAAGATTACATTTAACGACGAATAGCACTAATGGTTCTGAGATACCAGGTACAGGTACCCATACTGAAACACCCACACTAGTAAGCAGCGGAGCCTCCATGGATGGCAACGCATTCTCTGATTCTTGCTTTTAGTCGATCGTACAGATGGTTAACATTTTGTTGAGGTACGTTAAGCCACTCCTGCTCCGCCTCTTCACATGTTTCTTTAAGAGTCTTTGGCTGATGTGTCACACGAGTCACTTCTCGACCCGTCATATCCCATATATGCTCCACTGGAGACGATCTGGAGGTCGTGCTGGCCAGAGAAGTTGCTGCACTTTATCCTGTCGGAGCTACTCGCCACTTGCTGGTTGCTAGAACGAAAAATGAACGGGTCTAAAAAATTTTGCACGTACCGAGCGCTAGTTAGCGTCTCTTCCATAAAAAGCTAGGGTAAACGAGAGTTGTACCTTATCGCACTCCAGGCTATAATGCTTGGGATGGGAGCAGTGTGCCTTGGGCGAATGCACTCTCCAAAACAACCCTCACCAGGTCTACGTCGTACTCGCAAACGACCATCACTGCGTGCAGACAAAATCTGCTTTCATCGTTGAAGACCACGGCGCGCCATTCCATGTTCCAAGTAATCATCTGGCGGCACAAATCGAGCCGTGCTCTTCGATACTGTTGCGTGAGTGGAAGACAGGCTATTAGTGTGCTTGCTTGTAGTCCCACTACTAAAAACCGGTACATAACAGTTCGCGTAGTCAGCTCTGATCACACACAAGAACTCGTATCAGCGCTGTGATAGCTGTACGATCTGCCACTGCTGCCCTTGCAACACGATCTTCTTGGTTGGCGTCTGTGCTGCGTAGACGTCCAGAATATCGTGTACCAGTGTGAGAATGCTCAAGTGACCACTGATACCAGCATCGTTGCGCAACTGACGCAGAATATCCAGATTCCGTCAGCAAGGTAGCCGAGGTGTTTGGTGTTTCGAGAGGAAGATTTATACCGCGTTCTTGGAAAGCGGAAAAACGTTTTCGGCCAAGTAACAACGCGGACGTAAGGGTTTCTTGAATGATCATGACGACTGGTTAAAGAAAAGGATTATGAGGCATAAGAGGACGATAGCTGCAAAGGTCACTGTGGAAGTCAATGTCACACTCGCCAACCCTCTGAGCACCAAAACAACACAAATGTAGCTCCATAGACTGCGAATTGCAGCGCGAGCTCCAATTCCAAGGACACTTATCAGTGGTACAACTGCCTGCAACAGGAGGACTTCGTAAATAAGCCATAAAAAGTGGAGAGCATAGTAACAGAACGAAGTCTTTTGGTAAGATGAATCCTATTTCACGCTGTTTTCAATAGCTGGCGTACGCCATCAACAGCATACAATGTACACTGTTTGATGCCATGAATGCACGACGGGGGTTCGACGATGTTTTGGGCAGCCAAATCGTAGTATTTCATGGATCCCATTGTAATTCTACCACGTCGTGTTACTGGCGAGGATTTTGTTACCATTTTGCTGATCAGGTCCCCAAGATTGTACAATGTTGGTCCCTCAATGCTAATGCTGTGTTCCAAGACGGCAGGCCCGCTGTCCACACAACTAGCGTCGTCCATGCAGTTTATGTCACCACGAGCAACAACTGTCCCATTTCCCTAGCTACCACAGTCACTAGGTGTCAATACTATCAATCTTTTGTAGTCTACTAGGGAGAAAATGATGATGAGTGATCGTTTTCCCCTTCTATCTTCGTTACTTGATGTTGCCACTGTTCTACAGAAAGAATGGATTCCCCAGAAAACCATAAAGGACATGCATTTCTCCATTCAGAGACGAATAGAAGCTGTTCCTAACGCCAAGTTTCCTCCGTCGAATTAGACATGGTAACGTGTTGTGCTTTGAGTGTTTCCATATTTTTTCCACAGCTTGAGATATGGGAACATTACTGAAAGGATAACAGCTCAAGAAAAGTTTCACTATTCCAGTGAAGAGCGGGATACAACAAAATTAACAGATGAGACAGAGGGAAAAGAATAGTAGTTTCGGATGAGGAAAACTTGGATAGTGTTGACAATGTGGCAGAAACTATAGTTCGTTGTTGGACAAAAATAAGACAACTGAGGTACGCCGAGAGGGAGGCTACGACGATCATAAAGGATAAAGCACCAATCCCTGATTCGATGGATGATGGTTCTGGTTAAGGTGCACACCCGTTTTGGATACGTTGGTTAAGCAACATGTTACGTGTTATAACACGCATGTGTAAAACTTTTATTAAATTGCAGTCTTATTTCGTAGAGGACAGACAATTGTGTAAGTGAAATCTTAGTGCATTTGCATGACAAAAAATTTGTAACAGAAAGAATGATGAGGTAATGATACCATTTGTCGCCTTAAAAGAACGCGGGGGATAGTTACGGCCGAGAAAAAACCCGTGGCGTATTAATAGCGGAGGTATAATCTACATCTACATCTGCGTGATTACTCTGTTATTCACAATAAAGTGCCTGGCAGAGGGGTCAATGAACCACTGTCAAGCTGTCTACCGTCCCACGCTCGAACGGTGCGAGGGAAAAACGAGCACTTAATCTTTTCTGTGCGAACCCTGATTTCTCTTATTTTATCATGATGATTATTTCTATCTATTGGGAGCCAGCAGAATTTTTCGCAATCAGAGGAGAAATTTGGTGATTGAAATTTCATGGTAAGATCCCGCCGGAACGAAAGACGCCTTTCTTTTAATGATTGCCACTCCGATTCACATATCATGTCTGTGGCACGGTCTCCCCTATTTCGCGGTAATAGAAAACGAGCCGCCCTTCTTTGTACGTTTTCGATGTTATCCGTCAGTCTCACCTGATGCGGACCCCTCACCGTACAGCAAAACTCCAAAATAGGACGGACAAGCGAGGTGAAGCAGTCTCTTCAGTAGACCTGTAGCACCTTCTAAGTGTTCTGCCAGTGAATCGCAATCCTTGGTTTTCTCTAACCACAACATTAACTATATGATCGTTTCAATTTAGGGCATTTGTAATTGTAATCCCTAATTATTTAGTTGGATTTACAGCCTTAAGATTTGTGTGACTTATCGCGTAATCGAAATGTAACGGATTTCTTTTAGTACTCATGTGAATAACATCACACTTTTCTTTATTCAGGGTCAATTGCAACTTTTCGCACCACACAGATATCTTACCTAAATCATTTTGCAGTTCGTTTTGGTAATCGGATGACCTTACAAGGCAATAAATGACAGCATCATCTGCAAACAATCTACGACGGCTACTGAGATGGTCTCTGATGTCGTTAATATAGATCAGGAACAATAGAGGGCCTATACACTTCGTTGGGGAAGCCGGATATTATTTCTGTTTTACTCGATGACTTTCCGTCTATTACTACGAACTGTGACGTTTTTGAAAGGAAATCACGAATCCTGTTGGTGATAAAACGTTTTTGAGGAACGGTGTCGAAAGCCTTCTGGAAATCTAAAACTATGGAATCAATTTGACATCCCTTGTGGATAGCACTCATTACTTCATAAGTATAAAGGGCTAGATGTGTTTCGCAAGAACGATATTTTCTGAATCCGTGCTGACTGCGTGTCAATAAATCGTTTTCTTCGAGATACTTCATAATGTTCGAATACAGTATATCTTCCAAAACCCTACTGAAAATCGACGTTAGTCATATGGGCCTGTAATTCAACGGATTACTCCTACTTCCCTTTTTGAGTACTGGTGTAACTCGAGCAATTTTCCACTTTTTAGGTACGGATCTTTCTGTGACCGAGCGGTTGTATATTATTGCTAAATGTGGAGCTATTTTATCAGCATACTCTGTCATACTCTGAGAGGAAACTGACTTGTATACAATTTGGACCGGAAGCCTTCCTTTTATTAAATGTTTTAACCTACTTTGCGACACGGAGGATATCTATTTCTATGTTTCTCATCTTGGCAGTTGTTCATGATTGGAATTCAAGAATATTTACTTCGTATTTTCTGGTGAAGGAGTTTCGAAAAATCGTGTTTCATAACTCTGCTCTAGTGACAGTGTCATCAACGACTTCACCGTTGTTAACGCGCAGTGAAGGTATTGATTGCGGCTTGCCACTAGTGTGCTTTATATATGACCAGAATCTCTTTGGGTTTTCTGCCAGATTTACAGAGGTTCGTTGTGGAAACTACTGGATGCATCTCCCACTGAAGTACGCGCTATACTTCGAACTTACGCAAAGCTTTGCCAGTCTTGGGGATTTTGCGTTCTTTTAAATTTGGCTTGCTTTTTTCGCTGCTTCTGCAACAGCGATGTGACCCGTTTTGTGTACCATGGGAGATCAGTACCATCACATACTAATTTATGTGGTATAATATATCTCTCAAATTCTATCGCTACTATCTCTCTTGAAATCATTCCACATCTTCTATACTCTTACATGATCAGACCCTAAGGAGTGCAGACTGTCTCTTAAGACGGTGTTAAGAGCATTTTTATGAGTTTTTTTAAAAAATAGATATCATTTGCCTTTCTTTTTGATGATTGTAGGAGTTACGGTATACAGCCTAGCAGCTGCTGCCTTGTGGTCGCTAATCCCTGTATGCGTCACAGTACTGACTATTTGTCCAGAATTATTTTGAAACTGGGAGAAATGGTACAAGAATCCAAGGTAAAGTATGTATTGCGACAAAATGAACATGGTTTTGTGCAGAAAACGGGAGTAAGTAAACCAGCAGGAGCGATGTATTGAGTGGTCACCATTATAATCGGGTTTCATACTTATATTTTCTTCGAAACGCATTTTGGAAGAGAAATAATTTAAGACTTAATTCAGTTATAATGTTTTAAGCATCATAGACCATGTCCATGCAGAGAAATAAGTTGGAAGGGGAGGGGGAATCCAAGAACCTTTGAGCAAACTTTAATGTAATAAGAAAGTAGTTGATCTTCTTAATGAAGCTACTGGACGCCGCAACCACAGTCCGCATATAAACTGAAGCGATACTGTATGAGCTGATCTGGACACCTGCAGAATGATGAAGGGGAAGAGAATGAGAAAACGATGAGGGCGGTAAACCAATGAGCTGAATACTGACTTGATAAACAATAACGAAAATGTAAGAAATTTGCCAAATACGATTCGAGAGAACAGTAGTTAGACATCGTAACATGGAATGAAAGATCACAAGATGTACGGTATTATCGAGTATAGCGGCAATTCTACTTTGTTCTCGATAAAAGTTGAGGGGAAGTGGGAGACGGAATTAAAACAGTTTTCAATATAATGTTAACATTGAGCATGCTGATTAAAATTACAGCAGACATCTTTATCCTTTCAGCGCGATGTTATGTACTCATGTGCCTTCTTTACCTACCAGACATAATTAGGCTATTTTGCAAAGAACTCGTGAAAACTGTTAATCCTTACGGGAAATTGTCTCTGGAATGCTGATAGTCCTGAAACCATTATTTAAACGGAAACGTCCATCGATACATAAAATGTTTCATTAGTGAATACATCTGTGAAATTTGACGCACAAGATTAGCAGTTACAGGTAAATCTGAGTAACGTAAAAGGTGCTCGCAATTATATCTCGCAATGCTGTCTCGAAGACCTGCGAATGTATTACGGATGAGTCTTCCCCTTGGTCGACGGTTTTCGACAGAAGCAAAAGATTGTAAAAGAACCCTCTGCACTTGAATCAAATTTGCCCACGCCAAAGCACTTCCCTTTTTATTTAGAGATGTGCAGCAACCATTGAGAAATTGAAGCATCAAAACATTTTCAAATTACGTTCCTTCGATGTCTCTGACGGCATGTAACCAGACCAGAATTTCACGAACTGTGGAACAGATACAAAGCAAAGCGGTAAGTGGAATTATACTCAAGGGCTGCCGCGAGCCTTATTACGATGAAATATTATTTATTCAGTTCAGCCCCGTGCACTAACAAGTGCTTTAAAATAAATCGAAATTGTGTTCACAAAGATGTAAATGAATCTGTACACTGTATGTTTCTGACATTATAGATATCGTTCACATTTATTCATTTCTGTATTCGACATGAAACAGATAACTGCTGTTTCCTATATGACTAACTTAGGTCCTAAGCTACTATTTGTCAACATACTTACGATTTTTAAAGAAAATTAATTACAGACATTCTGATGATTTCCACCATTCAGTTCGTAAGAAGTTCGTCGGATTTACGAAGAAAAGAAACTACGTCGTCTTTGGTGAGCCGCAATATTTAATCGAATGTGTTTTCCGCTTACCAGTTCATTGAGTGCCAATTCATTTATGTACTGCACTGTACGGCACAACCTGGTAAACGAGAATGAGGTGTCATGCAGGAAGCTTTCGACACCGCGGTTAGAATGTTGTTATGGCACGCACTGTTATAACACAGCTTTCGTTCCACTTGTTTTACACAAATGAGTGCACACTTTTATAACGAGTGCAGGTCATTATAATTTATCTGCCGACGTAGACTCTGTTTGAAGCCACAAATGATGTACGTCAGTTATGACGATGAAACAGGTATGTGTATCGCTCTGATGATTATAAAACTTCCATTGTCCATCAAGTGTCATGTTTTCAAGAGGCTGAAAAGCGGTTTTTGTTGCCTGCCAATTAATCCATTCGGGCAGAAGTGCTCTTAAAATTATTAACTGCAATTTACGAATCCCCGCCACTGAACAGTTTGTATAAAATGAGTGGTACGATTCACAATTTTCTTGGTTTACTTAGTAATTCTCAAGTGTAAATTTCGGAATAGCGTAACTAAAGAGAATATATAAATCATTCTATAATTCACTGGAAAAACTTTATTCCAGGAATAATTTATCAGATACAAATACATAGTCACCAGTAAAGGCAAAAGGTACAGTATCGACAGCAATAGAGAGATTCATACCGCATAAGTTAATAAGAGACGGGACTAATCCACCATGGTACACAAAACACGTCATAACACTGCCGCAGAAGCAACGAAAAAAGCATGCCAAATTCAGAAGAATGCATAATCCCCAAGACTGGCTAAGTTTTACGGAAGCTCCAAATTTAGTGCGGACGTCAATGGTAGATGCTTTTAATAGTTTCCACAATGAAATATTGTCTCAAAACATGGTAGAAACCCAAAGAGATTCTGGTCGTATGTAAAGTACACCAGTGGCAAAAAACAGTTAATACCGTCACTGCGCGATAGCGATGGAAATGTTACCGATGGTGGTACCACTAAAGCGGAGTTATTAAATACAGTTTTCTGTGGTTCCTTCATGAAAGAAGACGAAGTAAATGTTCCAGAATTCGAAACGAGAACAGCTGTTAGCATGAGGACATAAAAGTAGATATCTTAGGTGTTGCGAAGCAACTCAAATCACTGAAGAAAGGCAAGTTTTCTGGTCCAGATGGTATACCAGTCATGTTCGTTTCAGAGTATGCCGACACAATAGCGCCTCTCTTAGCAATCGTATACAACCGCTCACTTGACGAACGATCTGTTCCTATAGACTGGAAAGTAGCACAGGTCACGCCAATATTCAAGAAAGGAAATAGGAGTAAACCATTGAATTACAGACCCACATCACTGACCTCCATTTGTAGTAGGATTTTGGAGCATATACTGTATTCGAACATTATGAATCACCTGGAAGAAAGCGACTTATAGATACATAACCAGCGCGGATTCAGAAAATATCGTTCTTGTGCAACGCAGCTAGCTCTTTCTTCCCATTAAGTAATGATTGCTGTCGACAAGGGATCTCAGATCGATTCCATATTCCTGGCTTTCCGGAAGGCTTTTGATACCGTTCCTCACAAGCGACTATTAATCAAATTGCGTGTGTGTGGAGTATCGTCTCAGTTGTGTGACTGGATTCGTGATTTCCTCTCAGAGAGGTCACAGTTCGTAGTGATGGACAGTAAATCATCGAACAGAACAGAAGTGATATCTGACGTTCCGAAATGAGGTCTCATAGGCCCTCTGCTGTTCCTGATTAACATAAATGATCTAGGTGATAATCTGAGCAGTTCCTTTACATTGTTTGCAGATGACACTGTAATTTACTGTCTAGTACAATTATCAGACGATCAGTTGGTTACAAAATGATCTAGAGAGAATTTCTGTATGGTTCGAAAGGTGGCAATTAGCACTAAACAAAGAAAAGTGCGAGGTCATCCACATGGGTACTAAAAGAACTCCAATAAATTTTGGGTATACGATAAATCGCACCAATCTGAGGGCTGTCTGTTCGACTAACTACCTAGGAATTACAATTACAAGCACCTTAAATTGGAGAGACCACGTAGATAATATTGTAAGGAAGGTGAAACAAAGAGTGCGCTTTGTTGACAGAGCACTTACAAGATGCGACAAACCCACTAGACAGCTTACATTACGCTTGTCCGTCCTCTGTTGGAATACTGCTGCGCGGTGGCAGTCATTGAAACAAAGGGGGTTTTCTTTGGGGTGACATCTATTTAAAAATTTCAATCACCAACTTTCTCTTCCGAATGCGAAAAGATTTTGTTGACACCTACCGACGTAGGGAGAAATGATCATCCTAATAAAATAAGAGAAATCAGAAGTCGAAAAGAAAGATTTAGGTGTTCCTTTTCATCACGCGCCATTCGAGAGTGGAATGGTAGAGAAGTAGTATGAAAATGGCTCGATGAACCCTCTGCCAGGCACTTAAGTGTGAACTGATGAGTAATCATGTAGATGTAGATGTAGAACCGCCATTGATCATTCATCATCATTCTTCATTCTTCTCTTATTCTGTGCCATAAATTTTTCATCGCTCTGTTACTCGCCTCATTTCAGTAACGCCGCTTTGTGCAATCGTGCATCATACAGTGTAGCTGAGACAGTGTAGCCGGTCCCAGTCCTGGTAGCAGAATACTTTTTCATCAGCGTTATGCATTTGCAAATGGGAGAAGAGCAGATGGCTTACACCACCTTATCATGGGCCTATTCTATGTCGCTGGTAGCAGAATACTTTTTCATCAGCGTTATGCATTTGCAAATGGGAGAAGAGCAGATGGCTTACTCCACCTTATCATGGGCCTATTCTGTGTCGCTGATTAAATCCCAAAACAACCCAAGGGATGTGGTCGCTAAGCTCTGCGATCCCGTTCCTAAGTTCCGAGATTAAAGTGATTAGTTATATACTTTCTACTCTAAATTTGGAAGTCATCCACGTTAAGCAGTCAATCCCAACGGTTGTAGCGCAAAGTATAACCGTAGATGTCACTTCCAAGAGAATATTATTCTCCACCTGGCCAGCTTTATAGAGACTGGGGCAAATAAAGTGGCCCGGCCGAGTGGATACGATTGTACGTGAATGTATGCATATAGCCATAGCCCGAGACGCGGACACCATATGTGCGCCAGCCATGTGCTCCACACTGGTTCAGAGCGTAGTGTGGGCTGTGTCAGTGTGAGTGGAGCAGTGCAATGGTGACGATGATATTCACAGTGGAGCAGCGGATGTTCGCTGGGGAAAGCTACGTGGCAACACAGTCGCTGAAACGGTGTGGTCAGTAGGTGTCAAAGTGCCAGCAAAGTGTGTAACACCATGGCTCTAATATTCTAATGATTTATTTTGCTTTTGTTTTATTTAATGTTACATCGATGATCTTCTGTAAATGTGTTTGATTGAATAGATAACACAAAGTTGTATACTCCTCTCTTTGTAAAATCTTTGATGTCATGGTTTGATTCTATGCAATGTAGTGTATCTGTCATTTAAATTCTTTGTCTCAATTGGAGGGAGACAAAACTTACTGTATATATTTGGAATTTGGGTGAAAAATTTTTTGTAGAACTACCTATATGGGCAAATGTTCTGTTTTGTTTAAAAGATTGTTTGCTGTTATGTAAACTGCTGACCTTCACTTAGAATTCTTAGTTATCTTGTGCCTAAGAGATGGTGTGGTTACCCTCGGGAACGGAACTGAGTAGCGCGCGCGAATTGTGGTTGGTCTAGGTAGAAAAGGTGGAACAAGAGTCAGTCGGGGACGAGCTACCAAACTGTGCACTGCCCATGTAAAAGTTGTATATTGTGCTGGTTCCGAGAGAGGCTTTCCCTGCCGCTTACCGATGCCTCGGATGGATGGATAAATAGCTGGAATTCTGCAATTGGTATCTATCATCGCCACCAGGAAGGGACAGAGTCCAACAATTCTGCCTGCAAATCCACCTACCAACATACAGTTGCCACCACATTGCGCAATCACTGTAACGGAATACTATAATAATGTACAGTGAAGGATCAGCTTATTGAATGTTTTAGTGTGCACAAATATAAGGTAACTTATAACTGAATTTATGTACCTACCTTGATTTTTTCCCTATCACAAAACCTCTCAGGTTCCTCTCCATTTGAACTATGATTACCGAGTGTCCTAGTTTGTGGAAAAATTGAAAGCCTTCCAGTGATGGAAACAGTCCAATTTAAAGTTTTTTTTCGAGTTTCAGAGTTTGAAAGTAGAAGACTGTGGTAATAAAGGCAATTTGCTGTTTCTTTTAGAGATTAAAAGTTCTTAAAACTGAGGCTTATAAAGTTTTGCTTAGTTGATGATCACAGTGCTACCTGTAGTAAATTTTAAAAAGGTGAGTCAGTTTCATGCAAATTTGTCAACATTGTGTCTCACTGTAGTAAAATTCGTGAATTGCATTTATGGAAAGTTATATACTCGTTTGCTAAGTGTGTATTGGAAGCGCATGTTAATAGTATAACAGGATCCACAGTTTGTCTATTGTGTTAATGCTAGGTAAAAAGTAACGGGAAGACCACTATCTATGAAAACATTAATTTCTTTATTCAAAAGACAGTGAGAAGTAACTTGTTAATGAATTCCATTTAACCATCATTCTTAATAGAAAAGTATTTTGTTGAGAGAGAGTTACCCTGTGAGCAGTTCATAATTTTGCAGTGAACTACATTTATAATTTTATGTCAGCTAGGAAAATGTTTGAACAATAATACTGAACCTATGTCCAGTTAATGATTCTGCAGTGAATATTAATAGTAACGTTATAAAGACCATTCAGTTTGAATAAGCCCTGAAAGTAATAGTGTGTTTCGTTATCTGTTACATTTTTGCAAATAGTGAGCTGCTCTAGCTGTTAGGACCAACCTTAACGTTAACATATGCAGGTGTCAGAGTTCATTGCACTCGCGTGTGGTAAAGTATAGGTTGTGTTTATCCGTTAAAGTTACTCATGCCTACTTTCTTAAACAAGAACGTTAATCTTTCTCTTGCGTAATTAGGCTGGCGACCGTTTTCCTCATTCTTTAAACAGTGTAGCCAGGAAAAACATTATTTGTTACTGTTTGAATAATTACGAATTTCTGACTTTCACTTCCGGTAAGCCACCTCAGTTGGGTACAACGCGGTCAACATAACAAAATTCCTCTCAGAGGGTAACACTGCTCTGCTTCTTCATACTATAATTACTAGAATAAGAATAATCTCTTTATATGACCTGCCTTAGGCTTTGAGGTTATGGTATAGTAGTAGCAGACGGAAGTGTTATACGTGGCTTTTCCGTGACAGGACTAGTTGTTTTGTTAGGGCATAGTTCTTAAGAGACCAAATTTGGTATTTGATTGCACAAGCTACGTAAATCCAGTTGCAGTGATATAAGTGGTCTTCGTCCGAAAAAGGCGTGACAGGGACTGTTATGAATAAATCAAAAAACATTCCGAAACGTGCCCGCTCACCAGAAAATGTGGCTGTAGTTCACCAGAAAATGCTTTAGAGTTGTATCAAATCTATTTGACGTCTATCGGAAGAAACGGCACCTCACGTCGATCATGCGGACGAATATTCCACCTGGACCTGCACATCCATACTTACCGAAGATGTTGTTCATGTATTAAAACCATAAGTCGTTCTTCAGCGCTTCCACTTTTGTGAGTGGCTGTTCACTGATTTAACAACGAAAGGATTGAACTTGGATGTGTTCTTTGTGTCAGATGAAGCCTGGTTTCACCTGAGTGGTTACATCAACTCACAGTAGCACAGATTCCAGGCAGTGCAGAATCCGCATAACTTACAAGTAACACCATTGCATGATCGGTAGGTTGGGGTTGGGTGTACAATGTCTGCCCGCCACATTATTGCTCACATATTCTTTCATTAGACATTCACTTCTGCGCATTGCATTCCAACAGTTTGAAACTACTGGTGGCAACATAGTTCCAACAGTATGCGACAACTGCCCATACATCCGGCCTAACCTTGGAGCACATGTACACAAGCTTGACGCCTGAGAGAGCTGTTAGCAGATTCCAGTCTAGCAGATTCCTAGCTGGCCACCCAGGGCACCTGTTCCATAAGTGTGCGATTGCTTTGTGAGGGGAGCTCTCAAATCTGAAGTGCATCGGAACAACCTTCATAATCTTCAAGAACTGCATCAGAACATTTCAGATGGGATTTCAGAAATTTCAAGATTCCAGTTTGATCCCCCTTCAGTAATTTGCTGACCACGGCCCAAAAGTGTCAAGACATGAACCGTGGTCACTTTCAAGTTCTGCTATGGCCATGTTAGTACTCTATTTCCTTCCCTCTGCTGTATTTTTTTAAACCCTGGAACTCTGTTCTACGGTCTACTTTCATTTGACCCACACTGTAGGAGAAACAAAATAAACACTTAACTCCAAAACTTACCATGCGCTTATTATAATGTAAGATGCTGAACTGCAATTTTGTTGAAACAATAGATGAAACGGGCAATTGATAATGTGACTGCGTCGTAAGTGTTAAACTGAAGTGTTACAGTGCTTGATTCTACAGAAACGGTGTCAGCTGTATCATTGTCACACCCGATTCCCTTGCATTGAACAGATGTCGTTAAGATATTGGAACATATGCTGGGCCGGCCTGAGTGGCCGTGTGGTTCTAGGCGCTACAGTCTGGAACCGAGCGACCACTAAGGTCGCAGGTTCGAAACCTGCCTCGGGCATGGAGGTGTGTGATGTCCTTAGGTTAGTTAGGTTTAATTAGTTCTAAGTTCCAGGCTACTGATGACCTCAGAACCTAAGTGGCATAGTGCTCAGAGCCATTTTTTGAACATATGCTGATTTCGAAGTCTCCTGAACGATGTGTTTTAAACTCAACATGCCAACTGCTAGTGCTGAGTGCACACTAGGTGCTCTGTCGTAAAACGTGCTTTCTATTGCTGAGATTATGATTTTGAAGTAGGAAGCTACTAACTGCATGTGATATTGTTTGCACGGTCTGTAGATAAATAGTATGTATGTAATTATGAAGCAGCAAGGCTCCATGATGCAGTGAGGCAGAACACAGAGTTGTCTTCCAGACTGAGTTTCTACTATTTTGTGCTTCTACTATCTCCGCCATACAGACCCGAGTACGACTATTTAGTATATTGCATCGAATACGTATCTAGTGATATCACCAATATAGAGAAATGAATATTGAGTACCATCTTAAGCGTTGCACGACTACCAAACTACGGTTTTATGTAAGTTTCAAACGACAGATAAACTTGTTAATGTATCCTTTGCTCGATAAAGACGTCTCGTCAATTAAACACATGAGATCTAAACGCATATACAGACAGAAAAAAAAATGTCAGTGCTTCTTCGGTTCTCGTATATTGAGTATTGTGCTATGTGACATTTTGCCATGTGTGCAAGCTGTTGTATTATTCTGTAAGTACTAATGAATGCCACATCATTTTGACTCTAAGTAAAATATCTAAGTGGCTGTTGCTGTTATTGTACATGTCTGTAGAGCGTCCTGGCTGGCTTCGGACAATGTGTTTGTGCAATGACAGTCATCCCATACGTCACATGATTCGATCTCATACTGGCTGATCACATATACAGCTTTTACGTCTTGTCTTATCCATTTACAAATAACACTTTTTACTGACTGGTTTCATTGGCTTGCCACGAATTCCTCTCCTGTGCCAATCTCGTCATCTCGGAGTCACACTTGCAGCCTCTGTCCTCAGTTATTTATTGGATGTATTCAAACCTCTGTCTTCCTCCACAATTTTTACCCTCTGCAGCTCTCTACAGTACCAAGGAAGTTATTCCTTGATGTCTTAACTGATGTCCGACGATGATATCCTTTTTCTGTCAGTGTTTGCCAAACATTCCTTTCCTCATCGATTCTGCAATGAACCTCCTCACTCCTTACCTTATCTGTCCTCCTAATTTTCAACATTCTTGTGTAACACCACATCTAAAATGCTTAGTTTTTCTTCCCTTCCGGTTTTCCCACAGTCCATGTTCCACTACTCAGAAATTTCTTCCTTAAATTAAGGTCTATGTTTGATAGTAGTAGACTTCTCATTGTCAGGCATATCCTTTTTGTCCGTCATAGGTTATTTTGCTGCCTAGTTAGCAGAATTCCTTAAGATCGTGTACTTCGTGATCACCAGTCCTGATGTTTAGTTTCTCGCTCTTCTCATTTCTGTTACTTCTCGTTACTTTCGTCTTCCTTCGATTTACTCTCAATCCGTATTTTATGCTTATTAGACTGTTCATTCCACTCAGCACATCCTGTAACTCTTCTTCACTTTCACCGCTGGGAGCTATTTTTATCATCGAACCTTATCACTGATAACCTTTTACCATCAATTTTATTTCCACTCTCGAACTTATCTTTTATTTACGTCGTTGCTTCTTCTATAGATTCAGCAGTAGGCAAGAAAGACTACATCCGTTTCTTATACCCTTTTCAATCTCAGTACTTCATCTTGTGGTGTAGTTCCTCTTGTTGTCTCCGTGCTTGTTAAGAAAAAGGGATGAGAAGTTCCGCCTTATGCAAGACACCTTTTTTCTTTTGTTTTATCCATACATGTTTCAGCACTTCTGTGCTATCGTCAGTGGGTTCAATTTTTATTTTTAACTTTAAATTTGTTGTTACCATATTAACATTTGCGTCGATTACAACATTATGTAAAAGTTGCATTTATAACTTAATTGGTGAAAAGAAACATTATGTTATTGTCTTCTTGTCTTGGTAGCTGTTATGTTACACAATATACAACATGTCATCTGCAAACAGCAAAACGTAATTTATTTTCTATTTGTTATGTATTTACGAACGGAAACAAGACTGTATCACGTTTTCTTTCTGTAACTTACAGTTTTGAAATTGTGATACGTTTTCCTGTTTTGTTGGCGTAGTAAATAGGCTTACTTCTTTGCCTGTGTTCGTGTGGCAATGCAGTTTTTCGATTACTCAAAATATAGGCTGAATTTTCGCTGCCATTACGTGTTGTTGTGGCTGTGTGACGTTCATTTGTTTCGTAGCGTGTTCTGCAGGGTGAGGCGCGCGAGTTTGAATTGTATTTGGTGTTAGTGGTGTGTGGTTTATGTGGGTTTACGTGTGTGTGATGAGTACTTGGGCAGAGAGAGTGTGTGTGTAAAAGAGAGAGAGCGAGAGAGAGAGAGAGAGAGAGAGAGAGAGAGACTGAAAGAAAGAAAAGAGGGAGTATTTGTGCGTGTGTGTGTTTTACTTGTATAGTTCTTCTATTGTGGCGAAGAGAGTTAAGTTGCACAGTGATGTGTATTCATTGAGTACTTTCTTTCCTTGGGCTATTGATTTTTGGATGTGGCAGTTTTCTTATATAGTTAATTTTTCTTATAGGCTGCTGCTAGTTTTTAGGATGTGAAGGTCAGTTTCAATGTTTGTTGGGTGGTGGTTGTGTGTTACCAGGTGATCTGCAAATGTTGAGTGTGTGCTATTGCTTTTCACTGCTCTGAGGTGTTCATTATATCTAGTTCTGAAGGTCCTGCATGTTTGGCCCACATATACAGATTGACAGCAGTTGCAAGTAAGTTGGTAGCTGCCAGACTGGCTGTATTTGTCAGTGTTGGTGGTAATTCTTTTGAGTCTGCTCTGTATTGTCTTGTTGGTTCTGTGTGGTATGTTGAGTCCTTGTTTCTTTAGTACATTACCCACCCTATGTATGACTTTCTTGTTGTAAGTCATTATGTGCCATTCGTTGCTCACTGTCTGCTGATTTGCTGTCTGATGAGTTGTGTTTGTATGTGTGTGTGTTTCATGGTTATGTGCTGTTTGTTATTGTCTTTTTGGGATTATTTTGTCTACTCTCTTTGTGTCATATCCATTCTCCGGTGCAATTTGTTGTATTGTGTTCAGTTCTTGTGTATAGTCATGCTTATTCATGGGTATTTTGTTCAGCGTATGAAGTAAATATCTGAAGCTGGCTTCATTGTTGGTTATGGGGTGATTGGATTGGTTATGAATAATGGTGCTGGTGAGTTTGGGTTTTCTGTAGATTGTGAATTCATGTTTGTTGTTTCTCTTGTGTATAGTGAGATCTAAGAAATTAAGTTTTTCATCTGTTTGTGTTTCTATGGTGAATTGTATTTTTGGGTGGATGGAGTTTATGTTATCATGAAGTTCTTTTTGCGGGACAGTGGTTCATCTATTAAGCAAATTTTGTCATTGACGTAACAGAAACTGAAAACATCATAAAGCAACAAGAAAAACTAAACACACCTGAATTTAATGTAAATCTAACAAGAGAACTAGTTGCTGAGGAAATAATAAAAATAGTCGTAGAGAAC
Source organism: Schistocerca piceifrons (assembly GCF_021461385.2). NCBI lineage: Eukaryota > Metazoa > Arthropoda > Insecta > Orthoptera > Acrididae > Schistocerca > Schistocerca piceifrons. The sequence continues at coordinate 239,784,921 of NC_060144.1, read as the reverse complement.
AAGACCACCATCAAAGAAAACACTAGGACTCCTGAAGAAACAACCTACAGAAAATTACAGAATGGATTAACACAAGAAAATGACATCATCACAAAATCTGACAAAGGTAATTCAATAGTAGTCATAAACAAACAGGAATACATTCACAAACATTAGAATTCATCCAAAGCAACAGCATCACAGAATTAACAATTGACCCAACAAACCGATACCAAAGTAAGTTACAGAAAACCCCGAGAAATACAGAAACAATTTTCACATAAACACAGATTTAAAAAAATGATACAGAAAAATCCCAAGGCCCCCACCCTAAAATCATTGCCTAAAGTTCACAAACCTGGAATACCCATATGTCCATTAATTAACTTCACCAAAGCACTAACATACCACGTAGCCAAACACACACACACTCTGCTACAGACAATATACAAATACACTGTCAACAGAAGTCTAAAGAACTCAAGTGACTTAATAGAAAAAATAAAAAATGAAATCATACCAAACACAGCAACTTTGGTTTCATTTGATATAATTTCAATGTATACACACATCCCAATAGAAGAAACCATGAACATAATAGAAAGAAACCTCCAACTGCAAGGAAACATACCCACAACAAACATACAAGAAATATTAGCCATACTCAGGCTCATCACAGAACTGAACTACTTCACATTCAGCAACAGATTTTACTCTCACAAGATGGACTACCCATGGGATCCCCAATCAGTGGCCTCCTAGCTGACATTTTCCTCAACCAGATAGAAAAACAAATCTTTGACAAAATAGTAATACCAAAACAGTACAAAATAATATATTGGTACAGATACGTAGATGACATAATTTGCTTAATAGATGAACCACTGTGCCGCATAAAAGAACTTCATGATAACATAAACTCCATCCACCCGCAAATAGAATTCACCATAGAAACACAAACAGATGAAAAACTTAAATTCTTAGATCTCACTATACACAAGAGAAACAACAAACATGAATTCACAATCTACAGAAAACCCACACTCCCCAGCACCATTATTCATAACCAATTCAGTCACCGCACAACCCACAAAGAAGCCAGCTTCAGATATTTACTTCACACGCTGAACAAAACACCCATGAATAAGCATGACTACACACAAGAACTGAACACAATAAAACAAACTACACAGGAGAATGGATATGACGCAAAGAGGGTAGACAAAATAATCCACAAAATACAATAACAAACAGCACATAACCATGAAACACACACACATACAAACACAACACTTCACACAACAAATCAGCAGACAGTAAGCAACAAATGGCACATAATGACTTACAACAACAAAGTCACACACAGGGTGGGTAATATACTAAAGAAATAAGGACTCAACATAGCATAAAGAACCAACAAGACAATACAGAGCAGACTCAGAAGAATTACCATCAACACTGACAACTACAGCCAGTCTGGCATCTACCAACTTACTTGCAACTGCTGTCAATCTGTATATGTGGGCCAAACATGCAGGACCTTCAGAACTAAATATAATGAACACCTCAGAGCACTGAAAAACAATAGCACACACTCAACATTTGTAGACCACCTGGTAGCACACAATCACCACCCAACAAACATTGAAACTTACCTTTACATCCTAAAAACTATTTACGGAGTAGGAGAATGATGACATATCGCTCCATGTACGTCAAACCTGGAGGTATATGACGAAACTAACATGCTCAAACTAGGCCAGAAGGAGCAACACGTCTGTATGCTGCCGTATACCGGGAGTAATTTCCCAGAAAATCCTTTCTTTACTCTCGGCGACCAACACGTTCTCTGATCCATCGAAGCTTTTGTGGCCGGCGTTGCTATTGTTTGTCCACCGAACTTACACCGAGTGGCCTGGATCTTGTCTTGTTAAAAGCATCTCCGCCCCGTGGCGACGGGAACTGAACGGCATCAGAAAAAGGAACGCAGAGTGGGAGGGACGGAGAGACAGAGAGAGAGAGCGAGAGAGAGAGAGAGACCGACCGAGAGAGGTGGGGTTGCGTTCCCCTGGCAATTGGGTGGGAATCCCGTGAGAGGGCTCCGTAAGCGCGTGCTCGATGCTTCGCGATCTTCGAGGGCGGGTGCGGGGATTCTGCATTCCGCGCGAACCAATAAGAACTTCGCCTTACGTCCGACACCACCACATCCGATAAACGGCGGTAAAACAGTACGGGCTAGGACGTAAACCAGTATCACCCAAATGGTAAGCTATTAAACTTTTCCAGTTAAGCTGGGAATTATTTAAAGTATTCCTATCCGGAGTTTCCGCTCCTTACTTCTTCGGCGGATGCGAAACAAGTTTGCCGTCAAAGGAGACGCTCGAGGGAACTTTCCTGTGGCAAATAAGTCTTTTCTTTCACGTTTCTCTAATTGCTGGATAAAAAAGGAAAAGAAATTACGAACTCGTTGTCTGCTGTTGTCGTGTTAGGTGCACGCTATGCTTTCCTTCAGGCATTCAGACTAGATACTAACAATCGTAATCACTTTTTATAACTGTATGAGCCTGGAGTTCAGTTTCGGGTTAAATTACCATTGTAAGTCCAAAATGATCGAAAGTGGCTGAGTAATTCTTCATACAAGTTGTGTTAACTGATGGTTAATAATTTCTTACTTATTTAAATATAGTTTCAGATATGAAGTCCTTTATGTGGGATGATCCCGTTTTGGTACACTGGTTTATTAATTTGGACAGGACTAAGCTGCATTCCTCAGATCTTCAAGGTCACAAAAATTACAAAAATATTTACACTGTTTTATCTGTAATCGTAAGTTAACAGGTCTACATGTTCGTTTTGACGTACCCACAATGTACAGTTTATGAAACTATTGTGAGCGATAAAAGGCGCGTTTGTTTTTCGTAACTAATTAATGGACTGTGAATTCCAAATAAAACAACATTACCTTTTTATGAGTTGCCACAGTTGTATATTCCACCCTCTCTTTATCTTAAGCACATATTGTAATTTATGTATTTACTGTAATAACTTTCGTAAAGGTAATTTTGTTGTATTTCAAACTGACTGTCCGTTACAATCGTACGAAAACGAACGTGCGGTTTATCGCACAGCATAATTTCATAGCTTGTACTCCGTGGATATGTCAGAAAGAACTTACGCAAAATCATTAATTTGCTATTACAACTATCACACGGTTAATAGTATTGTAATTTTTCTAACATTTCATATCTGAAGATGGCAGCTTAGTCTTCTAGAAACTAGCTATCCAGTGTATCTACACACGATCGATGCAACAAAAAACATCGTATCTGAAGCTTTCTTCACACTGAATTGATTGATCACTCTCCAGTCGGCAATATTAGTTTGTTATTCAGTTTATTAAAAATCATTGTAATTATTGTGAGAGACTGATTCACATATCCTAGATGAGTACACAGTTTTAATTTAATATTTGGAACGCAAAGGTCCTTCTGTTTACAAAGCGAGATATCTCCCGTGAAGCTGTTGGTAGATAAGCTATTTATAACTCAAAATACTTCAGTTTGCATTATTTCACCGTCAGGAATGTTATAGTTGAAGCAACCGATTACAAATATTTCTTCACGTGCCATAATGTAGTAGGAGTCCTTAGGATGTACTGGCATGACTAACGAGATGCTTCGTGATGAACTTTCTCTCTGCTTTTTACACTTTTTATACGTTACTGTCATGCGTCAGATGCGTTCGGGTGGAATCTGTGGCGGACTCTAACGTTAATATTTGTAGATTATATCTCTGATTTTTTTTACATTCTTATTACTTACAAAATAGTTATTATCTCTGAACTTGATCACATGTACAATGTTTTGAGTGTTCTTTAAACGTATAAATACATCATCTCTTGTCTTTTATGGTCCTTCTACCATAAACCATACTGGTGACACCGGCGTGATTAATAAGAAGCGGAACACTTTTGTAGTTTGTTAACTGTAAGAATGATTGGCGACAAAAACGACGCAAATCCAACGCCCGCATCAGTACAGAACGAAGCGGATATTGCTCGTGTTTCAGTGAAGATTCCACCCGTCTGGAAGAAAAACGTAAAGTTATGGTTCCTTCAAGTTGAAACACAACTTACATGTTGTGTATCACTAAGGAAACCAAGAAATTCAATCATGTTGTTGTGTCACCGGAAGCGGAAGATTTAGAACTAATTTCCGAATTTTTGACTCGACCATTATCTACCACTCCGTTCACAGAGATTCAGACAAGGCTAATCCAGGAATTTGAAGAGTCAGGAAATAAGAAAGTAGCTAAATTATTAACAGAAGTGGAATTAGGGGATTAGAAGCCCACTCAACACTTATCTAACACTGAGATGCGAACTTTAGTTGGCACGCAAGTCAAGGACGATTTTTTGAAAACCATATTTATGCAGCGGCTTCCTGTCACCTCACGTTCTGTGCTAGATACAAGTGAAGAGTACCTTGATACTATAACCACTATGGCTGACAAAACTGTCGAATTTTCACAAAAGGGGTCATATATATGTGCTCAATCCTTGCAGGTGTCATACACTATTGCAGTCAGTAAAGTAAATGATACCAGTAACGATAGAATCTCAAAATTAGAAACGCAGATTGCTGAATTAACGTTGACAATCAATGAATTGAAAACATTGTCACGTGCATGAGGCAGCTCACGTTCATCTCGCTCCTCATCAAGTAGATAACGAGGCAGGTCACGGCCAGCCCAGCGTTTAAATCTTAATGGAGTACTATGTTGGTATAACTTTAATGTCGCCATAGGACGAAGAAATGTCAGAGCCCATTCTCGTTTCGACCATCTTGCACCCAAAATTCCAACAGTCAAACTCAAACGCTCCACACTAGAAATAGCGGGTAATCGGAGCCATCTTTCACGCCGTCTAGTTCTCACAGAAGAAGTAGCGGAAGTCGTTACTTAATTGACACTGGAGCTGATATTTCTGTGATTCCGACTTTGAATACTAATCGTCGAAATAAAACAGATCGTAAACATTATGATGCCAATGGCGCTGTTATTAATATTTACGGAGAGCGACTATTATTACATTGTTTTGGTTTACGGTGCAACTTCACAAGGAATTCCGTAATTGCAGATGTTCAATTGACGATTATCGTAGCCGACATCCTTCACCATTTTGATCTTTTAGGAGACCTCAAGAACAGACAACTCATTGACCCGGTAACTTCAGCAGCAACATCTGGCAAATTGATATGGGTCTCTGGCATAGAAAACATGTAATGCTACCAGATCAAAAATATGCTGCCATTCTAAAGAAATTTCCCAACTTGCTCCAAGTAAACATCCATTTTGACATCCCAGATATCACTGGTTTTCATACTATTGTCACAGCAGGACATCCTGTAGCAGCAAAGGCATGACGACTACCATCAGGTAAACTTAAAGAAGTTAAAGCAGAGTTCCAACACATGATTAATATGAAAATCTGCCAACCGTCAAAGAGCTCCTGGGCAAGCTCCCTCCACTTGGTTCCAAAGAAAGACGGATCCTGGAGGCCTTGCGGAGACTACCGTGCTCTCAACAAAATCACCAAGCATGACAGGTATTCTATTCCTAACCTTCAACATTTTAACAGAACTGCACAGAAAACAAATATTTTCAAAGATAGATCCGGTCAGACCTTATCATCACATCCCTGTACGCCCAGACGCTGAACCCAAGGCCGCAGTGATAACTCCATTTTCTTTGAGTTTTTACGACTTTCTTTTGGACTCCAAAACGAAGCACAATCTTTTCAAAGGTATATGGATATAATACTGAGAGACCTCGATTTCGAGTACTGTTATATAGAAGGCATTCTGGTGGCATCACAAGATGAAGAAGAGCACAAGAAGCATTTTCAGTTGCTTTTCGAATGTCTCAGTGACTTCAACATCAGAATCAATCTGAACAAATGCATTTTAGGTTCAATGGACGTATCTTTCCTGTGGTATGTGTAACTGCGGAGGGAATTACACCACTATCAGATCGAGTACAAACCATTCTTGACCATCCGCTACCTACAACAATAAAAGAACTACGCCGATTCCTTGGCCTCATTAATTTTTACCGAAGGGTATTACCAAATTCAGCAAGTAAACAAGCGGAGCTTTTAAACCTATTCCACGGGACTAAGAAAAATGATAACAGGAAAATTAATTGGACAGAACATCTTCGACAACCCTTTAATGACCTAAAAAGTAGCTTGGTCAATTCAGCACTTCTCGCTAATCCACCTTCAAATTTGCTTCCAATCTAAATGGTTGAAGCCTCACATTATGCTACTGGTGCATCTTTACAACAAATCGAAGATAATAATCAGCAACCATTAGCCTTCTTCTCCAAGAAACTGACTAATTTAAAGAGGAATTACTCAGCCTATGACAGAGAACTCCTCGCTGCCTACTCAGCAGTGAAGCACTTTCAGTTCATGCTTGAAGAACGTGATCTTCCAATTTAAACCAACCACAAGCCACTCACCTTCATGTTCAGGCAACGCTTGGACAAAGCTTCTCCACGTCAAATCCGACACATTTGTATCGTCGGACAGTTCACCAAAGACATACGTTACACTACGGGGAAGGAGAACCTTGCAGTCGACGTTTCTTCATGAATTGCCTCAGTCACTATACCTCCAACTGTTACCATCGAACAAATTGCGGAAAGCCACCGATGTGACGACGAACTTCCACACATCAAGAATGCTACGTCCCTTGCAGTTCAAACAAATGGTAAAGAACTTGTTTGTGATATAGCAGTAGATACGATTCGCCCATACGTACCTCAACAACTACGACAAGCAATTTTCAACTCGCTACACAATCTAGCTCACGCTGGTGTTCAAGCAACCATTAATTTGGTGAAAAAGCACTTCATTTGGACACCACTAAAAAAAAGACGTAAAGGCCTGGACTTCAGCAAATATTCCTTGCCAACGAAGTATAGTCTGGAGACACACTAACAGCGCAGTGGGACAGTGTCCTCAAATAACAACAAGATTCAGTCACATTAACGTGGACATAGTTCGGCCCCATCTCCATCACAAGGATATCGCTATTTACTAACAATTACTGATCGCTTTTCCCGGTGGCAAGAAGCAGTTCTGTTAGCTGACCTCACAGCAGAAGCAGTTCATTTGCCATAGTCTCAACATGGATATCTCGCTTTGGCGTGCCTCATATCATAACTACTGGTCACGGAAGGCAGTTTGAATGTCAGATTTTCAAATGTCTGACAAGTACACTGGGCATTGTCCTCATTAAAACTACAGCTTATCATCCTGCAGCAAATGGAAAAATTGAACGACAGCCAGCTTTTCAAATGTCTCACAAGCACACTGGGCATTGTCCACATTATAACTACAGTATATCATCCTGCAGCAAATGGAAAAATTGAACGATAGCATCGTCAGTTAAAACCTGCTTTAACGGCATCTCTGGTCCAGTTACGGCTTCGCTCCTACAATTTCCCGCAAATGAATACCTCGCACAATGGAAATTAGCTTACCAGGATTATTTCTCAATGAACAGAAATTAGTAACTGACATCCCTACCTTCGTCTTCAAATTGAAAGAACAAATGAGGAGGCTAAGACCAGTTCTAACAGAACATCACGACCACAAGCAGATCTTTATTCGCCCACAACTGATGACAAGCAAGTTCGTCTTCGTTCGACATGATGCTGTCAAAACACCACTTAAGTCAACATATGACAGGCCATATCTAGTCCTATCTCGCGATGACAAGCACTTAAAGGTGGAGATGCCAACAGAAAAACAAACTATTACCACTGACCGATTGAAACCGCCCTTCCTTCGGACAGACTGCTTATCGGACAACATGAAGAAACAGCAGGAGACACCACTTTGGATATTTCATCACAGCCTGCCGTTGTGGCTGGGCGGTTCTAGGCGCTTCAGTGCGGAACCGCGCTGCTGCTACGGTCGCAGGTTCGAATCCTGCCTCGGGCATGGATGTGTGTGAAGTCCTTAATTTAGTTAGGTTTAAGTAGTTCTAAGTCTAGAGGACTGAAGACCTTAGATGTTAAGTCCCATTGTGTTCAGAGCCATCTCAACCATTTATTCCATCACATTCTACTCCAAAGACTTAACTTTCTGAAGCAATGAAGCCAGTGTACCTTCAGCACGGATCACCAGACCGGGTCAACAGATCACCTTCCGTCGAAAATACATGGACGCTATCAGTGCGGAGGGAGTGTGTGGCGGACTTGGTTTTTAATATTTCTAAATTATGTCTCTGAAATTTGTTTACATTGTTATTACTTAGGAAATTGTTATCATCTCTGATCTCGTTCACATCTAACGTATCGTTCACATCTAAACTTATAAATACATCATTTCATGTCTTTTATGGTCCTTCCACCATCAACTATAAACCGTAACTCTAATGGCTTTCCTGCTAATTTGTTCATAACAAGCTCTAAGCCATGAAATTCTTGAAAATTTGTTGCTAATGAATTACTTTTCCCTGCGTGCGATCAGTTTAATATGGTTCCGACTTACAAGGCAACATTAACTTTCTGCGACACTGTCGTTGCTTTTTGTATCCAACATGGTAGTGTTCGTGAAAACTAAGACAGTCAGAAGGAGCCGAACGAATGACGAAAGCTTTTCAGACTACTTCTGATTAAGAATGCCAGCCACAAGAATGTAAAGAGGTTAAGTTACAAATATTTATTTCAGGAATAAAAAATGCTCTTCTAAAATAGATTAAAATACTGTACTGCCAGAGGAAAAACCCACTTGACACATTCGCTTTGGCACTGTAGTAGGTTTTAAGTTACCTGAATTAACTTCTGGAGAGTTTGAATGAATGGTACAACACACAGAATATATTAGATTATGGGAAACTTGAATACAGTCCTTGTCAACTGGAACATTTATTACGTATTTGTTACAGTCGTTGCACAAAACAGAACTTATAACTTGATACAATAGATAGATAGTCTTAGTTCCCCAGTGTACAACTGAGTGTACACTTCGATATACAGTAGTTCTGAATTGTAATACAACTATCCCTCCTGCATATGAAGTAAGACGCTGCTGTCGTCGGCAGAAATGACTGCAGTGTGGGGCTCAGCGGTACTGCACTCAGAGGAACGTACTATTCCGGCATCTGGGGCGTATTTAACCTCTTGTAGCTGGCCGCTGTGGCCGAGCGGTTCTAGGCTCTTCAGTCCGGAATCGCGCTGCTGCTACTGTCGCAGGTTTGAATCCTGCATCGGGCATGGATGTGTGTGATTTCCTTAGGTTAGTTTGGTTTAAGTAGTTATGAGCCTAGGAGACTGATGACCTCAGATGTTAAGTCCCATAGTGCTTAGAGCCATTTGAACCATTTTTGAACCTCTTGAAGATGTCTTCATCAACGCCTATCATATACCGCTGTTAAATGCTCAGTGTCACATAAAATTCCCACGACTAGACGACCACGCACATAGTTTATTATGCATGGGATTCCTTCTCTGAGCAAAGGACACTTAACACTAGACATCCTGTGTTCAGTTCGTTTTTCACACCTTCCTCTTCCTCCTCGTATGCTAAAATTTCCATCTACTTCAGTGCGTTCTTTCCCATATGCGCACACGCTCAAAGGCATTCACAGCAACTGGTAAACTGAATCTCGCATTTCCCATTGGCGTCTCGTGTCCGGCAGGGGCATCCAAGTGGCGCCTCCAACCGTGGATCTGATAACGTGTCCCTTCTACCCAAATTCACAGAAAAATATGTTGACGTATGACAGTGTGGGTGTCCCAGTGAGAGGTGGGAAGTCTTTCTCTTCAGTCGGTCAGCTCTCCTCAATAGCTTAGTTAAGTTTATTTCTGAAGCTAGACATGCGTGGCCACGTACACATTTAGCACACTCTGGGTTGTATGAACGTAGTTGTCTCAGTTTTGGGGCAGAAAATATTAGTAAATAAAGATGCAGACACAAATGTCTAATCGTGGGTCTATGTAAAGTTGATGCACAAAGTCCCATAGTTGTTGAAATGATGAAATTGCTCACCTTTGAATAAATATTTATTTACACAATAGTTCTCTTTAACAAAAGAGTCTGAGCATGGTGACGCAGTGGTTAGAACACTGGATTCGCATTCGGGAGGACGACGGCTCAAACCCGGGTCCGGCCATCCAGATTTAGCTTTTCTGTGATTTCCGTAAATCGCTGTAGACGATCTCCGGGATGGTTCCTTTGAAAGGGCACGGCCGATTTCCTTCCCCATCCCTGACACAATCCGAGATTGTGTTGACGTCGAAGGGTCGTTAAACAAAATATTCCTTCCTTCCTTAACAAAGTAAACACTTTCATATTTCTATTGCCACGATATTACGTCTCAGCGTTTAAGTGAACTTGATTCCCTAACTCCGTAATGGCTGCAGTGAAACAATACAATTAGATCCTTTCTGACATCATGTCTTTCTACTCCAGAACCTCAGGTCATTGTGAGAAGTATTATTAATCCAGTGTCAAGGTTGTTATGTCACCAAAGAGCAGAACCGACTTCACATAATATATTCACAGTAACTTTCTTTCTCTGCCGCACATACATTAATTCTCAAGGGCACGTAGCGTAGCGTTCTTTCGACAGCCTGTGCAGTAAAAGAGTGTCAACACAGCTGATACACGTCATAACATGATGTCTCTTGTGGTAGCGAAATTTTTAAATAAATACATTTCGTTACCGCTAAGGATGGCTAACGACAAGCAACCAATGTACTCAGTATCAAATACTGAGAATAAAACAATAGCAACAATAGTTTACGATTAATAGGGTACGGCATATTCTTTATGGCTTCTAGTTTTCCTGGTTCTGGAGAAATACCCTTGGTTGATATTATGTGTCCCAGGTACTTCAACTGGTCCCACCCAAATTTCCAAATTTCGATTTCTTTAAATTAACTGTAACCAGCCTGTGAGAATTTACCTAACACTCGCTTTATGAGTTCCACGTGCTCCACCCACGTATTTGTGGCGATCAATAAATCGTCCACACAGTGTTACTAGATCCAACAATTCTGGTCCTAGCACAGTGTCTAGCACCCGTACTGCCATTCAAGCCGAATGGAAGCATGCGAAATTGGTACGTCCTCCCACCAAAAATAAAGGCAGTATATTTCCTTCATTTTTATGTTAAAGGGACCAGCCAATATGACATTTTCAAATCGATACTCGAGAGAAACTTTACTGCATGAAACTTCTGTATTTGTTCATTCAGGTTTTCTGGCTTTGTCCTTACTGGTATTATAGTTTTGTTGATGTCTCCAGCATTAGGTACCAATCTGATACTCCCATCCGCTTTTACCACAGCTAGTAAGGCACTACTATAGGGAGAAAGGGACGGTTCAACCATTTCCCAATCCAACATTTTCTTTATTTCATTCCACACAGCTTCACGTTTACTCTACGGCACGGAATAATAACCATGACAAAACGTCTGATGCGGATATACCTGAATTTCATATACGTAACCTTGAATTATTCCGGGTTTTTCCGAAAATGTGCCAGTGTAATCACTCAATAATTTAGAGAGCTCATGCTGCTGCTCATCGGTTAAATATCCTGACTCCTTAACCTTGGACTGAATCTCCTGTCGTATCTGAACGACTTCTTCGCCATATTGCTCATTTGTTTCAGAATACGCCTTTAGTGGTACATTATCCTGAATATTGAGTATAAAGGGTTCGACTTCTATCTTTTCGAACCACCGACAATACCTATTGCACCTTGCCATTGTTGTAATCAATGGTAATTGCAAATCCTTGGTAGGCGTTGGCAGAAAGCACAAGCCCTGAGGGATGTCGATTATAGCACTCCTTTACCTCAGGATGTCCAATCCCAGGATGCAAGTTGCAGTTAAATTTTTAACTATGAGGAACTTGCATAATATCGCATCATTTCCTATTTCTATTCCTGCCTGCACCTGGGCCTTGACACTTTGTGCGTTTTTCTTTAGCGCCCCGTAATTTTACAATTTTGAACTGGCAACGTAGGCAGTCTTTTATTGTCGTTCTTAACATTAATGAAATCCTCAGACATGACTGACTGAGCCGTTCTTGTGTCAATCAAAACCTTAGCAAGTACACCGTTTACTTTCATTTGTTCTGCGGCTTGCACAATCTTTGTTTGCTGGTCAGAACATTTCCGCGGTTCGATGAGTAGTTCCTCCCGCAAATCCTGGCCGTCATTATTGCACAGCGTAGCAGTCCTATTATTGTCATTTTTGAATCTGCCTTCGCTTCTGTTCCTGGTGGTCGAGTACCGAAGGCTTACATCGACCCCATGCAGTTTGTTGGCTGGTTCTCCTCAGTAACCTTTACTATTTGCACAATGTGCTGTCTATTCGCACTATTTTGTGAGGTACATTGTTTATTAGCCCATGTTGGAGTCGTAGTATTCCCCTGCATGAGAATAGCCGCGACACTATTAATCGGGACTCCCTGCTCTGGCCTATTTCACTGTGCCGACCAGTTAGCAGTCACATTCAGACGCCACTGGCCACCTTGTTTCATATTTTTAGGTTGAAAGTTACTTCCTTAATTCTTATCATTTCTCCTTTTTCGATTAATCATATCATTTCTATCCTTCATGGGCGAGCAGTTATGGCTCGACATACCACTTCCTCTGTTCAAAAAAATGTTCAAATGTGTGTGAAATCTTATGGGACTTAACTGCTAAGGTCATCAGTCCCTAAGCTTACACACTACTTAACCCAAATTATCCTAAGGACAAACACACACACACCCAGGCCCGAGGGAGGATTCGAACTTCCGTCGGGATCAGCCGCACTGTCTATGACTGCAGCGCCCAAGACCGGTCGGCTAATCCCGCGCGGCTTCCTCTATTCCCATTACCTCTTCTTTGCCCATTCGCTCTCTCATAACTATTGCCGCCACATTCATGTCCCCAATTATTATTTCGGTTTTGATTTCCATAATCGTTATTTCTAGGTTTATGGTTATTATTTATCCCCTCACCGTTATCGCTTTCTTGTCGTGCATCCTCTTGTATCAAATCTAAAGAATCGACTACCGACATGAATGTCTCTAAATCGTTATCAGGTACGTGTACCAGTTCTCTCCTTATTGAGATCGACAACTTCGATTTGAATATCCTAAGCACGTCGCGTGTAGCGATCGGCTCGTACCATTACCTTGATTTGTTAATATACTTTTCAATTTTGTAAGTGTTACTTGCTTGAAATTGTACGTCTCTGGATTGTATACCTGTTTCCGCAATCTCTCTTGTATACTAGCCGACCAAAATTTGGTCAAAAACTGTTGCTCGAACTCATTAAAAGAATGACAGTTCTCTGAAACTTCAGATGCCCATAATGTGGCATCTCCGGTAATATATGGGGTAAAAAAAATGTGTCTTTTGCCTCTCCTGCCATGATGCTGGTAACACGTTCTTAAAACTTTTTTACAAATATTACTGGATGACAGGACTTTTTCTCTTCGTAAAAATACCTTAAATTGTCTATGTTTCAGTAATGACTCTTCTTGTTTCAGTGTTGTCAGAGTGTGTGCTTCATTGCGAACAATTATCGGGTTATTAGCTGCATATGGACTGACAGTTACACTGTTTGCTAGTGGGTTTCCGCGCGCCTCGATTTGAAGCACAATTTTCGCCCTTCTGTGAATTACATGAACGACTGCATCAGGGACTAGGTGCGGCACAGTTCATGACTCTATTATCGTAGTCACTCACTGGCTTTTCTGTATCTCGGGTGTTACGGGTTCGTGGTTCATGGAGGTACCTTGCTGACTCTTGTGTTCAACGTGGTCAAGCATTATAAGCTTTACTCAGCTTCTACCTTTCGCTCAATAGTTAAAGAGATTTCCTCGCTGCCTTTGGTTAATTGCTTAACTTTGGCATCGAGGGATTCCTGCACCTCTTTGACCTCTGATACCTATCCGGCCAAAGTATTTACTTTATCGGGTAATTCCTGTAAATTTTTCTTCACTTCCGATACCTCAGATTCAACCTTTCCTATCTCGCTGTTAACATGTTCTAATATGCCTTGATCACTATCGTCAAGAGCACGATTCAGTTTTTGTATCAACGCTTGTCCGCGTTTGACTAACCGCTCATCCACTGTGGCAATTAGGGTAGTCTCAACCTTAGCGAAAAACTCATTCTGGCGTTGGATATCCTCCTCTCGCTCTCTTTTTCTGTGGTGTTCCATTAACTCCTGTTCTTTCTTTGTTTGCCGTTCCATTAATTCCTGTTCCTTCTTTCTTTGCTGTTCCATTAATTCTAATTTCGGGAATAGCTGTGTAAGCATATCGCTTGGATTTGCAAAGTCGACTTGCGCACGAACACTTCCGTCTGCTTTCTCTGAGTTGATTTCTCTCGCGGTCTCGACATTCTCTAGTCCGCCCAGCGATTGTAAACTCCGTTGAGAAATGTCAATCTGCAATACTACACTACCATGTGGGATCGTAGCTTGTTCATTTTCATAAGCTCCCGTCCCTCCCGCCAATGATCCAGGAATATTCTCTAATTGGTCATCGCTTTAATAATTCTCAACCTCCACACGTCTAGTATTTGCCCAACCATGTTGCTAGCTGATACTTTCAGTTCACACTCAAAATTCATACTATAACTTCTCAAAACTGCCTATAATGACAGTACAATAGAAAAACTAGAAGAAACCTATGTGTACAGATTGGTCTAATTGCATGCCCCCAGGTGCTTCACACTAGTTTTAATTAGAAACCTGGTCGCGTGCATTCGGTTCGTTACCTTTCGGTCTATGTCAGATGTAAGAAACAGTGTTGGTCTGCGATCAATCATTCAGTTTTCTATCAGCTTGCCGTAGTTCCCATGCGTATGGTACATGAAACGGAAACGTTTTATGCATTAATTACAATTCACTATTTCTGGTATACATACAGGTAATCAATTACAACAATGGCGATAGGTCGTAGGATTCCAGTTTCGATTTCGGCCCCACTACTAAGTGTTCAGTGAATTCAGTTATTGATGAATATGCACCAAGCTGTTTAAACACAAAAAATATACTGACAAGAATTCTTTAAATATTCAATCATAGATGCTGCAGAACATTTACTACCGGCGCGAAGTGTAATGTAATAAAATAAAATATGAACCATTACTTATATAAAAAAGAAACACACATTAATGCAATGGTTCAGCATGAAAGAGAAACAACTAATGTAGGAATATTATTAACAGTGTAATATCTTGTTTAATTTAGCCCGACGTGTATAAGCACTCAGTAAACTAGCTCAGTTCTCAGGGTAGTTACGCAACCTTCGATAGTTAATTGTCCATTACTCATTCATCCAGCACTAGGCTCGTGAGAAGTCGTGTGCTTATTGCACCAGGGAATATTTGCCAAGTCTTTTCGTTGTACACGACTGTAGTACGTAACTTAATATCGTGGTTTCGTCTCGATTCCCCAATATAAGATAACAAGAGTAGCATCTACAAATGAAATCCCATAATGGAACTGGGATCCTGTGACCAGAACTTTTCTGCCTAGGATGTTATCTCGTGTTATAAAGAAAATCTGTAAGTAAAATTGTTAAATTATTAGTAGCTGCCTCCAGTCTAGTGGGATCTGGAAGTTAATTGTCCTAACCGACGGCACGTCTCGTAGATGAGCTAAAAGAAAAATGTTAAAGATTTTTCTCAGATGGCGCCTAACAATGAAAATTCTTTGTTAAGGCCCATATCTACTTAAGACAATAAAGGTATCAGATTTACGATAGATTGGCCACATACACAAATCCTTTTGACAAAATAAGAATTATATTTTTCGGGTTTTAAGTACAACTTACATTATCAGCTTGTACAGCAAGATGAGCTTAACAAAAGAACGTCCTCTTAGGTCCGAATCCAAGCTGATGAGATAAGCGAATGATAAAGGAAAGATAGCTCATGCATACAAGCGCAAGAGTCCATGGAATAACATGTCCATTGTAGTTCTATCTCTTCTTCTTTGGAGTACTTGTCAATTATTTATAAAATCTATCGTAATATTTAGTTTACATTAAAAAAAAGTCCACCCAGGTGAAACAGTACAGAGGTGTTGCGCCGTGATATCGATGTTGATCTTCAACCTACAAGCCGACGTTGTTCAAATGCTAATAACCTCAGTAGAACATACTAATCTATATGTCCTGTGGATATCAACGTCCTATCTCCAGTACTCTTCTGAACGTGAGTGTGTTTACGATTAGGAGTCGACTGCTGCCAGCTCCCTCCCACGTACTGGTCGAGAACCCATCGTCCCGATAGTCACTCATTTCTTCGCCCCTTTTACACTGGAAGCAGTACGACTGCTGGCAGAGAGTGAAGGACAAGCAGCCGGAAGATGATAACGAGCAACATGGGTCTGCAGCTACAGGGAAGAAGTGCCACATAACGTCTTGGTCCTAACCTATCGGGTTGATGCTTATCCTGTTTTTCACCTTGGTAATTTATCTTTGTGTATCCTGTTTTTCATTTTGCTCGATTATGCGTGCCATACTCAAAGTGGAAGTTTTGACGAAGGAAACCATTCAGCAGCTCATAGACCAGTTGCATACAGGGATGGAGGCACTTACGTAAGTCAACGGCGAATATCACGCCCCGACACAGTAACCTTGGATAGCAACATCACGGTCACGCTCAGCCCGTTTCAGGAAAATCAGGGCAGGATGTTTTCATTCTTTTCGATAATCTTACCACAGCCGCCAGGTTAGGCAATTTGAATAAGTAGCAGTTACAAAATGTCGCTAGGCGTAAGCTAACAGGGTATGTTAGGGCTTATGTTAAGGGTAACGAAAGATTGAGAGAGGAAAAATTGTTTCATTATTTCCTGAAGGAACCGAACAACTCAGTAGTGACAGGTTCATTTATCTGTTGTTGTTCTGTTATGGCGCTTGGCGAGACAATTTGAGTAGCATGTCACTCGTATCAAAACATAATATCTCCCGTTTGGCAGTTGTCGCAAGTTGCGATTTGGTGGTGTCTCAAATTATCGTGGTTTTGTAAATTTCTGTAATGTTTAATGCTTCACTATTTGGGACGTTCAAAGCATTTTTTTGTCTGGTACGTTGTGCACTAAATCGCAAAATCGCTTTCCTTAGATATTTGGAGCCCGCAAGCTTGTGCGTCTTACCGGGGAAAATCTTATTCCATGTACACTCCTGGAAATTGAAATAAGAACACCGTGAATTCATTGTCCCAGGAAGGGGAAACTTTATTGACACATTCCTGGGGTCAGATACATCACATGATCACACTGACAGAACCACAGGCACATAGACACAGGCAACAGAGCATGCACAATGTCGGCACTAGTACAGTGTATATCCACCTTTCGCAGCAATTCAGGCTGCTATTCTCCCATGGAGACGATCGTAGAGATGCTGGATGTAGTCCTGTGGAACGGCTTGCCATGCCATTTCCACCTGGCGCCTCAGTTGGACCAGCGTTCGTGCTGGACGTGCAGACCGCGTGAGACGACGCTTCATCCAGTCCCAAACATGCTCAATGGGGGACAGATCCGGAGATCTTGCTGGCCAGCGTAGTTGACTTACACCCTCTAGAGCACGTTGGGTGGCACGGGATACATGCGGACGTGCATTGTCCTGTTGGAACAGCACGTTCCCTTGCCGGTCTAGGAATGGTAGAACGATGGGTTCGATGACGGTTTGGATGTACCGTGCACTATTCAGTGTCCCCTCGACGATCACCAGTGGTGTACGGCCAGTGTAGGAGATCGCTCCCCACACCATGATGCCGGGTGTTGGCCCTGTGTGCCTCGGTCGTATGCAGTCCTGATTGTGGCGCTCACCTGCACGGCGCCAAACACGCATACGACCATCATTGGCACCAAGGCAGAAGCGACTCTCATCGCTGAAGACGACACGTCTCCATTCGTCCCTCCATTCACGCCTGTCGCGACACCACTGGAGGCGGGCTGCACGATGTTGGGGCGTGAGCGGAAGACGGCCTATCGGTGTGCGGGACCGTAGCCCAGCTTCATGGAGACGGTTGCGAATGGTCCTCGCCGATACCCCAGGAGCAACAGTGTCCCTAATTTGCTGGGAAGTGGCGGTGCGATCCACTACGGCACTGCGTAGGATCCTACGGTCTTGGCGTGCATCCATGCGTCGCTGCGGTCCGGTCCCAGGTCGACGGGCACGTGCACCTTCCGCCGACCACTGGCGACAACATCGATGTACTGTGGAGACCTCACGCCCCACGTGTTGAGCAATTCGGCGGTACGTCCACCCGACCTCCCGCATGCCCACTATACGCCCTCGCTCAAAGTCCGTCAACTGCACATACGGTTCACGTCCACGCTGTCGCGGCATGCTACCAGTGTTAAAGACTGCGATGGAGCTCCGTATGCCACGGCAAACTGGCTGACACTCACGGCGGCGGTGCACAAATGCTGCGCAGCTAGCGCCATTCGACAGCCAACACCACGGTTCCTGGTGTGTCCGCTGTGCCGTGCGTGTGATCATTGCTTGTACAGCCCTCTCGCAGTGTCCGGAGCAAGTATGGTGGGTCTGACACACCGGTGTCAATGTGTTCTTTTTTCCATTTCCAGGAGTGTATATTTTGGTGGTTTGTACTTCCAAACCTAGCTTGTGTTTACATAGATGAGGTCCATCAGCCAACCGCTCCACCTATTTTCCGCCCTGCGCGACGGTTAGGTATTTATTCTTCCGCCTCGTGCCGTAATTTGAAGCTGCATGGGGGTTGGCCACTGAACTTTCTCACTGTCAGGCGTAAGTGGGCGTGGTTGCCTTCCCAGTTGGCCTATTACCTTTTACCTGCTTTTCGCAACTGTTCTGTCGAAATGCTAGCGTGTAAGCTGCTGACTCATGTTTTTGCTTATTTTACTCCAAAATTGCTTCTCTGTTCATGCAGTCATTGTATGTTTAGTCCTAGGGGACGTCCCCACTGGTTGCTTAGAAAAGGACTGTGGTGAACAACGTATCAGGTCTGTCCTAAGTAATTTCGGGTCCCTTCGTTGCGGACTACATTGCCCGACATGTGGTGGCTCATACCAGGGAGCTTTCATTGTTTTTGTTCCATTTTAATGACCTCCTCTGTCGTTGAATCTAAATCATCTGTTGTATTTTAGTCTGTTCTTAAGGCTTTCTTAGAATTTTCGATGTGATTGCTAGGTAACTTCATTTGATAAAATAATATCTGCCTTTTTTTACAGAAATATTTCAACAGTAGTAACCAGTGGCACACAAAAATTCTATATTTTGAAAACAGAAAATTTTTGTTCTAATTTAACTTTTCCTGATTCATGTTCCCGCGAATGACCCTTTAGAGTCGAGGGCAACTATTTGAATTAACTCATAAGCTTTTATTAACATCACTTTTAATTAAACTGTAATGCTTGTATTGCATCATGCTCACCACGATATGTTGTTTTTGGCTTTGGTTTTCTAGTGCATTTGTCTATTATGGAGCCTCGAGAGGTGTCGGGAATAGACTGCCTTGGCCAGGATCGGTTCAGGTACGAGAATAAAATCAGAGGATGAAGACGTCGCACAGCTATCGGCGCGTCTTCGCCCAAATATGGATGCTCCTGTTCAGGTGATGGTGGAACGTATTGGTCACGCCGCTTAACTGTCAGAGATAGAACAGACGTTATTCTTCGGGTTAGTGTCCCAGCGCACACAGTTGTACCGCATGCCGGAAAAAATTACGCACTGGCTACATAAAGTTGAAGACCGTTACTCATGGATTCCCAGATCAAACGTAAGAGTGATCAACTGCATAATAGAGTGATAAATTTGCAAATTAGTTTGAGTGTCTTAAAATGAGAGAGTGAACACAGAATTAGTGAACTGCAAAATTCAGTGTTTACCGAAAGCAAAACCCCTGAAGTGGCGGTATAGAGAACACGCAGTCCACTTTTGCTAAATTGCCTAATCACTTCTTGAATGTGCGCACGGGATAGAATGCCTTGCAATCGATGCTCAGCGGGATTTGATTAAATTTTTTTGGTTTACTGTAACCTTAGAAGAAAAAGTTAACGTTTTTAAAATTTCGCGGGAGACCGTGTTTTCAGCTGATGCATGCTTTCTGCCACGGATCCTTGACGAAAATGGTAGGTGCGGTTTTAGCGAGAAAGAGCTGTTTAAGGAACTGCACGCCCAAGTGCTACGAAAGCGCCTGCCTGTCAGTATTATGACCGAACTAGTTCAGATGGCTCTGAGCACTATGTGACTTAACATCTGAGGTCATCAGTCGCATAGAACTTAGAACTAATGAAACATAACTAACCTAAGGACATCACACACATCCATGCCCGAGGCAGGATTCGAACCTGCGACCGTAGCGGTTGCTCGGTTCCAGACTGCAGCGCCTAGAACCGCATGGCCACTCCGGCTGGCCCGAACTAGTTAATTAAAATTTTTTTTCTCGTCATGATTATGAAAAGCTGTGTGCATATATTGAAGTGCGCACGACAGCAGTGGCCTTTGGTCTAGAGTTGGATGAGCATAACATTGTTCCCACCATTTTACAAGGATTTAAACCGGAATATAGTTCCACAATCTAGTTTGTCGAGAGGCCTATCGTGATTTGAATATGTTAGGCACTCTTGTGGAGGTGGTTAGACAAGCCAATGAAAGGAGACGCTGTGAGAAAGCGTCATCTCAATATTACACCAAACACAGGCATTATTTACGCTAGTAAGGTAGGTGTTATCGCTGTGGTCGGCACGGCCATTTTGCTCGCCAGTGCGAGATCAATGGAAATGGCTTGAGACAACAGAAGCCGTAGATGGAGATGGTGCGGAGCCTTTTTCGAGAGCATGTAAAAAAAAGTAAATGGAGTGATCTACACTGAAGAGCCAAAGAAACTGGTACACCTGCCTAATATCGTGTTGGTCACCCACAAGGACGCAGAAGTGCCACATCACGACGTGGTATGGACTCGACTAATGTCTGAAGTGTAGGAGGGAACTGACACCTTGGATCACGCAGGGCTGTCAATAAATCAAAAAAAGTTTATCGCACCACTTGCAACGGCACATTGCAAGGCATCCCAGGTAAGCACAAAACGTTCATGTCTGGGGAGTTTGGTGACCAGCGGAAGTGTTTAAACACAGAAGTGTGTTCCTAGAAGCACTCTGTAGCAATTTTGGACGTGCATGGTGTCGCATTGTCCTACTAGAATTGCCTGAGTCCGTCGGAATGAACAATGGACGGGAATGGATCCAGGTGATCAGACATGATACTTACGTACATGTGACCTGTCAGTCGTATCCAGACATATCAGGGGCTCCATATCACTTCAACTGCACACGCCCACACCATTATAGAGCCTACACCAGCTTGAACAGTGCCCTGCTGACTTGCAGGGTCCCTGGATTCATGACGTTGTCTCCACACCCGTACATGTCCATCCGCTCGATGCAATTTGAAACGAGACTCGTCCGACCAGGCAACATGTTTCCAGTCATCAACAGTCCAATATCGGTGTTGATGAGTCATCAAGGGTACACTTGCGGGCCTTCGGCTCCGAAAGCCCACATCAAGTATGTTTCGTTGAATAGTTCGCAAGATTGTTAACGACGCAACAATGAAATCTGCAGCAATATGCAGAAAGGTTAAACGTCTGTCAATTTGAAGGATTCTCTCCGTTCGTCGTTGGTCCCGTTCTTGCATAATCTTCTCCCGGACGCAGCGATGTCCGAGATTTGATATTTTAACGGATTCTCAATATTCGTGATACACTCGTGAAATGGTTTTACAGGAAAGTTCCCATTTTTATCGGTACCTTGGAGATACTGTGTCCCATCGCTTGTGCGCCGACTGTACAACACGTTCAAAACCGCTTAAATCGTGATAACCAGCCATAGTAGCAGCAGTAACAGATCTTCAACTGCGCAGACACTTGTCTTAAATAGGCGTTGCCGACCGGAGCGCCGTATTCTGCCTGTTTACATATTTCTGTATTTAAATTCGCCTGCCTATAGCAGTTACGTCGGCGCTTCAGTGTATATTTCTCTTCCATTTGTGTGCGCGTACGTCAATCATTACCCGCCTTGTACACTATTAGATCCCGGTAGCACTCTCTCATAATGAGTCATAGGTGGTATTCCCTAAACCGAATCATTTGTAAGTTACTAAATTAAAGCCCGTGAGCTGAAATTCTGGATCTGTTAATGGTCAAACTCTTCCTGCGAGAGGATCCACATGCATTTGTCATGTCGGTGATTTTTCTTGGCGAATGGAAGAGGGTTTAAGCACCGACCCCCTCTTTAGGTATGATTTTGTAAGTAAAACTGATTAGTTTTGGATATGCCTTTGGGAAACTCTATTTTGGGTTTCCGCCTGAGGAGTTTATCTTGTGTAGGCATCCAGGAGGGTAGATCTATTTAATATTAGAATTAGTGGGCGAAGTTCGACGTTGTGCAGGCAAATCCTCATCAGGCTGAGCCTCTCCTTCAGTTATTGCGTGGTTCCGCGGAGGTGTTGACACATATATTAGGTGTGACAATTCGGACTGAATGTCGTATTTTACTTTCAGACCATCTTCCTGTTATATCAACAATACCACCTATCTTTATCTAGGATGAAGGTATTGCGTAAGATGGTAGATAAAATGCTCGCTGAATGGGTTACAAGGCAGTCCACCTCGCGGTATGCTTCACTGATGTATATGGTACCGAAGACTAATGGAAAAGGTTTTCAGGCCCCATTATGGACTATGGTGTTCTTAATCACAAAGTAATTTTTGAGTCTGTCACGCTTCCTTTTTCATGGTTCTCTGGCGCACACTATATTTGTCCGTATTCGATCTTAGCTAGGCGTAGTGACAGATTCCCCACGCCAAGGATTCCAAGGCGGCCAATGCCTTTTGCACTCAACTGAACTTACACGAATTCAGTGTGATGCCTTTGGGCCTTACTACGGGGCCGGCAGTTCTTTCTAGGTACTCGATTCTGAGCTCGGAGATTTGAGGTTCAAGTATGCGTTTCAACTACTTGGACGATGTTGTCATTTAGAGAGCCACTTTCTTCGTGCATCTGAACCACTTGTGGGGCGTCTGAAGCAAGCCGGGCTAACACGAAACCGTATAGTTACCTCTGCTCGTCGAGAGATATTTCTGGGGCATCTAGTCTCAGCCGAGGACACTCGATAACCAGAGCAATTTTTAGTTTCCGCTCTCCTAAGACTAAGACAAGTGGTAGCCCATTTCACAGGAGTGACTATCTTCTGAAAATTCGTTCCGACGTTTGGTGAGCTAGCCGCTACATTAAACCTGTTGCGAAGGAAGGGCGAGCCGTTAGATGTACTTAAAAGTCACTTTGAATAATACCCCTGTTCTGACCGTTCCTGACTTCAATCACCCTTTCGTGGTCCAAACTGACGCATCCAACTAGGGGTTACCACTGCAATTCTTCAGAAGTCTCTAGGTGCCGGTCTCCAGTTGAGAAGAAATATTCTAGTCATAAGTAGGAAGCTGGCTGTCCTCTTCGCTCTAGACTACATCGAACATCGGGAATTCACACTGGAGACAGACAGCCAGACCGGTAGTTGGGTTCTTGTCCACATAAAAATGGGGTTACTGCAAGGAGAGCTGTAGGAATTTTCGCCGAATGTTTCGTGCGCCGCGTTAGGGGATGTGGTAACGTCGTATCGGATACCTTGAGCACAATGGTCGAAGAGGAGGAGGTGATAGGTCTTATTAACTCAGTGCTTACCGAGGTCCCTGTATTGTTTGTTGTTCTTACCCAACTACTAGAGCAGAACACAAATTGGGCTCCATTAGGGAGCAGTTGAGTGCTGGTCAGCAAGTTTCTATCTACAAACTTACGAAGGACATTCTCTGGCGTTCTGGACAACGCGATGAAGAGCTTAAAATCTGTCTGCCTACCGTGCTTGTTCCGGCTGTCTTCAAATATTATCAAAATTCTGTTGTTGGGGGTCATCTATGGGTGTAAAAACACCATTTACAAGATCTGTGAATCCCTAACCTGGCCCTCCCAGTATAGTGTTGTTAGAAAAATGCTTAATCAGTATCGGGAATAAAAGATGGCTAAGCAGGATTCTGATGGGTGTATAGTGTTGCTTCAATCAACTCCGGCGAAGGTCCCCATGGAGCGTCTTTTTATTGATTACGTCGGTCCTCTTCCGCAGACCGAAGGTGGGAAGCTCTATATATTTATTGTTATGTCCTTGCCAGTAATGCCACCCGAGCCCGCTGCCAAAAGGTTGGCAGCATCAAAGTCCGGACGCCGTCCGCATAAGCAGCGCCAGCGAGACAGCAAATCGCCGCAAGTCTGTGCGCGCCACCGCTGGCTTCTTGCTTCTTAAGCGCTGGAGTCGCGAGCGCTAGGACAGTTCTGCCTTCGCCGCTCAGTTGTGTACTCGCCACCGAATTGTGTACTTGCTAGTCAGTTGTGTGTTCATCGCAGCAGAGTTGTTGTTTGTCGTCAGCCGACGCTGACCTAGCCGCTCCGACTCGAACTAGACAGATTTCTGTAGACACCGATTACACGACCTTGTTTCTGTATCTTCGTGAATAAAGATAAGTACCGACTTTTATTTAATATGAGTGTTTGGGCTTTCATCTTTCTGTTCACTGTTCCAGCGGACCGGTCGGCCCGCTATTAAAAGTGTGGCGGTGACTTCGTAAGCCATTTCTACAGCCAAGTGTTTGTCGCTACGAACACCGCCACAAAATTTATAGTATTGATGGTTTTACTCGGTTCAGATGGTTGCCCCCAGTAGTAGTATTACTATCGGAATAGGTATAAGGCATTTGAGTAAGAGCTTCTCTTGGTTTAATCCTCTGTACGTCATCTTAACATATATTTTGTGTGATGTTTCTCTTCGAGGGCGTTTCGGAACGACTGTTTCGGATCACGGATTAATCACGTCACCACGACACATTACTCCTCCCAACCTTCGTTCACGGAGTGGATTAATCGAAACTTCAAGTCCTCTCTGATTCGATTACACTCTGAGGCTGAAACTGATTGGCCTCTTTCTTTACCATGGCTGCACCTAGCCTTTAATACCTACAGGCCTGAGGTGCACAGACCTACCTCTGCTTCTCTCTTGTCTGCCTATGACCTTAATTCCCCTTAACCAAATATCTGATTAACATATGATATGTTGCCTCCATGTCACTCGCAGAAAACATCGCCCCCTTTATTACGAATATTGTGTTCCAGGAGACTGGGCGCGAATTATCGATCGCGCAGTGGTTCAGAAGCCTCTACCGCAAACAACACACACTAGGGTGTATGAAAGACATTTTGAGTCGGATGAGGTTTTTGTGGGCCGCATCCGCAAGATTCATATTTATTTCGTGGAAAATGATGGGGTCAATCCAGTTATCCTACAGGAAGCCGTGCACAGGGCTCTAGAAGCATTCACATGGGGCTTACAGCCTCAAATGTCAAAGAAGGTGCGAATGGAGATCGAGAGTCGTTAAATCTAGCGAAGGAAATAGCATAGTCATTAATGGAAATAAGTTTTATTACCAAAACACAGGAAAGGAAGACAGTGTTTCCTGTGGAAGTCGAACGCTTTAGATATGGGCTCAAAGGTATATCAACAGGGATTTAGGGAGCAGAAGTGCAGGCGGTGCAAGACATTTGGACATTCTGATCAAAAATGCAGTAACAGAAACTGGCAGAGGTAGAGAGTTCAGTTTCGTTATTGTCCACTGTTCAACTCTCCCGGTAAGAATCCACGAATATGCAAAATCAGTTGCAAACTGTTTTCTGATCGGCGGATTGGAAAATAGGTTGTGTATCTATAGCGAGTAGATGTGTACTCGGGGATAAGGGATTAAAAGCACCACGTTGGATATTGAGCGGCGTAGGTGGGGTTCGTGTGCGATGACTCGGATAAGGAATCTTAGAGCAGAAATTCTTCAGTTGGTTGTCAGCAGCTATGACATGATTCTTGGATTATATTTCCTGGTTCTGTAATCACGCTGAGGTTGACCTAGAATGGGGATTGAGGGACCTAGATGGAACATCGTTCCATCTAGACTCTACGGGCGAAAACCATTGCTGTAGCGAGCTCACCCCTCGGCCTGAGGTAACTGCCTAAAATGAGTACAAGATTCTATAAAGTCAACTCACGGGATATTATTCCGCAGCATGCGCTGAAAGTAATCTGTACGATGTGCATAATAACCTGTTAGTAAATTCTTTGTGTATCGTCGATCCATTGTCTGAGAATAAAGAGTTAGATACAGCCAAATGGTTTGTACGACATAGCGTGTCCTGCGTTCACGAAATGGAAGATGCCGAACTACGAGTGCTACATGTCAGTATTTACTATTTCGGGCCCGCCAAAATACAATTATCACAGGACACCCCGATAGCGAGTTTGGAAGTGTTAGATGAGGAGGAGCTGGACAGAGACTTACCAGTTAATCGCACGGCGCTGGGAGAGTCTGTTAACTGGATCGAACAAGAAGATAAAATAGCACATCTGGAGGAACAAGACACGAAGGCAACGGAGAAGCTTTCGGGAGAGTACACGAAGTTGTTAAAACGTTTGGGTATGTGGCCTACATACTCCGACTGGGAACTACGCTGCGATCTGTACCGGGCCATTCCGAGTCCCAGAACATTTAGAGCCTGTTATAGAGGATTTTATCAATCAGTATCGTCAGGACTGAATTATATAAACAATAGCCCACGGTCTGCCTCGGTAATCATTTTCACGAATAAATCACCGGATAATGGTAACACCTATCGGGTTTGTTGAGACTACCACTTCTTAAACCAAAAGACAGCGTCGAAAGCATACCCAATGCCAAACATTACGCAGATTTTAGACAGTCTGGGTCGGTGCCGATACTTTACGACTTTAGATTTGTGAAGTGGCACCTGAAGACAGTGCAGAAACTAAGTTTATGGCACCAAACTGTTGCTGCCAATGTCTTCGTATCTCATTTCGGCTTGAGAACGCCGCTACAACTTTCTAGCATTTGTTCGATTGTTTTTCGAGGATTGAGCCCGAAGCAATGCATGGATGACACAATCTTGATTTACCGGAATAACAGGCTACAACAGTGGCTCAGGAAATCGTGAACCAATGGATACTCAGGTTTGGGACAAATTTTATGTCCTAGTTGGTGTAGCAATTCCGCAGGTTGTTGCACATTATGGACCTGCGAACTATCGCTCTGCAAGCACAGGCCTACGGTCGAACTGAACAGACACAAACAACGATTGCCAAAATATTAAATTGTTATATTAATTCCCAAAACCAAAATTTTGATATGTTACTGACTTACGTCACGACTGCTTATAATTGAAAAACCTGTCATAGGAGAGAGTTATCCCGATAAGGGGTGATTTTAGGTAGTAAAATATCGTCATCCTTTGAATTTTGTAAACCTACGCCCTAGGGTGACTTTTCGTCAGTAAAGGACGTTGCCAAACGGTTTAAAACTATTTACTGGCATGTGACGGGGATGAATACTATAGCTTTGGAGCCGCAAGGTAGGAGTCATAATAGTAAAACAGCTTTACTAAATATCATGTGGGCCAGGGCTGATGATGACGAATCCTTACGTGCCTAAGAGAAAAACCAAAAGATTTGTACCGCAATATCAGGCTCCTTACAGGTGACTAAAATGACGTCACCTATTAATATCAAGTCACAGCTTCCGACTCGCTTACGGTAATTCATGTGAGTTAATTTTAGCCATTTAAGGGTAATATTTGAGAGTTACTTGACTAGTTGGCTGGAGGTTCGAAAGGATGGAGCGAAGAGTCAAAGAAAAGAAGGGTAAGGGAAAACGTGCATCAAGGAAAACGAAAGAATTCAGTAGGTAACTCAACTCGTCATTATGCACTTAGACGTCGATCAAGGATAAAAGAAGCTAACAGTAGGATTTCCTTTTCCTGCATGCACGCAATTCTACCCCAGAACGTGATGAACCAGCCACAACTCACTGCAGCAATATCGGAACGGAAAGAGGAAAGAAAGCTGGAAGCTTCGTCGTGCTAGGCCTGCTGTGCTGTTGTGGGATGTCAGAAGCGATAAAACAAAGTCTCCTATCGGGTGGTGTTGTGTTGTCAAAACAAACAGACATAATCAGTGGAACCTGAGTGTTGATGGTAACATTTGGGCACTGGAAAAGAAGATACAAAGATTGGAGGATGCATTCAGCAACAGCATCTCGTGACAGCTAATCGAATGTGGTTCAACGGTGCATAGGATGGAAATTTATTTACGATTTATTATTTTATTTCTCAATTAAATACCTGATGTCTCTTACTATACAGCAGGTCGTGCATTTTGTGGTTTTACTTGCTATGTCACACAAATTTAATTACATTACTAGCACACTTTTTGAGAATTTTGCAAAAAGATAAACTAAAAAATAAAAATATAAATAAAAGCACACACACACACACACACACACACACACACACACATATATATATATATATATATATATATATATATATATATATATATATATATATATATATATAGTTTTGTTGAAATCTGTTGCTAACTTAGCTAATGGCAAGAAATGAAATACATGATAAGTTATGGCTGTATTTTACATTAAAATTGAAGTTTTATTTAATGGAAAAAATAGGAAATGACAATTATGTTGACTTAGTTATGATGGGAGAGTTCTTACCTTTATACCTTCTACGAGTTTGGTATTTGTCTATTACATATGTTGTCTCGCCTGTGTGGTAATTAATACTGTATTGGTTCACTAAGTCACTATGTGTTTCTAGAGTATGGTCTCTTCTGCATCAGGTGCGAGGGCTTGGTAAAAGAGCCAGTTACACCCGATGCATGGAAAGAAGAAGAAATGTCACACCGTCAGATAGCGTTACAAGCTAAGGAATGATATAAGAACCAACTACATAGATGAGATATATTTTCAGATTGATTCGATTTCGTGTTGGAAAATCTTAGCTTACGTTTACTATGTTTGTATGTCGTCTTCACTTCCTGTGTGTGACACTGTATTCGAATCAGTCTCTATGTTTGTATATATATCACTTACTGTGTACTTCTGAGTTGTCAGACGTGCAGCCTATCTTATTCTAGCAAATGGTCTCTCCTGTTCGTGTGCTGCATGTAGTGCTCGCTATATTTCGTCTGCGAAAGCAGGAAAGTAACTAGCAGCAGAAAAAGGCAGTTTGATTTGCAGAACACGTATTTATATGCTTCCTGCGGAGGATGGACACACAAACAAACTTAGATTTAGTAGTGTGTAAGCTTAGGGACCGATGACATAAGCAATTTGATTCCATAAGATCTTACCACAAGATCTTCCACGTTGTTTCCTCCAGGGTACTGCACGACATCACGCTCTTGTTTTGGTTCCTGGTGATTTGTTTGCTTCTGCGATTTGGGATGCTTGTGTTAAAATCTGCGTTTTGTTGATAGGTCGTCTGTTGGAAATTCCTCAGCCAGCTCTCCGTAGACGACGTCTGCTGAGTCGGCCGCTGCTGTCTGGGACTCCTGACGCAAGGGACAGTTGTAGGTCGAGCAGTCAGCCCGTCGCAAGCCACGCTGTTGGCATCGTTCGCGCCCGACGTCACGGCAACCCGCTGTACACCGCGCCGTCGGGCACGCGGCTCACAAGAATACATTCACGGAAAAACCTCTAACGGCCAAAGTACAATCCCGAACTACTTTTTATTGCGAAACGTGACAGATCAGACCTTTAACCATTCACTCAGAAACTTCCACTGTATGCTACCACTTCTTCCAACCGCAAACGAGAAAATAAGCTGAGCGCTCTCCGAACACGTCTGCACTCCACGCCATGCTACGACAAAGCTTCTGTCATCGGCATTTTCACATTTGCAGACGCACTTACACCTGTAAACAGAGTTGGTACCACGAGTGAGACTGAAATGGCGATAGAATTATGAGGACAAGGATTGATAAACAATGTCACTCAATGCGATATGATACATCTGGGACTACTTTTCGATTGCCAGCCACCATAACTGGAACCGTTTGCGTTAGCGTGGTTCACACATTAATTTACATACCCAACTAACACTCTGGAATCCCACTCACAGAAAAGATTACTTTTCTAAGTGGTACCCTGGACTTGACCCTACTCTCCTCTCTAGAATAGATGATTGCCTCGCAGCACGGCCGAATCACGATGGAACGCCTTTTGGAACATGTAAGGAATTACCGGCGCAAACAAGAGGGACAACTGATAGTCTCCGACCACAGCTGCTTGCATTTTTTGTTCTGTGTTAGGAATTGTATACTATCTATTCAAGAGAGCAGTTGCCCACATCCCACGCCTGTCGATCTTCAACAGAACGGTTAAGACCAGTAGAAATGGCATAAACTAAAAAGGCAAAGAACCTACAAGGAAGAGCAGAGTATTAAACAGCATACAGTTACAGTGTACAATGGGCCACGGTGTACAAAATGTAAATACACTGAGGATACTGAACAGAAGAGGTATAGAACGTAGCAGCATAACACAAGGACCATAAACGTGAATCGCCTAGCTATTTTAAATAAGATTTGTTGACATAGTGCTTTCGGATAATAGTACAGTTGGAGGGCAAATTCTTCTTTGAAGGGGAAGAGTGCAGAGGTAAAATTATTAAACTGGTTAAAGACATTGAGAAAGTTTGAAGAAGTTCTGTGACTTCTGTTAGCATCTCAGGAGAACAGTGCGTGTCGTAAGTGAATAGCTGACGAGCCGAGTCAGAGAACATGACGGCGAAAGGATGACGCCAACAGGTGAATTACGTGACGATCTACGGCTCGCCGCACACCAAAGTGAAGACACAGGCTGCAGTAACTGTGCCCCGATTACATCAGGAGGGCGTATCGACCCGTGCTGGGCTTTGGTTCAAATGGCTCAGAGCACTATGGGACTTAACTGGTGAGGTCATCAGTCCCCTAGAACTACTTAAACCTAACTAACCTAAGGACTTCACACACATCCATGCCCGAGGTAGAATTCAAAAACCTGCGACCGTAGCGGTCGCGCGGTTCCTGACTGTAGCCCCTAGAACCGCTCGGCCACTCCGGCCGGCTGCTGGGCTTTCCATCGTCCTACTCACCACAGGAAAACAGTAGACATCAGTAGGGAAGAAGCATAGTTCACGACCGCAGGCCAACCTGTCATGTGGGGATGCAACTGAGCGGTCAAATGGTGTGCCACCTGTGCCATAGCGAACAAAGTGACTGAGCGTTTCACTGCCAGTAGATCAGCAACACGCCGCCGCGCCCGACACTCCCGGTACCTGCCGCTACCTGCCCTCTATGTCCGTGTATTCCGACGAGATGAAAATTTACCCTGAGGGCCATCTTACTGAAGCTAAGGCTTTGTATTTGCCAACAGGTCTGTCGACTTCTGTCCACGCACTCCCACCTAATGGTAGAGAATCCGTTATCCCGACGGTAATGTTATCCCGCCTCTTTTACAATATGGTCAAAAGTGAATGACATTGTTGGCAGTGTTTTAAGTGTGAAGCGCAAAATTAATGCTAATACTCGACTGACTGAGGGGAACACCTGGCGTTCTTTGGAACGGTGTGTGTCGCAGACGATACTTTTCTGCGGCCAAACACACACAGAGGAGCCACGGGCCGCTCAGGCACAAACAGTAATCTGTACTGTTATTTCCAGATGTTCACCATTTGATTCCACAAAGTATTTAGACACCGATGCGAGTAAAAGTAGTTAACCTAAATTAGCTCACACTTGCTATCTGCGAAATTGAAAACGATTTTTTCAATAACGACGGAGTAAGGGATTGATTTTACGCGATCTGCTTCGTAAACATTTTCTACAGTCATTCCCCAATCGAATAATCCACATAGATTATAAACAAAGTTGGAGACAAGCCATAGGCAACCTCTATCCCTTGATTTCAAAGTGTCTTTTTCTTGAATCACCCATTTCCGACATGTACACTGATTGATCAGTCTTTGTAGATACATTTTTGTACTTAGATTAGGGGATTAGGAGACTCTCTTCGAGTTTTTATTTCCCATACTTTTTCGCAACTTGCTCGCTTGAATGTCTTTTTGAAATCAATAAAACCTGTATGACTTCAAAGGTTATATTTTCTGCTTCTTCTATTGACTGCCTAACTGTGAACGTAGCATCTGCGCAGGATCGTTCCTTTCTAAAGCCACATTATTCTTCTAGTACTAAAACCATTCGGATTGTTCGTCCTCTTATGCTTAAGATTCTACCTTACATTTTACACTGAAGTGCCAAACAAACTTTTATAAACATGCCTATTCAAATTCAGAGATATATAAGCAAATAGAGTACGGCTCTGCGGTCAGCTACGACTATGTAAGACAACAGGTGTCTGGCGCTGTTGTTGGATAGTTTACCGATGCGATAATGAGAGTTTATCAAGATTGAAGTGAGTTTGAACGAGGTGTCACAGTCGGAGTATGAGCGATGGGACACAGCATCTCCGAGGTAGCGATAAAGTGGGGATTTTCCCGTACAACCATTTCACGAGTATGCCGTGAAAATAGAAATCCGGTAAAATATCGATCTCTGATATCGCTCCGGCCGGAGAAAGATCCTGCAACAACGGAACCAATGGCTGCTGAAGAGAATCGTTTATCGTGACGGAAGTGAAACCCTTCCGCTAATTGCTACAGATTTAAATGATCGGCCGTCAACAGGTGTCAACGTGCGAATCGTTCTACGAAACATCATCAACCTGAGACGAAGGCCCAGTCATGTATCCTTGATAACTGCACTACACAAAGCTTTACGCCTCGCCTGGGCCCGTCAGCACCGACGTTGGACAGTTGATGAATAGGAACATGGTGCCTAGTAGGTCGAGTGTCATTTCAAATTGTATGGACGTGTATGGGTATGGAGACAACTTCGTGAATCCATGGAATCTGCATGTCAGCAGGGGTTTGATTTTGCTTCTGGAGGCTTTGTAATTGTTTGGGGCGTGTGCAGTTGGAGTGATATGGGATCCGTGATACGTGTTGGTACGACTCCGACAGGTGACACGTACGTAAGCATCCTGTCTGACCTTCTGCTTCTATTTATGTCCATTGTGCATTCCGACAGACGTGGACAATTCCAGCGGGACAATGGGACACCCCACACGTCCAGAACTGCTACAAAATGGCTCCAGGAACAGTCTTCTGAGTTTAAACACTTCGGCTGGCCGCCAGTCTCCTGTACCCATCAAATTCATCACTAGTTTCACTGCTGTTTGTAATTGCTCTAAGTGAATCCGATCTACGTTTTCCTAAACAGGCTGCTCGTTTTGTTCTTTTTCCAGGGAGTTTCCTGACCACAAATCTCTATAATTTCGTATCCATTGTTCTTCCTGGATTAGATTTATATTTACGACATTTCTCTTTCTGCTCTCTAGATGGTTAAGCCCTTTATAGGGCATGACATACCCCCAATATATATCACCTTCTGTGGTGATAATAAACTGCTCAATAGGTCATATAATGTGATGCAAACTGTATTCTTTCCGACGACAGTGCAGGGGAACAGTAGCACAAACATACACAACATTTTTGTTCGCTCTTCATTATTAGAGGGGCATTAGGTTTGCAAAAAGGTAAATGATCTTTCACCATTATGCACAAATTTTAACGACAAATTGTTTTGTGGTCAGTCACATGTTAAATATGATTATAAACTATTTATAAAAGCTAATCCAGTTGCAACAGCAACCTTATTAAACCTCATTAAGGAACACGAGCGGCCGGGTGATTATAGTTCCAATAATTTGATAGTAAATATAATGATGTCCTCAACACGTTTCTCATGCTCTTTTATTAGAACGTTCAAAACAGGATACTGGCAAAAACAGGCAGGTTGGTTGGCTGACTAAGTGATAAGAATGACTAGGGTTATATGAACATCACGTAGAAGAAAATGTTAGAAGCAGTCATAATCGAATTGCAGCTGCTCATTACAAACAGGTGCTTAAAAATGTCATCAGGAAGGCAAAAAGTATGTGATACATAAAAGGAGTAGCTAATTCTCGGGATAAAATTAGAAACATACGGTCAGTCGTGAAGGAATGATACGGTCAGCAGTACCAGATTGAGGATATAAAGTCAGTGTGTAGCAGAAATGTTTCAGTTACTCATCAGTCAGATATATTCAGAGGATTTAATAATCTGTCTGAATACAGCAGGTCAACCAAATAGAATCATATCCCCTTCAGGGAATCATATAACTCTGTTAGAAAATAACTTCCCCAGACTGTTTTCTGGAATACTACTCCTTGATACTGACAATAGGGAGGTTCAATCAATAATTAAATCACTGGAGACCAAGGACTCTCATGGTCACTGTGGCTGTCTAGCAGAATACTAAAGTACTGTACTGTACTTATCGTTTCGAAATTGTCATTTCCCTGACCAGTCAAAACATTCAGTAGTGAAGCTACTTTACAAAAAATGGAATGGGATAATGTAGACAATTTTAGAGATATCGCTATGCCATCGATGTTTGCTCAAGTTATTGATGAGGTTGCATATACAAGTGTAAGTCATAATTATCTTAAATTGCTGCCAACTGTACAGTTTGATTTTAGAAGTGGTTTAACAACTGAAAATGCTATATTCTCTTTTCTTTGTAAAGCTCTGAACGGATTCAATAAACGGTGGTGAGCACTGGGCGTCTTCTTGGATTTAACTAAGGTGGTTGATGGTATTGATCACAAAATATTACTGCAGAAACTTGACCATTATGGAATCAAGGGAGTAGCTCAAAACTGATATACCCTTTACTTTGAGATCAGACAGCAGAAGATTATTCTTCACAGTACTGAGAGTGGCTACTACATGCAGTTCAGTGGGGCACATTGGGGGGGGGGGGGGGGGGGGGGGTGGGGGGGGGGGGAGCAGGGAGTGCCCCAGGGGTCGGTGCTTAGGACACTAGTGTTTCTTATTTATATCGGCTGATCAGCCAGAACATTATGACCACCGACCTAATATCGAGACCAACCCATCCAGACAATAGCAGCGTCACCTGGCGAGAATTGACTGCTAGTCAGACACGCGCACGTTGCATGTAATATCAGTGAGCGTGCTGTCCGTGTGTAGAATAGGGAAGATGCACGATGTATCTGAGTTCGATCGAGAGCAGATGGTGATGGCCCGGAGTCTCGGTACGAGAATTTCGGAAACTACACGACTTGTCGGGTGTTCGTGGAGTTCTGTGATGAGTGTCTTCAACACATGGAGAAACCAAGATGAATCCACGTCCAAACGTCGTGGGATTGGGAGGCCACCCCTCATTACAGAGGACGGACAACGTAGGAAGGGCAGGCTGGTAAAACTTGGTAGGCAGGGAACTGTGGCGGAGCTAACATCAGACTAAAGAAGGATGGAGTACAAATCTGTCTGATCACACAGAGCACCGAATATGACTAATGAGGTGCCTCCACAGTCCATGTATGTGCCAATGATATCACCACGACATCGCAAAGTAAGACTGAAATAGGCACGGATTATCGGTACTGGACATTGGCCCAGCCTTGCATGGCCTGATGAATCCCGATACCTTCTTCAATATAACGATGTAGCACGCGAATTCGTCGTCTTCCAGAGGACAGCTCTTTGACACCTGTACTGCAAGATGGAGACAAGCTGGCGGGCACTCCATAATGCTCTGGGGATCATTCACGTGAGCCCCCTTAGGTCAGGTGGAGCTCGTGAAAGGCACCATGACGGTCAAGGAGTATCCCCAGTGGCTGCAGACCACGTACAGCCCTTCATGACGATAATTTTTCCCGACGGCACTGGCACTTTTCAACAAGATAATGCTCCATGCACAAGGCCAGGAGTAGGATGGAGTGGTTTGTGAAACGCAGTGTCGTGTTTCAACTGATGTGCTGGCATCCCAACTCGCCAGATCTCAAACCGATCGAACGCATCTGTGATGTGATTGAACGTGGCGTCAGAGCTCATTGGCCCCATCCCAGGAATTTATGGGAATTACGTGACTTGTGTGTGCAGATGTGGTGCCAACTCCCTCTAGCGACATAACGAGTGCTCATTGCTTCCATGTACCATCTAGCATTAGAGGTGATTCTAAAATATTTCTGTTTGCTAATGACACCAGCTGGGCAGTGAAAGAAGTTGCGTGCAATACTGACATGGTATGATGTAGAGCAGTGATAGACGTAAGTTCATGGTTTGCAGAACATAAGCAGGCCGGAGTGGCAGTGCGGTTCTAGGCGCTATAGTCTGGAACCGCGTGACCGCTACGGTCGCAGGTTCGAATCCTGCCTTGGGCATGCGTGTGTGTGATGTCCTTAGGTTAGTTAGGCTTAAGTAGTTCTAAGTTCTAGGGGACTGATGACCTCAGTAGTTAAGTCCCATAGTGCTCAGAGCCATTTTTTTGTAGAACATAAATAGAAGCTAATTCGCAGTAAGACTTGATTTTTACAGTTTCTAAAACACACATGAACTATGACTGACATTTTGATTACACAGAATGGACATATGATTTGTGAGACAAAACAGTGTTAGTACCTAGCTGTTAGATAGATTGTAAGCTGTCCTGGAAAGCTCATGTTCAGTTTCTTGTTCAGAAGCTAACTGCTGTCTTGTGTATCTGAAATAAGTGACAGTTCAACAGGAAAACTAGTCTACATGGTTTTTTTTTTCGTCCAGTTATGTTTTTTTTCATCCGCTTATGACGTATGATATTACTTTTTGAGGTAACTCTTCTGATTCGGAAAGTGTGGTTTTTGCTCAGAAATGGGTGTAAGTTCACGAACCTCTTGTCGAAACCTGTTGAGTAGACTGAGAATTCTGACGGTGGCCCCTCAATACATACTTTCTTTATTGTAGTTTGTTGTTAACAATATCAGCTTGTTCCCAACACTTAGCGGCTTTCAGTCAGTTAACACTAGGCCAAAACTCTATTTTCTCTTGAAACGCACCTCGTTGACGCGTGTGCAGAAAGACGTGCAGTATACTGCAGCATTTATTTTTAATAATATGCCACAAGAATTTAAAATATTTTAGAAGTAATCCACCCACTTTCTAGTCTAAAATGGAGACGTTTCATGGCTTACTCCTTCTATTCTGTCGAAGAACTCTAGGAAAAATTAAAAAATTAAGCTAATTCCTGTGTTACATGGTTTGTCGTCTGCGTAGGATTCATATACGTTCTGGTTTATCTATTAGTCCTCATCTATTATAATTTTATGCCTTGACTCGTTCCATGACCTTGGAGGCTTGCTTTTCAGTTTTGCCTTATGTTCTACATTTTTTTTTTTCTCAGAACGTATTGAACGTATTTATTGCTAAGAGTCAGAATTTGGTGACGTCCTATTTTTCTTCGTAGTCTCCATCATGTTCCATGGCATTACGCTAACGGTGTGGAATAATAAGTATTCCCTGCTGGTAAAACCTCTTGTGCTGTAGGCGTAGCTATGTTTTCACTGCATGACTGACATTCTCGTCATCTTCAAAGTGTGTTTCTCGTAGAGAATCTTTAAGCTGCTCAAAGAGATGTAGACCGAGGGTGCCAGGTCTGGACTGTAGGATGGATGAGGCAATGATGTCCAAACCAATTTAGCATAGCAATGTTTTCCCGTGTTCTCAGACATATGTGGGCGTGCAGTATTGTGTTGGAGCAAGATTTCTGATGGATTCTTGTCAAATCGAACACGTCGAAAACGGTTCTTGAGTTTATTCAGAGTCTTCCCAAGTGCCTCTGAATTGATGGTTCACCCTCTTGGCATCACATCTACGAAAATGACGCCACCACAATCCCAGAAGACTGTCACCATGACTTTTCCGGCAGAGGGTGTTGTCTTAGATTTCTTCTTTTGGGGTTAACGTGATGGTGCCACTCCATGGACTGCGTTTCTGTTTCCGGCGCGAAGTTCTGCACCCAGCTTTCGTCCCCCGTAATGATCCGTGACGTAAAGGCCTCTCCGTCGGTCTCAAAAGGCTCCAACAATTAAGATGAAATGGTCTTTCTTTGAATCTTTTGGTCCGCTGTGAGATTCGTGGAACCTATCGTGAGGACCTTTATAAATATGCAAGGGTCTCGATTATTGTATACGCACTGTCAACGCTCACCGACAACTATAGACCCAATTGTCGAGTAGTGATGCGCCGGTCGGCATGAATAATAGCATCCGCACGATTCAGCATGTGTGGAGCAGTGGCGGTGATAGGACGTCCCGAGCGTGGCTGATCAAGGAGCTAGTTTCTGCATATCCTGAGACTGTAACTTTCCTTACCGGTCACCCAAAGTACTACTGTCAACTACAGCATCGCCATATACTGAACACAAACGCAGATGGATTATAACCACGGTTTCTTTTTCTGCACACAACAATTTAATAACAGGACGCTGTAATGTGAGGCGTATGTAGACGACATTTTGACTCTGTACTACGGCTCTGCCATCTGCTAGAAAGGTCCGAAACTTCATCGGCGCACGGAAGAAACTAAAATGTGAAGCAGCCACAAGGACGTTTGTCTATGTATATCTATGGCTTTTCTACAAAAAAAATGTGTGGCATTACTTATTGAACGACCCTAAAG
Source organism: Schistocerca piceifrons (assembly GCF_021461385.2). Lineage (NCBI taxonomy): Eukaryota > Metazoa > Arthropoda > Insecta > Orthoptera > Acrididae > Schistocerca > Schistocerca piceifrons. Next base: position 239,746,366 of record NC_060144.1, on the reverse strand, counting down.
CGCTCCTTTTGAAATCTTAATTTTGTGAGATATTTACTACTCGATCAATAGGCCAAAATTGAATGGGCTTTCCAACTAAATATAAAACGATATAAAAGACCTACTTAACTGGAAAGCATGAGAAATACCATATAAATATATCTGCAATCAACTGTGTTGTACGTGGCATAGTGTACTTAGCAATGTGGTACATAAAATAATTTTTTCCTTCCACTTGCGTATGGATGACGGGAAGAATTTACACTTAAAACCATCGATGCACAATGTAATTAATTCCCTATGGGGATTATTCTTAAGGGGTTGCAGTATATCTCTATACCGAGCCAGGTGGCGCAGTGGTTAGACACTGGACTCGCGTTCGGGAGGACGACGGTTCAATCCCGCGTTTGGCCATCCTGATTTAGGTTTTTTTCCGTGATTTCCCTAAATCGCTCAAGGCAACTGCCGGGATGGTTCCTTTGAAAGGACACGGCCAGCTTCCTTCCCCATCCTTCCCTAATCCGATGAGACCGATGACCTCGCTGTCTGGTCTCCTTCCCCAAAAAACCCCAAGTTTATCTCTATAGTCCTCAATATTGTCCTGAAATTTCGTATTAGACGATTTGCGGTTTAGTCGGCATCTATATTCTAGCATCTACCAATTCAGATTTGTGAGTGTTTCCATGCCGCTTTCCTGTGACGCAAATCAGCATCTGATAGTCATATATAGTTGAGCTGCCTTCTAAGATGCAATTCACAAGTGAACTGTAAAGTCACGTCTGTATATTGACTGCATTTTTCCGGTACCTAGACAATGAACTGACGTCTATCAGCTGCTTCCCTTACAACTGAGAATATGCATTTATTCTTTTTCATAACCATACAAATTGTAACACCGAAGTATTTGAATGAGTTCACTGATTCCAACTATGGCACAGTAAAAGGAAACGAATTTTCTGGATTTTTTTTTTTTTTTTTTTTTGTTCTGCCTTCCCATAAATCTGAAGAAAGTTGCTAATAATTGCACCACATACACATCTTATCTAGATGTGATTAGATATTTCTACACCTTTACCCAGATTTTACTTCGTTGTAAGAAGGGGTCGGTGGTAGGGTAATTCGTCAGACATACACGAAACGTTAATTTAGTAGCGGTGCGAAGTGGGACTTCGGAGAGGACTGCCGTAGGAGACAAAGAGTTTGGTACAGTAATCAGGCTTAAATGAAGGTGGATTGCAGTAGTTGTTCGGAAATGAATAGGGTCTCACAGGATAGAGTACCGTTCAGAGTTGCGTCAACCCGGTCTTCAGACTGAAGGCCACAAAAAATTCAGCCATGTGCAAAACATGTGACGTTACTACTTATGTTGCTGCGCTATCATTAACGTGCACAGTGAGCAACAAGTGTTTAAACCCAATGTCCTGATGGTCATGTCAGGATGACTTCCACTTTCGTGACGATAGTCATTCGAGGCAATAGGATGCCTCCTTCCTACTAAGAAATCCTAAACCCGATTACAAATTACGTGTGGTACTCCATCTCATCGCACTTTTGGTAACAAACACTGGTGTGGTAGCGAGTGAAATAGCTTTCGGAAGTAAATAAGTATTACATGCACCTAGTTTCCTGCTGTAAGTAGGCTGTATAGGTTTTTTTATTGGTAACGCCACGTAGCGCTCTATATGAAAATCACTGGCTGTGCTGTGTGCAGTCTGTGGCTGGGTGGCATTGTTGGAATTAGCTATTGTATTGTTGGGCAGTTGGCTGTTAACAGCGTGTAGCGTTGCGCAGTTGGAGGTGAGCCGCCAGCAGTGGTGGATGTGGGGAGAGAGATGGCGGAATTTTGAGAGCGGACGATCTGGACGTGTGTCCATCAGAAAGAGTAAATTTGTAATATTGGATATCATGGACTAATATATATATTATCACTTTTGAACACTATTGAGGTAAATATATTGTTTGTTCTCTATCAAAATCTTTCATTTGCTAACTATGCCTATCAGTAGTTAGTGCTTTCAGTAGTTTGAATCTTTTATTTAGCGGGCAGTAGTGGCGCTCGCTGTATTGCAGTAGTTCGAGTAACGAAGATTTTTGTGAGGTAAGTGATTTGTGAAACGTATAGGTTAATATTAGTCAGGGCCATTCTTTTATAGGGATTTTTGAAAGTCAGATTGCGTTGCGCTAAAAAATTTTGTGTGTCAGTATCAGCACAGTAATTCAATAATTTTTCTAAGGGGACGTTTGACTGCAAATATACGCCGAGTTGCAAGAAATATACTTCGCTTTTTTATGACAGTACCTTTTACGTACTGCCTACATTTACTCGGACGAGTGGAACGTGCCGCTGTTGCATTACGCAGAAGCCTTCGATTACGGAAACTGATAGCGTTAATACTGGATACAATATACGTCAGCCAACATACCGGAAGAAACATTAAACTCCCGCATTACAGCGCGGTCACATAATCTGCTGTTGGGCTGCCGCGCAGAACGCGCCAGCCATTATAAATTAATTAATTGCAGACATCGTGCAAACGTTCGCGCTTGCACAAAAAAAGCGAAAGAATGAAACGCAACGGAATAAAAATACCACGTACCGGGTTTGTTGACCGAATGGAAATTCCCATTCACGCCGCTGCATTTGATTGGATTGCGCGGGGGTCTCCTTTTACTGCATTGTTCGCGAAAATGCAGCCTCCTCCATCGTGTGCCGAGCTTGTCGGGTAAACGTTAGAGTTCGGCGAGGAGGGGGCGGGGGGAAGAGGGTTGGGGAGGGGAACGCGACGATCTGGCAGAGTGAAAGAACGACTGACAAAGAGATGCAGCCCGGAGCGAAAACGAACGAGTGTAAAGCGTTTTTCCTGGTGTTACCTCTCCCTTCAGCCTTTTCATTTTTTTGTACGTAGTCAGCAGGGGCGCCTTCCTGGAGGAGATAATTCCGTATGAAACAATAACTGCCTTTCAGGTCCATGGTCCGAGTCGGATATCTGTTGCAATATTGTTTTTTTTTGTCCCTTTCTCCTGTAAATGGAAATCACGCTGTTCCTCAAAGGATAAAAAAAGAATGAAATTAGATGCGCGAAACAGCGCGTGAGACATGGACGGGCTTTCATCGCTTACGCTTGTCGATTTCAGTTCCTTTCGTAAATGTGCTGGTAGAGGGAGTAACCTACCTCCAAGTCTAACGTTTTAACGAGGTCGTAGTCAAGGGTTGTCTCATAGCCTAAACACACTGTGCTGTCAGGCCCACAACACAGTTCGTAACCCTTTCATAACTTACCGGGAAATGTCAATAAGTTGAAATAATTTTTGTATGGTCAATTGAAAAACGATCGATAGAGATTGACACTCAGACTCTAGAGAAAATTACATATTAATCCTATACTCGTACGACTTCGTTATATCACACGAAGAAACAGATTCTCCAATTCGGACGTCGGCTTCCACTCGCAGTATTGAGTCTCTAAATTAGTTCATGTTTAAGACCAGATGTTTTTCATAGTAATGTGCTTTTTTGTTTAATATTACACTGCCATTGTGACGTGCATTTTTGTTAAGAGACAGATTTCATCGAGATAGTATTCTACAACTGGAGGTATATTTATTGATTTATGTACCATTATTTATTTTGTTCCTTAGTTGACAAACCTGATATTGCCGATTTTGCCATTTTTCTATTTCCTCGGCGCAGTTGCTTCACGTTATCTTGAACACGGTTCTGTAAGCGTCTCATGGCAACGCCCCTTCATAGCCCTAGTGACGACTATTGTTTTCACCTACAACTGTTTGCGCTTTGCTGCTGAATGCTGTCAAGAACGCTGGCTGGTGTCTTAGTAATGAAGAGTAAATGTATTAAAACTCCACGCATGATGCGACAATTGTTCACTCATCTCATTGTATATGATGTCACATCTCGTGAACTATCATGGGTAGGTTGTTCTTCTCCCATATCGATTGCTGCCTGACAGTAAGAGATATGTGTACCACATTTTTATTAAAATCGATCAAGTGGTTTAGAAGCAACTGTGGAACACACACACAGACTCACACAAACACATTGGATTTAATATTGAGGCCTCTCTTTATGCAGAATTTTTATAAGTTCTCAACATTTCTCTTCATTTGTATTTTAACTATCTGTCAATGAAGTTAAATACTTAATACGTAATCTATAGGTTTGACTTTCTTTAAAATTTGGACATTTTCACAAATATTTTGATGGTGGGCCACTCCTGAAACGCAAAAATAAATTAAATTAAATGGGCTTTTGCTATTAGTGAACAAAAAGCGGTGATGCGGATGATCTGAATGTCGATATAACGTCTCCAGGTCTCCTGCAGTACTTTGTGTTGCATGTTGAACTTGATGGTTGGCATGGAGGAGGTAATTCTGTTCGATATACCTCGTTATATTAGAGCTCAGAATACGTGTTAAGATTGCACATCAGATGGACGACAATGAGATTCTACCTGCTTTTGTAAATTTCTTCTCTTATTCTTCAGTAGACAGACACTGCCTGCGCTTTTTACCAATTACTGGGCACAAGGGATGTACGTCATATTGTCGTTAAAATGAGTGCTACCTCACTTGCGAAATCTGTTCAGTATCTCATAGAGTGTCCTTTGAGTCCTAGAGCTTTGTTTAGTTTTAGAAATTTTAGCTGTTTCTCAACGTCACTTATATACTAATATTGATATCACTAATATCTGCAGTGTTTAGAAATGAAAAGTGGGCAAGTTTACTGTTTCTACCGTAAAAAAGTATCGTTCACAAACAATGTCCATCATTTCTGTTTTTGGGTGGCAACTCTTAGTTTCAGTTCCCGTGTCATTCACTGGTGTCTGGACACTAATGTTGGTCCAATGACACGAAAAAGTTACTATAAATGTAAGAGGAGCAACATGATTTTCTGGCAAGTAGAAAAGCTTGGTTCCCTTTATCTTCAAATCTGGACATACCTGTCAGTAAGAAGTGATACACAGTTACGAAAAAACAGCTTTTTATTGTTTCAAGATGAAGCGTCTGAAGCATTAAAGCACGTCTTCAGATGATATTCGTAGTTGCACAGTAACCTATTATACAGAACCGTTATCAGTTTTGCACGCATATACTGTATATTGAAGCTGTGAAAATGATAGCGTTTCTTCGGGTAGCTGCGTAACTATGAATATGATCTGATGAGGGACGATAGTGCCTGAAATGGGTAATCTTGTTACAATAAATACCTATCGAGAAATCGGAAAGAAAATATTACAGAATTCACTAGGACGAATTGCGATTTAGTATATGGTGGCATGGATGGTGGAAAAAGTTCATCACTGCGCTTACAGATCACAGACGACAGTAAATGCTGACCAGTTTTGTTCCATTAGTAGCATTAGACAACCTAAGTCTGCAGTCATCAATAATTTAAGACATGGATTAAGAGTTTCAAAAAGAAGTATGTTCTTCCCATTGAATAGATCAGTGAAACAAATTAGTGGGGACGCATCGATAAATCCTGCACTAAGTGTTGTTAAGAGTGGTAGGAAGGAAGCAGTTGCATTTTGTAAGAAAGCCAGTACGCTAGAAAAAAATTCAAAACCACGAGAGTACAACGAACTTTTCCCAACTAACTTCTCCATCTTCAAGTTTGAGGTCTCATATTTCCTCTCCAAGTACGATGCATCGTGAAGCGAAGTTAATCAAGTAAATGAAGCGTTTCGTCATATTATAAGAGTTTCACCAACGATATTACAAGTTAATTTCGTATAAATGGAGAACAGGGCATAATGGTTCTGTTTCCTTCGCTGTACGAAGAAGTTTCAGTTGCATTCTTTTACATGTGAGACAGAAGGCGTCTGAATACTTTTAATTTAACTGCTGATTTTAGAGAAAAGTTCAACAATTAATGTACGTAAAAGTGGAAATAAGGCACACAGGTCTTCTTCATTAGTGGCAGCATCGACTTAATTCTGACTTTATTATGCTGAAGAAACAGAATTCCAACTTCTTTTTATATTTCATTTATTGTCAGGCATAGGTTTCATCGCTAACACATTTTCTCATTTGTTGGGGAACTGTATCCTCATTTGGTTCGGAATCAGCAATTTTTTCACTTACACTACGTAAGTGATTACTCAGATTACGAATTTCCACCCACTGAAAAATGGGTAAATTTTTGTACTACAGAAACATGAAATTTGGCGTCCTATATGTGTTTTATATTTACAAAGTTATATAGATTCCTAACCACGTCAGTGATTCAATGGCCGGCCGCGGTGGTCTAGCGGTTCTAGGCGCGCAGTCCGGAACCGCGCGACTGCTACGGTCGCAGGTTCGAATCCTGCCTCGGGCATGGATGTGTGTGATGTCCTTATGTTAGTTAGGTTTAAGTAGTTCTAAGTTCTAGGGGACTGATGACCACAGTAGTTAAGACCCATAGTGTTCAGAGCCATTTGAACCATTTGAACCAGTGATTCAATGGGTTTTCATAGTGGGTGGCACATAATGGCGATAAGCGTTGACAACTGACCGGGAACTCTAGGGTCAAAAGTGTCTCCTTTTGTCATCAGTAAATCATGGAATTATCGATCAGAGTCACCATTACTGTGGTAGCTCTATAGGCAGTCAAGTATCCTGAACTTCCGTATTATAGATTTGTTCATCGTGAGATAATATTGCGTTTTATATTATATATGTATAATACACTGGCTGAAATTTATTTCTTGCAGGGAAATAACTTTTCCGCTGTATTTTTGGATGCTGATTTCAGGTAAAGTACTTAGTATGTTCAATCGCGTGCAGCTTTGACAGAATCTGAGAATTCCTGATGAAATCTGCAAGATATAGGTATTTAATCCTTACTATAACACCAGAATGGTTGTGTGAAACATAGAAGTGTAACCTGCTACAAAAGATGTTTAATGTTACGATCTACAGTAAACCTACCACTTCATCGTTTGTATTGTAATGGTGAGACCTTTATGTTAGTTTTGCTTACCGTTTCTCACGCAAATTTAAAGAAACCCGTGATATATTGACTGGTCCCTGTTTTAGCGAATTTCATAGCTTCAAGATGTATTCATTATCTTGACCACTTATGACACACCTGTACAAAACTTGTACTACAATAGTTCCAGCGGACGATCTCAAACGTGGTCAACGATGTCTGTCTTGTGTACTTTGGCGTATTTTGGCTCTAGGTCAAACAATTTGCCCCACGTCCACCGTTTTGAAGCTGTGAGGAAGGGCTTCTGTTCCCATGCAAATCGGACAACAGCGAAAAAGGCACGCGCTGGTCGAAAAACAAACAATTGTGAAAGTCCTGTCAGAAGATGGTGACACTTTCAAATAAGTGGCAAGGAAGTTAGACGGCTGTCACAAGCGAAGATGAAAGAAATGGGTTTTCGTCAGCCTTGACGTTCTGAATCTAACGAAAATGAAGCATTTGAATACCAGTTAAATGAAATTAAAAGACAGTTTATTTATACTGTATACTTCGACACATTTACGTAAACTTATAACCAACAAATAACTACACATAAAATAACGTTAAAACAAAATCGTTTCCCACTCACCTACAGTGTACCAAAAAAATTTGTTATTTCATTTGTAAGTGCATACAATTTCGAACGATGAAATAATTCTTTCTAAGGTGATTACGCCCATCAGACAGCACCTTCCCTTAATTTCCCGAATGTACAGACGTGATGAACCATTTATACAAAGACAGCGCATTGTAAAGTCTTGCTGGTGTAACATCACCTCAAAGCCCTTGCAATGACAGCAGAATCCTTGCCGTGTTTGCACAACGTCGGGTAAAACTACAACTGCGCCTCAGACAGTATATAATCTACGTATTTTACGTACGTAAGTACAGTAACTTAGAATCTATGGAATACGGTAACGGAAAATGGTTTCGAAAAATTTCAAGATTTGTCGAGAAAATAATAAAAAGAGTAAAAGAGAAAAAGTCTCGAAAAGTTGCCATGAATAGGAAATATAGAAATGGTGTTCTCCACATTTGACACTTTTCGTTCCTAAAAATCACTTTTTTTCGGGTGTATCTTGACAATGGGTAAGGATGTTTTTAAACGAAAAATTAGTGTTTCCGGAATGTACAGCTAAAATTTTAGTCACTTTATGTCGTTGGTTATTTAGATTACAGTTGAAATTTTAAGCACTTTATGTCGTTGGTTAGTTAATTGCGGACCATGGTACAAAGGCATCTAAAAATTGGTGTTTGCAGGTTTTTTTTTTTTTTTTTTGCGTAAGTGAGGTGACTTCAAACCTCTGGATCTCGCTAATGTATTACGATGGCGAAAAAGTTTCGAAGTTCCACCAGAACATTATCTTTAGAACGTCTTCTAAATATCTCGACGAATTGCCACTAATAGAAGTTATGTGGTACTTTTAGTAACCAAATACCATGGTTTCTCGAGGTTTTGTCAGGAACCACTCATGAACAAATAGTTGTTTTAGATGCTGCGTATGGTCCACCTTAAACTGCACCTTACACAAAAGAAGCAACCCTCAATATGGATGGACTGGAGGAAATGCCTAATGTTTAAATTTCTATTATGTGCTGTACTATAACTACAGTAGGCCCGTTCTTCCAATAGGAATACAAACGATCGCTATACGAAGGGCTATACAAAATACTTGAACCCATATCTTTGCGAACAACGGAATCCCAGATGTAACCCAGTGAGAAGTGTTATTTATCAGCACAGTTTTCGACAAATACGTCGATTAATTTCAGTGACTGCAGCTTAGCAGTAGCAACTGACAACTGAACAGAAAACCTTTCTTCAAATAATGAGATTTTTAAATCGTGTTTTGATGCAATATGAAAGTATTACAGGTGAAATTAGCGGTCACACACACTCAAAGTCACCGTTCATCAAAATTAAATTACAGGAAAACTATTTGGTAGCAGAACTTATAGAGTAAATCATAGTGCTGTAAGACATGATGATAAATTATGTAGGTCTCCGTAATAACCATTAATTAGTAAAGGTGTGGGAGGTGACTGGAATTTTGTCAGTTATGAATTGAAAAACATTCAAACGCACTACATTTCACTGATAAATGTATATCAATGAATAAACCACTTCTGCATACAAGACCGGCTTTTTCCTCTCACATAGCCAAGAAATTCTTCGCATTTTCTGAACTTTAGACCATGGTTGTGTTCCAGTTTCCATAACACATTTAGTCGACCAAATTTGTAACATATGTTCTTAATATCATGTCGCCTGGGAACTTAGACACTTTGGCGACTTCATTTTAACAATTATCATAACATATTATTTACTTTCTTTTATTATTTTTTTTATTTTTATGTCGTATCAGGCCTCTAATGACTCTGGTCCTCTTAGTTTCATCGTCCAAACTTTAATATTACAGGTTCCGAGATGTATTCACCGAATGAGGTGCCACAGTGGTTAGCACACTGTCCAGGCATCCAGATTTAGATTTACCGTGATTTCTCTAAATCGCTCCAGAAAAATGGCGGGTTGGTTTTTCTGAAAGGGCATGGGCGATTTCCTTCCCCAGCCTTGACACAAACCGAGCTTAGGCTTCGTCTCTGATGACGTCTGTGTCGACGTGACGTCAGACCCAATCTTTCTCTCGAGATGGACGGTACGTGAAAATTAACAAAAGTGGTAATAATGGAGCACAACAGCGTTTACCCTATCTAACATTATAGTACTCACGAAATTGTATTTATCAGTTTATTTACATAACACAATTTACAACTTCCTCGCAGTCCTTGTGCTGTTCATTATAATTCTGTTCATTGTTTCCATTGGATAGAACTCTCTTCGTAAAGCTTACGGAACTATTCATGGCCATTCCGTTGAACTTGACAAATTCGGATGAGAGCTTAGCACACTGAGCAATTGGTTGAAAGGTTGATGACCAGCATGCCGTTAAAGCGTGTCTGGGTTAGCTATGTCTGGTGTGGCCCTGAGTGGTGAAACAGTGCAGTTGCATCACGTGCTCAACAATCACGGATTTGACAGAGTCAAGTGGACTAAATGTACACAGAAGCACCAAGGAAACTGGTAGAGGCATCCGTATCCAAACAAGCAGAATATAGCGCTGTGCTCGGCAACGCCTATTTAAGACAACAAGTGTTTGACGCAGTTGCTAGTTCAATTACTGGTGCTACAATGTCAAGTTATTAAGATTTAAGTGAGTTTCAACGTGGTTTTATAGTCGGCGCACGAGCAATGGGATGCGGCATCTCCGAGATAGCGATGAAGTGAGGATTTTCCTGTACGATCATTTCTCTAGTGAAGCGTGAACATCAGGAATCCGGTAAAACATCAGATCTCCGACATTACTGCAGCCGGAAAAAGATCCTGCAAGAACGGGACCTACGACGACTGAAGAGATTCGTTCAACATGACAGAAGTGCAAGACTTTCATAAATTGCTGCATATTTTAATGCTGGACCGTCAACAAGAGTCAGCGTACGGATCGTTCAACGAAACATGATCGATTTCGGCTTTCGGAGACGAAGGCCTACCCGTGTACCCTTGATGACTGCCTGGGCCCGTCAACACCGGCATTGGACTCTCAGTGACTGGAAACCTGTTGCCTGGTCGGAGGAGTGTCATTTCAAATTTTATCGAGCGGATGGACGTGTACGGGTATGAAGACAATCACATGAATCCATAACCTTGCGTGTCAGCAGGGGCTTTGTGATGGCGTGGGGCGTGTGCAGTTGGAGACATATGGGACTCCTGATATGTACAGATACGAATCTGATAGGTGACCCGTACATAAGCATCCTGTCCGATCACCTGCAACCATTCGTCCACTGTGGATTTCGACGGACCTCGGCACTTACAACAAGACAATGCGACACACCACACGTTCAGAATTGTACAGAGTGGCTCCAGGAACACTCTTCTGAGTTTAAACATTTCCGCTGACCACCAAACTCCCCAGACATGAATGTTATTGAGTATATCTGGGATGCCTTGCAACGTGCTGTTCAGAAGAGATCTCCACCCCGTTGTACTCTTACGGATTTATGGACAGACCTGCAGGATTCATGGTGTCTGTTCCCTACACGATATTAGGCAGGTTTCTTTGGCTCTTCAGCGTAACGTTACAAAGCAATATGAAATGGCACGTGCATGATTCCATTTTAGTGCGTAAGGTGAATTATCGAATTGGATTCATTGGGAGGCGTTTTGGAAAGTGTGATTCATCTGTAGAGAGATCGCATATAGAACACAAGTGCGACCGATTCTTGAGTACTATTCGAACGTTTGGGATCCCTAACAGACCGGATTAAAGGAAGGCATTGAAGTAATTAAAGAGGTGGGCTGCTAGATTTGTTACGGGTAGTCTCGATCAACATGGTGTTCTTATCGATGAACGCTACTGAGAAAATTTACAGAACAGGCATTTTAAGCTGACTGTTGAACGATCCTCCAGTTGCCAATGTAAATTTCGCGTATGAACTACGAACATAACATAAGAGATATCAGGTCTTCTACGGAGGCATAGAGACAGTAGATTTTTCTTCGCTCTGTTTGCGAGTGAAACTGAACTGGAAATGAGTAGTAGCGGTACAACGTACCCACCACCACACACCATACGTTGGCTTCTGGTATATGTATGTAGATACAGATGTTAAAGTGTGAAATCATTGTTCTGACTAGTTTAAGTCCATCTCCAGGTGTGGATAACAAAGCAAATAAAACAGCTTAATAATACTGGGTTTAGGTTTGAGTATTGTAATTACAGATCGCAAATTAAAGAGTCATTAGTGTGTAACATGAAATCTATAAATGTTAAATCTTGTCCACGTCCCACGAATGGTGGTCAGGCTGTAAGTCAGTGCAGTTATTAGTATTGTGATTAATGGAAACGATCCTATAAATGAACATGGGGAGCAAAGTAATGTGTTTTTCATCTGTGAGTCGTCAGTTTGGTGAGGTCTTTGGAGTTATTTTCCGTCCAGAGCTTCGCTTCATTCAGTGAGTGTTAATTCGGTGTCTGATAGCCCAGAAATTACAATATTTACGGAACTCTGAATGGTATTCGATCTAGGATGTCAGTCCTGGTCTCAGGAGTTGAGTATTTTGTAACAGCCTAAGAGTTGAAGTTTTATTCGTCTTCCTTTTCTTCTCTACTTCATTGATTACGCATTTCTGCAATTTATAGAACCGCAGATATTTCCCGCCTGTACCTGGCCATCCTCGATATTGTATTTTCGTCAGGAAGTTACCTATGACTGCTTTGGCATGTCTGGGATCTTCCATTATCTGTAAGCATTAGATCTAATTCTAGTATCTAGTATGTTGTCATATACTGATTCCGTGCTTCTTTCCTAATATCCTCATTTCGTACCTGTCCATCATCCTACGTCTTCTCCTTACAAATGTCATTCCTGCTGATTATAAATCACTCAGTTGCATTTGAGTCGGCACCCAGTCTGCTCGGACATAAAGCGCTGTAGGCGAAGGCATTACGTTCTAAAATTCATGTAAAGTAGGGAAACATGGACAACAAGAAAAGAATAAAAGCTTTTGAAAAGTGGTGCTACAGAAGAATGCTGACGTTTAAGCGGGTAGATCACATAACTAATGAAGTGGTACTGTATAGAATTGGGGAGACAAGTAACTCGTGACACAACTTGACTAAACAAAAGGGACCGGTTGGTATGACACATCAACAGATCGAGTATTTTGTGTAGAAGGGAAATGTGTATGAGAGAGTTGAGGCGGCGGGGAGGGGCGAGGGGGGGAGGGTAGGGGGGGTGAGGGGGCCGGGTAAATCGTGAGACGAAGAGAGGGATACATTAAGCAGATTCAGCTGCATTTAGGTTGCAGACCGCCGTCTAGGGATACTGTCTTTAATCAGTAATAAAATCGTCCTGGGTCTCTGGTTCGAAAACCCCCACCTCTTAGTTTTTGATTAATAATCAGACTTCCGGCATAAGAAGTCACCCTCATTCTGTCAACGGCCTTGTTCAAGAGGGCGGAGGAGCTGAAAGACGTTCAGGGCACTCTCTTGTCCTAGGAGTGGGAAAATGCTCCTAAGGGCGGAAGAATCAGCAATGATCAACGGCATGAGGATGCAGAGGCAGTAGAAAGCACTGCATTAAAGACAAGTAATGTGTATCCACGGGACATGCGGCCTGTACCTGAAAAAGTGTCATAATGATCTCTCCATTGGCAAAGGGCTCCGGAATAGTCCCCATTCGGATCCCTGGGAGGGAACTGCCAAAGGGGAGTTTACGATGAGGTAAGGATTAAACAACCAACGTTAGCATAACGTTCTGCGATTCGGGGTGTGGAATTTCAGATCCTTGAACGTGGTAGGCAAGTTACAAAATCTGAAAAGGTAAATGCAAAGGCTCAATTTAGACATAGTAGGAGCCAGTGAAGTGAAATGGAAAGAATACAAGGATTTCTGGTCAGATGAGTACAGGGTAAAATTAACAACAGCAGAAAATAGTGTAACTGGAGTACGATTCGTTATGACCGGGAAGGTAGGGAAGAGAGTGTGTTACAGTGAACAGTTCAGTGATAGAATTGTTCTTATCAGAATCGACAGAAAAACTAAAACCGACAACCATATTTCAGGTGTAGATTCCGACGTTGCAAGATGAAAAGAAAGAGACAGAGAAAGTATATGAGGATATTGAAACGGTAATACAGTATTGGAGCACGTGAGGCAATACTGACCCTACGGCTTATCTTAGAAGCTAGATTAAGGAAAGGCAAACCTACGTTACTAGCATTTGTAGACTTAGAGAAAGCTTTTGACAATGTTGACTGGAATACTCTTTCAAATTCTGAAGGTGGCAGGGGTAAAATATAGGGAGCGAAAGGCTATTTACAATTTATATAGAAACCAAATGGCAGTTATAAGAGTTGAGGGACATGAAAGGGAAGCAGTGGTTGGGAAGGGAGTGAGACAGGGTTGTAGCCTCTCCCCGATGTTATTCAATCTGTATATTGAGCAAGCAGTGAAGGAAACAAAAGAAGAATTCGGAGTAGGTATTAAAATCCATGGAGAAGAAATGAAAACTTTGAGGTTCGCCGATGACATTGTAATTCTGTCAGAGACGGCAAAGGACTTGGAAGAGCAGTCGTACGGAATGGATGGTGTCTTGAAGGGAGGATATAAGATGAACATCAAAAAGCAAAGCGAGGATAATGGAATGTAGTCAAAATTAAGTCGGGTGATGCTGAGGGAATTAGATTAGGAAATGAGACGCTTAAAGTAGTAAAGGAGTTTTGCTATTTTGGGAGCAAAATAACTGATGATGGTCGAAGTAGAGGGGATATAAAATGTAGACTGGCAATGGGAAGGAAAACGTTTCTGAAGAAGAGAAATTTGTTAACATCGAGTATTGGTTTAAGTGTTAGGAAGTCGTTTCTGAAAGTATTTTTATGGAGTGTAGCCATGTATGGAAGTGAAACATGGACGATAAATAGTTTAGACAAGAAAAGAATAGTAGCTTTCGAAATGTGGTGCTACAGAAGAATACTGAAGATTAGATGGATAGATCACACAACTAATGAGGACGTGTTGAATAGGATTGGGGAGAAGAGGTGTTTGTGGCACAACTTGACTAGAAGAAGGGATCGGTTGGTAGGACATGTTCTGAGGCATCAAGGGATCACAAATTTAATATTGGAGGGCAGCGTGGAGGGTAAAAATCGGAGATGGAGACCAAGAGATGAATACACCAAGCAGATTCAGAAGGATGTAGGTTGCAGTAGGTTCTGGGAGATGAAGAAGCTTGCACAGGATAGAGTAGCATGGAGAGCTGCATCAAACCAGTCTCAGGACTGAAGACCACAACAACAAACAACAACAATACAGTATGTATAGGGAGATGAAAATGTAATAGTCATGAGTAACTTGAGTGCAGTTATAGGGGAAAGAATACAAGAAAAGGTTACAGGAGAGTATGGGCTTGTGATAAGGTATGAGGAAGGAGAAAGACTAATTGAGTCCTATAATAAATTTCAGCTAGTAATAGGGAATACTCTGTTCAGGAATAGCAAGAGGACTAGGTATACTTGGGAAAGGCCAATATACGTATATTTCACTTATATTACATTATGGTCAGACAAAGATTCCGACATCAGATACTGGAATGTAAGACGTACTTAGGAGCAGATACAGACTCACATCACAATGCAGTAGTGATGAAGAGTGGGCTGAAATTCAGAGAATAGTCAGGAAGTAAAAATACGCAGAGAAGTGGGATACGAAGTTCTCTAAGGCTATAGATACAGCAATATAAATAGTTCAGTAGGCAGTACAGTTGAAGAAGAATGGACATCTCTAAAAAGGCAATCACCGAAGTTAGAAAGAAGAATACAGATCCAAATACGTCACTCCGAAGAAATCGTGGGTGACAGAAGAAATACTACAGTTGATCGATGTAAGATGAAAGTACAAAAATATTCAGGGAAATTGTAGACTACAGAAGTACGAGTCGCTGAGGAATGAAATAAATAGCAAGTGCAGGAAAGCTAAGACGAAATGGCTGCTACAAAAATGTGAAAACTCGGAAAAGAAATGATTGTAGGAAAGGCTGACTCAGCATACAGGGAAGTCAAAACAACCTTCGGTGAATTAAAAGCAAGGGTGTACCATTAAGGGTGCAACAGGAATTCCACTGTTAAATGAATACGAGAGAGCGGGTAGATGGAAGAGTACATTGAAGGCTTCTATGAAGGGGACAATTTGTCTGATGCGATAGAAGAAGAAACAGAAGTCGATTTAGAAGAGATAGGAGATCTAGTATTAGAATCAGAATACAAGAGAGCTTTGGAGGTCTTAAGATGAAAGAAGACAGAAGTGACAGATAACATTCAATCAGAATTTCTAAAATTATTGGTGGAAGTGGCAACCAAACGATATTGTGTAGAATGTGTGAGAGCGATGACGTACCATCTGACTTTCGGAAAAATGTCACCCACACAATTCTGAAGATTGTAAGAGCTAAGAAGTGCGACATTTATCGCACGCTAGCACGAGTGGCCGAGCGGTTCTAGGCGCTACAGTCTGGAACCGCGTGACCGCTACGGTTGCAAGTTCGAATCCTGCTCGGGCGTGGATGTGTATGATGTCCTTAGGTTAGTTAGGTTTCAGTAGTTCTATATTCTAGGGGACTGATGACCTCAGAAGTTAAGTTCCATAATGCTCAGAGCCTTTTGAACCATTTGAACCAAGTTATAGCACAATCAGCTTAACAGCTCACGCATGGAAAACAAAACTGAGGATGTGTTAGATGACAATAAGTTCGGCTTCAGGAAAGGTGAACGCATCAGAAAGGTAAATCTGACATTGCTGTTGATAATGGAAACAAGACTAAAGTAAAATCAACTCACGTTCACAGGATTTATGGACCTGGAAAAAGCGTTAGATAATGCAAACTGGTGTAAGATGTTGGAAATTTTGAGAAAAGTATGGGTAATCTATAGGGACAGATGAGTAATATACAATATGTACAGGAGCCAAGAGGGAATAATAAGAGTGGACGACCACGAACGCAGTGTTCGGATTAAAAAGGTTGTGACAAATGGATGCAGTCTTCGCCTTTAGTGTTAAATCTGTACGTCGAAGAAGCGCTGATGGAGACAAAGGAAAGTTTCCGGAGTAGAATTAAAATTCAAGTGACAGCACATCAATGATACGATTCGCTAATGATATTGCTGCCCTGAGTGAAACTGAAAACGAGTTACATGATCTCCTAAATGGAATGAACGATCTAATGCGTGCAGCATATGGATTGAAAGTAAAGCCAGAAAAAGACGACAGTAGTGAGAAGTAACATAAATTAGAACAGCGTGAAACCTAACTTCAGGATTGATGGTCACGAAGTAGATAAAGTAAAGGAATTCAACCAGCTAGGCAGTAAAGTAAGATAACCAGTGGCGGAGGCAGTAAAAAGGACATCAAAAGCGCACTAGCACTCGCAAGAAGGGCGTTCCTGGTCAAGAGAAGTCTGCTAGTATCTAACATACGTATTAATTTGAGGCATAAATTTCTATGAACGAACGTTTGGAGCACAGCGTTGTATGGTAGTGACACATGGACGGGAAAACACTAACGAGGGGAAGGGAGAGGATGATAGGACATTTCTTCGAACATCAGTGAATGGGGGCCGCATGAAACTAGTCACAAGACTGACCATTGAAAAAAAAAAAAAAGAGGGTTGCGCAACGATAGAGTGGCATAGTAGCAGGGATAGCTGCATTAAATCAGTCGTAGCACTGAAGACCACAACAGCGATTAATCAACACATTTAATGGTTTCAATATTTTGTCCATCTAATCCGTATTTTCTGCATCTAATCCATATGCCTTCCTATTTTTTTCAGATCTTAATACTACCTCTTATTCTCGTAACGTTACGGGGTCTACTTCTGCAACTTTATTTCCACAGGAGCTTTTCTGTTTCATTCACATTCTCATTATACCATTTCTGTTTATAATGTTTTATCCATTATTGTCCATTTATTATTTTCCATCTTGCATTATTATCATGTGATTTATACATGAGCTTGATTACTTCATATCCAATTAGCTTCCATCCCCGTACATAATATTCTACCTCACTCATAAATTTGCTGGTGAGATTCTGTGCATTCTTTCTTGGCAGTTATTCTTTTTATTTATGTACATCCACTTATATACTTCTGTTATTATTTTGTAAGTCCATTATCATGAAGAGTTACGAAATTTCATTCTTTTGTTGATACAACTTATACACTTCTTCATTTTCTTGAATGTGTTTGAATTATTTTCCTCTGGAGGTAGGGAGGATGACACAGCACAGTGATTTCGTTTCTCGTGGAATAGTCACGCACCGAATATGTGGGTGAGTTATTGTGATGCGAGAGCAATGAATGGTCTCGCCACTTTCCAAGTCACTTCCTTCTCACATTTTCTCACAGGCATGGCAACGCATTCCAATATTACCCTCGATGAACAGTTTGTTTGTGTGGCCCGATCTCATTATGAAATAATCCTTCAAAGTCAAAGAAAACCATATGCATGGCTTTGACATTTGACCTGACCAGAAGAGATTTCCGACCAATTGTGAAGATTAAACCTTGGTCTCAACATCATAACCGCAGACCCACGTCTTATCACCAGCTATGATTAAGGAACATCTCGTTCTCCTTTGCATGATCCAGAAGCTCTTTCCGGTTTGACTGTGAGCCTTTGGAGAACCTTGGCGGTAACTCGATATATTCCAATATGCTGTGTCGGGATTTCATGCCATGACCCAACTAAAATATTATATCTTTCCCCAATGTCTTTGACCATCAGTCTACACACACACAATTTCGTTGACGTTCCTGACATGAGCGTCGTCGCTAGACTTGGAAGGGCGGTCCGAACGATGGTCATCTTTATCTTCTGTCCAGGCAATTTTTAACCGTGTGAACCATTCGTAGCACCGAATACGCCTAAACTAATCGACGTACGCTTTTTGCATCATTTGGTCTGTCTCTGTAAAGGTTTTCTTGGCTTTCACGCAAAATTTGAAGCGTACACTTTCATCTTCTAACTCTGCCATCTCAAAATTCGTAAACGGTGTGGCACAGCATGCTACTCAATACAGCACTGAACATAACTAGCGCCGGCCGGTGTGGCCGAACGGTTCTAGGCGCTACAGTTCAGAACCGCACTACCGCTACAGTCGCAGGTTCGAATCCTGCTACATTTATATCTTTCCTGTTTTGTTCTCTTTCCCACTGTTGCCCTTTGAAATTTATACCATTCACACTACATATATTGTTTGAAAATTTCTTTCCATATTCAAATCTAGTACTCTTAGCATGTGGACGTCTATTACTGTTACATCCGTCCGGCTGTATACTGTGAAAGGAATGAATTAAATTTGTTTCACGTTGGAGGGGCACCAGCGAACAGTCTCCTCCTGGAAGAACAGGGCTTGATTTCGGAGCTTAGCTTGAATGTGCGTGTTGTACCCGGTCCTTTCTTTGACAACCGCACCTATATTGGCTGCGCTCTTGTCTATTTATTCTGACTTGGGAGATATCACGTATAGGGTTCCCCAACGATCAATCTTAGATCCACTACTGTTTCTCATACGTGTAAATGATTTATCGTCTAATGTACAACAAGTAGAATTCGTTCTTTTTGCAGATGACACCAGTATCGTAATCACTAGCAGTATACACACAGAAATGGAAGAAATGGTGAGAAAAGCTCTCAGAAGTATCATTGACTCGTTTTCTGCGAATGGCCTCACCGTGAATTTCACAAAGACACATCATACTCAGTTCTGCACCTCTAGGAGTGCTGCACCACGTGGTACAGTGCAACACATGGTGATGAAATACTACATACGGTGGAAACTTTGGTGTCCATATTGACGAGAATTTAGATTGGAAAAATCTCATTTTCGGTCTCCTAAAACACCTTAGTTCAGCCACATTTGCACCTATAATCATAGCAAATTTTGGGGAGAGACAAATCAGTAAGATGATATATTTTGCTAATTTTCATTCAGTAATGTCATATGTAATAATTCTCTGGGGCTTTGGGGCAACCCATCTTTAAGAAAGAAGGTCTTCATTGCCAAAAAACGTACTGTAAGAGTAATACAGTGTGCTCACCCATGATCATCTGGTAGACATATGTTTAAGGAGTTTGGCGTTCTCACTACTGCTCCACAGTATATTTATTACCTCATGAAGTTTGTTGTAAATAATCCACTACAGGTCAAAAGGATAAATTAGGTATATAATTACAATAATAGCAGAAACATGACATTGATTACTCAACATTAAGGTTGTCCTTAGCACAGAAAGAGGTGCACAACTCTGCAACATGTTTGAAAACTTACCAAGTGACATTAAATGTCTAATAGACAGCAAGGTAAAATTTTAAAGTAAATTGAAAAAGTTTTTCCTTGACAACTCATTCTATTCTGTAGAAGAATTTCTATGTTTGTAATGTGTAAAACGTGGTGGGTAGGAATTGCTAACTCAATCTGTATAAATTTTTCTCATTTCTGGGAAAAATTATATGATGATGTATAAAGTACAAATTGATCTACAAATTAATTTGCAATATGAATGCCAAATGACTCGTTCTAAATCATGACGAATAATCATGCAAAATGATCCATGGAACAGAAAGTAACTAAGTAAGTAACATAATTACTATCGTGGAAACCTGCCAAAGGCTGTGGCTAAGCCATGTCTCCGCAATATTCTTTCTTCTAGGAGTGCTAATTCTGCAAGGTTCGCAGGAGAGCTTCTGTAGAGTTTGGAAGGTAGAAGACGAGGCACTGCCAGAAGTAAAGCTGTGAGGACGGGGCGTGAGTCGTGCTTGGGTAGCTCAGTTTGTAGAGCACTTGCCCGCGAAAGGCACAGGTCCCGAGTTCGAGTATCGGTCCGGCACACTGTTTTAATCTGCCAGGAAGTTTCATATCAGCGCACACTCCGCTGCTGAATGAAAATCTCATTCTGGATAACTATTATTTTTGTTTTTGATTTTCATGTATCTACCAATGTCTGTAGAAGATTTCTAATCGAATGTTTTCCAATATATATAGAAATAACCATGTTCTTATTCGTCTACTAGTTGTATGTCCGGCGAATGAAAAATTTATTTCAAATTTTTTTAGGTGAAATACCTATAGTGTATCCTTATCGTAATCAGTTGCAAGAGTGAGTTTCCGAAAACGTGATTCATTGTTCCTGATTTGAAACTAAGTGATTTATTTATGTATTTACTTATTTTTTTAGACACCAGTCTTCTGACTGGTTTGATGTGATCCGCCAAGTATTCCCCTCCCCTACCAACCTCTTCATCTCAGAGTAGCACTTGCAAACTAAGCTCTAAATTATTTGTTGGTGTATTCCTATCTCTGTCTGTCTGTGCAGTTTTTACCACCTACAGCTCCATCTGGTACCATGGAAGTTATTACATGATGTCTTAACCGATGTCATGCCACCCTTTCCTTTCTTCTTGTCATGTTTCGCACATGCCCCATTTCGTCGCCGATTCTGTGGAAAGCTTCCTCATTCCTTACCTTATCAGTCCACTTACCCTTCAACATTCTTCTGTAGCACAACATCTCATATGCTTCGATACTCATTCGTTCAGTTGTCCCCACAGTCCTTGTTCCATTCCCATGTACTATTCCGCTCTAAACGTACGTCTCAAAAATTTCTTCCTCAGAGTAAGGCCTATGTTTGATGCTAGCAAGCAGACTTCTCTTGGAAACTGTTAGTCTGCTTTTTGTGTCCTCCGTGCTCCATCCGTCACGGGGTAGTTTGCTGTCTATGGAGGAGAATTCACTAAATTCATCTACTTAGTGTTCAATCCTGATCGTAAGTTTCCGCTATTATCATTTCTTCTCGTTTTGTCTCTCTTCGGTTTACTATCAATCCGTGTTAAGTATTCATTAGACTATTCATTCCATTCAGTAGATCCTGTAATTCTTCTTCACATTCACTGAGGATAGCAATGTCATTAGCAAATTTTATCATTTATATCCTATCACCTTCAATTTTAACTCCACACTTAAACCTTTCTTTTATTCTCGTCATTCTTATTTCGATGAACAGCTTGTACAGTACTACAGCCTACGTCCCTGTCTTACAGCTTTTTAATCCGTGCACTTGGTTCATGGTTTTCCACTCTTATTGTTCCCTCTTTGTTCGTGTACATATTGCATATTATCTGTGTTCCCCTAAAATTTACTCCTATTTTTCCCAGAATTTCGAACATCTTGCACAATTTTTCATTTTGGAGCGCTTTTCTAGGTCGATAAATCCTATCGACCTGTCTTGATATTACTTTACTCTTGCAGCCATTATCAACCGTAACGCCGGAACTGCGTCTCTGGTGGCTCTGCATTCCCCCGGCCAACTTACCGTCATGTGACACTATCACAGTTTTCTTTTCCGTACTTCCCCTTTTGCCTCATTCGTACTCAAGTCTTCTTAAGCTCTTTTAATTGCTGATTCTAACACTTGATCCCCTATCTCTTGTATATTTAATATTACCACCTTTGATACCTTCAGTTTCACCGAAGGTTGTTTTGCATTTTATATACGCTGACACAGTCCTTTCGACAACCACTTCATTTTTTGATTTCTTCACTTCATCCACCATTTCGCCTTAGCATCCCTGCACTGCTTATTTATTTCATTCGTAAGTGACTTGTATTGCTGTATTCCTGAATAACCTGAACATATGTGTACTTCCTTCTTTTACTGATGAATTGAAGTAGTTCTCTCGTTTCCTATGGTTTATTCACATTTATCTGCTTTGTACCTACGTTTTACTTTGTAACTTCTCTTACTGCACTTTTTAGAGATGTCTAAGCCTTTTCAATTAAATTGCCTACTAAATTATTTACTGACGCAGAATCCGCAGCCTCATAACGGTTCAGGAGTATCTCTTCGCTTATTAGTATTTCCGTACCCCACTTCTTTTCTCATTAATTGTTCCTTATTAATCTCTTAGGCTTCGGCCTACTATTCATCACTACTAAATTGTGATCTGAGGCTATATCTTTTCCTGGGAAAGCTTACAATCCAGTAACTGATTTCAGAATCTCTACCTGAGCATGATATAACCTAACTGAAATCTTCAAATATCATCAGGCATTTTTCAAGCTCACCTCCTCTTGTTGTGGTTCTTGAAAGAGTGTTTACTATTACTAAGTGAAATTTACTGCTGAACGCAGTTATTCTTTCATTTCTAGTACCAAGCGCACATTCTCCAGTAACTCTTCCTTCTATTCCTTTCCCTGCTATCTCATTCCCGTTCCTCATAACTATCAGATTTTCATCTCCCTTTACATACTTAATTCCCCTTTCAATATTCTTACATGGCTTCTCTATCTCTTCATCTTCGACCTGCAACGTCGAAATATATACTGAACTTTAGTTGTTGGTGTTGGTTTGCAGTCGATTCTAATGAGAACAACTCTATCACTGAACAGTTAGCAGTAATCCAGTCTGCGCCTTACCTTGCTACACCTAACGAATCCTACTCCAGTTATAGCGTTTTCTGCTGCTGTTGGTATTATCCTATACAAATATGACAAGAAATTCTTGTCTTCTTTCCAGCTCAATTCGCTAAGCACCACTATAAAAAATAGCTCTAAGCATTATGGGACTTAACATCTGAGGTCATTAGTCCCCTAGACTTAGAACTACTTAAACCTAACTAACCTAAGGCCATCACACACATCCCTGCCCGAGGCAGGATTCGAACCTGCGACCGTAGCAGCCGCACTGTTCCGGACTGAAGCGCCTAGAACCGCACGGCCACGGTGGCCGGCCTATACACCACTGTTTCTAGATTTATTTCAAGTGCATGAAATCATCAGTGACGTTAGCGACGTTTGTTTTACGAATGAGAGTCATGTGAACAGATGCCACAATGTTCCGAATAAAATTACGGAATGTACTAAATCTTCATGAAGGCAAAACGTAAGTATAAAATAAAAGAATAGATATAAGAATGACATGTTAGCATACGACAATTAAAAAAATTGTAACCCCTGAAAATATCATACACACACAACCATTATGTAGTAAATATACAGGGTGTTTCAAAAATGACCGGTATATTTGAAACGGCAATAAAAACTAAACGAGCAACGATAGAAATACACCGTTTGTTGCAATATGCTTGGGACAACAGTACATTTTCAGGCGGACAAACTTTCGAAATTACAGTAGTTACAATTTTCAACAACAGATGGCGCTGCAGGTGATGTGAAAGATATAGAAGACAACGCAGTCTGTGGGTGCGCCATTCTGTACGTCGTCTTTCTGCTGTAAGCGTGTGCTGTTCACAATGTGCAAGTGTGCTGTAGACAACATGGTTTATTCCTTAGAACAGAGGATTTTTCTGGTGTTGGAATTCCACTGCCTAGAACACAGTGTTGTTGCAACAAGTCGAAGTTTTCAACGGAGGTTTAATGTAACCAAAGGACCGAAAATCGATACAATAAAGGATCTGTTTGAAAAATTTCAGCGGACTGGGAACGTGACGGATGAACGTGCTGGAAAGGTAGGACGACCGCGTATGGCAACCACAGAGGGCAACGCGCAGCTAGTGCAGCAGGTGATCCAACAGCGGCCTTGGGTTTCAGTTCGCCGTGTTGCAGCTGCGGTCCAAATGACGCCAACGTCCACGTATCGTCTCATGCGCCAGAGTTTAAACCTCTATCCATACAAAATTCAAACGCGACAACCCCTCAGCGCCGCTACCATTGCTGCACGAGAGACATTCACTAACGATATAGTGCACAGGATTGATGACGGCGATATGCATGTGGGCAGCATTTGGTTTACTGACGAAGCTTATTTTTACCTGGACGGCTTTGTCAATAAACAGAACTGGCGCATATGGGGAACCGAAAAGCCCCATGTTGCAGTCCCATCGTCCCTGCATCCTCAAAAAGTACTGGTCTGGGCCGCCATTTCTTCCAAAGGAATCATTGGCCCATTTTTCAGATCCGAAACGATTACTGCATCACGCTATCTGGACATTCTTTGTGAATTTGTGGCGGTACAAACTGCCTTAGACGACACTGCGAACACCTCGTGGTTTATGCAAGATGGTCCCCGGCCACATCGCACGGCCGACGTCTTTAATTTCCTGAATGAACATTTCGTTGATCGTGTGATTGCTTTGGGCTATCCGAAACATACAGGAGGCGGCGTGGATTGGCCTCCCTATTCGCCAGACATGAACCCCTGTGACACTTGAAAGACCAGGTGTACCGCCAGAATCCAGAAACAATTGAACAGCTGAAGCAGTACATCTCATCTGCATGTGAAGCCATTCCGCACGTTGTCAAAGGTTTCGGGTAATTTCATTCAGAGACTACGCCATATTATTGCTTCGCATGGTGGATATGTGGAAAATATCGTACTATAGAGTTTCCCAGACCGCAGCGCCATCTGTTGTTGAAAATTGTAACTACTGTAATTTCGAAAGTTTGTCTGCCTGAAAATGTAGTGTTGTCCCAAGCATATTGCAACAAACGGTGTATTTCTATCGCTGCTCGTTTAGTTTTTATTGCCGATTGAAATATACCGGTCATTTTTGAAACACCCTGTATTATATTCTTGACCCAATTGTAATTTTACAATCAGTATAACATTTTAATGTTACAATTAATGTAACACTCTAGTATCTTGTGCTAAGGTATCATGGTGGTAGTAGCTGTATGCTTTGGGCATAGATCTTCTCACAGACGCGCGAATCCCTACTAACCTTGGCTTGTTGACATTTGTGCGTTCTCTCTTGAACCGAGGGTGCAACAGCCTTTGCTTCCTCTACGTTTTCCGAATTTCATTATTAAACCAAGGTGAGTCTTTTCCGGCCTAAGCTCACTTACTGGGCACATAATTCTCCAGACCATGATTTACAATCTGCTTAAACGTCGCCCGCAATTCCTGTACGTTCATCTTACTGGAACTAAGTGATGTCATTTGGCTGAGTAAGTGAGATTCGAACAGCTGTTTGTCTGATCTTTGTAGCAGAAACACTCTTCTAGCTTAATTAACTGATTTATTAACTTTCGTAACCATGGTTTTTCACAATGACATCATGATCGCTAATCCCCATTCTGACATTGTCGATACGGTCAGGCCTATTTGCAGAAGCAGGATCTTTCCATTGTGTGTGGTCCGATGAACTAGCTGCTCAAGACAGTTTTCAGTAAACGTATTCAAAAGTACCCCTCGCGACTGTCTGTCTGTACCCCCTTGCAACGAATTCACAGACATCCAAGTCTATAGTGGGCAGGTTAAAGTCGCCTCCAACTAGTGTTGCGTGATCTGGGTATTCACACGCTACTGACCATAGATATTCTTTTAATGACCTAGAACTGTCGTAGTAGAACTGTATGGCCGATAAAAAGGTCTAACAATAAACTTTGTTTCATTTAGACCTGCCGATCACAATCTAGAAAATTTTTTAGTCAACTGCAATGAATAGTTTCCCTCCTATGGCCTCTAATCTATCTTTCATATATGAGTTCTAGGACTCGATGTATCTCAGAGCTTTCCATTCGGGTTTCACCCAGCTCTTGGTCCCGAAAATAATTTGAGCCAGAAAACTTTCCTGGGCGGCGGTAAGTTCGGGAACTTCGTTACTAATATTTCAACAATTAACTGATAAAATTTTGACATTCAAAGTGGCTTTACTCTAAACTCAGTCTGGCTTCCATTGCTGCCGTCGATTATTGAGCGTTCATTAGAGTACCTCAAACTACCACCTAGCCAAAAAAAATCTCATGTGCACTCCACAAGTACTCTGCGACCTAAGTAGCTGCTTTGTATAAGGTTTGTGTTTTGAACGAATGGGATAATATATCTTTGTGTAAACATTAACAATAATTTCGTAGTGTTCAAGTCATTATTACATGGAACATGATCATTGTCCTATGTTGCGAGTATTGTCCTTGCACGAAGTGTACTGTATTCATATGTTGCAAGAAGCTGAACGAGGAAATGCTATTTTCCCGGGGGGTCATATGTCGAGTTCTATTGACCACGTAGACAAGGGGTCAGGTGCTTTAAATATACCTTGACCTAACAGCTTACACCTATCGGAAGAACCTGCATACTGCAGCTGTCCTACAGTATAGGGTCAAAACGTAAATATTGCACACTTCATCCATCCAGGTCAAGATGAGCAAATCGGTTGGTTCGTTTACATTAGGTGTTGTCTAAAACGGGCATATTGAAATACCATTTATTCACTGACATAGCCTGAGAAAAGCCCCAACATCCTTAATTTTTGGTACGAAAGTCACCAATGTTGCTGATGTTCTTCTACATTCTATGTTCAGGGAAAATCGTCGAAAGTTTTAGCATATCTTCTTAAGATGACGTTCTTGGGGAAAGCTGAAACTCTATTTCGATATAATTATCGAATCCAGAGATTAAAAATTACCGTAGTTATGCGCTTAAAATATGTACATAATAGCCGACATCAGGTGTAAATATAATTTTATGTTACTGAAAGCGTGGCGAGACATCTCAGGTCAGCAAAGTATGTAACAAGTCAGCATTTTTTCAGCAATAAGACTCTGTGATGTATTGTGAGTGTATAATGGACACTTCACGCCTAAACAAATACGCCAGAAGTGGCACTGCTGTAACAAAAATTGGTAAAAACTAGTTTAGTCTTGCCTGAAAAGAACTTAAAACGACTGCTAAAAGTTATGTACAACTTGAAAAATTGAAAATTCAGGAAAATATTTATGGTAACATTTTAACTTCTTTAAGGTAAAAATCCTAAGGAGGACGTTTTCAGTGAATTGCGATCTATGTGAAAAGTGTTCATAACAAATGTATAGGTAACGATCTTATGTTACCCTTGTATTACGCGAACTTATTTGTTGTTTATATGTGTCAAAGTGTATAAACGCGTCGAAGTAAATAAATAATTTGTCAAAATTTTACTGACCTGACAATTCGGCTTATATAAGCAGCACACTCTGCTGTAATAGCGGAAGAATCGAAGCAGTTGAAAATGCTCCTGTCGGAGCACGAAAAAGGCCATTATGTTCGTCTGTGAAAGATCCTGACTCAAATGTTGGGAACCAGTTGCCTCAATGGTCACACCGACTTCCTCTCCAAAAATTTAGGCATGAGAAAAATTCGCACTTTTTTGTGCTGAAAGAGACTCGCAGAGAGACAATGACGACGGAAGAGAGTGGAGACAGTAGATGCCAGCGGGAGAGAAAGAGAGAGAAGTTAGTGATGGTGGGAGTGACGTAGTAGCACTGAAAGGGATAGAGAGATGGACTAAGACAATAGAAATGGGAGACAACGTGGGGGGAGATAGTGGTAAAAGAGAAAGGCAGATAGAGGTAGAAGCAGTGGGAGCAAGAGAGAGAGAGAGAGAGAGAGAGAGAGAGGAGATTCTGGAAATGATCAATATAGATCAGTGGATACTGTACACATGTATCAAGGGTCTTGACCCTCACAGACCGACGAACTTTAACATGCAGGATTAGGGCAACTTCTGTTAATCAGTGCAACAAAAAAAACAGTACAAAGTTGCAGATTTAACATTTTTATTCACACGTTGACTGACTAAATTTTCGTTCTACTAATGCCCTGTTGTGTTGTAAAAAAATTTCTCTTCTTGTTTTGGAAGGTGGTGCCTCTTAGGAATCTGACTGCGCGAGATGTAGCAGATGGGGTAAGAGGATTTAGAATGTCCTGTGCTAAAAGGACGTAAATACGTTGCCACGCGATAATTTTTGTCACGAAGGCGGAATAAGGACTGAGGCAGCTGGTACCCCACTTTTCTGTCAGTCTTTTAAAGAGGAACATATTCATATTTTTTTGCCAGTCACATTACGAATCTTAAAGTAGATTAATGCTTAGGTGAATAAGCTATGCAAGCTATCGGCTTAGATGCTCATACTGTTGCTAATCATTAAAAGTCATTAACAAATATA
This sequence comes from Schistocerca piceifrons, assembly GCF_021461385.2. Lineage (NCBI taxonomy): Eukaryota > Metazoa > Arthropoda > Insecta > Orthoptera > Acrididae > Schistocerca > Schistocerca piceifrons. Next base: position 239,717,917 of record NC_060144.1, on the reverse strand, counting down.
AATGTTTCAACATCAACAATGACGTTCTTTAGAATCTGGCGTTTAAAAGTCCGGTAGAAGCCATTAAATTTGATAAATAATAGTAAATTTTACTTCTTGTTCAGCTACATATTAATTTTCGGTGATTTTGGTAAGTTTCTACAGGGTGTTACAAAAAGGTACGGTCAAACTTTCAGGAAACATTCCTCACACACAAAGAAAGAAAATATGTTATGTGGACATGTGTCCGGAAACGCTTACTTTCCATGTTAGAGCTCATTTTATTACTTCTCTTCAAATCACATTAATCATAGAATGGAAGCACACAGCAACGCAACGTACTAGCGTGACTTCAAACTCTTTGTTACAGGAAATGTTCAAAATGTCCTCCGTTAGCGAGGATACATGCATCCACCCTCCGTCGCATGGAATCCCTGATGCGCTGATGCAGCCCTGGAGAATGGCGTATTGTATCACAGCCGTCCACAATACGTGCACTAAGAGTCTCTCTATATTTGGTACCGGCGTTGCGTAGACAAGAGCTTTCAAATGCCCCCATAAATGAAAGTCAAGAGGGTTGAGGTCAGGAGAACGTCGAGGCCATGGAATTGGTCCGCCTCTACCAATCCATCGGTTACCGAATATGGTGTTGAGAAGCGTACGAACACTTCGACTGAAATGTGCAGGAGCTCCATAGTGCATGAACCACATGTTGTGTCGTACTCGTAAAGGCACATGTTCTAGCAGCACAGGTAGAGTATCCCGTATGAAATCATGATAACGTGCTCCATTGAGCGTAGGTGGAAGAACATGGGGGCCCAATCAAGACATCAACAACAATGCCTGCCCAAACGTTCACAGAAAATCTGTGTTGATGACGTGATTGCACAATTGCGTGCCGATTCCCGTCAGCCCACACATGTTGATTGCGAAAATTTTCAATCACGTTGGAATGATGCCTTATCCGTAAAGAGAACATTTGCACTGAAATGAGGATTGATACATTGTTGGATGAACCATTCGCAAAAGTGTACCCGTGGAAGCCAATCAGCTGCTGATAGTGCCTGCACACGCTGTACATGGTACGGAAACAACTGGTTCTCCCGTAGCACTCTCCATATAGTGACTTGGTCAACGTTACCTTGTACGGCAGGAACTTCTCTGACGCTGACATTAGGGTTATCGTCAACTGCACGAAGAATTGCGTCGCCCATTGCAGGTGTCCTCGTCGTTCTAGGTCTTCCCCAGTTGCGAGTCATAGGCTGGAATATTCCGTGCTGCCTAAGACGCCGATCAATTGCTTCGCACGTCTTCCTGTCGGTACACCTTCGTTCTGGAAATCTGTCTCGATACAAACGTACCGCGCCACGGCTATTGCCCCGTGCTAATCCACACATAAAATGGGCATGTGCCAACTCCGCATTTGCAAACATTGCACTGGCTGCAAAACCACGTTCGTGATTAACACTAACCTGTTGATGCTATGTACTGATGTGCTTGATGCTAGTACTGTAGAGAAATGAGTCGCATGTCAACACAAGCAAAGTCAACATTACCTTCCTTCAATTGGGCCAACTAGCGGTGAATCGAGGAAGTACAGTACATACTGAGGAAACTAAAATGAGCTCTAACATGGAAATTAAGCGTTTCCGGACACATGTCCACATAACATCTTTTCTTTATTTGTGTGTGAGGAATGTTTCCTAAAAGTTTGGCCGTACCTTCTTGTAACACCCTGTATATCCATATAGTGGCTTACTTCTTCCAGCGTTGTCATGGTATTTTACTGTTACTTTCTTGTTAACATTTACATTTGGTAATAGTTAAGAAATTTTAAGTTTTCGTAGAACTTTGTCTCTCAGAGTTCGTAACTGTAAAGATGATAATGAGTTTACAGAACGTCATTATTGTCGCGTTGCATGCTACTGTGACCAATTCAATTTTGATTTTGTTCCTTACTAAGCAATCCTAGTGTTTCTTGAGTAACTTTAGATCTCTTGAATACCAGAATTTACTTCTGCGCAAGTAATGATCAATGTCGTCAGTACACGTATATGTAATATTTACGAGAACTGAAGTCCGACAATAATAAACAGGTTTCCAAAACGAAGTGTCTGCTTCAAGTCTGGCGAGCAGATTGTTACATTCTGTTACTGGGATTTCACTAAACTGCGAATTTTAAGTAATGGCTCTCTTTGTGCTCGAACTTCGTTGAGGCAGTTTATTCAGGTACAGTGTTGATGATTAGTTACAGACTTTTCCACATTTCTTCGATGAATTTTCTTCATAACCAGCGTCTTTACCACAGGTTAGGTACCCGTAATCACAATCAATTATATCGTATACCGAACGATGTCGGATGTTTACAGTAGGTGTTTCCACTGTAACGAGTATTCAGGAATGTCAGCTTACAATTTATGGTCTTTCTGTGACTTCATTAAGTTATGACGTCGAATAATTTTTCATAACAACGTGATTTCGATGTCAACGTTGTCCAATATCTGCCCATTATCAGTCATTTGAAATTTTAATCTCACATAAACACGTAATTCTACTTATTCTTTTTTATTATTGCTGAACTTCCCTGAATTCACCATTTCACATTGACTTCATAACATAAAATGAACATTCCGAAACAGATCTACATACGAAGTACTCCAGAAAGTAGTAGACATCTTCGAACTGAATATATATATGGCTGTGCGTGCACTCACAGTTCTCTCGTTCTCTCTTTTGTCTCGCTACATTTGCCGCTTTGCGTCTTCCGAGTCTCACCCTTATTGCTTCTCGTCTTCTAATTCGAAACCCAAAATATTCCTTTAATTTAATTCCAGGAGAGTGAAATATTCCTTTGCATTTTATTACGGTCTTCCTCGTTTCTAATGAAGCAGTACGACGGGAGTGTAAATTTAATATTCATTAATTGCTGCTCTGCATTGCTTCATTAAGTTGAAAGCCGCAGTGTTAAAATTCTTGTGTAAATTGGAAGATGCAGAGCTGCTCAAAAGGCGAGAGCACTTCCATTAACTTGCGTTCAAGGTCTAAAGACAGATGTATTTATGTAAATCAAGATTATGACTTAGTTTCAGAAGAACCTCACAATGTTCCTCCTGCAGATGAAGTCGTTGCCGCCGCTGAGTCACTTGTTCTCTTGATGCTTAAAGGAGAGACCGGAGCAGCTGTACGCCCGTATTCCTCTATTATGAATCGTCACACACGAGATCCGTGACAGGAATGTACATGTGGGTGACTTTCTCGCCACGCTTTACTTCATTTGAAATTTAGAAACATAAATAAATCCACCCCGTATATGAGCTGTCATTCACTTTACAATATATGCAATAAAAGAGACATTGTTATGTTGCTTCCGTTAAATTAGTATTACCCACAGAACGACAAAAAGTTCACTTATTTATCTCTCCTTATACAAACATAGACGTAATGGTTATCCTACATCTACGTCGTCGACCAACATAGAACAGCCAGAAAAATATACTTCCCAACAAGCAACAGTTTAATCACTTTTTTCCGCTTTCTGAAAGGTAGTTTCGCTTATTACAGTAAGTTCGTATCCTCTGATACCATTTGGTGTGTGGCAGACGAGGAAGTATGTAGGCTTTACCTTCCATTCGCCTAGGTATGAACTTGAAAATCCCAGTTTATGCCATCAGAGTATTTTGAAATTCCTTAGGAAGAAGTCATAATGCGTTTCCCTGTTTGTCATGCTTTCGGATTTTTAAAACCAGCCTACATGTGATGCACAGTTAAATTTTTTTATTTTGTCACTAGAGCATATAGAATGTACGTGCTGCACTTTGTAACTAAGTAGACTATCACGATGTCCCTCGATCCTTTTTTCTGAATATTTTGATTTGTTATTCTAGTTTTTGCTTAGTGTTTCAGTCTGACAAGCAATATTCAATAACAGGCGGCGATGTATTACGCTTCTTTAGCACACTTACGATGATTCTGAGTTTTCAGACGCACTATAACAGACACAAACAATTTCCAACAAAACGTAACCCATGAATACTACCGCGCCAGCTGGAACGCCTAACAGGAGTCCGTTTCCACCCACTAGCCTTTGACGTTCATGACAACCGTCACATCGCACTCATTCTGCTCAAAGCTTCTTCAGTACAAATAAGTTCATGTGCCTTTTGATTTTAAATTTCAACTGAATGGACAGCTGCAAATATTTTACAGTTGTGACTGATACCGATAATCACATACAGGCACTACCACTTTTACCCATTTCGTGTAGGGTCAAGAGAAATTCTTGTTTCATTTTGCAATAATTTTCCAAGAGTTTCAACTCTCTGAGGACTACTGAATGATCCACCGTATAATCTCAGTCCCGTTAACGAGCTATTTTTATGCCTAGCGGTTAATAATACGTATGAGGCGACTCCCTTTCGCATGATGTCCCCCATTTCCAACAAAGTTGTCCTCTCATTTGTGCTTGCGGAGATGTCCTCCTTCTGTAGCAGACACTCAGTTTGTAAACAGGGATTGAATGAATACTATTCTGACGTGATTGTCACATTCAGACTAGTTTTTCGTTCATACGCTTGTCACTTTTTGGCATTAAGCGAACAAAATATCTGCAGCCCACTCTTTAGGATGTGTTTTATTTTTTCCTATATTTTTAATACATACTACGTTAAGAACATTTCTTATAAGGCTTAACGCAAAGTTTGGCATTCTTGAATCTTCAGACTATGGTGTACAATCAGGAATAACCAATTTGTTTCAAGTTTGTTAACCTTAAAGCAAATAGTGGTAATTCTAATAGCTCATTGTATGAAAAACACTACAGAACATTAAAACACAAGTGAAACACAAATAAAGTATACCATTTTCAGTTATTAAATTCCTTACTCTAAGTAATTTCACTTGCGGAAGTCATATACATTTCGTCCTTTATCGTAACCAGCACATTCAGTGTGAGCTGAAATTTCGCACGTTCCACACAATACTCGTTCTTCCCCTGTCTTGTCCTGCGAAAATTTACCTGAGCAGAAGGGACAATTAGCATCTTGGTTAGTGGGTACACCGTCCGGAACGCTACTGAGGGTGGACGAATCATCCTTCGGATAAAAACATCATCCTCCGAATCAGATGATTCTTGGTTTCTAGGTTTTGGTAGCCTCTACTTCTTTGTCTCCGAGTTATTTGTTGTTGTTGTTTTAATACTTCAAGAGCCCTCTTGTATGGAGACAAGTTTAGGATTTCTGAAGAACCTGCTTTTCTCCCTCTGGTGCTTGGCTTCTTCCTTATTTATAGAACGAATAGGATTTGCCAAGGTGGAATTTAAGAGGTGGCGGAAGATACTCATGGCCCGATTTCCACATTAGCCTGTCCATTTTTAGATGTCACAGCCGTTGCAGATGGTTCGTTGACTGGATCATTGGGAAAATTCTCAATTTCATTAACTGTTCACAATGAAGTATGTATCTGTGAAAGTATGAGGGTTTAATGGATGTATTCCTGTCACCATAAACTCGTTTACTGTTATCTCGCCTGTATGGCCTTCCCAAACTGATCGGCGATGTCTATGCTTCTTATAGGATGCTCATTTTCCCTCATCCATTGGAGTACCTGCTCAGAGAAACAGACTTTCAAAAGACTCATGAAAGCTCTATTCAGTAGTTCAGCACTTGTGGGAGGCATGAAGAGGCAGACACAAGATGCTGACGACGTTTTCAAGCACAAGATTGACAATTTCCTGATATCTAGAGTGGTCATGATGCCCCATTCGGAATCAGAACCGCTTGTGACTATGCTGTTGGCTTCACCTTTCTCAGGAAATGTTGAAACTAGTCAGTGAAGCGTTGGTTTTGAATCCATTCAGAAGGATAGCATGCAGGAACGGATCCAAATAGGGTACTTTTCATTATCTGACTGCTCCGGTTCTTACGAGGGATTATCATCAATGGCGGGACAAAATTTCCTTTAGCACTCTTCCAGGTGACAACGGTCACAAGTGATCCACTCTCTGCAGAAGAGATGGCTGCTACTTGTCGCTTTTTCTTTCTTGCAAGGATGTGGGAAACATCGCTTTGCTTAGACCAGCTTCGTCGACATGGTATACTGTATCCAGTGTACAGTTGTTTTTCTCCATCCGTTCTGGAAGCTAGAGAACTGTTAAATGTGGTTGCTGTGGGTTTACGCATCGAAATATTCTTATTGTGTCGTCTCAAGGAAAGGCGTGACCACTTTTTTCCAGCCAGTTCACCAAAAATGGATTCGGGCTTTGTCAGACAGAAATGCCAGCTTTTGGAGATGCTTCTGGGTAAGTCCAAAAAATTTACTTGCCACTGTCATGCTGTATGTTACTGCGTAAAGTTAAGCGCCGGCACGCGAGTCGGGAACGACAGGGAAGAGAAGGCTCAGAGAACAAGTAAGACAATCGCATGCTGACCGGACCTCCCTCCAGGACTACAACGCGGCAGCAGCGGCCCCTATGTGGAGAGGACATAAGCGCTGCGCCCAGCTGGTTACAGCCCAGTCCAATAGCAGCTTCAAGATTAGCAACTTGGATAGAAGTCTCAAGGCTAGTCACTTCGCTTGTACTCACTATGTAGCTCAGAAATGGGACTGACTACACTGAAGAAGACTGATTATTTTGTATGTTGCCCTTTCCTTACGACACATCTGTGTCATTGCCGAAGTTAAATACTGTACTAGTCTTGTTGTAATAAAACTCATTAATACGACTTGTTTGATTGTTTGTCTAGCGAACCAAGTACGCCGGTTGGAGTGGCCGTCCGATTATAGGCGCTACAGTCTGGAACCGAGCGACCGCTACGGTCACAGGTTCGAATCCTGACTCGCGCATGGATGTGTGTGATGTCCTTAGGTTAGTTAGGTTTAATTAGTTCTAAGTTGTAGGCGACTGATGACCTCAGACGTTAAGTCGCATGGTGCTCAGAGCCATTTGAACCATTTTTTTGAACCGAGTATGCAGGCTTCCTAGACACTACACTATATTCAGTCAGCTGTTCTTCTTGTTCTGGGAACAGAGTAGTTTCCCTTCCAAGTTTGGTCTTTCTGGCTAAATCAGCTAGTAAATGAGATTTGGTCAGCCTACATAGCGTGGAGAGTTTTTACCACCTTGAAGAAGATTATCCTATTTTCTCAAACATTTATCAGACCCATCTCGCAGTTTTGGAGCTCGTAAAGTTATTTCTGAAGCGATATCTTAAACAGGCTGTGAAAGTACGATACAAATATGGAATATTAGGATACAAATATGGAATACTATTATTCCATATTGGTGACACAAAGATTTAGAATTTCAGAACTGAAAATAAAATGAAAAATTTTACCTAAATAGACAAGAAAAAACTATTTTACATCTTAGTGTATTCGCTAAACTCTGTTTAGAAATACGTCAGTAAATTATGTATTGTGAAAAGAATGAAACTGAAAACCACCAACCTGCCAACTACACTCCTGGAAATGGAAAAAAGAACACATTGACACCGGTGTGTCAGACCCACCATACTTGCTCCGGAGACTGTGAGAGGGCTGTACAAGGAATGATCACACGCACGGCACAGCGGACACACCAGGAACCGCGGTGTTGGCCGTCGAATGGCGCTAGCTGCGCAGCATTTGTGCACCGCCGCCGTCAGTGTCAGCCAGTTTGCCGTGGCATACGGAGCTCCATCGCAGTCTTTAACACTGGTAGCATGCCGCGACATCGTGGACGTGAACCGTATGTGCAGTTGACGGACTTTAAGCGAGGGCGTATAGTGGGCATGCGGGAGGCCGGGTGAACGTACCGCCGAATTGCTCAACACGTGGGGCGTGAGGTCTCCACAGTACATCGATGTTGTCGCCAGTGGTCGGCGGAAGGTGCACGTGCCCGTCGACCTGGGACCGGACCGCAGCGACGCACGGATGCACGCCAAGACCGTAGGATCCTACGCAGTGCCGTAGGGGACCGCACCGCCACTTCCCAGCAAATTAGGGACACTGTTGCTCCTAGGGTATCGGCGAGGACCATTCTCAACCGTCTCCATGAAGCTGGGCTACGGTCCCGCACACCGTTAGGCCGTCTTCCGCTCACGTCCCAACATCGTGCAGCCCGCCGCCAGTGGTGTCGCGACAGGCGTGAATGGAGGGACGAATGGAGACGTGTCGTCTTCAGCGATGAGAGTCGCTTCTGCCTTGGTGCCAATGATGGTCGTATGCATGTTTGGCGCCGTGCAGGTGAACGCCACAATCAGGACTGCATACGACCGAGGCACACAGGGCCAACACCCGGCATCATGGTGTGGGGAGCGATCTCCTACACTGGCCGTACACCACTGGTGATCGTCGAGGGGACACTGAATAGTGCACGGTACATCCAAACCGTCATCGAACCCATCGTTCTACCATTCCTAGACCGGCAAGGGAACTTGCTGTTCCAACAGGACAATGCACGTCCGCATGTATCCCGTGCCACCCAACGTGCTCTAGAAGGTGTAAGTCAACTACCCTGGCCAGCAAGATCTCCGGATCTGTCCCCCATTGAGCATGTTTGGGACTGGATGAAGCGTCGTCTCACGCGGTCTGCACGTCCAGCACGAACGCTGGTCCAACTGAGGCGCCAGGTGGAAATGGCATGGCAAGCCGTTCCACAGGACTACATCCAGCATCTCTACGATCGTCTCCATGGGAGAATAGCAGCCTGCATTGCTGCGAAAGGTGGATATACACTGTACTAGTGCCGACATTGTGCATGCTCTGGAGCCTGTGTCTATGTGCCTGTGGTTCTGTCAGTGTGATCATGTGATGTATCTGACCCCAGGAATGTGTCAATAAAGTTTCCCCTTCCTGGGACAATGAATTCACGGTGATCTTATTTCAATTTCCAGGAGTGTATTATTCCCCCTAGTGAATTCGTTAAAGTAGCTTCACTTACTCGTGGCGTCTGCCAACTGGATTGTGAATGCATTCTACGGCAGATTACAATTGCTGAACTTAGTTTTCAGGTAGCTGACCAGTGTACAGCACTTACAAAGCAAGAAACCATAGTTTTTCATATTACTGCATTTGTACCCCCTCCTCTACCTGACAGACTAAGCACTATAAGTTGAAAGATGAGTGTATGATGTCGTTATATACCAGAACGCATGGATGACATACCTCTTTAGTCACCAGTGTCTATGTTAGTGGAAGATGACGTCGCTGTCATCCTGTCGAAGTTGGCACTCATCGCCGGTAATAATTTATTATTCAGGTGCTTCCCTGTGTGCTTGTACACTCCCAATGAAGTAATACGTATCAGAATTTACAGATCTGCTGCGAAGTCCAGTTGTAATTACAGCGCAAGCTGTTCTGGCATTGATATTCTTTCCTTGAATTACTAATAAGCGAAAGATGAAATTCCCATAGACAGTCTCTTTTCTCGCAACCATTTTAAGATTATCAGTCCTGTGCTCAGGGAACTGGTAATTTATTCCGCACCACAAAGAAGTTCAGGAGTGAATCTTATGAAAATCGTGTACTGACTTCTGTTTGGTTTCTGCATGCTTCTTTCTGTTGTTTCTGACAGCGCCTAAACATGGCCCTAAGTTCTCAACCGAGAGTTTTCGAGAAAGTAATGCATCGCATTTATTTCTTGAACAATTCTTATTTCAACATAACGAGTATTACACACACGAAGGAATAGTGTTTTATCTACACACCCTATTTTTTCACGTAATCTCCATCCCGTTCTATGGACTTCCTCTACAGCGAAATAAGTGTATGTACGCCCTGTCGGCACCAATCCTTGTCCTCGTGGTGGAGCCGATGCTTACTGTGTGAATGACCTCCTCATGGGCCTCCAAATGTCTTACACCAACGGCATCCTTTAATGGCCCACACAAGGGAAGTCAAACGGCCTAGGTCAGGGCTGTAGGGTGGATGGGCTAACACTGTCCAACCCTGTTTTGTGATGTGTTCAGCAGTCCTCAGACTCGTGTGAGGCCGAACGCTATCGTGTTGCGGCAAAACATCTCCTCGGTTGCTGTGGCGCCGAAGTTGCCGGAAGCCCGTCTTGTGTTTTGTTAATGTGTTGACATATGATTCTGAATGAATGGTACCGCCTCTTGGCATCACATCAATGAGAATCACACCTTCACAGTCCGAGGAAATGGTGATCATGATCTTACCGGCGGAAGCCATTGCTTTGAATTTTATCTTCTGTAGGGAGCGAGAATGGCGCCATTTCACAGACTGTCGTTCTGTTTCGGGCTCAAAATGGTTAATAACCCATGTTTCATCACCTGTCACCGGGATAAGAGGGCTTCCCCTCAGCTTCAAAACATTGCAATAAATAGTGACAAATGTTTTTCTGTGCGATTCGTGATCCACCGTTAGACACAGAGGGACCCATCTTGCATACACTTTTGAATATTCAAAAGTGCGGATAATTGCATCCACGAACATGCAGCGCCAACTGCCAAATCGTAACGCGTCTGTACTCGTGAATGACATCAGCCCGCTGCAACATGTCAGTTGTGACAGTATTGGATGGTCTCCTCGACTGCTGTAAATCTTGAAACTCACCCGAACCCCCTTCTAATGTCCTCAGCCTCCGTGCCCTGAGACTAACTCTACTTCTGTCGACAGCAGATGCTCCATAGATTTTGCACAAGCGTTTGTGAATATTTCCCACAGTTTCTTTCTCTGCATTGAGAAATTCAACGAGGGGACGTTGCTTGTAGCGTACATCATCTACAGACGCCGTTTTGAAATTGTCCTGGAGTTACTTTATGTGTCGGAAGTGACGGAAACTTGGCGCGCTAACTCAGGAGACTTCAAAAATACATAAGTTACGTTTCGCATTCGTAGCATTGTTTTCGACTGAGAAAAAAAATTCGGTGCATTAGTTCCCGGGCAACCCTCGTATAAATGTAATTTAGATTCTTTATGGTTTTTGTGTCATAACAGTACTTCAGTTGAAAGCGACCTTTCAAATGGTTTCTTCCCGGCCTGTCACGTTTAATCTTTAATGGTTGTGAGTAAAACTAACATAATATTGCTAACACGCCTTACAGTGTTGCGAGGTCAGCCAGCCGCATTTTTTACGGATGTTTTGAGTTTTGGTAAGAGTTGCATTAATTTAAACATACTTCCAGCGCAACGATTTGTGACAAGTACAAGAAGCTGATTTAGTTCAGGTATTTGGTCAGAGCTGAGCAACGTTTTTGTTGTTCACATGAGGATCACCTTGGGGGCCAAGATTCCATATTGCGTGCTGTGATTAGGAAACAGTGATAATTTGTAATTTTCCATAAAATCTAGAACTAGCTTTAATAACCGCTTACAAATTCAACAAGCTGAAATTAACTCTTTGGAGTTTTGAGTGTATCACAAATACTTACCGTACATATTGTGTGCAAGCATGAATTATTGCAGGTTATTAAGTTACGTTTAACGAAATAATTAAATTTCATATAACCGACGAGGAAATAGTATGTCTTCTAGTATTAGTTGAAGTGTCTGCTTTTGAGTATCACAATAAGATAATAATGATCATTAATCGGCTTTTGCATGAATTTTATACCGTTCTTTTATGGAAAGTAGCAAGATCACATTTTGAGCATCTTGATCGGAAATATCTGTACCATTTCGTGTTAAGCCATTCACACAGCTAATTTCTTCATTCAACGTACCCCAGTTACTGTATGCTACGTCTAGGGCAGCAATCAGAACATTTTTCTCTAAAGTATACTAAGATTTTGTACCTCGTAGCTCGAGATAGCATTAATCACTTTACTGAGACAGAATTCAGAGGTGGCGGTGCAAGTACAATTAGAACAGTTAATCTGGTGTTTTGGGAACATTGAGCAGTAGAGAGAAGCTTGCTCAAATATTTCACTACGACAGTAGAAAATAGAAGATTGTACATCTGCTATAGCTTACAAGCGATACAGCAACTAAAACGAGAAGTAGGCTAAAATTGGAAGTTTTGACAATTCACACTGTTACACTTCAAACAAGAAGTTTTTACTCTGCAGAAGTTTGAATAAGAAATTTTTCGTGTCCACCTTCCCGCCTAGGATCCCAATCTCACTAGCGTCTGTTGGCCAGCAGTCACATTAATAATCTCTGTCTCTGCCCTGCTATAGCACTAGCTGCAAGAAAGTAATTTGTTCCTTTTCGTGTACATTCTCAGGGTTTATTAAATAATGATTCGTGAGAAGTTTTATGTGGCTATTTTGTCTTTTGGACGTGAAGCCATATCATATATTGGTGCGTGTTGGTTGTGGGCAGTGGGGTATGTGAGTTGAGAGGAATTTTTCGAAAGTGAATCCATGGGTCTGCAGGGAATACATTCATAGACTTTTCTTTAGTTTTTGTACAATAATTATTTAGTGTAGGTTAAAAGATAAGGTTTGCCTGAATGAAGTTTTGGGGTTGTACTTGGGCTATAGTTTATAAAACTAATATTTTCTCACTGCCTTGGGGACACTGAAGAGTTGTGTCCCACAAATGTTCTGTTTTAACTGAATGGCTCTGTTGTGTTTGTCATGAGAAAAATGACATGTTATCTTACTCAATTTCTTATTCACATCAAACAGTAAACCACGTTCGCAATAACAAAATTATTTCTCAAGCATGTTCACAACACTTATAAGTAGATACCACTTCAATACATGTGTAAAATATCACCAAGTGTCACTTACCTTTGCTGACAACACTGTAAAATTACATTGGGTATAAAAATTGAGGATATGGGCATGCAAACATTACTTTGTTTAGGTCATGTTAAACTTTAGGTACAACAAACCGGTACATTTGGTAGTGCGAGTAAAGAAAATTATGTGTTTCTTGACAAATATACTTAATTATTTGTGAGACACTACTGAGGTATTAGTAACGTATAAGATTTTTTGTGAAATGCACTGTAAATAATATGCTTCAGCTTGGGAAAAGATTGTGATTGCCGTATCTGATATAATGTTAGTGTCTTATTCTGTTTATATCTAAAGTTATTGCTTTCCTTAAACATATTTTTCTTTCTTTTGTCGGTCTATGGAAGGATAGGCTTTTCCTCCATTGCAAGGTTATATTAAGCACTAATCTTGGAAATACTGTTTGGTGCACTGAAGCTAGAATTTATGGTCGATTTATGCAGTGATTACTTATCTTTGAACTACTGGAATGTAAGGATTTTGTTTCTTTTCGTCCATACATTGTAGGATGTTTCTGTGTTTTTAGTTCTTTTGACATTTATATTATGTTTCTGAGTAGAAATGTTGTTTGGTTGAAGTATTGGTTGATAGCAGGTGCATTAAGTGAGTTTCTGCTGGTGGTATTACAACGCTGTGAGGTTTAGTGTGAATATGCTTGGCTGAGAGTACATATATTGATAAGATTAAAATTCCTGGTACATAGAGTCCATTCTGTCATTGTTCATGGATTGCCCTTGTAAATTTTCAGACCGTGGCGAATAAGTTCAGTGGTTTCCTATGTAGTAGTTACCTTCTACAATAATTAATCGTGCTGTTTTGAATTTTTGTTTTGGTGCATTGTTCTCTCCTGTCAAAACGTTGGTACCTATTACTCGTAAATCAGAAACTGGAAGTAGCGGGTTGAGTAAAGTTGTATCTAATAGCTCATTAGCTGCAGAGATGAGCGGATGAGGAATTTCTGAGGTCAATAGTTTAACTGTGTTACCTGTCAAAGAAGTAGATACACATGATCAGCATAGTCAGTTTCATATACTGAGAGATGAACAGGAAAACTTACCACGCGAATAATTATTTGTTAAGAAAAACTCTGCAGTGTGTTATATGTCACAGCACTCTAGTTCATAGTAGAGAGTTCGAGTCTGCTATCAGTAGCATGTATGCGGCCTAATCCAGGCCCTGCTCCTTAGTATTACGGAAGCTGAGCGACAAGACATTTTGCAAATTTTGTTGGTAAGATTAGAAGAGAGGAGCAGAACGTTAAAAGGTGGGAAGACAACGCTAAAAAGGCAGGAACAGCATGCTTAAAGTCAAGAATAATTAATGAAGACAATAAAAGGTGAGAAAATTTGACAATATGCCGTTGCAGGTTTAACCATAAATACGTCAGATCTCGAAATTGAGGTAAATAATATAAAAACCAGGGTAGAATGTGTAGGGACACAACAGATTAGGCAAAAGAAGGACCTCACAAACAGACGCTAATAAACAGTAGAAGATTTTGCTAGAATTACGGATACAGAGAAAATACGAGGAAGAAATTATAAGAATGATAAAAGCGTGTTACCTGTCACGTAGGTAACCCAGATAAGAGAACGGGGGTGTCAAAGTTATACACTTACCTGTGAATTGGGAAATCGATTTGATTCTATTAAAGTGCTGTCAGAAGCTCAGTCACTTAAGACTAAGGAACAGTTTAGCGTTCCTATGGAAGGGATGGTGGAAGTAGGCACAATATTATTAAAATTTTTCACTAACTGATAAAGGAATTCTGACGACACTAATCCGGTTCCCTTTGCCGACATCAAAAAAATCAAGGTTCAAAGAAAGGAAATACACTATTAATTGCAAACTGAAGAGAGATGTCATTGAGTTCTGTCACAACGTTCTCGAACTGAAATTAATTTAGAGCAAGAAGGTAACGCATGTGGAGTTCGTGATTCTCCTCTTAGGAAACATGACAAACAGACATACTCGAGGCATGTAGACAAGTCTGCTGGTGATCATGACTTGTTTCGGAGAAAGTAATCATTCTGGTTGTGGTGTTAGACAGATTTCGGGTACACAGGGTAATGACAGTTTCAAGTGCGATCATTTTCTTACTATTTAGAAGCTTGCAGTTCTTCTAAATTAAATACATCAGAAGGTTTGACTTGAACTGTTTGATTATTCTTTACAAGCAACTTGGCCAAAAACTGGGAATAAATTAGAAACTATGTGCTGAAACTTCGAAACCAATCACAAGATGGCTTCTCACAAACATATACGTATTTAGAACACATGGTTCGTAAAAATCAATTTTTGTGTATCCCTTACAGTCCTGTGCAACTTATTCAAATATGTCTGACCAAATTACCGATTCGACTGACGCATATTAGACCAGCGAATAGATGTAACTATGTTATTGAAAGGCTCAAAGCCTGTTACTGGAACTTTAATGTGACAATGTTGACCGCTTGCCGTCGAACAACAGTGAGTATAATAGCTGATAAGGTATTTGACTGCAGCTTGACCAAATAAACAACTGGCACTCAAAAGGACAGTTTAATAATGGACAGAATCACCTAATCGACACAGTCGTCTTCAGAGATTCAGCAACTGTCTAGACATCTAAAGTAATACTCATTTATATTTCCACCGCACTGCAAAATCCGTGCAACTGAGATGGAACAACAAGTGAGAATCATCATAAATAGTGCGAATAACAGACAGGAATCAAGACACTAACTTTGTCGTACTGATAGTTCCAATCCCAAAGAAATCAGGTCTCGGATGCAAAATACTAACGCGAATTCTTTACAGACGAATGGAAAAACTGGTAGATGCCGACCTCGGAGAACATCAGTTTGGATTCCGTAGAAATATTGGAACACGTGAGGCAATACTGACCCTACGACTTATCTTAGAAGCTAGATTAAGGAAAGGCAAACCTACGTTTCTAGCATTTGTAGACTTAGAGAAAGCTTTTGACAATTTTCACTGGAATACTCTGTTTCAAATTTTGAAGGTGGCAGTGGTAAAATACAGGGAGCGAAAGGCTATTTACAATTTGTACAGAAACCAGATGGCAGTTGCAAGAGTCGACGGACATGAAGGGGAAGCAGTGGTTGGGAAGGGAGTGAGACAGGGTTGGACCCTCTCCCCGATGTTATTCAATCTATATATCGAGCAAGCAGTGAAGGGAACAAAAGAAAAATTCAGTGTAGGTATTAAAATCCATGGAAAAGAAATAAAAACTTTTAGGTCAGAGACAGCAAAGGACGTAGAAGAGCAGACGAACGGAATGAATAGTGTCTTGAAAGGAGGATATAAGATGAACATCAATAAAATAAAAAAGAGGATACTGGAATGAAGTCGAATTAAGTCGGGTGATGCTGAGGGAATTAGATTAGGAAATGAGACACTTTAGGTAGTAAAGCAGTTTTGCTATTTGGGGAGCAAAATAACTGATGATGGTCGAAGTAGAGAGGATATAAAATGTAGACTGGCAATGGCAAGGAAAGCGTTTCTGAAGAAGAGAGATTTGTTAATATCGAGTATAGATTTAAGTGTCAGGAAGTCGTTTCTGAAAGTATTTGTATGAAGTGTAGCCATGTATGGAAGTAAAACGTGGACGACAAATAGTTTGGACACGAAGAGAATATAAACTTTAGAAATGTGGTGCTACAGAATAATGCTGAAGATTAGATGGGTAGATCACATAACTCTTGAGGAGGTATTGAATAGAATTGGGGAGAAGAGGAGAGCGTGGCAAAACTTGAGTAGAAGAAGGGATCGGTTGGTAGGACTTTTTCTGAGGCATCAAGGGATTACCAATTTAGTTATGGAGGGCAGCGTGGAGGGTAACAATCGTAGAGGGACACCAAGAGATGAATACACTAAACAGATACAGAAGGATGTAGGCTGTAGTACGTACTGGGAGATCAGGCAGCTTGCACAGGATAGAGTAGCATGGAGAGCTGCATCAAACCAGTCTCAGGACTGAAGACCACAACAGAAACAACTAACATTCGTGAGGGCAGTTTAACTATCGGATCGGATTCCAAAGTATGACAGATGAGCGTATCCCTTGGAATCAGAGAGGATATAGAAAAGAAAATACGTACAGCTGTGAAACTCATGGGGATAGATTTAGATAAGACAAAAACTATTGGGGTAGCTGCAGTCAGAAGAGAAGAAATCGTTGACGTCAGGTCTCCAGTCCCACGTTAAGCATCACAGAGATAACGGTTCAATAAGACAATGATATAAAACTCAGGCCACAAACGAAGCATTCGGCAGATGGCGGGTACCGTCACAAATGCTTTTTATCTTTTTTTTTTTCTTTTGGTCATCAGACTGGCTGGATGCAGCTGGCCACGAATTCCCTTCTGCGACGACCTCCTCATTTCACAGTAGCACTTGCACCACGCATCGTCAGTCATTTGCAAGACGTATTCAAATCTCTGTGTTCCCCTACAGTTGGTATCCCCTACAATTCCTATCATCCCTGAACCTTCTTGCTGTCAGTGTTTTCCGTATGTTGCTGCCATCGAAGGTTCTGCGGGGAACCTCCTTATTCCTTGTCTTGTCAGTTCGCCTGATTTTCATCATTCGTCCGCAGCACCACACCTCAAACGCTTCGATTCTCATCTGCACAAGTTCTCTCAGTGTCCATGTTTCACTACCATCCAATTATGTGCTCCGAATGAACATTCTAAGAAATTTCGTCCTCAAATTAAACTCTGTATTTGATACATGTACACTTCTCCTAGGCAGCAATGACAACTTTGTCTGTGCTGACGACTTTTTCCGTCCCCTTTGTTTCGTTCGTCATGGGTTATTTCACTTCCATAGTAGCAGAATTCCTTAATTTCTTGTACTTGGTGACCACCGATACTGATGTAAAGTTTCTTACTTTTTCCATTTCTGCTACTTCATATTACTTAGCGTTTTTGCAGTTTACACTCAATGCATAATCTGTACTCATTAGACTGATCACTATGTTCAAGAGGCCCTGTGATTGTACTTCACATTCGCTGATGCTATCAATGTATCAGAATTTTAATCCCACTCTTAAACCTTCCTTTTATTTACCTCGTTGCTTCTTCCGCGTACATATTGCACAGCAGGCGTGCAGACTGAACAGTAGGGTTAAAGTTAAAACCATGTAAGTCATCATTCTTTTCTGACTGGCTTGATGCGGTGCATCATGAATTCCTCTCCTGTACTCACCCCTCCATCTCAGAGTAGCAGTTGCACCCAATGCCCTCAATTATTTGTTCGATGAATTCCAGTCATTCAGAATCTGTCATCTGTTATATATACCCCGTGATACAGAATTAACGTTATCTTCTGGTGAAACACTTTTGTCTTGATCCGCTGATAATGCTAAATCATGCTGGATGAAATAGCATACTGAACCGTAGATGGTACCTGTCAGTACCCTAGTAACGCTAACTATGTCAACATAAAACACGTGGTAACTGCCATTATCCCGAACATGGTGACTGTTCTATATTTGTTTTTTTGTTTTTTATTTGCTTTAATTCATATTTGTTAAGTCATGCGCCCCAAAATCACTCTTCTGTACCAACCTTTCTCTCAGAGTAGCAACTGAAAACTACATCATCAATTATTTGCTGAATATTTTCCTGTCTCTGTCTTCCCCTATAGTATTTACCGTTTGTGGCTCCCTCAGTTACCATAAAAGTTTTCCCAGACGTCCTAACAGGTGTCCTAGCTTCCTTATCAATGTGTTCTATATATTCCATTTCTCGCCGATTCTGGAGAGAACCTCCTACCCCCTTACCTTATCAGTCCACGTAATTTTAAACATACGTCAGTAGTACCACAGCTCAAATGCTTCGATTATCCTCTCCTGCTATCACCGCAAATGGCGACAGTCAGTAGCCATATGTAGACTACCATTACACCTAACGGAGTTTCCCATTATCCTAATCACGGTGATGGCCATAAGGGGAGAGTGTTGTACTTTATAACAATTTTCAGACATTAGACTCTAGCCAGCCCTGTAAAGGATGTAAAACAATATTTTTCACTACATTTTAAAATGGTATTATTCACTTTATGTGTGCTGCAGTATTTTTATGAAACTACAAAAATTACTCTGGAAATGTAGGCCTATTCCATATCTGAAGAGACTTCCAAGTTACAACATGGGCATGCATCTAGGAACGATTCTTCTGTTCAAATTTAGTAGTTTCGCAATAGAGAAGATCTTCTCAGTTCTTTATTTAATGGTATATACATTGCATTAGTACTCTACTGCGTACTAGTATTCAGTAAGTTAACTCTAATTAAGCAGAAATACTACCAAAAACCGGTTACTAGTTAAGATCATTTTGAAATGGAAGCTATTAGCAAATGATACAAAAAAAAATCAATTTTAGTAACAGAGAAAATCGTTGAAACACTGAAGAAATTTAGTTCTTTGATTAATATCACGTAATAATTGGAAAATCTCCTTACGTTTCTAGGTACAGCATGGTGCATGAGTGACTAATTATGGCTTATCCGTCCACACATTATGCAAGTCCTTCTAAAAACATACACAATTTCACTAGCGATAAGCACCTGCAACTGAGAAATTAACTACACCATTAAAATAGTCGTAACATATTATATAAAACTTAAATATATACAACTCGTAATATTTACAAACGCTGCACAAAGTGCAACAACATGTCTAACAGCAAGGAAAACAGTGGAAAAGAGCTTAAATTGCTGATTATTTTCTGTAGTGTCTGACCTTCATGTAATTCTGTAGTGGGTCATTAGACTGAAACACCGATCAGAAAGCTACATGTGTTCCTTGTTACACTATCCTCCAGATGTAACATTCACTTGTACACCTATCATAGTGACTGCCATTAGCCCAGTCATAGTGCAGTCTCATAACATATTAGCCATTTAAGATTACTCGTTCACCGTTATCCATTGTTCATTGACCGTTAACTATTTACCATTACCGAGTTATGGTGACCGATTTACCATTAACCATTTACCCCTACTCTTCTACCTTTTAACAGTTTTGCTGCGGCCTATTTACTGTTACCAATTTTCTGGCAGTCTCCTAGGGGAGAATGTGGTAACTTTCAGACTTTCTAATCTAGCCAGTCTGTGGTAGAACTGTAATATATTTTTCACTATAATTTCAAATGCTGGTAATTCGTCCTTATGTGGAGCAGTGTTTTTCAGAAATCACAAAAATTACTGTAGAAAAGTAAGAATTTTTTTCCAAATGTAAAACATGTGCCAAGGGACAATAGGGGCTTGTACCTAGGGAAATATATTCAGCTGAAGTGTAAAGGTGTTCCAATCAAAAAAAGATGGAGTACTGTATTCAAAACTATATTCCTTATATTATTACTCTGCTTTTCACCAATATTCTGTAAGTGAAATAACAATGAGCAGAAAGTTTATGAAGTCCAGTTACAAGTTTAATTCTTTTTAAAAAAGAAGTTACTGGAGATTAACAAAATTTTCCATTCTCTCGACAGGCAGAAATGTTAAGACATTAAAGAAACACAGTTTATATGCATGGTAGATGGCCGTGTCTCCTGTATCAAGATACAAGATTGAGCATGGCTGATGTATTATGGTTTAATTGGCCACAGATATTATTCAGCACTTAATGTGCAGATAGTAAAATATTTACAAATGATGCGCAAATCGAAACCTCAAATGTAACAACAAGAAGAACTGTGTAAAATTTGGCAAATAGGTTATGGTGGTTTCTGTTTCTGCTTTCCTTCACGTAATTCTAAAAGCAGTCACCAGACTGAATTACCGATTAAAATACTTCATTTGCTCCTGTTTACATTAACGTCGAGGTAAAATATTCCCCATTTCTTTTACCATTTCATTTCCCCATTTACCAGGTTACCAGGCTAAGATTTCCAAAGTGTGGTACGATGTTGAGTAACAAGCATGACACAACAATTGTGACACTGAAAATTATTAATCTGAGGGCTGTTGTCCGTTACCCCAAGCGTAGCTCATAGATCGAAGTATGAAAGTTTGCAAGTGACGCTCAACAGGGGCATAAAAAAGCAATGGATTTCATTTCAGATTTTGAAGTTTCGTGATGTAGTGGTTGAAGTAAAACTCCTATTCAACAAATATATTCATTAATTACCTTGCATAAGCGAACTTATACACCGGTCCCATATACGAGAAATATAAATGTCACAAATTGCATTATATGCTTGTGGTGATAAGTGAAACTCATCACTGAAAATATACGCTTTCAAGCAATAAATAGCTTTTCCAAACTGACTTGCCTGGTGAACAAACTGTATTTCAATAAGAAATGGTTGAGCCCGTTATGAAAATTTAGTATCACTCTCTATATATTACTGGTCCCTCGAAATATCTGAAATTAAATTGCGGTATCGAAACTCAGTGGCTTGATTAATGTATTCCTTGTCTTTTCCGCACTGTATTGCAGTTGTTAAATTATTAACCTCGATTCTAGACCAAGCATTTCGAACTTTTTTTATAAGTTTCGTAAAGACAGGTCTGTGATTCTTCAGCTCAGCTTTTCTCCAAAAACGCTTCTCAGTTTGATTTCATATACGTAACGGCTGCAAGGTAAGAGACATTTTTCCAAAATTTTTTCAGTAACAAAACTCAAACCTCTAAAAATCTAAATTTATGTGTGTTCCCTTAAAGACTAGTGCAATTACTCTGGGCTGAAACTCTACTCATCGATAATATTGTGGTTAATTTTTGCTGTTCTTTTCCACAGTGAAGTCAACATTGAAAATATTCGAGATACTACGAATGAGGATTGAATAGAGAGCTAAGTGAGTCAGGTGCATTCGATGTCAGCCAGACGTGACTTGTTAGAAAAAGGAAAAAAAAAGCGAATTCGGTGTTGCAGAAGCCTCCCTGCCTGGCTAATGACAATTGGCAGAAAATATAGTGTTTTAAAAAGTCTATAGTAAAGAAGTCGAATTCCGATGGTGCAAAAGTGCTGCTTTACCAAATTTTTAGATGATTATATTTGAATACCCCAAAAAACTGAGTATTTGGATACGTTTGAGTATTCTGTAAAGCAGTTGAAAATACTGCATGTAGCACACTGTAAGTGTTTTGGAAAAATAATTTTGAATATGGCGCAAAAAATATTCACGATGTTTGCATAGCTTCCAGTTTCTTGCAAAGTATTCATAAATAGTGCAAGTTACAGCCTTTACATGATTTTTTGGATAAATACTTTTGAACACAGCACAAAAAAGGATGCAGTGCATTCGAATTATTCTCTCTCTCTCTCTCTCTCTCTCTAGCTCTCTCTCACTCTGTGTGTGTGTGTGTGTGTGTGTGTGTGGGTGTGTGTGTGCGTGTGTGTGTGTGTGTGTGTGTGTGTGTGTGTGTGTGTGTGTGTGTGTGTGTGTGTCATGAATAGCACCAATCAAGTGAGGTAGCTCAGTAATTTTTTTTAGAAATACTACGGTATTGGAAAGGAAGGCCCACAGGCTACATGGGGCCCCATAGCAAGTGTCAGTGCCACCCAAGAAGTGAGCATCAATCGCACAATCGGAGAAATATTGCTTCAAATCCCGTTTATCTAAAGGGTATGATAAAATTTGGAACTCCACTCGAGTTTCTTTTAAGTATATTATGTGCGGCCCAAAAAATTGTTCAAATGGCTGGGAGCACTATGGGACTTAACTGCTGAGGCCATCAGTCCCCTTGAACTTAGAACTACTTAAACCTAACTAACCTAAGGACATCAGACACAGCCATGCCCGAGGCAGGATTCGAACCTGCGACCGTAGCGGTCCCGTGGTTCCAGAATGTAGCGCCTAGAACCGCTCAGCCACCCCGGCCGGTTGCGGCCCTAAAGTTCTTACCTTCTTACAATAAGGCCCAGGTACGCCAAAAAGTTGGACGCCCCTGGTTTAGTCAAGCTCACGTATTGGTCGATATCGGAATACTGCACTATTGGTGAATCTATGTGAACATATTCTATTTTATGCAATCCAGTTGTATGTTGACAGCTATATTGTGATTGGCTGCTTCAATATAATGACCGCAAAATTACTAAATTAAGTCAGAAAAGAGAGGATAGGGTGGGATGAGGGGAGAAGAAGGGTGGGTTAGAAACAACAATGGAGTTAAATTTCAGCTTGCCTCTAACACAATTGTATTACCTTCACCTTCTCTGACTGCAATTGTCTGGGGAGGGGGTGTGGAAGCAAAAGCAAGGTGTTCATAATGGGAGGGGAGCCTGGTGTGGCTTGATGGTAACATTAACTAGGAGGGAAGACTTGCCGCCATCTCGAGTTATGACGTCAGAGAGGCGAGTAACGCATACACCATAGTTCAAAGTCTGTACATGATGCATCTGACGATGGCTGCTTTTCGTGGTTGTACCTGAATCCCTATTTCATACCTGCTAAAAGGCCGTGGAACGTATTTCTTGGTCATTAAGTAAAAACCGAGTTAGTCTGATGAAGCCTTCCTGAGAGCTAGTACTTCAGAATACTCTTTATCCATTGTACATCCTACAAATTCTTGCCATCCGTGGGGTATAAAATATACTGACGAACATTATTCCACAAATTAACTCCGCTTTTTAAAATAACCTATCTACCCGTTAAACATCTAGATAATGAAAGATTGTTTTTCTATCCTTTACTAACGTGTTCTCTACCTTTATCAGCTTTACCCATCCCTCGCGATCCATGATTATCTAAAGCATACTGAGAACATGGCACAGGAGGAGAGTTGTATTGCCCTACTTCCTACTGCAGCAATTGCATAGTTGAGCGGAGTAAGCTTTGTATATTACTATTTGATCACGTCTAAGTCTATAATTACTGTCACCAATAAAAATAAATTTTTTCCTGATTCGGAGTCGCTGCCACCACTACTGAATATATTTCAAATGTTCTTTATTTTTTAAGGCCGGCAGCATAGTATGTCTGATAACGACATGATTATTAGAGTAGACGCGCCACATACCTGTTCATAAGAAGTAATCTTTATTCGCGACAGACTGTTTCCGTTTTGTCGCCATTTCCAAATACGTTCAGATTGATGTGACGTCCATATTAGGTCGTTAGTGGACGGTCATATAACTGTTATTGTTTTAATAAGGTGGTAAATAATATCAATATATTGATTACAAAATGTTAATTACGATATGACTGTTGTTCGACAGTTCCAGTCTTACAACGCTATATGTTCACCATATATGGTAATAATATAGCGTCGTAAGAGTGGAACTGTCGAGCTACTGTCACGTTGTAACTACCGTTTTATTTTCTACATATTGACATTGCCTACCATCTTATTAAAACAATGACTTATAAGACAGTCCACTAACGACCTAATATGCACGTCATAAATGGCGATAAACCCGAAACAGTCAGTCGGAAACAAAGAGTAGCTATTATGAACAGGTATTTGGTGCATCTACCGTAATAATCATATCGTTATCAGATAAATATTTCGCTTGGTAGTATTCGCTATATTACTAATTCAGCATATTGCACAACTGGCGAAATGATTTGTACTTGGGAAACCTCATTACGATCTCCCTTACCTCTATAAGCAAACTCTTCTCCGTCAATGGCATCTGATATATCAGTTATCTTATGTAATATAATTAAGCATTCAGGGATGAGACAGTGAAGGTAGCATATGATCAAATAAGTAAAAAACAACGACTAGTAGTAACCTCTAGATATCACAGGAGTCCTTTAATGTAATTGACGAAAGGAGAAAGTACAAATAATAATGAAATGAAGTAGACAAAATGTGATAGTCTACAAAATGAGATTGACAACAGATACAAAACGGCTCAAGAGGTGTGTCTGGAGAATAAATGTATGTCTGTAGAAGAAAATATAACCTGGGGAAAGACAGATACCGACTAAAGGAACATACATTAAAGAACTCTTTGGACGAAGGAGAAGGCGATGAGAGAATATCAAGAGCTCAGAAGAGAAAACAGTACCCAGCAATGATGGGAAAGCAAAGAGGGGGAGGATTGTATAGAGGATCTATACAAGTGAGAAGAACTTGAAGGCAATATTATAGTAAGGGAAGGAAATGATGATTGGGTCGGAGATATTATACTGCAAGAAGAATTTGCTGGACGCTAAAAGACCTAATTCCAAAGAAGGATCCTGGAGATTTGGAGAATGTTTCTAACAGTGTCGACTGGAATATGCTCTTTAAATTTCTGAATGTAGCAGGGGTAAGATACAGAGATCAAAAAGCTATTTACAACATTTACAGTACCCAGACGGCAGCTGTAGCGCATTAACGAGATACAGTATTTGACAAGGCAGTGAGACAGGTTTTGCAGCCAGTCTCCTCTTTCTTATATTCAATCTGTTTGATTTAAGATGAACATTAACAAAAGCAAAACTAGGGTTATGGAATTAACGCGCATTAGACCAGGTGACGCGGAGAACACTAGAAGTTGTAGATGAGGATATAAAATACATAATGGGAATGCAAAAGATGCTTTTCTGGATAATAAATTTATCTATTTACCTAATGTGATCTAAGTCTTACGATTTCTTTTCCGCGGGAGTTGGTCTGCAGAGTATCCTCGTACGGAACTGAAGCGCGGACAACAAGCAATTCCGATAAGAAAGGAATAGAAGGTTTTGAAATCTGGTGCTACAGAAGGGCGCTAAAGATTAGATGGGTAGGACACCTTGCTAATGAGGAGATACTGAATAGAACTGAGGAATAATGAATGTATGAAGTAACTTGACTAAACGAAGGGATCGTTTGACACCACTTATTCTGAGTCGTCGAGAAATCGTTTGTTTAGCATTGGAAGCAAGTATGGCGGATGGATTGGGGGGGGGTGCTTAAAAATTTCAGAGTAAGTCCAGGAGATGAGTACAGTGGGTAGGTTAAAATGGGTATATGTTGCAGTAGTTATAAAAATGGGAAGAGGCTTGTAGAGGATAAAATACTGTGGTGAGAGGCATCAAACAAGCTTTCGGACTGAAGACCACAACAACGCATTATCAAAATACTTTTGTTAGCACAGAGTGTGGAAAATGCTTATTGTCACTTGGATCAACTATTATGCAGAATTTTACCATGTATATTTATGATCCAACTGTTTTCTGTCGCTTCCTTCAGCAACAGGGACGTGTCCATTCCTCTGGTCCCATGTGTGGTTCCCTTCACTCAGATATCCCCTTTCTTTTCTTTTCGCCGCATATTTGTCCATACGCATAAGTTGCGAGAAACCACCTTGGCACCTTCATATGATACATATTCTGCCCATGTCAACGTTACGCATGCTCGCCTGGCACTTTCTCGCCTTCAAGCTATAGAAAACATGGCTGGATTTTAAATCTTTTAATTACACTGTCCCATTGCCTTAAAAATGGTGTGCAAATCAATGTTTGATTTCTATGCGGGCTGCATCAATTTATTAGATACTTCCCACAGCAAAATTTCTAGCCTAGTAAGCCGTATTTTAGTCGACCGTCATTGTGGGGAGGTTAGTGAAATATCCCTTAGCCGCAACCCGGCTCCTATCGATACCTGATGGGAGGGGTCAGAGATCTTGTTGCTGCACCGCCGTGTGATGGACTTCACGGCAGCCCGATAGGAGGCGCATTTTCTGACCACCGTGCCACAACTGCTGAAAAAAAGCTATCCCGGAATTTGGGGATCTGATACCCAACATCTGCAGGACACCGCACTTCAATTCCAACTCCAGCAAACCTGGAATCAGTCTCTCGAGTAACACAGTAACATCTACAGCGCCATATATTGGTGGATCACTAGCGCTGAACAAGTTTTGAAGTAGTCCATAAAAACATACAGCGCGGCGAAAACGTTTTGGCTGAAGTCTGAAACGGAGTTGCATCTACAGTGCATAAAGGATGCCGTACTAATCGATCTCAGACGCTCGTCCGACTTTTTACAGCGACTAAACTACATCAAGGCGGAGGGAGATACCTACGGTACAAAGAGTTCCATCAGACTGCACTACCGTTTGAAGTCAACCAATCAGTAATATCTACGGGGAAGAAACAAACCGTGTACTATATTATGCGGTTACATAAGTGCAATAGCAACGTACGCTGAATTAACTAAAAGGAGAAAACGGAGAACATCTTACCACCCAAACTGTGATGTTGTCGGAAGAGTGCAAGTATTGTACCAACTTGTTTCAGCAAAAGGAAATCGCTAACAGCTTCACACAAAAAATCTAGAAGCTTATCACCAAAACAGATAGTACACGTTTCAAAGAAAGCTTAACGTCAGATGAAGTTTGCATAGCTTCACATAACATTTCTACGGAAAGGCGCCAGGTGAACAGAACCTATCGTTCTGGTTCTGAGAGATGCTGGGCACAACGATGACAGAGTTCTTCAACGACGTAGTAAATGGAATTCCAGTTGCCACTGCTGACTTAGAAGAGTTCTATTGCGCAAAGCAAAGGAATACTGGAAACAGGAGATGAAGGGCAAGTGACTCTGTTAAATCCTGCTTTGTTACTCACCTCACCAGCCGTGAATCAATTGCTTAACGAGAACTACTGCTGCGTAATCCTTGGCTGTATTGCCTTCCGACGCCCTGCTTACGTCGGCGATGCAATAGCTAGTACCACAACTACACAAACGCCTCGTGCAATCCTTTCAGTGGGCTTTTACAAAGCGTTCGAAAAAGTTAATCATAATTACTTGATGAAAATTATGTTGAAATTTGGTTTCGGTCCCAGGTTTATTAACGCCTTCATAAACCTGTCGTCCACCTCAGAGTCCAGGATCCTAAAAGAAGTATAGTTTTCGGAACCAACAATTCTCCAAAGTTCAGTACATCACGACTGTTCACTTTCCATAGCGTTCTTTGCGATCTCGTTCGATGCTCTGATGCGCAAAATGACTTACCTGCAGGAGCGTACTGGTTGGCTACGCACGGGTGGTCACTCTTGCGTATGTAAATAACCTGGGCTTGAGTGTTAGCAACAAGAAGGACATCAGTGTGTCACATGCGTACTACAGTTGCATGCACGCGTACTACAGTTGCGTAAGCATCAAACATCAATCGGTCTAAGATAGTCTTGATCCACATACGAATCATTACGTGCCAGATTGAACTGATTGACGTCTTCCTTTTGACAAGAGGAAGACGTCAATCAGTTCAACTTTCTCTCCTAGTGCGAGATTTCTATTAGAATGCATTTTTGACAGAGCCCTAATGGAGTTCCTAAGGAAACGTCAATTGTAAGTTGTCGTTTTCTGCTAGTTTGCCTGCAAAAAATTTTGTGTTGATCACTGATTGGTAACCAAGGCGTTCAGTCTGGCACGTAATGATTCGTATGGGGATCAAGACTGAAATGAAATTTTCATGTATGTATGTGAAGAGTTTAGATGGAAAACCAGTCGTAAGCAAAGAAAGAAAAATGGAAAGGTGGAAGGAGTATATAGAGGGTCCATATAAGGACAATGTGCTAGAGGGCAATATTATGGAAATGGAAGAGGACGTAGATGAATATGAGATGGGCTATATGATACTGTATGTCTAGAATCTGACAGAGAACAGAAAGACTGAGGTCGAAACAAGGCCCCGAGAGTAGACAACGCCGCGTTAGTACTACTGATAGCCTTTGGTCAGCCAGCCACGACAAAACTCTTAAATCTGTTGTGCAAGTTGTATGAGACAGGCGAAATATCCATGAACTTCAAAAATAATTCCTATTCCAAAGAAAGCACGTGAAGACAGATGCGAAAATTACCAATTATCAGTTTAATAAGTCACCGTTGCCAAATACTAACAATTAC
This sequence comes from Schistocerca piceifrons, assembly GCF_021461385.2. Taxonomy (NCBI): domain Eukaryota; kingdom Metazoa; phylum Arthropoda; class Insecta; order Orthoptera; family Acrididae; genus Schistocerca; species Schistocerca piceifrons. The sequence continues at coordinate 239,689,479 of NC_060144.1, read as the reverse complement.
TGTTTACAGACGAATGAGAAAGCTGGTAGAAGCCGACCTCGGGGAAGATCAATTCGGATTCCGTAAAAATGTAGGAACATGTGAGGCAATACTGATACTACGACGTATCTTAGAAGGGATAAGGTAAGGTAAGGTAAAACTACGTTTATAGCATTTGTACAGTTAGAGAAAGCTTTTGAAAGTGTTGACTGGAATACTCTCTTCAAATTCTGAAGGTCGTAGGGCTAAAATACAGGGAACGAAGTGCTATTTACAATTTGTACAGAAACCAGATTGCAGTTATAACAGAAGAGGGGCACGAAAGGGAAGCATTGGTTAAGTAGGGCGTGAGACCGTGTTGTAGCCTATTCCAGATATTATTCAGTCTGTATACTGAGCCAGCAGTAAAGGAAACATAAGAAGAATTTGAAGAAGGAACTAAAATCCTGGAAGAAGAGATAAAAACCTTGAGGTTTGCCGATCACATTGTAATTCGGTCAGAGATGACAAAGGACTCGGAAGAGCAGTTAAACGGAATGGACAGTGTCCTGAAAAAAGTGATATAAGATGAACATCTGCAAAAGAAAAACGAGGATAATAGTATGTAGTCGAATCAATCAGGTGACGCTGAGGGAATTAGATTAGAAAAGGAGACACTTAAAGTAGAAGATGAGGTTTGCTATTTGGGAAGCAAAATAGCTGATTAAGGTCGACATAGAGAGGATAAGAATATAAACTGGCAATGGCAAGGAAAGAGCTTCTGAAGAAGAGAAATTTGTTACCATCGAGTATAGATTTAAGGGTCACGAAGTCTTTTCTGAATGTATTTGTAAGGAGTGTAGCCATGATTGATGTGAAACATGGACTATAAACAGTTTGGACATGAAGAGAACCGAAGCTGAAGAAAACATAGCTGAAGATTAGATGGCTATATCACGCAACTAATGAGGAGGTACTGAATAGAATTGTGGAGAAGAGGGATTTATGCCACAAATTGACTAGAAGAAGGGATCGGTTGGTGGGACACGTTCTGGGGCATGAAGGGATCACAAATTTAGTACTGGAATGAAGCGTGGAGGGTAAACATCGTAGAGAGAGACCAAGTAATGAATACACTACGCAGATTCAGAAGGATGTAGATTGCAGTAGTTTTTCGGAGATGAAGAGGCTTGCACAGGACAGAGTAGCATGGAGAGCTGCTTAAAACCAGTCTTTGAACTAAATACCATAATACAACGTGTGAGTATAATGGAATAAGAAGTAGCTTTCCTGCTGCCTGTTTCTACATAAAATGCCTGTATGCGATTGAAGCCTAGAAGACGGGCAAATTATTACGAGAAACAGAGTTTATCATATTCAGTTTTCACTCCTTAGCACTGACTTTTTGAAATCGCCAAGAAGCGGTAAGGTACCCAGTTACGTTCTTAAGAAGAGATCAAAAAATTAGAATCAGTAGGAGTAAACTTTTTTTGTGGTATTCATTCACTGATCTCTTTTCCAGAGAACTGGTGAATGACAGACTGACCCAGTTTTCTTTTCTTTGTCTGTTTAATTTTATATTTTGATTCTATGTACCTCGAAACGGAGTCAAAATTTATCAATCTTTGTTAGATTTCATGTTTATTACAGGAAACAATAGGGACAAAAAACCAAAAATCAGTTATTTCTGAAACCAGTGACTGTTTTCACAGTCTGTTGAAACTGGCGTGGAAAAAATACCGATATAACATAAAACCGGTTGTCTCAGCGGTAACCGCCAGAGCACTGCCACCGTGTGTGGCCTAGGGTTTGCTGTGCTCTCACATCCTCCATATTCCCCGGATCTGGCTCCTGACGACTAAGACATATTCGATGCAAAGAAAAGGTCGTGTGGGTAAAGAGTTCATCATTAGTGGCGAACTTCAAGCATTTGTCCACCAGTGGTGCCGGGATACCCCCAAACAACAGTTTGCCATTCCGACACGGAAGTTGCCAGAACGAATGTAAAAGTGCGTAGACATTAGCGGTTGGGCCTCTGACATAATCAATATTCGTTTTCTCGATAAACGGTTTTTATGAAAAAAGTGCCAATCATATCTGAATGCCCCATGTACTTCACGAAAATTCCGGGACGGCTGCTACTATAAGGTGACCCTTATTACTGGGTGGTTCTGATTAATGCACAGCTACTCACGGAGATCCATTGTGAGAAGAAGCCGTACTGAGGCGGAGAAACTTGTTAGATATGCTTATGTGTTATTGTGGAGCCGATTTAACCTGAAAAAAAATTACTACCGATTTTGGCCACAAGGTGCATACCTGATGTTGTACAGCATTTTGTCGTCATCTCCTGAGCTCATATTGAACAAACTGTGAGCAGCAGCTAACAATAAGATCAGTATTATACTTTTTGCACTTCTTTGATCTTTTATGCACACATCCCGTACTTAATCTATCACATACGAAACATTTCTGTACGTCTTTCTTGCATTCACCGCGTCAGATTTACCCATGGTGGCCATAGATTGGAACTAATTTTTTCCATTGTAAATCGGTTCCACATTAACGCATTAGAATATCTACAGCGTTTCACTGTGATCCGATAGTCACAGGCCACTGTGGACATCTATATGCAACTGCACTTTAATTTTAACCATGCAATAACTGTTCCATTCTTGTCAAACAACACCTGTTATGACTGTATATGCCTGTACACAAGCACTATTGAACTGTTATTGTTCTTAATTTGTCGTACCACTGAACGTCCAATATCCTTTTAAAAGCAATCTGGTGACAAATAAAGCCTATACTACTACTATATCATACACGTATACTTGGACTCGGTTCAGATTTCATACTCCATGTCAGTTTATGTCTTGCGCAGACAAAGCTAATTGGATTTCATGTTTCTCATATAGTGAACATGGGTTAGAACAATGTTATTTCTGGCAACAGGACACAGTTCGCGTTATATAACAGACGTAAGAGCGGTCTGGGTTGTAGTTGTACGTCACTGCGTTTACCGCCCTCATAGCACTAGAGGTATGTGTACGTAAAGGAGGAACTGAAGAATATAGTACGTACTGTGACCGGATTTGGCTCCAGTATGTTGTGGGATACGGAAGTTATCAGAGGAACGACGTTTGTGAAGAATGATTTTTATGGCTTTCTCGAACTTGATATGCTTACCAAATTAAAATCTGATATCTCAATCAATTCCAATCATAGTGTAATTGAGTCTGGGCTCCTGGCATGTTTCACGCACTGGTTTACGGCAAGTGGTCTACATCTCTTCCTTTGTGACGACATGAGATATTAGATCCTTCTCCTACAAACAAATAGACCAATGTAGATTTCTGATTGACATAATTAAAATCACTTTTACTACGGAACTGAAACAAAAAGCTGAACGGAAAAATATACTTACTGGATTACTTGCCATTATGCAATGAAGTGCCACAGATCACGACACCTCGCTCTGCTTTGGGAATGCTGGTGGATCAGAATACAAGAACAGAATTAAATCATATAACTATAAGAGAATTGTAGTGGTAAGATTTCAGATTGATGGAATAGGTCGTACTGTGGTGGTGTGCGGACAGTTGCCACACCGGACACTTGCCACGGCGGACATTTGCCACGATTTCACCTGCTCCGAAGGGTTGGGTCCATTGTCTCACCCTCCTCCTCCTCCTCACCCACCCGCCTAGTTTGCTTTCGAAGTTCCTAACGTGACCATCACTATGGAAGTTATTACAACAAACAAGGACAGGCTTCCTGCTCATTACAATGGTTACGCGTATCTTAGAGGGATTCTAAAGAAGGTGTTGTTACGTGGATGCGCTTACGCCGAAAAGCGGATCATAGCAAGGGAAAGCTGCTTCCGAGGAACGGAGAAGTGTTGAACATATTAGAACATCTCTGTGGACCACCTGACGATGCAGCTCTGAAAGTGAGGAAGCAAGTGGAATGGGCGAAGAGAAGGTCTCGAGATGAAACTACACAGTTATCGGAGATATACGCGGACGAAATGGAAAATCTACGTAATAAAGGTTATGACTTTGTTACAGTGATGCTTAATTCAGAACCTATGAAGAGAATCATGCGTCGTTGATTGAGTCAAGCGCGGGGGAATCAACAAGAGCCTAAGAACTCTTATGAAATTGATCTTCATGAAGACTAAAGTGGAAGATGGCAGTAGTTTTCTTCTGGAAGGAGATAGATTAGAGGAGAGAATAAAAATTTTTAGTGGAAGCAAAGGAAAAGAAAGTTTAAGAACATGTTCCCATTTTTTTATGGACGGAACATTTAAGAGCTGCAGCAAGCAGTTTTCAGTGTACACCGTACACGTACATTTTGGAGGCCCAATTAAAGAAACAAACATTCTTCCTACTGAATTTGCACTGCTCCCTTATAAGAAGAAAGACATATATGTTCGTCTGTTTCTTCTGATAAAACAGGCAGTCCCTGAGTGGTGTCCTAAACAAGGAAACGTCGACTTTGAGGCAGCTGCGATATCGGCCATTCCTCAAGTTTTTCCCACAATGGAAATAAATGGATTCTATTTCCATATGAAGAAGAGTTTATGGAGAAGAATTCGAGTTCTCCGTCTAACTGAGGGGTACCGCAAGAACGAGGATTTAAGACTTCACGTCAGCATGTGTGTAGCGCTGGCATTTGTAAAACCGGAGTACGTAAGCAATGGATGGATGGAGATTCATGCAGAAGCTCCTGATAACGGAACATTCTCTCAGTTTTTTGAGTACTTTGTGGATAACTGGATAGAGAATAAGGATATCGCAATATACAGGATGTTACAAAAAGGTACGGCCAAACTTTCAGGAAACATTCCTCACACACAAATAAGGAAAAGATGTTATGAGGACATGTGTCCGGAAACACTTAATTTCCATGTTAGAGCTCATTTTAGTTTTGTCAGTATGTACTGTACTTCCTCGATTCACCGCCAGTTGGCCCAATTGAAGGAAGGTAATGTTGACTTCGGTGCTTGTGTTGACATGCGACTCATTACTCTACAGTACTAGCATCAAGCACATCAGTACGTAGCATCAACAGGTTAGTGTTCATCACGAACGTAGTTTTCCGTGTGGAGTTGGCAGATGTCCATTTGATGTATGGATTAGCACGGGGCAATAGTCGTGGCGCGGTTCGTTTGTATCGAGACAGATTTCCAGAACGAAGGTGTCCCGACAGGAAGACGTGTGAAGCAATTGATCGGCGTCTTAGAGAGCACGGGGAAGACCTATAACGACGAGGACACCTGCAATGGACGAGGCAAATCTTCGTGCAATTGACGATAACCCTAATGTCAGCGTCAGAGAAGTTGCTGCTGTACAAGGTAACGTTGACCACGTCACTGTATGGATAGTGCTACGGGAGAACGAGTTGTTTCCGTACCATGTACAGCCTGTGCAGGCACTATCAGCAGCTGATTGGCCTCCACGGGTACACTTCTGCGAATGGTTCACCCAACAATGTGTTAATCCTCATTTCAGTGCAAATGTTCTCTTTACGGATGAGGCTTCATTCCAACGTGATCAAATTGTAAATTTTCACAATCAACATGTGTGGTCTGACGAGAATCCGCAGGCAATTTTGCAATCACGTCATCAACACAGATTTTCTGTGAACGTTTGGGCAGGCATTGTTGGGGATGTCTTGATTGGGCCCCATGTTCTTCCACCTACGCTCTATGGGGCACGTTATCGTGATTTCATACGGGATACTTTACCTGTGCTGCTAGAACATGTGCCTTTACAAGTACGACACAACTTGTGGTTCATGCACGATGGAGCTCCTGCACATTTCTGTCGAAGTGTTCGTACGCTTCTCAACAACATATTCGGTGACCGATGGATTGGTAGAGGCGGACCAATTCCATGGCCTCCACGCTTTCCTGACCTCAACCCTCTTGACTTTCATTTATGGGGGTATGTGAAAGCTCTTGTCTACGCAACCCCGGTACCAAATGTAGAGAATCTTCGTGATCGTATTGTGGACGGCTGTGATACAATACGCCATTCTCCAGGGCTGCATCAGCGCATCAGGGATTCCATGCGACGGAGAGTGGATGCATGTATCCTCGCTAACGGAGGACATTTTGAACATTTCCTGTAACAAAGTGTTTGAAGTCACGCTGGTACGTTCCGTTGCTGTGTGTTTCCATTCCATGATTAATGTGATTTGAAGAGAAGTAATAAAATCAGCTCTAACATGGAAAGTAAGCGTTTACGGACACATGTCCACATAACATATTTTCTTTCTTTTTGTGTGAGGTATGTTTCCTGAAAGTTTTGCCGTACCTTTTTGTAACACCCTGTAAATGTGGGACTGTTTTGGAAAAAGGCACTGAAGGAAGAATGCTGTTGATGGGTGGCACAACAAACTAAATAGTATAATTGGAAACCCTCACGCTAGAATCAACTATTTGGTAAAGTGCTTGATAAAGGAAGCAGAGCTCACAAACTGCATGTACATGAAATGGAAACGAATCTTGAAGGTAAGAAGAGGAAGAAGTACTTGAAGCAGGACGACAGGATGGAGAGAATCGTAAAGAATTATGAAGAGAGTGGCAACATTAGGCCTTGCTTGAAAGCCATTGCCCGTATTCAGAAACTGGACTAAAATACGTTAAAAATAATGTATTAAAAACTATGAAGACCAAAGAGTCCTCGCGGATTACTGAGTTAAAATTATTAAAACATTGAAGCAGCATTATCGGCGCTAATATTAAGTTGTAAGTGTAAATGGAATGTACATTAATTCAGCGTGTTTAGGTTGATTTTATACACGCCAAAATGGTAAATGGTCATTTATCATTTTGACGGTCCAAAGCCTGTGAAAAGTGTGATGGGAATCATCCTTTAATGTAAAACTTTGTGTTTCAAGCCTCACAAAAGTATCCCTATTGTTGTCACGTTAAGATAACTTTTTCTACCTTCCAATATTATGGCCATACTATTAAATAATTGTGAGTTATAAAATTATTTGCTGAAGCTTCAGAGTCGCAACTATCACCTAAAGTATCATGGTTTGTTAAACAGATAGTATACGCTTTCGTAAAAGAAAATGGGAACTGAACCTTTGAATTGCACCTAAAATTGACATCCCAAAACTGATCTGATCCTAAGGTTGACAATTATGACACCTCAAATATTTCTTATTTAAGTTTATCTGCAAACATTTATAGTAGATGTAAATCTACATAAGTACAATTACATATAGTCCTTTAAAAATTATAATTCCCTACTAAATTGTTGAATATCTTTAAACAGGCCAGTAAAAGTAAATGAAACTAGGCAAGGAGGTTACTACTGAAAATTAATTGTTGAGAAGAGGAGTTTGTGGCACAACTTGAGAAGAAGAAGGGTCCGGTTGGTAGGACATGTACTGAGGCATCAGGGGATCACAAATTTAGCATTGGAGGGCAGTGTGGAGGGTAAAAATCGTAGAGGGAGACCAAGAGATGAATACACTAAGCATATTGAGAAGGATGTAGGTTGCAGTAAGTACTGGGAGATGGAAAAGCTTTCAGAGGATTGAGTAGCATGGAGAGCTGCATCAAACCAGTCTCAGGACTGAAGACCACGACAACAACAACTGAATAACATCAGGAACAAATGTATTAGACCTACTTTTCTTATACATTAGAGACTTTTTGAGAAGATATTTGATCATTTCCTCTGTCACTGTCAGTTCAGGCACTTCTGCAACATTAGTTATTTGATAGTGTAATTTGAGTTGCTTTGCAACACCAGGGATATCTACTTCTAAGTTATGTTTGCAGCTGTTATAATTTGAAATTCTGGAATATTTACTTCGTCTTCTCTGGTGAAGAAATTTCGGAAAATGCGTTTAGTAACTCCATTTTAGTGGCACCGTCATCAGTAAGATTACCGTCGCTGTCGCGCAGTAAAGGTACCTACTGAGCCTTTCCGCTAGTTTACTTAACATAGGACCAGAATCTCTTTCGATTTTCCGCCACATTTCTAGGGCGAGTTTCGTTGTGGAAATTATTAAATGAATCTCACATTGAAATCCGCACCAAATTTCGAGCCTCAGTAGAACTTCACCAATCTTGGAGATTTTGCGTTCGTCTAAATTATACGTGCCTTTTGCGGTGCTCCTGCAGCAGCTTTCTGTCGTGTTTTGTGTACTTTGGGGGATCAGTTCTGCCTATTATTAATTCATTTGGTATGAATATCTCGAGTGCTGTTGATACTATTTCTTTGAACTTAAGCCACATATGGTCTTCATTTACATAGTTTGGAAGGATTGGAGACTGTCTCTTAGAAAGACCTCAACCGAATTTTTAGTTGCTTCTGTAAATAGATATATTTCGCATTTAATTTTGGTGAATTTCTTTGTTGCGGAAGTGAGCCTCGCTACGACTGCATGTTCACCATTCCCTGTATCCTTCGTGATGCTCAGGATTATTTGTGGCTAAGAGGTCAAGTGTGTTTTCGTAGCCATTTACAATTTGAATGGCCTCGTCAACTAATTGTTAAGAATAATTTTAATAAAAAGCCTTTAGAACAATTACGGAAGTTGTTTTCTATTTACAATGAGGTATGAAAATGTATTTTTGTCAACATACGAAAGGTAGATTGAAGTCAATACCAACTATATTTATATGAGTAGGGTACCTATTTGTGATGAGTCCCAAGTTTTCCTTGAACTGTTCAGCAATTGTTTCATCTGAGAAAGGGGGTAGGTAAAAGGACACAGTTATTAATTTATTCTGGTTGTCGAATATTACCTCTGCCCATACTAAGTCACAGGAACTACCTGCTTCAATGTCGATTGCGAGCTTGAACACAAATTACATTATTTTTCCTTGAGTTGTCCTTCTTGTTTCTGTTGTAGTGCAGATAATTACAATTAGGGCTTTTCCCTCCAAAACCTAGGATGCTTTCTCTGTGACCCTGTAAATACCAGAGCTAAACAATGTAGAACAACAACGTACGTTACAAGCGTAGAATTCTATATTAATTCATTTCCTTATTTCTAACATTTTAAAATTGTACGTCGACTTTAGATGACAGGTCAATCATAGATGTTCTTATCTCTATGTAGTGAACGTGTTTTCATTTATGTTTTGAACGTTGTCTCGCTACACTTTATTAACTACTGTTTTTAGAAAGTAAATTAATTTGCAGTATGTCGTTCTTTTTTTCGAACATTCACATACCCATTTATTCTTTCCTTATTGCCTTTTGGGTATGGAGTTGTAGTAATTAAAGTAGGCACAAATGCAGTGATCAAAAAGAAATAATTAGCTTACATTCGCATTCTCGTTACATCGTTCCTTTCTTGTTACTCCCATGGTTATGGACTGTTTCTATCGCAATCAGTAAGCGTGAAAGGAAGCTACCGTTCAGACAGAGTGACCTATATCTATACTTGGCAGAAGTAATTACATACTCACATAATCGTCGGTATTGCTTTCGTTTCCCAAAAGCTATAAATATTTCGATTTCGGAACACAAGCTCTGTATTTCGCCAACATGTCGAAGAAGGAGGCCCCTTACGTACTGATTGTATGGAGAAAGATGTGGATACGACAGTTTGAAAGCGGACAGAAGAAGTACGAGGAAGGGCATCCCTTACCTGAGGGATCGTTACTCAAGCTACCTGGCGAAGAGGCAAGTGTGGCAACTGTCCAGCATGGCAAATGTCCGGCGTGACAAATGTTTGGCATTCACTGTGATTACCGTGAAGCCCAAGAAAACCGACAAGACTCTGGAGTAGTCTACGAACAACTACAAAATCAACTGGACATATTAAGCAAAAAAAATTAATTTGACAATAGCGGGAGATTACAATGTCAGTGCTGAAAACCTGCCAACTGGAAATATAATAGAATATTTTGGAGAAAGTCACATTAAGCTGAACGGTAGAAGATAAGGTAATATGAAATTCAGATGAATTTAAGATTCCGAATGCCTATTTCTAAAAGGAAGACATAAAAAGTTTATATTTCAGCAAGAAGGAGAAACTGAGTGGTACACTATAAAACAGTTAACAGACATTTATTTCAAAAGTGTGAAAAGTGTATTTACGTGTCGTGACATTAACAACGACCATTCCATTGTGTGTTAAAAAATAGAAGTTGGAGCAAGATGGGAAATGTTTACAATAATACTTTAAAAATAGGACCTGCAATGTTTAAAGTTTGATTATTGCTGGAAGACAGAGAACATTGTGTGTTTCAGGAAAGAGCATCTGAATATCCGTATACAATTCTGAAAGTTTAAAATATTGCACTTTGATGCTCTAACATACCAAAATCCTGTGATAGAAGTAGGTGATGACGTTCTTTACAAGAAAGCCTCATTGAAACGCGAAAGAAGATTATAAATTTGGATCGTGGATACACAGTAATAGAAGACCAACAGTCAGCTTTTAATAACTACATCAGAAAAAAACGACGCTTAAAGAATGTATAAACAAAATCAGAATTCTGCAAAGAATCTAAATGCACATGTGGTTACATGGTACAGAATTATTAGTCTAAGGCCGCGTCCTACTTAAGCCACAGAAACGACCGACTGCGCGCGAACTCTTCAGACGCTGAAACACCATCGCAGGTGTGGTTACGGAAATGTCCTACGTGGGTGACGCCCGTGACGCTGCCTGCCCTTTGATGCATCTAGTGATGTTAGAATTTAAACGTGTTTGAATTTTGTCGCTGCAGTACACGCGACAGTATGAACGACTGCCACGTATCTTCTCGGCAAAGTAGTGGAGCGGACGTGACGGCAGCTATGAAATACTTATCTTCCGATTTTGAGAAAACTATTAGATGAAAAAATTTGACTCTCCCGCATCTCATACCTTGATATCTTTGCTCGATAAAGGTGTGAATTTATTTTCGTTATTCGTCACAGTTACTATACTGCACGAAACTGAGTACATGGTTGCACGAAATTTTTAAGAATTTTCAGAGGTAAAATCACATTGCATAGATTTTCCCTGTACTGTAGTTCTATGAAGGCCATACATTATTGCGTATGAAATGCAACGAATATATCTAAATTGTGTTTAGTGTTGAGACCGGAATGATATCTCTCTGCATTCTTAAGATTTTGGTTGTTATATTCGTGGACGGGTCTCTCGCGGCACGACCGAATCCATTCCTGCGATTCGGGAATCAAGTGGTCGAAAAAATCGTCGTATCCCACAGAAGTTTCAGAATATCGAAACGACGTTATTTGGAAACGACAGCATGCAGAAAGGACTATTTTATCGCATGATTAACAGTCGATATGCTATTGTAAACGCGTGAGCAGAGCGCAATCAAGACTCCCTATAAATTACACCATGAGACTTTGTCCGAATTTTCATAGCCAAACAAAGAGAGGGAAACAACAAACGGCGTATCAAAGTGACCATCGTGAGGTCTAGTTTTGTATGAAAATATTTAACTGCTTCACTGTAATCAGTGTAATTAAGCAAAACTTAATTAATTAATTGAGGAAAAATTAAAATATTTCACGAAAAGCTGCTGCCAAGCTACGTAACGACATGGTTGCTCACACGCATGACACCAGAACTTATCGTCCGAGTTGCTGTGTTTTGCGAACTGTGCCAGACTGTCGCTATCGAGACGTCGCTCGCTGTTGATCACTTCTGACGCTTACATAGGACACTGCCTAACAGACGATGACGTACGTGGGCGATCAACAAGGGCAGAGAAAATAACCAACCCTGTTATGCAAGACGAAAAAGAAGCAGTCAGATACTGTACCAATGATCAGCTGGGTTGATTGTTAGAAAAAGTTGTGGTCTGATGATATCATACAGGAGAAAACAGAACCAGAATCATTAGTGTTGATAGTATAAGAATTACGGAAAAAGGAAACGTGGTTATGGCAATAATTCATCGAAGTTAACGTGGTGTTGAAGTAGTAACTTGAGAATTACTAAAATATCGTAGTAACCCTTTAAAGTAAAACTGTTTTACCTGTGGAAGGGCTGCAAAAATTAATGTCTGGAGAAAAGCTTTTGTATTTTAAATAGGTGATGAAAATATGTTTAACATCTCGTAGAAAGTATATGGAAAATAATTATTGAATGATTAATGTCTGACACTTCGTTTCAGGATTAACAAGTTGGCCAAAGTAAAGATCGATCATGCCCAGGCAAAATATTTTGTTTAAAATATACTGATTGAAAATAGACAACAATTTGTTCTTAATTCTCAAATATTGTTCACTGATTACCAAAACGCCTTTGACAAGGTCAACAGACTCTTCCTATGGGACACATGATCAATTGTCAGTATCCTTCGTCTTATGGATTTCATAAAAAGCTTATACTAAGGCATTCAGATCATACTGGAAACCAAAAACGTATTATCTGAAGAAATCTGCACCAGCGAGGAGAGCGTCAAGAGCAGTTGGTTATCAGAGGACAAAAACTCAGGGCAAGCCATGAGTTGTAGTAAATTGCATATAACTCTATTCGTGACTGTAGCTCAGCAGCGGCAGGGTATCTCAACAAAAATAAAAAGTCAGTCGTCCGCTGCACCAAAAAACCTTTATTGGATTCCCTTTAACGGTTTGAAGACTTTAAACTGTCACCTTCGGAAGAGAAATAAGCTCAAATCATAGGTAAGCCAACGTCAAAATAAGACTCGAACCATAGTGTCCTACGAAGAATTTGAAAAAATACTTGTGTAAGACAAGTATGTTAAAATAAATGTACAGGGACTGAACTGCAGAAATAGAACAGGATTGTTCAAACAAATGTAAAATAAGCTTGAGTATCACTACCGACCTTTGTTACTGAAATCCCTGTGCTAGCAGGACAGAGCGGATGAGGTCATGTTTGTGGAAAGGGGCCAAAATAAGTTACTGTCAGTTGCACTCAACATACAAACTTTATTTCTTAAAACACACAATCACAGAAGCAAGAATAATCAAAAACTCTTAAGGTTTTAACGAAAGAACTCCATTGATTTAATTTAGATCGGCTAAAGTCCACATCGAAAATCCAAGACACAAGGCCTAAGCAAGGAATTAACGTACAGGAGTTCTCCTGGAGGTTTCAATTCTTTATAAAAAATATATATATATATCTTCAATATAAATAAGCTGAAAGACTTAGCTTAAATATTTCCCATAGAACTCGGCTGAAGGCCACACATTAATCAAGAACAGTGTTACGGCTTAAGGCCGAGATAAAGATTTTCAATGTTCAATCTAAATAGGCTGCAAACTCGGCTTAAGGCTTAGGAAGAACACCGGTCAATTTGATAAGGCTGAAGGCCTTATCTTAAAATATTTCGTGTAAAACTCGGCTGAAGACCTCATACTAAGGAATAACAATGTTATGACTTAAGAGCCATTGAAGGATTTTGAATGTTTAAAAGTGATAGAAACTCGGCAGATGGCCACACATCATGCATAAAACGATTTTACGGTTTAAGGCCTAAATGGAGGAGCTTCTGATTTTCAACTTAAATAAGCTAAAGGATTTATCTAAAAATGCTTCACATAAAACTCGGCTGAAGGCCACATACCAACCCGAAACAAATTTCCGGCTTAAGGCCTAGACACAAGGAATTTTCAATTTTAATCTTGAAAGACAAACTCGGCTGAGGGCCACATATCAAACAAGAAACAATTTTTTTATAGTTTGAGGCCTAACAAGGAAGGCTTGCAATCTTAATAAGCTAAGACTCGGCTAAAGGCCACACAGAGTACTTAAGACTAACAAGGAAATCACTACGTAAAACACAAGGAGCGGCGCTCAGAAGGTTCAAAGGGTTGGCCTGTGAAGGTAACGCTAACGCACGTTTAGGTGAGACTGGCAGCCAAACCGACAACCTCTTTATCGGAAGCCAGCCGAACCATATGCCAGCCGACGAAACAACCAACAAGATCAGTTCTGTTCCACCCAACCAGCAAAACGACAAAAAGATGTCAATAGCAAAACGCACTGGATACTGGTGCCCAATGCAGGCAAGTCAGAATAAACGTCCAAAACTACCTATACACCTCAGTTGTCGAATTACACGCTGTGCTGGACAGCATCAATACGACGAGGAAAATACCCTGTCGAAAATTACGTCAACGCTCAGGGCAGGTAACCGGCATGTCAACGGCCACAAGGCAGAGGATACCGCTGGTACAATTCATTAATGAAGGAATGAATTAAATTAAGTTAAACACCACATAGGAAAACGGCTGCAACTCTAGCCGACACAATGCACACACGTTTATGTTCGCGAGAATCTCCCAGAAAGTAACAACCAGGATCAAAGGAAGAGATGTGATAGCAGCAGAGACTTCTTCGCTGCTCTGCCCCAACCGACCGACTACCACACGCCGCACGCCAGGAAAATATATCCGCCACACCAAAGACAGTACCGCAGTAGTAGTATCGACACATTCTGCGGCTGCCACTCACGGAGAGAAGACAACAACGTTATGGCGGTAACCGAAGAAGAAATAAGACACCACTGGAATGCAACCAATTATAAAAAACAAGGCATGACGCAAGCCAGCCACGGCTCAGTTACAGAATCAATAAACAGAGTCACATCACAAAAAAATGCATGGTATAATGCGTGCGACGAATGCCATACAGTATACTGTCAGATTGCATATCGTACTTAGTAAATGCGACGAAATTCAACTTACATGTTGGTCATGTCAACACTATTAATGACGCATGTACGAGGGCAGTTCAATAAGTAATGCTACACTTTTTTTTCTGAAACAGGAGTTGTTTTATTCAGCATTGAAATACACCAGGTTATTCCCCAATCTTTTAGCTACACAACACTATTTTTCAACATAATCTCCATTCAGTGCTACGGCCTTACGCCACCTTGAAATGAGGGCCTGTATGCCTGCACGGTATCATTCCACTGGTCGATGTCGGAGCCAACGTCGTACTGCATCAATAACTTCTTCATCATCCGTGTAGTGCGTCCCACGGATTGCGTCCTTCATTGGGCCAAACATATTAAAATCCGACGGTGCGAGATCGGGGCTGTAGGGTGCATGAGGAAGAACAGTCCACTGAAGTTTTGTAAGCTCCTCTCGGGTGCGAAGACTTGTGTGAGGGCTTGCGTTGTCATGAAGAAGGAGAAGTTCGTTCTGATTTTTGTGCCTACGAACACGCTGAAGTCGTTTCTTCAATTTCTGAAGAGTAGCACAATACACTTCAGAGTTGATCGTTTGACCATGGGGAAGGACATCGAACAGAATAACCCCTTCAGCGTTCCAGAAGACTGTAACCACGACTTTACCGGCTGAGGGTATGGCTTTAAACTTTTTCTTGGTAGGGGAGTGGGTGTGGCGCCACTCCATTGATTGCCGTTTTGTTTCAGGTTCGAAGTGATGAACCCATGTTTCATCGCCTGTAACAATCTTTGACAAGAA
Source organism: Schistocerca piceifrons (assembly GCF_021461385.2). Lineage (NCBI taxonomy): Eukaryota > Metazoa > Arthropoda > Insecta > Orthoptera > Acrididae > Schistocerca > Schistocerca piceifrons. The sequence goes on along the minus strand of NC_060144.1, from coordinate 239,674,105 downwards.
ATTGTCACCCTCAGCGACATGACGAGCAAGCAATTCCGCACAGATCGTTCTCCTTTGCTCTTTATGGTGTTCGGTTAGACAACGAGGGACCCAGCGGGAACAAACCTTTGAATATCCCAACTGGTGAACAATTGTGACAGCACTACCAACAGAGATGTCAAGTTGAGCACTGAGTTGTTTGATGGTGATCCGTCGATCATCTCAAACGAGTGTGTTCGCACGCTCCGCCATTGCAGGAGTCACAGCTGTGCACGGCCGGCCCGCACGCGGGAGATCAGACAGACTTGCTTGCCCTTGCGGCGATGATGACACACGCTTTGCCCAACGACTCACCGTGCTTTTGTCCACTGCCAGATCACCGTAGACATTCTGCAAGCGCCTATGAATATCTGAGATGCCCTGGTTTTCCGCCAAAAGAAACTCGATCACTGCCCGTTGTTTGCAACGCACATTCGTTACAGACGCCATTTTAACAGCTCCGTACAGCGCTGCCACCTGTCGGAAGGCAATGAAACTATACGAGACGAAGCGGGTATGTTTGACAATATTCCGCAAGAAATTTCAGGTTTTTTCAACCAAAATTGGCCGAGAAAAAAAATGTGTTGCATTACTTATTGAGCTGCCCTCGTATACAAATTGGAAACGCCAGCGTACGTAGAACCTTAATACAATATCCGCAGTGGGAGCGCAAGTGTTCATTGAAACTTATGAAACCACATAAATCAATTGGCCTAAATACACTCCTGGAAATGGAAAAAAGAACACATTGACACCGGTGTGTCAGACCCACCATACTTGCTCCGGACACTGCGAGAGGGCTGTACAAGCAATGATCACATGCACGGCACAGCGGACACACCAGGAACCGCGGTGTTGGCCGTCGAATGGCGCTAGCTGCGCAGCAATTGTGCACCGCCGCCGTCAGTGTCAACCAGTTTGCCGTGGCATACGGAGCTCCATCGCAGTCTTTAACACTGGTAGCATGCCGCGACAGCGTGGACGTGAACCGTATGTGCAGTTGACGGACTTTGAGCGAGGGCGTATAGTGGGCATGCGGGAGGCCGGGTGGACGTACCGCCGAATTGCTCAACACGTGGGGTTTGAGGTCTCCACAGTACATCGATGTTGTCGCCAGTGGTCGGCGGAAGGTGCACGTGCCCGTCGACCTGGGACCGGACCGCAGCGACGCACGGATGCACGCCAAGACCGTAGGATCCTACGCAGTGCCGTAGAGGACCGCACCGCCACTTCCCAGCAAATTAGGGACACTGTTGCTCCTGGGGTATCGGCGAGGACCATTCGCAACCGTCTCCATGAAGCTGGGCTACGGTCCCGCACACCGTTAGGCCGTCTTCCGCTCACGCCCCAACATCGTGCAGCCCGCCTCCAGTGGTGTCGCGACAGGCGTGAATGGAGGGACGAATGGAGACGTGTCGTCTTCAGCGATGAGAGTCGCTTCTGCCTTGGTGCCAATGATGGTCGTATGCGTGTTTGGCGCCGTGCAGGTGAGCGCCACAATCAGGACTGCATACGACCGAGGCACCCAGGGCCAACACCCGGCATCACGGTGTGGGGAGCGATCTCCTACACTGGCCGTACACCACTGGTGATCGTCGAGGGAACACTGAATAGTGCACGGTACATCCAAACCGTCATCGAACCCATCGTTCTACCATTCCTAGACCGGCAAGGGAACTTGCTGTTCCAACAGGACAATGCACGTCCGCATGTATCCCATGCCACCCAACGTGCTCTAGAAGGTGTAAGTCAACTACCCTGGCCAGCAACATCTCCGGATCTGTCCCCCATTGAGCATGTTTGGGACTGGATGAAGCGTCGTCTCACGCGGTCTGCACGTCCAGCACGAACGCTGGTCCAACTGAGGCGCCAGGTGGAAATGGCATGGCAAGCCGTTCCACAGGACTACATCCAGCATCTCTACGATCGTCTCCATGGGAGAATAGCAGCCTGCATTGCTGCGAAAGGTGGATATACACTGTACTAGTGCCGACATTGTGCATGCTCTGTTGCCTGTTTCTATGTGCCTGTGGTTCTGTCAGTGTGATCATGTGATGTATCTGTCCCCAGGAATGTGTCAATAAAGTTTCCCCTTCCTGGGACAATGAATTCACGGTGTTCTTATTTCAATTTTGCAGGAGTGTATATGAACAGATATTTAAATCATGTGTCCAGCGTTAATGGGAACGAGGCATATAAGAAATAAGATCGTTACTATGTAAAGCGGGTCAAGCCGTTGGTGGGGAGGCTTGCGTGCCTCAATGACACAGATAGCCTTACCGTAGGTGCAACCACAACGGAGGGGTATCTGTTGAGAGGCCAGGCAAACGTGTGGTTCCTGAAGAGGGGCAGCAACCTTTTCATTAGTTGCAGGGGGCAACTGTGTGGATGATTGACTGATCTCGCCTTGTAACACTAACCAAATCGGGCTTGCTGTGCTGGTACTGCGAACGGCTGAAAGCTAGGGGAACTACAGCCGTAATTTTTCCCGAGGGCATGCACATTAATTTATGGTTAAATGATGATGACATCCTCTTGGGTAAAATATTCCGGAGGTAAAATAGTCCCCCATTCGGATCTCCGGGCGGGGACTACTCAAGAGGACGTCGTTATCAGGAGAAAGATAACTGGCGTTCTACGGATCGGAGCGTGGAATGTCAGATCCCTTAATCGGGCAGGTAGGTTAGAAAATTTAAAAAGGAAAATGGGTAGGTTAAAGTTAGATATGGTGGGAATTACCGAAGTTAGGTGGCAGTAGGAACAAGACTTTTGGTAAGGTGAATACAGGGTTTTAAATACTAAATCAAATAGAGGTAATGAAGGAGTAGGTTTACCAATGAATAAAAAAATAGCGGTGCGGGTAAGCTACTACAAACAACATTGTAAACACCTTATTGTGGCCACGATAGACACGAAGCCCACGCCTAGTACAGTAGTACAAGTTTATATGCCAACTAGCTCTGCAGATGACGAAGAAATTGAAGAAATGTATGATGAGATAAAAGAAATTATTCAGATAGTGAAGGGAGACGAAAATTTAATAGTCATGGGTGACTGGAATTCGATATTGGGGATAGTAGAGAAGGAAACGTAATAGGTGAAAATGGGTTGTGGGTAAGAAATGAAAGAGGAAGCCGCCTGGTAGAATTTTACACAGAACGTAACTAAATCATAGCTAACACTTGGTTCAAGAATCATAAAATAAGGTTGTATACATGGAAGAAGCCTGGAGATACAGACAGGCTTCAGATAGATTATATAACAGTACGACAGAGGTTCAGGAACGAGGTTTTAAATTGTAAAACATTACCAGGGGCAAATGTGCACCCTGACCACAATCTATTGGTTATGAACTGTGGATTAAAACTGTAGAAACTGCTGAAAGGTTGCAATTTTAGGAGATGTCACCTGGATAAACTGACTAAACCAGAGGTTTTACAAAGTTTCAAGGCGAGCATAAGGGAGCAATTGAAAAGAATGGGTAGCTCTGAGGGATGAAGTAGTGAAGGCAGCAGAGGATCAAGTAGGTAAAAAGACGAGTGCTAGTAGAAATCCGTGGGTAACAGAGGAAATATTGAATTTAATTGATGAAAGGAGAAAATATAAAGATGCAGTAAATAAGGAAGGCAAAAAGGAATACAAAAGTCTCAAAAATGAGATCGACAGGAAGTGAAAATGGCTAAGCAGGGATGGCTAGAGGACAAATGTAAGGATGTAGAGGCTTATCTCACTAGGGGGTAAGTTAGATACTGCCTATAGGAAAATGAAAGAGACCTTTGGAGGAAAGAGAATCACTTGTATGAATATCAAGAGCTCAGATGGAAACCAATTTCTAATCAAAGACGGGAAAGGAGAAACCAGGAAGAAGTATATAGAGGGTCTATACAAGGATAATGTACTTGAGGGCTCTACTATGGAAAGAGGATGTAGTTGAAGATGAAATGGGAGTTACGATACTGCGTGAAGAGTTTGACAGAGCACTGAAATACCTAACTCGAAACAAGGCCTCGGGAGTAGACAACAATTCATTAGAACTACTGACAGCTTTGGGACATCATGTCCTGAAAAAACTCTACCATCTGGTGAGCTAACTATATGAGACAGGCGAAATACCATCAGACTTCAAGAAGAATATAATAATTCCAATCCCAAAAAAGCAGGTGTTGACAGATGTGAAAATTACTGAACTATGAGTATAATAAGTCATGGCTGCAAAATACTACTGCGAATTCATTACAGACAAATGGAAAAACTTGTAGAAGCCGACCCGGGGGAAGACCATTTTGGATTCCGTAGAAATATTGGAACACGTGGGGCAATACTGACCGTACGGCTTATCTTAGAAGCTGGATTAAGAAAAGACGAACCTACGTTTCTAGCTTTTGACAATGCTGACTTGAATACGTTCAAATTCTGAAGGTGGCAGGGTAAAATACAAGAAGAGAAAGGCTATTTACAGTTTGTACAAAAAATATGGTTCAAATGGCTCTGAGCACTATTGGACTTAACTTCTGAGGTCATCAGTCCCCTAGAACTTAGAACTACTTAAACCTAACTAACCTAAGGACATCACACACATCCATGCCCGAGGCAGGATTCGAACCTGCCACCGTAGCGGTCGCGCGGTTCTAGACTGTAGCGCCTACAACCGCTCGGCCACCCCGGCCGGCTGAATTTGTACAGAAACCATATGGCAGTTATAATAGTCGAGGGACAGGAAAGGGAAGCAGTGGTTGGGAAGGGAGTGAGACAGGATTGTGGGCTCTCCCTGATGTTATTGAATCTGTATATTGAGGAAGCAGTAAAGGAAACCAAAGAAAATTTCGGAGTAGGTATTAAATTCCATTGAGAAGAAATAAATACTTTAAGGTTCGCCGATGGCATTGTAATTCTGTCAGAGACAGCAAAGGACTTGGAAGAGCAGCTGAACGGATTGGACAGTGTCTTGAAATGATTATATAAGATGAACATCAACAAAAGCAAAACGAGGATAATGGAGTGTAGTCGAGTTAACTCGGATGATTCTGTGGGAATTAAATTAGGAAATGAGACACGTAAAGTAGTAAAGGAGTTTTGCTATTTGGGGAGCAAAATAACTGATGATAGTCGAAGTAGAGAGGATATGAAATGTAGACTGGCAATGGCAAGGAAACTGTTTCTGTAGAGGATAAATTTGTTAACATCGAGTATAGATTTAAGTGTCAGGAAGTCGTTTCTGAAAGTATTTGTATGGAGTGTAGCCATGTATGGAAGTGAAACATTGACGATAAATAGTTTGGACAAGAGGAGAATAGAAGCTTTCGAAATGTGTTGCTACAGAGGAATGCTGAAAATTAGACGGGTAGATGACATAACTAATGAGGAGGTATTGAATAGAATTAGGGAGAAGAGGAGTTTGTGGCACAACTTGACTAGAAGAAGGGATCGGTTGGTAGGACATGCCCTGAAGCTACAAGGTATCACCAATTTAGTATTGGAGGGCAGCGTGGAGGGTAAAAATCGTAGAGGGAGACCAAGAGACGAATACACTAAGCTGATTTAGAAGGATGTAGGCTGCAGTACGTACTGAGAGATGAAGTAGCTTGCACAGGATCGACTAGCATGGAGTGCTGCATCAAACCAGTGTCAGGACTGAAGACCACAACAACTACAACAACAACATAATTGGTTGATGGTGGTGCCGTGGGCCTATGGACAAGAGCTCATACGTTGATCTCTTCAGTATCCTGGCGTGGAGGACGGCCGCAGTACGCGAGGCAGCAGGAGACACAACTGAAATGGATTGCACTCGGTCTTCATAGAGACCGTCCATCCGAAAGCGTATGGGGGCCCTACAGTGTATTTAGAAGTTCAGTTAGTCCATAGCACATTGCCTATAGCTCGTCGAGGTGGTAAGCTACGTCTAGAGCTTAAAGGCAAGCAAATCTTGATAGGAGTTTTAGCAAGTCGGCGTTTGATAGTTACGCATTAAACTAAGTCGCTGCTTATGGCTATGCCAAAAGAACACCGTTCAAAAGTAAAAGGTCTATTTCACATTAAAAGGCACTAGTACATACCGAACGACAAAAAGAATTACTTAAGAAACTGATAACCAAGGCAGCTTCAAATGTGCAATCAGATACGAGCAGGTTATTGTAAATTATTAAATTGAGAGGCTATACAATCAAAACATAATCTAATTTGCTACGTGATTTGGTCATCCAGCCGATCCATAGATTGAGAGCTGGAATACATATAAATTCCCACCTCTTTTAAAGGAGACGTATTCTATCTCCTGTCTACTATATACAAAATTTCCATGTCGAATATGGAGTGCGGTGAGACTGTGCGTTTTCCAATTCTGAGATGTTCTGCGGAAGTTGAGTTACAAGAATTCTCACAATCATTGATGAATAAACTATAGCAAAAATGAATCCTAAAAGTTATCCATTTTTGTTCCGTATGAAAATTCGGCCATCTGGGCACTGAACTAAAAGGCAACTTCGTGACGTCATTAAAATTAAACGCCACGCTGAGGTCGTATTTTGTAAAGAGCTTGCCAATCCAATTCGCCTTATTCACTAGGAAACGTATTGTAAAAGAGCTTTTCACAGTGTCGTCATATTGAGTAAAGAAGAATTTTTTTGAGCTTATTAGTTCTTATAATTGCACAAGATTCGTCTGATAACCGTTGTTGATAGAAGTTATTTAAGACAAGTTATGAGGCTGTAACAGAGGGTGTGAGAAGTATCTCAAACATGCGACAATCATAGGATGATAAAATGTCACATTGTGCCTGACAGTGTGACAGGAAGAATCATGGACAACGTTTTCCGTCATTATAGGTGTCCTGCAGACATCAAAACTAAATTTTCCGTGTACTAGACCGAATTTGAAGTCGAGGAATCTACGTACGTCATACTGGTTTTCTATTTCGTTTGTAAATTAGAGTTTTGGGTCGTAGCAGTTCAGGAAGCCACTAAGAGAGGTGAAATCAGCCACACTGTTTTCGAATAGCATGATGCTATCATCCACATACAGTCTCTAAAATGAAAAGTTACTAGCAAGAACGGGGTAACATTTGAGGAAGCTAAGCTCAAAATGAGTATTGAAATGGCAGCTAGAACCCAGTTGTTTAAATATCTCACCATTGAAGCTGAAATAATTGTGTCTGAGAATAATGAAAATATTTTCTTTTCTTCCATTTTAACAGAATTCAATTTCTTTTAATTCGTTACATTTTCTCCACAAGTGAAGAATTTTAATGTAGTGATTTGTGACCTTAAACATTGCAAACAATTGACCAGAGGAGACGGTAGCATTTTTTATATAGTTAACTCTTCTTTTCTATTTTTCACCGAAAAGATGTTCTGTATGTAATATTTCTTAAAAAGAAACAGTAACCTCGTGGACAATATCCTTTCCAATAGCATAATGGTAACATGGCTGCCCATATCCCTAACAACAGAACAAATGGGTCAATTACTGTTATGTATCTTATCTTGCGTCCTCAAATTTGGGTAGTAACCTACCATGGACTATGGGAGAAAATATGGAAATTCAAACGTCAAAGGATTTTTTATGTTCATTTGTGAAACTAATAGTGGCTAAATTTGATTATGATCGTATGAATATTTCAGAAAAACATATAATGTTATCTTATTTAATATGGCTGAGCACTTGTCTTTGTCTGCCTTCACCATGAGTGCATTTTCTTCCCTGTGCTTCTGATTGCTGCGCCTAACTGTGGCAGCTCAATTATTTTTCGTTTTACGGCCAGTGCTAACAATTTCTATAATGATGACGTCATTAACTCTGCATGCTACTTTAGCATGTTCACATCTGTCAAGTGTGACAGAATCCAAGTCTAGTTTCACTTCAATAACCAGGTTTAATGGCTGTAGACTGCATGTGTGTGCTGTGGAGAGGGTGGGAGGGTGGTGGGTAAAGAATGTTATGCTTCAGGCCTCTGTTCAAAATGTTCATTTCAGCTTTATGAAATGGTATGTTACTTGTAGTATTTATGACCCTCTCAAAAAGAGAAAAAGGTGGGATGCTACTTTGGTTCCGAGTTGGACATTGGGTTAATTTATCGTATTCAATAAGTTTTTCTTAATTGTTTAGCCTCTCTGTAAAACTAATTGCAGTAAACAATTAGTTGTCCAATACTTTTTGTGTCTGATTGCGCATTCAAATCTGGTTTTGCTCATAGATTTTAAGCAATTCATTTGTAAGGCATCCAGATTTAACGGACCTTCCATGAACTTTATCCGTAATGACAATACAATACGGTATGAGATTTTCAGAAAATAATTCTTACGTTATGTCAACAAAATGCAACTGCAGTTAATCTCATGTACTCAAAAACTAACAAAATAATTTCTACCAATATATGGACAGTGGCATGAAGCAAACACGTTAAAGCGAAACGCATTTTGGAGACGAACAGAGCATGTGGCTAATGATATCGTAAGACTACCATTAGAAAGAGAACAGTGAGCTTCAGCGCAGAAAGGGATAAGGCCAGAACAATAAATTATTGCTTTCAGCATAAATAAGGCCGGGACTGAGAGTAAGTCGCAGCATGTCATGAACAGAGCTAGGCCGCGACCCAGAAAGAAAAATAAAAATGTTTATTCACTTCTAGCGAAATGGTGACTGGCTGAAGCCATACTTGGCGACGCACATGCGACACGGTGGGGAGATCCCCGTTATATAAAAGCATTTTGAGACCTAAAATGAAGGCTCTCTCTCTATCTCTCTTGTCTAGTGCTGGACCACCCAAGTGTGTGGAAATAAGCGAAGGCATTGAGAGTTTGCTTTCTGTGAAGGGAGGACGATACGCATCATGTATTGTGGTGACTGTGGTGACAGATAGCAAAGCGGTAGTTAAAGATTCCTGCGGGAATTTTTGTGGCAAAGAAATTGTACTCATCACTCCAACCCATAGGATGTGTGAAATAGCCATTATTTTGACTAGGGAAAGATTAAAGTACTACGAAACGCAGGAAAGGTGATACTGAGTGAATTCAGTCAAGGCCAGAGAAAGGAATTAGCTTTTCAGATTCGTCACAGATACAATGCCATTGCAGATGCTGCTTGGTAAAGTACCATCGCACATTAGGCCACAGTAAATGTTGAGTGTAGATTTCACTCACTCCAACTTTCGTACGCTTTGACCATTGATTATCAAAAGCTAGGATAATAACCTTTCTTCACATGAGAACATGAAAGTTTTTCATTGGTTCCAAAAGTTAATTTATTCTCCACCATATCGGTGCATTGACCAGCTACAGTAACATAGATTTAAATGAGTTGATGAGGAGTTTTAATATTCATTCTTTTCTGTGAGATATAATTTTCATGTGTATAGATAACGATTTTAATAATTGTCATTTCAATATGTCCAATTTTCGGTTACTGATCATCAAAAGTAATTGAACATGATTGTTGTTTATCACTTGGCACCTGAAAGCAATAGTTGATAAATTATATGTAGGATAAAAAAGGGAATAGCTATTCTGTGTTTCTGTAATATACCCAAAACTTTCACTTTCATTAATTCACACATTCTAGGTACATGACAGGAGCATTTTTAATTATTTTAGTTATGATTCACACCTGATATTTACTGTCTTACAGGGCAGGGGTCATATTTATATAGAATGTCTGTTTGACACCCTGGGCTTGAGAAGACAGTTCAGAGGTTTTGTCCACTTGCACACTAAGTGGTAAGCTACATTTGCACACATTGTTACACTAACTGTGTGGATTCAAAGGTCAGACATATGAGAAAATGGCGACCCCGCCAGGATACGAAATTACAGCATTCTGATAGATTGAGGGTTTGCTTTTGATAGGTACAAAACACATAATCCTCCCAAACAATAAGCTGACGAACATTGGAGAAAAAAATTTAAATGTAAAAGTGTCTCAACTGTGTAATAAGTATAGATAGAGCTGTATTCGTGTATTTTTTATTTGCTGGCGCACAGGAAGAACGTCACATCGTTGAATTGGGTTGTGTTGAGTTCTGATTCAATCTCAGCAACGAAAAGGCTATAATAAGACTAGGAAATGGTTCAAATATTGAATATAGGGCCGTGGATGATATTTTTGGTAGATTCAAGTATTATGATCAGATGTCAACGCGCAGTGAGGTTCGGAAAATTCGCGAATAGCAATACTTATTGCAACGCTCAGAAATAACAGAAAATAAACGATTAAGACAAAAAGAAATCATGGAAGATCTTGATAGGATCGAGCTGGACACACAACAGGTAGATCAGCGTGAACAACAGGAGACAGAACACTTAGAAATACCGAATGAGACCGAAAATGCAATACATGACGTTCAACAAGGTCCAAAGAATGTATGTCAGAACGGTGTTGCTAATGAATGGTTCAAATGGCTCTGAGCACTATGGGACGAAACATCTGAGGTCATCAGTCCCCTAGACGTAGAACTACTTGAGCCTAACTAACCTAAGGACGTCACACACATCCATGCCCGAGGCAGGATTCGAACCTGCGACCATAGCAGCAGCGCTGTTCTGGACTGAAGCGCCTAGAACCGCTCGGCCACAACGGCCAGTGTTGCTAATGAATCAGACGCTAAATCTGTAGATAGTGATTTACAGTATATTTAACCAAACGTAATCATACAGAATGAGTCAGGCTTGCAATTGCATAAAAGAACATGTTAGTGCTGCTACATTACGATCGGAAGTGAATGAAACAGTTCGCGAAAAACGATATGGCATCAGATGGCAACTAGCGAAAATGGTGTATATGAAAACACCAACATATTTGGAATGTTACAGCGTTTATTACAATAATCTCAGGAATCAGAAAAGCGTATAGAGGGGTGCATAACACAGCCAACAACACAGTTTCAAGAATCAGAAAATCGTTTAAAAGGGCGCATAACACAAAGGCAAAAAGAATTACAAGGGTGCATAATACTGGGGCTGAATGAAACTACCAACGAAATACAAAAAATACGTGATAATATTCAAGGCCAATTAGATAAAATGCGATCTGAAGGTAAGGAAGCGCAAATCACGCTTCAAACGCTCGTTACAGGGCACAAACAATTTATAACAGACATTGACACTCTCCAAAGAGACATAATTACGTTGCGTGAAGATACGCAACAAAGTGTCAAAAAGTTTAAACAACGGGTCGAAGCCTTAGCCATCAAAGTGACGACGAAGGCGAAACATGTTGTTGCTGAGATGATGTGTCACGAAAGAACGACAAAAGCGGAACTAAAGAAGTCCGATGCTAGTATTTTATAAATAAAACAGAAGACCGAACACCAGTTTCAAAGGCTGGGATCGATAGTCTTACGTTCGATCGAAAGTCATGGTGACGTTGAAAGCGTTAGTGAGGAGTCGCAGACGATCAGAGATTCCACTTTCGTGTCGGTAGATACGACTGTGAATACTGCAAAACCAACAGTTGCCGATAATACGACAGAAAGGCTACGCGGAATTACGTGTGACATAAGACGGAAAGGCGTCCGCAACCGCAAAGCGCGAACGGAAAATTAGTTCAAACCTGCGTATTCTGGAACATCACGGTAACCGTAGGGAACAGTTTGGATTGTGGCCATTTGTTCAAGAAAGAATAACAGGTCAATTTGGAATACAAGAGCGTGGTTTGCAGCAAGGTTTTGTACGTCAAACACAAAGCGTGACATACGCTGATCAAAGCATAGTGACGTGTTACGGAACGCCACAACCTGTACCACGAATGCCGACGGGTTACAGTACGGCGTCTAACAAGCCAGAATTGCTTACCCGTCAAGATACAGAGCCGGCTGGGAGCGTTATGCACGCATATTGCGCAATGAGACCTGCAAGTGATTCAACTTCACAAATGTCACAGAATGAACCAAGTTACATACGTTGGCGTAGATTTGACGCAAACCGAGGATAGAATTCCAGTCTTCAAAACCCAGCATTTACATTATAGAGAGAAGCGATAGGTTTTGATGATAATCACTTTCTTACAGTGCAAAAATACCAGCACTATAAGGAGGATGCAAATATTCTCTACCCCCGCGCATTTATTGACCAATTTAAAGTAGAAATACCGACACATTGGCCATTGAAACATAAGTTAGATTTTATTTCCGCACATATGGAAGGAAGAGTTGCTGAAGCTACGCAGAAGGTAGCAGAAACTTGGGATTCGTAGGATTCGTGTAGAGCTGCCTTTATAGCAGGATATTGGTCTCATTAAGCTAAAATGAGAGTAAAATATGAATTATTACAAAACGTCTCATTCGAAAATTCGGGTGAGAAAACAGCAGCCCAATTCTTTGAGAACATAGGTAAAAGGAACCAATACTTAGATAACCCATATAGTGACGGAGAACTGATTCAAATATGCAAAACGAAACTACCAATGAAGTATCAACAAGCCATAATTCTACACAGACGAAAAATGATTTCAGTAAGATAACACATATCTTACTGCAACATGTGACGCTGTGATTGATCAAGGTGATATCATTAACCGACAAAAACGGCTAGTACATATCACAAAGAAGGAGTAAGTACGGATAAGTACACCAGATCAAAAATTCGACACGCACAGGATCTACTAAAATGATTCCACAAAATTTTGGAAGAAAAACAGAAAGAGTCTGAGGCATTGTGGATTGCGGGAATCGAACAAGTCGATAATAGAGAGGAAAATGACAGGGAAAATATCCCGTTCGGATCGGAAAACGAACGAGGCAATAAAGTATGTAAACAATCTGATTAATCAGATTCAAGTTTATACAATTTTGGCACATACTAGGACGTAGTACGGCAGTATTACCGAGACTATGTAATCATCACACCAGACACAGAAAACAGCGTCGTAATAAATGACGACACAGCTGAAAATTAGAAAAACTGTAAGTGGCAGGTAACAAATGTGATAAGGAGTTGAATCAGGGTGAGAGTACAGATACACTTAACGCGGAATCTGACTTCCCAGAATCTAAGAGTGAAGTACTGTTACACTTAATGAATATTTGCCAGACTCTAAGTTCCAAATTAAGCACGATTACATAGATGTTTGACGAGGAGACTAACTTAAAGGAAGTAGCAAGGTGTGAAAAATGAGGATTTAAAATCTAGATTGGTTACTTTAGAAGCTGATCTTGATGCAGCGAGACTAAATTTGGACAATTTAAAAAAGGGAAGTACTTCTTCCCAAACTCTCCATGAAGACCATCAAATATTAATGGAAAATGACACAAGTATGGATGTCTGGATGTTTATGGATGTCCATAAACATCCAGTTGTGACGGAACAAACACACATACATCGGTTGAATTGTGAAGTAACTGAGGACATATTAATGAAGGCACTCGAAGATGGGAGTACTTGAGAGATAAGTCAGATAGTTGTGTAACAGTCAAGGATATTGTCGTTAACTCTATAGTTGATAGTGGGAATGAGTTAGCTGCAATATTAGAGCCGTTATTCAATCGTTGCAATTGTGACAATGACTTATTAGTGTTATAAACACGAATGGTCGAACTACACAGACCAATTTTGGAACGTTCGTTGAACGCCACAAGGCAGTTAAGACTTGCATTTGACTGCCAGGTTCCTGTAATACAAAAGAATTTTTGTCATACTACCAAAGACGTTAGTCGATAGTATTATCGGAGCTGACTTCCTCAATCTGCATAACGCTGTGTTAGATATGGGCAGAGGAAGTGTCACTTTAGGAGAAATCTTCTTGGAATTCGAGGAAAACCTGAGAGATGGAGAAATGTGTGGAACTGATACACAGTTACATATGCAAGTAGATGGAGATATTGCTTGTCAGAATAGCCAGCGATATCTATGGATGAACAAACCAGTGCCTATGGATTTGTTAACACTTGACGACATGCACACAGAGATCGAAAAAAAATTCGAAGTCTAGAGGGGTTAACAGATCAGTGGTTAACAGATCAGCAAAGGTTGTAATTAGATGGAATATTAGAGAAGCCTGTATTTGAACCGAAACCTAGAGCAATTCCAGATCCACAGTACAGATTCGAGGTGAAGGACCATAAGCCTTTTAAAGTAGCTCCATATAACGTCCCATTGAGTTACCGATGTGCTGTATTTTTGGAGTTGAAACAGATGGAACAAAATGTTGTCATTGAACAGGTGTCGTCAACTTACAACAGCCCATTACTTGTTGTAGAAAAAAAGGATGGAAAGATACATTACAAATTAACACAGTCATAGTCCCAGAAACAGATCATCCTGAGAAAACTAGAAGACTTGCTCAAAAAATTTCGTAATGTAAAAGTATTCTCATCACTAGATTTACGAAGCAGCTTTTGGCAAACTGACATACCTCCTGAATGCAGGTAATATACTGCATTTACTGCTTTGGAGGGTGTTATAGGTTTAGAAGACTGCTCTTCGGACTGAACATTTCATCCACGGCTTTTATTGGAGGTCTAGGAAGTATTCTACCTTAGGAGGTATAGGAACGATTGACATATTATGTGGATGACATCCTCATAGCAGAATCGTCATGGGAAAAACATAATGAAGTTCTGGATAACTTACTGAAAGCACTTACGGAACATGGGGTAGCGGTAACCTTGGAGAAATCCAAATTTGGATCACAACACATAGGCTTCCTTGGACATGTCATATCTGCACAGGGAATAAAACTGAACCCAGAAAAACTAGAGGCAATAAGGAATTTTGCGGCACCATATAATAGGAAGACACTCAGAGGATTTCTGGGACTCATAACCTTTTTTAAAAGTTTCATCTGTATGGACACTCTAGCTATACCCCGATTATGCAGTTTAAACGGTAAAAACACTCCATGGATATGGAATAATACTGCAGAACAAGAATTTCAGAAGTTAAAAAAGGCATCAGTGGAGGCATCGATACTGTCACACCCAGATATTACGCAAGATTTTTGTATGGCAACGGCCAGCGCCAAGACTGGGTTCAGCTTAGTACTATTTCAACACAACGAAAAAGATGGACAGATAAGGTATAAGACCACTGCATTTGCGAGTCGTGTGTTACCAGAAAGTGAGAGGAATTATTGCATTTCAAAGCTGGAAGTTTTATCCATATTCTGGGGTTTCGGAAAGTTTAGATATTTTTTGTTCGGAAGGAAAACTATTGTATACACAGATCATAAAGCTCTTGAGCTTTTACTCATAGCAAAGTTGACACATGGTAAGCTAGCAACGCGGATTTTAGTCTTACAACAATATAATTTCTGTGTAAAGAATATCCCAGGGTCGGCAAACGTCTTAGCAGGTTTTCTTTCCCGGTGTCCACAAGATGCAAACCCCAACTAACACGAAGTTCGGTGAAGAACAAATTGGTATATAATACATAAGAGGGGTTCCTTTTGAAAACTACATAACAACAGCTTTCTCAAACATTTCAAACGAACAGAACAATGACCCAGAGGTGTTAAGGGTCAAACGTAAGTCCAAAGACAAGAACTATGGTGACATTGGTCAGCATTATTTGCTGAAGAATGACGTGCTGCTCTACAGACGAAACCCTAGTACAAGTTTATGGACAGTATGTGTTTCTGATGAATTTATGAACATTTATATATGGTACACTCACTTAAGTAATGGGCCCCTTGGGGGTTAAGAAATGTTTAATGAAACTTAAAGAGACCTCACATTTCCCCACCATGGAAAGATGTACTCGCCAAATACTCAAAATATGTAAGGATAGCCAATGTGCCAAACACATTACTTTTCGGACTAGACCACCACTGTCACCCATAATACCGAAAAAGCTAAAACATCTAGCAGCAACAGATTTGGGACTGTTACCAAGGACAAGGAATGGGAACACATTTATCTTCGTAGTTTAAGAGTTAACATCAGTGTATGTCACTTTGACCCCTTTGAAACGTACAACTGGTGTTACGATCAGTAAGGCAGTACAACGTGATTTCCTCAAGCAGGTAGGGCATGTAGAACTGTTAATTTCAGATAATGGGCCCCAAAATAGATCTAAACCTTTGTTGGCGACTCTAAAAAGACGTTAAATTAAACCCATCTTCCTACCAAGGTACAAACCAAGCGCCAATTGCCCATAACGATGATGAGGGATATTGGGACATGGTGTCATCTGTACTGTAGTTCACGACATATCACATGGGAGGCTGATTAACGTCGTTTACAGATTATTAACGAAATGCCGCACAGTACTACACGATTACCACCAGTCACAGTGCTCAAAAATAAAAGACCATTGGATAGGGTAAGAGAAGTTGTACAGTTGTCCCTATCCAGAAGACCATCACACCAGCAGATAATAAAATTAGCACTCGAAAACACTGAACGAGTAGCTGCAAGAAGGAAGCTCAGAGCAGACAAAGGTGGGTCCACACAGGTATTCACTGTGGGACAGTTGATTCTTGTTAGAACTCACTTATTATCTGATAAGGGAAAACAAATTTGTCATAAATTCTATCCAGTTAGCAAGGGACGCATGTTCATTAGTAAAGAGGTTCACCCAAATGCGGTAGAATTGGTGAACCCAAGAAAGGAAAAAATATAGGTCTACCTCACGTAAGCCTACTAAAGGCTTATAATGAATGATAATTCTTGCAGTGGTCATATGGTAATTAGCCGTGAGAACTAAAATATAAATGGATCAGAGATGATATAGCAAAACTAATGTAGATATGTTTCAGACAGCAGCAGATGTCAAGAGGCAGACAGCACAAGCCACAAACATGTAAATATTCAAATATAGATGTGATAATACTGATAATTTAAATCGTCACCAATGTAGGTTAGGATATATATAAAGGAAAACTAAAGCAATTCATTTTATCGTCTCTGTCCAATACGTACTAGGAGTTTTTTTATGTAACATAGGTCTTTTACTTTTTAACAGTTTTTTCGTACATAATCATGAGCTACCACTTTGTTTAATATAATTTGCTAAAATGACCACTAGCCTTCACACACCGGTTTAACTTAGCAGCTTTAGGCAATATTCAATGCCCTAAGTCAACTTGTAAACACGCCATAGGGCTCCTTACACGCCTTCGAGTGAGCAGTCTCTACGAAGATTGACTGCAAGCTTTTTATTTGTGTCTCCTGCTAACTCGCGTGCTGCCACCGCCCTCATCTCCAGGATACTGAACATGTCGGTGTATCTTCGCTTCTCCATTGTCACATGGTGCCACAATCAACTGATAGTAAAATGTGGGTGTTTGGCTGTCTTTGTATGGCTCGCTTTACATAGCAAAGATATTCTTTTGAATATGTGTCTGTTCACTTAACACTAGAGCCATGGTTTAAATGTCTCTTTAAATACTTAGTTAATTTATATGGTTTCCTAAGGTTCAATGAATACTTGCACTCCCACTCTGGATATTTTATTAAGGTTCTACGTGTGCTAGGGCTCTCGCTTAGTACGTTGGCGTGGTTAAAGCTCTCGATGTGACCTGTATATTGTTTGACTTTTGTCGCACATACTATGTAAGATTTGCGATTTGACAGTTTAATGTTTACTATGCATCACGTACATCATGTTTGTTTTGCACTGTGACCCTTTTTATGGATTCCGAACAAAGCGACGTTGTGGTTCTCATGGTTAACACTTTTATATTTGTTTTCATAAACCTGTGATAATCCATTTATGGGACTCTATGGTTCATAGTCTTGTCGGTTGCCATGTTGGGCACACCACATTTATGCAACCATTGCTTTTGTACCGAGTCAGTGGGTATACATGGTACAGATTACCAAATAATTCAGTTGATATAAAGATTTCCGCTATTGCCCTATTAACAGCAACAAACATCTTCTGTAAGCAAGCATAAATTTCAGGTGTGAAGAAAAGTTTTGACGGTGATTCCTGAATGCTGACTTACACAGCCACATTTTTCTCTGTATTGTCCGTATATTGTCATGTTTCCAAAAACTAACTAGCACAGAGGATGGTACTGATCCCCACAGCATTTCGTAATAGCTTATATAAATTTATGGCAAAGGTCCCGAGTTCGAGTCTCTGTCCGGCAGACGGTTTTAATCTGCTAGGTAGTTTCATATCAGCGCACACTCCACTGCAGACTGAGAATCTCATTCTGGAACATCCCCCAGGCTGTGGCTAAGCCATGTCTCCGCAATATTCTTTCTTCCAGGGGTGCTAGTTCTGCAAGGTTCGCAGAAGAGCTTCTGTGAAGTTTGGTGAGTAGGAGGCGGGGTACTGTCAAAACTGAAGCTGTGAGGACGTGTCGTGAGTCGTGCTTGGGTAGCTCAGATCATATCAGTGCACACTCCGCTGCAGAGCGAAAATTTCATTCTGTACATAAATTTAGTTCGTCAGCGTAGCTGAATCGTCTGCGTAGATGATTACCATGCGGAGGAACGGGATTCGTTTTCTGGTACTGCCATGGTGAGTGGACTGGTGCGATGTGCACCCAGCCTCGTGATGACAACGGAGGGGCTACTGGACCGACTAATAGCCGCTGTAGCCCCGAAACGGCCGAGAGAGCGGAGCGCTGACCACTTGCTCCTCCATACCGCATCTGCACTGTGATGCAAGACAGAGGACGACACGGCGGCCGGTAAACATCCCTTCAACTTTCACACCCTGGACCCTTTAATCGAATGATTCACGTATTTTTCAATTGATTTGGAGAGATGTTAGCAATAATTAATCACATTTATTATAAGGCTTTGTGATTATTATGAAGGGTCACGATCCTTTGTATCGTGTTGGCTATATGCTGAAAATTTATACACGCTACAGTTCTAAGCGTGCTTACGAATATTTTCACAGTATCCGACGTTCCAATACACAAACTATAGTTGCCTGTTACTGTCTACGCGATTTATTGTATACTAATGATACAATGGTCATTCTCTACTGTCGAAGTCAGAGTGAGTTGCATTAATGATTATTGAGATACGAGAATTGCTACATCTACATTTATACTCCGCAACCCACCAAACAGGGCAGTTTATATGCCACTGTCATTACCTCCCTTTCCTGTTCCAGTCGCGTATGGTTCGCAGGAAGAACGACTGCCAGAAAGCCTCCGTGCGCGCTCGACTCTCTCTAATTTTACATTCGTGATCTCCTCAGGAGGTATAAGTAGGGGGATGCAATGTATTCGATACCTCATCCAGAAACGCACCCTCTCGACAGCTGGACAGCAAGCTACACCGCGATGCAGAGCACCTCTCTTGCAAAGTCTGCCACTTGAGTTTGCTAAACATCTCCGTAACGCTATCACGCTTAACAAATGACCCTGTGACGAAACGCGCCGTTCTTCTTTGGATCTTCTCTATCTCCTCTGTCAACCCGACCTGGTACGGATCCCACACTGATGAGCAATACTCAAGTACAGGTCGAACGAGTGTTTTGCAAGCCACCTCCTTTGGTAATGACCTACATTTTCTAAGGACGCTCCCAATGAATCTCAATCTGGCACCCGCCTTACCAACAATTAATTTTATATGATCATTCCACTTCAAGTTCAAATGGTTCAAACGGCTCTGAGCACTATGGGACTCAACTGCTGTGGTCATCAGTCCCCTAGAACTTAGAACTAATTAAACCTAACTAACCTAAGGACATCCCACACATCCATGCCCGAGGCAGGATTCGAACCTGCGAGCGTAGCAGCAGCGCGGCTCCTGACTGGAGCGCCTAGAACCACACGACCGCCGCGGCCGGCCCACTTCAAGTCGTTCCGAACTCATACTCTCAGATATTTTACAGAAGTAACAGCTACAAGTGTTTGTTCCGCTATCATATAATCATACAATAAAGGATCCTTCTTTCTATGTATTCGCAGTACATTATACATGTCTATGTTAAGGGTCAGTTGCCACTCCCTGCACCAAGTGCCTATCCGCTGCTAATCTTCCTGCATTTCGCTGCAATTTTCTAATCCTGCAACTTCTCTGTACACTACAGCATCATCAGCGAAAAGCCGCACGGAACTTCCGACACTATCTATTTGGTCATTTATATATATTGTGAAAAGCAATGGTCCCATAACACTCCCCTGTGGCACGCCAGAGGTTACTTTAATGTCTGTAGACGTCTCTCCATTGAGAACAACATGCTGTGTTCTGTTTGCTAAAAACTCTTCAATCCAGCACACAGCTGGTCTGATATTCCGTAGGCTCTTACTTTGTTTATCAGGCGACAGTGCGGAACTGTATCGAACGCCTTCCGGAAGTCAAGGAAAATGACATCTACCTGGGAGCCTGTATCTAATAATTTTTGTGTCTCATGAACAAATAAAACGAGTTGGGTCTCACACGATCGCTGTTTCCGGAATCCATGCTGCTTCCTACAGAGTAGATTCTGGGTTTCCAGAAATGACATGATACGCGAGCAAAAAACAAAATTCTACAACAGATCGACGTCAGAGATATAGGTCTATAGTTTTGCGCATCTGCTCGACGACCCTTCTTGAAGACTGGGACTACCTGTGCTCTTTTACAATCATTTGGAACCTTCCGTTCCTCTAGAGACTTGCGGTACACGGCTGTTAGAAGAAGGGGGGGGGGGGGGGGGGCAAGTTCTTTCGCGTACTCTGTGTAGAATCGAATTGGTATCCCGTCAGGTCCAGTGGACTTTCCTCTGTTGAGTGATTTCAGTTACTTTTCTATTCCTTGGACTCTTATTTCGATGTCAGCCGTTTTTTCGTTTGTGCGATGATTTAGAGAAGGAACTGCAGTGCGGTCTTGCTCTGTGATACAGCTTTGAAAAAAGTACTTCAGCTTTACGCGTGTCATCCTCTGTTTCAATGCGATTATCATCCCGGAGTTTCTGGATATGCTGTTTCGAGCCACTTACTGATTTAACGTAAGACCAGAACTTCCTACGATTTTCTGTCAAGTCGGTACATAGAATTTTACTTTCGAATTCAGTGAACGCTTCACGCATAGCCCTCCTTTCGCTGATTTTGACATAGTTTAGCTTCTGTTTGTCTGAGAGGTTTTAGCTGCTTTTAAACTTGCAGTGAAGCTCTCTTTGCTTTCGCAGTAGTTTCCTAACTTTGTTTTTGAACCACGGTGGGTTTTCCCCGTCCCTCACAGTTTTACTCGGCACGTACCTGTCTAAAACGCATTTTACGATTGCCTTGAACTTTTTCCATAAACACTCAACATTGTCAGTGTCGGAACAGAAATTTTCATTTTGATCGGTTAGGTAGTCTGAAATCTGCCTTCTATTACTCTTGCTAAACAGATAAACCCTCCTCCTTTTTTATATTCCTATTTACTTCCACATTTAGGGATGCTGCAACGGCCTCATGATCACCGAGATTCCCTGTTCTGCGCTTACTGAGTCGAAATGTTCGGGTCTGTTTGTTATCAGGAGGTCCAAGATGTTATCTCCACTAGTCGGTTCTCTGTTTAATTCTTCGATGTAATTTTCGGATAGTGCACTCAGTATAATGTCACTCGATGCTCTGTCCCTACCACCCTTCCTAAACATCTGAGTGTCCCAGTCTATCTCTGGTAAATGTAAATCTCCACCTAAGACTATAACATGCTGAGAAAATTTATGTGAAATGTATTCCAGATTTTCTCTCAGTTGTTCTGCCACTAATGCTGCTGAGTCGGGAGGCCGGTAAAAGGAGCCAATTATTAACCTAGCTCGGTTGTCGAGTGTAACCTCCACCCTTAATAATTCACAGGAACTATCCACTTCTACTTCACTACAGGATAAACTACTACTAACAGCGCCAAACATGCCACCACCGGATGCATGCAATCTATCCTTTCTAAACACCGTCTGTGCCTTTGTAAAAAATTCGGCAGAATTTATCTCTGGCTGCCGCCAGCTTTCCGTACCTATAACGATTTTAGTTTCGGTGCTTTCTATAAGCGCTTGAAGTTACGGTACTTTATCAATGAAGCTTCGACAGTTTATAATTACAATATGTATTGCTGCTTATGAATATAAGGCATAGTTTCAGTAAATCATGGTCTGAAGATGCTACTTGCTATGACAGTACAGTTGCTAAAACGATATCATGTTTGCCAAGTCTTGTTATTAATATTTTGCCATAACTATCTCTCTGATTCATTGCGTCTTTCTATATTTCGTTTCCTTAATTTCTGTGGTTCGAAGGATTATTGGCTTGATTACATTTTCCTTCTATTTATGTACACTTTGAATGTAGCCTATTTTCCCCAAACAATTTTACATTGATAATTACATTGTCTGTTTTTACGCAGACTTGTGTTTTTACATTACAGTGCCTTTCTGAAGAAAAATAAGCTGATCTTGACGATTACAGCTGCTGTAAACTTTGCAAGCTGGATTCGCAATTTTGGAAAATGTATTGACATAAGCTGTTTGTGAGACATGAAAATCTGTACCGGATAGTAAACTGCACCCGTAATTCCCGCTTAACGCGACCCTTCGCCTTTACAGCTTCGGCTGTCCGTGTACGGCCCCAAGGAGAAAACAAAATGTTAATATTTCACGTCGTCTATTCATTCCGTTACGCTCGCAGGTTTCGTGAATGCCACATTTTAGAAACAAATATCACCAATGATGTTTAGTACGTCTTTGCTCATACAGTGTCCGATCTGCATTTTACAACGTCCTTCAACATGCAACCTTATTTGCCACTTCCTGGGCGGATATCACGGAATGTGCGAGCATAAGGGAATTGACTACGTGACGTACGGAGGTTTGACTCGGTCCTGGGGAGCATTTACGGATAACCCAAGATGTTAAGGCAATCACTTTTGTTAATCTGGAAATCAGGGAATGGTCCCGCTACGTCAAGGACTTTCCTTTCCTGTTAGAAAGAGCTGAGGTGAATACTATTCTCAGACTACGGACCTATTCCGTAAAATACGGGGGACGTTCAATAAGTAACGCAAGACATATTTCTCTCGACCAATGTCGGTTGGCCGCGCGGGATTAGCTGAGCGGTCTAGGGCGCTGCAGTCATGGACTGTGCGGCTGGTCCCGGCGGAGGTTCGAGTCCTCCCTCGGGCATGGGTGTGTGTGTTTGTTCTTAGGATGCTTTAGGTTAAGTAGTGTGTAAGCTTAGGGACTGATGACCTTAGCAGTTAAGTCCCACAAGATTTCACACACATTTGAACAATGTCGGTTGGAAAAAATTCGGAATTCGATTTGAACACATTGGAATATTCCCACGTCGGACCCTATAGTTTCATGAAGTTCCTAAAGGCGGCCTCGCTATATGTTTCCTTTAAAATGGCATCTGTAATGAGGTGCGTTCCCAGCAGAGAGCTGTCATTAACTTCCTTGTGGCGAAAACCAAAGCAAAGCAGATATTCATTGGTTCTTTCAAAATGTTGTGGAGACCGGACAGTGGACAAAAGCACGGATAGTCGTTGGGCTAGGCGTCTGTCATCACCGCAGCAGAGTCGCTCAAACCGGTCCGATCTCCGGCGTGCCGGCCGGTCGCACATAGCTGTGACTCTTGCAGTGTTGGAACGTGCGGACACTCATTCGAGGTGATCGATGAATGATACTCGAATACCTCCCTGCACAACTAGACGTCTCTGTTTACGGACACAATCGTCCATCAGTTGGGGTACTAGGGTGAGCGTCCGGTCGGTTCATCGACAGACATCAGAAGACCACAAACAGTAATCCGAAGCAACGTCTCTACAGAGTTGTTTACGTGTGATGAGGCTGATCGTGACAATATTTTGTCAAACATCGTTAAAAGCGATGGAAGGGTGGTCCGTAACCTACAACTGTAAAGAAAACAGCAATCTATGGATCGGCGCCGCACCACGTCTCCTCCGAAAGAAAAGTTCAAAGACACACCTTCAGCTGGTAAACTAATGGTGACATTCTTCTGGGACTCTGAAGGCCCTTGTGTTTGATGTCTTCCCTCCTGGTGCAACTATCAACTCTGAAGTGTATCGTGCTACCATAAGGAAATTGCAGAAACTACTTCAGGCTGAAGATCTTTTCCTCCCACATGACAACGCAAGCCTCAGACAAGTCTGCGCTCCCGAGAGGAGGTCACAAAACATCATTGGACTACTCTTCTGCATCCACCTCCTGCCCGGATCTGCCGGCCGCGGTGGTCTCGCGGTTCTAGGCGCGCAGTCCGGAACCGCGCGACTACTACGGTCGCAGGTTCGAATCCTGCCTCGGGCATGGATGTGTGTGATGTCCTTAGGTTAGTTCGGTTAAAGTAGTTCTAAGTTCTAGGGGACTGAAGACCACAGCTGTTAAGTCCCATAGTGCTCAGAGCCATTTGAATAATTTTTTTGCCCGGATCTCGCCACTCCAGAATTCCATCTGTCAGGACCCATGAAGCATGTACTCCGCTGGAAGCAGTACTTGGATGATGTGAAAGTTATTGACGCAGCAAGACTTTGCTTCCGATACCGATTAATAGAGTGGTACGATGTGGGCATACAAGCCCTGCCAGTAATGAGGCGTACGGACATCGCATTAAATCGAGATTATATTGGAAAACAGGGTTTTGTAGGCGAAATGGCGAGGAATAATGTGGTGTACTGGATTCTTGAATAAAACCGATCTGCTTTCAGATACAAGGACTGTGTAGGATTACTTATTGAATACTACTCGTAATTTCTGAATTGTCTTCACACAAAACTTGCAGCCGCTTTCACCCCCTTGTTTACCCGGAGGTCTAAATTCAAAGGCTCGGTCATTTGCCGGCGACTACGTTCATGAGCTATACACTCAGGCGGTAAAAGTCATGAAATACAGACGTGCCCGTACACAAATGGCTGCAGTACCGCAACATAAGGTATAAAAGGGCAATGCACTGGTGGAGATGTCATTTGCACTTAGATGATTCATATGCAAATGTGTCGGTCAGGATTATGGCAGTATGGTGGGATTTTAATGCGGCATTGTAGTTGGAGAAAGATGTATGGGACATTCGATATCGGATATTGTCAAGAGTCAAGAGTGTGTCGATAATACTAAATTTTAGTCATTGCTTTCAACCACAGACAATGATCGATGGCCTTCACTTAACGAATGAGAGTAGTGCCGTTTTCGTAGGGTTATCAGTGCTAAAAGACAAGTAACACTGCGTGAAATCACCGTAGAAACTGCGGCGAGTGCCTTTTGATAATAGCATGATATCATCTGTACATTGAGCAAGCAGTAAAGGAAACAAAAGAAAAATTCGGAGTAGGTATTAAAATCCATGGAGACGGAATAAGAACTTTAAGCTTCGCCGATGACATTGTAATTCTGTCAGAGACAGCAAAGGACTTGGAAGAGCAGATGAACGGAATGGATAGTGTCTTGAAAGGAGGATATAAGATGAACATCAACGAAAGCAAAACAAGGATAATGGAATGTAGTCGAATTAAGTCGGGTGATGCTGAGGGAATTAGATTAGGAAATGAGACACTTAAAGTAGAAAAGGAGTTCTGCTATTTGGGGAGCAAAAAACTGATCATGGTCAAAGTAGAGAGGATATAAAATGTAGACTGGGAATGGCAAGGAAAGCATTTCTGAAAAAGAGAAATTTGTTAACATCGAGTATAGATTGAAGTGTCAGGAAGTCGTTTCTAAAAGTATTTGTATGGAGTGTAGCCTCGTATGGAATTGAAACATGGACAAGAAGAGAATAGAAGCTTTCGAAATGTGGTGCTACACAAGATTGCTGAAGATTAGATGGGCAGATCACATAACTAATGAGGAAGCATTGAATAGGATTGGGGAGAAGTTTGTGGCACAACTTGACTAGAAGAAGGGATCGGTTGATAGGACATGTCCTGAGGCATCAAGGGATCACCAGTTTAGTATTGGAGGGCAGCGTGGAGGGTAAAAATTGTAGAGGGAGACCAAGAGATGAATACACTAAGCATATTCAGAAGGATGTAGGTTGCAGTAGGTACTGGGAGACGAAGAAGCTTGCACAGGATAGACTAGCATGGACAACTGCATCAAACCAATCTCAGGACTGAAGGCCAAAACAACAACATCACATGCAGCGCCTTTCCTGGGCTCTTGACGATATAGGTTGGACCCTAGAGGATTGGAAACCGTGGCCTGATCAGAGGAGCCCAAATGTTGGTTGGTTAGAGCTGATGGTATGGCGCAGATCCCACGAACCTGTGGATCGAGGTTGTCAACGAGGCGCTGTGCAATCTGGTGGTTCTCTATAATGATGTGGGCTATGTTTACACGGATAATTGATGTAAATACTTAAGGTCGGCTACTTGGCAAGTATTTTCAGCCATTCATGGTCTTCATGTTCCCAAAAAAAAGGCGGTAAGTGCTTAGAGAACTCGTACTTCTGCTTTAGGAGACTGACCTTGGGATCTTGTATGAATAAAATAGGAGAGTAGAAAGCCATCCCGCAAGGTTGCAACGTTACTTAGAAAGCCTTCGAAAGAGCTTTAGTGCTGTGTCGAGACACGTCGGAGGCGTGTATGGGTTGGGCGATCTGCATGGCGCCGGCAGCGACGAGCCGGTGCCGCCACCAGCTCGGCACCCAGAAGGCGCGGCCGGCGCCGGCGTCTGGCCCGCAGGGAGGCGACGGTTAATTGAGCCGCCGCGGTGGTCCGCCCCCAGTTGGGGCGAGAGGCGGAGGTGGTGGGGGCGGTCGGCGTCCAGTGGGACCTGGCAGGCCGGAGCAGGGCAGGGCAGGCACGGCCCGCGGCCACGCCGCGATTACGTTTACAGCCGGGCCCCGGTTTATTCTCCGCCATAAAGCGCGCTTTTTACGGCTGGCCATGAGCTGTAATTTCCGACGCGACGCACCGCACCGCCGACGCCGACGCTGCTGGACAAAGCGTCGCGACACCGGCGCCACTCCAGCCCGGCCCCTTTCGTCTCTTCCGCACCCAGACGAGCCGGAAGCTGAGTTACAAATAAAACGTTACTCGAGTTGTACTCGTGCTCTTTTCCCTCTTTTCATTGTGTTGCAAGTGTCTTGTCCCTTACATGAACATTTTACGTCCATGATGCTCTGCAAACTTTCATATTCGTGAATACGACATAAAAATAATTTAAGCTGCCTACCGTTATTTGTTATGCGATCAGTGTTCAGTAAAAGACTCTTATAAGGAGTTACATCCAGGGCATTTTTCAGACAGGTGTAAAATTATTATAATACGAGTAGATGCTGGAAAATAATGTCCCCTAAAGTTTTGCGTCCAAACTCTTAAGGGGGGGTGGGACGTCAAACGGGCCGACTTGAAGCAGGAGAAGCACCACAGAACATTTTAATTTCCACTGTCTGTACTTTTACAAATAAATTCATAAAACATTGTCAGCATGACCAGAAAGGATTCAGGGTTCATACTCATAGCAGTGGAAGTTCAAAAAAATGTAACAAAATAAATTTTTTTAACGTGTGAAATTTCATCATTTTTTCACTTACTTTTGGCTGCATTTGTTGCTATAGGTACACTTTTCTTCATAAGTAAGACAGATTCTTCAATGCATTTTGCACAGCATAAAAACCATACTTACAGCTGTATGAAACTCTAGAATTTTCCAAATCTATTAAAAAACGGTGGTAAAAATTGAGATAATTAACTATAAAATTTGAGTTTTTTTCTAAACGTTAAGTTTAAAATGTAACAGCTCATTCAGTTTTTCATAAATTAAATAAATTCTAGAGTTTCACACACCCTTAAGTATGGTTTGCATGCTGTGCAAAATTCACCGGAGAATCTCTCTTACTTATGAAGAAAAGTGTACCTATAGCAAAAAATGCAGCCAATAGTGAGTAAAAAAATGATGAAATTTCACATGTAAAAAAAAATTATTTTGTTATGTTTTTCAACGTCCACTGCTATGAGTGTGAATCCTGAATCCTTCCTGGTCATGCTGACAAAGTTTTATGAATTTATTTGTAAAAGAATGGACAGTGGAAATTATAATGTTCTGTGGTGCCTCTCCTGCTGCAAGTCAGCCCGTTTGACGTCCTACCCTCCTTAAAACTTTTTAACTAAAACAATCTTTATTAACATTCCACGTCTTTATTCTTAGTATGTACATATTTCCAGTACTATACGACTTGAGGGATCTGAATTGTAGCATTTAACATGGTGTTGTGTAATTTAACCAAATCGTTGTATGACAAACAGTCTGCTGTAATCGAGTTTGGAATTCGAAGGTTTCATCCACGCGTGCGGAGCATTTACTCCTTCAGTATGAGCGCTGGACATAAGAAACATTCCGACGCCTTGGGTGCACTGTCATCCATCATCCACAGTACTGTCCCATCTTAGTAATATCCGATTTTCGTCTCTTTCCAAAACTTCAACCTACAAGAAATATACGTTAGTAGTGACGAAGAGGTGCAAACAGAGGTGAAGTTGTACAATCTCTACAAACATTCTACACTGTCAGTGTCATCGAACAGATCTCAGGCATTCTGCGTAAAGGTCTCCACGGGAGGTATGTGTTTCTCACCAGGATGACTATATTCAGAAGTAACAATATAGACATGAAGAATAAAGACGCAGTATGTTAATAAAGTTTGTTTCATGTAAAAAGCCTTAAGCTTCTTAACATAAATTATTTGGAGACATTCCCCCTTAAAAAGATTTTCCAATGTCAGCTATAAAGTTTGGCCAGCCTCAGCTATTATACCATTTTCTAGCAGTAGCAGCAAGGAAAGAAATATATGTAGATATAGCATTAACAACTGAGCCGCGGCGACTTTGATTTTAGCGGGCATGTCACTCCTCTGGCGCTACTAACTACTTGGACTGGCGATATCAATCCTGATCATATGTCTGGAGATAGGGTCTTTGGTCGAGGCGTGTGCTGTCGGTTTCTGGCGGGCCCTAACACCGAAATTAGCGGGAGGGTACGTGGTTGGAAGTTGTTGGTTTTGGGGGACTCCTGCTGTCTTCTACGGGCCTCAAGAAGGCAAGATTTGCTGGCTGGACTAATTAATCATAGCGGCCAGTCAGGGGTAAGAGCAGCGGACGCCACGTGTAACCTGATCAGCAAGTCCCCGACCAACTGTGCATGCTTAAATTTTATGGCACCTGGATGATCACCTGTATGGATTGGAAGGAATAACACCCCTGCTTGGAATCCTGGAAGTCACGGTTCCTCCACGCCTGAGTGGAGTAGAGTGTGGTCTTTCATTGGTGCTTATTATCGTAAGGTGACGTCTGTATTAATGTGGATTTACACCCGCCATATTAGTACGCCTTTCATAGATGAGTATGGCCTAGTGATTGAATTTGCAGACGCTGATATTTCACCTTGCTAATTTGCAAGTAATTTTAAGGAGTGTTAAGCTTGTAACTTGTTTGTGTAGTCACTTCCAGAATAAATTCTACATCCTAGATATTCTCCTTTGTAGCCTTATTTGGGTAGATTACATTTGCCTTCTGAGGCGTGTTGAGAGGGCAGTTTTGGCAGCGGACGACGCGTTAATGTTTCCTGGGCACGGAGTAGAGACTTGTTTTCTGTCTGCTGTGACAGCACTTCCGTCGTCGCAGGACGTCTAGATAGACCCACAAATTGGCGTTTCCACAAGCCACCTCGTGTTTGATCTCGTTAAATAATTTTGATCCACATTTACGTGCTACGGCAGAGTGTTGCCAATTAATTCTGGAATTCTTGATCCATTCTGTATTGTGAATCCAGCAAGCACATAAACTCTGAAGAGTATTCTGCAAGTCCGAGGTACCTTGGTACTATAGTTGCTCTGTAACTACTTGTTTAAACCTTGCACGCTTATTGCTAGTTTTGGAGCATGTTAAGTTTTAAAGCCCTTTGCATATGAGTATGAGCTGTTGAGTTCTTCCTTTCTTATCCACAGTCATCAGCTAACTCCAGTCATTATGATGCCTTCTTACTTGTTGCCTGTTGGCTTGTACTTAGGGTCACTGCATATTTATGTAAGGGTCGTTGCTAATGCTTCTGGTGGTATGTGCCTTCCCAGCTTTTCTTGTGGTTTCGGGGATTGATTGTTTACTGATTCAAGAATTGTACTAAGGTTTATGAATGTTACGTCCTTTCCAACACCCAAAACCAGCTGCGTGACTGTTTGATAATTGTTAGTACCTTTCGTGGCAGTCATTTGTAACTCACTTTACTGGTAAAACTCTGTTAGTTGAACCAGCTAGCACTCGTACCTGGTTGGTGCGGCTTCTTATTTGTATTAGGGGACTTATCTATATTATTGGTTTTAAGCCCTGTTCTTAATGGTATAAACTGTTAAATTATTTTAGTAATGAATTGATCCTCTTCAATTACTTTAAATTATTGTGAGCATTATTGTTCATTTTTGACAGGTTTTCAATTGTAGACATAATAATTGTTGTTAAGCAATAAAGTTTATTCTATGAAATTACAAACGACGAATTGTATGGGTCCACCTTCCATGTGTTTTTCCTTAAAATTATCCAAACTCGTGTTGTGAGGTATCAATTGTTGTACGCAGAGGGTGGTTACGTTCTGTTGGCCGGGAGGGGGTTAAAGTTGTAATGCCTCCATAAGGGGAGGATCAACAGACGTAAAACGTTTTGTACATACTTTTTAACCAGCAACTGTTTATTTGTCCCATTTGTCACCTACCAGTTTCTTTTATTAACCATCATTCAGGGCGTAGGGTAAAGGAGATTAGTTAAAAGCATTTCATATTCCAGCTATAAATAAATAATCTGTTGTACGCTAGATCCTGGATAATGGTTAATAGCCGAACTTGGTAGATGAAAAGTCGGACTAATACACAACTGAAAGGTAAAATGCTTTCTATTAAAATGTGGATTAGTATTGTCAACTCCCTGACGTCATTTTTGGGTCTGGTGGTTATTGTGGTAATATTTTCAAGGCAATGTACTATTTCGCTGTCTGTGTTTTAAGGATCGTTACTTATCATGGATTCCAGGGGGTGTCGTGGAATTGCGAATATAATAAAAGGAGTTCTTGCAGTATAAATTAAAAATCCGTCAGCTTCCGACCTTAGGTAGCGTCTTGGAATTAGTGACCAGAGTGCATGCGTCGCTGGACAGCCCGCTTAGTTTTTCGGCAGGATTCATCGGGGAGGTGGGTGCCTCTCTTCACAACATTTCAGCTGCGAGGTACAGCGAAATCTCTCCTATCTGGACGATAGCCAGTCCACAACTAAGCAGGCAGGTAGAATTCAAGCACATCTGACGCATTTAGGGAATTGCTGGTAGGAACTGGGATGTGTTGTGCTTAACGATCACGAGAGACTGAAAATTGAGCAGTTGAGTGACTGGGCGACGGACCTGCAGTTTAAGGCGACCTCCCTGTGTTTATAAAGCTGAGATGTAGGCTTGGCGCTGGAATTTTTAACCTGTATTCAACACAGTGACGATAATCACCCTGAGGCCTGAAGTCTAGGCAGTTTGCACTTCGATTGCTTTGCTTAGTTATCCAATCCAAGTGTGTGTCTTCTGAATGGTATTTCAGAACTTTCTGTTGATATTTCAAATCAAGTGCTGCAAAGCTTTTGGATGCTTGTGCGGTTTGAGTTACATATTGATGCCTTATGCATACCGCACCACGCCGTCTTGTCGTTGCTTTACCCTACAGCTAAAGGGACATAGGGTAGTCTGGTTTCGGAAACCATGAGACGTCAGGACTCTATAGGGCAGCTCAGGGCTCTCATTATAGGCAGAAAGTTGTGATCGCATATGCGCAGCGAGCTTGGGCGGAAGTATTATTGGCATGTTAAAGCATCGTAGAAAAAGTTGAGCCAATACGTGGAGCGAAAGCGCAACGCCGCCATAGCCCTTGGTCAGTGTTGGCAATTTAGCGACTTTATCGCTAGAAATGGCGATTTTTGCCTTCGTCTTAGCGACAAAAAAATCTTTTAAGCGACAAAAATTACTTAGCGACTTTTGGACTACTGAATACTTTTGAAGTACAAATCAAAACTATTTTGGGCCAGTTTTTTCATTAACAAAACTAAGATATTAACTACAGAATGGGTACTACACTGACTTTGTTCTAGATTTACTGAGTTAAATTAAGTTCTTAGCAGATCATGCAGCATTGTTCAGCATTTAGTAAACCTGAATGTGGGAATTGCCACAGAGTAAGGAAACCTTGACTATCGAACAATTCATTATTCATCACCCACTTGCCTCTTATCGTCGATTGCGTATCGATCTATAATTCTTCAACTTTTGAACTCCCTTTATTGTTCAAATTGACAAAGACGTACGTAATATTAAGTATAATAAAATACATTTCCGTCCAGCAACCTCTAATTTTTCGAAATGTTAACTCGCAGTCAAATTATTACCACAAGCACAGTGGTAACGCAAGAACAATTCGGTTGGGGTATCTCAGACATTATTACGTTTCAAACAATGAACAATAGGACTGATATCGAGTTACCGAGTGAGTAGATTGTTTCATGACCTCTAGTTCGCCTGAATTTTAATGTATTTTCAGTGAACATAAATTGGTGAAACTTATGTTGTGGTAGCTTGCACAATGGATTTACCGCAGAAGAGGAAGCAGTACCGTCATAAATATGCTTGGGAAGTAGAACTTGAATTCAATGTGTGGCTGAAACCAGTCGTTGGAGACTTATCGAAGTTAAGATGTCTAGTATGTGCAACAGAGTTTTGTGCTAAATTGTGTGATATTAGAAAGCATTCGAAAACTATTAAGCATAAACAAAAAATTGATTAAAAGAACTCAAACCACCTTACCTGTGAAAATTGTTCCGAAAACTACAGTTAGAATAGCAAACAGAGCGGAAGGCGCCCTTTCTTTATTTATTGCTGAACATTGTTCTATTTTACCTGTAGATCACTTAGGAATACTGTGCAAAAAGGTGTCTGAGGGCGCTAAAATCATGCAATTACATCGTACAAAGTGCACTAACATTATAACTGAAGTTTTGGCTCCATATTTTACACACTCATTTGTTGAAGATATAGGTAACCAAAAATAGAGTATACTAATAGATGAATCCACAGATGTATCAATATCTAAAATGCTAGGTAACGTTATACGGTACTAAAGTGTAAACAACCAAACCATTAGATCAGCATTTCTCAAACTCACTGTACTAGAAACTGAAGATGCAAGAAATCTGGTTGCTGACCTTGTGAATTCTTCAAAAGATCTCAAACTTCCAGTCGCTAATATGCTAGGAACTGGCACAGATAATGCTTCTGCTATGGTTGGAATAAACAATGGGCTTTTCGAACAACTCAAGAGAGAATATGGTTTGAAGCATTTGGTATTGATCCGTTGCATTTGTCACTCTCTTCAGCTTGCAGTTTCGCACGCCTCAGTGAATACCATACCTAGAAACAAAGAGTTTCTTGTACGGGAAACCAACAATAGGTTCTCCATTTCACCCAAAAGACAAGTGGAATATAAAAATGTTTATGAGACAATAAATTATGGAAAACAGCCACTAAAACTTTTTAAGGACTGTGCAATACGTAGGCTTTCAATTGAACCAGTAATACGAAGAATTCTGGAGCAGTGGTAAGAACTAAAGCTACATTTTTCACTTGCCATGGTTCAAGACAATTGTTACACTGCTGATCTTTTGTACAAGATGTATTGTGATGACTCAAATCATCTTTACATGTTTTACCTTAAACATGCTTTAAAAGACGTACAAATAGCAATAAAAAGTTTTGGAGGAGAAGTCAATGACAACACTAAATTACTAGATACACTTGTACACTCCTGGAAATGGAAAAAAGAACACATTGACACCGGTGTGTCAGACCCACCATACTTGCTCCGGACACTGCGAGAGGGCTGTACAAGCAATGATCACACGCACGGCACAGCGGACACACCAGGAACCGCGGTGTTGGCCGTCGAATGGCGCTAGCTGCGCAGCATTTGTGCACCGCCGCCGTCAGTGTCAGCCAGTTTGCCGTGGCATACGGAGCTCCATCGCAGTCTTTAACACTGGTAGCATGCCGCGACAGCGTGGACGTGAACCGTATGTGCAGTTGACGGACTTTGAGCGAGGGCGTATAGTGGGCATGCGGGAGGCCGGGTGGACGTACCGCCGAATTGCTCAACACGTGGGGCGTGAGGTCTCCACAGTACATCGATGTCGTCGCCAGTGGTCGGCGGAAGGTGCACGTGCCCGTCGACCTGGGACCGGACCGCAGCGACGCACGGATGCACGCCAAGACCGTAGGATCCTACACAGTGCCGTAGGGGACCGCACCGCCACTTCCCAGCAAATTAGGGACACTGTTGCTCATGGGGTATCGGCGAGGACCATTCGCAACCGTCTCCATGAAGCTGGGCTACGGTCCCGCACACCGTTAGGCCGTCTTCCGCTACGCCCCAACATCGTGCAGCCCGCCTCCAGTGGTGTCGCGACAGGCGTGAATGGAGGGACGAATGGAGACGTGTCGTCTTCAGCGATGAGAGTCGCTTCTGCCTTGGTGCCAATGATGGTCGTATGCGTGTTTGGCGCCGTGCAGGTGAGCGCCACAATAAGGACTGCATACGACCGAGGCACACAGGGCCAACACCCGGCATCATGGTGTGGGGAGCGATCTCCTACACTGGTGATCGTCGAGGGGACACTGAATAGTGCACGGTACATCCAAACCGTCATCGAACCCATCGTTCTACCATTCCTAGACCGGCAAGGGAACTTGCTGTTCCAACAGGACAATGCACGTCCGCATGTATCCCGTGCCACCCAATGTGCTCTAGAAGGTGTAAGTCAACTACCCTGGCCAGCAAGATCTCCAGATCTGTCCCCCATTGAGCATGTTTGGGACTGGATGAAGCGTCGTCTCACGCGGTCTGCACGTCCAGCACGAACGCTGGTCCAACTGAGGCGCCAGGTGGAAATGGCATGGCAAGCCGTTCCACAGGACTACATCCAGCATCTCTACGATCGTCTCCATGGGAGAATAGCAGCCTGCATTGCTGCGAAAGGTGGATATACACTGTACTAGTGCCGACATTGTGCATGCTCTGTTGCCTGTGTCAATGTGCCTGTGGTTCTGTCAGTGTGATCATGTGATGTATCTGACCCCAGGAATGTGTCAATAAAGTTTCCCCTTCCTGGGACAATGAATTCACGGTGTTATTATTTCAATTTCCAGGAGTGTATTTCTCATGCACTCACTCGGAAAAAACATAGTTTTTCCAACTGTTGATTTGTTGACAACACCAGTTGCAAGCGAATGTATGTACGTAAATCCGAACCTTGGCTTTATGTTTGAACAGAATTTATCTGAGTCAAGTTTGTCTAAAGAAAATAAAGTTTATTTGAAGAAGAGATGCATTCAGTTTAGTCTGAAACTCATAAAAGAAATTCAACAAAGACTGCCAAGTAACGTTACGATCCTGAAAAAAACGCCAATGCTAAATGATGAAGAAACACTAAAAGTCAATAAAAATATTACTGTAGCGGATGTAGCCAAAGAATTGGGATTTAGTGGCGATTTCATAGACGGTATGCTGCATGAAAGGCATAATATCAACTTCATTAGGTGGAATAACTCTACTAACATTGTTCGATTTTGGTGTGAGGTTTTGCAGTATAAAAATGGCGCAGGGGAGAATCCTTTTTCTTTGATTTCACAGGTAGGAATGACTGTTCTATGCCTATCGCATTCAAATGCAGAAGTGGGAAGAAAATTGAGTTCTATGAACGTTATAAAAACTGAACAACGTAACAGATTATCGTTAAAGGTAATTAATGCTTTGATCATATTGAGAGACCAGCTGAAGAAACTAAATTAAGATTGTGCATCTTTTGACATACCGTTAGATGTATTGGAGCTTACTGGAACGAACAAAAGTTACTCTTTTGCGACAAAACCAATCGAACTGCAACATCGTCTTTTGAGCGACGTTCAACCCTCTACATCAATTACGGTTCTGTCACAGCATGAAACAGAAAAGTTATTCGATCTTCTGAGTGACATGATGAATAGCTCACACACCGGTATGTATGCATTTTGTAACCTAGTTTGAGTTCTTGCTTTCTTTTGTTACAAATATAGTTGTATATTTCTAGTATATTTGACTACTGTGATTGAAACAACAATTTATGTGTTGCGTCAATTATGATAACATATTTAATTAAACGTTAGCGTATTTTATATGTATGTTGTTGCAAGCGATGCGTTATTTAATTAAGACAATATAACAATTACGTATGAGACAGTTTTTATTAATATTTTATTACCCCCCCCCCCCTAGTAAAATCAGTTTTAGCGACTTTTGATACTGAATCTAGCTACTCGGGTTTTGTAGAGTTGGCAACACTGCCCTTGGTATGTCCGTTATCGAGTCTGATAGCGTTTCTGGCGTCTTAGGAGGCGTCCGCAATGAGGATCGATCACGTTTGGTGTTTGCTCGCTGTTCCACCAACTTTATTGAATTTCAGTAACAAGCAGAGTCTATTTATCACTCACTTTTGCTGATTAGTAGCGTAGGTTGATGTTGATTCAGCACTGGTGCCTTCAGTTTTCATGGCTGAGAAACCCGCTCTCAAATTTTATTCACTTGCACAGGATTTTTTGTTGTGTCGCACACGACCATCTGTTATGCGAGTGTACGGCTGTGCGGGCCCCGTTGCCTAAAAGCTGAAGCCATGGAGGGGGAGGGCGTGAGGAGAGGGTTCGTGTGAGTCGGAGTGGGTCAAACCCTTGGTGTGCACGTATTCATGCGGCGACAACATCGTCTTCCCTTATGTTTGTGCCCACATTAGACACAAACTCCTGCTCGAATTATTGGCCTCCATTAGTTAGGTCTCGTTATTTGACTCTAAGTGGTATATGGAGTTCAGCCATTTGAGTAAATTATCTCCCGTGCGCCCCTGCCGTCAGGGACGTAATGTGGTCAATGGGGAAAAGTTGACTCTACTTGGGGAGGTGTGTGGCCGCTTGTCCATTTCCTATTTCTCCTGCCCGATCACTCTCCTGGTTGTAAAGGATGTAGCAGTTAATCTGTTGTTTGGCTGAGATCTTATTCGAAGGATAGGGTAGGTCCTTGACTTTGCATGTTATTGCTTCTTGAAATTTTCGCCAGGTGAGAAGATAGCCCTCTGTTCTTCTCGCGGTCCTAGTGTAATTAATCCTATAAGTTGCGAGAATGGAGAGTTAGACTTGGCTCATCTTCAGTCGGAGAAGGCCACGTGTTCGTTGGGTCTGGTGGGGGAGTTTCTTGATGTTTTGTCTAACAGGCCAGGAGTGACTAGAGTGACCCAATGTGACATAGTCTGACTGATGATGTTCCTGTTACGCAATCTCCTTATCAACTTTCGTCCCCCAAAATTAAAATCTTGATTTAAAAGGTGGCTAATATGGTGCAGGTGGGGGGAATTAGTCCTTCTACTTCTCCTTATGTCTCACCGATTTCTCTTGTCCCCAAGGCTCAGGGTCAGGACTATAGGCCAGTCGTGGATTACAGGCTGCTGGATAAAAAGGCTCTTGTAGAATCAGTCCCCTTGCTCATTCTTCACAACTGTTTCACTTGATTTTCTGGGACAAAGTGATTCAGTTGTATAAAGCCTATTATCAAATCCCTCTTACCGAAAAATCTAAGCGTGACAAGGCTCTTTGCACTGACTGTAACCTCTGTGACTTGGCCCTCGGAGCCACTGTTCTCTCTCATTTGGTGGATCACATCTTGAGGAATTTGAAGTTCGTCTGTGCATTTAACTGCCCGGATGATGTGGTCATTGATAGAGGTTCATTTGAGGAACACCATTCTCAACATAGACAGGTTTTGTCGAACTTTATAGACTCTGGGTTAAACAGAATGCCCTCTAAGATTACTCTCACGAGGCGTCAGGTTTCATTTTTGGTTCATCTGGTTTCCAGAGATGGTATTAGTATCGACCAAGACCGAACGAATTACATGAAGAGGTTCCCCCAACCGAGGACTAGGAAGGAGTTAGCTAGGTGTATTGGAATGACCAACTATTTCGACTGGTTCGTTCCCAATTTTGTTCGGCTTGCTGAAACTCTTAATAATCTCCCCAGGAAGGGAGAAAATTTTAATCAGGTGAAAGCCAACAGTGTGTCTTTGAAACTATTAGGACTGCCATCACGAACCCTGAAGTGTTGGCGGTGCACGACCTTAGCAAGAGATTTATTGTACAGACCGACACGTCCATCGCACAGTTTCCCGCGGTTCTCCTCCAGGAGGATCAAGGTCAAACACACTCTTTAGCTTTTCTGTCAAGCAGCCTCTCTGGCCCTAAGTAGAAGTTTTCCATGCATGAATAAGAGGCATTGGCCGTTCTGTCCGCCCTATAAAAATTTCAGTTCTATCTGGGACCAATAATCAGGCGTTAAGGTGGGTCCTGGTCAGCAGAGTGGAGAGTTGGGTGGTACGGATTTTGGCATTTCATTTTAAGGTGCCCCACATTAAAGGTTCCGACAGTCAGGTAGCCGATGCTCCCAGCCACTTGTTTGAGGAGAACGATACCACTGAGGGAGACCAAGACCATGGATCTGATGATCATGCTTGTACTGTTCTGAGCGAACTGCCCCAATTATTTGCCGATTTTAAAATTAAGTAGGACCAGGACTCATTGTGGGTACCTATTAGGAGACAGTTGTTGTCCAGGAAGGAGGTGGCGAGGTTTTCACTGAAGAACGGTACATTGTGTAAACAAGTGAGAGAACTAAGGGAATTCAGTTAGTACCCTCCATCCTTCATTACTTCCACAGATCGTTGGTGGCTGGGTATTTAGGCTTGTACAAGATCGTGTCGAAGATACGATGTCACCTCACCTGGCTGTCACTGTACACGGTATCTGGCGTTCCGGAATTTGGTTGGTGAGTGCGACTCTTGTAAAAGGGAGAAACAGTAACTACCCGCCGAGCGTTTATTACCTACGCCTGATTTATCCTACGGATAAAATCTTTAGTGATTTTGTGGGACCCCTTCCCCGTACTAAGAAAGGAAACTGTTGTGTCCTTGTGGTCGTTGACGCGTTTTTGCGATTTGTTTGGTTCGTTCCTAGCCCTGGGGTGCTGCTGCTATTACTGGGGGAGATCTAACCAACATCTACTCCTTGTGTGGCCTTCTAAGGCTCT
Source organism: Schistocerca piceifrons (assembly GCF_021461385.2). Classification (NCBI taxonomy): domain Eukaryota; kingdom Metazoa; phylum Arthropoda; class Insecta; order Orthoptera; family Acrididae; genus Schistocerca; species Schistocerca piceifrons. The sequence continues at coordinate 239,635,113 of NC_060144.1, read as the reverse complement.
GGTGATCGACAATGCTCTGTAGTTCGTTGCTAAGCAATTTAAACAGTTCTGTTTTCACAAAGGAATTACGTATGTCACTACCACGCCATATTTTCCTCAAGCGTCCTTCGCCGGAAGATTGAACCTCCATCTTAAGCCGGCCTTTGTTCAAATGGCTCTGAGCACTATGGGACTTAACATCTGAGGTCTTCAATCCCCTAGAACTTAGAACTACTTAAACCTAACTAACCTAAGGACACCACACACATCCATACCCGAGGCAGAATTCGAACATGCGACCTTAAAGGTCGCGCGACTCCAGACTGAAGCGCCTAGAACCGCTCAGTCACACCGACCGGCAAGCCGGCCTTTGTCATGTTCCATGCTAAGACCACGAGTAAATAGGATATTACCGTCCCTTGGTACAACTTCGCATTTAACTACGCTCAACACGAAGCGTTGAAAGGTGTTGCTGCCGCTGTTGTAGTACCCCTGAATTCTACAGTATTTCTCCTAGTCAATTTTCAAGTAATTTTAAGAGGTGTGAAGCTTGTAACTTGTATGTTTACTAACTTTTGGGATAGGTTAATATTGCCTAAACACTATGCTTTCTCGTTTGCAGTGTCATTTGGGCAGATTACTGTTCCCTTCTGATGTGTTTCAGCAGGGTAGTTTTGGCAGCAGAAGACGCATTATTGTTTCCTGGACCCGGAGAAGAGGTTTTCTTCCGGCTATGACGACACTTTCGTCGTCGCAGGACGTCTAGGTTGGCCCGCAATCAGGCGTCTCTACCAGGTACCTTGTGTCGGCTGAAGTTCAGTAAATTTTATTAGTTAATACGTCCCACGGCGGATGGTCGCCCATTAATTCCGGAACTCTTGATCTATTCAATATTGTGACTCCAGCAAGCACATTAGCTCGGGAGTGTGTCCTGCAAGTTCGAAGTTCCTTGTCAGTATATTTTCTCTTTAACTACTTGTTTAAACCTTGCACCCTTATTGCTATTTTTGGAGCTTGTTAAGTTTTAAAGCCCTTTACTTATGAGTATGAACTCTTGAGATTATCCTTTTTAATCCATAGTCTTTAGCTGACTCTATTCATTGTGAAACATTATTGCTTGTTGCACGTCGGCTGTGATAGCTGTCTGTTATAATTTGCCACCGTTCTTGTATTTAGGGTGACTGCAAGTTCATTTAAAGATCATCGTTAATATTTCTGTTGATTTGTACCAGGTGGGAGACACATTTCACTTGTATGTGTTCCAAGCTTTTCTTGTATTTTGGGTGACTGTATATTTTATTGCTTGAGGTATTTTATTAGGGTCTGTGAATTCTGAAGGGCTTTCTATCAGTCGCCATCAGTGGCATAACTTGTTATGCTTTATCATCTTGCATTGCTGTGGACCCTGGAGGAGAATAGATTTTGATTCTCACGCTCGCGCAGTTAACGCTGGCTACTGCTCCGGACGAACGGTGTACTTGACTAATGCTGCTTTCAATAGGTTACACATACTCTCTATGAATCTGAAGAAGTAGTTTTAAATATTAATCGATCTTTTTCACAATTTCCACAGCTCGTGGTCATGCGGTAGTGTTCTCGCTTCCCGCACCCGGGTTCCCGGGTTCGATTCCCAGCGGGGTCATGGATTTTCTCTGCCTCGTGATGACTGGGTATTGTGTGATGTCCTTAGGTTAGTTAGGTTTAAGTAGTTCTAAGTTATAGGGGACTGATCACCATTGATGTTAAGTCCCATACTGCTCAGAGCCATCTGAACCACAATTTGTTAATCAAATTCTGTGGATAAGACAACCATAGTGTTAAAATTTCAAATCAATATGTTCAGTATTTTCTGGGATATAAATTTGTACCTAAATCATATAATAAACGTGCTTCCATTTTGAAACCTGGTCAGGTACTGTAATTTACTCATTTTTAGTATCAATAAAAACTACAACCAAGAGTACAGATTCATATAATCTAATTTTCTGAAATTTTCTTCAGGCTCGTTACCACAGATTTCTGACGTAGTTAAAACGACGTTGGAAATTTATTATTTTGTTGTGATTTGTTCGTTTGAGTGTTTTGTAGAGACTGAAAGAGTTACTGGAGGATATACGCATCATGAGAATGTGATGTTTTATTAAAATATGTAAATGCAATCTTGAGAAAGTTGTTGTGCAGTAGAAGAATTTGTGACGTATGTCTGCGTGAATTTGATTTTGTAAAAGGCAGATAGAAAGGGCGTTGAGTATGAAATTAATTACTAAATTATTCTTAATTACATGGAGTCTAGTGAACGACTGAATGTTAACTTGCAAGTAGTTGTGGGCCAGTGACTGTTCAGGATGTTAATGGTTGGCTAAACTGTATATCCATATTCATAGAACCCACAGCAGACAGACCACGCATACATAGCAGACGACCCACATTCACACTTGCAGATAATACTAAGAGTGATATTATTGATCTTCCCTGAGTGTCGGAAGGGCACGCGGGTGCTTTTTGAGTATACAACTATTGTGTTACATGGAGCACTTATATAATCTTCCCCTTCTGATAAAAAAATGAGCTGTAAGTGTCCTTGCATTGGAAGGGCACTTTCAAAAATTTTTCTAATCATAGTGACAAGAGCTGCGTAAAGCAAATATGTGATTAACCACTAATTTTAAGTACACAAAATCCTAATCATCTAATATATAGAACATAATATATGGACATTATTAACTATTAAGAAATTACTCCCCTTCAGTGAATATCGACACAATCCTACGCAGTAACATATAGGCCAATGCCCTTCATAAACATCATTATGGAAACATACTTGATTTCATTCAGCATTTAAGCTGAACAACAGTCTTTTCACCTATTACCTAGGCCAAGCATTCCGTTGCAAACGGTATGTAGGTGAGTGCAAATTGAAATTATTAACAAAGAAATGATCATTTCATACATTTTTAAGATTCGGAATCTCAAGAATCTTTCACATACACGTGTACAAATACTTAATTCTTACAAAACATGTATACAAGTCGATAATCAACTTTTGGCCACTCTAATTATTAATATCTTTTCGTGTGTGTGTCCATCTTCGAAATAATCTACCAGACAGAGGGAAACATATAAAATCATTAAACTCGAAAAATTTAAACAAATTACCTGAGAAACTTAACCAAGATCAGTTCATATAACATTCCCAAGCTTAGTTTGGCACTTCACCAATATCTTCTTTTTTTTTATTCGCAAAGAAATATGATTGAAATTTCTGAGATTATCACATAAAGTTGTTAAAATTCTTTTATGTTTCATTACTGAACCTCGCATTAATGTGGTAAAGCCCTTTCTGTAACAATAGTCCATATTTTCTTTAGTTAGAAAACAAAAGATCAGTTTGAAAGCAGTATTTCTTTATCACTACAACAATCATCACAGGTTTTAAGAAATCCGTCTCTGTCATTAACCTAAGGATATTTCAGAAAAGTTACATAAAGACATGCGTATAAAATCCCTTCTGCTGTGAGAAAAGAAACATACGCTCTACCTCTGTTAAATACATGGCCCTTTTGGGCACTTTTATAAACTTTACTGCTGGGCTACAGGCATTTGGAGGACATCCGTGTTGTGCTACTTGGCCGGGATGAGGGGGGCGGGGGGGAGTGGGGGGATGTGCTGGTGCAAGGGACTGTTGACTGTCCCTCTGTCACGCACATCAACTACTTGCCTCAGGCCTCTCCCCACGATTTGGCAGCAGCTCATCTGAACCTGTGGTGCCCCGTGTTTACAGCCACACCAGGACATACATTTCTGCTTCAGGTGAGCGTCGACCTCCGGGCCAGGATGAACTCACCCCAGCTGTCATCGCCTCTTGACGCGTCGCGAGTGCCTGGTCCTGTCTGGCTGACATCTCTTGGTAATGTGGCCTTTTCAGCAAGTATTGTGCTGACAGCCACTACTCATGACGTCATCCCCTCGGTAGTGTCATTCCCCTTTCATCCTCCCGCAGTCCCGCCATGCCTGACTTCGATGGTGAGTCTGACATTTCTGTTGATTCGGTACTGCAGACGTTGTGGGTGTGGTGGTGTTGCTGACACGTCACCGCTGGTGCGACGCCTCTTGCATGCACCCGTCCCTCTTCGCTCATCCATCCTGCCGCATCACAACGCCAGACCCAGGGTAAGCCAATCTCACCTAAACCGGATGCTGCAGTCTTCCATTTTGTATTTGGCCACGGCTGTCAAGCCGCCAGCGCTTCGCCTTACGGGCCGTTTGTACGGACTGCCCGTGACGATTTGATGTTTCTGAGCGACTCCCTCTGTGTTGGGGGGGGGGGGGGGAGGGTGCGTCGTCTGTCTTTGTTGCCGGGGGTGCGTCGTCTGTCTTTGTTGACGCTTAGCATGCCCCTGTGTTGCTTGTGCTGCTCTCAGCCGCCTGGAGTGGTGCCGCTTGCGCCGGATGGAGAGGAAGGCCCACGTTATCGCCTCCGGTCGTCGCAGTCAGTGTTCGTCATGTCCATTGTCGGTTGATGAATTCTGTGTCGGACCGTTATCAATATGTCCAAACGTTCGTTATCTGACGATGGGACGTCTGTGCTTGCCAAGGTAGGAAATTTTGCAGTTAGTCCGCGTTTTGTGCCCACGGAAGAAATTATAGCCAGCGTAGAAGCAGGAATTCGCAGTGTGGATTCTGTAACAACTGAAGAAATCCGTATAGAAACAGTGAGAATATTAGCCAATGCAAAACCACCGAAAAGTAATATAACTGTGGGTGAGAGAAGAGCTTAAAATCTCCTGAATGACGACGATAGTATTTTGGTTCTCCCAGCTGACAAAGGAAGTGCAACGGTGGTTATGGATGTGGCCGACTATCAGAGTAAAATTACTGGTCTACTGGATCCGCAAGCATATAGGAAGCACCGAGCGAGGTGGCGCAGTGGTTAGCACACTGGACTCGCATTCGGGAGGACGACGGTTCAATCCCGTCTCCGGCCATCCTGATTTAGGTTTTCCGTGATTTCCCTAAATCGCTTCAGGCAAATGCCAGGATGTTTCCTTTGAAAGGGCACGGCCGATTTCCTTCCCCATCCTTCCCTCACCCGAGCTTGCGCTCTGTCTCTACTGACCTCGTTGTCGACGGGACGTTAAACACTAATATCCTCCTCCTCCTCCTCCATATAGGAAGCTGAATAAGGATCCCACTAACAACGTTCTCAGAACTTTGTCGCGGTTAATAAAAAAGTCCTCCATTGAAGAGAGTGTACAGAAAGGTCTTGCACTTCGGTTGCGCTACCACCGAGGCTTTATGGATTGCCCAAAATTCATAAAGAAAATGTGCCGTTAAGTCCGATACTAAGTGCCAATGGTTCACCCATCTACTCGTTAGCCAAGTTTTTGACTACGCTGTTAAAACCACATGTGGGCCGTTCGGACTCTTATATAAAGAATTCGACACATTTCATCAGCAGATTGAATGGCATAGTGGTCCAGCCGGAGGACATATTGGTCAGCTTCGATGTGGTATCGCTGTTTACACGGTTCCACTCAATGATGTATTGGAACAGCTGGATCGAATTTTTCCTGCCGACATTTCAGAACTGTTTAAGTGTTGTTTGACGACCACATATTACAAGTGGAATGAACAGTTTTATGAGCAAACGGATGGCGTAGCTATGGGAAGCCCCGTAAGTCCCGTTATTGCAGACTTCTTCATGGAGATAGGTACTGCCAGCAAAAAACCAAATGTATGGTTCCCATACGTGGATGATACGTTTGTGCTGTGGAGACATGGTAGGGAGGAACTAAGCCGGTTCCACGAACATCTGAACAGTATCAACTCGAGAATTCAGTTTACAATGGAGCAGGGGGTAGACAGCAAATTACATTTCCGCAACGTGCTTGTTTTTAGAAACGAAAATGGTAGTTTGGGCCACTCAGTATACCGCAAACCCACGCACACGGACCGTTATTTGCACCGGGATTCGAACCACCACCCACAACAGAAGCGGGCTGTTATCAAGACGTTAGTGGACAGAGCTAGAAATATTTGTGAACCTGAGTTGCTCGACGCTGAGATAGAACATCTCCACAATGCGCTAATGAAGAACGGATATTCGTCCGCCGAAATAAAACGTGCGTTGTGGCGTCCACGCAGAAATCATACTGACGTACAGGCTACTGCAAAATCTAGGGTTTTCCTGCCGATTGTTAAAAATGTAACGGAAAGAATAGGGAGGATCTTGACGAAGCGGAATATTACCGTAATTTACAAGCCCACCAGGAAGATACAGGAATACCTTAAGCCTGCCAAGGACGCTCGAAAACCATTAGAAAAAGCTGGAATTATAGGATCCCATGCAGCTGTGGTGACGTTAATGTGGATACCACTAAAAGAACTGTTTCTAAACGGTTAGAAGAGCACAAGGGAAATTGTAGAAGAGGGGAAACGGAACGATCAGCTGTTGCGGAGCATGCTTTCCAGCCAGGGAACCACAATATTCGTTTCGAGGAGACGCAAGTACTAGCGGCTACAAGCGGATATTACGAAAGGCTCTACAGGGAGGCAATCGAAATCTCTAAACACCCAAATAATTTAAACCCAAAGGAGGAGGGCGTAAAATTAAACGGTATATGGATGTTAAAGAAGACGTGTACCACCCGTCCACTACTGGGTGATGGCAACGGCGGTCGACGGCGACGGACAGCGGCCAATTGCACTGACGGTTTCAAAACACGTGACGCCACGCCGCGGCGCGGGAGCGCGCTGACACGGAATTTAGCGGCAGTCAGTAGCGAGCCAGTGGGTGTGTTGGACCTTCCTTCGAGCTACAGACCCCCTTGAAGATGTCTCCCGCAGTCGGAGACGAAACGTTGGGAATCGACACAGAATTCACCAACCGACCACGGCATAACAGCCCGGATAATTATAATGGACGTGATATTTCCGGCCGTGAAAGTCTACATCTTAGTATCAGTGTTCGTCAATCACGAAATTCCAGACGCAGCCCGATAGCCCCATCATCAACCACTAAACGCCTTCACCTGCGGCCTCTACTTTCCCCAGGTACAAGCTGCTTCTTGGCCGAGCGGTTCTAGGTGCTTCAGTCCGGAGCCGCGCGACCGCTGCGGTCGAAGGTTCGCATCCTATCTCGGGGATGTATGTGTGTGATGTCCTTAGCTTAGCTATGTTCACGTAATTCTATGTTCTAGGGGACTGATGACCTCAGATGCTATGTCCCATAGTGCTCGGAGCTTTAAATCTTTCACGATGCGTTCTGCGGGGTTAGACGATGGGCGGAACAACGAGATAAGTTCAATATCATTTTCCTCCGCTTTAATATCTGCAGCCAATGTTGATATCGGAATTGCGGCCCGTTGTCCGAGATTACCCGTTTCATCGGCCCGATCTCTCACACGAAATCATTTACAAACGCCGCCACCACCGTTTTCCCCGCTGCTTACCTTAGTAGAGCAAAGCAGACAAATTTTGATGTAAACTTCAGGCGTACGAGAACGTATGCATAGCCAGACTTCATCCGAGTTATTGACAAGAAGAAGTCCACCGCAGTAACTTCGGCCTGGACCTGTTTGGAAATATCGGGTATATCGGAGTGGCAAAAAATATGGTCGACAGCATGGTCCTTTGACATGGCTTACACACTCTGATCACCTACTGTATTATTTTTAGCATATTATTAAAGTAGCACACCTCCGTAGCTTCCGAAAGTTCTTCCGTGCCTCGAAGAGTCTATAGCTTAGGTGGGTATACAACAGTAAATTACAGATCATTTCCTCAGGTACTACCACTATCCATCGTGAGTGTCCTATGCTCCGTTTATGGAAAAGAATCCCGTTTTGTACACTATAAAATTGCCGAATGGCAGTTTTATTTCTGTCAATCCACTTTTCCTTCACTTCTTTGAGTATGGGGTCCTTGTTTTGTTCGCAGCCGACGCTCTTTAGTGACACTGTCACACAGTTTTTGAAGGTGAAATTTTTCAGGTACAAAATGCTGAAATTGTTTTGGTCCAGGTCACCGACTGCTCCGTGTCTTAGGGCTATCGGAGCCGGAGACAGAGCGTCTGCAATCAGGTTCTTTTCCCCTGATATTGTTAAGTTGTATTCTTGTAGGTAAAGCGCCAAGCGAGATAACCTGCAGTGGGCCAGCTTTGCCGACATCAGGAATTGTAGTGCCCCATGGTCGGTAAACACTTTCGTGTTCCTTCTGTACAAGAAGTATCTAAATTTACTGAACGCCCAGACAACTGCCAGCCCCACGAATTCCGTGACCCAGTAGTTACTTTCTGCTAGCGACAGCACTGTGCTCACTAAAGAAACGGGCTTCTAGGTCGACGAATCGCTAGCGTCATCTCTTTGAAACAGAACCGCGACAGAGCCGTTCGCCGAACTGTCCGTCATGAGGTAGAAGTCGAGACTTAAGTCTGGATGTGCGAGAATAGGTGCATTTACTAATGCCTCCCTCAACCTTTCGAATTTGTCCTGTGCTTGAGCGTCCCAATACCAAATCATATTCTTTCCAGTCATCACGCAGAGAAGTGGCGTGGCCAACATGCATAAGTTCACCAATATCATGAAAAAAATTACGACTCTTAAGAATCCTCTTAGCTCCCTCTTCGTTGTTGGCATTTGAAATTCAGCAATCACTTTAATTCTGTCGGGGTCTGATTGTCTACTGCCCACCGGAACTATGTGACTTTAAAGCTTTATTCTTTTACTCCCAAACTGCGATTTCTCTAGGTTCACTGTTATACCGGCTCGTTCAAAAGCGTCTAATACCTCATTGCGTTCTTCCCAGGATTTTTATGCTATTAGCATCTCGTCAATGTATAATGTTATTCTCTCACGTAGGTCTTCAGGAAGGATGTTGTTCAGGACTCGTATGAACGTGGCCGCCGAAACATTCAGTCCAAACGGAAGCCGTATAAATTGGTAGCAGTTCCCATGTCACAAAAATGTGGTATACTGCCTACACTCTGGATGCAACACGTTTTGCCAGTAACTGGCTCTCAGATCAATGAAGTTTAATACCTTCACTTCATGGAAACGTTGTGTTTTGTTGGATATGAAAACTGTTACACCAAGAAGCGTAGGACCGATATTTATCAGTTTTTGCGCTCATGAACACCACGTACGTGTCATTAAATAATTCATTTCATTAAAAAAATACGCCCTGCATCATCAGCATGATGTGTGACTCCCACCGACACGATTACCGTCTTGTGGCACGAAAGCAAACCAATTTATTTCCGTGAATGGAGCACGAGCTGCGTCAGTGCATGACGATTTCTTCTAAAAGCTGTTATATAATTAGATACATTTGATTGCATCCCACATGTGCTTTATGGATAACAAATCAGAGGACCATATAGTCAAGAATCCGTACATTCCTCAAAGCGATTGTCGTGCAAACATGTGCTCTGTGGATATCAAGTCGGAGGACCATATAAAGAAGTATATTCAAGTCAAGACCGGTATATAAGCGTTTATGATGCGAACGGGCGAGTGAAATATTGCGTTATCCCAATGAAATATGCCATATGGCCATAGGTCATGAAAATTACGTAAACATGGAAAAATTTTTGAAATTTGTGGTAAGTTCTCGTGGGAGCAAACTGCTGAGGTCATCGGTCCGTAGGCTTACACACTACTTAATCTAAGCTGTATTAACTTACGCCAAGGACAACACACACATGCATGCCAGAGGGGGCACTCGAACTTCTGACTAGGGGAAGACAACATGTTATATTATACTTGCCATTTACTGGCGAGCAATAGCATTCAATGAACAATTACCAAATCAGTCCAGGTGTTAAATGGCTCCCTACACCATAGTTCCGTTAGTTTGGGAGAACTGGTTCGTCTTGCGAGCTTTCACCAAGACGTTTGCGGACACATTTCCGTTGATCTGACCACCACAGAATGAAACGACACTCATTGCTGAACACCACTAAATGCCGCTCAATTCTGACTATGGTTCTACACCGTGGACCTCTATGTCGTGTATGATAAGGTGTCAGCACTAAAAGAAATCTGGCAAACCAGATTCCGATTAGCTGTTACCGATGGTTCCTGGTGATGCTCTGCCTATAACCTCTTCCCAGATTCCGGATTTGTCGAGCACAGTTTCACCAGACAGAGTCGAATTGCAGAGGGCGGAAAAATATGGAAACGCCGAAAACAAAGCACATCACCATTCCTGTTGGAAAACCACTGGCTCTCGAAGCAGCTTCCAGTCGTCTCGGAATGTTGTGTGATCGGAAGATGAGTAGGTTGTTAACCTAACTAATAATCAAACCAATTAAAAAAGATTTTGCGTGCGATCCTGACTTCATGGATTATCAGACCCTACCATGGAAAAAAATTTAAAACAGGTCACATATCTCCTGGTTTGCAATGTTTGAAAACTTTATAAATACAGTACCTGTATCGGTACCTCACATCATTCTTCAATAACGGCGATGTCACGTAAAGATGGTATGAGCGGATACCGATTGCACACCCTACCCTCTAATGTAGACCACAAAAGCTCAACGGTTACGAGATATTCTGCCTTCGATGGCCAAGGTAGATGAGACAATTCATCGTCATGCTCATAAAGGCAGTCGTGTACTTTGCGTGTGGTGTAAACAGGCAGCCGGACTTCTCGAATTCAGTACCTTGGGGAACAAAAGCTATAACATGGGATGGAAATGATCAGCCAAAACCGTCACACAATCCTTGGCAGCAGTATGGACTGTGACAGTAAGCCGAGAGCCCATTGTATTTTAAGATATGGCTGCTCCAATAGTCACCGATCCCCCGCCATGTTTCACTCTTCGGACGTACACTCGGCTAGAAGATGGAAAATATGGAAGAAGACTCATGAGATCATATAATTCTTCTTGTTTCCTCTATAGACCATATTTTGTGGCTTTGACACCTCGTTTCTCTGTTACCGATACAGGCATTTGCGTCATTGACGAATGTGTTTGGAATTCCAGATCGCCTTCCAATCCCCTGCTTATGAAGCTGCCTGCGTGTTGTTTTGGTGGTTACTTGTTCGAGAGTGCGACATTCAATTGCACGGTGACTTTTGCATCTGTCATCCCCTTACTTTTTGTCACAATTCTTCTCAAGGACCATATGTCACGATCACTTGTCACACACTTTCGTCATTGTTGTGACGTAGCGAATGATGCTTTCTCGCTTTCCCTGTATGTGGTAGATACCTTCGACATGGTGTCCCTTGAAACACTGAACGGTTCGGCTGCCTTGATTGCGGAAATACCTACTACAAGAAACATTGTTCTGATCACGACCACAAATTGTAACGTATTGAGGACGTTGCAAAGCTACAGTTCGTGCCAAAATGTAACAGTGCAATCTGCTGGCTTCACTAGCACCGGAAATTATATTCAGGCATACATTTATCATGGAAATAATATTTAATCGTGCTGTATCCATTCTGAGAAGACTCGGGCCAATTCTTCTTGTTGAATTATTGTCCGGAGTCCACCTAGTCATCACTCTTTCCGCAGTTCTTGTTTCCTAAGATAAGATTTACTGATACGTGGGAAAGAAGTAAATTAAATAATATACAACAGAATGATGAAACTGTTCCTCGCTGTCGAATTCGATATTGAGAGTCCTTTATATCCTGCAGGGCCATGAATTTTCCCGATAAAAATTATATTTGCGCATCGTGGGAGCATACATCGTCAGTCCAAACAAGTTTCGAGATCGTATTACTGTAAATTTAAGAAAAGCTGAGATGCTTTCGGTATTTTTCGTAACCCCCTATCCCATTCACTGATTACAATGCACAGAACGTCCATAGCACCGTGTGAAACTGGCAGAAAAACCCTTCTTCTGGATATCGTTCAAGAATCGTGTCACATTGCCTTGAACGTTGGTTTTGTTGTCAAAGTATTGGCTCATAACGTGGCTTTCGGCATTTTATCGTTTTATGTTAGGTTTCGTGACTTCGGTGTAGTCAATGTCTTCGAAGAAAAGTGTCATGGCGCCTCTCTTTCCGGTACGTTCTATTCTGTAGCAGTTTCTCTTACGTCCTGTCCAAGTTTCATCGAGCTATATTACAAAACAGTGAAACATCTGGGAAAGTTACTTTCGTCCCCAACTTTTTGTACACCTGTGCTCATTTGCCTGCACTTCCAAATAGTGAGGATGGCCTTTACAATTTACGAAGATATGCAGGCCACAATTTTGACACATCCATGATGCGTTTCTTAAATTTCCAAAATCATAATAGAATACGACATACAAAATGAAAGATATAATTTTTTCTTTGTTGAGCACTGTCAACGAATTTGTGGTGACAGCTTGCGCTGAAACCCTCAATTCGGGAGGTATTACCAGCTTCCAAACTACTGCCTAGAGGGTTATCAGGAAGGAACGTAAAACAGTTTCATTCGGACAAACAGCAGCGAAATCAAGAAATATACAGGCAGTTGGTAAAGCTTCTGTTCTATGGTTTGGCCTCCAACATGAACACATTATCACAGCTACGTACCCATTACGATACTACAGTGGCCAACCACAGTACTAACTAGAGTGAGATTACATAGCTTTTTCCAAGAGAAGGTTCTGATGTCATGCCGAAGAGGAATTTTCTTTAAATCGCAAGATCCGTTCCGTGAAGCTGAATATATTTGCGTTATTTGCTTTACGTAGAGGGCTTTTCTTCCGGTAACAGTAACAGAAAGGACGAAGGACGCGATTCCAGGTACGCCGGCAGGTACTTATGCAGCCTAGTGCAGATAATTTAAGCAAAGCGCAGAGCCTTGAATACGAATGCTGCCACTGGGAGTCCCAGCTCATGAATCCCTAAATATGCGCACATCTCGCGTCCGGTGTGTTTGCAGATCAGTATCGCCGTGTTCCGGATTCTGCCCCCGCGCATACCTCAGAGGTCGCGAGCGCATCGATCAGCTCGCCATGCGCCCTCCTCCGCACTAATTCCAATTGATCTCAGTTACAAGAGCTGCTTCCATAGCTTTGCCAACCTGACAGGCCGCGATAGCACCTCAACCGCAAGCCATGCACGCGTTCGACATCGCAGCACAGACATTTACATAAATTCCTGCAGGCGTGGGATTATCTGCATTACACAGAGCTGACTAACAAGTAAGGGAATGGTGCGAAACAGTTCGACACGGAGAAGCTTATACGATCGAGAGCGTGGTAAGTACGTTATTATTTAAGTACGGTCGTTTCAGTCTCTAGAAAAAGGATTACTGTTGAACAGTATGATCAACGTAGCACTCAAAGGAGAAACAGATTCCTAGGAGGAAGGTGAAAACGGATAACTTCGAAAAAGAGACCTGTATAAACACCACAAATAGTAAGTATTACTTCACACTAATCAGGTATCTAGTTACGATTTCAAAAAATGTATGTGAAATCTTATGGGACTTAACTAAAAGGGTGATCAGTCCTTAAGCTTACACACTACTTAACCTAAATTATCCTAAGGACAAACACCCACACCCATGCCCGAGGGAAGACTCGAACCTACGCCGGGACCACCCGCACAGTCCATGACTGCAGCGCCCCTAGACCGCTCGGCTAATCCCGCGCGACAGTTACGATTTATTGAGAGGCTTAAAGTATAAGTGCAACAAGCGCTTGCTGAAACAAACTGAGTATATCAATACAAGCTTTAATGGCTATTTAAGAGTCACGTGAGTTACTATCGAGAGATCAGATAGTTTTTGCTAGTAGTCAATCAATCTGTCTATGGTTGTAGATAGGAACAGAGATTTTAGAGTCGCTGTACTATTTTTATAACGTATGACAAATCTTTATTCTCTTTGAATCTTAAAATGTCTTAGTGACAAACAGTGCAAAAACATTTTATTTACTATGCTATGTTTTTAATACTTTTGTTAAAAGTCACATGATACACATAGTACAATACATCTTCATTATCAAACAAGAGTATGCGAATAACTAAAGTGTAATTTATATAACAAACAGAAAAACAACAAGTAAAGAGTACATTCAATTAAAATACCGAAATGAAAATATAGTGGTTCAACACACTCACGAGGGACTATTCACAGTCACAGTCAGTATCAATAGAAAATATCATGACTTCCTCCACGTGGACGCTCAAATTCCAACCCATGCTCAACTACATGTAACACCTCTGCATATCCTTCACCATACGGAAACTAGATTCCAACTACGTCCCCTCTGATCACCAACACTGATGTGTTTGTCACCATCCTAAACTTGCACACTCCATATCTGGTACACACTACTGGGGTAAATTATGAGCTACATTCCTCCACACCCCATTGCCCAATGTGTGGTGGTTTGACGTCGAGCAGCATAATGGTTTTCTTGTATCCTTTTAATGAACTCCCCTATGAGCAAACCTTTATTATCTATTGCATTTTAGACACACACGTTGAAGAAATGTTTGTGGACTGCTACACTGAAGTCTGTTTTTGCAGAGCGTCGGAAGATATTGTTATGGAACTTTAATCTGTGAAATATTATCTTGCCTCTCTTATTAAAAGCCCGCATCTCGTGGTCGTGCGGTAGCGTTCTCTCTTCCCACGCCCGGGTTCCCGGGTTCGATTCCCGGCGGGGTCAGGGATTTTCTCTGCCTCGTGATGGCTGGGTGTTGTGTGCTGTCCTTAGGTTAGTTAGGTTTAAGTAGTTCTAAGTTCTAGGGGACTGATGACCAGAGCTGTTAAGTCCCATAGTGCTCAGAGCCATTTTTTATTAAAATTTGATGTAAATATTTTAACAGTAATAACCAGTGGCGTACATGACTTGTATATTTTTGGAAAGAGAAAAACATTTGTTGCAAATTTAAATTTTCATACTTCATGTTCCCGAGAATGACTTCTGGAGAGTTGAGAACAAGTATTTGAATTAGCACTATAATCTTATGTTACTTGATCACACTGAAATATCCGATTATTTGTTGATCGATTATCAGTAATTGTTCTTAAGCTATTCTACTTAATTAAAAAATTTGGTCTTAATAAGTCAAGTTCCTGTTGGCCTCGATTGAGAGTTTGCTTGTAAGTGTTAATAAAAATCTTCATACGAACAATTTCAACCCTCATTTGGCCCGATCCTTCAATTCTCAGGCAACCTTACCCTGGCCCTAGTGTGTGCCATTCCGGTAACTAGAGCGTAATTTTTTTTTTTTTTTTTTTTGAACTTGAAGGATTGAATTACACAGAACATCATCCATATATACGTTTAACTTTAATTACAATCACCCTGTATTCGCTATGGCTAGGGCTCCATATATGCTTCTCAGCACGCCGTTCTTCGGAACCATGTTTTTCTTTGTGGAATACTAGAGTAAAGATCCTTGACAGTAGAGTAGATTTTGGGCAATACCACGGATTCACACCTATGAAGTAAAGTAAAGTAATTAGTTCTGGTTAGTGTCGTAAGACAATCTCCAGCTGATCACTTTGTTCACCATAGACCACATATTTGTGAAACCTTTGTCAAATAAAAATGTTTGTGTGACGTTTCTTTAGCCATTTTTTGTCTTGTGATGTTGATAAAGAATAAATCTATTGTTTTTTAGACCAGAAATCCTTCTGGTGTTCTCATTAACATTACCTTAACCACTTTCATTAAAGACTTGATTACAATTGAAAGTAGGGAGTTTGCAACAAATAAGGCTCCATTAACTGCTTCAGATGGATATATAACTGCCGTGCAGACAAACAAAGGCACAAACTTATGTAAATGGAAGAAAAAGAGTGCTGAAGTCAGGATCCATCTCCTGCCACAAAAAAAAAAAAAAAGATACACAGACAGACTGAAAGGGAGAAAGCACCAACAGAATTGAAAAAAGATAGATACAGACGCCTACAAATGAGTACATCAATTTATTGCTACTGAGCATCGGTTTGGTTATAACAACATACACCCCCACTATTTTAGTTGAGTCAAAGAAGCATATGGAATTTAGAAATTGAGTGATGGATACTGTTACATCGTAAAGTCAAGCGGTAGCACGCCAGTCGGGAACGACAGGGAAGAGAAGGCAGTGAGAGGTCAGCCAACTGCATGCTGACTGACCTTACGTAAAGGACGACAACGCAACAGCAATGGCCCTAAGTGAAGAGGATATAAGCGCCGCTACTGACTGGTGATGGTTCACATGGATAGTAGCGTCAACGTGAGGCATTTCGAAAGCTGTTCAGGAAAGACATTTTTCAGTTGGAGATCAGCAGTAGCTGGAGAGACTGATTATTTCATATGTCGCTCTTTGCTTATGACACATCTGTGTAGTTATCAAAGTCAAGTATTTTTATTATTGTTTTTGTAGTAAAACTCATTAATAGGAGTTGTTTGATGGTTTGTCTAGCGAACCGAGTAGAGAGGATTCCTAGACACAAGATTGGCGAATAGGTGAACGAATAACAACGCGACAACCTGTTCATCTTTCGCACGCAGAGACGCTAACTGCCAAAGTTTCGTTTTGTCGTGGGCTTTTGTGTTTTGCTGGCAAGTTAATTCTACCTTGTCTTTTCTTTGCTGGGGTGGGTTTATATTTTAACACCGTATCTTACAGCGTATTTTCTATTCAGTGTTTTCAGGTGGGTGTTTCAAAGATGTTCTTTGTTTGTGTGCTTATTTTTATTGCTTGCATCGTCTGTTTATTGCATTTGCCTACTCCAAAATTAGCAACCCACCTCTCCCACCCTCTGCTCAGGCACCTCAGCTGCGAGCGATAGTTGCAACGCAGCTTACACAGATCGTTCAGTTTCAGACACAGCAGATTGCAACCCTTCTCAATACGGTACAGCAGTTCCTGGCGAACCAAACACCTAACGCTGCGCAGCATACAACAACTGTATCTCCGAGTGCCACAATACCTTTCCGGCAGTTTAACGAAAAAGAATAGAATTGGCTCGAGTGGTTTCAACAGTATGAAGCCCACATCATTGCTGATCAGGTACTGCGAAACTACATTATTTTTTGTCAACAGTAGGAAGTGCGGTCTTTCGCCTCATTCAGAAATTGTTCCCTAACGCTAGTCTGAGTGACCTTTCTTATGATCAGGCTTTATGATCTCTAAGTAACTATTACGATTAACAAGTGAATGTAGTGGCAGCTAGGTATCAATTCTTTTGTTGGAAGAAAATTTCAGAACAAACTTATCGCGAGTAGGTAACAGGTTTGCAGGGTTTGACGAGGAAATTCAAATTAAAATGTGCTTGTGGTGCTTTACATTCAGAAGTTATGCTGCGTGTTCAGTGTCACTGATGTCAACGTTAGACAACAGATTCTGAAACAGTCAGATCCATCATTTCATTTAGACTGCCCGTCCACACAAGCACAGTGTTGCGCTTGTGGCAAGAAAGGTCATGTACAGTCCATATGTTTCCAATGGAACAACCATAATAATTCTGCCCACTCACTTAATCCTCGTCACAAGGCCCATGTAATCAATGCAGAGTATTCAAAGCCTGCTGCAGGCATTACCAAAAGTAGCAAACAACCAGTTTTTTCAATGCCACGCCAGTCCCACAAACATTTTTATTCGTTTGCATCTTAATGGGAAACGTGTGAAAATTCTGTTGAGCCCGGGTACCTCTGTTACATTGTTCAATCGACACATTTATGAACTGTTGGGCTCCCAGCGCCTGTCTAAAACTAGCACACACCTGACGGCTTATAGTGGACAAGACATTTCTATTCTCCGAAAATGTACTTTGCCTGCCATGTGTCGCTAGCATACGCGAACTGCGACTTTCACTGTGCTACAATCATGAAGTTGTGAGAACATATTTGGCTTTGATTTATTTGATTTGTTTGGCTTTCAAATTCATGAGAATGTGTTGTCAGTGACTGCATTCAATGCCAAATCAAGCTCGCTGGCTGGAAGAATTCCCTGAACTCTTTTATGAAGGTTTAAGCAAGGTTTACAATTTTGTTGCATATAACACTATGAAAGACAATGGTCAGCCAAAATTTTGCTAGGCCAGAACTGTTCGCATTGGAATACGGGACAAAGTATCAGCTTAACCTAGACAATTGCAAAATAGCTGAGCTATTGCGCCCATACAAGCTAGTCAGTGGGCAAGTCCACTGGTTTTGCTCCCCAAACCTTCAGGTCGCATTCGACTCCATGTTGACTTTAAGTCTACAGTCAACCCACAAACTGTGATTGACGCTTATCCATTGCCGCGCCCAGAGGATCACATGGACAGATTAGGAACTGGTCGCTACTTTCCAAAAATTGATCTGCGCTTCCCATACCTTTGGGCTTGTTTAAATATTAGCGTTTGCCTTTCGGGTGGTGCTTCCGCACCCGCTATTTTCCAGGGGTGTTTGGAACAGCTGACTGCTAAAGCACGAAGCTGTTCAAACTATTTGGACAAAACTGTTGTTGGAGGTCGTACACCTGAAGAACACATTGCAATTCTGCGTGCTTTGTTCGTGTGTTATCTGATGCACGACTCAAGTGTAGCCTGGACTAGTGTGATTTATTTAAACCTGAGTTGCAGTATCTGGATCATCTCATAAACAGTCAGGATGTACATCCTCTTCAGTCACATTTGTTAGCCATACGATGTCAGTTCCTCGCAATATCACAGAACTGAAGTCAGTCTTAGGGAAAATGAACTATTATATGCGGTTCATACCGAACGCTGCACACATCACAACACCATTGCATCTGTTGCGTCGCCAGAACGTCCCTTTTGTTTGGACAGATGAGTGCGAAGAAGCTTTTCCAAAAATTAAAGATGCATTGCTCAACGATCGATGCTTGGTTCACTTTGACCCTGGCAAACAAATTGTGTTGCAAGTGGACGCTTCCTCTTACGGAATCGGTGCAGTGCTTTCGCACAGATTTGGTGGTAAAGACAGACCTATTGCTGCCGCATCAAAAGTGTTGTCAAAAGCTCAGTGCAACTATTCACAAGTAGAGGAAGATTTATTGGGTACTGTGTATGGTGTCATTAAATTCCACCACTATTTGAATGTCAGAAAGGTCTAATTAGTAATGGATTACAAGCCATTGCAGTCCTGTTTCATCCGATGAAATCGGTTCCTGTACGAACTGCCCAAAAGTAGCAAAGATGGGCTCTGTTGCTGTCTTAGTACCAGTGCGAGATGGTATATTATTTGTCAGCTCAACATGGTTCTGCAGACGCCCTTTCACGTCTTCCGACTGGTCCCGATACAGACTTTGACGCTTCTGCTGCATCTTGTTATCACATCAATGCTCAGGATTCTGAATTGCTTCAATCCTTTCCTCTGAACTATCGGACAATTGCACAGGCCACGGAAGCCGGTTCAGATTTGAATATTTTGCTAAAATACATTCGCACATCTTGGCCTCGTTCATTGCATAGCATGAAGAACTGTGTAGTTCGCCGATAGTTTGCCCCTCGGCATAGCCTCGCTATACAGCAAGGTGTTATTCTTGTTCAAACTGACAGTGGGCAGTCACATTGTAACATTCTGCGTGGGTCTGTTTGTTCTATATCGTGTCTCCCTACCACTTTCGCGCAACGACGCTCTGAGCGTGTTTTTTAGGGAATTGACTAGTTTGAACCTGGGACCTGTTGCTGGTAAGGAGACGTCAGACCACACATGACATGTAGAGTTCAGCAGAGTTCAGTGAGACTAGCGATGATATAACCAAATACTTAATGATTTCAGCGTCAGCTCCACTGCACTCCCTGTAAAAGAATCTTAATACTAACTAAATTTAGTGGAATGTGTTCAAGGCTTTCCTATTTTTAGTTAGCTGGTAAAATAACGTCGAAAAAGCATTTAAGTTTACCACTGGAAATTTTATTCTACTGACAAAACATTTTTTATAAATTGCACTATTGATAAAAGGAAATGTTTTAATACAGGATGGTAAAAACCAACTGCGTTCAACAAAAATGTGAACGAATATTCCCTGAATGGGTTTCCAAGTTCTACAATGGATCGAAGGATACCTATGCCATAACACATCTATAATCTAGGTTTAAATTAAGTTTCACAAAAGAGAAAACTATCAAAATGGTTTACAGTGACCCTCAATTGTCTTTAATTACTTATCTAACTTGTCGTAAATTACAGTGGCTGATGTGGCTTCTGTGGCTGATGTGGCAGCACAGCTCCGCTGACCTCGCCGTCTCGGAAGCAACTCTCTCCTAACTTCTCCTTACTACAATTTACGAAAGTTGGTTTAAAAAAACTATCTGGCTGTGTTTTCATCTGACCAATCAGGGTCTCAATGTTAACCTTAAGCTCCGCCTACAAAAATTCTGTCTATCCAATGAGAAACGTTATACTTTACGTGGTGGGGCAATGTTTTTAAAGTTTGCAACGTAACAGAGATGCGAAAAAGTCTCACGCCAAAACTTGCAGCTGGTGTGGTCCTTTTAGCGTTAGCGTAAGATCTATACTGTTCTTCTGGAGGGCTCTAGCTTTTAAGATGGGCTGTGGGGTTGTCCTAACGTAACAGAGACGCGAAAAAGTCTCACGCTAAAAACTTGCGGGTGGTGTGGTCGTAGCGGTTAGCTGGCGACGTGGGTGTCCGTCCCTTATCGTAGGGCCTTCTCGCTTAACACGGATCTGCTCTCGGCTTCTGTTCTCGTTTCTCCCCTCGGAACTGCGTCTGTCTCACGGTGGGAAGATATGACATACATTTAGGCATTCTTGTGTTAGTCTGTGGTATTCCATTTGCTCACTCGTTACTCGTATTACTTTGGTTAATTTAATGTCACGATTTATTCGGAGCTATGTGACATACTACTGGATTTGCTTATCATGTCAGGGTTTTCATGGAAGGTGTTGGATTTGCCTGACACCTTACAACATGCGTTGATCCCCAAAGCTTTGCAAAACTAGTCTTGCAGTTAATTAACCAAGAACACTGGGGGATTGTTCGTACGGAACTTGACGCGTCGATTCTGTGCTTGGCAGGGTATGAACACCCAAAGAGAACAGATGACGTCACCGTGTCACGCATGTGCGGAGAATGAGTCCGCTCCACCACAAAAATTCTCTGCTTGGCCTAAGTCGCGATCACCACGGCAACGTGTGCACATAGACTTTGCGGGATATTTTTGGAATATTCGTTGGTTGGTTATGGTAGACTCTTATAGCAAGTTTCCTTTCGCTGCCCCCGTGAACTCGACAACGTAAGGTAGCACAGTTTAAGTGTTGTCCTCTATTTTTTGCCTCTTGGGCTTGACTGTAGTCATAATGCCGTACAACGGCCCTTAGTTTTCCTCAAATGATTTTGAAACATTCTGTGAACGCAATGGTATACAGCAACTCATTCGGGCACCATTCCATCCATAGTCAAACGGCGAAGCGGAATGATTTATCGGAACCTTCAAGCAGCTGATGGCTAAACTTCGTACCGCGCTCACCAGGGATTAAGCATTGCAAGTGTTTATCGACTCCTATCGTTCGCATCCACGAGATGGACCATCGCCGGCGGACTTGCTTCGTGGCCGCTGTCATCAGATACTGCTCCACCTTCCTCAGCGTCCTTCGCCGACGGAAGGCGGCAAGTATTGCTTCGCGCCGCATGATATTATGTTTTTCAGGGTCTCTAGCAGTAACAGACGGTGGGTGCGAGGTGAGATCTTTCGTCAACTTGGCACATGCTTGTGTCTCATTTCAGGCCCAGGCGGATTGCAGCGCCGACATCCCAATCAAATTCCTCACTCTGATGTTTAGGGTGGTCTTTCTATATCCCTTCCCCCAGGATCACGGATCCCGAGGACAGTGCACCGAAAGAAGCTGCCAGAGGGTGTCTTCACGGGATCACGGGACGACCCTATGGATACGGAGCCTTCGCCTTCACCAGCTCCTCTCGTCCTAGCGGTGGAGCTGGAGAAGCCCACGCCGCAGTAGCCAACGCCCTCTACATCTTGGTACGGACCTCAGGAGGATGATGCGTACAAAATTTGGGCTTGTTTCCGGATGAAGTTTCCATCAGAGCACGCGGGATGGCGGAGCACAGCCGGAAGTCGTCTGACGTCCCCTGCCGCGACAGCTTTCGGTCCGTTGCTTGATGGGTTGGGGAAGGGGGGGGGGGGGGGGGGGGAAGCGCAGCATCGTTACGGCGTAAATTCAAGCGGCGACATGGTAGTCGGGAACAGAAGGCACTGAGTAGAATTCAGCTAACCGCAAGCTGACCGAAATCCCTTCCAACGCGACAGCAGCGTGTGGAAGACATTAGCGCCGCGGCCGACTGGTGACGGCCCACTTTGATAGCAGAGTTAACGTTTGGCACTTCGATAGCGTTGATTTTTTGTCTAGCGAATCGAGTAGACAGGATTCCTAGACGCAAGAAGTATAACACTTAAAAATGATAAGTTTAATATTAGGAAATTTGTAGTAAGTTACTATGGGACCAAACTGCTGAGGTCATCAGCGAATCGTATCACTGATATCTTTCACCCTGAATTTTAATTCCACTCCTAAACGTTTCTTTTATTTCTGTCATTGCTTCTTCCATGTACAGATTGAACACCCTATTTTTCTCAAAATTTCGAACAATTTGCATCATTTTACATTGTCAAACGCTTTCTCCAGGTCGATAAATCTTATGAATTATCTTGATTTTTCTTTAGTCTTGCTTCCATGATCAACCAAAATGTCAGAATTGTCTCTTTGGCGCCTTTACTTTATATAAAGCCACACTGATCATCATGTAACACATCCTCAATTTTCTTTTCCATTCTTCTGTATCTATAAGGTGATATGGGTAACATACAATATGTACAAGAGCCAAGAGGACATAATATGGGTGGACGACCAAGAACGAAGTGCTCAAATTAAAAAGGGTGTTTCTCCTGGGGTATCGTCGAGGACCATTCGCAACCGTCTCCATGAAGCTGGGCTACGGTCCCGCACACCATTAGGCCGTCTTCCGCTCACGCCCCAACATCGTGCAGCCCGCCTCCAGTGGTGTCGCGACAGGCGTGAATGGAGGGACGAATGGAGACGTGTCGTCTTCAGCGATGAGAGTCGCTTCTGCCTTGGTGCCAAAGATGGTCGTATGCGTGTTTGGCGCCGTGCAGGTGAGCGCCACAATCAGGACTGCATACGACCGAGGCACACAGGGCCAACACCCGGCATCATGGTGTGGGGAGCGATCTCCTACACTGGCCGTACACCACTGGTGATCGTCGATGGGACACTGAATAGTGCACGGTACATCCAAACCGTCATCGAACCCATCGTTCTACCATTCCTAGACCGGCAAGGGAACTTGCTGTTCCAACAGGACAATGCACGTCCGCATGTATCCCGTGCCACCCAACGTGCTCTAGAAGGTGTAAGTCAACTACTCTGGCCGGCAAGATCTCCGGATCTGTCCCCCATTGAGCATATTTGGGACTGGATGAAGCGTCGTCTCACGCGGTCTGCACGTCCAGCACGAACGCTGGTCCAACTGAGGCGACAGGTGGAAATGGCATGGCAAGCCGTTCCACAGGACTACATCCAGCATCTCTACGATCGTCTCCATGGGAGAATAGCAGCCTGCATTGCTGCGAAAGGTGGATATACACTGTACTAGTGCCGACATTGTGCATGCACTGTTGCCTGTGTCTATGTGCCTGTGGTTCTGTCAGTGTGATAGTGTGATGTATCTGACAACAGGAATGTGTCAATAAAGTTTCCCCTTCCTGGGACAATGAATTCACGGTGTTCTTATTTCAATTTCCAGGAGTCTAATTACTTAGACGATATGTCATTTGCAGGGGCACCTTATCTGAACATTTGAAGCACTTTCAACTTGTTTTATAGCGCCTAAGGCAAAAGGGGCGAACTGTCAAACTGTCTAAAATTACCTGCTCATCATGAGATGCTTTTGTTGGGCATCTACTCTCAGCTGAGGGGGTCAGGATTGATCAGTCTATGGCCCAATCTATTTACAGTTTCCGCCTTCCTAAGACTAAGAAAAAGGTAGCCCTTTTCATTGGAATTACTGACTTCTTCCGAAAATTCTTTCTGAAGTTTGTTGACCTAGCAGCTACGTTGAACATGTTGTGAAAGAAGGCTGAGCCATTGCCTCGACTAACAGCCACCAGGCTCCATTTGATGTGCTGAATATTGCTTTGAATAATGACCCTGGTCTGGCCATTCCTGACCTCAGTCAATCCTTTGTGGTCCATTGAGATGCTTCTCACTAATGGGCTACCACCAACTGAGCATATTGCGAGCTGGGATGTCTGAATTGCTGCCTTCTGCTCCAATGTGCGCCACATTAGGGGTGTTATACATTATTCGGATACCTTGCGCAGAATTCTCAAAGAGGAGGAGGGTTCTTCCCTGCATTATTCTGAAGTGGTAGAACTTATTCTTAGTTCCTTGCTTATTGAGATTCTGCCATTGTTTGCTGACCTTGTGCAACAACTTGAGCAAGATCCCAAGTTGGGATCCATTAGGGAGCAGATGAAGCCAGCTATCAAGTCCTGGGTATACCATTGGCACAAGGATGAAGTGGTTAAAATCTGTCTGCCATCGCACTTGTTCCGGTTGTCATCAGATAAATTAGTATAATTCTGTTGTGGGGGGATTCACCATGTATTGTGTTGGTACAAAAATGCTTACTCAGGAATTCATGACGGCTACGCTGAATTCCAGTGGGTGTATGGGTTTGCTTCAGTCCACTTAGGCAGAAGTCCCCAGGGAACATCTGTTTTTTGATTACGTTGGTCCTCTTATTTGGACCCAATGTGGGCAGCTCTGTATATTTGAGGTGGTTGATGGTTTCACTCGGTTCAGCTAATTGCTCACGAGTGTTGGTCATAACCGGCCGGAGTGGCCGAGCGGTTCTAGGCGCTACAGTCTGTAACCGCGCGACCGCTACCGTCGCAGGTTCGAATCCTGCCACCGGCATGGACGTGTGTCATGTCCTTAGGTTGATTAGGTTAAGTAGTTCTACGTTCTAGGGGACTGATGACATCAGAAGTTAAGTGCCATAGTGCTCAGAGCCATGTGAACCATTTTTTTGTAGGTAATACTGCCTGACGAAGCATCAGGCATTTCAGTAAGCTTTTCCTTGGTTAGGTCCTCCAAACGTCATTATCAATCATAATGCGCCTCGCTTGTCTTAAAGGGAATTTCTGAACTTCCCTTTCTGATCAGGAGTTAAAGAAATCAACACTACACTTTGTTGTCCACAGCTTTCCTTTGCAGTGTGGGTTAGTCGTAACTTAAAGTCCTCCCTGATTGTTTTTCACTCTGAGGCTCAAACTAAGTGGCATCTTTCTTTACAATGGTTGAGCCTAGCCTTTTATACCACCAGATATGGGCACCCAGAGTTACCCCTCCTCCTCTCATGTTTTCCTAGCCCCTTCATTCCCTTCATCAAATACCTGGTCCATACTTGATTTGTTGCTCAGTGCTATCTGTTCTGAGTTAACCAAGGGTGATTGTCACAGAGCCAGGGCAAATATTCCGAGCGTCCATGAAAGGGACCAACTTCCACAGGGAACATTCAGGTCGGAGATTTAGTGTATATGAGAAATTTTAGGGGTAGAGATTCTGTGAGTAATGTGGATACAGTAAACATTTGACTGTCATGCACAATGAAAAACATAGGTGAAGGAAGATTTGAATGACGAGCTGATGAACGTCACCTCTAGAAACACAAGCCTAGCTTGAAAGTATAGCCCACAAAAATACATGAATAAGTTATGCCCTAGTAAGGCACATAAGAATTCGGCTTGGTGATTTAGTACACAACATACCAGACAGAGAAATAATGATGAATTAAACAATAAAGCAGCTTACAAAACCACAGTAATTTAATACACATCATCAGTAGCAATTCTATGACAGTTATTAAACGAATGCTATTATGGTTTTATATGAGTGAGATGCTCATCATATCGCCTGGCCAGACACAGGAAGAGAGAACAACAACAACAGAAGCCTGTATCTACTCTGATACAGAATTAGCAGGGCACAAGCACACGCAGGAAGACTAACAGTCAGAACTGTCACTCCAACAGAAGAGTGAAAGATCAGCATTCGCGAAGGCCACATGGTCTCAGCACCAAAGCAACGACCTGAAAGTAGCTCACAATGCCGCCGTGCGATGGGAATCAGTGGAAAAACTGGGACACACCAGAACTGTGTATGAGGATGACTCACCACTCACCTAGAGACCAAGTCAGCTAAAGGAGTGATATGTCCACTCCTGTTTCTGGTACACATTCCTCATGTCCAGAAGATGCTCAACCAAACCAGCTACACTGAGCGGGGTGACGCATTGGCTAGCACCTCGCATTCGGGAGGACGACGGTTCAATACCGCATCTGACCATCCTGATTTAGGTTTTCCGTGATTTCCCTAAATCGCTCTAATTAAATGCCAGTATGTTTCCCTTGAAAGGGCACGGCTGACTTCCTACCCGTCCTTAACTGTCTGGTTTCCTCCCCCAAACAACCCAACTCAACCCCAGACCAGCTAGGAAGCCACATAGGTGGTACAATAAACAGCCAGCACATTGCCCCACAGACCTCATGGTGCATGCTATATCACTGACTGTATCTACCCGAAAAAGGGCCTCAACAGCGGTTGCAGCGAACATGCCGCGTACTTTTCACGCCAAAGATTGTGTTCTAGGAGAGGTGGCGTGAGCTATCTTTCTTGCAATGGTTCAGTATCCTATCTTAATCAACGTCAACTGCTTTCAACTCTGAGCGAATAAAATCCACACCAGGTAATAAAATCCACACCGATATTTATCTGTCCCACTAACTTCAATTGCCGGCCGAAGTGGCCATGCGGTTAAAGGCCCTGCAGTCTGGAACCGCAAGACCGCTAGGGTCGCAGGTTCGAATCCTGCCTCAGGCATGGATGTTTGTGATGTCCTTAGGTTAGTTAGATTTAACTAGTTCTAAGTTCTAGGGGACTAATGACCTCAGCAGTTGAGTCCCATAGTGATCAGAGCCATTTGAACCATTTGAACTAACTGCAATTTCCCATCTATCCCACTCGAGGGCTCCACTCTACGTTTCCCATTTAAATCTCCTACCAAAGATCTCCTCCCTTGCTGTCTTTCCACTATCCACCCTAACACCCACTTTCATTTACAGAGATAAAATCCAACCGCCTATGTCTGTTCACTCACACCCTTCCCTCAAACATAACACCGACTGCTCTCACCTTCTTCCAACCATTTTCCATTTTCCCTAGAGCAAATACTTCACATTTTGTAATCAGTGTGTAGTGTTCCTGTTTAGGTACATGGCTGTCCTTTCCAAAGTGTTTTAATTATCTTCTTGTCTTCTCTTTTATGTATACCTGTCACTCGTTTTGCGTATAAGACTCGATGAAAAACTTCCAACGAGTTGGTGGTGGTTTGGTGTGCTTCATCCCACCAGACAGTGTGCAAGGATCGCACTGAAAAGGAAAATTAAATATGAAATTGGTGTATTTGTGGGGCAGTGCGTTACTGAGAATAACGATAATAATCATAAGTCATAGCAGGAAATTCGTATTGTTGTAAATATTGTCCGCCATCTTTTACGAGAGCCTGGCAACTATTTCTGGGGTCAGCCAGAAAGCGATGGAGAACATACTTACCATAGCTCCCAAGTTCTCATTCTTGTCCAGCCCACTGAAAGAAATGGTTCGATTCTCTATTTGCTCATAGGGATTAGGACTACGATTATCAATGAAGATTGTGGGTTCTAATTGATACATATATTTGGTAACGTTTTGGATTCACAGTATTGTAATACTCATTATGTTCATTCAAGACAGTAAATCTCTATCTTAAACAGCACTATGAGCAGTTTAGAGGCGACCTCTACAGTAAGTTCCTACTAAATTGTCTATCGCCCTGACTACTGACAATCAGAATAAATGCTTGCCACAAAAGTGGAAGGTAACTGTAACCACTTGCCACACGGATTTGTAACAGTACAAGCGGCACAGTAACAGTTACTTTTGCGAAATCTAAGCGATCCATGTTGGTGTACAGTCCTCGCGAGTTCACTATCTATTATTACTAAAATTAAGAGTTTTGTAAGAGACGCAACGTGGACTTGTTAACATTATGGTTGGCACACTAACAGTTACTTTTGCGAAATCTAAGGGATCAAAGATGGTGTACTGTCCTCGCTAGTCCACTATCTATTATTACTGAATATAAGCGTCTTGTAACAATCTGTTTCTGACATCATCCGAGGCACCGCGCACTCTGGCGTTTGACTAACACGGATGTTATGGTGACAGGGTACGAAGTGAAGACTAGTCTTGCCTCTCGGGCTGTATTTATGTATGTGGCGCAGCAGATGGCTAAGGGAACACTTGCTGTCATGCACCCTATGCACAGTTTCTAAACGGCCAGTTTCTCAGACACACAATATTTGATAAAAATGTTATGAATCAGTTTAGAATCCTCATAATTCTTGCATGCATGGTTGTAAGTTGGCATTAATACCTTGCCTCCTGCAGTAAAACACGACCTCTGAACTACAAATTTAAGAGAACATGTGTTTGTTATTATTTACATCCAGGCCTTGAAACTTTGTTATAGCTCTATTACTTAATAGGTTTTATCATGTGCTGTAACAAAAATTTTCTGGCATTGATATAACGGGTACTTAATCTACTACAAATCACGTTTTAGTTACAAATTTAGTTTTCTGCAAACTACACGAATACAATCAGAGGTAGTTCAGTGGGATTATTTACACTATGTGATCAAAGGTATCCGGACACCTGGCTGAAAATGACTTAAAAGTTTGGGGCGCCCTCATTGGTATTGCTGGAATTCAGTATTGTGTTGGCCCATCCTTAGTCTTGGTTACAGCTTCCATTCTCTCAAGCATACATTCAATCAGGTGCTGGAAGATTTCTTGGGATATGGCAGCACATTCATCACAGTGCTGCGCTGAGGAGAGGTATCGATGTCGGTTGGTAAGGCCTGGCACAAAGTCACCGTTCCAGAACACCCCAAAGGTGCTTCATAGGAATCAGGTCAGGTCTCTGTGCAGATCAGTCTATTACAGGGCATGAATTATGAACAGATGCTCGATCGTGTTGAAAGATGAAGTTTCCATCCCTGAATTGATCTTCAACAGTGAGAAGCAAGAAGGTGCTTAAAACATCAGTGTAGGCCTGTGCTGTGGTAGTGCCATGCTAAACAACAAGGGATACGAGCCCCCTCCATGAAAAACACCACCGCCACCGAATGTTACTGTTGGCACTACACATGCTGGCAGATGACGTTCAACGGGCATTCGTCATACCCACACCCTGCCATCGGATCGCCACATTGTGTACCGAGATTCGTCACTCCGTACAACGTTTTCCACTGTTCAATCGTCCAATGTTTACGCTTCTTACACCAAGTAAGCCGTCGTTTGGCATTTACTGCCGTGATGTGTGGCTTATGAGCAGCCACTAGACAATGAAATTCAAGTTTTGTCACCTCTCACCTGAACGTTGTAGTACTTGCAGTGGATCATGCTGCAATTTAGAATTTCTGTGTGATGGTCTGGATAGAAGTCTGCCTCTTACACATTATAACCCTCTTCAACTGTCGGTGGTCTCTGTCAGTCAACAGACGAGATCAGCCTCTACACTTTTGTGCTGTATGTTCCCTTCACGTTTCCATTTCACTAACAGATTGGAAACAGTGGATCTAGGGATGTTTAGGAGTCTGGAAATCACTCGTACTGACATATGACACAAGTGATACCCAATCGCCTGACCGCGTTCGAAGTTTGTAAGGTCCGTGGAGCGCCCCATTCTGCTCTCTCATGATATCTAATGATGTCGCTGATATGGAGTACCTAGCAGTATGTGGCAGCACAATGGACCCTATAAAAAAAAGTATGCTTTGGAGGTGTCTGGATACTTTTGATAACATAGTGTAATTAATGTTTGTGTACTACAATAAAGCATCATACAAAATTTCATACATCTAAGTCTAATATTTAGAGCCTTCAATTTTTCTTAAAACTGTGGATTATGTCCAAAATACATCTTTAATCACGTTGAGACTTGTACCAGTTAATTTTAACGTACATCTGCACGTTATGACCAATTTCTGGCTCCCTAGCTTTATTGTTTACCGGCACTTATTTTTATCTTAAAACGCTGTATTTAGGTACAAAATTGACCTGTTCAATCTGACACTTGACAGTTTAAACTTTATTACACTAAAGTGTATATTGACAAAGTTTGAAAAAGCAATTTTAACTTTTAATTTCATTCTTAATTATGGTGCAATACTTGTGTGCTACGCACAGACGCGTTATGGTGACGTGGCGCTATTAACAGTGAACTGGGGGAAATCCTGACACACTCGCTTGACTCTGTATCTCTGAAACGATACAGCGCTTGTTTCGCCACAGAATCATGCCCTACCAGACGTGGAGATCGCAGCCACACCTAATGTTAGGCATCAGAAGAATAGCTGCCTTCAGTGTACCTAAATATGTCAGTGAGGAAGGGGGAAAGCTCTACTTTACGACAAACAACAATCTATTCCATATACAAAAGAGTTTATTACATCAACTACCATACAGATTTGTTTTCAAGGTGCAGAACGGAAAAGTTAGAAAAATCCTGTAGGGCTAGAAGGATCCCATTTAAAAATAAACACTAGGAAAATACTCATTAAGATCACTAACAACCGAATACCCAAAATGCACTAAAAGTTTATCAGTTGGCATTGATATAAGAGCCAAAACTATACATTGTGACAATATTAACTAAACTGCTGTAGCTGTTCTATCCTCCAGGTCACTTCTCTAATTTAAACCTCAAGATCAGGCATGAATTACGTCGATGAGATGGATGTGACGGAATGCGCCGCTGACTTCGACATTTAACATCTGAGCAATGCGTGATTTACCTTTCGTAGAATGCAGCGATAATCTCGGTGGTGGTCAGCTGTTGCGTGCATCACTTCGCGTAACTGCTGGTCTCTGACAGAATTTAAAAGTCTAAAACTTTCCTGCTTCCGTGAAGTGAAAAATTTATGCGTCCCTTGCTAAGACAAATGGCTTTGTACACTTGCCAAGGCTGAATAGTGTGTACAATGCTGCCCTCGAGAATTCTCGCAAGAACGTTAACTATAACAGCCCTTCTCGTGTCCTCCACCACAAAGGTGCACAAGAAATGCAGCACAAATACGGCTAAGTTAACAAAGTGTTCACAGAAAAATCTCTCGGCTTGACTGCAGAGCATTAAATGCTCCGTGAAACACACCGTACCTCTAGAGAAAGAGTGGTCCTAGTTATCCCTACATAATTGACTATAATGTAGCTAACTTCTTCCGCCGTAATGCAGCTTCGCTTTTTCCATGACTGGTATTGGCCAATGGGCATGCTAGTTAGTGTCCACCGGGACTTACTCGACCAATAAGAATCTCAGGAACAAACTCATCTGTATGTTGCCTTCTTTTTCTGACCAATCAGCGTTCGAGATTCCCTGCTTGCGTTAAAAGCTCCACCAGGCCTGGTGCTCAGCACGTGAAGCACACGCACTGTCCACAGTAGTATCACGTGATTTTACTGTTTAGGGAAGGACTGTGCCGCTGCCTTTTGTGCTTTTCTCTTGCGGCGTCCTTTGTCCACTAATTGGCCTCCCTGCAGCGAGGCTCGCGCTATTGTGTCTCGCTAAGTGTATTTCCGTGTCGCATTTCTTAGTTATCAACTGGTGACACACTGTCACTTCGGTTTCACATTACTACCAAACTTATTGGGTTGGGATGTTAGTGTTTTAACGTCCCGTCGACAACGAGGTCATTAGAGACGGAGCGCAAGCTCGGGTGAGGGAAGGATGGGGAAGGAAATCGGCCGTGCCCTTTCAAAGGAACCATCCCGGCATTTGCCTGAAACGATTTAGGGAAATCACGGAAAACCTAAATCAGGATGGCTAGAGACGGGATTGAACCGTCGTCCTCCCGAATGCGAGTCCAGTGTGCTAACCACTGCGCCACCTCGCTCGGTCCCAAACTTATTCACCTGCGTACTATTGAGATAGGAATTGTTAGTGCTGTGTACATGCAAGCCACATATGTTCTTATTACATTTCACACTATGCAAATCACCTAACTGTGTTCAGAGCTTGGCTTGTGACATATCAAATGAATCGATATAACGAATAGAATCGACCTATCAAACAAATTACTATGTTAGGTGTTAAAAATTACCCTGCCACCTTGCTAACTACACAGTATTTCATGTCTTTACTGCCATCCAATTACTTTCAGAAAGTTTTTAATGCTGTCAATCTTATAGCCATTTTCATTCATACTGTAATGGTCTATCCTGAAGAGCGACATATTGTGCCCCTGAAATCCATTCCCCTCTATGTCACTCCCCCCCCCCCCCTTCCCCTCCAATATCATGTGAGGGTGAAGGCACTATGTTAAAAAATCTGCTTGCACAGCACGTGTTTGTGCCCGAAGAACTTTACCGGTCTTTTCCTGATGTGGTTTCTAATCGTCTCTGTCTGTTCATACAGCTCTTTTGTCAGTCTCTTTATCCGGGTCCCCTCTTTCTCAACCGGCCGTTACATCATTCTCACTATTTTCCTCTCTTGTTTTTCCATATTCTTGATTTTCGTTCTTCCATTGACTACTGTCGTCTTTGAGGGACAAAATGTCTCTGGTAAGACAACTATAGTGTGTTAATTTGGTACTGATGAAAATACTTCTCCTCTTGTAATGGTTCCATGTAAGTCTGTATGCTTTTTGTAGATATGTGATCTTTTCTCCATTGGGTGTCGAGTTCAACCCTGTTTTTAGCATTAAAGTCAGGTTCTCATTCAAAATGTACGAATATACCACTTTTTTGTAATTGCACTTTTTAGGGGTGATGTGTCTGGATTGATAGGACGAAAATGTTTCCTAGTGCATGCGTTACAGAAGTTTCTGCAGCCCATTACTCGAAGCAGTGTCACGGCCGTCGAGGGACGCTCTCAGCTGGAAACGCTCAGAACAGGCAGAAAACACGTTCACAAAATGATTTATACTGCAGTATGCATGCAAACATGTTTTTAATGTGGTCTTCAGTCCTGAGACTGGTTTGATGCAGCTCTCCATGCCAATCTATCCTGTGTAAGCTCCTTCATCTCCCAGTACCTACTGCAACCTACATCCTTCTGAATCTGCTTAGTGTATTCATCTCTTGGTCTCCCTCGACGATTTTTACCCTCCACGCTGCCCTCCAATGCTAAATTTGTGATCCCTTGATGCCTCAGGACATGTCCTACCAACGGATTCCCTCCTCTAGTCAAGTTGGGCCACAAACTTCTCTTCTCCCCTATCCTATTCAATACCTCCTCATTAGTTACGTGATATACCCACCTAAACCTCAACATTCTTCTGCAGCACCACATTACGAAAGCTTCTATTCTGTTCTTGTCCAAACTATTTATTGTCCTTGTTTCACTTCCATACATGGCTACACTCCATACAAATACTTTCAGAAACGGCTTCCTGACACTTAAATCTATACTCGATGTTAACAAATTTCTCTTCTTCAGAAACACTTTCCTTGCCAGTCTACATTTTATAACCTCTCTACTTCGACCATCATCAGTTATTTTGCTCCCCAAACAGCAAAACTCCTTTACTACTTTAAGTGTCTCATTTCCTACTCTAATTCCCTCAACATCACTCAACTTAATTCGACTACATTCCATTATCCTTGTTTTACTTTTTTTGAAGTTCATCTTATATCCTCCTTTCAAGACACTGTCCATTTCGTTCAACTGTTCTTCCAAGTCCTTTGCCGTCTATGACAGAATTACAATGTCATCGGCGAACCTCGAAGTTTTTATTTCTTCTCCCTGGATTTTAATACCTACGCCAAATTTTTCTTTTGTTTCCTTTACTGCTTGCTCAATATACAGATAGAATAACATCGGCAAGAGGCTACAACCCTGTCTCACTCCCTTCCCAACCACTGCTTCCCTTTCATGCCCCTCGACTCTTATAACTGCCATCTGGTTTCTATACGAATTGTAAATAGCCTTTCGCTCCCTGTATTTTACCCCTGCCACCCTTAGAATTTGAAGGAGAGTATTCCTGTCAACATTGTCAAAAGCTTTCTCTAAGTCTACAAATGCTAGGAACGTAGGTTTGCTTTTACTTAATCTTTCTTCTAAGATAAGTCGTAAGGTCAGTATTGCCTCACGTGTTCCAACATTTCTACGGAATCCAAACTGATCTTCCCCGAGGTCGGCTTCTACCAGTGTTTCCATTCATCTGTAAATGATTCGCGTTAGTATTTTGCAGCTGTGGCTTATTGCGTTGATAGTTCGGTAATTTTCACATCTGTCAACACCTGCTTTCTTTGGGGTTGGAATTATTATATTCTTCTTGAAGTCTGAGGGTATGGCGCCTGTCTCGTACATCTTGCTCACCAGATGGTAGAATTTAGTCAGGACTGGCTCCCCAAGGCCGTCAGTAGTTCTAAAGGAATGTTGTCTACTCCCAGGGCCTCGTTTCGACTCAGGTCTTTCAGTGCTCTGTCAAACTCTTCACGCAGTATCGTATCTCCCATTTCATTTTCATCTACATCCTCTTCCATTTCCATAATATTATCCTCAAGTTCATCGCCCTTGTATAGACCCTCTATATACTCCTTCCATCTTTCTGGTCTCCTCTCTTTGCTTAGAACTGGGTTTCCGTCTGAGCTCTTGATATTTATACAAGTGGTTCTCTTTTCTCCAAAGGTCTCTTTAATTTTCCTGTAGGCTGTATCTATCTTACACTTAGTGAGATAAGCCTCTACATCTTACATTTGTCTTCTTGCCATGCCTGCTTAGCCATTATGCACTTCCTGTCGCTCTCATTTTTGAGACTTTTGTATTCGTTTTTGCCTGCTTCATTTACTGCATTTTTATATTTTCCCCTTTCATCAATTAAATTCAATATTACTTCTGTTACCCAAGGATTTCTACTAGCCCTCGTCTTTTTACCTACTTGATCCTCTGCTGC
Source organism: Schistocerca piceifrons (assembly GCF_021461385.2). NCBI lineage: Eukaryota > Metazoa > Arthropoda > Insecta > Orthoptera > Acrididae > Schistocerca > Schistocerca piceifrons. Next base: position 239,600,187 of record NC_060144.1, on the reverse strand, counting down.
CTTCCCTATTTCATCCCTCACAGCTACCCATTCGTCTTCTACTGTATTTCTTTCCCCCATTCCTGTCAATTGTTCCCCTATGCTGTCCCTGAAACTCTGTACAAGTCACTTTATCCAGGATCCATCTCCGTAAATTCCCACCTTCTTGCAATTTCTTCAGTTTTAATCTACAGTTCATAACCAATAGACTGTGGTCAGAGTCCACATCTGCCTCTGGAAATGTCCTACAATTTAATACGTGGTTCCTGAATCTCTGTCTTACCATTATATAATCTATCTGATACCTTTTAGAATCTCCAGTATTCTTCCATGTATACAACCAACTTTTATGATTCTTGAACCAAGTTATGCTCTGTGCAAAATTCTACCAGACAGCTTCCTCTTTCATTCCTTAGCCCCAAACCATATTAACCTACTATGTTTCCTTCTCTCCCTTTTCTTACTTTCGAATTACAGTCACCCATGAATATTAAATTTTCGTTTCCATTCACTACCTGAATAATTTCGTTTATCTCATCATACATTTCTTTCTTCGTCATCTGCACAGCTAGTTGGCATATAAACTTGTACTACTGTAGTAGGCATGGGCTTCGCGTCTATCTTGGCCACTATAATACGTTCACTGGGCTGTTTGTAGTAGTTTACCCGCACTCCTATTTTTTTATCCATTATTAAACCTACTCCTGCATTACCCCTATTTGATTTTGTATTTATAACCCTGTATTCACCTGACCAGAAGTCTTGTTCCTCCTGCCACCGAACTTCACTAATTCCCACTATATCTAACATTAACCTATCCATTACCCTTTTTAAATTTTCCAACCTACCTGCCCGATTAAGGGATCTGACATTCCATGCTCCGATCCGTAGAATGCCAGTTTTAGTTCTCCTGATAACGACGCCCTCCTGTGTAGTCCCCACCCAGAGATCCGAATGGGGGACTATTTTAACTCCGGAATATTTTACCCAAGAGGTCGCCATCATCATTTAACCATACAGTAAAGCTGCATGTCCTCGGGAAAAATTACGGCTGTAGTTTCCCCTTGCTTTCAGCCGTTCGCAGTACCACAACAGCAAGGCCGTTTTGGTTAGTGTTACAAGGCCAGATCAGTCAATCATCCAGACTGTTTGTTGCCTCTGCTACTACTGAAAAGGCTGCTGCCCCTCTTCAGAAACCACACGTTTGTCTGGCCTCTCAATAGATACCCACCCCTCCGTTGTGGTTGCACCTACGGTACGGCTATTTGTAACGTTGAGGCACGCTAGCCTCCCCATGAACAGCAAGGTCCATGGTTCATGGGGGGAGGCAAATGCATGCAAACATATTAGCTGAAAAAGCTGACTAAAAGCGCGTACAGGTTTCCAAACTCAGCGTATTCAGTTCAAGAATATCGGTTTCTCTGTCCATGAAGAACGAGGGAATTTCTGTCCAGGAACACTTGATTTAGAGGAGCCGTTGATAAATGCTCCTGGAATTGCTGACTAAAGTGAGTAACGGAAACACTTGCTTTCGTTTTGTTAAATGTTGGTCAAAATTCGTCAAAACATAATTTTTGGTCCGCCACATTGGATTAGTCATTTTAAATTTTGAAAATCTAGCTTCAAATTCGTGTTCAGCGACATAAATAATATGCACGGTGGTCCATTGATCGTGACAGCGCCAAATATCTCACGACATAAGCGTCAAACGAAAAAATTACAAAGAACGAAACTCGTCGAGCTTGAAGGGGGAAACCAGATGGCGCTATGGTTGGTCCGCTAGATGGTGCTGCCGTAGGTCAAACGGATATCAACTCCGTTTTTTTAGAAAATAGAAACCCTCATTTTTTATTACATATTCCTTTAAAAATTGCGAAAAAGGTCGCTATCGTGTTTATGTACGGCTATTGTGATCAAAATGCCCAACGGGCGTATGCTATGTACGGTGCTCGGTATCCTGGACGACATCATCCAAGCGTCCGGACCGTTCGCCACATAGTTACGTTATCTAAGGAAACACGTTCAGCCACATGTGAAACGTCAGCCATTACCTGCAACAAATGATGATTCCCAAGTAGGTGTTTTAGCTGCTTTCGAGGCTAATACGTACATCTGTAGCTGACAAACTGCGCGAGAATCGGGAATCTCAAAAACGTCGGTGATGAAAATGCTACATCAACATCGATTGCACCCGTATCATATTTCTATACACCAGGATGCGCATGGCGACGACTTTGAACGTCGTGTACAGTTCTGCGTCTGGGCACAAGAGAAATTACGGGACGATGACAGATTTTTTTCACGCGTTCTATTTAGCGATGAAGCGTCATTCACCAACGGCGGTAACGTAAACCGGCATAGTATGCACTACTGGGCAACGGAAAATCCACGATGGCTGCGACACGTGGAACATCGGCCACCTTAGCGGGTTAATGGATGGTGCGGCATTAAGGGAGGAAGGATAATTGGCCCCCATTTTATTGGTGGCAATCTAAATGGCGCAATTCATGCTGATTTCCTACGTAACGTTCTATCGATGCTACTACAAGAGGTTTCACTGCATGACAGAATGGCGATGTACTTCCAACATGATCGATGTCCGGGACATATCTCGCTTGGGGTTCAAGCGGTATTGAATAGCATATTTCATGACAGGTGGATTGGTCGTCGAAGCACCATACCATGGCCCGCACGTTCACAGGATCTGACGTTCCCGTATTTCTTTCTGTGGAGAAAGTTGAAGGATATTTGCTATTATGATCGACCGACAGCGCCTGACAACATGCGTCAGCACATTGTCAATGCATGTGCGAACATTACGGAAGGCGAACTAATCGCTGTTTAGAGGAATGTCGTTACACGTATTGCCAAATGCATTGAGGTTACGGGCATCATTTTGAGCATTTATTACATTAATGTGGTATTTACAGGTAATCACGCAATAACAGCATGCGTTCTCAGATACGACAAGTTGACAAAGGTACATGTATCACATTGGAACAACCGAAATAAACTGTTCAAACGTACCTAAGTGCTGTATTTTAATTTCAAAAACCTACCTGTTACCAACTGTTCATCTAGAATTGTGAGCCATATGTTTGTGACTATTACAGCGTCATCTATCACAAAGCGAAAAAAGTGGTCCAACTTAAACATTCATATTTCTTTACGTACTACACGATTATGTAATAAAAAATGGAGGTTCCTATTTAAGAAAATGCAGTTGACATCCGTTTGACCCATGGCAGCGGCATTTAATGGTCTAACCATAGCGCCATCTGGTTTCCCCCTTCAAGGTAGACAAGTTCCGTTCTTTGTAGTTTTTTCGTTTGACGCTTATTTCGTGAGATATTTGGCCCGGTCACGATCAATGGACCGCCCTGTATAATAACATGTAGATCGTGCAGACTCATCTAATAACAGATACAATGTTTTGCCTAAAAATTAAACAGGTATATTTCGAGAAACAGCTTTTCAAAACTACATGCAGCATCAAGTGAAAGTGGTTGAATCTATTAACTTCTACCTTTCACCTAGAAAATTAAACACTTTTCTTGGGAGCTTATGCCTATAGTATACGGAATTTTGATAATATTAACTATTTTTTTGTAAATCCATAAAGAGTGAAACAAAGACCCAAAATTCAGACTGAAAGTTCAAGTTGCATTATATCGTTAAATTTAAGTTTATTTCGTTGTGGTTAAGTATATTCTGTCATAAATTAAATGTAATATCACGTGATGTTCCCAATTTTGATTTTAGATAACTCCCGAATGGCTACGCAGAACGCAGTCTGCGTATGTGTTTCAGAGTTTCAGCCATTGATCAAATAATAATTAAGGGCGCAATTCTGTTTGTAAACTTGGCTTAATTTTTGCTCGTTTGAGTAAGAACCTGGCCTTAACTGTCAGAGGTATCTGAAGCTCTCTGCTTGTCGTATCTTCCCATATTTCGTTACCAATGAGTGTCTATGGATGTTGCATCCAAATTGTGCGTTTTTTCCCATAAGATTTGTTGTCATGTTTTGGCTGAGATGTCGTGTAGTGATGCTAGAGCTTTTTCGGCTTCCTTTCTGTTATTTCTTATGATGGCTGCATCATAAGCGAAGTGAGGACGTTTTGTTGACTGCCCTATCCTTGTGCCTCCACATCATTACCCCACTGACTCCTTTGTCCGAAGCCCAGATTAGTTTCTCCAAAACCGAATTAAACAGAATAGGTGACAGCATCTCCCTTTCTCACTCCTCTCATTATTTCGAATAGTTTCGAGATTTCTCCCTTAAGCTTCACTTTGTATGTTGTACTTGTTAATGTTTCCTGGTTTAGCATTCTCGTGTTGTTGTCCACTTTCATTTCTTCCAGCGCATTAAAGATTGGTTGTCTACGGAGTCTCAGGTCCTCATGAAGTCAATGAATGTTATTTTGGTGTTCCTGGACTTTCATGTTGTCATTATTTTTCTCAGGCACTGCATCTTTCTGAACTCTCCTTGGTGTTCTCGTGTGTGTGGAATTATCGGAGCCTCTAGCCGATTTAACTGTGATTTGAACAGAATGTTATACGTCACAAGCAACAGTGAAATCCGTTTGTAGTTTTGAGGATGTTTTTGCCTCCTCTCTTGTGTTTGCAGGGAGGGGGGGGGGGGGGAGGAGAGGAAAGGTTGCATCAAGGCTGACTTCTTCCATTCTTCCATTCTTTTGCTACCTTTTCTGTTTCCCAGACCTTTACGGTAGTTCTATATATTTTAGATGTAATTATTTCGTGGGGTCATTTCCCGATTTCTGCAGTTGGTTCATCTTCTCCAGCTGCTCTATTTATTGTTTTCACGATCTCATCGTGTTTGAATGTTTTGAATTGAGGTTAGCTTCTGGTTTCTTTTAAATGATGGGCAATCATTGTTTCAAAAAAAGTAGACCTCAGCATAACCTTGGATAAGTATGTATTTTGGCAAGATCAGATTGCTGTTTAATGCAAGAATTCTGCCTCCTGCACACACGCAATCTTAAAGTTTTGCAAAATACATCAATGTCAAATTAATAAAAAAAAATAATTCAATCCTTAGTACTGCCAAATCTTTATTATTTTGATGTAGTTTAAAACAACACAACGAGTGATAGCTGCAGGACATTCGAACTAGCAATGAATGCTTCTTTCTGTAAGATATGTGTACCACATCCGGTTATTTGACAACATAAGTCAATCCTGTATTTGGTTTGGTTAGAAGCGACCTGGTTGGTTACGGAATTTTCAGCTGTTCTATTAATTTCATCGGTTATTTAATCACTGGTGTAAACAATACATCTCCTCACATATTGAACAGCTGTCATTACCCCACAATACCAAACCGGATACCTCTAGGATCTTGGCTGCACGCTCTATTAACACAATTCTATCTCCTCTTCTTCTTCGTTTCAGCCATAAGATGGTGGAACACATAAAATAGTCTCTCATCATTACCTTATCAGACATCACTCTGCATCAAAGTGGAGATTACAACTATCATGAATCCACCTTCTCTGCCGGCATAATCAATAGTTTCCCTTCTGTCCTGTAGGAAATCCATATGTCGCACTCTAAATTGTCTACAAATTTCTTATTCCCTTCGTGGATCTTTCGTGGACCTTACTTGACCTCCTGTACTATTGCTCTCTCTTCTCGCCCCACAAGTTTCCTTGGACGACCTGTTTGTGGCAGATTTGCTATTCTGTCTTCATATTCATATCGACAGACGATGTTCCATACAGTCCTTCTCTACATATTCAATAACGTTGCTATTCCTCGGCGTGTTCTTCTCTTTTCGTGGTAAAATATTACTAAGTGCCTCTGTTCAAAAATGCTCTTTTTATCTCTACGTACCATTGTATACAAACACACTTGTGTTTCCTTTGAGCTCTCTAAGGGTAATGACTGACATCGCAAGAAGTAACGTGTCACAGAGTGTATGCACACTGACACTGTTGCCAACATTTGTCCCAAAACTTTTGAAGTGCAAACTTTCATAACCCGTATTTGAAGAATTGTGAGCTTTCATCCATCAAATCTATCGCAATGATATTCTGTGGATTTTTATAAAATTGTGAGTTACAATTCGTTTGCGACGCCTATGAGCTATTACGTAATGCATCTTATAATTTTAAGTAAAAATCAGTTTCACTGATCGTGACACCAATGTCTCTGTGCATAATGACAGATCAGATTGAAAATCCCAGATATTTGCAAAAATTGGAATACCTACCGCCACGACATATGCGTCAAATTCATCGGATTCATTTTTCGTTGGGTGGAAATATTTTTACGAAATTTCAATCATTAACTTCCTCTTCTGAATGTGGAAATATTCCATTTACGAAAACTTGCATACGCGAATCTATCGTCATTACAAAATAAGAGTAGTCAAAGCTCTTATGTAGCGATTTAGGTGTTTATTTCGCCAACGTGCTGTTAGAGGGTGGGACAGTACAGAGATAGTTTGGAGATGGTGTGATGAACCCTTTGCCGGGCACTTAAATATGGACTGCAGAGTAGTCCTGTAGATGTAGATGGATGTCGATAGGTTCATTACTATTTCGGCAGGTAACCTTGAAAAGACAAAGAGTGGAACTTAGTGTGTGAATGTCCAGCTATACTCAGTTATTGGTATTTAGACGAGTTATGTATGTTGCATCAGTGTTGTCCTATTAATCTATTGTTTTCAATAGCATGCTGATGGTAACAATGGACGATGGTGTCTCTAATATACCACTTACCAAAGGCGTTTGATGTCTGTAACATTTTCGGAAACGTAGCCATATTCCTGTTCAGCTAGAAAAGGAACTACCTTCTGTAATCCACCTTCTTCCAAATAAAAACAAGAATATTCTTCAAGCATCGTGCCATTAATGTGCAACATTTATCGCATGCTCTTCAATGTATATATTTGCTGATACTCTGTTCACCTGTTCAGAAACTTTTAAATTGTTCAATGGGTATAGGTAACCTGAAAATGACACGAATTAAATTAAATTATTAGCTCTCAGGAAGGTATTTTCTTATTATTTGTAGCTCATCTATATTAAATGAAGACAAACTTTTTTTTTAGAAATCCAACTAAATCGATAGAATGTAATGTTATCACATCGTTGTTTCCTGAAGAGGTCTGGTAAAGATCTCGTGCTCCAGAATATAAATAATACAACTTCACGCATACCAAAATGCACTCTTTGACTTTTAAAAGTGCTTAGAATTATTTCATATCAGATAATAAGAATGATGTACCAAATGAAGTATTTATGTCTCCGCATCATATCGCGTTATTTGAACTCTCCAACAGTGTTATGGGAAAGAGGTATGGATGGAAACCGTGACGTTCCACTGAGAGCTATAATCTCCCTCTCTTCCCTCTCTCCCTCTCTCTCTTTATGGATCCTCGGCATTGCATTAATGCTGCGCTCTGCACAACTGGTTATGCACCCTAGAAGATGCTCATACAGAGATGAAACTTCTTATCTTCTCAGAATCCCATAGCACTCTCCTAGCGAATATCAGACGAACGTAGCGGAGAATATGTTCCAAATCACCTTTAGCTGCGTGGTGCTGCCACGACAAGAAAAGAAGGTCGTATTCTGCTGCTAACGGGCGCACTCCCAAATCCGAAGAAATGAGCAAGCTGAAGTAGCAGCTATCGATCTCTGTCGGAGATATCGTGGCGTCCTTGACATTTCTCATTACCAAGGAACCTTATCATATCACCGTTAAGTGTCGGAGACATGTGTGCATGGAACAGTATCGTCTAGATGCGACCAAAGTATTTTTACTCTTTCGATTTTGTAAACTGTTAAATACATATTTCACACATTGGTTTGTGTGAGACAGTTTATACATTTGGTTTCCATTTGTTTGTGTTATTATATCATTTAGGTTCTCTCTTAGGTACAACCAGGCATCCTTACGATTTTTGCAGCTGGTATTGCTTTTGGTGCAGAAGACAAAATACAACAACAACAATAATAGTACATATACGATCATAGTTTCATTCTAGACAATACGTTTATGTGTATTTATTAATTGCCTTTCTTACCTTTTGTTGGAGAAGGGTGTGGGAGAGGGGGCTCGCCATAGGTGTGATGCGGTCTGGGACGAAATCCCCTAATTTGCCAACCTCTTCCTCCCAGAGTAGGATTCTCGTCGGTCGTTCACCATTACTTGTTATGTGTATTGTATCTTCCCCTACAGCTCTTACCCTCTACAGCTCCTTCAAGTACCATGAAAGAACTTCCTCAATGCCTAAGTCCATGCCATATCATCATGGGTCTTCAGTATCTTCTTAATATTTTCGATGCTTTCCTCTCTTGGTTGATTCTGCTGAGGAGCTCTTTATTTCTTATCAGGCCACTTAAGTTTCAAACTCTTTCATAGTACCGTATTTCAAACGGTACTATTCATTTCCGGTTTCCCAAAAGTCAGGGATTTTTTTCCAATGTTGCTCTCCAAACGTACATCCTCCATTTCTTTCCTCAGATTAAGAGCAATGTTCGACACTAGCTTTCTTTCGACCAGGAATAATCTCTTCCCTGTGCTAGTCTGCTCCCAAAGTCTATTTCCAAAGCACCAGAATTTCCATCACTTTGTCCTATTCGAGGTATCCAAATTTGATGTTCCTTTTACCACTAATTTTTTTTTTCTACTTCAGTTACTTTCGTCTTTCTTCGAACTATTCTTATACAGTAGTGTGGGCTCAATAGAACGATCATTTTGTTCAAAAGATCATTGGTTCTGCGTTCTAAAGAGGATAGGAATGTCATCAGCAAATTTCATCACTGATTTCTAATCTCCCTGAATGTAAGCCCTCTTTTCAACCTTTGTTTTGTTTAGATCCTCGCTTCTCCAATGAATGGATTGAACGGTAGAGACGACAGACTACATTCCCGTCTGATACCTCTTTTCCTTCATCTTCCAACCTTACTCATTCTGAAAGACCTACGCATCCTTGGGGTTTCAACATGTCGTTGTGAACCGATCAAGAGCAGGGATTCTGCTGTTGATGATAGTTTCAGGGGACGGATTAGATTTTCTCCGAAATCTAAGTATCGCGTGGCTCTCCGAGAAGCTTCCAGGACGTAACATATACTCGTATTTTAATGAAGACTTCCAGCAAGTCTCCGAACGTTTCGAGGACTTTGGCTGTTACTGGAATTCCAGAATTAGATTAGGTACCACCACTGTGCGGAGGGATGTTATTAACTGAAAGTGAGGCTATCCAACGCGAATTCCTCTGAAAGAGGCAGAAACGAACTTTTCTGCCGCCGTAGTGCTCATCAGATACAGGGCTCTAAAAGCTAAAAAGAATCTGTAGACTCTCTTAAAACGTACAACTGCGTTGTCATTTGTGGACTATCGTACAGGAACAAAGGCAGGACTTGCGGAAAAAGGACGCTTCTGTTAGGAGTTTCATTAAGCAAACCTTTCTTGATCAACTGCGTGTGATTTTAATACGGCAGTGTCACTGTGCTAATAATTGATCAATAGTTGAAATTTCCGGGGTCGAACGCACAGTGGCATACCTCAGACTGTTATTATTCCGTGACATCGTTTTGGTAAATTGAGGAGTCTGTTAATAGCAGGGGGGCTTGTCAGAGAAACAGAATACAATGTGTTTTCTCAAAGGGTTGAATTTTGAGCCCATTCCTAATCCGTATATATACGAATGACCTTTTATTTACCATTGAGCAAGCAGAGTTATTACTCTTGGCTTACCGTAGTAATGCCATAATGAATCGTGTTAGACAGAAAGCAACAAGAGAACTTATTAAATACATTTTAAAACAATATCTAAGTGATTCCCTTGAAATGAACTATCCCTTAATTCTGAAAAAAGACGCATTATTTTTACAGACAGTCACAGTAACAAATGGTTCAAATGGCTCTCAGCACTATGGGACTTAACTTCTGAGGTCATCAGTCGCCTAGACCTTAGAACTACTTAAACCTAACCAACCTAAGGACATCACACACATCCATGCCCGAGGCAGGATTCGAACCTGCGACCGTGGCGGTCGCGCGGTTCCAGACTGTAGCACCTAGAACCGCTTGGCCACTCCGGCAGGCTCACGGTAACAACTGGCGTAGCAAGTGAACGTGTGTAATCAGACAGAGTAGAATGGTCCAATTTTTTATTAGGAAATAGTGATGAAAACTCGATCTGTAAGGGCATATCATTAAACAGCTCACAGAATTATATTTAGCAATTTATAGCTGCTAATCTTCGAATCAAACGAGTCAGACTCCTAGCACAATTACTGTATTTCCACCCAGCCATCCCTAATGGTACAATTTTCTGTGGTAACTCAAGACTTAGAAAGAAAGTAGACATTGCAGAAAAGGGAGTAGTAAGAATAATATATTGTGTTCACCCGCAATTACCGTGCAGTTACCGGTTCAAGGAGTTCTGCACTGTAACTGCACACACACAATATACATATTCACAAATGAAGTACGTCATAAAACATCCATCATAAGTTGAGATAAACAGTAAAATCATTACCTGCGCTACTGCAAGAAAACGTTACCTTTATTACTCATCATTAAATGTGTATGTGGCTCGGGAAGGAATTCAGCATGAATCAACAGATATATTGGGTCATTTGTCCAGTAACATGAAATGTCTAAAAGATAGTAAAGCAAATTTTAAATGTATCTAATATCAATTAGGACAGAAAGAATTTCAGCAGCGGTCGTAATATCATCTGCATTTTACTGTAGATCTAAATTGTAGCTAAAACGCAGCTTTCATCATTGCATTATAGCGAGTCACGTATACTCAGTAAAAGCTAGATCTGAATTATAATACAGATTACATTACAAACGATGCTGACCTTTCTGTCATGGATTACACCACTGTCTTGGGCCAGAATTATAACCCATGGAATGAAATCTGACTAAAATCACTTCTTCTGGACAACTTCTTGTATTCCATAGTGGAATAAGAACTTGGGACCTGTAAGGAAAACCTGACCGAAATGTAATTGCAAGAGTACGTCTGAATAATAATATGTTCACTTACGCTAAATTTGCGCCATTGTATTAGAAATTGTAAGTGACCAGCCACTCCGGCTAATTATGTATGCTATCCCAAAAACCTGATTCATTCTACATCATTTCGATATAAAAAAAAAAAAACATTGTAACTATCAATGGAACATGCAACTACTTAACTAACTAGGTCCAGGGAAGCTAATGACTTGAATGTGCGATCTTAATTTCAAGGAAGGCTGTTTGAAGTCTTGGAGATCTTCGAAGAGTTGTGGGGAAAAATACAGTGCATGGGTATAATGTCTTAGGCAAGACGTTAGTGCCATCCGTTCTAGAGTGCATTTCGACCACTAGGAGAGTTACAAGTTACGCACGACAGGAGTGACTACACGAATCCAGAGATCCTCTGCTAGGATTGTAAGAGGTGGTTACCTTAAACAAGATAGTGTAACGGTGAACGTCAGGAAATTAACATGAGATCGACTGCAAATGGTAACGTTTTGCATGCGAAATCTAATGGAAAAATTTAGAGCACCGATCTTCGAAGCTGACTGTATAGGAATACAACTGCCTTCGTCGCGCTTGGGTATCATGAGAAAAGTGAGGAGTGGCAGCGATGTTTAGGGCGCTATGTCACGGATTGCGCGGCCCGTCCCGCCGGAGGTTAAAGCCCTCTCTCGGGCATGGGTGTGTGTGCTGTTCTTAGAATAAGTTAGTTTAAGTTAGTTTAAGCTGTGATTAAGTCTATGGACCGATGACCTCAGCAGTTTGGTCTCTTAGGAATTCACAACTCCCTCGCTCAGTAGACCAAGGCAGATGGACAGTAAATTTCTAACACTGATACGAAGAGCATTTCCATACGTGATTTACAGTGCCTGGCGGAGATTGTGTTCTGTAGCAGAAATGAACGTTTGATCTTTCTTGTTAATGTGTGTGTGTGTGTGTGTGTGTGTGTGTGTGTGTGTGTGTGTGTGTGTGTGTGTGTGTGTGTGTAGGGAAACATAGACTACTCTTACACGTACTGAGTTGATAAGCGCTGATGCTTTGAAGCTATGAGGAATGTGTGGTGAATTTGCTATCGACTGGAATTTTAAATACCTTTGGAGAGTGATCCCCTACCTGCTAGTCGAATCTGGATGCACAAATTTCTTGTCATCGACCGAGATTACTTACCATACGAAAGGGCCTTGAATTAAACATCATATCATTGCTATTTTCAGTAGCTAACGAGCCACGAAATGTTCTTGTACTTGAGTTCATGCGGTAGAGTTGAGGGAATACTCCTATGCACGACTGCTAAAACTACAACTTTCTACGGAACTTCCCGCCGTTCCAAAGAATACTCGTATATAGTCCATCATTTTCACGTAAATATTCCTCACACTCAAATAAAATGAGACTGCTCATTACCAAATTTTAAATCGTAAACACACCGATAACTACCTCTGATAAGGGTCAAGTCATTAATCACAAGTCACAAACTGCTCTAACAGAAACACGATACATTCTTCCGAATTCCATACAAATATTGCGCCACTTGAGTCCCTGGCGTTCCTTAAGCAACATTAATTCCGTTCCAGTAACGCGTGAAGCAAACCTGTCTTAGCAAAGACATGTTTCTACTGAACAATTCAATACAGGAAAAACTTAAAAGAATACTGCAATATATTGCATTTCCTCAGCGGGCGTAGTCGGACGCTTCTTGACTGCCGTTATATTATTATTGTGTCGCTGTCGGAGAGCTCGTTGCTACTATAGGTCTGCCGGCCGCCTACAGTACGGCATGACTCGCTAAAGTGACAGAGCTCTGCAGTATTTCTCGCTAGATACTTCTAATCATATCGTGTGCCTATTGAGTAACGTTTTTTATGCAGCTGGCTCCCTGGTTTCTTGTCATAAAGGTCACAGCACGTGATAGTCACCGAATGAAACGGAAGTAATATGCGGCGTTCTCGAAGGAAATGTTTTACACCCTCTGCTGTTCCTAATCTATGTAAACGATTTGGGAGACAATCTGACCAACCCTCTTAGTTTTCTTACAGATTCCTGAGTCGTCTACATTCTAGTTAAGACATCAGAAGTTCAAAACCAAATGCAAAATGACCTAGACACGACGTCTGTATGGTGTCAAAAGTGGCAGTTGACTCTGAATAAGGAAAAGTGAGGCGACATCCACATGAATATTAAAAGAATGTCATTAAATTTCGGTTACCTAAGGCTGTGAATTCCACTAAATACCTAGGAATTACAGTTACGAACAACTTATAAGTTGAAACGCTCGCATATATGAAGCTGTGGGGAAAGAAAACCAAAGACTGCGTTTTATTAACAGAACACAAAGATTTAACAAATCTACTAAGCAGTCTGCATACATTACGCTGGTTTTTCCTCTGCTGTGTACTGCAGGGTGGTACAGGATCCTCACAAGATAGGATTGACAGGGGATATCGCAAAATCCAAAGAAGGGCAGCTCGTTTTATACTATCGAGAAATAGTGGAGAGTGTTTCTTGGATATGGTAAGAGAGTTGTGGTGGAAATCATTAAAATACAGGGGTTTTGCGTTGCGGCGAGGTATTTTCATGAAATTACGGTCACTAACTTTCTCCTCTGGATGCGAAAATATTTCACTGCCGCCAACCTACAGGGGGAGGAACGATCACCAGAAACAAAATAGAAATCAGAAAACGGGAAAATTTAAGAAGTCACTTACCCATAACCTATCGGAGGCTAGAACGGTAGAGAAATAATCTGAAGGTGATTCGGAGAATTTTCTGCGAGGCATTTAAGTGCGAATGTCATGTGGCAGTTTATGTAGACGAACATTTCCGTACATAGAAGTACACATAAAATTCCACATACCGGTAGACCGTTGACCCCTCAGCAATAAAGAAAGTACTCATGAATTAAAAATAAATCTTTAACGGCGCTATAGGCGATCCGTTACAAAGGTAAAGTAGTGCCCTAAAGTCGTAGTAAGGCGATGTGACTAGAATAAACATAGAGAAATAATCACAAAGAACACAATTAATAGATCCAGCACCTACGGAAATAAGGGCCTGCATGCCGGATATACTATCAACCAGAACATTATGACCACCGACATACTGTCGATTGAAACCCGCCCAGGCGATAGTAGCGTCACCTGGGGAGGAATGACTGCTAATCAGACACACACACATTGCATGTAGTATCAGTGCTGTCCATGCGCAGAATGGAGAAGGTGCGCGATCTATCATAGTTCGATCGAAGACAGATTGTGGTGACGCAGAGGCTCAGCACGGACATTTCAGAAACTGCACGACTTGTTGTTTTCGAGGAGTGCTGTGGTGACTGTCTTCAACAGGTGGCGAAACCAAGGTGAAACCACATAAGACGTCGTAGGCTGGACAGACTGGTACGACAGGACAGGCGGCAGATTGTGGTGGATTTCACAAGGCATGGCCTACATCTCAATAGAAAAGGGAAGGGTAAACTGACAGGGTTGTTAGCGAAATCCACAAGGGGGAACACTAGTACTCATGGATGTACCTCCTTTTTAGCCTAATATCAGTGTACAATGAGAGGTTCAGGCCGGCAGGTGATAAGGAGGTCCAAAACTCACAAAATTCTCACATCAGGAAAGTAAATAATAATGTTACCATATTGAACCAAAATATTGGTGGATTAAAGAAAAAAGTAGATTCTCACAAAAGTAAAGCAAAAAATAATGTTACCATTTTTCACCAAAATATTCCGAGACTGAAGAATAATGTAGATGAGCTCCTGATTTGTTTAGATGACATTGAATCTGATAATGTAATAGATATACTATGCCTGCCTGAGCATCACATTGTGTCTGATATGGAAAAGGTAAATATTAGTGGTTATAAACTAGCTGCACATATCAGTAGAGAGAATAAGATGGGAGGAGGAGCTGCCATATATGTCTAAAGTTATCACCGTGTGGAAAGCTTAGATACAAAACAGTTTTGTCTAGAGCAACATATAGAAGCATGTGCCTGTCAACTTAAACTGAAGGAGGGCTCTTTTATAATTGTAACAGTATATAGGTCCCATTCAGGAAACTTTCATTTATTCGTGGATAACTTGGATGCGTTGTTGTGCTATCTGTCAGATATGGGAGAGGAAATTATTATTTGTGGGGACTTCAATGTTGATTCACTGAAAGAGTTTAATAGGAAGAATGACCTGGAAGTCTTGCTCGGTTCTTTCAATTTGACATCTGTCATTAATTTTCCTACTCCGGTAGTAAAGGACAGTAGCACATTGATAAGATAAAACTTTTATAGACCAAGATAGTTTTAAGAACATAAATTCTTGTCCTGTTGAGAATGGGCTTTCTGATCATGCTGCGCAGCTAGTTACAGTGTATGACATAGCCCCATTCAGTAATTCAAAACTACCCTCCAAAATTGTGCGTTCAGTTAGTGACTCTACAATTAGAAATTTCAGAGAAAATCTTCAGCAGTTAGACTGGGATGAGGTGTACAAGGAATCTGATGCTAATTTAAAATATAACTTACTTCGTGATACACTTGTAAGAGAATTTGAAAACTGTTTCCCCAAGAAAGTAGTTAAAACTAATTATAAGAAACCATGCAAAGAACTTTGGCTTACTAAAGGAATAAAAATATCTTGTAAGCACAAAAGGGAACAGTATCTAACAACAAGAAAGAGTAATGACCCAGAAACAGCCAAATATTATAAAAACTACTGTGCTACATTAAGAAAGGTTATTAAAAAGTCCAGAAGCATGTGCATCATGTCTGAGATTAATACCTCTGATAACAAAATCAAAACAATTTGGAATATTTTAACAAGGGAGACAGGACAACCAAGAGTACAGGATGACGGTATCACCATCAAAGCGAATGGAAACTTGATAAACAACAAGTCGGAAGTCGAAAACATTTTGAATAATTATTTTTTTAATGTTGTAGAGAAAATATGATCTAAATGTTCATTAGAAGAAGCAAGGCAGTTAATGGAAGAGGCCTTACCCACACCTTTTGATTTAGAGAGATTCGAGAGCGCACGGAGGCTTTCAGACAGTCGTTCTTCCTGCGAACCATACGCGACTGGAACAGAAAAGAGAGGTAATGACAGTGGCACGTAAAGTGCCCTCCGCCACATACCTTTGGGTGGCTTGCGGAGTATAAATGTAGATGTAGATGTAGATGAATTGAAATTCCACCCACCTCTCCTTCTGAACTTAGGAAGATAATAAACTCTCTCAAGAATAAAAGCTTACACGGAATTGATGGCATTTCCAGCAGGATAATGAAAGCTTGTTCCCAAGAAATAAGTGGGATTCTTCGCCACATATGTCATAGCTCTCTCATGCAGGGCATTTACCCAGATAGACTGAAGTATGCCACTGTTAAACCACTGCATAAAAAAGGGGATACGACTGATGTCATCAACTACCGCCCAATCTCTCTTCTGACTACCTAATCCAAAATTCTTGAAAAAGTAATGTATTGTAGAGTAGCTTCACACCTTTGTAAAAATAAAGCTTTAACAAAATGTCAGTTTGGTTTCCAGAAGGGTTTCTCAACGGAAAATGCTATATATACTTTCACTAATGGAATATTAAATGCTCTGAGTAACCGTAGGTCACCCTTTGGGATTTTTTGTGATCTATCATAGGCTTTTGATTGTGTAAATCATAAAATACTTCTTGATAAGCTCAAGTACTGTGGTATGAATGGGACAGTGCTCAAATGGTTTAAATCATACCTAACTGTAACAGTGCAGAAAGTTGAAATAAACAGTTCGCATAATATGCAAAATACTGGTGATTTCTCAAACTGGGAAACAATCAAGAATAGGGTGCCGCAAGCTTCGGTCTTGGGTCCTCTGCTGTTCTTAATATATATTAATGACTTGCCATTCTATATTCACGAAGATGTAAAACTGACACTTTTTGCCGATGATACAAGTATAGCTATCACACCTGACAGACGAGAATTAACTGGTGAAACTGTAAACGATGTTTTTCAGAAAATCATTAAGTGGTTCTCTGCGAATAGGCTCTCATTAAATTTTGACAAAACACAGTACATACAGTTCCACACAGTAAATGGAGTGACACCATTAATAAATATAGACTTCGATCAGAAATCGGTAGCTAAGGTAGAATATTCAAAATTTCTAGGTATATTCATTGATCAGGGGTTGAATGGGAAAAAACACACTGAAGATCTGCTGAAACGTTTGAGTTCAGCAACGTATGCTGTAAGGGTCATTGCAAGTTTTGGCGATATACATCTGAGTAAATTAGCATACCACGCCTGTTTTCATTCTCTGCTTTCGTATGGCACCATATTCTGAGGTAACTCATCATTAAGTAAAAGCGTGTAATCAGAATTATTGCTGGAGAACATCCAAGATCATCCTGCAGACATTTAAAGAGCTATAAATCTTCACTGTAGGCTCACAATATATATCTTCACTTATGAAATTTGTTATTAACAATCCGAACGAATTCAAAAGTAATAGCAGTGTACATGGCTACAATACTAGGAGAAAGGATAATCTTCACTACTCTAGGTTAAATATAACTTTGGTCAGAAAGGGGGTAAATTATGCTGCCACAAAAAAGTGTTTGGTCACTTACCTAATAGCATCAAAAGTCTGACAGATAGCCATATAGCATTTAAAAGGAAATTAAAAGAATTTCTTAATGGCATTTCCCTCTATACATTAGATGAGTTTTAGGATATAGTAAGTGGGTAATTTCACAACCCCACATAAAAAAAAGAATTAAAAATGTCAAAATAAAAAAACTAAAAGTATTGAGCGTCATGTAATATTTTGTCTAATGTAATTTCTTGTATAGACACATTTTATTAACCTGACAAAATCCACATCATTACGAAGTGTCGTATTCATGATCTATGGAACAAGTACTAATCTAATCTAATCTCTAATTTAACTAATATCAGCCCTTAATGCTGGGTGGATTACAAGTGAGGACGAACACACAGCCCACCGAACGACGGGCCGACGACCAATGCAAGTGTCAATGCTAACATCATGAGATCGGCAATTGCAACTGAAATAGACACTGAGTGTTGACGGAGAGGTACAACGTTGCATGGCCTGATAAATCCCATTTTCATCACGCCGATGCGCGGGCGCTAATCCATTGTCCTCCACGGGAACAGATCCTTGATATCTGTACTATTGGACGGCGACAAACAAGCGGGGAAAGGCTCCTGTTTGCTCTGGGAAACATTCATGTGGGCATCCATGGGTGCAGTGGAGCTCGTGCCAGGCAGCGTGACAGCCAGGAGTATGACACGCTGGTTGCAGATCACGTACACCCCTTCATGACGATCATTTTTCCCCTACGGCAGTGGCAGTCAAGGTAATCCACCTTGTCACAAGGTGAGGAGTGTGCTGGTGTAGTTCGAGGAACACAGTAGCGAGTTCTAATTGATGCGCTCGCCTCCCAGCTAACCACACCTGAGCTCGATCGAACACATCTGTGGTGTGATTAAACGTGGTGTCCAAGCCCATCGGCCCCCTCCCCGGAATTTACGGCATTATGTTGCTTGTGTGTGCAGATATGGTGCCGACTCCCTCCAGCGTCCTTACCAAGGCCTCATTGCTTTCCTGCATCGACGCGTCCCCGCTGTTAAAATGGTAATATTAGGAACGTGGTCATAACGTTCTGGATGATCAATGTATGTGTAACTAGCTAATTGGTGAATAGGTTCGTGATTTCCATAGATAACTACGAACATGTGTTTGAACGTGAGCTAAGTTTCCACGTGTGCGATTGAGCATTCACCCCGATTGCGTACACATAAATTTGAAACATGGAAAATGGAATGTTATTGTGATAAGTCACAAGCCTGTTCCGTTTCTTACAGGACATGGCATTAGATGAGCGTCTTATTGCAGCACGTAGCAGCACGGTATATGATGGCTTACCTGTTCAGTCAGCGCCTGAAACCTAAGGAGAAAGTATAGAGCTTTTACGTAATATAATTTGTAATTCTCTATGTCAGCTCTGAATTTGAGTGAAGATTAGAGTAACGGTCTTCGTAGTACGGGAAGATAGCGGCCTACCAACAAAATACGAGGAATCATATGAAGGGCTTATTTCAATAGTGGTACAAGTCCATTTTTGTTCATTGTGAGATACAGGGTCCTAAAGTTAAATGAGCGCTGAAAAATCTGCAGTTGAGATACCAGAAATATCGAAGAATATGGGTTCTTGCTAGAGATGAACCTATCTTTCTGTTTGTTTGGATCATTAACTGGAGAAGCATTATAGGCAGAAAAGTGGAGGTAATGGGCTTGTACCACTATTGAAATAAGCCCTTCATGTGGTTCTGGCAAATGAATTCATAAGAAGTAAACTTAAAAAACAACGTATTGGATTTAAGCACAACGGAAAAATCGAGGAAAGTCATCTGAAATACCCAATCCTCATTCCTCTAGTGAAAAAAAATTAAAAAATGGAAAATGGTTTTACGCCCCATAAGAAGTTATAAGAGACTGGATATATCCAACAAATAATTGAGGACATACTTGCAAGTGCTTCTCTGAGATGGAAAGGTTGGCACAGTAGAGGAATTGGTGACAGGCCGTGCCATACCAGTTAGAACAAATGCTAGTGGGATCCGCATATCGAATCTTCTGTACAAACTTATCAATGTGTACAGAAATAGACAGTTCATCTATTCCTGTGATCGAGAACCTCGACCAATTTTGCCTGTTATCAGTACTGACACTGGCAAGATATCGGTCACAAGGTTTTAAAGATTTTTGAAATAGTTTTAATTTCAATAACACAAATGTGACACAAAACCTTGCAGGAGGCCAGACACCATTATTGTAAGAATCAGCACTTCTTTTAGGCTGACTGTGTCACATGGTAAAAGTCAAACATCAGGCTAGGGATGCCTTTATAGGTCATATGACGCGTTTCAGAATTTATCCACTATCAGATATGTAGGAGCGATTACTGCACGTAGATATGGCGTTTCAAGTTGTATGAGAAGCAAATATTCGCTTACTAATGAGAATTCACTATGGAGAAGAAGTCGATTGATCGAAATAGGAAAGAGAGGTTTTGTGAAATGTTCTAGATCACGAAAATAAAATATGTGGATACCTAAGGAAAAGGTAACCAGAAAGGAGTAAGAATGTGGTAAGTTTGGAGTGTGTTAACGATGTTTCGCTGGCGACAGGAGAAAGTGAAAATAGGAAAAACTTTAAACTGTTTCCGACTGCAATATTGTCATTGATACAATGTACACCATGGATGTAATATCGAATTACTAAATCATTACATCTAAGCTTGTTTCTATTCGTAGCAATCTACATCTACATCTACATCCATAGTCCGCAAGCCGCCTGACGGTGTATGGAGGAGGGTACTTTGATTACCTCTATCGATTCTCCCTTCCATTCCATTCTCGTATTGTTCGTGAAAAGAAAGATTGTCCGTATGCTGCTGTGTGGGCTCTAATCTCTCCGAGTTTATCCTCATAGTCTCTTCGCGAGATGAGGGAACAATATACTGCTTGACTCCTCGGTGAAGGTACGTTCTCGGAACTGCAACAAAAGCCCGTTCCGAGCTACTGAGCGTCTCTCCTGCAAAGTCTTCCACTGCAGTTTATCTACGTAATGCTTTCGCAATTACTAAATGATCCTGTAACGAAGCGCGCTGCTCTCTATTGGATCTTCTCTAACTCTTCTATCAATCGTATCTGGTACGGATCCCACACTGCTGAGCAGTATTCAAGCATTGGGCGAACATGTGTACTGTAACCTACTTCCTTTGTTTTCGGAATGCATTTCCTTGGGATTTTACAATAAAATCTCAATCTGGCATCTGCTATACCGACGATCAACTTTATATAATCATTCCATTTTAAATCACTCCTAATGCCTACTCCCAGATAATCTGTTGAATTAACTCCTTCCAGTTGCTGAGCTGCTATACTGTAGCTAAATGATAAAGGATCTTTCTTTCTATGTATTCGCAGCCTATTACACTTTACATCGAGATTCAATTGCCATTCCCTGCACCATGCGTCAACTCATTGCAGATCCTCCTGCATTTCAGTACAATTTTCCTTTGTTACAACCTCTCGACATGCCACAGCATCATCTGCAAAAAGCCTCAGTGAACTTCCGATGTTATCCACAAGGTCATTTTTGTATATTGTGAACAGCAACGGTCCTACGACACTCCCCTGCGGCACACCTGAAATCACTCTTACATCGGAAGACTCCTCTCCATTGAGAATGACATGATGCGTTGTGTTATGGCAATGAACCAGAAAGAACACTGAAAGTATCCACTCACGTGAATTCGTCTTCCTTCACTTGACCGATACTTGGTATGTTTAGTACGAAGTGCTTTAGAAGGGTTGCCGGCGTTGCTGAGGTGGTGGTGCTACCTAGGGCTCTTGTGCTGCCAGCCTATCGCCACTGAACAGCGATCGTTGCATCAAACGCGCGAACCGAGACCGTCATTCTGCGAGGCGCTTTCAAAAGTCTCCCGGCGGCACACACTCACATCCCGACGAGTGCCTGCTTTATCTCGGCGAGAAAATGCGCCCAGGCCTGCCGCCGCTTCGGGTGTTGGCAGCTAGCGGCGTGCAATCACCATAATTGGCATACGCCTCCAGGCGGAGAGCGCTACGCCCGCGCGCCGCCGGGCGCACGTCAATATCACGGGCCACCATTACGTGACAATGATTAATTTGTTTTCTGGCGGCCGGGAACGCCCCCTACCAGCGACTGTCAGCGTGTTGTGGCAGTTCGACATAAAATATTCTGCGTCTGCTGTTGAGCCTTGCGACCTACCGCACAATGAGGGAGGTGGGTAGGAGCTACGTTGTTTCACACGCCTTTGCCCCACTGGTCTCTTGAAAATCAGGAGTACGTGTCAGACTGAACTCTCGCTCCCAAGCTGAGTTTCGTAGACGAGTGAGCTAAATTTAAGAGGGACGGGAGTAATAAATTAATGGCTACAAGTGTCAGAACGAATTGCTGTACGGTTTTAAGTCGAACGTTTTCAATTCTTAGGACTGTGAATAGTATCGGGACCACGATCTCGTGCAGAAAGTGTGGTAGCGTACCCAGATCGCGGCGCCACAGCAAAGTTCACAACGTCGGTTTACTCCACAGACATCAGCGACCGTTAGGTGAATTTTCTCCCTGACTCTGAAACCAGGAAGATCTTGCCTACTTGCACTCTTGTATCTCGTATGGCGTTATATTTACGAGAACTTTACAAAAGTGCGATCCAGCTTGCCTGCAGTGTCAGTTGGAAGATTTCGTGTAGGCCGTTGGTAAGATGTCTCGGTATTCTACTTCTGCTAACCCCAAGTATTCTTATGGGTGTTGGAAGGGTTCCTTGTGCCTCCAACTATGCTACTGTGTACAGAAAAAAAAAATGGTTCAAACGGCTCTCAGCACTATTGGGCTTAACTGATGAGGTCATCAGTCCCCTATAACTTAGAACTACTTAAACCTAACCAACCTAATTACATCACACACATCCAAGCTCGAGCCGAGGCAGGATTCGAACCTGCGACCATATAGGGCGCGCGGTTCCAGACTGTAGCGCCTAGGCCGTCCAGAGTGGCCGAGCGGTTCTAGGCGCTTCAATCTGGAACCGCGCGACCGCTACGGTCGCAGATTCGAATCCTGCCTCGGGCATGGATGTGTGTGATGTCCTTAGGCTTCTTAGGTTTAAGTAGTTTTAAGTTCTAGTGGACTGATGACCTCAGATGTTAAGTCCCATAGTACTCAGAGCGATTTGAAAAATTTTTTGTAGCGCTTAGAACCGCTCGGCCACTCCAGCCGGCTTGTGTACAGAACATCATCGCAGTAGTTAAGAATTTTCTCCCCAATGTCTTATTTACTCATATTCTGTTTTATAAGTATTTCGTGCTGTATTAATTGGTTTATGTATACAGTTTCTTATCTGCATCTCAAATACTACGCACTGAGATCGTTACATGGCCAAGTAGCTTTTTCTCACATGATACCATGGAACCTGACAGGTAAACAAATAAATTTAAATTTGTTACCACGGTTAGGAAAACTTTTCCTTCATTCATACGATAAACACAAAAAAGAGGACCAGCTAACGAAAGAGGGCTTTCCTGGCCAAAAGAAGTCAGCTAGTATCGAACTTTGGCTGTCATTTGAGGGAAAACTTTCTGGGCATGAACCTTTTGAGCGCAGCATTGTATGAACATGAAACGTAGACCTTAGGAAAATAGAAAAAGACAAGAATCGAAACAACTGAATTGTTGTGCAATAGAAGCAGCCTAAGAATTAGGTCCACTGACAAGATGGGCGCACTGACCAGCAAGCCTCTGAAGCCTTTGAACACGCCACGTTCATACTGTACTGTTTCTCGACATACTCCTATTCAGGGGTGCGTTCGACTCCGACTTCACTTTTAAAGCCTACAAAGAGCGACCGCATCTAACAATGCTGATGGAGGAGACATTGGAACGACAAAGGATTTTGCGAATGCTCTCGTCTGCCCGTCTACTGACTTGAAGCCCATCGAGCACGGATAAGAAACGTTGAGGAGCCGTAATGCACCAACAACATACAGCAGTTGTCGACTCCGCCGCTGAAGGAATGGTACGCCCTGTCACAGAAACTCCTTACCAACTTTGTGGCCAGCAGGGGAGCACATGGCAGAGCATGAACAATACAGTCCGTAGTGATCACTCACCACATTAAGAATCTTGTCCCGCCCTCGTAATGTTCAGGGGTCCATAGTAAATCGCGATGACTCAAGCGTAAATAGTTTCTTTGAATAAAAGTATCATTTCTGTTCGCCTCACTGCGTATTTCTGTCTGTACTATACTGTAGCAGGTGTTTCTGTGTATAGCGCAAGTTTCTTAGAAAAATGTTATTTGGAAGTTACACGAGATGCGAAAGTTACTATCGTTCTTAAGTTTTGCACACCATACTAGTTTGTAAGAAATTTGTGTTTAGTTTTTCAGTAACGACAATATGTGTAGAGCAGTCAGCTGTAAGTTATAGTGATAAAAAGTACGCTAATTCTACTAACATGCAAATGAAAATGTATTACTTCCCATTGACCAGCCAACAGTAATTCTTGCAGACTACTAGTTGCGAGCTAAATTTTAGTCCGACTAAAATTACTTGATAACTGACTCTTCACGGACTGGAGCTAGTTTCCTTCAATCAGAGCCCTAGACGTCACGCCCGAAAAGTTCGCCATTGACAAACGGCAACAACATTTGGTCAGTTCACTTTATCCGGCTTTATTTCTTGTTGTGTTTGGATACCGAGTTCTGGATGTGGCCCTTTAGTTTCGTTTCTCATCGCACATGATAACCACACCAAACAAACAAACACACACACAAACACACACCCACTCACACATGCAATGAAGCATACAATAAACGTACGTTTCATACCCAGCACTGACCAAACACTACTGAATCCTTCACCACTAGACACGATTCAACGTCACATATAGCGTCATTATAATCACAGAGATCGGCTTACACGAAAAGTTACGCACGACATTATGTGAAAGCCAAATGTTTTAAGGCTTCGATTCATCGGTCCTACTGGATTAGCAGAGTCACAGTTGTAACAACTTTTTGTATCGTAGTGCCATAGCGCATTGGTTAGCACATTAACCGCTCCTGTGGGAGATAGTAGATTGGAAACTCTCGAAACACAGTGAATTTTTTTATTTCTAAATCTAATCACAAGACGTTAATTATTACTTTCATTCCATTCCTTGATTAAATGTGTGTTTTTTTTTAATTTCTAATATTTTGCCACGTCGTTTTCGTTATCGCATTAACTTTTTTCTTAGTCCCTATTTTTCTTCATATTATTGGTTTTTTTTTCATTTTGAATCTGCCAGTATCGTTTATAATCTGCAACCAAGTGTCAACTAGGACTGCTGTTCGGTTGGCGAAGTGGCAGTTCGTGTCGTCGGTGTGAGAATACTTTCAGGCACGACCGTTGTGGCCGAGCGGTTCTAGGTGCTCCAATACGGAACCGCGCTGCTGCTACGGTCGCAGTTTCGAATCCTGTCCCGGACATGGCTGTGCGTGATGTCTTTAGGTTAGTTAGGTTTAAGTAGTTCTAAGTCTAGGGGACTAATGACCTCAGATGCTAAGTCCAATAGTGGTCAGAGGCATTTTTTTGATAGATTCAGGTAACAAATGAATGATAACGAGAAATTATAGACTGTTTTTTAGCGCTGTAACTGATAGTTTTTCGTCATGAACTCGCTCGTAGATGTTAACTTTAACCATCGCGAACATAGGAATCGTGATTTTAGTTGTTTGCTGACCTCCTTTTCCTCGAATACTTCACACATCACGATGTTATGGTAGTGTTGTAGGCATGAGTTTAAATTCAGGGCAGCAAAACGCGTCGTCTGCCGCGTTTCAGTCACAGATCACTTAAAATCAGCTGTCGACAGAGCATCTCGCATTGCCGTCATACCTAGCCGCAGCCGCTTCTGACATTGCTCCGCGTTACACATTAACAGCATTTGTGAAATGCCCGCCATGCTTGTGTCGCCAATAACCGAGCGGTAGCTGACGTGACACTCTGTTACAGCAAGTGAAAGACGTCATATATCAAATAATTTTAATCCGTCAATGGTCCGCAAATCCAGGAGAATTCTGCAAGACGCTGGCGGATGCTTCGTCTACGGCAACAGCGTAAAATGAGACGTGGTGGTACGCTCCTCTTCGTCGGACGGTTAGCTGATGGCTCCTACTGCCGACACGTATCTTGCCCACACACACACACACACACACACACACACACACACACACACACACACACACTAGCGAGCTTCCCTCTCTGGCAACGTTCTGTCTGCCTCTGTTCCAAAGAATCTCCTCTCAGTTCCATTTGTCCACTCTGCTATCCCTACCAAGATACTCTCTCAGTCGTACACCATCATCCTGCTTCAAGACGTCACTGGGCTTCGGCTAAAACAGCACAGTGTCTTCGATCTGATGCGAATGAACCCACTCCACATGCATGTCGTTCCCCAGCGACTCAGGTATATTTGATAAACGCCGCGCAAATGTGCTGGCCCTGGAAATTGAATCGTTAGTTTGAATCTTGTTGAAATCAATAGCGATGACGGGTTTAAAGGGATTCGTGTGTATGTACTAAATCGTAGGTTCAGTAGCTTAGACTAGACTAGACAAATAATTCCACAGGAAGACAACATATAACAAAAAGGTGTAACAGATAATTCTGTCATGCACTGGATGTCAACAGAAGGCGGAATATGAAAATACATACAATCTAACAGCTGACAGAAAGTGAGCGTCAGAGTCAGCAGGGAAGGGAAAAATAGTCTGGTAACTAACATACGTGGTCATTTAACTAAATTAAGTGCACGTTTTCCCATGAGACAGGATAGTTGACTCGTTCTGGTGGGGTTAGAGAAACACTTGCAGGTGTCCAGCGACTGCGTGGTTTGAAACGAGATTCCTCGTGGTGTAACAGAAAACGCGCCTGTTCCTGACTCGTCACTAATATCTCGCCTTATACTGCTGCATTAGTTTACCAACATCAAGAACGAAGTAGGTAGGCGACAACTTAGGCAAATGCAGAAGGCATCTTCCCTGTGCTAGCCATGGCCCGCACAGAGGCAGAGTCTCTCGCCTCGGTCACCGTCCACCCGAAGAGTGATGCTTTACTTCGCGTTCCAACAAAGATGGGCCCCTTTCTTTGGGTCCCGCATAAGAGTCCATTAGAAAAGATGTTCCTGTTTCCTCTTTGTGTGAAGGAGGCCAAAAAACTGCTGGGTATGCAATCATAAAGGAAGTTAGAAACCACACCAATGAGAGACGATGTAGCAAAAGTTTCCCTCCCTCTCTTCCGAAATGTTTATTACTTTTTTCGGTTAAAATAAATTTACGACAAAGCAGTGTAAGATCCCTATCCAGGAACGTCTGACTAATGTGAGAAGAATCGCACTTCTGATCCCATAAAACGAGATTTCAGTTCTCCCACTCAGGCTAATTTTCAAGGTCTCTTCAACCCAATGAGTCTTCTATTTCCTGTATCAAGAAATCTCTCCATTAGCCTATAAGCCTTGACACCAGATGGCGGTGGTGGAACACAGGCTCGGGTTGTATGTGCGAGATTACGCTCCACATCGTCAGCAAGATCTTACCTGTAGTCCAAACTGTTGCCCAATTCTTCTAGAACGTCCTCTTTGCTCGCCAGACCAGCGATATCCAGATAGAGTGAAATTCCGAGAAGGCCCTAATGGGAACGTGATAGCCCTCCTACAGACTCCGTAAGATATTAACTGCACCGGGCATAAGTGACCAGAACCTTTTGGCACGTTCTGTGTGCTAGCTAATGCGGCGCCAAATGCGACAGTGAGGGCGGTCAGAAGACGCCTGAGAGGCTCGGTATAGGGCTGGGGAAGTACAGACCATTCATGAACTCGTGGGAAGACCGAGGAAGTAACTGCCCAGGACTTCTCTGCATTATAGGATCTTTTAGAGGCCACGGGCCTACTCACAGGATTCACCATGACTGAAAAAGTACTAGGCATACTAGGCAGATCCCACATGCAAACCAGTGGTCAATTAATGGATAATATTTTGTTACAGGGAAGATGTAAACTCTGCACTCATCACATAACATTCATTTGCGTATCGAAACCCGCTTAGTACTGCCAAGAATCGGGAAAAAGTTAGTATTTCTTCATTGAATAAACAATTCTCTTAACTGAGAAATGAAACTGATGGGATGGATCCAACCACATACGATCAATGTTAATAACGTAAATAATTCAAAATACTACACAAATTTGTTAGTTATATTTTTGTGCAATGTAAAACATTACAGTCTCAGTAATAAAGACAGTACCATACGGTATTATAAAATACAATAAATACGTTTGCCACGTTTTAACGATAGGCCTGCTGACTGCTGTTACTGACCGTCAAATTTCCCAACTCTTTTCTCCTAAGAAATTCATTATTCCTGGCTGGGATAGGATGTGCCTATCTCTGTTTTAGTCCAGCCTGATAAGCTTATTTTCTCCACAATTGACTACCAGTTATATCCACTCTTTACACGTCCGTTTTGTTATGTTTTAACTTGATCGTGTACCCAAAGTTCCCTGTTGTTTAGGAAAGGCATCTTCTCCGAAGAATAAATGAAATCCGTGAAATGTAAATGCTGCTACAACCGTATCGCCAGTGCTCAGTCATATTAGCAATAACGATGAGAAAATGAATTTAGTTCACGAATAAAGAAAAATAACGGTCGACAGCTCACTACTTGAGCAAAATTACTGTTTCTGTAATTACTGATTTGTATTGCTGGTAAATTTACATAGGGATACTTGGTGTGTTACCAGGAGAAAACAGCACGAAATGGTTAAATATTATGTTAGCACAACGTCAAAGAGATTTATCGCACAGGTCTAACATTTGTCAATTAATTCGTAAACTATGGAAACAATTTAGTAACGGACACAAGACAACAAAATTTTATCAGCCGTGAATGGCTACATAAAACGAAACATTTGTGACAACACCCACTCTAATGTGTACTGTCGTTACCTCTGTACAAAAGCCATTAATACTTACTCATTATGTGGTGTGCGGTTAGGATTGCGGTATTTTACAAATCGTGGGCAGGACTACTACAAAACCACTTATGACTAGCGTAACATGAGGTTTCATTCAATCGCTGCCTTTCCCGGCAAAAGGTAGTTATCCTGTTAAAGAAATTTGCACCTGGGAACGTGTACCAATGTTGTCTGTCAATCAATGTAAAATGCACTGAATTTTTTCACAAGAGTAATCTCACACAATTTAGCGAACTATTATTCAGGGTGGCAAAAATTTTCCTTAAACAAAATGACCTACTTTTACACCCAATACCACAAGCGACCAACACTAATATATTCTTACCCCTCAACAAATATTTCCTAAGAGTTCTTACGAAATAATCTGGGTTCATAAATTATCAGAGAACAATATCACTACGAAAGATGCTATTTGCGCCATGTTTAAACATTATTTATAATCTAAGTAGAATTTACGATTTCTGAGTGGGTTCTGGGCCACGAATACACAATTATGATCGTAAAATTTGACCATCAAGATTCATATGAGCTTAGTAATCTTATTTAAAGTGCCGCTGCAATATTTCACTCAGATGGTTGCTAACGTAAGACAATCACTTATCAAATCTGTTCAGACGTTGTATTACTCTCAACAAATGATATGTCTTAAATCTTTTCTATACCTTAGCTATATGTATTAACATTTAAAAGTATTTCTCCATGTTAATCACTCATTATTCAGCATTTTACCAATAATCAGCGCTGTACATCAATAGCGCTAAAGGCTACTCTCCATTGTAGCTGAACAGAAAAAGAATCATAGATAACAAAAGGAAAATATTTCCGTTATCATTTTCCCTGAGTATTGTCTGAGATATAATTTTCACAGAAACAATAATTATTTATTATTATTTTAGTGTCGATGAAGTCCCTTTTATAAATATCACGAGTGTGTTTGCTCAAATTCTACAGGCAATTCTGTCGTGAATAATGTTCTGAATCAAATATATTTGTGGATATTACAATTACCAAATGACAAGGGGGGATTGAGTCATTAATTAAATCACTGAAGACGCAGGACTCTCATGGATATGGAATATTAAAGTATTGTGCTGCACATGTTAGCACTTATGTAGCCATTTTTGTAATTTTTCCTTTATCAATTGGCAGTTTCGTGAACGATTAAAGTACTCAGTAGTAAAGCCGCTTTTTATAAGGGGGTAAAGGGATAATGTAGACAATTTTAGACCTATTTCTGTGCTCAGTGTTTGCTAAAGTTATTGAAATGGCTGCGTATATAAGGACAATTGATCATTTTGTAGCACATAATTTCCTATCAAATGTACAGTTCAGCTTTAGAAGTCGTTTAACAACTGAATATGCTATGTTCTCTTTTCTCTGTGAGGTGCTGGATGGATTAAACAATAGGTTTCAAGTGCTACGAATGTTTTTTTAACTATAAGACGTTTGATTCTGTTGATCACAATGTACTGCTCCAGAAGTTGGACCGTTACGGAATTCTGGAAGTAGCTCACAATTGGTACGCCTCTTACTTTAACAGCAGACACTGAAAGGTAATTATTCACCATGTTGAGAATGGCTGTGATAACGCATCTGAGTCATTATTGAAAGTGATGAGAATGGCCGTCATGTGGGGTCACAGTGAGGTAAACTCAAGTGGGGGTGCCTCAGGGAACAGTGTTGGGACCACTTCGGTTCCTTATTTATATAAATGATATGCCATCTAGTATTGCAGTAATAATAAAATATTTCTGTTTGCTGATGATACTAGCTTGATACTAAAGGATGCTGTGTACAACATCGGCTCTGTTACATACTGTGCAGTTCATGGCATAAATTCATGGCATTTAGAAAATAAACTAACGCTAAATCACAGTAAGACTCAGTTTTTACGGTTCCTAACACACAATTCAACAAACATGACGTTTTAATTTCACAGAATGGGCATATGATAAGCGAAACTGAACACTTCAAGTTTCTATGTTTCAGATAGATAGTAAACTGTCGTGGAAAGTCCATATTGATGATCTTTTTCAAAGATTTAATGCTGACATTTTTACTATTCGAACGGTATCTAAAGTAAATTATCGATCGACATGAAAATTAGTTTACTTTTCTTATTTTCATTCGCTCATGTAGTATGGTATTTTATTTTTGTGTAGCTCTTCCCATTCTACAAGCATATTTTTGGCTCAGAAATGGGCAGTACGGGCAATTAGTGGCGTAAGTTCCCGAACCTCTTGTCGACTCCCTGTTCATTGGTCTTTGTATTTTGACATTGTCCTCGTTTCTTGTTATAAATATCAGCTTATTCCTATGAATTGTTAATACTCAGCAGAAATCCAGTCTGCATTTGTATCTCGCTTCCTTAACTCTTGTGCAGAACGGTGTGCAGTATTCTGCTGCATCCATTTTCAATGAGCTACCAGAAGTATTCAAAAACTTTAGCAGTAAT
Organism: Schistocerca piceifrons; assembly: GCF_021461385.2. Taxonomy (NCBI): domain Eukaryota; kingdom Metazoa; phylum Arthropoda; class Insecta; order Orthoptera; family Acrididae; genus Schistocerca; species Schistocerca piceifrons. Next base: position 239,569,118 of record NC_060144.1, on the reverse strand, counting down.
CCAAGTTCTTTCAAACCGAAACTGAAGAGTTTCATCGGTCAATCCTTCCGTTCTGTTGAGGAATACCTTGAAAAATTAAGCTGTTTCTTGTGTTATATTGTTCATTGCGTTTACTTCAACTTACGGCTTCACCTTTTGGTTTCATAAACATTTTATTTTACGTGTTATTAATTTTATGTTGTAATTTCGTGTATTGACACGTTTCATGATCTTGAAGATTTGGTCCTACGGAACCAGACGTGTGGATAAATATATAAACGAACTACGAGGCTGGCTGGCAGTATGCACAAATAACTGGTTAGGCCTTGTTTCGTATTGAGTCGTCGTCAATACATGTAAGACGTTGTTCAATGAAGGAGTGTGGCATAGGCTCTTCTACTTGCAGCTGTCCAATAAATAAAATTGGATCCACAGTACTCTTACTTTTAATTGGTATCGTCTTGCAGGAATTTTACTTGCTCACCTAATGTCTTATACTGTGCCTGGCCACACACACTTTCGTCGAGCCAATTTTGGCACTGCTGCTCACGACTAGGGCTCAACACATCGTCTCTCCGTAGTTCTCTCTATGTTGCTCGACTCGACTGTTAAAATCTAAACAATGTTGTAGACTGTACTGTTGCGAAGGTGCACGCCCAGCGATAATGGGATTGCATCTTCACTACATTCTTTGACAAAAACGTATGCTCTAAGCCAACGCACCCTTACTCAGCCAGCGTGTCTACATACAACTGGCTTGCATTTATCATTGACCCAATTTTAAAACAGAGGAATAGTATAACGTTTCAACATGACATAAGGAAAATGTTAGCATAGTTATTTACAACCTGGGTTTCACGCAACAAAATTTAAAAGAAAAATTTAATAATTCACAGAGATACTTTATTACACCCTTTATTAACTATCCGATCAATTCACCTAATATTCGGCATTCAGATGTAGACCTCATTTAAAAAATTTCGACACTCATCTTGCCTGAAATGTTTATCAAGCACGTTTCACTTCCCTACCACTCCAGGCCTCTACTTTTAGGTAAGACGCCCTAAATCTTAATTTTGAATTTCATGTTAATAAAACGTTTTTATTGCTTGTATATGGTCATCAGGAATTGTTATGCTGCCAAAATTGCAAAGTTCATTTACTACAATTAGTGTCTCATTTCTTAATCTAGTTTCATCAGTATTACCTGAGGTTGTTTGTTTACCCTGAATTACCCTCATTTATTTTTATTGATATCCGACTAACATTTTATTTTTCAAGATACTGTGTATTCCACATTTTATTTTTCAAGATAGGGTGCATTCCATCCAATTTCTTCCGAATACTTCGCGGTCGCAGATAATCGTTAGTAAACCTCAATGTATTTTTATTTCCTTTTTCAAATTCATCCTTGGTATCCTTTACTGCTTCCCCTGTGTAGAGACAGAACAACATTGCGGTGAGGGTACAACAACGTCTCGCTTCCTTGTGAACTACTACTTCCCTTCCAAGTCCTTCATGTCTCGCATCCACAATCTGGTTTCTGTGAAAGATATAGACATTCCCTCGCTCCATGTTTTTCATGTCTGTCACCTTAGAATTTCAAAAGGCGTTTCCAAATAACAATGTCAGTAGGTTTGTCTACATCCTATAAACACAGTTTCCCCTTCCTTCGATACTCTAGGATCAGTAATGTCTCGCAGACTTCCAAATTTCTTCCTAGACGTCAGTTTCTACCATTTTTTACTTTTTCTGTAAACAATTCATGTCAGAATTTTGCAGCCATGATTTATTAGTTTGGCAGTTTTGTAATGTTCGCATTTCTTAGCACCAGCGTTAGTTATGTTTCATAGATTTCTACATTTCTTTGGAACCAATGAAGGTCTTCCCCGACATCTGCTTCTATCATATTTTTACATTTTTCTATAAATAATTCATGTCAGTATGCTGCAGCCATAACTTGTGGAACTGGCAGTTCTGTAATGTTCATATTTCTTTGCACCTGCAATCTTCGGAATTGTAGTTACTAAATTCTTTCTGAAGCCTGTAGATATCTTGGCTGTTTCCTACATAAAAACTGAATATACACAGTCACAAAGGCAGTAAACGTATTTTAGTTTCTGTTTCAGACAATCTTCAGACCAACACTGGAATATTTACATACAATCTAATTACGAGGATGTAATGATGTACAAAATACATCTTATATAACAAATAATAAAAGAATAAATCTTTCCTATTAAGTAGATGATGGGTGTGAACTGGGCAGGTGCTACACCTCCACTAACGCTAACTACTAAGGAGAGCTATGTAGCTGTTGCTTAAACGCGATGCACCGCCCACTGTACACCAATTACATCAACGAAAGCGTCAGGAATGTAGGACGTCGAACGGTTTCTACAATACGGTGTATATAAGATGTTCACATGAAAGCTACCTACAGATGAAAAAATAGGTGCTATTAACATCATTAGTCAGTATGTGATAAAAATATATATAAAAGAGATATGCAGCTATCATTTATTTTGAGAACACTGCTAGCCATCTGTGGGAACTTATCGTAAACTCGTAGACTTTATGGCTGCAAAGATGGTGGTTGGAAGATGCTAAAGGTGAGACCTGGTAGTCAGGGAGAGACAGGATAAGGCAACGATTGTGGATGGGACCATAATTAGCTACCGTTGGCTACAGTAGAAACATACACTTTACCTGAAAAAATAATTTTCAACAATCATTTTAGAGGAATCTAGTACACTGACGACTGAAGGCCGTACTAAGAATTAATTAGAAATTATTTGTCGGCTGAAGGCCACAAGCAACTTCAGAATACTCAACAGCTGAATTACAAGTGAGGAAGACAGTTTCACGTTAGCAAATAGTATGATATTTTCTTCTTAAACAATCAAAACTGTAACAAGATATAGCAATTGCTGAAGGCCTTATTTGGAAAGAATTGAAAATTATTTGTCGGCTGAAGGGCACAAGCAACGATACAAACAATTAAAGGCTGAAGGACTTATTAAGAAAGAAATCATAGTTATTTGTCGGCTGAAGGCCACAAGCAATTTCAGAATACTCAGTGGCTGAAGACCCGAATTGCAAGTGAGAAAGGAAATTATACGTTAAAAATACTAAAACCTTTTTAAAACAATCTAAACCACTGTAACAGGCTATAGTGGTGGCTGATGGCCTTAATAAGACAGAATTGAATATTATTTGTTGGCCTAAGGCAACAAGCAATGTTACAAACAATTAACAGCTGACGGCCTGAATTACAAGTGAGGAAGGCAATTACACATTGAAACATTAAGGTAGATTTTAAAGAATTGTGACAACTTGACCAAGTAAGACGGAGTGATCCACAGACAGTGTTCCACAGATCGACCTTAGGAAGGTCACTAAAGCTGTGTAAGTGGTGAGACTGGCAGCAAAGAGTAATGTTCACCTAAGGAGGGCAAGTCAAGCTAGAGGTGGTATAAATGCCGATCAACCCTCTTACCAAATCCACCTAACGCCAGATAACCAGTTCAACGATGAAATAATTCAGGCGAGGGCGAAGTGACAGACAGCACTGCATCTCCAGAATCCGGTGTTTAAAACACCAAAAGGCAGACGGAACCACTATAACCAAGGTAGACAAGGAAGACAATTATACATACCCCAATCAAGGAAGCTGTCAAATTATATGCCATGCCAGACATCATCGGCAAGACGAGGTAAAGTACAGCGCCGCAATCTACGCTAACCTCTAGGGTTGGCAACTGGGGCGTTACTGGCCACTAGGCAGTAACATACCCCTGGTTACACTTCGCTAATAATAACAGCAAATTCAAACTAATATCAAGCAATAGAAGACAGCTAACAGCTTTCACGAACCTGACAGACTCCACTTGTTGTGATTGGTCTCATCGACCCAGGGAGCAGCAATATGCAAACAACAACGAGATCTCAAACAGTGGAAGTTTCACTACTGGATAAGGTTCACTCAATTTCAAACATCTTGGGTCCTATCGTCGGCTACAGGCCCTCGATCCGACAGCGCCAGCCCGCCGCCAGTGGTCCCAGCCTGACCCCACACTACGGAACTCCTTACTCCGTCCAAAGCCGAACATCCTGACACACGCGACGACCTGGAAATACAAGCGGTCACGCCACAGATAGTACCACAGTACTGGCTATTGGTAAACGCTACTGCTGCCACTTGTGGGTAAGCAATACTAGCACACTCAGTAATGGCATTAACACAAGAAAGAAATGAAATGCGCCTACCGCTATTACAAGACACCTGGTTATGAACGGCAAGAACGCGAGCCGCACACCGCTCAGCGTTGTCATGTCGATATGTGCCGTCCAGCAGGAGAGGATCTGGGACTTGTGACAGTGGCTGTAAGTCACACACGTACTATCATGTAGGTTGACATGTAGAAATGCATGCAAGTGAGTACATATTGCTCTTAGATCGTAATGCCAGTGAAAATACTGCTTGACCGACATTATTCATCGAAGCGGCGTGGAGGTGACGGTGTGCTCGTTTCATAGGGCCGATTTCATGCGTGTCTACATGTTGTGACTGCTTATATTCAGTTTTAAGTAATAAATAAACCGCTGTACTCGAGAGAGACATGTTTTCAAAAATTACTGTTTCGTATATCTTGTGTACCTGGGAGAACAATTTGGCTATGGTTGTTTCTCCAAATGAACTCAATAATCTGAGAGAATGACGTCTACTCCAGGTAACATGTTAATTAATAACAATAATCAGTGCCTCTTACATTTGCCTGCCTGTGGTGTAAGAAAATACATCGTAACAAAGTTCTGAGAAAGTCTATAATTTCTGAGGGAATACCAGGATACGTTGTCACAGTTTATGATCATAAATTTGTGAAGCTACAGTGTTTACGCTTTCCCTTTGTGTCATTGGTTATATCATAAAATGTATGCCGGGATACGTTTTCACATTAATCTGAGGCAATAATAGCATTTGGCTCTCCTGAAGAAAAAAAGGTGTTCTATTGGTGCATATTATTGTGCCATCCTACTCTGACTCCATGTCAATTATTGTACACATTGTAGTAGATTTTCACTATTTACTGATAGAGTAAAGAAAATAATTAGTCAAAACGTCGTTTTAACAACAGAAACATAAAAAAACACTTTTTCTTAAGTACTAAAATACATTAATGACCAATTTAGATGACAAAACTAGTTTAAGTACATACTTAAAACTGTACTACATTAGCCTAGTCACTTTCACATGCACTCTCACAGTCTTGACGCACAGAAATTTTGTTTAGTCCATGAGCTCAGTTCTTACATTCTGCAGATTAGATCCATATTTCCTTAGCTTTACTGTTAGAAACTGCTTCATCAAGAACTAAAAAAAAAAAACTCATCTTCATCTTCTCTTTCACAAAATATTTTTCAATTAGTTTCGTACACCTTTTCTTATCATTGCATATTCATTATTTTCATTTATATTCCTAAATGGGCATCACACTAAGTTTCTTACTTGCACTATCAGCTACTTCGCCATGCTTCTATTTATCTGACGGATCGTTTAAAACGGCTCTATCTCCTTTTCGTGAGTTATTTATGTGTACATTTCTCCTATCGACCGTGCTGCGTAAAGGCCTTTTTGGTAGAGGTGATTTCCTAACTTTTATGGGCCCAAGGACGTTTAAAATAATATTCCATAGAGTTAATATGTCAGAGTATTGATTTCTTTTGGATTTAAGCCGTAATAGAACTCGACAGCATGAGTAATACGTTTCTTCAGTTTTCTCTTCTTGTGGTAAAAAGAACTTTTTTATTTGGAAAATAATCAGTTTTGGGGCAGGCGAGATTAATGCGATATTGAGCTGCAGCTTAACGAGTTCTTAATTGATCCTTTTTCTTATCTTCGTCATTGCAGGCAAGCTTGAAGCAGTTTCTGCTGTGATTGTCTTTCTTTGGTCATTTCACACTATTGTTACTGAAACAAACGGAAAACGTGCTACATAAACCCCATCAGAGTAGGCTGTCCATGTGACAACCATCCCAGAAACTTCTGTGGCTGTCATCCCTGGGCAGCCATTTCAGACAGTAACCGATGTGGAGAAACGAACCTCGCACATAACGTCAGTATTGGTATACAATAACGTTATGCAACTGTTATGGCAGAATAAAAAATATTTGTAATATAGGCTTCACTGACCAGAAAGGGGAAAGTGTAAGTGAATCATATCATCAAATGGTATTTTGCAGCTGTAAAATTTCAAGCGCGCCATTAACATTCAGAAAACTGTCTCCAAGGACGAGAATCTGCACACATCCTATTGAGAATACTTTGATAGTAAAGTCTTTTCAGTTTGGCAAGCAGCACCAGCTGAGAACTGAGACACGACAACCTCGACCAGTTTCTTTTACATTCCTTACTACTGTGTTTACACATTAAAATAAGAGATAAACGTGGACCGTCACCGATGGTTTTGCCCCTTTGGACTGCAGTCCCATTTAATGTAGGAGAACTCCGATGCTGACCATGACTTGATGTTTGCGCAAAGGCCGGTGCTTCCAGACTTCTCCAGCAACCTCACAGCAAATTTCTGCTCTCCATTTCTGTCCTCCTCTCTTTCTCCTTCTCTCCCTCTCTCCTCAAAACGCCAGAGACCGCCAGTAATTAGTTTAATTCCAGTACGACGGCGACTGTTTACTTTACAAACATGTACACCATGCTTGCCATTTCCTATGTTGTCTGTAGACGTGTACAAATACTAAATACGAGGGCCGCTAGAGTCAACGCCACAGCTGTGGGTTTGTGTGTACAAATTAGCGTCCGAAGTGGGTTATGGGAGATATGAAGAAATCAGGGTTCGGTACATTAGTAGCCAATTCCGTTGTGTGTACAGGATGAGTCAAATAGAGCCCGTCAGGGGTGATGGAGAAGGGCAGTTATATAAATCTGAGATGAGGGACTGTCATCCGGAAACGATCGAGTCGAAAGTTAAGAGCGAAAATCGATGTAATAACTGACAATGGAATACACTTAACGATAATGCTGTTGCTAAGGTTTTAGGGTATACAGTTTTCAGAAGTACAGTAAACAGCAACACAATTTCTGGTAAACATTGGATGTACAATGCATACCTTAAAAGCTATGAACACTTGTCCACGTTCAGTACTTTGAAACATAATTCTGCCACCTACTGCAAGCTCTAGCGATTTATTATGAAGCAGTAGGGAGCTGCTTGAGGAGTGGAAAAGTACTGGGAAATAGAATAGAGTATCTTTTGATAACAGTTCATCAAAAACACTCAAAATCTTTTCAGTGAGGAAAAGACACCAATAATAGAATCACAGAATACGAAAAATATTACAATTATAAAAACAACAGCACAAACAGGTAACAAGGAATAAATATAAAAAGTAATCAAGTAAAACGACTTAAGGGAAAACGATACGAGTATGTTGCTTGCACATCTACAATAATTAATTGCTGCAGTGACAAATAAAGAATTACAAGTTAAATTGCTGCTAAGTAATTAATAAACTTGTGGCTTTGTGTACAGGCAGGAAAAGGTATCTAAGCAACTGTAGAATTCGCTTACGACCCGATGATAAGGGCTCATGATAATAAAGCAGTTATACATAAGAAACAATTACAGATTAAGAACATAAATGCTGACACCAATGACATGACGCGATAAAACCTCCAAGAAGAAGACAATAACATATTTGAAGTGAATTACACATTTTACTAAAAGTGAACTTCACTAGCATTCGGATGAATAAGAACATCTATAGGTTAACTAATTTAACGACCAGTGGCCGCCGGAACAAGTTTACAATCTTGAAACACTACTTCATAAATACTGGTTGGGTCACGCAATGAAGTAACTTCAGCTGGTGGACAAATGACTTTATTATAACGCGTTTTGGGTTTATCCATCATTAAATATTGAAATACATTACGTTGTGGAGATGAAATTAAAGCACATGTAGAGTACATAACTGTTAGCGGTATGTATTCAACATGTACGCTCTGTTCATCCGAACAACGTGATGTTTTTGAACATGCGATGATGACTAAAAACGAAATGTGTTGCAGTAAAGTCATTTATTCACCAACTAGTTACATTTCATTGAGTGACCTATCCAGCAGTTTAACTTAAGCATTATTGTCGCAAGCTTCCTATACGACTCTCTATCGTACCTTTAGGCTTACAATCGGTGAAGACACTTCAAGATTTGTCTGAAATTCACCTAAAATACAAGGAATCGATCAATAATTACTGCGAGATTTTCCACACGATGCTATTGCAAACCACAAACAGAACTTGTAGGATAGGTCTGCTCAGACCGGCGTTTCTATACTCAAACAAAAATCCCAGCACCGGGAATAATAGCAGGTCAGCGACTTCTGTTAATCGCGTTCTGTAACTGTTCATTTGCACTTCACGGTTTTCGTATTTTTGAAAATACCGTTTCGAATATCTAGCACAATGATTTGAAAAAGGGTTCCGGGCCGAAAGTCGTCATCGAGTAAATGAAAAAAGTGAAATTTGCGACTTTAGCTGATTTTCGTTGTACTGAAAATCATTTTCATTTAATCGTTCTCATCTTAAGTTATTGACAAATTTAAGTGAGGTAGGCTATGGTAGTAAGAAAACCACGAACACTTGCAGATTAATCCTCCGCTAGGCCTTTTAAGACTTCTGATGTCCAGTACCCATTATACTTTTTGTGCTTACTTACTTACTTTCTGATCCTGCACTGCCCATGGTCCCTGACGTCTTTCTCAGTTATTATCTAAAGAACCACAATGCAAAATACCATTCATTAATGGATTATTTAATCTATACTAACTTTAAGAATGAAGAAAGTAAGCATTTTGTGTCTTACGCAGACCCATAGCTAGTTTCATCCATTCAGTGTTGGCAGAAATTGCCTGAAGTTGGCAAAACTTATTGGCAGAGAAGGTTACTCACTCACTGAGCTTCAGATAGCCCTGTTGATGTGAGAGATGCAGATAATGGCTACTTTTATTTGGTAAGCTCATTAGTTGGATGCAAATTGTGCAATTTTCCGTATAGGTATGATCCATTTTATAAAAGGAGAGGAATATTAGATTACTGTGATGCACCTACGTCACAAAACTCGTGGGCGTTGCGGGTAAAACTAATATCTCCCAACTTAGATTAGAATTTAAATATAGGATTTCTTTAGGTTTGATGATAACTTGTTGTGCAGAGGTCGATAAGATTCCTCTTCCGACGTGGAACTATTCAGATTTTGATATTGAAAGTATTTTTGACCTGAATGATGATGAATACTTGCCTTCAGGTAGGGAATAGGAGGAAGGCCGTGACGTAACTGAAGTGGAAGAGGAAGGCAATGAAGAGGATGTCATTCAAATTGTTGAGTATTAGTAGTAAGCCATGAGAGCACTATGTAAGATTATTTTGCTGCTGCAAATGTAGTATTTTGGTAGAAAGGGCATCCCACTAAATGCCAGACTCCATATCACTATCAAATTCGACATAAACCTGGCCCAAAAGCGGCACCCCTTGTTCAATAATAGAACCCTTAAGGCTCCTAATTACCCCAGAAGTAATATCTATTGCAATAAGGGACATTAACTGAGAGGCTGGGCGAGTGTACACTAAGTGGAATGTAGATTATGTAAGTATTACGGAATGAACTTGGTGGGAAAAATTAGAGCCCAGCATTGGATTGCTTGTATCTTCTTGAGGTGAGAGATCAGGGCGGAAGGACTTTAGTCAACAGTGGAACAAGGAACACAATAGGTCAAATATCAGGACAACAATGAGCTAAAGAGATTGAAGTTAACACATGTTTCCTCAGGTTTGACAACAAGGAAACAAGGGTGTACCGTTGGATACATGATAAATTATCGTATTTACAGACATTTGGAAATGTTTATTTCACGGCCTTCCTCCATATACAGTCCAAGCTGTGACACGACTGTTGATGAACAGCTTGTTGCGTTCAGAGGAAAACGTCCATAGCAACAGTACGAGGAAACAAGAACTGCTTAATGCTTCCTGTTATAGAAATGATATAAGGCACAGATTTACGTGATAAAACTACTCGACCAAAGTTGGTGTGAGCCCTAAATAATTTACCCGTAGAAGTATCCTGGATCGGGTATCTCATTGGATATGATATTTGTACCACCTTTCATGGACCAGAAAACCGTAAATACATTTCAGAAATGACTACCTATCCCCCATTATCTTGTGCCCAATACTTCCTAAGACAGTCATTATCTGCCAGCACTAGTTATGGCCGGTGGACTCCGTCTGTTGAGGTGGCTTGACGTTATTTCTTGCCGACTGTGGATTCATATTAAAATTCAGGATAGTTGTCCTCAGAAAGATAGTCGTTACTTGACGATATGTTTAAATATGGCGGGAAGAGTAAATTCCAGCTTACACTTCGCAGAAGTGGTGCTATGTTGTGATGGAGACAACCGAATGAAAACAGTCAATTCATTCTATTGTCGGGAAAGAATCGACTCATTCCGTTGTAGCTTCACGTATCGGTTGAATTATTCATTATTACTTTTGAGTGAAACTAGGCTGTGTGAGCAACCGAAAAAAAAAGATATACTTGTTCATTCTTTTAATGGAAACCAGTCTGTTGGAGCTACAGAATGAAAACAATCGAGTCAGTCGGTCGCAGTTTTATGTATCGGTTGGATTGTTGTTCATGTACTTTTTTCGAGTGAACGCAGTTTAGGAGCAAGTGAATGAAATCATTCGATCCTGTTATAGCTTCGCACATTGACTGAATTATACTATCTATCTTTTCAAGGGTCAGTTCAACCAAGTATTCATTCTTCCAACTGAGATCATTCTTTAATGCTTTAACTGACTGAGGGATCCATTCATTCTCTTGAGTAAAACCAGTCTGCAGTATTTCCCTTAGTTGAAGTAAAGTACAGCTACATTATTCTGTCAGAGCACGTGAAGACATATTTCAGGTGATAGCGGACATTACAATAAGTATCATACAGCTTCAATCACTTATGTTCTGAATGGAGTAATTTTTGTTATCATCATTTAAAAATGACTCATATATTGTTGTGGGTTAAATTGCTGCAGCTGCCATTAACGCATAACTAATTAAGCTGATTTATCATTGAGGCAGACCTGCCATCACTTAAATTGCCCACCTCAGACAAAAACTCCGGAAACCCTGGACATCAGGGTCAGGCTAGATTATTTTCCCGGACCATAGATGATAAGTTGAGCGCAAACCACGTTGCACATCAGGGAGATGGGACGTGAAAGGGGAAATGTTTCCTCACTTGCAGACAACGATAGCAGGCGCAAGCCTCCTACCAATCAACAGACATAAATTACACACGAGAGTAACATTGATTTGTGAAAGCTCATTATAGAGACGTTCAAACTCAAATGTTGTGGTCGTCTGCAGTAAGGAATATGAACGTAAATGAATTCAGTTTTAATGCAGCTCAAGGAGTTGAAGGAAAACATTCATCTGACGAGGAGGCGTCGAGGTAGATGCGATCGCCGATCGTCGACGGCTTCTCAATGTCTGAGTAAGGGAGTATGGTAAATACAGGGTGTTCCACAATGATCTCAACAACTTTGAGGGCATATATTTCAGAAATGAGAATAGATCCAATAGATCCAATAGATATAACGTGCGGTTTGCGGCATAATATTAATACGCTCCCCAGGTTCTAGTAACCGCTAAACAGAGTTCAGTGTGTTACAATGAGCACATTTTCTATACCAAAGTAGGGGTCACATTACAAATTTTGATTTTGCAATGTTAAGTTTTCATTATATGTAATAAATGTAAACTAAAGCTTTAGTTTGTTACAAAAGTACCTTAATTTGTATTTCATTAACCTTCTAAGATGAAACAGTAAGAGCAGAAATAAAGTATTTATCGGTGCTGTAGATTTCCTTCAGCATGTCTGTATTCTTCAGCAGCATATGAACCCATTCAAGTTTATTCATAATTCACTCTAGTTACTAACAATGCCGTCATAGTTTTACGACAAACTGTGTTTTGTCATTGCTCCATTCATTACTCATTTTGGAAAATATACTTGCAGTACCAGCATACTGATACCGGTGAGATGAACATCTAATTCGGGGTATCTCGTTTCATAATTGTTAAATCCAGGACAAATGGGTGTCCCGAATTACTTCTGAAAAAATTCATGACGGAGCTAGAATAATCGTGACTGTCGCGAAAAGGATGGAGAGAGGGGATGAAAGGATGGTCCTGTTAAATGTGCGTGCTGTCTGTAGCACGCAGGATATCTAAGCAATATTCCAGTTCCATGTCCGGCCTAGTATGTCCTCATTAACGTGTGCTATTGCTGCTGTGATGCGAGCTCACACTTCCTGCAGGTCACGTCCAGAGAAAAAAAAATGTAATGGTGTTTCGCAGGAGCTAGGTTTCAGATCTAGTCTGTACCACACAATGTACCTATTGCTGTGAGGTGGTCAGTGAATAATTAGCATCGGAAAACAAGGGGAAAAAAGCAGCTGCAAGTGTGTGCGAATATTACGTCGCAGACTCCGCCATTTTACCTATTCCCATTTCTGAAATATACATGACTGAACTTGTAAGGATCATTTTGGAACATCATGTAGTGTATAGGAGAGCTAGTCCTCATGTAATGGGACTGATGACCATAGATGTTAAGTCCCATAGTGCTCAGAGCCAGCCTCATGTAATGAATTTTAATTAAAATTCATCACAATCTATTTATTTCCGATAGATCGAATTTTCTCAGACACAAAGGAAGATCTTGGTTTACGCCTCAACACGCTTTTAAAACTAGGATCAGTCCGGGGAAAACTGCACTTATTGTAGCCCTAGTTGGGGGTGCAATTCATGTCTAAGGGTTCTCTTAAGGGCATATGAAGAAGAAAGGAACCTTGCCTTCTGTTAGCTACAGTTTGCATTCACTTCTATAGAAAATGTGTGATGATGTTCGGAAATTAAAAATCAACTGAACTGAGTCGTAAATACTTGTTGTTGTTGTGGTCCTCAGTCCTGAGACTGGCTTGATGCAGCTCTCCATGCTACTCTATCCTGTGCAAGCTTTTTCATCTCCCAATACCTACTGCAACCTACATCCTTCTGAATCTGCTTAGTGTATTCATCTCTTGGTCTCCCCCTACGATTTTTACCCTCCACGCTGCCCTCCAATACTAAATTGGTGATCCCTTGATGCCTCAGAACATGTCCTACCAACCGATCCCTTCTTCTGGTCAAGTTGTGCCACAAACTTCTCTTCTCCCCAATCCTATTCAATACTTCCTCATTAGTTATGTGATCTACCCATCTAATCTTCAGCATTCTTCTGTAGCACCACATTTCGAAAGCTTCTATTCTCTTCTTGTCCAAACTATTTATCGTCCATGTTTCACTTCCATACATGGCTACACTCCATACGAATACTTTCAGAAATGACTTCCTGACACTTAAATCTATACTGGATGTTAACAAATTTCTCTTCTTCAGAAACGCTTTCCTTGCCATTGCCAGCCTACATTTTATATCCTCTCTACTTCGACCATCATCAGTTATTTTGCTCCCCAAATAGCAAAACTCCTTTACTACTTTAAGTGCCTCATTTCCTAATCTAATTCCCTCATCATCACCCGACTTAATTAGACTACATTCCATTACCCTTGTTTTGCTTTTGTTGATGTTCATCTTATATCCTCCTTTCAACTCCATTCAACTCCATTCAACTGCTCTTCCAAGTCCTTTGCTGTCTCTGACAGAATTACAATGTCATCGGCGAACCTCAAAGTTTTTATTTCTTCTCCATGAATTTTAATACCTACTCCGAATTTTTCTTTTGTTTCCTTTACTGCTTGCTCAATATACAGATTGAACAACATCGGGGACAGGCTACAACCCTGTCTTACTCCCTTCCCAACCACTGCTTCCCTTTCATGTCCCTCGACTCTTATAACTGCCATCTGGTTTCTGTACAAATTGTAAATAGCCTTTCGCTCCCTGTATTTTACCCCTGCCACCTTTAGAATTTGAAAGAGAGTATTCCAGTCAACACTGTCAAAAGCTTTCTCTAAGTCTACAAATGCTAGAAACGTAGGTTTGCCTTTCCTTAATCTTTCTTCTAAGATAAGTCGTAAGGTCAGTATTGCCTCACGTGTTCCAGTGTTTCTACGGAATCCAAACTGATCTTCCCCGAGGTTGGCTTCTACTTGTTTTTCCATTCGTCTGTAAAGAATTCGTGTTAGTATTTTGCAGCTGTGACTTATTAAGCTGATAGTTCGGTAATTTTCACATCTGTCAACACCTGCTTTCTTTGGGATTGGAATTATTATATTCTTCTTGAAGTCTGAGGGTATTTCGCCTGTTTCATACATCTTGCTCACCAGATGGTAGAGTTTTGTCAGGACTGGCTCTCCCACGGCCGTCAGTAGTTCCAATGGAATATTGTCTACTCCGGGGGCCTTGTTTCGACTCAGGTCTTTCAGTGCTCTATCAAACTCTTCACGCAGTATCGTATCTCCAATTTCATCTTCATCTACATCCTTTTCCATTTCCATAATATTGTCCTCAAGTACATCGCCCTTGTATAGACCCCTCTATATACTCCTTCCACCTTTCTGCTTTCCCTTCTTTGCTTAGAACTGGGTTTCCATCTGAACTCTTGATATTCATACAAGTCATTCTCTTATCTCCAAAGGTCTCTTTAATTTTCCTGTAGGCGGTATCTATCTTACCCCTAGTGAGATGGGCCTCTACATCCTTACATTTGTCCTCTAGCCATTCCTGCATAGCCATTTTGCACTTCCTGTCGATCTCATTTTTGAGACGTTTGTATTCCTTTTTTCCTGTTTCACTTACTGCATTTTTATATTTTCTCCTTTCATCAATTAAATTCAATATTTCTTCTGTTACCCAAGGATTTCTACTAGCCCTCGTCTTTTTACCTACTTGATCCTCTGCTGCCTTCACTACTTCATCCCTCAAAGCTACCCATTCTTCTTCTACTGTATTTATTTCCCCCATTCCTGTCAATTGCTCCCTTATGCTCTCCCTGAATCTCTGTACAACCTCTGGTTCTTTTAGTTTATCCAGGTCCCATCTCCTTAAATTCCCACCTTTTTGCAGTTTCTTCAGTTTTAATCTACAGGTCATAACCAATAGATTGTGGTCAGAGTCCACATCTGCCCCTGGAAATGTCTTACAATTTAAAACCTGGTTCCTAAATCTCTGTCTTACCATTATATAATCTATCTGATACCTTTTAGTATCTCCAGGGTTCTTCCATGTATACAACCTTCTTTCATGATTCTTAAACCAAGTGTTAGTTATGATTATGTTGTGCTCTGTGCAAAATTCTACCAGGCGGCTTCCTCTTTCATTTCTGTCCCCCAATCCATATTCACCTACTATGTTTCCTTCTCTCCCTTTTCCTACACTCGAATTCCAGTCACCCATGACTATTAAATTTTCGTCTCCCTTCACAATCTGAATAATTTCTTTTATTTCATCATACATTTCTTCAATTTCTTCGTCATCTGCAGAGCTAGTTGGCATATAAACTTGTACTACTGTAGTAGGCGTGGGCTTCGTATCTATCTTGGCCACAATAATGCGTTCACTATGCTGTTTGTAGTAGCTTACCCGCATTCCTATTTTCCTATTCATTATTAAACCTACTCCTGCATTACCCCTATTTGATTTTGTGTTTATAACCCTGTAGTCACCTGACCAGAAGTCTTGTTCCTCCTGCCACCGAACTTCACTAATTCCCACTATATCTAACTTCAACCTATCCATTTCCCTTTTTAAATTTTCTAACCTACCTGCCCGATTAAGGGATCTGACATTCCACGCTCCGATCCGTAGAATGCCAGTTTTCTTTCTCCTGATAACGACATCCTCCTGAGTAGTCCCCGCCCGGAGATCCGAATGGGGGACTATTTTACCTCCGGAATATTTTACCCAAGAGGACGCCATCATCATGTTCTTCTTATACATAGATTTATTTATGTCGGAAGTAGATATATTTTACTGAAAATTAAATCACTTGCTACATACGTACAAATTACACCCATGCGCACAATGCTGTTTACATTTCACAGTCTGTGAAAAGTTGCTTCTGTAGCATTTCACGGGTATGACGAAATACTACACAGTTTAATCCTTTAGCACTTCAATTTCACAGTTAAGCCTATCACAAGGAAGCTCTGAAAACAGTCTGTAACAGTGAAACCAAGATCGCACCCTTCTCGCACCCTGGGAGCAACAATTGGACTCGCCTGACAAGTGGCACATTCAGTTCTGTACGACCCGTAAAAAGGAACTACGTTTTCGCTGTCCATCCAGCAACATAACAGACCACTTGAAAAGCAAGCACTACCAGTTGTTAAGAATTGCGGCTCTTGGTAATTCGTCAGAAGACACAGCAGGCAGTCAACTCGCCCCACGTGCCGCTGACATGATTTCTACTTCTTTGTCCGCACGATGTGACCCGCCTATTTCTCCAAGGAAAAGCTACATTAACGGGAATAGCAGGAATGTTAGGTACGCAATCTAATTTTATAAAAAATAATGACTGTAACAGCCGCAGTAAACAACTCCCTAATCGTCCACGTACTATAGTTTCACAAGAGCCGAGAAAAATATGAAGGCAGGCGACAGGTACAATTAACGTAAGTGAAACATCTAGTTGTAAAATTAAAGAGATTGGCAACATCTTCATCATGCATAAATATTTCCTTCATTTTGTTTGGTTGATAATGCCACATTTATGGAACTAGTTAAACGGATGGAACCGAGATTTTCTTTGCCTTCCCGGATGACACTGACGAACAAACTATTAGCTAATCGGTATCCCAAAATTAAAAAATTTACTGAGAATATATTGGCTGAAATCAAATATCTGTCACTGACTGTGGATATGTGGACCAACATAAACACACAACGGTTTTTGACAGCGACAGCGCATTTATTGAGCAGGACAAGCGGCAGTCGGCTATTCTGGCCGTTGTGCACATCGCTGATCGGTACACTTCTGAAAACACTACCAAGAACATTAAAACAATTGTTTGTGTATGGAGAATAGATGAAAAAGTGTTTTCTGTTATCAGTGACACCGCAAGTGTCATGGTGGATTTACCAAGGAAGAATGTTGTTTATTTGCGATACGCTGCTCACACACTTAATTTAGTAGTGTTAGATGTGTTCAACCATCCTGAATTATCAGCAGTAAGTCCCTTGAAACAGAAATGTCATAAAATCATCGTGTTATTCAAAAGTGGTAAACTAGCCACTACAAAACTGATAGAGTGCCAAGTTCGACTGAACCAAAAACAGAGATAAAATAGGAGGTGCCAAGCACATGTAACTCTACGTTTCTTATGATACAGTGCCTAGTGTTGGCCAAAGATGCCTTCATAATGACATTTTCATGTGGTACTAAGAAGTTTTGACGGCAGATGAGTGGAACATTTTCGAAAACTGCCTTCCTCTACTGGAACCTCTGTTCGACTTAACGGAAGATCTGTTTGAGGAGCAGTTCACACAAGCCTTAGTTTTAGTCCTATTAGTTCAAGGATGCCAAAGAGCAGTAAAAGAGACTTCCGTAATGATTAATGTAGGTAGTGCCTCGAGAAAACAACTGCTGGAGGCTGTATCAAAAAGGATGACGTCTTATGAAGATAATAGCACCGGCATCTGTGCCAAGGAGACTGTTTTTAGCAGCTGACCAAGTCGCCAACCAAAAGTCGTTTATGTTCTCGTCTAGTCAGTATTTATCGAAAAAAACCGGCGGGAAGAAAGAGATAGAGCATCGGTAAATTTCAACTTAAAATAATTTTCTAAGTCAAAAAGTTTTTAATACAACACATTTTCCAAAATAACTAAAAAATGATAAGTGACATCTTCTAGCGCCATTCAGCTTCTCAACTTCATGCAGATAGTCCTGAAAATTTATGTCAGTGAATTTGTAATAGGTATGACAATACCTGTAAAATTTAAAATTAGGTAGTTAATGCGTAAATAGTTGACGTAAGTCGCATACAATTTTATTGCACTGCAAACGATATGAAGTATTCTCTGATTTTTCTCAAAGACCGTTACTCTCTACACTTTTTCCTATCATCTACCGCATAGGCCCCATGTTTTTCGTTATCAGTTTTACAGGTATAATCATAGCTGTTACAAAATCCATAGTCACATATTTTCAGGACTGTCAGTACTGTATAGCTAAGGAGAGATTAGTTAATGCTGTTTAGTCTGTTTTGAAAACTTGTTTATTAAAACGCTTTTTTGCTTAAATAGTTATTGTATAATCTTTGTCTTGTGTGTGTGAAATTTTTCAATTGATTTCAAACGTTTCAATGATATTACAGTAAACACATGCAGTATATTTCAGATGTATTTCGGGTTCTCTTCAACTGAGTCAAGCAACATGTTGCTTCTTCCTAGTATATCTCGCGGAAAGATGAATGTGAAATTAGGGGGGAATCGAGCTGACACAAAAGTTGGCAGCAGTCACTCTTAGTTGCGAAATAATCGCGACTGGAATACAGGGAAATAGCTATAGTACACCAAGTATTCCATCACATTCCACCAGAAAAGAAATCCAGGTAATATTACATTGTCATCCAGCTCTGAGCTATGTTACAGATTTAAGTCTTCAGCTTATCGGGAAGTTAATTTAAAATCATTTGAAAAACTTTTACGGAACACAGAGACAGAAAAACAAAGTACAATCCGCCACTCACCAAAATCGAAACCAAATGTCAGCAACTTCTTAGCTATGTTGAAAGTTTCCAGTTTCTAGCTTACCGAGAAGTTAGTTTAAGATCAATTGAAAAATTTTTACCGAGGAAACAGACAAGAAACATACATAACAAAACGCATTAGAAAGTAATTGTTCATTTATATATACATAAATTTGCAGTAGAGTACCAGATGCTGACCTATTAAACCCAATCAAAATTTGATGTTTTATGCCACAAGTAAACAAATTCGTATTAAGTAAGTGAATACATACATTTTGAAGAAGCTTCATTGTTAGAAATATACATTTTATTCGAGTCTCCTTGAAATGAGATTCTCGTACATCATCTGCTAAAATACTTGTCAGTTCCAGCCATTGTTCATGTATAGCCGAAAAGGGTGAAAAATTATGTAAATAGAACCATCCAAATCCGGAGACTAAGTGAAAAATTCACTAACGGCCACAACCGACGGAGACTTGTTACAGTCGGTTGTGTCACATAGGGGTGAAACCAGTCAAACACAACGAATGAGTCAAAACATTCATACAGTTGACATGGAAGTATTGACTCGTTTCAGTCGACTGTTTCATTCGAGTGAAAACAACAGAATGAATGAAGAAACAACCGACAGACCAATAGATTGTTAAAACATTCGGTTGTCCCATTACTATTCCGATGAGTCTAATGTTAAAATTTAGCCAAACTATCCGCGCTTCCCATCTTAAGTGATTAAGACTGACGTAAAGAGTCGGTGAAGGCGTGAATGAAGAAAGAACGGTATTCGTTGGGACAGGGGAAGTGCAAGAGGTCACACGAACGATTCAATGACCAGCCCGTTTCAAATAAAACTAAACTGCGGCCTCAGGGAAGGCAACTGACACAGCCTCGCATCCAAGAATGATTCCAGCACAAGCATATAAGTAGATTCGGTAAGAATCAACAGTATAAGCAGCAGGCTGAAGCTCCAGTTTTACATGACCTGCTGTACACCGTCGAGTTACGCGTTGTCCTATAGAAAAAGGTGACGATCATAGACCTCCACAGTATAAGTGGATATACAGCTTCCGCTCATCCAGGAACTGTACAGGACCTAGGGACAGCAGCACCTTCAAAGGACTAAATTTTAGCGAAAAACTTTAAGTACCTGGACGTATTGCGCTCACTGTACAAGACAGACGCGTCTTCAACGTCTATGTATCTTCAGGCTCTTCCAAATGGCTCAAACGGGTGGAATTTTTCAAAGAAGAAATGGCCCCATTATTCGCTGGCAGTGACGACCACATTATCTTCAGGGGTGGGTGCGATTGCGTCCTGTCCCCGAAAGACAAATGCCACATTTTATCATTTGCCCGCAAAAAGAAACTATAATATGGGACCTGAGTTGGTTGATTCATGGGAGAATGAAAGTGGCGATCGGTCAGAATTGACACATGTCACGGACCACTCAGCCAGAAGCCTTTATCACATTTACGTGCCACCAATTTAAAGTCACGAGATTTTTTAAACAGAAATATGGTGAACAGTATTTCCTGACCCAGTGGTACATATTTGCACAGTCAATCTGCAAAGTCAAGGAACGGACCATGGGAGTGGGTACTGGAAATTGAACGCCTCGTATTTGGACATACGGGAATGCCACGGAATATTTCCTCAATGCGGCCCGGCGCTAGTGTGTTGGTTAAACTGTGCACAACTGGCGATCAGGAAGGCAATCATGAGACACTCCAGTGAGAGAATGAAGTAGCAGAATTTTTTGGTTTCAGGTTATACGTGACATAATCCGGCTAGATGCATCGGTGGTCGACAATCACCGCGAAATGCAACGGCTAAAGGGCTCGAATGAGAGTTTAAGAGAGATTTGGGGAACTTACGATCAAATTAGGCACAAGGCATTGATAACATTCCATCAGAATTTCTAAAATAATTGGGGGAAGTGGCAACAAACCAACTATTCACGTTGGTGCGTAAAATGAATGAGCCTGGCGACATACCATATGACTTTCGGAAGAAGTTAATCCATACAATTCCGAAGGCTACAAGAGCTGACAATTGCGACAATTATCGCACAATGAGCTTAACAGCTCATGTATCCAATTTGACGACAAGAATAATACACAGGAGAATGGATAAGAAAGTGGAGGATGTGTTAGAAGACTATCATTTTTTCTTCAGCACAGCTAAAGGCACCAGAGGCGCAATTCTGACATTGCGCTTGACAATGGAAGGAAGACTGAAGAAAAATTAAGACAAGTTCATAGAATTAGTCGACCCGGAAAAAGCTTCCGAAAATGTTAAATGGTGCAAAATGTTCGAAATACTGAGAAAAAAGGGATAAACTATAAGGAGAGTCTGGTAATAAACAGTATATACAAGAGCCAAGAGGGGGCGACCAGGGACGAAGTGCTAGATTAAAAATGTGTCGGACAGGGACGTAGTCTCTCGTCCCTACCGTTCAATCTGTTCATCTAAAACGCAATGGTGGAAATAAAAGAAAGGTTCAGGAGTGGAATTAAAAATCAAGATACAAGGATATCAATGATACGATTCACTGATGATACTGCTATCCTGATTGAAAGTAAAGAAAAATTACATAATCTGCTGACTGCGGTGTACAGTGTGATGAGTACAGAATATGGATTGAGAGCAAATAGAAGAAAGACGAAAGTAATAACAATAAGTTGCAGAAATAGAACAGCGACAAACTTAACATCAGGATTGATGGTCACGAAGTATATGAAGTTAACGAGTTCTACTATCTAGCCAGCAAAATAACCAATGACGGGCGGAGCAAGGATGAGATGAAACCAGCACTGCCAAAGGGGCATTCCTGGTCAAGAAAAGTCTACTAGTATCAAACATAGGCCTTAATTTAAGGAAGGATTTTCTGAGAGTTTACTTTTGAGCACATGGTCTGAGGGAAAACCGGAGCGAAAGAGAATCGAAGCGTTTGAGACATGGTGCTAGAGACGAATGTTGAAAATTAAGTGAACTAATAAGGTAAGGAATGAGGAGGTATTGCACTGAATCGGAGAGGAAAGGAATATGTGGAAAACACTGTTAAGAAAAAGAGACAAGAACATAGGACATTTTACCAGACATCCGTGAATTTCTACCAGAGGGATCTGTAGAGGACATTAACTGTAGGGGAAAACAGAGAGTGAAATACGTCTAGGAAATAATTGAGGACGTACGTTACGCCAGCTACTCTGAGATGAAGAAGTTTGCACAGGAGATGTATTCGTGGCGTGCTGCACCAAACCAATCCGAAGACTCATGACTCAAGAAATTAAAAAAAAAAAAATTTAAAAAGCCGCCAGTTCGGCGATAATACAAAAGAAATTAAATGGTGCCGAATTAGAATGCGACGTCGAGGTGATGATAAAAGCGAATAACCTTCCATACCTTGGGCAATTAAGGAGAAAACGGGTAGCCACAGGAAGCTTATCGCTTAAATATGAACGAAAGACGGATGATTGCTGCTGCAACAGCAACACATTAACGCTGAACTGAAGAGCTACGCCACTATGCCTGTGGTCCGGGCAGCGATGTTAATCCTACTGTCGGGAATAGCCCGCAACATCGACCAGATGGGGGAAATTAGTTTGTTGGCTGAAATGATGGAAGAGAAAGTGATCGATGTGCTGATGAACTACTCACAGAACATGTCACCCGGGCAAGATTGTATACCCTTAAAATTCTACCGAAAATTTAAACCTCACATATCACCGAAACTAACGTGCATATGCCAGAAATAGATGAATCCAGAAAAAGGCGTCCCATACGATTTTCGCGGAGGTATGATTATTCCGATTCGTAATACACTCCTGGAAATGGAAAAAAGAACACGTTGACACCGGTGTGTCAGACACACCATACTTGCTCCGGACACTGCGAGAGGGCTGTACAAGCAATGATCACACGCACGGCACAGCGGACACACCAGGAACCGCGGTGTTGGCCGTCGAATGGCGCTAGCTGCGCAGCATTTCTGCACCGCCGCCGTCAGTGTCAGCCAGTTTGCCGTGGCATACGGAGCTCCATCGCAGTCTTTAACACTGGTAGCATGCCGCGACAGCGTGGACGTGAACCGTATGTGCAGTTGACGGACTTTGAGCGAGGGCGTATAGTGGGCATGCGGGAGGCCAGGTGGACGTACCGCCGAATTGCTCATCACATGGGGCGTGAGGTCTCCACAGTACATCGATGTTGTCGCCAGTGGTCGGCGGAAGGTGCACGTGCCCATCGACCTGGGACCGGACCGCAGCGACGCACGGATGCACGCCAAGACCGCAGGATCCTACGCAGTGCCGCAGGGGACCGCACCGCCACTTCCCAGCAAATTAGGGACACTGTTTCTCCTGGGGTATCGTCGAGGACCATTCGCAACCGTCTCCATGAAGCTGGGCTACGGTCCCGCACACCGTTAGGCCGTCTTCCGCTCACGCCCCAACATCGTGCAGCCCGCCTCCAGTGGTGTCGCAACAGGCGTGAATGGAGGGACGAATGGAGACGTGTCGTCTTCAGCGATGAGAGTCGCTTCTGCCTTGGTGCCAAAGATGGTCGTATGCGTGTTTGGCGCCGTGCAGGTGAGCGCCACAATCAGGACTGCATACGACCGAGGCACACAGGGCCAACACCCGGCATCATGGTGTGGGGAGCGATCTCCTACACTGGCCGTACACCACTGGTGATCGTCGAGGGGACACTGAATAGTGCATGGTACATCCAAACCGTCATCGAACCCATCGTTCTACCATTCCTAGACCGGCAAGGGAATTTGCTGTTCCAACAGGACAATGCACGTCCGCATGTATCCCGTGCCACCCAACGTGCTCTAGAAGGTGTAAGTCAACTACCCTGGCCAGCAACATCTCCGGATCTGTCCCCCATTGAGCACGTTTGGGACTGGATGAAGCGTCGTCCAGCACGAACGCTGGTCCAACTGAGGCACCAGGTGGAAATGGCATGGCAAGCCGTTCCACAGGACTACATCCAGCATCTCTTCGATCGTCTCCATGGGAGAATAGCAGCCTGCATTGCTGCGAAAGGTGGATATACGCTGTACTAGTGCCGACATTGTGCATGCTCTGTTGCCTGTGTCTATCTGCCTGTGGTTCTGTCAGTGTGATCATGTGATGTATCTGACCCCAGGAATGTGTCAATAAAGTTTCCCCTTCCTGGGACAATGAATTCACGGTGTTCTTATTTAAATTTCCAGTAGTGTATATCACTGAGGGAATCGGCACGTTACCGTCCGTTCAAAAATTGGCTCTGAGCACTATGGGACTCAACTACTGTGGTCATCAGTCCCCTAGAACTTAGAACTACTTAAACCTAACTAACCTAAGGACATCACACACATCCATGCACGAGGCAGGATTCGAACCTGCGACCGTAGCAGTCGCACGGTTCCGGACTGCGCGCCTAGAAAACCGCGAGACCACCGCGGCCGGCTACCGTCCGTTCACCTTCTTAAACAGCGACTATAAAGTATTTGCTAGAATTACGTAAATGTAGGTGACATATTTTACTTCTCAAGCTAATATGGACAATTCTCAAACGTCACTTATGAAAATTTAATGTTTTCAAAAATTATTACTGTTGGTATGAAACGCTGGGTGGTTACAATTAAAGTGCAGCTCATCACAGAGGCCCATTGTTGGATGTAATTATATTACAGCGGAGAAGCTTCATATATATTCCAGTGCGTTAAGTGGAACCAATTTACATTGGAAAAAAATTAGTTTCCATTTTGGCCACCAGCTGCAAATCTAACGCTGTGAATGCCGGAAAGAAGTGCATAATTATTTCTATATGTAATGGATGGGACGTGGGCAGAAAATGTCAAACAAGTGGGAAAGATATGGTGTGCATTTTATTACTAACCGCTACTAGTAAAAGTTGTGCAGTACAAGCACCGGAGACGTCGACGATATGCTGTATAGTGCCAGATTTCCACGTGGTGGCCAAAATTGGAGCTAAAATTTTTCACAGTAAACCGGTTCCGCGGTAACGGATCAGCCTATCTGCATTTTCGTTCCCATACGATAACAGCGACGTACACAATGCCTGTGCCACATAATCTGATTCCGTAAGCGTTGCTAGTTAATTATGTGAACCTGTTAATATTCGTACGTATAATAGTGCCATTTGTTTAGTTACAATCGCTACTACAGCTACTTCTTTGCAGTGATATTCAATTATTTGCAGTCAATAGATTGCCTTGGTACTCTAGTTTCAATAATCTGCAGTATGTATCTCTTACTCAGATGGTCTCTAATTTCCTATTTGTAAACAATATATTTTTAGTAGTATTTTATGCACATTAGCTGGCGATACATTGTTTCGCATAATTGTTGTTAATTAGCTATATACAGTCACATTTAAGCAGCTCTTCACAGCTGTAATACGTCCGACTTTACTCTTAGTACATTTGTTACAAGTAGTTAGTTTTTATATCTTTTTTACGCGTGTTTTAGTACATCGGTTCCGCATTATCGCATTAACATTTCTACCATGTTTGCTGCATACGATAATTACAGGTAACGCTTGACCTCCATGATTAACTGCAGATTAATTGCAACCATCCGTGAATTACATATATACCGAAAAGTATTAGTGTTCTCAGTGTAACTTTTTCTTTACATTGAGACAAATCATACCCGATTATTCGGGAACTGTTGCAATAGGCGTTCATTGGTATTTGCTACAACACTGTTTCCTTTATTTCTTTATATCTTCATAGCTTATATTAATTAGGCCTCCATGGGGATCGGCTGAAGCCATCCCAATCCTGTTATTATGTAACAGGGCAGTTACGCGATGTACACTGTGAATGATGAATTTGTGATCTGTTTCATTTGCTTTGAGCTCTGTTGTGAAATCATACTGATTTAGAGAAACCAGTTACTAAATATTGATATAGTTCCTAATTAGTAGCGTGATATTAAAGGAAACACATTCGATCTACGCCGACGAGTGAAGCATTACGTTTCTTATGCTCTGTTATGAATTTACCTCCTCACATTTTCTATACGCTATTTTTTGTAACACCATGCACTGTTGCTTTTCGTCCACAATACGTGAATAGTGGCATTTTCATTCCTCAGGGAAAATTTAGTTTTATCTCTTTACCGTGTACACGACCGCCTCTGGACATTCATCTTATATTGAATTCCATTAAGTAATGTTTTACCATCATATAATTTAACAATGAAACGGTGTCCTTTTTGTCTTGATCACATCATTACATTTTGTCCAGAAACATATTAAAAATGTATCAAATAACTTTTGTAATGATAACCAATGGACATCGACTACCGTCATTGTCTTTCTTGTACAATTGTTCGTTACGGAGATACGAGCAGGTTTATGTTTTTTTTTTTTTTTTTTTTTTTGTAATAATATAGTATATTCGTTGTTCAGGTATCAACTTCCTGTACTTTGGACCTGATTAAAAACTTATCACACTTTGTACGCGATGTAAACATGATGTTATTAGACAAGTAACACTAAATTCTAAATTGACTTCGACTCTCCTGTACTAGCACACGGTACAGGAAATGTGTTCTACAGTGCGTCTCGTAAGTTTTGGGGCAAACATTGTGCACGGTATGTCTGGGTATAAAAGAATTTATGATGGTTTATACGGAAATAAGGATGTACGTCTGCGAGTTGTACATGTAATTATGGGCGATGAAAAGTGCAATCACGTAGTTTTGCTTACGACAGAACAACACCCATTTCTTACTGAGAGATACGAAACTCAGCACTTCAAAAGTTTTGGGACAAATGTTGGCAACAGTGTCAGTGTGCGTAATCTCTGTTATCCGTTATTTCCTGCTATGTCAATCATTACCTGTCGAGAGCTCAAAGGAAACACAAATGTGTTTGTATGCAGTGGTTCGTTGAGGTAAAAACAGCACTTTTGAACCGAGGCAGTTAGTAATATTCCACCACGAAAAGGAATATGCTGTGAAATGGCAGCATTACAGAATATGAAGAAAAGTACAGTAGGAAACATCGTCCATCGATATAAATATGAAGACAGCATAGAAAATCTGCCACAGACAGTCCACCCAATGATATATGTGAGTAGAAAATAGAGGGCAATAATGCAAAAGGTCAAAAAAGATCCACGAACCACAGCTACACGATTGACATTGAGGCTGATAAAGAGTTTGGGAAGAAGGCCACTCCTAGCACTATCCGGCGAGTACAGTACAGAGAAATTCACCATGAGCGAATTGCAAGAAGTGTAGTGGGACGTGAAATTGAAGCGTCACCCATCCACCAGTGTCAGCCCAGTTTGCAAGTGAATATAAGTTTAATTTAGTGTTTTGTTTATTTATTTTTGTAATATTTGTAATGATTGTGAATTATCTAAAGTTTTGTATTTATTTCTTATGTTTCATGTACGGAGAGGGCGGCCCAACGAACGGAGACAGCATCTTCACTGCCGGGACCAGAGAGAAAATTGCTGGCCACTATACGTCGCGGGTCGACAGCCAAAGAGCAACAGAAGATACTGAAAGCGAGTTGTTGCGTCGTGCTAAGAACTGAAAGAATAAGAATTTGTAATGTTTCTACAACAATGACGTCATAGGAAGTTTAATCATGTTGTAAATGTTCAGTCCTATCTTGTCAAGGCTCAGGTTCACGTCTATATATAGGAAGATAATAAACTAGTGGATGCTACTAAAGTTTAAATACGTGTTCCGAGAATTTATTTATGAAGAATTATGTTAATGAATTATTAATTGTTTTGACAAGATTATGTATTTTGACAACTTTCATCGCGAGTTTAAGTCTTGAAAGTTTATTCAATATTTATTAAAGCAGATAACTTGCATTAATATAATTTCTGAGAAGAAACAAAACGACATCTAGATTGAAAAAAGTTTGAGCAAGCCAATTGGACTGAGTGACGTAATTCTGCGCATACGACTCAAATGATGATGTTTTAATTACAGTTTCGTTCAAGAACCATTCAGAGACAATTTTAAAAGAGAATTTAAATAATTCTGAAGTGTTTTGTAACTGACGTCGGTGACGAAGTCTGCACATGGTCATATGTCAAAAGAAAGTCATTTACATAAAACTTACGTCGTTACACTACAGAAGGAAGGCTTACTTACATCAGTTCAGCCATTACGAAGAGGAGGCTGCTATTCGCAAGGGAACACATAAACAAGAACAGGGAGTGATGGAATCAAGTAATTTTTTCGGATGAATCAAAATTTAACGTATCAGGACTGGATGGGTGAATAACGGTGTGGCGGCAGCTCCACAAAGAGCTGCAAAAAAAAATATGCAAGCTAGAGTGAAACATAACAGTGGCAATGTTATGATTTGCAGTTACATGTCGGCACA
Organism: Schistocerca piceifrons; assembly: GCF_021461385.2. NCBI lineage: Eukaryota > Metazoa > Arthropoda > Insecta > Orthoptera > Acrididae > Schistocerca > Schistocerca piceifrons. The sequence goes on along the minus strand of NC_060144.1, from coordinate 239,541,000 downwards.
GGAAGGGAATGAGTTGGTCTTTATTGACGAAACAATGGACAAAAATGTATATCTGCAGATTCTAAGGAACAATTTGAAGAAAAGCAGGGAAAATATGGAGATTGGGGACTGCTTCAGATTTTTTCAGGGCATGGACTCCAAGAAGACCGGCTATATTGTACGGTTGTGGCTCCTGTACAACTGTCCAGAAGTTGTCAGTCCCCCTCCATAAAGTCCGGACATGAATCCATACAGAATTTATGAGATTCATTTGAAAGATTTATTCGGAAAGTCCCCATACAGTCCAAACAAGACGTCTTGAGACGACTGCAACGCTACCGAGCGAGCCACGTTGCAAGTTTCTTTTTTGAAGGAGTCGGGCTGGGACGACGTAATACAACTCTGTGATTTAGAACACTATCATTAATTACATATCTTAAAAATTTTGTACAGCAACATATCTTATAAGACTTTATGTTGACTTTAAGCACAATATCGAAATAAGATGTATAAATGGTAAGAAACTTTCTCTTTTCCATTTGTTATTAAGGATTTTTTTTTTTTCGTTCTTCAAGTCATGCCATATTCATTTCAGGTCATTCCGCGTTGAATACATAGTTTATAAAATAGTAAATAAACCGTGTGTATGGTCTTGTTTGGACTCTCGAAATGCTTTGAAGTCCACACAAATTATTATCTTGCTGTTTATTTCGTTAATAGTCATCGGCAGTAACGTTGCTGATTTCAATTTTGTCCATTCCTATTGACATGCAATTCTGGAGCAACGTACTCACCGTTTACGGCAGCGTCAGCTATTCCATTGTACTGGCAGTATGGGTGACTAGTTTTATTCTGCAGATTCACGCAGCTGCGGGGCTCAAATGATTTACAAACATGAAAGCTATTGAACGAGATGTTGAACTTCAGGATATGTCTACAAAACTTGTCAGACCGTCTTCCAGTTTGGTCTTAGTGTTTCATTTGGTTTGTTGGGGGCATGGAGTTCTATTCCCAGTGGTTACGACTTTCTTTTTAACATAGAATATTATATTTAGAGTAATCCCTAACACACATGTGGCAGTTTGCAAGACGAATTATATTTGCTGGCGTCCTTCTGTCATCCCTGTCGTGATACACCACGCGGCCTTCAGAAAGTCCGACCAACTGTTTGATATAGGGCATGCTTCCCGTGAAAAAGAAATTTCGACGATTGAATATCTCGAAATTCCCTGGGAAAACAGCAAAGTCGGAATTTCATTTGCCACAGATATAAAAAATTTAAAAAACCCGATAACCTGGTGGTCTCTTTATAAGAGTGAGTGTACTTCCTGCGCTTTAGACTGTTCTTTTTCATGGGAATTTTTTGGAAATGTGAAGACTTTATAAAACTTAAGAAACCTTCGCTCTCGAGACAAAGAGTAGGCAACTTAACTATAACTCGGTGACACTTTTAAAAATCTTAAACTAATTAGCGTGAAAACGAAGAAATGTTCTTCGGGCTGAATTCACGTGTCACTGTAGCAAGGAGCATTTACGAATATTCTTGTGTGTGTGTGTGTGTGTGTGTGTGTGTGTGTGTGTATGTGTGTGTGTGTGTGTGTGTGTGTGTGTGTGTGTGTCTTTGTGGAAAACATAGAGAGAAAGAGAGTGGGACTCTGTAATTCTCTTCAGTAAGGCAACATTTTATAATGAGTAGCATGTTTTCCCGGTGCTGGCAGCAATAGCTGCATCAGTAACATGTTTTCTACTTTAACTTCACATTTCTCTTATTATGTTACCTATCCCAGGGTATATCTGCCACCATTATTTTTAGTGTTGTTAAAATTAATACAACTGGGAGTGTCGTAAGTTGTAGGCTACATTTTGCGCAGGAAATTCTTTTTTAAAAAAGCCTGTAGTTCCATATCTAGCAATTGGCACGAGTTTCTTCAACAACACGGCTCTATAAACTGAATCCATTCCTCTCTGCTAACGACCGACTGATAGTATTTTAGTCTTGCTGTTCAACGAACCATTTCTATGGCTGGAACGAAAACGGAACTTGAACTATGTTCACAGCAGGTCATTTACTTTGACGACCCCAAATAATTTTTGTAAGCATAAACGTCACCTATGGCTTGCACCCATGGCCTGTTCCGACTGGCCGACTTCTGCATACAAGGCAGTAAGGGGAGCGATCTTGATAGTGGGACATGCTACCATCTTGTCACCAAACTTTCCTGCTGTTAAAGCCAGCGGATGAACGCTACTGGTGCCACTGACTACGTATTCGAGAAGCTCCTAATATAGCCTGAAAAGAGCTGAGCAGCCCCAATCACTTCTGTACCTCAGAAGAAAATCTGAGGCGACACAGGGTTTGGGCCCGGGATCATTCGGAACGGAAGGTAGTGAGGCTAACCATTTTTTGATGTCCTCTCCGATTTGTTTTCTCATCGTTATGTCGGGAGAGGTTCTTCGCGGATGTGCAAGATGTCTTTCAAATTGTATCGATGGCATCTCCATTCAGATTTTTCTTCTTACAAGTGTTGGTCAGTCTCCTGAACGAACGGGCTTACCACCGTGATAGCATCCTTTTTGTCAAGAAGCGAAGTAAAATGTGTCACAAGAAAACTTTTTTTTTGTCTACAGGGTACATTAACCAGCATGGCTGCCTATCTTGTAAGAGTTTCTCATTACGAAGACAGGAACAGCAGTATGTTTTCCTTAAACTTCACCCTATATTTTTTATTTCTATAATCCTCTTCTTGTTCTCTACACATGTTGAAATACGAATCACAATTTTTCATTCAAGTAAACGTGTAGTATCTTTCGTTAGTAAGAACTGTCTACGCTTACTGTGGATAGCTAACTTCCTTCTCTGAAAAGGAGTTGTGGGTAGCACTTGCGATGCGAATTCCTTAACCATCCATACTGTCATACACGCACACACACGCAATGCCCCCCCCCTACACACACACACACACACACACACACACACACACACACAACTATATATTTATCATATTTCATCATTTTATAAATGGAAGAGTTCCAAAAAAAGTATTTCATTCTACAGTTTAGTTAGATGCTAAAGATGGAGGTAATGTGGGAGAGGGGCAACTGCTAGCATGGGGGGGGCGGGGGTAGTAGCTAATATGTGTTAGCACTTAGGGGTAATGGTCTAAGAAAGGTTGGAAACCCCTGATGTAGACAAATGAATAAAAATACCTTTTCTGCACACCGTATCGTATCAGAAAACTAAAGTAATGTAACGCATGTATACGTATTGCACGTAAATACGACAACGCTATTGCAATTACTGTTTTGTTTTTTTTTTTACATTTTCCATGCATGCATGAATACCATTGTGTCTCCATTTTATGGACTGTTCTCCGATCTCTGGATCATAAGTGTCCATCCATTAGGGTGTCACTGGGTGCCCGACTTCAATATTTTAGAGCGCTCAACCACCAATATTGTTTGAATGACTATGAAACATGACTGTAGAAAATTTTGTTGTGATCGAACAGGAACACGTGTAGTGTAGTCAGGCGTTAATATGTTACCGATCGTGCCACAGCCACTTTTCCCAGTCACTACTTATGACGTTTCGTCTATTATGTAGTACCAAGGATCCTGAGTTTTTAGTAGGAGATATAAAAAACCAAGAAACTGCCCACAAATTGCTATCATGTAGATAAGCACCGGAGGTTTTAATTTATAACGCTCAGGAAGTACAGTAAATCGTTAGTCAAAGTTCTAATCTTGTGGTTCTAGAGTGCTTCATATTTTGGGACAAAGCAAGAATTCCGACAAGAAAGTTATTCATAAAAAATTACTAACTTACACCTGGAATGAAGAAAATTGCAAAAATCGCGAAAAAGTATTGAGATTTGTTTAAGCACCATCAAGAGTTTATAAATAATTTGGACAGTTCTTTGGTATCGCACGTGCCAATGCTCTACAAGCAATCGAGCTTGAAGAAGGCAGGTTGTTTGTACCTCGGATGAAAAAGCCAGGGCGTAAAGGCTACTTTGCAGGAGAGGAGCAAATACTTGTACTTGAAGAGGAAATAGCGAGGCAGAACAAATTGGAAGAAAAGGCAACAGAAACGAAAGTGCACGGTATCTACTTCTTCATCTTCTGCTGTACACCTTTCATCATCATCTGAGGAATCAAATAAGGAATTTTCAAGTTCAGATTAAGCTGACGTTGGTGATTAATAACTTTTACAACGTATTTGCGAGAGTAGTCCCTTGGAGAACGCTGAAAGACGAGGTACCAAAGATTTTTTGATTGAAAGATTAACAGCTACCTTGGACAGATGCCAGCTAAGTGTAAAAGATTCAGTATATGTACTCCTCAAGTGATAGCAGAAGCACTTGGTCACAATATTCAAGAGCTCAGTATTAGTAAATCATATGTTCTTAGAATCAGACAGAAGAAGAGAGGAGAACGGTTTGAAACAATAAACAGAGCCTTCAAGAATGATATCCATGCTATCCTTATCGTTCAGTGAGGTGGTAAACCGTTGTCAGTATTCAATGTTAATGAACTTTATGATAACTTTTTAAGAGAACAGCGATATTTCAAGCTACACAAGATTAGTGAAAAACAGTCTAGATCGCAATGGTTATTTTATTTAAAATGACCTGTTTCGGCTTAGTCGAGGATGTAAATCATGCTACTTACATAAGTAAGTCAGTGAGTTAAGGTAATTTTTATTCATTAAAATCAAAGACTCGTAGTCAATCAGTTGAAGTTGACGATGTCCAGAGCAGTCGACAGACATCAGTCGTTGAAACTGTTGCTGTCGGCTAGGCAGCAGTATGTTATGTAGATCTGAAGAGGGCGTGTTTGGGCTGTATGTCGTCAGCGTCAGCTAATGAGGAACGATTTACATAAATCACATATAATCTGAAGATACAGATTATCTAAAAGTGAATAATTATAAAAAGGTAGTGTCTATTGGACAGAACAGATTGTTAAAAATAGTGAGTACCTGTTATGAGGTTATTTATAAAATTATTCTTCTTATTTCTTGTAGTACCATCTGACGGAAATAATTTATGTAACCAGTATAATCTATCCATAACATTGGGTATTTAATCAATATAATATGTGTACGAGTATAAAATAAGCCAAGGGATTTATGTAAAGTAATTATCATCTAAGATAATTATACAGTAATTACACCATATTCTGAATATACGAAATTTAACAGAACATTTGTGCACTCTTCTGGACCGAACCTGCTACCTAAGAAAGCCGTTGTCATGGAGACATCGTAGTAATATGGCCAACAAATGCCAAAAATGTATGTCATGGACACCATGTGTTACCATAACCACTGAGGTCGATTGAAACTGTTAACGATAATCACAATGGTATCCTCTAAAGCAAATGCTACCTAATTTTGATTTTACGCTGTGCACAGTAACTTTTACACTGACTACAAATTACAAAGCCGGACAGTGTGGCCGAGCGGTTCTAGGTGCTTCAATCTGGAACCACGCGACCACTACGGTCGCAGGTTCGAATCCTGCCTCGGGCATGGCTGTGTGTGATGCCCTTAGGTTAGTTAGGTTTAAGTAGTTCTAAGTTCTAGGGGACTGATGGCCTCAGATGTTAAGTCCCATAGTGCTCAGAGCCATTTGAACCATTTGAACAAATTACAAAACCTACAACTCCCAGGATTAAAATTTATCGCTCTAGTCGGCATGGCTTAACGTGACCCACCTGCGGTGAATCTTTCTCCAGAGTAAATCTAGCCAAACAGAAAGCATGTAAGGAGTGAGCATAATATTATTCGAAAAATAATTGAGGGAATGTAAGGGACACCATAATATCCATGTTTGGCACATGCAGACGAGACGATCCAACGATCCAAACATCCATCGGGCTCTCGGCGAAATTGGACCAAAATCTACCGCAAAGCAATCGCTCTTCACATATTTGGTCTGCATTGAGACAACTAGCAACCCATTTGGCCGAGAGCTAAAATCTCCTGAATAATACGATCCATACGTTCTCTAAGTGTGTCCAGGGTCTCTCCTAATCTTTTAACACTTGTTTTACTGTATATCAGGATCACACAATGAACAGCACCCATGGTTTCCGGAACTGTGACTTGAGTTAGCCTTCCAGGGTCTTCTTCATTTTCAGTGCTGAAACTCCCAGTTTTGAACGCAGCAAGCCACTCCTTGATAGTGGAATAGGAAGGTAATTTACCACACAATGTACCAAATATAACAACATAAATTTATGTGGCTGTGTTCTTTTCTCAGAAACGGTACTTAATCACAGCCCGACATTCAGTTTCTGTGTTTCCTTGATCCACGTCAACTTCAAACATCTACAACGCTGTTACTACCACATATAACGTAAAGAACAAGATTTAATGTAAAGGATCAGAATTAATCTAGATCGATCTTAACAAGGAAAAACCAAAGAGTTACCAGCTCCCTGTCGCATGTGCCATTGCTATCTTCGGGATTGTATGGATGACGTTTTTGCGAAAGTCCTATTGTACATCTACCAACATAACAAATTCCTCGTAGGTCCTTCACTTTGCCTTGGTTGTACAACGAACAGAGACAGCCTTAAGATCCCTGAAACTTTAACATTAACATTCTGCAAATCTAGAAGGTAGCCACAAGATTGCCTGGACGTAATACGTATTAACTGGTGTCAAGGAGATGTGTCTCAATAAATAAGAAGTTCCCAAATGCTTCATTTAACTACGGGTTTATTCTGTCAGGCGAAACAGGTGCATTTCAAAACTCAAACATACAACACACTTGACTGTAAATCTAGTTTAATTAGATTTAGACCACCACAAACTATTGCAATAGTTTCTACAAAACTGTATTTATTGAAATAGGACTCAATTACGTTGTGCAACAATCGTTGAAACCTGGTAGTCAAGAAAGGCAGGATTCGTTTACGCCTGTGGACGGGGCCGTAATCAGTTACTATATGTTCTCTTTTGCAACCACACATTTATTTTGAAACGGTAATTCCAGACTCAGCAAAAAAATGAAGATATCACACGTTATGAAGAAATAAACAACTGTATGCTACAATTTACCAAATGAGCATAAAATACAGACACAGCAAATAATGTTTTAAAAACTAGCCAATGTGATCCCAATTAGAATTTTAAGGCAAGTTACCACAGTCACGGGTGAAGGCCTTTAACGCCTAGAATGGCAATTATAAAAAAAATTAACAAAAATACTGTAAAACAGCAATGCAATAGCAAAGGTTAATTTAAAAATATAGGCAACTGATCACCAAACGGGGGAGGCAAAGTGATGGTAAATTTGGTAGCACAACCATTTAAACCTGCTGTAACGCCAAGAATGGCAATTATATAAAAAAAATTTAGGAACACACAATGAAAGCAGCAAATACAATAATAAAACACAACGGCCAGTCACATACAGTGCACCAGGAATCGACCTCTGAGTGGGTCCGGCAAAAAATACTTTCACGAGCGATGAGATAAGGAGTCAAGAGTTGCATTCGCTTCGCAAGATGGTAACTCAGACTAGTGGTGGTCTAACGAATGACTAATGACAATCTTGCTGCGGCTACCTGACTCTGCCCGCAAATACTGTGCTTAGAGCGCCCAGAACGAGATACGAATCATTACCACCAGAGTAGAAGAATCGCCAACCAACCCACAATTAAGAAAACTGTCAAAACTACACGCCACACGGGACAGCTGTGGAAAGGCGAGGAAACGTAAACACTGCCGTTACATACATTAACCCCCAGTCATAGTTCATAACACCACTGGCTTACTTCAGTGACATACAGCGCGGCCGTTCTTGCTGCCTGTGTCCGACCATGGGACCCTACTCCTAGGCGTGGCTACAGTAGTCCGTATTGCTGCTCAAGAGAGCGAGTTATTCCTATCAGCTGAAGTAAATGATTCTAAAGTGAGAGGAATGTCAATATACTTTACGGCACTATTATTTAAAACTTGGGATTTTTTTGAAACAATATGTTGGTTTTGAAAGTAAGCCTAGTCACGGTATTGGTGCAGTTGCGGCTAGCCTTTACATTTTGCAATTTTTCTCCATGCATGAAACAAGTAAATTTCCAAAGCATTCAAATTATAAATGTTATGAAGCCTGTTGATTGTTTATCTTCAGTAATCTAGAAACTGATTTTCATTATGAAATATTCTAAATACAGATTCGTCATTAACTGTTTTCTTTGGAGTCTTACTACAAAACAAAAGTTACAAAGTTACAGAAATACATAAAATGCATGATAACTTTCTTTTCCTTCTGATTACGATATTCAAATTTTGTCTTTCATGCTATCGCAATACTGATATTCATTAACATTATCAGTTCCGTAAGCAACAAATAGAACATGGTTTAACACAGACTATGAACTATTTTTAACCAATGCTTTTAAATAACAAAACCCATTACGAAATGAGCTGCTTTTCCCATGAAGAATAAATTCAGCTGATAGTTTAAATTACATTTATTTTCATATTGCGGCCGGCCGGTGTGGCCGTGCGGTTCTAGGCCCTTCAGTCTGGAACCGCGTGACCGCTACGGTCGCAGGTTCGAATCCTGCCTCGGGCATGGATGTGTGTGATGTCCTTAGGTTAGTTAGGTTTAAGTAGTTCTAAGTTCTAGGTTACTGATGACCACGCATGTTAAGTCCCATGGTGCTCAGAGCTATTTGAATCATTTTTTTCATATTGCGCATTATGAAAACACAATTACTCTTGTTAAGTAACGTTTTGAAGTTAATAATTATGCACATCTCATTTTATAATACTCAGCATGTGCGGAGTGTGATGTTACAGATGCTTATTCTGTGGCATCGGTACCATCTGATAGTAATTCATATGGGCACTCTATCGTATCCTATAATTATACAGACGTAAAATATTAATTGTGATGCCTCTAATTTCTAATCATCGCCCTTCATGACAGATAAGGACACCATAAATGCGGTCTTTACTTAACTTTTGAATTTAATACAAATCGGGGCCATTCATCACAATCCTTTCATGAAGCAGGTACAACTATACGGTCATTATTTTGAAACAAACGTTTCTGAGAATTTTTTAAAAGACTTTTGACTCTTTCGTCGAATATAGTGATCCTAATACAGCGGTTCTGTTATGACTCAGTGTTGGCCATCACAGCCTCAGACTGCATCTTTTCCTTTCTAGTATTCTGGCTTTCAGATTTTTGGCATGGCTCCAAGGATCATTAGTAATATTAGAACAACACGTAACAAATAAATGTACTTTATACAAAGCATATTTTTTTGATATTCCCAGATTTATTCTAATTATCATGAACTAGAAAGGCCCAAGTGGCATAAAAAACCATTAAAGTAGCGAAATTATTAATTTTGAAATATATTTTCTATAGAAACAAAATAATGTCCTTGAGTTGAGTGATTTCATAAGGAGGTCAATTCATCCCATAATAGACTTAACATCAGCCTGCATTTAAAAATTTCTCACGCTGTGATGCCGCCATGATTACGGCATCAATACCTCAATGCTTGCTTCAGTACTAAACCTGGCTTGTTCATTCTACTGCCGGCCAGGGTGACCGAGCGGTTCTAGGCGCTACAGTGTGGAACCGCACGACCGCTACGGTCGCAGGTTCGAATCCTGCCTCGAGCATGGATGTGTGTGATGTCCTTAGGTTAGTTAGGTTTAAGTAGTTCTATGTTCTAGGGGACTGATGACCTTAGAAGTTGAGTCCCATAGTGCTCAGAGCCATTTGAACCATTTTTGTTCATTCTACTAAGGGATCGAACCTCATGCCAGTTGGTTGTCTCTTAAACTTTATACTCCAAACAATGCTATGTTCCATTCATTCTTCCCAGTGTGCCAACTAAGCAAAAGTAAAACAGAAATGTTAAACAGAACATACATCAAATAAATGTCGGTAACATTTAAATACTTGTTTACAGGTTTGTTGATTACATCTTTACTTGAAAAATATGCTTTAAGCATTCATAATATATTTTAATACTCTCGCCCACAAAAAATATGCTTTTTGCTGTATATGGCATTTGTTATCACAACCAACTAACATTCTTCTAGTTACCGTTATGTTTCTTGGCATGTACAACGTTCTACGTTCCTTTAACTGACTGGTATGTAGGACGTGACACTTCTAATGCATCTGGGTGAGGTACTCTGCTATCAAAATGCTATTCTTGAAAAATCTCTATCTCATCATTATATTTTAGGAGTTTTCGTCGTCTTTCATTAAGATACTCGTAGAATAGTCCAACACTTTCTAGTACTTCAAAAATATATTCTATGTATCTCCTTCCACACCTTTGCTAAGTGATTTCACTTGCTTCAACCCATATTTTACTGCATTATACCCTGGATCAAGAAATGACAACTGACATTTTTTTCATTTTGAGGTAATTTCATTTTTAGTAGATTCCCATCAAAACAATCACGCATCACCTTCACAAATCAATGGTTATGCGCTTTTTCAAATGGTTCAAATGGCTCTGAGCACTTTGGGACTTAACATCTGAGGTCATCAGTCCCCTAGAACTTAGAACTACTTAAACCTAGCTAACTTAAGGACATCACACACAACCAAGCCAGAGGTAGCGATCGCGCGATTCCAGACTGAAGCGCCTAGAGGCGCTCGGCCACTGCCACTTAAACTTCTTACCATTAGCTTTCATGAATATATTGCACTTCTCAAAATTGTTAAGATCTCAGCTTTGTCAACAAGTAGATCCTTTCGTATAAAGAACTGATACGTAGATCTGGTGCCACAATTTCGATAATACTCAACACTGTTTCTTAATGACTCGTTTATATTAACACTTCCTTCTTTATCGATCCATTGCTTTCCCCAGTGGCATCTATTAAACGTCTGTATTGGCAATACTCGGACTCTCTATTATTTGCGCCAGTATTTCATGGTTATTTTATTGTGAGCGCTGGACATATTTCCTAATATGCAAACATTGCATTTTTCTTGCACTGCTGGTGTAGTCTCAAGTTCCTGTTTGTTGGCACGTGGCAGTCAGTTAACATGTTTGAGAGGTACCTACCTCCCCTGGTAGAGGGACAGATTTTGTCAAAGTGGGGCTGTAGCCTGCTTCTGTTTTTTGTGGGCGGATCTGGTGCCTGACCTCAGTGATGGGTGACCTCACACCACCGCTGACCGCAGAGAATAGTTGAATATGATAATTTCTCCGTTTATGCATGATCATCAAAGAGTGAAATAGCATGGTGGTACCTGTCCAGTGGGATACAGTGGGGTGGCTTTCACTCCAAATATTTTAATGCATCCAGTCGAACGTGTCACTCCCATCATCACCATAATTGGGGTAAAGGAGGCTACCAGTCTGGGAGACAGTACTCCAAGCTGGTATCCACCCTATGTATATTAAAATGCGTTTTTCATACCAAGTGTTGAAGGTATGGCTGTGTTACCATATTATTATATTACATGTGATATTCTCAGATGTCACATTGGCAGCAGCTTTGAGCATACCAAGAGTGGAAGGTATGACTGTGTTACCATATTGTTCCTCAAAAAAAGCGATATTCTCAGATGTCACACTGACAGTAGCACTGACCCTCCCTTTCCATGTAGTTTTCTGCAGGCAGATAGTCGGGAAGGAAGAACTAAGAGTTGTGCATCTCCTGGCTGCTGTCTAATGTTGATGGGGTGCATCTGTGACTATTTTGGGAAAGAGTAACTGTCTCTATCTACTTACTTGTTCTGGTACAGTACTTGAGTTGCCAATTTCGCTTTAAAAATGTGATTATTTTCTGAGAGCTGCTCAGATAATATATCTTGTTGCTTTTCCTCCATACATTCTTCCAGTAATTTGGAACTTCCTCAGAGTGTTAGCGTCACTTAGTGTGAATCCAGTCAGGGTTTAAAATCTTTGACGTCCGTCAAGTGGTTGTCAATTGTGTCCTTCAATTGTGCAAATAAAAATCTGTTATAATCAAACTTGATTAAATTTCAAAATCCTTTAATTGTACCACAACGTTAACATGGTTAAGCGAATCACTAACAAGTAGTATAATCTGTTGCAAATATAGGTTTATTGATCTCATTGTGACAATGTTGTTGGTGTGCACAGCGACGAAAGTCGCTGATCAATTACTTGTTGTTCAATGCAAGCAGCAAGCATTTCTCTCGCTTATCTTGTATGATTTTAGATTTGTTTACTGATTAAGTTAGTTCTCGGTTTTTTAGATAGTGCGTTGTTTCATGATAATTTAGCCAATGCAGCATTCAGACGTAGTAGGCAATAACATCTTCATACCAAGGTTGCATCATTATGCACGTCGAAGGCAGAGTGCTCTTTTAGTTAACTTTCCCGTCCACCCTTCTCCTGGATCTTACTCCAGGTTCTTTTTATTGGCAGAAGTTAGAACGGCAGAGTGAAACACTTTTTGGGACACAAAAATGTTGTAGCAACCATTTCTGCGTCATTTTATTTTTGCCTGTGTATTAGTCTCCTGTAGCGTATGGTTTTGTTTTGCACGAGAATTTGTTGTATTTAGATTTGGTATCTTTTGTACGTGCCTTTATTTCGGGACCTATCGTGGGAAAATTTATATTATGTATGAAGATCATTTTTTTACAATTTTGTGCTCAGGGTCGCTGATTTATATTAAACTTGTTATAGCGGTTACTGTGCGATAGATTTTGACTCCATACCTTTCGTACTTATAAATGGATAGAGCTAGTCAAGCTTGATTTAGAGAAGCAATGAAAATTTCCAGACAGGAGGACCAAACGGAATCAGAAGAAGTCATGACGAAATTTTCTGTGATTGAGGTCTCAACAGCAATTGCGTTGCCTGAAATCTAGGAAACCGCACCGACAACCAAACAGAGTGAATCTAGTGCGACTTGGGACCATAGCACAGAGCATCTCAACTTTCGAAATCGCGAGAGTATTTCATTCTGGGTTACCCTGAAGTTAGAACAAGCGAGGGCTTATAGGAAACAAGCAGAGGAAGAACACAGGAAAGTGGAAGCAGACTGGAAACGAACAGAGGCAGATAGGAAAGAAGTTGTCGAAAATGACTGGAGGGGCAACACTCTTACGAAACCAGAATCAGATAGGAATAAAGCAGAACCAAGAAAGGAGCGCAAGAGACAGACAGAGAAGCTGACGCAGATAGGAATGAAGCAGATGAGGAAGAAAGGAAAGCGCAGCCAGTCAGGAAATAAACACTAAGCACATAGGAAACGAGGATCAGAGGGAAATAGAAAGACCGAAGCAGGTAGCAGAAAAGCCGAAACAGAGAGGAAAAACCTTAACAAAGTGATGGAAGTTCTATATTTACAGCTCGATGGCTGATTCAAATCTGTTGACATAGCGCTGGTCGAGGTTTCAAAAATAGTTCAGATGTTCAGATGTGTGTGAAATCTTATGGGACGTAACTGCTAATGTCATCAGTCCCTAAGCTTACACACTACTTAACGTAAATTATCCTGAGGACAAATAAACACACCCATGCCCGAAGGAGGACTCGAACCACCGCCGGGACCAGCCGCACAGTTCAGGACTGCAGCATCTCAGACCGCTCGGCTAATCCCGCGAGGCTCAAAAATAGTAGACAGCAGTGCTACCCTGCTAGCCTACGCTGACTCTAATTCGAAGAAAGTAGAGGAGACAAACACGTCGCTTTCTCCAAGAATGAAGTTACCAGAGGAGCAAACTGAACATGAAACTGGGGGACCATTTCATTTCTTAGAACCTTTGGAGTTTACGTAGAGAGGCTAACGAGAGAGAGACTGAGCAACCAAGAGCCGCGGAGCAGTTCACGATTCTGGTAGAGTGTGGGCTGAAATTCTGAAAGTCAGTTATCAGCGGAATATTTGTGAGTTCGGAGCCTAGTGGGCCTAATGAGCACGCGTCCGGCGTAACTCCCGCTGCGCTGCAACATTTAAGTATGTTGACAGTCGCTAACGCAATCACATTTGCACGTTGCTATGTATGTCGTGAATCTGGAAAGACTGGATTCTGTCTGCAAGATGCCTTGCCGTCGAGTGCATCGTGTATGTCGGTGGCTCCCTATCATGTATAAAACTGTTCTCGATGGTGAGACTAATTACAATATGAATGTTGACACTAGAAACATTGTGAAGGATTTGTGTACAGAACTGTTGTCTGTGCCTTCAACAGGCATTACCTTGATGACAAGCACTTCTTATCACTGAAGAAACTACTCATCTTCACCAGAGGCAGAGACCTCCACATTGGTTCAAAAGGCTCTAAGCACTATAGGACTTAACATCTGAGGTCATCAGTCCCATAGACCTAAAACTACTTAAAACTAACTAACCTAAGGACATCACACTCATCCATACCCGTGGCAGGATTTGAAACTGCGCCGTAGCAGTAGCGCGGTTCCAGACTGAAGCGCTTAGAACCGCTCGGCCACAGAGCTCGGCTTCCACATTAAGACGTGGATTGGGCAGTTTAAAAACAGCCTGCAAAAACTCCTGGACAGTTTACTTTATATAGTTGAAGTTCTTCAGCAGTCACATAAACGAGGATTTAATCGCGAAGGCCTCACCTATTACAAGGGGCTGTACATCAATATAGAAACTGAATCTGAACTTATGAAGCTATACTGAACAAATGCAGAACAAAATATGGTGCGAATAAGCACGATAAAAGGCCAACCACTGGCCGCAACACTCTTTCAAACTTACTGAAAGTACTTCGTCGAGATCATAAAACAGAATCAGCGTCTTGATCACCAGAACAGTGGTGTCACCTTATTCCACTTTTCATTGACATTTTGCCAGCAGATCAAAAGATCCCCTGCCCTATGCTGAAAAGAATGATCTGGAGGCATTTCAGTTCATACTAGCATATCTCGATGAGTATGTGAGTTCAGCAAGGGAAAGGTATCAGTGAAGAAGTTCACAGGAGAATGCGTGCACGGTTGGCAATGTAGGTGAAAGTATCAGCGGCAGACGGCCTCAAAATGGAACAGTAATGGGCGGGATGAAAGGCGGTGACGCCGGCCGCTGTGGCCTAACGGTTCTAGGCGTATCAGTCCGGAACCGCGCGACCACTACGGTCGAAGGTTTGAATCCTGCCTTCGGCATGGACGTGTGTGGTGTCCTTAGGTTAGTTAGGTTTAAGTAGTTCTAAGTATAGGGGACTGATGACCTCCGATATTAAGTTCCATAGCGCTCAGAGCCATTTGAACCATTTTGAGAGGAGCTGACACTAGGAGAAGACTCTCCATCCGGCAGAGAGAGCGGGAATTGAAGCAGTGGAAGTAGTCGAACTAGGAAATCAAGTTCCGGAACATAATCAAATTAATTTCCAAACAATGAACAGGAAATGAGGGCAAACGGTGGCGAAACCTACGCTATATGCTTAAATACACTCCTGGAAATTGAAATAAGAACACCGTGAATTCATTGTCCCAGGAAGGGGAAACTTTATTGACACATTCCTGGGGTCAGATACATCACATGATCACACTGACAGAACCACAGGCACATAGACACAGGCAACAGAGCATGCACAATGTCGGCACTAGTACAGTGTATATCCACCTTTCGCAGCAATGCAGGCTGCTATTCTCCCATGGAGACGATCGTAGAGATGCTGGATGTAGTCCTGTGGAACGGCTTGCCATGCCATTTCCACCTGGCGCCTCAGTTGGACCAGCGTTCCTGCTGGACGTGCAGACCGCGTGAGACGACGCTTCATCCAGTCCCAAACATGCTCAATGGGGGACAGATCCGGAGATCTTGCTGGCCAGGGTAGTTGACTTACACCTTCTAGAGCACGTTGGGTGGCACGGGATACATTCGGACGTGCATTGTCCTGTTGGAACAGCAAGTTCCCTTGCCGGTCTAGGAATGGTAGAACGATGGGTTCGATGACGGTTTGGATGTACCGTGCACTATTCAGTGTCCCCTCGACGATCACCAGTGGTGCACGGCCAGTGTAGGAGATCGCTCCCCACACCATGATGCCGGGTGTTGGCCCTGTGTGCCTCGGTCGTATGCAGTCCTGATTGTGGCGCTCACCTGCACGGCGCCAAACACGCATACGACCATCATTGGCACCAAGGCAGAAGCGACTATCATCGCTGAAGACGACACGTCTCCATTCGTCCCTCCATTCACGCCTGTCGCGACACCACTGGAGGCGGGCTGCACGATGTTGGGGCGTGAGCGGAAGACGGCCTAACGGTGTTCGGGACCGTAGCCCAGCTTCATGGAGACGGTTGCGAATGGTCCTCGCCGATACCCCAAGAGCAACAGTGTCCCTAATTTGCTGGGAAGTGGCGGTGCGGTCCCCTACGGCACTGCGTAGGATCCTACGGTCTTGGCGTGCATCCGTGCGTCGCTGCGGTCCGGTCCCAGGTCGACGGGCACGTGCACCTTCCGCCGACCACTGGCGACAACATCGATGTACTGTGGAGACCTCACGCCCCACGTGTTGAGCAATTCGGCGGTACGTCCACCCGGCCTCCCGCATGCCCACTATACGCCCTCGCTCAAAGTCCGTCAACTGCACATACGGTTCACGTCCACGCTGTCGCGGCATGCTACCAGTGTTAAAGACTGCGATGGAGCTCCGTATGCCACGGCAAACTGGCTGACACTGACGGCGGCGGTGCACAAATGCTGCGCAGCTAGCGCCATTCGACGGCCAACACCGCGGTTCCTGGTGCGTCCGCTGTGCCGTGCGTGTGATCATTGCTTGTACAGCCCTCTCGCAGTGTCCGGAGCAAGTATGGTGGGTCTGACACACCGGTGTCAATGTGTTCTTTTTTCCATTTCCAGGAGTGTATGACGGGGTCAGAGACAACGTGTCGGCCGATATAGGCAACACTGAAAAAGGATCGTCTACAGTAATAGTTATTAAAAATGGTAAAAAGTTCTTGTTGGTGTTAAATCAGTAAGATTTTATATAATTTCTCTTTGGACACTTGTGGTTGCTACTATTGGCTGTTGGGGTAAGTCTGACGGAAAATTATGCGTTGTATCTAGACGAATGCAATTATTTTTTTCTGTTGAATGTCTGTATGCACATGTTTGCGTGTCTTACAGCCACATGGCATGATAACCCTAATAACCAACAATCATCAGTAGATCCTGATTTTTACTTCTTCTTTCTTTTAGAAGTATCAAGGGCGTGCAAGGTAACACAGCGTAATGTCTGTTAATCTAAACTTGTTTTCTTTATGGCACATCACCCCTTTATCTTTTGTCATCTGATCCATATATTGTATCAGGCAAGTTTTTGTTGTAAAGCGGTAAATTTTCTTTTCGGAAACCATTAGTTTCTCCCATTTTTTCAGAGATGAACTGTGTCCTAAGGGGTGACTTTCGTGTTTGGCATGATGAGGACTCATATTCTGCTTTGTGTTATAATGCACTGCAGATTTTATTAGAGATTTTTGCTCACCATCAGCTGCATATCATTCTCTGGTGTACGTATCGAAGTTTTTTGAGGTTTTGTCGCATGCTAGCATTTGCCAATAGACCACTGAACGCTCTTGAGCATATTTATGTTAGGACTTTTTCTTCTTCTGTGTCATCTTTGTATGTGCACCAATCTCTGTGACAAGAATATGTTGTCTGATTTGGAGTACACCAGCCTCTCAGAGCCTGCTATACATAATGCACGTCTGACATCCTATCACATTGAGAGACCTTACGGTACAGCACTGGTAAACTATTAAACGTAAAATTTTTCGGTGCAACGAGTTTTGTTTAAGACATGGTAAAAGGATTGTCTAAGTCATTATTTGTGTTTAACGTTTCCTGTGGAAGCCCTATTTTGATTTGCTGTAGTTTGTGATGAAGTAAATTAACGACAGAAAGCAAACTAAAGGTACTTTTATGAAATTCTTCATGGTTCCACATTCGTATTCATTCTTATTTTCTCGTCACGGAAAATTTCGCGTTACGATTATCATGTGTCGCGGTAAGGCTGTGTATAGCTGCAAAAATTATTAACTGAATCGTACGACTGGTATAAACGCAGATGAGCTGCGAGCAGGTGCGTGTAGAGGCAACGCTACCAGATAGAGTGAAGACTTCCTACCCCATGATCCTAGGCAGGTTACAAATCGCCCCACGCGCTAAGCCACAAAGGGACTGCTCACACGACTCTGTTGTTAACAATTTCACAGCCAGCTCAATGTAGGTGTCGGAAGACAATGGAGTTCGGTGATCTTTAAAACACAGAAGTGGTCGTCCTTTCAAAGAAGCGCAACTATGCCAACAACTTGATATAACTCAAATGCATCTCAGAGAAAAACGTTTTCATTGTTAATCTACAAACTAAACATACATAAAGCAGTTCATTTTTCTGAAGAACAATTTTATATGCAAACATAATTTATTTCTGAAATGTTAGATATACCCATAACAATAATTTGCAGTACGTTCCAGTTTTTGGTAATTGTTTGACGTAGTCAATTTCTGCGATCACTAAATGAAGTGATGAACTAGTTACGGCAATTTTTGGAGTTTTCACTCTGTTCAAAACAGGGATGCAGCGGTGATGTGGTTTTACTGTTTCAAACCACCAAACGACATTGCGACATTGTTTCATTTATCTGCCAGGTTTCCTCGTTATTTTATTGTCAGTACTTGCATAGTAGATAGGGAAGAAGGCTTTGCATTTTCCCACAACGAAGGCATGCTTCCAATAACGTCCCACGTTTCTGTTTGTTGACAGAAGGCGGTCAGTGAATTTCTTTAGGAGAGACGTCCGCCCCCGGTAGCTGAGTGGTCAGCGCGACACGGATGAGTCGGAGACTTTCTCCGCTCGGGGACTGGATGTTGTGTTGTCCTAATATCATCATTTCATCACCATCGAGGAGCATGTCGCCGAAGTGGCGTCAGATCGAAAGACTGGCACCCGGTGAACGGCCTACCCGACGGGAGAACCTAGTCACACGGCATTTATTATCTATTAGGACAGACGGGCCTCCCCTGCCAGAATGGCAGTTTTCATGTACGTGGGGCTACAGCCTACCCCATGCTTTTTTAGGCAGAGCTGGTGCCTGTTATGACTAAGTGCAGAGGATACTCTATTGCCACGATCATCCCCAGAGAGTAACTGAGTCTCACGTTCCTGCCTTTTCTTCACGAATATCAAAGTATAAGGCACCACGGTGCCACTCAGTGTTGGAAAGTTGATTACCCTCACTCAAAATATTTTGGTGCATTCTATCGAATATGTCACTCCCACTACTATGTGTGGTACAAAGAAACTGACGAATCGAGCAGTCACTGCTGAAATCCAGTATGAACCTCATTATTGTTAATTTGCACTTTGTACACCAAGAATGGAATGTTTTAAAACTGAATTAACAACAGGCTCGTGCGAGCAGTCCCTTTGTGGCTTAGCGCGTGGGGCAATAGGTAACCAGCCTAGGATCATGGGGTAGGAAGCCCTCACTCTATCTGGTGGCGTTGCCTCTAGACGCATCTGCTCGCAGTTCATCTGCATTTGTAACAGTCGTAAGATACAGTTAACAACTTTTGCAACGATACGCAGCCTTACCGCAACACTTTATAATCCTGACGCGAAATTTTCCGTGATTCAAAATGAGGATGAATACGAATGTGGAACCGTGATGAATTTCATAAATGGAACTTTAGTTTGCTGTCTGTCGTTAATTTACTTCATGACAAACTACAACAAATCAATATACGACTTCTAGAGAAAAAGTTAACTACAAATAATGACTTAGACAATCTTTTTAACATGTCTTAACACTTTCGCTGCCATCGGCGCACCAGCGCGCCTGGCCGATACTGTTGGACTTGCTGTGGACGCATCTGCGTGGCAAGAGACGCAGCTGTTGCGAGGTACCACGTTTCAGTCGGGCACAGCCATTCGGCGTGGTTTACTGCGCAGGAACTCTAAGAACGTATTGTTTTCATTTTTTACGAGAGCTGTTCTCATTTTTTGCTACAGTTTTTCTGTCGTGAGGCTGAAAATGGAAAACAATCGTGACACGGCGGGCGCTTCAGAACCTAAGAAACGTAAAATACTGGACAAAATAAACGTACCAAATCTAACGGATGCGGAATTATTACGAATATTAGGAGAAACCGATTCGAAAACGGAATTGGCCAGTGGGGCGGACGGGTGGGATTCCAGTGAAGAGTCTGACGGAGCCGAGTTTGCTTTAGATGAGACTGTAGAAACGGCTGTGAATCCAAGCGACAGGGAAAGGGCAGAAGGAGTGGTAACGTAGCTGTTACAAGTGTTGCATGGGAAAGCGAGCCAGTTGGAATGGTAAACTGCCCGTTCATAAAAAAATGAGTAACTGCTAATTTAACCAGCGGGATCCACTCCCTTAGATTACTTTCGTCTTTTGCTGACGGACGAAATTCTATTGAAAGTTGGAGAAGGAACAAATCGAAACGCAATTGAAATATCCCTTTCAGTGGGAACCAAAGAATAATCGCGAATAAATTGTTGGAAATATGTGACATTTAGCAAATTGTTAGTCTTGTTGGGAGTTTTCCTGTACATGGGAAATGTAAAGATGAGGAAGTTGCTGCACTATTGGAAAAAGGATCCTTTATTTCACTTGAAATGAATTGCCGATAGTATTTCACGAAATATTTTCCTTCTAATGCAGGAAAACAGGGCGAACCAAAACCATCCGACAGGTTGTATAAAATACGTCCAGTTATCAATTTTTTCAATGAAAGCAGTTCAGGAGACATTGCAATGACAAACGTTAGAAATCCATCTTGAGTGTATTGGGATAACAAGAAGGCCGGGATACATGTCTGCCACTGATCACTACTACTACGGGAACTGACACTGGACGAATGAATGATCCTTTAGCGTGGAAGATTACTTTTCCGCCAATACATAAAAAATAAAAAGCATAAATGTGGCACAAAGCTATAGGTTTTTACAACTCCCACTGGAAGTGTCCTAAAATTCACGGTATACACTGGCATGCTGGACGATTTAGAAGTAGTTTCCCGTGTAGTGAAAATGAATTAGTTCCTGCGACACAGTATGAGTTACACTTAACATTCGGACTGACCTATTAACTGGATCGTTCTACAAACCCCCCGACTTAGAAAATATGGTTGCTGAGCAGTTCAAAGAAAACTTGAGTCTCATTTGAAATTGTTACGTCACACATACAGCTATAGTCGGCGGCGACTTCAATCCACCCTCGATCCGCTGGAAAATTTATACATTTAAAGCCGGCGGCAGGCATAAAATGTCATTCGAAATTGTACAGAATGCTGTCTCAGAAAATTATTTTTAACAATTTGCTCATGAGCCCACTTGAAGCATAAATGGTTGCAAAAGAATACTTGACCTCTTAGCAACAAATAATCAAGGACAAATAGGGAGTAACACGACGAATACAGGAATTAATGACCAGAAGGCAGTTGCTGCCAGGCTGAAAACCGTAACAAACACAACCATCAAAAAGAAACGCAAAGTACATCTAATTAAAAAAGTTGATATAAATGCTCTTAACGCCTTTTCTTAAGAGACAGTCTACTCCTTCCGATCTTATCACATAAGAGTGGAAAAGAGGTGGAACGATTTCAAAGAGATAGTATCAACAGCAATTGAGATATATATACCACTTAAATAAATAAGTGATGGTACTGATCCCCCAAGGTCAGATCGCTGTTGCAGAAGCAACGAAAACAGCATGCCAAATTTAAAAGAATGCAAAATCCGCAAGATTGGCAAAGTTGTGCAGAAGTTCGAAATATAGCGCGTACTTCAAAGCGATATGCTTCTAATAATTTCCACAGTGAAACTCTGTCTCTGAATGTGGCAGAATATCCAAAGTCATTTCGTCTCATACATAAAAGACATCAGTGGCAAGACGCAATCAATACCTTCACTGCGCGATAACAACGGTGAAGTCACTGATGACAGTGCCACTAAAGCAGAATTATTAAACACGGTTTTCCGAAACTCCTTCACCAAAGAATATGAAGTAAATATTCCTGAATTCCTATCAAGGACAACTGTCAAGATGAGAAACATAGAAGTAGATATCATCGCTGTAGCAAAGCTGCTTAAATTAATTAATGAAGGAAATTCCTTTCAGAGTATGCCGATGCAATAGCTCCATATTCAGCAATTGTATACAACCGCTCGCTATCTTAAGTTCCGTTCCTAAAGACTGGAAAATTGCTCAAGTCACACCAATACCCAAAAAGAGAAATACAAGTAGTCCTCTGAATTACAGGCCCATATCACAAACGTCGATATGCAGTATAGTTTTAGTTTTGGAACATATACTGTGTTCGAACATTATGAATGACCTCGAAGAAAAAATTGGAAATTGGTGGTAAGGACTATGGGACCAAACTGCTTAGGTCATCGGTCCCTAGGCATATCCAATACGTAATCTAACTTAAACTAACTTATCCTAAGCACAACACACATACACCCATGCCAGAGGGAGGAATCGAACCTCCGTCGGGGGGAGAGCGGGGGGGGGGGGGGTCGCTCGAACCGTGGGAAGACGCCCCAGACCGCACAGCTACCTCACGTGGCGAAGAAAAGGATTTTTTTTATCGTTCTTGTGAAACACAACTAGCTCTTTATACTCATAAAGCAATGAGTGTTATAGACAGGGGGTGTAAAACTGGTTCCCTATTTTTAGGTTTCCAGAAAGCTTTCGACACCGTTCCTCACAAGCGTCTTCTAACCAAACTGCGTGCATAAGGAATGTCGCCTCAGTTGTGTGAATGGATTCGTGATTTCCTGTCAGAAAGGTCACAGTTCGTAGTAATAGACGGAACGTCATCAAATATAACAGAACTTACATTCGGCGCACCCAAAGGAAGTATTAAAGACCCTTTATTATGCCTCACCTGTATTACAGAATAGCAGACGATCTGAGTAGCCCTCTTAGATTATTTGCAGATGATGCTGTCATTTACTGTCTTGTTAAGTCACCAGTTGACCAAAACGAATTTAGATAAGATATCTGTGTGATGAGAAGAGCGATAATTGACCCTGAATAAAGAAAAGTGTGAAGTTATTCACGTGAATACTAAAAGAATTCCGCTAAATTTCGATTACGCTATAAGTCACACAAATACTTAGGGATTACAATTACAAATAACCTAAATTGGAACGATCACATAGATAATGTTGTGGTTAGAGCAAATCAAAGACTGCGATTCCGTGGCAGAACACTTAGAAGGTGCAACAGTTCTACTAAAGAGACTTCTTACACCACACTTGTCAGCCCTATTCTGGAGTATTGTTGTGGAGTGTGGGATTTGCACCAATTGGGACTTACGGATAACAGCAAAGAAGAGCAGAACGTTTTGTATTATCGCGAAATAGGGGAGATAGTGCCACAGACATGATACATAAATTGGAGCGGCAATCATTGAAACAAAGGCGTTTTCGTTGCGACGTAGTCTACCTATGAAATTAAAATCACCATTTTTCTACTCCGATTGCGAAATCATTCTGTTGGCACCCACCTACATGGGGAGAAATGATCATTACGATAAAATAAGAGAAGTCAGGGCTCGCAGAGAAAAATTTAAGTGCTCGTTTTTCCCGCTCGCTGTTCGAAACTGGAACTGTAGAGAGACAGCTTGAAGGTGGTTCATTGAACCCTCTGGCAGGCACATTATTGTGAACAGCAGAGTAATCACGTAAACGTAGACGTAGATGGAGACTACTGTCAATAAATATTTTACTGTCGACGTAGATGGAGACGACTGTCAATAAATATTTTACTGTGGTCTAGAGTGTTTTTAATTTCATTTTATCAAGACTAATGATATTCTACACAAAAATGTTTCAAAAAGTAGTAAGAACGGAATGTCTCTGCTCCATTACCCTTTCTTCTTTTCCTGTCATGAAATAAGAGATATTCTCGTCCATGTACAGCTTTCTGGGAGGTATAGAGTGGAGGATGGAGACCTAAGATCCGTGACTATTGGTTTTACATCTGCTTTTCCATCTGCCATCTGGTATTGAAGGGTACGTGCTTTGCTGGTCTGAGGAAATCTGAGGCAGTATAATAGTGAAATCCACATTGGGACCGGCCCGCTACTTAATTGCTCCGATATGCAACTTGAGCTGTAGGTTTTACTTTTAATTTGTGAATTTCTCTCATTAATGTGGAATTCACGGGATGCTCAGATAAGTGTCACTTGTTGCATTTCCTCTGTGCAATTTTCAATGTAATTTGCTATCTCCCCAGATCATGAGCGTCAGTACTTGTAACTCCAATCAAGGTTTTACAGATATTTACAGCATATCAACGTCTTGTAAACTGTGCACATCAGTCAGAACAAAGAGAGAGCTGTTGCGAGTCGTCTTGGTTTATTTTTCAAAATCTTTTAACTGTCATACAACTTCTTCATCATTAATCTACCTCACAAATATGACCCATTGTATACATAAGTCTGTCGTTCACATTGTGACGGTGTTATTGTTGTGCACAGTGGCCAAACGTTCATCAGTTACTTAATATTCAGAGAAAGTAGTGAGAATTGCACTCATTTGTATGATTAGAGATTTGTTTATTGTCCAGAAACAGTTGTATCAGTTTCCCCTGGGATTACAGGTTTGTAGTATATAGTTTCACGATAATTTTTCTATGAACGTTACAGTATTCAGACGTATTAAACAACAACATTTTTGTAGAAACATCAGATAATAACGAAGTTCGAGGGCGCCCTGCCTTCCCGATCACAGACGACAAGCATGCAAGCCTCAAACATTAACTTAAATACAATAAACTGCTAAATGCTGTTACTCTCGTTCTATATTTCCTTCCTCCTATCCATGTTTTTTCGTTACGATTCTGTTATAGTGATATCGTAAACTTCCTTCGGGAATGTGTAAGTTAAATTCAGTATCTCGTCTGTTATCGTGAACGTGAGAACTACTTTGTTGCCCATCCATACATTGTCTTTCTCATTAGCTGGAATTTTGTTTACATTGTTACGGTTTCTATGCTGGTCATCTTTTGATTTCTATTTTATGACCTTACTTCATTTCCTCTTCTGACAAAGCAACCAACTGAAACAGAGTGTTCATCATAGCCCTATTTTCCGTCTATGATTTCCAAAAGTTTTGTTATCACACATTGTTAAAAAATTTCTAATAAGCACGTATTTTAAAACAATTCTATCCGCTGTCAACATTTCTGGTATTGCTGTATATTGCAGCAATATTTTTCAATTTTAAATTTGACTTATTCTTTATCCCTCCAAAAGAAAAGTCAGTGACTATGCCAGTACAATCACTGGTCCCACACGAAATACCATGCACCTTCTGAGAGGCCTCCTTTAAACAGTTTACGTCAAATTTTCGAACCGAATCTGCTTTAACAGACAGTGTACACGGGATCTTTTCATTTGTGACTAACTTCTAAGTTACACTGAGACCGTTGTTTTACATCTGCCATTCTTCTCGCTAACAGTAGTTTGAAAAATGTCAAACACTCTCTCGTTTTTGTTGACGTCATCATTTGCTACGACCTGAAAGGCTTCGGCCGCACTCACAGCATTTGCCAACCTATTCCTACTTAGCATTGTTCTTCCGTGCAATCAGTAACATTTCTATCTCAGTCTTTTGAATTTTCTTTCATATTCGTTGCAGATTATTACTTT
Organism: Schistocerca piceifrons; assembly: GCF_021461385.2. Lineage (NCBI taxonomy): Eukaryota > Metazoa > Arthropoda > Insecta > Orthoptera > Acrididae > Schistocerca > Schistocerca piceifrons. The sequence goes on along the minus strand of NC_060144.1, from coordinate 239,515,388 downwards.
TCTTGTTCTGTTAAATAAATACATTGTATAGTGCTACTACGGTTCAGAAATTATAGAATAAAGTAGGCCCCACTGTAATAAAACACTAAAAGCACAATAGCATACCTATTTTGCCAAGTTTACATTAACCGCTTGCATATGATTTATATAACTGAGAAACATCGATGTGTATGCAAACGGTCAATGTAAGCTTGGCTAAATAGATTTGCTACTTTGCTTTCAGACCTTTAGCAGAAGGAGGACAAATTTATTGCGTGATATACCAATTTCATATTTTATGCTATTTTTTGTTTTGGAGATATAGTAGGAGGACAAATTTATTGCGTGATATATCAATTTCGTATTTTATGCTATTTTTTGTTTTGGAGATATAGAAGGAGGACAAATTTATTGCGTGATATACAAATTTCATATTTTATGCTATTTTTGTTTTGACTCTTTAAAAGGTAAAAAAACTGAGCTCTCTACATAGTCAGTGCTGGCCGCAATTTACATCTACTTACAGATATATTAAACCTTTGCTTTTAGAATTTGACACGCCTTTTTCGAAGAAACGTTTTTTGTAAAATTCTCTTTCATTGTTGTTCTAACAGTACACTTTGATTATAAGACAGCCTGAGGATTGAGCAGATAGCCAATAGGCAAAATAAAAACATTGCGACCATAGATTAAAACATATTACTTTTTCTAAAATGTATCGATAGTTGTTAAAACGGAGATTATGTCGAGAATATGCAATTAATAGTTGACAAACAAAGTGTCTCCAAGTCATGCCTAAATGTTGGCGGATCTTCGTCATCTAGACTCTCTGAATAACATTCACTCTCTCGGCTTACTCATACTTCATGACACCAATGGCCTATGACATGGCAGCTCTCGCTGCCTGTGTTTAGATCTTAGTAACGTCACCTTCCTTGTCGCTATATCCTTAAATATTGATCTTCAAGAAAGCAAGTTATTCCTGTTAGCTGCAACGTGTGAATACAATGTTAAAATTAGCAAATGAACTGTTGAGGAAAATAAGGGGAACGTCACATATTCCCTCAGAAATGCGCGAGATTGGGACGCTATGAACATAGGAAGTCGCTCTGCCCAATAATCTGTCTAGCATTTTTGGGTGTCTTTTAATCTTCAATAACAGTGGCCGCTGTTTCACTGGGCATCGATGTATCTGTGTTGTTCGGGAGGAGAGAGGAGTCGAGGTCGTCATACGTATATAACTCCCTTGTCTTGGAGGTGCATGGAAGGGGTTTGTCTGTGCCTCGCAGGCAGCGATGCAATTTCTAGCCAGCCTGTGAGGTTTGAAACCTTTGTAACTTTTCATATAATATGGCGGAAACATAGTCTTGCAGTGAAGTGAATAAGTGATATGGTATTTCATTTCCTCTTTCCTCTAACTGAAGTCTTTCGATTCAGAGGTAAAAGTGAATGCCTAGAAACGGTGAAGCTGCGGTGTCGATTCCTGGCCGGATGGCGGAAATATTCAATTTGCCTTTAATCCAGCATTCCAGCATTCGCCAGGAGCGTCACGTGGTTCGGATTCCACGTTAAGCTGTTGAACTGTAGGTCCTCAACCACGCTTCCCCCTCTCCCCCCCCTCTCTCTCGGGGTTATTAATCAGTGATAGTTTGGGGACACGCAAGTTCTTGAAGTGGTGTCCAGTAGAGGTACTTGGAGTCGATCGTTGAGCTACGTAAAACTATTATTATCTTCGTCACCGCACCTCGTTACTCACCTGCTACACAGTCTGCTTGTTGCGGACTGACGCAATGGGGGTTCCCTCTCAATTGGACAGCGACATGAACTGAACAAATTTCTCCCTCTCCCGAGCTCCGTGGGTATTGTCGCCGGAAGACGTGTCGGTAATTGCACAGCCAGGCGAGAAGAAATGCAGCTTTTCACTCACTTATTCAGTCAGTCATACATTGTGTTCCATAGAGCCTATCAAGGAGGAGAACCTTCCTGGTTGCGGGGCAAGCCAGGTACTACATTAACGTAATACAAACGCATCGTAGACATATAATCAGCGTGTTCTATTAAAAAGAATAGAACTGTCACTATACTCCTTAATGCTTTCCAAGTTTATGTCACCTACATGTATTTATTTATTTATTTAATCTGGTCTAATTATGGCTACGTTTTCTCTCACACACAGTATCTGTTACGTCATAGTTACCTAGGATATAAGAATGTTTATATGACAAGTCGTATTAAAATGATTAGAGTTCGGGAAGTAGCAATGCGTGTATATTATACTGACTACGAACTAACGAAGTTAATACTTGAATTACTTGTACTACAACTGTTGCCACTAATAGTGACAATAATAATAATAATAATAATAATAATAATAATTGTGACTGTAAAAAATTGTAATAGTGGCACATACAAGTAGAATTTACAGCCTCGCGAATACTGGGAAATGGAAATTTAAGGAGAAAATGGTTGGTTCAAACGGCTCTGAGCACTATGGGACTTAATTTCTGAGGTTATCAGTCCCCTAGAACTTAGAACTACTTGAACCTAACTAACCTATGGACATGACACACATCCATGCAAAAGGCAGGATTCGAACCTGCGACCGTAGCGGGTGCGTGGCTCCAGACTGTAGCGCCTAGAACCGCTCGGCCACCCCGGCCGGCATTTAAGGAGACAGCATCGGTTAAGAATACTGGAGAATGTCCAAGATTAGGTCGAAAGAGGGATGTAAATGGATAACGAGTGCTTGCAACCACAACGATAATATTATTGTTGCAGTATTAGATGTGCTATTATCTGTCTTCTGAAGATGGAGCTGTTTTTGGTTCACTATTATAATGTGGGAGTTTGTTCTATAGTCGGGTTCCTGCTACCGAGAGGGACTTCGAACAAGTGGCTGAAGGTTGGACTGGTAAAGGAAGGATTTTGCTTTGACGACAACGAGTGTGCCTGCCCTGCTCTTCAGACAAGAAAGTTAAGGTCGAGGATAGATATGAGGGACAGCGTTCATTGGTAAGACAGACGAGAAGACAGAGAGCATAGAGATCTCTGCGCTTGTATACACGCAGCCATGATAGCTGTGCATATGATGGTGAAATGTGATCAAAGAGTCGAATATCACAGATACAACGAACGGAGGCGTTCATAACCAGTTGACCGTGAGAATACCTGAGAAAGGCGTTGCAGGAAAACACCAATGTAATCAAAAATTGGAAATATAAGTGTTTGTACAAGTTTTTTTTCACTTCAAGAGGGAAAAGTTCTTCATATTTTTGTAGGGCATGGAGAGATGCCGATTACTTCTTGCACATTAAGCGCTCATTACACTTAACATTTTCATCTATTGTTATTCCTAGACTTTTCGCTGAGGGAGAGAAATTGATATTTGTTCCATTTAGGGTTGACGATGGTAGGTATTCTCGATATTTCGAGTTAGTAAGCCCAGAATGACCAGCGAGTACCGCTTGGAATTTGGGTGGTTTATGTCTCTACCCTGTATCCAACGCCTATTTTGACAGCGCACACTGTTCACACAGTTCGATTTTTTACTTAGATAGAACTGGAGGTCATCAGCGTACACGTGCTGTTTGCAATGGGACAAGACTGATGACGTATCACATACGTACAATGTAAAGAGTGCAGCACCTAATACCGAATTTAATGAGTAAGTTAGTAAGGAAGAGGAGATACTGACTCTTCCGTTTTACTATGTATCTACTTTTCGTCTGCTAGTATACTTAATATTTACAATGTTTACCTAAAGCACCGTAGAAAATTAAAGTTCCTGAATACAAACAGCGGTTCACCGTACACCGTGAGCTTAAAAAGCAAACAGTAACGGCAAAGTACTGCAACAGCTGAGGATTTTGAGTTCGTTTGGAAGGAAGCTGACATTACAAATATTTTGACAGATGAACACCACTTCCTCTCCAACACATTAACGAAACGAAAGAGCCCTGTATATGGTTGCATAAACTCCATGTTGGCGGAGCTATTCTAACTAGGAATCAAAGGCGGCGTCTGCAGAATGGCCAAACACGTTGTTAACAACTGGCGCCACACACCTGGAGATGTCAAGCGTTACACGTTACCGATAGGAAATTAAGAACAGTTGTGCAAGAACGTGTTCCTTTGGTTTTGACCAAAGAGATAACGGTATTCTAAACATTTCTTAAGAAAAAAATCTGCGTCGCTATTTATGAGGTCACTTACTTGTTTAATCCGAACGCTCGCCCAATAACTGTAAGCGCACAACAAAATATTTTTGGTGTTATTTTTCATCGGTTAACTGGTTGCACTACAATATTCTCTAATTGTAGGTTTACCTATGTGTTGTAAGATTGTGTGGCGCTGGTGTTTTGTACTACGGTCAGGCACGGTCTTGATTATCTAACTGATGTGTAACGTGCCACAACTGCAATGGATATGGTAGACACACATGCTGCGAAGGAAATGATCATCTTTTACAGAGCCCTAAACGGACATAATAACCACTTCACACTGTTTTCCCTCAGAAAACAACCAATTCTACGTAAGGTAAAAATGAAGCTTCACTCCAGTTTTCGTCACTCTCCCAAATCGTGGTTGATCGATAACGCAGTGCGTATGTGCACCACTGTATCCGTTCCCGCTAATGGTAACTTCACGGTGGGCTAACAAATCTGACAAATCCTTCAGCGTCTGAGACGACATTGGAGCTAGAGATGAAGTTTCGAAACACTCGTTGAACTCTGAGCCGTATGATGACTACAGCCTGATCAGTGGAGCATCAACTTTCGCCAGTAGTCGTGGATATGACACGGCTGCCTTCTTATACGGCATTTGACATTCAATACGGCAGCAGAAACTCAATATTCAGAGACGAAATATTGTAGAAAACTGCAACTTACGCTGCACAAGCACAGTAAGATAGCGGAACGGCCAATTTGACGAGTGTTATTAAAGATAACGATGCAAAAGAAACACGTGGAAGACGATAGAAGTGTTTGGACGGGATGCGGTGAGATGCAAACTCCGTACGTCAGTCGACACTGAAACTTGCGCAGAATGTTATAGACACTGCTATGTGTGTTATCCTACCCCCATGAACCATGGACCTTGCCGTTGGTGGGGAGGCTTGCGTGCCACAGCGATGCAGATGGCAGTACCGTAGGTGCAACCACAATGGAGGGGTATCTGTTGAGAGGCCAGACAAACATGTGGTTCTTGAAGGGGGGCAGGAGCCTTTTCAGTAGTTTCAGGGACAACAGTCTGGATGATTGACTGATCTGGCCTTGTAATACTAACCAAAACGGCCTTGCTGTGCTGGTACTGAGGACGGCTGAAAGCAAGGGGAAACTACATCCGTAATTTTTCCCGAGGGCATGCAGCTTTACTGTATGGTTAAATGATGATGGTGTCCTCTTGGGTAAAATATTCCGGAGGTAAAATAGTCCCCCATTCGGATCTCCGGGCGTTATCAGGAGAAAGCAAACTGGCGTTCTACGGATCGGAGCGTGGAATGTCAGATCCCTTAATCGGGCAGGTAGGTTAGAAAATTTAAAATGAGAAATGGATAGATGAAAGTTAAATATAGTGGGAATTAGTGAAGTTCGGTGGCAGGTGGAACAAGACTTTTGGTCAGGTGAATACAGGGTTATAAATAAAAAATCAAATAGGGGTAATGCAGGAGTAGGTTTAATAATGAATAAAAAAAAATAGGAGTGCGGGTAAGCTACTACAAACAGCATAGTGAACGCATTATTGTGGCCAAGATAGACACGAAGCCCATGCCTACTACAGTAGTACAAGTTTATATGCCAACTGGGTCTGCAGATGATGAAGAAATTGATGAAATGTATGATGAGATAGAAGAAATTATTCAGGTAGTGAAGGGAGACGAAAATTTAATAGTCATAGGTGACTGGAATTCGAGAGTAGGAAAAGGGAGAGAAGGAAACATAGTGGGTTTATATGGATTGGGGGAGAGAAATAAAAGAGGAATTCGTCTGGAAGAATTATGCACAGAGCATAACTTAATCACAGCTAACACTTGGTTCAAGAATCATAAAAGACGGTTGTATACGTGGAAGGTATCAGATAGATTATATAATGGTAAGACAGAGATTTAGGAACCAGGTTTTAAATTGTAAGACATTTCCAGGGGCAGATGTGGACTCTGACCACAATCTATTGGTTATGAACCGTAGATTAAAACTGAAGAAACTGCAAAAAGGTGGGAATTTAAGGAGATGGGACCTGGATAAACTGACTAAACCAGAGGTTTTACAGAGTTTCAGGGAGAGCATAAGGGAACAATTGACAGGAATTGGGGATATAAATACAGTAGAAGAAGAATGGGTAGCTCTGGGGGATGAAGTAGTGAATGCGGCACAGGATCAAGTAGGTAAAAAGACAAGGACTAGTAGAAATTCTTGGGTAACAGAAGAAATATTAAATTTCATTGATGAAAGTAGAAAATATAAAAACGCAGTAAATGAAGCTGGCAAAAAGGAATGGAAACGCCTCAGATATGAGATTGACAGGAAGTGCAAAATGGCAAAGCAGGGATGGCTAGAGGACAAACCTAAGGATGTAGAGGCTTATCTCACTAGGGGTAAGATAGATACTGCCTGCAGGAAAATTAAAGAGACCTTTGGAGAAAAGAGAGCCACTTGTATGAATACCAAGAGCTCAGATGGAAACCCAGTTCTAAGCAAAGAAGGGAATTCAGAAAGGTGGAAGGAGTATATAGAGGGTCTATACAAGGGTGATGTACTTGAGGCCAATATTATGGAAATTGAAATGTAGATGAAGATGAAATGGGAATCACGATACTGCGTGAAGAGTTTGACAGAGCACTGAAAGGCCAAAGTCGAAACAAGGCCCCAGGAGTAGTCAACATTCCATTGGAACTACTGACGGCCTTGGGAGAGCCAGTCCTGACAAAACTCTACCATCTGGTGAGCAAGATGTATGAGACAGGTGAAATACCCTCAGACTTAAAGAAGAATATAGTAATTTCAATCCCAAAGAAAGCAGGCAGGTGTTGACAGATGTGAAATTTACCGAACTATCAGTTTAATAAGTCACAGCTACAAAATACTAACGCGAATTTTCTACAGACAAATGGAAAAACTGGTAGAAGGCGACCTCGGAGAAGATCAGTTTGGATTCCGCAGAAATATTGGAACACGTGAGGCAACACTGATCCTCCGACTTATCTTAGATAATAGATTTAGGAAAGGCAAACCTACGTTTCTAGCATTTGTAGACTTAGAGAAAGCTTTCGACAATGTTGACTGGAATATTCTCTTTCAAACTCTAAAGATGGCAGGGTAAAATACAGGGAGCGAATGGCTATTTACAATTTGTGCAGAAACCAGATGGCAGTTATAAGAGTAGAGGGGCACGAAAGGGAAGCAGCGGTTGGGAAGGGAGTGAGACAGGGTTGTAGCCTGTCGCCGATGTTATTCAATCTGTATACTGAGCAAGCAGTAAAGGAAACAAAAGGAAAATTCGGAGTAGGTATTAAAATCCATGGAGTAGAAATAAAAATGTTGAGGTTCGCCCATGACATTGTAATTCTGTCAGAGACAGTAAAGGATATGGAAGAGTAGTTGAACGGAATGGACAGTGTTAAGAAAGGAGGATATAAGATGAACATCAACAAAATTGTTCAAATGGCTCTGAGCACTATGGGACTTAAAATATGAGGTCATCAGTCCCCTAGAACTTAGAACTAGTTATACCTAACTAACCTAAGGACATCACACACATCCATGACCGAGGCAGGATTCGAACCTGCGAGCGTAGCGGTCTCGCGGTTCCAGACTGCAGCGCCAGAACCGCGCGACCACTTCGGCCGGCGCAAATCTAGGAGACAGTCAGTTTTGACAGCGGGGCTGTCTAAGAGCAGCAATGGCGAGGCATCGACTATATATTTGCGTTTAAATCCGCAGGACGAGGTATTTTCTCTTTCTACACAAAAATATTGGTTCGCAAAATGTTTGATGCTTCATAAGACACTGAATACTTTCATGAACTTTCTTTTTCTAAGGTACTACATGTCTTACAAAGTCAAAGAATACGGAAACGGGAGATGTGAAACACCTATCCATTAACCACGTATTTTAAAATTTATAATCGAGCTCTCTGGAGAGAATGAACTACCGGAGAAAAATTGAGTGACTCCACCCTTCGGATGAACTAAGTGCGATATTTTCTCTGAGGGCAATTAAGTAAAAGAATATTAGGTTCCTTCAGCTGAACGTCTGTCTCCACTTCAGGTAGCACAGTTTTGCGTGGTGCCGTTGTGTAACACTATAGTCATACGTCCCACTTAGTTTACTTCAGACAAAGTCCAGAGATAGCTGAAAAAATCTTTGTAAATAGTTTACTGCATAGTCTTTAGTGCTTTGCGAGAATGTAGATATGATAAGCACAAACCTCAAACTGACATTCTTAGTAGCGTTGAAGAAAATAAAATTTTTGGAAATATTATCAGCGATCTTTGAATTTAAAATTTAAAGATTAAGAACAGTCTTGATCGCAACTTTTTACTTTTATTGGAGTGACCGGTTTCGATTCTATTTAAGAACCGTCTTCAGACATATTACCTATTAGAGGGATCGTTATAATAGTAAGTATATATAATAAAATGTAGAACTAAGAAATAAATATACCCAGAGTGCTGGGCGGACTCCGTGGAGCAAGTTGCGCCGATCCTCGACGCTGGAATATCTGCTAATCAGACAAGGAGGGATCAGTTATTACATAGGCTACTCTCGATGCACCTCGGCTAGCACCGTCTCACTATCGATATAGCAACCTTTAGTGCATCTTTCACAGAATTGACACTAGAGGACAACGCACTTTCAGCTGATCTTAAAATTCAACCTTTACAGTTTATATCTCATGACGAATAATGAGACTTATGTGATGATACGATATAATATAATTCACTGTCTCATTAGCTCCAACATGTTATATCGACAAGGGGCTGTTGAACTTCGCCTGTTGTAATCTTTGATAGCACTGTAGACTGCCACATCGGAAAAGATCGCCGATTCCACGGAAACCCTCGATGTATCTTTGCGAGTAGCATCCCCCTGTCGATTTAGCAGCCTCTGGTACATCTTCGCAGAATAGAGGTTAGCGGGCAGCATACTTTTAGCTGGTCTTCAACCAAGTAACCTTTAAAGTGTAGCTTTTATGACGAATAATCATTTATAATGATGTTACGATGTAATTTAACTACAACGTATTTATAATCTACTTCTTGTGCTTACTTAATCATAGACGTCTTTCTGATTGGCTAGCAATAATGTCACACTCAGGACAGTGGGCGTGACCAAGCCAATTAATAACCGTTCCTTCCTTCTCCGATTAGCAGTTATTCCAGCGTCGAGGGCCGGCGCAAATTGCTCTACGGTGTCCACCCACGAATCAGGGTATATTTATTTATTAGTTCTACATTTTGTTATATATACTTACTATTATAACGATCCGTCTATCTGTTAATATGTTTTTTCAGAATCTGAAGATGGTTCTTAAATATAATCGAAACCGGTCACTCCAATAAAAATAAAATATTGCGGTCAAGACTGTTTTTAATCTTTAAACTGTAGAAAATGTAGGTCTGCCATGGAAATTATTAATGTGTCTACAGACGTACCGGCGTAATTCATCTGCAGTGCCACTGGGAATACGAAGACGTTCTACATTTTCCTCAGGATTGTTTTTCACCTTTGCACAAGTCTCTGCAAGGGACCCCACCCTACTTCCTGGAACAATGGAGGTATACAGTACTCGCTGCATGCAGGTTTGCGCTCACCTTTGCTCGTGGAGATCGTCTGCTGTGAAGTTCGATTGATAAGAAAAGAACTGTGGATTTTCTCCAGAGAATAGGCGAAGAGAGGGAACTATGGTAAACTTTAATAGGAAGAAGTGACTCAGTGATAGGTTACATATTAAAACGTCAGGTAAAGATGGTAAAAATTGTGTAGTAATACAAAGCCTGGAATATATCCAGCGAATCATTGACGACTGTGGGATGAATAAATTGGCACCAGAGACGAACATCTGACGGCCGCAGCAAAAATTTTATTTCCTTGGACGGTTTCAGGCACATAGTGGCCCTCTTTAGAAGGTTATAAATACGCCATTATTTCCGAGTATCAAAATAATATCAATCCAGCATATTGGTGTGGTTATTTGATTCATAGTGCAAATGCAATCATAGTATATGGAAGTCAAACAACAAGTGCAAGGAGAAAAACCTTTGTTAAATATTGATGAGAGAAAGGGTCTGAATGGTAAGACGCCTGTTAAAACCTTTTGTAATAACTTACATGGTATTGGAAAGTCATAGGGTAAGACCTATAGAACGGACAGGCTGGAATACGTCCAACGAATCGTTGAAGACTATGAGATGAAGAAGTTTGCACCAGAGAGAAATTTGGCCTTCTCATATCATTTTTGTACAGGCACCATGAACCACATGACGACAGCAATTCGGTACATACATGTTGTTTCCGATATTCTCAAACAATGCCGTAGTTATAAAGTTCTGAAGAAGAGTTAAGGAAATAAAATTTCTTACGTGCAACTGACTGTTGATTATTTGAAGAAATGTCCGCCTCCAAAGCTGAGTGGTCAGCGAGGCCGAATGCTGCCCAGTCAGACTCAGGTTCGATTCCCAGCTGGTGAACCATTATTTATTTTCTTTCAAAGAATATAGTAATGAATTTGTTTTATTTACTAGCGATTCATCAAGAAAATTAACGCATTTAATCACTATGTGAGCGTGGAAGTAATTTCCAGGGAGTAACTGATAAAATCAAAATCAAATTGCTTTTAACAAATGGGAATTTTACTCCTAAAAGCCTTTTTTTTAAGAAACAGAATTAAAATTATAAGCAGAAAGTACCCTCTAAATATCCAGTTACAATTTATTCAGAGGCAGAAAGAAACAAATTTTTGAGTGTATGAGCTTTCGGGCTGAGAACCTTGCCGCTCCCTTTTGACACAGCCGTGGTCACGACCGCTCACCACAACCTCTGAAAGACTTCACTGGTGCAAATCTGCAACACACCAGATTACTTTAAACTAAAAACTTAAGCAATTCACACACATGCTCATAAACTATGCACCCCGTAGGAGGGATGGACATGGTACAAAACACTAAAATTAAATTATTAACTTGCCATGGAAGGTGCAACTTGATTTCAACTTCTAAGAAAAGTCTTACGGTGGTAGGGTGGCAACTTCATATATACTAAAATGACCATTTAAATAAAAGCCCATGAAATGCTATCTTATATAAAATTACACAAGTTTGGCCAAACGAATTAACGTGTCCTACAGTAAACATATACCGCCTCTCAAGATGATAGACAAGATCAAAACATATTTCATGAATTAGGCCGTTACACTCCAAGCAATAAATCCGTTAACACGCCGACAAACTTGACAGAGGCAGCTCCGAACGGCAGACAGACTCTAACTGCAAAACAAATGCGGACGAGAGACAGACGAGCAGGCTGGGGACGAGAGACTGACCAAGAAAACAACTAAAATTTAACAAGAGTAAATCACACACACATCACCAATCACTTAAATTCTAATAAACTGTGATTTCTCGAGAAGACCTGGCGCAGAACCCCCAAATCCCTCTCCCGAACCGTCCGCTGCCAGACGCTTCAGCGGACGCAGGAAGTCGCGCCGATATCCCGTCTTTCCTGGTCCGCACCAACCGACCGACTGCCCGCTGCTGCGTCCGCGACTGCTGTTCCGTAGCGACTGCACTGCTGGTGCGTCTCCCACTCACTTCCAGACCCACGACGGTGGAAATACTGGCTCGGACCCAACCATGCAGAGGAAACACGCCCACCGGCAAAACACATCCCTGTACCCAGAAAGGACCGAGCCAAACTCCACAGGATGGTAACTGAAGGGGCCCAGTAGCGCTCAGCGCAGCCCGCACCGGCCAGACTGATGTAGTGGGTTGACTCTTGTTGCTCTCGTGTCGACCGCGAAGCCACTACCCCTCACTATATGGCGCGGCCCACTGGACTCACGTGGCGACCTCACATGCCCCGACGCTTCTTGTGTCTCCGTGCGCGACCGACCAACCGATCGATCCAACCGCCTATGACCATTGCCTGAGCAACCTCGAGCAGACTGCTGGCCTAACGCGCAGACTCAGGTGCAGGAACTAAGCCTCGACCGGGCGACCACTTGCTGAGACGGACCCAGACTGACTTCGACTGACCAACTGGCGAGCTCAAAGCGCCCCTTAAATGCACGTGAACAGGCAGCCTTTCCCCTTTCCCACCAGAGATAGACACCAAAGTTGCGATTGCCACAGTGGCGCCACCGCCAGAAGCGGAGGGCGTCTGCTTCACACTACGCGCTGCGGCGCGCTCTTCAAAACAGCAGTTTTTACCACGACTCAGCTGGGTCGGAGATTTTCTCTGCTCAGGGACTGGGTGTTGTGTTGTCCTCATCATCATATCATCACCAGCGACGCGCAAGTCGCCGAAGTGGCGTGAACTCAAAAGACCTGAGCCAGGCAAGTCGCCGAAGTGGCGTCCACTCATAATACTTGTACGAGGCGACGGGTCTACCATTTCAAGAAATACCAATGCAGTGGCTGAAGATGAAAAAAATTAAACCAGTTAGACTACTGATAATGATAATTACAAAAAAATGTTGAGCTGTGCTAGTACCATCACCAAATTTCATGTTCAAAGTTTAATTTATTTCGAAGTGATAATTAGATCTTCACGATTACCTCACGTTCTACGAGAAGGGTCGGTAGTATGAATTTCGGTAAAAAAGATACAGTGGTATATATAAAAAGATGTCGTGGTACTAATAAAACCCCAGAGTGCAGTCGTGGTCTAGTTTTTCCCTTTGGGCGATGTGGACGGATATAGTTGTGAAGCTTGCGGCGAGCTGTGTGGCGTACGTCGCGAACGGTTTGCGGTCCGCCTGGGGCGCGGGCGAGAGGTGACCGCGGCTCATTACTTAAAGGAGCCCCGAGCGACTGCTGCTGCGGTGACGGCGGCGGCGGCGCAAAGTAATGGGCTCGTTATCACTCGCCGCAATCAGCCTGAGAGCGCCGGCCTGCGGCTAGCGGATTACTGCCGGTTACCTACCACTGCCCCTGCTGCTGCTGCTGCCCGCGGCGCACGCCGGCCACTTAGCTGCGCAGGTGGCCGCAGTGCCAGGGGTTCTGGACACTGCCCCGACCATATGTTTGGCCCAAACTTCCACCCGCTGTGCACCTGGCTAATTTTCCCGTCCAGCAACCTACTTGCTGATAGTACCTGAGTGTTCCAACGGCTTACGTAGCCATTCTCTAACTCTGCGTCTGTGGATAAACAGTATCTCTACATAGCACTGAATTGCTATATGTTTCATAAAGATCAAAGTGGAAAGTATGATGTTCCTGACATTCTATTATACTCTGTGTGCTCTGCCGCGTGAAGGAGACCGAGAAGTTACCTTACTGAGAGTTGCGGCTCCAACGTCGAAACATCGACAACAAGCAGGAGTTCGTTGAGTTTCCTTTTCTTTACCTCTCGTGTTCCGTGTGACCTTGCAGGAAGAAGTTATTTCGCCATGAAAAGAGAATGCACAGAGTTTAGAGAAATATCAAAACTCCAAATAAATTGAGTGATACTATACGAATCTAGAAACAGGTGCATTTATTTTTTATTTATTTTGGGTTACCAATCTTCTCTTTAGGTTGATTTGGTCCTTGACGATTTGCTCTCCTGTGGGGTAACATCTGTATTTCAGAGAAGCAGTTACACACAATTTCTCACTTATTTGTTGGATTATTTCCCCTGTAGATTTTACACTTTATAGTTCCCTCAACTATCAGGGATATTTTCACCCACTTCCGTTCATCTTCTGTCTATTTCTCGTCATTGTTTTGCACATATTACCTTTCTCCCGGATCGTGCGCAGAGCCTCCTCATTTCTTATCACTCGATATAATTTTCTATGAATTTCTACAGCACTACATCTCAAACAATTCAGTTCTGTTCCCTACTCGTAATAGAGGTCTCAAAAATTTCTCAGGAATATACTCCACCAATTAAAAAGTGTTTGACATCAGTACATTTGTTTCGGCCAGAAACACCCTCTTTGACTGTGGTAGACTAATTTTTATGCCCTCTTTACTTCGTACTTCATGTAACAAAATTCATACACTTGGCCTAACTGATACTGATCTTAGGTTTGTCGCTAACCTTATTTGTGTTACTGCATAAGACTCTCGTCTTTCTTTAGTCTGTCAATAGCTTGTGATCATTAGACAGATGATTCAGTTCCTCGATTTCAGGACTCACCTTAAATTATAATCCCACTCCCTAACTTTAATTCCATTTCTATAATTGTTTCACTGCTGTATTGGTTGAAAAGCTACAGCAGGAGGCAACATCGATATAATACACCATTTCCGAAAGGAAGTAAGAACTATAGAAGGAGATAATGACTACTTTGGATCTGAACCCGCAGCATGATACTGCCTCTTCGTAGATATAGTTTGATTACTCCTGTATAAGCAGTCTGCCATCACTGTCTTCAAGCTAACTTTTCGATGCATAGAGAAGAAAGGGTGATTTGCTTGTGTCATAATTGAGCTATGTACTTGTAGGATGTCTTCGCGATGAGAGCTAAGACACACATGGAATCGTTCTTTATGTGCGAAAACGCTAATCGCTGGTCAGGGAAACCAATAAAGAAATGCACAGACGCTACTGGTGGCTGTTGTTGAGGGAGAAGCGGCCCCGAACGCTTTGGATAGTCCATTCTTGGAATATTCGACTTTTTAACGATAACTTTCATAGTTACTATACATACTGCGCAAGGTTTTCATTGGACATATCATGCAAGAGACGAGTATAAGCTGTGAGTGTTCTTGGGATATGATCGTGCAGCCATCAAAAACTAATTCAAGACGCGTCCCAGAAGGCATGTGGGACTATGTTGCGGACCAAGTACATATTTCGTGGGGCTGCAGCTATCCTTATTACTCGCACCAACAACCAGAAACAAAATAAGATAAGGTGTGGGGTTGTAGCTATCCTTATTCCCTGCACTAACAATCGAAGGTTGCGAAATAACAGGGCAGTAAGCAGTCAGTCTTCATCTGATTGGGAATTCATTACATATGGTGTTCGTCAAGGTTAAATCTTGGATCCATTGCTTTCTCTTGTGTACGTTAATGACCTCTCATCTTTTACATTGCCAGATGCTAAATTTGTTTTGTTTGCAAATGATACAATCACTGCAGTAAGTAGCAAGTCAAATACAGATTTAGAAATATCTGCTATTTAAATTTTCACAGATATTAATAAATGGTTTAAAGCTAATTCACTATCACTAAACATTGAAAAGACCCACCATATGCAGTTCAGAACCTGTAATAGATTTTCTTCCAGCATGTATATAACATACGAATACATGCAGACCGAATGGGTTGACAGTGTTAAATTTGAATTCGATAATAAATTCAGTTAGAAAGGACATACCACAGAATTGCTTAAGCGGCTAAACAAGTCCGTATTTGCAGTAAAAATGATGTCAGATATGGGAGATATAAATAAAAAACTTGCATACGTTTTTTATTTTCATCCTCTTAAGTCATGCAGGATCATACTCTGGGGCTTGTGAGTAATTGGTGAGCGCACATCCTGAATATACTAAGGTGTTTAATGGACAAATGGTAATTCATTGCATCTCTAGGTCTCTTAAGATATAATTTTTTCCCTTATTCCTCCGTTCATGATGTCTTATATTTCCGCCTCATATGTTTTATCGGTGATTTTGACATTTAAATATATGTCAAATCGATACACCACCAGCCAGAATACGAGAAACGGGTTACAGTGTATACCGAGAATGGAGACTGACTCACTAGTACTGGGTTTCCCATAACGCTAGGCTCAGCACTTGCATTGTGTCACAGTACATCTCTAGAATATACCTATAAATCATTCTCGTTGGTGGGTTGATTTGATTTTTAAAGGGGCCAAACTACGTGGTCATCGGTCCCTTGTTCCACTAACTAGGTCCATGGGATAAAGCGGAAAAGAAACAGTACACACCACAGGAGTTCTAGATGAAAAAAAAAAGCTGAACACACAACAAACAAGAAAATCACAGACATACAAGGAACAGGCAGAAGAGCGTCAAACAGTTCAGCAGATGCCCTTGGCTGGCTGATCACGAGGATAAAAAGGATGAGCCAGCCACTCTGCAACACATTAAAATCTCTAACCTAAAAGTACAAGGGTAGAACGCACAGGGAGACAAAGGACAGGAACTAAAACTTAAACAGAAGAATAAAAACCGGTGTCACGTAAAAACCGTAAAAACAAGTTAGCCGTGGAGACATCGTCACCTAAAATCGAAGGGAGGGAGTAAGGGAGATTAAAATTTCGTCTTAGAGCGGCTACATGTGAACAGTTCACCAAAAGGTGGGCCACTGTCAAATGGGAACCACAGCGACAACATGGTGTGGCCTCACGCCAGAGAAGATAGCCATGCGTCAGCCAAGTGTGGCCGATGCGAAGGCGGCAGAGGACCACAGAGTCCCTGCGAGAAGCCCGTAGGGAACACGCCAGGCATTTGTGCGCTGCTTGATGGTGCGGAGTTTATGGGGCGTAACTAAGCTGCGCCATTCAGCATCCTAAATTCTGAGAACTCTGTGACGTAACACCGATCGGAGGTCAGACTCGGGTACACCAATCCCCAGAAGCGGCTTACGAGTGGCCTGTTGGGCCAGCCTGTCAACGAGCTCAATGAATATGCCCAAGAGCACGAGAGATGCCCACCAGCTCAGGAGTGAAGACATTGCAGCCATACGGCAAGGAGCCCTGTTCGATATGCGCCGAGTGACCATAGGCAAGTCTACGTGACCATCAACCAGCGAGCCGTCGGTAGAGATGACTTTAGAACCCTGGGACGCGTCAAGGGTCGATAGAAAGTGACTGCGGAGTGCCTCATGAGGAACAGAGTCCTTATGGAATTGCGACAGGTCCAGACGTAGTTTCGTCCGAGGCATACACCACGGAGGCGTATGTGTATGGACCCGCACGAAACGCTGTAAAGGAAATGACTCGAGTTCAGACAACAGGGAACGGACACGTACAGCGATCGTTTTCCCTGACTGATGCCGGCGTTCCGGGAGATGGGCTGCTGTGTTCTGGAACAAAAGACGGTATTTCGGATGCTGTGGCGAGCTATAGACGTACGCTGCATAGTGGGCGAGCAGTTGGAGGCGCCTGATGTGCAACGGAGGGATCCCAGCCTCCACTAGTAGACTGGCCACTGGACTCGCTCGAAAAGCGCCCGTCGCTAGACGGACACCGCGTTGGTGCACAGGATCATGCGCTGAACGCTACACTCCCACAGTGAAGTCGTTAACTAGGGCTTTGTAGAGCCGCAGCAGTGTAGAGCGATCTGCCCCTCAAGTGGTGTTGCTCGAATTTATTCCGGGCATTCCTACGTGTCTGTGTAAATCTAAATGCAATAGTCTGTACTGGACCACACTCCAATACATAAGCGAAATGACAAGCGAAAATTTACGCTCAGGGTGTCGACACGTTTCCTTCATTGTAATGTCCTCGTTAGTCCACTAAGTCGCCATTTTCTAAAATTGCTGGCGATATAATCGCCTCAATGGCAAATACAATATTATCCCATTCGTTTTTCCACGTTGCGTTTCCACGGGGAGATAAGAAGCGGGCCGCGTGTTTTGGAGGATGTGAGGTCGAAATGCAGCATCTAGCAAAGCGACTGTGACAACTCATATGGGCATGCCGGGTGCATTATTTGAAGTCATTTATGCTGCAATTGGAACTCTATGAGCCGTGGTTGATCTTTCGATGCTCTTGTGTGTGTGTGTGTGTGTGTGTGTGTGTGTGTGTGGGTGTGTGATTGTGTAGGCACTCAACACAAAAGTTTTCACCGCATTTACATATGTTAAATGAAACATAAGGGGTTAAAATGGCATAAGAGAAGGAAGAGTGAGTATTAAACAAATAAAATCACCTGTCCCAACCTCACTTAAGGTTAGCCGTACAAGTGCACTATCTCGTATCATTTAAGATTACAAAAATTTGTTAGCTGCTATGAAACTGGCAAGTAAAAAACAAGTTATACAAAATAAAAGCTAATGTAATGTGGCTGGCTGATCACTTACAAGAGCATGGTTGATCCATCAACCCTGATAACACGTTAAAAAGCTCTCCCTAAAATGTAGGCAACAAGTTGGGCATTCCATAAAACGTAAAACTCGTACAACACTCTTTTGGTTATTTACCAAAATAGGAAACAGATGTATGGGCAAATGAGGTGTTGCTCTCTGATCTGCATACGAATTTCGGTCTACTAATATATGGCGAACCGTGATCTGTGCTCCATAAGTAATACATACAGGGTGCTCTTGCCTAGCCTGAAGCTATGCGCCATAGGGCTGTGTCCGACACGGACTGAGAAGGACCTCATCCCGTTTATGTAGCCAGAAGGAACTACACCTCGACCAGAAGCAGCTTGTTGTCTGCCACTTACAGTCATTCTTCTCTACAACCACGCATGACTGTGTAGCTCAACAACGTGGTGATGGAATGTAGGGGTATGGCACACTGAACTATCTATGGACAGCTGCACCCCGCCATGGCGGCCACATATCTATGAACCCTGGCTCCCAGCAGAGAGACAACGAAAAATGACGTCCTGGGCTACTTCGTCTGCTGCGTACCAGTAATTTGGTGAGTGAGGTCAGAAATAGGGGAGGAATAATTCGGTCGAAACATGTTTCATCTCTTCTAATGTCCGCAAGAACGCATAAAATTCCGCACTAAAGACATTAAAGTCTTGAGGCAATCAGAGCTTGAGAATGGGAAAGAAACAGATCCATCAACCGTGAATACAGACATGCAGCTGTGTCACTTTTTCTGTGTCGCCGAGTACTGCACTAAAGCTGTTTTAGGAGTGCACCCTCTCCTGTACCGCATTAAATCAAAAATTGCTTCGTGCCATTGCAACAAAAACGATGGCAACCAACTAAAACCATGGTTCTGGGTTTCCACTTGCTCCATACGAAGTGGCGTGTTCCTCGTGGATGATGGAAGAAACGGCTTTCCATAGATAAACGAGCAAGAGTTTGATGAATTCGGAGCAGCGGGGAACTTACACACGTGACACATGAAGACTTGTCACAGATGGCGATGGCGGATCCCCAGCCTCAGCACAGAGACTGGGGACTGGTTGTGTATGATATTCAGGTAAGAAGGTCTCGCTGATCCGTACACTGTTCACCCGTTGTCGAGGAGCGATCGAAAGACAGCTGAACAAAAATGGAGCAGACGCATTGTGTACACTCATCAAGATCTGCGGCTAAGGCACTTTGAGGTACTGAGCATTTTTTTGGTCCTTGCTTTCAAGTCCCGTAGGTGGGTTACCACGAGAGTACTGAATCAAAAATGAGGTCCCTAACAATTCGCTGTAACAGCGTTGGAAGAGGAATAAATTATCTAACAAGGAACACTGCACAGGACTCCTTACCGTAGACCTCACACTACTAACGGCTTTGGCGAAGAGAGTAACACGTTAAACACTTCCCTGGGGAACACGATTCTCCTGCTCAAAACTATCTGACGTGACATCGCAATTCGGAATCTAAAAATTTACATAACAACGGTCGAATGATGATGGCGAGGAAAGCCCCATTGGAGGAGCTTGCCTAGAATATTGTGCCTCTAAGTTATTTAGTACTTCTCGCTGACGTCAAAGAGGACTAAGGTGCTGTCTTAAATCCATATCAGACGGCGGCTGGCCGTTTGCTGTAGTGAATTTCCTACGGATATCGCCAAGGTGACGCTCTGGCAACTATTGGGACTTGTTTTGGTTCTTTCTCGGTTTGAGGAGCGGTACAAAACAACACAACTCCACGATCTGGTAAATTGTCTTGTCTGCCACACCGAATAAAAACGTTTTAAGAGGCGTTCCTTTTAAGCTTTTCCAAGTTTTGCAGAGTGCTGTACAGGATTTGGTCGTGGCTAGGTGCAACATCACGAGGCTCAAATAGTGCTGAATCTTGTTTCCAAAAGAGAGAGGGCAATTGTAGGAGCCAAGTTTATTTGACGTGAACTCCAACCTACTCCTCTCCATGGCGGCATCGTAGCAATGGAACGCCATTTTCTGCCGGCCGGTGTGGTCGAACGGTTCTAGTGCTACAGTCTGGAACCGCGACCGCTACGGTCACAGGTCCGAATCCTGCCTTGGACATGGATGTGTGTGATGTCCTTAGGTTAGTTAGGTTTAAGTATTTCTAAGTTCTAGGGGACTAATGACCTTAGCAGTTAAGTCCCATAGTGCTCAGAGCCATTTGAACCATTTTTTGAACGCCATTTTCTGGCTGGCAGTGACAGTAGACATTGAAAAGTGCTTTGTAGTGGACGATGTCCATTGACATTGTGTTTAGATACATCCGTTTAAATACCTCTGCTATAGGTAACCGACTGTATTTACTGAACTGCTTCTGAAGGCTTCCCATACTTTCTGGAGCAAGTGGAGTAGTTGACTGGCGCAGAGGCGTGAAGCTGACCCGATTGCTTAGCGGCATGCATCAGTCCCCCGAGGTTCAGACTGCCTTCTAAGCTCACCTGAGGACTGAAGAATGGCTAAGTCGATGGCGTGATGGTCCATTCGTGTGATATGGTACACCCATCTGTGGACGCCGCCTCTATGTTCAAACACAGCCAGGTAGCGGAGCAACGTCGAGTCAGCACTGCTGGTCATCCTTCTGGGTGGCTTCTTTTCAAACTCTGATCCCTCTCGTAAGTAGATCTAGGGCGGAAAGAGTTCACTGGAATGAAGGCGACTAGTAACCTCCCACACTGGAGCATCAGCAATGGACAGGGAGCAAAATGAGGGGTTTGTGCCTGAGGCAGACTTTGTAGCAGCGCTGAAATCAGTGTGATCGCACGTATTGGAAATGGTGAGAGATCGTGAAGTTCTTTAAAAATCGACCCAAGAGGCGAGTAAAATTGGAGTCCCATAACACATTATGTTCACTGGAGTCTCCTAGTAGAACGTGACAGTTGGTCTATGAGATCCCTGAGAACTGCAGAATCTATCGCTACTTAGGCGGTAAATACCACACGGACTTGAACAAGAAATGCCTGCAGGTCTGTAACCAGGGATAGAGGAAAGGAGTTGTGTTTGTTACTGACAAACGAAGCTACCTCTCCCTTCGCTCTGCTATAGTTATGTAATTCTTGCAATAGAGGTGTACTCTCAAGCACAGGGGTGTCAGTAGGCTGTAAACCCAATCACAGGGGACATTCGTGCACTACGAGTTTCAGTATCTCTACATGTGTCCTGATGTCCCACTGTGGGGTGGGAGGCATTATTGGTGATATTTTACTTCTGCTCTCTCTCACCACAGAGATGCAGATCCTACAATTGATGGGCGCTTAATCTGGGGGCTAGAGTGTTGGCCCAGGCTCCAGAGTCATATCATTAGAACCGTGAGGCACGATTGAGGTCAACATGGTGTGACGGCTTACAACGTTTCTTCTTCTGTGACTTGCGCTTTCCATTTGATCTGGGTCCCGGAGACGGCTTCTTAGGGACAACCAAGGTAACGGTATGACAGTGGTGTCTGCCTTTTTAGGCTCTGGGGGTTCAGCATTGTCGGATACCATAGCGAGTTCCTGATGTTATTGGGGGCACTATTGACTTTGGAATAATAGCACCTTTACAGCAGCACTGAAAAACGCAGGTTGAAAAATGCAGGTATTTGGGATGACACTAAGTACATCCGTTTAAGCAATAGCATTGGTTTATGGAGTACGCCTTACAACAGCTGAAACAAAAGAAGTAGCGATAGCGGAAGGCTGCATGTCCTCATAGTTCTCTTGGCCCCATCATCGCACGGTTTACGCTTCGTTGTTTGAGCTCTTGTAACTTCCTTTCGAGATAGACGCTACAATTCTACTCAAGATAGTGTTACCCCCAGAGTGATTTATACATTTCGAAGGATATGAACAAATGACTCTTTTGTGGACGGGTTTACCGTATTTGGCGCAAGTGGTATTTCCCTTCCATGAAAGAGTGGTGTTCCCAAGGAGCTGATATTTATAACAGCGCACTGGATGCGAGAAACAGCGCCTCAAGTTTAAGCGAATGAGACCTACCTTGATACGTCCTGGAAGTGTTGTCCCATTGTGTGTAAGGATAAAGGAATCCCGTTTCACCAGTTCACATTCTACCCTTTTCATTATATTTTGCAAGCCAATGACCCTGATCCACTCATCTTTCAGTTTTCTTTAGGGTACATGTAGAATGTGTTTGCATGACGAAACACCTTTGCTTTAGTTCTAGACGTTGTATAGCTCTGTTTCCATTCCATATCCGTCGTGGTATTTAGCTTCCTCGAGGTTTGTTACGTGCTGGGAACTAGAAGCTAGGACGAATAGTGTCTCATTTGTCATACGCCTTGCAGATTTTAAAACCTTAACCCCCACTGTGTGGAAAGGTGAAACTTTCTCAGAGATGCAACTTTTCCGTTTAGCTATTTAACACACATCATATCCAGCAAAATGGGTTCCGTTACTAGAAATGTAAGTATTTCAGTTAATTGCTTTATCAGAAAGACTGGAGACAGGATCCCATTTTTGGTTTGGGTGTTGATTCCCACAAGAAGTACCCAGAAGTAGTTCATACCTTGAAGCATTGGGAATTGAGAGAGTTAAATTCGATATTTCACTCTCGGCCTCACAAGCAGGCCTATGACGCATCGCACTGGGGGCCTGCGTCATTCCCACAAGTTAACATGACAGAGGACGGACGGCACTCAATAGTCACAGCTCACGAAAGACGGGTTCCCCAAGCCACAACCCAGAAAATGAATGCAGTGTTCCATGACGTGCTGTCCATTTAGAACGACCCTTAAGGGCACGTGTGGCTTTATCGAAAATACCATGGACGCTGCGATCGACTTATCTCAGATGCGATGACGTCAGGAAAACAACGGACAATAGATTTCAGCTTCCGTGGGCGATTAATAGAAAAGTACGTCAGGCGTTCTGGACAATTCTTCCAATGAATCGTTCACGCAGTGGCAGCACACTTTTCAATCTGCGCAATGCTGTCGGTCCCTTACGCTCCCTACTTTCTATGTTAGGCTTATTTGCCACTAATGTATTTTATTTGAATGCTGATCTACCACTAAAACCTGCAAAACACAGAGAATAATTGTTTTGCAGCAGATATAACAGCCCTGAAAGCAGTGGTGTATAATGTAAGAGCAAATACGAACATAACCGTTCAAATGGCTATAAGCACAAAGGGACTTAACATCTGAGGTCATCAGTCCCCTGGACTTAGAACCACTTAGACTTCACTAAGGACTTCACACACATCCATGCCCGAGGCAGGGTTTAAACCTGCGACCGTAGCAGCAGCGCGGTTTCGGACTGAAGCGCCTACAACCGCTCGGCCACAGAGGCGGGCAAACATAATCGTGTTTCCTGTTTATTTCGTGTATTTAATTCCGAAAAAAGTAATGAAGCTCTTGACGGTGCACTGTAGTGACACTTGAAAGAATTTTTCAAGTTGTAACGGAGCTAGACGTCAGGCATAGGAACTAGACAGAAAAGGTTACAGAACTTGAAAACAACCCAGGCTATTAATATTATAGCTCATTATAATCCTCCGTGAAATTTATTGCAAAACGTTGAAGACTTCTGTGGAAAGAAGTAGTTAAGAGCGGATATTTTACAAGACTTTCCTCCTTTTTTGAGATTTCATATTAGAGTGAGTTGACAGTAAGTTTGACTTTACTTGTTTCTTTACGATCAGAGATGATCGGATGATGTATATTTGTGGCATTTTATGAGAAAAACAACCACAGATAGGGAATATATGTAGCTGAAATGGGTAACTTTCGTCATTAAGTAACATCTCTTAAATGATGGAACACGAAGGCAAAACTATATGAATGTGGCTTTTGCAGCTTATTTTCTCAGTTACAGGACATATTTCTTCTTAGGAATAATAAATGTATTTAAATTACTTTTTCAAGCACGTGATTAGTTCCATGAAAAAGCTAGTTGTACAATAAATTACAAAGTTTTGTGTGATCGAACGAAGTTCGTTACAAAAACCACATTCGATTCTGAGACGACAAAATATTCATTTTGTGCGAAAATTGGCTAACGTTTGGTATAGTCGGTCAGCAAAATCAGGTGCTAGGAGACGTCACCGGAGTCTCTGTAACTAGTCAACTACGTCACAGGGAGCAACTGCAGGCATTTTTCCAATATTACATCGGCCCTTTCCCCAGTGCACCTTTTAAATATGTGGCAACGTCTTCCTCAGACATCACTAAATGTGATGATAACATGTGGGAAACAGAAATTAGTAACTACAGAAATTACGGAATAAACTCAAATCAACAAAATCTGCGTATATTACCGCGTGCTCCACTATATTGCTAGACGGCAAGCTGATACATAGTCATCCTGTGCGACAGGTTGGGCGCTCTACCGCGAAAAGCCACTTCCTCTACCAAAATCTGTGCTCGCTCTTCAGTTAACCGACAGAGTATAAGGCATATGTTGGCCACGAAATTCTTATCGAGTCTTCAACTTTTTTTGCTAGAAATATTTTCGGTGAAACGTGAGCACATATTATTTTGCAGTTACCAAAATTTCCATTCAGTTACATTTATTTGAAACAACTGTAATACTTAAGGAGAGTACTATTTCCATTTTTCTCATAAATAATAAAAGACGCAAAACTATTATGGCAATCCAAGTGTGGCGAAATAGTTGTGGCAATTGCTGGAAATCTGAGGTCTTTCCTACGACTTCCTTGGTTAGAAAAATTTTTGTTTCTTTTGCGAACTACACAATTTAGATGCCGAGGAAAACAAAGAGTTTGCCTGGGACTTTGTTCTGATTCTGGTTTAACATTCTGTGATAATTTTTAATGAGTTCAGCGCAAATTAAATTTACTACATCTGATGTTACCTCTGCTGTGCAATGTTTTAGTGCTACTTACGGTCAGGAGATTTCGAAAATGGAACCTGTGACAAGTGAAATACTATGCTCACTGGTTTCAGAATTTGTAAATAACTCCGTCGCACTACGTGAACACAGCGTTTCAGTTGTTTCACAGCAGCAGCAACCAGTCTGCACATTTATTTCTTTTATTATGTGATAGATACCATTTTCCAATGAGTAAAGTTTGTTTATGTTAATTATTCCATTATTGAATGATATTGCGTTTGGTTTGCAAAATTCGTTAGATCAGTAGTACTTAACGACACTCAGAAATAACCCTACTTTAGTACCACGGAACATCGCAGCTTTTCTGCAAAGTGAAAAGCTTCGAAGACCCTTACTGCTATTACTCGTGTAATGCTCAATGCTACGTGGTTCTCATTTCAGATCCAAACAAGACACTGTTTAGCGTATAATAAATGGTATTTCAACAACGTGTGACACTTTCCTCCGACAGTACTTTGAATGAGGATGCATAGGAAGCGTTCTTTTCGCGAGACGCTTGCGTTATCTTCGTTGCGGGAGAGATTTCCTTAATTAATGAAGGGAATGCCGTTGTCAAGTAATCAGGTGAAATCTGTAAGCTGCTGCCATCCATGGAGCGATAGATTGAATTCGATGGTGACCCACTTTAGACAACATTGCGTGCTTAAACGGAATGAAAATCCTACACAGGAGTGATAGGGATATTTCAATATTGGCGGTTCAGTGGACCGTAGGATCTGATTTCAGTTCCTTCTGTTCGAGGACAGTTCCATCATCTACGGAAAGCTATTTTCACTTGTTATACACGGTTCATGTTCCTGAAACAGACATGTGATTCATTGGTAAACAACATTTAGTAAACGAAATAAATATTCGGTATGTATACAGGATACGGTGCGGGTGGATTGAGATCGTCGGAAGGATTGTTGCGAAATGAAAGCCTTACTTAGATAAACGTGGTGTTTATTCAGAATGATGGTGTTCGAGAGGGCTCGCCCTGTGGTGCAGAAGTTATAATTTGACTGCCAGTCTATGATCTGGGTGTCACTACAGGAATGGGAAATGGAGCAAATGGTGGTACACGTCCACTCTCATGTCTGCAGTGTAAGGGAAGAGGTCTGGTCTGGCTAAAGTCTAGATTGCAAGAGAGAGAAGTGACAGTATTGCTCCGGAGAGCTTCGGGGCGACCACGTATGTGATCCGTTTCTCATGCTCCCTATTCGTTGAAATGACGGAGTGCTCATCGGCAAATTCAATAGTCTGAAGTCTCCTTTGTTACCGGCTCTAACCGGACAGAACTGCAACGGGTGAGAGAGGCAAGCACTTTGGGTGACATAGGCAAGTCCGAAGTTTCACTGGAAGAATACCTTTGGGGACTTCACTGGGGCTTTGAAACAAAAAATATTAAACAAATCGCCTAATTATTTATTAACTGCCTGGTCAGCCAGTATTTGGGATACAAGCTGCTGGCTTGAAAATGTTTGCTCGAAATTAGTTTCAAGTGTGTCCGGCACAAGGGAAATTATCACGGTGTAATTCCAGTACGCTTTTAGATACTTACGCGTGCAGTAACACGTATTAAAATAACTGTACGTCTTGCGCCACAATATACAATGAGTGGTGAAAAATCAATGGAAGGCACTGTGGCACGAATAGATCGTCGGTTGCTGGGACCTGTGTGGTGCATTTGCGTCCATGTAGTTCGAGCAGAACTGGCTCTCTGACACCGGACATGCAAATCAGCGGCTATCTGATTCACGGCTGACTATCGACCGTCCCATATGGCCCTGCGGACGCGGCGTGACGTCTGGTCGTCAAACACTTGCGTGCGGACACCTGTTCGGCGGTTTACGCGTGTGGGAACAGTGTTTTCGCGATACTGTAGACCCATCCTAGATACTGGTTATGTCTGAAAGCGAAATTCTTGTGCAGTTCTCAGTACGCTGGTAGCCATGTGCCTTACGCTGAGCATCTCTTTTGTGACACACTGCTCACATATCATGTGTATACTCGATCTATACGCAATATGCAGCCGGAGCATCTGGTTGTCACTGACGGCACATCTTCAGATAGCACAGCGGTTCTGGATTCTTGTAAATGGCGGACTCATATCACTTTTGAGCAGTCAGTCTACCTTAAAGGTTTTATTTGTGCCAAAGACTAGTTTTACTCAAACAAAGTTACCGTGTAAACATACATTCATACATAGGGACTCTTTCACAACTTAATATACGAAATGTGCGAAAAAAGTAATGCTGCAGTTTTTTTTATGTGATAAACCTTGAAGCTTTTTGAATAAAAGAAAATTTATCAACATTCTACAAATGAATTATTCTTGTCTACACATCTGCAGCCCTCAGTCGCTAGAGGGCTCTTACTTGTAGGGTGTAAAATACTGGTGTCTAACGTAACTACGTCGGTGCGTAAGAAGCAGTGTGTTGAAATCGAGTTTCGAATTCGAAGAGCCCTCCACACATGGAGCGCCCTCTCCTTCAGCATGACAATACCAGACCACACACGAGCGCTGCAACATCTACAAAAATCGCCCGCTTTGCGTCCACTGTCATTCATCATCCTCCACACAGTCCCGACTTGGCTCCATCCGAATTTCAATTTCCTAAACTTAAAGAACAGCTTCGAGATCTTCACATTGATGGTGATTAAGCGGTGCAAGCAGAGATATGGTGCGGCTCCGTCATCAAAGTCAAGCATTCTACTGTGAGGTATCAGAAAACATGTCTCTCGTGCGAGAAATGTGTTCGTCGCCATGATGACTATGTTGAGAAATTTATTTGTAGACACGCAGAATAGAAGTGTAGAATGTTAACAAACGTTTGCTTCAATTAAAAACCTGTAATGTTTTTCAGTTAAAAAATGTCGGGGGCATTACATTGCAACATAACGTCTTACATAGTGTTAAAATGAAATATAAAGTCTCACAATTCCGATCACATCATCTGACGAAAATTTGTTCCACAGTACATGTCTAACATTTCAAAATTTGTCTGTAAAATCCGTACGTTCTTTGCATACATCACACGACGCATTTCTGCTCCAAAGTATGACCTTTGTGCTAGAAAAGAATATTATGTGTGCCTCATGCTCGGATATTTCTTTCACTTCTTTTTTTTTTTCATGCAATCTGGTTTCCTACATTTATAACGCCTCTCCTAAGACTGGCCTGACTGAAACCGTTAGCTTGCCTAATTACTTCATTTCATGTTTTGCCTTTCATTTAATCACTAAATGAAGTGATTACTTCAAGACTAAAATCAGTCTACACAGGGAAATAAAGTCTTTCATTAAATTCACAGAGGTTCTGGATTCTCGTAAATGGCGGAGTCACATCAAAATGAGTCAGATAGAGCAGAAGTAAGAAAAACGTTTATTACCACAGAGGTAATCGTCATAACTTAACATTTATGAGATCGTGGGATACGATAGTTAATGCGTACATGAAAAAATGTTTGCGCTTTCGTACGGAACGATGATCTCACCCAAGCATGCACCTCTTCGTCCGAAGCATATCAACAGCGACGAAAGTCTTTTGTCAGGGCTGAGCAAATAGAGGTCATCATGATGGATACAGGGACTCGTGTCAGCAAGGTCACAGTATCGAGACTAACCATCGCAACATCCAAGTCCACCAAAAGTGAATGGAAAATACAGCTACTAAAAAAAGCAGGTAAAATTTGCTCTAGGCCTTCATAAGAGACAGCCTCCTCCCCTTCACAACTAACTACGTAAGTGCAGACTAGTTGAGCCTCACATTCGAAGAAATATTATCTGATGCAACTGAAAGATTTATACCGAATAATTTAACAAAAGATGGTACCGATCCACCATGGTACACAAAACAGGTCAGAATCAACGAAATAAGCCTGCCAAATTCAAAAGGACACAAATCTCCACGACTGGTGATGTTTACACTGAATCTTGGAACTTAGCGCGGATTTCAACGCGAAATGCCTTCCACAACGAAACTGTCTCGAAATCTGATAGAAAGTGCTAAGAGATTCTGGTCGTATGTTAAGTACAACGACAACAATACACAATCAGTACCTTCACTGTGCGATATTACTCATGACAGCGACATTAAAGCAGCATTGTTAAACTCAGTGGTCCGAAATTCATCCACGAAAGACCACGAAGAGCAACTGAGAACATAACTAACTTATGAGTAGATATCCTAAGTGTAGCAAAACAGCTTAAATCATTTAACTTGCGGTTCATTTCAGAGTACGCTGATTCAATAGTCCCATACAAAGCAATGATATACAACCGCTCGCTCGGCGAAAGATCCGTACCAATTGTCTGGAACGTTGCACAGGCCACACCAGTACTCAAGAAAGGAAGTGAGAGTAGCCAGATGAATTACAGTCCCATGTCACTGACGTAGATTTACGTTACGATTACGAACACATACTGTGTTCGAGAATTTTGAGTTACCTCGATGAAACAGTTTTATTGACTAAAAACAAAGATTCAGAAAATGTCGTTCTTCTGAAACTCGACTAGCTCTTTATACGCACGAAGCAGGGTGTGCTATCGACAGGAGATCTCAAATTGATTTCATATTTCTAGATTTCTAGAAGACTTTGGGTACAGTTCCTCTCATGGCTTCTAATCGAATAGCTTGCCTACGGAGTTTCACTTCACCAGTGTTACTGGATTCGTGAATCCCTGTCACAAAGGCCACAGCACGTAGTAATCGACGGAAAGTCATCGAGTAGAACAGAGGTTATATACATCGTTCACCAAGGAAGTGTTACAGGCCCTTTGATGTTCGCAATCTATATAAACGATTTAGGAGAAAATCTGTGCAATCCTATTAGACTTTTTGCAGATGATGCTGTCATTTACGGTGTATTAGAGTCTTCAGAAGACCAACACTAATTGCAAAATTGTTTCGACAATATATCTGTATGGTGAAAAATATGGCAATTGCCGCTGAGCAAAGAAAAGTGTGAGATGATGAACATGAGTACGAAAAAGAAAATGCACTAATTTTTGTTTACACAATAAATCACATATATTTAAAGACTTAAACTAAGCACATTGGACTTACAATTACGAACAAGTTAATTTGCCCCTATAAAGGAGATAACGTTGTGGGCAAAGAAAATCAAAGAGTGTGTTTATTAACAGAACACATAGAAGATGCAAGAAGTCTGCCAAATAGACTGCCTACATTACGCCTGTTCCTTCTCTTTCAGAGTAATGCTGTGCGTCGTGGGATCCTTACGAGATAGGACTGATGGAGGACATCAGCATGAAGGGCAGCTCGCTTTGCATTATGGCGAAATACGGAAGAGAGTGTCACGGATATCATAAGCGAGTCGGGGTGACAGTTTTTCCGTTGCGGGGACATCTTTTCTCAAAAAATCATTCATCAAGTTTCACATCTGAATGTGAAAATATTTTACTGTCGCCAGCATGCATAGCAAAAAAGACCATTATAATAAAATAAGAGAAATCTGAACTTGTACAAAATTTGATCAGAAGAGTTCATTCTTTCTATGCGCTCTTAGAGAGTGGATTGGTAGAGAAGGCGGTATGAGGAATCTAAAAACTGTTCAAATGTATGTGAAATCTTATGGGACTTTACTGCTAAGGTCATCAGTCCCTAAGCTTACACAACATAACCTAAATTATCCTAAGGACAAACACACACACCCATGCCAGAGGGAGGACTCGAATTTCCGCCGGGACCAACCGCCTTAGACCGCTCGGCTTATCCCATGCGTCTGCGAGGAATCTCTTGTGAGGCACTTTAAATTTCACAGTTACTATGTAGATACAGATGTACAAGTGTTCCTTACGAAAACTCTTTTTCATGCAAAGTACAATCTACCGTATCGTACCAATAAAGTGTAGACTGTAATTACCCTCAACACGCCTATAATCTTCTGAAAGTGGAATTAATATCAGACCGCAAGTGGAAAAGAGGCTACAGGCAACGGTACGGACGAACGGAATGGTTATGTCCATTTCTAAAGCGGTGTTCCTAATGAGGAGAGAGTGAGGATAAAGATATAAACACCCGGAATCAGAGTGGTGGAAGGGTCCTCGAAATGCAAATTGAATTATTAAGTCAGTCGTTATTACCGTAGTGTGTTCGACAAATGACGACGCCAAGATGGAGGAAAAACAAAAGAATTATCGCTAACTGACGTGATCACTATAGAAGGTGAAAGATGGAAAAGAAATTTTGGTTTCTGGGGACTTGAATGGACGTACTGGATAGAGAATTAATGACCACATTTTGCATCAGTATGGTAAAATGTATTAAATGACAATGGGGATAGGCTGAGAGACTTGTGGTAGAAGATTTCTTTGAAGGCAATGAATGGATGGTTCAGTCGCAATCAGTACATCAATATACTTGGGAGGAATTGAAGCTAAGATCAATAATTTATTAAGTGATAACATGACAGAAAACATAGCTGTTCGCAAATGGCCTAATAATTTCACAGGCTCCAGAAAGTGGCTTTGATCATCGGTTTCTGGTTTCTAGAAAATACGGTATAATCTGTTAAGCGCTCAGAAGGGTTCAACAGGCCTCTTCTATCAACTAAGTGTCAGCCAAGGCGTCACATGTCAAGGATGGAACTGTAGAGAATATGTATAAATTAGTTAAACCAATGAGACGTGTATCAGTCTTTGGTGATATGGAGGTGAAAACACAAATGGAAAAAGGAAAGAGGAATCCATGTTGAAATGAGGAAGTGGAGAAATGGATGAAGAGGAGAAAGGAAGCTTAAAATAAATGGCTGAACACTCGGACTGATTAAGATCGTATATCATGTGGAGTTAAACGGAAAGAAGCATAAAGGGCAATTACTAAAGCTAGATATGGGACTTGTCAGAAAGTTCGAGATGATATTAAAGGTAACTTTGGTGGTGCCAGAGCAAGCAGAGCTTGGAAAATACTGAACACGATGAGAGTTGAAAACAAAGATTGTGCTGGTATTACTGAAATAATAATGGACGAGTAAGTAAAGTACTATCAAATCTTGATAACGTAGAGGAGAAACGAACGCATACAAGGAATGTTAAATTTGACGGAAAAACACGAACACGTATGTACAAGATACACATACAACCTCAAAAAGACACATGTAAAGGAGTGATGCATCTTAAAAAATGGGGACGAAATGTTGTACACACTTCACTAATGAGCAGGCCATCGCAGCAACGTAACACGATGATGCTGCCTACATGCTTCGGAAGTTAAATGAGGAATATTAAATGCCTCATAATTAACTTGATAAAAACGAAATATATGAAAGTTAGCGACAACACCATAGGGGATCAGGAAGTCAGAGCCAGTAAGATCAGGGGATGTAAGTATTTGAGGGTTATAATATCATCGGCTGAAAAAAGTGAGGATAACATAAATAATACAGTAGTGCAGGGTAAGAAGGACGTGCGATAACTTTTTTGTGATCTAAGTTTTTGTCTGATGATGCATTGGTACAAAAGCCTAAGAAATGTCATACGCACTTCCGTCTATTGTGCACTTACACCCCGTGTGACTAGTTTGTTATTACAGTTAACACACCAGCTATCAACAACACCAGCAAGCCGCCGTTGCTTATGTCTGAATAACTTCTAATACAATTCATACACGACCAGTCATTAATACATGACAATAAATTCGTAAACGAGGTAATAAAACAAGATATTAATGCACAGGAGTAAAACACAGGTTCAAACTCAAGAATTCAATACACACTAACCTATTGAAACCACTGTGTAACACACTGATCCGCTCTCGTGGCATGAAAAGAAAAATCAACTTTCTTTTAGTTCTCTTCATCCCGTCCATGGCATGGACGGACAGAATTTTACAGCTTACGTATCACCACACAGGGCCTCATGACCGCATGCCCATCGTGACATAGCCAGCCGGAGTGGCCGTGCGGTTCTAGGCGCTACAGTCTGGAACCGAGCGACAGCTACAGTCGCAGGTTCGAATCCTGCCTCAGGCATGGATGTGTGTGATGCTTAGGTTAGTTAGGTGTAATTAGTTCTAAGTTCTAGGTGACTGATGACCTCAGAATAACGCATAGTGCTCATAGCCATTTGAACCATCTTGAACCAGCGTGACATAAATATAAAATAACGATAATTATCCACTCGCAAACTTCCGTTTAGGAAGTAATTTTACCTGTGGCTGCACTCAGTTCACGTTCGTACAAAACACGGTGAACTGCTTCAGTCACAAAGCCACCAGGCTACCACGATCACTTGCGGAAACGCTCAGGAAATAGTTCCTGCACTTCATGCGAAATTAGTGTGCGCACATCCAGCAAAGACAGCAACCGCTCCCACAGTTAGTTGCCCACATAGAAGCCCTATCTGCGATGTCCATCTAGTTGTCAGAGCTGTACCACATAGATGCCCCTCAGACTTGACACCACCCAAGGCTCTCTACTTCTTGTCTCTTCACCAGCCGACTATGATACAGTCCCTTCTGGGATGTATTGTTACGGCATAGAACAGTAAGGATTAGAAAACGAAAAGAAAAAATATATATTAGAACTTACTCACGTTGTCAAAGGAAGAGTCAAATCCTGCTACAGACAAAAGCAGAAGCGGGAAGCAAGCCAGTACGTCGCAAGTGGGACAGGTAGTCATAACTGCCTAGTGGGATACGAGGTCAGAAGAAATGGGTCTGCGACAAAAAACCGAAGTAAGCGAACAATTATACTCGTTAGCTCGTAAGACATTAAGTAACAGATGTAGCTGCCAACAGCATGTTAAGTGACTATAGCAGAATAAGGAGGACACATGAGGTCATTACGAACCGAACCTTGCTTCATAGTTTCCCGCTAGCTGCCTTTAAATGCCCAGCTCTCGAGTTCTCGTCATGAGCTTATCTTCGGAATTGATGGGAATCAAATAACAGTCCATTCCATGATTATGTTATTCTGTCCTAGATGCTCTAGCACATTCTGTGAACTAGCCCAAGAGGTACCCAAGATGATGGCCTCCACCTGATGAACTTCATGCAGCTCACCGCCTACCGTCTGCTATTGAGTGACCGACAGTCTTCCGACACCACTTTGCAGAGTGCTCCCAGTACTGGGTTTCGAAGCGGAATCCCGCAACAGATGCTCTAGAGGGTTCTAATTTTTGTTCAACATTCAGACACGTGCGGGTGTTGACACCTATCAGGGGTAAGTAGGAGATCAGCCGACCATACCGCTACCGCAACCGTAGCTGATGAGCAACAGCAGAGGCTCGTACGAAAGAACGACTTATAAAAGTTTTGAATAAATGACTGAACTATAATAACGCTTTACTAGAGTCGTTGATGCTTCACTGGTTCCCAACAACTTTGCTGACTTCACGCAGTCTCAGCTCGCCTCTCTATAGAATGAGCTCCGACTTCCTTAGCTGAACATCTCCAAGCACAGTCTGAGCCGCTATTCTCCGCCACTGCCACAAATCTATACACCGTCCACTGACTGGCCATGGAGTACTGCACGCAGCAACGAAGGCCACGGCTCCAGCTTCGTGGGAGGTGTTGCTAGTGTGGTCGCTCCAGGTGTCAGCTATTTGCCGCATCTTCAAGAACAGCACGAGCCATCACCTTCGGCCAGCGCCGCAGTCTTCTGCGTCCTGCACATACTGCTGAAGACGCGCCACGGGCAAGGAACACTGATACGGCGCTGGCTTCCTAGGAGAAGTTGCTCGTTCCAGTGGCTCCAGCTGACTGCTCACTGCAGTGAGCCTATCACCAATCCCGCCATGGCTGCGCTGGTGTCCAAGACATTATCCCTATGTCCAGCCTCCTGGCACCTCCTGCCACACAAGTGCGACACATGACTTGAGTCTCTGAAGGTGGGGATTTAACTGTGCTGCTCCACAGTGCTCTCTAGTGTTTATATCATTATACAATGTTTCCAAAATATTTGGATAATATGATTGAATGTAATTTAATATTTATCTATAAAAAGAAATAGAATCCGGGGTGCATTTAGATCGAGTTCTGTCTCAGTTGTCTCTAATTGACCACGACACCCTCTCTTCTTTCCCAACCCCCTATTACCGCATTTGACGGCGGACAGAATTTCCTCATAAACATTGCATTATCATAGAAAAACCTGAGTTAGCAACTAAAGCTTTCGCTAAGATATAACTATATTAAAAAAACTGTATAGGCAGCACAAGTCGATTGTAGCGTTATCTTTATTTTTAGAGATTCACATGCCAAAATATAGAAATAGTTGTATTCGACTTGTGTCTGCTATACAATTTTATATCTAACTGTCGCTGTTTCGCCGCAAGTAAATGCCTGTGCTCGCTCATTAACGTATAACAGCAAAAGCGGAATTGTTTTACTTCTCTGGAGTACTCCTTATATTACTTCAGTGGCCGTAGATTAGTTTGCCGCATGGTGCCTGTCAGTATATTTACTATCCAAACACAAATATGGTTTATAGGATGCATCACAGTTAATAGAGGAATGTTACGTGGATGAAAACAGACGATAACATATGCTACAACGTTCTGCAAACATGGGCCCACTAAAAATATATTTCCAGAATAACTGTGAATGTTACGAGCTGCCACCAACTTCAATTTGGTAAATATAGCCCTAGTTAGAACACATGTATTTGAAATGTATCCTTTTCGATTACTCTGCATTCAGCATGCCTCAACTTTCACCCACGGCCCACCATAACAAGAAACGCGACACTGATTCAGAATTTTAAGTACGTTTATTCTTTGCCGAATTTAGTTTTTGTAGGAGTCCACAGCTTTATTGTATTTTTAAGAAAGGAGAGATGCACCAGAGATGTTGTGATAAACAGGGTGAGTCAGCTGCCCTTACCGCTTTTATGCAGCCCTCAACACCTTCAAATAACATGCTCAACATTTTTATATTCTCTCACTTGCTGCATGCAACTATTGGTCCCATAGAAAAAATAAACAGGACCTTTTTTGTAGGAAATTTCGTGTAGTTAAATTTCGAACTGGGACACGTTTTCGCTGAAGTTACCCAAGAAAAACATGTTTGAATGTCCCTTTTGTAACTTTTTCTTGAATAATTTGAAAACTAAACCCTATAGCGAGAAATGTATCGTAGTACAAAATTTAGCTACCTTAAGTTTCCTACGGAGATGTTTCCGGAGTCACGTTCAGAAAGTGTTGAGCAATGTGTGCCTTCAATGCATCTAAGTTTGCAATCGGAACGCTATACACATCTTTCAGATAGCCCCGCAGTCAGAAGTCACACGTATTAAGAGCAGGTAAACGGGACGGTTAGGTTGTAGGGAAATGGTGGCTGACAATTCTAGCATTTCCGAAATGGCGCTTCAGCAGCTTCTTAACTGGATTTGCAATGTGTGGAGGTGCGACATCTTCCATAAAAATGATCCCATCCACACACCCATGATGTTGGGAGCTGGAATGACGTGGTTGCGCAAAAGACAATCACAGTGCTTACCAGTGACGGTATAGGCAACAGGGCCGGAAGCACCTTTTTCTTCGAAAAAATATGGCCCTATGATAAATGAAATGGTAAACACGCACCACACAGTGATCTTTTCAGGATGAAGTGGGCATGGTTGATATGCATGTGGATTTTCCGTTGCCCATCTTCGACAATTCTTTGCATTGGCGTATCCTGTCAGATGGAATTTGGCTTCGTCTGTCCACAAAATCTTCCACGGCCAGTCATTGTCCACTTCCATGCGAGCAAGAAATTCTAAAGCAAAGGCTTCTCTTGCGGGCAGGTCAGCAGGAGGCAAGTCGTGCACATGGGTAATTTTGAATGGATAGCAAAGAAGTATGTTTCGAAGGATTGTACGTAACGTTCTAAAGAGTATGTCAAATTTTCGGGCAAATCTACGTGCAGTACACGTTTGCACACCACCACTCGTCTTCTGCTGCATTGCCGTGGCCACTGTTTCCTCTGACGTCGAATCAATTTGTTTCCACCTTCTACCAGATTGCACACCAAATGAACCAGTCTTATCGAATTTTCGAATCATTTTCTCCAGACCTAGGGCAGTCATCGGACCAGCGCCTTTTTTCAAACCCTTCAGTGTCCGGAACTTCTGCAGAGCGACGTGTGCACAGTCATCAGTCTTGTAATACAGCTTTAGAAGCATAGCGCGATCCTGCACTGAGACAGTCACGGCGAACGTCCCAGACACGAAAGAAGGAAAAGCCGTGTACCCGGCGTAGTTATACCATCTTCAGTGGGTCATGTGCATGACAGGTGTTTTCATTTACCTATTCTGACACATGCAGCGCCATCTTTTGATCAATTTTCGCACTATTTTTTTCTTCTTCCATACGTTTTCCACTTTCTCCGATAATATTCCGTTGCAATCTGACGTCATTCTAACCAGTGGTGTTATTTCTACAGCGTTTTGAAAGTTTAACTTTAATTATAATCAACCCGTATATAAAGGCGTTGCGGGTTGCATAAAACCCAGCAGAAGGAGCAGCTGTATCACCGTGTATTTATTGTCTGTGCTATTAGCTAATTTCGAGTGTTAGTCATTAAGTATCAAGCTGTACATCACATTTGACTAAATAACTGGTCTGTAGGTAAAAGCACCATTTGCTTTCACGTGCGTTTGTACAACCATTACCGGCAGTGCACTCGTAATACCTACTGCCTGTTTAGTCAAGTGTGATGTCAAGTGTGAGGCTTGTAATATGTTCCTCAAAATTACGAACATTCGAAATTAGCTAATAGGACGCACAATAAATATAGTTCAGCCTGTTTGGTCAATGTTCTATTTCTTGAAACCGTCATTCCTCTTAACGGAAATATTCCTCATTTCGTCCTCGCATTTGGATATACTCGTCTCTGCAATGAGTTACAAATATGAACGCAGTTTAATTGGGCCTTAAATGAAATGTTTACACTTCAACGGCTATTTTAGTGACTTGGGTAATACACTGTTAAGAAAGAGAAAAAGAAAGTCGCACTACGAAGAAACTATGCGAATAGGACAGCCATCGGTAGATGTGTGCGGGCATGCAGACGAAGCAAACGGTTATTCGGCTTGGCATTGATTGACTGAATTTTTGGATGTCCTCCTGAGGGAGATCGTGCCAAATCCTGTCCGATTGCTACGTTAGATCGTCAAAGTCCCGAGCTCGCTGGGGGACGCTGCTCATAACGCTCCCAACGTTCTCAACTGGGAAGAGGTCCGGCGACTTTGCCGCATGAGGAAGGGTCTGGCAAACAAGAAGACGAGCAGCTGAAACTCTCGTCATAGGCGGGCGGGCCTTACCTTACTGTAATATAAGCTCACGATGGCTTGACATGAAGGGCAAAAAAACAGGGTGTAAAATATGTCGACGTACCGCTGTGCTGAAAGTGTGCGCCGGATGAAATCAAAGAGGTCCTGAAATGAAACGAAATTGCATCCCAGACCATCACAACTGTTTGGCGGACCGTATGGCTATGATATTTATTTTATTTATAAGTTTTCAGGATTGTAGCCGGATCACGTTGACGTCTTGCCACAATATTTCCGCTGGCAACCGTCCAGCCACCTTCTGGGGAGTGTTTGCCACTGGAGACAGCTAGTTCACGGTAAATTTGGAAATTTGTGGTAAGATCTCATAGGACCAAACTGCTGAGGTTATCGGTTCCTAGGCTTACACACTAGTTTATCTAACTTAAACTTAACTTACGCTAAGGACAACGCGCACACCCATGCCCGAGGAAGGACTCGAACCTCCAACCGAGGGAGCCGCGTGGACCGTGACAAGAGGCCCCTGACAGCGCTGCTATTCCGCGTGGCGCTAGTTCACGGTAACGTGGAAACGTATGCACCTTGGCTGCCGTCACAGGGACGTCTTCTATCGAAATCCGCGCCCTCTGAAAATACTGTTCCATCCGTGGCGCGCAGGTCCGTGCATAAAGGTGAAACTACATAGCCGGCCTCTGTTGGAATGCGTGCTCGCGTCGCTGAAAACAAACTTCAGATGACATTTATGGTGGTATTATACTGTTCTCCGGGGCGTCCCCAGACATGCCTACACTAGTTATGGGGACTAAGTTCGAAGCGTGGCTCGTCACTGAAGACAATCGACACCAGTCACTGAGACTGCTGTTGAACGGATGAATGCTATGGCACCAAGGAATATCGGGAGGCAGTTATCCATTTATTTCCCCGAAGGTACGCAGCTGATCTGCAAACCGCCCCATTCGTCCCGTCAATGAATAGGAAACCTCCTGGAACTATGCTGCAACGCAGCAATGTGCCAATCGGCAGCGCATGTTACCGCCGCCAGACAATAAAACATCTCGAAGCGAGAGTGCTACAAATAGCTGCCTGCTATCAGCGATGGCTCAAATGGCTCTATGGGACTTAAAATCTGAGGTTATCAGCCCCCTATAACTTAGAACTACTTAAACCTAACTAACCTAAGGACAACATAGACATCCCTGCCCGAGGCAGGATTCGAACCTGCGACCGTAGCGGTCGCGAGGTTCCAGACTGAAGCGCTTAGAACCGCTCGGCCACAACGGCCGGCTATCAGCGAAAGGGTCAGTCAAGAATTCGACGAGATAGTACAGGAGACCAGTGTGTCGGGTCGGACCAATTTCTTCCATTTCCTGCAGCTATTTTGTGTCCCATCACCTAGTGTCTTACGATGAGTCCTTTGGCCTCTAGCCGCTGTGTCAGGTTTCGGCTTTGAAGGAACTAGTGCCTGATACATTAATATCCCCCAATCCCTACAGCTATGTGCAACGTTACTTGTATTGCCGCCAGAATGTTGTGGAGGGCCATACTTTTATCCCTTTTCTACTCTCTGTTTCATATCTTTGTCTATCGTCTGCGGCTTTATTTACCATGTAAATCAATTAAAATTCGGGGGGGGGGGGGAATTCGTAAATATGAAATGAATGTTTTCATAATACGAAAAAGATAGGAGAGAGTGGGAATTGTTTGAGGCATGACTTTAATATTAATACGTTCCTTGAAAAAGAATATAATTTTGTTTGAATCGTTGACAAAGATGGTAACCTAGTATTACATAACGATTTCAGACAGATTGACTTACAATTTTTCTTTATTTTATAATTGTTGTTACAAAGATAGTGTTCCATATCAGCATGTGATAGCTATACTATTTCTAATCTAAAAATGTGCAGTACTAAATACATATGTGGTAGATGCAAAATTATAATCTTCGTTGAGTTATACGTTGTAGTCATTTCTAAACTGTCTACAACGTCGAAATTCATTAGGCGATGCCTTTAAGATATTGCTGTTTGGGAGTGTAATTTGCCCAGTGTTCAGTGCTTCTGGTTATATTTTGGTGTCATCGCTACTCTGATGTTCCTTTAATTTCTACAATATAGAACCATATTTCCAGCTGATACTCCTTCCCCACATGTGTCGATGTTTGTCGTTGGTTGACGCGATGTAGATGAAATGGATAAGGCCCGCGTCCGGTCAAGAAATGAACCATTCCACGACTTAGGTCTACATACTTCATCCTCATCTCTTTCTCAGGTTGGGAAATATTTTGTATACTCGACAGCCTTGCGCTTGACTTTCATTTCTTTGCCAGGAGTCCATTCGTCACTGTTTTAGTTTGTGCTGACCTTGAATTGGTACATCTGTTATGACAGTGATCTTATCACATCTTCACAACTTAAACCAGTACACTCCAGCTCCAAATATGATTGCAGTGTCTATGAGGTATACGCCAAAGGTTGCCTTAATAGCACGCTCCTTGGTCCATGTGTCACAGCAGTTTTGTTCGTGATAAAGGGGAGACAATGTGCCTACGTGCTTGCTGCAGGCTTAGTACTGACTGAAATAAGACGCAGTGGTATGCTTTTGTTGTTTTTGGAGTTATTTTGGTTTTATTTGTGTTAATTCGTGCAAGATTATCTACAGATTTTTCTGGTGTTTCTGTTGCGATATCTATGTGTCATTGTTCCCAAGTTTAATGGAAAGGAGTCTCTTCAGAGAACGTTTCATTAGGATGTACGTGGTTTTTTCTTCTCTACAGTGAGTTTGCCTTGGTTGCACCATTGTGTTATCGTAAACAGTGTACCATCGGCCCCTTCTTCCAAATGTAGCCTTATATCTGCTGAAATTACAACACGTAAATAATCAGCGTAAGCTACTACTCCATCAGTTCTTTCGTCCGTATCCAGAACCCATGGAATAGGCTACCTCCTGATGTTCCAGAAGTTGGGGTCGTATATTGATTCCTGTGAGCATCCTTTGGATATCTTCTTGATCATTTCACAACTGCACATTCGCCAGTCTAGAGCAGTGTCTTTAAGCAGTCTATCAGCCTACAGTACAAAGCTTGGAGCATTACGAGGTCTCTAAATTTCGCAAAAATCTCAGATCACCGTAGATTATCGAAGCCGCCTGCTATATCGGTCATTACTGCGACTGCACGTTTACTGGGAGTTTCTCCTATTATCTTAAAACCTTGGTTTATTGGAACATCGACCGATTTTCCTTCCATGAAACGGTACTAATGCTGATACAAGCCTGTTAATGGTTGATGGGGTTGAAGCCAATTACATTGGAGTTTCTCTTGTGCTTGGCCAACGCATTGATTAGACAAACTGCTCTTTAAGAATTCGTGTCTACTGGATTCCCGGCTATAGATTTTTTGACTATGGCCGCCTTAGTGGCTTTGCGAACCCTAAGGCTTTATTGAAAAGTTCAAAGGTGTATTGGTGATTAGTGCAGAATACTGCACGAAGTCTCCGCATAAATGTCACAATTCTTATTCTTTCTATTGAAGTCATTATTAGTTCTGCTATGTGTTTGAGTTAGAGTTATGAGTATCTCATCAACGTACAGGCTATGTCAAATTATCCTTACCATACTAACAGTACGTAAAAGAAGTTGTTAGTAACATAATCGGTCGCGTTACTGACATTATTATTGGTTTGCATGTCTGTTTGATACCGCTAAGGTCATTATCGCACTTAGTGAAGTGACCAGTACAGTATCATATTACCACAAGCGAACATAATGTCATAGCTTTTGAAACAACATCTCCAAACAGAAAATGTTGCCCCTCCTCACGGCAAAAACGTCGACGCGTTATTGACGGAGGAGACATATGTAACGTAAGAGACAACATAGTGCCATGTTTCTTACACATCTTATGTAAATTTCAGTTGTGTGGCAATACTAAATGTACAGACTATGTTTCATTGGCCTTGGAGAGCTCTATAGTTGGGAGGTGTTTGTTGCACAACTGCTTAACTTTTGCAACCTTCCACTCAAAGTTTAGGACAATTATTGCAGTCATGGCGTCAGGGCATGCAGTTATTGAGACTGACGTCGTAGTAATACACGTTCTGTTCTTGATCATGTAGAGCCTACAGCTGGAATTACAGGCTATGTCAAATTATCCTTACCAAACTAGGAGTACCTATAAGAAGATGTCAGTAACATAATCGGTCTGGTCAGTGACGTTATTATTGGTCTACATGTCTATTTGATACTGTTAAGGTCATTACCGCACTTAGTTAAGTGGCCAGTGCAGTATGATATTACCACAAGCGACCATAATGTCATAGCTTTGAAACAACATCTCCAAACAGAAAAATGTGTACCCCTCCTCACGGAAGAATTGGAGAAACTTCGGCGCATTATTGACGGAGAAGACATATGTAACGTAAGGGGCAACATAGAGTAATGAGGATCCCAAATGACAAAAAACGTACAGAAAATACTAACAACTGCAATGCCATCTGCCAGTAAACAAGATCACAAAAGGAACTCTTGTCTGAAGAACAAACAGCGCTAAATATGGACATTAGACGCAAAAGAAAACTACTCCAAGAAGCGGTAACACATCGAGAGCGACCACAAGTAGTCGCTGCCTACAGACAAGCTAAAGAGACATTATTCCTATTTCTTTGCGTGGTTTCTGTCACCGCTCTCTGGACTGTTTGCAGATCGTGCAGCTTGCATTACTGGAGCTTAATGTCGGAGTCGAAGTTCCAGGTAGTGAGTTCCAGCATCACTTCTTGTATTTACGTTATAGTTATTTCTGCTTTGTTAGTGGATGTTTGTTCCACCTTTTGTTATCTCACTCTAAGGGCCATAGTTAGTAGAATCAACCAGTCTGTCTTACAACATTCTATGTGTTGTGCACGCATTTCCTTTAGTTTTGTCAAACGTTTCGTTCCTTTTAAAGCATGGGGGGTGTCCCTGGGCGTGTATTGTGCTTATTTGTGTCGGTTAACCTGGGTGTGAGGTTTCAGCTACCCACAACCGGCTGTGTTAAGCACCGTTACTCCAGTCTGCTCCTAATAGCCGCTGCTTGTGCCACTGCTAATTTACAGACATGTGTTTCAGGGTTAGATGTGTGGAAATTGTGCCCATTAACGGAGATACATTAAACATTGTTCCGAATAGAGAACCACGAAATAAATGACTATCAAATGAGACAAAAATTACAATTAAATCGGTTAGATAGTTTGAAGAAAACATATGACAAGCAACAATATTGAACCCTAGTAAGATCTGATGAAAGAATGGCGTAATATTCAAACGATTACGTAAATAAAACAAATGTACTGTGACTGTCGTGACGCTAGCAAAAACAAAAAAAAAGCCGGAAGGTGCTCCAGAAGGGAATATATTGAACCTGTGTTTGCAGTTGAAAGCAAGCTAGCAAGCTGGTCATTAGGGGTACACCAACGATCCTCGCCAACGGCTAAAACTAGATAAGCTACAAGATTTAAGACCCTCTATAAATGTGCTCTGGTGATTTTGCATGCCGGCTCTGAGAGATCGAAACGAAGCACCGGAGAAGTTATTAGAAGAAGTAGTTTTCTACGAAGTTATCGTTAAAATGGGAACTCGCATTCCCGCGTTTTTAGTCTCTACTGTATTAAAATCGGCTGAGCTATGAATCTTCCAAGTAGGTACTGGTACAAATCTTCCTT
The DNA here is from genome assembly GCF_021461385.2 of Schistocerca piceifrons. Classification (NCBI taxonomy): domain Eukaryota; kingdom Metazoa; phylum Arthropoda; class Insecta; order Orthoptera; family Acrididae; genus Schistocerca; species Schistocerca piceifrons. The sequence goes on along the minus strand of NC_060144.1, from coordinate 239,471,420 downwards.
AGAAAACGCTGTTCCCCTTCCCCGGGCTAAGCTTTAGGCGGTCAACAAGTAAAGCGCATCCCACCATTTAACACTGAAAAGAGGCACTCCTCTATCTGTCTGTCTGTCTGTCTCTCTCTCTCTCTCTCTCTTTGGGCAATTCAGGGGAGGGGGGAGCTCCTCATCTGTACCAGTACTCATTGTCAAATCTAAGACTGCAATCTATTGGTTGAATAGAACACTCAGAAAATGCAACGCTTATCTGCCCTCATCTGGAATATTGTTGTATGGTGTGGGATTCGTGTCTGATAGTATCAATTTAGGACATGGAAAATGTTCGAAGGAGGAAAGCTTATTTTGTATTATCGCGAAATAGGAGGACAGAGTAAGAAATATATTATGCAGCCATTAAAACAAAAGTGTGGCTCACTGCCGCAGGAACTTCTCTCGATATTTCAATCAGCAACTTTCTTCTCAGTGTGTGAAAATATTTTTTTGGGGTCCACTTACACAGGGATAAATTATCATTATGATAAAATAAGAGAAATCATAGCTCTGAAGGAAATATTTAAGTGTTCGTTTTTCTCACACGCTTTTAGAGAGTGAAACGGTAGAAAAATAGGTTCACGGTGCAAGGCACTTAACTGTGATTTTCAGAGTAATCATGCAGATGTAGATGTGGATATAACCACTAGTTTATTTATATTATCCAGTTCTGGCTGTTTTACTATTGGGTAAACATTACGTGAACGTGAAGTCAACATTCAGTGGCACCTCATGCTTTCAGTGCATCCAGATCCTGTGAGTCTCCATTCCATTTTCAAAATAGCATCCATAATATGGGGCTCTTCCCGGAGAAAACAAAAATCTCTCTACGGTTTATACACAATAGTGTTTTCTTGGACTTTGCTATAAACTGCGCTATTTCTCATCCGCTTTGCGGGTTGTAAAAATGGTCGCTGCTGGGGGTCTTGCACCACAAGAGATCTTACCTGTGTTCGCTTGCAGTGCCTCAGGAGTCGAGCAGCGGCACTGAAAAAGATTGTCAGTTGTCTGCGGGACACTGAAATGTGTGCCTTCCAGCGCGCCTTTCCGAGAACCGTTCCCAGATGGTGGTATATGTGTCTCCACTGAGCTGTCACCTTGTTCTAATCTGTTTTCAACACCTTTTCTCTCCCATAAGACAAGCAGATGAAAGATTAAGTGAAAAGTAAATTACGTTAGTGCGCTACCGGCAATAACCAGTACTTATAAACAGTTTCTTCGGAAATTCCCATTACAGATTTCCAGGACTCCTAGAGAGGAGTGTTGCTAGGATTAACAGACAAAAGGAGAAAGCAAAAAAAAAAATTGGCAAGGTAAAGTCTGGAATACTGATATACAGCTCATTAAAGAGTGAGACGTACTGAAAATGCAGGGAATCCAGGACGAAATGTCTACAACAAGAATGCGGAAAATAAATCCAAAAATTGGCGTTGGAAGTACATATTCAGCATACAGGAAACTTCGCTGAAATTAAAATTAATATTAATATCTTGCGGATTAAGTAGTCGCTTCACCTGTATTTAATCTTTTTATTATCATATGAAAAAGGTTTCTTAGCAATGAGAACCATGTCCTCAGGTGACACGTAGCTAAGTCGTAAGAGCTAAGTAGCACGGAATGTGGAACCCATTATTCTTTGTCAGATCACACAAATAAATTCTAAATGGCGGAACATTAATGAGTCAAAATCAGCCGACCTTAGAGGTTAATTAGCTTGGTCTGACAACGAACGTTGGTATCGGTGTTCCAGGCTACTCATAACTTAGTTACATATTACCTGAGGATGTGGTTTTCAACACCACGAGATCGATTGTGATGTGATAAGAAAAAGATTAAATAGAGCTGAAGGGGCTACTTAATCCCCAAAATGATTAGTCGCAGCTGTGGTTGCCCTGCCTACAAGGTTTCCTGAACATTAATAGTGGAAACGAGTCTGTTGTTGGCTCTTTCATTTTCTCAGCCCCTATTTCATCTGTTTCAAGGTGTATGACATATGTTCTACAGTTATCTCTAAGGTAAATGTTCGCCAGATCCATTACAAATAGATTCTGGTCAGTGAGATCAGTATTAAACCGGAGAGAGTGCCTCATGAAAGCCAATCGATGACGCAGTACGTCAAAGCCGCCATGATAGATGGGGGCAAGCTGTCAAATAATTCTATCCCACAGGAGAAATGAAATTACTGTTTACTCGTATCACGCAACACTGTCTAGGTTTAGTTTGTAGTTACACGAAAGAATCACTCGAATTCGCAGGAACCAGCAGTACTATCAATCCGGAATGGCCCTCGTCAGTAGACCTCCCTGCCAAACATCACGGTTTTACTTTAAAAGACGTCATTGAGAGATTTATTAAGCTCCCTGATTCTGATGCGTTAGTGCCGGCCGGTGTGCCAAAGCGGTTCTACGCGCTACAGTCTGGGAACGCGCAACCGCTACGGTCGCAGGTTCGAATCCTGCCAAGGGCATGGATGTGTGTGGTGTCCTTAGTTAGGTTTAAGTAGTTCTACGCTCTAGGGGACTGATGACCTCAGAAGTTAAGCCCCATATTGCGCCGGCCGAAGTGGCCGTGCGGTTCTAGGCGCTGCAGTCTGGAACCGCGAGACCACCACGGTCGTAGGTTCGAATCCTGCCACGGGCATGGATGTGTGGGATGTCCTTAGTTAGGTTTAACTAGTTCTAAGTCCTAGGGGACTAATGATCTCAGAAGCTGAGTTCCATAGTGCTCAGAGCCATTTGAACCACTTTTTTTGAGCCCCATAGTGATCAGAGCCATTTTTATGCGTTAGTAGACTCGTTGTGTAACCACTGCATCGGTATACTTGTCACTAGGGAGCTGTTGGCCTTCAGGTTATCTCATGTCTTGGCGGTAGTGTCTGCCATTTGTTTCTGATTCCAAAAGGAAATCAGACATTACTCCTCTTTATTCCGGCGTCTTCGATGGAGAGACATATTTTGTGTCTTGGACAGATGAGGTGTTCCTTGTACAGTATATTCATCTTAACTAAAGGAAATGAACATTTATAAACTGGTTACTTCCGATATTCACGTTTTGCTTAAGTATATATCTCACAGCAAAATGATATAACGTGGCACAAACCTTGGTAGTTATTCAATTTTCGGGCATCAGACTAGGTAAAGCTTCATTGGTTGTTGTTTGTGAACGTCAGACTGTTACATGAGGTTGTTCTTCTGACTTTATGTTATTCATTTTACGTACTATCTATGTGATAATGAGATCGAATGATTCCTATGCACATGCTTTATTATCGCATTCGATGTGAATAGATGAATACGGACGTGGGGAGACAGCCCCATAGCAGTGCAGATCGCTATGTGTATGAAGCTAACACAAAACAATGACACCAATTTCCATAATGAATCTGTTTAATTGCGTATTATACTTTGTACTAAGGTATGCTGTTCCTTAATCAACAGTTACGCTTGATTATATGAAAGTGATAGCTGTATTTTTATTCTTGAAGCATTTTTTCGTCAAAGACCGTGATTAATCTTTCCATGCCCATTATAATTTTCTTTATACGTATTACTACATTGTCAGGGCTTACTCATCACTACCTCTGAGAGTTATTGACAAACTGAATACAAACGCACCTCTCAGGACCAATGTGAACTCACTGTTAAGCATATAGCGGAGAACCAATGGTTGGAAAGAGTGTGTTGAAGACGTCTACGAATGGGAGTAACTATCTTAAGACGTGGCAGAAAAAGGAAACGTATATTTTACAAGAGAGCATCAGGGTCAGAATTAATAAGAGGCTAGGAATCAAATCAGGCAGGAGATTCATCCGAAATATCTAAAATCATTCGGAAACGATTATTCAAGTTGGCACGTAGTAAATATGAAACAGTCGACAAATCTTCAGACTTTAGGGAAAACGTAATTCCAACAATTCTGAAGAAAGCAAGAGCTGACAAGTGCGAGAATCATCGCATTCTTCATTACTAGATGGGCATTCTGTTAGTAAAAGGGTGAATGGCCTTTCAAACCATGATGCATAAATTTTAACACAACAAAATGTGACAAATGTCACATATAATTACAAACTATGTGGAAAAGTTAATCGAACTGCAATAGATATGTTTTTTAAACCTTCTCATGGAACAACAGTGGCAGGATGTCTATAATGCCGCTAACATAGATGGTAAATCTAATACTTTACTTAACACATTTCTCCTGCTCTTTGGGAGTTGCTTTCCATTAGAACGTTCTAAACGGGGTACTAACAGTAATGGGCAGAAGAGTTGGCTGACTAGTGTGATAAGGATACCATATAGAACAAAGCGGGAACTATAACAAAATGTTAGAAGTAATCACAATCACGTTACAATTGCCCATTACAAACAGTACTGTAAGGTGCTTAAAATGTTATTAGAAAGGCAAAGAGTATGTGGTATGTAAATAGAATAGCTAATTCACAGGACGAAATTAGAAGCATATGGTTAATTGTGAAGGAAGTGTCTGGTCAGAAGCACAAGGACGACGATATAAAATCAGTTCGTAGTAAAAATATTTCTGTTACTGATAAATCAAATATATGTACAGTATTTAACAATCATTTTCTGAGAGTTGCTGGTGAATAAAATAAAAATCTAGTTTCTACAGGGAATCATATAACTTTCTTGGCAAACGCCTTTCCGAGACTGATGTCTGAATTATTCCTCTGTCATACTGACAAACGGGAGATTGAGTCAATAATTAAATCACTGAAGACTAAGGGCTCTCATGGATATGATGAAGCGCCCAGCAGGCTATTAGAGTACTGTGCTTCACATGTTAGCTCTGTTTTTAGACATATTTGCAATTTTTCTTTTAGGAATGGTCAGTTTTCTGAAAGATTAAAGTACTCAGTAGTAGAGCCGCTTTATAGAAAGGGATAAATGTAGACAATTTTAGACCTATTTTTACACCATCAGTGTTTGCTAAAGTTATTGAAAAGGCTGTGTATGCAAGGATAAATGATAAATTTATATCGCACGATTTTCTATCAAATGTACTACTCGGCTTTAGATGGCATTTAACAATTGAAAATGGTCTATTCTCTTTTCTCTGTGAGGTACTAGAAGGGTTAAACTAAAGGTTTCGAACGCTAGGCATATTTTTTTATTTACCTAAGGCGTTTGATTGTGTTGATCACTAAATATTGCTCCAAAAGTTGGACCATTACAGAATTCGGAGAGCATCTCACAATTGGTTGACATCTTACTTCAGCAACATTCAGCAAAAGGTCATTATTCACAATGTTGAGAATAGCTGTGATGTGGGGTCTGTTGGGTTTACACTCAAGTGCGGGGTGCCCCAGTGATCAGTGTTGGCGCCACTACTGTTACTTATTTATGTAAACGATATGCCCTCTAGTATTACGGGTACCTCTAAGGTAACCTAAGTTCATGGCTTGTAGAAAATAAACTGACGCTGAATCTCAGTAACACTCAGTTTTTACAGTTTCTAAGACACAATTCAACAAAACCGGACGTTTTAATTTCACAGAATGGGCATACGATTAGTGTAACTGAACTGTTCAAATTTCTATGTGTTCAGATAGATAGTAAACCGTCGTGGAAAGCCCATGTTCAGGATCTTGTTCAAAGACTTAATGCTGCCATTTTTACTATTGGAACGGTATCTGAAGTGAGTGATCGTTCGACACGAAAATTAGTCTAATTTGGTTACTTTCACTCGCTTATGTTGTGTGGTATTATGTTTTGCGGTAGCTCTTCCCATTCTGAAAGGATATTTTTTGTGGTCGGGCAATGCAAGTTCGCGAACCTCTTGTCGAACACTGTTCACGAGTCTGGGTATTTTAATATTGGCCTCTCAAAATTTGTATTCGTTACTGTCATTTCTTGTTAACATTATTAGCTTACCCCCAAGAATAAGCAACTTTCACTCAGTTAATACTCGGCAGAAATAAAACCTGTATTTGGATCGGACTTCCTTAACTCTTGTGCAGAAAAGTGTGCAGTATACTGCTGCATCCATTTTCAATAAGCTATCGCTCGAATTCAAAATCTTAGCAGTAGTTCACGTGCTTTCAAACGGAAACTGAAGAGTTACATCATGGGTCACTCCCATTCTGTTGATGATTTCCTTGAAACATTAAGCTGATTATTGGTGTATTGTTGATTGCGTTTACTTAAACTTATGGATTGACAGTTTCGGGTTCATAAACATTTTAGTTTTATCTGTTGTTAAATTTATGTTGTATTTTCATGTACTGCCGTGTTCCATGACCTTGGAGATTTGCTCCTCAATATGGCCCTATTGACATGTAAATTGACATGTAAATAAAAATAAATAGAAACAAAAAAAAAAACAGTCAGCTTAACAGCTCATGCACCAAGTTACAGGCAAGAATAATATGCAGAATGGAATAGAAAATTGTAGACCTGTTAGAGGAAGATCACGTTGGCTTTCGGTAAGGTAAAGCCACCAGAGAGCTAGTTTTCCGTTACACGACGTAAAATGAAGATGTTCGAAATTATGAGAAAAATGGGAGTAAGCCGTACAAAATACGGTAAAACACTATATGTTACATAAGAAAGGGCAAACATTAAAAATAGAAGACCAAGACGGAAGTGTTCGGATTAAAAAGTGCGGAAGACGGTGACGTACCCATTCGTCCCTACCATTGACCCTACCATTTAATGTATACGTCAAAGAAGCAATGCCGGCCGCTGTGGACGAGCAGTTCTAGGCGCTTCAGTCTGGAAACACGCGACCGCTGAGGTCGGAGGTTCGAATCCTACCTCGGGCATTGATGTGTGTGATGTCCTTAGGTTAGTTAGGTTTAATTAGTTTCAAGTTCTAGAGGACTGATGACATCAGATCTTAAGTCCCATAGTGCTCAGAGCCATTTGAACCATTTAAAGAAGCAATGAAGGAATTAAAAGGAAGGTTCAAGAGCGGAATAAAAATTCAGTGTTAAAGGATATCAGTGGTAACATTCAGTGATGGCATTGTTGCTCCCAGTGCAAATTAAGACGAGTTACAGGACACGTTGCATGGAATAAACAATCTGAGTAGAGGATGTCTGTTGCGATCAACTCAAAGAGAGTCGAAAGTAGCAATGTATAGTAGAAATGAGAATATCAATAAACTTAATACCAAAATTGGTGAGCATGAAGTAGGTGAAGTGAAGGAATTCCTCTAGTTTGGAACCGAAATAACAAGTAATTGACGATGAGAGGATGAAGTAAAATGCAGATTTGCACAGGTAAGGAGCACATTCCTGCCCAATAGAGGTCTGCTAGAATCAAGCATCGCCCTTGACATCAAGAAGAAATTGGTTAGACTGAAAGTTTGGTGTACTACAGTCAACGACAATGAATCATGAACAGTAAGAAAACCGGAAAAGAAGAGAGTCGTAGCACCTGAAATGTGATACTAAGAATGCTGATAATTAGGTGGACCTTTATGATAAGGAAAGTGGAGGTTCTCTGCAGAATCTGCGATAAAATATAAAGACATCATGGGCAACAGGAAGGACGGTATGGTAGGAAATGTGATAACACTGCTGTCAGTCACGTAAACAAAGAACTGAATGCAGTGCTTTTAACTGAAACAAACGCCTCATATCTTTGAACTACTTGCTACGGGAGACGAGGATTCACAAACCTTGGCCTGCAACGGAATAGTAAGGAGAAGGATAGAGCATCTGAGCATCTTGCCGAAAGTGTAACGGGAGCTGCAAGCACAAAATGGAAAATACCTGTGGTTACTCGAGTCATAGGGAAAAATTGTTTTAGGTTAGAGTCAGGTTACAGAAAGACAGTCTTGAAAGATTAAAAGATATGAGAACAGGGGAGACTCGTAATACATGTAACAGTTTCCAGAATAGTAAAATTTCGTTGTGTCATCAGAGTATTAGAGGGGTACAAAACAAGGTAGATGACATTATTGTCTGTCCAGACGATGTGAAAATCCTGGAGTGACAGGTGTTCTATGCTTCTGTGAACACAATGTAATCACAAGATAGAAAAGTTAAATATAATGGACTATAAAATAGTATCGTTTTCGTGTTGAATGAACAGGAGTTGTAACGTACGTAATAATTGGACTCAAAGTAAAAAAAACTGATATGACCAACTCTTTGCGGATCAGAATGTAGAAACAAGGGATTGTGAGTTGTTATTGAAGAATACTTATCTTGCAGTTGTAACAACCTACATTACCTCTAGGAATGTATTGCCTATTCATGAGAAATCTGGATGCATTATTAAGCTACTTGTCAGACAGCAAAAAATAGTAGGTTGTGGATATTTCAATGAAGATTTCTTAAAAGATAAACACTGAAAAAATGGGATAGTTCACTGAGTGTATCAAACTAATTTCAGTTGTTAACTTCTCCAGCTCCTGTGAAATAAAACTGTAGGACCCCTTTTGGAAACATTTTTAAAATAAATTACTCAAATTTAAACTAGTGAAGCACATCCATTTGTAAACTGACTGCTTGGCCATTATGCAAAGTCAGTGGAAAAAAAAGATAGATTTTAAACCTCTCACATAAAAAGCAGGTAGACAATTAATCAAAACTGTATATAATGCTTTAAAAGTAATTTAAAAGAGGCCAGGTTAAACGAGGTATATATGGAAAGAAGTGTTAATGTTGGATACGATTTACTGCACGATAGATATGTGCCAGTAATAGAGAGTTGGTTTCCTCACCAAGTAACCCATGAATAACTAAAGGAATTAAGTCCATGTAAGGGGAAGGGGTGAATCTATACAGCGGCAAGAATAAGTGATGATCTGACATTACATTTGTCTGCTACAAAAAATACTGATATATTTTAAGGAAAATCAATAAAATAATTAAAATATCGAGAAGTATATACATCCTGACAAAAAATAATAATGCAGATAGCAACTTTAAAGCTATGTGGAATATTGTCAAGTGAGGTAGAGGACCACCAGTCACTGAACAAGATGCCATAGAAATTAAAATAAATGACAATATTATGACTGAAAATTCACAAGTAGCAAGTACTTCTCACAGTCACATTCTAAACATACCAGTAAAACCAGTAGTAATGGTTCAGATGAAGTAGCAAGAGAATACATTAAAAATTTAATTTCGTATTTAATGAGAAAGTTGAGGAGAAAGAATTAAGTAATTTTCGTCCTCTTTCCTTACTGAAAACTTTTTACAAAATACTCAAAAATAGTGAACCCAAGATCAGTCTCACACTAAATTGGAAACAGTTTACTTGAATTAGCACAGCTCGGATTCGACAAGGATTACTCAACTGAAAATGCTGCTTGCATATTCACCCATCAAATACTTCATGTCTTAAATAGTATAATAACGCAAATAGGCATGTTTGTGATCTTTCCAGAGTGTCTGATTGTGTAGCTCATGATACACTCTTAAAAAAGGATACGTTTTATGGATTTGATGCCCTTTTACGCGTCATTAGCTTGAATCGTACTCAACAAACAGAATGCAAAAAGTTGTGCTGAATAATTTGGGCCGTGTTGGAAAGGTAGAAAAGTTTAGTGACTTGATAGAAATCACAAAGCATTGCGAGGAAGCATATGGTAACATTTAATCTCGAACAAAATTTATCCTCAAGCACACAATCTGTTATCCCTAGACGTTGCATGCAAATACTTTGAAACACCAGTTATATAGGGTGTATGTTTTGACATGGAACATCTGTGTAGCTCAAAAAACTAAAAATTCATAAAAGAATGTTCCAGAAAGAAAGTTAATATTTTCAAAGTGGCTGTCTGTCCTAAGACTGACCACCCATGAACCCAGTCTCCCATTGTGTATATGGTGTTTGTTTTAACTGGTAGGATTGGAAGAGTGGGTTAATGGATGGTCAGTCTTAGGAAAGATGATACGTTTGAAAATATTAACTTTTTGTTTGGGACAATTTTTTATGATGTTTTAATTTTTTGAGATGTTCAGTTGTTCCATATTAAAACATACACGAAGTATATGCATGTGACGTCTAGGGAAAATATATATATATTACTAGTAAGTTATCTGCACATCAAGGGTGATTTCTACAAGTCCATTGTGTGAATGAGGCGATTTTTAAATTGAAGAGGATATTAAACCGTAAATGCTTTAATGTCTAAAGGTATTTCGTCGTTAGGTACCATGTATTGCATGACCTATTATACTACTCATTTATCACGAAATAGCAGTGTGATCACTTATTTTGGTAAATTGACCTGCTACTAAGCTTTTGGTCCATCTGAACCACGCAAGGTTTTATAATGTTATCACACAAACTAAAATTAAGCAACTCCAATGAGAACGTTTGTCTGTGGCTGCAGTAGAGTAGTGGAACTGGCAAAAGAGTGGGCCTTTTGTGAAAGAAACATAATTTTGTCAGCTGTGGAAGTCTGGCACTATGTGTGATCGACGTACGACATGACAGCAGCAGCTAACTTGATGTGACTAGTGCAATACGGAGAAGAAGGGACGTGGCAACTAATCCCAGCCAGCTCTCAGTACCATTGCAGACAGTGCACCCAGAGGCTGTGTTGGAGACTCCCTAGTATTACGCGCTGATTCGGCTCAGCGCGTATATGCTGCAGTTATTAGTTTGATACTAGTCATGGAAATAAAGGGTGCTGCCATTTGCTGCTCTACATAAAGCAAGAGACAGATACCATCTTGTGTAACAACTTCAGTGACTTCAAGTACTTACTGACCTAAGTACTATAACGGTGGTCCACAATTTCATTTACGTGTAATACCATTGTTTACTAATAATGAATGACTGATAACAAATACCTGAACCTTTGATTTTTTATCTTCCTGAATCATTACAAATCATTATAAATTTTAAGGAAAGGTATCAGAGAAGTTAGGGAGCTACCTGCCATCATCTCGCTGAACTCAGTGCTACTAATGTGTCTCAAATAAGTTGATTTTCTGACTACATTAAACTGTGATCAGCACAGTTTCAAATAGTTGACGTTGCTCCCTCAGTTACTTTTCATTCAACTGACTGTCTCAGTGATGTGACCTGTTGTGGAACACAAATATCAATTATTGTTTATCAAGAATGCGTCACTAGTGAAACAGGTAAGAAACAGTCTGGAAAGCATTTGTTGTTGTTGTTGTGGTTTTCAGTCCGGAGAGTGGTTTGATGCAGCTCTCCATGCTACTCTATCCTGTGCAAGCTTCTTCAACTTCCTGTGCCTACTGCAACCTACATCCTTCTGAATCTGCTCATTGTATTCGTCTCTTGGCCTCCCTCTACGATTTTTGTCCTCCACGCTGCCCTCCAATACTAAATTGTTGATCCCTTGATGCCTCAGAACATGTCCTACCAACCGATCCCTTCTTCTAGTCGTGATGTGCTACAGATTTCTCTTCTCTCCAATTCTATTCAGTACCTCCTCAGCCGGCCTTGGTGGCCGTGCGGTTCTAGGCGCTGCAGTCCGGAACCGCGGGACTGCTACGGTCGCAGGTTCGAATCTTGCCTCGGGCATGGATGTGTGTGATGTCCTTAGGTTAGTTAGGTTTAAGTAGTTCTAAGTTCTAGGGGACTGATGACCTAAGATGTTAAGTCCCATAGTGCTCAGAGCTATTTATTCAGTACCTCCTCATTAGTTATGTGATCTACTAATCCAATCTTCAGTAATCTTCTGTAGCACCACATTTCGAAAGCTTCTATTTTCTCCTTGTCCTAACTATTTATCGTCCATGTTTGACTTCCATACATGGCTACACTCCAAATAATTTCAGAAACGTCATCCTGACACTTGAAACTATACACGGCTTTTCAAATTTCTCTTCTTCAGAAACGTTTTCCTTGCCATTGCCAGTCTACATTTTATATCCTCTCTACTTCGACCATCATCAGTTATTTTGCTCAGCAAATAGCAAAACTCATTTACTACTTTAAGTGTCTCATTTCCTAATCTAATTCCCTCAGCGTCACCCAGTTTAAAAAGACTACATTCCATTATCCTCGTTTTGCTTTTGTTGATGTTCATCTTGTATCTTCCCTTCAAGACACTGTCCATTCCGTTGAACTGCTCTTTCAAGTCTTTTGCTGTCTCTGACAGAATTACAATGTCATCGGCGAACCTCAAAGTTTTTATTTCTTCTCCATGGATTTTTATTACTACTCCGAATTTTTCATTTCTTTCCTTTACTGCTTGCTCAACATACAGACTGTATAACATTGGGGATAGACTACAACCCTGTCTCACTGCCTTCCCAACCGCTGCTTCCCTTTCATGCCCTGTGACTCTTATAGCTGTCATCTGGTTTCTGTACAAATTGTAAATAGCCTTTCGCTCCCTGTATTTTATTCCTGCCACGTTCCGAATTAGAAACAGAGCATTCCAGTCAGCATTATCAAAAAGTCCGCAAATGGTAGGAACGTAGGTTTGCCTTTCTTTAATCTATTTTCTAAGATAATTCATGGTGTCAGTATTGCCTCACAAGTTCCAACATATCTGCAGAATCCAAACTCACCTTCCCCGAGGTCGGGTTCTACCAGTTTTTCCATTTGACTGTAAGGAATTCGCTTAGTATTTTGCAGCCGTAACTTATTAACCTGATAGTTCGGTAAATTTCAGATGTGTCAATACCTGCTTTTTCTGGGATTCGAATTATTATATTGTTCTTGAAGTCTGAGGGCATTCCGCCTGTTTCATACATCTTCCTCACCAGATAGAGTTTTATCAGGGTTGGCTCTCCAAAGGCTGTCAGTAGTTCTAATGGAATGTTGCCTATTCCCGGGGCCTTGGTTCGACTTAGGTCTTTAAGTGTGAAATATTTGTGCACAACAAAATTGGATATATTGCGCCATTTCCAACTTAATTGGCATTGAAGTTAGTCAATCAGGCCATCTGGTGCGCAAATTTGGGGTCCTGCCAAAGACGGTATGACCAAACATGTACTCCGTTTTGTTCTCTAAAACCCAACAAAAGAGCGGTACAAATAGGACAGGAGGATCTAACCCGAGCCAAAGGCTGAGCGGTATCCTCTACGGTATGAGAGCAACTGACACTAACTGTAACCAGTCAGCCAGTTGAATTTGCGCTCGAAATGGCTTGATTGGCTAAATTAAATTGTAATTAAATCAGAAACGGCGAAACATGTCGAATTTATTATAGAAATTATTTCTCAGTACAACCTATCATGCAAGACCCCTACAAGATTCTCAGTTGTTACTGAGCATCCTGTATAATCATACGTTTACTGATGAATTATCTGTGGTGAATCTTGGCAGTTCCTTTAAATTATCTATTTATAAATATATGTGATTGTATAGACTTACGTACCTCCCACGTATCCATGTAACCTTATGTATGTACTAGATGTACAGACTGCAGCTTTCCAATTGATGGATCACATTTAAACCACATTTAAGCATTTCATTGCTCATAACTCATCCTCGTACACATTGCACATGGTGTTGCTCACAAGCTGTAAATTGGGATAACTGGAAGACTTTTTAAAAGGCTGACGGTAGAGCACTTAAGTGTGAATGTACCCCTTGATATATGTAGAACATTTAATCAAAAATCACCACACACTGTCATAAAAACGCACAACTTATTCCATATCTACGAAAAGTAATGGTTACCCTGCAGGAAGAATATTTCGTACAAACAAACCGTAAATGAAATTCATAATATGTTACATATAAAAAAAGCTGAAGATCTCAATTTCAGTATTTCAAAACACAGAAAAGCACACTCACCAACAATGATCACATACACTCTCCAGCGAAGATCCGTGTTCCCACAACTTTCTGTACACTTCCTGTCTACAGCTCCGATGAGCCCTCAGTAAGACCTACAGCATTTGAGCAAGTGAGGAAGTCTTCAAGACAACAATGCGTGGCACAACTGAAATCTTACCTCACCCAGCAGCTGGCACCAGAGTTGGTCAAGCATTCCTGCAGCTACTGAGACCAAATGTATCTATTAGCCTGTTGAATGGAGTGCCACGTCAATCTAGAGCGGCGATGTGTGACGGCACAGAGTGAATAATGGCTGAGTGAAGTGGGCAGCATGAACTGCAAGCGAGTGTGTATGGCGCAAGGCCATAAATATTGCCGATCGCTCCTGTTTATGTCCCAGCATGGCCAGTGATTGCGGCCTATTCATTTGCTGTACAGGAGGGTAGCCCATGTCATAAGGATGTGGAGCCTCTACACAAATGGCAGTATCGAAATGGCCAGTAAGAATGCATCACAACTAGCAACTAGAGGGCTCTCGGCCCCCAGCGAGGCAAGGCGAAGCAAAGAAGTTGTGCAACAAAGGAACGAAGCGAGCTTGTGGACTATGGGGTCTTGACTTGCACTGACTTGATGTCAACAGCGGGAATCGGTTTTGCTGTGAACGAGTGGATGGCGTTTGGATCCATTGAACGTGGGCCTGCCAGTACAGAAGTTGGTATTAGATGCAGTGTTTGTTTGGCTAAAACATCTAAGGGAGTTTATGCCAGTTGCATTTAGTGCAAATCTTCTTAGTGCAGATGACAGTGTTTGCCTTTGTCCTTTGTAATTTTGCAACAGGTCACATTGTAATTATGTCGAGGCTCCTATACGAACCAATGCGTTACACCTTAGAAATCTGCACTTCATTGTTTGTTGTGTAATCTTTCCTTGTTGCTGGAGTTCAAAGATTTTTAGATATTGTGGGTTTGCTCAGGAGACGTCAGACTCGATTCACTTGTTCTGTCACTTACAATTCTCTTGTTAACTGGTTGCGTAGTACTAGGTGAGGATGTTAGCTTTTGGTGGGATATATTGTGGGCCATAGGGTTCAGAGCTAAGATCTGTTCATTACATGTCATCCTTGTAATTCCTTTACTGTTGCATTATTGTGTTCTACTGTTTTGTGCCTCTTATGGTAAAGTTGAATAAATTCTATGGTGAAGATGATTATACCTTGTGCTCTATTACATAAGATATTATGTTCTACATTTTGAGGATTCCATACCTGGACCAGTATCTCCGTTGTCTATCTGTGTATGCGACTGTTAAAAACTCTTTCTCTCAGGAATGCTTAGAGGCATCACATTGAAATTTACGTTACATACGAAGTTTCTATGGTTCCTTGGCGATGTAGTACATGTAAGCTTCTGTATCAACGTAATGAAATGATACAGAAGTCTTATAAGGACCTCTTTGTCTCATGAAAGATATAAAGTTCAAATTTATGTCAAATGCTAAAGTCTGTGGTCCATTGGCGTTATAAATAATTTAAAACTCAATGACAATGAAATGAAAATATACAGCCATGTATGTCACATATTTTGACAGTAGCAGACTCAATCATTAAAACCGTTAGATGAAATATCTACATGCTTGTCGAGGGTGGTACTATAGGTGTAAAGCACTTGCGAGGAACCCGACTCTCGGCAGGGCCACGTACACTCCTGGAAATTGAAATAAGAACACCGTGAATTCATTGTCCCAGGAAGGGGAAACTTTATTGACACATTCCTGGGGTCAGATATATCACATGATCACACTGACAGAACCACTGGCACATAGACACAGGCAATAGAGCATGCACAATGTCGGCACTAGTACAGTGTATATCCACCTTTCGCAGCAATGCAGGCTGCTATTCTCCCATGGAGACGATCGTAGACATGCTGGATGTAGTCCTGTGGAACGGCTTGCCATGCCATTTCCACCTGGCACCTCAGTTGGACCAGCGTTCGTGCTGGACGTGCAGACAGCGTGAGACGACGCTTCATCCAGTCCCAAACATGCTCAATGGGGGACAGATCCGGAGATCTTGCTGGCCAGGGTAGTTGACTTATACCTTCTAGAGCACGATGGGGTGGCACGGGATACATGCGGACGTGCATTGTCCTGTTGGAACAGCAAGTTCCCTTGCCGGTCTAGGAATGGTAGAACGATGGGTTCGATGACGGTTTGGATGTACCGTGCACTATTCAGTGTCCCCTCGACGATCACCAGTGGTGTACGGCCAGTGTAGGAGATCGCTCCCCACACCATGATGCCGGGTGTTGGCCCTGAGTGCCTCGGTCGTATGCAGTCCTGATTGTGGCGCTCACCTGCACGGCGCCAAACACGTATACGACCATCATTGGCACCAAGGCAGAAGCGACTCTAATCGCTGAAGACGACACGTCTCCATTCGTCCCTCCATTCACGCCTGTCGCGACACCACTGGAGGCGGGCTGCACGATTTTGGGGCGTGAGCGGAAGACGGCCTAACGGTGTGCGGGACCGTAGCCCAGCTTCATGGAGACGGTTGCGAATGGTCCTCGCCGATACCCCAGGAGCAACAGTGTCCCTAATTTGCTGGGAAGTGGCAGTGCGGTCCCCTGCGGCACTGCGTAGGATCCTACGGTCTTGGCGTGCATCCGTGCGTCGCTGCGGTCCGGTCCCAGGTCGACTGGCACGTACACCTTCCGCCGACCACTGGCGACAACATCGATGTACTGTGGAGACCTCACGTCCCACGTGTTGAGCAATTCGGCGGTACGTCCACCCGGCCTCCCGCATGCCCACTATACGCCCTCGCTCAAAGTCCGTCAACTGCACATACGGTTCACGTCCACGCTGTCGCGGCATGCTACTAGTGTCAAAGACTGCGATGGAGCTCCGTATGCCACGGCAAACTGGCTGACACTGACGGCGGCGGTGCACAAATGCTGCGCAGCTAGCGCCATTCGACGTCCAACACCGCGGTTCCTGGTGTGTCCGCTGTGCCGTGCGTGTGATCATTGCTTGTACAGCCCTCTCGCAGTGTCCGGAGCAAGTATGGTGGGTCTGACACACCGGTGTCAATGTGTTCTTTTTTCCATTTCCAGGAGTGTATTTTTCAATATTCGTTTTAGCCTAAACCTCTCAACAATATGACGAGTAGCCAGAAACTATTAAGTTTCCATGTTGAACTATATCTCCTCTATCCCCAGTTTGATAACTGGACTAGGTTAAGGACACACATGTACCCAAAGTGGCTTCCAATAGGAAGAATTCCATCAGGCCACTGAGCTACATGGAATTATTATTATCTATATTCGTAATTAAGTTTGTTTAGAATCTTCAGAGTGCGAATCCTACCTTCACTTGTGCAGCTTTTGGTTTTTATGTTTTATTTTCCATTTGAGAGCTGAAGACTTTACTTATGTCCAGCTAATGAATGAGCTCAGAGTTGCTGAATTTCGTTTGTAAATGTATTTAAATATTTGAACGACTTACTTCCGTGCACCCTGCAGTTACTTTACACCTGCACCATTTCTGACGTCACTTTTGCAAGCAGAGCACGGCCATGTGTTGGTGGTGGCGTGTTGTTACTATGTGAGGTATTTGTACATTTCTGTGTCGTGGTACTCTTTGCTGTTGTGTCACAGAATTGGAGGCTGGAGCATCCGTGTAATGTAGTAGTTCAGTTCTATGAAGCTTCCATTTACGGACAGGCTCTTGCGGCATGGTGCCACCTGAGCTGATGCAGAGACTTCGCCAGGCTATGAGGGCACCATCAGTGAACGTGCAGATCATAAGTAATGGATTCGCTACATTACAGTTAGACTTAATTGAAACTGAATTGTTTATCAAGTTTTATGAAGGCGAATTGAAAGATGTGCAGGCTACGTATCTCATTATTAGAACTGGTTGAATGACATCCTTTTTAGACTAAGTATCAGTACCCGGTGATGTACTAGAAGGACTTCAGGCAAGAGCTGAGAAAGTAAAGATGACTTTAAATGAAATGCTTCCAGCTATCTGAGCCCTAGGTATAAGGATGAACTTCAATATTCTACAGGAAGATGAAAGCAGTCAGGTGAAGGTGTTAGCAACCCCAGGTGCAGAGTAGGGCGGTGGAAAAATAGTTCATTAAGCTAGCTTATCATCTTTTAGGGACAGATCAAAGCTTTGATGTGATTTATATTCTGGATAAGACATAGTTCTGTAGCTATGGGCTAATAGCGAGTGCGTACTCGAAAAATCAATAGGGAGCTCTACAGGCAAGCCAGGGTGCTGCTTTCTCTGTGCTGATCAGGGACATGGCAATAGCAAACAATGCCAGGCCGATGTGTCCCCTTTTAAGGCACCATATAATCCCAATGTGATACAGTGTTCTATTCTATACCTTCGTGGCAGGCACTAGCGTTTCTCCTTGTTGTGTTCGTTACATTGCAAAACGAAGTCATCTGTGCAGTAACCAGATATGTTCACTTTTGGCTGAAAATGAGATTTTACTGCCATTACATACTTAGAAAGCTGCTCGATCGTATGCTTCAAGAATGAGATTTGCCCATGGGGCCAGTTCAGAAAAACATATTAAATGGACTTGTCGACGTCGGCTGTTTGGATCAAGAACCACGCATGTGCGAGACATGCCTTGCTATTGAACCAAGCAGTAGTCAGACGTAAGAGTCAGGACTATAGCAAAATCAGTTGCGAACTGAAAAGTCAACTCTATTGACCTGAAGACAAAAAAAAAAAAAACAAGACGCATATTCGTGCTGTTTAATCACTACACATTAAGTGCAGGAGCGATGGGCGACGACTTCCACTGGGGTAGTTCAGGGACACACAAGTCACCGAAGCAGCGTCCACGAGAAAGACTAGGCCACTGTGCCACACAAAGTATTGTCATTATTATTATTACTATTGTTATTATTATCTATAACGGCCCATATAACTAGGTCTGTGTCCGCAGCTCGTGGTCGTGAGGTAGCGTTCTCGCTTCCCGCGCCCGGGTTCAATTCCCGGCGGGGTCAGGGATTTTCTCAGCCTCGTGATGACTGGGTGTTGTGTGATGTCCTTAGGTTAGTTAGGTTTAAGTAGTTCTAAGTTCTAGGGGACTGATGACCATAGATGTTAACTCCCATAGTGCTCAGAGCCATTTGAACCATTTTGAACTAGGTCTGTGCGGAACACTCAGGGTGGGAGTTCTCCTTGCATATATCCAGCAATTTCTTTGTAAATCTAAGACTCTTCGTAATATTCAGTAACTTGTAAAGTACTAACTGTTGTTGTTTATTTACGTACTTGTTTATTCATGTGACAAGCATTCATAAAACAAGGAGCTTGTTACTAGGGAGAGCCGAGCACAGTGTTTTAAAGTACAATAAATGTCATAACAATATTGACTAGGTAGTGTGATAATCTATTACGGTGTGCTGGCTCCCTAAATAAAGAAGGGAAATTTCGAGACACATTAAAAAATTTTCCCAACTTGCGGATTGTCATTTATGTATTACTCGGAATTATGTTAACATGATTTAACTGCTTATTCCATTAATGAATTCACTTGTGTTCTAACTATAGTTGTTGTCATTATTATCGTAAACTCTTGTGCGATTGGTATGACTAACAGTTTTGTCAATTAGCTATTCATGACACTGTTGAGCCCTGTGCCGTCAGGAGTTAGCTTACTTGATAAAGGCAAGGCCTCCGTCCCTGATATCCCAGTCAGATTCCTCTCTGAGTTTGGTGATACAATAACTCCATATTTCGCATTCATTTAAACTCGATAAATCAAAACATTAAGACCACTGTCCACCGCGAGGTTGGATGTCACCTGGTAGCGTTGCTATAACGAAACGTGGTATATAAGTGGATCGAGCATGGATGGGTAATCACTGTAGCGACGGCACTGACCGCAAATGGAGAAATATACTGACATAAGCGAAATTTGAAACTTCCTGGCAGATTAAAACTGCGTACCGGACCAAGACTTGATCCAGGGACCTTTGCCTTTCATGGGCAAGTGCTCTACCAACTGAGCTACCCAAGCACAACTGCCAGGATGTTTCATATCAGCGCACACTCCGCTGCAGAGTGAAAATCTCATTCTGGAAACATCCCTCAGGTTGTGGCTAAGCTATGTCTCCGCAATATCCTTTCTTTCAGGACTGCTAGTTCTGCAAGGTTCGCAGAAGAGCTTCTGTAAAGTTTGGAAGGTAGGAGACGAGATACTGGCAGAAGTAAAGCTGTGAGTATGGGGCGTGAGTCGTGCTTGGGTAGCTCAGTTGGTAGAGCACTTTCCCGCGCGAAAGGCAAAGGTCCCGAGTTCGGGTCTCGATCCGGCACACAATCTGCCAGGAAGTTTCATATCAGCGCACACTCCACTGCGGAGTGAAAATCCCATTCTGTACATAAGCGACTTTGACAAAGATGTAGTTATTACTCAGAAACTGTGAACGAGTATCTCGAAAACGGCGAAGCTGATCTGAAGTTCAAGTGCTACTGTAGTGAGCGTCTACGGAACGTGTTAGCACACAGTGAAACTGCCACTGGGCGATAACTGGCGGGATGTGCGCGACTCCTCACAGAATTTGGGACCTGGAGATTTGCCTGCTCTGCCGAAAAGTCACAATGCTGGAGCACGCGTAAGTGTTTCGGAGCACACAACGTATGTCATTGAATTCATCGTACGTTATTGAACATGGGATTCCGCAGCAGATGACCCCAACGTGTAGACGTATGGGCCAGACGACGTCGTCAATGACGATTGCAGTGGCCACGGGGATGTCAAGGGTGGGCAATGGAGTAATGGAAATGTGTCGAAACGTGTCACCTCGTCGGATGAATCAAGTTTTTGCTACATGAGGTTGATAGTCATCTCCACAGACGTCATAATACACGCGAACGGCGGTTCGAAATGTGAACCGCGCCAAGGACGCAGACTGGTTGGAACTGTATTAAGCTATGGCAGACACTCTGCTGCGCTCTTATAGGACCTGAGGTAGTAATCGAAGACACGCTGACAGCTATGGACCACCTACACCCTTTCATGCTTGCTGTCGTTCTCACCGGCATGTTACCTTCCAGCAGGATAATTGTCCGTGTCTTAAGGCCAGAACCATACTAAACTGGTTTGAGGAGCATGATAGTGTACTTGTCTTGACCATGAAATTCGTCTGACGTTAATCCAATGGAACAGATTTTTGCCGCTATCAGGCTTCATTAAAACTTACACAAATCAGCAACCCGTTGTTTAAGGAAATTACATGACTAGTACGTGGACATCTGGTATGTGATACGGCATACTTCCACAAACTTACCAGCAAACTGTCGAATCAACGATACATAGAATGGCAACGTATACCGTTCCAAAGATGGACCAGCAAGGTATTAAGCACGTGGTCAAAATATTTTGCGTCGTCAGTGAAGAACTGATCGGTCTTGACGGATCTGAAATTACAGATTTGAAGGCTGCAAAAGTCACACCAATACACAAGAAAGGAAGTAGGTGTAACCTTCTGAATTACAGACCCATATCACTTGCACTAGGGTCGTGGTGGTGGTGGAACATATACTGTATTAGAACATTACGTCTTATCTCGAAGAAAATGAATTGTTGACAAACAGCAGACAGGGATTGAGAAAATATCGTTATTGTATTCTTGCGAAACACAAATAGCTCTCTAGTCTCACGAAGTAATGAGTGCTATCGACTGGGGATGTCGATTTGGTTCCATATTTTTTTTTATTTGCAGAGGGCTTTTGAAACTGTACCTCGCAAACGACTTCTAATCAAATTGCAAGCCTATGGACGATCGTCTCAGCTATGTGACTGGGCTCTCGTCAGGAAGGTCACAGTTCATAGTAATTGACGGAAAGCGATTGTGCAGAACAGAAGTAATGTCTGTCGATCCCCAAGGGAGTGTTGCAGATCCTCCACTGTTCCTGATATACATGAACTATTTAAGAGACAATGTGAGTAGCGCTTTTAGATTGATTCCAAAAGATGCTGTACTTACATCCTATAAAGTCATAAAATGATCAAAACAAATTGCAAAAGGATTTAGACAAGGTATCTCTACTGTGCGAAAAGCGAGAATTGACTTTAAATAATGAAAAGTGTGAAGCCATCCACTCGAGTACCAAAAAGGATCAATAAATTTCGGTTACACAAAAAGTCACACAAATATAAAGCTCATAAATTCAATTAAATACTTACAGATTACTATCACGAATAAGTGACGTTGGAACGAACACGTAGATAGTGTTGTGGGTAAATCAAACCAAAGACCACAATTTGCAGGCAGAACAGTGAGAAAATGCAACAGGTTTACGCTTGTACGATTGTACGCCCTCTTTTGGAGTATTGCTGTGTGGTGTGGGATTCTCATGAGATACGATCGACGAAAGCACATAGAAAAAGTTCAGACAAGTGCAGCAAGTTTCTTACCATCGTGATATACGATGGAGAGCGCCACGGATATAATACGCGTATTGGGGTGGGAATAATTGAAACAAAAGCATTTTTCATTGCGACGGGATATTCTCAAAAAGTTTCAATCACCACCAATCACGTCAGAGTGTTAAAACATTTTGTTACTGCCAACCTACATAGGGAAGAATGATCATCATAATACGCACATCAAAAAAAGTTTTGTATCGCCCCGGTTCCCAGAACTCTTGAAGATAGACGGTGACGTGGAAATTGTATCACAGACACAGTCACTATAACTGTTCAGAGATGTCGCTAAACCCGCCCAAAGATGTAAACAACCATGCATGAGTAGCGCCTATTAGACGGAGGGGGTCAGACAACCAATCAGTTCCAGTCATTGCACAAGGAAGGAGGCATACGGCCCATGTTGTCTGTAGTTCGACCACGCCTAGATGGTCGGTACTATCGCGTCCGAATCGTTACTTTGTGTCAGGAACGGCTCTCAACACGGGAAGTGTCCAGGCGTCTCGGAGTGAACCCAAGAGATGGAGGAAATACAAAGAGACAGGAGCTGTTGATGACAAGCCTCGCTCAGGCCACCCAAGGCTACTATTGCAGTGGATGATCGCTACCTACGGATTATGGCTCGGAGGAACCCTGACAGTAACGCCACCGTGATGAATAATGCCTTTCGTGCTGTAACCTCCAACTGTTACGCACTGTTAACAGCCAACTGCCCATCACTACAATAGCAAATTACAACAATGCAAACCAGCCACAGGCTCCACACAGCACAGTCAGTGATTTTCCTATAGAGCGCTACATGGCGTTACCAAAATAAAAACCTAAACAGCCTACGTACATAGCCCCCACGCTCCTCACAAAAAATTTTACAAATTGTTTTGAGCAGTGGCCAATAGAGATTTGAAAAAATTTTACATAATTACAATAACAAAGATATCAAATGCACACACTTATTGATACAATGTTGGTCAAAAGCAAACATTTTCTGACAGTTTATAAAGACAATCCTGATCATTCATCACAGGAAAATTGCAGTGGTTTTTTTATACGTCTGATCAGTAAAAGAAAATGCAAACAGAAGTAGTGGATTTCCATGCAGTCTTGAAGAAGTAGTGTTGTCCTTCCAATGGAAAGACAGTGCTGACTCTTGACATGCAGACAGATAATGGGCCACAACAGAGCAAACCCACAGCAGAGTCAGTCGAAGGTTTGAAGAATATTGGTTGGTAGATCATCAGAGAGTAAACCTACTGGAGTCCTGGTAGAGATCATGGTATTGGTGGGCCACCAGAGGTGCAGACCCACTGCAGTCCTTGTATAAATAATGGCATTGGTGAGTCATCTAAGATGCAGACCCACTGTAGTCCTTGTAGAAAGTATGGTATTGGCGGGCCATCAAAGGTGCAGACCCACTGCAGTCCTTGTAGAGACGGCTAGCGGCCATACCTTGTGACTGTGCAGCTGCACGATCACCATTGAAGAGTCTTGCGGATAATATAGCAAGTCCATGAATCACCACTTGTGCACTCACAAAGTTTTTGGAATTGTCCTTAGAACCAGCTATGCTGTTAACCAGTCCCTTGCTGAATTATTAACACACGTGCAAACACTAACAGTCCCTTTTTTCTCGCATATTCTGCGTGTACTATGACCAACAAAAACGTGTGCAGTGAAATGAAACTTAATTTGAAGAACTGGAGTCTATACAATTATAAATTTACAACATTAGAATACAATTACAAAGGTACAAAATAGATCATTAAGGAACATAATAATACAGATAACATTTGTAGTAGTACAGGCTTTACAAAAGAATAGAAATAAACATATACATCAGTGTTATAGGAATTAAGACATACGTAAATATATAAAATAATGAGAATAGTTTTCGATACATTAATTTCACACATGAGCATTAAAAGAGAACAGAATAAATAATGTCAAAACATCTTTACAAGATAAATAATATGGTATTAATGCAAATTATATTTGAGGATAACAGTATTCCTCATCATAGAGAATGCAGTTGAGCATTAGAAAAATTGTACAACATAAGTCTTAGCAGATAAACACATAAAGACAGGAAGAACACAAATACGCAAAGTACACAAACACATAGTGGAATAACACAAAAGGGAAGGACAGGGTTAGTTTTCAGTGTGACATTTGGTGCTGCAGTCCAACCCAAAACTTCATTTCATAGAAGTTTCCTCTTACTTCACCTTTTTTTATACTTTGTCAATGCATTACTTCCAATTCATTACAACTCATTCTCTTATACAGCCTACCCTCTCTTAAGTTAAATCTACTGAGCTCAGATGCTAAACTAAGGGACGAGGCAATGCAGCAATACAAAATAATTAACACATCAGCAATGACAAAAGAATGCAAATTGGCAAAGCAAGCAGCAGTATATCTAAATTAGTAAAGCAAATGCAACATTATCACTAATATGAGCCAATGTGCAGCAAAAAGAAAAATAAATCAGTAGTAAAACTGGCTTAATGCAATGCCAGGCAAACAACAGCAGCAAATGCTATTACTTATACCTAAACATGACAAAGCTCAAGAAGAAAAAATATTACAGTAAAAACGGCCATGTTTAATACCTAGTCACATCTTAACACTAGAGTGATGCATCACAAGAACTTACTCCAGCAGACAAGTTACCAAACTGTAAAAAAAATTATTTATGCAATTCCTGTGAAGGGAAATGTCTATTTATGTTCCCTCATTTTTTTGGAAGTAGATCATAAAGTTACTATTTACTGGATCTGTAGGCATAAAACAGCTATATTAGTACATCTATTAAATTTTATTTTAGCCAATGCTGCAGTGCAGCTAGAAACTAGATATTAAACAAAATGAGAAAACCCTCAACTAGAAAGACAATAGATGTAAAATGTTTCTCATCATAGCACTTTAGTAAATATCATAAATTGAGAGCTCCATGGTGTAATCATATGTTTTCAAGTTTGAGCGTGTCGTATTTGCGATGCTTTCTACAAAGGAATGTAAATAGCGAGGATAATGGCCTCTTTTTTTCTCCACCTAATGGCTTTCTTTTTTCAGGCGACTATCTCTCAGCTGGGCATCCACAACACATTACGTCAAGGTCACTTACCTTTCTTAGCGAAATATTTACGACAGCAGTTTGCACTACAGTGACAGTCTCATATAAAAAATTTCACAGGTGGAGAATTTGCGTTACAAATGTGTAGAAACAAAATCCTATAAATATAACAGTGTCCTAAACCTTTTCGCCGGCATTGTGACACATTCACGCATTTACACACACTTTGTAACTCTTAAAGTACGATTCTTGGTTTCCAACATCCTTTGTAATAAACCAGAGTCCCTAACCACTACTCATTATTCCTTATCTTATTACACATATACATATTCGTCGACACTTCTTCAATATTTTATCATAATAAGTACATAACATAACCAAATTCCTCATATAGCATCAGCTGATTGATCATAAACATACCTCAACAGCATAATACACATCATCGTCATAATAATATCATAACACCTCAGCCAAATCTCAAAAACGTCGTAGTTTTCTGCAATACTTTCAAAACCTAAAAAAAATTCTCTGCTCATTTCAATAGTGTCATCTACCTCAAACATACTATAAAAATCATGATCCCATACCAAATGTATCATTCAAACCTCTCATAGTATCACAATAGTTCCAAAAAAATATGAACAGTTCACAAAGTACAGACATAATACAATTTCATAAGTGTGAAGTTATCCAACTGTGTAATTGTGTAAACATGTGTCACTGACGTAGTAAAAAGAATGTTTGTTTCTCTGTCAAATAATCAGATAGCTGTGTAATTCTGTGTAAGAGAAATATGGTACCGATGTGCAAAGTTGTATAAGGAAATACCAAATTAGCTAGGGCTCCTTGTGTTTGCCCCACACATGGTACACAAGGTAAGCGTGTACCCCCCTGAGGATTAATTTAATTATAACCTCAGGTGTTACAGATTACAGCAGTGGAATGAAATGTATCACGGAAAACCTTTGTATCATTGTAATTCAAAAATCTTTAAACATAAATGTTTTAAGTACAAAATTAATCACTCAAAGAAGTTTACTGTAGCGCTAAACTGTGCCTCTTGTTGTAAGACAATCTCTGTCATTACTCAAGGGTAGAAAATTTGCCAAGGGTCGTAATTATCGTCGTCCATAAGCAAAGTTCTGTAAAAGTCAATGATATACTTACCTCGTAACAAACAAAAGCGAAATGCTATGCATGTAGATATCGTAGATATTACGTACAGTACCATATCAAGAAAGTACTATACTGTAACGTATTGTTGTGCTACGAAAAAGGCTCTCTCATTGTAGCTATACTACAAAAGTTACTACTAAAACATGTTTTACTTTCCAGAAGAATTCTGAAAAACTGTGCAGATATAAAACAGATACACCGCAAAAGCAACAATGTAAATTGTGTCACACATTAGTAGCGTCGCGATATAATGATGTAGCTGTCAAATAAACTAACCACTGTGTCATCTGATATCTCTCAGAAAGCACTTTAAATCCATAATGTAATTTCAAGTAAACCAAAATGTTGCATTAAAATCTCATTAGCAGTATATGTGCTAAGTATATAAGCCTTATAGTCGTTACGTAATCGTGCAACTAACAAGCAAGAATGTACACATGCAGTAATACTGTGTCCTCTGTTCACTATCACAATGCAATGGTAATTACTGTCTAAATATATTCCCTAGGTTCTAGACTCGATAGTTAATTTTAAAACATAGTTGCATGTTAACAGTATCTAAGTGTGACAAAGAGTAATAGCAACGTGAGGTAAAATTTTTATAGCAAAGACTAAGTTAAGCAGATAATCTGTCAATAAACGGTTTTACATGTGAAATACGGTGTAAATCTTTTACCCTTTCTAGTGTCCAGTTTCAAATGAACGCAATTATCAGGCGGTATACGTCGGTAAAGAATACTGGAATTTTTCTCAAAGTTTGCGTCTATGTTACTTTTCTCTGACCCAGCTAGTGCACGTGGCTGGCTGTGGTACGAGTCATTGTCTGTCTCTTTGTTGGCGGGCGTCGTTTTTGGGATTTGGAGATCTAACTTCTACAAACTCACCATGTCGAGAGGGCCCTTGTCTGTTTGAATCCCTCCAGTTCTGATGGAATTCAGGTCTGTCGTTTTGTCGGTAGTTTACATAGTTTCTTGTTTGTCGGTCATGTGGTGGAGAATCTCTCCCGGAATCGTAACTGAGAGGTGGACCTGTAACACTACCGCCCTACTCGGACGTAGGTTAGCTATATAAAGCCTGTACTGTAATAAGTTCACGGGCTTCACCTTATGAACAAGGATTTTAGTACAAAAGTTGACCGCGTGTACCTAATAGAAGCAAGATCGGACTT
The DNA here is from genome assembly GCF_021461385.2 of Schistocerca piceifrons. Lineage (NCBI taxonomy): Eukaryota > Metazoa > Arthropoda > Insecta > Orthoptera > Acrididae > Schistocerca > Schistocerca piceifrons. The sequence goes on along the minus strand of NC_060144.1, from coordinate 239,443,830 downwards.
GTACTCAGTCAATAACTACAGTGATGCATCAAGCAAATGTACAGTATAATTATTCTTTCGCATGGACAAGAAGTACACACAGTAGATGCTACCTATAACTAACAATTCGGTCGCCAGCCTACTTAGGCAATTAGTGAGTTTTTCCTTGTACAAGTGAGTGCATGTACAAGCATAGTAACACGTAGTAATGATGCGTTATATGGCAAAGTTTGGAACCCGAAAAATCCACTGAACTAAAGTTTTCTCTTTTTTGGTACTAATTTGGACGAGCTACATTTACACAACACCACACAGTAATGATTACTACTAACTACATTTTTGTATGTTGAGCAGACTGACATCGGGCAAAGATTACCCTATAATTAGCAATTTTGAAAGCACATATACAATGTTACTATTAAAGATGAAAAAAAACACTAATACACTTAGGTATAATATAGAATTTAGCTTTACTGGTCAAATCTGAGCAGTACACATCAAGGTTTGAACGGATGGATAAGAGAAAGAGGGGGGGGGGGCCCTGAAACTGTTATAGTGGTTATACTGAAACTGTTAAGTACTGAAGGCAAATTAACACACAAATTTTATCAATCTCTGGATAACTACTCTTTTGTCTTACTTCTGAATAATTTAACTGTCATTATTTCTGTCTCAAATTAATTAAATAACATCGCTAACTCAATTAAAAAAAATAACTCTTTTGTTCTTTACCAACATTTGCAACAACACACAGAACTTTATATACCTTTATGGTATAGATTAATCTGCTGATAATTCTCATTAACTTTAACATTAAACTTTCAGTTTAGGATACTCGGATTACACAATACGAGGTAAGGATCCTGTCTAGGTCAGTGATCAGGATAAGTCATGGCTAAAGCAATTTTGGTAAAAGTCACATTATTATTGAACCATTAGAAACAGTCTCGACACTGGTCCACACAGATACACTTCTAAAGATGAAATAAATGTTTGACCTGTGCAAGTCGGTGCGGCGGAAGGCGGGCAGCGAGATAGCGAGCAGCACGGCACACATACAAGCACGGCTAAAGCTCACACAACATCGGCACTTTCCATCTTCTTAGCGTCGTAATTTTTCCAATTTTGTGCCTCAGAATATAGCCATGCCAAGTAGTCGTCGGAATCGGTCCATCCGAGGCTCAATGGAATCCACTTTTCCTGGGTAGCCTCCTCGGTACAGTACGTGTACTTCCGACTGTTGCTCGCCTCCGACTGTGTTACTGAGCCCGTTGTGCTGAACCGCGCCAGTGTGCGTTTTCCCGCCTCGCCTGCCTCCACCTTTTCCCGCTCCCCTACAGGTAGGGTATTCACCACAGGTTTTCTACTACACATATCCTAATGCATTACCTACGTATGGACCAAGTGTATAAATTACAATTTTCACATCTTACAATAATTTTAACATTAAATACACTTTCCTTTGATTACAACATTATTTGAAATCCAACATAAATAATAATATTTGTTCCAAAAGTTGCTCACAGTTTCTTTAACATGACACGAAAAGAATCGAAAAAGAAATTCAACACATTGCTATTATTAATTTATCTAAATTCATTAAGAAAAAAAATTATTATACGTATAATTGTCGTTACACATGCCCCTGTTTCCAGAAAATTTTCTTAAGTCTAAATTTTATGGGAACACTAAATCTTACAATTATACAGTGGTTCTGAATTTTTACTTAATTGTCCAAAAAGATTTACACTACATATTTCCTTTTGCTCACTGTATATAGGTTTACACTTTTTTAATACTTCTAGAATACTGACTTGTCATTTACTCAAGTGCCTTTCGCACAGTCCAGCTTCCCATCACAATCTCACTAAAATAGCAATTTACTTATTTTCTCTAAATTTCTCAAAGAAATAATTTAAAATTCTGGAATACAAACATTTAATTACAAAAAACCATTTCATATTTTGTGTACACTATAAGAAAATTTATCGCTGCATGCTTTGAATAGCAGTCCATTTTCTTACTTACTAAACAAAACACACACACATATATTCAGAAAATTAACTACATATATTTGCTGCCTATTATGTGGATTTGGGCAGTCCTTTTTACTTCATATTGTCACATCTCCTGGATCACATTTATAATTTTCCATCGATTATTTATCTGCCCTCATTGGTATTTGGCAGTCCTTCATATTATAGTTCATATACTGCCCATTTTCATTTTTGACAGTCCCATCTTTTATCTGACTGATAGCATTTATCCTTTCTTTTCAGTCCTTTTCTCCACACATTTTTACAGTTACAGTACAATTGGTAATCTGAAACTCACATCACTACATTAGCACACTTTCAAGGGTATACAGACATCTACAAAGATTAGATATATTTAGAATAACTTGGGTCAGCATAAGATACAGCACATTTACTCGTTCCTAGGAACATACAGTTTCAGGTCCACTATATTTCTTACACCTAAAGGTCTTTTGGATTTTGGGTAGATCAGGTAGTAAGCATTGTCGTGTGGAATATTCTGTATTAGATATGGTCCATTATAAATATATTTAAATTTTGAAATTTCATGGTTTAGTTCACTAGACTTTTCGTGGGTTTTTAAAAGAACATAATCTCCAATTTTAAATTTTGAAACTTTTAAATTTTTATTGTGTCTTTTAGATCTAGATTCAGCCTTTTGCTTTGCCCTTTTTATCACCAACTCTTTCTTTTGATCCAATCCTAAACTTGTACAAGGTGGAAACTCTAGTTTTTCTTCAATTAAACTTTTACTACTTCTGCCTAACAAAATTTCTTCCGGTGGAAATCCTGTAGTTTCATGATGCAGTGTGTTCATGACATTCTCAAAATCCGACATAAATCTGCCCCAGGCTCTATGATTGTGACTGCAGTATGTTCTACACAACCTCCCGATTTCTCGCATGTACCTTTCAACCGGGTTGCTAGCAGGATGATAAGCTGAAATATATTTAACCTCCACATCATTTCTCTCCATTCCTTCTTTCCAAATTTTGGATATGAACTGGGGTCCATTGTCAGATAGTACTGCTTTGGGTTTCCCGATGGTCCTAAAGTATTCGACCATCCTATTAAATACAGCTTTTGCTGTTGCTTTTTTCAAGGGGTATAATTTCACAGATTTTGAAAATACTTCCAATATCACCAAAATATACGCACAATTTCCCGAAGTCTTCGGGAGGGGACCATATAAATCTACCGATAATAAGTCTAGGGTGTCTTCAGGCAACGTACTTTGCATTGGTCCCTTACTAGTTTTGTTCGGCACTTTGGCTTTTTGACAGACATCACATGACTTAACCCGTTCCTTTACCTTCTTACTGACACTACCAGCAAGCACTACTACATTATTCAATTTATCAAAACATTTCTTTGGCCCACTATGCCCCAATGCTAAATGAAAATAATCTATGACCTCGGTATCAAACTGGTGTGGCCAACACACTCTCCATTCCTCAGTGGCTAAATCTTTCCTCCTATACAAAATGCCTTTAAATATTTTGTAATATTTCTTAATTTGAGGATGCTGTACACTGTCAAAATTTACCTTCACTGATTTCCAGGTGGAGTCCTAATTCTGATGGTATCTCATATTTTTACATAACTGCTCCATTTTCCTCTTTCCTGAAACTTCTTTCATATACCTTATCTGAAAAGTACCCTCTTCACCATTTTCATTTGGCACTTCACTCATACCATTAGGCAATCGAGATAAAGCATCTGCCACATAATTCTCAGTACCTTTAACATAGTAAATATCGTAATCAAATTGTTGTAGGTACAAAGCCCAACGAGTTAGCCTACCATTAAGTAAACGGCAATCTTTAAGAAAAGTTAAAGCTTTGTGGTCAGTATGTATAATGAGCTTATGGCCCCACAGATAATTTCTAAATTTCTTTAGCCCCCATATAATGGCTAAAGCTTCCTTTTCCGAAATAGTGTAGTTTCTCTCGTATTTTGTTAGAGTTCTACTTGCAAATGCGATAGTCCTGTCACGGTCGCCACTTGTAACACTACCGCCCTACTCGGACGTAGGTTAGCTATATAAAGCCTGTACTGTAATAAGTTCACGGGCTTCACCTTACGAACAAAGATTTTAGTACAAAAGTTGACCGCGTGTACCTAATAGAAGCAAGATCGGACTTGTACTCAGTCAATAACTACAGTGATGCATCAAGCAAATGTACAGTATAATTATTCTTTCGCATGGACAAGAAGTACACACAGTAGATGCTACCTATAACTAACAATTCGGTCGCCAGCCTACTTAGGCAATTAGTGAGTTTTTCCTTGTACAAGTGAGTGCATGTACAAGCATAGTAACACGTAGTAATGATGCGTTATATGGCAAAGTTTGGAACCCGAAAAATCCACTGAACTAAAGTTTTCTCTTTTTTGGTACTAATTTGGACGAGCTACATTTACACAACACCACACATTAATGATTACTACTAACTACATTTTTGTATGTTGAGCAGACTGACATCGGGCAAAGATTACCCTATAATTAGCAATTTTGAAAGCACATATACAATGTTACTATTAAAGATGAAAAAAAACACTAATACACTTAGGTATAATATAGAATTTAGCTTTACTGGTCAAATCTGAGCAGTACACATCAAGGTTTGAACGGATGGATAAGAGAAAGAGGGGGGGGGGCCCTGAAACTGTTATAGTGGTTATACTGAAACTGTTAAGTACTGAAGGCAAATTAACACACAAATTTTATCAATCTCTGGATAACTACACTTTTGTCTTACTTCCGAATAATTTAACTGTCATTATTTCTGTCTCAAATTAATTAAATAACATCGCTAACTCAATTAAAAAAAATAACTCTTTTGTTCTTTACCAACATTTGCAACAACACACAGAACTTTATATACCTTTATGGTATAGATTAATCTGCTGATAATTCTCATTAACTTTAACATTAAACTTTCAGTTTAGGATACTCGGATTGCACAATACGAGGTAAGGATCCTGTCTAGGTCAGTGATAAGGATAAGTCATGGCTAAAGCAATTTTGGTAAAAGTCACATTATTATTGAACCATTAGAAACAGTCTCGACACTGGTCCACACAGATACACTTCTAAAGATGAAATAAATGTTTGACCTGTGCAAGTCGGTGCGGCGGAAGGCGGGCAGCGAGATAGCGAGCAGCACGGCACACATACAAGCACGGCTAAAGCTCACACAACATCGGCACTTTCCATCTTCTTAGCATCGTAATTTTTCCAATTTTGTGCCTCAGAATATAGCCATGCCAAGTAGTCGTCGGAATCGGTCCATCCGAGGCTCAATGGAATCCACTTTTCCTGGATAGCCTCCTCGGTACAGTACGTGTACTTCCGACTGTTGCTCGCCTCCGACTGTGTTACTGAGCCCGTTGTGCTGAACCGCGCCAGTGTGCGTTTTCCCGCCTCGCCTGCCTCCACCTTTTCCCGCTCCCCTACAGGTAGGGTATTCACCACAGGTTTTCTACTACACATATCCTAATGCATTACCTACGTATGGACCAAGTGTATAAATTACAATTTTCACATCTTACAATAATTTTAACATTAAATACACTTTCCTTTGATTACAACATTATTTGAAATCCAACATAAATAATAATATTTGTTCCAAAAGTTGCTCACAGTTTCTTTAACATGACACGAAAAGAATCGAAAAAGAAATTCAACACATTGCTATTATTAATTTATCTAAATTCATAAAGAAAAAAAATTATTATACGTATAATTGTCGTTACAGACCGTTGCATCTGAAGTTATTCTGTCTCCCTTGATAATAATTATTTTGGTTCCCATATTGTCTGTTTCTCTCATTGTCTCTGTGATAGCCATTACCACGGAGAGGTGATCTTTCCCTGTAATTATTACTACTCTGCCAACAGTTGTCAAATGCGTGGTGTCTGTTTAGGTCACGATTTACGTTGTAAGAATAGCCTTGACATGTCCAGTTATTATTTCTGTCATCGCGGAATTGTGACGGATGTGACCTGTAATTGTTGTACTCCTGTTTTCGCGTTCCGCGATTGTCAGTGTCAATTTCCAACTCTTGTAACAGTCCCTGGAAAGCTTCAATGTCGTCTTTGCAACGTCCTGCCAAAATAATATGTCGTAAATGTTCAGGCAATTTGATTAAGCAAATTCGGATGAGTTCTGAGGGGCTGTATGGGTTTGACAGGTACTGATTCTTGTGCATAATGTCTTCAAAATATTTCACAAGACTGGAAAAAAGGATTGTTCGAAATGTTTCATCATTATGATGCTATGTTTTACTCGGTCTTGTGTAGCTTGAGAGGAAGGAATGATAAAATTCTCCTTCACTGTAACAATCGTGAATGATCGATCGCATTCTTACAGCTGGTCCATTCTCTAAGTAGCCACACATAATTTATAACCTGTGCTCCAATGACCAGTTGGGAGGAAAACAATGAGAGAATTGATGGAGCCATGCTTGTGCATGAATGTCGTTGCCAGAATTCTTAAAAGTTTGGAATTTGTAATGAACAACTTACAGTCAAAAACATCATGTCGGCGAGTCGCATATCGGTCATTGTTACTGCGTTTCGGCGGCTCAATCTCAAAATTCAGTGGACCTTGCCAATTTCTTTTATAATTTCCGAAATGCCTTGTGTTATTATTTTGTGACTTTTCGGTATTTCTAAGTCCCTCTTCCCATGTTGGAGCGCGAGTCTCCTCTGAAATATGTAATTCTTGTGTAACCTGTGTCAACTGATCCTGTACTTCCCGGATTTCTCTTTTTTACTGTGTATTGATTTGATTTAGATTTTGTTTGAATTTTCTAATTTGTTCATACTCTTCTGTGTCAGTGAAGGCTACGGGTCTTGTGTCATTCATATCATCATCTACCTTTGTGGGTAAGTTGGTGAACTGATCCGAAAGTTCGGCTACTTTCTCTGATAAAGAACTTATTTCCTTAGTGTGTTTTTCTGAACCAAGTTTCAGAGTGTCCATTTGTGATGAAATCGTATCTACTGTGTCCTTTAAGTTTTCCTGAGTTTTTGCAAGTTGCATAACCGAATCGGTAGATGAAACTGAGTTAATTTTAGCTTGCAAGGTGTCGTGATTTTCATGAACAATAGTTCGCAGTTCCTTTATGGCTGCTTCGTGATACTGTAATGCATTTTCGTGGCGCGAAAAAATAGGTTGGAAATGCTCACAAATTTGTGTTTTTGCGTCATTACAGACTTTTTGACATTTAGATTCGATTTTAAGTAGCTCAGCAGTTAAACCTTCACATGTTTGTTCAAGCGTGGTGTCCAACTTTTGAAGCTGTTGCTGTGACTTTTTTGATTTTGTTCCATTGCGTCTAACTGTTGCTGTGTTTGTCTCTGGTGTTGTTGCATTGTGTCTAACTTTTGAAGATTTTGTTCCATTGCGTCTAACTGTTGCTGTGTTTGTCTCTGATTTTGTTTCATTTGTTGCATTAATTGTAATAATAATGTATTATTGTCTGGAATCTGTTCCTTTGTACTTTTCGGCAGTGCATTTGCACAGGAAACATTCACATTTTGACGAACAGAAAATGTGTCTTGACTTATTTGAGAAAACGGTGAGGACACAAAACCTGAATCTACAGTATTTGCAAGATTGTGTCCTGTCATTTCGGATTCCCGAGGCGAACTGTTGCCAACCGATCGATCGATAGTGCTTCCCTGTTCACTAATTGTTTCACTGTCTACTCCATTATTTGCAGCCCGCTCCATTTCCCTATGCACAGTTACCAAATTACTATATTGAACATTAGTTAATTCATTACACGGTGGTGCTGATACACTGCTGTCGTCTTCACTGTTATTCCTCAGTTTACTTTGGATCCTAGTATTACGTTTCCGCCCGCCATAATTGTCACAATGTTTCACACGATAACACAGAAAAGCACAATTGGAAGAGTAAAATAAGAAAACACATTAACATAGCACTGAAAATAATATCTAGTTAATTGCAAGCGCAGCTGCAAAATACACTCCTGGAAATGGAAATAAGAACACCGTGAATTCATTGTCCCAGGAAGGGGAAACTTTATTGACACATCACACTGACACATTGACACATCACACTGACAGAAACACAGGCACATAGACACAGGCAACAGAGCATGCACAATGTCGGCACTAGTACAGTGTATATCCACCTTTCGCAGCAATGCAGGCTGCTATTCTCCCATGGAGACGATCGTAGAGATGCTGAATGTGGTCCTGTGGAACGGCTTGCCATGCCATTTCCACCTGGCGCCTCAGTTGGACCAGCGTTCGTGCTGGACGTGCAGACCACGTGAGAACGACGCTTCATCCAGTCCCAAACATGCTCAATGGGGGACAGATCCGGAGATCTTGCTGGCCAGGGTAGTTGACTTACACCTTCTAGAGCACGTTGGGTGGCACGGGATACATGCGGACGTGCATTGTCCTGTTGGAACAGCAAGTTCCCTTGCCGGTCTAGGAATGGTAGAACGATGGGTTCGATGACGGTTTGGATGTACCGTGCACTATTCAGTGTCCCCTCGACGATCACCAGTGGTGTACGGCCAGTGTAGGAGATCGCTCCCCACACCATGATGCCGGGTGTTGGCCCTGTGTGCCTCGGTCGTATGCAGTCCTGATTGTGGCGCTCACCTGCACGGCGCAAAACACGCATACGACCATCATTGGCACCAAGGCAGAAGCGACTCTCATCGCTGAAGACGACACGTCTCCATTCGTCCCTCCATTCACGCCTGTCGCGACACCACTGGAGGCGGGCTGCACGATGTTGGGGCGTGAGCGGAAGACGGCCTAACGGTGTGCGGGACCGTAGCCCAGCTTCATGGAGACGGTTGCGAATGGTCCTCGCCGATACCCCAGGAGCACCAGTGTCCCTAATTTGCTGGGAAGTGGCGGTGCGGTCCCCTACGGCACTGCGTAGGATCCTACGGTCTTGGCGTGCATCCGTGCGTCGCTGCGGTCCGGTCCCTGGTCGACGGGCACGTGCACCTTCCGCCGACCACTGGCGACAACATCGATGTACTGTGGAGACCTCACGTGTTGAGCAATTCGGCGGTACGTCCACCCGGCCTCCCGCATGCCCACTATACGCCCTCGCTCAAAGTCCGTCAACTGCACATACGGTTCACGTCCACGCTGTCGCTGCATGCTACCAGTGTTAAAGACTGCGATGGAGCTCCGTATGCCACGGCAAACTGGCTGACACTGACGGCGGCGGTGCACAAATGCTGCGCAGCTAGCGCCATTCGACGGCCAACACCACGGTTCCTGGTGTGTCCGCTGTGCCGTGCGTGTGATCATTGCTTGTACAGCCCTCTCGCAGTGTCCGGAGCAAGTATGGTGGGTCTGACACACCGGTGTCAATGTGTTCTTTTTTCCATTTCCAGGAGTGTACTTGGTGCAAATCTACATGCATATCACAACTGCTTTACTGTACAACAATGAAAAACGACAACTACAAAGAATATTCTCTCTACAATTACGCGCTATCAATAAACAATAGCTACACTAATTACAGAAACTACATGAAAAAATTCAGAAGATTCCAGTGAGGTATCCTCGGCTAAGGGTCGACATATGAAACGCCCCCTTAGAAAAATTAATGAATGATTGTGCTGGTAAACCCCTTATGATATTTGATTTTTTAACAGCTGAGCAGAACTGAACGTACTCAGACATTTCGCTCTTTACGTATTCTGATCAACACTAAAGGGACACACAATATTTTTTAGAGCAACGCCATCTGACTTTCAATAATCCCTACAAGAGAATGGCCCTGACTAACGTGAACCTATACCTTTCATAAATCACGTACCACACAAAAATGTTTGTTACTCAAACTACTGCAATATAGCGAGCGCCAATACTGCCAGCTAAATAAAAGGGTCTAACTACTGAAGTGACTAACTACTGATAGGCATAGTTAGCAAATGAAAGATTTTGAAAAAAAACAAACAATGTATTTGCCTCAATAGTATTCAAAAGTCATAATATATATAGCAGTTATGGCATCCAGTCTTACAAATTTACTGTCTCTGATGGACACACGTCCAGATAATCCGCTCTCAATACTCCACCATCTCTCTCCCCACATCCACCACTGCTGGCGGCTCACCTCCAACTGCGCAATGCTGTTAACAGCCAACTGCCCAACACTACAATAGCAAATTACAACAATGCAAATCATCCACAGGCTGCACACAGCACAGTCAGTGATTTTCATATAGAGCGCTACATGGCGTTACCAATATAAAAACCTAAACAGCGTCCTTATAGTGCCACCACAGGAAGTCCTATTCAGACTCAAACTGTGCGCAATAGGCTGCATGATGCGCAACTTCACTCACGACGTCCATGGTGAGGTCCACCTTTACAACCATGACACCACGCAGCGCGTTAGAGATGGGTCCAACAATATGCCGAATGGACCGCTCAGGATTGGCATCAAGTTGTCTCCGCATATGCCTTCAACCAAACAATCGACGGAGACGTGTTTCGAGGCAGCCTGATCAGGATGAACGCCTCAGACACACTGCCCAGCGAGTGCAGCAAGGTGGAGTTTCCTGCTGTTTCGGGGTGGCACAAAGTGGGGCCGACCTACGCCACTGGTGGTCATGGAAAGTGCCGTAACGGCTCTACGATACGTGAATGCCATCATTCGACCGATAGTGCAACCATATCGACAACATATTGTCGAGGGAATCGTCTTCATGGACGACAATTCGGGTCCCCATCTTGCGAATGATTTCCTTCAGGATAACGATATCGCTCGACTGGAGCGGCTACTATTTTCTCCAGACATGAACCCTATCGAACATGCCTGAGATAGATTGGAAAGTTCTGTTTGTGGACGACGTGCTCCACCAACCACTCTGAGGAAGCTGCGTCGAATCGCCGTTAGTGAGTGGGTCAATCAGGACCAAAAGTGCTTTGATGAACTTGTGGATGGTATGCCACGACGAATATAGGCATGCGTCAGTGCAAGAGGACGTGCTGCTGCGTATTAGAGGTACCGGTGTGTGCAGCACCTGGACCAGCACCTCTGACGGTCTCGCTGTATGGTGGTACAACATGCAAGGTGTGGTTTTCATGAGCAATAAAAAGCGCGGAAATAATGTTTATGGTGATCTATATACCAGTTTTCTACACAGGTTCCGGAACTCTCGGTAATGAGGTGATGCAAATGGTTGTTTTTCTTTTTTTTTATTTGTGTAAAATAGAAATCAGGTGTAGCACAGAAATTTTCACGTGTTCGGTTTTCCCGAGCTCTGTCCGAGAGTGGAAAGGTAGAGAAATAGCATAAGGTCATTCAACAAAACCTATGTCACGCAGTTAAATGTAAACTGGAGAGCAACTATGTATATTTAGATATACATGTAGCGCCAGAGCTGGTCATGCATTTCTAGCGCTGCAGAAGGCGAGCGTACCTTCTTGTTTACCAAATAATGTACGAGGCTGGGGGCGGCTGGGGTCGTGGTAAGAGGCAGACAAAGTTACATGTAACGTGTCGACCCTAGCATGGCTCAGTGGCAATTCTTGTTTACGTCCCAGCGTAGCTGACTCTGGGAGTAATCAATGAACTCTGTCTACAGCACAGCGAGAGGTTGCAAGAGAAGATTAGATAAGCAACAGCGAAGACAGCTGAGGTCAACAGTTGCTGCAGAAAAATTGGCAACACCGGTTGCGCAGCCATCGTCACAGCACCAGAAAGAAACCCTAACATTTGCTGTGTCTTGCCAACTTAGAAGCCGGAACAGGGGTGACATCGGCTAGGGTGTGTTTTCTCTCGTCACCAGAAATAACGATGCTCCCTTGGAACAGTGGATTCTTCCCTGCACCACGGGAGCAACAGACGCTGAAAGACTGGATGCAACGACCTCCAAGGACCCAATTAAGAGGCAGGGCGTGCCTATTGCCCGGGAATTGATGGACTGTATTGTGGAAAGTAAAAGACAGTGGTGTACAGGTTTGGTAGTAGGCGTAGTTTTTTAATTATTTTTAATAATAATAGTAGTAGAAATAGTTATGCAGCTGGGGGATAGTACTGTGTAGTGTAAAAGTAAGTATAAATCTATATTACATAATTTCTGTAAGAATAATACCGCCTGTGTTTAAATTACAGTTAACATGCTGCAATGGAATACAATGAATAAAGAAATAAAATCAATAAATAGTATCCAGGGATAACAGACCATGTATCTGTAGCAGCCTCAGAAGAGCTTTGAGTATCAAAACCACCAGCAAGAGGGCAAAACAACTAGCAACTTCCTAAGTGGGCAGCTGAATGGAAGAGGCGAAACAGGATGTTGAGCAGCAATGGGCAGTACCAGTGCATCATTTCCAATCTGGTCGAACGGATGATGCTTGGCTTCGTTGACCTAGGCGCTGTGGCGCTCCCTGTACGCAAGTCTTTATCAGCTGCCACATGTATTCTGATACGATGGTTAAACGAGAGTATGCCAGTTGTAATCAGCTAAAATCTTCAAACTACAGCCGAATGTGCCTAGCTTAGTTTTATTTGTGCAAGAAGCCATACTGCAACTAAGGCAAGGCCACTATAGGACCTACTGCATGAAGCCTTGAGGGTCTGATTTTAACTATTTATTGTGATCAGTGGATTTTTGATCTATCCTTACTGCTGGAGTTCACTGATTTGCTGTTCTCATTTACCGTGACTAGTATCATCAGTGGGAAAACCGGAGTGGCGTATTGTACACCTACCTAATAACCAATATGTTCACCTTTGGCACGGATAGAATCGGCGACCACCCTGGCATGGAAGCAGTGCCTCTATGGGTGGTCACTGGAGGGAGTTGGCGCCACATCTACACAAACAAGTCACCTAATTCCCGTAAATTCAAGAGGGAGGGGTGGGGGGAGGGGACGATGAGCTCTGACAACATGTTCAAGAATAAATGTTCAAATGTGTGTGAAATCTTATGACAGTTAACTGCTAAGGTCATCAGTCCCTACGCTTACACACTACTTACTCTAAATTATCCTAAGGACAAACACACACCCGTGCCCGAGGGAGGACTCAAACCTCAGTCGGGACCAGCCGCACAGTCCATGACTGCAGCGCCATAGACAGCTCGGCAAATCCTGTGCAGCAAACATGTTCAAACACACCCCCAAGTGTTCGATAGGGTTCAAATGTGGCGAGTTGATAGGCCACCACATCGATTGGAAGTCACCGCTGTGGTTGTCTAACAACTCCCTCACGCTCCTGGCCTTATAACACGCCGCAATTATCGTGTTGAAAAATGCCACTGCCATCGGGAAACATAATCGTCATGACGGGGTGTTCATGGTTTGCAACCAGTGTACGCTACTCCTAGACCGTTATGGTGCCATGCACGAGCTCCTCTGGAACAATGGGTTCCCACGTGAATGTTCCCCGGAGCATCGTGGAGCCGCCGCCTGCTTGTCTCTGTTAGGCAGTATACGCGTCTAGGTGCTGTTCCCCTGGAGGACGACAGATTCGTGCCCTCCCATCGACATGATAGAGAAGGTATCGGGATTCATCAGACCATGCAACGCTCTGCCTCAGCACCAATGTCCAGTGCCGATAGTGATGTGCTCATTACAGTTGTCAATGTCGTGCTGTTAACGTTGGCACATTCGTGGGTCGTCGGCTGCAGAGGCCCTTCGTTAAGAGTGTTCGGTGCACTGTGTGTTCAGACACATTTGTAGTCCGTCCAGAATTAAAGTCTGATGTTAGTTCGCTGCCTGCTGTCTTTTACCATTCTGCCCAGCCTATGATGTCCGACATCTGTAACGAGTGATGGCTGCCCAACCCCACAATGTCTGGACCTGTTTCTACCTTGCTTTCACCAGGTGTGTAGATATTCACCACAGTACTCTACGAGCACCCGGTAAGTCGTGCTGTTTCCGAAATGTTAGTGCCAACCCCTCGTGTCCTCACAGTGTGCCCTCGGTCACAGATAGATTACGCGTCATACCTACTGCAAACACGGACATCACGCTCACTGATTAGCAGCAATTCCTCGATAGGTGACACTTCTGTCGCCTGGACGGTTTCATATCGATAGAAGATTGGTATTCATAATGTTCTGGCTGTTCAGGTTACTATTAACGTTCTATTGTCTTGCTGACTGCTTGTTTAGTATTAGTTTCTGGTATCAGATTTTGATGAGCGTTCTTTTACTGTTCTTTTACCGTTATTATTTGTGGTAGGATGAAATTTTAAAGGATTTTACTCCGTGCTGTGTTGAGTTACATATTATATTTTTAATTTTGGTAATTTGACCACTTATGTTCATCTTGTGTATTCTCTCACTGTTGCAGAATTTGACCAGTAAATGCATTAAAAAAATTTTCTCCCTCCACCAATTCCTACATAGGGTAGTAAGCTACAGAGATAATAAAGAAAGGTTAAGAATGTTCGACGTTTCTATGGTTGATATTCCTTTATGAACGTGTGTGATCTATTTTGTGCATGGCATTACGGAGGTTCTTTCGTCATTCACAGAACATAACATGCTTTATCATGAGTTTGCTCCTTAAGCTCCTGTAGAAATTTGTAATGTTTTAAGCAATCCAGAAACCAGCACGGAAAAAGTAATAAAAGGAGTGGAGTGAAAGTTAATATAATGATGGAACATTCTCTGTAGTCATTTCACACATCTTAAGAACGCTGCATTTGCTTAGGTTCACTCGTAACATATTTATGCAAGAAATTTTAATATTGTGAGGAACTGTTTTTTACTAATGTCATGTGCAGCAAATATAGAAAATATATATTGTTCCAGCAATCGTAAACCTGCAGACTAACTTAACTTACATGTCCTAACGGCCGCAATTATATGTGTTGATCTTGATGTAGTTGTTTGTATTTAACTCTTGACCTACACCGACGGAGTAACGTGCAACCAGTAGAGACATTGACCTGCCTGCAAGGATTTTCACTGAAAAGCAGGTACTGTTACACTGGAGCGCGCAACATAACGTAAAACTGATTTTGCGCAAAAATTTATTATCTGAAAAATAACATTCCATTGAGTACATTTTACCTGTTGTACAATTAGTGCTTTCCGAGAGAACTAACCTACACGAATTATCGCTTAAACTGCAACTGTCTGCTCATCGCTTAGTGTCGACTAACATATATAATCTCATACAGTTTTGGCATGCATAGTGCTTTTCCCATATAATTTTGCAATCCTTGGAAGGTTTAAGAAAACTTAGTTTCAGAAAATACTGATTTCCTTTTGACAATCAGTTTCGCTTCAGAACAATAAAAGCCAGTTGCCTGCAACTGCAAAGTTTTATCTATAATGAGCAGTGATATGCCGCGTTATATGCACATCGGAAATTAATGTATTCTAACGGTTAATTCACCAAATGACATTCCAGAATTGTTTATTGGAAGACCCGTTGCAGATATATTACATTAGAAAAAAAAGTGTTCAATTCTACCTGAATTAATAGATTGTGCATATCATAAATATTAATTGGAACTAAAAATGCATTCAGGAGTTATGTGAGGAACTCATTTTCAGACCGTTACGGACGCTCGTTAACATATAATGCGATAAATATTTCATCAAAATGTATATCACATGTAGTAACAAGCGAAAAAATTTACTTCTATTAATAATGTTCTGCAACCGTCTTCCAGCATCAATAAACATCGCTTAATGGGTAATATCATTTGGCTGCAAAAGTAGTATCCAGGAAATTACTGGACAGAACTTTACTGAATCCTCTAGAGAGTTGGATTACAGACGTTTTGTAACGCCTTCGTCTTAATCGACAGTCCCCTAAACAATTAACAGGATAACGACATTTGCAATAGGTCTCACTGATGAACCAACGCAAGGGAGACATTTTATGAATTCAGCACTGGTAGTTTCAAGCACTGACACGCAGCTTCCTTAGGGAAGACTGGAAAAATTGGTTGAAACCAACCTTGGGGAAGGAAACTTTGGTTTCCAAGGATAGTAGGAAAACGCGAGGACATACCAGACGATCTTAGAAGATCGAATGGATAAAGGCAGACATACGTTTATAACTTCTGTAGAGTTTCGTTAGAGAATGTTTTTGACAACGTTGACTGAAATATAAACTTTGCAGTTCTGAAGGCAACGGGATAAAAGCTTCCTCACAACTAGCATACAAACCAGACTGATGGTATAAGACTGAAGGGCATGAACAGTAAGCAAACAAAACAGTAGTTGAGAAGAATTTGAGACGAGATCGTCTCTCCGATATCATTCAGTATTTACGATCAAGAAGCAGGAAGTAAATGAAATCAAGGAGACATTGAGAAAGAGTAGTAAAGTTTGGGGAGAAGAAATAAAAACTTTACTTTTTATCGATCCACTATTATTCTGTTAGAGAGAAGAGGATTAGTGTAGTTGAACCGCGACTTTCAGGGCATTCTGCTAGGAAATGACTGACTAAAAGTAGTAGATGAGTTTTCTTATTCGGACAGCAAAAGAACTGATGAGGTCTGAAGTAGAAAGGATATTCATTGCAGACAAGCAATTACAAGCGAAAACAAAATTTGTCGATATTCAAAGGGTGTGTATGTGTTAGTAAATCTTTTCTGAAAGCATTTGTACGGGAATGAAACGTGGACGATGGGCAGGGAAGGATGTTCAAAATGATATGGGTATGACGAATAGCTAATGAGAAATCACTGAATGCATTGTGAAGAAAATAAATTTGTGAAAGAAGATTATTTGGGGAGGGGGCAGGGGTAAATTGTAGCGGGAGATCAAGTCTTGAATACAGAAACTAGGTTTAAGTGGCTGAATGTTGTGATTGTTACGCAGAGATGTAAAGGTTCGCATCGGAACCCACAACAAGAAAATGTTAGTGAGGTCGTAATTAGGGATGTAGTATCAAATTTCCTTAGGAGAAGAGAATAAAATTCCTATTAAATTCATCGTCTGAAGAATACGATAGTCACATTAGGTCATAAGATAAGTTTCCAGATTACTATTTAACGCAAAGTTATAAAAGAGAAACTTAAATTACACATGCTCGCCAAGAATTTAAAACACTGATTATCATATAAATTCAGACCGGACGCAGAAAAACTGTCGTATATTGATGAACTACTACGTTTGCCAGATTTTCTGCAAATGAAGACTTGTCATCACGATGTTATCGTATTTCTCCACCAATAAATGTTCTACATTTACTTTGTAAGCCGAAATATATTAAAACATTAATGACCTCACAGAAAACAAATTTTTTTGCTAAACACTGTTAATAAATAATAACAGAAAACAAGTTTTTTGCTAAACACTGGTAATAAATAATATCGATACATCTGACAGTGTGGGCACCGCGGCAGGTACGCTTTCAAAACCTGTTAATTTTTCTCAGCTGAAACGGATAGTTGCCATTTTCGAGACCAAACGTAAGGGAATCCACTCATGTAATAAAAATGAATGTACCTTTCTATGGGTATGCATGTACAGATGCCTATGTATGTATGTATGTATGTTCCACATCTTCTATTAAATCACTGCAACTACACCTGGATCTCATTCCAGACAGTAAGTGGTTTGTTACCAATTTTGGTTGAAATCGGTCCAGTAGTTTAGAAGGAGATGTGGAACATACATACATACATACATAAATACATATGTATATCCATTTTCATAATACGTATGGATATAACACAGAATGCTTTGGCTATTATAATACCAGACGAGTTGTGGAACAACACGTCGGATACACAGTATACAAGCCAAGTTAAAATATAGTAGTAGATTGCTTCTTTCTGTACATTAAAATGATATTTACTGTGGATTCACTGATTATATCGGATTCTCATTTAGGCGCCCTGCTATGGTACTCGCTTTGTGCAGAGAAACGTTAAAATCATACATATTCTCTAACTGTAAAGAGATGACATCATTAGTGAAACCTGTTACTAATAAAAATTGCGGGATTATCAACTGAGCGATAGAGGTTTCTGAGGCAGCCTTTTCATAAGTTGTCTTTTCTTTTTCTAGTACGATTTTTGTTTAAATACTGTAGGACCATTTTCATGCACGGATTTAAAAGGAATGATAGTGGCTATGATACCTCTAAAAAAATTTGGTAGCAGCAAAAGTATTTTACGTTACAATACCCAAATTCCACACCTAACTTTCTAAAAATAACGAAGCACGAAAGGTAAACGTCTCGAAAATGAAAGTAATTCTAGTCCTTACAAAGTAGCACTACCACACAAGATACCATTCGGTTGGTTTTGTGAGGACGTGCCCATATGGATGGGCTTGCGGCTTGACCCGTAAAATTCCAACCAGGTAAAGGTGTATATCCTCAGACTTAACTGTCTGCTGTGAACAACAAATTCACACGGTTCGTCCATTCAAAGTAGATCTGGCAAACGATAAGAATCGGAGCAATGCAATAAAGAATATTGAAGAGTCTCCATTAAGGAACACAAACCAGATAACTTAATTTCTCTACTGTACCCAGAAATGATTGAAAGAAGCAGCATTTTCTTTATTTACAGTCTCTCATAAACAAGGTTTAAAGACCAGTATCCACAATCGTAGTGCTGCGTGAAATATTGATAATGATGAGTGCGCACCTCAATTTCATATCGTGTAAAACATGGCTTTATCGTTGTTGTGGCATTTTGTTGCTATTAAAGTTTACAAATGAATTGAAAGACATTCAACGAAATTTCGATTGCATGGTTTTCATAGGTGATAACGTTATTGGTTAACTGCATTATTGGTAACTGCTGAAATGCAGTTTATTGCACAAGCAAGCGGGGAAGAAGGACGAGATTTTTGTACTTAGAGCAGTGTACGTAAGGTAACATGAGTTCTCTTTTGGTCCGACTGCCATACGTATTTCCTGGTATTTTATGTGGTTTGTGTTGATGCAAGACGTGAGGTTGTGATAGTGTGCACTATTTCTAAATATGTGGTCTACACATTTAAGTGCTGTGTAATGTATTAACTGTACTTGGAATATACTCTCAGTTGCAGAGTTTTACGGCAAGTAAAATTCTATGTAATTTTAAAGCTAGTTATATAATGTACGGACTGTTAAGACATACTTATTCAATCGTACACCATCTTGTACCTTGGAACAGAAGGTGGCCTTTCACGTGGAACATGGGATATTTACAGATTAACTGAGCTTCTTTATTTTATTAACAATTTTACTGGTCTTGAAATTGGAGATTTGTCCTAATTTCCAGCAACTTCAGTTTAAAAATATAGTTCGCTTTTAACTTGATGACACTTGTGGCTGATTAGATTTCACTGATTATTGGTATGTAGTAGAGTGGTAATGTAACAGACAGACAAATAAATGTTTACTGACAGGATTTTCTCTACTGGAACACTTTTAAATGGCAACGTAATATTTGTTCCTAGGTACATGACTACTTTTTATCTTTCAACATGTTTTCACACTTGAAAAAAAATCCATTTTCGAGAGTAATGTATCTAATTCGACAAAAAGGCTACAACGCAAAAGAAGTGAATGCCATTTAATATTTTAATGATAAAGTACATTAAATTTCTGTTGCACACGTGGCTACAGACGAAAGTCTGAGAAGTGTCCCAAGGTAAACACTCTTTCCTACTGATTTAAACAAATGATTGGAAGAGAAATATTTTATACATTTATGTTTATTAAACCATTAACTTTCAAAAATGTTATGCATTTTACTTTTGTAAAAATCGTACCTACCTGTGGGACATTAAAAGCCTTGGTGATAGCAGGCTATAAGGGACAGTAATAAACTGTGACTCCATCCCCTTCCACAATTCCCAGAATCAGACCATCAATCCTTCCCTGGGTCACTTGCTGAAGATCTGTCACACTCCCAGTACTCACCAGATCTATCTGAAACTCGGGAAGCTATTTTGCATGCCTTTTTCAAGCTACATGAAGTCGATTAAGGGAGGAGGGAAAGATAGCGGTGCGCATTACGTGAGCAAGTTCCAGTAACGTACATCGAATCCCAAGGACTGATCATACTGAGCTCTTTCTAGCCTCATTTCCTTTCATTTCAACTTGGTGCTGGAATGGCCCGTTGTCTGTATGACTCCTGTGAGTGTAGGGAAGCACAGCGTCTCGGTTTCGGGACAGGATGGGCAGGTTGGTACGAAAACAGAGTGCGTCTTTGCTGTTGCGGAATCAGGTGTCCATTTTCAAGGGTGCAGGGTCGCCAACTCACAGCCAAGCAGCTATTGTGTAGTTTGAAATCTGGGCCTGCCTAGTGGCGGAAATGTGTCCGAGTCAACACGCAAACAGCGAGAATGCAGCGCTTTCCTATATTTCGGAAAAAGCCTGTTTAAACAGCTAAACAGCTATCGCTCTCTTTCCCAATGAAAGACGGAGTGCTGAAATAATGAGTCTAGCTTGGTATACGGGTCTTTAATCTCAGATGACCTCTGATGCGACGCTAGTGCAGCGCACGAATAGTTCCATTCGTAAATAAGCACGGAGATGGAGCCGAAATGACTGTTTTTTAGAAATGGGAAGGCGATTTTGCTATATGGCTGGTTTCGTATCGTGCCACACTGTCTTGGCGGTATTCTATTTGCTGGAGGGAATCCTTACCATTAGGCCATAGTGCATGCACTTCCGCTATTGGATGACATATATCACTTGGTGCGAAAATATTGCCGGGCCATAGGAAGCCGCTACAAACTACAGCGGTAGTGGTGAGAGTTGGCACTGGACGCGGCGCGCGTAGTCGGGACGGTGAAGTCGCGGTCCGGAGAGCGCATCTTAGTGGGCGACCGGGGTTTAGATTTGGAACTACGGACCCACGCCCATGTCTTCTATACGCTTCAGTGGCGACTAGCACAGCTGCACGAGACTAACAGTTATGGTGCGAAGAAATGCACGTCAGATTTATAAATATCCATTTATTCGCTACCAGTTTCCTTCACAGGAGGGAAAGCTGTACAACGATGAGTCACTAATATGATATATTGGATGAACAAGTGACTGGAGATGACGCTTTTGTGATCCATCATTTTCCTCCTTTGAGGAAGGTTATTTCATAGAAACCAGTAGAGAATAAAGGTGTATTTATAAAGCTAATGGCTGGGAAATGAATTTCATCAGATATTTGTCAGCTGTAAACAGTTGTCTTATATAATTTCTAATTATAGTGAGTACCGCCGTGATAGGGAGATCCTGGTCCGCAATTGCGGATTTCTGCACAATAACCTGTCTCAGATCCGCAGTTGCTGTATTGACTGCAGTAGCCTCTTGATTAACAGCAGGTGCCCAGTCACTTTCATTTGAGGTTAAGGAATTTTGGGACAAAGTTGCTGTTTAATATTTTGTGTTAGTAGGGCTTAGTTATCGCCTGAAGTAATGTAACTCAGCCAACTGGAAAGATATGAGTATGCAGGCGAATGATTTGGCCCCCGGAATTTGGTATGAGGGGAGGTGAATTTCCTTGGGTGGCTGAGAACTAGCTGCGAGGATGCAAGGCTGAGGGCGTGTCGCTTGCGGTCCGGCTAGACGAACCAAGTACAAAGACGAGCTGTGTTGTCGGATGTGGGTAAATTCCAGTACGGGGAATTTTGATGACGTCCAGTCGCTTAAGAGAACAGACAGTTCCCCAAGAAATGATGGTCAGACAATGTTAAAGATGGTTAAGTTGCAGTTCTTTGAGATTCAACAGTAGTTCAGTGCAGTTTAAAGTAAATCCGAATATATCAACAGTCTGAGAAAAATGTAGTGCATCCAATAAGAACAATATTTTCAATATCTTCAAAACTGCAAAAGTTACTACTTACAGTGAGTAAACAGTTTCACAATGGTTAACAGCTTCTAAAAGCTTCAGGCGATTTCAACAAACGATATCACAGCTGGGAGTATTGCACTTATAGCTATCACTCCTGAAAGCCCCTCATCTCTCTTTTGACATACGATGACTGTTATATCTCTTTTCATGGCGTAAATACTTGTAAGAACGTCGTACGCTCCGCAACAACACAGCAAATGAATGCAGCAGGAATACCCTACATATTGTCATACTTGCGTATTTATTTAATTAATATGTAACTATTTCGCCATATATTTATTTACATTCTGTTTACAGTTGATCATAAAAAATTATGATAATTTAAGAAGTGGCCAATTACATGTGTTAGCTCACACCACATTTGAAAAGAGGGCTTTAAATTGCTTCTGTGAAGGAGGCCTCAATAATTGTTTAAACAATATTTAACGACACTCTGTCACTTATCATGAGCGCATTTGCCAGCTTATTTATTATGGACAAACTTTTATTTGCAATTATTCTGAATGATCTGAGTGTAACCCAATGTTCATAATAGTACTTTATATAAATTTTGTTGTAATGTACTAGTTTAGTCCTGGAAGTGCTCAAGTTGAGCCAGATAACGTCCGCAGAACTTAAGAACGATGTAATTGTGGTGGGGGTGGCTTTTAGTCAAAGACAGATTACCAACGGCGGAACGTTGCTGATGTAGAGATGGACATTCTTTGAATGAAGAGCTCAAATGGCGTTCCTGTGACGCTCTACGTCGAGATTTTCTGCAAGGCGGATCTGCTTGTAGTAGCGAGTGATATTCTATTTTGTCGATCATAGACTCTGGTCGGAGAACGGCCACTGCAATGCTATAACTTTTGAAGGGGCTTTATATTTCGAAAGGCCTGAATGTGCTCCAGTGTTGAGCTCTCATTCAGATTGCTTAACGGAATAAGTTTATATTCCTCAGCTGTTGTGTGTTAATTTGTAAATCATCTTGTTGAGCTCTGAACTGTTTTCAGTTGGCGAATATTGCGTGTTTTGTAATCGCGAAATGGTTTCAGTTTTTGTGGAGATTTGATGAGTGTTTAGTTTGTGGATTTTGCAGTCACTCACGAATTTCTCAACGCAGGTGTAATGCATTTTAGAAGAGTATTTCTGTCCGTTTACTTAAGCTTCACATTCTTGAATGAACGTTACTTTATATATTTTTCTGTCGTTTACATCAATTACAGGCGTAAGACTGGAAAGCTTTTTATTAAATTATTCATTTTTATTTTCTTTTACGTTTCTGTGTACTTTGTTGATTTTCAATTCTATCTAATGCAATGCACAGACAATGTGACTGCAGGATCACAGCTACAGACTATTATTTGCTGCTGGGCATGAAAGCAGTCGTGACGTCTCGAACCAGGGACTACATCGAGCTATTCTTTTTAAACAGAACTGCTCATAACCCAACTACCTAAAGTGCGCCCAACATCAGCTACAGTCCCAACTGGCTTACTCGTATGGACTGCTCGTTAGAGAACACCTTTTGGTAACATATAACCGTTGGGTTATTCAAAAACTATTAGCTGTAGTTGTACCCACTGGTTTCTTAAATAACATGCTGGTTTCTTTAGTATGTTTTATCGCCTAAACTACAGTGTTTGCTATAATATTGCTTCTGTTTAACCCCTTTCCTTCACAATTGAATAATGTTTTGTGTAGCTCTCCACTTAAGGATATAAAGTTAGGACCTTGGAAATCGAGTTATCCATTAAAATTGGGATCATTAATGTTGCTAATTTGCGTCTTAAGGGCGTGTCCAGCTCACCGTTATTTTCCTAGGACCAGATGTTTTACACTCGCAGTGTGTTTTGCATATTATCTATCTCATATCTTTGTTTTTAATGGATCTATGTATGCTATTACAGTGGCAGGAGTATAGGGGATGGTGGAAGGTGGGAGAATCGTTCGAGTGGAAGCAAGTCATAGATACTCTGCATAATCTCAGACGATGGTACCTCTGTGACGCCTCTTAGCCAGACACATTCATTGCTAGTCAGCTCACTCGCACGAGCGACGGTCTTCGTAGGTGTTAGAAGGTGCACTATTCACTACCGAGTGAGTAATCTGCCGCCAAGATTACGGCGGCACAGTTGTTCGAGCTGAATGCGGAACACCACTAGAGAGAGTGGCGTCCGTGCGCGACGGCTGCAGCTGCCGGAGCGAGGATTAACTCGGAAGCACACCTCTCCGGTGCGGGCTAAAATTAATCTGCGGCAGCATTAAACAGACTCTTCATTATTCAGGAGCAGCGGCAACCGCCGAGTCCGCCTCGGCAGCGTGCGTGCCTCGGCGGCAGGTGTGTGAGGCGCTGACAGCCGCCGGCTCCAGAGGGACGTGCTCAGTGCTTCGCGCTCAGAGCTCTCCAGCTGGAGAGCTTCACCCGCGGCCGTGCTCGCGACACGTAACAGTCGCTCGGCCGCCCACAAAGGGGCACAGTGCTTCGCGGCGACCATCCTCCCGCGGTACGCCCACTGCGGTGTGAGATATCACATAGTAGTCAGGAACGACGACAGGCATTATAAACCACGCTGTGTTCTACGTATCAAATAAATGAAACAATGATTATTAGAATGAGTTAAAACGAATGCTTTGGTGGGAAAATTACACTCCATAACTCTATTAAAGGGTCTTTTCTTCGGAATCGCGTAATTGTCTCACAAAGCGATGAAGAAGTTGGACAGGATTAGTGATTGGTGTAAAGAATGGCAGCTAACTCTAAATATAGATAAATGTAAATTAATGCAGATGAATAGGAAAAAGAATCCCGTAATGTTTGAATAATCCATTGGTAGTGTAGCGCTCGACACAGTCACGTCGATTAAATATTTGGGCGTAACATTGCAGAGTGATATGAACTGGGGCAAGCATGTAATGGCAGTTGTGGGGTTCATTGGTAGAATTTTGGGAAGATGTGGTTCATCTGTAAATGAGACCGCTTATAAAACACTAATACGACCTATTCTTGAGTACTGCTCGAACGTTTGGAATCCCTATCAGGTCGGATTGAGGGAGGACATAGAAGCAATTCAGAGGCGGGCTGCTAGATTTGTTACTGGTAGGTTTGATCATCACCCGAGTGTTACGGAAATGCTTCAGGAACTCGGGTGGGAATCTCTGGAGGAAAGGAGGCGTTCTTCTCGTGAATTGATACTAAGGAAATTCAGAGAACCAGCATTTGAGGCTGACTTTAGTACCATTTTACTGCCGCCAACTTATATTTCGCGGAAAGACCACAAAGATAAGATAAGAGAGATTAGGGCTCGTACAGAGGCATATAAGCAGTCATTTTTCCCTCGTTCTGTTTGGGAGTGGAACAGGGAGAGAAGATGCTAGTTGTGGTATGAGGTACCCTCCGCCACGCACTGTATGGTGGATTGCCGAGTATGTATGTACATGTAGAAGAAGTTAGAAAATAGGCTCAAAGTTGCATATAACTTTCCTCTGTAGCGATGCGAAAGCGTGGTGCAAAGCGATCTCACCCTTTGTTCGTCGACGCTTCAGACGGAAAAGTATCGACACATGCAAAGAAAATTATAGATTTCAGATTTTCATGTAAGGTGCATTGCGGTCAAATTTCACCATAAACCTGCTCAATGGCACCGTGGTTGTGTGACACGGTGGGAAGTTGTTAACCACATTTCACCTAGACGCCTACTGATAAAAGACAGAACAGTGAAGCCCAGTGTTGATTAAGCGGCTTTCTTACGGGTGCCCCCTAATCGACACAAAAAGGCCTCAGAAGGTAGCGTAAAGGGCGCCAATGAAACCAATCCATTCCTTGAAGTGTTGGTTCTCACAGGTTTCGCAGTCGAAAGCGATAGTTCGCAGTGCGACGAGCAACAGGACGTTGTTCTTCAAAATGTTTGACACTGACGATTCACTCTTGTCTAACAACATCACAGGCCTTCAAACCTATTTGTGTTCATAGCACCACTTTGGATTATAGCGCGACAGTGTGTACAGGGTGGACTCACTATTTACCGTTCAAAGCCACTGGGCGAAATTTGAACGCGATCCGAAGCCACAAAGTGAGTTTAAGCTTCGGAAGGTTACCTTCCATTCAGAAGGCTGTTGCACGCAGCGACTGTTATATTGAGTTGTAAATAAAAGATTTCAGCTATGAGTCGTCCTTATTAAATTTTATTGGCAGATCTAGATTTCAGCTATGAGTCGTCCTTATTAAATTTTATTGGCAGATCTAGATTTCAGCTAGAAACTAGCCTTTCTCAATGCACTATCATTTTTAATCAATGCATGTTTCTGTTGATCGGGCTTCACCCATAGTTCATTCATGCTTGTTCGGCCCATCTGTTTGGGCCTCCTGTTGTGTGATCAGGGGGCTACGACACTCATACATGCGTCAAAAAAATGTTAAAGTGGCCAATAGCCCCAATTTCGGCAACAACCTCAGTGTCACCTCTGTACCTTAGTGTAACACTTTAAAAATGTTCCTATTTACACATACCCTGTCTGTGGTTATTGTTGCCAGCGTGAAAGGCATTCCTTTCGACACACCTTAGATTTCGCATGGAGCTAGCAGAAGGCGCTACGCCAGCGGCATAGCGACATTCAACTCATGGATGCCCCTCAGACAGACGCCTAGTAATCACTGATTCACTGTCTACGTACAGGAATATATTTAAATTGCTCGACAAAGACGTGCGGTACCGCAGAGGGTGTTGCCCAACTGAGAGGATTCTAGATGGGGCGTTTGCCGTCTTATTGTTGCAAGTGTCAATGTCACAGTTTCCCCGCCTCCCCATACCATCTCCCCCTCCTCCCCGTGATCACGCTATAAGAAGCCGAGAACCTGTGAGCTGAAAAATGGTATACACCCCTTGTTGCTTCGGATTACGTTCAAATTTCATCGAATGGTTTTGATTTGGTCGCTAGTGATTACACGCTGCACACCAGAGAAAATATTACGATGATATTCATTGGGGTAGCATGCCCACGATGTCCCCAAAGAAGGATCAAAGGTTGTGAAAAACGTCATGCTGTTTTTCATCGCACTGCGAAATGTCACATTCGAGAACGAAAGGTCTGGCAATCAACGGATCAAGGAAAAAGATCGTTTCACTGACCCAATTTATGCCACCCCCTAAAGCATTATTGTGCCGAAACTCAATGGCGGTATTCTGAAATGATTTACTCCACCAGTCTTTAGAAAACCGCGTGATTTCGACGCTGGATATCGCGGTTCTCACCTTCACCCCAGACACGTCGAAAGACGGTTTGAAATGTGGGTAGGAAAAGATGTGAAGTATGTCCCATCGTGTGACGCGTCCAAGGTGGCATTGAGAAGAATTATTGTCGAATTTAGTGTCTACGTGACCTCATTAACCCATCTTACACCTCACAGTAAGTTACAAGCTCTGGCCCTTTTCTGCGTGTGTAGACATCTTACAGTTCGAGGCGTCACCGAGCTCGGGGGTGAGGTCGCTTTTGTACCTTTACAGGGAAGGTTGTAAGCATTCTTGAGTCAAGTTTCAAAACTGCGCCGTAGTCGGAGACAATTACGGAATTTCAAAAACCCCATTAATTATGTTGGTTAGTCTAACTTCAGTTGATTGCAATAAACCAGAGCTTTTCTTCTTCTTCCTCACCATTTGTCCCATATTGTAGCACTATTGTTTCTCCTCTTGGCGCGTTGCTGTTCTTGGTTAGTGTGGAGACCCAGTTTCCTCAGGTCTGCTTTCAGAGGCGTCTCTATGTTGTAGGGGTGACACTTGCAGCAGTATTTACATGATTTATTTCATCTGACTGAATTTCGCTGTTAGTTTTCACCATCTTTAGAATCCTCTATGACAGTACCCTATATTGCGATGAGGTGTAACGATCGTTACATCCTCATGTTTCAACATATCGACGGCCGCTATGGTGAATCTTCTGTCCTCCTGTGGTGTGAGCGGAGCAGGCTGGTGTGCTGCATTAAATGTTAAGAAATGTAAAATTGTGCACTTCACGTGCTCAGAAACTTAATATTTCATGGTCGCAGTATCAGTGAATCAACAGTGGAATCACTTAACACATACAAAGACATAACTATAACAACTACAGGGGCTTGAGGTGGAATTACGACATAAGCTCAGAAATGTAAGCAGCTATAAGATTTGTTCTTTGATAGGCTAATGGAAAGAAGGCAACAATTTACAAAGCAGGGTACCAGTACTTAGAAAATTATCGTGTGTTTTTTACTAGAGTATATATGTGGGACCCATACAAAATAGGAGTACCAGGAGTTGTGTATTGTTTTGTGTGTATTAAACTGGGGACCTAGAAACGACGGCGAGTTTTCGTATCGCCATAGCCCTCAGTGGTTCACAATCCCCCACCACAGGCCACCCACCCAACCGCCGCCCCACATCGAACCCTGGTTTACTGTGGTATTTGACCCCCTGTGGACTCCCCCTACCCCTGAGAACATCTCATATCAGGCGAGTTTAAACCCAAATGTTTGCTTGGTATGGTGTATGCGTACATGGAGACAGTGTTTGCGCAGCAATCGCCGACACAGTGTAACTGAGGCGGAATAAGGGGAACCAGCCGGCATTCGCCGAGGTAGATGCAAAACCGGCTTAAAAACCATCCACAGGCTGGCCGACACACCGTACCTCAACATTAATCTGCCGGGTGAATTCGTGCTGGGAACCGGCACACCTTTCTGCTCGGTAAGCAGCGCGCTAGACAGCGCGGCTATCCGGGAGGGCTAGTAGCAAGGATTACTGAACGTATGAACAGGAGGACACCACAAATGCTGCCAGACTTGCTAGACGCAA
Source organism: Schistocerca piceifrons (assembly GCF_021461385.2). NCBI lineage: Eukaryota > Metazoa > Arthropoda > Insecta > Orthoptera > Acrididae > Schistocerca > Schistocerca piceifrons. The sequence goes on along the minus strand of NC_060144.1, from coordinate 239,415,214 downwards.
GGTAGAACGTCACAGAAATGCATAGAAATCTCAACTGATCCATGAAGATATCTGCTTCCGTGTTTCATAGAAGATATCGTTTATGGTTTAATAAACGAATGTAATTCCAATCGTAACTTTAGAATTTAAGAGATAAGAGAACGATTTGCAACAATCTTGTCACTGTCGAGCAGCTTGTTCTGCGAACATGGATGTCTGACGGAATTAGTAGCGACTATTAAATGTTAAGGACAGAGATTTCTTTACCTTTTTGGTTTCGATTGCTTGTCTTTCGAGCACTACAAATTGTCGATTACCTGCATGCACTAATACACCTATATGTGCAAAATACGTTAGTGGCTGTAGTAGCTATTAATCGTGTCATGCTTCCACAAAATGGCGGCTGGGCTTATTAAAGAAGCGTAGATCTCCTACGAATAATTATCGAGAACTAATCTTTGACACTTCCCGCACCTTCATAGAGACGAAGCCAATCAGAGAGTAATGAGAATGTACTTTGCTTCGTTGCTAAGGATAGCGGAACGCAGCATATTAAATCATATCGCAATACACTTACATTTCCTAGATTGGAATCTTTACAATAATCATGGGATGTTATATCACTCCCACTGTGTGACGGAATTATGCTTAAAGATATCATTTTGACCTTGGTTCGGATAAAAGTTTCATTAGTCAACGTTGTTGAAACTGTCTTTCACAGAATCAGCAAAGTGCTAGAAACATGTAGGTAAGAAAAGAATGGAGGTAGCATTACTTCACAAACTCGAAGCTGTTGTCCGCCATCTTAACTAACCCAGAACATTAGGTTCACCGCATTGATACCTCCTTGGTTCACTGCGGTAACACTTCCTCGTGCCGACGTCACTCTGACTGTGTCTTACTACTAGGTAAAATACGCATTCAAGAACATTAAACGTTCGAAACTGCCTCCCTGACACTATTTTATGCATGTAATATCTATAATTTTTAGTATTTAAAACAGTTGTTGCTCTCACACGACAGAAACATTGAAAGAACTCGTAAACAATAGTCTGCAAATTTTTTGGGCTACTTTCAGTGGAGGCAGGCCCAGACCACTCTGCCATCGAAACATACTACAGAGTAAGTCTATAGCGCCACCTTCGTTCTTTTTCTACATCCATGGCTAAGAAGCACTGACAAAGAATATCTCTGACAGCTTATTCACATGCTACGTTGCATAAGCATACCGTGTTTTCACACTGCTAGACCTATTTGCAATTTAAAAATTTTTGAAACACTGATAATCATTTTCAGTCCTCTTTAGTTGAAGGTTAAAAAGTTTTTGAGTAGTAATTCTCTTATACACATTAAAAGTACATGAATAAGTGCTGAGAAGAAAAGTATCGCCACACTAACATCTATTGTAAAGATAGCGTCAAGGGTACGTCATAAAACATTAAATGATCATTGTCAATTATGAAATTAAATGTCTTGCAAAAAAAAAAAAAAAAAAAAGTAAATCTTTGCCCGCATCTCGTGGTCGTGCGGTAGCGTTCTCGCTTCCCACGCCCGGGTTCCCGGGTTCGATTCCCGGAGGGGTCAGGGATTTTCTCTGCCTCGTGATGGCTGGGTGTTGTGTGCTGTCCTTAGGTTAGTTAGATTTAAGTAGTTCTAAGTTCTAGGGGACTTATGACCACAGCAGTTGAGTCCCATAGTGCTCAGAGCCATTTGAACCAAAGAGAATCTTTGCATATACTTATAAACAGTTACATCGTCGTCGTGTTATAGTCACTGCAGTAAATAAACATTTTGTTTTCTAGAGTAATGCATAGAATACTTATATTACATAATCATACGTAGTATATTTCGTACATGTAGTGGATTCGTACACATGCATATGTACACTGACGAAAAAAAAAATCGGAACACCAAAAAACAGTTACTGTAGAGTAAGGAAATTTCGGGAATATATTTGTCCAGGTAACATTTTCAAGTGATTAACAATGGAAGATCGCTGGTTAATGTAAGCGTGAGGTACGCAATTGCAAATGCGAAATGCTAGTATATCAATAACCGGTGTAACCGGCACAATATTCAGAGCAAACGTGCATGCATCATGCTGTAAAAGTGCAGGATGTTACTTTGTGGGATGGAGCTCCATGCCTGTTGTACTTGGTATGTCAGAGCAGGGACGGTTAATGCTGGTTTTGGAAGATGCTGGAGTTGTCAGATGATGTTCCTTAAGCTCTCGATTGGAGACAGATTTGGTGATCGAGAAGGTCAAGGCAACACGTCGATTCTGTAGAACACGTCGGGTTAAAACAGTGGCATACAGATGAGCGTTATCCTGCTGCGAAACACCCCTGGACACCTGTTCATAAATGTCAGCACAACAGGTCGAATAACCAGATTGACGTACTAATTTGCAGTCAGGGTGTGTGGGATGACCACAAAAGTAGTCTTGCTGTTGCGCAAAATTGCACCCCAGACCATAAACTCCAGATGTAGGTCCAGTGTGTTTATCACGGTGTGGCGGAACCGGTTATATATATATATATATATATATATATATATATATATATATATATATATATATATAACAGGTGCCACTTGTCAGCCTAACAATTCGTTTGATCTCAAAAATGATTATCCTGGCTAATATTTGTCACTCTGCTAAAGATATCTCCACTTGACGTTGTGTGGAAATGCTGTCTATAAAGTCATGTGAGTGGCACTAAAGTGCATATAATTTATCAGATTTTACACAATTGTTACTTAACATGGCAGCACTTTTCTCTAACAAAGGGAACATTTGGTCACAAAATACTACCCGCACACAACACTGATGAATGTAGTTCTCTTATAATACTTTAATTCACACAGAAATTAAATTGTTACAGAAATAACGAAATAATTTTTACACGATACAGTCTTTTTATACCAAGTATCGATAATATTGGTTGAAGTTTGTGCACTTAGTTAATTTTAGCATCTTGTGGCTACCAAATATTGTCATGGATATTACAACAGCCATCACAGACGTTGAAGCAGAGCCAGCTTTCATTAGAAAACACAACAGACCTCCACGCTGCCCTACAGTGAGCTTGCACTTGACATCACTGAAGCCGCAAGTGGCATTAAAAAACACAACAGACCTCCGCGCTGCCCTACAATGAGCATCACTGAAGCCGCAAGTGGCATTACAAAACATAACAGACCTCCACGCTGCCCTACAATGAGCATCACTGAAGCCGCAAGTGGCATTACAAAACACAACAGACCTCCGCGCTGCTTACAATGAGCATCACTGAAGCCGCAAGTGGCATTACAAAACACAACAGACCTCCGCGCTGCCCTACAATGAGCACCACTGAAGCCGCAAGTGCCATTACAAAACACAACAGACCTCCACGCTGCCGTACAATGAGCTCTCACTTGACATCACTGAAGCCGCAAGTGGCAGTGGTTTGGGTTCAGTGAAACGCACGTTGCGCGGCGTCCGGCTCGGAACTGCTCTTGAAGTAATCTATTTGTAACAGTTCGGTATCTCACTGTGGTGTTAACTGCTACCCAGATTGTTGCTGCACATGCAGTACAATACTCCAGAGCCATATGCCGAACACAATGCTCTTCCCTCTCGGTAGTACCACGTGGCCGACCGAAGCCAGGTCTTCTTGGGACCGTACATCCCCATGACCACCTCTGTCTGCAAACACGTAAGTCACTACATTCCTGCTAAGTATTTTTGCATTATCGCAGAAGGGACGTCCAGCTTCTCGCAGCCATGTTTCACGAAGCCGTTCAAACTTAGACAGCTGTCGACGATAGCGTCTTTGACACCTTAAAGTCATTCTTGACTAAATCAGCTCACCACGTCCAGTCTCAGAGGTGTCTCACAACTGTAATAGCATGGATTTAAATAAAACCCGATTTGTATCCTGGTAGTAGCGCTACTAACGCCTCTCTTACGCGACTGGCCTGAAATCTGAACAGTCCTCATCTTTCAGATGTAGAAACGTGGCTACATTTATGTCGCACAACTCCTTGGTGCAGCGACTTTTTTTCGTCTGGTCAGTACTATAGCTGGTAGTTTCATATTGCTTAAGTATGGTTGCAATAGTTTCACAAATGTTATGTAAATTGTTTTACAATAACTTTACAATAATCATTTTCAGCTTTGTGACGTTGCTAGTTACTGAAATGCTCGAACACCTTGTTACGGAGAAACTGTGTTTTCCATGCCCCTACATTATACAGGTAGTTGTACGTAAACCTCGGACAGACAACACAACAGCGACTTATATGCCATCGTAGTATCATCAAATTCCATATTAGTTGTTGGTATAGTTTGCCATTATAGGTGCAGGACAGATTAACAACAGCAACATGACGTGGCAGGTGACATTGTCAACAGGAAGGTGAGTCTGCTATACGACATGTAGCTCATTGTGATAACATGCAACCGACTGAACAAGAAAAACATCGGCTTTTTATCATACGAATTGCTTAGATGGACAGATATTTTCGCGACACATTGTTACACGTCTGTTGCAGTTCACAAATATGTAGTTGGCAGCCAAATGAAAAGGACTGAATGCTTAATAAATGTGAATAGCCCAATTATATGCGATTCATTCTGCTAGCGTCAACGTAGGATGGATACGTTCCCGACATGGCGTACATAAATCATCCCAACTGAACAGGTTATGTGGTTCTGCAACTTTAACATTAATTGAAGGTTTGACTGCCGCCAGGAACGCAAACAGTTCAAAACATATCACTGTCACTTTCAATTACACTGCAGTTCGCCTCTCACAGTCATTATCTTAATAATATTAGCAGTGATTGGGTAATCACTGTAGATAGCCTGCTGGAACAGACAACAGATACCAGTTTCACATATTTCGCTAGATTTTAACTGTCTGTGCGGAACTCGGTCGCGTGCCCAGAAACTAAGCGGCAATTGAGTAAAGCCATTGCACCTAAGAACGTTTGCAATCTCATGGCCAAGTACGTTCATCGACGGAATCTTCATAGCACAATCAAACGTTACGAACCAAGGCGTCCAGGTAAGTTAAGTTTAACTTTCACTTTCTGCTGGCGAGAGTTATCATGTGTACGTCTAAGTGACGTGAGGCGTGATGAGTACCCGTAAGAGTAATCATCACAGTACCCGATACACTTCAGAGAGATATTCCGTCCCAAAAGGCAAGCGTACAGAGTTTCGTGTTTATGTAACAAAATACGTACAGTAGATGTCAAACCTAACTGGGATGGGAAGACAAATTGAAATAAAGTCAGCCTTAGACAATATTTTCTGGCATAGGAATTATTCTGTTTGTGAAAAGAAAAACCCATTGACTATCTTCCCACATGTTAGCAATCTGAACATTGACAAGCAAGGCTTTCGTTGTGGCAAAGCTATCGATCTTTCACACGAAAATCCTACACTCAGTCCACCGTCGAAGATTTTGGAAGAAATATAGGGTACATTGACGTCCGGTCGGGAGAAGATAGCAAGCCATTTACAAATGGACAACTGCAGTTGATCTGCGTTGCACGCACATAGCAGCTGCTACTAACGGAAACGCCTTGCCCCTGTATCCCACTTTCGAAGTACAGGTTATCTACGACATACCATGTGCAACCAGGTACTAAATTGGCCCATAATTATACCGAACAAACATCCTTATATTCCTACTCTGAAATGGAGTACATCTTACTCATCAACACGAACACAAATACACAGAAAACATGAATTACACTGTAAGTCGCGTGAATTTAAAAAAGAAAAATCAGTGACGCCCCAGAGTAGCATCTCGTTGATCTCCATAGAAAGGCCAGGTCTTTATGCCCAACGGATGAACTTAGACTAGAAACTGAAGGGCTCTTGAGACACGACATTTACTCAACACGCATACCAATTGAACATGCCAGATTTTTCTTCGATGGTATCACTGAAGATATCACTGTATACGGCTAAAATAATGTGCAAACCGGCTCACTGCTGGATCTCAATATGATGTGATTCATTAACTTCAATGGCGGTTGCTATGTTCATGGAACTGGAAGGATTTATACTTCTGCAGTGCTTGTACCCGTGTTGGGTACCCACAAACAGTAGTTATCACGGTATAAGTGTATGTGTGGCTGTGTGTGTGTCTGAGTGTGGCCACCTTAATCACGGGATAATCATACATTTTTACTTTTATAATTATATATTTTATGATTATGTGACGTACCGTCACATAGTTTCCGCGGCTTGTTTACTTTGCTTAACTACTGAAAATGACTTTTTTTCCTACATTCAATAAACATATTCACTTACTTCTTCGTCAGAGTGTCAGTGTCCACTCCAGTGCGATAACTTCCTAACAGTTGCATTAACTTTTTCTTTCTCAGATATTCCATAATGATCTTTCCTACTTTACATTCGATCATACAGACCTTTTCTGCGATATAATCCATCGTATTTACTTTTTTCACACTATAATGTGTGGTATCTACTTTACTTCCAGTGCGAGTTTGTTCGTCTGCGATACAATCTATCGTACTTACTTTTACCGCGATAGAATCTATCATATATACTTTCGTGGGTCACCACACCTACTATTGACGTCTTTGTCATTATGCCACTCATTTCATGCCCGATGGCTCATAACATCGCGATTTATGGGACAGTTTCAGGTTCAAAAGTGGGTGAATTCATGTCATCCGACGTAGACTCAGAGAGGCTACGTAAATCCACGACGCTATTAAATTAAATGCTCCAGGGTATGTACAATACTGAGTAATGACAAATGAAACAGCACTGGATGCAATCGTTAGTTGCATACAATAGTGGATGATTAATTATAAAAGCAATGTCATAGTGCGGTGGAACACTCTGCTAGTTAACGTTGTGTGTACAAAATAACTTAATTAAAAATCGCACGAAAATGTAAAATACTGACATGGCAAACAATCTGCGCTCTACAATTATTTATGGTTCAAATGGCTCTGAGCATTATGGGACTCAACTGCTGTGGTCATCAGTCCCCTAGAACTTAGAACTACTTAAACCTAACTAACCTAAGGACATCACAGACATCCATGCCCGAGGCAGGATTCGAACCTGCGACCGTACCAGTCGCACGGTTCCGGACTGCGCGCCTAGAACCGCGAGACCACCACGGCCGGCTACAATTATTTATATCTATTAATGTAACGAATATCTAATGAAATTACTCAGTGCTAATTTCGCTACTGTGAATTTTTAATGAAGTTTTGTAAATATTGGTCAACCTGCATGCATAATACAGCTGCTTGCATTTGGTTATTATTTATAGGTTTTTGTTTTTTGTATTGCAATTCCTTACCCGGATCTACGTTGTACGTCAACAAAATCTATAAAACATACATTAGTTATTTGGTCCACAGTTAAGTAGGTAAAAGGCAAAGAGCTAAATGTATTATAGTATTTCAAGTTGTTCTGCAGGTCCGGTGGCCATGCAGTTCCAAAGTCCGGTAACAGTCTCCATTTCTTGTATCTCGTTGAGTATAACGTTTATGATTTAACAAATTTGTTACGGGAGAGCTACTGTAAAGTTTGGAACGTAAAGCTGTGAGGACGGGGCGTGAGTCGTGCTTGGGTAGCTCAGTTGGTAGAGCGCTTGCCCGCGAAAGGCAAAGGTCCCGAGTTCGATTCTCGGTCCGGCACACAGTTTTAATCTGCCAGGAAGTTTCAAATTTGTTACATATTATTACCTACTATTTTAGATTTAAAGGATCTTAGTCTTTATTATTACTCCCGTTATCACTGAAATTACGAAGCTGTATCTGTTCTCTCCACAACCTCGTCACTCTAAACCTGCTTATCCTGGAAACATGGAAATCTGATGGGATTAGTACTGACTGTTAAATGGTAAGTAGAGAGGTTTTCTTGCCTTTCTGGTTTTGACTGTTCCTCCTCTAGAGCACCATAAATTGTCGACTGCCAACATGCACTCATAAACCATGCTGTTATGTTCTAAATACGTTAGAAGGAGCAACAGCAATTTATCGTATTATGCCTCCACAAAATGGCGGCTAAATGTATTATAACAAGCGTCAGTCCGCTAGGAATAGTTATGCTGAACAGATCTCCGATAACGTTCGTGCCTCCGCAGATAGGAAGACAACTGCTCGATGAGAGGGGAAAAAGAATGTAACTCATTGCCTTGCTAGGAATAGCAGGGAGTAGTATATTAAATTATATCTCAGTAATATTACTTTTACTGCGTTGGAATCTTTAAAACTAACATGAAATTTTATAACGTCATGCAAAGGAGGGCACATATGAAGCCCTCTCTGCTAGACTCACGAGAGAGAATCACGGAAACGTGTAGAATTTTCAACTGATAGATCCATGAAGATAGACGCCAGCTACCCAACGAAAGCCCACTTACGAAGTTCAAGGAACCATAATTAAGTGGGGAATCTAGGAATACATTGAAACTAGTTATCCATCGCACTCGCAGGGACATCAAAGTTAGGACTAGATTAACTACTTGTGCATTGATGCTTTTAAGCAGCCATTTGCCCTTCGCTACACAAGAATGGTATGGAAGGAAGGCCGGCCGCTGTGGCCGAGCGGTTCTACGCGCTTCAGTCTGGAACCGCGTGACCACTACGGTCGCAGGTTCGAATCCCTCCCCGGGCATGGATGTGTGTGATGTCCTTAGGTTAGTTAGGCTTAAGTATTTCTAAGTTCTAGGGGACTGGTGACCTCAGATGTTAAGTCCCATAGTGCTCAGAGCCATTTTTTTATGGAAAGAAGCCGTAATTCTTAGTAACACCGGATGTACCCACAGTCATGCAAATTATAGTGGTTTGCAGAGTATGGGTGTATGTTACGGAGGTCAGCCATACCAACAGGATCAAACAAATATCGTGTCTGCTAAACAAGCGGAAGGGTGAGGCTGTAGGGTAGGCTAGCAAATAGTTAACCCGATGTCTCCACGTTCGACTGCAATTTGGAAACTCCTACTATTTATGATATAAAAGACTAACTAAGATAATTATCAATGTCAGGGACTGTTTTTTTCCTTCCTCAAAGCGTTTAGAAGCCTTCGAAAATCATCTCCGTTTATATTGGTGGATTAATTGTTTTGAGTCGCCAGTATTCTGACTTGTTTCAGTTCATGCAAACCCCCACGAATTACGCTTCTGCCCCAACCTCTCCATTTCACAACAGCTCTTGCACAGAAATCCTCAGTCATTTGTTGGAAATATTCCAATCTCTGTCTTCGCCTTAACTGGGTACTCTCTATAGTTCCCTCCAGTACCACGGACTATTCCCTGAAACCTTAACCACTGTCGGATCATACTGCCCCTTTTCTTGTTAGTGTTTACCATATTTTCCTTTCATCGCAAACTCCGCGGAGATTCTACGAGTACTCATCCCTTACTTTATCAGTCCTTCTAACGCTCAACATTGTTCTGTAGCAGCATATCTCAGATGTTTAGATTGCCTTCTGCCCCTGTTTTCATACGGTCCATAATTCACTAATATACAAAGCTGTGCACCAAACGTACAATCTTGGAAATTTCTTCCTCAGATACCAGTAGACTTTTCTTGGCCGGGAACCTCCCCTTCGCCTGTGCTAGTCTGCTTCTTGTGTCCTCCATGGTTCGTCCATCACGTGTTATTTTGCTTCCAAAGCAAGACAATTCCTTAACTTCGTGACCAACAACTTTGAAGTTAAGTTCCTTGCTGTTTTCACTTCTGCTGTATTTCATTACCAACGTCTTTTTCCGTTTACTCTCAATCCATGTCCCTTATTTCTTACACTTTTTAATCCATTCAACAGCTGCTCCAATCTTCTCCACTTTCACTGAGGATAAGAATGTCGTCAATGAATCTTTCTTTAATATTTTTCACCCTGAATTTTATTCCTACTCTTGATATCTTAATGTGAAGCTAAAAATACACTTTCAGTTTAGAAGGAATTTCTACCACCATCGATTCTTCGGTGTGTAGTCATGTCACCTGTCTTATCCTGCTGCTTACCTCTTTTTTTTCAGAATTTCGATCGTCTTGCACCATTCCACATTGTCGAAAGCTGTTCATAGGTGGACAGTTCCATTGATAGTATCTGCATTTTTCTTCAGGCTTGCATCCTTTATCAAGTCCAGTGTCAGTACTGTCCCTCTGATGCACTTATCTTTTCTAAAGCCAAAATGATCTTCATCTAACAGATTCTCAATTTTCTTTCCCGTTTCTCTGTATATTAGTATTTTAAACATCTTGAATGTTTGGGATATTAATCTGACTATGCGGTAGATTGCGCACACAACTGCCTTGCTATCTTCGGAATTGTGTGGATGATATTTTCGGAAAGTTTCATGGCACGTTGCCAGTGTCATTGATTCTCTATACCTACGGAAATAGTCGATTGGTTGGCGTTTGCTACGATGGTTTTAGAAAATGTAATTGAATGGTATCTATTCCTTCTGCTTATCTGACCTCAATTCTTCCAGACCTCTTTTAAATTCTGACTAATACAAGAACCCTCTGTCTTCGTTATGGACTCCAGTTTCTTCTGCTATCAAGTGATGCGACAAATCCACCCTGTCCTGGCCTCTAGTGTACTTATTCCATACTGACTCTTTGCAATGCGTTTAAAAGAAGAGTTCTCATTGAATGCTTAATGTTACCACACTTGCTCTTAATTTAATAAGAATTACTTTTCCTGGATGTACCCTGTGGTCTCTCTTCACTTTAATTCCGCTACGTATAATTTGTTGAGCATCATTTATTATATTACGAAATGTACACTTGCTGACTGTATCTTCGATTCATAATGGAAGCTGGTAAGATTCTTTCAATTTAGAATGCATTGTATTTCTATACATGTTTGATCTCTGGGCTGTTACTGTTTTTGTCTCGTATTTTCCTGCTTTTACAGTAATGTGTGTTTACAACTACAAATTTCATTTGAATTTCTTCTAAATTATTTAAAACTACTATATGAACTATTCAGCCATTAGCAAGAACAACGAGAACAGCACCCTACATATCATCATTTGGTCGCCAAATCCAGTATTAGCTTCACAAGATTTGCCTTCTTATCCAAGTGCCAGCACGACATCTCAGAACAGCAGTTCCAGATCAACTTCCCAACGTGCATAATTAAGGGGATGTACAATAAATACCCATAAAACAATCAGCATTTAGTGTTATCTGAATTAGGTAACTTTCCCCTAAAAACATCGTCATTGAATTGATGGACTCTATCCCAAACATTGTAGTCGAATTAAGTCGGGTGATGCTGAGGGGATTAGATTAGGAAATGAGACACTTAAAGTAGTAAAGGAGTTTTGCTGTTTGGGGAGCAAAATAACTGATGATGGTCGAAGTAGAGAAGATACAAAAAGTAGACTCGCAATGGCAAGGAAAGCGTTTCTGAAGAAGAGAAATTTGTTAACACCGAGTATAGATTTATGTGTCAGGAAGTCTTTTCTGAAAGTATTTGTATGGAGTGTAGCTATGTATGGAAGTGAAACATGGACAATAAATAGTTTGGACAGGAAGAGAACAGAAGCTTTCGAAATGTGGTGCTACAGAAGAATGCTGAAGGTTGGATGGGTAGATCACATAACGAATGAGGAGGAACTGAATAGAATTGGGGAGAGGAGGAGTTTGTGGCACAACTTGACGAGAAGAAGGGACCGGTTGGTAGGACATGTTCTGAGGCATCAAGGGATCACAAATTTAGCATTGGAGGGCAGCGTGGAGGGTAAAAATCGTAGAATGAGACCAAGAGATGAGTACACCAAGCAGATTCAGAAGGATGTAGGTTGCAGTAGGTACTTGCACAGGATTGGGTAGCATGGAGAGCTGCATCAAACCAGTCTCAGGACTGAAGACCACAACAACACCCCAAACATTCACAAAACGTGTACTGTGACTATCTCCGTTATCTTTCCGGACCTGACACCTACTGAATGAATGAAATATTTTGTCTAAACGCACTATTATTACTTAACACTCATAGTGACCTCAAAGATCTTCTGCATAAGTATCCCACCCCATATCCTTGGATGTCTCAAACACTGTGAACTCATCTATCGCCTGTCGAGTACTAGAATTGTGGTCGATGGGACTGCCACGGAGATCATGACGGAAATAAACAACAAAATCTTACCACCTATCCCGGCATCTACAACCGCTATCTCCCTAAGACCATGTCCAATAACATAATGAGTATAGTGTGCTACATAGCCACACTACTGGAACTTGTCAAGTACAATAACAATTTTCTATCATACACACACTAACCTATATCCGCCTAATCTCTATTTTTCATCCGCATCCAATCAGGTACAAGTTCTCCATACTCCTCATGACCGCATTGTATTTGCGTATATATTTATTCCGGGATTATTGTCGATGGTCTCCAGTCGCAACACGGCAGTACCCAACAAGTCAGGAGCGCCACACTCACTACCAGAGACGCTATTATTACACAAAATCACATGTTTTTATTTTCGAAATTTGTAGTTATTCGTCTTTATAATTATTGCTCTTTATATGTTTTAGTAACACAGTAATTACAACCATACGTGTAGACGAAGAACAGCCTCATAGTGAGACCAGCCAGCGTCTACAAAAAATGGCTCTGAGCACTATGCGACTTAACTTCTGAGGTCATCAGTCGCCTAGAACATAGAACTAATTAAACCTAACTAACCTAAGGACATCACACACCTTCATTGCCGAGGCAGGACTCGAACCTGCGACCGTAGCGGTCGCTCGGCTCCAGACTGTAGCGCCTAGAACCGCACGGCCACTCCGGCCGGCCCAGCGTCTACAGTTGGCTGAGACGGAGAAATGGTGTAGAATAACTGAAAGTTCATCTGGAACCACATTTCACTAACAGCCGAAATTGTTGTAGGAGCTAACGTAAATCCCACATCAAATAGGTTCTCTCTCCATGTTGCCTGCCAGTCTGCAAAGAAGCAAGCGACCCCAAATCAACTCTTCATTTTCTCCTTTAATTCAGCCTCGTCTTCAAATCTAAAAGTGGAAGTCTAATTTATTCCTGTTTTATGTAGTATTTAGTGCTTCTTCATACAGGACTATCAAACCCGGCAATGTTTCGAAATTGCTAAATATGAATGGGAACTGGACAAAGATCAAGAGCCCCCACTTAGCAGATTTCTCAGTGAGTTTATCCCTCCTCCCACTCTTTGTCCACATTCTCCGCCTTCCCCGTCCCTCCGTGCATCTCCTCTTCGCGCCTATGTCTGACCTTGACCATTGTTTGTTGTTATTGCAAACGAAACCTTGACTGGAAAGTGAAGTTGCTTAAAACGAATCGGTAAATCGGTTGGGATCATTGATATATAGGTCCGTGATAGATAATTCTCCTGGTGTTTGATCTGCAAGAACACTAGCTTTAATCACAGTTTTTCCCTTAATTTCACTCTGTGAACTGGTAGGGTTTCAAAGTTTCAGGTGGTTCAGATTCCGTAGTAATAATCTAATCATATGACAATAAGACATAAATGCAATTTCCGTGTTATCTGTAAGACCGACGACGATGAATAAAACATAAATCCACATTGTTGTGTTTACAAGTTTTGTTTGAAATTATACGCAGTGAGTAATAACACAGGTGGAACAAATAAATGTCCGAAGAAACAGCGTGGCAGATTAAAACTCTCTGCCAGACTGGGGTTTGAAATCGGGACTTTTCCCTTTCGCGAATAGCTGCTGTAGCATTTTTTTTTCCTCCGATTAACTTACATTTGGGATTAAATCTTCCTTTAGGAAATAGAAGGTCTTCTTATCCAATCACGACGCACGACTTCTACTCCTAGCAGTACTTCCACCAGTACTTCAAATCCTACCTTCCAAACTTCACAAAAATCGTGAGTCGTGAGTTACGCTTGGGTAGCTCGGACACGCAAAGGTCTCGACTTTGAGTCTACATCCAGCAAGCAGTTTTAATCTGCTAGGAAGTTTCATATCAGCGCACACTGGGCTGCAGAGCCAAAAACTCATGCCGTAAGCGGCGCCCAGGCAAACGCTAAGCTATGTTCCGCAATATCGGTTCTTCTGCGAGTGCCAGTCCCACAGGAAAACTTCTGTGACCTTGGATGGTTAGGAAGGTAGGTGTTATGGTACTGGTGGATGTTCTGAGGACCGGTTGTGGATCGTGCTTGAGTGGCTCAGCATTTGCCCGCGAAACGGAAAGCTCCCGAGTTCGAGTCTCGCTCCGGTACAAAGTTCGAATTTGCCAGGAAATTTCGTATCAGCGCCCACTCCAGAGCAGAAAGAAAATTCCTTCTGAAATATGCCTAATGGTTTATTTTAACAGGTACTATAGTTAACTCTAGCTGTTAGGAAGAAAATGTAGCCACCTGTTATGAAAGTACAGCGCAGCACTTTCCTTCTTTCTTTCAGTTTAATACATGCTTGTTGTGCGAAAATTTTGGAGATTGTTGGTCATGATCTACCCGATACAACTGAAAACGTGTGTTAGAGTAGGTCCTCCTGCGCATTTTTGAACTATATAGGAGTTAGTGCGGATCTCAGTTTGTCAATATTTGGGACGTACATACTACCTGCTAAGCCTTTCTCGGTGCTTAAGTCTTCCATTATATCATGAACCCTTCGCGCTCTTCTTTTACGGTTCTTTGTTGTTCCAGTCTTCAAGATTCCGTTGAGGTTCCACGTGGTGACTATTCCTAAGCTGTCTGCTGACATCTGTCTCACCCAAGAGACGTAACTACCATTTTGAAATGTCATACTAATGTCATGAATTCCTCTCCTGCAAACGCCACTGTCGATGGAGATGTGACACGTCAACTTCCCATTTCAATTTGACTGCTTGTAAAAAGTTTCGTTACTGAGAGAGAGTAGTACGATCCTCTGTATTACTTGTTTTAGTTCAGAGTGTATACTATGCAGCGTATTTGGGACGCTATATTTTTAGCCCGATGCTTTAACAGACATAAGACTAAATAATGCACCACATCTATAAGCGTTAACTGGGTAACTGGAAAATTAATAATAACCCACAAGAAAAAAGTCCCACCGCGCGCAACACAGACTACTTAAGCATAATAGGGATTGCAGGAGCGCCAGCAATTCTCGCTGGAATGTTCCCTTTTTTTTCCTTTTATAGAAGCTATTCTCGAAAAATTAAGTCCAACGGGACGGAGCGCCGTGATCCATTTTCGCAGTGGTGGGCTTAGGAATTCCCGCGAACGGCGGCGTGCCTTAAATTTCCGCCAGGCAGATTCAATTACAGCCGCGCCGCGGGGGCGCCACCAGGCAGCCGTCATTCAAAGGACGGAGCGATGGGCGAACGGCGCTGAGGCGAGCCGAGTTGGAATGTGCTGCGGCGAGCACGTGACCTCGCAAAATTCCTGTCCCGAGAGTCCACAAAAAGCGCTCAAGTGCGGCCATCTCCTCTTTAACTAATTTTGGTAACGCGGGTATGTCTACGAGCATAAAACGATGTAGATGAAGAATCCTCCTACATTCATGGCATGTAGTCTTGGAAACTTCTTGATAGCTAAATACTAACTTTATGACGCGTTTCAAGTAATCATCATCAGCTGTAGTTGGAGTCACGAACGATGACGGTCGAATTTAGGCTTTTTCTTCGCACCTACGTCACGTACTATTCGACAGCCAATGAGGGCTCAGTAGTGTTCTGAGCGCTCTGCTGTGAATGATGTAGCTAATGCCTGCATCTGACGTGATCGTAGCGAATTGTTTAGTGAATTTCATTTCCACTTGTTGCGAGTTGTCATCGGTGATGGTCGTGATGAGTGATAAATCTATTTAAGCAAGTTAAAGACATAATTTGCAGGATATAAGCTTTTTTCAAAAGGAAAGCACGGGCATGCGCTTACCTCAACTGTCGCTCGGAATCGTCTACAATGCAATCCCCGTCCGTGCCTCGACGTGCGCGAACCTCCATCGTTCGTGGATCGGACTATAACCGTAGCCAAATCTAACACAAAAGACCAAATTAGAGTAACTTATGCGTTACAAACACTACAACACAAGTGTAACTTCAGGAATGAAAGTACACATTTGGGATATGCTTAGGAAAGCTAACACAAATGAGCAGCTGAAGAAAAAGTGTACAATATGATGTGACGTGCCACTGCCGTTATGCGTATTTTGAAAGGACGCTATTTTGAGACGCCGCATGCCAGACTAGAAGCAGCAGAGTCGAGAAAGTATGGCAGGGATGGTCAGGAGATGATGGCTCCAGATGAGGTGACTGTCGAGGGTGAGGCCTAGGTATTTCAGAGTTGGGGTCAGCTGGATGCGACGACCCTAAATGGTGAGGTAGAAATCATGGCCCATTATGATTGCCTGGGTCTTGGAGAGGTTGATACGAAGGAAGAGACAGCAACATAAAGGCTATAGTTATAAAGGAAGAGGCCATCGTTATAAAGAAGACGATATGCATTTTTAATAGTTTTCAAACAAGAGCAAGCAAACGTCACACTATTGAGACCACACTGGGCCACATCATAACAAACGAAACCTCATCAAAATTAACAATATTTTTAACCGTGTTAGGATGGACTGGCGAAAGATGGAGACAGAGGAAAGTGTTAGGTGGAGGGGGTGGGGACACTAAGGGCAGGATAGGGGCAGAGAAGGTGGAAGTACGATATGGTAGTGTGTAGGGGGGGGGGGGGGAGGCATACATACAGCGACCAAAAACATCTTGAACAGATTATGAAATGTAGCACCTATCCAAATAAATAACAATTTTTTATCAAATGTGATTTAACACATCTTTTAATCATGAACAATGTTTAAAAATAGGAATCTTTGCAAGTATAGGAATATCACTCGTAATTCTGGGAGTGGGCAGGGGGTCCCCATGATAGGTCCTACTCATAATGTGTACTATGTGGTTATATTTTTTCATTAACGATATATTGCTTATTGTAAAAGCAGATGAAATATGGTAAGGTATATTTACTATGTTTTATACATTGTGAACACTATGTTCTATCCTTTTCCAATCTTTGATATCAACGACATCTGGCGCCATCTTGAAGTAATACAGTTCTTGAGTCTGCTGCTTCCTGTCTGGCGTGAAACGTTTCAAAGTGACATCTTTTGGAAATATGCTTAACGGCGATTGCATATAAGCGTACATTTTTCTTGTAGTGCTGACTTCCATGAGCTTTCCTAAGTACATTGTAAGTACTTATACTCAATGCATAGTTTCGTTCCTGAAGTTACATCGGTCTTTTAGTATTTATATACAGGCTTTTCTAACTATGTTTTTCGCATTCGAGGGTTGGATTCCCTCACTTCTTCGTCGAAGAGTTTCACTGCCTGGGCTACTCTCAGGGTGCACCCTCGACGTGGAAGATCCCCACCCTTGCCTTGCCGTCTGCTCGTCGTCAGTACCGCTCGCCGCCGCCGCCGCCTGGTCGCCGCCTGCCGGTGCTCGCCGCCGCCGCCTGCCGGTGCTCGCCGCCGCCGCCGCCGCCGCCGCCGCCGCCGCCGTCGTTTGGTTGCCGCCTGCCGGTCCTCACCGCCGCCGCCGTTTGGTCGCCGCCGCCGCCTGGTCGCCGCCTGCCGGTGCTCGCCGCCTGCCGCCGCCGCCGCCGCCGCCGCCGCCGCCGCCTGGTCACCGCCGCCGCCGTCTGGTCGCCGCCGCCGCCGCCCTTCTCGCGCGCCGCCACCGTGTCCCAACCCACCACCACTACCACTATCATTTTCACCTCTCCCTCCGCTGCTCCAACCACCATCACATGGAGCTCATCCTCCACCCCACTTCCCGTCCTTCCTTCTCTCCCTGTCCACCCCACCCCTGCGCCACTTTCGGCTGTACCCACCCCCTACTCCTCTTCCTCTATCACTGTCGCCCCATCGACAGCTACTGACTTTCCGCCGCTCCCCGCACCGCCTCCGACAGGCTCCAAGCCAGCACGGATCTCTGCTCGACGTTCCACAGTCTCAGTGACACCCACGCCCCCACCGTCTGCTTCTTCCGCTGCTCAGGGTGGTCCTGCCCCCCGCCATCTCCCCCTGCAACCCGTCCCCCTGCCACCCAGTGGTGTCCACGAAACCTTCCAAGCGCCCGAATGCTGACCCTTCCCCCGAAGTCTCCTCCAAAAAAACCCCCAATCCCCGTGACCCACCCACTCCCATGGACGCGGCCCCGACCCCCACCCCCGCCACGCCTGCCACCCACACCTTTGTCCTCTCCAATCCTGACCCTCAATTCCTTGATGCCTGCTCCCTCACTCTCGCCATCCGGAAATACTGCCCCAATGCTCCCATCTCCCAACTGATTCCTCGCAAGGACTCGGTCCTCATAAAATCCCCCAATGCTTCCTTCCACACCGACCTCCTCTCCCGCATCCCTCGTATCCAATTTGGCCAACGTGCAACCCTCACCCCCTACCACACCCCGTCCTCTCCCCGTCAGCCTCAACCTCCCCGACGTCTGCCGACCTTCACCGCTGTGATCACGAAGCTTAGCCCCGTGATCACGGAGGCTGAGGTGTTGGCGGAACTCAACTCCCGGCCCGACATCGAAATCCGCTCGGCCCGTCGCATCTTCAATGATGCCGGGCCGACTTTTCTCATGCGGATATTCACTGAATCCTCCTCCTCCATTGACCGCCTCCTCACCGAGGGAGCCCTCATCTACAATCAGCACCATAAGGTGGACCCCTCCCGTTCCCCTGTCCAATCCTACCGCTGCCAACGCTGTCTCACCTACAATGACCACGTTACCTCTGCCTGCAAGAACCCCCCTACTTGTCCCCACTGCAAAGCCTCTCACTTCCTCAAGCATTGCCCCAACCTCACCTCTCCCCCCTCCTGCAACACTTGTAATGAACCACATCCTACCTACTCCTCGAAGTGTAAAGCGAAACCTCCACCAGTAACCCCTGAGCTCACTGTCCCTGTCCGTCCTGTTGATGACCCCATCCACCCCAACAACTCGCTCCGCCCTCCCCCTACTGCTGAGGACATCATCCGTTTCACCACCATTGTGCTCCAAAACATCCACCCCTTCCAGCGCTCCCACACTCTTTCCCAAATCGCCCTCGCTGCCCGTTCCATCTTCCATCTTACCACCTATGCCACTTACTCCCACAACCAGGCCCACTTCACCTTCACCCCCCTCACCACCCTCGTCTAACTCTCCACTCCCATGGTACAACAACCGTACCGTATCCTGTACCACAACATTCGCTCCCTGCCCACCCACAAACTCCTCTTCCTCCACACCCTACGTCAGCACCGCGTGGATGCCTTCGTCCTCAATGAAACCTTCCTTCAGCCTCGTATCTCCGTCTCCACTGCCCCTTACACCCTACATCGTACCGATAACCCGTACCCTCTGGCACGTGGCGTAGTTGCTATAGGCCACCTCAAGCACCTCCCTGTCCGGCCCCAACCTCTCCTTAACAATCCTGCCGAGCATCTCACCCTCAGCCTCTTCTTCCCCGCCCTTACCATCACCTGTGCCACCATTTATGTCCGCCCTCGCACCCCCATCCCGTATGATTTCCTGGCCCACATTGACCGCACCTTCTCCACCTACGTGATTGCCGCCGACCTCAATATCCACAGCCGCGATCCTGCCGACCTCCGGCGGTGGCATCAGTTTCTCACCACTCTCCAGGGAGACCTGGTTCCCCTGCCCCAGCACACCCGGCCCGAATCCAACACCACTCCTGATGTAGTCCTTGCCTCTCCCAACCTCCTTGGGCGCATCACCGCAGATGTCCTTGACCTCATTGGCAGTGACCATGCTCCTGTCCTCCTCACTATCTCTAACGGTCGCCATCCCCGCCACGCTCCTCGCCCTGACGTCCCTCCTAAACTTGTCCATGATTACTCCCGTGCCAACTGGGATGCCTACCGGGATTCCATTCACACCCAGGTTGACAGCCACGACTTTACCCTCCAGATGACATCTCTCGCACTGCTGCCTTCCTGCACCAGACCTTGTCTGCCGCCGTCGCCACCCATATCCCCACCAAAGCCGTCCACCCTCACCGCCCCGCCCTGCCTCCACAGGCCGTCCTTCTCCTTCGGGAGTCCCGCCGCCTCTACCGCTCTTTTCTCCGCACTCGTGACCGGGATACACTTACCCGCCACCGGCAATTACAGCGACACATCCGCAACCTGCTTGTTGCGAAGAAACGCCGAGCCTGGTGCCAGACATGTACCCACCTCAACACCACGCTCCCCATCAACTCTTCCAAGTATTGGTCTGCTTTCCACCGCCTTACTGGGAACCGCCCCACCCCCCAGTACCCTCTCCTCCTTAATGACCGTCCCTTTCCTGACAACCTCAGTAAGGCCAACCACTTTGCCTCCCACCTCTCTGATGTTTTTTCCATCCCAGATGATCCCCACTTTGATTATTCCCTCTTCCCTGATGTCATGGACCGTACGAATACCTCTGTTCCTCCCCTTGCTCCTAGCTTCCAGTACTTGGGCCACACCCCACCATCTGCACTTAACACTCCCATCACTACACAGGACATCAGCCTCACACTCCGCACTAAACGCAACACTGCTCCCGGCCACGACTGCGTTACCTACCGCCACCTCAAACACTGCCCTCCCTCCTTCCTTTCCCTCCTTGCCGCCCTCTACAATGTCATCCTTGCCACTGGCTTCTATCCCGACCTGTGGAAAACCTCCCGTATCCTGATGTTCTCCAAACCCAACAAGCCTCCATCTGATGCCTCTTCCTATCGTCCTATCTGTCTCACGTCGGTGTTCAGCAAGCTCTTGGAATCCATCCTTCCCCGGCGCATCCATCTCCACCTCCACCAAAACCACCTCCTCCCAAACACCCAATGTGGCTTTCGACCTTCCTTCTCTGCTGATGACCAACTCCTCCGCCTCACTCATCTCCTCTCCCTCCAGCTTAACTCCCGTCGCTCCGCCATTTTTGTCTCACTTGACCTTGAAAAGGCCTACGACCGTGTCTGGCATCCCGGTCTCCTGTTTAAACTCCAAACCTACGCCCTTCCTATCAACTACATCCGTCTGGTGGCCTCCTTCCTCTCCCGCCGCCCCTCCTACGTTACCATCCATCATGCCAATTCCCGCACCTTCTACCCCTCTGCCGGTGTGCCCCAGGGCTCTGTCCTCTCCCCTCTCCTCTACCTCCTGTACACAGCAGATATGCCCCAACCCCCCCCCTCCAGTGCACCTCTTGCAATATGCTGATGACACCGCATTCCTCGCCCTCGCTCCTACCCTCCAACGGTCCCAACGCCTTCTCCAGAATCACCTTGACCTTTTTGCTGCATGGTGTAACCAATGGCTCCTGAAACTCAATCCTTCCAAGACCCAGGCAATCATCGTAGGTCGTACCACTCGCTCCTTCCGGCTCCTGGATTTCTCCCTTACTGTCTGCGCACGTCCTGTCCGTCTCACCCCCACCCTCACCTACCTTGGCCTCACCATTGACCGTCACCTCACCTGGATCCCTCATCTCCGATCCATCCAATCCAAAGCCCACAACTGCCTCCGCCTCCTCAAACTCCTCTCTGGCCGGACATGGGGGTTGCACCCCTCTACCATCCTCCACACCTACAAATCCTTAATCCGTCCCATCCTCTGTTATGCCAGTCCTGCCTGGATATCTGCCCCCCCAAATTCTATCAGTCCCTCCAGATCCTTGAGCGTCATGCACTCCGCCTCGCCTTCCGTATCCGCCTCCCGTCCCCCACGCGGCTCCTCTATGATCTCATTCCTTTCCCCCATCTCCTCCTCTTCCTCGAACATATCCGCATCCTCTACACCTCCCGCCGTCTTGAACCCCCTCACCCCCTGGTTGCTCCTCTCCTCTCCCATCCTCGCCCCCTGCCCCGTCTTCACCGTTGTGTCCCCCCTACCCTCCATCTCTACACCCTCCATCTCCTTTCCCAAGGTGGCTTCCGTCAACTCCCCCTCCCGGATGATGCCCTCTCTCCCTCCATTTATCCTTCCTATCAACTCTGATCCTCCCTCCCCCTCCTTTCCTCTGTCCTTTCCCTGGGCTCCCTCTTCCCCCCCCTTTCCGTCCTGTTTCCTCCCCACTACACCTCTCCCTACCTCCCTTCTCCCCCCCAGTCCTTTTGTATTCCCCTCCTCTGCCTACCCCCCCTCCCTGTCGCGTCTGCCCCCCACCCCTCTTATGGGTCCTCATCCTCCATCAGCTCCTTTCCCGGTTCCCCCCCCCCCTTCGCTTTTACTCTCCTTTCCCCCCCTTTTTGTTTTCCCATCTCCTGTTCAGTTTCCCCCCACCTGCTCTCGACTGTGGTGTCACCTTTGCCGACTTTTTCGTGCTGTGTTCTAGTGACTATTCAGTGTTGTGTTGCGAACAGAAACCATGCTGTCGCTGGGTGTGCGTTTTATATACTTTGCGAACAGAATCCAGACTGTCGCCGTGTTTTTTTAATTGTCTATTGTTTCCCCTGTCTGCTCCGTATGTATTTTTATTCGCTTCATCATCCCTCTGTTGTTTGTTTTCATTTCCCCATTTTCTTTTCACCTTGTTACTCAATGAGTCCCCGATTTTATCGCCTGTTTTTTATTATTATTTATTCTCCTGCTCTTTGTCAGAAAACCTGTAGGCTGCAGAGCGGCGTCCTAAGCTGCTGCCAGCCCGCCCCCTTCGGGGGGAATTGAAATTCAATAAAGGAAAAAAAAAAAAAATATGTTTTTCGCAACGCGACACGTTCCTTGATAACGACTGCATCAAATATTGACACCCAGTAGAATATCCTCTCTCCTTCGTCGACACTGTAGCGACATATACACCATTATCCTCTCAACATGTTACCAACCTTTACACCGGAAAACCTCCGAAATCCTACATTCCTAAAAACTTCACAAACCCCCTCTGATACCTCCTCCTATCACCCCATTTACCTCACCTCACTACACTGCAAGCTCTTAACATGCATCCTCTCCCAATGTGTCCATCAAAACCTGAACCAACACCTCTTTCTTCCACTAAACCAGTTTGGATTCTGTCCTAATTTCTCCTCTGACGAGCTGCTCCCATACCTCACCCATCTGCTATCCTACCAATCCTACTTCAATAAGTTTGCTATTTTGTGTCCCTCAACTAGAGAAATCATATGACTTTGTACGCCGCTCTGCTATCTTTCTCAAACTCCAAACATGCCCGCCTATTGCATATCTCTATTCAAACGACCATCCATTGCTGATAAGCAATACCAAACGCTGTACCTACCATACCTCTGCAAGAGTACCCAAAGGCACACACTACAGCAGCACTGCTGATGTGCTCAAACCACACCCAACAGCCCATCTGCTTCAGTACGCTGGTGACACCGCCATCCTCTCCCTCTACCCCACACTCCAGGAATACCAACGATCCCTCCAAACCCACCTCCATCAGTTTACATCCTGGTGTAACCAATAACTCCTCAACATCAACCCCTCCTAAACCCAGGCAATAATTATGGGACGACGTAATCAACCTTCCACCTCCAAGACGTCTACTTTACCATTTGCTACCGTCCCATACAGTTAATTAACACTAACATATTTAAAATGAATAGGAACAGTCACTACCGCAATAAATTTGTATTATATAAGGTTACCAGTTTGTCTGGTTTAGACCATCACTGCTCAAGCAGTTAGCTTTTTTGAAGTGTAGCACCAGCTCTGTCCAATGCCACCATCTACCATCATGGTGTGGATCTCAAAATGGTCAAAACGAGACCGAATCCGGTAACCTTATATAAAAATGAAGTTTGTAGCAGTTGTGACTGATAGTATTCATTTTAAACAAGAAAATAAACCGTTGATCTCTTGGACTAACCCTCAACCACCCACTAATGTGGAAACCTCCACGACTAACTGTGGTATCGATAGCTACGATGCCACTGCTTAGGTTGGCACTACGTCAGACACCAACGACAGCGCCCTCTAGCCGGCGCTGGAGAGCTCTATGAGCATCGCTACAGGTTCAGCCATTTCATCAGGTGCAGACAGCCAGGACACTTCGCTTCAACTTCGCACCACCTTGCAAGTTGTGTAATGAGTTTGCATATGTTTATGCACTAGTAAAGGTGCTTAATCCGTATTTGCAGTACCGAGAGATTAGTACATTTTCCTGCTCCTGTTCCTTACCCACGCGCTACCTCCCAGGCGGGATACAAAACTAACCATCCAATAGGAAACCCACAACAGACTAAAGCTACTAATACTAGTAAGAGGCCTAACTCGAAGATTACACTATTCTCTGCACCTACAAAACCATGATCCAGCCGATTCTCTGATAAGCAAATCCATTTACCTTCGCACACTTGGATCCTCTAGCATCTCATCAATGCCCACATCTCCTCACCCATATCGAATAGCTTCGCATCTCCTACACTGTCCTCAAACTAGATTCCAATCACGAAATTATCTCCCTTCTGATCACCAACCCCTGGTATCTTGCTACGCCAGCACAAACATATCCCTCCTTCCCTACATCTACACCCCCTCCATCTATTCCCAATGCAACTTCAAGCAACTGCCTCACCCATACAACGAGATCCGCCGAGATATTTGTCCCTCCTAACAACTTTGACTGTTCTACAGTTATCCCATTCCATATCAATACTCCGCTCTCCCTCTTCTCCCATGTCGATCCCTTTCCTACTTCAAGCACTGCCCAGCGCATACACCACACTATTGCTCACCCTCTGCCTTTTCCGCCTTTTTATTTCCCACCGTCCAGCAAATACGTCTCGTCTCCATAGTTTCCCTAACTAACAGAGCCCTACGTTTCTCCCCACACCCTTTGACCCTTTGCAGCGTTATGCAACTTTCCTCCGGCAATCAGTGTGTAGTGCGTCGGTGTCTTTATTAAAATAATTTCGGCGTCCTTCAATGTGTTTTCAGAGTGTGTAGATTTTCGTTTTCAACTGCCAGTCTTTCATTTTTACGTTAAATTAGAAATAAATTTCCTTTCTATGGGTTTGTGTGTGTGTATGTATGTGTGTGTGTGTGTGTGTGTGTGTGTGTGTGTGTGTGTGTGTGTGTGTGTATGTGTATGAGTGTGTGTGTCAGACCATCGCCTATGAAATAACAAGAAATTCTGTCTTCCACATTAATTCTGGCCACAGTTATCTAATGATAGTTACTCGAAACGAGTCATAAATAAAGTATCGATCAAGACCTTTGCGAAAAATTACTACACGCCAAATCTCAATGGTTGCACACCTTCAAAATTGATGACTACGGTCATATCTCACATTCATTTATTTCTTACAAATTTTGTAGTTGCACATTCTTCTACAGGCGCAGAATTTGTATTACAACTCATTCCCGAATCTTTCACTTTTTAAATGTAAAAGTGACTTATTTCTTTGCTTAATCGGACGTGATTAACTGTGCAAGCTTTAAGCAACTGTCTTATTTATATGTTGGCTTCAGAAAGTCTGATACGACATTTTGTGAATTCAGCTGAAATGACTGGTTTTGGTAGAACATAGCAGTTGAATGGCACATGCTGTGGTGCGTAATCTAGTTGCAACACAGACGCCTCACCAGATTGAATGTTGGCCGTGAAGCAGCGTTGCTAGCGATATAAGGAACTGTCAAATCTCCTCGCCGAGTAAGGTTCTAAATGGACGTTCTTACGAAACTTTTACGAAAGGTAACGCAAATGTAACAATTTGTGATAACTGTTTGGTTAAAAACTTAACACGTAAGTTTTTAAATTAATTACCGTTCATAATCTATGAACTGCAATTGCTTTTAGTCCAGATGTCAATGAAGTTACTTTGTTTTGCAGAAATTTTATTTTACTTCCTAATTTTTCTTTCGTGCGGCTTCCTAGAGATTCAGCTGTTACGGAAGATTCTGCAGGAGTTCGCATCAATGCTGGAATTTTGATTTATGTTTTCAGCCTTAAAGTAACGTTTGCTTGCATGTCTGGATGAACAATCATTAATGACAATTGACAACTCACCGAAATTAATTCGAAAAATATACAAATTGGCGTGCGCATGTAGCCGAAGTGGTTTAAGCGATCGCTAGCGAGAATCGGGAATCTGGGTTCGATTACCGGTCTTGTACAAATTGTTGTATGTCACTAATAAGTAGTATTCTATAGTATCTTATCCATCCTCAGCAACTGTAATCATATACAGCGAAATAATAAGCAACCAGTTGCAGAAAAGAAATTTAATTTCTTTATCGGTTTCAGGAACTTAGTGTCCTTCTTCCGAAGAATATACCTATCGCATTATTTACGAGCACCAACAATAAGATGCACACAGCAAAATGTAGTGTCTGTACAAATTAGTATAAATATGTTTCTTTATGTTAATTTTGTACAGACACTATGAACCACATGATCATGGCGTTTTCCTGTATGCTAAAGGTATAACCTTCTGATTGAGGGCACTAAGTGCCCGAAACCGGTAAAGAAATTAAATTTCTTTTATGCAACTGGTTGTTTATTATTTCGTTACAGCAAGTGTCTGTACCTAACATAGCTGTCTCCAAGATACTCGCAGTCGGTGGAATTTTACATTGCAAAGACCTTTCAAATTTTATGCTGAAGAGTAGTAGGAAATTAGGTGTCACAGTAACTATGACAAATAACGAAAAAAACAGACACTTACCCATCGAGCTGTTATATGACACTATACGATACGACAGAAATCAGTTTTCTGTGCCAATTAGTTTCTTCAGACTCAAATGAGAGGGATCATTTACAGTAGTGAAGAAAACGCGCAATGGGAAACAGTTCGTCTTTAATTTTTAAGCAAAATAAGGGTCTCTAACAAAAAACTCACTCCAGGAGTCGATATAGCTTTGTTTCATTTACATACAATGTTTTGTACAGATTAGTGAGCTTTGACTGTTTACAGCAAGAAAACCGTATATCTCATTTTTTTCATGTACTGTTATAAGCCACTTTATGAGAACCGCTTGTAATTTTATGTGTGGTCTTTTCTCTTACTTTTGCTCATTATACATTTCTAAATTTAACAGAACATCAAACAAATATTAGCTCGCAGGTAAGCCCAGCGAGCTACCACGCACATTTAATAAAGATGTATTGTTTCGCCTTTGGCTTCAGATAGAGTGTTTATTCAGTTTCAGTATGGCAGACTTCGTGCATGCTATGGTTATTAGGATGAAGCACTATAAACCGTTTTAGGCAGAAGAAAGGGACACATATAATGAAGATAACGCGTGCAAGAAATTACAGTGGAAGGTAATTTCGTTTAACGGATATTTTGTAAGTAATTAATGAGTGTTGTATGTATTATGCACAGATGAGACCAACCTATCAAGCAGTGGTGCCCATAAATATACATTGACTGAGCTAGTGACATATTCATTTGTTTGAGTAAATAGCCTGTGAGAGATATTTGAAAAAAATCAGCATATTTTATAAAACTAGACAGTCTCACCACCAGTAATGCAGTATGTGGATAAACACGTATATACGCATCATCAGCAACAGTTACTTTCCAAGATTTATGTTATTAATAGTTTGAATTAATTGTTTGCTGTTTTGTTTTGGAGCTACATAGAATCCGATTGCAGCAATGGACAGAATACGTCGGTTCCTATAAGTAAGAGATGTCTTACGTGTCCGTCAAATAATTATTCAAGGCACAGAGAACAGAAGCTGAATTTGAACACTTCAATAAAAACTTACCTTTGTTGCACTATAATTTAATGAAAAATTACTGTACGTAAAATGGAGTATGATGTGCATTTGATTCAGATTTTTAACACACATAATTTAAAATTGCATTGTTGTGTAAAGAAATGTAAAATAAGGCTGGTGATTGCTGTGAGTGTCGAAGAGGCTCGGAATTTTGTGGGAAAGAGGATGCCGAACATTGTTTTTCTTTTGCACTGGATGGAGTTGCAGAAGCAAACCCTATGTCGGTTTGGCGGTTCTGCAGTCACTCGCCTTTAGGACTTGGATATTTTTCTGAGACGATGGTATCGATACATAGAAAGTTTTTGCTATGATTCGACGACATTTACAAACATCTACAGTGCTCAGGACTGATTTTACACTAGGAGTAGTTCAGAGGAACGTGTGTTTAATATGAGTTAAGGCAGATCCGACTTGGAATTGCTTGCACTTAGTCTAACTTTGACTCAGAGAGCTTGGGAGACTCTGTTGATTTCAATGCTTATGAACATGGCTTGTACATAGAGTGCTCATCAGTGTCGAATTTTGTTGTGATAGCGTTGATTCGACCTTGGGCAGTTTCAGTGAATAGAGATTTCTTTTTGTTATTTTAGTTACGTGTGTGTTTACGACAATATTGGGAGCTCTGACTAACTTCAGTTCCCTTAACAGTGTCTTCACTCACGACGTGTGATGAAGAACAACAAGCGTTATATTGTAGTTTAACTATTCGTAATTGGGAACTTTATTTAGGTCACATTATCTAAATTCAACCTAGCATCATTAAAATTTGATTTATACGTCCGGAACGATTTCACTATGTTTATTAACTGAAGGAAGATAAAGCTTAGTTGTCAATCCTTATGCAGCTAGAACAAGATCGCCGTCGTAGTTACACTGAAGAGCCAAAGAAACTGGTACACCTGCCTAATCTAGTGTAGGGGCACCCTCGAGCACACAGAAATGCGACAACAAGACGTGGCATGAACTCAACTAACGTCTAAGGCAGTGCTGCAGGGAATTTACACCATGAATCTTGCAGGGCCGTCCATAAATGCATAAGATTACGAGGGGGTGGAGATCTTTACTGAATAGCACGTTGCAAGGCATCCCAGATTTTTCAACAATGTTCATGTCTGGGAAGTTGGGTGGCCAGTGGGAGTGTTTAAACTCAGAAGAGTGTTCCTCGAGCAACTCTGTAGCAATTAGGGTCGTGGGGGGATGGGGGGAGAGGGGTGCTGAATTGTCCTACTGGAATTGCCCAAGCCTGTCGGAACGCACAAAGGAAATGAATGGATGTAGGTGATCAGACAGAATTCTTACGCATGTGTCACCTGTCAGGGTCGTATCTAGACATATCAGGGGTCCCATATCACTCCAACTGCACAGGTCCGCACCATTACAGAGTCTCCATCAGCTTGAACAGTCAAGTGCTGACATGCAGGGTCCATGGATTCATGACGTTGTCGCCATGCCCGTACATGTCAATCCACTCAATACAATCTGAAACGAGACTCGTCCAACCAGGCAACTGGAAACATGTTTCCAGACATCACCAGTCCAATGTCGGTGGGTCAGGAGGAGGAGGAGATTAGTGTTTAACGTCCCGTCGACAACGAGGTCATTAGAGACGGAGCGCAAGCTCGGGTGAGGGAAGGATGGGGAAGGAAATCGGCCGTGCCCTTTCAAAGGAACCATCCCGGCATTTGCCTGAAGCGATTTAGGGAAAGCACGGAAAACCTAAATCAGGATGGCCGGAGACGGGATTGAACCATCGTCCTCCCGAATGCGAGTCCAGTGTGCTAACCACTGCGCCACCTCGCTCGGTTCCAGGGGAGGCATAAGCTTTGTGCAGAGCAGTCATCAAGGGTACAAGAGTGGGCCTTAAGCTCCGAAGACCTATACC
Organism: Schistocerca piceifrons; assembly: GCF_021461385.2. Lineage (NCBI taxonomy): Eukaryota > Metazoa > Arthropoda > Insecta > Orthoptera > Acrididae > Schistocerca > Schistocerca piceifrons. The sequence continues at coordinate 239,385,676 of NC_060144.1, read as the reverse complement.
GATGATGTTTCGTTGAATGGTTTGCACGCAGACACTTTTTGATGGCCCAGCATTGAACTTTGCAGCAATTTGCGGAAGGGTTGCACTTCTGTCACAATGAAACAATTGTCTTCAGTCATCGTTGGTCCCGTTCTTGCAGAATCTTTATCCGACCGCAGAGATGTCGAAGATTTGATTTTATCAGATCCCTGATATTCACGGTACACTCGTGAAATAGTCGTAGGGAAAATCCCCACTTCATCGCTACCACGGAGATTCTGTGTAACACTACGTTCAAGCTCACTTAAATCTTGATAACCAGCCACTGTAGCAGCAGTAACTGGTCTCACAACTGCACCAGACACTTGTCTTATATAGGCGTTGCCGACTGTAGCGCCGTATTCTGCCTGTTTACATATACGCATGTCTGTACCAGTTTCCGTAACGCTTCAGCGCTTTATGTCGCAACCGTAGGACACAGGATTAAAATTTCGACCTAGCTGCCCAATCCGAGTGCCAGCGGAAAGTAATGTGAGTCGAACTCGATTTAGCCCCGTAAATTTGGGTGTTAAGTTCCCAGAGGCCACATTCTCTGTAACTTTATTGAGACATGGAAAGATAAAGGGTTCGAGATGTTACACGGCCTCATTTCACCATAGACGCCGCTGAATAAGAAGTTTTCCTTTCCATTGAACCCATCGAGTGAGATACGAGGACCGGTCAGAATGTTTTATTTATGGCGTATAAAAACTGAAACAGCGACCACGGTGCTTAGTGCCAGTGCTCCCCTAGATGTTCATGCTTCAGTGGTTTTCCTGACGATGGACAACATGTCAGATAGTTTGTTTGCAGTAATAGGTGTTTTTGCTGTTCATGATTTGTTCTACCTCGATAATAACATCGCTGTCATTCCTTAAATGTCTGCTATGCAGTGGAGTGTTTATTATGGGAAAGAGGGATAAATCACTGGGTACCAAGTCAGAAGAATAAGATGGGTGACCAAAATTTGATAGCCCAGATTAGCAGAATATGTGACTGTGTCCTGCGCAGAATCAGATGTATACATTTAATTATTACTTCGGAAACATGAAGTAACGTGATTATTTATTTTCATTTTTTTTTCTTTTTGCTATATATTACACAGATAGCTTTACATGATGTTTCGTCTTTATAGCCTCCCGCAATTTCGTCAGAATATGTAGGTGCTATTGGAAGCTTCGGCTATAGTTTCTTGCAATATCGAGAGCCATAATACCATTGAACATAAAACCAAGTTATAATCCAAGAGGATATCAAAACAGCTCACTCTGGACAGAAACAAAATCTATAACGACGTAAGACAAGCGAGAGCTATGCTCACGCCTTCCAAAAAGTTTTGAATAAATTAAACTGTACGAACTACATATGTGAACAAATATTACACTGAGGTGACAAAACGGCGGAGCTGTCATTTGTACCCAGGTGATTCATGTGAAGAGGTTTCCAACGTGATTATGGCCGCACGACGGCAATTAACAGGCTTTGAACGTGTAGTGGTAGTTGGAGCTACACGCATGGGAAATTCCATTTATGTGGTCGTTAGGAAAGTCAGCAGTTCTAGATGGATAGTGCAAAGTCTGTGCAGAGAATATTAAATTTCAGCCATTACCTCTCAACACGGACAACGTGTTGTCCGACGGCCTTCACTTATTGACCCCGAGTGACGAGCGTTTATTATATAGAGTTGTTAGTGTTAACAGAGAAGCGACACCACGTTAAACATCCGCAGAGGTCGATGTAGAAGGTACGACGGACGTATCCGTTAGGACATGCTGCGAAATTTTGCGTTAATGGGTTATAGCTGCAAATGACCGATGCGAGTGCCTTTGCTGACAGCACGGCATCGACTGCAGCGCCTCTTCTGGGCTCGTGACCACATGGGTTGGACGCTAGATGACTGGAACACTGTAAACCGTTCAGATGAATCTCGATTTCAGGTCACAAAAGCTGATGGTAGGTTTCCAGTGTGGCACGGACCCCACGAAGCCATGAACCCAAGTTATCAGTATGGTGTATACTGTGTTTACATGGAATGGATTGGGTGTTCTGGTCGAAGTGAACCGATTATTACTGTAAGTGTTAGTGTTCGGTTACTTGGCGACCATTTGCTGCCATTAATGAACTTCATTTTCTCAAACTATGATTGAATTTGTATATATGGCGATGCGCCATGTCACCGGGCTACAAATGTTGGTGATTGGTTTGAAGAGGGTTCGGGACGCCTCCCAGTTCACCAGGCATGCATCGCATTGAACATTTATGGAACATAATAGAAATCAGTGAGTGCACAAAATCCTGCACCAACAATTGTAGACTGCTGTAGAGGCAACATGGCTCAATATTTCTGCAGGGGAGTTCCAACGAGTTGTGGAGTCCAAATTGCTGGTCCACGTCGGATAAAAGGAGAAGCGACAAGAAATTAGGAGCTATCCCATGACTTTTGTCACTTCAGTATTTTTATTTACTAGCCATATAAATTTGGGTTTAATTATCGTCCGCTACGCAACGAAATCTTCATCGCCGCTCGCAGTTATCAAGGGTTTATGTCGCAACCATCGGACACGGGACCAAAATTTGCGTCTTGCTGCTCAAGCCGAGTGTAAGGAATGTGAGCTTCGAAATCAGAACATCCCCGTAAATTTCGGCTACTCAGACGCCACAGACTCTAACATTATGAAGATGTGTGGAAACTTAGGGGTATGAGATGTTAAGTGCCCTCATTTCGCCATTGGCACTGCTGTGTCGGAAATTTTCCCTTGCATGGATTACTGAACACGAAGCAAAAATCAAGCTTCGCGCATGGTGCTTAGTGTCAGTGCAACTCTACAAGTTCAGTCCTCAGTGGGAGACATTTTCTCAATGATGTACTACTTGGCGGACACCTTCCTTATACAGGACTGCTTTTGTAGTGTTCATGAATTGTTCCATGTCGATATAAACCTTGTTGTTATTCTAAAACTGCCTGCCACGCAACGGTATCTTCATGAGTGAAGGAGAAATCACTGGGTATCATGTCATAAAAATTCAAATGCTGCCCAAAATTTGATAGCCCAAATAATCAGATGTGAGTGTTTGTGTCTAGTGTGTAATTAGCTGGGGTGTTGTGGAGTAGACATGTGCGATGGGCAGACATATAGTTTAATTATAACCTCCAAAAAATTACGTTCTAATATTATTTCTTTTCACCTTTTCTTTCTTCTACACTGGGTGAACATTAATAAGACCGAGAAAGTGCTGGGGCGGATTCCTAACTGGAATTGGAGGAAGAAAAGCCCTATGAAAATATGTTCAGAATTGCGCCGTCGCCACGGTAGATGGCATTCACGAATGAAATTTCCTCTGACCAATACCGTGCCTGTAGCCAACAGCTGACAATTATGCATATCGTTGATGCCAGTTCTAGTAAAGGTTGCTTCGTTGGTAGAGAGGAATTTCGACAAATATCATATAACTGTGATAGCCTGGTGCAAAATCCATCGACAAAATTCTTCCTGTAGAGGGAAATCAGGTGTTGATCATCCTTGCACTCGTTACAGGTGATGGGGATAGTAGCAGTTGTCACGCAGCATACCCATAATCGTTCGTTGGCTTGTACCATATTGGCGGGGCACTTGGTAGTACCCGACCCTCCAAATCTGGGATACGCACAGTCCACCGCCTCTCTGCACGGCCGTCTGTCGGATAGGACCCATGATCATACAAACGCCAGAAAAGGGCTTGAAATGTTGTGATATGGCTGGTGTCTGTAGGGTACTTGTTTTCATACAGCCCTGCTGTCTCTCGACTGTTTCTATCTGTTTGATCGCAAAGAGACACCATCTTGGCTTGTTTCCGATAGGAGAATCGAACAATTTTGCTGCTTCCAATACGCTGCGTCCATCACCCCGTCTGCAACACACAAGTAACATATGGCACGCGGTCGGATGCACTTCCATTCGTCAAAGCCATCTACCATGGCAACGATGCATTTCCGGACACATGTTCATAGGGCCTTCTTTCTCAATTTCCAGTCAGGAATTCGTCCCTGCAGTTTGTAGGTTTTATTAATGTTCACCCTGTATATTACTCAGCTAGCTTCCAATGATGCTTCGCCTTGACAGCAGGTCATAGTTTCTTCAGAAGATTTGGTGGTACTGAAATTTGCGGCTATGATTTAACGTCGACAGCCATAAAATCATGAAACAAAACAATCTCAATTTACAATCCAAGGGAGAATCGAAACAACTCCTTCTGAACAGTAATAAAAAAATAGAATAACACAAGATGAGCGAGTGTTATGCTCATCCTCTTGTGTGAAGTTTCAAACGACAGATCGTTGAATCTCACAATCACAAGCACAGTTACAGGGAGAACAAGAACTTAGATATTCAACCGGTTACATTAATTATTTGTGGGTCGCCTAACTATGGGAAAGTTGTGATACAATTACCAGGTTTTAAATGTAAATCAATTTTGATGGTGACAGACTTATATTTATCCATGGCGAGAGATACAATTCACGTAAGTTGACAGAGGGTAAAGTTCTCCAAAATCTCATTTGAAATTTCGTAAAATGTCTCTAACACTTTGGGAGGTACAAATATAATATCGAAGACTGCTTGGAGAAAACATCATAAGTTTCCTAATCTGACCAGCTTGAGAATTCAAAATTATTGTGACACAAAGTCACTAAATATGATAATAAATCAGACGACGCAAGTTCCGTGGTAGAACAACTACGCTGCAAGCTTCTCTGAGTATGGATTGCGCTTCTGCAATGGTGACATATTTTCCCAGAACCTGCTAGGGCGCACGAGCAACACCAGGCGGCGGGTGGGAGATGAATAGCCCAGAAAACATAGTTCAGAGCACAACTGCCAACTTTTCAGAAATTTAGACGAGAACGTAACGATTCAACGCTGTTGCCAGTGTTAGGAACTACAATACCATTCATTTCAGAGAGAAACAGGGGAACACAGCAGAAGTTCCCACTCTTGGTGTACAAAATGCACCTTAAACATAAAGAGCGTCGATGCTGACCTGGAGCAGCGTCCCATCTATTGGGCAGCCTCTTCACATCAAACACGTTGGCTGGGGCGACTCACTCGACTGGATACTCCCAAAATTTGGAACAAAAGCAGCTAAGTATCTCAGATGTGTCAGGCAGTTCCACAGCGTCCCATCCTTCACTGTTCATGCAGAAAAGGCAAAAAGGAGGTGCTCAATTATTCGCTAGGGAAGGTAGTAGTGGCATGGAAGTCTCTATCCTCAGGTAGGATAGCCGCTCGCTCCACCCAACAAACGGCATGAAGTGGTTCGTGCCCTTACTTCCGTAAAAATATCTTCCTGAGTAGGCTCGCCCTGCCTAATGATATTCACTGACTGCCTTCTGTCAATAAATCACACCAGGAACCCAGCTTCACAGAGAAAAAAAACACAATTCTGTCGTACTTATCGAAAACGCCACCCAATATTCTCATTAAAATAACCACAAAGTAATGGCAGAGAAAGTAAACAATATTGCACAGTGATGTGAGACAATCATGTCACTGTATGCTCATGTGATAATTTGCCCCTTAATTAACAGCTGTATAATGGCCTTCACAAGGAACAGTTTTAGCAGTACATTCTTCAGAGTGGATCCTACTCACTTCCCTCACTCAGTAGTTTCGCCACTTCTTTGAGTGCGTCAATGCTACAAATGGAAACCTATGCTGTTGCTCTTGCTGTAAATGATATGACCATCTTGGAAAAATCCAACTTCCTTACAATTTTGTGGTTGTCAGCTCACTCCTTACACTACAACTTTTAGATAAAACTTTCGTGGGTTATCTCACAGTTTACTACAGCGAGGAAATCAGGCATTGATCATTCTACATCTACATCGATGTACTTATTACGCAAGCCTCTGTATGGCGTAGGGCGGACGATGCCCTCTACCGCTCCTGCTCATAACTTTTTCTATTCAGCTCGCAAATTTAGGCCTCCGTAGAAGCCCTAATTTCTCTAAGCTTTTCTTCACGCTCTTTACGTGAAATGTGCATTCGTGGCAGTGAAATCGTTCCGCATTCCCCTGCATGTGCATATTCTCTAAATCTGATCAATACTGGCTTTGAGCACTATGGGACTTAACAGCTGCGGTCATCAGTCCCCTAGAACTTAGAACTACTTAAACCTAACTAACCTAAGGACATCACACACATCCATGCCCGAGGCAGGATTCGAACCTGCGACCGTAGCAGTCGCGCGGTTCCGGACTGAGCGCCTAGAACCGCGAGACCACCGCCGCCGGCTGGTCAATACTGTTTTGCTAAAAGAGTCATCTTCCCTCCAGGTTTTCCCATCTGAGTTCGCAAAGTATCTGCTTTACAGTCGCATCTTGATCCTAGCTACTGGTAAAAGATCTAGCAGCACACCTCTTAATTCCTTTGATGTCTTCCTGTAATCTGACCTCGTGGGTATCCCAAACATTCGACCCGTACTCGTGAATAAGAAGCACAGGCGTTCCATACACGGTGTCCTTTGTAGGTGAGCTAGTAGTGTTTCTTGGCCTTGCAGGCATCATAGTCGGCTATTAGAAGCTCTTCAATAGAGCAATTGAGAAAGCATTAGTGGGAAGATGTAATGTGTTGTGTGGTACCGGTGATGGATGGTTTGTTCGATACGGGTATCATGAGAAAGGCGGCCAAAATTGTGGTCCTCCTACGCGATTGGCTGCTGCGTTCGGAAGTAGCGCACCGAAATCATAAACTTCTGTTAATAATATTAGAAAAAATTAAACAGTGAATTTACTTGCCTTTCATATAAAAGCATCTCTTAATAGCAGGTCATCATTCCATTATGTCAAAAGTGTTAATTATTAGTAGAATAATAAAAACTAGCTAAACGGAAACGTAGACGAAACACTCTGTAGCTCTTGAGGTAGCGCCTAACTTGAATGGCCAGCGAAGTGGTTCAGCTGTAAGAGCAGAACTGATTCCGCAGTCTCAGAAGACAGATCTGTCGTGTGCCTTGGAAGATATCGATTACTAACTTAATTAGCAATCTCTTGTTGCTTGGACATGTAATTTAGAACAATTTGTTACTAACTATGCAAATATGTTGCACATTGTTTTGTCATTTTCTACGAACATATGAAGAATTTAAATTATTTGAGATTCATAAAGTGCAATGTAATTGTACAGTTTCTCGTAAGTAAGAAAAAGGTAGTGGCATCCTGTATGAACGAACTAATTACAAATTTAATTATTTATACAATATCAGTTCATCGCTAAGAATTTATTGCTGCCACAAAATAACGTATTCACGAGATACGTGCTGTTTCCTGCTGAGGAGACGACAACTATAGAAGACTGCAGGTTGGTGAGCATTAATTAGACCCAATGCATTCTACTCAGGGTGGTGGAAGCAAACAGACACCCAACGTGCACTGCAATCTTAGTACAAATGAGATCAGTGATACGTCATCTACGGTAACACCGAGGAGGTATGAAGGACAGATATTTTCAAGGGAAAGAGTTTATGATATGCACCGATACCTCACTATTAATATCTTTCTCACTCTTTCGATTGCCGTACACTTTCTAAAAACTCTTCCAATAAAACGATGTCGTCCCTTTGACTTCCCTACTACCATCCTTATTTCACGTTCCATTTCATACGCCTTTGCAACATTATGCGAACCAACACACCACTAATACGGTTTCGCACATTACAGGACTGTTTCTCCTATTCATCTGCATTAACTTACATTTTTATAAATTAAAAGTAAATTGCAGTTCTCCACAGCGAACAGAAATTCTGTTAAAGTAATTCTATAGCCTTCTACAGTCACTTAACGAAGATACATTCTCATACGCTACAGAGTCATCAGCAAACAGTCGCAGATTGCTGCTCATCTAACCGTCAGTCATTAATATGTACACAAAATAAGAGCCGTTCTATCACTCTTCCCTGGGGTGCCCCAGACGATACCTTTGTTCTTCATGGACACTAGCTGTCGAGAACAACGTACTGTATTCTATTACTTGAGAAGTATTCGAGCCTCCGACATACCTGTGATTATTCTGCGTACGCTCAGACTTTCATTAACCGTTTGCATTGGGGCACCGTGTCGCTTGCCCCCCCCCCCCCCCCCCCCATAAATGAAAGTAATGTCAGTGCTTTAGGTGTAATGGTCCTCTTTGATAAAGGTCATATTAGCTCTCAAACAGCTAATGCAGCATTCTGTGTGTTAAAATAAGAGGCATATAAACCTTGCACAGCAAGTGTTCTGGTATACCGACTGTATCGGAAAGGGAAACAGAGAAAAATATTCCTATGCCTATGAATCTGTGCTAAACAAACAATAAGCAGGAAATCAGAGGTCTTCAGAAATTCGAACAGAATATGATTTGCTGTAACCGTAAGTTGACTCCGGAAGGTCCGGGTCTTGCTCTTCCATCGGCTATACTTGGGGAGGCTCAGGTTTTGACATCTAAGTCAAGCCCATGAAGCCCATTGCAAAAAGGTCTAGAAGTGGCCTACAGTTCTATGGTAACCCCATCTACACCTCGTTAAGCTCAATTGCAAGAAAGTAAGAAAAAGCCAAGAAAGCCGAACAGCAAGCGCGGAATGGCTACGAAAGACACGAAAGCAGCAACGGCCATGGACGTGGTTCAGCGACAGAATCATCAAGATATGGTAAAGAGCACAATTTAAAGCGTTTAAATTTTACGAAAATACGCACTTGAGAGGAAAATAGCTTTTCATCTGGAAAATCTGAACTGAGCGCTTCCCTTTCAACGATGGTGATGCTGGGACTATGTGTGTACTGGGAAGTTTTCAGAGGATTGCGTTGAGGAACATTGTTTCATGTGTGCTATGTGCTTCCTGTGGGTCCGTGTACATTGTGCCGTAGCGGAGAAGGACATATAGCCTGTATCTGCTATTTCTGTCGTTAAGCGAATTCATTTTATTACACATTACTTCTGTGAAACATCTGATACTATAATTGTTATAATGAACTTCCACTTTTAAGTGTAGGTGATGGTTCCACTGGTTAATAACCTTTTGTTTTGTTTAATCTCAATTCCTACTGGAGGTCCGATTTCAGCAGCTATTTTTCAAACTCGTCATATAGGGCTTTGAAATTAATTTATGGTTACGCTAAATCTTAATTACATTTTCCGCATGTAAAATGTAGATGGCGAGTAATATTGTGAAGTCAATATTAAATGCTTTTTAAACAATTTTCCTCGCTGCTTCCTGTTTTTTAAATGAAAACCGACTGGGGATCTCGACTATGGCCCTTGTCTGTCTCACTTTCTCACCTAATATTTAAATATAATTATATATATATGAATATAAATACATGTAAATATAAATACATAATATATAAATGTATAATGCCGAGTGAAGACGAAATTTGGCGTTTATTCTGAGGAACGCAAGTCGTTCCTACTTTAACAGATCCGAATTGTGACACAATTCGGATACATTTATATATAAATGTATAATGCCAAGTGAAGACGAAATTTGGCGTTTATTCTGAGGAACGCAAGTCGTTCCTACTTTAACAGATCCGAATTGTGACGCAAGTCGTTCCTACTTTAACAGATCCGAATTGTGACACAATTGTGACACAAACGTGGCTCTGTGGATGGAGCTGTATACACTCTTGAGCAGAACTTAAGAACGAAAGCAACTATCTTCATCTACGACCTACATAGATACTCTGCAAATCACACTTATGTGCCTGGCAGAGGGTTCATCGAACCACCCTCACAATAATTCTCTGTTATTCTACTCTCGAACATCACGCGGAAGAAACGAACACCTATGTCTTTCCGTGTGAGCTGATTTCCTCCTTTCTCGCTATGCAGGTCGACGTCATCAACATGTTTTCGCTTTCGGAGGAGAAATTTGGTGAATGAATTTTCGCGAGAAGATTGCGCCGCAACGAAAAACTCCTTTGTTTTAATAGTGTCCAATCAAAATCCTGTATCACTTCCGGGACACTCTCTCCCCTCTTTCACGGTATGACAAAACGTGCTAACGTGCTGCTCTTCTTTGAACCTTCTCGACATACTCTGTTAATCCTATCTGGTAAGGATCCCAGATTCCGAAGCCGTACTCCAGAACAGTACGGACAAGCGTGGCGTACGCTGTCTCTTTAGTAGATCTATTACATTTTCTAAGTGTTCTGCCAGTAAAACACAGTGTTTGGTTTGCTTTCCCCACACATTTTCTATATGTTCTTTCCAATTTAAATTGTCCGCAATTGTAATTCATAGGTATTTAGTTGACTTCACGGCCTTTACATTAGTTTGACATAGTGTGTAACTGAAGTTAAACGTTTCCTTTTAACACTCTTGTGGATGACCAGACTCTTTTCATTATTTAGGGTTGATTGACAACTTTTACACCATTCAGATATCTTCTTTAAATCGTTTTGCAAATTGTTTTGATTTTCTAATGACTTTACTAGACAATAAACGACAGCATCATCTGCAAACAACCTAAGACGGCTGCTCATATTGTCTTCTAAATCATTTATATAAATGAGGAACAGCAGAGGCCCAGTAACACTACCTTGGGGAACGCCAGAAATCATTTCTGTTTTACTCGCTTACTGTCCGTCAGTTACTACGAAGTATGAGCTCTCTGACAACAAATCACGAATCCAGTCACATAACTGAGACGCTATTCCACAAGCATGCAATTTCTCCACAAGCCACTTGAATGTACAGTGTCAAAAGCCATTTGGAAATCCATAAATACGGAAGCAATTTGGAATCCCTCGTCAAGAGCGCTCAACACTTCGTGTGTGTAAGGAGCTATTTGTGTTTCACAAAAACGATGTTTTCTAAGTCCTCGTTGACTGTGTGTCAAGAGACCGTTTTCTTCGAGGGAATTCTTAATGCACGAACAGAATATATGTTTCAAAATCCTGCTATATATATCGACGTTAATGATGTGATTCTGTAATTTAGTGGATTACTCTTACTATCTTTCATGAATATTGGTGTGACCTGTGCAAGTTTCCAGACTTTGGGTACGGATCCTACGTTGAGCGAGTGGATGTCTATGATTTTTAAGTATGGAGCTATTGCATCAGCATACTCTGGAAGGAACTTAATTGGTATACAGTATGGACTAGAAGACTTGCTTTTATAAAGTGATTGAAGTTGCTTCAATTCTTCGAGGGTAGCTACTTCTGGAATATTTACTTCTTTTCCGAAAGTGTTGTTTAGTAACTCTGCTTTCGCACCACTGTCGCCGATGCTGTTTCCATTGCTATAGCGCAGAGAAGGCATTGACTGTGCCTTGCCGCTAGGACACTTCAAATACGACCGGAATCTCTTTGGGATTTCTGCCTGATGCCGGGATAAAGTTTTGTAGTGGAAACTATTATAAGCATCTATCACTGATGTCCGCGCTAAATTTCGATCTTCTGCAATAGATCGCCAGCCTTGGAGATTTTGCGTTCGTTTGAATTTGGCATGCTTTTTCCGTTGTTTCTGCAACAGTATTGTGATCCGTTTTGTGTACCAAGGGGGATCAGCTCCGTCGATACTATTTCTCTGAATTAAAGCCACATCTCGTCTACACTTACATTGTTAGAACGGAAGGAGTGAAGATTGTCTCTCAGGGAGGCGGCAAGTGAGTTTTTATCTGCTATTAAGTGTAAGTATATTTTTCGTTTATATTTGGAGGATTTGGGGGTTAGAACATTCTATCTCGCAACGACAACCCTATGTTCACTAATCACTGACCAGTTCAAGATTATTTGTTGCTGCGAGGTCAAGAGCGTTTTCGCAACCGTTTACTATTCGCGTGGGCTCATGAAAATGACTGCTCGAAATAATTTTCAGAGAATGTGTTTAGCACCATTTCGGATGATGTTTCATGCGTACCACCGGATTTAAAAATGTTTTTTTGGCAACATATCGCGGGGAAATTAAAGTCGCCACCAATTATAATTGTATAAGTCGGGTACATGTTTGAAATTGAACTCAAGTTTTCCTTGAACCTTTCAGCAGCTGTGTCATCTAAGTTAGGAGGTCGGTGAATGATCCTATTATTATTTTATTCCGGTTGTCAAGAATGATATCTGTCCATACTAGCTCACAGGAACTATCTGCTCCGCCACCGCCAACTGTGTTTAGCCTATCTTTTCGCAACACCGTTAGGCTCTTCGAAAAAACCGGCTGAACTTATATCTGCCAATAGACAGCAATCAGTGTCTATAACGGTTTGAGCATCACTGCTCTTTATTAGCGCTTAGAGCTCTGGTACTTTCCAACACATCTACGACAATTTACAACTGTTATACCTATGGTTCCTGTACCTACAATTTTCCTGTGTTCAAGCTAACTTTCGCGTGATTGTCAGTGTCCAAAACATTGATCGCACGTAATAGGAGCTGCTACAGTATAGTAAAGAAGGTAATGGTGAAAAACGCAATGAGACGGATAGATATGGCACTTTTATTCAAATACAGTAATTATACTAAAGTCATGGTGCTTCATGATGCTCTCCTAGATGGTTGATAATTGGGACATGGTTCTTAATAGAGTGTGTCTTCAAAACGGACACCGAAGATTTACTGCTACGTCCTCCCCTGCAGGCCATATGGTGTGGCTGCCAAAGAGCTGTTATGTTAGTGCTTTCTGTTCCTCCACCAGCTCGGTGACAATTGCTCGATGGTCGTGAACTTGCTGCAACCCATATCCCCAACGCATCCAACACGTGATAGATGGGTGTGTGGTCAAAACGGACGACAAAGATTCTCTGCAACGTACTCCTCTGCCTGCTAACCATTTGGTTGCCACGGAGTTTTTGTGGACGGGCTTTCTATTCTTCCAGCAGCACACTTGACAAATGCTGGGTGGTCGATGATGCATGTAAACGTGCTGCAGTAGGTCTCCCCAACGTATCCAGCACGTGAGAGATGGAATTTAAGTGTTGGGAACACTCAGGGCAGTCCATTTGCCGATTATCCTCTAGTTCCGAAAGCTCTTTCACCTGCGCTTTTCGATGCAGTCGTGCATTGTCATCCATCAAAATTAAATTTGGCCAAAATGCACCCCAGAAAAGACGCACGTGCCTAAGTAGCACAGAGCAGCAATAACGTTAACCAGTAAGCTCACCGCTTTCAAACATTATGTCAGTACACCCATGCAACATTATATCTGCTCACGCAATATCACCTAGACCGTTAAGACGACCATGTTCGACAACGTTTCTGCGTGCATTACGTGTATGAACTCTCGTCATGTCAAGGTTCATCGGTCACTGTCGTATACGAGGGTCACTCCAAAAGAAATGCACACTATTTTTTTTTAAATACATCCTTTATTCTACATGTTTGAAAATTTTTTAGGAACAATACTTTCATTTCTCCACATAATTCCATCCCTCTCAAGTGTCTTATGCCATCTTGGAACCAGTGACTGTATACCCGAACGGTAAAATTCTGGACCAACCTGTTGGAGTCACTGTCTGGCACCGTGCACAAACCTTGTTCCACGAAGAGAGTCTTCCAGTTTCCCAAGGAGATGATAGTCACATAGAGCCAGGTCAGGACCGTAAGGCGGGTGTTTCAGTGTTGTCCATTCGAGTTTTGTGACCGCTTCCATGGTTTTTCGACTGACACGTGGCCGTACATTGTCGTGCAACAGCAAGACGTCCTGCTTCTGCCGATGCGGTCGAACAGGATTCAGTCGAGCTTGAAGTTTCTTCAGTGTCGTCACATATGAATCAGAATTGATGGTGGTTCCACTTGGCATGACTGTGACAAGCAAGAGTCTTTCGGAATTGAAAAACACCGTAACTTTTCAGCAGAAGGTGTGGTTATCATTTTTTTTCTCGGATGAATTAGCATGATGCCACTCCATTGATTGCGTCTTCGTCTCTGGTGAAAATTGATGGAGCCATGTTTCATCACCTGTCACGGTTCTTCCCAGAAATTCATCTCCACCATTCTCGTACTGTTGCAAAGGGTGGCTGCATATCGTTTTTCTTGTTTCTTTGTGAGCCACTGTCATCATCCAGGGAACCCACCTGGCACATACCTTTTTTAACGCCAACACTTTCAGTATTCTTGCAAACACTTCGTTCACCTATCCCAGCGTAGCGTGACAATTCGTTCACTATGATGCGTCTGTCAGCAGTCACTAATTCGTTAACTCTCTGCACATTGTCTGGAGTGTGTACAGTTCGAGGCCTGCCGCTGCGAGGACAATCCTCAATATTGCCGTGCCCGCTTTCATCATGTAGCCTGCTTGCCCACCGACTAACTGTACTGCGATCGACAGCAGAATCTCCATACACCTTTTTCAACCTCTTGTGGGTGTTTCCCACTATCTCGTTTTCACAGCACAGGAATTCTATGACAGCACGTAGCTTCTGACGAACGTCAAGTGTAGCAGCCATCTTGAAGACATGCTATGACGGCGCCACTCACGGAAGCAGGTTGAACTAAGTTTGAAAACAAGCGCGAAGGATGTATCTGCACACTGTAAGTCTTTCACACATGCAGAATGAAAACTGTATTTTTACAAAAATAGTGTGTATTTCTTTTGGAGTGATCCACGTATGTTGATTTTGGTGGTCTACATGTTATGATGTGGGAGGCATGTTGTAGCACGGTCTTACGAGAGGGTATTCGCCGAATGGACTGGCCTTTCCGTTTCCCTGACTTGCGCCCCATCGAGGATTGGTGGGATGTGTTGGGAAGACCTACTGCTGCGCGTACACATGCACCAACGACAGTCCATTATCTGTCAACCGTGTTGGTGGAGGAACTGAACGCCCTACCACAAGAACATCTTACCAACCTCGTGGCCAGCATGGAATCACGCCGTAGAGCACACGCAGCCATCCATGGTGATCACACATCCTATTAACAACCACATCCCGCCGTTTGTAATGTCCGAGGGACCATCATCAATGGCGGTGACTTCACAGTATTTGTTGTACCTCGAATAAAATGATATATCTGTTCGTCTCATTGCGTGTGTTTTTCAGTTACCTCTTGCACTACTGCTGTAGTTCTTTCTATATACGACCCTAGCCTCACAGAGCTAATTTAGTTGCTAGTATCGCACCATGAAAACGTTGCTTTCGTCCGTAAGTTTTGACACTAGTGGGGTGGGAAAGCCGCTCCGAAGAAGAGTCGAACGACACTGCTTGTTTGGAACTACTTGCAATAGGGACACTGTCCTGCAGTAAGCAGAAAAGTTCGAATACGCGTGCATCCTAGTGCACCAACTGCAATAAAAACTTAAGTCAGATGCGGTTCATAGTGTATGCTTTCCTGTGGAGGTGAAGACCATCATTGTGTGGTCTGTTGTTTTACAAAGAAGAGAGCTTGATGTTCAAGTCATTCAGGATTCCAAAATCCCTATCACACTCGAAGATGGTGGATATGGTTTTCTTTGTGCCGAATGTTGTCGAAATTTTAGACCATGTTGAGGTTGTATGATGAAAGATAACCAGATCGTGTGAGGCACATACGATATATCTTTACAAACACAATAAAAATGTCACGACATAGAAAGCGTTGAGAATAGGAGGCACCATAGAAAAACAACAGCAATCTATGAGTGAAATGCAAGTAGCGTTTTATCATCGGTAGTGTACGATACACATGTTAGTCGTAGACACAGCGAAAGTGCCGAGACCAGCAGAAGACGTTTTCTGAAAATATCAAATTCCAGCACACTTTTTCCATTGGACATGTAGCTCCATGAACGGCTTTATCGACACTCACTTTCACAATCAATTACTGCTTTCCGATTGGTATTTAAGGAAGCTAAAAGGTAACTTGACGTTCCTATGCAAGTTTTTATTTACGGAAGAATAGTCATGGGATAATCCATCTTCTCAATATGGGCTAAGAGGCAACTGAAACTCTACGATTGCTGAGAGAGATGGTAAGCAGGGTCCAGGTTTTTTCAAAGTACGGCCCCTTTTTTGAGTGGGAATCTTAACAGCCATAAGAGTCTGCACTTTATATTCGATATTAGTGGAAATTAGTGGAAGGCACCCTACTGTGCATAAGACGATCGATGTATTACCAACGTGGCAGATGCCGCAGCCATTCCGTACAAATAATAACAGACTTTCTGAAACGGGAATCTGAAGATCCGTGGACGGTTCGTTCAGGAAATAAAAAATGGCTATGCTCAACACGTCTGGGCATGAATTAGTCACGAGGTGACTGCTACAAATATGAAACCCTGTTCAGTATGGACCGGACGTGCAATATGTGTGGAAGAGGTTCAGCATGGTATTTTATCGATCTTAATCACCTTCGTGGCATGTATCAACTTCCATGAGCAACATGATGAGCACCTGATGTGGCAGTCATCATACTAAACACATGAATTATATATAAGTTTTGTGGTGTCACCGCCAGACACCACACTTGCTAGGTGGTAGCTTTAAATCGGCCGCGGTCCATTAGTACATGTCGGACCCGCGTGTCGCCACTTTCAGTGATAGCAGACCGAGCGCCACCACACGGCAGGTCTAGAGAGACTTACTAGCACTCGCCCCAGTTGTACGGGCGACTTTGCTAGCGACTACACTGACGAAGCCTTTCTCTCATTTGCCGAGAGATAGATAGAATAGCCTTCAGCTAAGTCAATGGCTACGACCTAGCAAGGCGCCATTAGCAGTATATTGTCTGAAACTATAGAGTCTCACTTGTATCGTATGAAGCATGTCTCATCAAGAACGATGTATACAAAGGATGGATTAAAGTTAAGTATTCCAGAAGCTACGTACTTTTCTTTATAGCATTCATTACGTATCCTGTTTCAGACCTCACTCCATCCTTCGTGAGTTAGCGCGTGCATCTTGGCCGCCTCTTTCAATTAGTGTGCGTAGTGTTGGCAAGTCTGCCGACACTACAAGTTTGTTTTCTTTTGAGATAGCAGGATCTGTAACAGTCGAAGTCTGATTAGAAGACGAATAATAAAAAGAGAAAGAGGAAAAAAAAATTAAGAGTGGTTTCTTCATAGTGGGCAACTATTGTGGGAGTGCCAGCCCATGATTTCATTTGATTTTATTCCTGCGTTTTCTTATCTTATAAGTCATAAAATGCAGATTTCTTTTCTACGAAACCAGTAGCACAACCACTTGATAATTTTTGTTTCAGCACCTCTGCAGGAATGATCAGTGTTTACTAATCTGCACAAAACAGATAAGTAGCACCTACTTCCGACACAAAAGTTATGTATCGAGAGGGCAGCAGCGTATACGAAGTATTTCGAAAGTTGCTATTCAGATACTTCGTATGTTAGAAATGCTATCGACGATCGGTTGTGCAAGTGCGAACCCGCTTACTTAAATTGGGAAATACTTTCTACAGGTCTGATCGTGATATGCTTCTCACATACTCAGTTGTGAAAGTGTGAGCAATAGCGATGTATTACAGATTCTGCTGCTCTCCAAAGAAGAGAGTCTGGCGTAGTAAGGTCCGGCAAACGAGGAGGCAACACGTTTTTAGAGATGACACGTTTCACAGAAAACTCTTCCAGAAGACTCACCGTGTAGTAATTTCTGTGCGCAGTAGCGCCGTCCTACTGAAACCATGAGTGATTTATTTTGTCCTCTGTTAGGAAGTAAATGAAATCGTGGATCACTAAACAATAAAAATTAGTGTTCACGGTCTCTTAAAAATGTAAATGTCTAATAATGCGCGCCCTAGATATTACTAATCACAATGTAATTCTCAGGCCAATCAATGGCGTTTTAATCACATCAGTGTAATGCATCTTATCAGATTGTGGGGATGTTACGTACACTATGTGATCAAAAGTACCCGGACACCCGGCTGAAAATGTCTTACAAGTTCGTGGCGCCTTCCATCGGTAACGCTGGAATTGAATATGGTGTTGGCCCACCCTTAGCCTTGAAGATAGCTTCCACTCTCGTGGCCATGCATTCAAATAGGTGCCGGTAGGTTTCTTGGGGAATGAAAGCCTATCTTTCACGGAGTGCAGCACTGAGGAGAGGTATTGATGTCTGTCGGTGAGGCCTGGCACGATGTCGGCTTTCCCAGAGGTGTTCGATATGATTCAGGTCAGGACACTGTGCAGGCCAGTCCATTACAGGCATATTATTGTCGTGTAACCACTCCGCCACAGGCCATGTATTATGAACAGGTGCTCGATCGTGTTGAAAGATGCAACCGCCATCCCCGAATTGCTCTTCAACATCTACATCTACATCCATACTCCGCAAGCCACCTGACCTTGTGTGGCGGAGGATACCTTGAGTACCTCTATCGGTTCTGCCTTCTATTCCAGTCTCGTATTGTTCGTGGAAAGAAGGATTGTCGGTATGCTTCTGTTTGGGCTCTAATCTCTCTGATTTTATCCTCACGGTCTCTTCGCGAGATATACGTAGGAGGGAGCAATATACTGCTCGACCCTTCGGTGAAGGTATGTTCTCGAAACTTTAACGAAAGCCCGTACCGAGCTACTGACTCCTGCAGAGTCTTCCACTGGAGTTTATCTATCATCTCCGTAACGCTTTCGCGATTACTAAATGATCCCGTAACGAAGCGCGCTGCTCTCCGTAGGATCTGCTATATCTCTTCTATCAACCCTATCTGGTACGGATCCCACACTGCTGAGCAGTATTCGAGCAGTGGGCGAACAAGCGTACTGTAGCCTACTTCCTTTGTTTTCGGATTGCATTTCCTTAGGATTCTTCCAATGAATCTCAGCCTGGCATCTGCTTCACCGACGATCAACTTAATATGATCATTCCATTTTAGACAGCGAGAAGCAAGAAGGTGCTTGAAACATCAATTTACACCTGAGTTGTGATAGTGCCACACAAAACAACAAGGGGTGAAAGCCCCCTCCATGAAAAATACGACCACACCATAACAGCATCGTCTCCGAATTTTGATGTTGGCACTACACACACTGGCAGATGACGTTTGCCGGGCATTCGCTTTACCCACACCCTGCCATCGGATCGCCAGATCGTGCACCGTGATTCGTCACTACACACACAACGTTTTTCCACTGTTCAATCGTCCAATGTTTACGCTCTTTACAAGCGAGGCGTTGTTTGGCATTTACCGCCGCGATGTGTGGCTTACGAGCAGCCGCTCGACCATGAAATCCAAGTTTTCTCATCTCCCACCTAACTGTCATAGTACTTGCAGTAGGTCCTGATGCAGTTTGGAATTCCTGTGTGATGGCTTGGATAGATGTCTACCTACTATACGTTACGGCCCTCTTCAACTGTCGGCGTTCTCTATCAGTCAACAGACGAGGTCGGCCTGTAAGCTTTTCTGCTGCACGTGTCTCTGCTCTTTTCCACTTCACTATCACATCGGAAACAGTGGACCTAGTACGTTAAGGAGTAAGAAAATCTCGCGTACAGATGTATGACACCGAATCACCTGACCACGTTCGAAGTGAGTGCGTTCCGTGGAGTCCCCATTCTGCTCTCTCACGATGTCTAATGAATACTGAGGTCGCTGATATGGGGTACCTGGGAGTAGGTGGCAGCAAAATGCACCTAGTATGAAAAAACGTACGTTTTTGGGGGTGTCCGGATACTTTGGTTCACAAAGTGTATATTATGGTACGTCAACGCGCTGTGTGCTTTCAAGATAATCTTTGCCGCGTACATAGACTATCATCGAATGTACGACTTTGGTCTGTGTCTGAAATCTCTGTTAATGCTGGAATTGTACGAGGTACAGTATTTATCACGACAGATATTAAATGATTCACTTCGTTCTGCAATGGGGTCTGAAAGGTACGATGTAATCTTATTTTATAATAAATACCATACTGATTATTTGATGCTTTAACTCGAGTAGAAATTAGGAACCACCTTGGGCTTGAATTAACAAATTAGTAATTTTTGTAATACATCAATTCTCAGGCAGGTTAGTGAAATACTTAAGTAAGTGCTTCTCTGTGATACGTAATATCAAGGTAGTTACTACTTACGCTCTTGTCTTCTGCAGGCTCCTTAGTAACGAACTATCGTATTAGGATTAATTAATAGAGACATATTTAGAATCTGCACTTCGTTTGTTTTGACAGTCTCATTGCTACTTTTATTTCTATTTTGATCATAGACAATCGCAATCTATTACTGCCCACATCAGAAGAGACGCACGGAATACTGTACTACGAGTTACGTTCGCCAAATAAGCAATGGTTCACTTAACTTTGTAGCCCGCTCGATGACGCTTAAAACCTGAGTACGTCACGAATATATACACAGTAACACAACTTCGTTTTCTGTTTCATGGAATAAAATATTGAGGAATTATTGGGAAGAAACAAGTCCAACGGCCAGCCGGGGTGGTCGAGCGGTTCTAGGCGCTATAGTCTAGAGCCACGCGACCGCTACGGTCGCAGGTTCGAATCCTGCCTCGGGCATCGATGTGTGTGATGTCCTTAGGTTAGGTAGGTTTAAGTAGTTCTAAGTTCTAGGGTACTGATGACCTCAGAAGTTAAGTCCCATAGTGCTCAGAGCCATTTGAACCAAGTCCGACGAGAGTCAAGGAGGCTGCCATCGGTGGAGTAAATGGAGCTAAGGCAACTACATTTACATTCTATCTGAGTACGTAATTTAATCAAGCAACAGAACATCTTGCGGTCGTAGCGTGATTCACGTTAGTAAGCGTAAGTTTTTTGTCAAAGATTGTAAAAATTTTATACTTTAACGCAAGAATAACACAAGCGTTACGGGATCGCTTTTTGCCAAGGAATATCAATTGTAACATCAGCGACATTACTGTTTGACACAGTAGTGCAATATTTAGCGTTAAGGTAAATCTGACTTATAAAATTAGTAATAATTTTTGGTGATGGTTAAGATCCGCTACCAAATGACAAATATACAGACTAGGGTGAAACAACGGAATAAAACAACTCCAGTTATGAAAACTCAGGCAGTGCCGTGTAGTTTGAGATTCGATTAGTTTACTATTTTATTACGAGAACTCGAACAAATAGGAGATTTATTTAGGAAACATGTTGATTCTGCTATATAGCAACATGGATTTGTCCGCACCCTGGGCTCCGTGGTCAGCAGGACAGAATGTCAATCCTAAGCGCCCGCGTTCGATTCCCGGCTGGGTCGGAGATTTTCTCCGCTCAGGTACTGGGTGTCGTGTTGTCGTAATCATTATTATTTCATCGCCAGCGACGCGCAAGTCCACGAAGTGGCGTCAAATCGAAAGACTTGCACCCGGCGAAAGGTCTACCCGACGGGAGGCCCTAGTCACACGAATTTTATTTATAACATGCAGTTGCTTCTAATTTGGTTGAAAATCAAGATGCAGTTGCTTCTGATTTAGCTAAAAGACTGGATGCAATTGCCGGTGAGTCAATAGAAAGACAGAATGGTATCGCAGCTGATTTAGCAGGACGCTATCACATTTGCAGTTTCTCTACTTTTTGTGCGTCTCATAATGTCACAAAAGACTTAACAGTTGATGACTGTACTGGTTTGGCATTGTCTGCGCGGAAACATTCATCAGACATTATTAGTTTTAGGGAAGATCTGAATGGATTGTCCGAAACTGTTCTACAATTGTTAGACTAGACGTTGAAATACTGAAGTAAATGCTTCTCTGTGGTACACAATACAAAAGTAGCTATTTCTTATATACTTGTCTGGATCAGATTCTTTAGTAAAGGACGCTATGTTTTGATTACGTATTATTATGACATAACTTAGAACTTGCACTTCATTTGTTTTGAAACTTTAGTCCGACAGCCACTGTTCTTTCTTTCTTGAACATAGAGATTCACAGTAAATTACTGCCCCCACACCAGACGACACGGATGGAATATTGCACTACACGTTCCATTCGCAAAATGAGTAGTGGTCCACTTCCACGTAAAGATACTCTACCCTTCACAATCATGTGTTTTTTCCGTTAACATGATCAGAGATGGAACCAGGTCTTGCCTGTAATAAGGTGACGTCAAGAGTATCGACGGTATTCCTCTCAATAAAACAACTAAAACACGGCGATCCGCATGTTTTGAGTTCTTGCGCTGCTGTCACTTTAAACGGCAACAATTTCAATGTTCGCCCACCGCTTTATACGCGATTGCGAGGCGGACATATTTTCCCATTGATTTTGCTGGGCTTTGTGAGTAGTCAGAAATATAGAACAGCTTCTGTTGGGTTAGTTTAAGTGGTCTTGCCGTTCGTTCGCCTTGTAACACTGAGTCTGACTCTCGAAATTTCTCACAGAATCGTTGAATCACATTACGATGAGGTACAGACGTTTCAACGAACCTTTCAGCAAATGCGTCCAGCACTAAATTCGTTCATTTATCGCCTTGTCGAAACACATTTTCAGCAAAAGAAATAAATTTCTCGGTTGAAAGTAAAATGAACATCTAAACAGCAGCTTTCATCGACTGAACCGAATAGTTGCATATTACACAATATTTGCACGATTTCAAAAACAGTCGCATGTATATGAAGAAACAGTTCTGTCATCTTGGAGTCTGCCAAAAGTGTTTCAAATTTACAGAGTAATCTACATCCCGTATTTCGTAGTCCACTGAACAGTGACTTTCCGTTCGCACCGGTTATCACGGCCGTCACAGGAGCACATACACTTCCGGAGGTGTCCTGTGCCCTCTTGACCTGCGAGGTTCAGGAAGTTGTTGCAGGTGACGCTGGCCAAGTCATTTCCATCCCGCACTGCGGCTACAGCGACCTGCCATCTGCGACTTTCGTCCCAAAAGGCTTTCTCGGCAGCGAGATGCACAGATTTACCACCCGGGGCTTTTAGCTTCCTGACGCGTCAGAGAGAGTGCCCACCTCCTTGGACTGAGGGTGATTCTCAGAAGACCTGCCGTCCAGCGAGAAACACGGAAACGCCGTTAAGGTGGTGGAAATCAAGTGAAACGTCGTTCTTAAAACACTTTCCACAAACTTCAGAGGGGATTTCCGTTTTTTTAAACGCTACATTGATACACTTTTTGGGCTGACCTCCGAATCCACAGTGTCTTTTACTACCAAGATGTAGCTTTCCCTTTCCATTTGCCACACTGCCAAACAGTCGTCCACCGGTATTCACAGAGGAAAAATTTACTGTCAGCCTACATCACTCTAAAAGAAATAAACTAAGCCATTATCGCAGCCATGCTAAGCTGTGCTGTTTATTTGGCAAGTTCGCTAAAATCCATCATAATGGTGGAGGTTAGTTTTGACTTCTCCAAAAAATTCGATAAAATGCAATCTCTTAGAGAAGGTATTATGTTATGAGATTAAATGAGACTTTCAGAAGTCGAAGTGTTTCTTGTAGCTCTACAAACAGTATAATACATCAGTACATGGTCTATACATCATATAAAAATATAATTCATTACCTACTACCTTATGATAGTGTGTTTGACTACTAATCAGTCTTGAATCTCGTCCTCCAATTCATCCAAATGTCTGTAGTCTTGTGCGCTATCGTCTACGCTATGAGAACAAGTGACACTAATAGTCTACTTGAATTTCGGTGCAAAACGTCTGAATTGCTAGTTTTAATGCTAATGAACTCGGAAAAGGTGCAATGTAAGGAATGCTTTTGTTAAAAATTATTTCTCAGCTCAACCTATCCTGCAACAGACTTACAAGCTTTTCAGACTGTTTCTAACCACCCAGCACATATAGTTGATTCAATGTTGTTTGAACGTCCCCTGTAGCACCTGGAAAGTAGCAGTATGAAATGTTTATCTATGTATGCGTGAAGATAGATTATAGTACTGTCCAGTGACTATCACCACCACATAGATGGCACACTGCCGCAGAAC
Source organism: Schistocerca piceifrons (assembly GCF_021461385.2). Classification (NCBI taxonomy): domain Eukaryota; kingdom Metazoa; phylum Arthropoda; class Insecta; order Orthoptera; family Acrididae; genus Schistocerca; species Schistocerca piceifrons. The sequence continues at coordinate 239,361,875 of NC_060144.1, read as the reverse complement.
GTGTTCCGGCTGCGAGCTTGCACATCGATATGACAATATGGAAACATGGACAAATAATGTTGTTTTGACATGCATTGTGCCAGAGGGAAGAAAACAAATGATCCGACATCAATACAAGTTGTTTCCATTGATTTACGTTACAATCCTTGCTAACCTAGTCTTTACAACGATCATCTCTATATCGATTACTACAGATATTTCATACAGACGTTTTCCCTGAGCTTCCCTGTACTTCCAATTTTTTTCGTCCAAAGTGACCTGTATTTGCGACGTCGGCAAGTGTGATTGAACCATTGTTGTCGGTGTTGATTTGCTGTCGATTCTGATGAGAACATCCATTTCACTGAAGTTTAAACATTCCCTTGAAAAATTTATAAATGACTGTGCTGGTAAACTTATTACGTTATTTGATTTTCAAACAGCTGAGCAAAACTGAACGTACTCAGACATTTCTCTCTTTACTTATTCTGATCATCACTAAACTGATACTCAATATTTTTAGCGCAACGCAAACTGACTTTCGATAATCCCTACAAAAGAATGGCCATGGCTAACAATAACCTACACCTTTCATGAAAAACTTACGTCACAGAAATCTTCGTTGATCGAACTACTGCAATACAGCGAGCGCCAATACTGCCAGCTAAATTAAAGATTCTAACTACTGAAGGCACTAACTGCTGATAGCTATAGTTAGCAAATGAAAGATTTTGATAGAGATCAAACGATTTATTTACCTTAATAGTGTTCAAAAGTCATAATACACTCCTGGAAATGGAAAAAAGAACACATTGACACCGGTGTGTCAGACCCACCATACTTGCTCCGGACACTGCGAGAGGGCTGTACAAGCAATGATCACACGCACGGCACAGCGGACACACCAGGAAACGCGGTGTTGGCCGTCGAATGGCGCTAGCTGCGCAGCATTTGTGCACCGCCGCCGTCAGTGTGAGCCAGTTTGCCGTGGCATACGGAGCTCCATCGCAGTCTTTAACACTGGTAGCATGCCGCGACAGCGTGGATGTGAACCGTATGTGCAGTTGACGGACTTTGAGCGAGGGCGTATAGTGGGCATGCGGGAGGCCGGGTGGACGTACCGCCGAATTGCTCAACACGTGGGGCGTGAGGTCTCCACAGTACATCGATGTTGTCGCTAGTGGTCGGCGGAATGTCCACGTGCCCGTCGACCTGGGACCGGACCGCAGCGACGCACGGATGCACGCCAAGACTGTAGGATCCTACGCAGTGCCGAAGGGGACCGCACCGCCACTTCCCAGCAAATTAGGGACACTGTTGCTCCTGGGGTATCGGCGAGGACCATTCGCAACCGTCTCCATGAAGCTGGGCTACGGTCCCGCACACCGTTAGGCCGTCTTCCGCTCACGCCCCAACATCGCGCAGCCCGCCTCCAGTGGTGTCGCGACAGGCGTGAATGGAGGGACAAATGGAGACGTGTCGTCTTCAACGATGAGAGTCGCTTCTGCCTTGGTGCCAATGATGGTCGTATGCGTGTTTGGCGCCGTGCAGGTGAGCGCCACAATCAGGACTCTATACGACCGAGGCACACAGGGCCAACACCCGGCATCATGGTGTGGGGAGCGATCTCCTACACTGGCCGTACACCACTGGTGATCGTCGAGGGGACACTGAATAGTGCACGGTACATCCAAACCGTCATCGAACCCATCGTTCTACCATTCCTAGACCGGCAAGGGAACTTGCTGTTCCAACAGGACAATGCACGTCCGCATATATCCCGTGCCACCCAACGTGCTCTAGAAGGTGTAAGTCAACTACCCTGGCCAGCAAGGTCTCCGGATCTGTCCCCCATTGAGCATGTTTGGGACTGGATGAAGCGTCGTCTCACGCGGTCTGCACGTCCAGCACGAACGCTGGTCCAACTGAGGCGCCAGGTGGAAATGGCATGGCAAGCCGTTCCACAGGACTACATCCAGCATCTCTACGATCGTCTCCATGGGAGAATAGCAGCCTGCATTGCTGCGAAAGGTGGATATACACTGTACTAGTGCCGACATTGTGCATGCTCTGTTGCCTGTGTCTATGTGCCTGTGGTTCTGTCAGTGTGATCATGTGATGTATCTGACCCCAGGAATGTGTCAATAAAGTTTCCCCTTCCTGGGACAATGAATTCACGGTGTTCTTATTTCAATTTCCAGGAGTGTATATCTATCAGTTCATGACATCCAGTCTTAAAAATTTCCTTTTTCTGACAGACACACGTCCAGATCGTCCGCTATCAAAATTCTGCCATCTCTCTCCCCACATCCACCACTGGTGGCGGCTCACCTCAAACTGCACAACGCTATTCGCTGTTACATCCAACTGCCCAACACTACAATGGCAAATATTCCAACAACTGCACACAGCACAGCCAGTGATTTTCATACAGAGCGCTACGTGGCGTTACCGACATAAAAACCTAAACAGCCTACTTACAATGTGTTCGCAGTAACTCAGTTTCTGACCTTCCTTCCTATTCGCCACGAATTCTGTTCTCATTATACCGTTTTTTGCTGCTCTTCATATCCCAACCGTGGAACATAAACGAAAGGGGCGCCATCATCGGAAGTTACATTGAGGGGCAATACTTCATTCCATATGTGTTATATGGAAATACACTTTCATACTTTGTTACGAACATTGTACCTGTTCTTCTACAGGATGGTTGTAAAGTCGGTACCTATTTGATACTACGGATATTTCAAAAAGTTTATTTCTTATATTTTTTTCCACTGAATACACTATTAGGGTGTACCATTTGGTTAACGAGTTCCATTTCAAAATATGAACCGGCATTTTCCATTCAAATCATGAATATGTTACAAACGGAATCATGGCTTTTCTTACCATCTCAACTGCGACATTTGCAAACTTTCACAGATATTTGTTCAAGACTGTCAATATTCTGTGGCTTTAGCTTTTATACTTCTTTTTTTTTTTTTTTTTTTTTTTTTTTTTAGAGAAACCTCAATAGAAGAAGTTCCATGGGGTTAGATCAGGGCTGCGTGAAGGTCATTCTGTCGATTCCCGGCGGCCAATCCATCAGCCAAGTAAACTGTCTTCAAGTCATTCTCTCACTAGAATTATGTAGTGGGGCGGAGATCCAACTTGCATCTTGCATGAAGAGCAGTTCCCTTCCTCTCGCCCGTGTTTTGAATGATAGGTCATAAATACATTTGAAGCACCACCAAGCATCGTGCATCATTCATAGTGCGCCACAGCACGTATGGATCAGTGAAACTGCCACACGTCATCACAAACCAGACGATTACCTCTGATTTTGATTGTATTTTCTCATCTGTTACATTTTGCACCAAATTTGAGCAATAATGACAATTGTGACTGTTCAGAGACTCTCCAACGTGAAAATCTGCTTCATTGGGCCACAAGATATTGTCGAGCAGAATGGTATAATCTCCCCAATGAAGCATAATCTGGCAGCATTCTATTTTCCTGTCTCAGTCATCATCGAAGAATGGTTTCCAAGGTCGAAAACACAGCTCACTCTTTAAAATGGTCACTACCATGTAATGCGATGATCCCATTTATATAGCAGCTTCTCTTGTTGAATTTTAAGAGATTTGTTCAAAGATGTACTGAAACTCATCCACATTGTCTTCCGGTTCGGATGTTGAGTGTCTTCTATGTCGACTTGCATCTTTCACACTACCAATTGCCGGTAATCTCTTATGACAGTTTATAATTGCGTAAGGGTTAAGAGTTGCATTCCTACGTCGCTGTTACCTCCATCATTTCTGAACTTGCACCACCAACCGCCAAACTTCATAACTAACCGCATTCGTAGCTCTGTTTTCTATGTGAATACACCAGCCATTTTCAAGCAATCAACATCTGAAATAATGAATCGCAAACCTGACATTAGTCAATGTTATTTTACGCCGACAAGATCTAATGCTACTTTCTAGGAGTATCAAAGTTTAAAATAGGTACTGACTTTACAACCACTCTATAGAAGAGGTATCATTGGATATGGACCACGTATGTGGTGACAATAAGAACGTTGCCCAGTTCTCTCTTCCCATGTAGTTACGTAAACACTGAATGAAAAGTTTATTTACCATTGTTTACGACGGAATGCTGCAGCACAGCGGCCTGTCAGGATCCCTGATTTCACTCTTCTTGACTTCTTTTTATGTAAGACACTGAAAGACGCAGTCTATCATGAAACCCCAACTACGAGAAATCATGCAACAGAGAATCATCCCACATACTTTCATCTGTTCTTCTGTATCTCGAACGGAGATTGAAAACGTGCCCTGTAGTTTACGGCAAGCAATCTCGTCACATGTTGTAGTAATGTATAAAATCACTCTTCGGTAAGAAAATATTTATTTTGTGTGTGACAAGTTGTCAGTCATACATAATATAATGTTTGCTTTATTTCAAATGCATTCCGCCTAGTTATAATTTCGAGTAGTATCTATAGGCTCATTTGTCCGGCAGCAGATGTCTTACCTTGAAGAAGCAGTTAGGCGTCCTCAGGCAGAGACAAACATGGTATTTTTCTATTTTTTCAGATCTAAGAAATTTGATATAGCAGGGTTTTTTTCGTGATCAAGTGAGATTTCTCTTTCCTCTGTGACAAGCGAGCAGCAACAGGGAGGGTTGAAATGGAAAATTTCCTGTAGTGATAGTAGTTTCCACAAAAATCTCGAAAGGTGCACACATTTGATATAGTTGTCCTAAGACACATCTGATGCCCTACAGGTAGCATATACAGTAATTGCATATACAAAAGACATGGGTGACCCTGTATCCACGTCGTATAGGAAATGAGTATTTATGTTAGTGTCGTAGGCTGTTTCGCTACATATAATAAGAGAGCCTCCTCGCATGAAAACTCTGCTTGACCACGTTTACATCACAATAGCCGACTCTGACCGACATGTTTTAGGATCTCAGTACATTTCTCGGAATTGTCGTGGGAAAGATTTCAGCGCCAATATTAACAAGCGCTGTAATTGCCTTGCCAAAAGATATTGAATGCATTTAAGAAAAGTATACGGTTCCATGAAAATAAAAAACATATTAGTTTCAGTATGTCAATTGACACCAGAGCTCGGAGCGTTATCCATACAAAGCATCACGTGTCCTCAGTATAACTTTCAGGACACCTAGTTTAGGTATGTTGAACCGTTACCGAAATAAAATATGTTTTACTTAAGTTACTCTGTTTGCATATCCTTCATATTCAGCTAATACCTGGTAAACTACAGCAACAAATGTCTGAAATATATTCGGGAATATAATGAAGCAAATGTGTGAAAGATGCATTGCAGATAAAATAAGGACATGTACGGAAATATTAAGTCGTTAACGCAGTTATTATCAACTCACAGCTTTTCCATTTGTTGGTGCTATATTCTTAATTTTTTTCACAAGTGATGACGAATACCACAAAAAGAAGCTTCAGTATACTACAACTTAACGATTTTTCGAAGAAATGTCAGTCCGCAGCTCGTGGTCGTGCGGTAGCGTCATCGCTTCCCGCGCCCGGGTTCGATTCCGGGCGGGGTCAGGGATTTTCTCTGCCTCGTGATGACTGGGTGTTGTGTGATGTCCTTAGGTTAGTTAGGTTTAAGTAGTTCTAAGTTCTAGGGGACTGGTGACCACAGATGTTAAGTCCGATAGTGCTCAGAGCCATTTGAACCATTTGTTTTTTGAAGAAATGTCACTTGTGCTTTCGAATAGACGTAAGCCTCATAGCTACAGCCTTAACAATTGCGTGGCTCTGCAGAAAACGAGGCAGAGGAGACGAGGCTCGTAATGTCGGGCCGTATACTCACTCGATCTTCGTGTCCCAGTTTATATGGAAATAGAGCCTCCGTAAATTTGTTTTAATGCAAAGTTATGTCTCTAACAGCTACCCGCTCGTAACTTTGCAACCATTACGGGACTCTTAGAGATAATTCAGAAATACAGCACTTGTGCTTCTTTTCAGCAACCCATTTCCATTCAGCCCTTTTAGTGTTTTACAACTAGAAGAACATAATAGTATATGTGTAAACAACCTAAGGGAAAGGAAAGATGCCAACGTTACGCAGCAGCTGTATGACCTTGTCGTTAACATCATTTTCAGGCACCCGCATCTACATTGTATATCCTGTGACTTTAAAAGCGAAACTGTTAATTTAAATTATGACACAACGTGACAAGAAAATAAGGAATGGTACTTAACATTAGCCTCCGAAGGAAGAAGGAATGCATTTACAACCGCTATAATTTACGTAATACGCTGTGTATCATATTTTTAAGAAAACTGCACTATTATAAGATAAAATCACTTACCGATGGCGGAATATCGTTTTTCATTTTTTTCAGTATACACCATGACAATGTATAGTTAAAATAGAGACAGGAAAACATATCCTGTTATATGTATACATTCGGTGTTTCAAACATAAATTTTGTTTGGTGTGTAGCCTCGCACGTGCTACAGCAATACACTTGCAAATACAGTGTCTTAAATGGTTTATTCCTCGCACACGTTTACTTTGGAAAATATAATTCACGTTTATCTGTTTTTTTAATGTAAACTAACTTTCCGCGGTGCTGTAGATTCAACCAAGTGGAAAACCAATATACGCGCCGGGAATAAACCATTGAATGGTAATAACTCTACACGACCCCCACAATCCTCCAAACCTTGTTCAAAAATTTGTCCCATCTGACGACACTAGGAAATTCGAAACCAGTGATTTTAAATAAAAATTGAAGCACCACAACAGGCGACTGGGTACAGCTATGAGGGTGTGTCAATAAGTAAATCGTAGACCCCCGAATACGGCTTATCGTTTTAAATTTCACACCTGTACATACTTCGAAGGAGACAGCATAAGTCCCATTGAAAGCTGGCGATACACATCATTACACGGCCAAAGAGTAATGGTCTACAGTCATACCATGACGACAGATGTGCTATAAGTGTGTATCCGACTATGGCAACACGAATTTTGTCATCTGAGCAACTGTCCGCAGAGCACGTACGTAGTGAAATTTGTACCGTGTATGGTTCAAACTGCATGTAATAGAAATTTTGTTCAGTTGATTACAGAAATACAGAAAATGACAAGAAAAAGTCACAAACAAGAAGCGTCGCCTGCCATGGTTATTCAGTGACGGCGCATTGTTTCGCCTCACGCTCCTTTAAGAGAACTGAAAAATTTAAGGCAATATTATTCAAGGTCAAATGTAACAACAACTAGCACAAAGCTAATAACAGGTAAAATGATTAAATAAATTTAAATGCTCTGAGCTAACAGAATGGTTGTAAATGACGGACCAATACTGACGACAGTTCCTTGACAGAACTGACAAATTGAAGCAAATACAAAGGTCGGCAAGTGATCCGGATGACTATGGAAAACTTGATACAGGATGGGCACGCCACCAAAAGTGACCGAAGCCAAAAGCGAACTCTGAATAGAATTAGGCGCATGTGAACCAGTGAGAAGAAGAACTTGCTTAAGAAGCAGTCACCGTGCCGTGTAGCAGCTTCAGACAAGGTAAAGGCAGCGGCGGATCCGAAATGCCGACCAGTAATATCGTGCTGTCGGTGCCCCCCCCCCCCTTTTCTCATGCTGGGCCAACTGCACACGTAGACTGCAGCAACAGTAGCTGAGCCACCAGGCAACAGCAGAGCATTCGTCAAGTAGGCTTTATGCGACAAGAAGATGCCTGGGAAAACCAAAAGGTCAACCAGTACGATAACACACTTTCAGCAAATAACTGACTGCAGAAACAATCCGTAATGTTATAACAACAGCCGTCAAATGGCGATTAAAAGACTGAACTAAGAATATCAAGAATAGTACAATTTCAAGACTGGCGAAAAACAGGAATGAGTGTATTAACATAACCAAGCTACAAAGATAGCTTAAGTAGATCTTAAATAATTATTTAACTTTACTTCCTATATTAATAATACAACGGTCATATACCAGTACAAGACGGCCCAATTACCCAGTCAGGCTGCAAAAATCAGGTAAGGGACTTTCTGTGCAACATAAAACAGAAAATTTCACAGCTCTCCTGCACCACAGCCTGTATCCTAATAGATCCGGATCGAACGGAATCGAAAACATAATTGAATAAGTACATTAATCATATGTGTTCATGACAGCACGACTAGTACCTGCGAACGCAGCCACATTCGCACCGCTTGCACAGTGTCAGTAATAATGTTAGGCATTTTGGCAAAGAAAAGCACTATCAAGGGAGATGTTTCGCCACGGCGAAAATAACTTCTCTATCGGAAGTATTCTAAAACCATACATCAAAACTGTCACCACAATCATTACACTTGAGTACCACAAGTAAGTTAAGTTTCAGGAAAGAAACGTAGGGCTCTCAGGGAACACCGTCGTGGGCAGTCTCAAACATTTTCTATAAGCGATACAGAACTGACTAACGGAGGATGCAAACGTCCCGAAAAGCACAAATTCATAACTCAGGGAAGAGTCATATAAGGCAACGCAGTAACAATAGAACATGCTGAAGTCGCCAAACTAGATCACACAACACGGCTCGACGACAAGAAAATGGCGCCCTTTCAGTTCACTGGAATCAGCTAATCATAATCCAAGTCACTTCCGTCGCAACGGTTTCCTCAGAGCAGATCAGCAAGGCACCGACCAACGGCGAGTGACAACACACGTTTTCTCCAACCGACTTTCTTCCTCCTCGTTCCCCGCGATTTTCCGTTCACCACACGCGCGCCTCGCAAACATTTCAAACCGGAAGACATGGCACAAGATCGTCGTGCGGAGACGAGAGCGAATCGAATCAGGGTTTAGATCTACAGCCCGCAGTTGATACGAATCGACACAGCTCATTGAGATAACGTAAAAAAATAAAAATTTACCCCTTGAACTTGATGTATTATGGTACTCTGTTGCCTTTAAGAAAGTAGATTATTTTAATGAAAACAAACATTTAAAGTAGCACACTTTTAAATCAGACTAAAAGGTATAAAATAATTTCTTCTAGATTCATACAGATACCTATCCCATACAGAGAGCTCTGAAAGTTTGTAACTGTGAATTTTTAGGAGCCATGAGAAAACTTGTAAAATTTGTTTCGGGAAACGTGGGGCACATGCAGTAGGTAATAGTTGGGAGGTGAGTTATTCATCAATTTTGTATTGCGTGTGGACTTTCTGTGTCCATTTCCACCTCCCCCTCTCTCAGTCCATTTCCTGCTGCCCCATACCTGGGTCCATCTACTTTCTCTCCCTCTCGGTCTGTCAGTCTCCGTCTCCACATTATCATTGTCAATATCAATGAACCTCTCCAACAGCCGTGTACGCCATTATGACATCTTCAGGCCATATATGCATCTCCCGAAATAAACGGTAATATCATATAATGCCACAAATCCCTGAATGTTGCGACTTCAATCGTTTCATTAGTGCTTCATTCGAAAACTTTATAGCAACAACGCCTTCGAACAAAGCGCTAGTGAAACTATTGAATTGACAACATCCAGGGATTTATGGTACTATATGACTTTATCATTTATTTTGAGAGATGCATATGGGGCCTGAAGACAGCGTAGTGGAATGCCGAAACTCGAAGCCTTCAAAATAAAATAAAATCTCAGTTACACGGCTGTTGGAGAGATTCACTGATATTGACAATTATTCAGTCAGCCGATATTACCTGTCAACGATAGATTCTCAGATATTCCACGTTATCACTCCCACCGTAACAGGAGGTTACTGGATCTCACCCTCAGTATTCCCTTCCATATAAGTACATGTATTATGTGTACTAAATTTGGTTGAAATATACCCATGGACTTAGAATGACCTTTTATCCTTGGCTTTGTTAGCATGTGCACACATATTTTACGTATATGTGACGTATTTGTCATATGTTTCAGCTGTATATCCAGTGAATTTCGCCCAGCAGTTTCATTTGCACGAAGCTCAATGCTTATCACGCCATATCGCCTGAAATTTTTTTCGTGCAATGTTATAAATTTGCAGGTACATTCATCGCCATCAGTGGATACTGTCTGCAAGAAGTGTAGCGAATAGCGTTATTAGTGAAGATGTAATAAATTAAAACGTCATGCTCGATGAGGCTGTTTTTAGGCATCTCTTGGCTTATGACGTCATATCTACTGAACTATGTGCCGTCTGTGACCCGTGGTGCTCCACAGTTTCCTCGGCCTCGCCCTCACAGCAGGGCGGGTCGTGAGTCGTGCTTGGGTAGCTCAGATGGTGGAGCACTTGCCCGCGAAAGGCACAGGTCCCGAGTTCGAATCTCGGTCCGGTACACAGTTTTAATCTGCCAGGAAGTTTCATAACAGCGCACACTCCACTGCAGAGTGAAAACCTCATTCTGGAAACATCTCTCGGGCTGTAGTTAAGCCATGTCTCCGCAATATCCTTTCTTCCCGGAGTGCTAGTTCTCCAAGGTTCGCAGAAGAGCTTGTGTGAAGTTTGAAAGGTAGGAGACGAGGTACTAGCAGAATTGAAGCTGTGAGGGCTGGTCGCCAGTCGGGCGTGGGTAGCACAGTTGGTAGAGCACTTGCCCGCAAAAGGCAAAGGTTCCGACTTCGAGTCTCGGTCCAGCTTACAGTTTTAATCTGCCACGAAGTTTTGATGTTCCAGTGCCTTGAATTTCCTCCAGGCCTGCAAAATAGTTGTCAACTCCGGATATCAACTCTTCGTTTGAAGTGAAACTTCGTCCACCAAGAAAAATTTTCAGTTTTGGGAAGAGATGGAAGTCTGACGGAGCCATATCAGGTGAATAAGGCGGGTCTGGCGACAATTCATACCGTAGTTAGTGAACGTTTGCCATGGCGGCGGCACGTGTGTGCGGGCGCGCAATGTCTTGGTGGAAGATGACCTTCTCCCTTCTTCAACCTGTCCTTTTTTCTCGTATCTTTTGCTGCAATTTGTCCAGGAGATTATCATAGTGTTCCCCACTAATTGTTGGTCCAGGGGGCATTTAATCTACAGCTGGCCGTAGTGACCGAGCGGTTCTAGGCGTATCAGGCTGGATCCGCGTGACCGCTACGGTCGCAGGTTCGAATCCTGCCTCGGGCATGGATGTGTGTGATGTCCTTAGATTAGTTAAGTTTGAGTAGTTCTAAGTTCTAGGGGACTGATGACCTCTGATGTTAAGTCCGTAGTGCTCAGAGCGATTTGAACCATTTGAATTAATCTTCAAACAGAATCTCCTTCGCATCGCAGAACACTGATGCATTGACAATTCCCGCCAAAGGAATTGTCTTTGCTTTCTTTGGTGGCGGAGAATCAGGATGTTTCCATTGCTTTGACTGTTGTTTTGTCTCTGGGGTATAGTAGTGCACTATTTCCATGTGTGGTCAGAAACAGGCGCATGAAATCTTGTTCGTGTCTCCTTTTCCAATGATTTCTGGAGTAGTGACACATCTCGGCTGACCACTGCGAGGATCATCATCTAAGCTCTCCCAACCAAATTTAAATTCATTTTTCCACTAGGCAACAGTTCAATATGAATTAGCAGAATCCCCCAGTGTATTCTGGAAATCGGCATGATTGTCCTTTGCTTTCATACTTTTCTTTACGAAGTGCTTAGTCACTCCTCGAATCTCGTTTTTTTTCCATCTTCGCAAATCACTACGCGTGAACAACTACAGAGCGACGTCACCACCACACACTCTTCCAAGAGCACTGACATGCGCATGTTTACAGGCAACACTCCAACGAATATCACGTGAACAACTCGTTGCGCTAGCGCTGACCTCTGCCGTCGTTGAATAAGCAGCTGCAGCAGCAGGTTGTATACTCCTAGCTCACTCATTTGTTACATAGTTTAATTCTTAATTTCTTTGCGTGTTTTTGGTACTTGCATTGTTTAATTCATAAATTTCGGGCGTATTGTAGTATTTGAGAGTTGTAGCATCGCGTTTTAGTACCTGAGTTGTGTAAAATCGCGTAGTCTCCTTCCGCCGCCGAGCAGTGTGTCAGCAGTGCGCAAGTAGCAGCATTACTGCATTTACTAGGTAATCTTGTATTCTAATAACCGTTTAAATTTTGTGTCAATTTGTTTGCGCTCTCTGTAGATTAGTTCAGACGTTCTTTGCACAACAGTTTTTAGCATGGATAGGGACTGCAACTGCTGTGTTCGGATGCAGGCTGAGTTGGCATCCCTTCGCTCCCAGCTTCAGGCAGTGTTGGCTTCGGTCACACAGCTTGAGGCTGTTGCCAATGGGCATCACTGTGGGGGTCCGGATGGGGGTTTGTCGGGGACGGCCAGCTCGTCCCACGCATCCCCCGATCGGACTACGACTGTGGTTGCCCGGGATACTGCCCGCATTAAGACTGATCCCTCACCTGTGGTAGAGTGGGAGGTCGTCTCAAGGTGTGGCAGGGGGCGAAAGACATTCCGGAGGGCTGAAGGGAAGGCCTCTCCAGTTTGTCTGACTAACCGGTTTCAGGCTCTGTATCAGGCTGATACTGATCTTCGGCCTGACATGGCTGCTTGTCCTGTTCCAGAGGTTGCCCCTCAGTCTGTAAGATCCGGGCGGTTACAGAGGGTGGGCTTACTGGTAGTTGGGAGCTCCAACGTCAGGCGCGTAATGGGGCCCCTTAGGGATATGGCAGCAAGAGAGGGGAAGAAAATCAATGTGCACTCCGTGTGCATACCGGGGGGAGTCATTCCAGATGTGGAAAGGGTCCTTCCGGATGCCATGAAGGGTACACGGTGCACCCATCTGCAGGTGGTCGCTCATGTCGGCACCAATGATGTGTGTCGCTAAGGATTGGAGGAAATCCTCTCTGGCTTTCGGCGGCTATCTGATTTGGTGAAGACTGCCTGTCTCGCTAGCGGGATGAAAGCAGGGCTCACCATCTGCAGCATCGTCAACAGGACTGACTGCGGACCTTTGGTACAGAGCCGAGTGGAGGGTCTGAATCAGAGGCTGAGACGGTTCTGCGACCGTGTGGGCTGTAGATTCCTCGACTTGCGCCATAGGGTGGTGGGGTTTCGGGTTCCGCTGGATAGGTCAGGAGTCCACTACACGCAATAAGCGGCTACACGGGTAGCAGGTGTTGTGTGGCGTGGGCTGGGCGGTTTTTTAGGTTAGAAGGCCTCGCGAAAGTACAGAAAGGGCAACAGCCTCAACGGGTGCGGGGCAAAGTCAGGACATGCGGGGACCAAGCAGCAATCGGTATTGTAATTGTAAACTGTCGAAGCTGCGTTGGTAAAGTACCGGAACTTCAAGCGCTGATAGAAGGCACCGAAATTTTTAGAAAGGTACAGACGGTGTTTAGAAAGGATAGATTGCATGCAACCGGTGGTGGAGTGTTCGTCCCTGTTAGTAGTAGTTTATCCTGTAGTGAAGTAGAAGTGGATAGTTCCTGTGAATTATTATGGGTGGAGGTTACACTCAACAACCGAGCTAGGTTAACAATTGGTTCCTTTTACCGACCTCCCGACTCAGCAGCATTAGTGGCAGAACAACTGAGAGAAAATTTGGAATACATTTCACATAAATTTTCTCAGCATGTTATAGTCTTAGGTGGACATTTCAATTTACCAGATATAGACTGGGACACTCAGATATTTAGGACGGGTGGCAGGGACAAAGCATCGAGTGACATTGTACTGAGTGCACTATCCGAAAATTACCTCCAGCGATTAAACAGAGAACCGACTCGTGGGGATAACATCTTGGACCAACTGGTAACAAACAGACCCGAACTTTTCGACTCTGTATGTGCAGAACAGGGAATCAGTGTTCATAACGCCGTTGCAGCATCCCTGAATACGGAAGTTAATATGAATATAAAAAATGGGAGGAAGGTTTATCTGTTTAGCAAGAGTAATAGAAGGCAGATTTCAGACTACCTAACAGATCAAAACGAAAATTTCTGTTCCGACACTGACAATGTTGAGTATTAATGGAAAAGAAATGCGTTTTAGACAGGTACGTGCCGAGTAAAACTGTGAGGGACGGGAGAAACCCACCGTGGTACAACAACAAAGTTGGGAAGCTACTACGAAAGCAAAGAGAGCTTCACTCCAAGTTTAAACGCAGCCAAAACCTCTCAGACAAACAGAAGCTAAACGATGTCAAAGTTAGCGTAAGGAGGGCAATGCGTGAAGCGTTCAGTGAATTCGAAATAAAATTCTATGTACCGACTTGACAGAAAATCCTAGGAAGTTCTGGTCTTCCGTTAAATCAGTAAGTGGCTCGAAACAGCATATCCAGACACTCCGGGATGATGATGGCATTGAAACAGAGGATGACACGCGTAAAGCTGAAATACTAAACACCTTTTTCCAAAGCTGTTTCGCGGAGGAAGACCGCACTGCAGTTCCTTCTCTAAATCCTCGCACAAACGAAAAAATGCCTGACATCGAAATAAGTGTCCAAAGAATAGAAAAGCAACTGGAATCACTCAACTGAGGAAAGTCCACTGGACCTGACGGGATACCAATTCGATTCTACACAGAGTACGCGAAAGAACTTGCCCCCCTTCTAACAGCCGTGTACCGCAAGTCTCTAGAGGAACGGAAGGTTCCAAATGATTGGAAAAGAGCACAGGTAGTCCCAGTCTTCAAGAAGGGTCGTCGAGCAGATGCGCAAAACTATAGACCTATATCTCTGACGTCGATCTGTTGTAGAATTTTAGAACATGTTTTTTGCTCGAGTATCATGACGTTTTCGGAAACCAAGAATCTACTATGTAGGAATCAACATGGATTCCGGAAACAGCGATCGTGTGAGACCCGACTCGCTTTATTTGTTCATGAGACCCAGAAAATATTTGATACAGGCTTCCAGGTAGATGCTATTTTCCTTGACTTCCGGAAGGCGTTCGATACAGTTCCGCACTGTCGCCTGATAAACAAAATAAGAGCCTACGGAATATCAGACCAGCCTTGTGGCTGGATTGAAGAGTTTTTAGCAAACAGAACACAGCATGTTGTTATCAATGGAGCGACGTCTACAGACGTTAAAGTAACCTCTGGCGTGCCACAGGGGAGTGTTATGGGACCATTGCTTTTCACAATATATATAAATGACCTAGTAGATAGTGTCGGAAGTTCCATGCGGCTTTTCGCGGATGATGCTGTAGTATACAGAGAAGTTGCAGCATTAGAAAATTGTAGCGAAATGCAGGAAGATCTGCAGCAGATAGGCACTTGGTGCAGGGAGTGGCAACTGACCCTTAACATAGACAAATGTAATGTATTGCGAATACATAGAAAGAAGGATCCTTCATTGTATGATTATATGATAGCGGAACAAACACTGGTAGCACTTACTTCTGTAAAATATCTGGGAGTATGCGTGCGGAACGATTTGAAGTGGAATGATCATACAAAAGTAATTGTTGGAAAGGCGGGTACCTGGTTGAGATTCATTGGGAGAGTCCTTAGAAAATGTAGTCCATCAACAAAGCAGGTGGCTTACAAAACACTCGTTCGACCTATACTTGAGTATTGCTCATTAGTGTGCGATCCGTACCAGATCGGGTTGACGGAGGAGATAGAGAAGATCCAAAGAAGGGCGGCCCGTTTTGTCACAGGGTTATTTGGTAACCGTGATAGCGTTACGGAGATGTTTAACAAACTCAAGTGGCAGACTCTGCAAGAGAGGCGCTCTGCATAGCGGTGTAGCTTGCACGCCAGGTTCTTTCTGGATGAGGTATCGAATATATTGCTTCCCCCTACTTATTCCTCGCGAGGAGATCACGAATGTAAAATTAGAGAGATTAGAGCGTGCACGGAGGCTTTCAGACAGTCGTTCTTCCCGCGAACCATACGCGACTGGAACAGGAAAGGGAGGTAATGACAGTGGCACGTAAAGTGCCCTCCGCTACACACCACTGGGTGGCTTGCGGAGTATAAATGTAGATGTAGATGGTGATTCCGAGATCTTTTCAAACCACCCTCGTATTTAGAACTGAAACTCAACGTTTCGTCATCAACTGTGGAGAAACTCCTCAAGGAGGGTGGTAACTAGTAATAAAGACCCAGAGTGTGAGTGGTTACTTAAACGAAGCTACAACCCCCGTTAAGATGACCTCCTAAGATCGCGCTGAAACTGGATTTCAATATAAATTCATGCGACCATGGCATAATGACCTTGAATATTTTAATAATCGTAAAATTACGGTTTCCTCCCACCCACAATACTCACCTGATCTAGCACCTTGAGATTTCTTCCTCTTCGCAAAACGAAAATTAAGTTTAAAGGACGCAGTTCATAATCTATAGAACAGTTTCATGCGGAATCGCAATTTATTAGGAAGACGATACAGTCAATGGAGACGCAGCACTTCAGCCAAGAATTGGAGATCGTTCAAGCGTTGCTGAGCAACACAATGTGCCACTTTGATGGTCTGAAGGTAACAGTGGGAATTAAAAGTAAGTCTTCCGATTTGTAAAGGGATATGCTCGGAAATTTCGGGTAGGGCCTCGTATAGTTTGGCGTCCGCTGCATTTAAAGGATCGCTTTGTAGCAGTCTAAGCGACGTGCGCACCTCAAGAGTATCCCCTAACAAATCACTGTGGCGGGTAACGCAGGAGGGCCTTCAAAGTCCACCGAACAACAGCACGGAAGTAAAGCTAGACGGATTATACAGGCGAGTTTATCCCTGTAAGGAGCTCGGAAAACACATTGCTGAGTATCAGCGAAGCGAAAGACGGCGAGGATGAGGAGAAAGAAAGGGAGACAACGGGGGGAGGGGGAGAGGGGAGGATCCGCGCGGTGCGCCAGAGCGATGAGCTCCCACTTTGAGCGCTTAGGGCGGCTTTGCGGCGGCCCGCTCGGGGGACAAATTATACCGGGGTCGCCAGAGAGGCGGCCGGCATCGGACGCAGGATCTGCGGTTCCGGAACGGAATTAGGTGGCGCACAAGCCGGCCGCCGGTTTTCACGTCCCGTGGTCGGCGTCTGCAGCGCGCTCCAGCGCGCTGTGTACCACAGAAAATTGTTGCTTCAGCCAGCAGCGGTTTAGCCCCTCGAGTCTGCCTCCAAAACGATTATTAATTAGAAAATCGTACCCACTGTGTGGTTATTTCGTCTGGAACGTTTGTGCACTCCCCGTTCTGTGCACACATAGTTGCGAAGAGAGGTGTTACAGTTGTTTAGATTTGAAATTTTGAAGCCATTAACAACAGACGTGTAATGTAGAGATACCAACAGGACAGGACACCTTTGTGAGATATGGTACCACTTGTCGACAATACTGTAATGGCGTCTTTAACCTGGCAACAGAAAAGCAAGTTTCTGTCAGACGCCGAAAGCGGTCGTGCAGGTACTGGCAGACCAATTGCGTATGCCTGCTGAGCCACGCCTCCAGTAGCTCCGTACCACGACCGCCCTCTGTCGCCACAATATACACTACTGGCCATTAAAATTGCTACACCACGAAGATGACGTGCTACAGACACCAAATTTAACCGACAGGAAGAAGATGCTGTGATATGCAAATGATTAGCTTTTCAGAGCATTCACACAAGGTTGGCGCCGGTGGCGACACCTACAACCTGCTGACATGAGGAAAGTTTCCAACCGATTTCTCATAAACAAACAGTAGTTCACCGGCGTTGCCTGGTGAAACGTTGTTGTGATGCCTCGTGTAAGGAGTTTGATAAATGTCGGATTCAAGCATATCGCGATTGTGGTGAATCGTATCACGTCTCGATTCCTGAGTCAACAGATGGGGACGTTTGCAGGACAACAACCAACTCCACGAACATTTCGACGACGTTTGCAGCAGCATGGACTATCAGCTCGGAGACCATGGCTGTGGTTACCCTTGACGCTGCATCACAGACAGGAGCGCCTGCGTTGGTGCACTTCACGACGAATCTGGGTGCACGAATGGCAAAACGTTATTTTTGCGGATGACTCCAGGTTCTGTTTACAGTATCATGATGATCGCATCCGTGTTTGGAGACATCGCGGTGAACGCACATTGGAAGCTTGTATTCGTCATCGCCATACTGGCGTATCACCCTGCGTGATGCTATGGGGTGGTATTTGGTTACACGTCTCGGTCACCTCTTGTTCGCATTGACGGCACTTTGAACAGTGGCCGTTACATTTCAGATGTGTTACGACCCGTGGCTCCACCCTTCATTCGATCCCTGCGAAACCCTACATTAAAGCAGGATAATGCACGACCGCATGTTGCAGGTCCTGTACGGACCTTTCTGGATACAGAAAAAGTTCGACTGCTGCTCATTCTCCAGATTTCCCACCAACTGAAAACGTCTGGTCAATGGTGGCCGAGCAACTGGCTCGTCACATTACGCCAGTCACTACTAATGATGAACTGTGGTATCGCATGGGCAGCTGTACCTGTACACGCTCTGTTTGACTTAATGCCCAGGCGTACCAAGACCGTTATTACGGCCAGAGGTGGTCGTTCTGGGTATTGATTTCTTAGGATTTATGCACCCAAATTGCGTGAAAATGTAATCACATGTCAGTTCTAGTATGATATATCTGTCCAATGAATACCCGTTTATCATCTGCATTTCAACTTGGCGTAGCAATTTTAATGGCCAGTAGTGTAGGACAGCAGCCAGCTGCCACTAACCTCACTTCCACTTGTAGCCTCATCACACTGTCGTTCGTGCTTTGTTCAGAGAGCCTCATTCTTGCTGACATTGATTGCACTCCACTTCTTGCTGTATTGTTTGGAATAAGTGTCCATACACGTGTAGAGATACAATTAAGGCAAATCTTCTGTTTACCTAGTTAACATGTTTGCTAATCATTTCTGCTGCTGTCCAGCTTTCCTAAGATAACAGTTTCGGCACCACTCTGTAGTCCACCTCTCCTCACCATTGTGCATGAAGGCGTACACAACATGAAGACCCAGGGCGGCTAGACATGAAAAGAAGATATCGCTTCTCTGCTTTTGACGAGATCAAATGTAATTTATTTAACAGTTTGTTACATCTTCAACATCTACAGGTTCTTAATGTTCCATCAAGTGTTTCCAGCTGACGCTTCACTCTTTGTTATACACAATGACCTCACCAACAGTATTATACTTCATAGACATTACACGACCACTAATAAAATCAGATACACTGTCGTACTTAGATAATTTATACATAAAATGAGTTCACACACACATAGGTTTGTCAGTAAAAAAATTCTCCTGAAATATCAATCGTCGTAGACACTTCAGATTGTGTTACAATAGAAGCACCATCCTCGATTAAATCATGGGGAGAGATATTTTCCAGACTGGAAGTTAATGAAAGTAATGCAGACTCAATACGAAAAATAGCCGCAGAAAGCCACGCTTTGTCAGGTGGAACATCAACACCAGTCAGTGCGGAATCAACACGTCCACCACGAAACACTGACTTACCACGCAGACCGTCAGTAATCTTTGCAGTATCAACACTGATATTATAGTCCGTCTCCACATCTGGCAAGACATTCACGAAGATGACTCTCGGAAGTTGTTTGCTTCTATAAAACGGCAAATACAGCAGTCTATCTATGGGTGCGGGGAAACACAGATCATACAGGTGTTGATTACACATCTATTTCCATCGAAAGGGAAGTTCAGTCATGTAATACCCATATGATTAATGGACGCCTTCACAATGTTTTATAAGTCAGTTCCAGCACAAGCAACGTGATTTTTATTTGTTTGTGCTTAGAGATTTTTGCAGAACAGGCTGGCTCCTTTCGGCTTACCAAGCCATTTCAAAGTTCACCTGTGGGTATTGTATATCATGACTCTTAGTTACGTCTTACTCATATGATAATAATCATATAGTTTTTACAATACGAAATTTTTCGTGATAATTGTTTGAATGTTGAGACGCTTTCTGTTGAGATGCATTCTGTAAACTGAATTATCGTCTGTCCGAGTCAGCGATGGTTTGCTTCTTCCATCGTTGGTATAAATGATTGATAATTGATTCGAAAAACGTATATTTATGAGAATTTGGATTACTAGGTGTTTTTGTTAATGATGTGGATGTAGTGGTTGCTTTTCTACGTATTTTGAATGTATGCGTATTGTTTATTTTACTTATTTTCAGGTCTACGACTTTATATGATTGTTGGTTCCAGTTTCTATAGTGAACTTCCTTTTTGGATGCAAATTGTTAAATTTCTGTTCTGTTCTTGAATCTCAGTATTATTACCAATTATTAGCAATAGTGTATCGCCTACATATCTCTAGTAATATATAATTTTTTAGTTAATTGGCTGTTAGAACTAAAATTTTTACTTCTAATATACACTCCTGGAAATGGAAAAAAGAACACATTGACACCGGTGTGTCAGACCCACCATACTTGCTCCGGACACTGCGAGAGGGCTGTACAGCAATGATCACACGCACGGCACCGCGGACACACCAGGAACCGCGGTGCTGGCCGTCGAATGGCGCTAGCTGCGCAGCATTTGTGCACCGCCGCCGTCAGTGTCAGCCAGTTTGCCGTGGCATACGGAGCTCCATCGCAGTCTTTAACACTGGTAGAATGCCGCGACAGCGTGGACGTGAACCGTATGTGCAGTTGACGGACTTTGAGCGAGGGCGTATAGTGGGCATGCGGGAGGCCGGGTGGACGTACCGCCGAATTGCTCAACACGTGGGGCGTGAGGTCTCCACAGTACATCGATGTTGTCGCCAGTGGTCGGCGGAAGGTCCACGTGCCCGTCGACCTGGGACCGGACCGCAGCGACGCACGGATGCACGCCAAGACTGTAGGATCCTACGCAGTGCCGTAGGGGACCGCACCGCCACTTCTCAGCAAATTAGGGACACCGTTGCTCCTGGGGTATCGGCGAGGACCATTCGCAACCGTCTCCATGAAGCTGGGCTACGGTCCCGCACACCGTTAGGCCGTCTTCCGCTCACGCCCCAA
The DNA here is from genome assembly GCF_021461385.2 of Schistocerca piceifrons. NCBI lineage: Eukaryota > Metazoa > Arthropoda > Insecta > Orthoptera > Acrididae > Schistocerca > Schistocerca piceifrons. The sequence continues at coordinate 239,340,973 of NC_060144.1, read as the reverse complement.
CATCGTGCAGCCTGCCTCCAGTGGTGTCGCGACAGGCGTGAATGGAGGGACGAATGGAGACGTGTCGTCTTCAGCGATGAGAGTCGCTTCTGCCTTGGTGCCAATGATGGTCGTATGCGTGTTTGGCGCCGTGCAGGTGAGCGCCACAATCAGGACTGCATACGACCGAGGCACACAGGGCCAACACCCGGCATCATGGTGTGGGGAGCAATCTCCTACACTGGCCGTACACCACTGGTGATCGTCGAGGGGACACTGAATAGTGCACGGTACATCCAAACCGTCATCGAACCCCTCGTTCTACCATTCCTAGACCGGCAAGGGAACTTGCTGTTCCAACAGTACAATGCACGTCCGCATGTATCCCGTGCCACCCAACGTGCTCTAGAAGGTGTAAGTCAACTACCCTGGCCAGCAAGATCTCCGGATCTGTCCCCCATTGAGCATGTTTGGGACTGGATGAAGCGTCGTCTCACGCGGTCTGCACGTCCAGCACGAACGCTGGTCCAACTGAGGCGCCAGGTGGAAATGGCATGGCAAGCCGTTCCACAGGACTACATCCAGCATCTCTACGATCGTCTCCATAGGAGAATAGCAGCCTGCATTGCTGGAAAGGTGGATATACACTGTACTAGTGCCGACATTGTGCATGCTCTGTTGCCTGCGTCTATGTGCCTGTGGTTCTGTCAATGTGATCATGTGATGTATCCGACCCCAGGAATGTGTCAATAAAGTTTCCCCTTCCTGGGACAATGAATTCACGGTGTTCTTATTTAAATTTCCAGGAGTGTATTTATGAATATGCCTTCATTCGTTCATGCTATACAATTGCGCATTGCTACATCATCTGCTTTTGTATGAAATATCTTATTAAATTCAAAATAATTTTGAAGGAGCATAAGCTATATGAGATGTAAATTCGTGATTTGCTATGATGCCCGTTTCTCTTTATTGAAGAATGTTTTTTGTGATATCCATTGCTCCCGCAGTTGTGATATTATTGTATAGAATTATAACATCGAACGACATTAATTTCACAGTTTTTGGGATTTCTTTGTGTTTGATGGTATGGGCTAAGGATCATGAGTTTTTACAGTGTAATTTTAGTGTCTCTATAGGGTGACATTTATTGAACTACACGAAATAAAATCATCGTAACTTCTGAACGGTTTGCGTTAGGACGGTCAAACTGCACGGTTGGTCGCGGACATGGTGGGAATTAGTATGCGCATGTATGGCTTGGCTTGACGACGAAGCTAACTTTCATTTGGATTGGTTCGTCAATAAGCAAAATTGGGGCATTTGTGGGATTGAGAATCCGCATTTCGCGATCGAGAAGTATCTTCACCCTCAACAGGTGACTGCGGGGTGTGCAATGTCTAGTCACGGAATAATTAGTGCAATATTTCATGATGACACGTCGGTTCATGCAAGGCAGAGTTCGACTCCATCGAAGCAGGAGACTGTTTGATGTCCTGGAGGAGCACTTTAGAACAGCATTCTGGCTATGGGGTATCCAGGGGTCACTGGGATGAGCTTCTATTGGCCACCACATCCTCCGGATCGGAACACATGCGACTACTTATTGATGTTTTAAAAATCATTGCTGGGCTGTGAACAGCCATTCAGGACATCATCGATGTTTCGATACCTCAGTGGGTCATGCAGAATTTCTCTACTGGTATGCGCCACATCATCACCAATGATGGCAAGCATACCGAACATGTTATAACCTAAATCCGAATATCTGTAGTTTTTTTTTTACTTACGTAGCAGGCTGGGGTATCTGTCTAGTTTATAACTGAATATACAGTGATTAGTGGGCGACAAACTTGTTGGTGGGGTTATGTTGTATTTCTGGAATGTTATTGTCATGAAAAAATATCATTACTTTATTTAGTTAGCCAGTCTGACTTATAGTAACTAAATTATTTCGTTTATCTGGTTTTACTGCTATTGCATTTTGATTGGTTGATTTTCAACTTATTCTGTTGAAACTACCGCGTTCTCTTTCGAGTCAGTACCGCCATTAGACTGTTGTTTATTTATAGTGTTACATTTACATTTACACAGTCATGATTACGGCTTCAAAGTGCCATTATCAAGTGTTTTAAGTGCTATAAATTGCCTAAGATGGCATACTATCGTATTATAATACTCTATTACACACATTGTCTAAGAGTCAATATTTCTGTCCGAGCCTACTGCTTTGTTTCACTACTGAGTACACCATCCTACGACAGTTTGACTCTTAGCCAACTGTCATTCAGTCAAGATGGTGTACTCAGTAATGAAACAAAGCAGTAGGATCTGCCAGAAATATCGACTCTTACACAATGTGTCTAATAGTGTATTTCAATACGACAGTATGCTATCTTAGGCGATTTATTACACTTAAAACACTTGATAAGGGCACTTTGAAGCAGAAATCATGATTGTGTAAGTGTAAATGTAGCACTGTAAGTAAACATCAGTCTAATGGCGGTACTGACCTTAATGAAATATTTTATGACTGTGATCTCGCATCATGAAAAATTATTACGGCGTTCTGTCTGTCTGTTACAAGGGATTCTGTGTTGCAATTCTGTTTTTATAATTTCGGCCATTTTTGTCTTTAGTTCACTTTGTTTTCTTACAAAGTGGTTAGCCATACTGACAGCAGATTTTGTTACTGCTATTAGCTGTTTAATTGATATACTATGTAAATGTGGTCCAGGTTTTATTTTAGGCCATTATTAAGTAAGTCAGTTTCTTCTTTCGTAAATTCTTTGTTTGCTGGATTTTTATGCATACAGAGAACTGGAAAGTTGATGTAATTTGATGGTTAGATTGTTGTCTATGATATTTGATCTACACTTAATTTTAAAATTTTTTTCTGTGTCTCACTTATTTGCTGACAGGTGCGCATGACATACCTATCTAAAAATCCTATTGCATTATCATACATTTTCGGTTACAAATTATTACTTACTCTTAAGTGAGCTACATACAGTTTTTGGTTGGGTGCATTTCTGCATTCTGTTTTGTTTTTGATTTCTTCTTCCATACATTTTTGTGCTTCGATATTCTTGAGGTTTAGCATTATGGGTGTTCCTGCTTTCACTTTGACGCGTACGTGAGACCGAATTATTTTATACCTGAAGCACTGTTTGTTGTAACATATTACTTCCATTAATTTCGACGTCTTGATTTTTAAACGACATTTTATGAAAAGTCAGGTCCAGTAGTTGCGATGTAATGTTTATATGCTTGCATTCAGGAATTTCTGTTTACATCTATTAAAGTGATCTATCTAAGAAAATTCATTTCACATGCTTCTATTCCTTTTCATTTCTGTTTCTAATGGTCCAGTTTTCACATTAATAGAACAATGCAGGTACAGCCATAACCGTACGTAATTCCAGTAGATCATGACTTTCTTTCACAACGACATGTAGATTCACAACAATAGTTAACTTATTATGTAATTCATTATTTTCTGCGTGTGTAATACTGCACTATAAACACATCAGTATATTAACCTGCTCTGTGAGCAGCTCATCAATTTCGTTCACAGCTCGCAATGTGCTGATGTCTTATAAATGCTGTTGAATATTTCAGATTGTAACCTCTAATTGTTTTGATTCAATTAAAAAGATATTCTTATAAATCATTTTTCTTCTGAATAATAGTTAAATGGTTCAAATGGCTCTGAGCACTATGGAACTTAACATCTATGGTCATCAGTCCCCTAGAACTTGGAACTACTTCAACCTAACTAACCTAAGCACAGCACACAACACCCAGTCATCACGAGGCAGAGAAAATCCCTGACCCTGCCAGGAATCGAACCCGGGAACCAGGGCGTGGGAAGCGAGAACGCTACCGCACGACCACCAGCTGCGGACAATAACAGTTACTTAGTCGTCAGCAAAAAGCAGTGTACTAACATTCAAACTGTTAAATTGATTTTATTATATTTTCTGTATGCAAGGGTTGGTTTCATCCTTGATGTATATAATAAAGAGAGCAGGTGAAAGGTTACATACTTGCGAAACTCCTTGCTTTATTTGAGAAATATTATGAGTTCTTCCCACTATTTTTATTTGTATTTTGTTATTCATATTTAAAGTATGTATTGCTCTTATAAGATAAGATGGGATCCCCTTCTTCTTAAATTTCCCACAGTTTTTTTTTTCAATTTGCTTGATCGTATGCTTCTTTGGAATCACTGAAAGCAAGAAAACTTTGTTTTTCTAGCAGTTGTGTTGTAATGAAATTATGATACAAGCATGATCTTCTTTGATGTAAGACATGTTTAATGTCTGATTATATAGTTTCAGCTATTGGCGATAGTCGTTTTGTTAAAGTTCTAATGGCTACTTTGTAACAGGGATTTAGACGGCTTGTATATGTAGATCCACTTTTCCTGGACACATATTCAAAAATGGACTATTCTTATTTCTGTGTATTTATGTATACTGTATCACTTACTGGAACCTTTCTGTTCCTGCTAAAAGTAATTGCACCCTATAGTTCCTTCAGTGTGACGATGTCTACATTCTGTTCAGCTTCAGCTAGAAACATCCGAGTATCTTCCATATCTGTTCAGAGTGTTTCACAGTATTGCACGCTATCATTTTCAGATGTTGTGTTTATTTATTTATTGTCCTTATCTCTTTTCAAACATTTTATTGTGTTGTACGCTTCTTCTTCTCTAACTCTTACATAATGTTCAGTGTGTGACATATTTTCCCCATGTCTGGTTTTCAACTTTCCTGTCTTCCCTTTTTATTAGATATGATTTTGTTTCATAATCTAGTTTAAGGTCTTGAACATTTAGGGAATTCAACACATCTGGGTAGGCTTGTTTCATAGTTTTAATTACACAATGTATTTCATTATATCAGTATCACACACACATCTGAGAACAACATTTCTTTCTCATGCCAAGTGCTTCTGGTGCTGTTTTAATTAGTTCATTCTTTATATTATTTCATTCCTGGTTGATATTACTTAATTTTAAATTTGAAATTAAGTATTGTTCACGCCTTCTCTGAAATACAAATAGGATCTTCTCTTCTTGAAGTAAATGTACTTTATGAGTTGTGTGAACATTATTTTGTGTCTGTTTAGGAGTTATCTTCCATCTTTCAACCTTTACGTGGTGTCTGGGTTCTTATTAGACCCTATGGCTCGTTTAACTACAAAGAAAGTATATTAACGTTGATGTGGACTTCTCAAGTTGCAGATGTAATTTTTGTAGTCTTTTCATTATATCTGAGTAAAATATTTATGGTTAAATCACCGTTCATTGTAGAATAATTTACAATTTCTGCTGTGGGGTCAGAGAAAACACCAAGTATATATGTGATTTTCAATTTCGACTGTATCACGAAAACAAAAACCTGGAAACAATTCACCTTCTAAACCTACATTTATATGTCTTTTGTTGTAAGCAGTTAGTAGAAAATATATACAAGTGCATTGTTATGACAAATTAACAGTGAAGAATTGCTTTTCCTTGAAGATATGGTGTTATACCTTATTCATAATGGACGATGATATATGTTTGAAAGCGGTTACAGTCCCAAGCAGGCTTTAGCGGATTTCCTGAAGAGCAATATTGAGAATGAATAAATTTCTGGAAATCAACGTGACGGTGATGCTGATGTAGACAGAGGAAGACAGACCAATCGGAAATGAAGTGAATGAGAGTGAAAGTAAGAAGATTATAATGGTATTCGTATAACACTTGCGACTACCCTTGTATCTAGAAGCGTGCACATACTGTAACATATGACTTACTACCACCTGCTGTGTGCAAGCAGGCTTCAAGGAATGTAATTCGTGAAACTGCACATATTCCACATCACTTTAAGTCACAATTACAAACAAATGCAGACTGTCTCAGACCTTTAATACAATGACATGCAGAGTGTAATAGTCACGCATACTAGTAATCTTGACAGTGACAGTAAAATTATACACCCATATCTTGAATGATGATTCGAACTTTAGTATACAGAACTGCATACATTCTTTGATCTTCTAATAATAGCTGTCTCACACAAAGAACATGGAAAACATTGAGTGAATCTTGGTCAGTTGAGTGCGACTTACTATTTCTTGAGCCAAGATGAGCTATTCAAGACTTCATGACATTCTGATGTGCCTTTGGTTAGGTGATAATCTTACACGATAGTAAATAAAACTGTTTCTATATTAAAAGTTGAAACTACGCGAACTGTGTATGAAACGTTCGTTGATGCATGCATTTCGTCTTATGTCCCTGGGCCTTACATTACAGTTGGTTAGCAGCTGTGTACTTTCAGGAGACGGTGTCCATTCATGCTATACTTTCCACTGACATTTGAAAAGTGCAGAATAAAATTGCTGGCTGCTGTAAATTTTGAGACCAATTATTTCATAGATGCGCAAGGTAAAAACTAAAAAAAAAAACATACTATTGAAAAAAAATAGCGACTGTAGGCCTACACTACACTTCTGAAGGACAACTACAAGTAAAACATATTAATAAACGATTTTTCTAACCAAAAAATTTCTTTTTAAACTTACAACAGAATGGCCAAAAGCCTAATTAAAGAAATATTAACTTACTGCACGGCTGAAGGCCACAACAAATTTGAAACACAGCTGAAGGCCTGAACAACAAGTCAGACAAACAATTTAAAATAAATCCCTTCCATCTTACAAAAAATTTTCGTATAAGGAATACACATGGCTGAAGGCTTTATTAAAAGGGGTTCACGTAAATCCTTGGCTGAAGGCCACACATAACACATCAAACAACTAACGGCTTAGGGCCTGGATTACAAACAATTTCAGATAGATCAAATTTTAAAGAAAAAAAAATTCAAGTAAAATCAATATCCCAATTTTAAATTAACACAGCTAAAGGCCTTTATGTAAAATTTAAAAAGAACTAAATTAACGCACAGCTGATGCCTCGTACAATACTTCAAACTGAAATGGAAATCACAATCATGAACTGAAACGTCCCCTTGGAAAAATTATACATGACTGTGCTTAAACTGACACACAATATTTTTAGCGCAACGCAATCTGACTTTCAAATATCCCTACAAAAGAATGGCCCTGACTAACAATAATCTACACCTTTCACAAATCACTGACCTCAGAAAAATCTTCGTTACTCGAACTACTGCAATACAGCGAGCTCCACTACTGCCAGCTAAATAAAGATTCAAACTACTGAAGGCACTAAATACTGATAGGCATAGTTAGCAAATGAAAGATTTTGATAGAGAACAAACAATGTATTAAGGTAAATACATTGTGTTCAAAAGTCATAATATATATATAGCAGTTCATGACATCCATTCTTACAAATGTACTGTTTCTGATGGACACACGTCCAGATCATCCGCTCTCAAAAATCCGCCATCTCACTTCCTCACATCCACCACTGCTGGCGGCTCACCTCCAACTGCGCAACGCTACGCGCTGTTAATATGCAGCTGCCCAACACTACAATAGCCTACAACAATGCAAACCTGCCACAGACTGCACACGGCACAGCCAGTGATTTTCATACAGAGCGCTACGTGGCGTTACCAATATAAAAACCTAAACAGCCTACTTACATAGCCCCCATGCTCCCCACAAAAAAATTTACAAATTGTTTTGGGCAGTGGCCAATACAGATTTGAAAAATTTTTTCATTACAGCTTTCTATCGTCTCGGAATGAAAAAAAAATATAGATCCAGTTTACTCTCCAAGATAACTTTGTACCATTCTTGCTGGGAAGTCGTGGCAAGTTTAATTATCGATGATTCTGTGATGTTACAAAATAAAAGTGATGTTGTTATTCAATGGAAAGTTGGAAATTGAGATTTAGCTTACTGTTTTATCAATCACAATTGGCGTAAGAATCATGGATTGACCATTGTCATAAAATATTGCATTATGAGATGTGATTAGTTTTTACTTGCAGTTTCGCGTGGCTTGGGGCAGTCACAACTAGCGTGCCATTGATTAAGAAATCGCATTATCGTCTTTCTAATTACTTCATGATCGTAGATACGATCATACCCGGTTGTGAAGTTATTGTTATGAGAAAATAATTTCCTAAGGCACCAGAAAGTTCTTAAGGGCGCAAAAACAACTGTAACATCACACAAAAGGGAAATTCAATATTAAGGGTGATGCAAGAAGACGATAAAACAGTTTTCTTTTTATCAATGTAACACGCACATTGGACTGCTGATCTCCGTGTCTGTAATCTTAGCAAAATGCATAATTAAAATGAAAATAATACTGAGGAGATAATAGGAATGAGCACTGCTAAATGATTCAGTATTCCCAGAACAAATATTTATTCTAACTAAAACATATATCGTACCTTAAGCTTAGTACTACAATGACGGTAGATTTTTATGTCCGTATCATGTCCATTGAGCGCTCTTTTATATAACCATTGTCTTCTTTGAGTCGCTCGTGCGTCGTCACGGTAAGTTATAATAGTTCTTTACACTTCACTCAAACTTAGACATAACACGTTTTTATACATTTAGTAAAAATTGGATCAGACTGCCACAAATTGCGTCCGTCTTACTTGAGAAAAAACAGTACAAGTCTTTTTAGCGCTCAAGGCTTCATTTGTTCTCCAGCGAACAAAATAGTGAAGGATCGCATATCTATCCGTATTTTTCTGTTTGCCGCCCAAAGACGACGAATTACATTATTTAGAAAATTCCACCGTAGCCATGCGACGCCTCATTATACATTAACCATTATTTACAAACAAGTATTTGCCTTCTGGCTGAAAGTATTAACTACTCGTATTTGCTGTTTTAATGAAATCAAAAATAGCGAATATCACAATTCCTCGAATTAATAATATTCTCCGAATTAATAATATTGAGATCTGGTGACTGTGATGGCCAAGGGGAGACGCGACAGTTCATCCCCGTTCTTGTAAAACCAGTCCTGGATGATGTGAGATGTATGAGCAAAGGCCCAATCGTCTTCGAAAACTGCATCACCATTTGCGAATAAACATTTCACCGTGTGATGAAGCTCATCAGGCCAAATGTTCACACAACCATTGATAGTATTGTGACCTGACAGAGTACTCTCAGATGCCACTGAATACCAACATTTAGCTGTCCAAATGATCACAGATTCCGTGCCTTGTTTCATTCTTGGGACTTAAACATGGCCATAAGTGGGAAACAATGTGAACCAAGATTCATCCGTCCAAATTACTTTGCTTCCTTGCCCCACAGACGAGTTTGTTAGGCTTCAGTACCACGTTAAACTGTTACGGGCATTTGCGTCAGTGATGAATGGTTTTGGAATGCCATCTCGCCCCGCTATTCCCCGCTAACAGAGCTCCCTTCGTATTTTTCTGGTGATGACATGGTTCGCGAGTGCGACATTCAGAACTGCACTTTTGCCGTTGTTGACCTCTTATTTTTCGTCACATGCCTCTTCAATGATGGTCTGTCACGGTCACTCAACAAACACTTTCGTCCCAGGTGACTTGGCGGATGATGTTTCTCCGCTTTCCCCGTATGCCTTATAAATCTTCCGAACGGTGCCTCTTGAAATACCAGACATTTCGCTTACTGTGTTGGCAGAAGCTCACTCCATACGAGCACGTTCGAGTTCGTTTACCTACGATATTACATAACAAAAAGGATAGTGTTTTGATCAGGGCTTACAGTTGCAACGTATTGACAACGTTACTAATTACAAGAGTACAAACAGAAGTAATAAGAAATGATGAGATGCGCTTGATGTTCTCTAAGGCTCTAGATACAGCAATAAGGGATAGCTCAGTAGGCAGTATATTTGAAGAGGATGGATATCTCAAAAAGGGGAACAACAGAAGCTGGAAAGGAAAACGAAGATACAAAGAAGGTAACAGCGAAGAAACCATGATTAACAGAAGAAATTCTTCAGTTAGTTGATGAAAGAAGGAAGTACAAAATGTTCAAGAAAATTCAGGAATACAGAAATGCAAGTGGCTGAAGAATGAAATAAATACGAAGTGCAGGGAAGCTAAGACAAGATGGCTGCAAGAAAAATGTACAGAAATCCAAAAAGAAGTTGTTGTCGGAAGGACTCACTCAGCATATAGAAAAGTCAAAATAACCTTCGTTGAAATTAATAGCAAATTTGGTAACATTTAGAGTGCAACGCGAATTCCACTGCTAAATACAGAGGGGAGAGCGGTTAGGTGGAATGAGCTATTGAAGGCCTCTATGAGGAGGACGATTTGTCTGATGTGATAGAAGAAGAAACAGGAGTCGATTTCTAGGAGCTAGACGATCCAGTATCGGATTAGAGGACTTAAGATCAAATCAGGCAGAAGGGATAGATAAATTCCCATCAGAATTTCTAAAGTCATTGGAGGAAGTAGCAACAAAACGGATGTTCACGATGGTGTGTAGAATGTATGGGTTTGGTGACATACCATCTAACTTTCGGAAAAATATCATACGCACAATTCCGAAGACTGCAAGTGCTCACATGTGCTAGAATTAGCGGACAGCCCGCTTAACAGCACATGCATCTTAGTTTTTGACAAGAATAATATACAGAAGAATGGAAAAGAAAATTCAGGATGTATTAGATGACGATCAGTTTCGCATTAAGCAGGCAATTCTCACTTTTCGGTTGATAATAGAAGCAAGACTAAAGAAAAGTCAAGGCACATTCATAGGACCTCACAAAAGCGACCTGGAAAATGCATTTAAAAATTTAAAAAGTCGGAAGATGTTAGAAACTCTGAGAAAAATAGGAGCAAAGTTTTGGAGAGAGACTAGTAGCATATAATACGTACAAAAGGTAAGAGGAAATAATAAAAGTGGACGACCAAGAACGAAGTGCTCTGATTAAAAAGGGTGTAAGACAAGAATTTAGTCGTTCGCCCTTACTGTTCAATCTGTGCATCGGAGAAGCATTGGTGCAAATAAAGGAAAAGCTCAGGGGTGGAATTAAAATTCAAGGAGAAAGGATAACAATCATAAGATTCGCTGATGACATTGCTATCCTGAGTGAAAGTGAAGAAGAATTACATGATCTGCTGAATGCGTACAAAATATGGACTAAAAAAAATGGCTCTAAGCACAATGGGACTTAACATCTGAGGTCATCAGTCCCCAAGACTTAGATCTACTTAAACCCAACTAACCTAAAGATATCACACCCGTCCATGTCAGAGGCAGGATTCGAACCTACGATGGTAGCAGCAGCGCGGTTCAGGACTGATGTGCCTAGAACTTCTCGGCCACAACGGCCGGCAAAATATGGACTGAAGTAAGCCGGACGAAATTAATGAGAAGTAGCAGAAATGAGAACAGCGAGAAGCTTAACATCAGGACTGATAGTTGAGAAGTAGATGGAGTTAAGGAATTCTGCTACCTAGGCAGCAACATAAAAGGGCATTCCTGATCAAGGGCAGTCTAGTAGTATCAAACATAGGCCTTAATTTGAGGAAAAAATTTGTATCCATGTACGTTGGTAGCACAGAATTGTGTGCTAGTGAGACATGGACCGTGGGAAAACAGAAGAGAATCGAAGCATTTGAGATGTGGTGCTACAGACGAATGTTGAAAACTAGGTGAACTGACAGGGTAAGGTATGAGGAGGTTTTGCGCAGAATCGGAAAGAAAAGGAATATGTGGAAAATACTGACAAGGAGAAGGCACAACAAGATAGGACATCTGGTGAGACAAAGGCGAATGTTTTCCATGGAGCTGTAGAGGGAAAAAACTGCAGAGGAAGACAGAGTACATCCAGCAAATAGTTGAGGACGTAGGTTACAAGTGCTGCTTAAATATGAAGAGGTTGGCACTGCAGGGAAATTCGCGGCGGGCCGCCTGAAACTAATCAGAAGATTGATGACCCAAAAAAATATCTCTTGCACCAAACGAGATCAGCTCATAGTACAGACACACCAATCCATCCCGTGCTTCGGTTCCAGCTGCGACGTCATCCATGTACATTTCTTTAAGTATGAAACCTCCAGCAGTGGAAAGTTTTAACCTGTAAGTGGTTGCTATTTCCCTGAGAGTTGACGTGAACAGGAAGGGACTGCATGTCCGAATAGATTGTGAGGTTTCGCTGTGGAGGACTTATACCATAGGAATCTCGTGAGATCTCGATCATCCTGGTCCAGAGGAAGGGCTTTTCTGATATCGCCTACGCTGGCAAACATCGTAAGTGGAATTATGGAATCAGAGCTATTACTTCTGATAGGAGGTTAAGACCAGTTACTAAATCAGCAGTAAACGATGGTTCGCCTTTCTCATAAGCAGCTCCATCATGCGTCATTTTATAGTTCGTTGCGTTTATTTTCGGACAGTGATGCGGCAGATAAAACGTTTATGTATACGATTTTGCAGGAGTTAATATGGTCTTACGTGATGTTTTCTAACGTATGAATGTGTTAAGCGTGTCTCAGCTTTATGTGTTTCAGCAGTCGCGTTATCAATGCAGCAGAACATCTTTCAGCGTTTCGGAAGTTATTATGAAGAACAAATATGGACTAACGTGTAAGATGAATTACTTCACACCGAGAAGGTATGATTCGTGGACCTTGTTCAGAATGGAGGAATGTCTCGTGCTCATTGATGTTTCCACTTCTGAGTCAATATCTATCGGTTCCAATTTCCCAAAAACTCCAGCTGTTGTCACCCGTTGGCTCTTGCGACGCGCGTTTAATAAGATTAACGGCTGAGTGGATTCCTGAGCGTGCTCGACTCCCACTAATTTCAAAAATGGTTCAAATGGCTCTGAGCACTATGGGTCTAAACTTCTGAGGTCATCAGGCCCCTAGAACTTAGAACTACTTAAATCTAACCAACCTAAGGACATCACACACATCCATGCCCGAGGCAGGATTCGAACCTGCGACCGTAGCGGAGATATTCTAAGGGACGATGGGTCATGAACACTCACCAGTACTGGTCGGCTCCTGTAAGTAGATTAATGAAAGCGATGGTATGTTTGTCAACGAGATAGGCAATTGACAGGCTACATTCGTTTTGAGTAGGTGTGATATCACGTGTTTGGTGAAGGAATATGAATTGTTAAAGGCAATGATACTATTGTGGTCGTTATTTCATGTACTTCTTAAACTGAGGCAGGCTAGTCTGCCTGGTTCAGATGTTGTAAGTGAGGACTCAATTTCCGACCGTCAGGATCCGAGTATGGAACATTTCTAAATTCAGACTGGCAGTCAAAAGCAGACTGGTTGCCAGTGTCCAGAATGCAATGTATAAGTTTCATTTCAGTAAATTTTCTCTCCCCTGTGGATCTTGTAAAATTGACGCACAGGTACATGCAATCAAGGCATTCTGTGTTTACTTTCCTCACTAAACTAGACTTCGTTTCTTCTCTAAAATAAGCAAAGTCACAAATGTATTTGTGCTGGTTGCATTCACAGTATGAGAAGAAAGCTCTGCCTTTTCTCAAGAAGTTTTAAAAATTATGGCCTTGTCTGAGGCACAGGAAACAGAGGTTATACAACTTCAATATCTTGAGACAGTCTTGTATTTTTAATACGATTTAGCAGTCCGGGCTGAATGACCTAGTTGTGCGCGGAACACGCAATACGATTCCGCTTTTAGTTTATTATTGTGCTTAGAGGAATTTATGTGGACTGTTTATTAAGAGCAGAAGCCGAGGGTAGCACGCTTGAGTAGGAGTATACGTCTTATCGGATTGTCTGAGATATGAGCGCTCCATCTACTTCTTCTTCTGGAAATTCCATTGATTTTAAATGTCTCCTTCGGAGAAATTACGCCTTTTTACGCAGATTTATTCTGGGAAGGTGGACAATTCCTTCGGAGCTAAGACTTTGTCCTAGGCATTGATCACTACCCCTATCGGTTTTAATCCCTGTATTCCACAAATACATTCCACGAATATTGCACTGAGGTTTTCCTGGGATACGAACAGAAAAGGCACAATCGCTTCCAGTTAATCTTGGAGCGCCGGAATGATTCCGTTACTCTCTTCGTAGCGTTCCCGCAGAATTTTCGTGGTATTCTGGTAAGTGTTTGCGGTTATGGCGATATCATCGAGGAGAATCTTAGTTTCAGCTTCGAAACAGCCTCGAAGGAAGACATGTTTAATAACAGTGGAGAAACAATGTTGCTTTCTAATTGTTCCTAAAATCTAGGCCGGGGTTCTAATGTAATGGACTGTAATGTTACTGTCGTTTTAACAGCGTAGTCCGAAGGTAGTACCTCATTTGTGTTTGACGTTGACATGCATTCAAAGATTCCTTTTCATATCGCCGGACACGATGGGAACGGCTCGCTTTGCTTTATCAATATAATCCTCACAATTAGATCAGTATTGTAAATTTCCTGTGGCAGACGTTCGTGTAATTGGTCATTCAGCAGCATAACAATGTTGTTTTCTCCAGGCGAACATTGTATGCCTGAATTCGAAGAGCGGTGTCTCCGCAGAGAATGCTGCGATCACAATGAGGAATCGAATAATGTTCAATCTCTGATTCCTTCGGTTTCTTTTATGATTATATGTAGTATTTCTGATAACTTGTCTAACGTCCGATATTTATAAATTTCTTACAAGACAATACAAAATTACTGTTCCATTCTAAAGAAATTGAGGCTGCTACTGGTGACAAAAGCAGAGTGCAGATCAACCAGAGGACATAGCAACTGTGAGTTTCGCCGATGTTCAATACACTGAGACCAGCAAAAAAGTCACAAGCAGTAATAATTGGAGCTCTTGTAATTATACTCGAAAAGATTATCTAACAGGTGCGGAACAGTCTCTTTCAAAGAGCGTGTGGGCTACGGAGTAATGTTGCTCGTCAACCTTAATAATATTCCTTGCCTGCTATAATATAATAAAAAAGATAATAATAAATCTTTATATATATGGAAATAATGAGATAAATTTTTCTGCGTGTAGGACAAGTACAATAAGCTGAGGTATGCCAGTAAATGGGCAAGAAACCTTTTCATATTGATTCCACTAATCGAAATAATCTTTCTCTTCTTGCAGATTTACGCGTACCGATTAATAATGCTACGCCCGATCGCCCTGTCCCCCTACAAAATCTTGACGTTGTCCATGATATTGTAATCGGGTCTTCGTGATAACTCCGAAGTACACAGGTGGGCTTCTTGGGCTTTTATATATGTTGCGGTACTACTTGGAATAATGACTCATACAATCTTTCAGTTAGTAAAATAATACTATAATCTTTTCTTCAATGCACATAAAAATACAGACTTTTTACTTATTCTCTCAAGTAAAATTGCTACCGCCGATTTCGCTCTAAAATAACGTGCATCTACCTTATTTCATTAACAAAGTGTGAGTCCTACCGCTTACCGAGGTATAGGAAAACATCTTTTGTTTTTTAACATTTGAAAATCAAAAATACATGACATTAGGCGCAGGCTCTATGCTGGGCTATCGCTTCACTTTTTTTCTTTGCCTTTGAAGGAAACGAAAATATAAAAGCAAGAAACGCAAATGGTACTTCATAAATGCCCTCCTACTGTATTCTGTCCGAAATAGGTCTCTTTATTGGGGGAGATAGTATACATTAGCCTTCTTTACGTAGGGGCCCATAGCTTGGTCACTTGGTGCGAGTCACAGGAGTTTCAATAAGTACCCTTATGCTACTACAAGTGTATTAACAAAACTACATTTCTTTGTCCAATGCAAACTCATACACATTCACGAACATTTATATTACATATTTGCACGTCCATATTGTGCTACCGCCTGTGTTTGTTATTTATCCATACATTTGTTAACCTATATGGCACGAACAGGGGAAAAATTTTAAATTTCTCAAATTGTCCTTCCACCCTGTTTTTAAACTTGTTTTTCTCAGTTGCTTTCGGTTCATTGGCATTTCTGAGAAGGTGTCCTTTCGGCACGCACTATCTCAATTGTTCGCTGTACATATCGCCGTCAGCAGCTCATTGTTTAACGCGCCCGTCGCATTGACACAAGTGCCACTTAAGAAGTGGCACTGATCGTGAATCCATCGTAATGTCACTCCAGGCTTATGAAGTCGGTGTTGTGTATGCCCTCCAATCCGGAGACTGGATACGACGGATTCAGTTCCTGCACTCAACCCGATATACACCAATACCTCATCTAGCACCCGGGCGAAGTTTTCCGCCAGTGCAGGACTCGGCACTGTCTTCCGTCGTGCATTGTAGTTTGGTGGTACTCACACATCAATTAGTAGTTATAAGGATTTCCTCTGCTTTCCCATGCACACGCATCACACGTACTGTATTCATTTCTCTAGGCTGTAACGTTTACTCTTATCACGGCTAAGCCGTTATTTTCACTGTTATCCACTCTTACTATTTTTGTATCACTTCACACGTGCGAGTATTTTACTCGTCCGTGCCGTTGCATTTCACATACATTCATAAATGGTTCTTCTTCAAGAATAAAATTTCACATATAATTGAGAATAGTACATACGTTTTACATAGACATAGACGTTGACAATGATAAAGTTGACAAATAAATGTATAATTCACATTCAAATTTCATGTGTGAACTACATGACATGCACTATTTTATACAATAATATGTAAATTACAAGTAATCTTGCATTCATTCTGAATATTTGCATTTTTTTCTGTTGCCTTGCTGGACCGACTTCCTGAGCATTTTTACCTTCACAACTGCACTTAGAAAATTTTTCGTAGACATAGACATCGACAGTAATAAATTTGACCAATAAATGTATAATTCACATTGACATTTCATATATAGACTTCATGACAGGCACCATCTTACATACTAATATATAAATTAGAAGGAATCTGGCATTTATTCTGAATATTTGTATTTTTCATTTCTTGCCGTGTAGGATCGACCTCCTGCGCATTTTTTCCTTCACAACTACACATAGAAAATACGTTACAGCATTACTCACTACATGCAAAAAAGAGGATTGTTAGGGTCTGCTTAAGAGATCAGCTACTTCTAGGATTGCTACTTGTAGTGCATCGTTAGTGTACTTATTCTATCTTTGGCGTTTGATAAATCTTCATACTATGTACAATATTTACAAGTACTCGTTTGTGAGCGAGTATGGGGAATGTTTTATCCCTTGACAATCTTCACTTCATCGCTACTTGTTAATCGTCGTAATATTTCACATTCATGTACACATATTTCAAGCTGTATATCTGCTTTATTGGTGCGACGACATATACATGTTTACTTTTGAAACGTGTGACCGGTTATTTTACTGTATTTTCGTCATATGTAATTCCACTCATAGTTTATTTCCGCTAAAGAAGAAGGTGCTTATGCTAAATGTACTGCTTTCGCTTCTGCGTGTGTCAGGAACCCGTTGTAGGAAATATTGTTTCCCTGCTCTTTGTGTTCATCCCTCGTACGAATTGTGTATCATATTTTCATTTATATTCACCGTATAGTTACTCAAGCTGTATAGGAAATAGTTTTGACACTAAGTTGTTTTTCATTCTGATGTATGAGTGGCAAATTACTGTGCTATGGTGTACGTTTAATGTACCGTGTCCCTTTGCACTATTGACTTCACTGTCTCTTCTTTACTCTTCACTACTTCATCACAATTATTTACCATACATGTATCATCATACTTCGCTTTCCACACTCCTACAGCCATTCATTCTAAGACTTAAAACTATATAATCTATTCCTTTGTTTACGTCTTTTTCGTGGTCGTTTCCTAGGAACCGCTGTAATATCCATCTTCGTACTCATTGCCGTATGCACGTATATCCATATAATTATTCATTAAATATCTTTCACATAAATCTTCATTTATACCCACATATTACCTATGGGGTTCTCACACAGGCACCACCGCCCTATTTATTTCTTCCTACAAATACAAAGAAAATCACACTACTCTACCACTCTTCCTAGTTTCACTCCATGTATGATATATCACCACAAACGTAGATTAACTAATTAATACCTCCAAGTGAATCTAAAATCTTTCACTCTCTCTCTCTACTTCCAAGTATTATCCAGCAGTGAAATTTCATTTATTTCTCCATATCGCTTTTTAAACGTACAGTACTTACCTCAATTATTTTTTAAATTTTATGTAATTTCGTTGTGTGTGTATGGGTTTGTTTTCGTATTTACTTAACTTATCTCTCCCGTGTTGTGCAATTCATGTTCCCATTTCTGTTTTGCTTCGTATGTTTTACCTATAAGGTAATATCTCATTTATAGCAACTACCATCAGTGAGTCCTGTAATATCAAATTTCTAGGTATGTATTCTCCCTTTTGATGTGTAGTTCTATAAGCGCACAACTGCCCCTCCCGCTAAATCTTGTACGATATGTTATTTTATAGTTTACGTCTCAATTTCACGCATTTTTCTATGTGTGTATTTCATTCTACCTTTCTCATCGTCGCTTACTTACGTGATGTGTATTCGTCCTTAAGTTCTGTGGTAATCGCTTTCTTTTAAGTGTACATGTTATTACTTCTCTTTCTAACTTGTCTTAATCCTATTGTATATAGTCGGATAGGTAATTTCCTGTGTATATTCTTTTCTACTTTGAATCTTTATAATTATTTCTAAGTATAGACATTAAATTGCCCATATTAAGTTCGCAAATTTAGCGTATTCTATCCTTCTCATAGTTTATTGCCGTCGATGCGCTTCTTTTCTTAAAACTACATACGCTTAACCTAATGATATACTCTTAATACTAGTGTTCTTTACAGTAAAGTCTCCGGCTTTGGAAAAAATGTCTCTAGTTGTTTTTATGCGTAGCTGATTTCCATTACAGTAATCAGCTGATAGGTACTCCATTTCGTATCGCTTCTGTTTTGTCCAGTTGGCTGCGCGCTGTGGATTCATATTCGCTTAAATTCTAAAATGGTTTCCGTCCCTGTGCGCAGTGTGTCTTTACTCATCTCGGCTGTAGCCGGCTGTTCTTAAAGGGGACACTGACCTTGACTATGCATTTTTCCTACTCTGCCCCTATGATCAGTTATTAGCCGCTTCGCATACAGTTGTTACTGTAAGCTCAGCTTTAAGCGCGGTTGCGCATCTCAATACATTTGACTGCTCGTTGCTCTCGCTGAAATCTCGCGCGCAGTGAATTCTTTCCTTTTCCATCGCTCTTATTCAAGTTTTTTCGCACGGTGCAGTATGATTGCGTCATCTAATGGTTTTCACTTGTTCAGTTTTATGTATAGTTGTTTTAGTTCTTTTTGTGTAATCCGTCATCAAAAGGTTTCCTTTGCTTCTACAGCTGTTTAAGTGTTAAGAAAGTACAATATCAAAATAGAAGGAAAATTTCTATTGACTAGGTTCCATGTCATTCTTTGCATGTTAGACAGCAGAAGAAAACTGACCATCCCTTATTGGCTAAATAGGATAGTAGAAGAGGGAGAGGGTACAGGAAATATAAGTGTTGTACCCCTTAGGTGGAGAATAACCGAGACCAGTCGGTTTATTCGTCAAAGGGCCACAAATCTCTCCTTGTTTCACGTGTGTTATTGGTACAACAGACAGGGAAAGAACGAGACTTGAATTTTAATTTCATAAATTTCCGAAAATCTTTATGTGGATACATGCCTTTTATTTTACCATTTTTTTATATTTCCTATCAAGTAGCACCCAGCGTGTGGCTTGTAAACCTTGATATATGGGCCAACATATAACAATTGCCATTTTTCGATTCAATGCTTTCAACTTTGATGATTTTGGATTTCTTAGTAGTACCTCCTCTCCAATCTGGAATTCTATTACGCTTTTCAATTGCCTATCGTAAATTCCTTTCCTTCTTTCAGCTTGCTCTTCCAGTGTTGTTTGTGCTCGTTGTACTTGCTCATCTAAGGCTACATCTTTGTGCCCTAATTTAGGTATCGGTTTAGCGCGTTCATCTAGTTCCACTTTTTCAGACATAATTTCGGCCGGTGTGTACCCTGTTCATGTTTGTGGTAGGTGATTTACTTTATGCTGAAACAGACCCACGTATTTTATCCATTTTTGTTTTGGATCTGTGGTATATATGTCCGGATAAATCTACTAAATTCACGAAAGCATCGTTCTACGGGACTTGCTTCCGGGTGCACTTTGGATACTAAAATATGACGTATGTTTTGTGATTCCAAAAATGATTTCCATTGGTCACTTGTAAAATTTTTGCGTTATGAATTAGTAATTCGCGGTGTTTCCCAACGCGTGGTTTGTAGTCTTCCTGAAAGCCCCTTGTAATTGGTCCAGACCTAACTGTTTTGACTGCTTATGGCTGGAGGTACTTACTAAAAACGTCATACGGGCTACGATGTATACAACTCCGTCGCGGGCTTGGGGATAATGTCCTGCGTCGTCAATAGATACAAGATCCCTTGGTTGCTTTAGTATTATTGGGTGTAGTACGTCGAGACGTATCCTATTCTGATGCTTGACCTTTTGAAAAGCAGAGACTGACAACTTGCTCTATACGTCGCTTCACATTAAGGAAATATCAATAAGTAGAAATTTTGGCAGCACACTTTAGCACGCCATAGTGTCCCCATGTACTGTGCATATGTTGAATTAAGTTGTCCACATTTTCCTGAGTTATGTACACACACCACTTATCCATTCGTCGATCTCTTCTATGACAGTACGCCATTATGTATAATGTAATACTGCTCCAAATGTTCGTGTGTTCTAGTCTGCAAATTTTTTAGAACCTTTCTCCATCTCGGGTCTTCTCCCGGCAAGCGTTGCATGTTTTTGCACATTTTGATATAATATGGCTTAAAAGTCCCACATTTATTTAAAGTATCCTGAAATCTAATGTTCGTTTTTCTAACTCGTGGAAATCGGTAAGGCCTTGGGGTAACCGTGGTAGTGCATCTCCCAAAACATTCTGTTCCCCTTTTATGTACAATACTTCAAAATCAAACTCTTGAACTAACATACACCACCTCGCTATTCTCTCATGTAACAACTTACACGTAAGAAGAAAGGACAAAACTTGATGATCACTGTAAACTTTAGTATGCTTTCCCCAAAAGCAATATTGAAATTAGCGGAACGCCCAAACTACCGCTAACGCTTCTAACTTAGTTACAGAATAAAATCTTTCACATTCTGTGAGGCTTCTACGAGTAAAACTGATTATATTGACTTCTTCTTTACAATCCTTTGTTATTATCTGAAACAGACACACACCTAGCCCCCTTATAACAAGCACCGGTTTCAACAGAAGGTCAACTCCATATCTGGATGTTTAAGAATAGGTGCTTTACTTAGCGCCTGCTTAATCTTCTGAAAATCATTTTCGAATTCCTTAGTCCACAACCAAGAGTGGTTTTTACGCAGTAAGCTTAATAGTCAACTACTGTTCGACAATTGTTGTGGCAGTAATTTCCTAAAAAACGAGGCTAGTCTCACAAAACCTTTTAATTGTTTCTTTGTGTAGGGTGTCGGTAAATTGCGCGTCGCATCAGGAACAATTCCTACAGGTGATATGATATGCCCTAAGAATTTTACTTTGTATTTTCAGAATTCAGACGTTTTAAAGTTAACTGCGACATCGTATTCATCAAATTTTTAAAAACCTTTTCCAAAACCCCTACATGTTCGTTCCATGTTTTGGGTCGCAATTAATAAATCATCAATGTTGAGTGTAGCCTGGCTAAGCAGTTCCGGTCCAAGTACTCTGTCTAATGCTTCATGAAATACATCAACGCTCACGTTTAATCCGAAACGCAGCACCCTAAACGTGTAGAACCATCCGGCATTTATGAAAGCTGTATAATTTCTACAGGCTTCATGTTATAAAATTTGCCAGTATGAGGCCATCAAATCAAAGGATGTTAAGTACCCAACGCCATGAAATTTTAATAACTGCTCTTCTAAATTCTCTTGCCTTGTTCTTAAAGGAACGTAGATTTTGGTTATTTCTCTCGAGTGTAACACCAACCGCACCTTTCCGTTAGTTTTACCAACAGCGAGAATCGGATTGTAATAAGGTGAGTACGATGTTTCAATAACCTTCCATCTAATCATATGCATTATTTCTTGTCTTACTGCCTCTTTCTTTGCCCAAGGAATGCCATATGACGTTCCACAATAAGTTTCATGTGGGTAACACTTCCGTTTTGTATTGGTATCCCTTAATAACACTGGGTTGTTTACAAAAAATATTATGAAACTTAAAGAGCAATTTTATCAATTCACTTCGTTGTTCATTGTTAAGACCAATGGGGTTACACATTTTGATGTCTATTGCTTGCACATCAAGGAACTCCCCGCCAACAACACCATGTTCCATTTCATTTACCATTAACACTTGAGGGTAGATAAGTTTAACATTAATGTTAGATGTCTGCCTACTCTGATTTGTCATTGTAGTTCTTATTAAGTGTACTGTGAGTATGCGCTCTCCTACGTGAAACTGACATGCCCCGCTACGATTTCTATTTTTACCCCATATCATCTGAACACATCCATACCAAGAACACAGTTCCATATAAGTTTGTCTATCAACAAGAAAGTATTCTGCAAAATTACACCACATACACTAATGGGTATACTGGCCTGTAATTTTATAACCTTAGATTTACTTCCCCATCGGCGTTACGGTCTTAAGTTCTCTACAGTTAGCGTGGGTTGATTTACTTCCCGCCCTATTTCTTTAAACAAGTTGGTTGACGTTAGGCTTGTTGACGCACCAGTATCCAAAATATCTGGTATATCTATCTTTCCACCTTTACCTTTATTGTTGTTTGAATTATTTCACTTACCTTGCGTGTTGTTTCTTTCTCTTCAGTGAACAAATCTTCTTTCATTTCTGGTGCCTTATCATAACTTAAAAATAGATTCCGGATATTCTATACGTGTAAGCTTGTTTATGTGTCTACTTCCTCTTTCCTATTTCAGTTTATGTTAGTGTTTATGTCGCTAATATTATTATTGTGACACACTGGCAGGTCATTAGCTTCTTCCTCTAGTCATGCCCGATTATTGTCATTTCCTGGAAGTGGTAAAAGTATTGTTACATTTTCTGCCGTCACTTCCACCGTGTACATCGTATGTTCGCATGCGCGCCAGGTCGTGTCCCTGTTGTTTCGGTTTGACTGTACGGGCTGCCGGTTCCCTCTATTCCGATCCTGGTAATCTGCATTTCCTTGTCGCCTAGTATCAAAGTCTTCTCTCGACTTGCTCCTATCTCAGCCATTGCTGTACCAATGCGGCTGATATTTATTTTCGTACCTTCGATCGCCCTATGGCTTATAGGTAAACCGATTGTTGTGATTTCCGTTGTGGCACGGCGGTGCATAAGAATGCCACTCATTCATACGCAGCCGGCCGCGGTGGCCGTGCGGTTCTAGGCGCTTCAGTCCGGAACCACGAGACTGCTACGGTCGCAGGTTCGAATCCTACCTCGGGCATGGATGTGTGTGATGTCCTTAGGTTAGTTAGGTTTAAGTAGTTCTAAGTTCTAGGGGACTGATGACCTCAGATGTTAAGTCCCATAGTGCTCAGAGCCATTTGAACCATTTTGAACCATTCATACGCACACGCCCATTATAATTTCCAAAGCCATTGCCGTTACCATAGTTGTTCCTCCTATTTCGGCTGTGTTCATTACCGTTACGATAACTACGCATGGCTTGCCCGTCCTTGTGAATTAGATCTATTGAGTCGAGCAATGAGAGAAAATAATCGATATCATATTCGGGGATGGTTACTAATTTTTCCCTACCATTTGCAAGCGTTCTGTGTGCCCTAACACATATTTGATCTTTTGAGCTTCTGTCTAAGTCCTAGGCAGTACATTCCTAAAGGCTCGGACAAACACTACCGGGTGCGTTCGCTTTGTTTCATTTTAAAATACAGGAAACTGTCGGTGGTTTACTAAAGTCTCGTCCTCTAACAATGCTGTCCAGCAGGACGTAACAGGACTGTCATGCGATGATGACATATAAGCGAAAAAAAAAAAAAAATTGGCCCTTTGCTGGAGTCGCGCGTCGGCATGCGCTCGCGCTGCGTGGGTTGGGCATTTTTGCCCGTTCCACTGATTTCTCTCACCGGGGGACGGCTGTTTATAGCTCCGCTTACCGCCCCCGGCGATATTATCGTGCGTTGTTAGTTAACTACACTACTGGCCATAAAAATTGCTACATCACGAAGATGACGTGCTACAGATGCGAAATTTAACCGACGGGAAGAAGATGCTGTGATGTGCAAATGATTAGCTTTTCAGAGCATTCACACAAGTTTGGCGCCGGTGGCGACACCTACAACGTGCTGACATGAGAAAAGTTTCCAACTGATTTCTCATACACAAACAGCAGTTCACCGGCGTTGCCTGGTGAATCGTTGTTGTGATGCCTCCTGTAAGGAGGATAAATGCGTACCATCACGTTTCCGACTTTGATAAAGGTTGGATTGCAGCCTATCGCGATTGCGGTTTATCGTATCGCGACATTGCTGCTCGCGTTGGTCGAGATCCAATGACTGTTAGCAGAATATGGAATCGGTGGGTTCAGGAGAGTAATACGAAACGCCGTGCTGGATCCCAACGGCCTGGTATCACTAGCAGTCGAGATGACAGGCATCTTATCGGCAGGGCAGTAACGGATCGTGCAGCCACGTCTCGATCCCTGAGTCAACAGATGATGATTGCAAGACAACAACCATCTGCACGAACAGTTAGACGACGTTTCAGCAGCATGGACTGTCAGCTCGGAGACCATGGCTGCAGTTACCTTGACACTGCATCACAGACAGAAGCGCCTGCGGTGGTGTACTCAACGACAAACCTGGGTGCACTAATGGCAAAACGTTATTTTTTCGGATGAATTCAGGTTCTGTTTACAGCATCATGATGTTCGCATCCGTGTCTGGCGACATCACGGTGAACACACATTGGAAGCGTGTATTCGTCATCGCCATACTGGCGTATCACCCGGCGTGATGGTATGGGGTGCCATTGGTTACACATCTCGGTCACCTCTTGTTCGCATTGACGGCACTTTGAACAGTGGATGTTACATTTCAGATGTGTTACGACCCGTGGCTCTACCCTTCATTCGATCCCTGCGAGACCCTACATTTCAGCATGATAATGCACGACCGCATGTTTCAGGTCCAGTACGGGCCTTCCTGGATCCAGAAAATGTTCGACTGCTGCCCTGGCCAGCACATTCTCCAGATCTCTCGCCAATTGTAAATGTCTGGTCAATGGTGGCCGAGCAATGGGTCGTGCTGGCCAGAGTGGCCGAGCGGTTCTAGGCGCTACAGTCTCGAACTGCGCGACCGCTACGGTCGCAGGTTCGAATCCTGCCTCGGACATGGATGTGTGTGATGTCTTTAGTTTAGTTAGGTTTAAGTAGTTCTAAGTTCCAGGGGTCTGATGACCGCAGCAGTTAAGTCCCATAGTGCTCAGAGCCATTCTCACAAATATAAGGGCTAGCGCCGATTTCTCTCTAAAATAACGTACGTCTACCTTCGTTCTTTAACAGAGCGCGAGTCCTTCCTCTTACCGAGGAACGGGAGAAACACCTTATGTTTTTTAACACTTGAAAATCAAAAACACTTGACAGTAGGCGCAGGCTCTATCCTGGATACCGCTTCACCTTTTCTCTTTGGTTTGAAGAAAAAGAAAACATAAAAGCGAGAACTACATGTGGTACATCAAACTGCTCTTCCTTATTAGCAGGAGTGGAAGTGTTGTTCGAAAATTTGTCGCTACATGTCGGTTATTCCCGGGTTTTGGCACCAGAATAGTAAGAAATAAGACGCACCGCTTACCTTATTTATATCAAAGAGAGAAATACTGTTAAAATTGAGACATATGAGACCTATTTTTATTTTATCATACTCAACGACTGACCAATTGTTTGCAAATGCATATCGATGTAAGCAATGATAAATAATATGACACAATATTTAGCAAACTGTGACTGTTCTTTATCCATAGTAAGTTGCAATTTTGCATTAGTAGTTTTCAATAGTGCACCCCATGCCAAGCCAGGTGAGGTCACATATTGCTTCGGATCTCGTTTATACGTTTCAAGAATGGTTGTGCATATGTTTTGAAATACATCGGGTAAGAAGTTGTTTTCAAATAAAAATCCAACTGATATTCTAAATTGTGTTCCCCCAATAAAACAGGTTCATCAGTTGCATATTAATAAGAAAACATGCCTTTCTTATTGATCAAATGTAACTGCTCAATTTTGGGCAAAAATTCTCTGGTTATTTTCAACTCAGCCGACCTTAAATATGAGACACCTTTAGTAGAGAGCCTGGGAGAAAGATGAAGGAACCTATAAATCGAATTTTTTTCGCTGCAGTACCCATCTTTAGTAGATGTACTATGTATTACGTTTTTTAATTGTTCACTGCAATCACAGAGACATTGTCTGAGTATATTATATTCGTGACTACCACACAGCCACATAAGTTCATAATATAAAGTGAGCATCATTATTCTTCATGGTTTGAAACATAACGGGCGTCATGAAACGAGGTCTACAATTTCAGTTACGTTTCTTATGTGCTGCTGTATCAAATCTTCCTGTACAAAGATAATTACGTCTGTGTTTCACACCTGTTTATTTGAATAAATTTGAATATGTCCATTACAATTATCCGGGCTGTTATGCTGTGGTCAGTTGATGAATTCTGTGTCAATTCCCAACGTTTCGTCCCCGTCTGCTGGGGACATCTTCAAGCTGGTCTGTGGCTCGATGGAAGGTCCAACACACCCCCTGGCTCGCTACTGACAGTCAGTAGCGAGCCAGTGAATCATCAAGTGTACACGAATGGGCCATCGGCTCCAAAACTCCATATCGACTATGTTTCGTTGAATGCTGTGTCTTACACATTTGTTTTGATTCTTGGTAGTTGGCACTGTAATTCAAGAAAATCAATGTTCTCATTTTTGCGTGGAAAATGGTTACGGATAAATAAAAAATACTTATTTACTGCGTAAATTTTGATTCGCTAAAACTAAAACTCTCCCTCACTCTCTCTCTCGCCCCATGGAGTGGGGTTTGAGAGAGAGGAATTCGAATTTTAAAAATGTTGCCCAAAATACTGTATTAATTTTTTTCGCAGATTCGGATAAGTTTTGTTTGTTTCATGGTCATGATGCCACACAACTTTTAATTACCAAACAAAAAGATCTGACTAGCTAACTAACTAGCCAAACATCCTACTTACTATCAAGTGAACTCATTAAATAAGAAACTAACAAACTCACGAACCTAATTTTTATTATATTCGGTGTAATCACTCTTGTTTGTCGAGAAGTCTCACAACTGGGGTTCTTTCTCACTCTGAGTCTTTCATTTTCGGGTGGTAAAACGTAGAAAACGACATTCAGAAATTTATCGATTTAAATCACATTTTTCACACCTTTATTTTATTTCAGAATATCGCGTCTGTTACGTCGTTTACATTTGTAAAATTATGTACCCTTAATCGATATCCCATTCAGCCCTGATCGATAATCGAGCGCTTTTATCCAGCTCTTGATGAGCGGCGTAATGTTTCGGAGTGCCGCCGATAGGTAGCGCAGAGACGAGGAATTGGCCCTTGCTCGTAATCAGACCAGGCTTTAGAAATTATAAGTTTAAATGCAATAAAAGCACTGTACGTTTTACCCGTCTCAGCATTCACACAGCAATACATCGTTTATAACGATTGTCTTTTGGGCGACTTATGTTTGATTATCTTGTGTGACTGCGTTCGCGGATTTTGCTCGCTACCAGTCGCGCTTGACGCATAGTTGGTATTGCTAGGCGGAATTATGCTGAGCGGGCCGCTTCTCGCTCATAGAAATTGTTACCCTGCCTTTCTCGACGCCCCTTATCTTTCCTCTCTTCAGAATAAAATGTGTTGTATGTCGTTATCAATTGTCTTTCTGTGGAAGAAAAAATTGAGATGGTGTGCATTTATGGAGCAAGTGGGAGAAATTTGGACGATGCAGTCGCGCCTTATACGCAGCGTTTTCCTGGCCAAGTACGATAACGGTCTTCTTTTGTTCGAGTTATTACACGATTTAGTGCCGAAGGTAGTGTGAACCAGAAAAAAAGAATGCGTGCAGCTACTGTTTGTGGAGAAAACAATCAAGTTCAAAAATGGCTCTGAGCACTATGGGACTTAACTGCTGAGGTCATCAGTCCCTAGAACTTAGAACTACTTAAACCTAACTAACCTAAGGACATTACACACATCCATGCCCGAGGCAGGATTCGAACCTGCGACCGTAGCGGTCGCGCGGTTCCAGACCGTAGCGCCTAGAACCGCTCGGCCACCCCGGCCGGCAAAACAATCAAGTGGCAGTCCTAGGTGCTGTGGCTCATAATCCACATGCGAGCACAAGATACATAACAAGGCACTCAGGAATTTCACACATGAGTGTTTGGAAAATCATGAAGCTCCAGAAATTTCATCCATACCGTGTATCTATGCATCAGGAACAACATGGCGATGCCTTTCAAAACCGTCTAACATTTTGTCACTCGTTATTTCAGCGGATGCAAACAAACCAAAACATTTTTGCCAGAGTACTTTTGTCCGATATGGCAACATTCACAAACCACGGTGAAGTTAATCGCATTACTGGGGTGAACAGAATCCACACTGGATTCGAGAAGTCAACCATCAGCGACTTCGTTCAGTTAATGTTTGGTATGCTATAATTGGCGATAAACTGATCCGTCCATATTTTATCGACGGTAATCTGAATGGCAACAAATATCGAAACCTACTTGAAAATGAACTGCCTGATTTACTTGAAGACCTGAGCATCGAACTTCGACGAAACATGTGCCAACATGATGGCTGTCCAGCGCATTATTCATTAGTAGCGCGCGATGTAGTAGACCGACTTTATCACAGTGGCTGGATCGGCAGGGCAGGTCCTGTGAATTCGCCAGCAAGATCGCCTAACCTTACGTCGCCAGATTTTTTCTTATGTGATTATCTTAAAGATATCGTTTGTCAGGAAAAGTCTACCAATAGCGAAAACATGATGTAAAGAATAGGAGATTCTTGTGCTACAATTACACCAGACATGTTAGCAAGAATTTACAGCACGAGTCAATAAATTTATTGAAGTTGGAAGTCATCACATTGAACATTTGATTTCATAAAACGGTAAGATGCAAGGGATTTACGGATAACAAGCAGGCCGAAAGTGAGAGCCGAGGGGCTCACTAGAAACAAGCGCCCCCAAATTCATTTACTTGCAAGTATTTGCAAATAATCAACAATAAAACGAAACCAATCGTTCCTTTCCTGGACCACCAAATTTTAAACGGGACCCGGTTCATCTTCAGTTAGCGAGTGGGTTAGTCTTTTACATTGTTTACACTGTTAGTTAACGAGTTCACTCGTTAGTGAGAAGGATGTTTAGTTACTTAGTTAGCTAGTCAGATGATTTCTTTGATAATTAAATGTTGTGTGGCCTCATGACCACGAAATAAACAAAACTTTTCCGAATCAGCGGAAATAATTAATACAGTATTTGGGTCAACATTTGTAAAACTCTAAGTGAACTCTCTCAAGCACCACCCTATGGGGCGAGAAGGAGAAGTTTAGTTTTAGCTAATCAAAATTTACGGAGTAAATAAGTATTTTTAAATTTCTGTAATCACTTTCCACGCAAAAATGAGAACATGGATTCTCTTGAACTACAGCGCCAACTACCAAGAATCAAAACAAATGTTTAGGACAAAGTGTACGTAGTTTTGTATGTAGAATCTGATTCTGCAATAAAAATGGGGATTCACATTTGAAATTTTAAAGTTATCCACCGCCCCACCCCCAGGAGGGCTGATTCTAACACCAGCAGATGTCCCCCTCCAAAATAATCCACTTTGGATTCTACACATTTTTTCATGTGAAGCTTACTTTGCGAGTTACTCTGGTTTGTCAACTTAAAATTTATGCCATGTAGAGTACAATCACTAGACGCACGCAAATGTTCAAGAGTAGGAGTTGTAATATATTGTATTAATGTCAGGAAGCTAACTACCTACACCTTTCAGTTACATCTGCATTTCCTCATACAGAATATAAACCTCATATGACGCCTTTTGGCCCAGAGCAGGGGAAGGCCCTTGGAGGAAGGGTGGGCAGGGGATAGGCGATCTTAAATATAACAACTACAATTGCATCAGCTACAATCTGATTCCTACTGCTACCTGAAAAATGTTCTGAGGTCAGTGATTTTCTTGCCAGAATGCTCGCCGCTCTCTTACTGGCCTGTTGCTATTGTCTATCCTGAAGAAATTCTAGTCCTCCTACTCATGATGGCAGGTATATGAACTTTCGTGCTACATCCTCATTAATTAACTCCACAAACCTCATTTTCCCAGACATTCAGACGTCATCGGTACCATCTTCAGCTCTGCACTGACTCGCTCTACATCATTGCCCAAACTTGGCCAATCATGATACCGGAAAGGCTCAGCTACGCTCACATGTATGCCACCA
This sequence comes from Schistocerca piceifrons, assembly GCF_021461385.2. Classification (NCBI taxonomy): domain Eukaryota; kingdom Metazoa; phylum Arthropoda; class Insecta; order Orthoptera; family Acrididae; genus Schistocerca; species Schistocerca piceifrons. The sequence goes on along the minus strand of NC_060144.1, from coordinate 239,310,508 downwards.
ATTAGGGAACCTATATTACTCAGATCATCACATACTGTATGCCATTTCCTATCCAAACTGCTTCCTGACCCAGCCACTATCACAATGTGTCATTTTTCAAAAGATCCTTACACAAACGCCATAACCCCTCAGTCAACCGATTCTGCAAAACACTCGGCTTGAAATGCGGTTTTCGTGATACTTCTTCCCTACCTTATCCCATAATGAGGGTATATACATCTACCATGAAAGGTACTTAGAGCCAGTACTTTTTTTTCCAGTTTGCTATTTTCGTATTCATCCGCCTCACTGGCAGAGCCTGCTGCACGTATCCTTCCACTCCTCTCCTCTCAATCCTAGCAGCTGGAATCTGTTACTAGTTGGCGCTGTAAACTTATCAGACCGCGTCCTCCTCTTGCTAGCGTTCCTGCCAATGGAAAATTTTAAACCATACCGTCTCACCACTTCTTCCATCATCCTCACTAACTTGTTTCTGTGTTCATCAAAAACTGCCTGAAGGCCACATATCTTCTTCTCCTGTTCTTCTATTAATCCTGTTGTATATTAGGCAGTTCCCAGACAAGATGTCAGAGACCTCTGCAGACTTCTCTCCCCCCAATCCCCTCCCCGCCCCCCCCCCCCCCACGCCCCACTACATTCCTCCCACTGAAACTATTTACTACAGATCTCGCAATGCATGGAACTTAAGATATCTAAAGCTAAGAGTATATTTTTAAGATGTTTTACACTTATTTCAATGCAAAAACATAACCTCAGGTTATGCGTTGACTACTTGTTTCCAAGAGCTCATTAACATCTGACGTACAAAATCAAACGCTAGACAGAAGTTGCAACAAACGTAAATTCAAGACAACACAAGCTATTTTCTAAACGTATTACATAGATGCCAAATACTCACATTTGTGACAGCAGCAAAATTTGTTAATAGCAAAATTTGTGTATAAAAAATACGCAGGTATGTGTAAAGTAACTTGCGTTGAGTTCAGTTTAAACAAAAGTTAGATGTGAGTAGACTGTCAGAAATTCAGTACACAGGTAAATTTTTAATCAAACTACCACTAAATGCTCGTATACTCCAAAATGTATTCAAAATACAAAAAAGACAAAAAAGGGAAAATTGTAATGGAAATTACGAAAATGTATTATGTTTTGATGAACGGCGTAATTACGCTTGTCGCACGGCTACCATCTTACCAAAGATGTATTATGTGTGGATGTTGCTAAAAATGATGACAATCTAGTTTGATCATTGAAACGTCATTTAGAAGCGTTACACTACGATTCGATCAGAAACGTATAAGAATAGAATGCAATTAATTCTCTACTTGCATTATTTAGCACCAGGAATTTCCGCGTCAAACAGAGATCGAAACATGTAAACATGTAAACATGGAAACGAGCGTAAATGGAAGCAAACATAAGAGCGTTAATTAACCACTGAAATAAAATATTCTGCTGTACTGCGAGCTGTACACAAAGTGATAGTAAAACTGTTTAATTGTGTACACATTAATGGCATGAATTTAGCATGGTATCAGAAAGTGCTTCATTCTCATTACAAATAACAGCAATGTAGACAGTTCGATGCCACCACGAAAGTAAATTTTGTTAGAGGACATGTTGGATAAGTCATTGTTTCTCGAGTCGTCAGTCCTGAGTGGTTTAGTGCAATTCGATACGAACTACTCACCTGGGTTCCAAGGTTTTCATCAGAGTTCGGACTGCTTATGAAGACTGGTGGTAGTGTAATGATAACGATCTTTCGAACGAAGCCGGTTTTGACATAACAAATATGTATTAGTAATTCTGTTGTTTTCTTTCATTAACACTAAGAATAATCATCTATTGAGTTCCAGATACTCGAAATTAATTTAATTTTAGAGTCGCATTTCTACCCATCGCCTTGGACAATTTGGCGGATGTATTCCAATCTCTGTCTTCCTCTACAGTTTTTAACCTCTACAGCTACCTCAAATACCACGGAAGACATTCGTTTTTCTTAATATGTGATCTATCATCTTGTTCCTCCTTCTAGTTAATGTTTTCCACATGTTTATCTCCTACTCGCTGCTGTTGAGAACCTCTTCATTTTGTAACATCTGTATAAAGGAACAACAGAAACTCAGTGGTGAGGGAGTTCTGTGTCGTTCCTGATCAAGAGGCTATGAGAAAATGAAATAAACATAGTTTTCGAAATGACGTCCGCGTTACACAGATACTGCTACAACTACTTCAAAGAAATGCATCTCAAGAAGTACATCTAGTGGTTCATCACCACTCTGCAGATCACATTTATAGTGCATGACAAAATGTTTTTCAAACCACCTTCAGACTCTTTCTCTGCCATCCCTGTCTTTCACAGCACGAGGGAAAAATACACTGCAATTTTTGTGATAATCTCTGATCTCCCCTAATTTATTACGATGATCATTTCTTCCGTTGTATGTCGGCAACAATAAAATATTTTCACATTCAGAGGAGAAAGTTGATGATTCAGATTTAGCGAAAAGATCTCGTCGCAACGATAAAAGGCTTTGTTTTAATGATTGCCATTCCAACTCACTTATCATATACGTGACAGTCTCTCTCCTGTTTCACGATAATACAAAACAAGCTGTCCTTCTTACGTCTTTTCGATGTCCTCCGTCAGTCCTCTTCGATAAGGATCCCATACCGCACAGAAACACTAACAGATGATGAACAAGCGTAGTGCAAACAATCTCTTTGGTAGACCTGTTCCGTCTTCTGAGTTCCAGGCAATAAACCACAGTTTTTGGTTTGCTTCACACGACATTACTGTCGCAATCGGTACAATTTAATTTGTTTGTAATTGCAATACATATGTATTTAGTTGAAATGACAGTCTTGAAATTTGTATGATATATCGTGTATCAGTAGTTTAAAGCCGCACAATACAGGTATCGTGTAAGTCACTTTGCAAATAGTTTTCATCTCATGATGAATTTACTAGGCGGTAAATGACAAGATAATTCGCAATCAATCCGAGAGTGTTGTTCTGATATTCTCCTAAATCGTTTATATGTATTAGGAACAGCAGAGGTCCTACAACACTTCCTTGCTGAACGCCGGATGTCATTTCTGTTTTACCACATGATTTTCCGTCTTTTACTGTGACGTTTCTGACACGAGACCACGAATCGAGTTGCACAACTGAAGCGATACTCCATAGGCACCCAATTTTATTAGAAGTCTCTTGCGACGAACGGTGTCAAAAACCTTCTGAAAACTTTTAAATATGGAATCAATACGAGATCCCCTGTCGATAGCACTTATGACTTCCCGCGAAGAAAGAGCCGTTGTGTTACACAGGAAGGATTTTTTCTGAAAATCTGCTATGTGTCTATAGATCGATGTCTTAGAGGTAATTTGTAATTTTCCAACACAGTATATGTTCCAGAATTTCACTGCAAATCTACATCAGTGATATGGGTCTGTAATTCGTTGGATTATCCCTATTTCTTTCTTGACTACAGCCGCATTTCCATCTTTTCGTACTTTCGTCGAGCGAGAAGTTGTATATGGCTGCTAAGCATGGGGCTGTTGTGCCTGTTTAGTCTGAAACGATACTTTTCTGGACCGAAAGAAACTTCATTAAGTCCTTTAAGCTGCTTCGCTACTGTATGATTCCAAGTATGAATTTACTCATGTTGAGAGTAGTTGTTGAGTCGCACTCTGGAGTGTATTTACTTCGTCTCCCTTGGTGAAACAATTTCGGAAAACTGTTTAATAACTCCACTTTAGTGGTACTGTCGTCATTAATATTACAACTGATATGGCACAGTGGCGGTATTTATGCTGTCTTGCCACTGGTGCACCTTTTGTCCCACTAGAATCTGTTTGGGCTTGTGTCAGATTTCTAGAAAGAGTTTCGTTGTGGAAGCAGTTCAAAGCAAAAGCAAAACAAATTACCAGTACAGAAGGGGACAAAGTATATTGAGACAGAGACTATCATCTGTTAAAAAATTCATTTATTATATTCTATTCGTAAGGTTAATGCATATGTTCGTAGTGTTTTTGTTTTGCATGTTCGTATTCCGGTTCTATGTGTTTATTTATCGATTGTCATTTTTATTTGTAGTTCACTGTTGCCATTTGAGTTTACATATTGTCATTTTGTCACTTGGGAAAAGTGTGGAGCTGTTGAACGCTAGAAAATGGAGAAGTGGAGAAGTCGGAACGTTTCCGACGTATTCTTCTGATTGTGTTCAGTAGAGGCGTGACAGTAGCGGAGACAGCCAGAAATATTTGAGCTACGTATGCACAGAGCACCGCAAGGGAATCGCTTTGTCGTTTTAAGGAGACCACTTCGACGTTAGTGAGTCCCACGTTGAGGAAGACCTTCGCGGTATGACGAAGATTGTTTAAATGCATTAATCAACAATGTTCCACGTCAGTGTACTCGAAAACTAGCCAATGTGACAAACTGAGCCGCGTGCGGCTCGAGTTGGTGCCGTTGGTAGTTGGCATCGTGTAATAGGGATAGTGGCGTCTCGTTTTCTTCTTCTGTTTACTGGCGCCACTACGTTGCCAGCGTTGTCAGTCCACAAGTGGCAGCAGCTGCGTTTATCGGTATCTAGTACCCGTACTATCTTTGGAAGGACGTGAAGTGTTTTCCGGGTCGGGTGTGTAGGTAATTCGGTCGGGATGGAGCAGCAGAGAGGTCCGGCAGTGCGCGGATATGAAGGGACTGCTGGCGGCATACAGCATCGCTGGAACGAGGGTCTGTAGTTGGCGAGGGCCACAACCTCGCTGTCCACTGGACACAGCACGTAGAGTGAACACTAATCCAGTAGTGAAACCTCCATTTTTGTGATCATGCCCTTTGCTCGTGCGTTGTTGCTCGAGGGTCGCCGTGAGATGAACAGCAGCAAGTCGATTTGACGGTATGTATTAGCCCTTTTCTGCTGCCTATTATTAAGTTTTGAATTTTGAGTTATTATTTGGTGAAGTGCAACCAGCGGTATTTTACTGCCTAGTGGCCGCTAGCACCCCATTTACCTGCCCTGGAGGTTAGCGTACTTTTGCGGCAGTGTACTTTTCATCGTCTTAAAGATGCTGTCCGGCATGACGTGTAGTTCGACAGCCTACTTGATTGCGGTGTGGATTGTAGTTTCTTTGCTTACCTTGGTCGTAGTGTTTCGTTCTGCCTTTCGATGTTTTGAACACCGGATTCTGAAGACATAGTGCTGTCTGTCACTTCACCTTCTGTCGAATTATTCCATCTTTGTACTGGTTATCACACATTAGGTGGATTTGATAAGAGGATTGATAGGCGTCTAAACTGTCCCTAGTTTGAGTTGCCACCCTGTTAGGCGAGCGTAACTCTTCGCTGCCTGTCTCACCACTTACTGAGCTGTAGGGACTTTTCACAGGTCGATCCTTGGAGCACTGTCTGTGGATCACTCTCCTTTTTTTATTTGGTCTGATTGTGTCAATTGTTTAAAGAAAATATTTTGTTTAAATTATTCCTGTGGCTTGTGGCCTTCAGCCGACGATTTATTTGAAGTCTTTCTTAATAAGTCTTCAGTTGTCAGTGTATCTTGTGTTACAGTCGATTTTTTTTAATGATTGTTTTAAAAACTATTTTGGTACTTTCAACGTGTAGTTGTCTTTCTCACTTGTAATTCAGGCCTCCAGCCGCTAATTGTTCTGATGTATTGCTTGTGGCCTTCAGGTGACAATTTTGAATTCTCTCTTAATAAGGCCATCAGCTGTCAGTGTATGTTGTGTTGCAGTCAATTTTTTTAATGTTTTTTAAAAATTATTTCCTTAAATAAAGTGGAGGTGTTTACAGTGCAACCAACAGTAACTGATTAGGCCCCGTCCACACCTTTTCCTGCTTTCCCTAAGTCCCACGTCTCAGAGCTGTAATGATTCCATCATCGTGTGGTGGCATTTGCATGAAATGGGGAAGGTTTAAAAATAGGGTGTGTGGTTGCCGCATGCTCGAAGCCAAACTCACAAAAATCAGCAAGTTGCCATATGTGCATCTCTACCTCCTGGTCGTCAATTAATTGGCTCGAGGACAACACCGACCGTTCCTATCCTGTATCATTACTGGTGACGAGAATGGAGTCTTTATGCTAACATAAGGAAAAGAAAGGATTGTTTGCGCCCAAAGAAATAAGTAACTCTCCGTATAAAGACATGTACGAATCCACAAAAGGTAATGCTTACATCTGATGGAACATCGACATTGTCGTGTACTACGAATTGCTTCCCTGAGGTGTAACTATTATTTCAGACATTTAATGTCAAAAATTGAGGCTTCTTGCAGACGCAATCCAAGAACAACGACCAGGTGGACTGCATGAAGTGATGTTATTCCACCATAATGCCTGCCCACATTCTACTAGACTGACATAAAACTCTAAGCAGAAGTTGGGTTGGGAAGTCATACCCTGCCAATCTTATTCACCTGATTTTGCGGCCTAAAAATTTCACCTTTTCCGCCCTCTGTCAAACAGAAGGAAATTCCTCTCCGGATGAAAATAGGCTCCGAGTCTTGAAGTCTTGGCCTCAAAACACTGAGATTTCTGCTGTCGCGGAATCGAAAAGCTGGCAGACGGTTTAAAAAGTGAAGGAGAATATACACTGGCGTACAAAATTAAAGCCACAATTCACGATATAATCATACAAACTGTCGACTGATGTCCTTACGATCGTGTTCTGTACGGAAGGCGACGTTCCGGTCAAAGGACAACCACGTCATCGGCGACAGCAGGGCATCTGTCAAACGGGGTAGAGTTGCCGGCAAATCTCTCATACACAAATGCTGAGTACACAGTCACAGAGGGTGGAGTATGGCACCGAGAAGACACCTACTAGACTCTCCGCGGTGGAGGGACGTAGAAATAATGGAAGCAGGACAGTCGTAAACTGATGTGGCTTATGTGAATCTGTATGGCCATCTCTCCAGATATGGCTACGGGACTCGGCTGTTTCATACAGGATGTGAAATCAAACAACTTCAGCCGTTTACTTTCCAAACGCATTTATTTGGCTATCAGTTTCGGCGATATACTACGCCTGACCGATGCTTAGGAAAATTTCACTTCGGTTTTGGCCCCTGTTTTGAGCAGAATCGAGGTGAAATCTTCCTAAGCGTCGGTCAGGGGCCTGGAGACGGCGTGGTGAATCACCGAAACTGGTTTCCAAATGAAATAAGCTTGACAACTAGACGGTTGAAAGGTGTTTGATTTAACATCATGTAATGTTAATCTTCCTGTTGTTTCTCGGATGTGGTGACAGTTTATAGTGACCGAAGCTTTGTCCGTAAGACCAGGGCAGGACCGACCATTTGTGACACCAGAAAGAGAGGGCCGTTGTTTTGTTGTAAGGACATCACGGTGCCGCCTTGGTACTGCACGGCTACTGGTATCTGACCCCGCAGCATCCACGTTGTATCGAGGCAAACAGCCTGCAGAAGGCTTCGGCAGTGGTCTTTTTTTGTCGGAGACCTGCCCTATCTGTAGCTTAGACGCGTATTTACAGAAAAGAACGTCTAGAGGGGAGTTTTTCAAATGCTACCTAGACGGTCGAACGGAGGGCCAATGTTCACAGATAAGTCTCGATTTGGTCTGGTTAGTAATTCTAGACGGATTCGCATCTGGAGAGAACATAGAACACTGTTTCGGGGCCCAAACACTGTGGAAAGGGACCGAGGGGGATCCCTGATGCTGTGGGCAGGGGTTATGTTAACCAAACGAAAACCTCTTTATGAAATTTTACAGGTGAATCGGAAAGGTTTAACTGCCGTCAGGTATCGCGACGAGATTTTGGAACCTCATGTGCGGTTTCTGAGAGAGGTGTTGTGAGCCCAGACTTCGTACTCAAGGACGATAACGCTCGACCTCGTAGAGCATTGATGATTGACGTTTCCTTGTAAACGAAATACATTGCACCCATGGCGTGGCCTGCTCGCTGCCCCAATTTGTGTCCCATAAAGCATGTCTGGGTTGCACAGGGAGACGATTTTCATCGCGCCAGGTTCACCAACCGCTTTCCAAGACCTGCGAGCAGCTCTTCAGGAGGAACTCGTGTTATTGCCTCAACATGAGATTGATGACATCATTCACAGCATGTCCCGCCGTTGTCATGCCTGCACGGCTGCCAGAGGTGGTCACACATCATACTGAGCATGTTGGCTCTGAGCACTATGGGACTCAACTGCTGTGGTCATAAGTCCCCTAGAACTTAGAACTAATTAAACCTAACTAACCTAAGGACATCACACACATCCATGCCCGAGGTAGGATTCGAACCTGCGACCGTAGCAGCCCCGCGGTTCCGGACTGCGCGCCTAGAACCACTAGACCACCGCGGCCGGCCAGAGCATATTAACCAGTTGTCAGCATGCGTGTGCAAATCCATTAAGTTGTGAATAACGAAGCAAATTTTTGTCTACGCTTAGCGTATGTAATATTTGTTTAAGTTGTGTATTCTTTACAATGTTTCTACTTTACTTTCACAGTGTATACTATTTTGTGGCAAAATAAACGAAATCTTGCCAAAATTCCATTCCTGGCTATAATTTTGGGCACCAGTATGTCCACTAATGACTAAAGTGCTGTTACGTGTACGAGGGTAAGTCAATTATTATCCGCAAAGTTATTTTAAAATTTTATTGCAATCAAATAAAAAACATACAAGAACATCAGTTTTTGACGTAATGTCCTTGAGTTTCAACACACGTTGCACAAGCTTCCTGATAAGCTCATAAAAGAAGGTCCCCGGTTGAACAGCGAGCCAGGAATGCACCGCTTCTTTCATTATTTCGTCAGAGGCAAATCGACGGACCCTTAATGCCTGTTTGAGTGAACCAAACAAGTGAAAATCAGAAGAGGCAAGATCAGGACTACATGGAAGATGATCCAGTACTTGAAATTTGAGTTTCTGGAGCGTTTCAGCAGTGTCAGCAGCAGTATGCGGACGGACATTGTCGTGCAACCACACAACACCTTTTGACGGCAATCCTCGGCATTTGCTTCGAATTGCAGGCTTTAGCCTGGCAGTAAGCATCTCACTGTAGCGTACACTGTTTATTTTTGTGCCACTTTCCCCATAGTGTTCCAGTACAGGACCCTGTGCGTCCCAAAAAACTGCAAACAGCAGTTTTCCTGCGGACGGTTGGGTCTTGAACTTTTTCTTGCACGGCGAATTTGGATGTTTCCATTCCATACTCTGCCGTTTACTCTCCGGCTCCTAATGATCGATCCATGTTTCGTCACCAGTAATGATCCCGTCTAAGAAGTTGTCCCCTTCGTTAGCATAGTGATTCAAATGTTATTTTGCAGATGTCAAAGCACGTTTGTTTATGTAACTGTGTGAGTTGTTTTGGAACCCATCTTGCATGAACTATTAAAACCCAAGTCTGTTGTGAATGATTTCGTAAGCAGAACCGTGACTAATTTGCAGACGAGGTGCCACTGTCTAAGAGAATCATTTCACCTGAACGCTCAATGATTTCTTAATTTGCCACTGTCTAAGAGAATCATTTCACGAGAACGCTCAACGATTTCTTAATTTGTGGCGGTAAACGGTCGTTCGGATCCTTCATCGTGCGTGACCCTTGTACGACCATTTCGGAAGCTTTACTCCGTTGTGGCAAAACACTGTTCCCGTACTATACCAACAGTCTTCGATGAATTTTGGTCCCTGATACGGCTTCCGACCACAAGAAAAGGATCACTGAACATTGCTCTTCTTTGGTGCAAATAGACAGCGGAGCAGCCATGATTAACAGCGCGGAAGCGATAAGGAAACTAACCTGCCAGCTTGAAAATTGCAAAGATATAACAACAATAAACAAAGCAAGCGTCATCAACGTAAAACGACAGTACTACCAAAATAAACAAAAATATAAGTAAATTGCCTACGATAGTTGAATTACCCTCGTATCCGTTTATTATGGGAAAAACGCTATTTATCACCGTTTCCTAAGATATACTGTGAACGAGAACTCTCACATGAACGTACATAAGAGGTGTGACAATAAAGTAATGAGACTGATTTTCTTTGCAAGACGTGGCAAGGCTGCCGGCTTGGGTAGGCAGAATATCTTTCACCTTGGTCTATAAGCTGCTTCTAGTCCAAGTGGCACATCGATGTAACTGCTCAGTCGTGAGTTGTGGTGTAATAAGTTAACACGTGTTTGTGTCTCTCGTCACGGAAATGGAACCACCCTATATTGCACAACGGTATGCCATATCTTTTTGAGTTTAATTGATGAAAGCGCGGGGCCAACTTATGGTAAGCTTCAGAAGGCTTTTGGAGAGGAGGTTATGCCAAGAGCTCAAGATTTTCGTAGGTATAAAGTGTTTATTGAAGGCAGAACGAATGTCGAAAATGCAGACCGCAGTGGACGACCGTAAACCTCACGAACGGATGTCAACTCGGCCAGGGTGCATGAACTCGTACGATCTGATCGAAGATTATCTGTGAAACTGATTGCAGAAGAACTGAACATTAATCGAGAAACCGTTCGTCTAATAATAACTGAAGATCTTGGTATGAGAAAGATTTGTGCAAAAATGGTCTCCAAAAATGCTTTGTCAGTACAGCAATTTTTAACCTCTAAACAAATTTCAGTACTACTAAAGCCACCTTATTCACCAGATATCCCTCCGTGCGACCTTTTTCTAAGAGTCGTAACGGCGGTCAAGGAACACCATTTTGAAACAACTCAGGATGTCCAAAAAGCTGTGACGAAGGTCTTGGAGGATACTACAGAAAATTAGTTCCAGAAATGTTACCATTAATGGCAGAAGCGCCGGAAAAAGTGTGTGCAATCAGAAGGGAACTACTTTGAAGACAACACTAAACTTGCGTACAACGGTAAGCAACATTCTGTTCACATCAGTCTCGTTAATTTATTGTCGCACCTCGTATTCTAAAGTCTAACTTCTGAGTCTTTTGGTATAAAGACACAGTGTACTAATAATATTACAATTTATTTATTTTTATATCGCAATCACGCCTGTTTATGAGACCACATCCTTCGGGTAGTGTGGAAGCTGTAACACAGTATAACCATAAAACACCACACAAAAATCACAGACTAATACAATTATTTCCAGATGCAAAACTACTGTGACAGCCCTGTTGTCACTGCTGAAACGGCTTAGCACAGCTCCGTCGCGCTGTTGTTCCATGACATTCACTGAACGCCTTCACGACTCGCACCTCGGTCATTCTTCGTCGGTAAACCTATCCATACTGCTGCGTGATACTCTTAAAGTACAACTAACAAGATGAGCAAAAAAAAAAAAAAAAAAAAGGACAAGAATGAAAGAAAGAAAACGAGGCAGAGCAGAGAACCGTTAACACTTCTACAGTTGCGAACTTTTTGCAGTGCAATACACACACAACGCTAAATGGGACAAGAAGCAATAGAAAATGCAATAACTCATTAACTAGCTGCCACAGATCATGGGTCCCCGATACCAAAATATATAGCCTACTTGCAAACTGGAGACTAACACAGCATGCAATATGCTGTGGTGCCCAGGGGTACCATCAGCAACCCGCACGACAACTACGCTGCACAGGCAAGGAACGGCGCCGCTCATCCACGCGGGAGTATTGTTGGACCCTTGCCAAGTCACCAGGAAGCGTACCGGGTGCAAGGAGCCCCACCAGCCGTAGCCACAGGCCGCTGTCGCTACCAAGCCCCTACCACGCCGTAGCGGAGAAGCGATGCAACTGTCCCCCAATTGAAGCAGCTGATCGCCGCCATTTGCAGGGATGAATCGTAGTACTGGGGTTGTGATTTGAAGTATATGAGACGCAAAAAGAACGAATTGAAGCACAAATTAAACACATGTTTATTTAAAAAAGTACTGAGTATTCGAGTCTATTTTAAAAGTATACTTAAATGAATGAAGTTTCCTAATTTCCGAAATACGTCTGCGTAGAGACGCGAAATTTAAGATTGTAAGACTCTTTCCTGACAAGGTGCAGCGCGTTTACATAGAGTTATTTGCATTAGATTATTAAATGAAACTTTTAAAGTAGTAGACAGAACGATTATTATTTAATTCACGTAATTTTCCTGTCAAGTCCTGATTGCTTTTTGCCGACTACTGTGTACAATTTGCACGCTTACTTTTGCTTAGCACAGTATTGTCTACACTCGAATTTAGGTATCATTAATTGTAATAACCCATATCACTTTAAATACCGTAAGAATTTCATTCGCACATAACTTTTTAACACTGATAGCACCTCTGAAAGTGGTTGAGTTTGCAACATTTGATCAAATATTAGACCATTTACGAAGTATAATCACCACCTAACAACACATGTTAAGTATCTAAACGCAATTATTCGACCTACCTCTGATTCATACTTAACATATACGTGATTGCCTTGGTAACCTGGAAAAGGAACGTCCAAAATTATACACAGTGACAGTATTTCCACACTATTTAACCTAGGCCTATATTGCACGATTTCCAGGACACTATACCTTTTTCAAATGAGTTGGAAATCCAAATACTGTCGGTATAGCATCGTCCTTCAGTTGATATCTATTTACATAATTTTCCATGTAACAATTCTCTCCAAAATGAAGAGAGCACAGAAAATGATTTGCTGTCAGTTGGAAGTTCTCTCTCCGAGTAGCAACCATCGATTTCCGATTTAGAAAATCATTTGTAAGGGGGAACCTAAACAAAAACAAACGCTCATGATTTATTATTTATCCAAGAAAATACTATATACAAGTAATAGAATGTAAGAAACAACCAGAAATGAATGACCTGTGAAATGTAACTTTGTTTCCGTCTTCGTCTTTGCTTCCATTATAATGTTACAATTAAAAGCAGCACACGAACGAACCATGCTTACGCATTGTTTCCCTGCAAATGGCGGCATCTCATGCGTTCAATGTGGGGACGCGACACTAGCGCCAATGTGCGGTCTAGTTTTTATTTAGAAAGTCTATGGTCGCTACAGTACCGCCTAGCCACGCCCCTGCCGGTCACGTGTGCGCAGAGGGCAGTACTTCTCTTCCGGTCTACGCAGCGACCACAGTGAGAAGTCCCCGTCAGCTAGACATAGTCGCTTCAGGCGCCGGCTGCACCACAGTCTCTCAATAGCTCTCCTTGACGTGCTAACGAAGTACACGATTATCCGAGGTGAAGTTTCGTTTATGGATCATTTAATTTCTGTCCGACTCTAGGGCACTAGCCAGAGTGTAGCTGTCATCCCGCAGTAGCTGTGAACTTCTACCAGGGATAGTCGTTAAGACCCAGTCTAGGGACATTATACAATATAACGGAATATTGTCTCTTCGTTGTAAAAATGTGCATTACCAAATATTGATACAAGTACTTTGCACAGAATACACAGGGTGTCCCATTTTAATCCATACCGGCCGAGTCTCTGGAGCTGCACAATTCAGCAAAAAATGTCTCTTGTAATAGTTGTAAGGTTTGAAGGTATCATGGATGTTTACCACTAAATCACTGAAATCCCTGGGCTAGCAGGACACGGCGGATGAGGTTATATTTGTGGAAAGGGGCCAAAATAAGTTACTGTCAGTTGCACTCAACATACAAACTTTAATTGTTAAAACACACAATCACAAAATCAAACATCTAAATTCTCAATGTTTTAACGAAAGACCTCGTTTGATTTAATTTACATCGGCTGAAGGCTACATCGAAAATCCAAGGCACAAGGCCTAAGCAAGGAATTGAGATACAGGAATTATTCTGGAGGTTTCACCTCACTAGAAAAAAAACTTTAGTATAAATAGGTTGAACACCTTAGCTTAACTCTTTCCCATAGAACTCGACTGAGGGCAACACATTCATCAAGAAGAGTGTTACGGCTTATGGCCTTGACAAAATTTTTCAACTTTTGATTTGAAAAGGCTGACAACTCTGCTGAAGGCCATATACCAACTTGAAACAAATTTACAGGTTAAGGCCTAGATACAAGGGTTTTTGAAAGGTTGAAACTATGCTGAAGGCCACATACCAAACTGGAACAATTTTTTATTTTTCTGCTTAAATCCTAAGACGAAAATCCTTGCAATTTTAATAAGCTAGAACTTGGCTGAAGGCCACACAGTGTACTAAACACTTAAAGGGCACTTAAGAGTGGCACTCAGAAGGTTCCAAAGATCAGCCTGGAAAGGTAACACTAACGCACATTTACGTGAGACAGGCAGCCAGACCGACAAGCGCTTAGTCGAAAGGCAACCCAATCGAAAGCCAGTGGATGAACCAACCAACAAGAACAGTTCTGCCCCAACCGACCAGGAAAATGACAACAAGATGTCAGTAGCACAACGTTCTGGATACTGGTGCCCAATCCAGCCAAGTCAGAATAAACGTCCAAAGCTATCAAGACACCTCAGCTCTCGAACTACACGCCATGCTGGACAGCATCAACACAATGAGGAAAATACACTACCGAAAAACTATGTCAACACCCAGGGCAGGTAAACGGAACGTCAACGGCCACAAGGCAGAAGATACCGCTTCATTAATCAAGGAACGAATTAAGTTAAACCCCATAGAGGAAGACGGCTGCAATTGTACCCAACTTCAATGCACACACGTTGTTGCTCGCGGAAATCTCCCAGAAAGCGACAACCACGATCAAACGAAGAGATGTGGTAGCAGTTGAGGCTTGCTAGTAGGTTAAGTGAGCACTCACCTTTAGTGTCGAGGATCGGTGGGCGACGAACTTCGTAACTCTCACAAGAAGTGCGTGCAGGCCGCCAGCGGATCCAGCCTGACTACACGCCAAGGAGACTTCCTCGCTGTTCTGCTCCAACCGACCAACAGCCTCACATACGGAAACGGTCAAAACACCAAATACACGTCGGCCGATGAGACGACCGACCAAACGCCCAACCAACGGTCGTTCCCGCTTCAGTCTAATTCTGACGGATAGTGCATGTGTGTCAACAGCGGTCGGCAAGTACTATCTGTCAGCACCTCACTGGCGCTCCGTCCCCGACGCTGCTCCGTGCCCGACTGCACTCCTGATTCGTCTCGAAATAACTATGAGACACACGGCGACCCGGAAAATACTGTCGGTTGCTCCAAAGATGGTACTACAGTGCACTTATCGATAAGCGTAGCTGCTGCAACTCACGGCAGGTAAGGCAGCAAGTTAGTGACGCCAGTAAATGGAAAAAGAAAAGGAGGCGGCACTACCGTAAGAGAAGATGACAAACAATAAACGGCATGAACACGAGCTGCGCACGGCTCAATCACCTTGAACCCCGTTTTGAAGACCATTTTTGCCAGTGATAACCCATATTTTTTATTCCATATTCATATTCTACGTGAAAGAAAACGTATTGTTCGCAGGGAACATTTTCTTCGGATAACCAATGGTTTGTCGCCAGGGGGCACTTCATTGTAACTTTCCCAGGTTACCATTATCTCGAGAATCAAGCGACATCGGGAAAAACTTTCAACGAATGTCTTGTATGGTTCCTGGATTCCGTTCACTGGTGAAATTTTTGTGAACCTGAAGTGGCTTTGAAATTCTTCGGTAGGGATTAACCTGAAAGCTAATACCGTCGGCATTTGCGGAACCCAATGTGCACCACTTGAAGGGTTCCCGATCAGAGACCAGCATTGTGCTTTTGCCGGAACAGTCAGAGAAGAGAGGCTTGGAGTTTTGAGGCCAACTAATAAGCGTCATTGTCGTGGAATCTGAAATCATAACTTGGGCTTCAGAGAAATTTTACCTTTGGAGACTCTGAAAATATCGGCTCTGTTCACTTAGAACGATTATCGACTGGCGTGATTCTCATAATTTTTTCTATGGACTTACAAAATACATGCGTCAAGGGACTTAGAAAAATTCCGCCTCGTCGAACTCCGATGAATTTCGCCTCGTGGGACTCACAACAATCTCTTCACGCGAGACTCTAATTAGTTCCTGCGAAGTTAAATTTTTCCAAATCCGTACAAGGAGAACTATTCACAACACGAATGTTCTGAGCTCATAAGAGAAAAATTTATCTCAGTCATGTTGTCCTGCAATCGACTTTCTCAGGCCGTCTTTCGTTTCTGTCTTCTGTCCATATTTGAAAACGATGGATTACCTTGGGGTATTTCATTATTTCATTATTTACGTCAATATCGAGATATGTAAAGGTGCCCTGCTAAAAGACACACATCCATTAGACACATAAGTAATTTTATGAAAGAGCACATTTGAATACCGTATGTTTTGGATTCCGTTGTGGCGTAAACAACAGCGAGCACGTGTAAACAAACGGGTCATGTACACTGTAATAAGTCAGTTGTCCTGCAACACGCTTGCTCGATATTTCGTTGAAGGAAAAACCTAATAAATCCAATAATAGTAAAACTCATCAGTACAATTTATTTTTTGACTCTCATCTCTCCAAAATGGGTGGTTACACACCGTTAGAAAGAGGGATAATGATAAAAATTGTTGGCGAGTGTCACCATAATTACGCAGCCGCGCAGAGGTTGTATGCCGCAAGGTATCCCGACGCCCGTCATCCCACGAAGGTTACAATTAGGTCACTGGAAAGACGAGATGAAAGAGAGATCTTGAAAATATAGGGGTTACCATCTGCAAAAATGAACTTAACCTTGGTTTGACCTTCCAAACAAGGATCAAGGTAATTTCTCATTTCGCGGTAACCACTCCACAACCCCCTTCAAACATTACAAGAGACGTTTTTTGCAGAATTGTGCCGCTACGGAAATATCGACTGGTATAGATTAAAATAGGACACCCTTTATACCTTTCAGAATAGTTGTCCTTACACGTCTTGGACGTTTAAGTAAATTAAGAAACTCAATCACTTTATTAGGAAAACTGCGTCCTAGCCCCCAGCAACGTATTAGACGCTCCCAGGCTGGGAGGTCAGAAGTCAGTGCGCCAAAGGAAGCGCCGCCGTCCTGTTTTCGGCGTCCCGCCTAATGTCTCCCGCGGGAGCAGTGTGCCCGCGTTGGGAGGAGGTCTGTCAGGCGAACATCGCCGAGATCTCACAGCTGTGGTGCTGAAGTTTTCGCTCCATCTCACCCACTACTGCAGTCCGTTTCGAAGGTATTTTTTTCTTTGCGTAGAAATGACTAGTTTGGGATAAACATTTCCAATCATTTTACAGATCGAATACTCGTCTCAATAACAGTGAAGACACGGGGATATTGCGATTGGAAGCCAAAATAACAGTTTGATTATATTTCTCGTGTTTGGGGCTTCAGCGTCCACGCTCTCATTAAACCCATATATTATAAAAATTGTTTTACATAGTACGTAAGTAGTATTATGATGTTCTTCTATTCCTAAACCACTGATAGATTGCAATCGAATTTGTCGCAAGTAAGACTTCCTGTCTGCAGATCACCACGGTGAGATTAGAACCACCTATCTATAAAAGTGATGGGGTGCGGTGGGGTTGGAAAAGGTGCGTACCAAGAACGTGAGAGTACCTAGACTTTATTCATCCAGGTTTCGAGAATGAGAGAACTTAACGACTTTCAACGAACGTTACACATATTTTCGAAACTTTACGAAACTGACAGTCATCAGAAATGATGAAAGAGGAAAAAATCATCGCCTATTACATTTTCGCTGTTCATGCAGAAAATTGCTGCATCGGGGATTACGTTTTAATTCGTTACTTGTTTACTAACAACCGTATTAGGCACACTTTTTGCAGACAGCATTCACATATACCACTGAGTGGATCTGCAAAATTATAACTCTGTACCACACATAGTTCATGAGACAAGAGCGTCGTGCACACTTATATCGGTGAAAAATTTCAGCATCATGAATGGTGTTTAAATTTATTACTTCTTTGGTACTAATTACGTAGCACACTTTGCACACAGCATCAATGCCGCTGAAAGAACAGCATCATTTCAGGACACATACTTGAAGAGATATGACTTCATAAACACTGAGAAGCTCGAGAAATTGTTCCATCACAAATGACGTTTAAAATTATTACTTCGTTGCATCTAACTCTACTCTCAACATATTTCGTAGAAGTATCCACATATTCCGCTGAAACTACCTACAAAATTACAGCATTGCTCAACACATAGTTCAGGAGATATGACGTCATAGACATTGAGCCGCGTGAAAAGGAAACTGAAGTGTGAAATTCGCTACGGATACTGATGAAATATCTGTGGAAATGTGCGTGAAAACGAAACTGAAGTGCGAAATACGTTACAGATACTGATGAAGTATCTGTACAAATGCGCGTGGAATATAGCGTTTGAGCGTTGTTGAAACATACGTGACATGTGTGTAAGCGAGCGAAGCCCGGCGAGTAGCTTATTTTCTCTTTTGTTTTTGTAATGAGATTCAAAATTAAATGGGGATATAGAAAAATGTTGAATAATATCAGTGAAACGTCCTCCAAAATCGCAAGATAGATTTCAACCCCGATTAGTGGACATACGTACTACTTACAATCTGGAAAGGAATTCCGTGTTGGTAAGATTTAGGAAACTCCTATCGCGTTGGGTGTGACAACTTGAATAGACAAGGGAGAGGGAAGGGATGGACAGATAAAAAAGCTGAAGGAGGAATTGCACACAAAATACGGAGGACGAGAAGATGGACTAGTACAGAGAGAGAGGAAAATGGGTAGACAAGGGGAAGGACAGAGAGAGGGGAGAAAAGGTGACGAACTGAGACAGATGAGAGAAAGAGATAAAGTGGGAGATCGGGAACAAGAAATGGACAGAGAAATGGGAGACAGAGAAGGTGGAGTAGGAGATGGACAGAGAAGGGGAGGGGGAGATGGACTGAGAAATGAGTGAGAAAGGGATTGAGGGTCTGAGGATGACGGAGGGAAGAGAAGGAGTTGGTAAACGTAGGGGGGGGGGGGGGAGGAGATTAGCAAAGAAGAAAGAGCAGACAGACAGGTGGGACAGGAGTATATGGTAGAGAGAAGGGCAGGAGGAGACATACAGAGAGTGATGGGTGAAGGAGATGGACGAAGAGAGAGGGGGATGGCGGAGGTGGACAGGGAAAGGGGGAGGAGAGAGGGTGGATGAGTTGGACGGAGAAAGAGGGAGAAGAAGATGGGCGAATAGAATTGGATTAAATTCATACCAGGGCAGCGCTGCCTCTCTATTAGTTTGACAATGAAATTTGTCAGCCAGTGGTCATAAAATTTTGTTAATCTGCTATGGGTTCCAGACATTATGAGGTGAATGTACACAGCTCCAGTCACGTATTTGATACATTTTGAGAGGGAGTGGGGGGCACGACTAGGACTTATGTATGTATATAGGAAGAAGCAACTCTCAGATGTTGTCAATAAATTTGAGCTTGAAAACCTTAGGCACCCCTATTTACCTTGCGTGGTCACTAGCATTCAAGGAGTCCGCAACTGGGCGAGTAGGCAGTTCGTCTCATAATCTCTAGGTCTCTAGACCGAATCTCAAAGTCGCTATTTGTTTTCATTCACATGAAATTCAAACAACAAGTTTATTGTCAATATTTCATTAAACATTTGTTATTTTCATTATCTTAATACTGAAAAAATAAAAATAAAGTTTTTAAGAAGATTCCAAATGAAACAAAGAGTAGAGGATAATAGTCACTCAAATCAGTATAGGCACTTTATTTATTTGATTATATTTAAATTTGTGAGAAGTATAATATGGAAGCCATTGATCACTGCACGAATCAAGATGATATTGATCTTAGAAACATTGAAAATAATTATTCACATGCACACAACAAATGTAATAATCACCGAATTTTTCGATTTGCTAAGTTTTTTTTCAATGTGTTCTTTATTGCAAAGTAAATTAGTTTTACAATCATGCCCGCATTCATGTCTTAAGGAATCGATATTGTAAAACAAATATTAATTTAATTGTTTCTTCTTTCATCCAGTAATCGAAAATGATAAAAGAAACAAAACCGATACAGCTTGTAAACAAAATTTGTGTGAGCTTTGACTGGTAACGGTGCTAAGGAAATCAGAGTTATCATCATCAGCGAAAGGAACTACAGCACCACAATTTTCAAAGCTTTCTTTTAGTTTCAAACCTTTTTTTTTTTAATTTTATCCCAACGCTAAACAGACATCTCTGTTTTATGAATGTTTGCGATGTACTGAAATTTTACTTTCATTTAAAGATCTCTTAATGTTTTTGTACTAATACATCATTTTGATGTAAGGTCACTGACATTAGTGGGTAAGGAATCAGTCTGGCTAAGTGTTGTAAGAGATCTGTTTCTAATTTACGCACAGCCTACATCAGTGGAAATCGTGATTTGTGTCACCTCTTTGTAGGTTACGACATTCACAGTAATGATTATTTCATAATGGGGCATTGTGCAATGACTGAAATTTAATCAATGATTAAATCGTATGCAGATGATGGAACTTTTAATAGTTTTACTCGTTCCCACTGTCGTGAATCAAAGGTACTGCGGTCCAAGACTCTCATAAGGCGGTATACCACACCGTCTGTAACGCTGCAACTGACAAGTCCGGACCACCATTCCATACATAGCACTGCTGCTGTTACACTGCTCAGTGAGATGGCTAAAATTGAGTAATCATATCATATTACATATTCACTTGGATATTACAAAACAAAATGACAGAAAAGAAAATTAATTCCAAAAGTACTGCCAAGCATGAACACAGAAACCAAAACACCCAGAACTTTACGTTGCACCTGGTTCCTCTGTGGTTTAAGGGTTACCAGCAAGGAGATATGTGCGGCAGTGATACACTTAAATGGACGGAAAAATCACGCTCACTTGCTAATGTTCTATCTATACTTTCAGATAAGAAGTACGTTTCTCAGAGCATAAACTCACACTAGGTAACAAGCAACAACGGGGATTATTTCTATGGCCATGAATCAACTTCCATGCAATTTTTTTTTTTGAGTCATCACGCTTCTGACTGGTCTGAATCAGCCCGCCACGAATTCCTCTCCTGTGCCAACTTATTCATCTCAGAATAGCACTTACAACCAACATCATTTACTATTTGCTGGATGTATTCCAGTCTCTGTCTTCCTACACTCCATGGAAGTCATTCCCTCATGTCTCAACAGCTGTTCTATCATTGTATCCCTTCTCCTTGTCAGTGTTTCCCACATATTCCGTTCCTCTTCAATTCTGTACAGAATCTTCTCATTCTTTACCTTATCAGTCAACATAATTTTCAACTTTCGTCTGTAGCATCACATCTCAGATGCTTCTATTCTGCTCTGTTCCGGTTTTCCCACAATCCATGTCTCACTACCATACAATGCTGTGCTCTAAACGTTTCCCAGAAATTTCTTCCTCAAATTAGAGCCTATGTTTCATACTAGTAGACTTCTCTTGGCCAGGAATTCCCTTCTTGCCAGTGCTAATCTTCTTTTCATGTCCTCCTTGCTCTGTTAGTCATTGATAACTTTACTGCCTAGGTAGCAGAACTCCCTAATTTATCTACTTCGCGACCATCAATCCTGATGCTAAGTTTCTTGCTGTACTCATTTCTGTTGCTTCTCATTACTGTCGTCTTTCTTCGATTTACTCTCAGTCCCAGACTGTACTCATCAGACTGTTCATTTTGTGCAACAGATTGCATAATTCTTCATCTCTTTCAATCAGGATAGCAATCTGTGAATCGTCTCATTGGTATCCTTCCACCTTGAACTTCAATACCACTCCTAAATCATTCTTTTATTTCCATCATTACTTCCTCAAAGTACAGATTGGACAGTAATGGCGTAGAACTACAACCCTGTCTTACACCCATTTGCAACTGAGAACATCGTTCTTGGTCGTCCGCGGTAGTAGCAGGGTTTGGGGTTATGAGGACAAATTTGATATCAAATTTATATGCAAATTAATTAAATTGATCAATTAATCACCCCATGACTACGCCCACCACTGCCCAAACCATGTCCACACCCTCCTCTGACCTCCGACCACGCAGACCCCCATCCCCGGATGACGTCGCGTGTTTCTCTCAGTCTTCATATTGGTCTCAGCCGCCTCCCCTCCTCCCCACCCCCTTCCCATGACCTATACTATTTGCAGGAATTAAGAATTTTTGCAGGAATTTCGAATTTTAGCAGCAATTTTTATTTTGGTCGGGAAACTGAATCAAAGATCGGTCCTAATTATGTAATTAATCATAAAGATTGGGCCTAATTACACAACCATATGCATTTCGCTACACAAGCATGGCCAAACATCGCAATGCAGTGATACAATACAACTGGTGATATCCTCCTGGGAAAAAATTTCGCAATACCACTCGAAACTAGTGACAGACACACTCAAACTTTACCCTACACCTAAAAACTGGCAGGAAACATGCAGGGGTGTAAGGTACTACCTTTATTCTAATATTACTTGAAAATACAGATCTTCGGTAGCACAGGTAAAAAATTTTCAACTTTACCTAGGTTTCAACTGCTCTAGGGCAGCCTTCATCAGAAGTAAAAAAATTTTACGTTACATAGAGTAAATAGTTATGAAATGGTTTAGAGCAACAGTCCTCACGTTAAAGATAAAAATATATTTGTACATTATAAAATTTTCCTAGGAATGCACAACTTGATTAAGACGCGCCGCTAAGGGTCGCGTGTGCGGCCGGCACTGTAAGCAGCATCAGACTACGGTTGCTGCATTATCGGCCATGTTCAAAATTGTACCTTTATTCTCTTTGGTGGGAAATACGTTCCACTGATGAGACGCTGGTGTTGGAAAGAATCGTGAGAGCCTGTCTCGCCCTGTGTACGTGGAAGACTGAAATTTCGTTATAAGATATCGCTGCAACGAAAAAAAAGGAATGCCTCTCAAGAATCATTCTGTGGTGCCCTAGCCATCTCCTCCATCCACCACGTGGCACGACATCGATAATAGTTTGATAGGCTAAGTAATTAAATTGTTCATGAGAGTCAGTTTGCATGGCGAGTAATTTTGTTTTCAGTAGTCGGATTAGACTCAGCAGGTAGGTAAATTTGGGATCCGTGGAGGGAGACGAAGTTCTTTTTGAGGAACACTGTTGTGGACCGACATTTGAAGCTGACCGGAGAGGAATTCTACTGCCCACACCATACATTTTGTGTAAGAACTGCTTTTAAAAACACGATCGAAGCTACTATGTTACTGTCACCCTGCATAAAAAGCGGTCTTGAGTGTACACGCACACATATGAGTTGCTCATATTGTTACGCTTTCGGGTAGAAATGCTGTCTGCGATTTGGAATCAAGTCTATCCATTCTACCACGTACTTGCGTCGGATCCTCTATAGACGTCTTTTAATGATTACAGCGACTGGTGTTTCGTAGTCGTACCACTCTCATATCTCCAAACGAGTCACTTTTTTCCAACCTAACTGATAAGGATCCCACACAGCAAAACTTCAGCGCTATTTTCTATAGAGTCCCTCTGCATCTTGGTCATGATCGAAGTCGCTTCCACAAGCTGGTGTAAAGTTTCATCACTTGTGCTGTAGGACGACCATATCCAACATACTGTCATTCACATGAGAGGGTTCCTGTATTGTTCCTTCATAACCAGTTTAATACTTTGTTCTTTAGGTTGTAACACACCCATTCAGTGTACACAGCCACATTAACACATTTCGATCCTTTGGCTCTCCAGACAGCCGAACACCACATGGCATAAACTGTACGGCTACAACATCACAGGCTGTAGAAATAAAACACAGGTGCGATATTTCTCATTGACAAAACTGTGGGAGACATCGCAACATATGGAAACTGGAAGAGTTTGCGGTATTGTAGAGCGCTTCTAAAAGCCATTCGAAGGTGACGACCTTTACAGTTGATCTCACCTTCCTCATCGACAGGGTACCGGATGTCTCGGTAGTCCATTTCGAAAACCATTGATCCTTCATTTTGCAGTCATGAACATGATTACTGTTCTAGAAGGTGCTGTTCACAACACGTGTAGGGAAGTACAAATACAACGAGGTACTGTCACCTTACTTTTGAAAAAAAAATAAAAACATGTGGAGAGCATCGCAGCACATGGGAATAAGACCAGCCTGTAGCACTGAGGAACGCTACCAACAACTGTATGGAGGTGATGACCCCTACATTTAATCCCATGGTCTACAGTGGCAAGTAGGAGATATCCAGTGTTCCGAAAAGGCACCCTCCATCTCAACCGTCTTGTGTCAGTCAGTCATTATGCAGTAATCATCAGCATACCCAGTGGACGGTCGGGATGGGAAAGACATGGTAGATATGGAACAATGTACCGTAATACACATCGCAGTTGACAGCGAGTCCTATTTTACCAAAACGTCGGAGAGAGCTGTACCTACCTCATTCAGCAATCTTTGTAGAAACAGAGTGAGCTGAGTTAATGTTATAGAACTGTGTTTTGACCGCTTAGTGGAAGTGAGAACATGTTGTCATAGCTGCGCCACTCAGGTACAATGTGTAAGATCAGCGTCAAACTAAACGTGCTCCTGCAGCACGACGTAGTATAAAAGATAGTATGAAGAGTTAAGGTGATGTTTTTATCTGGAAAATTAGGAAGCCTCAGTATCATACAGGTACCGCAGTCCGAAGCAGATTTGCATCACCGAGGCTCCAATCACGTCTGTCGTTCAAACATTCTATCATCCTTATTCTCTACCACCCAACAGAAAAATTACTAACTATAAAAGTCTCCGCTAACTTCATCTTGGTGATTTTTACCGCATCTCTCTGTTCTGATATATATCGAATCCAAATACTGTCTATGTGCCAGCATCCAGCATACGCGGCGGTCCTGTTAAATATGCAGGTTTTGATCCAGTGGATCAGGCATCCAGTGATCGAAGTCACTTACACAGACAGGTGTAAAATTTCATCACCTGTACTGTATGAGAACCATCTCTAACATATTATCGGTCGTAGAGAGAGCCCTGTAACTCGCTTTGTACACTACCATACATTTTGTTTTTGCTGCCACGAACTCGACGTATGTGTCAAGTTCTAAACTGACATTAACACGTTTTGTCCATTGGCTCCCCTAGAAAACTAGACATCGGACAGTATAAATCATGTTGTTCCTGTTGATCCAACAACACACCGACACCCTGGGTGATTCAAGTAATAGATAGTCACAACATAAGGAAACTGGAAGAGTTTTGAGGCGTTGTGGGGCGTTTCCGAACTGCAGTCCTAATTCATCATTCACAGTGATGGGATATCTGACGGCGCTAATTCGATTGATTCTTCATATTGCTGCCATACACGCGATCACTGTTTTGGCTTTAGCCATGCCCAGAAGGCGTTACCCCCTCCACTAAGACTCTTTCCCCATCTCAAACAGGTGACGTTAGTCAATCATTATGTGGTATCAACAGCATACCAGTGGATGGTTGGAGTGGAAAAGACATCGTAGATGTGCTGTAATGATAAGCATGAATTTTAGCAATTTTATCGTAATATCAACACCTATCAGCGATGCGGCAGCATGCTTACCAATTTCTGTATCATCGATAAACAGCCCCTCCAGTACTTTGCGAGTACCATCGCGAATGTAAATGGATGATTGTGTATTACGTTCTTTAACTGTTGATTTCCGAACATATACACCAAATTACACCAGACAGCAACATACATACCTCTACCATTTCGATCATAGTGTGTAATTTACCATCTTTCTTTATGTGGATGAGAGTCACAGGGCATTCTCGCAGTCTTAGGATGAAGTTAGAGACCGAAAGATTTCCTCACATTGTCTTTGACCAACGCTCCCTGCAGCTGACCAGAAGTAGACCGCTACATTCCACATTTTGTGTAGGTACAGTACGAAATGAGGCTGTAACTGCTGGCCCACACTCATCCAAGAGCGCAAGATTTTTCCAAATGCACGAATGGCGAGGAGTTTAGCACCCCTTATCGGTGTATAGTAGATATGAATCTGTTCATCAGATATAACAGATGGCTGAGAACAAGGAACGGGTGGTTTTTATGCATGATGGAACTCTAGACAGACAGAGTTCCCTGCATTTTACGTAAATCAACTGCGCTATCAATTCTAAAGCATTGTTCTAGTGTCTGGGGTCGTTACCAAGAAGGTAGGAGCGAACATAAACACATGCATCCTAAGGCTACAAGGTTCTGCTCTTAAAACACGCTATAATGATGGATCGTTGTGGTGTCTGACCTATTAGTCATATATAATGCAACGCTATTGCTATCCCAATGTAAGAAATATATTTCCAGAGCGTGACATACATTCTCCTTGCAGTTTTCTCTACGATAAACTGTGGTGACAAACTTTAAAATGACAAATTACCTCATTAAAACATCGATTCCTTGGGATACCTGTACAATATAGCTTTCCAGAGATGTATAGCCCTCATTGTTCACATTCGCTCACTGTTCAGAAATTATACTATGCTTGCATCAGTCCTATATAAAATGATCGTTAGTAACGGAGACTGCCTCTTACAAAGAAAGAGATAAACGCGTAGCAACTCTGTTTGACATGTGAAATTACACGTCATGCCGCCACTAACTCTGTAAACCGGACATCTGTCAAGCAGATGTGCACACGTGGATTGTAGTACTTCACAAACAACTGTCACTAGCAGAATCATCGTAGTTATGAAACGGAAGACTCGATTTTATGCCCAAGATGCGTCAGGGGAATGCAGTGCGTTACAGGAAACATCGTTTGTCTAGAGGAATGCGTCGAACCTGGATGGAGGCCCTGTGATGACCAAAACCTTTTCTGTTAACGATTGCAAGCAGACAGTGCTCAAAGTCACACGTAGAGCACGCAGTTCTATGCGAGTCGAACGCATGTCACACAACTGAGGCATCATTAGTGTAACATTAAATCCTGCCTTGTTACAACTCCACCTCAACCGATCACTCCATCTACTCTATGTCATCCTTTAATGCATATGCAAGTACGTTTACACGCATATGGTTCTCTTTTTCCCAGGAAAGCATTAAAGACCCAGTCAACTCACGTGTATCGCTATTACCTCAATGGACATACAATGTAGCAATGAAACAAGATCGAGAACTGCCGAAGGGAGGTTATGGGGGCTGCTTTCCCGCTCCCCGCCTCATTCGTTCCACAGCGCGAGGTGTTGTGCCACTAGCATAGAGCCACGTGACCTGTCGCAGGCGCCAGACGCGCCACAATCGTGACTCGTCCCAATTTTCGCGGACGCCCTTGAGCCTCTTAAAGGTTGGGTTTTAGGAAAATGTAAAAACAGCAGAAAGGCTGTTCTCTTGTTGCGGTTGATAATAGAAGCAAGACTGAAGAAAAAGCAAGACACGTTCACAGGATTTGTCGACCTGGGAAAAGCTTTCGACTATGTAAAAAATAGAGGTAAGCTACAGGGAAAGATAGGTATTACACAATACGTTCAAGCTTTCGCCCCTTCTGTTCAGTCTGTACGTTGAAGAAGCAACGACGGAATTACAAGAAAGGTTCAAGAGTGACATTAAAACTCCAGGTGAAGAGATATTTATCTTAGGATTCGTAGACGACATTGCTATCCTCAACCAGAGGGAAATAAACTTACAGGATCTGTTGGAAGGAATGAACAGAGTAATGAGTACAGAATATAGATTCGGAGTAAATCGGAGGAAGATGAAAAGAGAACTTGCAGAAATGAGAACAGTGAGAGACTTAACTTCATAATTGGTGGTCACGAAGTTGATTAATTAAGGAAATCTGCTAAGTAGACAGGGAAATAGCCCATGACCGACGGGGCAAGAAGGTCGTAAAACGGAGACTTTCACTGGAAAAAAGTTATTTATGACCAAGAAAATCCTGCTAGTATCAAACATAGGTCTTAATTTGAAGAAGAAATTTCTGAGAATGTACATTTGGAGAAGGGAATAGAAGTATTTGAAATACGGTTCTACAGAAGAATGTTGAAAAATCAGGTAGACTGTTAAGGTAAGGAATAAGGAGGTTCTCCGCAGAATCGGGAGGAAGGGAAAATACGGAAAATACTCACAAAATACGGACAAGATAAGACATAAATTAAGACTTCAGGAAGGGATGTTTCTACAGGGAGTTGTAGAAGGTAAAAACTGTATAGGAAGGTAGAGATTGGGATACCTACAGGAAATAATTAAGGAGACAAGTTGCAAGTCGTACGCTGAGATGGGAAGGTAGGCACGGGAGTAATTAGTGGCGGGCCGCATCTAACCAGTCAGAAGACTGATGACTCAAAGAGAAAAAAATTGTTACAGATATGCACGCTGCCGTGCTTCGCGCCACATGCGCTACGCACGTCGCAGTTTGCGAGTTAGCGTAAGAGTTCGATCGTTCGTGCCAGCAACTTTTTTTTGTCTTACATTGGGTTTCGTATACTATTCTCGTTGCTTCTGTTGTCTTTTATATCGTGTATGTCTAGTTACTTGATTCGTAGTAGTGTTTCCAGCCGCGCCTGAGCTTCTGTTTTTGTTAAATTGTGTATCTAAGTGACTTGGGCCTTCGTACAAGTGAATGGCCTGTTTTCGAACGTGGAAATTCTTTTCTTCCTTGCCGCTGTTGGCTGAAGTTAGTGTTTCACTTGGCTTGTCGTTTATCTGTCTACAAGTACGTGTTTAAGGTGCTGAAAATGGCCGCCAATTTCTATTGAGAAGTAAAATTGTGAAACTTCCCGCCATTCCAATACCATTAAAAATTTATCGCACTAGTAGCGCTAACGCTGTCTATAAGAAGATTCCGAGTATATGAAGCTACTGATCACTCTCCTGGGGCATACAATACTAAAATAATCTACGGGAATGCAGCCTGGTGACGTCGTCGACAACCGCCGGCATTTCGACAGGTAAGACAAAACTGCAACATCCAAGCGCTGCACAGGTCAATGTAAAACATAGTTTTGCAGATCGTCCCGGAAAGGTAGCGCACACACACACACACACACACACACACACACACACACACACACACATTTTATACCCTTGTGTCACCACATAAACAAAAGATGACCGAGATCAATAGTTTTTGATAGTGAAAAGCACTAAACAATGGGTGAGGTGGCTTTATTTGTTCGTTTTTGATAAGGGAGAGAGCAGGAATCCACGAAGTATAATTGGAGGTATAGCAAGTGTAATGGATATCAGTAGAGTGACATAAAAAAGTGGACGCCGATCGAGAGCGGTTGTGGGCCATCCCGCCAGGCGGAGCTAACCAGTTCCTGAAAACAATGGTAGCGACAACGTCGTTGGCCAGCTCTGCAAATAGAGCCACCGAGTTACAGCTCGCGATAACACCCGACGAGCATTGTCGATGACCTTATTTCCGCGCTGGTGGGCTACGAGTTCTATCGCCCCGCAGAGGGCAGTGAGGATGGGCTGACGGAGGGGGGGGGGGGGGGGGATGGAAGGGGAAAAAAAGACTCCCGCTCCACAGTGAAGCGAGTCCATCCAGGATTCAGCGGTCGTAAATTTTCTCTCCGGCCGACGAGAAGTAGCGAAGAGTCCGACAGGAGCGGCGCGTCGCTGTGTGCGCACCCAGTCGCGAGAGCGGTTACGCGGTTACGACGGTCACCCCCGACAGCCCCCGCTGTTCAGCTGCACACCGATGGAGCTGAACGGGTGGGGGCAGTGTGGGGGTTCACCACTGCGTGCGAAGCTGCGGTCGCGACCGGTTCTCCAGCTGTAGCAAAAACTCGGCCTGCCATTGGGGAAGTGTGGTGGCGTTGCGTTTAGCTGAAGGGGCTACTTTCGCCACCACCCTCCCCTTCCCACGCTAACCTGCTCGCCATCGAGCCTGAGCTATTTCCGGAGGAGAGAGGCCGCTCGGAACCGGGCGTTCCGCAGCCCATGTATAATTCAGGCGGCCTTAAGGGCGCATCCGTGCGCACACGCCCATTCGCGCTAACTACCGCACATCCAGACCCGGTTCCTGGCGCCGTCCTGCGCTACCCACCCCCATCCCACTACCGCCCAGCCCGCCTACATACACACACACATACACACACACACACACACACACACGCACACACACACATGCAAGCAGAGGAAACGGCAGGGCCAAACGGCAGAGACAAAGAGAGGAAGCCGATTCGTCCGTTTAATTGAAAGCTTATTTGCCCGATGCGGTTTTCGGCAGAGAGGGAGGGAGGGTGTGTGCCATCTGAAATTAAAATCCAGGCCCCTGCTCGTACGATCGGCTGTCAAACGCGCAACTAGACCGCCATCTGGGTGAACGATCCGTTATCAGGGGCAAAAAAATTTCTACCGCCGCCTGAGAGGAAATTAAACAATGATTGATTGTAAAATGTTTGGATGTGTGACATATGTCCGATTTCTACCGTCACGTACAACGTCAATATTAACCTCATTCATTACTTAATTGATTTGCATTAAAGTGAAATAAAACTGGAGACCTTTGGTGGAAAGAAGGACACATTTGTTCAGACTTAAAAAGTGTGGACACACGCGGAGTGGAAAATACTGACAAGCTCGTGCGTTCTGTCGGGGTAATGAGGAAATTTTCAGAAGCGGCATACATCTGTGAGGTCTGATGTGTATAAAATCACCTGTAACGATTGTGACGTATGCTTAAAAAGGACAGATTAGACGCATGTTCGAAACTAAAGAGCACAGTTATAAACAGAACACTACGGCTTCAGTGAACTTGTTGTTACAGAAGATCATTCACCTGCGAAAAAGGGGAATCAATATGAGCATGTTATGTACTGCATCTAAAGGAAGACTTACCAACGTCATAGATGAAATGGAGAAGATAGGAAGAGGGAACACCATGACTTCGTTTTGACGAAAAATGTTAATATAGTCAATACAATTATTTCGACATGTTCGAGCTGATTTCTTGACTAAGTGCGAGGGGACAAAGTGCTTGGGCTGTAGAACGCGGAAGAGGCGTGCTGGCTGCTTCTTGCTGGCCTGCTGATATTGATCGTAGGAGCGTGTAAAATAATAATTACTATGATTTACAGCATGCCTAATGAATGTCTAATTTTTGCATGTGCATGGTTCTTTCAAATCTGTTTTACATCCATAAGCGCTCATTACACAATTTCGTGTCGTATCTCACTTACCTGTTGTTAGAATTACTGTACATGGGAATGAAAATGGAAAAGAAAAGAAAAGAGATTGGAAATACACCAATAGCCATTTCAATTACTACACTACGAAGATGAAGTGCTACAGACGCGAAATTTAACCGACAGGAAGAAGATGTTGTGATATGCAAATGATTAGCTTTTCAGAGCATTCACACAAGCTTGGCGCCGGTGGCGACACCTACAATGTGTTGACATGAGGAAAATTTCCAACCGATTTGTCGCACACAAACAGCAGTTGAACAGCGTTGCCTGGTGAAGCGTTGTTGTGATGCCTCTTGTAAGGAGGAGAAATACGTACCATCACGTTTCCGACTTTGATAAAGGTCGGATTGTAGCCTATCGAAATTTCGGTTTACCGTATTGCGACATTGCTGCTCGCGTTGGTCGAGATCCATCGAGATCCAATGACTTTTAGCAGAATATGGGATCGGTGGGTTCAGGAGGGTAATACGGAACGCGGTACTGAATCCCAACGGCCTCGTATCACTAGTAGTCGAGATGACAGGCGTCATATCCGCATGGCTGTAGCGGATCGTGCAGCCACGTCTCGATCCTTAAGTCAACAGATGGGGACATTCGCAAATACAACAACCATCTGCACAAACAGTTCGACAGTTTTGCAGAAGCATGGACTATCAGCTCGGAGGCCATGGCTGCAGTTATCCTTCATCACAGACAGGAGCGCCTGCGATTGTGTACTCAACGACGAACCTGGGTGCACGAATGGCAAAACGTCATTTTTTCGAATGAATGCAGGTTCCGTTTACAGCATCATGATGTTCCCATCCGTGTTTGGCGACATCGCGGTGAACGCACATTGGAAACATATTCGTCATCGCCATACTGGCGTAGCCGGCCGAAGTGGCCGAGCGGTTCTAGCGCTACAGTCTGGAACAGCGCGACCGCTACGGTCGCAGGTTCGAATCCTGCCTCGGGCATGGATGTGTGTGATGTCCTTAGGTTAGTTAGGTTTAAGTAGTTCTAAGTTCTAGGGGACTGATGACCTCAGAAGTTAAGTCCCATAGTGCTCAGAGCCATTTGAACCATACTGGCATATCACCTGGCGTGATGATCGTGATGGTATGGGGTGCCATTGGTTACACGTCTCGGTCACCTCTTGTTCGCATTGACGGCACTTTGATCGGTGGACGTTACATTTGAGATGTGTTACGACCCGTGGCTCTACCCTTCATTCGGTCCCTGTGAAGCCCTACATTTCAGCAGGATAATGCACGACTGCATGTTGCAGGTCTTGTACGGGCCTTTCTGGATACAGAAAATGTTCGACTGCTGCCCTGACCAGCACATTCTCCAGATATCTCACCAATTGAAAACGTCAGGTCAATGGTGGCCGTGAAACTGGATCGTCACAATACGCCAGTCACTAATCTTGATGAACTGTGGTATCGTGTTGAAGCTGCATGGACAGCTGTATCTGTACATGCCACCCAAGGTGTGGTTGATTCAATGCCCCGGCGTATCAAGGCCGTTATTACGGACAGAGGTGGGTGTTCTGGGTACTGATTTCTCAGGATCTATTCACCCAGATTGAGTGAAAATGTAATCACATGTCAGTTCTAGTATAATTTATCTGTTCAATGAATACCCGTTTATCACCTGCATTTCTTCTTGGTGTAGCAGTTTTAATGACCGGTAGTGTAGTTACAGAGATATTCGGTCTCCAGACCTTGCTCTTAGGAAACTAAGCCCTTACACGCTCAACTGCGGACGTCTTGATTACTTACGACAGTATGAAGTGTGCATTCCTAAAGCACCGGCCGTACACCGACCATTGCAGCGCCGCGAAACGGCGTCAAGAAGGCGCTGACCTGCGCGTCAATGGGAAGAGCGGGAAGCGCCACGCCTCCAGCGACGCAGAGGTCAGTGCCCCCTGTCAACGCCGACTTAACCAGCCGCCCATCGCTGGTTGGGCCCAGTTCGCTCAAAGACTTCGAGGGCATCATTTCTGAACATTTGGAAGACGATACTTAGCCTGCATTTAGTAATTAGAGAATGAAATACTTGTATGTGTGGTGAGACAGGAAGCACAGAAGCATTGGAATCAACAGAATTTGTGTTCCTTTTCTTTATAGAAATAAAGTTTTCCATTTATTAAAACGTATTTTGTACAGATGATTTTGGATTCCTGCCAGTGGCCATTGCAACTTCTCTCATTCCTTATTTGTGTCGGTGCTGTCTCCCACAGTAGACGGCACAATATAAGTATATAAGCATGCCTAAAATATTCAAACTTGATTTTCTCGAAAACGGTTGAGAGTTGCGTCTTCCGCTTTATAGGTGTTGAAGTTTCCTACATATCCTGTCAGTATGGATCAAATAGGTGAGTGGAAGCTCGTACAGTCCCCTTGTAAACACGGAGAGGTGGGGGGATGGGGATTACCAGCAAACAATAGCGCAGATATTCTTGGAATGCTAGGAGATACACATGAAATTATTACGGATTCTCATGCATAAGCGTCTGAACACTACCCGTACTACCTACGTGTCTGATGTGGGGGCTGCCATGAATGATATGTGAAGATAGAACTTTCACTAAGACACCCGTTACAACACTCATCCCTTTGACTGTCTTTGAGAGATCTCTTGGACAGCCACGAAAACAATTGCCCCTTAAGTTCCGGCACATCACAGTCGGCTCTTCCCATGATGATGTCACTATTACTTCTGTTTGTTAAATCTGTATTTTAATTTCTACTACGTGACAAATGTAAATACGGAATTAACAATCCTAAGTTGCTCGTCCTTCGCCAACAGAATCCTGGAACTACATAAACTCATGTTGGTGTGTGTTGAAACTCTACTACTCATAACACCAACAGGTAAGGTGACTTCTTGTACGAGGTTTATGACCGATATCATCTTTACCTTCTTATGAAAATTTGAAAGTAGTAGCGATACTCTCACTTCCTTTCCCAAGAGATGTATATTGGAACTACTGTCTCTTCATGCAACTAGTCCCCCGCAATGCGCAATAATGTGCTGCTCGGTTGCACGACACTTTTCAACTCGTTCCTGTTAACTCTCACGATTGTCTTATAGAATGTATTAAAACTATGGGCAATACACAATACATTAAAATGTAATCTGCAATGCTGCCGAGTCAGATTCCTACAGGAACATCTTGCAACCCAATGAGCAGTGATTTTGACTCTTATTGCGTTGCGCCACAGTTCAGCACACAAGTTACATTTAGATCTTGTTATGTTTCTAAAAGTAGATAATTTTCCTTAGTGATGGGTAACAGGGAATTCTTGGCGTTACCAACAGAATACAACCATTTCTGTTGTTTTACTGCAAGGAATCTGACATGACAGTTACGAGAACCCGTGTACCAATTCTCAAACATTCAAGGAAAATGCAATAGTTATGATCAAAATGCTCATCGACCGCGGGAGTTTTAACGACCGCCGTTAAAGTCGCGCTGCGCTGCTGACCAATCTGGTGCGTTCTGGCGGGCGTTTCCTCGGAGCTGTGCAGGGCCCTGCGTCATATTCATCAAGCAAAGTCGGCCACCTTGTTTTCTAATGTCGCACGTAGTGTTAACGTCTTGCTGTTTTTAGTCATTCAAGGCTCGTCTCAGCCGTCTGGGGTTCATCGTTAGTGAGTGCAAGTTGCCTGCCACACTTAAGGGCTCAAGACACGATTAAGATGCCGACTGTTTCCTCATTTTTGCCAAGTGCTTCTGAGACTGCTTCGTTGATGTAGGTCTTAATATTATTCCAATAACTGGGAATAGATTATTCCATTATCTGTCGACGTTTCTTTGAATGAAGGTGAAGCAAACTTTTCTAGGAGTATGCACTGACAAAGTTTCCTACTGGTGTGTTCCCATAGCAGATGCGCTACGAACAGCTCACGTTGTGACTTCTTTTAAATTTTTTTTTCATTTTGTTGGAGGACATATCGTATTGCCAAAAAGGAAACGGTGCCTACCTTAGTCGCCTCCTCTTAGAGACAGATTTATCTTACATGAGATTCTTCATTTTTTTCAATAACTGTATATAAACAGTCATAGTCTTTGATCCTTATATTGATTAAGTTAAAAGGGGGCAGTCAGTTTGAGATATCTAAGATTACATATTGTTAGGCAATATGTTGCCACTGCATTGTGAGAAAGTGAGGGTAAATAAGTTGGGTAGATACTTCCTGCGTAGCATTACATCATCCACGTAAAAGGACGGCCATTGGTTGACCACGGAAGGAAACACACATACATGCTACAAAACGAAGGGCTCTGTTTGGCCCAGAACTCAAGGAAGCACTTTCCTACCTCATATCAAGGTAACAAAGCAGCAGTCGGGAAGGGAAGGCGGAGGTGACTGGTTGGGCGTCGGACGTAGATCCTCTTGATCACGGTATAATATACCTTATCAGTTAAGTTGCGGCACTTTTAGGGTTTGTTAGATGTAACAATCACCGTTCTGGCGCGATACGGGAGGGGAAGACCATTGCACTTTGTATACGGCGCTGAAGGATGATAAGTGATGGTGCAAACGCGTTTTGTAAATCAGCACAAAGGAAATCTCGAGACTTGAAAATGTTGCTTCTTCAAGAAACGTGCCCGCTGTTATTTGACCTCTAACTCCTAAGACTACACATCGATCTGCACCGTTACAGGCGTTCATCCAGATCCTGAGGCAGGCTAATCCACAATCAGCGCTTCAACTGTACACGGGGTGTATCATTATCTGAAAGACTCAGATCATTGTATTTCAGATGCCTACAGCGAGATACGATGGTCGAGCGTGCCTCCACCAGCAACCTCGTCGAGTTCAGGCAATCCATCACCAATAGGCTTTGCGACTTTTTTTGCTAACGCAATTGCCTTAGTAATTTTAAAAATATTAAAAGCGCTAAATTAGCGTAACTCCTGTCAATTTCTATTAATAGTTCTTTCCCAAAATAACACTTCTACTCCTGCAATGGACAGGCTTCTAATTCTCGCACTGGAATCAACAGCGATGAAAATGTTGTCTGTTCTGGTAATTTATTAATTTCCTTCTAAATTTCATCATAAATAGTGCGTAAGCTCCCCATGAAATTTTATTTCTGTGCGGAATTGAGCCCAACTTTACCTCCCACTCTACAAAATCTATGTAACAAACTATTATCCAACATAGACTCGTAGCTAAACTTTGGCTAAATAGAGCTTAATGTGAACCGAGCTGTAACTGATTTGAATGCAACTTGTCTTTAGGTTAAATGAATAAAGCAATTATCTGGCCCTAATCAGAATTCCATTTACCTCGCGGCTTGATAACATTCTTACATACTTCTCGAAAGCACAACAACAAAACAGCAAGCTGATACTGGCTAAGCAAAATTACTGTTTCTAAAAACATATTCACAATATTTGCAGTGGTAATAACTAATGATAGACAGTGAGGTTCAGGGAGTAACTACTCCTATGAAATATTCCAAGACAACGATTTCACAATGAGCTATTTATTCACAAAAGATAAAACTTCGCGTGATCTCCAGATATAATATTAGTCTGAAGAAAAAAATGGTTCAAATGGCTCTGAGCACTAAGGGACTTAACAGCTGTGGTCATCAGTCCCCTAGAACTTAGAACTATTTAAACCTAACTAACCTAAGGACATCACACACATCCATGCCCGAGGCAGGATTCGAACCTGCGACCGTAGCAGCCGCGCGGTTCCGGACTGCGCGGAGAGTCTGAAGAATACTATGCTTAACAGAGTGAACAATGATCTGTAGTTGTTGTGGTCTTCAGTCCAGAGACTGGTTTGATGCAGCTCTTCATGCTACTCAATCTCGTGCAAGCTTCTTCATCTCCCAGTACTTACTGCAACCTCCATCCTTCTGAATCTGCTTAGTAAATTCATCTCTTGGTCTCCCTCTACGATTTTTACCCTCCTCGCTGCACTCCAATACTAAATTCGTGATCCCTTGATGCCTCAGAACATGTCCTACCAACCGATCCCATCTTCTAGTCAAGTTGTGCCACAAATTTCTCTTCTCATCATTTCTATTCAATACCTCCTCATTAGTTATGTGATCTACCAATCTAATATTCAGTATTCTTCTGTAGCACCACATTTCGAAAGCTTCTATTCTCTTCTTGTCCAAACTATTTACAGTCCATTTACACTCACTTCCATACATGGCCACACTCCATACAAATACTTTCAGAAACGACTTCCTGACGCTTATATCTACACTAGATATTAACAAATTTCTTCTCTACAGAAACGCTTTCCTGGCCACTGCCAGTCTACATTTTATATCCTCTCCACTTCACCAGTTATTTTGTTCCCCAAATAGCAAAACGCCTTTACCACTTTAAGTGTCTCATTTCCTAATCTAGTTCCCTCAGCATCACCCGACTTAAATCGACCACTTTCTATTATCCTTGTTTTTTTTTCATCTTATATCCTCCTTTCAAGACACTGTCCATTCTGTTCAACTGCCTTTGCTGTCTCTGGCAGAATTACAATGTCATCGGCGAATCTCAAAGTTTTATTTCTTCTTCATGGATTTTAATACCTACTCTGAATTTTTCTTTTGTTTACTTTACTGCTTGCGCAGTATACAGATTGAATAACATCAGGGAAAGGCTACAACTCTGTCTCACTCCCTTCCCTACCACTGCTTCCTTTTCATACCCCTCGACTCTAATAACTGCCGTCTGGTTTCTGTACAAATTGTAAATAGCCTTTCACTCCCTGTATTTTACCCCTGCCACCTTCAGAGTTCGAAAGAGTGTATTCCCATTGTAAGTAGGCTGTATAAATTTTTACGTTGGTAACGCCATGTAGCGCTCTGTGGCTGTGCTGTGTGCAGTCTGTGGCTGGTTAGCATTGTTGTAATATTCGCTTTGGTAGTGTTGGGCAGTTGGCTGTTAATAGCGCGTAGCGTTGCGCAGTTGGAGGTCAGCCGCCAGCAGTGGTGGATGTGGTGAGAGAGATGGCGGAGTTTTGAGAGCGGATGATCTGGACGTGTGTCCATCTGAGACAGTAAATTTGTAAGACTGGATGTCATGAACTGATATATATATATATATATATATATATATATATATATATATATATATATATATGTATACATTATGACCTTTGAACACTATTAGTGTTATTGTTTATTGCTAGCGCGTAATTATACAGAGAATTTCCTCTGTAGTTGTAGATTTTCATTGTTGTACAGTAAAACAGTTGTGGCATGCATGTAGATTTGCACGAAGTATTTCGCAGCTGCGTTTGCATTTAACGAGATATTATTTTCAGTGCTATGTTAATGTGTTTTCTTATTTTGCTCTTCAAATTGTGCTTTTCTGTGTTATCGTGTGAAATATTGTGACAATAATGGCGTGTGAAAAACGTAATTCTAGGCTCCAAAGTACACTGAGAAACGACAGTCAAGACCAAAGCAGTGTTAGCGCCACCGAGTAATAAATTAACTAATTTTCAAAGTGGTATTTTGGTAATTGTGCATAGGGAAATGGAGCAGGCTGCAAATAATGGTGTAGACAAATAAACAATTAGTGAACAGGGGAGCATTATCGATCGATCGGTAGGCAACAGCTTGCCTCAGGATTCCGAAATGACAGGACACAATCTTACAAATACTGTAGATTCAGGTTTTGCATCCTCACAGTTTTCTCAAATAAGTCAAGACATATTTTCTGCTTTTCAAAATGCCAATATTGCCGGTTCAAATGCACTGCCGAATAGCACTCAGGAACATGTTTCAGACACCAGTGCATTGTTATTGTTAATGGAACATATGGGACAATGGCTACAAAAGTTAGACACCACACTTGAACAAACACATGAAGATTTAACTGCAGAGTTACTTAAAATCGAATAGAAATGTCAAAAAGTCTGTAATGACGTAAAACCACAAATTTGTGAGCATTTACAACCTATTTTTTCGCGTAATGAAAATTCATTACAGAATCACGAAGCAGCCACAAAAGAACTGCAAACTATTGTTCATGAAAATCACGACACCTTGCAAGCTGAAATTGACTCAGTTGCATCTACCGATGGGGGTTACACAACTTGCAAAAACTCAGGAAAACTTGAAGGACACAGTAGATATGATTTCAACACAAACAGACACTCTGGAAATTGGTTCAAAAAAATACACTGAGGAAATACGTTCACTATTGGATAAAGTATCCGAACTTTCGGATCAGTTCACTAACTTATCTACAAAGGTAGATGATGATCTGAATGACACAAGACCTGTAGCCTTCACTGACACAGAAGAGTATGAACAAATTAGAAAATTCAAACAAAATCAAAATCAAATCAATACACAGTACAAAAGAGAAATTTAAGAAGCACAAGATCAGTTGACACAGGTAATACAAGAATTACTTATTTCAGAGGACACTCGCGCTCCAATTCAGGAAGAGGGACATAGAAATACGGAACAGTCACAAAATAATAACACAGGGCACTTCGGAAATTATAAAAGAAATTGGCAAAGTACACCGCATTTGGAGATGGAACCGCCGAAAAGAAGTAACAATGACCGATATGCGACTCGCCGACATGACGGTTTTGACTATAAGCTGTTCATTACTACACGTAAATTCAAAACATGTTAGAATTCTGGCAACGACATTCATCCACAAGCATGGCTCAATCAATTCTCTCATTGTTTTCCTCCCAACTGGTTATTGAAGCACAGATTAGAATTTATGTGTGCCTACTTAGAGAATGAACCAGCTGTAAGGATGCGATCAGTCATTCACGATTGTCACAGTGAAGGAGAATTTTATCATGCCTTCCTGTCAGCATATTGGTCTCAAGTTACACAAGACCGAGTAAAACATAGCATCGTAATGATGCAACATTTCGAACAATCTGAGTTTTCCAGTCTTGTGAAATATTTTGAAGACATGTTGCACAAGAATCAGTACCTGTCAAACCCGTACAGCCCCTCAGAACTCATCCGCATTTGCTTAATCAAATTACCTGAACATTTACGACATATTATTTTAACAGGACGTTGCAAAGACGACATTGAAGCTTTGCAGGGACTGTTACAAGAACTGGAAATTGACACTGACAATCGCGGAATGCGAAAACAGGAGCACAACAATTACAGGTCACATCCATCACAATTCCGCGATGACAGAAATAATAACTGGACACGACAAGGCTATTCGTGACCAAAACAGACACCACCCGTATGACAACCGTTGGCAGAGTAGTAACAATTACAGGCAAAGATCACCTCTCCATGGTAATGACTATCACAGAGACAATCAGAGAAACAGACAATATGGAAACCAAAATAATTATTATCAAGGGAGACAGAATAACTTCAGACTCAACGGTCCACCGCACAGTTACGATTCCTGGAGAAATTCTCCGCCACATGACCGACAAACAAGAAACTGCCGACAAAACGACAGATCCGAATTTCATCAGAACTGGCAGGATTCAAACAGGTCAGGGCCCTCTCGACAAGGTGACTTTGTGGAAGGTAGATCTCCAAATCACAACAACTACGTGCGCCAACAAAGAGACAGTAAGCAATGACTCTCAGCGCTGGCAGCCACGTGCGCCGGCTGGCTCAGAGAAAAATAACATTGACGCTTACCGTGAGAAAAATTCCAGTATTCTTTACAGACATATACAACACAATAATTTATTTGAAGTTGAAACTCTGCGCACTAGAAAGAGTAACAGATTGCACCACATTTCACATGTAAAACCGTTTATTGAAAGATAATCTGATTTTTAACTTAGACTTCGCTATAAAATATTTCACTTCACATTACTAGTACTCTTTGTCACACTTACAAACTGTTAACATGAACTATGTTTTAAAGTTAACTATCCGATCAAGAAGCTAGGGAACCTAGACAAGTAATTACGAATGCATTGTTATAGGGAAGAGACATCACAACGTTGTTATTAGTACATTCTTCCTTGTTAGTTGCATGATTATGTAACGAAAATACGGCTTACATACTTGAAACATATACTGCTAATGAGACTTCAATGCAACATTTTGGTTTACTTGAAAAGACATTCTTTAATTGAAATACTTTCTGTGAGATTAAAAATGACTTAGTATTTGGTTTCTTTGACAGCTACACGATTATATCATGACGCTACTAATGTGTGACACAATTTACATTGTTGCTTTTGCGGTGTACCTGTTTTACCTCTGCACAGTTTTTCTGAATTCTTCTGGAAAGTAAAACATGTTTTAGTAG
This sequence comes from Schistocerca piceifrons, assembly GCF_021461385.2. Lineage (NCBI taxonomy): Eukaryota > Metazoa > Arthropoda > Insecta > Orthoptera > Acrididae > Schistocerca > Schistocerca piceifrons. The sequence continues at coordinate 239,269,219 of NC_060144.1, read as the reverse complement.
TAACTTTTGTGGTATAGCTACAATGAGACAGCCTTTTCGTAGCACAACAATACATTACAGTATAGTACTTTCTTGTTCACGGTACTGTACGTAATAACTACGATATCATTACGCATAGCATTTCACTTTTGTTTATTATAAGGTAAGTACATTGAATTCTACAGAACTTTGCTTACGGACGACGATAATTACTACACTTGGCAAATTTTTACCGTTAAGTAGTGACAGAGATTATCTTACAACAAGACGCACAGTTTAGCGCTTCAGTACATGTATTTGAGTGATTAATTTTGTACTTAAAACATTTATTTTTAAGGACTTTTGAATTAAAATGATACAAAGATTTTCCGTGATACATTTCATTCCATTGCTGTAATCTGTAACACCTGAGGGTATAATTACATTAATCCTCAGGGGGGTACGCAGTTACTTTGTGTACCACGTGTTTGCAAGCACAAGGAGCCCTAGCTAATACGGTATTTGCTTATACAACTTTACACATCGGTACAATACTTCTCTAACACAGAATTACACAGCCATATGATTATTTAACAGAGAAACAAACATTTTTTTTTACTATGTCAGTGACTCATGTTTACACAGTTACACTGTTGGATAACTTCGCACTTATGAAATTGCATTTTGTCTGTACTTTGTGAACTGTTCATATTTTTTTGGAACCATTGTGATACTATGAGAGCTTTGAATGGTGTATTTAGTATGGGATCAAGATTTTTAAAGTACGTTAGAGGTGAATGACACTACTGAAATGAGCAGAGAATTTTCTTTAAGTCTTGAAATTATTGAAAGAAGCTGCAACGATTTTGAGATGTGATTGATCTGTTATGATGTTATTATTACGCTGACGATGTCTATTATGCTGTTGAGGTATGTTTATGATCAATAAGATGATGCTACCGTATATGAGGAACGTGATTACGTGTTTATATGTATATGAATAATGAATAGAAGTTAGGGACTCTGATTTGTGGAAAAGGATGTTGGAAACCAAGAATCGTACTTTAAGAATTATGAAATGTGTGTACATGCTGAATGTATCACAATGCCACCAAAAATTTTTTTGACTCTGTTATATTTATAGGATTTCGTTTCTACACATTTGTAACGCAAATTCTTTACATGTGAAATTTTTTTTATATGAGACATTCACTGTAGCACAAACTGCTGTCGTAAATATTTCGGTAAGAAATCTAAGTGACTTTGGGAGCCCAACTGGGCGATAGTCGCCTGAAAAAGGAAAGCCATTAGGTGGAGGAAAAAAAAGGCCATTATACTTGCTACTGACATTTCTGTGTAGAAAGCGTCGCAAATACGACACGCTTGAACTTGAAAACATATGATTACACTGTGGAGCTCTTAATTTATGATATTTACTAAAATGCCTAATGAAATGATGAGAAACATTTTACATCTATTGTCTTTCTAGTTGGGAGATTTTTTTACTGCGCTTGGAGACGCCAGTTGCCTAGTGAATGATGTTTCATGCTTTGTAAATATATTTGCCTATTTTGTTTAATATCTAGTTTCCAGCTGCACTGCAGCATCGGTTAAGATAAAATTTAATAGATGTACTAATACAGTTATTTTATGCCTACAGATCCAGTAAATAATAATTTTATGATCAACTTCCAAAAAACGAGGGAGCACAAAAAGACATTTCCACTTCACAGGAATTGCATACATAATTTTTGTCAGTGACTTGGTAACTTGTCTGCTAGAGTAAGTTAATGTGATGCATCACTCTAGTGTTAAGAAGTGAAATAGATATTGGACATGGCCATCTTTACTGTAATATTTTTTCTGCTTGAGCTTTGTCATGTTTAGGTATAAGATATAGCATTTGCTGCTGCTGCTTGCCAGGCATAGTGTTACTGAATTTGACTTCGTATTACTCTGTTAAGCCAGTTTTACTATGGATTTATTTTTCTTGTTTGTTGCACATTGCCTTATATTAGTTGTAATATTGCAATTGCATAGCTAATTTAGATATATTGCTCCTTGCTTTGCCAATTTGCATTCTTTTGTCATTCCTGTTTGTGTTAATTTGTTGTGTGTTGCTGCATTGCCTCGTCCCTTAGTATATATATCTGAGCTCAGTAGATTTAAGCTAGCTTAAGAGGGAGTAGGCTATATAAGAGAACGAGTTGTGATGAATTGGAAGAAATGCATTGAGAAGCTAGAAGAAAAGGATTTTGAAAGAGGATATGAACAAAAATGTAGGGTTTATGGACAACAGGTTTAGGTAGGATTTTCTTGGAAATAAATGATGAGGTAAGATAATGGAAAATAAATAATGAGGTAAGAAATATGTAAACATATAAACACAGAAAGCATGCTTGGATAGGATTTTTTTGGTGGAAGCAAATGCTAGAATAAGAGGAAAGATCTATGGAATGAAGTTTTGGGCTGGACTGCAGTACCAAATGTTACACTTAAAACGAACCCTGTCTTTCCTTTGGTATTATTTCGCTATGTGTTTGTATACCCTTGTGTATTTGTGTTCTTCCTGTCTTTATGTGTTTATTTGATGAGAATTATGTTGTAGAATTTTTCTAATACTATGTTATATACTTTGAAAAGATGTTTAGACACTATTTATTCTGTTTTGTTTTAATGCTCATGTGTGAAGTTAATGTTTCGAAAGTTATTCTGATCTTTTATGTATGTACTTATGTCATAATTCCTGTAACACTGATGTATCTGTTTATTTCTATTCTTTTGTATAGCTTGTACTACTACAAATGTTATCTGTATTGTTATGTTCTTTAATGATGTATTTTGTACCTTTGTAATTGTATTCTTATGTTGTAAATTTATAATTAGACACCAGTTCTTCAAATTAAGTTACACTTGACTGTACACGTTTCTATTGGTCATAGTATATGCACAATAGATGAGAAGTTGGGACTGTTAGTGTTTACATGTGTGTTGATAATTCAGCAAGGAACTGGTTAACTGCATTGCTGGTTCTAAGGACATGCCAAAAAGTTTGTGAGTGCACAAGTGGTGGTTTATGGACTTGCTATATTGTCCACAAGACTCTTCGATGGTGACTGTGCAACTGCACAGTCGCAACAGATGGCTGCTGGCCATCTCTACCAGGAATACAGTGGGTCTGCATCTCTGATGGCCCACCAATACCATTATTTCTACAAGGACTGCAGTGGGTCTGTACCTCTGGTGGCCCACCAATACCGTAATCTCTACCAGAACTACAGTCGGTCCGCTCTGTGATGACCTACCTACCAATATTCTTCAACTTCGACTGACTCTGCAGTAGGTCTGCTCTGTTGTGGCCCATTACCTGTCTGCATGTCAAGAGTCAGCAGTATCTTTCTCTGGGAAGGACAACACTACTTCTTCAAGACTGCATGGAAATCCACTACTTCCGTGTGCATTTTCTTTTACCGCTCAGACTGCAATTTTACTGTGATGAACGATCAGGACTGTCTTTAAGGACTGTGAGAAAATTTTAGCTTTTGACCAACATTGTATCATTACGTGTGTGCGTTTGATTTCTTTGTTATTGTAATTGTGAAAAAATTTTAACAAACATGTATCGGCCAGTGCCAAAACAATTTGTAAATTTTTTTTCTTGGGAGCATGGGGGCTATGTAAGTAGGCTGTTTAGGTTTTTATGTTGGTAACGCCATGTAGCGCTCTGTATGAAAATCACTGGCTGTGCTGTGTGCAGTCTGTGGCTCGTTAGCATTGTTGTAATATTCGCTGTTGTAGTGTTGGGCAGTTGGCTGTTAGCAGCGCGTAGTGTTGCGCAGTTGGAGGTGAGCCACCAGCAGAGGTGGATGTGGTGAGAGAGATGGCAGAGTTTTGAGAGCAGATGATCTGGACGTGTGTCCATCAGAGACAGCAAATTTGTAAGACTGGATGTCATGAACTGATATATATATTATGACCTTTGAACACTATTAAGGGAAATACATTGTTTGTTCTTTATCAAAATCTTTCATTTGCTAACTATGCCTGTCAGTAGTTAGTGACTTCAGTAGTTAGAATCTTTTATTTAGCTGGCAGTATTGGCGCTCGCAGTATTGCAGTAGTTTGAGTAACGAAGATTTTCGTGAGGTAAGTGATTCATGAAAGGTATAGGTTGTTGTTAGTCAGGGCCATTATTTTGTAGGGTTTATTAAAAGACAGATTGCGCTGCGCTAAAAAAATATTGTGTGTCAGTTTAGTGTTGATCAGAGTAAGGAAAGAGAGTAATGTCTGAGCACGTTCAGTTTCGCTCAGCAGTGTGAAAAGCAAATAATATAAGAAGTTTATTAGCACAGTAATTCCTTAATTTTTCTAAGAGGATGATTCATACAGTCAATATTGTCAAAAGCGTTCTCTAAGCCTACTAATGCTAGAAATGTAGGTTTGCCTATCCTCAATTTGAGATAAGTCGTAGTGTCAGTATTGCCTCACGTGTTCCAATATTGCTACGGAATCCAAACTGAACTTCCCCAAGGTCAGTTTCTACCGGTTTTTCCGTTCGTCTGTAAAGAATTAGTATTTTGTTTCAGGATACTCTGGTGAATATCGCAAAGTGTCTACCGCCAATGCGAATTTGCAGTTCACTGGTAAGGGTCCACAGCCATCTGGCTGTGTAGGGAACTTTATCTCCGCGAGCTACTTACCTGCCGGACACAACAGTGACAGACTGAAGATAAGGACCAGGCTGACCATCCGTGAATGAAGAACCGGTCTGACAGTCTACGAGCTGTTCTGTGCGATTGTGGGTAGTACAAGTATAGTCTTGCCAGCTGTATGGTGGGATGGCCTCTCGGACTGTCCATGTCGAGTGATCAGTGGCGCGTCAAACCATGTTCGATAAACTGAAATGTGCTTTCATTTCGAGTCCTATGTTGGTATTTCCTAACTTTTAACGAGAGTTCATTCTGTCCAGTGTTGCTGGCGATACGGCATTCAGTTGTGTTCCGAGCCAAACAGTGAATAATAAGATCTCCCAGTTACTTATGCATCAAGACAATAGAACAAGGCAAAACATAACTATTCAACAAAAGAAAAAGTAATGCTAGCTGTTGATATTACGTGCTTTCTCTTTTACTTGTACAGTGAAACATTAGATGCAGTTGCTCGTCGTGCTCCCTTTAAGCGGCTATTGGGACTGAAAGACCTTCCAGTAGATTAAAATGGTAAGCACTGAAGATAGTGAACTTATTTCCTCAGTGTGTTTTTTTGAACCAAGTTTCAGAGTGTCCATTTGTGTTGAAATCGTATCTACTGTGTCCTTTACTTTTTCCTGAGTTTTTGCAAGTTGCGTAACCCCTTCGGTAGATGCAACTGAGTCAATTTTAGCTTGCAAGGTGTCGTGATTTTCATGAACAATAGTTTGCAGTTCCTTTATGGCTGCTTCGTGATTCTAACTATTACTTCAAGTCAGTACCATCCACACTCATCAAACACACACGGAGGAACGAGCTCCATTCTGGGAATGATGCTAGAAATGATAAAATAGATTGTATTGAACGAAACATCAGGGTACCCATTAATCTGACGTGGTACACATTCAAAATTTCTTGGTTTCATCACTCGATCATCCAGTTACAACTGTCATCTCAGAAATACAAAACAGGCTACAAAATATGTTTTATTTTATGTCACAACGAGAATGAAGCAAAAGTTTAAATTACGCTGAGATTAATTCTTACAGGAAAGTGGAAAATACGTGCTGTTTTCAGGCACAATTGTAAACATCTTCTGCAGTTAGACCAGTGTCAAATTTTATGCCAGCGGCTAGTTAGCCCTGAAGCTCTCATTTGTCCGGTTGAAAATATAGCTGTTGGGCAGCTGTATGGGACTGAAAGTAAAGTGCTCAATCAAGTCACCTATTTAAACGAATAAAAATGTGGCTAATAGTCATTTCAGTGACGTCTCTCCATGAAGAGAGGCACTAATATAACCAACATTTTTAGCACATAGGTCTGAGCGTCGAGGGAATATAGAATAATTTGACACCGAGCTCTTCTTGTTTCCACTCTTGTAAGGCATTTCCCTAGGAACAGATGACTTTGCCACAGGTAGATTAAGCACACAGTGTTGGAAAGTCTTGCAGATTATTGGTATTAGGCGTTCATCTACATACCAGTAACATGAATTCTAAAAATAATTAAATCAGTAACTGAGCTGTAGTCCGTCGATGTATAATGGTCTAGATTGGTTGCTGCTGTTGCTGTAGACACTGTAAACATTTGTGTCTATTTTAATAAACCTGACTTTGAATTTATGCTCAACTTTCGAGCAAAAATGTATTATTGAATATCCAGTCTGTTTACTGTGTAATTTTTTCTCAGTTACATACGTATCAGAATTTGAATAATCTCTGTAATGTTCATAATGTACTATGTTTTGTCGAATTGATATGTTTACGAATATCAATAAAGCCTTTATCTCTCTCTACAGTTCCTACCCCTTGCCCCTTCCTCTCTTCTCCCGTCTCGCTTCCAATACCAAACTATCTTCAGAGAATAACATCGCTAGTCCTTAGTGCCTTTTTCTTAATAGTCAATTCTTTGAGTTGACTGCAGGATGGTAACAAGAGTCATTAAGTAATTAAAAGACTCATTCCTAGTTATTTAAGGTGGAGTTTTCTAATGGATCGCCATGCCTGACAGAAGTCAAAATTCTGAAGCGGAGAGTAAAGACTGTTGACTCCTGATTGAGGATGCTCGCACGTAATATAGTCATTGTTTTAATCTCTCCATAATTACTGCACCTTACATCCATCTGAACTTGCTTACTTTACTGAATCCTTGGTCTCCCGTTACCATTCCCAACCACCAGCCTCTCTCTCTCTCTTCCATCTGTTACCAAATTAGCTATTCCGGGATGCACGACGACGTATCCTATCGAGCGATTCCAACTTGCAGTCAAGTTACGCGTTAAAATTCGTTTTCCCCATTTAGATTTAGTGCCTCCTAGCTAGTTATGCAGTCTACCAATCTAACCGTGTGTGTGTGTGGTTTGGGATCTTGTGGGCTCCAAACGGAGAGGTTATCAGCGCCCTGACATCGATTAAAACAAACGAATGTGGGTAAGAACTAAAACTGTCGTAGAAGCATACACACGAAACGATCACAAATAGCACTATTGCACAGGCACTCTCACATGCACCTTCGTCATTATTCGATAGCACCACATTTCACATATTTCTGTTGTCCTCTTTATCGCGCTGTCTGTCGTCAATGTTTCATTTCCATGTAAGGCTACAAGTATTTCTACTCTCCCATTTCCATTTAGTAGTGTACAAGCAAAAGAAGTACTTACAATAATAGGGACTGAATATCTGCGAGATACACAAATGTAGCACATTATAGAATGCTATGATTAATTGTATTTATAAGACATCTGCCACGCTCACAAATCATGCTATTGGACTCCGAAGTGTAAAGAGTATCGGTGAGAACTGCGACGTCAGTCAGACGGGAATTGGTGTACCGGTTGAATATGTGCAGCGGTGGAGAAGTGTTTATCGTAACGAGCTGAGTTCCGGTTTTGTTGCGACTTCTGTAACTATGCTGTTGCGGATAGCAGAAGTCCCATGACAAAACCATAACTCACTAATTGGCTGTTACCAACTTCCAGACGCCGGCTGAAACGCACTGTAGTCAACGTTTCAAGCCGATCTCTGGGAAGTTACGCCACCGCTGTACGCTATCAGACCGTAAGCAACGCATTGTTGAGGACACATTCATACAGCCCTGTCAGCACAGACATGTAGACGGACGTGCAAGAGGTTGGAATCATTAGCATATGTGTTTTAAGCAACGATGGAAGAGAGGACTGATGCCTTTACTGCTAAATAACACTCTTCACACGTACTGTGCTGCTGGAGTCAGGATACATTTTTCCCTTGTACTTTGCCGATAACGGACATTTATATTGGAAATTAATCATATTGTGCATCTGATGCTAAACCTATATAATGTTCTAAAACAGCTGGGTAATTCAATTGACCGTTTAGATGATATGGCCAAGCCCCTGAAAACCCATAGGGGTGAATTGAGGGAATTGTACCCGAATTTAAGACCGCTATTAGCACGGACGAATATGAATACTGCCCTATGATTTAAGGGAGAAAACCGAAAAACAAAATAAAAGGATGTTTGGTTCATAATTCCAGCTGAATAATCAAGTCTATCTTAAAAGGTAGCAGTTTCCTAGTTTTCTTTAGATTTGCATCAAAAGACGGGGAATTATGAACAGCTATTCAAGAGCTTAGTTTGAGCGAAAATGGGCGAAGTTTTCGATTGGAGATAGTTGTTTGAAAATTATAAAGTATCGGATAGTGAGATTAGTTCACCATTCACTAAGTTCTTCACTTTCGGTCACTGTGTAATATTCCCTGGACATACTCTGCGTCGCCGGCCGCGGTGGTCTAGCGGTTCTAGGCGCTCAGTCCGGAACCGCGCGACTGATACGGTCGCAGGTTCGAATCCTGCCTCGGGCATGGGTGTGTGTGGTGTCCTTAGGTTAGTTTGGTTTAAGTAATTCTAAGTTCAAGGGGCCTGATGACCACAGATGTTAAGTCCCATAGTGCTCAGAGCCATTTGAGCCATACTCTGCGTCTGTCTTGCGTAATTATTTTTGAGTCTCTTTTATTTCTTTATGGCATGATTGTATCTGTTAACTTTTCACTTTGCAACTGTTAATTCACTGTGCATGTAACGCTTTATCAGGTATTTGACACATCATGTTAAGTTCAAACTCAGTGTTGACCCGAAAATAGCGGCTTCAGTATGGGAGTGCTACACTAGTGCCAGTGAGTTGTCTACCTATTTTCAGTAATACGGACGACTTGAGTTATTCACTCACATAAATCACTACCAAAAAATGCTGGAGGAGGGAAATTGCACACGTAAGTACATACTGTAAACAGGAAACCACAAAGTGGACCACAGTGTCTTATTTATTTTTGTTTCGTACGAGCCAGTTTTGTTAACTGGGAGGAAATAAAACGTCTGCGTCTGTCCTTATGACTTTTTTTTCCGGAAACAAGTTTCGGCGCTTCTATGCGCCATCTCCAGGCCTGTATGCTTAAGACACTAACGATAGATTCATCAACTTATGAATGAAGCTACATAAAAACAGATTACAAACAGAATGAGAAACAAGAAGAAGACCCGACAAGCAAATTTAGAGCAAACATCTGAAAGAAAACAAACACATACATCTATTGTCACGTATCTAAAATATTCCACAACGAATTTTCACTCAATACATTGTACAATTATATTATTTATTAAAAGCTTCTTTAAACAACTATTAATAATTTTTATTGGCCAGTCGGACACACCTTACTTGCACAAACCTGAAATAACGTACTGAACGATAAAACTAACTGTAAAGGGTGATAAATGTAGAAACTAGACAATACATCCTACACAATTAAAGAGAAGGACATGTCCTGTATGTCGTGTCAAAGTATAGAATGCTAAGTTGTACACCATTGAGGGGTATACATTGTGTCATACATATAAATGTTCAAGACGTGTTAAGAGGCCGAATATAAGACCCACCTCAGATCATAAGATAGGAATGTATGGAAACGCCCACAAGAACTTGTTCATGATGCGAAACATTCATGTACGACTGCCATGATATAATCACACATAGGGACACTAAGTTGCCCGCAAGGATGCAGTGCATCATAGAGAATGACTGAACACCATATGTACAAAAAAGATCAGAAAAGCTTTCTGACTAGCACACCGCTCAAAAAGTACTCATATGTGTTAAACATAAGTTGTCACGAAGAAATAAATGAGATCTAACATAATATATAGTTATGAATAAGTGTACCGTAAGCAGTTTACACGTAGGTATTTCGATGACATTAATAAAACCAAAACCCATTACATCCACGCAAATAAAAATTTTTAAAACGAAATTAGCAGTCATACAAATCGTGTAAAAGTCAGGCCACATTATTAATTGACCTGTGAGGAGGCCACACAAAATGCCAGTAATTAAATCGTAAATAATTGTAATATGTCTGTCAAATGTAAAACTGTGAACATGTGACAGCAGTCTATAAGGTGGCAATACATACACTATTACAACAATACACCTGCAACGCCACGTGTAGTATCTAGACGAACTTGAGGTAAAGTAACGTAAATCCACATAAAATTGAAGACAGGTACGTAGTCACTAAATCTGTCACATATCACTGAAGTAATTCCATCTTATGGATAATGACGCACTTAAAGATACATAGATTCTAGGGCTAACATACACAGTTCTAGCACCAAGCACCTAAGCTGAGGCCAACGGCGGCAACGTTTACGTCAGAGAGCTTCCTGACCAGCAAGAGACTGGAAAAGTACTCTTATGTATGATACAATAGTAAAAGCGCAAAAATACAATAAAATTTAAGTTGCTTATACTTATGAGTAAAAATGACCAGTACACACCTTGGCCTTTGAACCACATCAAAACTAAAAACCCATATATCCATGCAACCAAGTTTCAAAAATGCCTTACTGGCCATACACATCGTCTCTTAGACCAACCATGGTATAAATTGACTAATGAGGAGCCCACCCAACATGCCAATAATTGAATCGTAAGTAAGTCCTGTACCTATGTTTGATGTAAGACTATGTCCATGTCATAGCAGTCTACGAGTTGACCATACATCAATTATTACATCACAGTCAATGCCACATTCCTGTTCAGCGGAATCTGAGTGATGGTAAATGCATACATACGTAAACGTGAAAACGGGTGCACAACTACTGAATGTGTCATGTACGACTAAAATAAATGCATATCAAAGAAACGGATGCATTTAAAGGTATCTACTTGTAATTCTAGGACCAACACACACGGTTCTATCACAACACATCTAAATGGAGGTCAATGACAGCACTGTACACGACAGCATAGACCATTACTCGTAAAAACCTGTAATCTACGATACAAACTACTTATCATCTACGAACTCAAGCGTGAACATATTACCCAGACTACGTACAGTGGCAATTGTATCATGGATCAACAAATTACTAGTGAGAGTGGAAAACAGCAAGTACTTAGTAAAAACTAAAAACGTCATGAAAGAACAGGAACGTGACAAAATATGTAGTGAGTGGAAGGAGGAATGAGGAAGGGAGCGAAAAGAATTATCGCAACCGTATAGCACAAGACAGATTGTAATAGACACCCAACAACCTACAGTTACAAACGGTGTACCACTGATGTGAGAACAAACAGAGATCTGAACAATTACGACACTTATCAAGCAGCTATTCGTCAGTATCGAAAAGCCGACACTACTCATATGCCAAATACACACAAAAACACCGAGAACACAAATACTCACTCTACTTGATTTAGAAGGGGTTGACACGATCCTTATATATATATCGCACCAGTGGCCAGCATAATCTGTAGAGCGACATAAAAAAAATTAATACCAGAAGGTACAACACAAATAACCACCGTAAATGAATGTCAGAAATACCTGAAAACTTAGGTGTCTGCACTCTAACCATCAACAGTCAACTGATTGGACAACCATTCAAAATACAACATCCAAAGGTATGTGTCAGCGAATACTCAAAACTGAAGATATAAGAGTATGTCACAATCGATAACAGCAATCGAAAACAAAGCCATGTATAAGTAATATCGTAACCGAAATATTTGGATAAAATGTCGAAACCCAATAACCGGAGCGTAGTCAAACAAACACTGTAAAGTAGTAGGTGGAAATTCGTAGTGGTTGACATGAAAACCATGTGGGTCAATACTCGAGATTACAGTGTCTGTATTATATAAATAACGATGTTTACTGATTAAAATGTCAAGGTAATTTTAACATACATCGCACAAACTTTGGTTTATGTGCATAAGAATGACGAAAACACTCAAAGAATAGTTTGTTCTTCGCCTCAGTTTGTTCGTTGAGCAAGAAATTAGGTTCTTTGTGGGAATGGTTGTAAATCTCAAGATTTTCTATTATGTCCATTGTACCTCCTTTATCCAAGGAGCGCACAATTTTTAGATTCTCATCTGTACCTACGACCATATGTTTCATTGTCTTTAAATGATCTTTGAACGTCGATAGTTTAATAGGATGTCGGGAAGCATGTTCTCTATACCTTTCTCTGAAAGTCCTACCAGTTTGGCCTACTTACATGGATTCACAATCTGCACAGGTTATTTTGTATACACCAGATTTCTGTAACGGATAGAACTGTTTCACTGAATGTGTCAGCAAGTTTGATACGTGTTGTTATTCTTGAAGCGTACATTAACATTGACTTTACGAAAAATGTGCGCCATATCATTTGACAGTGGGCCAATGTAACACACACTGGTAAACATTTTTGGTTTCTTCCTATATCGCTCAAAGGAAATTTCGTGCATAAAATCAGAACTCTTTTTGACAATCTTTGGATATATTTGGTCGATTAATTCAGGCTGAAACCCATTACTGACCGCTATATCCTTTAAAACATGTTTTTCCCGTTCTCTTTCATCAACGTCTAACGGAATCTGTATCAGCCTCCTGACTGAACTGTAGAAGAAATAAGTTTTATAACTGTCATAATAAGATGAATGACGTGGGAAAATCGCATCTGTAGCTGTTGGCTTACTATAAATTGCAAATTTGTGGCTTCCATTATTATTCATCAACGTAATATCCAGGAAATTAATTTTCTTGTTTACTTCATTTTCATATGTAAACTGTATACTAGGATGTAGAGTGTTGAACGCCTCAAAAATTCTCTTTAACCCCTCATTCCCTTCATTAAATAATAAACGTGCACATCAACTTATCGATAATAGTTCATGATTAAACCACTGAACTCTAGCTGCTATATAAAAATTTTTTCTTAAGAATGATTGACAAAAGTATTTGCTAGTGTTCCCGCCAGACAACACCCCATTCCTAATCCATCATACTGCTTGAAAAACTCTCCTCTAAATTAGAAGTAATTGTATGACAGAACTTGCTCTAACAGTTTCAAAAAATTATCAGTCTCACCTATGGACATGGTCTGTACTTAATGAACTTCAGTCTTACAAGAGAAATGACTTAATTTACAAGAACAGTCGTGTGTTATTAAGTACAGACTTTGTGGCTTGACTTTTACACGATTTGTATGACTGATATTTTTGTTTTCAAAAAAATTTAATTTCATGGATGTAGTAATTTTGGTTTTAATGTCATCTAAAGACCTAGGTAGTTTCTGGTTACAGTACATTTATTCATAACTATATATTATTTTAGATCTCATTTATTACTTTGTGGCCCATTATCTCTAACGCATATGAGTACTTATTGAGCGGTGTGCTAGTCAGAAAGCGTTTCTGGTTTTTCATCTATATATATTGGTGTGATGCTCTGTATGCTTGTGGGCTACTTAGTGTCCCTGAGTGTATTTTTTCAGGGCAGATCACGAATCTTTGTCATCTCGAACAGGTTCTTGTCGGCGTTTTCCACACGTTCCAATTATGTTATGATTTGAGGTGTGTTTATATTCGGTCATCTAACACATCTTGAACATACATTAAATATATATGACATAATGTATGGCCCTCAACTGTGTACAACTTAGCATTTTATACTTGGACACGACATGTAGGTCATGTTCCTTCTCTTTATATGTTTATGAGGTACTGTCTCGTTTGGGATGTAGGTTGCATTAGTTGCTTGAAGATGGAGAAGCTTACACAGGATAGAGTAGCACGGAGAGCTGCATGAAACTAGTCTCAGGGCTGAAGACCACAACAACAATAACGACAGTTATTTTGTCTTTCAGTAGGTTATTTCAGGGTTGTGCTGATAATGTATGTTCGACTAGCAAATAAAAATCATGAATAGTTATTTAAAGAAGTTTTTAATAAATAATATATTTGCTGTAAATTTACTTGTAGAATCTTGTCATTGCTTCTCAATCCTTAATCTGTTTCTATGTAACTTCATAGGTAAGTTAATAACAGTATCGTTACTATTTTATGCATACAGACCTGAATATGGCGCAGTGAAGCGCCGAAGCTGGTTGCGACAAAACAAATAAGATCGTAAGGACGGCGATAGGCGTTTTAGTTTCTAAGAATAGTAAACAACCGTCGTCCCAAAAACCTCCTGCCAAAGTATAGACATATAAAAAGTTTTGTTAATCGTTTCAAACACAAAACTTTGTTTACATGGATCCCTGACATCTGATTACCGTTGTTGACGTAGCTGCCAAGTTCTTTGTGGCGGCATCCTTCGACGAAAAGTTTCTTGATGCTCTTACGTTTATTTATTTGTTTCCTTATAAGTTTAAATAGGCCCTTGTGAGTCAGTGGAAAGAGTCCACATGGCTTACAAAACGCTGGTTAGAAAATTTGTAAACAAAAGCCAAGAACTAATAAAAGACAAAGAAAGTGTGAGCGAGTATAGAAAAAATAATACATTGCAGAGATAAATTCTCAACTACTAGAACTCCTGTTCAGGATACGAGTGTCCCTCAAGGATATCATTCTCCTTTGGTTTGCGTACTTGGTATTTGTCACCCGAGTTCTGCTGGAAGCCTATTGAAAATGAAACTTTCTTATTAACTGCTGCACACTTATCTGTACCATACTTAAGAACGTATTATCCACGCCAAATCATTTTTCTTTCTAATATTCGCGTTGAAAATATGATAGTTTCTTCTGAATGAGAAAGCGTTTTCAACATTAGATATATGATGATGTGTATGGATGGCATAGTCAGAATTTCGAGACATCCGAACATAGCCCTGCACAAAGTTTGCGAAATGGAATTGCAGATCTGCCTGATCTCGTTTTCCTTGGGTAGGAACAAATCTGGCGAGTTCACCGAGCTGTCCCAATATATAACGTTGGAGATAAGAGAGTGAAAATGAACGAAATAATCAAGCCTTACCGTTTCCGTGTCATATATATTGGAGATTTGTCAGAAAATGGAGATGGCAGGATTCAGTTTCTGCATGACATTTTGAACGCGAAACTTCGGAGTAAACTTTTCATCTGGCTTCAGTCGTAATAATTTCAAATGGTCGACTGCGTTAACTGGTTATCCTGGGACAACATAAATTTACTCTCATCCGTGTCTCAAGTCAGAAATTGAATGTTTTGCGTTTTGCTACAGTTGTATGACAACCTTTCCTCTCGAAGACAGTTACCAGTGTTACCCATAACCCAATTAGAAAGATGAGTTACAGTTCATTCCACGTTTTTTCACGCACTTGTGTCAAAAAGGAAAAGAAACGTTTTGAAGCCTTTGGCATGTTCAGCAGCTATTGATACGTATCAAGGAAAGCAATGGGCACAGGACACTACCCTCCACCCAGCCTCACCAAAGTTTACATCACTCAGCCAAATTGACGCATGTTTCCTATTTATTGAAGCTGGAGGACAACATCCATCTTCCTGCTTTCCAGACATGAAGTGTACAATGGTTTCTCTAGCCCTACAATACCCCACACAGTCAAACGAATGCGTCCACACTGTCAAAGGAATCTGTTGGCACAAAGTAAAGACCTATCATCCTCGCCCTGTGGTTTTCCCCGTTAATACAGAACACACGCCAAACACTATGGTGTGTTTTCCGTGGATGATTCTTTCCTGAAGCCAAACTGCTAGCATGACAACAAATTATGTGTACTGAACAAATTGCTTCCCCAAAAATTTTAAAGAAAATTGTAACAAAGAGCTTGGCCGATAATTGTCTGCATTATCACTTTCTCCCTTAATACCAAGCGGTGCCTCCAGTGATTATTTCAGTCTGACATCAAAGTGAAGACACCTCTAAGATATTGCGACGTGACCTGACCTTTATAATCATACGTTAGTGACATCATACCCATGGAAATCTTTCAGGTGAAATTAGGAAACAACAGTCCTGATTATGGTAGTTCTGCGGAATCTAATTATCAATTAGCGCCAGCAGTTGCGTTTGTCAAACGTAAGAAACGTGTCGCTCTCATCCTCGCCGAACTGAGGCTTTTATCGGTGCCAGAAACTGTATTACACGACCTTCGAAATTTCTATTCTGTTCTCAGTATCGATTGAGGGGTAACATATCATGCATATTACTCGATCGTCCGTTCCGCTTCGCTGAAGCAATCTGCAACCCTATGCCGCTAGAGGGTTCAGAATTGTAGGCGGAATGTGGCTATGTGCAACGTAGCTATGTCGGTGGATAAGATACCCTCAGAAAAATGAAAGCACTAATTCGAAGAGTTCCTCCACACATGGAACTCTCTCTTCTTCAGCATTGCAATACCAGGCAACACATGAGCACTGCGACATCTGAAACACTCCGTCACCCTGGGTTGACTATAATCGATCACCCTCTACGCTGTCCGACTTAGCCATTTCGCTTTTCATCTTTTTCCAAAAATTAAAGAACATCTTCTAGGACTTCTATTTTATAGTGATGAAGCGATGAAAACAGAGGTGGCTTCGTCAACAACGCAAACATTCTACGGTGACGATATCAACAAATTAGTCTCTCGTTGGGAGAAATGTGTTCGTAAGACGGGTGACTGTTTGACTGCTTTGAGAAATAAATATGTAGACTTGAAGAATAAGGACGTAAAATGTTAGCAAAGCTTGTTTTATTTAAAAATCTTTAAGAATTATCACATAAAAATTTGGAGACCCGCCCTCGTATATGGTAGGCCCTACGAATTCTTCATTAGCCTCCATCATTTTAACTTTACGAACCTGTACCTGATCTACCATCAAATTTTCAAACTCCGTTTTCAAACATTCATTTCCCTCTAGCGTAAGAACGTCTCGCAAGTGGATTGAAATTATTAACATTGTTAACATTACCTTCAGTTTAGGTACTTAAAAGCTGTGAGAGAACACTGATGACAGGCTGTCGGGAACTTTTGTATGTGTACAGTGTGAGAACAAAATTGTCCAGAACCATAGTAGAGGTTATTTAAAATCAAGGATTTATATACAGGGTGTTTCACAGTTCATGTTATACACTTCTAGAAGTTGTACAGAGGGCTTAGTACATCAAATTTTTCATGGGAATCCATTTCCGAGAACGTCATCCAACGACGCTACAAAGCCTGTTAGTCTATGAATATACCAGGTGATTCCGTAATGATGTTACCAAAATTCTAGGATGATAAAAAAGTATGAAAGTACCAATTTGAGGTAAGAGACCCTGTGCCGGAAACGAACGAGTCGAAACTTATCAGCGAAAACAGTTCTGATATCTTTGTCGCTGGAATACGTGTACTGGTACTGTTGTTGCTAAGAATGTGGGTTGCAGGATTTTCTGAGGCGATAGTGTGGATCAAAAAAATACAAATTGTATAGTAAAGATCGGCTCTAAAATGCGTACCTTAAGAGCAATGATCAGTTGTCCAATGTATCTGACAATAGCGAAGATAAACAAGTGCTCGTAGCTGCTTAGATGCGCATTTGAGAGCCTATGTTTATTGCACATTTTTTCTTCTCTTCGTCCATATACCACCTCTGAAAGTTCATAGCCTGTAATCTTATCTAAAATAGTCCGGGTACGTGTATTCCACTGTCAGATGTATCAGAACGGTTCTCGCTTAAAACTTTCGACGCGTTTGTTTCTGTTACAGGGACCGTTTTCTCAAAATGATACATCTATCCTTCTCAATCACCCTAAAAATTGTCTCCGGAGAAATTGTGGAAGAATGGAAAAAGAAATAGTAGTCGGAAAGAGGTGTTCAGTAAAAAGCAAAGGGGTCAGAATTAAGAGTGCAGTGGGAATTGAATTGCTAAGCGTTTAAGAGAGAATAGATATTTGAAAAAAGTTAAGGGAAGGACTCTACAAGTTGATGGAATCAGCTGACGAAGTGACAGACGAAGAAGGGGTGTGTGTATGGAAGACATACGAGATACATACTAGAGTCACATTTTAACAGAACTTTCGATGAACTGCCATCAAATAAGGCAGAACAAATACAAACATTCGTTGGGAGCCTCTAAAATCATTGGAGGACGAATATCTAAGTTCGTGTATGGAGTCTATTAGACTAGCGACATATCATCAGCCTTTAGGGAAAATATCACTTTCACAACCCCGAAGACATGACCGAGTGAGGAGGCATAATGTTTAGAACGCTGAACTCGCATTCAGCAGGATGAGCTTCAAATCTGCGAATGGGCGTTCTCATTTTGGTTTCCCGTGATTTTCCTAAAGCCCCCCAGAGATTCTGGTCGTATGTGAAGTATTTTAGCGGCAAGAAACAATCAATGGCTTCTCTGCGCGATAGCAATGGAGATACTATCGAAGACAGTGCTGCCGGAGCATACTAAACACAGCCTTCCGAAATGCCTTCACGAATGAAGACGAGGTAAATATTCCAAAATTCGAATCGAGAACAGCTGCTAACATCAGTAACGTAGAAATAAATATTCTCGGGGTACTGAAGCAACTCAAATTACTTAATAAAAGCAAGTCTTCTGGTCCAGAATGTATACCAATTATGTTCCTTTCGGAGTAAGCTGATGCATTAGCTCCATCCTTAACAATCATATACAACCGTTCGCTCCACGAAAGATCCGTACCCAAAGACTGGAAAGTTGCACAGGTGACACCAAGATTCAAGAAAGGTAGTAGGAGTAACCCACTAAATTACATGCCCATATCGTTAACGTCAATATGCAGCGGGAATTTAGAACATATATTGTGTTCGAACATTATGAATTATCGCGAAGGAAATGGTTTCTTGACACAGAGTCAACATGGGTTTAGAAAACAACGTTCCTGTGAAACACAACTAGCTCTTTATTCAAATGAAGTGCAGAGTGCTATTTAGAAGGGATTTCAGATCGATTCCGTATTCCTGGGTTCCCGGAAGACTTTTGACACCGTACCAGAAAAGCGGCTCGTAGTGAAATTGCGAGCTTATGGAATATCATCGCGGTCATGTGACTGGATTTCCGATTTCCTGTCGGAGAGTAAGTAATTGACAGAAAGTGATCGAGCAAGACAGAAATGATTTCTGGAATTCCCCAAGGTAGTGTCATAGGCCCTTTGCTACTCCTTATCTACAGAAACGATTTGGGAGACAATCTGTGCAGCTGTCTTCGGTTGTTGGCAGATGACGCTGTCATTTGTCGACTAATAAAGTCATCAGAAGATCAAAACAAACTGCAAAACGATTTAGAAAAAAATATATGAATGGTGCGAAAAGTGACAGTTGACCCTAAAAAACGAAAAGCGTGAGGTCTTACACATCAGTGCTAAATGGAACTCGTTAAACTTCGGTTACACGATAAATCCGTCTAATCTAAAAGCCGTAAATTCAACTAAATACCTTGGTACTACAATTACGAAAATCTTAAAATGGAAAGAACATACAGAAAATGTGGTGGGGAAGGCTAACCAAATGCTGCGTTTTATTGAAATAACACTTAGAAAATGTAACTGACCTACTAAGGAGACTGTCTACAATACGCTTGTCCATCCTCTTTTAGAATACTGCAGCGTGCTGTGGGATCCTTACCAGAAAGGCTTGACGGAGTACATCGAAAAAGTTCAAAGAAAGGCAGCACGTTTTATATGATCGATAAATATGGGAGAAAGTGTCACAGAAATAATACACGATTAGGGCTGGAAATCACTAAAAGAAAGGCGTTTTTCGTTGCGAGGGAATCTTCTCACGAATTTAGTCATCAACTTTCTCCTCCGAATGTGAATGCATTTTTTTGACACCGACATACATAGGGAGGAACGATCACCACGATAAAATAAAAGAAATCAGAGCTAGTACGGAAAGATATAGGTGTAATTCTTTCCGCGTGCTAGACGAGATTGGAATAATAGAAAAATGTGAAGGTGGTACGATGAACTCTCTACCAGGCACTTAAATGTGATTTGCAGAGTATCCACATAGATGTAGACGTAGAATGGCGAAATGTTTCGTTTGGAAGGTCTAGGTCGATTTTCTTCCCCATCCTTGAAACAAACCGAGCTTGACCTCCGTCTCTATTGACATCGTTGTCAACAGAACGTTAAACCATAACATTCCTGCATCCTTTTAGGAGACAGAGAAGGAAGATAAGTGCGAAAATCGTCGCACAATCAGCTAAACGGCTGATGTGTCCAATCCGCTGATGAGAATAACATCAGACGAACCGAAAATAAAAGTAATGATGTGCTAGATGACGATCGGTTATGCTTTTAGAAGGTTAAATGCATCAGACAAGCCGTTCTGGCTTTGTAATTGATAATGCAAGCAAGACTTTAGAAAATCAAGACACGTCCATAGGATTCATCTATCTAAAGAAGCGTTCAACAATTCAAAATGATATGTTAGAAATTTCAAAAAAGAAAAAAATGAAGAAATGGGAATAAACTGTAGTGAAAGATAGGTGATACACATTGTTGTTGTTAATGCTGTGCTCTTTAGTCCAAAGACTGGTTACATACAGCACTCCAAGTTACTCTGTGTAAGCCTCTTCGTCTCCTAAAAAATATTGCTAACTACTGCAATTTACATTCCACTATGGGACTTAACTTCTGAGGTCATCAGTCCTCTAGAACTTAGAACTACTTAAACCTAACTAACCTGAGGACATCACATACATCCATGCCCGAGGCAGGATTCGAACCTGCAACCGTAGCGGTCACGCGGTTCCAGACTGAAGCGCCTAGAACCGCACGGCCACACCGGCCGGCGAACAGCTTTCAGTTGTTTGACTAACTACCAGGGCTAAGCGACGGGCCACCAAATGCAGAGGTAATATTTGGAAGTAATTGTTTCAACAAAAAGAACTGCCAACCCAGATCAAACTTCTGTCATAACAAATGCACCGTCAATAGCAATTGAGGAGCATTTTCCCTCATCAGCGCCATGCCTGTCCTTAATTCCTACAACACAAGAATATATACCTGACTTAGTACATCCTGTTAGTGAACACACTGTTAAGTAGTTCATGTACATTTCCACTTTCTACTCTCATTTTACATACATAATAACAGTTTAAGTTTGAAAAATGTCAGTAGAATCGTCTATCAGAGTTGAACACGACATATTTGACTTTGTTTTCGATAAAATATCATCATTGTACCCTTCATTTGATGAATACTATTATAACTTCCATAATTTGCTTTACCACCGAAAGTTAATTTGGTTAAATAAAAACATGCTAAGTCCATACACAGTTCATTTAATACGGAAAACTTTCTTGTAGGAATATTTTCTTTCATTGCTGCGGAGAGTATTTTCATAGCGGCTGCTACACTTTCCTCAGTGTTTTTAGAGGAGTCAGCTGAGTCTTTGACAAAACTTGATGCCTCTAACGACTTTCGAGCTGAATTCTTATGGTTCTCCAATATTTTATGACTCCTTTGTGTATCACATCTGACAACATGATGTCGTGAATGTAAAAGAACAATTAAGAAGCGTCATTTGTATGTAGTTTAGAAATTATAAGTAAGATGTACTTATAATATATGAAATTCAAATTAATTATTTACATGGGAATAATTTAGAATAGCATTAATAAATTAATTAGGTGTACATTTGTAATCTGAACTCGGAGCATCATTTTCCAGGGGAGTCTACTTCAAGTTAGATACAAAGAATAATTTAATATTCATCATTTTTCGGTGTTGTCTGTATTAAGAAATTTTTTTATCTGTAAGTTCTCACATTTCTTTAATGTTAATTAGTACTACAGCTTACTTCATGAACACACCATACAGTTCATCTTCTACATATTCTCGCACAAACCACACACAAATAACGGAATTTCTCCAGAATATTGTACTTTGCTTTACTTGTATAAAACTCCCCACTTTTCCACTAGTTGCCAATTTGGTACTACTATTTCAGCACCAGATTTTGTTTGTTTTGTATGTTTCACTGAGACCAGAACTTCGTCCCCTTTTCTTCCTTAAAGAAATGTACATATCTCTTCGTAAAATGCACAAACTCACACAGCCTTCATTTGACAAAAATAAATGAACCACGCGAACCCTATCAATAATAAGATCCATTGACTGGAAAAGAAAGCTTCATATCGCTTGCTCGAGTAACATATTCTTACGACCTGTTTAAACCTGACACGTTGTGTTTTTAGCCTCCGTGGTAGACTGTTGTCGCGTTTGGGGAGCGAAGGCGGCATTTCGTTCCTTTCTGTGACAGGTTGTTAGGGCTTGTTTGTGTTTATAGCCTAATTGGGATCCCCCTGCCAAAGTGCCAGCTTTCACAAGGCTCAAAAGAACAAAGTTCTACACGCGGCCGCTCTTTCCTCTTGGGGAGGGAATGAAAGGTGAGATAAAAAAAAGATCGTTTGATTGTGTGACAGAATGTTGTCACATTTTTGCGAAAGCGATTGTAAAGTTCGTCGCATTCTTTTACACCTGTTAGCAAAAAGCGACTGTGACATAAACATTAGTGGTGAAGCTGTTGGAAATTCTCACCAAACGCTTCTTGTGGAATCGTTGGAAGTACTATGGTACATGCATACCAGCAGCGTCAACTTTCTCGCTCGAGAAAAGTGACTCTTCGTCGGACCATCTTTATTCTCCAGATTTGGCTCTGGTGGACTTCATTTTTTCTCCGCTTTAAACTAGCTCTGAAAAACTTCCACTACGCAAATGTTGTTCGTGTGCACGGTGCTTCGAGGATCTTACAAGAAGTGTTTACTCTCCGTTTCCAGCAGCCTTACAACAGATGTCAGAAGCGTGTTGTAGCAAATGGTGATTATTTTGAAGCCTAGGGCCGGTATTTCTTTTCACTCTGGTTTTAGTTTTATTTATTTATTTATTTATTTGTTTTCGGAGACCATTCACCGATCTTTTTAGACACACCTTGTAAATACGGCTGAGAAGAGCTGGCCGCAGTTTGACAACCACTGGTACTTTCTTACTGGCCAATCTTTCAAACGGGCCGAACAAATGTCCTTACACTGAATTTCCTAAAGCTTAGCCAATCTCACATAGTATATTTTCGTATCTTCCCCTTTCTCGCCTTCTAACATGGGAAACTCCCCAGCATATCCCTCAGATTTAAAGATCGCCAAGTGGGTAGCCAGACGAAAACAGAACACAGATGAAGGATGAAAATGGGAAGAAGTTGTACTGAAATACAAAAGAACAGTGAACCGTCAAATTTCAAGATCTGCAACATTTAGCGGGTTTCAACAGCCACGGCATAGGGGCTATGTGCGTCACAGTGATAGACTACTAACGGGGAAATTTGTGCTCAAATCTCCCTCGTGCCCGATGGTTCTTTTTTTCCACAGAATTGTGAAATGTCCGTCCGGTCATTGACGTATCTGTCTGTTCTATTCAATTTTGTGTCTCTGTCGTAGTGTAAGGTTAATTTGCGACGTGTATGGTAGGAACCTCCAGACGTACGTACCTCCTGTTTGTTCCATATAAGTATCACGTGATATGACTCTTGTGTTCGGTTTTGGAAGTTTTGTTGTAACATAGTTCGCACACTTTTCTTTCATTTCAGTGAGAGGTCTATGCGGCGTGTCTCCTGCTCTCTCTGTTCATCACATGTACCTGACTTTCTTTCTATCACCAATATATAGTACGACAATTACCAAGACTACAGAAGGCAGACAGACATGTCAATGACCGGAAGATAAGTTTAAAATTTTGTTAAAAATGAAATGTTGGGCACCATGGATATCTGAACACGGACCTCCAACACTCTGATCAGACAACCAGGACACCATGTCTCTTGTATTTCACTCGATGTTGTACATCTTGAGCTTGGACCATTCACTGTTCCTCTTTTGCTTCTTTTTTTCACAGTTCAGTACACCTTCTTCCTATTTTCTTGCTTGATCTGAGTTTAGTTTTTGACGCCCTATCCACTGGGCTATTTTACCACCAAACCTGAGGCGGGTGCGATGGGTCGTTTCCCTTAGGTTTTTGTTGAAAACGTTTGCAGCAGTCGCTGTAAAACTATTGCAGAAGATACTCTTTCTTGTTGAATGATTTCGCTAGATCCTTCGGAAATTCTACTTTGCTACACTCCGTTGTTTTGTAACTTGATTTACATAATTCATATATTCCTCAGTTTACTGATGCGTAAGTTTTCTAGATTTTATACAGCATTAAAAAAGAAACGTAGTGCTCTCTGATCAGAAAAATTTTTGCGGTATTCTTCGTTGTGTTGAAATACGTCTCCTTAGCAGTTTTCCACAGGAAGTAGTAACACATGACTAACTGATCTTCGAAATTTTTTATATGGGACCAGTTGGGATAAGCTATCCCGATAATACAATTCTTTGGTTTCGTTTTATTTGTCATGGATATTATCACTGGTAGTTCTTCCACCTCGGAAAATCATCTTCAGCCTCAAGGTTAGTAACACGTCCTGGCCAAAAATGCCGCCTTGTTGATGTATGACGGTTCTGGCTTCATATATCTGAAGTTTTCGGATGTACTTTCAATTCGTATGTAACGGTATTTAGAACCTGAACTCAGAGACTATGATGATAATTAAAAACACTTGGTTTTCTTTTTAAATATTTTCACTACGAAATAACATCCTCCTGTGGACCTAAATTTTTCAGTTTACAAAATGAAATAAATAATTTTGATAGTATTTGGAAGGGATAGAGGAGTCACGTGCAAATAGCCTGGATTGTAGCATCAATTTGTTGTGTATTTTCTTTAAATATTGGCTTTGTCACGAGAATTTTTCGGTATTTCAGTTCTGCTATGATACCCGATACATGTTGTCAGTGAAGAGCTTAACTGTGCTTCACGTCATGTTGTTTCAGCAATGATAACCGTATTCGTATTTCACAGAGAGGTACTAAAAGCTTGCCGAAAGCACAGAACTAAATATAATTTCATGGGAATTAATTTCAGTATCACATATAATGCGCTTAATTCAATCACCTGTCTCTTTGTAATCAATTCAATTGCTGCATTTCATAGTCTCGTCGACTCTTGGGAATAAATACCTGAAAAAAGTAATTCATCTGTTGAATGAGAATGATTTCCTGTGTCTCCTTTATTCCTGTAACGTCAAACAATAACTCAATTTATTTCACTTCAAATTCTATACCAGCATTCAGACAAAGCATTTTTAATAAACCTCTGGAATGGTAGTAATTTAAAATCCGTTTATACTGACGACAAAGGGATTCTAAACTCCCTGTGACTGTATGCAGAATAGCAGTAATTGATGAATATTAATATAAAATTTTATTCAGGTGTGAGAACATCTGGCACATATCTTTCTTTCGGATTAGGAAAATAACAGATAGTAACGACAGTCGTATCGGACCATCTTGCAATGTAATTGGACTGAGAATACCTATTTCTGAAATTATTCTCTTCCATGAGAAGCGTTAAACTATTCTTTAAAAAGTAATAACCAGATGTTACAAAACAGGTACTGTTTGCTACTGGCTGATGTTTCTTTTGTCCTACTTCGTCCGACTGTCCGCTTCTCACGTAGCCGTAACCTCAGTCTTTTGGGGTGGTTCTTGACAGAAAAGTTGCCGTTCTAGGCTGCGAGGTGGAAAGAATACTGGTCACTATTATGTTACTTAGGTATGGAAGAAAATTGGCAAACCTTTGTTTCCTGGCTGCATGAGTGTGTGGCAATGTTTTGTGTTAAATCCTTCGGTCATAGTGACTCCACATGGAGTGAGGGGTTTGGAACTGAGTCCATTTTACTTCGACAGAAAGTTTTACAACATAAGGCAAACTCTGTCGAGGTGTTCATAACATCACGGGTATTAAATCATTGAACTTTTATTCCATTTTTAACGAATAGTCATCAACAACGTTAAAAAGGAGGCGTGACCCCCGTCTCCATTAGATCATTCATGCAATCCTTGTGGCGTGGCAAGAAAGGGACTGTGAAAGTTTTCCCGAGAACTTTAGTAAGTTAAAGAAAGAGAGATTTAGAGTTGAACGTTCTATCGACAGAACGACCATTACAATAGTAGATTAGCAAACTTGAATCTATATTGGGTCAGTTAAGTGAAGATTGTTGGCCGTATGCTGGTGAGACATTGTAGATCTTTCCACAACATCAAAACATTCACTCTGGGCGAAAAACCATGTGACTGGGCAGGTCAGTCATGGATACACACATTCGTCTATACATGTCTGTTGTCAAGGGGTTGGATAGAAATCTGGAAACAAGCGATAAGTGTGTGGTTGGCAGATGCTAGCCGAGTGTGAAGTATGTATACGAACGGCACCTGTGCAATGCCCTCAGTGATTAGAACCAGAGGTGTACACATTCAGCTTTTAACTGCCCATGCTTGCCTGTTACCTAGGCAAGCAAGCTGCCGCACGTTATCAGCAGAGTGGGCAGCCTGTGCCCAGCTTTGACAAGCCCAAGCAGGCTGCGTGACTCTTATTTGCCTGCCCGTATTCCTGCAGTGCTACGCTACGAAGCAGCTGATTCTGTAAGTTAACGAGTAGGGTTCGAAAGCAGATGAAAAGCCTTTTTTTTTAACCGAATATCACATGACGAGCCTCAATGAAATATTTATACATTTTGGGTCATTGTAGGCCACGAAATGGTAATTTCTCTGTTTTGGCGTATTTCGGGCTTATTTATTTATTTCGATATGAAGTCTTTTCTCAGCAACTTCACCCACTTTCGACTAATTCTCGCTTCTGTCAGTTCGAACAACCATCAGGTTGCCACTAATAAATGTTTTCCGTAGTAGGACGATCATCTCTAAAAATCTAGATGCTTTGCATCGAAGAACTTGAAGATGTCTATTGTAGTGCAACGGCAACTAAAGGAAGGTCTTGGAAATCTGTTTTATGCAACATCTGTGTGTTTCAGCTGAATATGACCCCAGTTACACCAACTTTAATACCTATGCGATCAAAAGTATCCGGACCCCCTAAATACATACGTTTTTTGTATTAGCTGCGTTGTGCTGCCACCTAATGCCAGTTACTCGATATCAGCGACCTCAGTTGTTATTAGACATCGTTAGAGAGCAGAATGGGGCGTTCCGTGGAGCTCACGGACTTTGAACGTGTCCGGTGATTGGGTGTCACTTGTGTCATACGTCTGTACGCGAGATTTCCACGCTCCTAAACATCGCTAGGTCTGCTGTTTCCGATGTGATAGTGGGGTGGGAATGTGAAGGGACACGTACAACACCGAAGCAGACAGGCCGACAGAATCTGTTGACTGACAGAGAGTGAATACAGTTGAAGAAAGAAAAAAAAATTAACTGTAAGTATTAACTTGTTTGTGACTAAAGCTTTATCGCTTGATTTTTAGTTTAATCCGTGACGTGTAAGTACTATACGTTTTTAGTACTACTAGCTAGTACTTACACTTAAAAAATTTTTATTTCCCTGCATTTTGTAATTATGTTATACGCCAGTTTGAGAGTTTTATTTCTGATGAAGGCACTCACAGCAGTGCCGAAACCTGGGTCAAAGGACTCCTTTTTTCCACCGAGGGCTACTATTGCTGTTAATTTTGCTTTGTAAACGGTCGCTGACCACGCACGAATGTTTAAAAAGTTTACTACAATGTTTTTCACGTACTGCCCTACTCAGTCTCTTTCCGACAATTACCAAATAACATTGTGTCACATCCAGCAACTCGGCACAGCAGTATTACAAGAGTTGTATGGGCTACGATAATAGATGGTTTCTGTCACGTTTCACCAAGTTCGTAGAAAAAGGATGTCAACAGTCACAATTCTCCCTAAAAAGTTTTCTGTTTAAGGAGTCCGCCTCGACACTTCATTGGCTTCATCTTCAAGCCCCTTGCGAGAATCAATGAAGAAATCGAAACATTAGCGCATGTAGAATAGGCACAATTTTATTGGCATACAGAGTGAACACTAATGGCAACGAGGAACGGCAAGGAGCTTGTACAAAAGCTCGTAGAACCGGGTCCTCCAAATTTTGTGTACGCACAGTGTGCCGCCTCTCTGCATGTTTGTCTGCCTGAAAGAGGCTATGATGAAACAAACGCCCAAAACGGACTTGAAATATTGTGGTGTGTGTCTGTGAGGCCACTTGTTTTGGTATAGTCGTGCTGCCTCTCGACCCTTTTCATATGCTTGGCCGTAAACGAACACCATCTCCACTTGTTACCGATTGAATACCGTACCTATCTGCTGCTTACAGTAAGTTGCGTAAATCACACAGCATGCAACACACAAGGAACTCGCAGCACGTGGTCAGAGGTATTGTCATTCATTAGTGCCATATATCGTGGCAACGATGCATTTCCGGGCACATTTCAACAGGTCCCTCTTTCCTACATTGCAATCGGGAATCCGTCCCTGCAGTTTGTATGTTTTATTAAAGTTCACTCCTTACATGTTTCACATTGCATCAGTTGATGGGGGCGATCTGAAAGATATGATATTCTTGAAGAATCATTAGCAATTCTTTTTATTACTATGATCGTTCGACAGATCTCCGCTGCCCTCTTAGGATATGAAAGTTACAAAACGATATCCCAAGTGATATAGCTCAAACATATACGATTTTATTTAACTACTGTATACACCACATAAACTTCAGAACATACTTTGCAATGCTATTATATGTACAAGCTAGATACAAAACTGAAAGTCACATGATGACGTTACGTCAACTTGTAACAAAAGCTGGCACGGAACATCAGCACATAACAAATAAAATAACACATAACTAAAACATGCAACATGTTGTGCTGATGTCCCAACATACACTAAGCACTTGATACCACAATGGTGAATTATCTAGTACAACATTTGCACAGGTAAGTATTCATTTGCTTTCGTAGTGGTGTGCGATAATTGTTAAATTTCTATTCATGTGCCGCACTGCATTTTATGTCTTCTGTCGAATCGCATCAGAAGTATTCTTAAGACAATTAATGTAACATTTGAAATCTGATGTTTTTGGTAATTTTTTTTAAATGAAAGTTTACTATAAGCTTACCTGTAAATGATGACTAAGTATATTTAATTGTAAATATTGCTTTTTAAAATAATGATACTGCATGTTTTCAAAACATAATGTTATTTTTAATCTATGTTTCAAAATATTACATAAATTGTCTCAATAATAATTTTAATGAGACTGGTCAGAGGACTTAACTGTAGTGTGGTACATTTATCGAATTTTATCGATTATCAGACACCACTATGTAAACAAAAGTATACCTTCTTATTCTGTAAAAGTTCCGATTGTGCTTTCAAGAATTTAGTGTATGTTACGACATCACTACAACATGTTCTATGTTTAAATTGTGAGATACTTTATTTACGACATGTTGATGTTGCCTGCCACTTTTTTAATTATGATTTGAAGTAATCTCACAATGTGACTTTTAGTATTGTGACGAGCATGCACTTCTAATAATGTTACAGGTTACGTTCTAAAGTTGAAGCAGTGTAAACACTGGTTATATCAAACCGTATATGTTTGAGTCATTCAGTTGGGATGTTTCTGTAAATTTCAGATCCGAAGGTAGCGATCTTGGCAAACTTGATTCTTCAAGAATAACTTATGTATTGTTATGGATACCGTAAACTTCTATTTATTCCACGTTTGCACTCCAAATGCACGACAATAACAGTTGTTGTCGAGCGCTTGGAATGTACGAGCTATAAGTACATTGTGCAGGAATAGGGGGGGGGGGGGGGGGGGTAACTGTTTGGGAAATGGGAGCAAAAGTCGGCCAGCAGTACTGCAGCCATGTTTACGATGACAGAGTTAGTGCAATTGTGTCGAACAGGGGCTTTTCTACATCCTGATAAGGGCTCTGCAAGGATGTTTCCGGACATTACTTCGTCTCTGTTCTGCAGTGGTTTGACATCATTTTAACTGCAGAACAGTGCCCAAACTTCCTCCGCCCTAAGGAAAGGCCAATCTAAA
This sequence comes from Schistocerca piceifrons, assembly GCF_021461385.2. Taxonomy (NCBI): domain Eukaryota; kingdom Metazoa; phylum Arthropoda; class Insecta; order Orthoptera; family Acrididae; genus Schistocerca; species Schistocerca piceifrons. Next base: position 239,239,362 of record NC_060144.1, on the reverse strand, counting down.
CCGTAACCAGCATAGCCACAAAACTTACTAGCTACAGCCCCAGTATTGCCCATTATTCTCGGCTGTTCAGAATCTGCTTTTCAGCAATGTTCCAGTCACTGGCAATAATAAGTGATAATTTCCTACAGAATAACGTCTGTACAGCAGATTGTCCCTCTCGTCTCCTTGTGGACGTCTATGGAAACATATATTGTTAAGAATGAGGAAAAAGAATTACGGCCCCGTTTCCTATTAGACACTTGGCGCTACGGCCTATCCTGAGTAATAATAATTAGCCCTAATCTCGGGAACTCTTCCGAGTTCGTTAATAGTTGAGTCTATTGTGTGTTCTGAATTTAAATTTCAAAATCAGGCAGGTGCATATTTAATTTTCCTATCTTTTAATACTGTAGTACTCAAGTTCTATACGTTGCAGAAGGCCTTAGTGTTCCTTCCTTTCTTTATTTTTTATTAAGTTGATTATATGAGGAGTCTATCGCCATGCAAGGACGTGGCTCGTTGGCTGTTGTGTCAAATAGCATTCTAATAAGTCATCCAAATGTAGAGTAGCAATTGCCTTGTTGTAGTCACTGAGCCTATTTATTTGAATGCTTTCTGTGTATTTTTACATGTGTTTTTAGAAAGCTTGTAACAAACTACAAGAATTTTTTGAACTTAACTGACGTAGCATATCACTGTATTGCCAAACTCGTCTTTGGAAAGCTTATGAGAAATTCTGAGAACTTGAATCTAAATTCGTATTAACCAATGGTAAGAACTCCATGCTATTTAATGACTGAAGAAATTCTTTCAGAATTTTTGTTGGTTAACAATTTAAAACTGTTTTAAAATTGAAGTTTGTTACATTAAAAATACTGGAGTGAGTTATTTAGAGATTAGTCAGAAGATATTCTAGTCTTGGTCTTTAATGTTCAATAAAGTTTTAATTACATGTTAATCATTTTTCCAGCACCTTTCCTATTTGACAAACGTAGCTCTGCTGTCGACGGGGTATAAAGACGGGTGTTGTCTTTCTAAAAATTATAAACTTATTATCAGTGTCGAATGTCTGAAATTCTTTGAAAATTCACTATGTTTCATGAATTATTCATTATCACATATTCATTATCGCATATATATTACAAAACGACTACCCGGAGTCCCGAACCGAGCAGCAACTACTATCTGTATAACAGCTTTAAAGGACAACAAAAATACGAATTTCAACATTAAGCGTAATTATTGACCGAATTTTAAATTAAAAATGCTATCATAATCTATTGATCAGGAGGTATAATCTTACGTTAAAACTTTAACACAATAAGACAAGCATTTCAGTTACAGTCCGAGCCACGAACAATTGAGGTTTACGCATGTCGAGGCACGGTCAGGAATTGGCATTGTTGGCGATTCCAAGCGACACATTGCTGCATCATTTACCGCCACAATCAGCGATGACAATATGCAAGAAATGGAATCGAAATTCACTAAACAATTCACTACGGTCACTGTTAATGCTCGCATTAGCTACTGCATTCGCAGAAGAGCGCTCAGAACATAGAGCACGCTCATTGGCTGTCGGTACACACGCGACGTAGGTGCGCAGAAAAAGCCTAAACTCGGCCGCTATCGTTTGTGATTCCAACCATAAAAACTGTTTAATTGTCTTGAAGCCGCGTAACTGACTGCGTGCAAATACTCGAACTTAATCCATCCACTATTTGTGAAGGAGACAACTTAGCGAACCGCTACAAAAGTTAAACGTCAGCTGACATCAACCATCCTGTAATTATAAAACTTGCTTCGAGAAAGTTCAGCAACGAAGTAACAGTATCATGCCCTGGGTAAATACGTAGCATGAGCTGTTAAATGGGACAATAATCACTTTTACACGTTCGGTTCAATTGGTTAATCTCACTGGAGCATCGTCAGAAACTGATCAGTTGTATTTCTGAACTTGTGTAACATTATTAATAAGCCGAATAGGCAGTACTTGCAGCTATGATCTGCTGCAGTGCAGACGACGTTTACAGCATCCGCGAAAAGTTAGCGAATGATGTACATTTTATGTTATTACAATTTTCAGTTCATCCTTTGATGGTATAGGCTAGATGATTGAATCTTCTAACATGAGGACTACCATTTAGGTTCTGTTTAACAGAACATATCGTTAGTCTGCACCGAATCTTACAAATGAGAGAATTCGTAATTAAACAAAGCAGAATGCTGCACTTCCACGTAAACATCTCATCTTCGAAATATCACCCATCGTCAGTACCAGTTGGTGACAATTATACTCAGCATTGCCCACCTGAGCGGGGTCCTAGGAGAAGTGATTTGACGTGCTTAATGTCGATGGATTTTATGAAAGTTTATGTAATATAGAGCTGAAATTATGTTGTTATGTGTGAAAGGAATTTACAGCGTGTAACTTGTTACTGGTACATAGCCTATGCTTTCGAGAAAGGCAATAGGTGTACTCAACTAATAATGTTATAACGAATTTCGCATGTTCGTATACCCAGAGGCACTGATATGTAGCATTTACTCTAGCCCAGATGATTGGGGGTGGGAGAGCAGTTCTAGGCGCTACAGTCTGGAACCGCGCGACCACTTTGGTCGCAGGTTCGAATACTGCCACGGGCATATATGTGTGTGATGTCCTTAGGTTAGTTAGGTTTAAGTAGTTCTCAGTTCTAGGGGACTGATGACCTCAGACGTTAAGTTCCATAGTGCTCACAGCCAACCCAGGTCATTAACAGTGGTAACACCATCACTTGTTGTCCTATTGCCAAAAACTCAAGAGTGAAATTTTTTTGCAGTACCGGCATTCGAACACCTTTCCTTCATGTCTACAGCCACATCATAACATTAACTTACCGAACTACACACGGACGTAAGAAATTCGTAAGTGACAGGTGACCACAACGTTCTCGTTTAACACTTGATTCGCCAGCATAGTATTCTGTGAGCTCTGTCTGTAACATAATGAAACTATATGAAATGTAAATTACATTTTAGCCTACTTCGTTTTAAAGATTGAGTTGCTCTTCTACTTCATTACTTTATTTTTCACCTATATACTACCTTTCTATCTCTGTTCTTGTTATAGCCACAATACGGTGACAGTAGCAGTGAATGTGACTATGTAGCCTGAGTGGGCTCTGCCACGAAGAAATTTGCACTGCTACGTCTTCCCTATTATATTATCTTAGGAGTCGGGCAACCGCAACCGAAATTCCACTTGGTGGACAAAATCTTCCGCACTTTTATTCAAAGGTTACTGTAGTGACTTGGCAAGACAGCCAAGCCACTCGGAGGTAGCCGAAAGGCACGCGTTTAGCTCACGCAGACTGGCGTGAGGTCTGGAACAGTTAAGGGAATTAATAGTAGCAAATAAAGTACGTAGTTGATGTAATACTTAACTTTAATCCATAATTGGAGAACATCGCTCTTGTTGATACATCAATAACAATCTCAATATAAACTGGTAATGGCGCCTTGCTAGGTCGTAGCAAATGACGTAGCTGAAGGCTATGCTAACTATCGTCTCGGCAAATGAGAGTGTATTTGTCAGTGTAGCATCGCTAGCAAAGTCGGCTGTACAACTGGCGGCGAGTGCTAGGACATCTCTTTAGACCTGCCGTGTGGAGGCGCTCGGTCTGCAATCACTGACAGTGGCGACACGCGGGTCCGACGTATACTAATGGACCGCGGCCGATTTAAAGGCTACCACCTAGCAAGTGTGGTGTCTGGCGGTGACACCACAGTCACTACCGGCTTCGGTTAGTTGGTTGATTTGGGAGAAGGGACCAAACAGCGAGATCATCAATCCCGTCGGATTACGGAAGAATGGAAAAGGAAGTCGGCCGTGCCCTTTCAAAGGAACCATCCCAGCATTCGACTGAAGTGGTTTAGGGAAATCACGGAAAACAAAGGAACCATCCCAGCATTCGACTGAAGTGGTTTAGGGAAATCACGGAAAACAGTCAGAAATATGTGTATTCTTTCGGCAGTGTTAGTATGTTGGTCAGCAAAGAGTCTTACAAAACCTTAGGTAAAGGATGATGAAAGACTACTGATTAAAAAATGTTTATACATTAAAAGTACCAGAAAAAGTCGTCCTGCCGAATGCGAGTCCAGTGTGTTAACCATTGCGTAACCTAGCTCGGTCACTACCGGCTTTCCAGCGGTAGCGTTACATCTTCAGGTTACATGTTTTTAAAACTAATAGTTTAAGCTATGGGAGTGCTCTAGTTTGGCATACTACACTGGGTAATTTTTCAATAACAACGGTCATATGCAAAATTACAAATCACCGCAAATCGTTCGTTGCGAGATGCTCTATGCGGCTCCGGCCAAGTGACACCGTATTCAGGGCAAAAAAGTGTCATTTCTCAACTTTGTTCACAGTTCAACTCAGTCCAGGAGTCTCTAGCGATGCTAACATCTTCCAGTATTCTTACTGAACCAGTTCCAGTTATCGCGGTTGCTCTCCAAATAGGACAGGGAGCAATGGCCGTTGCACTGCAAAAGAAAGTCCAAAATCCCATATGAAGCCATTGTAGAGTAAGGCTTGCTACTTTAAAAAAAACAATTGTGCTGAAAAATTGGAAATTAACACCAGACTTACTCTAGTAAGCTGACACAAGTGAAGAGCACACTCGATAATGCCTCCTCTGTATCGGTGGGAGCCGTTGTATTTGCTTTGCTTTATGGATTCGAAGAACAGTTAATGTAGATTAAAATAAATAGTTTACCACAAGTCACCCGTGAAATTAACGAAAATAACAAACCATACTGTCATTGCTCACGATGACAGTGTCAGCACTTAAGAAATTGATAATTTGAAGTACTAAAAGTTACAATAATCATTTCTCGTAATTATTACCTAATCGTTTCTTTTTGTTCGCCAGTGACAAAAATTGACGTAGATAATGATTTTCATCGCCTCAATAAATTGTTGAACCTGTCGAAAGCTATATTTATGAGGTAATACCAACGCATTTAAAAATATATTTCCAGCATTTGTTAACGTAGACACAGAGGTGCATGGATTTTGAGAAACACTAAACTGATCTTTACGAACAGGGTAGGCAGCAGCCTGAGTTTGTCTGCAGATGATGCTGTGATCGTTGACACAGAGCACCTGTTGTGAAGAACGGCTGCTCACTCTAAAAGAAGAAAGATATTAGTTAACAGCTGGAAAGAAATTCCGTGAATTTCGAACGTTAGTAGCTTGCTGCTTGACACAGATAAGGCGATTAAATAACTAGGACCAACATCGCAAATCGACATGAAATGGAACGATAACGTCAGGGTGGAAGTAGGGAAAGTGAATGTCGACTTCCATTTTTGGGACAATTTTAGGAAAATGTGATTTGTCTGCAGAGGAGACCGAGTGTAAAATACTAATACGATCCATTCTTGACATCAGATCAGATTAAAGGAAGACATCGAAGCAATTCAGAGGCAAGCTGCTTCATTCGTTGGATGAACGCGTGAGCATTACGGAGACAGTTCGTCACCTCAAATGGGAATCCCTGAAGGATTCTTTTCGCGAAAGACTACCGAGAAAATTTAGACCATCGGATCTGAAGATCACTGCAGATGGATTCTGCTGCCACGGACTTACATTTCGCGTAAATATCACGAATACAAGTGAAATTAGAACTCTTACGGAGGCATATAGGCATTCGTTTCTCCCTCGGCCTATTTGCGAATGGAAGAGAAAAGCAAATTACAGTCGTGGTACAAGGTACCCTCAACGATACACCATACGGTGGCTTGTGGAGTATGTAAGTACATTTGTAGATGTAGAGTGTTATAAAAGGATGTTTTCCTTTATTTGGTCTTGTGGAAAATTTACAGGGGGCGCCTCCCACTGGACTGATCCTAGAGTACTGCAGTGAATGTGCTTGCTTCTGCCTGGCCTTTGCCTCGGGTGGGCTGGGCTAATTGATGCAGCTCAAGCTGTAGCATTGATTCCTGCTGTCAGAAAGTGTAACTCCTCACACTGAAACATGACGAGTTGACAGGCAAAATGTCAGTCAACCTGCCGCATGGTGAAGGCAGCTTACGTGTTAGGTAGTAATGTGCGGAACACAATCTGACAGCGTATATAGCGCACCAAGTCCACACTGTGTACCAAGGAGAATGCACTGAGGGAAATGGAAAGTGTTATACGACGAACACTTCAACCGAACGCTAATTAACTGATACTCTAGTATTTGAACTCCTATGGGAACTGTTGATTGAAAGCTCTTATTATCAGTATTTCCTAAGTAGAGAAGAAAATCCAAGTTCACGGATGAAGAGTGGTGTGAGTGAACGTACCTTTCTGAAATTTTCACTAACTTTTGTAAATAGGTTTAATAAAAATGAAAGATTAACTATATTCACAAAAGGCACGGTACGTAACGTATTAAATTTTTAATTGTAGCAACTGAGTTACAAATTATATAAATTTGTTTCAGTCTGATAATAAAGAAACAATTTTGTTTGTTCCTAATAAATAACTAATACTTCGTACATTATTAATTAGAAATTTAAAAAATGATTTATACTTCACGGGTAAGAATACAGTCCTTCAGTGGACCTGTGTTTTTATTACCATTCTGGTTGTTGTTCCTTATTTAGAGCGAAGCGCATTTATTAGTTATCACCTTCAATTTGCTGAAACTGAGTTCACAAGACGCTGCAGTCTCTGTCACCGTAATAGACAGCTTCATAGTTATTTCGACGTTTGGATAAGCGTCTCTCAACCAATATTTCGAGAAAAGCCTTCAAAGTATCCAAACGGTTAAGGGTATCAATGCTACTCATCCACTCTTTCAACTTGATCTTTAAAGTATTTTTTTTTTTTTGTGAACTAGCTCTACCTCTGTTATATTTGGCACTAAAATCCGCTGCACATTTTTAGAGATACACACCTGTGAATTAGTGCGGTTTAGACAAGACAATAAAGTCAACGTATGAGGGGCCTTCTTCAGTCGGTAAGTAGCAGCAGGAACTCCATTGTGGAAATTGATGGGCAGGTGCCAATTGTGTGAACCAAGCTCAGTGCTGTCATACACTGAGGTAACTAAATCATGGGCTACTTCCTAATATCGTGTCAGACCTGCTTTTGCCCGACGTAGTGCATCAGTTTGACTCAACAAGTCATTAGAAGTCCCATGCAGAAATACTGAACCATACTGCCCCTATAGCCGTACATGATATTGCAAAAGTGTTGCCGGAGTACGATCTTGTGCCCTAAGTGACCATTCGATTATGTCCCATAAACGTCCGATGGGATTCATGCGAGGTAAAAGTGCTGTCAGTCCCTTCGAACTTGTCCTCAAGAACAGGCATCACATATAAGTTGACAATTATTGAATTATATGGCAAAGACGTAAATTATCTACGAACTATGGCATGAACACACTTTATTCAACATATAAACGTCACTAAATATATTCGGAATTAGGTTACGATATGTCCGATATGCCTGCCATCATTGACGATAATGTGGTGCAGAGGAATAGTGAAATTCTGCATGATCCGCTGAAATGTCGGAACATCCATGCTGTCGACGACCTCCTAAATGGCTTTTCTCAGTTCAGCAACGGTTTGGTGTTATTGCTGTACACCTTGTCTTTAATATAGCCCCACAAAAAGGAGTCGCATGTGTTCAGATCTGGAGAACATGGCGGCCAATCGAGGCTATGCCAGTAGCCTCTGGGTACCCCAGAGCCAGAATGCGGCCCAAAAGCGTTCCTCCAGAACTTCACTCTCCTGCTTCTATAGGATTGAGCTCCGTCTTGCATGAATCACATGTTGTCGATATCAGGGTCACTTTGGGTAGTGGGAGTGAAATCATCTTCCAAAACCTTGAAGTGCCGTTCGGTAGTCACCGGGCCATCAAGGAATGTCGCACCGATTATTCCGTGCCTGGACATTGCACTTCACACAGTCAGCCGTTGATGGGGAAGAGACTTCTCGATTGGAAAATGCGGATTCTCAGTCCACCAAATGCGCTAAATTTGCTTATTGTCGAGCCCATCCAAATGAAAGTGGGCTTCGTCGCTAAAACAAACAAAAGATGCGCATACTAATTCCTATAGTGCCCCGCCGGCTGCCGTGCCGTTTGATGTTATAACGCAAACCGTTCAGAAGTTATGACGATTTTATTTCATATAGTTCAATAATTGTCACCTTATATATGAAATTAGGGCGGGGAGTGCCAATGATCTCTTCAGCCGGATACATGCCAGGCTCGCATCGGCGAAATACGGCGAATAAAATGGTTCAAATGGCTGTGAACACTATGGGACTTAACTGCTGAGCTCATCAGTCCCCCAGAACTTAGAATTACTTAAACCTGATTAACCTAAGAACATCACACACATCCATGCCCGAGGCAGAATTCGAACCTGCGAAAGTAGCAGTCGCGCGGTTCCAGACTGAAGCGCCTGGAAGGCTGGTTCGGAAGTTTTTCTCGTCTTAACCGCATATTTCATAGTGTAGTACGACGCATTTCACGTCATTAATGTTACGCTTCCAATAAAGAAAAACAGAAGTATATGATATGAGACGGTTCCTTTCGTAATCCAACATTTTCCACGTTACGGACTGACGGAGCTGACTTTCGAGTCACGTCCTCCTCCCGTAAATGCTGACAACATATTTTGCTATGATTTGTCAGCATCCCGTCTTCCCTTTTTTCTTTTCCAGTTGGACTGATTGGAAATGTAAAGTCGAATGACTGGAATAAAACCATTACAGCAAAAACCGACAACGGAAACACAACACACGCACACATATATTAATGAAAAAATCGCTTAAAAGGGTCAGCTTAGGAAAACAATGTGATCCTATGCACATTATGCTGTAATCAGAACGACTAGTACAACTATAAATGACGCAAGCTGACATCTTTGATCAAACATGTTCCAGTAGAAGCTAACGTTTGGGGCAACTAACATGGCAGACGTAGACTTCAAGTTTGTGACGTCAAGATAACTCCACTAATTATACAGCCATGATGAAATGGGATTGACTATCGAATGCATTTCTCTGGATGCAATTCGCCGGTAAATGCATGGTCGAAACAACTGACTGCCGAACGGTTCTAGGTGCTTCAGTCCGGAACCGCGCGATTGCTACGGTCGTAGGTTCGAATCCTGCCTCGAGCATGGACGTGTGTGATGTTCTTAGTTTAGTTAGGTTTAAGTAGTTCTAAGACTAGGGGACTGATGACCTCAGATGTTAACTCCCGTAGTGCTTAGAGCCATTTCGAGCATTTTTTCAAACAACTGAATCATAATAATGAGTCGAGTCTAACAGCGAGGATTCAAAGTGTGCTTCTCAGTGATAAAGCAAGTTTTTTAACTACGAAAAGCACGCACTAATGCGAACACAACTTCTCATTGCAGCGTTCATGGTTATTCATGGCGATGATGATACTAATGACAATATCATCGAATATGTAAATTAAAGGCGGTGGGAGGAGAAAGGAAAGGAAACATAAGCAACTGATATCAGCTGCATCGGGACTTTATGCGGCGACGAGTGAAAAATGTGAGCTGGACCGAGACTGAAAACCGCGATTTCCCCGCTTGCTAAACAGATGCGTTAACCACTGCGCCACCTGGTTAATCACATATGAGCGGACGACGTCAACACGATCCTCGGCCGGATCAAGTTCCCACCTCGATCCGCCTCGTGCGCTCAGTCGTCTCTGTCCATTTTTGATTCCCGCTGCAGGTAGATTGTAAATGTGCATCTACATGATTGTGGATTCATAGCCTACCGAGGCGTTTCAATTATATGACTGTGTGGCGTCTGTTCTATCGCACATTTCCAATATAACACGCACCATGTGAAGTCTGCAGCTGTGATACATATTACGTAAACTGAAGGGGTGTGGTGGGAGGGGAGGAGGGGGGGGGGGGAGAGAGGAAAGGAAAATGAAGGAGCTGATGATATCAGCTGCATCAGAATCTTTTACGAAATCAGTGAACTAAGTGTGGCACCGGAATTACTTGCTTACTAGATAGTTGCTTCAACAACTGCGCCACCCAAAGCGCCAATCGCAAATGCGCGGACTACATGGGCACGCCGCTCGGGCGCCTCCCCAATGGGGACGCGGATAACTGGTGGCGCTAGGTGATACTGCGAGTCGGCAGAGCTGCCAAGGTAGTCGGCGCTTTTCCGATTAACACTGTGTCCGATTCGGCCAGTGGTTAACGCAACTATCTGGTAAGTGAGATGTCCGGAGATCCCAGGTTCGAGTCCTGTGCCGGCACAGATTTTCACTCGACGCCGCTAATTCTGCATGAAGACTCGATGCAGCTGATATCTCGAGTTCTTCCCCTTTCGTTTCCTTTCCCTACCACCTTCAATTTACAGAATGCGTTAATAATTATCTACTTGAATGAAATCTGGTTTCGCAGGGCAGGGTAGAACAGATCAGGTTGTGGAAAGCGGCCAAGATCAGTTACTGTTAGTTACACAAGAACACACAACTTTATTACTCGAAAGCACAATGCACAGTTTTCTCTTTAAAACAAGAAGGATCAATTCACGGCTGAAGGTGCAAGTAACTTCTCAATAATACAGTTTAAATAATTCTTTTTAAAAGACAAGGATTTAGACAAACAGCTGTAGGTCTTAAGTAAAATTAAAGTATCTTCTCGGCTAAAGGCCCAAATAATATGTCAAATCAGCAAAGGAAATTCTTTAAAAGGCAAGCATTTACACAGTACAACAGAAAAGCATCTTAAGAAACATGAAATATGTTGACGGCTGAAGATCCAAACAATTATTCAAAATAATTAAAGACAAACCTTAAGATAAGGATTTACAGAGTGCGGCTGAAGGCCATATTAAGAATTCAAGATAATTAAAGCGAAGCCTTACAGACAGAAATTTACACATTACGGCTGAAAGCCACAAATTTTTAAACAAATGCGGCTGAAGGCCTAAAAACAGAGCCAACAAGAAATTTAAACAAAACACTGCTGAAGGCCTAATTTCAATCAATTAAAACAGCATTAACACACTAGAGAAGACCAAGTACAGTACTTAGAAACTAAAACAGGGGAAACACCAACAGAAAATACTCCAGAATCGGCCTGAGAAGGTCCCTTAGGAGTGTAGTGAAGAGGAACAGGCAGCCAAGGCTTAAGGCCACTCAGATGTTGAGTCCCATAGTGCTCAAAGCTCAGTTTAATGTCAGATAAGAGAAGGAAGCACAACCTAGGGACGGTTCACGACTGACCGACAATATGACCGATTTCCAATCGTTAGGTCCAACTGCACAAATAACAGAAAACAGCGGCCGATGTGGAGTAAACCAAGATATCTATAACTTCGGACACTGCCTCACCCAGATCAAGGCATTAAACATCACTCAAGACAAGTTAGAAGGAATACAGAAAACACAAGTCGCAACTGTGAAATCACTACGGAAGAAATCTGCGGGTTCTAGGCAACAACACACACCACTTGTTATTACACGCGTCAACGGTTGAGGAAAGAACAGTCCCGGCGTGTACTGGCGGACCTGCCTGCTACTGAATGCCAACTCGTCCAACAGCAGAGTGACGACGAACCCGACACAGTCCACAACCCAAAGGGGACTGAGACTCAGAGCGAAGTGACTAACATACGACTGTCTGCCTTCCTAGTAACTCTGCCGACTCACTGCACCGACTCACTTCACCGAGTCCGTCGCACCGCCTCGTTCCTGTCAGAGCAGAACCCGGAAATACTCGCGGTCGCTCCACAGATAGTAACACGGCCCTACTATCAATAACACTGGTGCGGCCAGTCACGGACAGCGAAGGTGAGCAAGGATAGTGGCGCCAGAAGACATTAACAGAAAACTGAAAAAATATTCTCGCCGTTTCAAAAATGGTTCAAATGCCTCTGAGCACTATGGCACTTAACATCTATGGTCATCAGTCCCTTAGGAGTTAGAACTACTTAAACCTAACTAACCTAAGGACATCACACAACACCTAGTCATCACGAGGCATAGAAAATCCCTGACCCCGCCGGGAATCTAACACGCGAACTCGGGCGCGGGAAGCGAGAACGCTACCGCACGACCACGAGCTGCGGACTCTCACCGTTTCAGAACTACAGGAAGGACAGGTCACAATTGTGAGCCACGCACAACTTAATGAAATCGATACGTAAGAACAGAAATAAGACACTATTACGGACTGGTAACTGGATTAAAAAATGCCAGGTGTGAGTAGGACTCGTGCTGTGAGGGCCTGTACAAAGTAAACTTATACAGGGTGTTACAAAAAGGTACGGCCAATGTTGTGGTTGGCAGGAGAGCCAACGCCGTGTTACTAGAGGAGGCCGAAAGGCACGCGTTTTAGCTCACGTGAGGTCTGGAACAGGACAAGGAAATTAGAATTTAGAAAAACGGACGTAGCTGGTGGAATACTTAACTTCAATCCATTAATGATGAACGTCGCTCTTGACGGTACATGATTCAGAATATCAATAGTAACTGAATATGGCGCCTTGCTAGGTTGTAGCAAATGACGTGGCTGAAGGCTATGCTAAACTATCTTCTCGGCAAATGAGAGCGTATTTTGTCAGTGAACCATCGCTAGTAAAGTCGGTTGTACAACTGGGGCGAGTGCTAGGAAGTCTCTCTAGACCTGCCGTGTGGCGGCGCTCGGTCTGCAATCACTGATAGTGGCGACACGCGGGTCCGACGTATACCAACGGACTGCGGCCGATTTAAAGGCTACCACCTAGCAAGTGTGGTGTCTGGCGGTGACACCACAGCCAAACTTTCAGGAAACATTCCTCACACACAAAGAAAGAAAATATGTTATGTGGACATGTATCCGGAAACGCTTACTTTCCATGTTAGAGCTCATTTTAATACTTCTCTTCAAATCACATTAATCATGGAATGGAAACACACAGCAACAGAACGTACAAGCCCTGGAGAATGGCGTATTGTATCACAGCCGTCCACAATACGAGCACGAAGAGTCTCTATATTTGGTACTGGGGTTGCGTAGACAACAGCTTTCAAATGCCCCCACAAATGAAAGTCAAAAGGGTTGAGGTCAGGAGAGCGTGGAGGCCATGGAATTGGTCCGCCTCTACCAATCCATAGGTCACCGAATCTGTTGTTGAGAAGCGTAGGAACACTTCGACTGAAATGTGCAGGAGCTCCATCGTGCATGAACCACATGTTGTGTCGTACCTGTAAAGGCAAAAATGATTCAAATGGCTCTGAGCACTATGGGACTTAACTGCTGTGGTTATCAGTCCCCTAGAACTTAGAACTACTTAAATCTAACTAGCCTAAGGACATCACACACGTACATGCCCGAAGCGGGATTCGAACCTGCGACCGTAGCGGTCGCGCGGTTCCAGACTGTAGCGCCTAGAACCGCTCGGTCACACCGGCCGGCCCTGTAAAAGCACATGTTCTATCAGCACAGGTAGAGCAGGTAGAGTATCCCGTATAAAATCATGATAACGTGCTCCATTGAGCGTAGGTGGAAGAACATGGGGCCCAATCAAGACATCACCAACAATGCCTGCCCAAACGTTGATGACGTGATTGCACAGTTGCGTGCGGATTCTCGTCAGCCCAAGCATTTTGATTGTGAAAATTTACAATTTGATCACGTTGGAATGAAGCCTCATTGAAATGAGGATTGACACATTGTTGGATGAACCATTCGCAGAAGTGTACCCGTGGAGGCTGATTGTGCCAGCACACGCTGTACATGGTACGGAAACAACTGATTCTTCCGAACACTCTCCATACAGTGACGTGGTCATCGTTACCTTGTACAGTAGCAACTTCTCTGACGCTGACATTAGGGTTATCGTCAACTGCACGAAGAATTGCCTCGTCCATTGCAGGTGTCCTCGTCGTTCTAGATCTTCCCCAGTCACGAGTCATAGGCTGGAACGTTCCGTGCTCCCTAAGACTTCGATCAATTGCTTCGAACGTCTTCCTGTCGGCACACCTTCGTTCTGGAAATCTGTCTCCATACAAAGGTACCGCGCGACTGCTATTGCCCCGTGCTAATCGATACATCAAATAGGCATCTGCCAACTCCGAATTTGTAATCATTGAACTGACTGCAAAACCACGTTCGTGATGAACACTAACCTGTTGATGCTACGTACTCATGTGCTTGATGCTAGTACTGTATACATGTCAACACAAGCACCGAAGTCAACATTACCTTCCTTCAATTGGCCCAACTGGCGGTGAATCGAGGAAGCACAGTACATACTGACGATACTAAAATGAGCTCTAACATGGAAATTAAGCGTTTCCGGACACTTGTCCACATAACATCTTTTCTTTATTTGTGTGTGAGGAATGTTTCCTGAAAGTTTGGCCGTACCTTTTTGTAACACCCTGCATATAATTTAAATAAAGTGTACCACTATTACGGATTCTTTGTGGTGTCTGCTCTCTCGAGCGTATCCGGACGGACAGGGACCACGCATTCGTATAAATGATATTGATGAGGAGAAAGAGGAGAAAGACGATCCCGATATAACCTTTGAAGTTTAGCACTCGGTATTACGAGTCACCCGGTATCTGGCGAAGTATCTCCGTCGGCTTACGCTGTGCCCAGTTGAAAGCGAGCCGGCAGTAGGTATGTAGATGAGGCAAGCACGGCTAACACGGGGCTGACCGCAGGGGCGCCGCCGCAGCAGGTGGCGTGGCGCCGCTCGCTCATAAATAACCATTAAGCGCGGCGCACGCGTGCGCGCGCGGTCCGGCACGTGGCAGGCAGCCTGCTGCATGCGCTCCGCTACGCGACCGCTCGAGTGGGTCGCCGCCTGCGGGCTGAGTGAGATTTAACGCACCGCGGCAACCAACAGCTCGCGCGCCGGCCGCCCGCTGCATAAAAACCTACTCCACCCGCCGATAAATACCAGCGGGACGCCCGCTAATCTTCTCAACACCTCTCCGTCACCTGCAGCGCCGGTACAAACGCGCCACCTACTGCCAGGCTGTGTCACGATTACGATTCTCCGTCCAAAGCGTTTCACTCACGACTCCACAAGGACAAACCCTGAGATAAGTGATTGCTGAACAGAAAACCAGGGTGACTCTCTGAGAGGATACGGCACCGATGTCAAATAGTGGCCCCGCAACGAATTTGCGACATCAGACCAGTCGGTTTCGCTAAGCTCGGTTTCGTGCAGGGCCCACGGGAAACCAATACGTCAATGAAAAAGTAGGCGCTAAAGGTCTTAACTTTATAGTGAGCTATCGGGAGCTTGCATCAATTTTAACATGCAGTTAAGATCAGAATCAAGTCTTCAAGGCTGAAGTTGACTCTAGTTTTGAGAAAATTAAAAAAACCGTTTACCATCCGGTTCAGTTCTGAGACTACAGTTCACGCTGCTGTAACTACTCCTACTGTTGATCTTGGACAAGTGTATTACAATACTTTCCATTTCAGAAACAATTTAGAGGTATTGAAGGTGTTTACAGTACAAGGACGTAAATGCACTTAACAATTCATTTGTAAACACATTCCACAAATAGTATTACATATTGTGTTTTATTTAGTTATTTATTTATTGTTCCGTGGGACCAAATTAAGGAGAAGTCTCCATGGTCATTGAACGAGTCAATACATGAAATTATAACACGATAGTAGAAACAGATAAAATGAAATATAAGAAACGTATTCAGGCGACAATTCGTAAGTTTAAATAAATAAAATCAACACTGTAACACTGGAATTTGCTTAATGTTTCAGCTCTTCCAGGAGCTCCTCGACAGAATAGAAGAAGTTAGCGATGAGGAAACTTTTCAGTTTGGACTTTTCTCTACAACTCTCAACTAATTTTTCTTTATCTGAAAGTATTATTTTTTAGTTGCTGCATGTACCTTCCTGAATGATCGCTAAATGCACTTAAGTAGTTCACCTGTTACATTTTTGCAACTATCTAACAACATTCCAGAAGTAATGTTGTTTAACGCTTTTAGAATATCGGCATATATAATAAACACAACATAAGCTGTGGTTTTCATGCGTGGCAGGAAGACAATGATTGTACAAATACCAATTTAGCAATGACCTTTCAGTCTTCTTAACAACATCTGCTCTGGACATGTTTTCCAGATAACAACAACGGGATGGAAAAACTTTGCTTCTCCTCCATGCATAATATACGAGTGTACTTGCTGAATGCCCACTACTTTCTTTGTTTTGACGGGGCACTGCCCTCTGGACATGCTAGGGTGCGAGGGAAAATTTCACCATTGATATTATTAGGCAGCGACAGCTTAAATGTGTGACATACAGAGTAGAGAACATAAGGTGAAGTTACTAATCACAGATCTGAAGAGTATTTCAAGTCTATTTGGTCATAAAGCTTACATGTAAAGTATTCAGATTGGGGCACAACATGTTTCGTTGTTACAGTTAATAATATTGTTTCCTTGTAGCTTTGTGTTCACGAAGTATTAACATCAATACATCACATGATTTGATTACTTTAACAATTTCCTACGACTGTTTATGTATTATTGTCCTTTTACATGAGTGTGTTTTATTATGTTCCTTGAAAATAAGGTGTAATTCCTCACACCCTTCATTTTAACTTGGTTTTTGTTTCATTAACAGTTTCACCTAGGTCCACCATCTTAAAGTTCTAAGACAATCATGATTAATACAAGAAAAAAAGAAAAGAAAAATAACAGAGTCACAGAATCTTCTCTATTATCTTTATAGTCAAAGATCAGGTATAATCGCTATCATTCAGTACAGACACAGAGTTCAGTGTTAAAAGAACTTAGTTCCTGGACTCACGTTCTATTGACACTACATCAAAGGATTGCAGCTTTGATGTTTGGGCAACGGTTGGAAGGAGAAAAGTCCTTTTAAATCTGACATACGTATTTGTGTGTCAAGGTCCCAACAACATACTTCATTAAAAAAAGGTAAAACTGGACTTAACCCCTTTCAACAATTCAAGGTTCAGTTATAAACTTATCTCCAGTAATTACTAGCTCCTTGCCAGAGACGACTTCTGCCACACGTAAGACTTGCAGGGTCACGTACACCCTCCAGCCTGTCTCTCTTGTGGGCCTCGATATAATGCCACAACGAATATAAACAAGGTGATCTTTGTAACTGCTGCTCAGACTCATCATAATCAGAAATGACCAGCGACCTGCAGATGGTAAAGGCTTTGGAAAACATTGCTTTAATGTAGGGCCGGGCACGGTGTGTCAAACTTGACGCGTGCAGCATGTGTGGGCCAAAGGAGGGCCAAGGCCCGGCCTGTCAATCGGCTTTACTCTGTCCTTCTCGGAAGTACTCGGAGCAGCGCGACATTTCATGTAGCATTGCGGTGCGGCATTTTTCTTCGCCAGAATCTTCCTGTCAGCGCTGTTTAAGGTTCACTGGTTGTTCACGGTTTGAAAGACATTCACAGGTCCAGTGACTGTTCCGCAAAAAGAGGAAATCTATCGATCTGTCGTCGCGATCCTTTGAAATGAATTCGATTGACAGAAGAGAGGGACGAGGCTTTTCAATTCCCGTAACTGACAGGCACTGCATATTTGTTATGAAACAACAGTACCGTACCATGTAGAAAGAATTTAAAGATTTAGTGGCCAATGTAGGAGTAAAAAATTACAACGATCGACAGACGTTATTCATTCCTCTGTACATTAAAAAGCGCTTTGTGCTAAATTATCAGGCCTGAAGCAGGTGAGGAAATTGACCTCACAAATAGTAAAATTTCTAAAGTCACACGCGTCGTTCAATTTGCCAGTTGCAACAGTTTTCAGTGGAGCTAGGCGAAGAGTATGGAGACTACATCTTACTGCAAAGTACATTAGTTAATACATGCCTGAAACGATTTTTCAGTTTAAAACTCGCTAGCGTATATTTTATGAAGGAAAAAGGAGGGCAGGATTAAAAATTAGAACATTTGGAATACAGTGCAGACTTTGCATTTCAAGTGAACTTCACATTGCCCACAGAAAGACCTTGCAGGTAGCTTCTTTATGATCTAATGAGGATGCTCTTAAAAAGAAAATCGCGCTGTGGAAGGGACACGTTTTGACAAAGATAGTCCATTTCACTAAGCTCACTAGCATTAAAGAAAACGCGAGGCTTGAAGATTTCATTTTGGCCTTGAAAGAATTACAAGGATAGTTTTATAATATTTCCGAGTTGTTTTCGAGACCGTTTGAGATTTTAGTGAAAAGTGTTCCTGTGTATGCGAGCATGAAACTGATAGACTTGCAAGGTAATTCTAGTTTTAATTACAGATCGTTTTAAGTTAAAACTCTCCAGGATGTCTATATTGCCTTCCTCGGATAAAGTTTCCAATTTTCGACAAAGAATTTGCAAAAGCACTACAGTACTTCGATCGAAATATTTGTTTGAGAAACATTTTTCGATTATGAAACTAAATAAGTCACGATTATATGGCTACTTCAGTGTAAAAGTCTGTGAAATTGTCTGCGTCTGTCCATACGGCGACAGTCAGTAGCAGATAAAAATTATAAGAGTATCGTGTCTTCAGGGCGCCAAGAGTAATTAAATAGTACTGAAAATTTGTTTGTTTTAAATGTATGTTGTTGAGATATATTAAATATAAAACAAGGCAGTACTCAGTGCGACTGCACTGCTATTGTAACACGGCACGTCCGCAACTTCCCCTCTTCCCCCTCGCGCTCAGACAGCGTTGCTTGGTGGTGGGAGAAATGTGAAGCGAGGCCCGCGAGCCCAAATCTTGCCTCCCCCTCCTCCTTCATTAAAGTTACACAAGGGGTATCAGCAGGAAACCTGCTCCGTTCAATCAGGAACTATCAGAATGGTTTCTCAGATGGCAAAAGATTCTTGATTAATCTCTCATTCCGGTCTGTAGAGGGGGCTGTTAGGGAGGTGGCATACATGATTAAACTATGAAAGGGTAACATTATTTGTGTCACAGTGCTGAGTGTCAGACATTCGATCGCGGTAGAGAAGCCGGAAAATCTGAGAAGCGAATTGCAAAGGCTCAGTCTAGATATACTGATTCGGTGAAGTGAAATAGGAAGATTACAGTACAAATCCAGTCAAGCTATTTACTGTATTAGCAGGAGGCTATAATTAAACTTTCGCTACTTAACCCATTGTAGTCGGATGTCAAGACTTGCCGTTAGGCGCCGGTACTGGTAGGGCGACTTAGGACTGGAATACAGGTTTCAGTGTGCATTTAAGTTACAGGCAGCATGGGTCTGAACAAGATAAGCAGAACTTTACTCGTAAAGCTGTGTTATCAAAACAACCTCAGTTGTTCTGCTGCTGTTTGCGAATAGCGACACATTAATGGAGCTCTTCTTTCCACACCGGCGTTGAAGTACGTGATTAGGAAACTTAAGTTAATTGGCGATATAGGAATTGCTCCTGGGAGAGGCCCATATCAAACTACGCCACAAATTGTTGAGAAATTTATTATTGTCATGCCTGAGAATGCTGGACGCAATATGCTGTCTCCAAACATGCACGAACTGTGTCATGACAACTGAACATAACATGTGCCACCATTCTAAAAGTGCTGCGAGCAGCTGTAAAACGGTATGTCTACTGCAATTCCAGGCTGTCGTTGATGTAGTTGGTAACCACACTGAGCAATTTTTGTAGCCCAGAACATAACATGTTAGGCAACAAACAACTGTTTCCCTCTCATGTGGAAATTAAAATGTGTTTCATTCAAAGATTTACTTGTTATATGACCTTACATATGTTTCCACAAACGTTCGTTGACCTACGATCACTCGTTATCATGGGGGCTCTTTCAAGTAGCGAAAGTTAATTATAACCTCCATGCACTTAACTACAGAGTACTTAACGATATATAATTGACGAACACTGCGAAATGAAATAAAGTAATTCACGTAGACAGAATTTGCTAAAATAAAAACAATACACTATCCAATGCAAAATTCATCGTCTTCTCGTTTCATGGTCTTCACGGCCAAGACTGGTTTGATGCAGTTCTCCGTGCCATTAGTGCCATTTTATCTTTGCGAAACTAATGTACTGTACATCCATTTGAACAACTTAAGCAGGTATTCGAACTTGCACCAAACCCTGGTGACTAACAGAGTCAGGATCCACCGCAAACTATCAAGAAAAGTAATTTATAATAAGGATACGTTTGTGCAATCGAGAAAGTTTTATTTACGTGAATATTAATCAGGGTGGCACAATTATCCATGGAACAAATGGGTACCACACCAGCCACGTAGCTCTATTAATGGGAGGAAGGAATTTCTAGCTATGAATGCAAACAAATAGTCTCTATAACAATGAGATTTGGTGTCTTTGAAAAAATAAGAATTACCCACTGATATCTATAAAGAACCATTGACAAAAAGACAAGGGATTGTAACTCTAGAGTATAACCTTGGCATAGGTGAGTGGGAAGGATAAAACACAGTTACGTTATAATGGGCGGACGTGGCCTGTGACTGTTATGGTGTTAATTAGAAGTTGGGAAAGATAGGAGCAAACACCATCAGATTTCCAAAATGCGCATTGAGAACAAACAGCTGGACGCGTGACTTTAAAATCTCGTACTCAGCCCTTGAAGTGGGCAACTAATTTCGCGTCTTAGTGGCGACCGCGAGTGCAACGATGGCCCATCTTACCAAAACACACGAAACTTCCGGAAGCAATAGCGGCAGAAAAACATGATATCAGCCTTTTCTTTGTACTTAGTGCCACATCCTTCTAGTGGCACCAACGCTCGTTCATCAGTCATCCTTCCTGTGCTAAACTGAAATGTTTACTCTGCGAATGCCTAAAGAGCGGTGTTCGCCTAACGACTCTGGGACTTTGACGTTTTACGTTAGAGCAACAACTCGCTTGCCATTGTTGGCAAAGATTCAAGATGCCGACCAGTAAAACTCAAGTAAAGATGTTAAACCATCTCCCATTCTCGCACATTTTCTCTGTGTTGAACCAAAATGTACCTCAAGATGTGGCTTTAACGCCACGAAACCGGCAACCGGTAGTGGTACAATTATAACGGACCAAAATACAGCTGAAGCGTTTGTTAATAATCAACATCAGATCTCTAATGTTTTGAGGAATGCAGGAAACCTCTCCCACTTTAAGGTGCAATTCTGAAAAGGACCTATCTGATTATCTGCACGTAGACGTAGCAAAAACGCGCGTGCTCTCCCGCAAACGACAGTATGATCCAATCAGAAAGCTGGATTCCGTTTTTTCCCGAACTTTATTCCCAGGCGCCATAAGGGGCATGAATGCGCCTTGAAGGAAACAATACCTGAAGATACATCGTTAATTTTGCTTAATGGCAAAGAAGAGAGAAGAAGTATGTCCCGTCATCCTCCCGGAGAGCAAGTTGGGGAACGACAACGGACGTGTATACCAATTTGGTTACCTGCGCCAGCGCCTCTGCCCAGAGGTCAATACTGTTATGACGGCAGATTCCTCTTAAAAATAACTCTTATTCAAGCATCCAAGTTGTGAGCTTCCTAGTCTTCGAAACATCCACGGTCTAAATAGGGGAAACAGAGGAAGAGAGAGACCAAAACAGCCCTGGCGATGATAATCCGGATCTGAAATGACAGAGCAGTATAACTGAATGACAACTTGATCAAATGAATATGTATATCATACTCTAAAATATGTTAGTGGATGGTTTCAGGGAAAAATGTCCATTTTACATGTGGTCATTTCGCGTACTAATGATAACTTTACTGTGGAAAAGATGGTTCGTGATTTATTGCAGCACGAATATTCGCTCTTCTACAACATGAGATGACCTCGTACAAATCATCTGACGCATGTAAGTAATTTTGTTCAATGCGACGGCGTGACGTCATCTTTAGTGTGAGCGCCTGTATGGCCGCATGGTACCAATCCACTGGTCGACGTCTGAGATAACGTTTCTTCCAGCCATAACCTATCTTCCACATACTGCTTTCCGCGTAGCGGTCCTTTATTGAGTCAAAAGGATGTAAGTTGCAAGGTGAGAGATCTGGACTACAGGGTGGATAGGGAAGAACAGCCTGATAAAGTTTTGTGAGCTCCTCTCCCGTGCGCTAACGTACGTGAGGCCTGTGGAGAAAGAGGCATGCGTTGTTATTTTTGAGGCGAGGATCCCACTGCAGGAATCACTGTTGTGTGCGCCTGGCCGGCACGCTGAAGATCGGACGAGTCTGCGCGACCTTGATTCGATGGGGACAGGCGTCTCGCTCAACGACTCACCTTGCTTTTGTGCATTACCAGATCTCCGTAGACATTCTGCAAGCGCCTATGTATATCTATGATGCTCTGGTATTCTGTCAAAAGCAATTCAACGTCACCTCTCTGCTTGAAACAAACCTCCGTTACAGATGTCATTGTGAAGGCAACATACGGTGCCGTCACCTTCTGGAGCTAAATGAAACTATATGGCTTAAAGCGAAAGTATTCCACAATGGCCCACAACAAATCCCTTATTTTTAAACGGAAATTGCCCGAGGAAAAAGTATTGCATTACGTATTGAGCGCTCGTCGTATAATCAAATGGTTCAAATGGCTCTGAGCACTATGGGACTCAACTTCTGAGGTCATCAGTCCCCTAGACGTAGAACTACTTAAACCTAAGAACATCACAAACAACCATGCCCGAGGCAGGATTCGAACCTGTAACCGTAGCAGCACCGCGGTTCCGGACTGGAGCGCCTAGAACCGCTCGGCCACCACGGCCGGTTCGTATAATCATCATGTCATAATTATGCGCTAAATGTTGACTTTGAGGGTTGATACGTACAGCAGTTAGGTTCGTTACAGATAATACCCCAGGTAAATTATATCTCGGTTCATTGTAGCAAATGTCCCTGTTTATATATTTTTACTACCTTTTCATTTATTTATTCCTTTTCTTTGCTTTCTGTGTATGTCTGTGTGCTTGTGGGAACTCGTTTGATGCTGCTCTCCACAAGTTCCTGTCCAGCGACTAACTTCGTGAGAGTGTAACTTTCAATGTTCTTAGTAGCTGGATGTATTCGAATGTACGCTTTTACCTTCTACAGCTCGCTCTAGAACCACGCAAGTTATGTAATAACACATGTCATGTCATCCTGGCTATCTTGTTAGTGTTTTCCAGACGGTGCTTTCCTTGCCGATTGTGCGGAGAATCTTCACCTACTTTTCATGGACTGTGCGGCTGGTCCCGGCGGAGGTCTGAGTCCTCCCTGGGGCATGGGTATCTGTTTGTCCTTAGGATAATTTAGGTTCAGTAGTGTGTAAGCTTAGGGACTGATGATCTTAGCAGTTAAGCCCCATAAGATTTCACACACATTTGAACATTTTGAACCTACTTTTCAGCATCGTTGTATAGCAGTACATCACAAACGCTTCGACTACCCCCTTCACCCGTGTTTCCACAGTCCTTGATTCGATAGCATATAATCTTTTGCTGCAAACGCAGATTTTCCGAAATTTCTTCCTCACGTTCACGCGTAAGTTTAGTAGTATTTGACTTCTTTGACCCGGAATACCCTCTACGTCTGTGCTAGCGGTTTCTTCACGCCCAGCTTGCTTCGTCCGTCATGCGTCTTTTGCTTCCTGGGGCCATTTGGATCCTAACTTCACCGCTAATGTCATTTCTTGTACTTCTCATTAATCTTTCTTCAATTTACCCTCAATCCATATTCTTCTTATTCTGTTCATTCCATTCAACGTGCCTCGTATTCTTTCATGTTCACTGAGAACAGCAATGACGTCTGCAAATTTTACGTACATATGTAAAAATATAAATCGTACATCTCCGAATGTCCTCCTCTGATTACTCTGAATTTTTGACAAAACAGTACTCGTGTGTTTTATGTAAGTGCTTTTAGTATATGTTATACATTGATATGTAACACATAAAGAGGAAACATCGTTACCCAAAATCACGAAACTTACTGACCTATTTGCCGCGCGGAGTGGCCGCGCGGTTAGAGGCGTCATGTCACTGATTGCGCGGCCCCTCCCGGCGGAGGTTCGAGTCCTGTCTTGGGCATGGGTGTGTGTGTTGTTCTGAGCATAAGTTAGTTTTAAGTAGGACCGATGAAGTTAGCAGTTTGGTCCCATAGGAATACACACCCATTTGGACACGTTTTACTGACCTATTTACTGTAAATTTTTACAGAGTACTGTAATAAACATTCGGACTGACATAGGCTGAAACGTTGTTGGAAAACTGGCAGGTTTTATTAATGGCTGGTCGGCTAATGATTAGAATATTACTGCAATATATAAATATTCAATAACGTTAAACAAGGCCTAAAGTCAGAGGGAGGGGGAGGGGGGGGGTGAAATAAGAGATGGTGAAATGGGTGGGAGAAAAAGAAGAAAAAGAGAGGAAAGGAGATGGTCAGAAAGAGGGGGAGGAGAAGATGGAGAAGGAGGGGAAGAATCAGATGAACATAGAAAGTGAGGAGTTGGTGATAGACAGAGAGAGACGAAGAGGGAGAGGTTCCGGAGGAGATGGAGGGAGGATAAGATGGAGAGAGAAAGAGGGAGGAGAAGATGGGCAACACATATGGGAGGAGGTCCTAAACTGAGAAAAGAGGAAGGACGAGGCGATGGACAAAGAAGGGGGGAAGAGGATATGAAGGGGACGGAAAGGGATATCCAATTCCCTTATATATTAGAAACTTGAGCTTCCTCTTTTCTTCCTTATCTCTTTAATCAAACTGAGCCACAGCAATGTGTGGCCACGCGCAGCTAGTCATTGTTAAAATTTCACATGGAACATTAATTCAACTCTTTAAGCTTCTTTTGTTTCTGACACTGGGTCTTCAATGTATAGAGTGAAGTCTACATCTGTACCTCTACCTTCTTTTAATCTGACCACTTCGTTATTTCTTTTCCATTTTTCTTATTTCCTTTTATTTCCTGTACACAATATATATTACGCGTCTTTCTCTATTACGTACTCGTATATCATTGAGCATTACGGACATCTGGCAAGATTTGATACTGTCGGACGCGTTTTCTACTTCGACTTAGTTTCCTACAAGTCTAGTTCTGTTATCAAGCGCAACGTCACAATTGTGTCTTTGGTGCATTTTACCTTTCCTGCATTCAAACTGACAGTCATTCAAGAGGCAGTCAGTTTTATTTTCCATTTTGCTGTGTATTATTCTTGTCTGCAACTCTGAGCCGTAAGCTTTTAAGTGGATTCTACATTTTTCGCACATGTCTGCCTGTGTTACACGGCATTTAAATTCGGTGGGAGTTGTTGTTTCTTTGTAGTTCTCTAATTGTAATTTCTCCCTTTTGTTTCTTTGCAGTTCTCTAATTTTAATTTCTCCCTTAGTTAAGAGCTGAGAGCCGTTAAGTCTGGCGGATACCCTTTCCATATTGTGTTTCCTTGAAGTCCAATCAGAATGTTGCGTTAAGACGGTCTGTAAATACGTTGTACATGCGTCGTGTTGCTACCTCATCGATTGCTTTATGGTCATCAGTATGTCTTCCAGTAAATGCGGCGGCACCTGTGCTAGGAGCTGTAGATATTTGTGGGTGTCTGTTGTCCCACCAATGGAAGAAGGAACGGCGTTGTGATTATTGAAAATCCAGCACTACACGTTCACAGACCTAGGTCATTGTTTACCACTTCTCTAAGCCAGCGTGGGCTTTCAACTTAGAGTCCTATATTGTGAAGAAGGATTAAATCATGGTTTATAAATGATGCTTCATCCATACACAAAATCTTGCTTAGAACCCTCCTATTACTTTCCAGTCCATTTGGAAAACTCTAATCTACATTAAGCCTTGAATTTTTTAAACTCCGCAATTCTCTGACACTGCGACTCAGGAGTCCGAATTTGACTCGAAGATTACAATCTTTCCCTGTAATTGTGAACATGCATAGCGCCTTGCGTCATCATCCTACGGCTCAGCGATGCTTCAAACAGCAAAGTGTCATCACATGTATAATCAAAGGCAAGAACTCAGAAGTTAGTGTTAGAGGTAAGGTGTATTAACGATCTCACGTTGGCGCCAAGTGTCACTACAGTACGTCCGAACGCCACCGTCGACGAGTCACACAAACGTCTGCTGGCCGCGTGGAGAATCTGAGAAGTGTCTAAACGGTTGCCTGTCTCTGCACAGACTCGTTTCTAAAGTGCTGAATAAAGGTGGTTAGGTGGCACCGAGGGCGTTAGCGAGCTGCCGAAGCTTAGAGGAATCATCTGCCATTTTATTGCTGTGCGTGTGTCGTACCCTCCAGTGCGCACGCCAGGGAAGGATGTGAAACACGAGGAATGAAACAGCATTAAACCCTTTTTTGCTGCGGATTATGTCCCGCTTTCTTCGAATGGTTCGGAACGATACCTAGGGGTTCCGTCCGTTCTACATTAAAAACTGCAGTCATGCGATAGCCAAATGAATGTGAAATGCATATGCTAGCCGGACTGAGCGCATTAGGTTGTTGAAAGGGGCCTAAATCAGTTCATGTTAGTTGCACTCAACATACAAACATTATTTATCAACACACAATATTACAACAAGGTTGCAACACACTCAAAACTTTAATAGACCTCCTTTGATTAGATCGCTGAAGGCCACATTCAAAATCCAAGAATCAAGGCTTAAGCAAAATTGAAATACAAGGTTCTCCTCGATGTTTCACCCAAGAATAATTTCTTATTCTTCAGTCTAATCGGCTGAAGGCCTTAGCAATTTAATTTTAATGGAACTATGCTGGAGGTCGCATATTAAGCAATAAGAGGAATTTCAATGAAAAGGCAGAAGGCCTTATCTTAAAAAATTTCATGCAAATTGGGCTGAAGGCCCCGTTCAAAAGCATAACAATCTTTTGCCTTAAGGCCAAGACAAGAACATAAATTTAAGAGATGTTGATACTCGGCTGAAAGCCAAACATCTACCATATAAGTAAATACCAAACAGGGAAATTACTACATATCAC
The DNA here is from genome assembly GCF_021461385.2 of Schistocerca piceifrons. Classification (NCBI taxonomy): domain Eukaryota; kingdom Metazoa; phylum Arthropoda; class Insecta; order Orthoptera; family Acrididae; genus Schistocerca; species Schistocerca piceifrons. Next base: position 239,212,434 of record NC_060144.1, on the reverse strand, counting down.
ACAAGGAACGGCGATCAGAAGTTTTCAAAGGTCGGCCTGGGATTATAGGACTAACGCTCGTTTATGTGAGACAGGCAGCCTGTCCAAGGACTTCTTCATCTGGAGGCAACCCATCGGACCGACAGCCAACCGACCAATCAACCAAACCAGTTCCGCTCCATGCAGCCAGCAAAACGACCACAAGATTTCAATACATGACACAGAATATTGGCGCCCGCAACGATCAACAGCACCTGAGCTGTCGAACTACACGCCGCGCTGGACAGCAACAACACGACGAGGAAAATATAATGCCTAAAATTACATCAACGACCAGGGCAGGTAACCGGAACGTCAACGGCCACAAGGCAGAAGATATCGCTGGTGAACTTGCATCACAGGGAATAAATTACGTTAAATTTCACAGGAAGACGTCTGGAATCTTAGCCGACTTAAATAGACACACGTTGTTGCTCGCCGAAATCTCCCAGAAGCGACACCAGGATCAAAAGAAGAAATGTAAACAGTTGAGGATCGATAGTAAGTTAAGTGAGGACTCGACTTTCAAGTCCAATATCGGTGGACGACGAACTTCGTAGCACTCGCAAGCAGCACCTCACACTCCAAGAGCGCATGCACGCCGACAGCGCCTGAAACCCGACTCCGACATACCAACCGACCGACTGGACTGCTGGACCGCCCGCGACTGCTGCTCCGTCGCGACTGCACTGCTCGTGCGTCTCCCACTCACCGACTACCCGACACACGACGACCCGGAAATACTATCGGTCGCTCCAGAGATGGTACGATATGCGCTGCTGCTGCTGCCACTCTCGGCCACGTAAGGCAAGAAGTTAGTGACGTCAGTAAATGGAATAAGAAAACGAGGTGGCACTACTGTAATAAAAGATGACAAACAATAATGGGATGAACACCAGCCATGCACGGCTCAGTATGATATCACGTTTAGTGCATTGCATCCCTGTGGTGTTCTTAGATAACGGTCGAATCGTCTGGGACTGTGTCACAGGTTGTAAAGAACGTCGTTCTGCTGTTTATCGTATGGCAAACTGTCGTTTTCGACTGCGAAGTACGTGAAAATGAACGCCCCATAGGGAGGGGTGGCTTCATTCACGGACCTTATGACACCTCTTTTCGTTTCGATTCTGAGCAGCGGTGTGTCAGAAATTTTTTTTCGGTCACCCCTCAGGAAACAAACTGATATGAACGTTGGGCGTCGTGGTTCTATGGCAGAGGGTGAGACAAAGTAATGGCGGCTGTAAAGACAACCCCAAGGTGGGATACGTCCACGATGACGTTCGGCAGAACTGTGGTGACATTCGGTGCCAATGAGACGTCACTGAATAGCTTTACATATCATATGAATTTCCCAGCTCTGTCCTTCTGTTTTACAGGGGACGATGCCAAGCTGTCTGGAGTCTCGCCGATCTCGCTGGTGCCATCGGAAGGTGTCACGGTCTTGCAACGTTGCGGAGGAAAGTTATAGGCATCTTCAACTGAATTTTTGATCTTCTCCATCGCAGAGGGAGAACAACGATGCGTTTCATACATTACGCAGTGTATTTAGAAATTCATTGCCGTTTAGGCTGAGGGTGGTGCAACACAGTCGGGGCAACCTCGACAACCTGGGGAACCGTCCATGTGATTTCCATATTTTTCGAGCCCTGAAAAGAACAAGACCTTCCTGGCCGTCTATTTTCTTCGGACGAATATATGCAGGCCTGCGTATAATCGTGGCTGCATAGACAAATGAAAAGATATTTCCATGACGGCGTAGACCATCTCGACTCTCAGTGGGGAAAATATACCAATATTTCTTTTGTAATTAGAAACAATTTACTTCCTTTTCTACTTTATCGCTTTCATTTCACTGACACATTTCAGTAGCCTCTTAGTGACATATTGATTATGTGTTAACTATGCTAAGATGATAGTGCACTTCAATCGACAATAGCTCTTCTCTATCCCCTTAGTAAATTGTTCTTTACCAGTTCCAAAAAATTTTTAATAGCTTTTTCCAGGACAAATCGCTAGATCTTGAGAGTGGTTCAAATGGCTCTGAGCACCATGGGACTTAACTGCTAAGGTCATCAGTCCCCTAGAACTTAGAACTACTTAAACGTAACTAACCTAAGGACATCACACACATCCATGCCCGAGACAGGATTCGAACCTCTGACCGTAGCGGTCACGCGTTTCCAGACTGTAGCACCTAGAACCGTTCGGCCACCCCGGTCGGCAACATTAAAGCACTTTGCCGCACATGTTATTCTTGACTTTAGCCATATTTGTAATACTTCCTTTAGGAATAGTCGGTTTCCTGAACGATTAAAGTACTCTGTAGTAAATCCGCTTTATAAAACGGGATAATGTCGATAATTTTAGACCTATTTCTATGCCATCAGTGTTTGCTAAAATTGTTGAAAAGGCTGTATATGTAAGGGTAATCGATCATGCTATATCACACGATTTGCTATCCAATGTACAGTTCGGCTTTAGAAGTCGTTAACAACTGAAAATGCTATATTCTCTTTTCTCTGTGAAGTACTGGATGGGCCAAACAAAAGGTTTCGAACGCTAGATATATTTTTTGATTTAACTAAGGCGTGTGATTGTGTTGATAATAAAATATTGCTCCAGAATTTCGACCATTAAGGAATACGTGGAGTAGCTCAAAATTGGTTCACCTTTTACTTTAGCAACAGACAGTGAAACGTCATTATTGACAATGTTGAGAAAGGCTATGATGTAGGTTCTGATCAGTGTACGGTCAAGTGGAGGGGTGCCCTAGGGATCAGTGTTGGGACCTCTCTTGTTCCTTATTTGTACAGCATGTGGCAGCATTCATAGTAGGATATTGAAAACATACCTTCAGGCAGTAACTGCAATTTATTTATCACCTCTTACGTCAATTAGTAGTTAAAGGTATGCCATTTACTAATGTGTAAGTCATTGCCCATTGCGTGGATTACTTTTCGAATATGACCCCTGTGACATGACGCCCCTTCTGCACAACACATTCAGCTAGGCGGTGTTGGAAGCTTTCCATAATTCGGCGTAACGTATTCCCTGGGACATTGCCGATATCAATTCTGATGCGAACCTTCAACTCAGGAATGGTGTCACAAAGTGTTCAGAACACTTCTTACTTGAGGTAGCCCCAAAGGAAAAATTCTGCACATGAAAGGTCAGGTGAAAGAGGCGGCCAGGGAATGTCAGCAAAGCGGGAAATTACTGTACTGGGAAATGTCTGTCGCAAAAAATCCATACAAATTCTGACTATGTGAGGTCGCTCCGTCTTGTTGAAACTATGATTGTTCTACATCCACATCGACCATACCTAATTGGGGAAGAACGAAGTGTTGCAGCATTTTAAGGTAGCGTTCACTGGTGACAGTTACAGCCACGCCGTTGTCATACTCAAAGAATTAAGGGCCAATAATCCCAAAGGAAGCAACTCCACACTACACTGTGACAAGAGAACTTTGCAAGGGCTTGATGTGCAGTTCATGCGGGTTTACATCACTCCAGTAACGCATATTCTGTTTATTCACTGTACCACATAACTCGAAATGAGCTTCATCTGACGTCAGGGTGGAGTGCAACATTTGTGGATTTTGGTGAAGAAGATCATGCGTGGTTAAGCAGAATGTTTCGCGTGAAATCCAATAGCGAGGCCTAATTTCCTGAACAATCTGCAGCTTATGTGAGTGAAAATAGAGATCTTTGTGCAATATTCTCCTGAATGAGCGATCGGACATATGCACAGTTTGCGCATGACGACGAGCAGATCTTTTTGGGCTACGCAATAGTGCAGCATGAATATTTTCCACGGCTTCTGGTGTCCGCACAGTTCTTTCACTTCTTCCCGGTTTGCCATTGCCAACAGAACCTGTTGTTCGAAATGCACGTACCCACCTCACAATGGTCCGTCCATCTGGAGCCTCCGCATGACGTCCAAAGTTGAAATGTGACCGAAATAGACGCTGGGTAGCAATAACAGAGTCGTTATTCTTGAAATAACTTTCAACATCAAAGGCACAATGCTGTGCACTCCATCGCTCCACATCACTGTCACACTCGAAATGGCAGCTCATTAGTACACGAATGCGGCACGAGCTGACGCGCATTCCTGCAGTACGTCATTGTACTACGCAAGTCAAATTACGCTCTGAACGCTGCCGCACCCTGTATAAATGATATGCCCTCTAGTATTACGACTAACTCTAAAATATTTCTGTTTGCTGATGACACTAGGTTGAGAGTAAATGATGTTGTGTGCAACACTGACTCGGTTTCAAATAGTGCAGTTCCTGACTTCAATCCATGGCTTGTAGAAAATAAAGTAACGTTAAATCACAGTAAGACACAGTTTTTAGTTTGTACCACACAATTCAACTAAAACCACATTTTAATTTCACAGAATACGTATATGATTAGTGAAACTGAACGGTTCAAATTTCTAGGTGTTCAGATAGATAGTAAACTGTCGTGAAAAGCCCACGATCAAGATCTTGTTGAAAGACTTAGTGCTGCCATTTTTACTATTCGAATGGTATCTGAAGTGAGTGATCGTTCGACATGAAAATTTGTTGTTGTTGTTGTTGTTGTTGTCTTCAGTCCTGAGACTGGTTTGATGCAGCTTTCCATGCTACTCTATCCTGTGCAAGCTTCTTCATCTCCCAGTACATACTGCAATCTACATTCTTCTGAATCTGTTTAGTGTATTCATCTCTTGGTCTCCCTCTACAATTTTTACCCACCACGCTGCCCTCCAATGCTAAATTGGTGATCCCTTGATGCCTCAGGACATGTCCTTCCAATCGGTCCCTTCTTCGTGTCAAGTTGTGCCACAAACTTCTCTTCTCCCCAATTCTATTCAATACCTCCTCATTAGTTACGTGATCTACCCGTCTAATCTTCAGCATTCTTCTGTAGCACCACATTTCAAAAGCTTCTATTCTCTTCTTGTCCAAACTATTAATCGTCCATGTTTCACTTCCATACATGGCTACACTCCATACAAATAATTTCAGAAACGACTTCCTGATACTTAAATCTATACTCGATGTTAACAAATTTCTCTTCTTCAGAAATGCTTTCCTTGCCATTGCCAGTCTACATTTTATATTCTCTCTACTTCGACCATCATCAGTTATTTTGCTCCCCAAATAGCAAAACTCCTTTACTACTTTTAATGTCTCATTACCTAATGTAATTCCCTCGGCGTCACCCGACTTAATTCTACTACATTCCATTATCCTCGTTTTGCTTTTGTTGATGTTCATCTTATACCCTCCTTTCAAGACACTGTCCATTCCGTTCAACTGCTCTTCTAAGTCCTTTGCTGTCTCTGACAGAATTACAATGTCATCGGCGAACCTCAACATTTTTATTTCTTCTCCATGGATTTTAATACCTACTCCGAATTTTTCTTTTGTTTCCTTTACTGCTTGCTCAATATACAGGTTGAATAACATCGGGGAGAGGCTACACCCCTGTCTCACGCCCTTTCCAACCACTGCTTCCCTTTCATGCCCCTCGACTCTTATAACTGCCATCTGGTTTCTGTACAAGTTGTAAATAGCCATTCGCTCCCTGTGTTTTACCCTTGCCACCTTCAGAAATTGAATGAAAGTGTTCCAGTCAACATTGTCAAAAGCTTTCTCTAAGACTACAAATGCTAGAAACGTAGGTTTGCCTTTTCTTGATCTATTTTCTAAGATAAGTCTTAGGGGCAGTGTTGCCTCACGTGTTCCAACATTTCTGCGGAATCCAAACTGATCTCCCCCGAGGTCGGCTTCTACAAGTTGTTCCATTCGTCTGTAAAGAATTCGCATTAGTGTTTTACAGCAGTGACTTATTAAACTGATAGTTCGGTAATTTTCACATCAGTCGACACCTGATTTCTTTGGGATTGGAATTGTTATATTCTTCTTGAAGTCTGATGGTATTTCACCTGTCTCATACATCACGATCACCAGATGGTAGAATTATGTCAGGACTGGCTCTCCCAAGGCCGTCAGTAGTTCCAATGGAATGTTGTCAACTCCCGGGGCCTTGTTTCGACTCAGGTCTTTCAGTGCTCTGTGAAACTCTTCACGCAGTATCGCATCTCCCATTTCATCTTAATCTACATCCTCTTCAATTTCCATAATATTGTCCTCAAGTACATCGCCCTTGTATAGATCCTCTATATAATTTGCTTATGTTCATTCCCTTATGTCGTTTGCTATTATATTTTGAGGTAACTCTTCCCATTCGAAAAGGATATGTTTGGCTCAGATACGTGCGTTTCGGACAATAAGTGGTTTTAAGTTCACGAACCTCTAGTCGACCCGTGTTCACGAGTCTGGGTACTCCCTTAACTCTTGTGCAGAAAGTTGTGCAGTACACTGCTGCATCCATTTCCAATAAGCTACCAGCTGAATTCAAAAACCTTAGGAGTAATCCACGCGCTTTCAAATCGAAACAGAAGGATTTCCTCATGGGTCACTCCTTCTATTCTGTCTAGGAGTTCCATGAAAAATTAAGCTGATTCTTATGTTATATTGTTGATTGCGTTTACTTAAACTTATTGATTGACTAGTTGCTCCACAGTTTGGTCCAACGGAACTTGACGTGTAAATGAAAAAGAAACGTAAATGACACACTGAATACTGTCACAGGTCTTATCAGTCTTTGAGTAGTCTTCACTGCGTCCAACGCACTAATCCTCTGCTTCAAGAACTTCGGCATTTGGCTCTTACTTGTAGTGAACATCATCTGGCGAGTCTGAGGCCGGCCGGAGTGGCCGAGCGGTTCTCGGAGCTGCAGTCTGTAACCGCGCGACCACTACGGTCGCAGGTTCGAATCCTGCCTCGGGCATGAATGTTTGTGGTGTCCTTAGGTTAGTTAGGTTTAAGTAGTTCTAAGTTCTACGGGACTGGTGACCTCAGAAGTTAAGTACCATAATACTCAAAGCCATTTAGTCCATTTTTGACGAGTTTGAAGTACACATCACTTCCCTGATGCGAGAACTTTTCATAGGCCGAGTGTTTTCCCCCTTTGAATCACGTTACAGTTTTAACTTCTTAATATTTTCTTTGGAGTGAAGTTTGTAGCTTTAATTTTTCTAGGCTAACGTGCTTTGTTAGGGGTTCGGGTATAGCTGGCAAAGGTGAAATAATGTTGAGAATTTTTATAGGACTGACTTGTTCGTTTGATTTGAAGTCACAGCACAAATAGGCTTGTCATCTGGTCTTGTCGAAGGTCCTGGAAATAGAGATGTTGCTCTCCTTTCTGGAGATTTTTGACCAAATTATCTGCTGTAGTAGAGTCAGTGGACCCACTAGTGGATTGTGGCTTGGGTAAAAGAGCTCTTTCGGTGGATTTCGGGCTAGATGACTCGACGATATCTACTCTAGTAGGAGCACTTGGCAAGAGTTATGAAGTTCTTTAGTGGAGTGTTTGGCCAGGTACGCTGATGTCTTCAGTTTCTTCAAATGTATCTGGATCATTCCTAAAAGCTTAATGTGGAACTGCATAGGGATTAAACGATTAGGTTCCCGTTTCTTTGAATCCAAAGATAGCGTTTGCCAAATTGCAATTTCCCTAGCTTCCTAAATAGATGTTTCATTAACTATTTTTCAACAGCACTGAAAAAACGGACCTTGAACATGTGTAGACAGTTTGCTCCAGCAGGTGCAGAGAGTGTGTAGCATCGTTAGGAAGGTAAATTTAAATGATACTATTCCCTTGGCAAACTCCAACAGATGCAATGAGCTAGAGTGTAAACTATGGTTCAAATGGCTCTGAGCACTATGGGACTTAACTTCTGAGGCCATCAGTCCCTAGAACTTAGAACTCCTTAAACCTAACTAACCTAAGGACATCACACACATCCATGAACCTGCCACCGTAACGGTCGTGCGGTTCCAGACTGTAGCGCCTAGAAAAGCTCGGCCACTCCGGCCGGCTGTAAAGTATGACCATTCACAATTAGTAGGCAGATTGCGGCATCACACCACTTTTGATATCAAATAGATATGCAAATTAATTAAATTGATAAATTAATCGCCACAGCACCAACCCACCCCCGTCCATGCGCCCCCACCCCCACCCCAGATGCCGTCACGTGTTTTTCTCAGCTGCACGTGTGTTCCAGCCCCCTCCTCACCCCCCCCCCCCGACCAACTCACACTATTATCGGATACTTTGTTTTTAGCGGGAATTTAGGATTTTGGTGGGAATTGCGAATTTTGGCGGGAATTTCTTCTTCCCAGGGCCATGCTGACATCCCAACCACCAACCCTCTCACCTGTGAATTGATTGGAGATTAAAGTTGGCAGTACCCTTTCCGGGACTCGAACCTTGTCCTCCCGTTTGGAAAGCCCAAGTTTACCCCCTAGCACAATTAAACCATCAGAGGCACTTGGAATTGACGGGAAATTAAAAATTGCTGTGCCCTTTCCAGTAGTTAAACCCTGATTCTATTCGATGGAAAGCCCAAGTGCACCCCCTAACACATGGCAAATGTCCAGATGTGGGAGAGGAAGGTTAGCTTACTGTACTTCATTCATTTTGGTCGGGAAACTTACGCAAAGATCGATCCTAACTATGTAATTAATCACAAAAATCGGGCCTAATTGCATAACTATACACATAGCGTTACACTAGGACGACTTAAAAGCGCAATACAGCTCAAATACTGATGATACCGTCCAACTAGTGTTGTCATGCTGGGAAAAAAATTTCGCAGTACCACTCGAAAGTACCGACAGACACATTCGAACGTTACCCTACACCTAGAAGCTGGCGGGAAAAAGGTAGGGATGTAAGGTTCTATCTTAATTCATTTTGGTGGGAACTGCTCTCAACTGATGGGATGCCAGTGCTCGACAGAGATGAGTTCAAAAAGTGTATTACCTGTAAGCATACGGTATCTATCGCTGTTTGACGTCACAGTTCGCTACAGATGCCTGCTCAAAAACCATCCTACAGCCCAGGTAATCGAAGCCAATAAACGCTACCACAACTGATTGAAAAGAAAATGCGTCACGGTTCTGATTCTACTCCGAAATTGTCGTGAAAAAAACAGCACATGAAATGAGCAGGTCACAATGCAGCACATATACTGGGGGAGAATAATGGTCTTAGACTGTAGAGTGCAGAGGGCGTGGTAGTTGAAAGCGAATTCTTCTCGATGTACAATCACATACTGCCGAAAACCAAGGCCATCTCACCTCCCCTCACGCCACCCCTCCAACACTACGATGCTCCGCCAAGAATCTCACGCTCCCACTATCACCCTCTAATGCCGCTGCCCACACTCGGCTTTCCACGATATGGCTTCCGCCTTAAAGCGACGCTCCTACGACTGCACAATAGCGTGTATAGTCAACCAAACAACAGAAGATGAAAGGGCGACAGCCTAAAGTGCAACTTGTTCATCTCAAATATGGGAACGGAGACACCCACAAGCCGACCACTCGGCAGACAGCAGCTGTGTCCTGCAATTACCACAGCAGACATGCCACCCTCTCCCCCTCTCCGCAGCCCACCATTCGGCCGTGGAGAACAATTGTATTTGACGTCAACGCATCTATAATCAAGTATATATTAGAAAAAAAGAAACACATTTGTGACCATAATAAATATCCTCTTTCCACGAAAATAAGTAAAATCCATTTTGATTTAGTTTTATCGACGAAATCGGTACAGTTTTTATGTTCGACTGCAGTCGCATCTCATTATCGTGTGACGCCCAGCGAAGTGTACCGCCACCGGTCACAAATGGCCAGCAGAGACATGCCCACCCTGCGTAAAATCAGGAAAAATAAAACTTCAACAATTTTGATGTGAAAACTACCGATCACCGCGGAATGTCCTCGTTATTTCGAAACCGCCATCAGAGTAAAGAAAAATCGAGAATTTAAACTCCAAAGAAAAAAATCTATATTAAGCAACTTGTTCCAACTTCTTGAACAAATTACACGATCTGTGAGTGTCTCTCGCTTTCAGTGTCAGCAAATAAATTCTCATGCACGTGTGTATTATAGACATTCAAGCCAATCATTCACGCCATTCTGACACATGTTGGAAAAAAAACACAATCATTGAACGTTTGACGACAAGAAGCTATAATCCAAGAGGATGTAGCTGTTTTACACACTTTGACAGGTACCCATTTACCAACGCGATGCTACATCAGGCTAGCATTTATGAAACAAATCATGAGAACCTATCTCGCCCTGTGAAGGTGGGATATTGAAATTTCGTTAAAACATATCGCCACAATGGAAAAAAGGAAGCCCTTCTCAAAAGTAATTGCGTGGCGCTAGCATCTCTTCCGCCCACCAGGCGGCATGTCATTGATATAAATTCGATAGGCTCATTAATTAAATTTTTCATGAGAGTCATTTTGTATGGCGAGCAATTTTTTTCAGCAGTCGGATTACACTCGCCCAGTAGGACAACTGGGAATCCATGGAGGGAACATGATGTTCTTTTCGAGGAACACTATTGAGAAACTATTCTGAAACTAACCACCGAGGGATTGTACAATCTAGAACATACATTTCGCGTAAAGACCTCACTATTATAAAACACTATCTTAACGCCTATGTTACAATCACCCTGCACGGGCACACACGGTCGCTGATAGTGTTACGCTTTCAGGCAGAAATGCTGTCCGAAATGCTGTCCGCAATTTGGAATCAAGTCTATCCAACCAACAACATACTTCCACTGGATCCTGTAGAGACGTCTTTTAATGATTATAGCCACTAGCGAATCATATCCGTGCCACTCTCGTATCTGCAAACAAGTCACCTTTTTTTTTTTTTTAACTTATCTGCTAAGGATCTGATACACTAGGAACTCCAGTGCTGTTTTTAGTCAGTCCCTCTACATCTTGTAACTGCTCCTAAGTCTCTGCCTCTTCCTCCCTGAGCTTAGACCATGTGATCGCCCCAATTAAAATCTGACCTCTACGGGAGTTGAAGAGCACTACTCAATGTAGCGGTCTACTTCTGGTCAGCTGCAGGGAGCGTTGGTCATAGACAATGCGAGAGCTTTCGTTCTCTAACTTTATCCTAAGAATGCAAGAATGACCTGTAACTCCCATTCACATAGAGGAAGATCAGAACTTACGCACTATGATGGAAGTGCTAGAGATATGTAGGTCGCTGTCTGTTATACTTCAATGTAAATGTTTGAAAAATAATAATGAATGAACAAACTCCACAGTCATCTACTTACATTCGCGATGCTACCAGCAGAGTAGTGGACGGGTTGTTTAGCGATGATACCGACAGTGGTAAGCATGCCACGTCTTTGGTCGGTGTTGAAATTACGATAAAATTGCTAAAATTGATTACACTATCAACTATGGAGCTTATTATTACAGTATGCACGGTCTAGTTTCCTGAGATAGACAAACACCCAAAAGTTTGTTTAGAACGTAAGTTTAGAATCTGACACAGACGTCGAAGTAGTGTCGGAAAAAAATATATGGCAGTGTACAAAGTGTGTTACAGCAGAAAAAGCGGTGTATTATACTACAAAACAGGGTCCCTCTCCTGCGACTGTTAACATGTGGGAGAAGGTTCTTTTACAGTTGCGGGGTTTCAAAAAATTTAATGTGAATGGGTGGCCCTCAACTACGTCCCTCTGACTCAGAGTTGAAATATTTAATGTTTTGGCTGGTTCCGTTGTCTAGGAGCTGGGATACGTAGTTGTCCCATTACAATCCAAATACTGCTGAGTCTACAGTACAATATATGAACATACACATAAATCGAATGGTTGTAGGTTTATATCACTCGGCAATTGCGAATTTTGAATGTGACACATCAATTTATAAATCTGTGCGAAATTCTGAGAAAAATAGTGATAAGCTATAGGGAGAGACGGGTAATATACAATATGTTCAACAGCCAAGAGGGAATAATAAGAGTGGATGGCCAAGAACAAAGTACTCGGATTAAGAAGGATGTGAGGTAGGGATGGAGTCTTTCGTCCATAATGTTTAGTCTGTACATCGAAGAAAAATGATTGAAATATATGAAAGCTTCAGGAGTGAAATTAAAATTCAAGGTGACAGTATAAGAATGATAAGATTCGCTGAAGACATTGCCACACTGAGTGAAAATGATGAAGAATTACGTGATCGGCTGAGTGGAATGAAGTGTCTAAGGAGTACAGAATATGGGATGAGACTAAATCGAACAGAGACGAAAGTAATGAGAAATAGTAGAAATGAGAACAGCGAGAAGCTTAACATCAGGACTGATGGTCACGAAGTAGATGAAGTTAAGGAAGTCTGTATGTAATCAGCAAAGTAACGAATGATGGATGGAGCAAGGAACTGTGGGAAAACCGGAACAGAAGAGAATCGAAGCATTTGAAATGTGGTGTTACAGACGAATGTTGAAAATTAGATGGACTGATAAGTTAAGGAATGACGGGTTTCTGTCCAGAATTGGAAAGGAATATGTGGAAAGCACTGCCGAGGAGAAGAGTGAATAATAGGACATCTGTTAAGACATCATAAAATAACTTCCATGATACTGGAGGGAGCTGTAGAGGGGAAATCCGTTTATGAATACAGGGATTGCATTACACCCAGCAAATATTTGATGACGTAGGTTGCAAGTGCTAATCTGAGATGAAGAGGTTGTCGCAGGAGAGAAATTCGTTGTGGATCGCATCAAACCAGTCAGAAGACTGATGACTCAAAAATAAATAAAATAAAAATGAAAACAGCTACTGGAAGTAAAATATTCTCGCTCGCATAATAAGGTATCGTCCGCATAGCTTACCAAAAATCGGACTACTGTGTGTTCTCTCAATCTTGATATCATAGGGTGGTCTGCCTGACTTATCCTAGGTAGTCTTTAACAGTTCTGTGTTGTTTTCTACAGTTGTATACTTGGATATAGCAGGGTGTTCTGTCCTACCTGGTTCACACTGGATAGTCTGTTACATTTTGTGTTGTTACATACTTTATTGAGTTTGGATATGTAAGGGTTGTCTGTTCTAACTGACTCACGATGGATAGTCTGTAACAGTTCTCTGCTGTTTCCTAAGTTGATGAGCTTGGACATGTTACAGTCGTCTGTCCTAGCTGCTCTAGCTGCTTCACACTGGATGGTGTGTAACAGTTCCACGTTTTCTATGTTTTTGGCACGCTTGCTCCTGACCACTTCTTCTAATCTCTGGCTTTCACCGAAAACATATCATGATGGCGAGGACAATTACGGTCCCTCTAGGTATACATTTGCTCTCCTAGTAACTAATTCCAGCTAGTAATGGTTGTAAAATGCAATTACTGATCGAATAGGGGTAATGTGTTAATGTGGCCTCCCGTTTTGTTTTTGACATTTTTGGAAAAATCAAGGTTTTTTGGAAAAATCAAGGTTTCTTTTTTACTTTCAATAACAACTATAGAAAAGTCAACAAATTCATAAGAAGTGAAACTTTTATTAATATCAATTACTTTTATTCGAAAACGAAGATTCAGAATAATCCTGTAAACTAGCAATTAAAAATCGGTAGCTAAATGGACAACATCTAAAAAGTCACAAAAATATTTTAAAATGTTTTAGTATACCTAGATTAAATATTACAAAACAGCAAACTTGTTTACAAAGAGATTCATGTTTATTTTAGCATTTTAAACGAAGATCGAATCAAAAAGTGTACACGTTTGGCTCATGACACAGATAACCCACATGACCTCGGGACTGTCTTGATAGAACGTTGCATCGCAAAGTTTGATGTATCCTCATCGCTGATATCCAGGTCATATCACAGTCTATAAGGAGAGGTTCATAGGATCCTGATAAAGAGTCGGATCGTTTCGTGGGTGGAATTTCCTTTTTTTGGAGGCCTTTGGTTTTCTGATCCCTTCCCAGTCCCAGCAAAACTCAATGACCCCTTCTTGACACCAATTTTGTTAAGCAGTTTGTTGAACTGAACCTTGTATGGCGTCCAGTGAACAGTCCGATGATTGCAGCCTTGCGTCCCAGTGTGATAATGCTCCTCTTAATACTCGGGATAGGAGAATGTCGAACAGAGGAACTACATCTGAAGTTGACATGGAATAATGCTGTGGTTAAATGAAGACCAGTGTTCACACCAGCCCCACCTAAGCAATACGACCCTTATCACATGTAACCTAAAGACGCAGCTGACTAGAGACGTATTTCTAACAGTCACTTAGGAGTCTGCTTCTCGAATCACTGTGAAATTTCCTTGAACTAATAACAAGAACTGTGAAAGAAATCGTTTTCTCTTAGCTGCCAAAGGTATGATGTCTGGAAAAATCATCAGTTCACACACTAAATGAAACTGCATTCACATTACTTGAAAGAAAGGTTCAAACTGCAACTCCACACTGGTATCTTCCACTAGCAAGTTGTACCGTCCACAGTCCAGGCCACAAGTCAGCAGCATCTCTGATAAACGTTTGGGGGGGGGGGGTCTACATTTATACCTCTGCCCGCTTTTACACCTTTCCCTATCATAAAAAAATCTAATGAGCCACACTCAAAACTTTGACAGTATATGACAGAACGGCTTTCAGTGAGACGTCACTGATATCACTAACAGTAAGTAAACTCAAGTTACGGTATCTTGCATCAACATTCCAACTTCGGTTGAGTGGCATGGGTCGTTGCCAGAAAACAAGTATTTTGTGATCTTAAAGGAATGGGGTAGGAAATAAAACTTTTTTTGACGAAAAAAGTTTCAATAGCTATAGTTAGATAGGTATTTGCTCTGCCTCTTGTTCCAGTTTCAAACTCGACGAAATACAACCGATACGTCAGTGCAAAAACAGTATGAATCAGTTTTCAATTTCTCATTCAACACTATGAACGTGACAAATGCGTCTGGTTACTGTGTTCAGTGGCTGCTTCCACATATTCTAAAAGTCGACCGATTGAAGGAAACAACGAATATGCAATATTGCAGCCAGTTCAAATGTAGTTAGTCACCAGTTCTCCATGAATGAGACCTAGGTGTGTCATTATGATCCTAGGACAGAGTAGCAAAGCAGCTGTGGAAACGTGTATTAGTAGCCGCCGAAAAAAGGTGAAGGTACAACCAAGTTAGGAAAGCTGGTAATGATAGTTTTACGGATTGCTATGGTGTCGTGAGAGATTATGCTCGTAAGTGCAGCTGAACGCATTCTACTTGCAAGAGGATGGCACTAAATTGGGATCAGAGATATCCTTCAAACTTTGTACACCTTTAGTAGGCCATTAAAACAACGTAGTAAGGAGCACTACTCTGAAAATTCCGAGAAAACCGCAACGCAAGTTTTATGCGAATATGTGGCTTACTTATCTGTGCGTGGGAGCCAGACGTTAGAGTTCATGATGGTCAAATGATTAGAGTTCGATCTTCGTAAGACGAACATGCATGAGGCAAAGGATCGAATCACCCTCGAACTTGATTATTCATCTAATTTCTACATCATTGGTCATATTACTTAATTTACGTGACATGTGAGAGGTTACATAATGAAAAAATCACGTATATTTGCATGACGTTTCAACTTATGTTTTCCATGCCTGGATGCAAAATGCCATCCTGTAACGTGTGATGTCGTGAGTACATCAGACAAGTAATTGTACATTACTCTTGTTGTGTGTTACATACTTACTTACCATATTGCTGATTGTGAATAACGTCATTCGCATCGTTCTTTATCGAAGTTCAAATTGGGCTTGCCGTCCACTGTGGCCGAGCGGTTCTAGGCGCTTTAGTCCGGAACCGCGCTGCTGCTATGTTCGCAGGTTTGAATCGTGCCTAGGGCATGGATGTTCTTAGATTAGTTAGGTTTGAGCAGTTCTAAGTCTAGGGGATTGATGACCTCAGATGTTAAGTCCCATAGTGCTCAGAGCCATTTGAACCATTTGAAATTAGGCTATCCAAGCCTGTACCTCGTCCTTGAAAATTTAATTACAAAAAGTAAATAGTCAAATAACATATAAATTTCGCTACAACTTCACGAAAATGCACATGGGATTTTTTCATTATATTACACCTGCAATGTCGTAGAGATTACATAATGCTACCAGTGATGAAAAAAATATACATTAAAATGTAATGTTGGTGGGATTCGAGCCGTCGCTCCGCCCACAATCCTATGGCAAAGTACAAACGCTATTCTATTGACAACTTCGTATGACTAGC
Organism: Schistocerca piceifrons; assembly: GCF_021461385.2. Taxonomy (NCBI): domain Eukaryota; kingdom Metazoa; phylum Arthropoda; class Insecta; order Orthoptera; family Acrididae; genus Schistocerca; species Schistocerca piceifrons. Next base: position 239,196,249 of record NC_060144.1, on the reverse strand, counting down.
GGCTTCTCACAGATACATGAGTTACCTAATAGACCCATAAAACATCTGCTGCGACTTTCTAGAAATTGCCAGAGGAGTACATTTTACTACTGGTGTATAATTTTGTTTTCATGGACTGATTTTTCTTGTGTCATCAGTCTTCCAACTGGTTTGATGCGGACCGTCACAAATTCCTCTCCTGTGCCAACCACTTCACCTCAGAGCAGCACTTGCAACTTACGCTCTAAACGTTTTGCCGGATGTATACGAGTCTCTGTCTTCCTCTACAGTTCCCTCTAGTACCATGAAAGTCATTCCGTGATGTGATGACTGGGTGTTGTGTGCTGTCCTTAGGTTAGTTAGGTTTAAGCAGTTCTAAGTTCTAGGGGACTGATGACCATAGATGTTAAGTCCCATAGTGCTCAGAGCCATTTGAACCATTTCATTCCGTGATATCCTTACAGATGTCCTATAATCATGTCCCTTCCCCTTGTCAGTGATTCCCATATATTCCTTTCCTCTCCGAATTCTGCACAGAACTTCCGCATTCCTTACCTTATCAGTCGATCTCATTTTCAACATTTGTCTGTAGCACCACATCGCGAATGCTTCGATGCTCCTCTGTTTCGGTTTTCCCACAGTCCATGTTTCACTACCATACAATGCTGTACTCCCGACGTACATTCTCAAGAATTTCTTCCTAAAACCTGGGCATATGTTTGATACTAGTAGATTTTTCTTTGCCAGGAATGCCCTTTCTGCTAGCGCTAGTCCGCTTTTGATGTCCTCCTTGCTCCGTCCGTCGTTGTTTATTTTACTACCTAGGTATAAGAATTCCTTAACTTCGTCTACTTCGTGACCATTGACCCTGATGTTAAGTTTATCGAGTTTCTTATTTCTGTTACTTCTCATTACTTTCGTCTTTCTTCGGTTTGCCCTCAATCCAAATTCTGTACTCATTTGATTGTTTATTCCATCCAGCCGATTATGTAATTCTTCTTCCCTTTCACAATGTCATCAGCGAATCTTATCATTGGGATCCTTTCACCTTGAATTTTAATTCCATTCCTGATCCTTTCTTTTATTCCCATCATTGCTTCTTCGTTGAACAGTAGAGGTGAAACACTGCATCTCTGTCTTACACCCTTTTTAATCCGAGCACTTCGTTCTTGGTCGTCCACTTTAATCAATCCCTCTTGGGTCTTGTATAGAGGGTGTTACAAAAAGGTATGATCAAACTTTCAGGAAACATTCCTCACACACTAATAAAGAAAATATGTTATGTGGACATGTGTCCGGAAACGCTTAATTTCCATGTTAGAGCTCATTTTAGTTTCGTCAATATGTACTGTACTTCCTCGATTCACCGCCATGATTTCATATGGGATACTCTATCTGTGCTGCTAGAACATGTGCCTTTACAAGTACGATACAACACGTGGTTCATGCACGATGGAGCTCCTGCACATTTCAGTCGAAGTGTTCGTACGCTTCTCAACAACAGATTCGGTGACCGATTGATTGGTAGAGGCGGACCAATTGCATGGCCTCCAAGCTCTCCTGACCTCAACCGTCTTGACTTTTATTTATGGGGGCATTTGAAAGCCCTTGTCTACTCAACCCCGGTACCAAATGCAGAGACTCTTCGTGCTCGTATTGTGGACGGCTGTGATACAATACGCCATTCTCCAGGGCTGCATCAGTGCATCAGGGATTCCATGCGACGGAGGGTGGATGCACGTATCCTCGCTAACGGAGGACATTTTGAACATTTCCTGTAACAAAGTGTTTGAAGTCACGCTGGTACGCTCTGTTGCTGTGTGTTTCCATTACATGATTAATGTGATTTGAAGAGAAGTAATAAAATGAGCTCTAACATGGAAAGTAGGCGTTTCCGGACACATGTCGACATGACATATTTTCTTTCTTTGTGTGTGACGAATGTTTCCTGAAAGTTTGGCTGTACCTTTTTGTAACACCCTGTATATTGTATACTACTGCTCACTCCCTATAGTTTACCCTATTTTTCTCAGAATTTTGTCATCTTGCACATTGTCGAACGCATTTTCCAGGCCGACAGATCCTATGAATGTGTCTTGATTATTTTTTTTTTTTTTTTAGCTTTGCTTGAAAGGGCTCTGAGCACTATGGGACTTAACTTCTAAAGTCATCAGTTCCCTACAACTTAGAACTACTTAAACCAACTAACCTAAGGACATCACACACATCCATGCCAGAGGCAGGATTCGAACCGGCGACCGTAGCGGTCGCGCGGTTCCAGACTGTGGCGCCTAGAACCGCGTGGCCATCCCGGCCGGCTTTTAGGGTTGCTTACATTAATCAATCACCCCGTCTGAATTGTCTCTCTCTTGCCATTGCCTTTGCTAAAGCGAAACCGATCCTCATCTAGCACATTCTCAATTTTCTTCTCCATTCTTCTGTATATTATTCTTGTCAGTAACTCCGATGCATGAACTGTTAAGCTGATTGTGCGGTAATTTTCGCGCTTGTGATGTATTGCGGTCTTCGGAATTGTTCGTATGACGTTTTTCAGAAAGTCAGATGGTATGTCGCCAGTCTCATACATTCTACACACGGATCTGAATAATCGTTTTGTTGCCACTTCCATCAATGACTTTAAAAATAGTTATGGAATGTTATCGATCCCTTCTGTCTTATTTGATCTTAAGTCTACCAAAATTCTTTTAAATTCTGATTACAATACTGGATCTCCTGTCTCTTCTAAACCGACTCCTCTTTATTTCTTCTATCACATCACACAAATCTTCTCCCTCATTGAGGATATGAATGTATTCTTTCCGTCCATCCGCTCTCTCATCTGCATTTAACAATGAAATTTCAGTTCCACTCTTAATGTTACCACCCTTGCTTTTAATGTGACCGAAAATTTGTTTTGACTTTTCTGTATGCTGAGTCTGTACTTTCGACAATCATTTTTTTTTCGATTCCCTCACATTTCTCATGTAGCCATTTCATCTTAGCTTCTCTGCACTTCCTATTTACTTCACTCCTCAGCGACCTGTATTTCCCTATTCCTGAGTTTTTCGAAACATTTTTGTACTTGCTCCTTTCACCGATCAACTGAAGTATTTCTTCTGTTACTCTTGGTTTCTTCGCAGTTACCTTCTTTGTACATTTTTTCCTTCCAACTTCTGTGATTGCCCTTTTTAGAGTATACCGTTCCTCTTCAACTCTACTGCCTGCTGAGCTATTCCTTATTGCTGCATCTAGAGCCTTAGAGAATTTCAAGCGTATCTCGTCATTCTTTTGCATTTCCTTATCCCATTTCTTTACATATTGATTTTTTCTGACTAATGTCTTAAACTTCAGCCTACTCTTCATCACTACTATATTGTGATCTGAGTCTATATCTGCTCCTGGATACGGCTTACAATCCGGCATCTGATTTCAAAATCACTGAACATGATGTAATCTAACTCGAAATCTTCCCGTATCCCTCGGCCGGTTTCAAGTATACCTCGTCCTCTTGCGACTCTTGAACAGAGTATTCGCCATTACTAACTGAAATTTATTACAGAACACAATCAGTCCTTCTCCCCTCTCAATTCTTGTTCCAAGCCAATATTCTTCCACTACTTCCTCAAAACTGCATTCCAGTCCTCCATGACCATTAGATTTTCGTCTCCCTTTACGTACTGTATTACCGTTTGCATGGGGGCTTAATTAAATATAAGATTGAAAATATTTTTTTTTGTATTTAGTAACTGTATGTCCGATTACGCAGTGTCTCGCAATCGGTTGGCCCTGACTAGTACTATTACGCAATCTGACTGCAACAAACAATGAAAGAAAATTTTCGTACACAGTTAATTAATTAAGTCCCCAGCAACTATAAATTCTACGAAACCAATAAGCACAAGAGTAACTGTTCTGTATGTGGGAGTGTAACTCAACGTCCACATCTGGCACGATTCTTTTCCAACAAGACAAGAATTTTTAAATACCAACTATACTGACGTGACAAAAGAAATTTAGAAAAACTATAATTACGCAAGAAAACCAGAATTCACTCTAATACAAGAACACAAGCCAGATGCTTTGTTGACTGAACCTGTAGTGACGCATTATTTCAGACACACAATTAATAAAAGAACATTGTGGTTTTTACCTTCATATATATTCACGAAATGCACTCTGATCATTACAAAACATCTGCTATCTCTCCCATCCAAATAACTGCTTAAAACATGGAACAAACACTCTTTACTACAACATATCGCTCCGACTTCACGACACGACAAGCACTCACTGCCACGAACTCTTAGCACGCACTGTCCTCTACGAGCTCTCTACTAGCACTGACTGCTACGGACTCCCGACAATCACTGACTACGACGAACTCTCGACAATCACTGACTACTACGAACTCTTAACACGCACTGTGGAGGCGGCTTAATAGTACTCTTTGGCGCAATCTCTGGCGCAGTGGCACAGTGTAGCCACCTTTCATATGCCCCTCCTCCACAGGCCAGAATTTGATGGTATTTTTGCCAGCATTGGTGGTGAAACTACCACCAAATTCGTCCACAAAAATACAGACAAAAATAAAAGATAATGTTATTACCTAAACATCACATAATTAGTTAAAAATTTTGGCTTTGCACTGACCTTTTACTAACATAATATATGAAATACAGTAAGCAATACAACTTCTTTTCATGCATGTGGCTTTACATAATAGTTTACACAATATACAAAAAATCAGTTTATACAAATGTTCACATAAAATGCTTTCAATGATTAGTTTACACAAAAAAAAAAATACTAACAGGTGACATCTTTTCAGTAGAAGCAGTCCATCAGTTGCACCCAGCAATGTTTAGCAGGTACACCCAGCAACAAGTCACATTAGTTCAGTAGAAGCAATCCATCAGAGGCACCCAGCAATGTTGAGTAGGTGCAGACACCAACAAGTGACATCATTTCAGTAGAAACAGTCCATCAGTTGTACCCAGCAATGTTGAGCAGGTGCAGACAGCAAGAAGTAACATCATTTCAGTAGAAACAGTTCTAACAGTGGCACCCAGCAATGTTGAGTAGGTGCAGACAGCAACAAGTGACTTCATTTCAGTAGAAACAGTTCATCAGTTGCACCCAGCAATGTTGAGAGCAGGTGCAGACACCAACAAGTGATACCATTTCAGTAAAAACAGTTCATCTGTGGCACCCAGCAATGTTGAGTAGGTGCAGACAGCAAAAAGTAACATCATTTCAGTAGAAACAGTTCTAACAGTGGCACTCAGTAAAGTTCAAGAGGTACACACAGCAACAAGTCACATTAGTTCAGTAGAAGCAGTCCATCAGAGGCACCCAGCAATGTTGAGTAGGTGCAGACACCAACAAGTGACTTCATTTCAGTAGAAACAGTCCATCAGTTGCACCCAGCAATGTTGAGAGCAGGTGCAGACACCAACAAGTGACATCATTTCAGTAGAAGCAGTCCACCTGTGGCACCCAGTAAAGTTGCAGAGGTACACACAGCAACAAGTCACATTAGTTCAGTAGAAGCAGTTCATCAGTGGCACCCAGCAATATTGAGTAGGTGCAGACAGCAACAAGTCACATCTCTCAGCAGAAGCAGTTCCATAAAACTCACTAGCACTGATCACACTGTTCATCAGAGTTTATGAGCAGAAATTAAACATGTCCTAGTGGCACCAATCATGTAGAAAAAGTACAGGTAACAGTCCATAATTTTTTTTTTTTTTTTACAATCACTGATCACACAGTTCATCAGCAGAAATTAAACACGACCAAATGTCACACATCATGTTGAAAAGTGCAGGTAACAGTTCAGAATATTTATCTTCACTAATCAGACAGTTCAGGCATGAACAATAGTTTGAATGCACATACAAATGCTTTTACAGTAACATACAAATCATAACAAACACACAAATGATGTCAGATAATTGTCCTATTAACTATTACAATACACAAATACCAGTAAACCTATAATATTCATGGGTGTCAGTGCAAGCCACTGCAAACAAATAAAATAATATTTAGGAGATAGGTGGGTAGGATTAGTAAAGGAAAACACACAAAACACACTCACTCATCTCTCATCCACATTAAGTACTACTGTGTAACTGAATAGTGTTAATTGTGTAAATGAAATTCTGTCAAAATCCGATATTCATCATGTGTATCAAGTAGTACTGGCAGCAATGTATAACAGTCAATAATAGTTAGTCAACGTCATAGTCATCATGTCAAGACCAATGTTTGCCAAGCCAGATCAAAATGTACTGTTGTTGAACAACTGTCAGTGAGCCAAGATATGCAATTACTTCCTCTCTTCAAAAAAAAGTATATACTGCTTAGTTATTTAACAAAGTGTGTGTATAGACTATCTTCCTTCTATTTTAGTGTTCTAGTCTGCTCTCTTCATCCTCCTTGTTCCATAAGACCAACCAAAAATTATGCTCCTCACTTACTTTACCTCTTATACACCAAAACTCCAATAATCATCAACTTAATCTCAATACATCACTAATATTTCTTCAATACGTCGATACATATAACTCTTATCATCAATATCATTTACCTTACCTCTTGTCCACAAAAACTCCAATAATCATCAACTTCATATACTCTCAATACCTATAATAATACGTCGATAAATATAAACCTCAGCACCAATATCATTTCACTTCCATAACAACTCTTTCCTCTAGTCAGTCTCCTCGAACAAGTACAGATAAAATCCTAATGCAACTTCAATTCAGCATCCCATACAATCCGAAGACACAGTGTCCACACACAACCTCTGTGTAATCCATCTGACCCAAATTTTCTACTCATTATAAATTATAAACAAAGAAATGCATACATGACCTCTAACAGACTTAGTTCGAATAACTCTCAGTAATTAAGTACGATTACGGAGTGTGAATGATCATAATATTTCACAGTGTGTACACCACTTCAAGAATTATGGCAAACAGAAGCAAACATGTGGAGTATTTCTTGTGTCAAGTGTCACTTCCTATTTCAATTGCTCACAAAAAAATGCAGTGTAATAACTGTCAATGGTCTAAACCTAGTTTTGGTCTGTCATGTCGTTAGCCTCCTTCCTATTAGCATAAATTTATACAGCTTCCATAAAACCTCAGCTCATGTGACTGCTATGACTTTCTTGTACTAATGTCGTTCGTCGAATTATAGCAGTTAATTTTCTTATCTTAAAAATATAAGGCACTGAGCGTAAGCAAAACAAGCAATAGCGAGTAAATATACCAGTAGAGAACAGAATGTCAACAAGTGTATGCAGCACAATTCTTACAACGAGGCTCTGCCAAGCGAACAATCTATAATTAATACAGTAGTGTGACCTAAAATCTATGTTTATACACTGTACATCAGCATTGCTATACACCAAATTAAAGAGCAGTTATGGCAACAAAACAGAAATGTGTAAATATGTAATCCATACAAAAAGCAGCAAACATATATCTTACGTAATAAACAAGTCATTAGCATCATATCAGCCTAAGCAAATAAATGTTCATATGTCATCTTAATAAGTAAACATGAAGGCGCAAGCAGATAAATCACAAAGTACAACATACATACATAATCACAGTCAGCACAATTAATCAGATAACAATTATAATTTAAATAAATAAGCACAGCAGGCACATAATTAAAAATATGACATCAGTGAAAAAGCAGTGCAGCCAAGCGATGCATAATATATACAAATAACAACCCTGTTCATTAATCAATAATTGTCAAAATCAGTAAATGTACGCAAGCACGCCGCTTCACAAGTAAATTCATAGAACATGAAATTAGCACAAAGTATGAATCACGTAATCGCGAGCAGCAAATTACGTCTAAAGTACGTACCTAAGTGGAAATATGTTACCTGAAAAATGAACTCAATTAACAGTTACCTTTTTTAGTTTATTAGTTTCTTCTTGGAAATTACATTCTTTCTGAAATTTTCTCGATAGCAAGTCGTCTTAACGTCGGACACGCACAGAATTTACCTGAAGTTCTTAAATATTTTATACAACCGTATCCTGCAAAATACTGAATGTTAATAACACAATTCAACAAGTTCTTATAGCTTTATACAGAATTTAGTCGGAGAAATTAGACTGTGTATTTGTTTACGTCTGTCAGTGCATTCGCACTGAGCGCTCGATCAGCTGTAGCCGCGTGACGTAGGAAGCAATTGTTCGCGGTCAACGACTGCCTTGTGCGGCGCGCAGACTTGACTGTTGCTTTGAGTATGTGCCGCCGCCAAAACATAGCGCGGTATCCTTGTACTCTCCGCATGTTTACATCTAGCTGTTAGTTTCTCACAAGTATGTCATTCCACAAAAATTTTAACGTTTGATATATGATGTATTCCTTTAGAGCGTCGAGATTTAAGAGTTTCTACTTCAACAGTGTTATCATGTATAATTTTGCGAATTCTATATGGACCGTTATAAAGCAGAAAAAATTTGCGACACAAGCCTTTTCCTTTGTGAGACAAACGGTGGGACTTAATTAACACCTTCTGACCAACTGAAAAAGTTTTTAAACGACCAGGACGTTTCTCTCTTCTAGCAGCCGCAGATGCAATATTTTGTAGAGCCAGGTTAACAACTTCAGAATGCCGCAGTTTCCGTGAAGGCGGAAAAGGAATGATTTCAGATATGCGATTTGTCGGTGCTTTATTTTTTAATATCAATATAGGCGGTAAAGAAGTTGAATCATTAGAGAGTTCATTCAGAATGTTTTGAAAAATATGATCCCACGTTCTGTGATTCTGATGACAATAAAGTCGACACAATTTATTGATTTCCTTCATCCATCTTTCTGAAGCGTTAGATTGAGGGTGAAAAAGTGAAACGAAGATTGGTTTAATTTTACGACGCTGTAGAGTACGAAGCCAAATTTTAGAACGAAACTGTGATCCATTATCTGATATAACCTTATCAACATGACCAACTTCTTTAAGAAAATGTTTGATGAAAGCGTTAGATACTGAACGAGCTGTTGCTTTGCGTAAAGGTGTAAAACACACATATTTTGACGTCAACTCCACTGCTACGAAAATGTACGCAAAACCATTAGTAGAACGAACCACTGGACCAAACAAATCGACTGCAGCCATCTCCTTTAATTTCGCTGGAATGATGGGAAACAACGGTGCTCTGTGAGAAATCGTTGGAGGCTTAGCCATTTGACATAATTTGCATTTGGCAAGAACAGATCGAATACGTTTTTCCATATTACTGAAATAGCAATTTTCTCGTAATTTATGAAAGCATTTTCTGGGACCAAAGTATGCATAACTGAAATGCGTATACCAAATCAATTTATTGACCCACTCATCAGGAATACTGACTACGACGAACTCTCGACAATCACTGACTACTACGAACTCTTAACACGCACTGTGGAGGCGGCTTAATAGTACTCTTTGGCGCAATCTCTGGCGCAGTGGCACAGTGTAGCCCCCTTTCACGTTTCAAAATCCTCATATACTTTACTATCTCTTTATCTTCAGCATGCGACGTCGGCTCGTGTACCTGAACTATTGTTGTTGGTGTTGGTTTGCTGTCGATTCTGATAAGAACAGCCCGATCACTGAACTCTTCACAGTAACACACTCCCTGCCCCACCTTCCCATTCATAACGAATTTCTTTTCCCGCTATACAATTTTCTACTGCTGTTGATGTTACCCACTACTCATCTGACCACAAATCCTTGACTTCTTACCAATTCACTTCACTGACGCCTACTGTATCTAGACTGAGCCTTTGCATTCCCCTTTTCAGATTTTCTAATTTCCCTACCACGTTCAAGCTTCTGACATTCCACGCCCCTACACATAGGACGTTATTCTTTCGTTGGTTATTCAATCTTTTCCTCAGTCACCTTCCCCATGGTAGTCCCCTCCGGGAGATCCGAATGTGGGGGATAGTCCGGAATCTGTTGCCAATGAGACATCATCATGACACTTTTTCAGTTACAGGCCACATGTCCTGTGGATACATATTACGCGTCTTTAATGCGGTGGTTTCCATTTCCTTCTGTATCCCCATGCCGTTGATCATGATTGACTCTTCCGCCTTTAGTGACAGTTTCCCACCCCTAGGACCAGAGAGTGCCCTGAACCTCTGTCCGTTCCTCCACGCTCTTTGACAACTCTGTTGGTAGTGCGAGGAGCCGTGAAATCTACCTCGCCTTGCCACGCTTCGCGCGGCTCCCCTCGTCGGAGGTTCGAGTCCTCCCTCGGGCATGGGTGTGTGTGTTGTTCTTAGCATAAGTAAGTTTAAATTACATTAAGCATTGTATCAGCTTAGGGGCTGATGACCTCAGCTTTATGAGCGTGACTTCGTACGCCGGAAGTCTTCGGGTGCTAATGCTGCTTATTAATCAAAATTTAAGCAGTGGCTGGCTTCGATCAAAGATGCTACCCTCCTTTTTTTAAACTTCTCTCCATTTTTTCGGTATAGTTCGGTTCGTTTGGTCGGGGCGGACATCGCACGACAGCCTTTCAAGTCAATCGTTGATTCCTTTTCTCAGTTTTTTAGTGACAGAGTTCAATTAGCCCTCTGACCGAACAAGCTGAGCTACCATGCTGGTGACTCCTAGACGACGAGTGCTGTCCTACTAATGGTATACAAAGCTTGAAGTAAATCCGTGATCCCAGCGTCGTTGCCTCCCACTGTTAGACAATGAATAGAAGTCATTTAGTTCCACTACGACGGACCTAAAGAAATTATGGGAAAAGTTTAAACTGATTGTTTATCGCACTCTGGGGATGTGTGTCGCACCTCCTTCTGCTCGGCGTAGTCCTTCGACATGGCATGGACTCAACATGTCACTGGAAGTCCCCTACAGAAATAATGAGCTTTGCTGCTTCCATATACGTCCATAACTGCGAAAGCATTGACGGTGCAGGATTTTGTGCACTAACTGACCTCTCGGTTGTGTCCCATAAACTTGCGAAGGGACTCATGTCGGTCCAGCTGGGTGGTCAGATCGGATGCTCGAAGAAAAAGTTCGTGAACGATTATGGCGCATTGTCATCAATAAAAATTCCATAGTTATTTATGAATAGTCAGTCTATGAAGGGTTGCTACTGGCCAGTGATTAGTTCAATTGGAGCAGAGGTCCCAGTCCACAGTCCATTGCATGTAAACAGCCCACACCATTATGGAAGCCACCACCAGCTTTCACTGTGCCCTGACAAACTGGGTCCTTGGCTTCGGCGGGGGAGCGGGGGGGGGGGGGGGAGGTGGTCAGCATCACGCTCGAAGCCTGCATTAGCTCTTACCTACCAAAATCGGACTCATCTATGGTCCAACTGATATGGTCACGAGACCAGGAGGGATCTGCAGTCGATATCATGCTATTAGAAAAGGCATATGTGTTGGCGGTCCGCTGCCATATCCGATTAACACCAAATTTCGCCGCACTGTCTTAACAGGTACGTCCTTCATTCGTTTCTGCGACTATTTCACGCAGTGTGGCTTGTTTGTTAACGCTGATAACTTTACGCAAACAACTCAGTTCTCTGTCGTTAGGTGAAAGCCGTCGGCCACAGCGTTGTCTGTGGTGAAATAATGCATGAAATTTCGTATACTCGGCACTCTCTTGACACTGTATATCTCGGAATATTGAATTCCCAAATGATTCCCGAAATGGAATATACCGGGATCAGAGTCTGTTATAGTTCAATTCTTTTATCTTGGCGGCTCGCGCATGCCCGCCCAGACGCGGGAGATTGCTGCGTTGCCAGTTGCACACGACGCACGCGCCAGTAGAAGCAGCGCCATAGTATTGCATAGTTCGCAAGCTTACGTCTAGGGGGGAGCGCGCAGTTCATTAAGTAAAGCCACCACGGCCGCATTAACCCTTTCGCTGCTACAAAGACGTGCTCCCTGCATTCCGCGCTGTGTGCAGAGGTAGAAGTCCATAGCGTATAGTTTCCGTATGGTCGATTTTAGTAGCCACAATGTTGAGAATGAAATGTGGACAAGACACCTAAATTTCATATAAAATTTACTGTATAACGATATCTCATTTAGTTTAAGTACCACATAGGTGTCGTATGTAATATTGAGAAATATTCTGTCTTTCGCGACTGTAATAAAAGTTTTATTTACACCGGACACGTTTGGCTTTATTTTAAAGCGGGGAGCACGTGCCTATAGCAGCGAAAGGGTTAATGAAGAGACAAAGCACTAGAAATTTAAAAAAATTGCATTCAAACGAATATAATTTGTGAAGTAAGGCACTTCGATATTGTTTTTAAATAATGAATATATTAAGCACCACACAAGGTTTGAACTCATAACCTTTCACATAGAAGCCAAATATCTTAACCGTTACGCTATAGCGGCTCATCTGCATACAAGATTCCATGAGGACTGTAACACGTCACGCAAAATACTGGCAAACACTGTAGGTATAACTATGAATTACTCACGCTTCGTCGAAGTACAATAGGAAATAAACAATTACCGCTGATCTTTATTGCGAAAAAGCAGTATAAAAGAAAGTTTGCTATCAAGACATTGTTTTTGTTCTATTACTTTATTTATGACTGAACGTTTCTAAAACTGAAGACACTCGTCCATGCTCTGCACTGCAGTCGAGATCTGGCAACGTCGTTCTCTGTTCATTGGCTGACTGTGTTTTGTGACGTCAGATGCGCAGAACGAACCTAAACTCGGCCGCCAACATAAATGACGCGCACTTTAGTTCCCGTTGTCAGGCCATGATCGCGTCAGAGAAATTTTCACATGAATCGCCCGTTTACAAAAGACGAGTCCGCCAATGCACCGCCCTTTTATACTTTGTGTACGTGGGTGCATATTGCTATCCCATGACTTTTGTCACCTCAGTTTCAGAACTCACGGCAAAAAATGTCGTCGCCGGCCGCTGCGACCTTGCGGTTCTAGGCGCTTTAATCTGGAACCGGGCGACTTCTACGGTCGCAGGTTCGCATCCTGCCTCGGGCATGAATGTGTGTGATGTCCTTAGGTTAGTTAGGTTTAAGTAGTTCTAAGTCTAGGGGACTGATGACCTCAGATGTTAAGTTCTGTAGTGCTCAGAGCCATTTGCAAAATATCACGAATATCTGTACCATAATGGCTATTTCGGTATTTACAAACGGCAGAAACAGATCAGGAAAGAAGAAATTAGAAGCTGCCAAGATGATTTTCTTAATAGCACAACTTTGATTTCTGTAAGAAGTAACGCCTATATGTGAAGGGATAGGTCCACCTTCCAGACAGTAATACTTTTCGATGTGTCCCATTGATTAAAAACCAAAACTAAACTCCATTCTAACAGATCATGACGGTCCAATGGTACCAACCAGCCGCCGTGTCATCCTCAGACGACAGGCGTCGCTGGAGGCGAATATGGAGGGGCGTATGGTCAGCACACCGCTCTCCCGGGCGTATGATAATTTACGAGACCGATCCCATATATTAGCGCGAGAAAAGACGGTTTGCACCCAGTGGTTATTTGGACCAACATGCAGTTCCATGTTGTTCTTCAACTGAAAGCGATTTAATTCATTACTATGAGAGCAGCATGTCCTATGCTAGTTTATATACAGCTATATCGATTAAAATCCTTGTTGTGTGGTCCTGTAACATACCAGCAATTCACAACTTTAAGAAAACATCCAGGAGATTCCATACCTTGTCTATACTTGATCCCAGAAATAGTTCGAGATTTATTTATTTTCAGCTAGTATGAAAAGAAATAACACGGTTTACGTTGCTACACTCTGTAAAAATTCTTTCTGACCTGTTACAAGTCACTACGGACAAAAGCATTACGCACAGTGCACCGGTGTGGAAAACACGACGGTGTGCGCTCCATAAACAGAAGGTCGGTGTACACAGCGCGGTGCAGTGTAACGTGACGTAAGCGATTACCCGACAGCGACCAGCGACCGGCGCACTGCGGATTTTATTTCCGCAAATGGTATTTCCATTAGCCGGCTTTTAGCCCGGGGTATTGGGAGCAGGCGGTGGCATTTTCCCGTACGTGCCGTATGGCGCGGGCGACCGGTCTGCACTGACGGCTGCCAAGCTGCGCGTCACTTTGGAAGTGCTCACAGTTTTCACACCTTTGTTCCTCATCTGTGTCCTGTGGGACACCGAAAATTTCACCGTATTATCAGTGCAAACGGATTGCTGCAGTACGTATCTTTATGTAGCAAGCGTATCTGACACGTACAGCAAGGTATTGTATTTGAGAACTATGGAAGAGGAATGAGCTTTACTGAGTGGGAAGAAGTCATATTGGGATTCCACAGGGGACAATTTTGGGTCGAATCTCATTCTGTTGGTATGTGAAAAACCTTCCATTCAAGAAGCATCAAACTGAATTGGTGCTTTGAGCAATTCACACGCTTTACCATTACTGCTTTTTTACACAATGAATTTGCTAATAACTGTTTTCAAACAGTTATTTAGATACTTTCAGAGACAAATTCGGCAAGTAGGGGAGAGATAATGGAGGAAGTGAGGCTGAGAAAATGGATCTTGAATCTTGCGTGGGTAACTGACCCGTCAAGAACATCGTCGACAAATGTTACTGTCCAGTGTTCGAAATAAAGTCCGGTACACTATGAGGATGCGGATAAGGTTTGTCTGAATACACGCTGTATCGGCCATTAGCGTTAATTACCTCTGAAACTGGACATGGTGAGCTGCTGTTAGTCAAGGATGCATTGAAGGTGAAAAAGACGCCCTTATCAATTCCTCACTGAGTTTGCACGAGGTCGTGTAACAGAGCTACTCTGGACGTTCCTTCTGTGATACTGCAGAAATATGTGGCAAGAATGTAGCCACCGTACATATTTGCTGGAAGCGATGGTCATGAGAAGAACACTGGGATCCGGAAGGTCGCATGGCTTTACCGTGTTCGGTACATGACTGGCGCATAATACTGCACCTACAGCAGGAATGTGAGCAGCAGTTGGTACCATAGTAACACAACGAACTGTTAGAAATCGGTTTGTTCAAAGACAGCTCCGAGCCAGACGCCGCGAAGCGTGCAATCCGTTGACCACAAAACAGCGTCATTTGCGACTTTAGTCGAGTGCAGAGTTGAGGTCTGTTGTATTTTGCGACTAAATCTGGTTCTGCCCCGATGCCAGTGATGTCGTGTGTTGGTTTGAAGGAGGCCAGTTGATAGCCTGCAACCAACCTGTTTGCTTGCTTGACACTCTGGACCTACACCTCGAGTTATGGACTGGCGGTGTGGTGGTTATCCCAAACACCATGACTGCAAATTTGTACTTTTATCTGGTGATCCAACCTGCCGTTCATGAACAACATTACAGGGCGTGTTTTCCAGCAGAATAACGCTCACCCACATACCATATAACGAAAAAAGCTCTTTAGTGGGTCGACCTGTTGCTTCAACCTGCTCGATCACCAGATGCGTAAGACAATATCGGTCGAAAACTCCAGCGTCATCCGCATGTAGTGTTAACCGTCCCTATATTGACCGACTAAA
Source organism: Schistocerca piceifrons (assembly GCF_021461385.2). NCBI lineage: Eukaryota > Metazoa > Arthropoda > Insecta > Orthoptera > Acrididae > Schistocerca > Schistocerca piceifrons. The sequence goes on along the minus strand of NC_060144.1, from coordinate 239,180,729 downwards.
TGCAACAGGAATGGAACATCAACCCATAAACTGACATCTGCTACCTGTACAATACAATGCAAGCGTATTTACGTTCTTTCATTCCACATTCTGGTGTTACACTGTTTATTAATGTTCCAGAATGTGACAATTGCAATGACTTATCTCGTGCTTACATTAACTTGTTATCTTGCAATGTTATCCATTTAAATATGTTGCCTAGACAAATGTATTTCCTAAATTTAGTTACTCTACATTAATCATTTTTGGACGCTGTGAATTTTTTTCTTTTGTCAGTTCATTCATAAGAATCAGAACTGGGAGAACGTGGTACTAAGTTTCTCAAGCAACCACGTTCGATAAGGTTTTTTGAATTTTCTCTTTCCCACTCATTAATGGGTTATGATATAATTGCGTCACATTTTTCTTGGGTTTTTCGTGCCGTACAAGGTCCGCAGATTTTACGATTTCGAAGAGGTTATTTAAACTTTCAGGCCAGGGGCCCCTTCTGTCACCAAAGTCGTTCGTTAACTAAGTAGTGCACGAAATTGTACTCGCTAACTGCCTGTGAATCGTGTAAACGTGTTTCTGTGTTTTATTGTAATATAGCCGTTTGCATCTCATATGTTCGAATATTCGGAGCCTGAGACTGGGGACCACCCCACTATTTGGCTAAATGACTGACCAGTCTGTCAGACCAGAGGTCGTTAACTCAGCCAGCTGATTCCAGCTGTGGCAGGCTCACCTCCATAACTTGCATGCCAGCACGTTGCGCATTAAACTCGTATATGCTCACATCTACAACATTTATATAAATTCGTCATATATATACTCCGTTCTATTTCGACGAGAAGAGTAACGTTCTCAACTCAAACGTTAGCTGAGAAAAATTATCTTCGTTAATCATTTTATAAGTTGTCTGCGGCTCTTTAAAGACGAAAATAAAGTCATAAAATATCTGTTCGTAATTTTACGAAGCTTTTACACATGGCAACGGGAATTTGAAATCTAATCTGAAATCGTGTATTCTGCGTGATTCCTTCTATTTAAAAGACGAATGTTTAATTGCACATTGTTGGCACGTTTAATATAGTAAAAAATATTTTTATTTTGATACTGATGTGTAATTTCTGGCATTAATGGGGATTAAAACTGACAGATCTTTTTATTCGTTAATTTAATTCACTATGCTAATTTTCCTGTTTCCTTATCAATTACTTCCTTACTATCAATGGTAGCAGAGAAGCTAGTAAGTGGGTAGACTAGGAAATATACAAAGGTGATTTTTAAAGTTTTAAATTATTCCATGAATTTTGTGTAATGGTTTTTGCTTTTGCTTCTCAGGTGACGTCCAACGACCATTGGGATTTCATAATATCTGAGGCCTTCTGCATCTCAACAAAAAACGGTTGGTCTATGAATTTAAAATTCACAGATGTCATACAGTAGATACTGTTACCGAAACAAGCAAGCGTTGAAGAGCACCCTCAACCGCCCAGCAAAGCTCAGCTGTGCTATAATCGGCGCGGCGAAATTAGTGATACACTCCTTCTTATCTGTCCTGAGTCTCTCGCCGGCGTTCAGCATAACTTGGATCTTTTGGAAAATGGTTGCCCTTAGCGTTTTCAGTCTCTTAGAGCAAATGTACATTATGTTATGTGCGGCAGTTAATTTCGGTGCCAGCAAAACTCCTTTAATAGAAGAACTACACGAGATTGTTGGACAGCTGCAGCACCACGTTAATGTACTTCCGGGGGGGGGGGGGGGGGTGTAGAGTCAGAGCATGGGGGGGGGGGGGGAAGGGAGAGCTCTGATATTCAGTCACTAAAGCGAGATGGGGATGGAGCACAGGATGGTTGTGATGTTAGGTTTAGCAACGTTTTAATCGTTAACTAAATCCAGTTACGGCCACTTAGAAAGGAGTTCATGAATTGTCCATTTATAATCATTCCTAGATTTATAGGGCAGTTACTTTATGTTTTCAGCCGAGGTGCTAAAATTTTAAATCATACTTCGGATTCCTGGTGTATTGATCATGTAAATCGTGTTTTCTCTTGGCCAAGGGCCGTTTGCGAAACATGAAACCTGTTATCAGGGAAGAGGGCTTCTTGAGGGATTTAATAAGAAGAATCGCAGGGCAAAGTTTATCCGATAAGTTGAAAAACCAACTTATTAATGAGAATTATTTTAGAGTGACAGGCCAAAAGAAAACTAGGGTAATACTCAGTAGCAAACCTGAGAGTTTTCTCGAGTTTTTAATATTGAGAGCACTAGTTTCTCAAATCAACAAAGAACATCAGAGTCTAAAGTAAACCTTCTGGAATGGGTGATTTCTGGAAATCAGGCGAATTGGCCAGTAAAAAAATTTGAAATTTTTCGTAAGGTCTTATGGGATCAAACTGCCGAGGTCATCGGTCCCTAAGCTTATGGACTACTTAATCTGACTTAAACTTACACTAAGTAATAATAATTGTCTACCTAAACGTTCAAAAATAATATTAGATAAGCAAAATAAACCAGAAGAACATAAACCCTGGCCAACTAATAATGAAAGTGAACCACTTCTCTAGAATATAGAGTTTTTAAAATTGAGAAAACATAAGCTTTAATTATAGCTACTGCTGCTTCTAAGATTAGTGGGAGTATTTGTCCGATAATTAGTAATGAAATTAGATTTATTGCTATAGAAACAACACACACACACACCCATGCCCGAATGAGGACTCGGACCTCCGACGGGGGAGCCGCGTGGACAGTGACAATGTGCCTCAGATCACTCGGCTACCCCGCGCGGCAATCGGCCTGTAAATTGGGAAAGAACTGAGAAAACAAGACGATAGAAACGAGGGGACAGCTGACGTTTTCAGAATGAGATAGGCAAAGGAATTGGTCTCCCAAAGAATGTATGAGACTAAGTGTCGTTAGTGAACCTTCCTTGCCAATGGTTGTCTTACTGTAAACTATGAACCTGTTTGTGGTCTTCTATACTCGGGTAGTATTGTCCCATTGATGCTGCACGAGTGATACCTCATGTACAAAAATAGCTGTTGGTTCGGTGAACTGAAGTCTTCTCCCGAGAAGTTTCCTACCGTTAGTGGACTAAATTTGCCATTGTTAGTAAAAATACTGGTGAACGTAACTGTTAGCGAAATCTTGTGGCCTATCGAGATTTTTGTCGGTCGACACGTTTCTGTTGGCGCTCTTTTGTTATTGTTCTACCAACAGAATGTCTTCCAAGTACTAACGTGAGAAAAGTTGCCCATACTGTTGGCATTCTTCCATTCCTCAAGTGAATAACCTGAGTACCAGTGAATCTAAGTTTCAAGTATGACATTTACCTCGTGATCAGGCTGATCAGGTGTTGCATTAGCTTCATCAGTTCTCTGAGGTTCTGACTGACCATTTCGAGCTTGCTAATAAAAACTGAATGCGAAATCCAGCTTATCGACCAATCCCTGTGAGACGTTCTCCCTAGTCTTGTCACTATTTCAGGTGCAGAAGAACGATTGATAAGTTACTTGAAGAAGGTGTTCCTAGAAAGCCTGAATCCTCAATGCGTTGGCCCTGTTTCTGGTGCCGAAAGGGAAAGCAGGAGGTTATGGGCCAGTAGTTGACAATCCTGCCCACAAAAAAATTTTTTTTGGTAATCTTTATTAATGCCTGACTTCCAACCTTGGCCATTTAGTTTTCTGGGGCACGTTGCGATACAGATCTAGATCGTAATCAAACTTACCACCGTATTCGGTTTGCTGAACAATATAAATCTTTAAATACATTTCGGACTGCTTACAATTTATTTATACGACTGAGTGCCTATCAGTTTGTCTGCCGGTGTTGCGGTATTGTCTCATTGTTGGGCAGTACTTTTGCGCAACTTAAGTTCAAGAGCATCTGAGTGCCTATCAGTTTGTCTGCCGGTGTTGCGATATTGTCTCATTGTTGGGCAGTACTTTTGCACAACTTAAGTTCAAGAGCATCTACAGATATCTATATGATGTAATTTATAGCATATTTTCATTCTTGTCTCTGTGGTGACCATTTAGGTGCCTTTAAAGCAACAATGAAGATTGAACAGGTCCTTACATGGCCCTGTTTGCATTCTGTTGTCAGGAGACTGGTTAGACAGTGTCAGGTAGCCTAACCTAAACCCACATATTAAACGCGTTCGTAAGGTTTTAACCCATCTCAGGGTTGAACTATCGACTGTAAAACAGAAAAAGGTCAGTCTCGCTCACGCAGAAAGGTTTTTACTTGCCATCTTGTGTCTGCTAAAGAAACAATGACCTATTACAAATGCACTAGAGATATTTGTGATTGTCCTCGCCCATTAGACGAGAAACGAGTAGTATGTTTTATTGGTAAGGCGAAAATTTAGAAAAATTGTTTTAGGGTTTGCTCATTTGGCTGCGCCTCTTAATCAACTTCGACGCTGAGGTTAACGTACTGTTTGGATCGATGGACAGCAAGCGGCTTTTGACGTCCTAGAACAGTCCCTCAGGAATGATATGTCCTTGTTCTAACTAACTTTCAACGTGAATTCACACTGTAAATAGAGCTTCAGTAATAAATCTATGAGGGGACTTGGGCTGTTCTCTGTGCTTAAAAAACATTGAATTCTATGTAGAGCGCAGAAAATTCCGTCTGGAGACCAAAACCACGGCCTCGGAAGTATTTTGGCTTTTTCTCAAAAAAACAGACGGATTAGTTGGATGATGCGGATTTCAGCGTCCCGTTTTTCTGTTACTCACTTAAAAGGGTGTGGCAACCAAATCACAGACCCCTTCAGCCAAGTCTTCAATCAAGGCCAGGCAGCAGATAAACCAGTGTAGGAAGGAGGGGATTTCGTGTTCACTACTGCGTTTCTGACAGATTCCCTCCGTTCACCAAACCTTGGCGTAAAGTAAGGGCAGAGGGCTAGTAGCCTTAACAGTCAGCTTTATCGGGGTCAACGGTCAAAGCGTACTTTTTGAATACTGGTTCAGGACTTTATAAAACCAAATATGATGGGGAGCTTAATATCAGACTCCCGCGTGAATTTCAGAGATTATCATTATTTTCATTCTTGTCTTTGTGGTGACCGTTTAAGGACCTTCAAAACAACAGTGACGATTGAGAGGGACCTTACTTGGCACTGCTTGGATTCTGTTGTGAGGAGACTGGTTAGACAGTGTCAGGCAGCCTAACATAAACCCAATACCTACTGGCGTCTTACACACTCCCTCAATAAGAGAGGTTAATGGACAAGCTGTTCATATAAGTCCGTTGCCTTCCACATCCGGAGTTAGGTTTTGCTTATTAGGTCGCGTCATGATGAAACACTTAAATAACTAAATTGCCGATGTTTTGACCGACTTCCTGCGGTCCTCTTGAGACTGGTTAACTACTGGCTGCTAGAGATTGTCTTCCTTTATATATTGTCTATTTCGTTTATCTACTGGTTACCGATGTCACATATCTGAGATGTCATTGGCCAATTTGATGAACAGTTATTATGGAGGGGGATGGCTGTGCCGTAACCACTTGTCTGTGCTACTCTCGTGGCTGATGGGAAAGCAAATCCAGCAGCAGATAAGTAGAATGTAGCGTATTGGCTGGTTGTTGCCTGTGCTACTCAAGTCAGTGGTAGACAAACTCTTGTTACTGAATGGAAGGCAATTGCAAATCGGCAGCTTGTATGCAAAGGGTAGCGTTTGCCTGCAGAGGAACATTAAGTTCGGAAGTCAGTTCTCTCCTGGCTGCTCTTTATGCTGTTTTATACGGGTGAAATGGTGCTACATGCGGTCCACCGGGCTGGAACAGCCAACAACCAGGCCCTAAGTAACTTGCAGTCACCGTCCATGTTCAAGCTCTGCAGGTGATCGATTATTTCAGTGGCCTCTCTCGTTTCTCGCTGCAGCATCCATGGCTGCCAGGCAAGCAAGTAAAGTGCTTGAAACACGATAGAAAGGCCTCATTCCTGCTGGTATTCTGCTATGGGCGCCTCGTTGCGTCTCAGTCGTATCCAAAGTTCGCGCTTTAGCACACAAGTGATAACTGCTCTTCTGATTTCATCAACAGGTATTAAGGCGCATGCACATCGTAGTTCGCAGACACCGGCAGTTTGGAATGTATCCGTGGTATCCATAGTGGCCCTCGAGTGACCTCATATACGGGTTTGACTCTGTTGTGTCCTCGTCAATGGTCACAACCAGAGCTGGCGCACTTTCAAGTTCGCAGCCAACCACAAGCCACCAGTGAGATGGACTTCTGCATTATGATAAGCGGCGGCCGCAGGCTGCTATCGACAGTTCGTGTTCGCCGTTGCCGTAAGGTAATTCTAATACGAAATTCCAGGGTTGCAGTTCGTGCCTAAAGTTTGTAGTGGAGACCATCCTTTGAAATTTAGTCTACAGGCCGAGTCGCCTATAGCCTTCGCCTAGGGATACGTGTTTACTACAATCATTGACAATGTGGCGCCTACGAGGGACATACTCTTTATGCCACTCTATTCAATAACGCATGCCTTGTCAGGCCGCTGTTTATTTATATCTGTCCGCAAGCATATCGAACGAGTTGTTGTACAACTTAACTTAAAACTCGCAACACAGTAAAGTGTATATTTGTTTGTTACTGATTTGTTTGCAGTGTTACAGTTCCTCCGTCCACCTCAGAGCACCTAAACCTAATACGACGTGTGTGAGCTGATCTACCCGGACAACTTACACAAATTCGTCCTACATGGCCTCTTAGGCGTAAGAGTATGCGGATCGTACTAGAAACGGAAAATAACGGAGCGGTTTGTTTTCTGGATAAGGAAGTCTACAGAGTACTAGCGGCGAAGTAGGATAGAAAGTCAGGAGGAAACTGACGCACACCAACAGGTACCTACGTACGGATTCACACCGTCATCCACCTCAGAAGTAGGATGTCCCATGTACGCAGACAGCCCGAGCTTACCGGATTAGTGATGCTAACCACATATAACATGAAATGAATGAGCCCATATGGACAGAACATCAGAGACGTACAACGTGCTACGTGGTACAGAGAAAATAAAACAAAGATACCTAATAAACTCTTCCTTTTGGTCGCCTAGCTTGTGCAAGAGTCGTCAGCCACTGTCTAGGCAAGATTGTGCCTCCCGAAGGAATCAAACCCATATTTCAGAATTGCTGCAAGATCTGCGATCTGATGGAACCCATTGAGGATCCCATGGATCCTGTCCACACTGCAGGCGTCTACGACCTTTGGAGTGAATGTGGTGACGTCTATGTTGATGAAAGCGGGTGTCCAGTTAGGACTCTAGGGTAGTAACACGAACGTAACGTACGACTAGGCCAGAACAACAAATAAGCTGAAGCAGAACACGACCGGGAATGTGTAAGTCTATAATTTTTCAAGAACTTCTGGTACTTGCTCTGGAGCTGTGGATGCGGCAGAGCGAAATAAGAGAGCCTATTTAGATAATCAAACGCAGTAACACCATGAACAGGAAAGATGGCTACAGGTTGCCTACAGCCTGGCTGTCAGCGTTTGCAGGCAGGCGGACCACAGGTTTTCATCAGTCAGCAATACCACTTGACCCACGTTTACCAACATAGACAGCGACCGCGAGAGAGCAGTTGTGCATGTTTAATGGTTAGCTGCAGGCAAATTCTACCACCTGGATAGAAAAGTCCTTCCACTCAGAGGGTACGCTACTTCCCACCTGCCACCTACTGGTGTTCCTTCCAGTCAGCCAAAAGGGTAGCAAAAGCCATAGCAGCCATCTCCCATCATTACCAGCCTCTCCTCAAATTGACCGAAGACATCCCTCTCTAGCCATGAGGTAACCGAAATAGACAGTATGCCAGGGGAGACGTTCACCAGTATCCAGCAGTTAGCTGCCCTGAAGAGGACTTTAGCAGATCAGTATAGACGTAGGTAATCTTAATATTTAGTTTGCTTAAGTGTTGTATTGTGACGCGATCAAATACCTAAAATTCACAGTTTTCACAGACTGTTCGAGACCATACCCACAGACTAAGGACGAATAGGGGATTAGGGTGATAGTCTATGCCTTTCGCATTTTATGTCGGATATGACGACTGGTTTAACCGTTTCCCCAGCTGAGCAGGAGTTTTTCTTGTTTTGGTCATTAATTTGTAATAGCTTTCAAAATTCCATGTGTGTAACATCATTGTACTTCCTAGATCTCAGTTCTCTGACTACAGTGTGACTCGAAACAGCTCTAGCTGTCGTCTTTTAATTTTTAATAGCTTTTAGTAATTTCATATATATAACATCATTGTCCTTCCAAGGTCTAAGTTCTCAACAAAAATGTGGATAAAAAAATTCATAATTTATATCAAAAAACATCGCAGTCTGCAACAGCTTTTTAAGTTTATATATGTGCAACACCTTTGCACTTCCTGTCGCTAGGTTCTGTGACCATATCCTACAGTGTCTGTATGAGCAACATCTTTACACGTCTAAGTTCTTTGACCACAGCCCACATGTTTGTATGTAAACACAGTGTCTTTCACGAGTACACATCGTAATAGTGAAATATGCAGCTAACTTTATGAAACTGAAATATGGACATGAAAATGATAATAAGTGTGTAACTAAGTGGAAAACCTGTCACCACAGCATAACTACAATAATGATGCTTCATCTTAATGTAAGTACAGATATATTTTGCTGAGAGATGTGTAGAAACCTGCTGTTCCCTGTCGTTGTCCATCACAGTCAAGCTCAGGGTATCTTGGGTAACTCATTTAATATAAGAAACTTCGCTTTCAGTTCATGAGTCTGATTAGAGAACGCCAGCTAAACTCACATTTGCTTACCCAGTAAATTCGTGATTAGCTAATCTCTGACCTAATGACGAACATTTCCCGGAGTATGTAGACCCCAATATTATTAGGCGGATGTGGAACAGAGCAGTCAATAATATTCATTCACCACATCGGCGGAGGTCTCTCTGATACATCAGGTGATTATGTGACAGTGTTTTCATTGTGGGAACACGGTAAGGTGGATCGCAATGTCTCATGTAAGTAACAGCCGCGTTTCGTCGATCCCTATGCGGTCACTGAGACACCTACCCCTGTATGTTTGGGTGTCGGAAGATTGATGACTCTCATCCAGGAAAAACTGAAGGGGATAGTTAGGTTGTCTAGTGGTTAGAGCTCCGTCACTATGTTTCGCTTTTAGGGCAGTGGGACGCACCCATGAAGGCATCTGATAAATTCTATTCCAGCTTTGCCTAACTCGTGGGAAAGTATTTGCCTTCTTCATCCACAGGAGACAGCCGACTGAAGAGCTCAATCATGGCCGTTAAGTCTGTCATATGTTAGAGATCGTTGGTATATTTACACCAGTGATGGGGTAGAGGCGCTACACTGCCGTACTGTGGACGAGTGGGAAAGTTCTGCTTGGAGCCTTCTACTTCCAGTGCGGTTGCTGCTGTCCGTGCCTGGCTGATAATCCCGAAAAGCGCCCTGAGAAAGAGTTTAGCCTAAGAGGATCAGTTTTGGTCACATGAAATTGTGGAGTATGAATACCTGTGGACAATCATAGAGGGAAAATTTATTTGACGACAAATTTACGCTAAAGCTGTCTTAGCAGATCTCACCAGGAAACCGGTACTTTACATTCATTTATTCCTCGTTAATATTTCAAGAGAGTACCTGCCAGGGTAGCCGAGAGCGCTAACGCTCTGCTCCCTGGTCTCGGGTAGGCGCGCAAGCTCCGGATCGAAACAGCCCGGCGGTCTAACGACAAGGGCTGGTGTGGATGTGGTTTTTAGGTGGTGTCCCACATCCCACTTGGTGAGTACCAGGCCGGTCCCCACGTTCCGCCTCAGTTACATAACTCGCAGATATTTGAATCACATTCGCACTGTTCCACAGATTACACTCGATGCAGACAGTTTGGGTGGAGACAATTCGTTCCAAGTGGGGGGGGGGGGGGGAGTGGCGACAGGAAGGGCATCTGGGCAACCCTTAAAATTAACGCGCCACATCCGGTTAACCATAACAGCAGGCCCCGCATGTCGGGATTAATGCTTCGAAAGAGAGAGAAAGAGTATTTCAAGAGCGTGTTTATCAGTTACATTTATTGTAATCAATGACTTTTCCTGTTATCTCTCTGGTTAGTATTATACCAGATGAATACTGCATTAAATCTTTAAAATTATTCGCTCAGCTCAAGAACTTTTACATCGATTTTTGAACAAAGTTTCTGTAACGCTTACCGTAATTTTGTCTGTATATTTGCTGTAATATTTAAATGTTTCAAGTTATAAAGGGTGAATCAGCTGCTCTAACCTAAGGGTTTTGTGCAACTTACGCCACCTTTAAAAACTCTGTGTGAGATTTTCTTCTCATCTTGCAAATTTTGTGCTGGGATCCGTTTTTTTGCTGGAGGCCATGGTTACCGAGTTACTTAAGAAAAACGTACAAAAGCGACCTTAAGAAGTGTTCTTGTTGAATAACTCGAAAACCGTGGCCTCCAGCGAGAACATATCCTAATGCACCGTATAATCAGATTAAATTTCCTACAAAATGGTCCTGTTCATCTTTCTGTAGGAGTAATAGTTTGGCGTAGCAAGCGAGAGAATATGAAAATCTTTCGCATGGTTTTTGGAGGCTTCGTGGGTTGTATATAACCCATAGGTAGAGGCTGCTGAGTTATCTTGTATATTTGGCACCACCCATGTTTTGAAAACCAGATTTTAAAACGTGTTTAAACAGGTGTATTAATGTTCTAAGTGATAGTTTTAATGTGTTTTTTCCGCTCTATTAGAATTCTGCAGTATCTGTTACCCTGCATAATTGTTATTGGTAACATAAGGCTTCAGCGGTTTGATTAAGCAAACGTAAATGATCCATAAGTATCTTGTTTATTTTCTTAAGTAAAATTTATTTACTTAAACCAGTTAGTATAAGCTTATCTTGTTTATACAGTTAAATATATTGTTTAACTCAAATCAAATATATTTCCTTTTGGCATTAAATGTGAGTACATGTTTTAAGTAATCCTGCATTGGTTATTTTAGGTACAAGATTAAGATAATAATACGTGCTAGTTTCCTGGTCAACAATTATTCCTGGCACTTTACCACTAAACTTATTCCTACCAATTACTTTCCACTGGTTTAATCAGAGTTTATGCAGCTCTAGCATTTTACTTGTGGCTGCAGGAAAGAACAGACACAATCAGCTACAGACTGAGTGGAGACGCGGTGGGCAGAGAACGAATCGCGAGACGTGGCCATGATGCCTCCACCCCGCCTGTCACCGTGCTGGTCCCACACATGGTGCTGGTCCTTCTTTTTATTTTTTTTTATTTTTATTTATTTATTTGTTGAAACCTTACCACTTGATACTCAAAACAGTAACATACAAATGTGACTGAATCCTGCATGGTTTCCACTACTTAATAAAGTAAAAACAAAAATATTTCCAGTTGAGGCCTGCAACAATTTTTGTTTATTTTTTTAATAATTGAACAAATTAAAAAGGCAAAGAGGACCATAAAAATGAAACAAACTCTCTAACAACACCCCCAAAAGAGACCATGACGAAAATAGCAAGAAAACTGATTAACACAACACCTTCCTGTTTCTTTTTTTGTTTTTGTCAAGTTTACAAAAAGCAGGGTAACAGGAATAAAAAATTTGGACAGAAAAGGGAGTCTGCACCTCATCCAGTTCTTTGACGATTAAATACCAGATACAAAATATTTGTAGAAATCTCAGAAAAAAATGGCATTCTTTGCCATGTCCAGTCAAACTCGCTCCTTATCACGTAATGAACGTAATGTCCGACAAGATACATAACTGTCTTGTTCTTCGTTCAGGGAAAGAAAGCTGAATCGGGAAGCAGGAGAATCTCTCTGGAGATTGCCACTTTCGTCGTTCTGTGAAGAAAGGCCAATCGTAGGCGGAGCCTATTTCAGTGTCTGTGTCCGCAGGCGACCAGCCGATGACATAATGTATCCGTTCCATGGAAAAGACTGCATCAGTCGGTCTCACTAAGGCTACTGCGAAAATGTCGGACGCCTGTAAGAAGAAGGTTATGAACGACTTGGTACCATGACGACGCCACTTCCATCGGAAAAGTTGGTGGGGTGACACTGGACCAAACAGTCTTCCAATCTGTCTTTGGCAATAGAGATTCCACATATTAAGTGCGATTTTGGTCCAGCGACTTAGCAGCATTTTGACAGAGAGATGAAACTGGGAAAGAATATCAACCACCAAGTAACTGACATAAAAAAAATTCCCGACTAAGCCTTAATTTATTATTTATCTTACCAACAACTATTGGAGGAGCGTAGCTCGCAGGTCGGAGACATGCAAAACAAAGGCGAGTTGTAACTGATTCCAGGACGCGAAGTCATAATACAACAGTACGTCTAAGAAATAAAGAAGTCTTGGCCCGGACAACAGGGAGGTTCAAAACTCCTATCAGCCAGGGTCTCGTCATAAACTCATAGCGCACCGGAAAAATAAAGTTTCGTCAGATAAACTCGCCAGTAATCGTAATATTCGGATCACCTTCCCGAGAGGGAGCGACGCTCATGTTCCCTGAATGTTGACCATATTTAGGGACGAAACATCCAAAATAACACCCAGCGATCGATGACGGGCGACCGCCAAACCCCATAGAATCTCAGACACGTCAAATCTCCGTAAACTGAGTAACCGACACTTCCGGTTGTTGATAAAATGCATCCAAAACGTCCTTGGGCAACGGTATGTCGTCGTGAGCACGAAGAAGTACCATAGCGTCATCTTAATGCGTGCGAACGACAAAACTTTCTCCCAACAACGAAATACCACCCTGTCGAGCAGCTATGGAGGGCAATAGGGGTTTCACAGATAGCGCTAATAACGACATAGCTGAGGGGCTCTCTTGCAGGACACCTCGACACGCCCCTATTGTCGGAGTAAGATGACCATTCACGTCAATAGACAACTGATTACCAGTAATTAGACAGGTGAGTATCCATCGTGCAGCACCATTGAAACCAACAGCCTTCAACGCTCACAACAGAAGAATCATTACGAACCAGGCCAAACGAGTGATTAAAATGGAAACACCTGACACAGGGACAGTGTAAGCAATGGAGAAAATAGCATGACATTCGGCAACGGAAGTCAGGAGAGTACACCAGGGTGGCCACTTCGTTAACGCGCAACAATGTCGGCAAGCAAATCCGAAAAACAGCTATTTATCGCCCGCACTACGGTTTTGTAATCAAAACTGAGTAGCGTTGTCGGACCTCACCCACGGACAGACATCCCGTGTTTTTGGGAATTAAGCAATTTTCCCTACCTTAAAAGAGGGCAAGATGTGTACCCGTTGCACCACTTCATTCACCGTAGATGTTATCGTATTTCCTATCAGAGGCCAAAACCGAACAAAAGTTCTTTGGATAGCCCATGCAAACCAGGCGACTTGCGGGACGGAGAGCGAACGACGATGTCAGATAACTCATTATGATGAAAATTTCCAAAAATCTTCTCATATAGAGCTGGCGTAATAACACTATCAAGGAGGGAATTAAAATCAGCAGACGGTATACCGCCTGATGCCATTCCTGTCTAAAGATGGGAAAAACATCGAAAAAATTCACGCATTATATTCATTTACAGAACGACGCTTACAGAGACGCCAGCTCACCCTGGAGAATCGAATATGGCTGGGCACGCAAACGAAGACCATCTAATTGTAGTCTTTTGAGTTTCAGGAGTGTTGCATTCATGCGGTGAACTTCCAAAACTTTTATAGGGATGTCTAGAACACTATCATAAATATGACGAAGGACGGCGAAAATTCCCGTGTTTATTTCATTTCATCCGCATTACCAGCGCTAAAACGGTTGAGTGCAGTGCTAAGTCTAGTTTCGGGAAAGGCTACCCACCACTCCATAACAGAGGAATGAAGCACCTGGGAGCGGTTTGCCCACCCAAAAGCGGCAGCAATGGTATCGTTCATGGAGCATTTCGCCATATACAAAATATTTAGCTTCCAGATGGGGCGCGTATGGTTTCCCGTAGCGAGACGTGGTTAAGAGTCACTGAAAGAGTACAGTGGTCAGTGAAGCTGGCAGTAATTACATCAGTTGACAAAATTTGCTTACATGGGAAAGCAGACTAGAACGGTCCAGTCCACTATTAGATGTAGCTGTAAAATCATCAAAACGCACTGATGAGAGGTATCTATAGATCCAAACGTCCTGCAGACTCAACGACTCCACGATACCATGATGTTCACAACAACAGTTATAATTGGAGTCTGATCCACAGGACGTAAGAACAGATGAAATCTGCTCCCTCAAAATTTTTCACGGATTTGGTGACGTAAATAAAAGCCCTGTCCCTTATAAATGCGAGAGTGGACATATGTGCAACCATATCCAGATGAAATATAAGAAGATTAAGGGGAAATCATATAAACGACGCCCTATTCCCCGACGTCGTCCAACGCTTCGACGTTCGTCAACGGAATACCGTCCCTATAAAGCCGGCCATGCCAATAGAACTTTCCGACCTATCATTAAAAATATACAAGAACAAGGAAGACAAAATACACAAAAAACAGACGTTCATAAATAAACTGTCGTAACACATCAAGCCGTAATGTAGAGCTTATCCTGTTAACATTTAGGGTAAGAAGCGTATGTCGTCTGCATTAGTTAACGTATGTGAGGCATGAAAGTAGATCTAGAAAAAAATTTACGCACAACGTCCCGCTCCCCACAACTTCGGCAGACGGCGAAGACGAAGTTACAAGATTTAAATCCTCTTCACCGGAAGGTGTACATTGGTTTTTTTTTTTTTTTTTTTTCGGTGCGAAACTGTGCGCTCAGATTGAATGTTCTGTCACACCATTACGTAACAAAACTTCTTGACGTGGAAGGGGATGTTCATCTAGGTCCGTTGCGGAGAGAGGCGCCCCGTTCCATTCAAACGGAATGCGAGAAACACTACCTGGAATTATTGACATCGCCATCAGATGAAGAAGAGGCGGGCAGTGCAGCGTCTGGAGCTGTCTGCATCATCTTACTACGCAGAAGAGAATCCGAAGTAACCTTTTGTTCCATCGTTTCAGAATGAGGAAGGTATGGCATGGCACTACAATACTGTTAAGGTGGAACAGTAGATGATGTCTCCGCTAAATCATGGGAACACACCGAAACAGACGTTCCTAAGGGTGGAGGAGAGGGCGCAGATGTAACATTCATTTTAACGTCAGCAGAACCAGCCTCGTCATCCTCGGCGATACAAGAAGCGCAGTTAACGTCAGTACTCAATGTCTCACCATTGGAAGAAGAACCATTGCCAACAGTTTCTCGGAGAGGCGAGATTGGCGAGGAGCGACTTCAAAATCTTCATCATCTTGGGTCCGACGGCGTTTAAATTGTGCAACCGGTGTCGGTGCATTAATGGCAGCGGGGGCCACACCTGAAAATGTCGGTAACGGCGGAAAGTCACGTGGAGTGGGGCAAATGTCTCCCCAATGTCCTCTAAAGCTTGTAAAGTACTGACGGTAGACTGCGAAGACAATAATTCAGCTAATTTCAACGGAACAAGTTTCTCATAGGACAACCTTAAAACCGTAACACGGAACGGGTAATTAGATTTGAGATAGCAACTTATAATACAAAGAAAGTAGGTTCCTTCTTGACCTGCATACGGAGCGTGAATCCGGTAACCACAACATCAGGTGTGAAGGAATAATCTCGTTAACTTACATTACTATGGTTCGCGTGCCACTGTAACATTCCAAACGATGTTGAGCACAGCGCTACCACCGGATATGCCGAACGACTCCGCAAGGAAGCTATGCCGCCTTAAGAAATTAACCATCCACTTCGGGTGGAGGACTGTAGTCTAACCACAATATACTCGATCGTCGCATTTGCAAGAAGGACTGGACTAACGGAGCCATTACGGTGTGCAAACATTACCTGAAAACCAACCCGAGAAGTCAGTCTACTTGCAAGGGATCTTGAAGCTTTAGAAAAAAATGCATAAAAATGAGAATGAAAATAAACAGTACCTACCCGACCAGATGTAACTGGGATCGGAGCAGCCAAACAATCGTGAATTTCTAGAGAGCCCGGTTGCGCATGACGCGTACAGTTGTCAAAACTGAAACGAGAGGTTTGCCGACGAGGAATATTCTTGGGAGACCCTGGCGCGGGCAGAGAACGTTGCCGCCAGAGAACCAACAACTCCCTCTTGGTCAGAACGATGCGACTCCGACCGATACACACACAAGACTGAAAACACTCAAGTTCGACACATGCAACAATTTAACACTGTTGGAACGATTGACTTCAGATTAAATATTTTTTACAACATTTTCTGCGGTTTCTAAAACCTCCTTGACATTCACCTAAATTCTGCATTAAGCTGGTTGCAAACGAATTCCTCTGCAGTTGTTAACTTCTTGTTTATTGTCTGTATTATGTAGTGGATACACGATTACGAAAGTTCTGCTTGAACAGAGTCTTCTCCACTAGCTTTGTATGGCTTTAATAAATTCTTCAATTTTTTTGGTAGGCGGGTTAAATCTTCGTCTAGATTACCATGAGTGTTTGAATATTCGAGCTTATGGATTCAGTTTCGACAATTCGAAAGCTGATCAAAATATTTCACAAGTATTTCGAATTTTTCAACGTTACGTAAGCCGGATAGACTAGACTCATCCCACACCCCTCTGTTATTAGATTTACATTTGACTTAAATCTCCCTTTCTTCTACAAAGATCTACTGGAAATGGGTCTGTTTAGGAGATCATCTACAGAAAACACTTTCATTCTAATTTTTCTCGTATACTTGCTCTTTTTAACACAATCTAATGCATAGACTTTTTACTTACAAATGCAGTAATCATAACTAAATTGAAATTTCTCGAAAACTGCAAATTGGATCAAAAAAATTTATGATTCCAATTTGTTTGTCTCGGAGGTGGACGTCTAACGACACCACGCTCGACACCGACCGATACACAAGACTGAGTACACACAAGTTCGACACGCGCATCGCTGGTATACAGGCGGAAGTTAGAACAATATGCCCGTCCATGGTTGGCTGGTGGGCTGGTTTGAAATCTTTATGGCACATTACGAATCTACGGAAAAATCTACACGTTTTATCTGAAACATTTTCTTCGTTTCGGCACAAATGGCGCTGTAATCGGAGGAATAGAAGTGGGTTCTCATTCGTAGTTTTGGACAAGCTACTCAATGGCCCTTGAATATCCAGCACCACGTGGGACCCCACCTTCATGCTGCAAGGATAGGACAGGCCAGTATTTGATAACATGTAATTGGAAACTCCAATTGCAACGTTGTATTCCTCCGACATAGCGAAGAGGCGTCTACTTTGTGCGTTGTCTGAGGCGAACTAGTGTGGTTTTCCAATTAGAGTGCGCTTTCAAACGCACTACCACAGATTTCAATACACTTACTGGTCTACTTTTCAAATGACAAATCGCAGGGCAGAATCACATCTGCGGGAATGTCAGCACAAGCGTTTCTGGTGCGGTCTTCATGGCCTGTTGGCACTTGCTAGTACGCCTTACCTTTTAAACATTCCCACAGAAAGAAATCCGTCGACGTCAAATCAGACGACCTAGAGGGCCAATTTACAGGATCACCTCTATCGATCCATCGACCAGTGCAAACATGGTCTAATACCTTCCGTGCTTCAATTGCGCACCGTCGTGCTGAAACCATATATGTTTTCGAACGTTCAGGTCAACATCTTGCAGTAGTACCGGTAGTTCCCGATCCAAAAACGTTCGAGACTTGCGTTCATTCAATATTACATCAAAAAAATACTGATCAAAGTGTTGGTTCTCCAGGGTGCCGCAATGCTACACCGTACGTTAACCAATCAAAGACGGAGTTGTTCAGCTTGCCGTACCCAAAATATGTTCAAATGTGTGTGAAATCTTATGGAACTTAACTGCTAAGGTCATCAGTCCCTAAGCTTACACACTACTTAACCTAAATCATCCTAATGACAAACACACACAGCCATGCCCGAGGGAGGACTCGAACCTCCGCCGGGACCAGCCGAACAGTCCATGACTGCTGCGCCCAACACCGCTCGGCTAATCCCGTGCGGCTTTGCCGTACCCAACGGTGGTTGTCTACTCTCTAGTAATGCATGTTATGCCGGTTAATGCTGAATGTAGGCTCATCGGAAAATAGTACCTCGGCAAAGAGAGCAGGTGTTGTTTGCATATGTGGACGTGCCCATTTTCAAAACACCACCAAGGTTTGGAAATGTGCGCGCGAAGTTTTTGATGCTGTAACGCGTACTATGGATGGTACGACTATGCAGTAGTGTGACAATACTACCTACAGACATAACAGTATCGCGGTGTAATTTCCGGGCAATTATCTGTGGGTTGTGGTGTACTGTCGCTTCTCCTGTAACACGTTTGCTTCGTTTTCTTTTGCCTGTGTACGCTTCCATCAGACATAAAGGCGTTCACAACCTTGTAAAAGAACGAACGAGAGCGAGGGTTTCCTGCAAAACGCGTCTCGTACAAAAGAACAACTGCCTCAATATTTCGCCTACAATCCCTACAAATCAGGATCATTTCAGCGTTTTCTTCTGTGAATGCAACATTCATCGTTCACTTGCACGTACGTTCTCCAAATCATAGGTAGATGTGCAGGCAATGAACACTACGCAAGTATTGCAATGTTTAGAGCAACTATCTGTTCAACGTCTGCACGATACCTCAGCTCCGACCGCAGTTTACTGCCAATTATGATACGTCGTAGTTCGCTACACGGCCGCGCTAGCGTCTCGAGTAGTCCCCCCCCCCCCCCCCCTTGTTCTATATGTCGGACGTAGACAACGTTGCGAATGTGCTTTCCAATTAGAATTTATGAAATACTGGCCTGTCCTGCTCACGCAGTATGGAGATTCGGTCCCACGTGCCTTTGGATTTTCAAGGGCCATTGAGTAGCATGTCATAAATTACGACTAAGTACCCTTGTCTATTCCTCAGATTACAGCGCTATCTGTGGCAAAGCAAAGAAAATGCTTCAGACAAAATGTAGGTAGATTTTGAAGTAAAAGCGCAATCTGCAATTAAAAAAAAAACGGTGTTACTGTTGAAGATTTTAAAGTTACCCCCGCCACC
Source organism: Schistocerca piceifrons (assembly GCF_021461385.2). Taxonomy (NCBI): domain Eukaryota; kingdom Metazoa; phylum Arthropoda; class Insecta; order Orthoptera; family Acrididae; genus Schistocerca; species Schistocerca piceifrons. Next base: position 239,161,602 of record NC_060144.1, on the reverse strand, counting down.
CGCGCAAGGGTTGGGGTGATGGATCGAGCGGATGTCCCTCTGAGACAAACAAATTGGAATTGTAACTTTTTTTTATCTGATGTATAGATTCCGATAAATTTCAATGTCTTCAATTAAAATGAGCACTCTGTGTATAATTTGAACTGTTTGAATATTGTTATATTTTGTAGTTAATAGTTTAACATTGCGAGGAATAAAATAAAGTGAAAAACAAAAATATTAGTAACAGCAAGAGTCGAACGCAGGTTCCCGGCTGCCAGTCTCGGACACTGTACAGTTAGGACAACGGCTCCCCGAAAACCCCTCATCCTCTATGCATGGTCAGTACGCTGCACAGTTTCAATGACAGATACTGACGTAGTGCTGCGAGCGACGTACCACTCATAGTATCAAAAAGGGATAACGTTACATCAAAGCAAGCGCAGTCGAAAACAGACAGCTTAATCCCTTGTCTGAGTTGACCATAGCATGGTTGACTATTATTTCAGCACTCGACACTGCTTTCTAGTTATCGCAGAATTACGGAACATGTTTTCATCCATTTTATTTGCGTACGGTACCAGCACGTATTCTAAGAGAAGTGGTGTAATTTTAGTGCTATTTTCAGCCCGCGCTCAAAGTGAAATGGCATAATTTTTGTGTGACTTCCGGTTTGCATTCGAAGAGAAATGGCATAATTTTAGTGTGGTATTGTAGCACATTAGCGCACTTCTAAATGGGAATGTCGTTGTTGTTCTTGGTGTGATCTTCAGTACAAAGACTGCTATTTCCCGGAAAGCCTCTTCAACTCTGCTTCTGAACTTGGTTACTAGATTCAAGACTTGGTCTCCCTCTACAATTTTTACCATCCAACACCTCGTTCCATTACCAAATTGGCGATTGAGGACGAATTACAATAACTGACCCCTTCTTTTTGTCCAGATTTGCCATAAATTAATTTTTTCTCATATTGTATTCACTGTATATTTGTTACTCGATTTACATATCTAATTTTCAACATTCTTCTGTAATACGTCAGTTCAAAAGCATTTATTTTATGTATATCTGAACTGATTATAATCCTCTAATACGTATTAGCTGTTGGGTTACAACAAAAACTAATGACCTCAGGCGATCATAGATTTCAGTATCAGGTGACTTTTAAAAAATAGAATTTAAAAATACTGTGTCACACAGTAAAATCTCTAGAGTAACAAAATCGTTACAATTGCACCATGCACAGATGTATTCGAGGTATGGTTCAGGGGTGATGGTGTCATACGAAGATAAAATGGAGTAGAACACCCGTCTGTATACATCTCTAAGACATTAAACTTTACCCAAACCAACTACAGTATTCTCAGGTCAATAACAAACTACTGACAGTAATACGTGTAACTTGCAAATTTTACACATATTTATTGCGATCGAAATATTATATTGCACGAGACTATAAACTCTTGATCGAACGGAAGAGTTCATAAGTAGTGGTGGTGAATCATGCTCCTGAGTAGCTACTCACTCATTTCAATATGGACTGATACCATTGGAACATGCATGCTCTAAACGATATACCTATTGACACAAATTTTACTTCTGACAAAAGTGATGTAGTACGAATGTTAATAGACGAATCTATCTGTATTGCTTCGCAACTATCAATTAATGAATCTACAAAGACTACATGTTACACAATATATATCACCGGTGTTTTCACATGGATTAACAATGCAAAGGATACTTTCTTTAATGGAGACCAACTGGTGATTGTGGAGTGATTTTACAAAGATAAGTGCTTTCCTTTCTACATTGTGATCGCTGTCTTTTATTTTCAGGACAAAATCTGTGCAGATCACCACATTTACTGGATTGTAATAAATAAAGGTATCAAGTGCCTAGCTGAGGCATGTAATACATGCACGTAAGCAGCTTTACAAATATGCCTCCAGCATTGCCACAAACATGAAAACTTTTTATTACTTTCTCCTGTATCTTGTAGGCTGTTATTCAATACATTTGGTTGATAACTGTTGTTTGTTTTTCAAGATTACGATATGTACTTCAAAATCGGCACATTACATTACTAGCAGAACACATTATAAAATCTACAGTCACAGAGAATTTGCCACATTTCACTTCCTTTCATACTCACACTGTTGTTCTCAGTAGGTAATTCAGCACCTTCTAAAAGCATCACGCTATTTCAGACTCAGATAAAAAAGAAATTACTTCTCCCATGAGGGTTTTTGAGCACGCTTTTATTGACAATCACAACTGAGAAGATTGCGCTTCAGCATTTTCATAACCGCCAGCCCTGAAGGCTATTCTATCTACAGATAACACTACAGAGTCACATGCTGTTGTGGTCTTCAATCCTGGGACTGGTTTGATGCAGCTCTCCATGCTAATCTATCCTGTGCAAGCTTCTTCATCTCCCAGTACCTACTGCGACCTACATCCTCCTGAATCTGCTTGGTGTATTCATCTCTTGGTCTCCCTCTACGATTTTTACCCTTCACGCTGCCCTCCAATGCTGAATTGGTGATCCCTTGATGCCTCAGAAGATGTCCTACCAATCGATTCCTTCTTCGTGTCAAGTTGTGCCACAAACTCCTCTTCTCTCCAATTCTATTCAATACATCCTCATTAGCTATGTGATCTACCCACCTAATCTTCAACATTCTTCTGTAGCACCACATATCGAAAGCTTCTCTTCTCCTCTTCTCCAAACTATTATTCGTCCATGTTTCACTTCCATACATGGCTACACTCCATACAAATACTTTCAGAAATGACTTCCTTACACTTAAATCTATACACGATGTTAACAAATTTCAATTCTTCAGAAACGCTTTCCTTGCCATTGCCAGTCTACATTTTATATCCTCTCTACTTCAACCATCATCACTTATTTTGCTCCCCAAACAGCAAAACACATTTACTACTTTAAGTGTCTCATTTCCTAATCTAATACCCGAAGCATCTCCCGACGTAATTCGACTACATTCCATTATCCTCGATTTGCTTTTGTTGATGTTCATCTTATATTCTCCTTTCAAGACGCTATCCATTCCGTTCAACAGCTCTTCCAAGTCCTTTGCTGTCTCTGACAGAATTTCCTCAAAGTTTATATTTCTTCTCCATGGATTTTAATACCTCCTCCGAATTTTTTTCATTGTTTCCTTCACTGCTTGCTCAATATACAGATTGAATAACATTGGGGAGAGGCTACAATCATGTTTCACCCCCTTCTCAACCACTGCTTCCCTTTCATGCCCCTCAACTCTTATAATTGCTATTTGGTTTCTGTACAAATTGTAAACAGCCTTTCGTTCTCTGTATTTTACCCCTGCCAACATAAAAATCTGAAAGAGAGTATTCCAGTCAACATTGTCAAAAACTTTCTCCAAGTCTACAAATGCTAGAAACGTAGGTTTGCCTTTCTTAATCTAGCTTCCAAGATAAGTGGTAGGGCCAGTATTGCCTCACGTGTTCCAATATTTCTATGGAATCCAAACTGATCTTCCCCGAGGTCGGCTTCTCCTAATTTTTCCATTCGTCTGTAAAGAAGTCGCGTTAGTATTTTTCAGTCGTGACTTATTAAACTGATAGTTCGGTAATTTTCACATCTGTCAACACCTGCTTTCTTTGCGATGTGAATTATTATATTCTTCTTGAAGTCTGAGGGTATTTCGCCTGTCTCATACATCTTGAGCACCAGATGGTAGAGTTTTGTCAGGACTGGCTCTCCTAAGGCTGTCAGTAGTTCTAATGGAATGTTATCTACTCCCGGGGCCTTGTTTCAACTCAGGTCTTTCTGTGCTCTGTCAAACTCTTCACGCACTACCATATCTCCCATTTCATCTTCGTCTACATCCTCTTCCATTTCCATAATATTGTCCTCAAATACATCGCCCTTGTATAGACCCTCTATATACTCCTTCCACCTTTCTGCTTTCCCTTCTTTGCTTAGAACTGGGTTACCATCTGGGCTCTTGATATTCATACAAGTGGTTCTCTTTTCTGCAAAGGTCTCTTTAATTTTCCTGTAGGCAGTATCTATCTTACCCCTACTGAGATAAGCCTCTACATCCTTACATTTGTCCTCTAGCCATCCCTGCTTAGCCGTTTTGCACTTCCTGTCGATCTCATTTTTGAGACATTTGTATTGCTTTTTGCTTGCTTCATTTACTGCATTTTTATATTTTCTCCTTTCTTCTGTTACCCAAGGATTTCTACTAGCCCTCGTCTTTTTACCTACTTGATCCTCTGCTGCCTTCACTACTTCATCCCTCAAAGCTACCCATTCTTCGTCTACTGTATTTATTTCCCCCATTCCTATCAATTGTTCCCTTATGCTCTCCCTGAAACTCTGTACAACCTCTGGTTCTTTCAGTTTATCCAGGTCCCATCTCCTTAAATTCCCACCTTTTTGCAGTTTCTTAAGTTTTAATCTACAGTTTATAACCAATAGATTGTGGTCAGAGTCCACATCTGCTCCTGGAAATGTCTTACAATTTAAAACCTGGTTCCTAAATCTCTGTCTTACCATTATATAATCTATCTGAAACCTGTCAGTATCTCCAGGCTTCTTCCATGTATTCAACCTTCTTTTATGATTCTTGAACCATGTGTTAGCTATGATTAAGTTGTGCTCTGTGCAAAATTCTACCAGGCGGCTTCCTCTTTCATTTCTTACCCCCAAAACATATTCACCTACCCCGTTTCCTTCCCTCCCTTTTCCTACTACCGAATTCCAGTCACCCATGACTATTAAATTTTCGTCTCCCTTCACTATCTGAATAATTTCTTTTATTTCGTCATACATTTCTTCAATTTCTTCGTCATCTGCAGAGCTAGTTGGCATATAAACATGTACTACTGTAGTAGGCGTGGGCTTCGTGTCTACCTTGGCCACAATAATGCGTGCACTATGCTGTTTGAAGTAGCTTACCCGCATTCCTATTTTTTTTACCCATTATTAAACCTCCTCCTGCATTACCCCTATTTGACTTTGTATTTATAACCCTGTAAGACCAAAAGTCTTGTTCCTTTTCACCGAACTTCATTAATTCCTACTATATCTAACTTTAGCCTGTCCATTTCCCTTTCTAAATTTTCTAACCTACCTGCCCGATTAAGGGATCTGACATTCCAAGCACCGATCCGTAAAACGCCAGTTTTCTTTCTCCTGATAACGACGTCCTCTTGAGTAACCCCCACCCGGAGATCAGAATGGGGGACTTTTTTACCTCCACAATATTTTACCCAAGAGGACGCCATCATCATTAACCAAACAGTAGAGCTGCATGCCCTCGGGAAAAATTACGGCTGTAGTTTCCCCTTGCTTTCAACCGTTCGCAGTACCAGCACAGCAAGGCCGTTTTGGTTAGTGTTACAAGGCCAGATCAGTCAATCATCCAGACTGTTGCCCCTGCAACTACTCAAAAGGCTGCTTCCTCTCTTCAGGAACCACACATTTCTCTGGCCTCTCAACAGACACCCCTCCGTTGTGGTTGCACCTACAGTACGGCTACCTGTATCGCTGAGGCACGCAAGCCTTCCCACCAACGGCAAGGTCCATGGTTCATGGGGGAGGACAGCGTCACATAATGGATTTCAATCAATCCTTCTGCCTCGCCACCTCAATGTCTTCACAAACCTTCAAAAGTTATCCAGGTTGCATGGCAGCAAGGTTCCATAGGATACTGTATATGTCTTATACCTTCTCAAAAATGCCAAATATGTAATCATCAGAATCTATCGCATTCGCAGTAGGAGGGCAGTGATCATTCTCATCAAGAGTCCCCACCTTTTCAGTTATTGGGAGATTTGCGTGTCAATGATTATGAAATGATCATTATGAGGTTCAAAAAATGGCTCTGAGCACTATGGGACTTAACTTCCGAGGTCATCAGTCCCCTAGAACTTAGATCTACTAAAACCTAACTAGCCTAAGGACACCACACACATCCATGCCCGAGGCAGGATTCGAACCTGAGACCGCAGCGGTCGCGCCGCTCCAGACTGTAGCGCCTAGACCCGCTCGGCACTCCGGCCGGCCATTATGAGGAAAAAACAACAGTCTCCGACTGCAGGAAAACTCCGGCGCATTTGGGAATCGAACATGGGCGCATTTCAAGGCAGTCAGACGCGCTGAGAACTCGGCTATGGAGGCGAACGCTTTGTCGAGTAACCAAGTTTTGACTTTGCTAATATTTTTCGTCAGCACTGTGACAGTTTCAAACTGCAGTTTGGAATGACAGACACTATACTTGACGATGCGAAAGTCATGAAATGAATTTACATATTATGCATACTATTAGCGTCAGATACTTGTGAGAAATGAAAATTTGTGCTGGACTGGAACTCTTTCACTCTTGTCATGAGGGTCGCCTTAAGGGGAGGTTTACTATGTTTGGCCCGAAAAAGCATGTTTTTTGACAATTTTTTTCTCGCGATGTATTATAGTTATCAGTGTCAAATTTGGTCAATATGTTTATTGATATTTCCTCCACAAACTGGAATTTTTTCTACCGGAAACGTCTAATTTAGATGTAGACCTCCTCGCTCGGTATGTCACAGGTCAGCTGGCTTGTCTCAAATCAAAATTGAGTTGACGTTAGCGAATTATATAAGATTCTTTAGACGTTGTACCTCGCTTAAGTTATTTGGACCATAGGAAACAAAATGGCAGCCATTTGAAGAAAAATTGGGTTTTGTCATCGACTTTTCGACTTCGTCGGCCAAGTAAAAATTTTTATAGTTGATGGATCGGAATAAAAGTGGTACTACTTCTAGACAATTGAGTTAGCTTCGTCGGAAACAAAGAATTATGCCAATCAGTTCAGTAGATTTGAAGTTATCATACCGCCCAATGAAAAAAGTCACTTCGAGAAAAACGCGTTTTAAGTTTTGACTACATATAAATGCAATATTATGCATCTTACGTTCAATCTTCTATTCCGGGTCCATAAATTAGTCCTCGTCCTCATAGAGGGCGTTCTACTCGATCTGGGCCACCCTGCGCTGCTACAGAGCCGCTCGCACGGCCGGTGACAGGTGGTTTTTGGCCGCTAGAATCCGGTGGCCGTCCGAATGCTTGGCGAACTGTGTCGAATAGAGTCCCAGGGTGACGTACATCATTGTCATGGTCTTAAGAATTGCTGAATACCCTTCGTTGGAGCTACTCACTGCCAGGAAAGTCGCAATCTCCGCAGTCTTCGCACCAGAATGCAAATGCTTGGGGGCTACCAACCAAACACACGCGTTCAAACTTTGATTTCAATTTTGTGTTTCCTCCCAAGCACCGGTAGAAAAACTCGTCCTCCGAAAGAAAATAAACTGGTGCGTGAAAAAGGCCGATTTCAGGCAGGTGTATTTTTTTTTCCCCGGCGAATACCAAATATTTCCGTTCCGTATCCGGAAAACCGTTTCAGGGGTGGATTCTAAGCACTTTCATGGATCCAAAAATGCAACATTAAAAAATTGATTTTTTTGAACGAAAAGATAGTAAACACCCTTAACACTTTGGCTATCCGAGAATGACTCCCGGAGCGGTTCAAACTTTCGTATGACACGCAGCCACTATCCAAATCCCCGCACATTCCTGGAACAAAGCACAGAAAGGCTACTGGAATTTTAGTATCCTCATTTTAACCACGCCAGGCGTGATTATGTTGTTAAGGGCAGCTGTGAACAGTAGCAGCATACACACACAGTCGCCATTAGTAGGAGTTTCAAACTTTCCCAGAGAGGGAAGTGTGCCCTCGGCGGGAAGCACGACCAGTGCCGGCCGTCAACAGGTTCCCCAGGGCCCGCCTGAAGCCAGCAGCCGGTGGGAGCGAAGCAGCGCGGCGTGCTCGCCGGGTGGCCGGCAGCGTCAGCGCAGGCGCCGCGACACGTCCGCGCACTAAATCGCTCGTCGCCGGTAAAAGTTGCCGGCGCGGGCAATTAGTGTTGCGGAACGTGCTCCAGATAGCCGCGCCGCGCAGCCGGAATCCCAAACACCGGCTTCCCCACTCCCAGGGAACCCGCCTCCGCACTGCAAGCCGCTGCGTCCGTGCTTACCACCTCGTTGCGAGATACGTGGCCAGCTGGAGTCATTCGGAGGATTTGCACTTTACCAGTATTCCCGTTCATACCTGAATTGTATCGATTGGTTTCTGTACGTCTATACCAGTAGTTGTTGTTGTTGTGGTATTCAGTCCTGAGACAGGTTTGATGCAGCTCTCCATGCTACTCTATCCTGTGCAAGCTGCTTCATCTCCCAGTACTTACTGCAACCTACATCCTTTTGAATCTGCTTAGTGTATTCATCTCTTGGTCTCCCTCTACGATTTTTACCCTTTACGCTGCCCTCCAATATTAAATTTCTGATCCCCTGATACCTCAGATTATGTCCTACCAACCGGTCCCTTCTTCTAGTCAAGTTGTGCCACAAACTCCTCCTCAATTCTATTCAGTACCTTCTCATTAGTTATGTGATCTACCCATCTAATCTTCAGCATTCTTCTGTGGCACCACATTTCTAAAGCTTCTAATCTCTTTTTGTCCAAACTATTTATCGTCCATGTTGCACTTCCCTACATGCTACACTCCATACAAATACTTTTAGAAACGACTTTCTGACACTTAAATCTATACTCGATGTTTACAAATTTCTCTTCTTCAGAAACGCTTTCCTTGCCATTGCCAGTCTACATTTTATATCCTCTCTACTTCGACCATCATCAGTTATTTTGCTCCCCAAATAGCAAAACTCCTTTACTACTTTAAGTGTCTCATTTCCTAATCTAATTCTCTCAGCCTCACCCGACTTAATTCGAATACATTCCATTATCCTCGTTTCGCTTTTCTTGATGTTCATCTTATATCTTCCTTTCAAGACGCTGTCCATTCCGTTCAACTGCTCTTCCAAATCCTTAGCTGTCTCTGACAGAATTAGAACGTCATCGGCGAACCTCAAAGTTTATATTTCTTCTCCATTGATTACACTTCCTACTCCGAATTGTTTTTTCTTTCCTTTACTGCTTGCTCAATATACAGATTGAATGACATCGGGGAGAGGCTACAACCGTGTCTCACTCCCTTTCCAACCACTGCTTCCCTCTCGTGCCCCTTGACTGTTATAACTGCCATCTGGTTTCTGTACAAATTGTAAATAGCCTTTCACTCCCTGTATTTTACCCCTGCCACCTTTAAAACTGTAAAACTGTCAACTCATACCGAAGCAAAACGACTACACGAATATTCAAGGGGTTTTCATAGGTAGCTTGAGCTTAGCATGGAGTAAAATACAAGCTTTATTTCATCAAAACTTGACAACGAAAAAAATTTCGCGATTTAAAGTTGCACCAACTGCATCTCACATCATGTTCAACAGTAAATCATTAGACCCATGTTTTTCTTCACTGGACATCCACAACTATTCTGTACTCTCTTGCTGATAGATAACATCCACGAAGTTTCATTAAATTCTTATATATCAATAGCAGGAAAGCATAGCAATGTTGCAAGACTACTGTCCCATCCTCAGGTGCATTAATGAACTAAAATACGAGTGTTATGTCCCCATGCCTTCGCCAGGCGCTATTTCAGACGTGTTTCCCACGACACACGATCAACAATTAGTTCATGACACAAATTATTTGTGCTGATGCACCTGAATATGGACCTGTAGTTCTCAAATATAATTCTCCTTACTTTTACTGGAAAACTAAAGTTATTGGAACTGTAACGAAAGTAATCATGAAAGATATATGAGAGACATTTAATTGAAAACAGAACACCGCCCGCAACGGGACCATGGAATGTTGCCTTCAAAAGTAATTACCTCACGCTCCAAGACTTTTATTCCTCTGATAGAGGAGACGGTGATTTCCTATTTCATAGAATGCTCTCCCCCGATGAAGCATCTACAACAGCACCCACTTTTGCGTGTCCTCGTTCGACTGAAACCAATGTCCACACATGTCTTTTTTCAGTTAGCCAAAGATGTATCACATGGTGCAAGATCTTAGCTGTACGGAAGATACTGCTGTGTTTCCCAGCCAAATCACCGAAGTGTATCCTTCGTCCGATTGTGGTTCCAAGTCCTTTAAACTACACTCCTGGAAATGGAAAAAAGAACACATTGACACCGGTGTGTCAGACCCACCATACTTGCTCCGGACACTGCGAGAGGGCTGTACAAGCAATGATCACACGCACGGCACAGCGGACACACCAGGAACCGCGGTGTTGGCCGTCGAATGGCGCTAGCTGCGCAGCATTTGTGCACCGCCGCCGTCAGTGTCAGCCAGTTTGCCGTGGCATACGGAGCTCCATCGCAGTCTTTAACACAGGTAGCATGCCGCGACAGCGTGGACGTGAACCGTATGTGCAGTTGACGGACTTTGAGCGAGGGCGTATAGTGGGCATGCGGGAGGCCGGGTGGACGTACCGCCGAATTGCTCAACACGTGGGGCGTGAGGTCTCCACAGTACATCGATGTTGTCGCCAGTGGTCGGCGGAAGGTGCACGTGCCCGTCGACCTAGGACCGGACTGCAGCGACGCACGGATGCAAGACCGTAGGATCCTACGCAGTGCCGTAGGGGACCGCACCGCCACTTCCCAGCAAACTAGGGACACTGTTGCTCCTAGGGTATCGGCGAGGACCATTCGCAACCGTCTCCATGAACCTGGGCTACGGTCCCGCACACCGTTAGGCCGTCTTCCTCTCACGCCCCAACATCGTGCAGCCCGCCTCCAGTGGTGTCGCGACAGGCGTGAATGGAGGGACGAATGGAGACGTGTCGTCTTCAGCGATGAGAGTCGCTTCTGCCTTGGTGCCAATGATGGTCGTATGCGTGTTTGGCGCCGTGCAGGTGAGCGCCACAATCAGGACTGCATACGACCGAGGCACACAGGGCCAACACCCGGCATCATGGTGTGGGGAGCGATCTCCTACACTGGCCGTACACCACTGGTGATCGTCGAGGGGACACTGAATAGTGCACGGTACATCCAAACCGTCATCGAACCCATCGTTCTACCATTCCGCATGTATCCCGTGCCACCCAACGTGCTCTAGAAGGTGTAAGTCAACTACCCTGGCCAGCAAGATCTCCGGATCTGTCCCCCATTGAGCATGTTTGGGACTGGATGAAGCGTCGTCTCACGCGGTCTGCACGTCCAGCACGAACGCTGGTCCAACTGAGGCGCCAGGTGGAAATGGCATGACAAGCCGTTCCACAGGACTACATCCAGCATCTCTACGATCGTCTCCATGGGAGAATAGCAGCCTGCATTGCTGCGAAAGGTGGATATACACTGTACTAGCGCCGACATTGTGCATGCTCTGTTGCCTGTGTCTATGTGCCTGTGGTTCTGTCAGTGTGATCATGTGATGTATCTGACCCCAGGAATGTGTCAATAAAGTTTCCCCTTCCTGGGACAATGAATTCACGGTGTTCTTATTTCAATTTCCAGGAGTGTAGTTTCCAAGTGACCGCGGGACTCCACGTAGCAAGCAGGTGGGAAATGTAGGCCACATTTGCTACACAGCTGTCTGAAGGGTATTCAAAACGTAGGCGCTACCCATAGGATACTATGACAGCTGGACAAACACACTAGACCAGTTCGCCGAAACGGAAGTCAGAACCGAAAAACTGCGTGCACCTTTCATGTTGTACTGTGCCTTGCCTTACCTCTACGACAGCCGTGACAGTGTCCAAACGTAACGATAGTGGGGTCACCCGTCATGCTGATTGTGTGTTAGGTCAGGTATGCGGTTTTGATTTGGTCACCCCTTATACGAGTGCTGTCTGGAAAGTAACGTGACTTTTCAAATTGCGTGTGCACGATACATATGATTATAGATGTTTGTTGTGTTGGTACACTGTCCTGAACATACGTTCACAGTTTCAAGTGTACTCCATATTTCGTTTGTTTTTGACAGATAGAAAGGTTAGATGTGTTTTAGCGTGCTCGGCGATTCTCAGTTATTATAAAAAATGAAGCAAAGAAGTTGCATCAAATTTTTTGTGAAAAATTGAATCAAGTGCTCTAAGATACTTGAAATGTTGACAGTGGCATACGATGACACTGCTCTAAGAAAAAAAAATGTTTACAAGTGTTACAAGCTCTTCCAAGATGGCCGAGAAGATGCCAATGACGAACGTCCCTCTGAACGCCCCAGCACGTCACCAACAGATAATAACGTCGAAGCTGGGTAGTAAATTGTTTTGGACAATCGTCGAATTATCCTAAGAGAAGTTGCTGATGAAGTTGGCATATCGGTCAGCTCGTGTCATGCAATTTTTTCGCATGTTTTGGGCATGAGACGTGTGTCAGCAAAGTTTGTTCCAAAACTTCTCAGTTTTTATCACAAGAACCGCCGCATGACCATCACTCAGGACCTCTTGAATGACTTCAATCATGATCCTAAATTGCTCAAAAGGGTCGTAACTGGCGACTAATCATGAACGTACGGCTATGACATCGAAACCAAAGCCCAAACGTCCCGGAGGGCGAAGACCGAAAAAGACACGCTAAGTTCGATCAAATGTCAATGTTTTGCTCACTTTATTTTTCAATTACCGTAGCATGGTGCACCATGAATTCTTGTCTCAAGATCGTACGGTTGATAAGGAGTTTTATATTGACGTTATGCGCTGTTTGCGAGAAGCAATACGCAAAAAACCTCCGGAATTGTGGGAAAACAATTCATGGCTTTTGCATCACGATCGTTGTTTGTGAGTGACTTTTTGGCCAAAGGCAACACGACAATCTTTCCTTAGGCACCATATTCACGGGATTTGGCCCCCTGTGACTTTTTCCTGCTCCCAAAACTAAAGAGACCTATCAAAGGAGGCAGATTTTCAACGATTGAGGAAATAGGAACCATGTCGCTGGAAGTACTCAAGGCAGTACCAAAAAGTTCTTATAAGAAGTGCATCGAGGATTGGAAGAAGCGTTTGTACAAATGTACTGTATATGAGGGGGATTACTTTGAAGGATAAAACTGAATATTGATATAAAAATGAAATTTTTTTTCATAAATATAAAGTCACCTTAATTTTTGAACACATCTCGTACATAACAGCTGTGTGTACGCTACGAAAAGAAACATGTGTCCAATCACGTCTAACAAGAACGTGTGGATATACTATGCTTATCTTAAGTCGCAAATTGGCGAACATTTGTGCTGATGCACCTGAAGATGGGACTACTTTCTAGAAACCTTGTTGCGCTTTCCCTTTATTGGAAAATTTATTTCCTTTTATTGGAAAACAAAATGATAGCTGATGTTATCACTCGTGAATATTATACATAACAGTTGACAGATGTGGCAAATGACACCTAGCAACTACGTGTGAACATGAGTAAATTAATTTACGTAGCAGCTTAGTGAAAAATTGTGCTGATGCTCCTGAAGATGAGACAGTATTTCTTAAACGTGCTTGAATTTTCCTTTAGTTGGACAGCGAGAATTTATTGCAATTACAAAGGATGTTAGCAATATTTAATAATATATGTAACGGTTGTGGATGTCCTATCAAGAGTCATCATGTCAAATGACACCTAGCAAGGACGTAGAGACATAACTTGCAATTTTTAATTTAGGTCACAAATTAGAGAACATTTATTTTGTTCCACATGAAAATACAACTTATGGCTTCAAATCTGGTTGCACTTTCCATTTTTGGAAAATAAAAACCAATTGCAGCTGTGGTAGGTGTTATCAATCACATATAACGCACATAATGCACATAATAGTTGTGGATGTTCTATGAAGAGAAATATGTGTCAAATGCTGTGTTGGACTTCATGTGCATATTTTAAATTACGTTGCAAAATAGTGAAAATTTATGGTGGTGTATCAGGAGATTGGGATACTTTCGCCTGATACTTCGTTGTCCTTCCTTTTTATTGGAAAATACAAATTTATTGCCACAGTAGCGGATGTTGTCAGTCATGAATAATAAACCGTAAGTCACAATATTTATAGGAGCGTGCGCTGAAAAAGAATGTCTAAGATTTTTTGTGAAGACTCTTAAAAGCTACTTAAACAAAAAGGCTTTATTAACATTCTCCATCGCTACTCTTCATGTCTCTCAAGGTTGTCATCCCAGTGGCGAACACACTTCTCCCAACAAGAGACTCATTTTCTAATAACGTCAGTGTAGAATGTTGGAATTTGTTGACGGAGCCACAAACACACCTCTGCTTTCTCCACCTCATCATTATCAAAGTGAATTCTTGAAGACGTTCTTTAAGTTTTGGAAACGAAGTCGGGACTCTGTGGAGGGTATTCGATGATAATGAAACAAAGGCGTCGGATTGCTCTTTTGTCGTCTGGCATTGTCATGCTGAAGGAGATTTTGCACCATGTGTGGATGAACTCCTTCAGCAGTTAGAATGTCTTTTACAGCGCGCTGTTTCCACTCACCGTCACAGCTACGTCACAGACCGCCATGTTACAAGCTACAATACGGAGACCACTAGCGCAGAGGGCTGCAGCTTGCGTTAACCTTGCGACAAAGTCGATCGAGTAATATGCATGACGTGCAATAACTCAAACGATATTGAGAGCAGAATTAAAAATTAGGATGCTTACATACATATTCCACAGGTCACAATACGGTACATGCTGGAGGGTGCGAAGTGCCTCTGCTTTACCTTTGGTGTTCCACTTGCCAATTTGCCAATGGAGCGGAAAAACGACTGCCTATGTGCTTTCAATTTCTATTCTCTTGTTTTCATAGTTCTTAAGCGAGGTGTACATTAGTGGCAACATCATAGAGATCTGCGGCAAATTTCGATTCCCTTAACTGTCTCATTCACTGCAGAGTTGCTCATACGAGTTCACCGAACATCACCGTAATAGTCGCGTGTAGATCGAATCTATTCGTAACAGATGTTGAAACACGGCTCTAATGGCTTCGATGTTTTCATTTTACGAGACCTCGAGGGGTCTCAAACATTCAAGTATTATCGAAGAAGAGTCGCAGAAGTGTTGTGTGCGCGGACTCCTTTATAGCTGTGCTACACTTTCCTAGAATTCTTCCAATAAACCGACATTACGTGTTCGTTGAACTTCATGTCGCATTACACCTCGATAATCAGGATGTCTCTATCGAGAAACACAGCACTAATCACTTATACTGACGATAAATTATACGATTCTTTTTCCTACTTATTTATCCATATTTAGAGCAAACTGTCATTCATCTCTTTTAAAATAGATTCGATCGAAGTCATTGCGTACTCTCCGACAGCCACTCGACGATGACCCTTTGCCGTTCACTATGGCTTCATCACCAGTGACAAGTTGCTGTTCACCCTATTTTAAAGAACGTTTGCATGTTAAAGGACAAGAGCAGAACTTTCACCTTTCCCTGGGCAGTCGTAACGATGTATTTCCCTCTGATGAATTTTCGCCGTCCATAACAACATACCGTGTTCTATCACAAAAGTCTTCGAGTCACCGTCATATCGAAGAACGTCTACTGTATGTAATGACATCGGTAAACAGTTCGCAGGGCAGCACAATTTCAAACTTTTCTGGAAATTTAGGAATATGTTATTTGACTGCTTACCTTCATCTATGGTTCACAGTATATCGTGCGAGAAAAGAGCAAGTTGAGTTTCGCAACAGTGACACGTAACGTTTTAATGCTGACAGGCGGACGAAAGATTTTCTCTCCCAATAAAATTATTATATTCGAACTTGGAATATATTCAAGAATTCTGCAGCGAACCAACGTTAAAGATATTGGTCTTTAATTCTGCGTGTTCCTTCCTTTATCCTTCTCATATAACGAAGCTCATCAGTTTCTGACCCAATGCTCCGGGAGAGTTCCTCGACAAATGCAAGTATGGGGTCTATGCTAAAGTGTGATAACCAAATGTATAGCAAGATCCTTAAAATTCACAACTAATACCCAGCGTTTCCAGATTTGCCTTTCGCATTGTGGGGACTATTGCTGGAAATCAGCAAATGCAATTTTAGCAGCCAAAATGGAGACAAGATAAGGACCAATATATTGTTCTATTGTAAACACCGGTAAGACAAAAGTTAATGTAAGGTTTCTGTGATCACGTTCTTCAGTGGTATGCCCTTATATAGAGATTTGTTCATTGTAATTTCTGAAAGAGCTAAGTAATGTTGTTAATACTGTAAACTGTTCTTTTTAAAATGATACGACTTGAGCGGATGATTTTTTTCTTTTGGATCAGCTGTCTTGATGCGGTCCACCACGAAGTCTCTCGTGTGCCAGCCTTTTTTTTATTTTTATTTTTTTTATAGTAGTGGTTATACCAAAGTCCTCAGTTTTATTGTATGTCAGTCTCTATCTTCTCTATCTACTGCTATTGTTTTTACCCATTACTGCTCGCTCAACTATCACGGAAGCTAAGTCTTGATGTTTTAACACAGTTCCTATTACAGTATCCCTCCTTTTTTGTCATGCTTTTGCAAACTTTCATTTGTTCACCGATTCTTTGGTGGCACTCCTGGTTTCTTACTTTATCTATCGTTTATTTTCAGAATCCTTTTATAACACCATATCTAACACGCTTCGATTCCATTTTTGGAGTTTTTTTCACGGCGCATTATTTACTTCCATAAAATACTGCGCACCAAGCTTATATTCGCAGAAATTTCTTCCTGGAATGAAGATACTAGTAGATTTCTTTTGCTCATGCATGTTCTCTGTGCGATTGCTAGCCTGTTTTCCAGCTCATTAAACTAAAATAACGATGGGTGCATTTGCTTAATGAACATTACAGATACACTCTGATTCTTAAAATTTACAGGCTGACAAAAAGTACCGAAGGCATTCGAAAACTCAGTACTTCAGGGAATAATGTAGGTGGAGAGATAAAAGTTGACATACATAACTGAAATTACATGAAATTTTGTTGATACCAAAGGAAGTGCACAAAATGACCAACATATTGCGCTTCATATAGAACATAAGCAATAATTAACATCAGAACTGGCCCTTAGCAAATCCTTATATCAAATCCTCATCACGTCCGCCGTCATTCATAAACGACCCCTGCAGTCGGTGGAAAGAGTTGAAATAGCATGTGACATCACAGTCCAAATTCACATTTTTCATCTGAGTTTTATTTATGTAAGTGTGTGAAAAGAAACACTGTAAACTGCGCAAACGACAAGTGTAAAACTTTAAGCATAAGCGAACTGTATCAGAGACACCAGAATTGAACCATAAATGGACAAAGACCATTGACATGAGTGATTATTTAAACCATTGTGCAAGGGTTCCCGATCTACATTCTGATCTCAGTTTTTGCTTATTTTGCTCGCTCGCTTTGTTAGGTTGCTGGATTCTTAATTCCACTAGCTTTGATATGATGTTAATTTAGTTTAGTGTTCAGCTTTACTTCTTGTCTGCAGAATAAATCCTTGATCAGATCACGAGAGTAACTATATGTGTAGGAATCATATAAAAGTATTACCTTCACAGAAAAAATTTACTTTTGCTTTTCCGTTCTAACTTTATCGCTGTGATGATGAGTATAAGTTGTGTGCGTAAATTACTTAGAAAATATAATTGTTAAATTCATTTGTCATCCCACCGCTTTCCTTAAAAGATTAGTAATGGTGAAACAACTGAATATGGAAGCTTTTCTTCAGATCAGCATAGGTTTTAAACGCCATTTCATGCGCATTGATCATTGTATATAAATTCCGATAGAACCTGCAGTCAGTATTACACTACAAAGTCCAGTCATAAAATATATATTCTTTTCAGAGAAGAAACAGCATTATATTTCAAGATCAATTTATAAATTACTAAATGAACTGCTCTACAAGCAAACTATGCGCGGTAGCTAATTTAAATTTTCTGTTTTAATTATTTATTAATATACGTAAAAGTAGAATCAAAGAAACTATATTTCATGAAATGATGCCCCAGATTTCTTTAATGTTACCATCATTGCTAATTATTTCAAGTCAGGTTTAGAGAAAGTGTTTTAATTTCACAGTTATCTCACATAACTTCAGTTCATTTAAAGAGAGTCGCCGATGTTAAACTGGTGACGTCAGAGGGGGATAGCCAATAAAAAGCAGGAATATAATTTTGTGTTGTATTTTTAGTTTGCAAGTTAGGCGAAATACCCTCAGACTTCAAGAAGAATATAATAATACCAATCCCAGAGAAAGCAGGTGTTGACAGATGTGAAAAGTACCGAACTATCGGTTTAATAAGTCACAGCTGCAAAATACTTAAGCGAATTCTTTACAGACGAATGGAAAAACTAGTAGAAGCCGACCCGGGGAAGACCAGTTAGGATTCCGTAGAAATAGTGGAACACGTGAGGCAATACTGACCCTACGGCGTATCTTAAAGGAAAGATTAAAGAAAGGCAAACCTACGTTCCTATCATTTGTAGACTTATAGAAAGCTTTTGTCAATGTTGACTGGAATACTCTTTTTGAAATTCTGAAGGTAGCAGGGGTAAAATACAGGGAGCGAAACGCTATTTACAGTTTGTACAGAAACCAGATGACAGTTATAAGAGTTGATGAGCACGAAAGGGAGTAGGTATTAAAATCCACGGAGAAGAAATAAAAACTTTGAGGTTCGCGTATGACATTGTAATTCTGCAGAGACAGCAAAGCACTTCGAAGAGCAGTTGAATGGAATGAACAGTGTCTTGAAAGGAGGATATAAGATGAAAAACAACAAAAGCAAAACGAGGATAATGAAATGTAGTCGAATTAAGTCAGGTGATGGTGAGAGAATTAGATTAGGAAATGAGAGACTTACAGTAGAAATGGAGTTTTGCTATTTGGGGGGCAAAATAACTGATGATGGTCGAAGTAGAGAGGATATAAAATGTAGATTGGCAATGGCAAGGAAAGCGTTTCTGAAGAAGAGAAATTTGTTAATATCGGGTATAGATTCAAGTGTCAAGAAGTCGTTTCTGAAGGTATTTGTATGGAGTGTAGCCATGCATGGAAGTGAAACATCAACGCTAAATAGTTTGGACAAGAAGAGAATAGAAGCTTTCGAAATGTGGTGCTACAGAAGAATATTGAAGATTAGGTGGGTAAATCACATAACTAATGAGAAGGTATTGAATAGAATTGAGGAGGAGTTTGTGGCACAACTTGACAAGAAGAAAGGACCGGTTGGTAGGAGATGTTCTGAGGCATCAAGGGAGCATAAATTTAGCATTGGAGGGCAGCGTGAAGGGTAAAAATCGTAGAGGGTGACCGAGAGATGAATACACTAAGCAGATTCAAAAGGATGTAGGTTGCAGTAAGTACTGGGAGATGAAGAAGCTTGCACAGGATAGGGTAGCATGGAGAGCTGCATGAAACCAGCCTCAGGACTGAAGACCACAACAACAACAACAACAAATGTTCACGTTTTGTAATTCTATTGAGACAATAACATCCAGTAGAGGGTTAAAAGACAAAGGAAGCGGGAAGAATCAGCATAAATAATTCAAGAATTAGATCCATAATACATCACAAATTACAGATACGGAAACCTATGCTAAAAGTGAAAAATGTTTGTGCTCCCAAAACAGAATTACCAAAGTGGAGAGTTATGCAACACAAAATGCGCCAAGAGGTGGTGACGTTCTGCCAACGCGAAGCCATCATGTCGAGGCGCTTCTTGATTGTTTTTCTTTCTTAGAAAATTAGTGAGTCAGAAATTTTTCTTATGTAATAGAATTTGTTATAGAAAAAGTGAATACTTTAATTTTAATAATTTATTCAAATAACAATTGAATGTACCCGATGATGAGTGAATTCGGTAAAGTGCCGATTATTTACGAGGAGGATGGTACGCAAGATCGGGAACTAAATGTCGAAGATCAGCAGAATCCTGCTCAAGAAATGAAAGGAACAATGTCCGCTGTGAGTAATGTAGAATTACCGGTGAATTCCGAGGAGGATACAGAGAAACTCTATCTTTCCTGCTAAGGAGCAAAGAGTACAAATTGATACTGAAATTAAACAGCAAACGAACGAAAATCTCTAACGTTTTCTATCGAGCAAACTGTGCTAATTAGTATACGTATCTAGCAGGAAATGAGGGAAGACTTCAAGCGCTTGGCAGAAGAGCTCTCCGCTTATCTTACTAGACTGAATGGTAACCTAAAACAGTCTCGAATGAGTGAGCAAATTTCAAACTTACGTGTAGACAATCAGTTACGCAATTGAAATATGACGTAAAATAATTGGAGTACATCCAATCTCAGCTACAGAATGCTGTACAACGGATATCTTTCCAAAGCAACCAAATGAAGGACAAATTTGTTATCTGTCTACAGAACTAAGATGAAAAGTGTTTAACTCCACGAGACGATAGAAATAACACCATATATTTCAACTAGTTGAATAAAAAGACGCCCAAGTTAATGAAAGTTAAGAAACGAATTACGTATGGTAAAAGAAAACTTTAGTGCAGATGTTCTGGCCAGTCGTAAAGGAGATAACGGTGAATTTGAAACAATATTAGTTAAAATTAAAACTAAGTTAACTCGTGAACTTCCTAGGTGGGAACAACACGTGCAAGCTCACGCAAACAGGTACAGTAAGAGCTATCCACTGCACACAGTAACGTAGGTGAGATTACAGCAGCTGTAGCCAGCAACAACAATGAATACTTTACTTCAACGCAAATAAAACTCCTTTATTGCGAATTAAATCAGTATCCAAACAAGTTTATGAATTACTTGCAGTGCGAGACGGGGGCTGCGGAATGCTTTATCCGCAAATTATTGCAGGAAATTCTTCTAAGTCATCGTCAATTTCAAGTGTAGGCCTGTATACCCGATAAGTAAAGAGGACAGACATTCAGAACATAAAGGTCTTGGTTTCACATATTAAGGATGCTACGTCTATCTGGGTATCGCAAATAAAAGAAGGACGTGGAACTTACGAGCAATTTGGAAGAGCTTATCTTGCCAAATTTTGGTCTCTATGCATTTAAGAGAGAGTGGGTAAAGAACTTCATTCCCCAGGTTACAGTAGTAAGCAGGGATTTTTACGTGAGTATTTCAAAAAATACAGAAAGAAAATTGAGCATTTTCAAGGCAAAACTGCCTCCGAACCTGAAAGAAAGGTTCTTGCATGCATCCGAAACTGACATAGAACAATTCAAGTCAGTAGTTGGTTCAGTTGACTTACTATATGAGGACATTAGAACGTGGTCACAACAAAGGTAAAGAGAATCAAAGGCAATATAACAATAACAATAATAACAATGTCAGCCATACTCACAACGGTAATGACAATGGAAGTAGTAGATCCTCATCAGAACAAAATAATAGAAGTAACTATGTTAATAACGGTGCTAACGGGTCACCGTTGAGCAGAAATGGAAGGTACAATAATACACTCCTGGATATTGAAATAAGAACACCGTGAATTCATTGTCCCAGGAAGGGGAAACTTTATTGACACATTCCTGGGGTCAGATACATCACATGATCACACTGACAGAACCACAGGCACATAGACACAGGCAACAGAGCATGCACAATGTCGGCACTAGTACAGTGTATATCCACCTTTCGCAGCAATGCAGGCTGCTATTCTCCCATGGAGACGATCGTAGAGATGCTGGATGTAGTCCTGTGGAACGGCTTGCCATGCCATTTCCACCTGGCACCTCAGTTGGACCAGCGTTCGTGCTGGACGTGCAGACCGCGTGAGATGACGCTTCATCCAGTCCCAAACATGCTCAATGGGGGACAGATCCGGAGATCTTGCTGGCCAGGGTAGTTGACTTACACCTTCTAGAGCACGTTGGGTGGCACGGGATACATGCGGACGTGCATTGTCCTGTTGGAACAGCAAGTTCCCTTGCCGGTCTAGGAATGGTAGAACGATGGGTTCGATGACGGTTTGGATGTACCGTGCACTATTCAGTGTCCCCTCGACGATCACCAGTGGTGTACGGCCAGTGTAGGAGATCGCTCCCCACACCATGATGCCGGGTGTTGGCCCTGTGTGACTCGGTCGTATGCAGTCCTGATTGTGGCGCCCACCTGCACGGCGCCAAACACGCATACGACCATCATTGGCACAAGGCAGAAGCGACTCTCATCGCTGAAGACGACACGTCTCCATTCGTCCCTCCATTCACGCCTGTCGCGACACCACTGGAGGCGGGCTGCACGATGTTGGGGCGTGAGCGGAAGACGGCCTAACGGTGTGCGGGACCGTAGCCCAGGTTCATGGAGACGGTTGCGAATGGTCCTCGCCGATACCCCAGGAGCAACAGTGTCCCTAATTTGCTGGGAAGTGGCGGTGCGGTCCCCTACGGCACTGCGTAGGATCCTACGGTCTTGGCGTGCATCCGTGCGTCGCTGCGGTCCGGTCCCAGGTCGACGGGCACGTGCACCTTCCGCCGACCACTGGCGACAACATCGATGCACTGTGGAGACCTCACGCCCCACGTGTTGAGCAATTCGGTGGTACGTCCACCCGGCCTCCCGCATGCCCACTATACGCCCTCGCTCAAAGTCCGTCAACTGCACATGCGGTTCACGTCCACGCTGTCGCGGCATGCTACCAGTGTTAAAGACTGCGATGGAGCTCCGTATGCCACGGCAAACTGGCTGACACTGACGGCGGCGGTGCACATATGCTGCGCAGCTAGCGCCATTCGACGGCCAACACCGCGGTTCCTGGTGTGTCCGCTGTGCCGTGCGTGTGATCATTGCTTGTACAGCCCTCTCGCAGTGTCCGGAGCAAGTATGGTGGGTCTGACACACCGGTGTCAATGTGTTCTTTTTTCCATTTCCAGGAGTGTAGATACAATCCTAGGTACAGAAATAATAATAAAAATGATAATAAAGAAACTTCCTGGCAGATTAAAACTGTGTGCCGGACCGAGACTCGACCTTGCGACCTTTGCGTTTCGCGGGCAAATGCTGTTCTGCGAAGATCTTCTGTGAAGTTTGGAAGGTGGGAGACGAGGTACCAGCAGAATTGAAGCTGTGAGGACGTGTCGTGGGTCGTGCTTGGGTAGATCAGTTGGTAGAGCACTTGCCTGCTAAAGGCAAAGGTCGCGATTTCGAGTCTCGGTCCGGCACACAGTTTTCATCTGCCAGGATGTTTCATACCAGCGCACATTCCGCTGAAGGGTGAAAATCTCATTCCAATAATAATAATAATAATAACAGCCACAAAAATAACAATATGTGGTCAGATGCTTGGCAAAGAATGTACAAAATGATTAGCAACAGAATCCTGTGCCACAGAGCACTGGTCCACAAAACTCAGATCAATATCACACCAAAAATAATAAGTCATAACAATAGTAGTAAGAATCCGAACTGGAGAACACAAAACCAGACGGTGAGACTTGCTGAAGTTATCGAAAGCAACCAACCGTTTAAATGATATTCAACAAAATATTTCATCACATCGTGCCCTCAACCTGTGGTCGGGAATAGTGTAGGGGGCAATACTACAAAATAGATCAGTTCGATCAGATATAGTGGGGTTAAGATGTACGTTGCGAGTTATTTTCTGATGAGAACTACTGTAAGAAGAAAGTAGTACTGTAGTCCGAGCTGCATTTGGGTAAGGTACCTTGTCCAAAGATAGGCTTTATGCAGCTCTCAGCGCTGTTCTGTCCTGTGCATGCGTCTTCATCTTCGAGTAGCAAATGTAACCCATATCATTCTGAATCTGCTTACTGTATTCACTTATCATAGTGACAGGGATGCCAGCAAATGTACTTTCCTCAACATATTTAAGCAAGTACGAGAGGAGGGCATACGTCCCATATTACAAAAGTTCAGAACTGCTAGGTAATAGGTTCCACTGACGCTAGCTCGAAGAATGGTAGCTGGCAGATGCAGGAGGAAAATGCTACAGGAAGTGGAGCATTTAAGGGCACGTTCCTGGTCGTGGAGAATCTTTCGGCTAGCTGTATATTGGAAATATGGTTTCTGCAAGAAGGGGACGCAAAAATCTACCTTTCTGTAGGTAAATGCTATGTTAAAGTCCATGGTAAAGAACAGGTAATGGTCCTGATTAAGACCAAAGATAAACATGGTAAATTATTCGAGAGTATAAATGTTTAGTTTCTGGATATTGATACAACGTTAATAGGTAATATTCTAATTTCTGAAGCTAATGGCACTAAGGGCACCGAAAACGTTAATGATTAACAAGATCTCAATGTAGCACTACAAGGCAAGACCCTAGATTCTGGATATTTAACTGAACTTCAAAAGAATAAACTCAGTAGTCCCTTGCAAATATACCTTCAGGTATTCACTAAGAAACCTGCTGTAATCAAATTGACATATATGATATGCAAGGGAATCAACATGAAATGTATTGCTGTGCGACCTACTCAATTCCCTGTGCCAAAATAGAGGCAGTAAATAAGTGGATTATGAAAATGCTAAGTTGAGATATTGTAGAAACTTCACTTTCTACCCTACTACCAGCAGCAAAGACAGAAAGTAGCGTACACTTGGTGCTGGACGCAAGAGCTAGAAAAATAGTCAGAAAACTTCATAATACCTGTTAGGACAAGGCCTGAAAATCTTGATAAACCAGTAAAAACGTTATATGGTGTACACTATTTATCCTCGATCCATCTGAGATGTTCATATTGGCAAGTCCTGCTATCAGAGGAATCCAGAAATTACACAGCATTCATTTTCGAGGAACGAAGCTATCAATTTTGTGCTTTATCATTTAGTCTCAACGTTAGTGCTGGTGTATTATTTACCCGCTGAGACACAGCACTAGGTCCAGATCGGCTTGATTAAGTTACCTTGTATATAGATGACTTATTGATATCTATTTCAACATGGAAAGAAGACCTTGAATTGCTAGGTAGGATATTTTACAAGGTACAGGTCTAAATTGGCCAAAGACAGAATCAAGTTTGTAGATTACGTAGTCATAGTATCAAATCAGTCTCAAATAAAGTAGATTTGTTAAAGAACATGTCATACCCTTGCACCACAATGCAGCTGAAGCATTTCGTAGGACTTGCTTTTTTCTTTCGGTATTTATTACAATCTGCTGCTTAGTAGTGAACCACTATTAAATTTCTTAAGGAAATATATGTCTTGGTGTTGGAAAAGCGATTGTCGAATAGCATATGATAATATTAAGCATGCCCTAGTAAGTGCACAAAACCTGCACCACCCTGATATGAGCAAATACTTCTGTTTGTCCACCG
Organism: Schistocerca piceifrons; assembly: GCF_021461385.2. NCBI lineage: Eukaryota > Metazoa > Arthropoda > Insecta > Orthoptera > Acrididae > Schistocerca > Schistocerca piceifrons. Next base: position 239,136,426 of record NC_060144.1, on the reverse strand, counting down.
ATACATCATCTTCTTGCTTAGAATCTTGCCTATTTCAAATAGAAACCAGGGGGATTTGCTGGCAGCACACGCTCCGAAAGCGAGAAATAGTATTCTGCTACAGAAGATGAAACTTTAACAGCCACTTGATCACTAGAGGAATTTAATTATTACGTTCGAGGCAAACATGTTAAGGTTTCCTGCGATCATGAGTCATTAAGTCTCCTAATGAATTGCAAACTGCTACATCAATGTTTGGCATGGTGGTCATTACTACTACGGGAATACAATTTAGAAATAGTGTATACGAGCAGTAAGAAAACGTGGTAACTGATATGCTATCCTGCCTTCCGCCAGATTTACATGAACACTCAGAATTAGCCGAGCAGACAACTGAATTTAAAATATTACTAATCAAAGACGTACCTATATGAAATCATACTTTAACTTGTGTCGTGATATAAAGGTCTACAAAAAACAGAAAGAGGTGGGCACCAACCACAGACTCACTAGCACACGAACGTGCAAACAAAAGTGACCAACAATATACTCTGCATAAAGACATATTTCTTTTTACATGGTAACATACGAACAGATGAGTGGTTTCTGTGAATTCCTCTAGATTACCAAGAACTATATTAGTCTGGTGTAGTCATTAAATTTTGGGTCACTATGGAATAAGGAAGTGCACTCAAAAGTTAAAGCGCTGTTTCCATTTTCCTAACATGAAGTCGTATGTAAATCAGGTGTTGAGAACACTTCAGTTTCTCAGAATGTAAAACCCATTAATGTATGTTGTAAGACTCCATTAAACCGTGTTAAACCCTGGCGGTCGTCGTCGCTGGTGGACGTATTTATGAAACACATAAAACTGTGTGTAACTAAAGCAACCACTGCAGCTCCCATTATACAATTAATTGTAAATGATTACATACCGATAGTAGGGAAGCCAGAAGCTATCCTTTTTGATAATGCTGCAAGTCGTAAAAGGAAATCCTCTTTGAAAGAACAAAACATTATACAGACATTGATATCCCGCTTATACCTGGAGGGAAATAAGGTTGAACACATATTTCGGGACTTTTACACGCCCATAAGGACATATAGACCAAATAACTAGACAAATCGAATAGAGTACATTGAACCTTTCGAGGAAATAGTAAATAAATTACCTCATATCTCCACCATTTTTACACTTGCTGAATTAATGTTGACTAGACCTCTTCCACGTGTACTGAGAGAATTCATAGGAAAATAAAATAAAACGAACTGTTGTCTTGTTGGCACACAAGGCTCAGTGAAAAAAGACAAAATATAGCAAAAAGATAGGCGAAGTGTTAAAGAAACAACTTAGTGATAAAGTTTTGTTGAAATTCCATCCACCAGATTCCTTGTCACAGAATAAAAACAAGAAGTGGAAACTAAAATACACAGGTCCTTATAAAACCGTCAATATGTCTTATGACGGAAGTTACTTACTGGCATATTTGGAACAAAACAGAGTAAGAATATTGTATTCTCATAGAGATCTAAAGAAATATGTACAGTGGTCACGAAACTTTCATGATCTTGCTTGTTGTATATAGCAGAATACGTGTAGCACATATGTTGTGTTCACCTTATATATATAGTTGTAACTCCTTTTGTACAGTAAATCATGTTTTCACATTTTAATGGTGCTGCGAGGGAAAGATGAAGACAAAGTAATAGGTTAAAAATAAACTAATATGCTGGTGAAAGACAACACTAGTGATGCTATATAAAGAACTTTGTTATGCAAAACGTCTGTGAAACAGCAGGAAACCTTCCTCAGAGGCAGTGTAAATAGTGTTACAGAACACAGCAGCTGATAAATGTACATGGCAGTCTAAGTTTGAAGAATATTCAGTATTTTGTAGTCATCCTGCCTAGCTTTGGTATTATGTATGTCTGTATTTTTTTATGTGTGGGCCTTGTAATATGTAAGTTTTATGGTACATAATTGTACGTTATTAACACAGAACATGAGCTAAAGAATTCAAATAACAAAAATTAATGTAGAAGTATCAGTGTAGTTACGTTCTGCTTATGTTGTCACAATATATACTCAAGTTCACAGAAAGTATACAGCAATTCTTTTCAGTAACATTAGATGAAGGATGACTGTACAGATGCCTTAGTTCAAAGGGAAGGGCTCAGGTCATAAACATTAATAAATTTGAGGTTAAATTGCGTGCATTTAATTTTTGACATTGTCTGATACCTTTGGACATTACTTTTGTTCCGTAACGAGTTAGTTTCCGCGATTCTCTTTCTGTTCACGGTACAAAGATTTGAAAAAATAACTCATGAACAGAGGTCCCTATAAGATAATGAATTAAACTGGGTGCCAAATGTTCACAGAATACGTATATGTAAAGCACAACCACACTGTACAGAGTAACGGGTTCATACACTTCCCTCATCGCAGTTTGTAAATCTTACAAGCAAGAATTATTGTTAATAATTTAGATCTGTATTAAAGTCTGCATATGATATGTAAATCAAGTTGTTCGACAAAATGTCTGAATTAAAGGACCACGCACAGATCGAAATGAAAGCTTTCCTGGACTTCTTACAAAGCGAATAGTTTCAAAGTCACCGTGATCTAACCAATATAACCAAAAGACTTTACATAGCCCAAAGTTAACAGTGAAATCGAATGCCAAAGTCAGTGTTACTACAGACTGTCCAAGATAGCCGTATTACATCAAATCTGAGAGCGAAATAACAAGAAATATTGCGACTGTAGTAGTGTGCTGCGAAGGAGAACCGAGGTAATGTTGAGAAACGCGTAATAAAATTTACACTTACCCTAATCGATGTGTAGAATCGCTTGAGCAAGTTCAGCGTCATGTGTAGAAACTACTATATGAAACACAAGCAGATGCTTTGCCTGACTCAAAACACTACAATGCAAGTGAAGAGAGTGTGCACCACAAACTGTCGTTTCAGCATGTCAAAGCTTTGCGTGACTAGAAAGCTCCGCATGAGACTCTGGATTGTTGGTGTGGAATATCAGTTACGTGATAGTGCTGTACTCAAAATAACTGCAAGTGAATTGACATATGCGTGCTCTACTATGGGCATAAATTATGCGTGATTGGTGGTAGCTTAATGTAAAGACATGTTAACTGTGAACCATGTCAAAAGTAGGAAACAATGATTGTGGCGCAGTATAAATATCCGTTTAAAAGTGGAAAATAGTATCTGAACTGAAAACGGAACCTAAAGTGATAAGGCAGACAAATACATCAAAGTATCATGCCAGAAATGTCACCACGAACAAGAAGACGAAGTAGCGCATCCTTATGAAAATTTATTTGTACCAATAAACGTCTTCTCAGGCGACATCGTAACTCTCTCTAAGTGTACTAATACCAGAAGATAGTATTCCATGTACTTAACACTGAGATGCCAGGCGTTCAGTTGGACACAACCTCCCTTCTTTTATGCTTTAAGCTACCTACGACATCCTGGCCTGTCGTCCTGTGTTCTATTCGGTTCCGATGGTAATGGCGTCAACGTACAACCTACCTCACGAGCCGTCCTTCTTTCACTCCAGCAGATTTTCAAATAAAAATTATTCTACACATTATTTTTTTAAAGTTGTTTCGTTATGTGAAGAGGAATAAGCCAAAATCCAATCACTCCTGAAATAAACAATATCTACAAGCAGAGAAAATGTGCAAAAAGTATTTAATGAAATATAAAAACTTTGAGCAAAAATCTCTCAATGAATTGAACAGATCTCTATGTAACTAAGATTGCTGATCAGATCATGAAAAATTTCATGATAATGTAATGTGATACTATGCTTTATTTTTTGTAATGTTCCCTATTGTCATGTTTACATACAATATTTTACATTGATACGTCAATGTCAAATTCATTTATGAATATCAGGAAGATGCTGAGGACTATACGTCCATCCCTGGTTTTCGCCTCATTTTCTGTGGGACCACGCCTCAGCAGGTGGACGAACAATTTTTCATCGAGAGGAAGTCTGAAGACAAGTCTCAGTAAACCACAGAAGGCAAACGCCAAGAATGAAACTGAAATGAACAACATGCCTGTTGAAATTACAAGGAACCGCCCTTAGTTAACTGAATCAATGACATGTAATATCGATGAAAAAGTGAAATGTAATCAAAAATTCAGACCCTTAACACTTTAAAGTTTTCAGTGATACGTAAAGGCAACAGTAGTTGAATGTTGATCTCAAATATTAGGTATAGTGTGACCTCCACATGAAAGGGAGCTTTTTAGCGTCACAGCCAAGCTTCACAAACTTTTCTTCCGTATTTTATTAATATAAATGTGTGGAAACAGACACTGTAAAGACTGGAAAAGTGAAGTTAAAAATTTTAGAGATATAGGAACTCTATCCGAGATATCAGAGTTGTAAGCGTAAATGGACAAAGACAATTGACGTAAGTGACCATATAAATCATAGTACTACTTTGGATCTCATATAATGCTTCCTTTGCCCACTCGAGTCTATATTGCGCTAGCTTTGAGCAAATGTTAATTTTTCTGGTTGTTCAGCTTTAATTATTGTCTAGAGAATAAGCCAGATTCCGGTACTAATTAAATATACAGGAAGCATATAAAAATATTATGTCACAGACAACGTTGGTTTTTCGTTTTTCCGTCATAACTGATGGATTAGTCGCTATAATGAATTAATGTAAATTGTTTGCTAATATAAGTTGTGGGTGTCAGTTAATTTGAAATTATATTTTTAAATTAATTTATTTAAAATATCATCTCTTTCCCTACATGATTAGTAGTTGTGGAGTAATTAAATACGAAAATTTTCCTTTTGGCCCGAGCAATTTTTAAGCACCATTGCGCAGCTGTCTTCTGTCTCTAAACTCCGACAGTACGTGCAATCAGGTTAGCAGTACGAGGTCCAATTGTAAATTACATAATCTTTCCCGAAAATTAAATTTCACGGTCAGTTTATAGATTACCGAAAGGACAGCTTTCCCAGGTAATTGTGGGCCGTAGCTGTTTTAAAGTTACTACCGAAATTTGTTTAATAATTTACGTAAGACATTAACAACACAATCAAGAAAACTATATTTTGAAACGAGGCCCCATTTTTTTAACGTTGCCATCGTTGCTAATTACTTTATTTCAGAATTTACAGAAAGCGGATATTTTTATTTCTGAGTTATTTTACGTCTGTCTCGTGGGCCCTACAACCACGGCACAGCGCGTCCCCAGGTTGCGGATAGGGGATATGGCCTTCAGATATGAAGGGTAGCTGCGAATACAAAAAAGTAAGCAGTCGCGGACTGCCGGTGGGGAGCAGGCGATGGCGTGATGAACCATCCCTGTTTCTTCTTCTCTTACTGTCAAATCTATTCATCAAGAATCAGAAACATTAGTACATTAATAGGCATGGGTCGCTTTGAAGTAAAATATTCCGGAGATAAACTGGGTTCCCATTCGGATCTCCGGGCGGAACCTACTTCGAAGAGATTCAGGCCGAAAGGACCTTTCAGGTTGGTAACATGGAACGTTAAAAGTTTGAACAGGCCAGGATCATTCCAGACATTATTAGATGAATTAGATAGATACGATGTAGACATTACAGCTATTCAAGAAACTCGGTGGTAGGGGGAGGGTAGCTTAAAGAGGGGCAGCTATACATTTTTCTATGGAGGTGCGGAAGCTCACAGTTTCGGAACAGGTTTCGCAGTACAGAGAAAAGTGCTTCACGCAATCAGAGATATAAGGTTCATTAGTGACCGACTATCAGTTATAGTGTTGTCCGGCAGATGGAATAGACTACTAGTAATTAATGTACACGCACCAACTAAGGACATTGAAGAAATCGTTAAAGACGGCTTTTATGAAGAACTAGATCAACTGTGGGATGAGTTCTCCTCGTATGATAAAAAATTAATCATAGGTGATTTTAATACGAAGATAGGGAAGGAGGAAGCATTCCGACCTACAATTGGGAAGGAAAGATTGCATAACATTTCAAATGATAATGGCATTAGGGTGGTTAATTTTGCTGTTTCAAAAGACATGATTGTTGAGAGCACATATTTCAAAAGGAAGGACATTCATAAAGCAACTTGCGTCTCTCCGGATGGACACACTCGAAACCAAATTGTTCATGTTCTTGTAGATTGCAGATGGCACACTAGTATAGAAAATGTTAGGACTTTCAGGGGAGCAGACAGCGATTCTGATCATTTTCTTGTAGCTGCCTAAGTTCACCAACAGCTATCTACAACAACATCAAGGAGTCACAATGCAGAACTTGTTAGGTTCGACACTGACAAGCTAAATGATGAAAACTTTAGAAGAAGGTCCATGATAGAAATTTCAAATAGGTTTGATGCTCTCAGGACACACGAAGATCAAGACGAGCATGTAAATAAACAGTGGATCACTGTGAGGAATAATATCAAAGAGGCAGCGGAGGCCACAATAGGTACAATTAAGAAGAACAGGAGGAAACAGTGGTTTGATGAGGAACGCAAGAAATTGGTAGAGGAAAGGCGAAGAGCACGATTAGATTGGGATAGAATGGGAGACAGAAAACGAGAGGAGTTCTTGAACTTGAGAAGGGAAGTTGTAGGCTATGGGCGAACAAGAGGGATTATTTGAACAATCAAATTACAAAAATGGAAACAAACAGTAAAACAAAAAACATTAGGGAATTTTACCTAGACATAAATGGGTATAGGAAGGGCTTCAAGGCTAAGACAAATGCACTTCGAGGGGATGCTGGGGGAATACTGACAGACCCCAGTGCTACATTAAGTAAATGGAGGGCGTATTTTGAGCATCTATTAAATGTACACCAGGAAGCAGCAAATGAGCAGGCTTACGAAATACATACAGCAGAACCCCAGATACCTGAGCCAACGTTAAAGGAAGTAAGGGAACCAATCAACAAATTGAAAAACCATAAAGCACCAGGATCAGATTGCATAACTGCAGAATTAGCTAAAACTGGGAGACAGAAATTGGTGGAAGTAGTTCACAAAGTGATAAGTAAAGCATGGAAGTCAGAGATGATACCTGAAGAGTGGCAGGAGTCGATTCTGATCCCAATTTTTACGAAAAGTGACAAAATGGGTTGTAGTAATTGTAGAGGGATATAGCTATTAACAGTATGTTCCAAAATTTTCTCTAATATTCTGCTAAGCAGGCTTACACCATATGCAGATGAAACTGTGGGGGATAACCAAGCCGGCATTCGGAGGAACAGATCAACTATAGACCAAATATTCACCCTGCGTCAAATTTTGGAAAAGAAATGGGAATACAATAAACCAGTTGATAATCTTTTCACAGATTTTACAAAAGCATATGATTCAATATTGCAGTCAAAATTGTACAGAATTCTTTCGGAACTTGGAATACCAAAGAAGTATGTTACACTTACAGAAGCGAGTTTGAAAAACACAAAAGGTAGAGTACGCGTGGGGAAATTGGAGTCAGAAGAATTTGTAATAAAGAACGGACTTAAGCAGGGAGATGCCCTGTCTCCGCTACTTTTTAATTTAGTCCTAGAATATATTGTACGAATGGCAGCAGATAATTCAGAGGGTGTGGAGCTAAATGGAACTATTAAGATATTAGGGTATGCAGATGATCCAAACATCATTAGCCATAGGAAAGAATCTGTAACAGCAAATGCGAATGCGTTAATCAAGGGTAGTGAAGATGTAGGTCTAAGGATAAGACAAAACTAAATACCTGGTTACCACTAGAATGCCAACAGCAGTAGATCAGGAAATGTTAAGAGTTGGAGACATGCAGTTTGAAAAAGTGAACACATTTAAGTATCTAGGCGTGGACATCACTTTGAGAAATGAGATTGAATCCGAACTGAAGAAGAGATTACGGGCGGGAAATGCGTGCTACTTCTCACTAAATAGATTACTTTCATGACGGATATTGTCTAGGAATTTAAAGATTAGAATATAAAAAACTATTACTCGTATTCTACGAGTTATGCTGTATGGGTGTGAGACTTGGTCTCTCACTGTGCAAAATGAAAAGCCGTTTCGAGTATTTGAAAACTAAATTTTGAGGAAAATTTTCGGAGCAAAAAGGGATGACATTAGCGGAGAGTGGCGAAAACTGCATAACGAAGAGGTTCACGAACTCTATTCAAGCCCTGACATAATCAGTATTATTACTTCACGTAGGCTGCGATGGGCGGGTCATGTAGCTCGAATGGATGAGGGCAGGGCAGCGCGCAGAATACTGGTAGGACACCTAGAAGGAAAAAGTCCTGTGGGGAGACCGAGGCGTAGATGGAAGGACAATGTGAAGGCTGATTTGAGGAGCCTAGGTATTGAAGGTGAATGGAATGAAATAGCCCAAGACAGGGATAGATGGCGAAAATACGTTGCTGCGGTAATGGACTCTCGAGTCCGGTATGACCAGTGAGTAAGCAAGTAAGTAAGTAAGTTATTTTACGTAACTACACTTCATTTAAAGAGAGGTGGTGACTTTAAAAGCACTGTACAAGATATCATTAGCTACGTGAAAAACTGCCGACAGATGTCGTCTTTTAGCATCCCTAATGAGCTCAGAAGTCTCGGGAGACTTTCGGCTTCAGGTAACCCCACGACCACTTGACATGGTAGGCCAAACATGACGAAAGTGGCGGCTCAACACGTGGTCCTCCCCAAATGATATGCGCAGGAGTTCTTTCATACGGGGTGGAGTGCCATCCTGCATTAAAGTCGTACTTCCCAGCAGGTATTTATCAGCCAGGCTAGGTTTAATGCGAATCTGACCTTCGGGATAATTTTCCTCTCAGTGACATTTGTCAAACAACCGTTATCCTTTCGAGTACAATTCGTATGGTGATAGGATCATAAAGCCGCAGTAGCGGATTCTTCATTCTGATCCCAAGGCTTCACTAACAGTGACTCTTCTGGCAAAATCTGGATCCCGCGATTGCTGGCGCGTATGACTCCCTATCTCAGCACAACTGATTTTATATACAATTCTTATGCGGCGTCAGTGACGTGTTGCTGTCCAGCGCAGTTTTTGCAGTAGTTTTTGGCTTCAATAAAATCTCATGTAATTTCAGGCATGTGTGTCAGTTTTTAACCCTCTGTCTACACAATTCCATTGAAAGGGTCCTACAGTCCCCTTTCATTATCATTTTATTTGCTTTCCAGTGCTATTTGCATCCTACAGAACAATTCGGGTGGTTTCGTTGCTAAATTTCTTACCAGAGAAGACAGAGCTATGATTCAATCTAGCCGTAGCCTATTTCTTTCTATGATTTGCAAGCATCATATGGCTGTTATGCTGGTTCTTTTCAGACTTGCAAGTGCGTCTATAACGCCATTATAAGTCTTCCATGTTTTTAGATGTAACACAACTCACAACTATGATTACATAAAATGTTTATCCCTTGCTCTCCTATTCCAGAACTCGCTGGCATGCATGAGTGAATGAATGTGTGTGTGTGTTTCATTTTGCTGCATAGTGGTTTAGTCTGCTGCTGAGAATCAGCGGTGGTCTTACAGAATGGCCAAACCTTGCAGTTTTCAGGTAGGCAAAGAATTATGTTCCGTTTGTGTGGAAGTTACAGGTGTTGGGTTGATGGCGGAAGCCTCATCTCGGGGTTTCCTGGGCACGGGGTTGTGTGGGAAATGTTTTAGTGAGAGAGGCAGTCTGCTTCCAGCTCTCCGAGGGCCTGCAGCCGAGGTCGCTTCGAAGAAGGGTGAGTTGATTTAACCGTGTTTCGCTTTGTTTCATAGCGTGAGGTGGGTTTTTTGTAATTCAGTCTCACTGAACTTGCACCTTGTTCAGCTTTTGGTCTCGGGTTTTGTCTTATAAAGATTGTTTTTCTGGATCGCAGCAAGGAATTCAAGGCTTTGCAGACTTTCAGTTTGATTTGTAATGCAGACTTTGGTCCGTAAAAAGAACGTAGCAAAATGGTGTTACATATGTTGAAGCGATCTCTCATAGGAAGTGCGCCCTCTGTTCAGTGTGAATGTTTGTGTGCCTGTGACTGCGTGTGTATACATTCTAATCTTTTCTGAATCTTGATAATTTTTTCCTCTTTGTGAATTTTCTTTGTTTCATTACTCTATGGCCGTTGGAAACCATCCACGAGGGTTAATATTAGAGTTTGTTGGCCCTCTGCCATTACCCTTTGTCTATTCAAATGTGTTCTCTGTAAAATGTTAGTTGTTCTCGGCTGCGTGGTTTAATGCTGCGAAAATATGGCCACTGTACGTAGAAATTTTGTCTCCGCGAACCACGTGGCCACAAGAGTTAACTGCTAGCCTAGCTTTCCTACGTCCCCCTGTCTCTGTCCTAGCGTTTACCTATTGCTCTGATTTTCTACTATTAAATATATCCTGTCCGGATCATTCAGTTGTATTTGTGGTTTATGATTTCATGCGCGTAAGCGTGTATGCGTGGCCCTCGTTGAGGTGGTTCCTCCAAACCGAGGTTCAACTTTAAATGCAACAGAGATATTCAGATTTACTCTTTTATTTAATCATTTCTCAACACAGCGGAACAAACCTCCCAGCTCCGTTACAAATTGGTGTTGGGACCGTACCTGCTGTTCTTGAATGAATGTGGGTCTGAAAGTGAATCTTAAATCATTCCCGTCCCCCTCTAATTACGACCGCGATTCTAAATTAAGAGATTCCGTTGAAAATTGTATAGTGTTTCACAATCAATTTATTTCAAATCTTATCAAGCGTACCGATGGTACGACTCCCTTACCTACGCCATCCACCTTGTAGTTTCCTTGTTAGCCCATCCATAGCGTTTCCATGCGCACAGCTCCAAAATTTAGTGTTCTCTTTTTATTTAAAGCAGATTCTTTAGAATAGATCGTGCTTTCAGGAATGTTGTTGCAAGCTGCTCTTATTCACTGTGTTCGTACACTTTTTACTTCATTTTAATATTTGATTCATGTGGTGGTGGTGGTTGTTAGTGTTTAAAGTCCCGTCGACAACGAGGTCATTAGAGACGGAGCGCAAACTCGGGTTAGGGAAGGATTGGGAAGGAAATCGGCCGTGCCCTTTCAAAGGAACCATCCCGGCATTTGCCTGAAACGATTTAGGGAAATCACGGAAAACCTAAATCAGGACGTCTGGAGACGGGATTGAACCGTCGTCCTCCCGAATGCGAGTCCAGTGTGCTAACCACTGCGCCACCTCTACCGTTTTCTTGAGTATAGTAACCTTTTGCCTACGGAATATTACCACTGTATCCACGGTAATCAGACAGTAGTCTGTGTGGGTGTCGAAGATGGGTCTTAATACATCGGAAAAGATCTGCAAATCTGTGTAAATTATACTCACCTAGAATCTTCACTTAATGTAATTGTCCAGGTACACGATCGGTTACAACTGGCTGAAATGCATTCGATGTGTACGTGACTCACATATTCTGGCTTAAGCACGCTGGCAAAAAGTCGAAGTTTCAAACGGAATTCCAGTTTTTCTTATTTATTTATTTATTTTTTATTCACATTCTTTAGGAAATCCTTGTGCACATAATACACTCATGTCTTAATAGAGTTTCCATAAACAAATGAACAAAAGATTTTCTTCCTAATGTATTTTTCTTTTGCAGTGCTCAAATTCGCTGCACGGAATACCTCTTTTCTGGCTGCCGACAAGAAACGAATTCCCACCCAGCCTGGAAATGAATAATTTCACTGAATACCGGCAAGACTAATCTCTTCGCACTCCCAGTATGAATCACAACAACATAACACACAAAGTGATTCAGGCTGTTCACAATTCTTGGCTACCAGAAGAAACGACTGGGGTAGTTTTCGTTTACTTGTGAGCAGCTTACGACACGGTGTTGCCAACGTGAAAACAAGAGCACGGCATCAGCATAATGATGGTTTGCCTCAAGGATGTGCTCTTGCTCCGGTGTTATTCAATCTCTATAAAGCAGAGCAGCAGAACCGAATTTAAAATATGCATATGACCTTTCAATATCGCATCCGATTGCAGATCTTTCCAAATGTGAAAAACACCTAAAGCACAACATCACTAAACTCCATGAATGTTATAAGGCTTGGAGAATTACACCTAACGTTTCTAAGCAGAAGTAGGCCTTTCCACCTCTGTAACTGCCAAGCATTAGCAAAGATAAGTCCACGGTTTGGGTCTCTTGGAATACTCAAACACCGGGTGGTTATGATTAAAGTGTACCTGCTCACAGAGGTTCAGTGTGGGCTGAAATTCTCGTACGGCAGCAAAACTTCGAAGATATTGCTGTGCGTTAACGCCGAACCGATTTGCGCTGGAAGGAAAATTTGTTCCAATTTTGGCCACTAGGTGCAAATCTGACGCTGTGAATGCAAGAACGACATATAGAAATGTTGTCATTTGTAATTGGTAAGGAATAAGATATGGGCTGGGGAGGTCTAACAAGTGGGGAAGGCATAATGTTCATTTTATTATTAACCGAAACTTACACAATTTATTCAATATGATAACTGAGAGAAGTCGACGAGATGCTGCATCTGTAAAATGACGTGATGGACAGTTGCTCATAACTGTGGAATCTGAGTATGTTCCTGTTCACTGTCCTTCAGATCATTAGAGACTGGACGGGTCTCTGGTAAACGAGATCTGTTGGATATCCCCAGGGCAGAGCCGGTAATCACGTGAGTTCAGATCAGGTGATGGATATCAAAACTGTCGCGAGATAACACGTTCGTGGACGGCCCTATTAAGCAGATCTTCCACTGGACGAGCGACATGAGATGGTGCTCCATGTTGCATGAAGAGAGTGTTTCCCCAGAGCTGCGCTCATCCAAAGCAAGAAAGCATGCTATATAAGGAGGTCTATAACGTGTTTGAGTCACGGTATACATGACAGGCTCTGTGAATGTATTCTCTTTAAAGGAGATCGGATCATGAAATCGTCTATTCCGTATATTCACACTACCCCGCGGTGTGGAATGTGCCTCCCCACCCCATAGATTATTGCCCGAATCTATGTCATCAACTTTGATCCGTGCCGGAAGACGAAGAGCCAGTTCAGAATGTTTGACATTTCAGTGGCGGCACTCTGTGAATCGTGTATGGGTACCGGTGCAAAATAGAAAGCAAAATTTTCCGTACTGTTGACTTTGGGATGGGCAATTCTCGGGACCTGCACGAGCACTAGCACTACCTACGGTATGTGTTTCATCGTCAGTGACAATAAAAGACACATTCGGAACCGGCCTTGAAAGCTCAATGGTACCTACCGGCCGCCGTGTCATCCTCAGCCCTTAGGCGTCACCGGATGTGGATACGGAGGGGCACGTGGTTAGCCTACAGCTCTCCTGCCTTTTGTCTGTTTTCGTGAGCGGGGTGCCGCTCCTCAGTTGGCCTTACAAGGGGAGAGTGGACCCCGCTTGCCAACAGCACTCTATTGACCCGTATGGTAACCCCTCCAAGTGCTAGCCAGGTCCGACAGCGGTTAACTTCAGTGATCTGACAGAAAACGTGTACCACAGCAGCAAGGCAGTTGGCATGGTCATTTGCAGCAACATCTATCTCGTCAATAACTTCTACTGAGATAGGACGCCTTTCTCTTTCAGGTGCCACACCAATTTCATCTGTATGTAAATAAGTTACATAAAACTGCAACCAGTCCCTTTTTTGAATAATTATGTTTTATTCCATGAACCGGTGTTCGAACCTTTTCAGATTCACCTTCAAATGGTTTCTGGAGGTTACATAATTATTTTTACCGCAATACTGGATGCTGGCTCTGTGACAAGAAGATGGAACACGCTTTTGTGTGTCGCCATGACTATTGTCTATCTGTCAATGTGGATATTCAATAGGTTAATGTGGCCTTAAGCACTATAGGACTTAACATCTGAGGTCATCAGTCCCTAGAGTAACTACTTAAACCTAACTAAGCTAAGGACATCACACACATCCACTCCCGAGGCAGGATTCGAACCTGCGACCGTAGCAGACGTGTGGTTCCGGACTTAAGCGCCTACAACCGCTTGGTCACAGCGGTCGGCCATAGGGATCTAAATTTAGTTTTTTTACCTACTGCGTCAATGTGGGCGGCTATTTTCGTTAGTGTCCATATGTATGCTTCCATTTCGCCCACTTTAACACAATATTTTAATTTACACTCTGACAGCGAAACTTTGCCATCTTTGGCAAGATCTTTGTTACAGGCAACAGTTGTGCACCACATGCTGGATGCTTGCAAAATTTCGCTTTAGAGTGTAAATTAATATATTGTGTTGAAGTGTGCGAGGTGATATACCAAGTGACCATCAAAATGGATACAGACAGATGGACAGTAACGAAAAAAGCCACCCATGCTATCGCAGTAAGTAAAAGCTAAATTTACATCTATATCGACAGATAACAATAGTAATGGAGATACGTTAAAGCGTGTTTCATCTTCTTGTCATAGAGCCAGCGCACAGCAATATGCTAAAAATAATGACGTAACCTCCAGAAACCATCTGAAGATGAACCTGAAAAGGTTCGAAAACCGGTTTTTGGAATAATTATTATTCATAAAAGTGACTGGTAGCATTTTCATGTAACTTATTAACATTCATTAACAGTCACAGGTCCTAAAATATCCGTAATGGATAAGCTTCATCTGATCTGTGTTTTCTAATATCTTTATCATCTTCTTCACACCAATTAAAGACATCAATCCTCTCCTCATACCATTCAGTCGGTGGTACTCTCTCAATGCAGGACTGTAATCGCTGCCGTTCACATAAAAGAGTCTCACTAACAGCGCATAGTGTCTCTTCTCACTAGCCATAGTGCTCACTCACGTTATGACTTGTAAAATGATAGCATGAATACACCTACACCTGGTGAAACTAATTGTATTCCAGAGAAAATCGGTTTCTAACGCATTAACAAATCTAGGAAGTTTCGCTTCCATACGATAATTACAGCCCACACTGGACCTCCGTGAGCAGCTGCGCTTTAACTATAACCATCCGATACAACGTTAGTCAAAAATATCTTGGTGTTGCATTAGACA
Organism: Schistocerca piceifrons; assembly: GCF_021461385.2. Lineage (NCBI taxonomy): Eukaryota > Metazoa > Arthropoda > Insecta > Orthoptera > Acrididae > Schistocerca > Schistocerca piceifrons. The sequence goes on along the minus strand of NC_060144.1, from coordinate 239,121,414 downwards.
GGACTCTGACAAACCATAAACACCTTTTCAACACAGCTAAGATGGTACAAGCAAGACGGAACCTGACGAGGAAAGTGGAATGTAGTACAAGGGGATCAAATACACCAGCGTCCCATGGGTCTATTCTTGCGAGTATATTCTGCAGAAGATTATTGGACATAAATTTGGGCTTGCAGCGCTCGTGTGAAGAAAGCTGGCACTCATTTGAACACAGCTATGAGAACCATTAGAGGCACAGTCAGATGTACACCTACATTCTGGCAGCAAATACTATCGAACACCTGTCGAGCACACGTTCGTCTAAAGGTAGCTCTTGAGAACCTTTACGACAAGTTTCTAAGAATGAATCAATCCCTCTTCACGAAGTTCTACTTTCGCTACCTATTAGGCCTCAAATCCAGATGACCAACATATGAAGAAGTCCTAATGCTCTCTACTGGGTTCAACGGCAACGCTGAGTGGAAAACGAGTGGCAAGCCACGAAAACCCGCAACCACGAACTTATTGATAACCCAGCTGTTACGTTCGAGGGCTAAGACATCCTAGGGAGCTGTGGGTACAGCTTACCAGATACCGCACTGGAAAAGGTGTGAGCAAATTCATTCGCAAGTGGGGCTTTTGCAGTGTCACTACGTGTGACTGTGATGATATTCGGACAATGCACTCCACTGTAATTGATTGCAATAACAGATGTTTCCCCTGTGGAATCAGGATTCTACATGATGCATCCGACGAGGTACTCTACTGCATTGAGTCTTATGACATGCATGTGTAGTCTGGGCCGCTTGTAGTTTATATAGCGTAAATAGTTGCAAATGTCTGCTCTTTGTTTACATTTGTATTGAATTTGATGGTGTAAGTGATACATACCATAATAATAATAAACATATCTTCTTATATTTAAAATATTACTGAGAGTTATTTACATTAGTATTTACTAATGGCTACATTCATGATAAACTTTTTACATTTACATGATTCATGTTTGACAACTTTTTTAAGGACTAATAAGTAGTGAAGTTATGTTTCGACGCACACGCAACATCCTCGTAACCAGTTGGAGCATAGTATCGCTCCGCTGGTGCGTCGTCTGGTAAATTAAGGAGTCCTCAGAACGATGGTGGAATATGCAAAACGATACGTGTGACGTTCCTTGTTCGCATACGCCAATCAGTACTTCCTAATGCCGTCAGCTGCCATCTGCAGTACGAAATATGCTCTGATTGAAAATAATCATAGCTGCAAGAGCTACAAATGATACATGAAGTATAATGTACGACTGAATGTTGGTTTTGAAGGTCGCAGTCGGTTAATATATTGCATATTATCATGAGACTCAACTAAACCTTCTCCTTAATGTGCAGACATGTCCTTACTTTACTGCATTAGAACTCACTTTTAAAGCTAACTAATGAACTTACAAATCCCTTAACAGTAGGAATAAGGGCCATATTTCACAGTAAAATGCCTTTCACAGTTATGCACAGAACACGCATTAATACAGTTCAAGATACTTTGTATTCACATTATTAGCAGCGGTTACGTGAGTGGTTCGAGCAACTACTGGCCTAATTCAGGTTGTATGTACCAGTGGCAACCATGGAGAAAACTCTCCTTTCGAATAGTGAAGATGTTTATAACTGTCATCCATCGTCCTTGATTATGTGAACACCGCTGCGCACAGTACTAGTGCTGATAGAATTAAAGCTGGCTACTGCAACTTCAGCAAATTAATGAGTGCAATTATCACATCCGTGCAGTTGTATTTTCCAGCCCGGTTCACTAGACACGTCTGTTCGTTAGACCACACATTTTAACAATTGCTCTCGCAACTACTTACATTCCCCGTTAGGCCACTCTTTCACACTTTACAATATTATTCGCTGAGCACCTGGTTTTACAATGAAATAAATCACCTAGTTTACTTACATAATTTCTGAGACGTTACTCTCCTGTATACAAATTAAACATTTTACAATGAATGTCAGTGTTTACTGAACACAAAGGTGTCGCATGGTGTATTGTGTGCAACGCAATTACTTAAGTAAATAGGAAGAGAGCCCTATTGCTACTTTGTAGACGTAAATGGCGTCGATGCAAGTGCGAGTGAGACTACGCTGACATTAAAGATTATTTACAACAGTCCGGTCCCGTATCATTCCTGAATGGCACACGGATTGTGTACATAATTCAAACGTTCAGCTGTTTACGTGAACAGTTCTTGTTGTCTACCTGTATCAGTCAGTCGCTTGTACATTCATCTCTTCCACTTACCTCTTTTTTAAAACTGATATTATGCTCTGTCTTTTATCATCCCGTTAGCAGACGTTTTACCTCAATCAGTGATTTGTGTTACTAACACCAATTCAGAACACCAGATGTCATAAATTTCATACGCTATATAGGTAATATATGTGCAAGCCAGCACGTAATGATAAATGTATCGGTACGGAGACACGGATGATCAACTATAGCTGTCTCAGCGCAGACACCAGCAAGCAAAGCAGTTACTCATCTCAGTCGATTGCATTCGTCGACGTCATGTACGCCAGTATGATGGTAGACAAGCTGAATCGAGTGCCGACCAGCAATAATGTTATCAAGCAGTTATCAAGCCTACAGGTATCCTGTTAATACTGCAGCAGCAGTTTGTTAACGGAAGAATTTGTTACACAATAGAGAAAACAGAGTTAAAGCTAATCATTAAACCTGAAACCAGCTAAGGAGTTGTTTATGAGCTTATTGTACATTCCACGGTACTCTGCTTTTGAGTCTCAGTAATGAGCACAATTTACTAACGAATTATCAGGCATTGTTCAAGGGATGCAAACGACCTTAAAAAATTAGGAGACAATGGAGATCGATTAATTGAGAGTTCTGTCTTATACATTTATTCCACGTTTCTCCAGTAGACTGTGTACTCTATGGCAAACGTGGTACACGACGTACCCACTTCTATCCATCTCTTCATAAGAGGTGACACAATATCAGTTTTGGAGCAGAAAACACAAAATTGTTTATTTCCAAACGGGCACATACAGAAGATGTCATGGCAGAGTTGATCACTTACTTGCAATTATTTCCTCTCTCTTGACGATCAAAGTACAGTACGAGTGCCAGATTGTATCACGTGTACATGGCAAGTATTCTTTCAAGTCACTTTTTTTTTTATCAAGAAATGCCTATGATGTATCAGGATCAGCTATCTGGATTTCTTTGTGCTGCTACCGTTCAGCGAGGTCATATTTTAAGTGTATTTCCAAAAGCTTTAGCTTTATTTGTCTGCAATTTACATAAAAATCATTATATGTGTAGTGCCTGTTCTTTCAGACGTGTCCAAATAAACAGAAACCAAAAAAATGGTCCAAATGTCTCTGAGCACTATGCGACTTAACTTCTGAGGTCATCAGTCGCCTAGAACTTAGGACTAATTGAACCGAACTAACCTAAGGACATCACACACATACATGCCCGAGGCGGAATTCGAACTTGCGACCGTAGCAGTCGCTCGGCTCCAGCCTGTAGCGCCCAGAACCGCACGGCCACTCCGGCCGGCAACACAAACCACATGTGTAATAATATACAGGGTGATTCTTTCAACCGTGAGCAAACTCTAGGCATTGATTGATGAGAGGACACAGATAAAATATGGTCTAATGAACTTATGTCCGGAAAGGCATGTTTTCCATGCTAGAGATTATCTATATAATCATACAGAGACTGAGATCTAATACGCGCTGTACCATGCAGCCGCAGTATGTGCTGAAAATCATTTCCATGCGCCTACACGCATGCGTATAAGTACTGTAGCTCGTTCTGTTTCACACGTTCACATCAGCTAGGCTGCATGCGACAGTGTCAAAGGCAGAATGAACAAGCTGTTCCAGATTCTACACATTTGGAATGGGCTCTGCATACACGATACCTTTGAGATGGCACCATAACCAGTCTTTGCGCGCGCTGAGAACCGATAAACGAACAAACCATGCAACTGGACGCCCTCTCCAGATCCGTCGACCGGGGAAACACGACTGACATGTGTCCGGACGTTAACGTCAAAGTAAGGTGGATCAACATCATGTAGCAGCCACATAACCCTTCGAATCATCAATGCCACTTCTTCCAGCAGGGGGGCAAAGTCACCGGCAAGAAACACCGACAGCTCTGGCTGTTAGGCGCCGTGGAAAGAAAACTGATCCCAAAATACGGTTACCAATTGTCTCGTCCCACACATTCCGGCTGCACCGACGCTAATGTTCAAAGTAGCTCGAAGCACTATGGGACTTAACATCTGAGGTCATCAGTCCCCTAGACATAGAACTACTTAAACCTAACTAATATAAGGACATCACACACATCCATGCCCGAGGCAGGATTCGAACCTGCTACCCTAGCAGCAGCGCGGTTCCGGGCTGAACCGCCTAGAAAGGCTCGGCCACTGTGGCCGCCGGCGCAAATGTTTCGCTGTCACCATACCATGGGGGGTTCTGCATACTATCCCACACATGACTGTTATAAAAGTTGATGATAGTACTCCGCATGAAGGTGGCCTAATCTGTGAATAGGATGGATGACATAAATCCCGGAATCGTTTTTACTTGGTGAATAAATCAGTGACAGAACTGTTCCAAATGTGGAAAGTCTGACGCTAGTAGGCCCTGCACACACTGTAAGTGTCAAGGGTAGTAACAATTGTCGTGGAGAATGTTCCACGCGGTCGTCTGGCTTACCCTGTACTGGCGGGCCGACTGCCTGGTACTGACACGGCGGTTGCCTTCCACAGTGTTAATCACGTTTTGCTCCAAGTCTATTGTCCGAGCATTTCGGGTACGTCCGACATGATTTCCTGCTTCTTAAAACGACCCTGTCTCAAACAAACGGCGAAACACTGTTGCAAACACTGAATGCTTTGGTTGTTGTCTGCGGGAATAAGTCTCCAGATGCAATCTTGCTTCCCGCCACCGGCTGCAATTCGGCTTTCCGTAAGTAGACACCATGTCGGCAAGCTCTCGATTCGAATATGGAACCATTGTGTGCAACGCTATATCATATCCACTTGACGGTGAGTCCACAAGAGAAGTGAATCGGACACATCATTATCAATTACTAAGGCAGGAGATGGCGCCGGGGCATATCGTATTACGATCAGTAACAACTTCCAGGAGGAAACCATGCATACTGTATATCATGCATTTCAGGACGTAATTTTATCAAACCATTTTTGTTCTATATCCTCTCGTCGATCAATTCCTAGAGTTTGCACACGGTGGAAAAAATCACCCTTCATATGCGAATAGTGATACCTTCAGCGCGGATAAGCAGCACGTCCGAACTCTTGCGGGAATCAGGTGGATCTGCAAGCAATGAGTATAATGGACAGTGGACACTACATACGTAATATGTGACAAGTTGAAAATTTGGGTTTCACACAAAGCGTGCTTGGATAGCCGAAGCGGTTAAGTCGACCTCTGGCGTCAAGTGCGAAATTCCGGTTCAAGTTCCAGTCTTGCCAAATCTTCACTTGTTGCCACTCGGTTTATTTCATTGTCCGATTGTGTCTGAGTTTCTCTTAAATCATAGGAAAATCAGCGCACGGATTTTCCACTGAATTATTATTACCTTTGCTCTAAGTTACCAACGAACCTGTTATATTACGAGTGTATAGAATTTTCCTTGTTATTTGAGTTCAAGGTGTGCAGGGTTGACTAATGAGTAAAAACATTACCACTACCAGCCTAACGGCTTGTTCATATAGCCTTGGAATGCATACAGCAGCGATTCTGCGGGCCATGGATTTGAAAATAGTTTGCTATGTTTCCAGATGCATGTAGAACAAGGTTTCAGTAAGCATGTCACGCAATTCACAAAATTCGACCCTTGGGTCCTGGCACCCAAATCACCACGACGTCGACCAACAAATAAATCTAAATTTTACTTACCTGCAAGTCCTCAAATTCATAATCACCTTACTCTATGGTTTCTGCCAAGCACTTTGTGAAGCGGCACATGTTAGTTAATAACCAGAAGCAAAAAAATAAAACTACTATTCATCCACATTTTGACTATTTCAGGACGGTTAAATTTCGAGGCTTGTCCACTTTTGTTAGTTTGAGCAGGTTTTGAATCGTTACTACATGTGTGAAACGAGAGATTATTTTAAACAGAGCGTACGGTTGCATTCAGTAACGTGAGTGGTGGTGCCAGTGGGCTAGGAGGCCCAGTGGAAACACTGCTGCTCAAAATATAGGTGTTTAATTAAATAAAGGTGTTTAATTAAATACTGGGTCTTTCGTTAAATGAAGTAAACAGGCCTCACTCCAGTGCCCTGGTTGGCTATGGCTCGTGGCGGCTGCTTCCGCCCTGCGGACGATGCCCGGTGGCGTCAGTAGGGCATAGCTGTGGCATCAGTACATCGCTTGTTTTGCTGCGACGGCCTTCTACTGGGAAACGGCCCCTTTCTTGTGGCTCGGCCCGGCACTTGCTCACTGTGGGAGCGCGCCGTGACTTCTGTGTGCTGTATGCGACCCGCTCCCCTCCTTCTGGAGTCGTAGGGCAGTTTGGCGCCGCTGTGGCACGAAGTCCTGCAACAATCACATTGCTGGCGGTGACTGGCGCTACCCGGACTTGAACTCGTGGCTGTTACTGACGATGCCCCGTCTTATCCTCGTATAACGTGGCCCTTATTTCATGATGGTCTGCTCGACTCAATTTAGACTATTTATATGCCCCTGGTGCCCATTCCTTACGCGAGAATCTGGCACGTAAACGCGTAGCCCGTAACAAGTATCTTGCCCTGGTGTGGTGAGTTCAACCCTCCCACTACGGCTATTACCTGTTTGTGGTCCAATTTTTCACAGAACACAGCTGGATCATCTCACAATCTTTCTCCGTAAATGTTACTCTGACTCACATGTCACCACACTGCGGTACGGTCCACGGCTTCTATTGCAATACTCCACGGCGGCTTTCTTCCCACTTCTTATTCATTTCACTAATAACGCTGTAGCAGGACTGTAAAAAAATGGTTCAAATGGCTCTGAGCACTATGGGACTTAATTATCTGTGGTCATCAGTCCCCTAGACTTAAAACTATTTAAAACTAACTAACGTACGGACATCACACACATCCATGCCCGGGGCAGGATTCGAACCTGCGAACGTAGCACCAGCGCGGTTCCGGACTGAAGCGCCTAGAACCGCTCGGCCACAACGGTCGAAAGCAGGACTATAGTATAGCCAAAACAGGTTCAGTGGATTTCACCTGCCTGAACATTAAGTCCAGTGTTCATTGATATTTACAGAGAAGATTATTTTGTTAATTTTGTTGAAAACGGCAAAACTTCAGTTTATGTTTTGGCGTTAGAGTTTTCTTCCGCTGTTAAGAAAGTACATACATAGGATGAATCAGAACTCCACCGACAAACTTTTCAATAGTAGACCAAAACTAGAAAAAATTTCCAGTAAACATGGGTTCTAAAATGCATACCTTAGGGGGTAAGTGTTGTTCACGTTCACTGTTGTGCAACCACGTCTTTGCCGGTGCACAAGTGCACATGACTCTAAAGGAATGCAATTTAAAGCCCGTGTTAACTCGATATTTTTTCTTATTTTGATTGACACTATCAACTCTGAAAGTTTTGCAACGGGGTGGATTGCACTCTCACTGTCCTTTAAACAATCAGTTCATCTACCAGTATAGGTTTCAGGTTGTCTTCCCCTTCACTCTGCAATGGTAGATACTGGTGTAGTCGATAAAAGCAGCACTGAAGAAAAGTAAGCTAAATACCTACCACGCAAAGGTCACTTAAGTCCAGTCCATGGGCGTTCGAGATTCTAGCACGAATCGTCTGAAAAATGTCTAAAATGTCCTGTAAACTGTTTTATTGTCTTTAAAACACAGAAAATGGCTGTCAAGTCCTTATTTACTATCCCGACACTAATTATGCAATGTTACTGGCTGTCGTTTTACAAAACCCATCTGACTCGGACATATGTCAAAATTTTCCTATTACAACAACTTTTTCACTCTTTTATTTACATAGTCTCAATAACATACCACATTCTCACTCTACTTATGCGCTCCATTAACTCTATCAGTCTCTCCAAAACACTCACACAACCAAATCACTATAAAATAATAACTTTCCAATGTAGTGTTAATAACCTCAGAAATATGTGCCAACGAAACTAAAGAAAATTCCAGGAAATTAGATTATAAGAAACTATTCTCTTGTTTGTAGTTTCAGTTGATACTGTAGGAGAATTCAGTGTAGTCCGTGGTAGGTTTTTACTTAACACCTGTTTGTTTAACCGGTAAATTTAAAGGGGATGAAAGGGCTGACCCAATGATGTGAACATTTCAAATCCATGGGTTTATCAGCTCCCCAAAACAATCACAAAATTTGACAGGCGCCACTCGGGCAAGATTGTTTGAGAGACTTACATTATATAAAATCATAAGTACGTTAATAAATCATATGCCATAAACATGGAGAACCGCCAGTCAGGCAAAATATTTAAGAAACTCTTATGACATAAAATCATAAACAAGTTAATAAATCATCTCCCACGATCTCCCACCAAAATTGACAGAACCCACTAAGGCTGATATTAATCAGAACTTTAAAAAACAATTCTTGTTAAGACATATTTAAAACCGTTTCAGGCCGGCCGGTGTGGCCGAGCGGTTCTAGGCGCTTCAGTCTGGAATCGTGCGACCGCTACGGTTTCAGGTTCGAATCATGCCTCGGGCATGGATGTGTGTGATGTCCTTAGGTTAGTTAGGTTTATGTAGTTCTAAGTTCTAGTGAACTGGTGACCTCAGATGTAAAGTCCCATAGTGCTCAGAGCCAACTGAACCATTTTAGACCCTTTCAATTGCAACATGTAAAATAACAGTGGACACACAGTTTCAGCTTTAACACGAATACTTTAAACATATTTATTAATCTCAGTTGGGCAATCTTGCAGGGCAAACCCTAAATGATTCAAGCGCCCATTGACTTGTAAGATAGACGTCTAGGGCATAGAAAGTTACAACTTTGTACAATGATAGATGTCTAACAATAGAAGCAAGGTCCAAGCTTGTGAGGACGAAGTTAACCTACGAACGGTGGAACTGGCTGAGAGAAGTAATACTTAACTTCGAACCAAGACATGGCTCCGTTTGCAACCCCACGTCCAGTAGGCCACCAAAATGTGAACCAAGCAAATGCTACCGAAGAGGAACACACGAGCTCAGGCGAAGTCCACCGCCCGTAAGCCAAACTTGTAATCTAAAGAGAAGCCCAGTGCTTCGGTTTCCCATTGGCTCAGCTCGCTGAAAGACAGACCACACCCGACAACAGGAGGCAGAAAACCTTCCACTAACATTAACATTAAAGATCGACCAGTAAATTAACTCTATAAAATAATGGCTAAGCAACGCCTTCTTTCACTCGCAAGTGTTTATTTTAAGTAAAACTGTACTTGATAAACAAACACTAAGATTGGGAAATGAACTGGCTCCCAAGGACCGACACTCACTAGAACCTAATGGCACACATCTGCAAATACTTCAATATTATACGGAAGCAGAGCACACACTTAGTAAGAGGCTTCAAATGAATTCAAACGAACATAATATCACACGTCTTGCAGTGTTTTACTGTAGAGGAAAGGTGGCTATTATGTGATAGTTCGCTAATATAAGACACCCCAACTGTGCTCATGTTAGAGGTAGCACTCTGGCGGAGAGTTTCTTAAACACGTCTATTGCGTGCCAGACGACGACACAGGAGCAGGACGCCATAATTGAGCCGGACACAGAACGTAGAGGTTGATACAAAATTTCTTGTGTTTAGAGTTTTTGCGACATTGGTGTTAAGACAATATTTCAGCTTAAAGGTGAGTGGATATTGCTGCACTCTTTTATTGTTATTTGTAACGTTATTACCTATAATTATTGACTGTTAGGTTCATTTTCCAACGAAAGTTGTTAGCAAGTCCGTGATTCTTTGTGTAAGATGGCGAAATTCCTAATATTCGATAGTATGGGAATCCAAATACGCGACAGTGTCGCATATTACGATACCTATCGCATATTGGGCGAACTCGTTCTCTCACGAATTTTTATGTGTAATTTACCCAATACTATCATGAGATAACAATATTTCATCATTTATTGTAATAAAATTCTGGCAACTGCGTTTATTTTAATTCGATTAAATTATCATAAACAGGGATTACTTTGACTAGTCTTATGATCAGAAATTGGAATGTTTTCTGGAACTTGATGGACAGTGCACCTGCAGGATCAATATCAGCTCGTCATCCAAGTGGCTGGATACGAACTCACATTTTTACTCAGTGGTTTGACCATTTTGTGAGTCCTGTAAAGCCATCTTCAAATGACCCCGTCATTTTGATTCTTGATGGGCATTATTCCCACACAAAGAATCTCGATGTGTTAGATAGAACACGTGAAAATAATGTTCATATTGTACGTTTGCCACCTCACTCAACGCATAAAATGCAGCAACTTGACGTCGGATTTATGGGCCCTTTGAAAACCTACTATGCCCAAGAGATAGATACGTAGTAGGCAAGTAACTCAGGTCGTGTTATCACCCCATTATTAATAGCCAAGTTATTTCGGGCAGCTTACAACCGAGCAGAAAAAATGGAAACATCTGTGACTGCCTTCAGAAAAACTGGTCTCATCCCATGCAACCGAAATATCTTCAGGGAACATGAATTTTCAGTTCATCGCCATGCTAACGCGCTTCAAGAAAGAGATGCCAAAAACGAAACTGCTGATGTTGATGGTCAAGCTGTCAGCCCGGCAGACATCAGACCTCTCCCACACATCGCAAAACCACCTGGAGTTAGTCAAGTAGGTCAAACACCGCGTTCGTGCTCTGCTGCGTTACTAACTTCAACTCTTTATGAGAAGCAATTGCAACAATCTAAACAGAAGAAATCAGAAGCTGAAGCTAAGGAAGCAGCGAGAAAGTTACTTGTGGAGAAGAGTGAAAAATCTTCCAATCGTAGACCTAAAGCAGAAGAATCGTCTAGTGACTCGGCATCCGATATCCATCTTGATGACAGTGGGGATTCAGACATCAGTGATGACGATGACGCAGAGTGTCATTTCTGTACTGGGCGCTTTTCTGAAGACAAACGAGGGGAGAAATGGGCACAGTGCACTAAATGTTATCGCTGGCCTCGTGAAGATTGCGGTGTCACAGAAGACAATTTTGTTTGCCCCGGATATCGTAAATGTAAACCTAAGAAGTGTGAATTGAGTGAAGGATAACAGAAATGAATGAACATGTAAAAATTGTGTATTCATATGTCCTTATCATGTAAAAAAATAAAGCAAAATATTATTACTGTCTCATATTAGGAAACCTTGATCTCATTTATATGAAATGCCTTGTTTGTGAAGATTTAATAAGTACTCTGAAAGATTTTTTATTATTGCAAATACGATAATTGTATGATAAAATTAAGACGTGTAAGGTCTTATTTTCATCATAAAAAATACAATTGCACTTAATTTTAGGTCTTTCAAATGGGTTTACAAAAGTGTGTCTCATATTAGGCACCTTTCCTCTACCAAGAGCGATCACAATCACAGTTAACTAAGTGCTCTTAGTAATTAGCGTACTTAACTTGGTGTCTTGATGCTAGGGCGATTTTGCGAAGATGTCAGCCTAACAGTTCGCGAGACCTTAACAACGCGTCCCTCCAATGAAGCGGGCACCTCCACAGCTCACGAGAATGCCGAAAAATGCACAGCGCCGGCCAACTCCCTCCGACTCCAGTAGAACCACGCCACAACCGCCGCCCGGCCTCGGGCACGCCGTCTTCGCTTCCATTCAAGTGGTTCAAATGGCTCTGAGCACTACTGCGTTTAACTTCTGAGGTCATCAGTCCATTAGAACTTAGAACTTCTTAAACCTAACTAACCGAAAGACATCACACGCATCCATGCCCGAGGCGGGATTCGAACCTGCGACCATAGCGGACGCACAGTTCCAGACTGTAGCGCCTAGAGCCGCTCGGCCACACCGGCCGGCTTCGCTTCTGTCCGCTAGCCAATCGCCGACTCGCGCACCGCCGCGTTCCGTTCTCAAAGCGATGTGTCCTCTTGTCCGCTACTCGAAGTCGGCACTCCCTTATATCTCGAGCCGGCCCAAGGCCAAAGACAAACTCCTGCACTATGAAATCAATCGCACTCATGCCAGAGATACTTCTACTGGCGCCAGTCCCGCCACGGCTCAGTCCCTAACTCGGCTTCACAATACCAGCACACGTATAATGTGTCTTAGGTACAAATTTCTATCTCCGAAAATAATGAAGTTATTGGTTTGAAATTGTAGCAGTATGGTACTGTTATCCATAGAATTTCGTACACTGAGATGAAAAATATTGATAAAGATTTAATATTACTTCTTCAGATTCATAGATAGTGTGTGTAAGTTATTGCACGGAACATTAGTCAACTACACCGATCGCCCGGCCCAGTAGTAGCCAGCGACAGTTGTGCGTGCGTGAAAACCAAACTCTCTTCTTCCTGCTCCACGGCAATCTACGTTTCCAATGCGAAATGACAACTCGTAATAAGGAAAAGCCGAGTCACAAACAGAACAATTCTTTGGAACATCGTCCTGTTCATAGGACATGACACTCTTGACTTCCGCCTTGTCCCACATTTAGGGAACATGTAGCTGTGAAACATTTTTGGACTACCGTCACATATGACGAAACAATAATTGGAAGTCGTGCGCTTATTACCACAGGTTCCCTTCTTCTAAAGATTTAGATTTTTCTACAAACTGCTATATTCAATAACGTAATGGAGCGCCGATGTGTAACAGCGTGTGGTAGGAATCATGGACCAGCGTTTCGTCGTCGATACATTTTGTAATATTGTCATACAGGATGTAGTAATGAAGTCTAATCGTGAATTACGAATATTTTATAACGAAATAAAAACGTGATAAGAGAAATGGCTCTGAGCACTATGGGACTTAACATCTATGGTCATCAGTCCCCTAGAACTTAGAACTACTTAAACCTAACTAACCTAAGGACAGCACACAACACACAGCCATCACGGATAAGAGAAATATTCAATGCCAATCAACATAATCTGTGTTATTGCTCGAAATGGAAATACTTCATGTACCACTTTTGTCACTCAGATTTGAAGACGTACGGAAGTCGCGTATGTTAACAGTGGTATGGAACGTACGAATGAAATTGGGAAACGGTCCGACGGACAACACTTGTACGTTCGCTGCCCACCACTTCTCGTACCGCTATTGGGGTCGCCGTTAAAATTTGCTCCACGTTTTGGGGATGGCCTTGGCGAACATATTCCACTCCGGCAGTATTCTCGGTCGGAATATAAAACAGCTCCGACCTCGCGTCCTCGCAAGAAGAACTGGCTGTTCCGAATGGTTCCACTGCAAGCTACAGGCATGTTCTGATTTCCAGCTCAGCAATGCTCAACTAGTGCTTTCTTTAATAACCTCGCCTCCACATTGCATCCTCGTCATGTTTCGTGACAACATAAGTGGATTTGCTTCCCTAAGCACCACGAACCCCCCTCTCCTCTCTACCTCCACCTCCCTTCCCTTCTCTCCCTCCCTCTTCCCTTCTCTCTTTCTCACACACACACACGTACACACACAATAATACAGACAATGGTTCTTTACTTATTCTTAAGAAAGCCCTTTGACCACAATTCTGATGCATTTCTTAAGCAGTTCTCTTGGGTATTTTTTTTTTTCATGTTGTGTAACTACACCGTCCATCACTTTTAATCTGTTTTTATGCTGTAGGCTTGTCTATACGATCATGTAATTTCTATCTTCCTGTGATCATGGTTTTCTGTTGACTCCTTCCCTTTCCTTTTTTGAACCTCAATCCATTATCTGGCAACTAAATTTTCCAAATTATTCAGTCAGCCATAGTGTGAGAAACTTACCATTCCTTTGGATTCAACTCTAATACAAACTATCCTTATTTTCCACGCATAATCTTCGCGAAAATAGTCAACTTCTTGCGGCAGGAAGCTGCATTTTTCTTCGACTCCCTGTCGGCACCGTTGCCGGCGTCAGTAAACAAGATCGGTGGATGCAGTTTGGGAGATTTGGCTCTCACACAATTATTGTATGTACTTTTTGCATTTGCTAATTTTCTACACAACCGGCCAAAAGTTTTGAATATTCTAACGTATCTCTTTTTTGAGAATAAAACAATTGTAAACATGTAAAGACTAATCGTCTCTGTTGTGTATTCAACTAGTTGTTCACATGTAGGCGCGCTAATGAATATCAACAACAATCTGACGTTTCTTTACCTAAGTCGATTCTCTTCAAATGAGTTTCATACCTTCATTTCTCTGTGTAGCAATCAGTTAGCATTAGTCTACAGTACGTTATACGCATGTAGCAGTGTGTTTGTGTATCTGAACAGGATTAACCTATATTACCTCACAATGGGACGGAAGGAGGAGACTGGCATTGAAAAGTGTGGTATTTGTAGCACTGCATCGGGAGGCCATTCTTGTAGGGCAATAGCAACAGACGTTTCCGTAGCTCTATCTACAGTGGTGTATACATTGCAGCGTTTCGAGGATAGTTATACCAATGCATGTATTTCGCGATCTGGAAGACATAAAGCAACATCATACAGGGAAGATCAGTTCATATGTATACAGAGTAAGTATCAGAGGGCTCGTACTACGCACGGAATTCGCAAGGAGGTAAACAGCACGCGAGCTGGTCCAATGTGTCCCAGAAGTGCAATAACGTATTCGCGAGCAGGATTTAAATGGATGAATAGCGGCCAAAAAGCTGCGATAACAAAATAGGGTCATGAAATTTCAATGAGCACAGCGACATAAAAACGGAAGCTTGCAGCAGTGGTCTAAAGCTTTGGGCACAGGTGAATCTGAGTGTGAAGTAATTATGTGCAATTGTCGAAAAGTTGTCCGTCGACCTTATGGAGAATGTATGAAGAATCAATGTGTAACGCAAACGGTGAAGCGCAATGGAGGATCGGTAATGGCTTCAAATGGCACCATGGGACTTAACATCTGAGGTCATCAGGCCCCTAGAACTTAGACCTACTCAAACCAAACTAACGTAAGGGCATCACACGCATCCATGCCCGAGGCAGGATTCGAACCTGCGACCGTAGCAGTCGCGCGGTTCCGGACGGAAGTGCCTAGAACCGCTCAGCCACAGCGGCCGACTGGTCGGTAATGGTGTGGGGGTGTTTTGAAGATGATAAAGTGGGTGATCTAGCTAGAATTATTGAAACTTTAAAGAGGGGCGGATGTCACAGTGCACCAAGCAACACTACGGTTTCATGCGGCTAGAGACTTACTGGACGTGAGTTTGTTCTGCAGCAGGAAAACTACACAACGTGTTGTCAGGGAAAAGGGTGCATCGTTTAAAGAGGCTAAAATCTAAACTATTTTGTATTGAACTTAATGAGAGAGAGAGAGAGAAAAAAATATTTATTCTCCTAGTGTATTTAGTTTGTACGATGTGTTTGTGCACTGATGTAAAGTATAAAACATTTACATGGGTGATACAAACTTCTGCCTTGGCGAGTATGTTCCTGCTTAAGAGTATTAACTTTATTTTATTCCATGCCTTACATTTACCTTCATATGTTGTTACTCAAAGATGAATAATAAACTAGTAAAATTTGTACCTCACAAAAATGTACTGTATGTAGCTTAAGTGTTTGCGTCTTTACATTTAGGGGCATAAATCTGATGTAGGAGTTACACGAAAGACTCGAACGTGCAATGGTCTCCCTTAAGGAAAAATGGCTGATAAAAGCAGATCTGTATGAACATTTTACAGTCGTAGCAACGAATCTCTGAATTCATAAGATATCTGTAGTCATGCCTAGTCCATAACGGCTGCAAGCTCTTGTAGTGTCGTTATCAGTGGTAAGCAAATCAATGGAAAGGAGGGAACCATTATTATGTTTATTACTTGCAATTTACGCTTGATCTATAAATACAGATTTCTCACGGAAAATTTGACTCATCATGGACTCGACTCAGCATTCGGGCATGTACCAGAGGATTAAGATTTTCATCGCACCACATGATGGAATCGGGTAATGCATGAATATGCAGGAAGCAGGCGTGATGTCAGCACAACGTATCGATCTCTAGGTGCGCTAGCGTGTTGTCACTCGATTGACAGCCAGCGGCACTTATCTTCACACCTCCAAGTAGCGGCAGCTTTTAGAGAGTCGCTGAGAGCAGCTTAACCCGTATCTGGCCACTGCCTGCTCGCTGCCTGCTCCTTAACCAGATAAACATACTCCTAGCGATTAGCGCTATAATATTGTCATGGACGCAGCAGCCGTCCTCTGTACCCCATTGCTCGTGTAGCAATATTTAATTGCTGTAATTAGGCTGCAGAGATGGCATCCAGGTTGCATTTGGAGTTGTAGGTCCGGCAGCAAGATTATAGTCAAAAGCTGATAGACGGCAACATTGGACTGAATGGAAGATCATATGATGTGCAGTGAAAATTGAGGCTGTGACAAAATTACGGTAGAGATTTGGATGAATACAGGCATCGAACGCAATTTCTGAAAAAACAAAATTACACGCCTCCACAAAACTGACAGATTGCTCAACGTGCAACGGAACCCCCTCGTCATGTAGAACGACCTTGTATCAACCAAAACATCCTGGAAGTAAAAGCCGGCCGGGGTGGCCGAGCGGTTCTAGGCGCTACAGTCTGGAACCGCGCGACCGCTACGGTCGCAGGTTCGAATCCTGCCTCGGGCATGGATGTGTGTGATGTCCTTAGGTTAATTAGGTTTAAGTAGTTCTAAGTTCTAGGGGACTGATTACCTCAGAAGTTAAGTCCCATAGTGCTAATAGCCATTTGAACCAATTTTTGGAAGTAAAACTCTAAATTATCCCTTGCAAAAAAATTCCAACTGACGACTGGGAGTTTTGGTCATCTTCTCCCACTCTTGTACTTCAGGGCTCTGAATTTTCGGTTATCTTGTCATTCGTGAGAGCAATTTGCCATGTCTCCTAATTACCGATTGACGCGATGTAATTCCATCCTGGCAGTCTTGGTTACAAAGTGCTAGCATTTTTATCGGCTTTTGAAACATCTGTGGACGGCGGCTATTTCGAAATACGTGTACTCAAGTGGCGAGTCTCAGTGCTTCTTTTTTTAGCTGCTACGTACAGAAAGTTATCTAGCCCCTAAAAAGCTGGATGTTGAGAAACGTTTGTAAATGCGTGCAGATCTCAGCCGTCATGAATGCTGCGGTCTAACAGCAGGTACATTTGCTTCCACCAGAAAAAGGGACTTTAAGCTGCCCTTGATAGTGTCCCTCAGCACTTGTACAAAGCACCTGTCCATTTTCTATGCCTTTGGCGAAAGTCCCATAACAACGCGGCACGATTTAAGTAGGACGCTGTTGTTCAGAGCATGGTAGCGCCAAGTACTACAGATTGTAAGAATATTCTAGAATTTGTTGAATTAGTTGTGTGTGGTTTGATTTGCAGATACACCACACGATGCAGGAATACTTCTGACAAATCTAACGCAACTTAGTGTTTCCCCTAAATATACGAACTTCCATGTGCAATACGTGCGCTACTAACCTTCTAATCAGGTATTTTATCACCTTTCTTTCTGTTACAGGCATTACATTAAATCTGTCCATTTTTAAAGGGAGTTGACAACAAATGTGTACGAATGCTTTCTCAGCCTTTGTCACAGTCAATAAAATTATTCAAGCTATTCAAATTCTTTGTCAACATGTAAATTATCATTCTGAAATCAAAGTTAATTATAAGAGAAGTTATATCGTATTAATTTATTTCTACTTTGTTGCTACTTGTTGTGTGAGTTTTTATGTAAACGCTCAAAAAGTGTGATTCTTAAATATGCATAGCAGCTTAAAACGTTGTTTCTGTTTCGAGTGTTTAATTGCCGCAACAGCTATTCCACTAGTACTGTATTTCAAGATTTTCCCGTTGTTCATTGTTAATTTAAACCTTCCAGTATCTCTGACGTTTCGGCTATGTTAGGCCTCTAGTGCATGTAAGAGACCAAATGGAGGAACCTTGAAACGAGAGCGCGACAAGTCGCGAGCCAGTTGAGTGTTCCGTAGTCAACGGTGAGGTGCGTGTGGGACGGAGAACGCCTGAAAGCGTTCTAACATGACTGAAGTGCACAAGTTGGACGGCAGGGATTATGAGCCATGCACAGAGCTTTGTGAATTGTTTCGTGTTCGACAGCAACATGATACCAATTTTATTTCAACCGCAGTGTTCACGGAAAAAGTGACATTTAATGAAGAAGGAGACAACACCAAAAGCAATATTTATTGGTCCGATGCTAGCCGACATCAAATGTGTGAGCATGGCCCTAAGGACAAAAGTAGGGTAAATGTTGGGTGCGAATTTTGGGGCCGAACAATTTACCTGACAATTTAAATGGTCATGATAACTCAGTCTTTTTTGAGGAACGTTTTGCCAGAGCACATAAAATCACATCTGTATGGGATCAGTTAAATCACCGAAATTATGATATTTTATTTCATTATCTTGTTATTCATATTCTATATTATCGCTGTTTTCCCACAAATTATACCAAGGATCATTGCAGTGTTGTAACAGCTTCATTCTATCTGTAAAATTTAAATGCTGCATAGTTTATCTGTCCCATGAAACTGTTCAAAATGACTCTGAGCACTATACGACTTAACTTCTGAGGTCATCAGTCGCCTAGAACTTTGAACTTCTTAAACCTAACTAACCTAAGGACATCACACACATCCATGCCAGAGGCAGGATTCGAACCTGCGACTGTAGCACCATGAAACTGTCTCAGATCTCGTAACTGTCCTTGTCTTCTATATACATCACTTTGTATTTTGTATGGAACTGTGTGTTTTCGGATGCGCTGTTTTGTTTAATTTCAATCGTATCAGTCCACTCAACACAGACAAAGAAAGGCCATTAGAGGAAGAAGACAGACTGGGGTTACGATATAGAAGAAAAAGTCCTCTTAAAAGGAAGCGACATTTACGGAAACTATGGACAACCTAAATCTAGATGACTGAATCGAGATTTCAAGCGGACTCCTCCCAAATGTCAGTCCAGTGTCGTGACACTCTGTCCTCTGCTCCGACTTTCATGATACATCAGATATCCCCTTCGTTTGCCCCTATCTGTTTTTGTAATTACATTTTCCAGGGAACATTTTCTGTCAGTTGGTCTTTCTACCACATCTTTATGAGCGTAAATAATAACATTAAGCTCTTTTCTCATTCTTTTACTTTTCACAGCTGTATGTAGGGGCTATCATCCGTAGCGTTTGAATGACCAGGGCAAAGAAAGTTGCTGAAGAGATTCGTGGAGAGGAAGAGAACCATTGTTTCAGTCCTAATTTCCGAGTCTGCCGATATGAGAATCGAATTAATTTTCTTCATCGTGAAGAGTAAGATGAAAAGTTATCCCAAAAAGCAGTAATTGATACCTGTGACATGGAAGAGTACGTCTCTCAAGTGGCACGTCATCACAGGTCGTTACCGAATGACTGCAGTCTGTCTTTTAGACATTATTCTACGACATGAGTCACATGATTTCTGTATCTAGTTACAATTAGCTTGAAATGCGTTCATACCTGCCGGCCGGAGTGGCCGAGCGGTTCGACGCGCTACAGTCTGGAACCGCGCGACAGCTACGGTCGCAGGTTCGAATCCTGCCTCGGGCATGGATGTGTGTGATGTCCTTATGTTAGTTAGGTTTAAGTAGTTCTAACTTCTAGGAGACTGATGAACTTAGAAGTTAAGTCCCATAGTGCTCAGAGCCATTTTTTCGTTCGTACCTTACCATGCAGTTCTTGTCATTGCAGTAGAGCATGTACCTTGCCTCCACGAAAGACTAGACTCAAAGAAATGGGCGGTTGTTTATCAGACAAGACGGCGAACAGCAACAGTCTCCAACCGTCCACGACTGAAATGGTTTCGCATCTGTAGTGACCTCGGCGTCGTTAACAAGAAGCTATTTACATTATACCACATTTCCATTTTCAATAGAAAAGATGGGAATTTTCTTCGGGTCTCAAACGCATTTAACAATGAACGTGGCCCATGTAGTAGGTATTAAAAGGGAAACATAGTAAAAAAAATGATACGATGCAATGAAATTGTTTTGGAATCATAAATTAATTAGGACGCTAATGCCAGTCTATCCCAGCTCAGTTATATTTCTGTGGTTATTATTTATTCATTTAAATAGCCTTTGTGTCATGATTATCATTTTACCTTCTCTTTCATTTCGTCTGTGTATCGCTCAGCTACGTGAAAAATGACACGTGTAAGCGCAGATTGTAACCAGTATGTTAAAGTTCATTATGCGAGAAATTAATAGTAGATTTTCGAATTTAAGCTGATGGATTCTGCTGTGTAATTGGATGGCTCAGAGTACTGTACAACGTCGATGGGTCTTTCTCAGGTGATGTTGAATGCAAATGTAGCAATAGATGGATGCAAATTCCATCATTCTGCTGACATAGACAATAAGTACTCCTAATCAAGCGATCAAGTCATTTTAACATCTAAAGCTTTCACTTGCTTCATGAAACGTATTCGGATTGGTAAAACTGTGGGGGTACCGAAAATTAAATGGTTGTACTCGTCTCCTCATGCGCCACACACTTTAAACTTATCACAAATTGTCGTTTACCCAACTGAGAAACTTCAGAGATCTGAAATTGTCATAAATTATGTGAAAGTGTTCTATTTTCGTTCGATTTCGCACCAACAAAACACATCTGCCCTCCTTGGAGGAAAGCAGTCTGTTCACTGTTCTAATAGGCAATGCAAATGGTTCAAATGGCTCTGAGCACTATGGGACTTAACATCTGTGGTCATAAGCCCCCTAGAACCTAGAACTATTTAAACCTATTTAACCTAATGAGATCACACACATCCATGCCAGAGGCTGGATTCGAACTTGCGACCGTAAAGGTCACGCGGTGCCAGACAATAGGTAATGGAATTTACTATCAGTGACAGCCGGCACGCTCAGAGCTCTGCCATAGACTATCATTAAACAACTCTCTAATCACGCAAATGGAGTGTAAATATCTGTAGAATGAGCATTTGGATGCGTAGAAAGAGAATTATATCCGCAACATCTGCAGCTCATCTTACGTGACTTTGGGACGGTGCACTTTAGCCCGTAGAGCGCTTAGCGTATTTTGTTGCTGCTAATGGCGATAACTTTAGAAGCACCGCAAAACCTTGTACACGCGGTTTGAAGACATCTTAAAAGTCTGATACTGGGAGTAAAGATGCGGGGAGAGATGGTACTGTGCTCTTTCGCCACAGAGTCATAGTTCAGATAGCACTTTATTTACATTTTTCGGTGACGGTATAAGAAGTGACAGCCAACAAAACTTTTTTATGTTTCCTATTGCACTCATTCGTACGGTCAAATCTCTGTTCTGATTAATTACCTTATAATGACACTGTAAATTGTGCCGAAGTGTCACGAAAAAACAACTCATTTGGAACTAGGAACAGTAAATACGACTAGAGTTTTGCACCATTTGCTTGTCTGTTGTTATTTTCAATATCTCTTTGTTTACCCTTCTGCTTATTACAGACAAGTAAAATACCTGTAATATATTTTTGTCATCTCATCAGAAAAGTAAAACCATACACTACACCCCAAGAAATAACAAATACAAGATCAACGCTTAATTTTGGGAGTAATGAAAGAGGTGAGAGCCAATAATATTATTTTTTTAGGTTTTATATTGTACAGATTCATATTTTCGAATCTGTTCTAATTAATTATTTTACAGTGACAGTTTACGGGAAACTGTCCCATGCAGAAATGCTTACATACACACAAGGGTTTGAGAAACAGCATCAGTTGGAAGAAATTAACCAGCCCGTCGAGCATAAGTTTTGGTTGTGCAGACCGATGAACAGTAACTGGTCCTCCTTTCTCATACTTCCCTTTACATCCATAGCCATAACAGTAATGCAACATAGCTGTTACGTAGGCTCAAATGTGCAGAAGCGTATATTAAACAAGGCGAATATGTGTAGCATTCGTGTTTCGTTAATATCGCAATTTTTAGACAAGCAGCGTCGCCTCGAAATCACGTGACTGGCCCTGTTTGGTGTTGATAACATGCGTAGTATGCGGCACACACTCCAAAGGTATACATTCTCTGTGATCTCGCGTAGCGTACACACGACAGTGCAGTGAGATCTAATGAACCTTGCACAAGACCAGCGGTACTTCACGAGCACAGCACGACGATATTCGTATTCCAACAGCTAGTGAATATTGATAATTAGTACTAGTGGGATAGAGAGCAAGAGAGAGATATAGAGAGTGCAGAGAGACTACAGGATAGAAAGTTACATATACACTATACTTTATATGCTGAAAATAAATATATTTGTGTTTTAACAAAGAGCGGCGCAACATTCTGTACCAGGACACGCATTTATAGCTCATAGAGGTATTTATAGTTCGCTATTGGTCGCGCTTTTTGTTGCAGATTGTTCGACTGAAAAACTCATCGTTATTTGTATTTGCTTGCTATACCTCGTAATTAAAGTAAATTAAACTATTTTCGCTAACGGTCTAAAGAGTTAAAGTGCTACAATAATATAAATAACATCGTTATCTACTAAATAGTTCATAACTATTTTGAGTGTGTGACATTATTGTTCATATTTAAAAACAACATTTGTAAATAGTTTATTGAAACTGTTAAAGCAGAAGTAGAGACATCTTGTTTGAAGAAAAGTCGATACTGAAACTCTTTGATAAGATTAAAATTAATGTACATTTTAAGAAAAAGGGTGTAAGATTTACTTTTAAATATTGTAAAGATATCTATTTGTCATACTTATTAAATGTAAAAAGGTGCTATAATGTAATTATGTATGTAATAGTTACTGGCACTCACTTAGGGCTGTATGAGATATGTGTAATATAAAAGATGGAGTAGTTCAGTCAGGAACGGAAATGTATGTAATAGTTACTGGCACTCACTTAGGGCTGTATGAGATATGTGTAATATAAAAGATGGAGTAGTTCAGTGAGGAACGGAAAGCTGTATAAGCGTAGGAAAAGGTGGGAGCGGAAACGTTTGGCGCGCTTTGGCGGGCGCGAGCAAAGTCAGTCGGAGGCCAGTGATCTTAGAGGCAGCACGTACAGTGCCAGCATAGTGTGGAGTGCGCCATATTGTTGCATCTTGCCTCTGTTGGAAACTGCAGTTTATCACGGCCTGGTATGGGGAGAAAAATGGGCTATTGATTATAAGATGGATCATCGCTATGAAGAGGAAATAAGTCCGACATCGATAACTGCTCTTGGCCGTTCTGATATTAATGCAGTTGTTGCCACCAGCGCCACCGTCGCTGATCACAGCTTACAGGGTACGACATTTTACCTATGTATTATAGTGTGTGCCAGGAAGTTGAAATGTGCTTTAAGAATAATAACCATCATGACATTAACAATTGTGTACACCTGGTAATTTATCCCGATCATAAACCAAGCAGGATCCTAACCTGATAAATGAAATTTCGAGTGACCTGTATTCAGCCAAGACTGTCAAATGTTTAATATATTGTTGGCAAATCAGTGATTAATCTGCGAAATAATTGATGGAAAGAATAATTGAGAATTTCGTAATTAACATTACTATTATTTTCTGTGTTAAAATGATTACGTAAGGTTATGCTAGATTCAGAGACCACATGATACAAATTGTTTGCTGCTTTCCCATTACGTATTGATGAAAGGAAATACCAAGTTGATAATTAATGATGATAAATAGTAACATTAAACAGTGTATAGTGAAACAATGAAATGCTGAGTACCAAATATGTTGATGTAGAAACCCCCTGTCCAAATTTACTTTTGTTTTCACGAAATCAGTCTGTTTGATTAAGCAGTTGGGTGCTGTAGTTTTGTTTCAAGCGGCTAAACTTTTCTTGTATTGCTGAACCATCTTTTATCTAAATCTAAAGTGAAGTCTGTTAGGTAAGTAGTGAGTTGCAGTCTTTTCTGCTGTCCTACTCAGCTTCATAACGTGTGCCTAATTAGACTGGCGAATAATAGTGTACCGTCAACCACATATCTACATCTACATTTATACTCCGCAAGCCACCCAACGGTGTGTGGCGATGTGTTATCGATGCAAAATAGTAGTCTAACTACTGTTGTTTGCCATATCTCTGAACTGATTACTTATTTGAAGAAACGAGTTAATGTCTGATGCTTATTCCTTAGGTTAACACACACGGTTATTACACATGTTTTCGTGGTTTTACATATCAGGATAGTAATTAACACACACAAGTCAAACGGAAGGAATATTACAAGTACTCTACAGAGAGACATTAGAAGCTGCGTCGATGATGTTGTCATCGTGTGTCCAAACTACTCACATAATTTTTTAAAATCAGTAGTTTGATTATGATAACCATACTGAGAAGCAGAATTTTACTTATGGGTGTAAGCTTGCCATCTTTCTAGCGTGTGTCATAAATAAAACTAATATGTTCTATACAGAAAGCGAACTGCGGACACTAATAACAGGAAACAAATCTCTTAAAACGTACATCATAATATAACTTCTTATTATCGAGACCCGTACGATGTTAGTCATATCGAAGATGCGACATGGCAGACATCAGTAGAATGTCATCCGTCATAAGCACGGTGGCATGCAACTGTATCAATAATTGTTTAAATTATAAATTTTCTGTTACACTTTTTACGTGCCTAGTACAATGCATGTCCATACAGTACTTCTGTTTTAGCGTGCTGGGGGATTTTGCCTAAAAGGTAATTATAAACCAAAGCTTAATGTAAATTAAAACATAAAATCAATTGTCACGTTTGAATGCATCCGCATTCTTTGATGAGAGCAAAATCTTTGTATTATATTATCTCTTAACGTAAACAAATACTGCGATAAACCTCTGTGTGAGGTTTCATGTAATGAAAGAAGCACATTACCTGTAAATAGATTTGAAAAAGTATTATCCTATAGCATCCGCATTTAAATCCTGAGACAATACGTTTTACAATTATTACTCACATACGTATCATTTTAAACATGTGTGTAAATTTCTCAAAATACTCAAAAATGGGAAATAATTTCCTTATCACATTGTGGTGCACACGAACAAACGTAACTCATACAGTACGTTTAAAATTTAATTGAGTCATGCACTTTAAGAATCACGAGATTTTACCGTATTTTATTCTGACAGTTTCATGGGAGCAAGCCGATGTGTAGTATGACTATTTAACCCAGTAGAGATACCATTTTGGATTGCAAAAGGTGCAGTAATTTTGATTTTCACGTATGTTGTGCGTTTTACCCCTCTCATGGAAAATCGAAGTTTTCGACTTCTCCCCCTTGTGCGTCATCCTTTATGTTTAAAAAACAGTTAGGAAATGTTACTTTTTTGAGTTTTTCCTCAGTCACTTGCATCCAATGCATTCTAGCAAAAAATATACCATTACACATTTTAAAGAGCATTAAATTCCGTGCAAGTTTCATACAGAACGCGTAAAAATTTCTTAGTTAACTATTGAGGTACGAGGCTGTGAAAATATGTAAAAATGTTAAAAGCGCCCAAAAAATTTGACGTGTCTGTGGTTTCGCCCTAATAGCTTTTTGTTAGTGCAGTATTGTGTAGAACGAAAAACAAGCATCGTTTTAGAGGAATTAATTTTCTTCAAAATTCGTATTTACTCCCTGTATATGCCAAGAAATGTTGCATTAAAAATATTTTAGTGACACAGAACTGAAAACATCATCCTTAGGCAAAAATAGTGTTACTAAATGCAGTACTATTTTTAAGCTATTATGTATGTAGTATCTACACGTATTTCATGTTATTCATTTAATTTCTGCGGAATAAGTATTTTCGAAAAAGAAAAGCACCAATTTTCAACAACTGTACACATAAGCATATTTCAATTAAATACAGTTCAAATTAGAACTTTTATTTTAATAATTTATACAAAATTTTATGTTAAAAATCATCAATTTCTGATGTTTTGCCTCAAATGTGGTTAAAGTGTATGATTCATCTCTTCGACCAATGATCAACTAACACGCCTTCCTTCATGCTGAATTCAGCCTCTGGTGCATTATCTCGTGATTCAAATCCACAGTGAACACATACAATGAAGCATCGAAACCCTACTTATTTGCAGCTGCATTTATTGCCAGAAGACTTTTTGCATTTGCTTGAAATCGTGTCAGCAATGCCTGTGGAGGTGTTTGTTTGTTCATTGGCACTGCACTTATACGACTAACACCCTTCTTCCAGGCCCATTTCAGGGGGTCCCTTTCGTGCCCCTATCCACGTCGAACTTGCAGATAAGTTCTACACTCCTGGAAATGGAAAAAAGAACACATTGACACCGGTGTGTCAGACCCACCATACTTGCTCCGGACACTGCGAGAGGGCTGTACAAGCAATGATCACACGCACGGCACAGCGGACACACCAGGAACCGCGGTGTTGGCCGCCGAATGGCGCTAGCTGCGCAGCATTTGTGCACCGCCACCGTCAGTGTCAGCCAGTTTGCCGTGGCATACGGAGCTCCATCGCAGTCTTTAACACTGGTAGCATGCCGCGACAGCGTGGACGTGAACCGTATGTGCAGTTGACGGACTTTGAGCGAGGGCGTATAGTGGGCATGCGGGAGGCCGGGTGAACGTACCGCCGAATTGCTCAACACGTGGGGCGTGAGGTCTCCACAGTACACCGATGTTGTCGCCAGTGGTCGGCGGAAGGTGCACGTGCCCGTCGACCTGGGACCGGACCGCAGCGACGCACGGATGCACGCCAAGACCGTAGGATCCTACGCAGTGCCGTAGGGGACCGCACCGCCACTTCCCAGCAAATTAGGGACACCATTCGCAACCGTCTCCATGAAGCTGGCCTATGGTCCCGCACACCGTTAGGCCGTCTTCCGCTCTCGCCCCAGCATCGTGCAGCCCGCCTCCAGTGGTGTCGCGACAGGCGTGAATGGAGGGACGAATGGAGACGTGTCGTCTTCAGCGATGAGAGTCGCTTCTGCCTTGGTGCCAATGATGGTCGTATGCGTGTTTGGCGCCGTGCAGGTGAGCGCCACAATCAGGACTGCATACGACCGAGGCACACAGGGCCAACACCCGGCATCATGGTGTGGGGAGCGATCTTCTACACTGGCCGTACACCACTGGTGATCGTCGAGGGGACACTGAATAGTGCACGGTACATCCAAACCGTCATCGAACCCATCGTTCTACCATTCCTAGACCGGCAAGGGAACTTGCTATTCCAACAGGACAATGCACGTCCGCATGTATCCCGTGCCACCCAACGTGCTCTAGAAGGTGTAAGTCAACTACCCTGGCCAGCAAGATCTCCGGATCTGTCCCCCATTGAGCATGTTTGGGACTGGATGAAGCGTCGTCTCACGCGGTCTGCACGTCCAGCATGAACGCTGGTCCAACTGAGGCGCCAGGTGGAAATGGCATGGCAAGCCGTTCCACAGGACTACATCCAGCATCTCTACGATCGTCTCCATGGGAGAATAGCAGTCTGCATTGCTGCGAAAGGTGGATATACACTGTACTAGTGCCGACATTGTGCATGCTCTGTTGCCTGTGTCTATGTGCCTGTGGTTCCGTCAGTGTGATCATGTGATGTATCTGACCCCAGGAATGTGTCAATAAAGTTTCCCCTTCCTGGGACAATGAATTCACGGTGTTCTTCTTTCAATTTCCAGGAGTGTATATGCCTGGTATTGAACTGCATTCCTAATGGAACTAAGCTTGTGAAATCAGATTTAGTGTTAGTAGCAGCTTTAGAAAAGTGATGATGTCACAAATCATCTGTCTATTTGTTCGAGGCACCCCCATAATGCGCCACCAGGATACTTTCAGTTGCTTCCACGATCTTCTCTTTTTCTGTAGCTGGAACTCTGAAAGTGGAAACACTTTTATGGTGGGAAGTACCACTCTCGGGTGTGGTGCAATGTTTCCCCTATACAAACAGAGAGAAGGTGGTAGCACAACCAATTATCGCATAGAGAAAGATAATATTTTCCACAACGTCCCTATATTTGGTGGATGTTTCGGAATACAGCTCATCTTCTGTGTTATTCCTTTCAGATCTACAAAAGAACACATTGTTTGAAATTTAAGCTGTCACCAAAACTGAAGTATCAGTTTCTTCTCTAATAACAAGAATCGCGTTCAGGAGAGAAGAAAATAGCAGTTTTCACAATTAACACGTGTTTATTTTCTGGTGCCGGCCTGGTGACATTGTGTTCGCCAAAATTCGTTCTGAAGCAATGAGATGAAGCTGGATTCATTTTTTTTTTAAATTCGATAACAGTTTATCCGTTAGCATCTGTGAAAAAGTGGTACAATGAAAGATAACGTCTGAACAAGGTTGTAGCCTGGAACGGCGAGGTCTTACGGTGCTTTTTGTGCTCCTTCTATTTTCTTCTGTGGGGTACCCTTCGAAGACTCCATAGCATTTTTACCATGATGTCGCTTTACACGGGCCACAAATCTTTCAAAACAGCAAAAAAAATTCTGTCAGATTCCAGTGAACTCTCTGCGGGACTTAGCCACTGTCTGCTACATCAAATTTGATATTCTATGTCAGTTGGTAAGGCGTGAAGGAGCAGTAAAATGTGGACTTTGTTCCTCTGCGAATGCGATCCCTAGAAATTACGTGAATCTCATGAACAACATCTAGATATCGCGTACATATTACGTTCAGGAGTTCTAATTTTGCCTGAGGGTGATATTTTCAGTTTCAGAGATGATACTCAAGGCGAGTGTAAAATGAATGTGCGCAACGGAAAATACTGAACGTGAAAACGAAGATTTGGCCCAGCCTGACTACCTCCTGAAGCAGATCTTAGGATCTCATAATGGTGACATTATCTCCTCCTTGCTCTTTAACATAAATGAATAATTAAGGGAACTAGTAACTAATAAGCCGAAGCAATTAGCAATATCACCGTATGTACTGCATTCGCTGCGTCGGAGTGATGGTTCTCATACAAGTCTGCGACGATGGAAGAACTTTAGCCACAAAATAAAAACTCTGGGACGGCAGAAGGCGGTCCTCTGACTAGTGTGATCTAATAGTGTCTTCTCCTCTCTGTGTTCTACAGACATAAAACGCGAACTCCCAGCCACAAGGCAGAATTCAGTTAAAGTCTCTACATGATTATAGACTGAAGAAGTGCTCTCAATCACTAAATAATGCGTACTCAACGAAGATTCCCTACCTGGAGCAAAGTACAACGCCTAACCGTTCTAACTATAAAATCCCCAGAGAGCAAATACAGCAAGTCTGTCTGTACCAAAAAAGATGGTACTGAGCGACCGCCTAACATGGGCGCTCAAATCGGAAGACCTTTTCCTTTCCATAGCTGGCTTCTCAGCGAAGCTCGGCTCCCCTACCTCCTAACTGCAGAAATCGAATCATATTTCGAAACCACGAAATATTCTCCCTCTGTACAGATTTTTGCGAACATCGACCAACCATATTTTAGTCTTCTGTCGTCCAACGCCGAAAGTTTGCGAGGAAATACCTATCTCCGTTAATTAGGTATACATACAATGGTACCCTTCTAACAGTAAAAATCCTCGGAAATAACCCAGCCTGCGTGATTTCCGAGATATCACTTCCTCATTCCTGTCTGCTGGGTCCAAGATTTTCCGAGTTTCCGATGTGTTATTCGGTTATCATTCTGGCTCCACTACATGCGGCCGGCCGCTGCTGTATTGTGCTTCAGCGCTCAGGTGCCCCGACCGTCCGTCTTCGCTACTTCCTGTGTCAAGCAGGACCAACACATCTGTGCGGGATTCTCCATGCAGGGCTTGAGTTTTACACCTGCCGTTTCACTTCCACTGGCGTTCCAACCTCTACTAGTATAGTCAATCATTCATCACGCCATTTTGGTAATGAAGACACTCCGTCACCGTCCATGCAATAAGCGTTAACAACTATG
This sequence comes from Schistocerca piceifrons, assembly GCF_021461385.2. Lineage (NCBI taxonomy): Eukaryota > Metazoa > Arthropoda > Insecta > Orthoptera > Acrididae > Schistocerca > Schistocerca piceifrons. The sequence goes on along the minus strand of NC_060144.1, from coordinate 239,091,326 downwards.
TACAAGGTGTACGTGACAATTTCAGTCTTCTTTAAATGCTCATATATACGAAGTACAACCCATTAAATAATACCTGATTACGGTTGTAAATCACGGCAAACTATGTAGATGAGTGCTTGTAAGGTGCGAAATTATAGCCACCTAACAAGTTTCGATTCCACTTCCACTAATATTGTTGATGCGACACTTCTCTCTGTGTATAGGGAGCAATAACAAATGTTTTTTATGAATCTTGAATGAATTTAAATCCTCTACAACAATTGCTGTTACGCTTTCTGTTCAAAACTGCACTAAAAAAAGTTGTTACGGTGAATCCACTGTCATATCTAACTTTTTGCAATTTTTTGATATTTTTGTAGGTTTTCGGAGTCTCGTATCTCAGTAGGTGTTCCGAATTATCGAACATATTATGTATGAAAATTTCAGGATATTTAAGGCCCTTTAAAACTGATGGTACAATATTTTTATCAAAAACGCAATGGTATCTAGTTCCTGAGGGAAAATGAAAAAAATTACATTTATTGGCGGTTTTTTCAACATGGCGGATAACGCCCAAGGGCGAGAAGGTGTAAAATTAGGATTTTGCATGAGAGGGGTAATACGTACAACATACTTGCCAGTCACTCAATGTCCTATATATCCATAAATCAGATATTTATAGTATTTAACGATGTCCATGAGAAAATTAATTTTACTCTTGAGAAGGAGTCACCCAATAGTACATTGAACTACTTTGATCTAACGGTATCTATAGTAATCACATAGAATATGACATCTATAAGAAATGTACGTTTTCGGATAATATTATACCTGCTCATTCGGCGCACCCGCTAGCGCATAAAATGGCATCCTTTCATTCTAGCTTGCATAGAGCCATGTCGGTTCCTTTATCCGCGCAAGTCCTGGAACACGAACTGGTAACTCTTGAAACATTAGCCCGAAATAACGGGTATGAGCCCTAAATTGTGAGACGGTTCTATAACAAGAAAGTAAACAGTAACAGAACGATGACAGCTCCTACGTTAGGCACCGCGCCTGATGTTACTCCGTCTGCCATAATACCTAATCCTTTTACCTGCGAAGTTTCGTATAAAATTGGGATTCTTTTGAAAAACCAGGGATTTAAGACAGTTTTTCCCACTAATAATAGTCTTCAGAAGAATCTGATTCATAGCCTAAAAATGCCTAAAGATAAACTCTCATCATCCGGAGTATACAAGATCACGTGTGGCGAATGTCCGAAATTTTATATTGGCCGAACAGGAAGAGCCTCATTAACAAGATACAAGGAGCATATTCCGACCAAAACTGGAGACTGAACACGTGGTTTGACATTTTCCGATCATTTAGTGCCATTGGGTGCATGCACCCAATCCCCCTTCCTTCCCCCCCCCCCCCCCCCCCACAATACTCAGCTCTTGCATAATGAAGTAAAAGGTGCAAGGTTAGACATTTTAGAGGAAATGCAAATTTTTAAACATTTACTACAAGACAAAAACAACCTTCTTAACGCCGGCCGCGGTGGTCTAGCGGTTCTAGGCGCTCAGTCCGGAACCGCGCGACTGCTACGGTCGCAGGTTCGAATCCTGCCTCGGGCATGGATGTGTGTGATGTCCTTAGGTTAGTTAGGTTTAAGTAGTTCTAAGTTCTAGGGGACTCATGACCACAGCTGTTAAGTCCCATAGTGCTCAGAGCCTACCTTCTTAACGACCAGCTGCTGCTGCGAAATAGAAGCTTCTTTGAAGGTGTACAACCATTATTTCATCCACTGTAATGTTAATGCAGTGTATGCTTTACCATTGCCAACAAATATATGTAATCCCATACGTTGTATAGTTTTGGTATATTACTTTGACACGTAAAAAATTTTGGACCCATCTATGAAGTTGTCTATAAGTTATATGGGAATATTCCATTACCTAATTAATATTTCATTATTATTTAGGGTAACAGCGTAAATGGTTAATATCTGGCGTATTGAACACCTTGAATATGCACACAGATGGTCAACCGATTTTCGGTATGCACGTTCTAGAGTTAAGAACGGTTTCAACACTTGATTTAAATGGTGGATAATAACTTCATTGGTCAATAGCATGTACGTGTAGTAACCGGAAGGACGATCTCCAAGTCACTACCCCTTTACAGAATATAGGTGCTACCACATAACCCTTCAATATGACCGATTGTGGTCAATACTGTGTGTATACGGCAGCAGTGATGCCATCACCCGGTCATACACAACTTTTTACTAACTGAATTAATGGCAGTCACACCCATATAAGTGTCACGAGAGGGTACGTTTGAAGTTGTCCTTGGAGCGTTGCTCGCCAAATCACATAATTTAACCATTTCCCGTCATCTTCCCATAATTTAGACTAGTTCATTAACACATATTGACCTATGTCGGTCATTAGTTTTTAAGTGTGTTGACTGGAGCGATGTTCGCCAAGTCACACTTTAGCTTTGAGCATAATTGACCTATGTCGATCAATAGTTTTTTTATGTGTTGACTGGAGCGATGTTCTCCAAGTCATACTTTAGTTTTAAGCACATTTCCGCTGTCATGCCGAATTATAATGGCAGCGTCCCACACACACAGTTTTTACAGTATGTGTGTGGATCACCTCCATGGAGGCAAATTGAGCACCCCATTGCCGTCACATTTCCCCTACTTTAGTGTTTTCTTCAACTCATAACCATAAATTCGCCAAGAAGCTCAATCAGGCACGTGTATTAGTTTTTGTCTTGATTCGAGACCATTTCCGGTCAAATATACTAATCTTGAATAATGACCATCTATTTTATATGGTTCGTATTGCCGGATGTTACAGATTACATGTAGACTTGTTCCCAAGTTCAATCGTGACCATTTGTGTGCTAAGTCAATAAGATGTTCATGCGTTGTAACCATAGCTAAGCAAGTGCTTAACAACTACGTCTTAAAAACTTTTAGACCTAGTCGTAATATTGACAATGTTGGCTTTATATTATTATTCCAAGTTCTTCTTAAGTGATTAAACTTCATGCTCAAGCACAAAAATTTTCCTAGATAGGCCATACCCTGTAAGCACATGTATTCCTCATATCATGACCAATGAATACTTCATAAATGTTAACACAGGCGATCTAATTAGGTTCTGCACAGATTAACATACACGCTCTTTTCCTCAGCTATACCTTTTATTTCGCTTCACTAGTAAATTCAAGGTCAGGAGTTAAGTTCACGTCTTGTCCCAACAAGTAACCATCATACATCTTTTGCTCAGGCGCAAGGTATTGTGTCCGCCTAGGCGGGCCTCATGACGCTACGGTATGTTCCAGTACACCACTCGTGGCTGCCGCATCGCTGTCGCGAAGCAGGGCCGAGGCAGTTCCAGATACGTTTTACAGTCTGCCGATAATTTATGGGGTCGTAGCTTTAGCTTGACGATGTCTACTATGGGAAGACGGTAGTTACTCTTACTCTGAAGCAGGTTGGGTTATCCCGACTGAAACCTAGGTAAATTCTAGGCAAACAGTGCAACTGAGGCTGTTAATTATTAAAGTTAAATCACGGGAAACCTAAATCAACGTGGCCAGATGCGGGTTTGAACAGTCGTCCTCCCCTATGCGAGTTCAGTGTGCTAACCACTGCGCCACCTCTGTCGGTCCCACTTATGTTATTATCAGCTCTCCAGGTGGGAAAGTATGGTTGTAGAAATAGCAATAAAAGGTTGAGTGAAGTTTTCATAGCCGCCTTTGCAGCTATCTCACCGAGAAAATTACGAATTACTGTAACTGTTTAGAACCTGCCCTTCATTTAATTAAACTTATTGTCCACTGCGCACTGTGAATTAAATTATAGCACTTGAAACATTCCAGTTTCACACGGTTGTGAAATTAGGAAACCAAGCCAGTTATTCCTAGAGAATATTATTTTGTGTCCTAGTGTCTTTAAATCCGTATACCTTTCGTCAATTGATTTCGGCCAATTTTTATTAAGATGAGTTAAATAACCACTATTATCCGAAGTTTAAAGAAATTTCCATATATTTAGAAGAGAAATTAAAGGTCAAAACTAGAAAGTATTGTAAACAGGGATCAATACAGAAATGCTTGTTGAAAACAATTCTTAGTCGTGTATGATGCCTTTCTGTTAACGTCACTCTACTCGTGTTTGTATCGGTACATAGTCCGCGGACTGTGATGCCGTTGACAGGCATAGCACACAGATCTCTCTCGCATCAGCCACACTTTATGTGTCGTTTTGAGCATGTGCTGACATCAAAGCGAATTTAGTGAATCCTGGACGTACGAATAAACTCCTGTGATTTCACGTGGGAAAAGGTAGTCATGTAATTTAGCCACAGGAGTAAATCATCAGCACGTACGCATACGCCAAATGGTATTTAGTCTGAAATCTTTCAACCCAGGCACAAAAATTATTTAACATTTATATGAAATGTATCAATTTCCATATATTATGACATGTAGAATCAGGTAAAATCATTGAAAAAATTATAATGGTGGTAGTTTGTTCAGAAGGCTCTAGTATGATCGTGCTGTTCAAAACAGGAGAGTGTATAATATTCAACTGGCACTTCATGCATTTATTTAGACGCCTTCAATGAAATATCCATAATCTAAAATCATGTAGGAATTGCCGTAAAGTGACAAAACATAGGAAAATATATTGTAGGTATGTCAAGGGCAATTAATTTAAAGTAGAAGATGGTGATACTTTCCATTAACTGGGTGAAAGTACAAGTCTGCAATAGCTGTTTATTGGTATCCCCTGTTTGACCACCGGTTTCATTCCCTGTAGGTATATCTTCACGTCATATTAAATTAGTACTTCATGTGCCACACTTTCAAGGTGCGATTGGGCATAAAAACGTGTCACTCCTCGGTAAAAATAAATGGATGTACCGGCAGATGGGCGTCTGATCCGAACCGTGCATGACGCCCATCTGCCGGTTCATCTACGGTTTTACCAAGGAGTGACATGTTTTTATGCCCAATTTCACCTTGGAAGTGTGGCAGACGAAGTATTAGTTTCGTAAGACCAGAATATATACCGGCAGCTGATGAAACCGGTCGTAATATAGAGACAACACAATAAACAGCTATTCACTCAGTTTAATATAGACTATTTTTCCATTTTTGGTTTTATATTGGTTGGTTGTCCTTCACGTTATGTGAAAAGTACTTTAGCTATGGGGGCAAGATTTAAGACTATTTGTTGTAAAATATATTGTGTTTATCTTCGGGACGGATGCCCCGTCTTCTCATTGAAGTTTGAAACAATTCGTTGCACTCTGAGTGTCAGAAAATGAAACAAAACAGGTGGTAAACGGAAGTCGGGAATTCGTACAATTGCTGCAGTCTAGAATGATGCAGAAAAGTGATAAAGTGATGTACACGAGACGTGGAAAATTAGTAACCAAAACTGAGTGTAAAAGGGCGAAAGAATATTCGCTTGGTTGTTGCAACGATCTGCTAGCATGGAACACAGATGCTACAAGACCTCAGAACGTTCATATGCAGGATATCGAGGATTGTGTCTTACGTGGAGTGTAGAAGAGGAACGCATCAGGACCTGTGAGGTTACTTCTACATTAGCAGTGGTTTTATCCATGTCACGTACAGCATGTGTCAGCTCCCAAGCCAACAGACCATAGTATGGGGGCATGAGGGGTTCAACCCACTTTACATTGTGGCCATATCACCAAGCTGTTCAGTTCAAGGTCACAGGTAAGTATCATCCTTCGTCAAAGTTCTGAGGCAGTTGTGATCCTTCACCACAGGTTAATGTCCTTCCTGAGACAAGGGTCCGTTCTTCTCAAAACCCCAGTAACTAAGCCTAGACTCCTCATATCATACAAAAATACTTCAAATTAAATTAATTTGTTATAGTTGTCACTTTTTTCACCATTATTTATTTACTAATTAATAATCTGTTATAATATATAACACAATTATAATAACGTATTGCACATAATAATGAATTTCCCTTCCACTCCAAAACAACCCACCACTCGCCTATTATTGTTAATCACCTGACTGACTCCTCACATGTGTGCAGTACTTTGTAGTGAGGACATCACGAAGCATCATCAGAGATACATACGTACTCCGCAAGCCACTGTGTGGTGCATGGCGGAGAGTAGCGTGTACCACTACTAGTCTTTCCCTTTCCTGTTACAAACAGAGCAAGGGGGAAATGACTGTCTGCAAGTCTCTGTATGTGCCTTAATTTCTCTCATCTTCCTTGTCGCTATATAAGACGTACAGTCGTGGACAAAACGAGCGAGAACCCTCGCCTTTTCGTTATGCTGATCCACACAGCTTTAAAGTCTGCTACACAGCATAACAGGCAAGGCGACGAAGTGCTACCAACATACTATGCGCAGGCGTGAAATTGAAAAACTGTCCGAACTTTATCAGACAGTTTTCATTCATGTGTAAGACTATATTAATGTTGATTAGTGTGTTAAACACAACACTTAAATATAAGTTACAAAAAAGAAGAAACTCTAATTAGTTTGAAGTATACTAAGAAATATGAACTTCAGCTTATTGAGTTAACATAACTGATTTAGTAAGACAGAGTACCACAGATCGTTAGAAATTAGCAAAATATTATGCGCATTCGGCCATAAAACGGTCTGTGTCAACGTTCAGACCAGTCATACTGCATTACCGTTGCTGACCTACCATGAAACTGTGCAAATTTAGCAATGTGTGGAGATCCATAATGAGATTCAGTTGAAAATAGTTCAGTACCACACTTACGTCAATTCAATTATTGACAGAAGCGGAAAAAGTAGGCAGTAACAAGTATTAAATTCTGCAAGAGTTTCATATTGACATCGACAGGACGCCTGTACAAAATAAAGGTAGCAACAAAAGTATTTAGGTGACGAAATCCTAACAACGAAAATAGCTACGACAGTTGCTGAAGATGAGGGCCGCCTAAGTAATTCCCCCTACTCTTTATTCGAAATGTTCTAGTTGCAGTCGATACATCAGCATATTAATCGTAGCCAAGCTTTCGATCCCAATCACGTTTACAGGAATACAAATAAAATCCATTTGCCTATACACGTGGTAATTCAGATCCCAGTATTAATGCCACTGCGATTTAAAAGTGCCAGCATTCCCACTGCTAGCTACGTTAAGAAACACTTCGGCTAATGAACGTTTTCTGGCTGTGACGAGTCTGATGGAGAATTCAGAACATTGTAGAATACGTTCGGCAGCAATGTTTCTGTTTATTTCCTGGGGTAGTGCAGAATTATTTTATTAAATTGACTCGCTAATAACAGTATTTTGTTGTTTCGATAAATATCCAGAATTATTGTCACATAAGCGGTGACATAAAGGTCGAAAATTCATATTTCTCAGTCCAGAAAGCTCTGTGCAACAGAAACTTCAGATCATTTTGGCATTTTCATTGCGAAATTGCCGGCTTATTCATGTCGGGGTAATAATAGAGAGCTGTTTACTGTGTTTTCTGCTAGGGGAGGGAAAGGTGTTTGCTGTTTGCTACTGAAAGGGAGATCTGGTTTGTTTTCGGCTCTAATGTCAATGGAGGCAGATACACTATCAGTAAAGCAATTTTAAGAAATTCTCACGCCCCCAGAACTTTTGTGGTTTGTGGGATTAAAGGGACCAGACTGCGACGGTCATCGGTCCCCAGAACTTTTATTGCTACCTTTATGCTGTACTGGCGCCCGTAAATGTCAATATGAAACTCTTATAGAATTTCATACTTGTTACTGCCTACTTTTTCCGCTTCTGGACGAAGTGGCCGTGCGGTTAAAGGCGCTGCAGTCTGGAACCGCAAGGCCGCTACGGTCGCAGGTTTGAAACCTGCCTCGGGCATGGATGTTTGTGATGTCCTTAGGTTAGTTAGGTTTAACTAGTTCTAAGTTCTAGGGGACTGATGACCTCAGCAGTTGAGTCCCATAGTGCTCAGAGCCATTTGAACCATTTGAACCATTTTCCGCTTCTGTCAATAATTGAATTGACTTAAGTGTGGCACTGAACGATTTTTAACTGAATTTCATTATGAATCTTCACGCATTGCTAAATTTGCGCACTTTCAGGGTACGTCAGCAACGGTAATGCAGTATGACTGGTCTGAACGTTGACACAGACCGTTTTATGGCCGAATGCGCATAATATTTTGCTAATTCCTAACGATTTGTGGTACTCTGTCTTACTAAAACAGTTATGTTACCTCGATACGCTGAAGTTCATTTTTATTAGTACAGTTCATACTAATTTGCGTTTCTTCTTTCATTTGTATCTTATATTTACGTGTTGTGTTTAACACACTAATCAACATTAATATAGTCTTACACATGATTGAAAACAGTCTGACAAAGTTCGAATATTTTTTCAGTTTCACGCCTGTGCATAGTATGTTGGTAGCACTTCGTCGCCTTGCCTGTTATGCCGTGTAGCAGACTTCAAAGCCATGCGGATCAACATAACGAAATGGCGAGTGGTGTCGCTCGTTTTGTCCACGACTGTACATTAGTGATAGTAAAGTCGTTCTGCAGTCAGCCTCAAATGCCAGGTCTCTTAATTCCCTTAACAGTACCTTGTGAAAAGAACGTCGTCTTCCCTCCAGGGATTCTTATTTGAGTTTACAAAGCAACGTTTTTCCTAGATATTTAACTATATGACTGTGTCGAGCAGCACATGATTACTGATGTATTCGAACGTTACAAGATTGTTTTTCCTACTCATACGCATTAACTTACGGTTTCTTTTCATTTAGAGCAAGTTGCCACTCATCACACGAAACTAGAAATCCTATCAGTTATTGGTAGAAAGCTTAGAAGACGCAACAGATCTTAGAGACTGCCTCACTATGATTGTCCGTTCTCTTGGAGTGCTGCTGCGTGGCGTGGGATCCTTACCGGATGTAATTAACGGAGTGCATCGAGAAGGTTCAGAGAAGAGCAGCACGTTTTGTACTATCGACAAATAGGGCAGAGATTGTCACTGACATGACACAGGATTTTGGGCGGACATCGTTAAAGCAAAGGCGTTTTTCGTTGTGGCGTAATCTTCTCACGCAATTTCAATCACCAACGTTCTCCTTCAAATGCGAAAATATTTTGTTGACGCCGACGTGCATAGGGAGAAACAATCACCATAACAAAATAAGCGAAATCAGAGCTCGCACGGCAACATGTAGGTGTTCTTCTTTTCCACGCGTTCTTTGAGAACGGAATAACAGAGAATTATTGGGAAGGTGGGTCGATGAATCCTCTGTCAGGCACTTAAGTGTGATTTGCGGAATATTCATGTAGATGTAAATAGCCACAGGTAGCTGCTTTCGATGTCTGATCATTTAAGTACGTAGAGAATAAGATTGGTCTTATTACAATTCCACAGGGACACTCCTGATGATTGTTTCTGATGGGAATACTCGCTATCAAGGGCAACGTGCTGGGTTGTGTTACTTAAAACGTCAACTGTTACGTTCGAATTCCAGCATTAAGCCACTGCTCTCTACCATAGTTCATTACGTGTGAGTGTGTGAGTATGTGTGTGTGTGTGTGTGTGTGTGTGTGTGTGTGTGTGTGTGTGTGTGTGACTTGGCAAATAATTATGATTTTTTTTCTATCTCAACAACACAGCAGTTCCTTGGTGCACCGCTATCTGATATTTTCCAACAGGGTGTACATCTCTTCCCTGAAACGTCGCTCGTTGAGCCCAAGCACATGGGTGGGCTACCTAATATTTGTGAGAAAGGTACGCACTTGAACTCAAATAAGTCGATGACTACTACCTCCGGACGGAATAAGAAAGGAAAACTGACACGTAGGTACGATTAACACATTCCTTTCACTCATTAATATTATTATTCAGCGTGTTCTTGCAAATATAATTTCCTTTTTTTTCTTGGCGCAGCAGCTCCCTGACGTATCATTAGTTGCATATAGATAAGTCACCATTAGAGGCGTAGCGCAAGCTTATATTGTGTCAAGGATGGGGAAGGAAATCAGCCGTGCCCTCGCAAAGGAACCGTCTCCCAGTGTGCGAACCACTGCGCCACTTCACTCTGTAACATCCCCATTCGTTTTTAACTTAAATCTGCATCATAATCATCTTATTCTTTCTTCATCCACTAATCGAAATAAAACGAGTAGGCCCTAATACCACTGTGTTGGTGTATTCTTGTCGTTTCAGGGGCATAGCCCAGACCGCTATTGAACATTACGAAGAATGCGTGATTTGATATGTCGGTGATTCTATGGCACACTGCCGGTGTTATGTCAGCATAAACTTAAAACTACAATGAATTGCCGTTTGCAGTGTTTGCTTCACTTAGCATGTGACGTAGAGTATTGCATAGAATTGGAGGCGTTAACTGTCACATTGCTTCACTGAAGGTATGATGAAATGCATTTCGATTACCTTTCACGGGCTGACCGCCATGAGACCATTTATAGCTGTCAGTGCTTCTGCCATCACTCGGTGTTCTATTCATTATTAAGTGCTTTGGGCTATTCCATGACGTTGGAAGAATTGTGATTAACATACAATCAAGATCAAAACCTGTTTTAACCTTCTCCCGCTCAGGCTATGAGAAATCATAGCGAAGGATTAAATATATGCGGAAAATATTACAGAAGAAATTTTAAAAATTGGACAGTGCATTTATGTACAATGCATACATGGGAAGTCTACTTCCTACCAGAATATACAGTCATCGCATATGATCAGAATATTTGCTTGTTGCTTTAGTAATATTAGTCTATGGAAGTAGCATTAAAATACTCGAAATAATGTCGTTTTGCTTCAGCGTGAAACCAACACAACTTTGGTACGATAGATTTGTGTGTTCTGTCCTTTGTGGGCAAAAATATTGAACTATCAGAGCCAAAGAGATTCCTGTGCAACAGGAGAAGTACACAATCGTTTAAAGTCGTGGCTGGCCCTGAGAGAGAAAGGACTGCTGTTACTTAGCAGTCTGATCGTACCTTTTTTTTTTTTAATTTCGTTTTGTTCTAGATTGTTCGTTGAATTTGTTCGTGGCAGACGAACGATGACGCCTGTTCAGGTTGATGGTTGATTCGTTCACTCACTTTTTTTTGTTACAGAGGGTAGCTAAACCCTCTGACCGAACACGCTGAGCTACCGTGCCGGCGAACTAGGAAACCAGTGCTCTAATCCAGTGGGTTGCTCCAGGTCTCCAGAGCTATATGGCACAACATAAATCTAACGATACAGCATGAAAAACAGTGACTATGCTATATAGACTGAGATATGAGGAGTTTTAAAAGAACTAAATACTTAGAGGAGGATGAACTGAGAATAATATGATAATTTCACATGTTTACCAGTACCTTATCTCAGCCGCACTGTGTTTGTGTAGTTCGTTAATGATACAGATTTGAAAGGTAGATCAGTAGCTCTCAACAGCAATGACCAAAAAATCCTAGCTATTACACCTGTAATAATACACTCATTAGTATAGCACAACAATTCACTTGTGCTAGGTGGCAACATTTGTGTTATTCATAAGCTAATCGTGAGTGGAATCGGATCTCGGCTGGAGAAACGCGTGTCTTCTCACGAATAGGAAGTGCATACGCCATGAATGCACTGTATTTTATGGTAGATACCGTTTCCTGCAATAGTGTTGCTACTGGTTGCTTCCTTTACCATAAATATACGTCCAAGTGATGCAAAATGTTGTTACCTTTACACATAGAAAAATATTATCTTCTCAAACGATCTTCAGAACGTGAGCTATACCTGCGGTTACTTTCAGAACTCGAATTATTCATCAACCTAACTAATTTAGTATTGCAGCATTCTGAATTGCTGCAGTACCCATGTATCACCACAATAAAATAAAAACAGTGCATGCTTGCGAGAGTATGAATGAGAGAACAGTGGCCTATTTAAGTAACAAAAATAATGGCAAGTTTATATGCATCCTTTTGTAACTACAATCGACCTGATAATTTTACAAAAAAAGACAAACATAAATCCAGAAAAGAACGATATGCAGTTTCACTGTTGGTCCAGTTGGAAACTGCCACTGGCTCTTAGTCCACATCATGTTACATACCACAAGCCTCATCCTCTAGGGAAAGGTCTGGAGTTCTCCACAAGGGAGGACCAGAAAACGAAGAAGCCAAAGAACCACAAACACCTTCAACCAAGCCTCCTATAGGAGCCGAATTAGCAGAAAAAAATCCGCCCCCACGTTGTACAAACCGATCTAACTGTCCTCTTGATTGTTCTAATGGACTGGTAGCCAATCCAGACATAGCACCGGTCTTCCCACGCTGGGGGAGCGAGCCTCTGCTTTGAATGTCCTGAGGGGATCCAACCAGCAACTCAAAATCTCTCTTGCCTGAAAAATGAAGATTTTAGACTAGGGAGGCATCGTTCTCACGGTAAGAATGGCCATGTTTCGGCAAAAAACGTCTACCTAGACGGGGCCACTGTCCCTCATTTATCAAGAGATCTTTTCAGGACGATTATTTCCATTATCTGAAAGAAGGCTGTTGAGCTTCCCAGATAGTCGTGCCTTTCAAGTAGATGTTTTTTTTTCTTTTGGTCACTAAAAGAACCTGTCGACTTCCTGGCGTCAGGGTAGTTACAGTCTTGCCTACACTAAATACTTGCACAAGCCGCTCTGATCATATCATCCCAACTACTAACATAAGAACGCTTATGTTTTTGTGACTGTCCAGCCGTTTTCACAAAAGCTCAGATTACAGCCGTGTCTCTTAAGTGGCTACCTCCACCCACTTTCTGGCATTTGGGTGCCTTCGTGACAGACCGTCGCCTGGCCCGGGTAAAATGTTTTGAGAGCCAGCGCCCTCCTGCTCAAACGCTATGTAGGGAGTATGGAGTGCCACGGCCCGAGGTCCCTCTGCACGTACAATTCACAGAGCGCACAGCCAGGTCGACGGACACATTTATGACCCACATTCCATCTTTCTCCCTGTTCTCTGTCGCCTCCACTGCAGCCGCTCGGGTAAAAGTTCTCTACAGGCTACACATGCAGTTATAAGTACATTCTGTACTCAATTTCATAACGTAAAAGAGTCATAAGCCACACATACCAAATGGAGTATTCGGGAATTCGGAGATCATGACCTAAAATATGAATATTAATCTGACCGACAGAGTAGCTAAAGTGAGAGAGTGGTTGCCTCCTTTCAATGTAGTAGAACAGTACTGGATATAATTCCCTATGTATGCTACATCCAGTGTCAATTCCAGGTCTCCCTGAAAGCCGCTGCAGTCTATCAGCACTACCGCTCTTTTTCTTATAGACAGATGCCTACGCCCCATGTGTGTATTATGATAAAAAGAAGTTTGCCCTTTCCATGCAAGAATCTAAGTAAAATAAGAAAAAACTATATCTGCTTTATTATTTACGAAGCATTGCCACCACCCAACTCTACCACTCCTGCTTACAAAAGTAGTTCAGTTGTATGTTCCTCCCTACCTCCATATCTACACAACTGGCCAATGAAATTGCTACACCACGAAGATGACGTGCTGGAGACGCGAAATTTAACCGACAGGAAGAAGATGCTGTGATATGCAAATGATTAGCTTTTAAGAGCATTCACACAAGGTTGGAGCCGGTGGTGACACCTACAACGTGCTGACATGAGGAAAGTTTCCAACCGCTCTCTCACACACAAACAGCAGTTGACCGGCGTTGCCTGGTGCAACGTTGTTGTGACGCCTCGTGCAAGGAGGAGAAATGCGTACCATCACATCTGCGACTTTGACAAATGTCGGATTGTAGCCTATCGCGATTGCGGTTTATCGTATCGCGACATTGCTGCTGGCGTTGGTCGAGATCCAATGACTGTTAGCAGAATATGAAATCGATGGGTTCAGGAAGCTAATACAGAACGCCGTGATGGATCCCAACGACCTCGTATTACTAGCAGTCGAGATGACAGGCATCTTATCCACATGGCTGTAACGGATCGTGCAGCCACGTCTCGATCCCTGAGTCAACATATGGGGACGTTTGCAAGACGACAACCATCTGAACAAACAGTTCGACGACGTTTGCAGCAGCGTGGACTATCAGCTCGGAGACCATGGCTGCGGTTACCCTTGACGCTGCATCAAAGACACGAGCGCCTGCAATGGTTTATTCAACGACGAACCTTGGTGCACGAGTGGCAAAACGTCATTCTTTCGGATGAATCCAGGTTCTGTTTACAGCATCATGATGGTCGCATCCGTGTTTGGCGACATCGTGGTGAACGCACATTTTAAGCGTGTATTCGTCATCGCCATACTGGGGTAACAAATGGTTCAAATGGTTCTGAGCACTAAGGGACTTAACATCTATGGTCATCAGTCCCCTAGAACTTAGAACTAATTAAACCTAACTAACCTAAGCATATCACACAATACCCAGTCATCACGAGGCAGAGAAAATCCCTGACCCCGCCGGGAATCGAACCCGGGAACCCGGGCGCGGGAAGCGAGAACGCTACCAGACGACCACGAGCTGCGGACTACTGGGGTATCCCCCAGTGTCATGGTATGGGGTGCCATAGGTTACACGTCTTGGTCACCTCTTGTTTGCATTGAGAGCACTTTGAACAGTGGCTCTACCCTTCATTCGATCCCTGCGAAACCCTACATTTCAGCAAGATAATGAACGACCGCATGCTGCAGGTCCTGTACGTCCCTTTCTGGATACAGAAAATGTTCGACTGCTACCCTGACCCGCACATTCTCCAGATCTCTCACCAGTTGAAAACGTCTGGTTAATGGTGGCCGAGCAACTTGCTCGTCACAATGCGCCAGTCACTATTCTTGATGAACTGTGGTATCGTGTTGAAGCTGTATGGGCAGCTGTAGCTGTACACGCCATCCAGGCTCTGTTGACTGAATGCCCTGGCGTATCAAGGCCATTATTACGGCCAGAGGTGGTTGTTCTGGGTACTGATTTCTCAGGATCTATGCACCCAAATTGCGTGAAAATATAATCACATGTCAGTTCTAGTATAATGTATTTGTCCAATAAATACCCGTTTATCATCTGCATTTCTTCTTGGTGTAGCAATTTTAATGTCCAGTAGTGTATGAATTCGAAAATATTACCACTCAGTCCAAACAATCCACCCTGCATTGACAAGTTTGAACTTCATAGCACTTCAACCACTAATGGACTATCGTGATTGGTACAATAGCAACTGGCGGAGGGGTATGTAAACGTGTCAGTCCTCACACATCAAGCCAGCCGCCAGAATGTTGTTCCTACTCACCAGAATCCATCATTTGACCAACAACTGGTTAGAGCATGTTAATGTCGGGATAGAACCGGACGTTGACTTCTAAATTGTACTTGAAGTTGAAAATGTACATACAGCTAAGAACGTGAGACTGATTCAAATAGAACTGATTGAAATAGACTGGGACCATATGCGCTGCAGTCTAACATACATTGAGGGTCAGTTGTCAACTAATTGCTGAACGTGTGAACATCTCTTTTTTTTTGGGCACGTGAGCGGTTTCGTGACTAAACCGTAAATTTACTCTCTAAATCTTTTCTTAAAGAATTTACTTTATTTACTAGCGATTCATCAAGAACATTAACACATTTAATCACACTAGGTGAGCGTCGAAGTATTTGCCAGGAAGTAACTGATGGAAAATGATATTACTTTTAACAAATGTGAATTTTATTCCTAAAAGCCTTTTCAAAACAGATTTAAAATTATAAGCAGAAAGGCACACTCGAAATATCAAGTTACAGTTTTATTTAGAGGCAAGAACAATATTAACAGTAGGAGCCTTCGGGCTGAGAAGCTTGCCTGCTCTCTTTCAACCCAGACATAGTCATGACCGCTAACAACAACCTCTGAAAGAGT
The DNA here is from genome assembly GCF_021461385.2 of Schistocerca piceifrons. NCBI lineage: Eukaryota > Metazoa > Arthropoda > Insecta > Orthoptera > Acrididae > Schistocerca > Schistocerca piceifrons. The sequence goes on along the minus strand of NC_060144.1, from coordinate 239,075,445 downwards.
ACACTGGTGCAAATCTGCAATACACCAGATTACTCTAAAAAGAAATTTTTTAACAACTCACACAAACACGTAAACTATGCATCCCATACGAGGGATGGAAATGGTACAATGGTACAACACTCAAATTATTTGCCAACGAAAGCGCAATTTTTCCTTTTTTTTTAAGGACTCTTACGGTGGAAGGGTGGCAACCTTATAACCTAAAATGACTATTTAAACAAAACCAGACTTACATAAATGTACAACATGCTCTACATTACACAGATACCACCTCGCAAGATGATAGGCAAGATGGAAACATATTTCAAGAATTCGACCTTTAAGCAATAAATTCGTTAACACCGAATCCGACAGACATGACAGAGGCAGCTATTAACGTATGGCAGATTGACATCGGTGGTTGGGGAGGGGGGGCGGGTGGTTTACTAAACAACCCGAACCGCAGATTACTCTACACCTCCTCAGTTCCACAAGGTAAAAATCAGACAACCCAATTCACAAATAACCACCTACCCGCGGGTGGGCAAACAGACAAGAATGGTGGGACGACCCCAAAACAAAGTGGCTGGTGACCTCACCAAGAAAACAAGTAGAATTTAACAAGTAAATGAAACAACTTATCTCCAATCGCTTAACTTCTGATAAACTGCGATTTCTGGTGAAGACCTGGCACACCACCCCCATAGCTCTTCCGAACTGTCCGCTGCCAGCCGCTTCAACGGATGCTGGAAGTCGAGCCGATCTCCCGTCTCACGGCGTCGCAGCTCGCCCCGGCCAGCCCGATGTCGTGGTTTCGCTTCGGTTGCTCTCGTGTGAACTGCGAAGATACTACCCTTTTCTATACAGCGCTGCCCAGTGGACTCGCGTGGGGACCTCACATGCGCCGACGCTCCAGGGGGACAGGTCTTCTTGCGTCTCAGTGCGCGACCGACCAACCCACCGATCGAACCGCCAATGACTGTTGCCCGAGCAACTCGAGCAGACTGGCGGCCTAACGCGCAGACTCAGATGCAGGAACTCAGTCCCAACCGGGCGACCACTAGCTGAGTTCTGTTACTGGCGGAGTGGCCAGACTCTCATCTTCTGGCCTTAAAGTTTGATCCAAACGACAAACATACTAGCACTCCGACGATAGACAGACACTAACTGCCGTACAAATGCAAACGAAAGACAGACCTGCAACTGGTGACGCGAGACTGACCTAGCCTCACTCCGACTTGCCGAGTGCCGAGCTAATAGCGCCCCTTAAATGCACGTGAACATGCAACCTTTCCACTTTCCCACCAGAGAGAGACACCATAGCTGCGATTACCACATCGGCGCCACCGCCAGAAACGGAGGGCGACTGCTTGACACGACGCGCTGCCGGGTACTCTTCAAAACAGGAATTTTTTATCACGGCTCAGTGACATTACAACCACATCCTCTAGTAAACATCTAGAAATAAACATATAACCATTATATTTACCGTCTGGTTTAAACGCATAATCTTAAAAGTAGCTGTAACGCGAAAGTACTTACATATCTCAGGTCATAAGACACGCAACGCTGGGGATATATAAAACACCCAATGTGGAATACCCAACATTCGTCATCAGTTTAGAATGAAAACTAAATCGCTAAGGAAACAGTATGTCGAAAATATAAAAGCTGCACTGTAGCGATCCTGGTCTCGATTAATTGGCAAAATCTACAAATAAAATGCTCTGCGACAACAAACAAAACGACGCTAACATTATGTAGTTAAATAGCAAGTCAAAAAAGTATCAGACATTAACAACTCAACGAAAGTTTTAAGCTGATGGTCTATTAATTCAAAAGATTAATAGTCGAATGCAGTGTTAGCTCCGATGCTGGATTTCCACTGTAGACAAATGAGTATCTATAAATAAAATAACAGTGAAATTCGCATGAGGGAACATTGAAAGCGATGAACTTGGTTGAGGATCTCATCACTACTCAGGAACTCGATCTCACGAGATTAAGAGACCACCGCAGACTGTCTAATATTAATGACGCGAAAGTGATAAGCTGACTAAGAAGTCAAATACAGTCATCACTGAGAACAGTGCGTGAGCTTTCGCTCCAATTGACGTGAGCACGAAGCGGTCCGATGTCGCTCATGTTAAATTCGACAAGGAGGGTTGGATAGCATCGTTACAATTGTTAATCTAGGAACACCAATGGGTATAGTAAAAAATTACACAAGAGGAAAGAATAAGTCAATATAAGAGTGTGCAAACCTAACGATAAAAAGTAAATTTATTTTAAAAATAATTAAAGTGAGCAGCGACAAAGCCCAACAGTAAGATCCTAAGATACAATGATTAACAACCAGTATGCGAAGATGGCAGTAGAACTACGCCAAGAAGGTACTAAAGAAGGAAAAGGGGCCGGCCGGTGTGGCCGAGTGGTTCTAGGAGCTTCAGTCTGGAACCGCGCGACCGCTACAGTCGCAGGTTCGAATCCTGCCTGGGGCATAGATGTGAGTGATGTCCTTAGGTTATTTAGGCTTAAGTAGTTCTAAGTTCTAGGGGACTGATGACCTCAGGTGTTAAGGCCCATAGTGCTCAGAGCCATTTGAACCAAGGAAGAGGGGCAAGGGGGAGAAACAGAGTTAACTGGCACATTAATTTTTGTTATATCTTTACACTCTCTTCCATTCCTTTCCATCTTCAATATCTTTTTTAGGATGTTTCTGTTGTCACAGACCATCCACTATGTTTTGGGATATTACTGCTGGGCTTTTTTCCTGTTCATTTTATTCACTCTGAAAATACTTTTACTCTTTAGCGTTAGGCCATGGAGACCATCCTGATGGAATATTTGCAGCAAAACATCCGAAAACTACATTCTTACCATTTGTTACATCTTAGACCCTGTTTCACCCAACAACAGTCTACTATGGATTGCAGTCAATGCTCACACGCTTGAATAACATACAAATAAAATCATGCCTTACCATAATGTTTAACAGTGTTTTGTACTGTCCCCACTGAAACCTTAAGTATACAATAAAGATGATACATTGATAACACGACATTAGCTACATTACTTCCGCTACTGGTTTGAGAAGTTGTTAGATGATTGTGATTAAACTTAAATTAAAGTAAATAGCAATCATTATTATATAAATCTGCTATTAAGTGTTTAGAAACTTTTGATCAGAGTGTATACTACAATAACTAAAAGTGTGGTAAATTCTTTTCATAGCTAGGATTAAGAGCAACTGCGAAGCCGCTGATGTCTCTTCATCTTTTGCTGCACTTGGTTTGCTGGTACTGGACTCTTACCTGGCTGTGAGGCTCAGCGTATGGCATTCTCTCATGACAGTGGTTTGCAGTTGGGTACCGCACAGACAATGGCAGGCGGGGCGCCTTCCATGTCAGGAGGCAGGTGGACTGCGGCTACCGACTGTCAAATTGTCCAGGCTGTCATTGCGGCAGTACAGTCGGGCACCGTAAAGTTGCAAACATTCATAGCGCCGGTCTCAGAACAGTATTTTTTTCTTAGTAAATTTCATGTTTGCAATTCTTTATAAATACTCATTGAAACTGGCAACATGGATTTGGGGAAAACTAAGACGGTTTTGTAAGAAAATATTATTATTCATTATATACTCATAAAAAGAATATATCCACAGAGGCAAAGATACGCCACTACCAGGCAACGGTGAGGAATGCAGTATTATATGCTGCTGAGACAATGGCACTAGGAAGAAATGGGGCAGAACAACTAGAGAAAGAAGAGAGGAAAATACTGAGAAAAATACTAGGTCCCAAAAGAGATGGGGAGAGGTGGATGCGAAGACCTAGGGAAGAATTGTACCGGAACATGAGAACAATATCCGGAGAAATCAGACTCAAAAGGGCAAGGTTTGCTGGACATGTAGTTCGGATGAGTATGGACAGAATGAAGAAGAGAGTGTGTGAAACAACAGGGAGGACGAGGGGAAAGACAGGAACCAAGTGGGTTGTTGAACTTCGGAAGGACTGATTGGAATTGGGGATCAAGGTCGAAGGAAAGGAAAATTGGAGGAACAAATATACAGCAACCAATATGCCGGAGAACAATGACAGAGAAGAATACAGGAGAAGATTAGAGTGTCGCCAGTGGACCCGACAGGAGAAACGGAAACTGAAGATCTCAGAAGAAGAGTGGGAGAGAAGAAGAGAAAGAATGAAGACGTTCTGGGAGAAGAAGAGGGAAATACAGTCCTCAAAGGGTCTACCCGTGGTACAACAGAGGTCGTAACGCAAGAAGAAGAAGAAGAAGATACTATTAATAGTACATTGTGTGCAATAATTTTCCATCTTGAAAAAAATTCTCACGTTCCTTCTCTTACAAAATTTACAGCAGTGCTGTATTTTCCTAATAATTGTCTCTTATACACTATACAATAGTTCTGCATCGCAATCAGGCAGAGGGATGCGACAAGAAGCTTAAGTATTTGGTATATAACTTCCATTTTTGTGGATTTAATATGTATGAGGGGTAGTAGATGACTTTGTCATGTCATGGACACATGAATTTTATCTCTTTTCTTTGTCATCCACGTGCGGACAGTTGTCATGTAGATACGACAGATCACTGAATACTGCCGTGTCTTATGGTTACTATCAAGTCGCGGTCAATTTTGCTCCGTCTAGGAGGCGTGACCTAGAATGCTTGAATGGCATAAATAAACCGATGGGTTTTCTTGATGTTACATTGTGTGTTGCATCCTTATAGATACCAACAATACTTCCAAATCAAAGAAATGGATACTGTGATCTGGGATCACTTAGCTGTACCTTCACATGTGGTGGTGGTGGTGCAAGAAACGGTTGTGTGTCCTGACTTGGAATATCTGATAATCTACAAGTTGTTTCTGCTGCTGCTCGACGAACGATGGTGTAGTGAACATATCAGCTTAGTGACTCATCAGTGGGTTGTTACACTGTGGAAAAGGTAGATAATTTTTCCGAAACCTTTTAGACTAATAATAATAGAGAAAAATTGAGAAAATTTAGAGAATCAGCATTTGAAGCTGACTGCAGAATAATTCTACTGCTGCCGACATAGATTTTGCGTGAAACACACAAAGGTAAGAGAAATTAGTGCTCATATGGAGGCGTATACACAGTCGCATTTCCATTCCTCTATCTGTGGGTGGAACAGGAAGGGAAATGACTAGAAGAGGAACAAAATACCCTCCACTAAGCACCATATGGTTGCTGGTGCGTTATGTATGCAGGTGCAGATGTAGATGTTGAGGGAATGGAGTGGGGTAGTAATACGTACATGTCAGTTTTCCTATCTTATTCTGTTTGGAGATGGTGGTTGTCGACCTCTTCTGAAACAATTGCTCCTCCTACTCACAAATATCAAGTAGTCTATGCAACTGCTGTGGCTCGATTTGCAAAGGTGCAGCGAACTGTTATATGTCCTTCTCCAACGTATTTTCTCGTGCGGCATCAGGGGGCCGTTATGCTGTCGGAAACAGAGAAAAGGTATAAGTAAGTATTTGGGAGATAACACACTAATACGCTCTGAGTAATGTGAGATAGGAGTGAGTTAATACTGACATTCAATTCGACATTCTTCTGTTTCTTATTTATTCTTTATGGAGTCATTGACAGATTTCTGATGTCACTTCATGGTAGTCTGACTATAGTGTACTGAAGACAAGTGAGGATTCAGTCTGATGGCTAGTAATACCGGCGGAGTTATGCAGTTTTTTGAGCAGTGTGGAAGAATCATTATTTTTGTGCGGAAAATCGATGTAATAGTCATAATGTATAACAAGATATTAATATTAATCAGTAACTAATGTAAGTAAGAGTTACGAGCAATAAATAATTGTTTGAAGGAGAACAGTGACCTGTAATCTTGAAGGGAGTCAACTCCCTTAGAACTCTGACCAAAGGTAACATCCGCCCATGTGCATGAAGAAGGACAAATGTCTCAGGGCATGACTCTTAGGGAGGAGTTGTGGCAACACTGTAACCGTGACCCTTGAACTTTGGGTGATCTGACGATACATAGTCCGGTGATAACCTCATTTGCTCTCTACTGACTACAATGCTGAATTACATTTTCGTCAATAGCACCACAATGAAGCGTTGAAAATTAGTTACCGCTTTCGTGTTATTTCTGAATGAGATTGATTTGGTGAAGAGTGGGATCATAAATAATCATAATAGTCAAGTAATGGCAGATGGATACCCTCAAGAAGCTAGACGATTCGCTTAATTAAGCGCGAGTAGGAATCGTGCGTACACTCTACCAGAAAAACAACAAATGCAATTTATTAACAATTTCTGAGCGACAAATTAACCACACTATTGGAGACCATTACTCGTGCTTTGGGCCCCTCCTGTAGTGACCATCATACGTTCAGTGGACGAGTATTCGTCACTCTTTCACAGAGTACTGCTGGCTGTAGAGTGCTGCAGGTAGTAACGACAACCAAATTTGTAAATTTTGTGTATGTGTTCTTGAATCTTGGTAGCCTCGCATCTTTCTTCGTGTGTTTTACCAAACACCTATCCGCTTACTGTTATTTCAATTCTGCATATGCTGTGGGAATTTTATTTCTGTTTCTCACCTATATCAAGAAACAACGTGTGTTAATCGAAACAGAGTAACGGATGTTGTTTGTCTTATGTGAATCCAGTTGTGTCTAATATAAATTTTTCTGATACCAGTGATGACCACGAGAAATCCATGTTTTCCCTACGCAAGTTTCTAACCTGTTCGTTTCAATGATGAAAAGATGTTGTGGCTGTTTAGGTGCTCGTAATTACAGGTGCTGCGTCACAGAGGACGTTCCAATGCTGCATGCGCTTTTGAATGCGCTGTGGGGCTTCAAAGTAAGCAACCGAGAAAAATCGGGACAAATATGGAAAGATTCAGAATACAGCAAAACTAATTTAAATCGTAATTAAAAATAATGAATACCACATGTATACCAGAAGGATAGCGGTATCAAAGCAGTTCCAGCCCTGTGCATTTTACTATACGAGATGTTGAAGGTACTCTAATCAGATTTATTAAGAGGTTGAGTTACCGTGTTTTTAAAGTGTAATCGTGAGTATTAAAAAGGACTGAGATATTAAATTTTACCTGTTGATCGATTTAGACGTTTCTTCCAGCCTCATTTTGCATTCTCTTTTACGTGTTCGTATGTAGGACATGGTTATATGCTCATAGTAGGACCCCTTTCCTATCCTAACGTTTATACAATTCCAAAATGAGCAACCATATTCTTTTTTATTTAGTTTTCACAGGGGCACAACACAAGTATTGTTATGTTACAGCTTTGAAGGTTGTGAGGAAAATTATTCAGTTTAGCTAACGATTGTGTTGTTTGCTGTTGTGTGCTTTTACTGCCGCCTGAATATCTTCATTGAAGACAAAAAGAAGACAGATGAAGCTGCCTGTTTGATTGTCTGTTGGATACCAGATTTTCCACAATGGTAGATGCCATTGTAAAAAAATTGTATTAATTTAGTAAATATTCTGTGAAATAATTTCCAATGTTTAATACAGCCGAGTTAATTAAAAAGTTGGAACAATAGACACAATTTTATGGTATTTAATATGCCTCAGCAGCTTACAGTAAGTTCAGTATGTAGTGAAGCTGTCTCTCAAGAACGATAAACACTGAGACAAAAATTGCAATGACTCATATTTTATGAATGTATCATGTATTACCACTTATTTCGTCGTAATTATAGAGACGTCTGCGGAGATTTATTCGAGAATTTTGACACTTTTATTCTATAATATAACAGAATACTCTTTGCAAAAGCTTTAACGTTATATCCAATGTCTTCACAGTTTACTTCCATCAGGAAACATTCTTCTCTCGAGATTACAGCACAGTAATAAAATCATGAACTGTTACATTACAGGAAAGAAGTGAGAAGTTTTTACAAGTTATCGCCGCTGTCGTCTTACGATGGGCTCTGTACAGAAACTCATTCTGGCGAAATAAATAATTCATTCAGAAAGGGTGCCTGGTTAGAGTGTTCTCTTCTCTGACATTTACGAAATTAGCTGCGGTATTCTCAAACCGTCAAGGATAAGATAAAAAAAAAAAATCTTCTACATATGAACTTACGATGTAGGTCCTTCCTTCTCTTGGCTGGTATATCATTGCCTAACTTGAGATTCTCTATACACTAATTCTTTCCACAATGTTTTATTTTCTTCAGTCGTTTCATTAACCCTATAAGAATTTATTTGATCCATAATGTCCTCATTTCTTATATGGTCTTCCCTGGTAACAGCTCAAACTTCCATGAGAAATCTCATGTCTACTGCTTGTATTTTACGATTATCATCCTTTTTTAGGTCTCTACGATTCACTTCTAAACAGTAATACAGCTACAGACATAGGTTATATAGAATTTCAATTTTCTTGAGTTCCATATTCAGTTATGAAAATTTTGCTTATCATTCCAGACATTAATTGTCATTTTTAAATTTATCTCCGACATCACTGACTATAACATAGTTTATATCACATCCAAAAAAACTAAAGGCGGCAGCATGCTAAAGTTGGCATTATCTGTTATTATCATTCAGTAGGTGGAGTATTTCCCTTGATAAATCATGATTTTAGTTTTCTTCTTCCAAAACTGCTACATTGCTTGCATAAGGGTGTTGTTTGTTTCTATGAAGCTGTTTGCTTCTATTAATCTGTATCTCCAGAACTACTTCCCGCCTCCAGTTCTTAATCAGATCATTTGTACACACATATGGTTGGTGAGAGGATACTACCCAGTTTGAGTTACCTATTGTTCGAGGGTTCTTCAGTTATATTACTGCCTGTTTTTACTATTATTTTCGCGTCCTTGTGTAAGCTATGTATAGCTTCAACAAAATTTATGGGATATTTAGCTCTAATCATTAAATAATACTCTCAAAAAGATTATTCGAAGTGAATAAAAGCTGTATGTCTCTCTGAATGAACTTCTCTAAAAATCTTTTTATGATAAATATATTATCACTGCAAGAATGGCCTTTACGGCATATACCTTGTTCTCTGTTATGGTTTTTATACGAATGTTAATTATTTTGGCCAGTATTCTTTTAGACTCTGTTTAAGAGGCTACTTCAGCGGTATGCGGGACGAATTAAGTATTCTGGCGGCCGGCGGTTCTAAGCCGTATTTTATCGTAATATGAATCTTTCAACCAACAGCCGAATCCAAAAATGTCAACTAACGTCAAGAGCTTCTTAAGAAAGTATTTTCCCCACTGAGTAACAAACAAAAATACTTACAGGTTTAGTGATATTATTTTCGTATTTACTTCTGGAAAAGAGTTTAGAATCTACAAATGTCTAAATGGCTAGTAGTTGTCAAAACGGCACGCGTCGACACTCCATTCCATTGCTACTTCCGTCGAAATGCAATAGTTGTCATACTGCCACACAGAAATTTAAAAATCATATTCCCTATGCTGGACGATGTTAATATAAACATGGCTGACCATGGCTCACCACAATAATCTTCTTCGACGAAGGAATCAGGTAGAACCAACAGCGGCGAACGGTAGGTAATTGTTCTTTAGCGATGTCTAATATATACTTTCATTTATAATGGTTGCCAATGTTTACTAGCTTCAGATAAAGGATAACTTATAAACTAGTGAACAATAAATACTGACGAATTTTCAACTGCTACCTGTACCTGATGACTTCACCGAATCAAAAACATTGTGGAGGAATTATTGTACGCACGCAAAAAGTCAGGCAGCCACCTCAGAGATGAAGCTGGGGGTGATGAGGCAAATAGATATGTCGTGATGGAGGGATATTTTGTTTGTCTTCCACTGAGGACAGTTCATTGGCCTGAGTGCGTTGTGCCGATAAGTTGCTATGGCAACATTTAAATTGAAGTAACATGGATTGCTGTATACACATTATGGAGACTATCATCTAGAATCGCGGTTCATATTTGAGGCAACGAATATGAAATTATATTAAGGGAGTTGTAATATTTGAAACGCAGTGAATGGAAGAAAAATGACATTCAAAACACTTAGTAAACATTTTTGAGCGTGTTTCACAATGTATCAGGCATTTAAATATAAGTACAGTTACTACTATTAAAAATTAATCATCCGCTCTCAAAGACACCTCAACATTTCATCAGGCAATTACAGTGTCACAATTTTGGAGTCGCTGACGCTGGTAGCGGTCTGAAACAGATAACAGCCGACACGAACTGTTTCGAATCGTACCGACTTTAAGGATCGGTACTTCGAGGCCAGACCAATTTACCGGGCACTTAGTATAGCTGGTCTATTGGGGGATCTTAGCTTACCAGTTTATGTAGGTTACCAGTTAATAAGATCGGTACACACGAGGCCCAACGTGCCGTTCCGTAATCTCGGTATTGATTGCTGAGCAAAAACCTTTGACAACTACTAGGCTAATTCCTTTATAATTTTCACTGTTGGAGAGGTGTCCTTCGGTGATTTTATTGATAGTACATCTTTGCAACCCAATGAGTACATTCAACACAATTTTTGACGGCCTTTCCAGCAATTCATGATTTCTGAGCTCTGACTTTTGCTGTTACAGGCGAGTGCTCAGATTCAACTCGTTCCACCAATACCCTATCAATGACCTCAACCACAATAACAGGTGTGAGATGGCTTTGTTCCTCTTTATATTCTGACACACAGGAAATTCTTGTAAGCTTACCCACACTATTCTTGTCTTTGTCCGAAGGGAACTGGCAGATCGGATTAGTACGAACCTAATCACCTCGATTCAATAAGGTGACGCAATGTGTCCCGAAAAGAAAATCTCCCGGCGGGCCAGGTGCATATTGGAAGTGTCACAGTTAACGCAGCTTCACGTAAACAGTGCAAGACCAGAAGTAACTGGCAAGATGTTCACTGTCGGTCTTACAACATCTACGTCACCTATGTAACTGTAAACACATTTAAATTTGAACTCTCCTAACATTGAATGTAGCAAATGCAACAAACCATCCGCCCCAGTGGCTAACCCAAAATGTACATAATTAAATTCAGTCAGATTCCAGACACTATAGAATTTTATGGGTGGCTTTCACACTTAGGCCCGACGACAGACCAGATTGTGAATTAATATGGTAAAATACCTAGCTCCCGAATACCACGTAAAGCATTTTAATTACAGTACCTGTGACTCTATGATGTACTCTGCAACGTCATTCAAATATCTCTTATTTATTTCTTGTACATTACATACAGCTACCGATCGCAGCAGTGCCTTTTCCTTCAGACATGCGTCCTCGGACGACCGACAAGGTCAAGGTGACCACTAGCACAAAGCGGGATATACGGGTTCCAGTCACGGTCGAGCACAAATTTTCATTGTCGTCAGTACATATTGGGCCCAGCTGGAACAGTTATGGAAGTCTGGTACCAGCATCTATTTTAACACTACCTACGGATTAAGGGAGTGGTAATCAACCACTGGCGGAGATGCTATCTGCGAGCTACTGCCAAATTCTTCTAATCGTCGCTATTTCCTGCGCGTCCACTAAAATAACATTGTTTGCGCCCGCAAGGACAACACAGTACTGTGAAACTGAAGTAGTGACGCGTCATTAATCGGTAATAGTTTGACTTTCCTTCTTGTCTATTTTTTAATCATTAACGTAATTTCCCCTTTTAACATTGTTAATGAGGTCCTTATTCGGCTCAAGCAGCTTGTACAAGTTTTACACTCTTTTAGAAAGTCTTATGAGTATTTACCATTTTTTCATTTTTATAAAAAAAATCGAAATGTGTTCCTCTCCTGGCAACAATCAGAAAAATCTGAAATTATTCCTAAGTAATGTATCTGTGTTAATTTATGATTCCAGACGAAACTTTGTACTGTCAAAGTTCGTGACTAAATCTTTTGAATGATATAATCGTAGAAATCAGAGAAGTCCGGTTTGCTGTATTTTGGCACTTTAATTATGATATTCCCCCCATGAAACATGGACGTTGCAGTGGGTGGGGAGGCTTGCGTACCTCAGCTATACAGATAGTCGTACCGTAGGTGCAACCACAACGGAGGGGTATCTGTTGAGAGGCCAGACAAACGTGTAGCAGTAGGGGCAACAGGGGCAACAGTCTGGTTGATTGGCTGATCCGGCCGTGTAACATCAACATAAACAGCATTGCAGTGCTAGTACTGCGAACGGCTAAAAGCAAAGGGGGACTACAGCCGCAATTTTTCCCGAAGGCATGCCGCTTCACTTTATGATTAAATGATGATGGAGTCCTCTTGGGTGAAACATTCCGGAACAAAAATAGCCCCTATTCGGATCTCTGGCCGGGAGCTACTCAGGAAGACGTTGTTATCAGGAGAAACAAAGCTGGCGTTCTATGGATCGGAGCGTGGAATGTCAGATCCCTTAATCGGATGCGTAGATTAGAAAATATAAAAGGCTAAGGGATAGGTTAAAGTTAGGTATAGTGTGAATTAGTGAAGTTCGGAGGCAGGAAGAACAAGACTACGGTTCAGGTAAACGCACGTTTATAAATACAAAATGAAATAGAGGTAATACAAGAATAGTTTTAATGAATAAAAAAATATGAATGCGGATGAGCCACTATGAACAGCATAGTGAACGCACTATCGCAGCCAAGACAGACTTAAAGCCCACACCTACCACAGCAGTAGAAGTTTATATGCCAGCTAGCTCCGCAGATGGTGAAAAGACTGAAGAATGTATGAGAGAAAAGAAATTATTCAGATAATTAGACGAAAATTTAATAGTTATGGGTGACTGGAATTCGATAGTAGGAAAAGGCAGAGAAGTAAAGGTTGTAGGTGAATATGGAATGGGGATACGGAATGAAACAGGAAGCCGAGTGGTAGAATATTGGACAAAGTGTAACTTAATCATAGCTAACACTTGGTTCAAGAATCATGAAAGAAGGTTGTAAACGTAGAAGAGACCTGGAGACACCGGAAGGTTTCAGATTGATTATATAATGGTAAGACCGAGATTTAGGAACCAGATTTTAAATTGTAATACATTTCCATGTGCAGATGTAGACTCTGACACAACTTTTTGGTTATGAACTGTAGATTAAAATTGAAGAACTTACAGAAAGCTAGTATTTAAGGAGACAGAACCTGGATAAACTGGAAGAATCAGAGGTTATGGAGAGTTTAAGAGGAGGCATTAGGGAACGTTTGATTAGTACAGGGGAGAGGAATAGGTTAGAAGAAGAATGTGTCGCTTTGAGAGACGAAACAGTGAACGCAGCAGAGGATCATGCAGGTAAAAAATGAGAGCTAGTAGAAATCACAAGAGATATTGAATTTACTTGATGAAAGGAGATAGTAAAAAAATGCAGGCGAAAAGAAATACAAACGACTCAAAAATAAGATCGATAGGAAATGCAAAATGGCTAAGCAGGAATGGCTAGAGGACAAATATTAGGTGGTTTATGTATATACGACTAGGGCTATGAGCGCCTACAGGAAAATTAAACAGACTTTTGGGGAAAAGAGAACCACCAGTATGAATATTAAGAGCGCAGATAGAAAACCAGTCCTAAGCAAAGAAGGGAAAGCAGAATAGTGGAAGGAGTACTTAGAGGGTCTATAGGCCTACAAGGGCGATTACATGAGAGCAATATCAAGGAAATGGAAGAGGACTAGATGAAGATGAGTTGGGAGATATGATAGTACGTGAGGAATTTGACAGAGCACTGAAAGACCTAAGTTGAAACAGGCCCCGGGAGTAGACAACATTCCAATAGAACTACTGACAGCCTTTGGAGAGACAACCATGAAAAAACTCTTCCACTTGGTGAGCAAGACGAATGAGAAAGCGAAATACCCTCAGACTTCACGAATAGTATAATAATTCCAATTCCAAAAAAATTAGGTGCTGACAGGTGTGAAAATTACCGAACTATCAGTTTAATAAGTCATGGTTACAAATCACTGACACGAATTCTTTACAGACGAATGGAAAAACTTGTAGAAGCCCACCTTGGGAAAGATCTACTTGGTTTTCGTAAAACTGAAGGAACACGCATGGCTATACTGCTCCTATGACTTATCTTAGAAACCGGCCGGTTTGGCCGTACGGTTCTAGGCGCTTCAGTCTGGAACCGCGCGACCGCTACAGTCGCAGGTTCGAATCCTGCGTCGGGCATGGATGTGTGTGATGTCCTTAGGTTAGTTAGGTTTAAGTAGTTCTAAGTACTAGGGGACTGATGACCACAGATGTTAAGTCCCATAGTGCTCAGAGCCATTTTTGAACTTATCTTAGAAGATGGATTAAGGGTAGGCAAACCTACGTTTATGCCATTTATAGACTTAGAGAAAGCTTTTGACAGCGTTGACTTGAATACTCTCTTTCAAATTCTGAAGTTGGCAAGGGAAAAACGCAGGGCTCGAAAGCCTATTTAAGATTTGTACAGAAATCAGATGGACTTATAAAGCGTCGAGGTGTACGAAAGGGAAGTAGTGATTGAGAATGGAGTGAGACAGGTTTGTAGCCTATCCCCGATCTTATTAAATCTGTACATTGAGCATCAGTAAAGGGGGAAAAAAAATTGGAGTAGGAGTTGAAATCTTGAGGTTTGCTGACGACATTATAATTCCATCAGACACAGCAAAGGATTTGGTAGAGCAGTTGAACAGTATGGAAAGTATCTTGAATGGAGAATATAAGATGAACATCAACAAAAGCAAATCGAGGATGATGGAATGTAGTCGAATTATACGAGGTGATAACTGAGAGAATTAGAGTAGGAAATGAGACACCAAAAGTAGATGAGTCTACTATTTGGGCAGCAAAGTAACTTACGAAGATCGAAAGAGAGAGAATATAAAATACAGACCTGCGATGACAAGGAAAGCGTTTCTGAAGAAGAGAAATTTGTTAACATAGAGTATAGATTTAAGTGCCATTAGTCTTTTTTAAAGTATTTGTATGGAAGTTAAACATGGACGATAAACAGTTTAGACGAGAAGAGAATAGAATCTTTTGAAATGTGGTGCTACAGAAGACTACTGAAGATTAGATGTGTAGATCATGTTAGTAGCGAGAAGGTTGTGAACAGAATTGCGGAGAAGAGGAATTTGTGGTACAACTTGACTAGAAGAAGGGATCCGTTGGTAGACACGTTCTGAGGCATCAAGGGGCCACGAATTTAGGCTTGGAGGGAAACGTGAGGAGTAAAATTCGTAGAGGGAGACCAAGAGATGAATGCATTAAGCAGATTTAGAAGGTTGTAGTGGGTATTCGGAGATGAAGAGGCTTGCAGAGGATAGAGTAGCATGGAGAGCTGCATCAAACATATCTTTGCGCTGAAGACTACAACAAGATTAGGGCATTTTTATAAATAGTGCAACAAATAAGCTGACTGCTGATCATCGGCGAAGAAGGCTGGAATTTGGAAGCCAATACCGCAACTGGACATCCACTGAGTGGCGACAAGTGACCTTTTCAGATGAATGACGTTTTATGCTCTATCGGGCAGATGTTCTTTGTCGTGTACGGCCTGAAATCACTGAATTCAAACACCCTGCAACAATAAGGGACGTTATGATCCACGGAATGTATTCCTTGCATTCTATAGGTGATCTCGTCATTCTGAAAGGCACACTAGATCAAGAAAAATATGCATCTATCGTCAGGGACCATATCCACTCCTACATGCAATTTGTTCTCCCTCACCCTGGTGCAAATTGTCACACAGTTCGCAATATATGTGTGTGTGGTTCGAAGATCACCAGCATGAGTTTGCCAAGCCCCCGTGGCCCCCAGACTTCCCGGATTTAAGCCAATCGGGAATCTGTGGGACCAGCTCGATTGGGCTGTTCGTTCGCGCCATGGATCCTCAACCGAGAAACCTAGAGCAGTTGGCCACAGCACTGGAGCCGGCATGGGTCCACACACTTGTCTGTACGTTTCAGAACTTCATTGACACTCTTCCTACTTGTTTCGCCCTGAAAATGTGGTTACTAAGACTTCTGACATGTGGTCAGTTAATGGAACTGGACATTGTACTATACAGACGATTGGGAAGAGAAACTGAACACCTGTTATATGCCCATCAGATTGGCTTTCGGAAAGTTGAGAACACCTGAGATGCAGCTATAATGTCGGGATTTATGACGGAAGCAAGACGCAAGACAAGTCAAGACACATTCATCGGATTTGACAACGTTGAAAAAGCTTTCGACCTTCTAAAATGACGCAAGATTTTCGAAATTCTGACAAAAATAGGATTGCATACTGTCAAAGACGAATATTTTATAATACGTTCAAAAACGTAGAGCAGTGGCTATTATACTGTATGAGGCTATTAAACTTGAGTGCTATAAGATATAAGCTATTACCCCCCTCCATCCGTTCTCCGATCATCATCAGCACTGACGTCAATTTTGGAGTGGGAAAATTTTTTTATTAACACTTTCATTTTTAAAATAAGGAAAGGTAAATGATATTTTGTTTTTGGTAATGAGTCATTGAGACAGTATTTAAGTCTAAAGATCTTTTTATAAATCAGTAAATCAATTTTCATTGCATCAAGAGTGTTACCTGCTACTCTTTCTCAGAAACACCAACTAACCGCAATGAATGTAGACACTTGTTACGAAACATGCTTCCTGTACGCCACTCCTCTTCCTGGCGGCATTTTCTTTATGAATCCCAATCACTTGACTGCTTTCGTCTTTCTTCTGAACTGGGAGACATGGGAAGCCTTCAAGATGCCAGTGATTTGTATCTTACCACTGCCACTAATAATAATAATAATAATAACAATAATGTGTAGGCACTATAGCATAGTTACCGCAATGTTGTGCTGTTACTAAGTTCGTCTACTGTTTCAAAAAGAATAATGAAGCAATTTCAAGTCTATTCCAGGAATTATGTACAACTCTGAAAAGTCATTTCCATGACATATTTAAGCATACTCGATGTACGTGTTTCACCTTACTGTCATTGATACATGGTACAAAGTACAAAGAAGCAGTGAAGTGAGTGGCTTGTGTGGCGAAGATGACTGAGATAGTAATTGTGCTTTAAAAAAGATTTACTTTCAGACCGACATTATATAGACATTGACATTTTTATAGAGATCGACACTTTCCTTATAGAGACCGACACTTTTTTTTTATAGACTTATCAGTCCACCTGATTTTCGTCTATAGCACCACATCTCAAATGCTTCGATTCTCTTCTGTTCCGGTTTTCCCACAGTCCATGTTTCACTACCATACAATGCTGTACTCCAGATGTACATTCTCAGAAATTTCTTCCTCAAATTAAGGCCGATATTTGATATTGGTAGACTTCTCTTGGCCAGAAATGCCTTTTTGCCATAGCGAGTCTGCTTTTGATGTCCTCCTTGCTCCGTCCGCCATTGGTTATTTTACTGCCTAGGTAGCAGAATTCCTTAACTTCATTGACTTCGTGACCATCAATCCTGATGTTAAGATTCTCGCTGTTCTCATTTCTACTACTTCTCATTACCTTCGTCTTTCTCCGATTTACTCTCAAACCATACTGTGTACTCATTAGACTGTTCATTCCGTTCAGCAGATCATTTAATTTTTCTTCACTTTCACTCAGGATAGCAATGTCATCAGGGAATCATTTCATTGATATCCTTTCACCTTGTATTTTAATTCCACTCCTGAACCTTTCTTTTATTTCCATCATTGATTCCTCGATGTACAGATTGAAGAGTAGGGGCGAAAGGCTACAGCCTTGTCTTACCCCCTTCTTAATACGAGCACATCGTTCTTGATCGTCCACTCTTATTATTCTCTCTAGGTTGTTGTACATATTGTACATGACCCGTCTCTCCCCATAGCTTACCCCAACTTTTTTCAGAATCTCGAACAGCTTGCACCATTTTATATTGTCGAACGCTTTTTCCAGGTCGACAAATCCTATCAAAGTGTCTTGATTTTTCTTTACCTTGCTTCCATTATTAGCCGTAACGTTTACTTTTCCTAAAGCCAAACTGATCGTCACCTAGCGCATTCTCAATTTTCTTTTCCATTCTTCTGTATATTATACTTGTAAGCAGCTTCGATGCATGAGCTGTTAAGCTGATTGTGCGATAATTCTCGCACTTGTCAGCTCTTGCCGTCTTCGGAATTGTGTGGATGATGCTTTTCCGAAAGTCACATGGTATGTCGCCAGACTCATATATTCTACACACCAACGTGAATAGTAATTTTGTTGCCACCTCCCCCAATGATTTTAGAAATTCTGATGGAATGTTATCTATCCCTTCTGCCTTATTTGACCGTAAGTCCTCCAAAGCTCTTTTAAATTCCGATTCTACTACTGGATCCCCTATCTCTTCTAAATCGACTCCTGTCAGACAAATCTTCACCCTGATAGAGGCTTTCAATGTATTCTTTCCACCTATCTGCTCTCTCCTCTGCATTTAACAGTGGAATTCCCGTTGCACTCTTAATTTTACCACCGTTGCTTTTAATGTCACCAAAGGTTGTTTTGACTTTCCTGTATGCTGAGTCTGTCTTTCCGACAATCATATCTTTTTCGATGTCTTCACATTTTTCCTGCAGCCATTTCGTCTTAGCTTCCCTGCACTTCCTATTTATTTCATTCCTCAGCGACTTGTATTCCTGTATTCCTGATTTTCCCGGAACATGTTTGTACTTCCTCCTTTCATCAATCAACTGAAGTATTTCTTCTGTTACCCATGGTTTCTTCGCAGCTACCTTCTTTGTACCTATGTTTTCCTTCCCAACTTCTGTGATGGCCCTTTTTAGAGATGTCCATTCCTCTTCAACTGTACTGCCTACTGCGCTATTCCTTATTGCTGTATCTATAGCGTTAGAGAACTTCAAACGTATCTCGTCATTCCTTAGTACTTCCGTATCCCACTTCTTTGCGTGTTGATTCTTCCTGACTAATGTCTTGAACTTCAGCCTACTCTTCGTCACTACTATATTGTGATCTGAGTCTATATCTACTCCTGGGTACGCCTTACAATCCAGTATCTGATTTCGGAATCGCTGTCTGACCATGATGTAATCTAATTGAAATCTTCCGTATCTCCCTACCTTTTCCAAGTATACCTCCTCCACTTGTGATTCTTGAACAGGGTATTCGCTATTACTAGCTGAAACTTGTTACGGAACTCAATTAGTCTTTCTCCTCTTTCATTCCTTGCCCCAAGCCCATATTCTCCTGTAACCTTTTCTTCTACTCCTTCCCCTACAACTGCATTCCAGTCGCCCATGACTATTAGATTTTCGTCCCCCTTTACATACTGCATTACCCTTTCAATATCCTCATACACTTTCTCTATCTGTTCATCTTCAGCTTGCGACGTCGGCATGTATACCTGAACTATCGTTGAGGGTGTTGGTCTGCTGTCGATTCTGATTAGAACAGCCCGGTCACTGAACTGTTCACAGTAACACACCCTCTGTCCTACCTTCCTATTCATAACGAATCCTACACCTGTTATACCATTTTCTGCTGCTGTTGATATTACCCGATACTCATCTGACCAGAAATCCTTGTCTTCCTTCCACTTCACTGACCCCTACTATATCTAGATTGAGCCTTTGCATTTCCCTTTTCAGATTTTCTAGTTTCCCTACCACGTTCAAGCTTCTGACATTCCACGCCCCGACTCGTAGAACGTTATCCTTTCGTAGATTATTCAGTCTTTTTCTCATGGTGACCTCCCCCTTGGCAGTCCCCTCCTGCAGATCCGAATGGTGGACTATTCCGGAATCTTTTGCCAATGGAGAGATCATCATGACACTTCTTCAATTACAGGCCATATGTCCTGTGGATACACGTTACGTGTCTTTAATGCAGTGGTTTCCATTGCCTTCTGCATCCTCATGTCGTTGATCATTGCTGATTCTTCCGCCTTTAGGGGCAACTTCCCACCCCTAGGACAAGAGAGTGCCCTGAACCTCTATCCGCTTCTCCGCCCTCTTTGTCAAGGCCGTTGGCAGAATGAGGCTGACTTCTTATGCCTGAAGTCTTCGGCCGCCAATGCTGATTATTTATCAAAATTTAGGCAGTGGCGGGGATCGAACCCGGGACCGCAGACGTTTTGATTATGAATCAAAGACGCTACCCCTTTTTTTATTTTATTTTTTTTTAAATCTCATTTTGTTCGCTTTTGATCGTTACATCTGCTCGGGGCGGACGTCGTAAGACATCCGTTGTAGTTCGTTGTTGATCGATTAGCTCAGTTATTTTATTACAGAGGCCTGCTAACATTCTGAGCGAACACGGTGAGCTACCGTGCCGGCTCAACCCCTAGACCACGGGTATTTTGTTTATAAAGCCCTACTTTTTTTTATAGAGCCTTACATTTTTTTTATAGAGACCGATATTTGTTTATAGAGATCGACATTTTATATAGAGGTCGACCTTTTTTCTAGAGATTGACAATTTTTTATAGAGATCGGTATTTTTTTTTTAGAGATCGACATTTTTTATAGGGATCGACATTTTCTTATAGAAATCTAATTTTTTTATAGAGATCGACGTTACTTATAGCGATCGACATATTTAATAGAGATAGACATTTTTATTAAGCTCTACATTTTTATTAAGCTCGACATTTTTATAAAGATCGACATTTCTATAAAGATCGACATTTCTTGAGAGAAAGAAATTTCCGATAGGGATTGTCATTTTTTCGTGAGGTAGTCATTTTTTAGGCAGGTCAGGTCGTCGTCTTTTCGCGAGGTCAGGTCGTCGCCTTTTCACGAGGTCAGGTCATCGTCTTTTCACGAGGTCAGGTCGTCGTCCTTTTCAGGATGTCAGGTCGTCGTCCGTCTCGGGAGGTCAGGTCGTCGTCCGTCTCGGGAGGTCAGATCGTCATTTTTTCGAGAGGTCGTCATTTTTTCGAGAGGTCGCCATTTTTGCGAGAGGTCGCCATTTTTTCGAGTGGCCGTCATTTTCGAAAGGCCGTCATATTTAAGAGGTCGTCATCATTGTAGAGACAGTTCGTTATTGAGACGTCGATAGTTTTACGTATGTCTACATCTTTAAAGATGTCGATTTCTTTGGCAGATTGTTGCTTTACATGGAATCGATAATATTCTAGAGCTCGAATTTCCTCAAGAGATGGATACTTTTCCAGAGCTAGATACTTTACACACACCAATCCTATTAGAGACATCGACCCTTTTCGAGCTATTGATCATTTTCATGTAATCGATCATCTTCAAAGTATTGTCACTTCTCGAGACACTTTTCGAGTCTTTGATGCTTTTTGTGATACGGATCATATTGGAGGTTTCGTTAATTTTCGTGATATCGATACGTTTCGAATTATGGACACCTTTGAAGATATCGATTTTTACCGTCGCAACGATGCTTTCCGGGATAACGATGTTCATTGGGATAACGATCCATTACGAGTAATATTTATTTTTAGAGATATCGATATTTTTGATGAGTCATTATTTTTTGGGAGCATCGATATCTTTCGGAATTCGTCACCTCTCTAGGTATCGGTGTTATTCAAGAGATCTCTTTCCGAGAGAACAATACTTTTCGAAATGTCGATATTTTTCGGTATAACGTTATTTTTCTTAATGACGATATTTTTTAGAGATGTCGTTATCTTTCGGGATGTCGATATCTTTCAGGATGACGAAACCTTTCGAGATGTCGACGCTTTCCGAGATGTCATATCTTACGGGTGGTCGGCATCTTCGAAGAGATCGGCATCTTCTGATATGTCGGCATCTTCTGATAGGTCGGCATCTCTCGAGAGGTCAGCATCTCCCGAGAGGTCGACGTCTTCTGGGAGGTCGATGTCTTCTGGGAGGTCGACGTCTTCTGGGAGGTTGACGTCTTCTGGGTGGGTGACGACTTCATGGAGGTCGACGTCTTCAAACAGGCGACGTCTTCCGAGAGGCGACGTCTTCCGAGAGGTCGACCTTCCGAGAGGTCGACTTTTTCCAAGATGTCGACATCTTCCGAGATGTCGACTTCTTCCGAGAGGACGACCCTCCAAGAGGTCGACTTCTACCGAGAGGTCGATTACCTCCGAGAGGTCGACATCTTCTGAGACTTGACGTCTCCTGATGCCGACGTCTTACGAGAGGTCGACATGTTCCATGAGGTCGAAGTCATCCGAGAGGTCGACGGCTGCCGTGAGGTCGTCGTCTTCCGAGAGGTCGACGTTTTACGAGAGGTAGACGTCTTTCGAGAGTTAGATGTCTTCCGAAAGGTCTACGTCAATAGGTCGACTTCTCCTGATAGTCGTCATCTTCCGAGAGTCGACACCCAACGGGTGGATATATTTCGAGAGCTCGACGTCTTCCGATAAGTCGAATGCTGGGAGGTAGGCGTCTACTGAGAGGTCGACATCTTCCGAGAGGTCGACATCTTCCTAGATGTTGATGTCTTCTTAGAGTTCGACGTCTTCCTAGAGAACTACGACTTCTGGTAGACGTCTTCCCAGAGGTCGACGTCTTCCCAGAGGTCGATGTCTTCCCAGAGTTCGACGTCTTTCCGGAGGTTGACGTCATCCCAGAGGTCGACGTCATCCCAGAGGTCGACGTCTTACCAGAGGTCGACGTCTTCCCATTGGTCGACGTCTTCCCAGAGGTCGATTTCTTCCAGAGGTCCACATCTTCCTGGAGATCGACGTCTTCCCGGTCGACGTCTTCCCAGAGGTCGACGTTTTCCCAGAGATCGACCCTTCCCAGAGGTCTACGTCTTTGCAGAGGACGATGTCTGCCCAGCGGTCGACCTCTCACAAGTGGTCGACATCTTCCGAGCGGTCGACATGTTCAGAGACGTCGAAGACTTCCGAGAGGTCGACGGCATACGTGAGGTGGACGTCTTCCGAGAGGTAGAGATCTTCCGTGAGGTCGTTGCCCACTGAGAGGTCGACGTCTTCCGAGAGCTGGATATCTTTCGAGTGTCCGTATCTTTCGAGTGATCGATATTTCGAGAGATTGATGTATTTCCATTGACATTTATCATTCGAGAGACATTTATCGTTAGAGAGACATTTATCGTTCGAGAGAACGATATTGCTCGGGAGACCGATGTCTTTCGAGAAACCGACGTCCTTCGAGAGACCGACGTCCTTCGAGAGACTGACGTCTATCGAGGGGCGACGTTTCTCGACTGGTGGACGCTTTTCCACGTACGACTCTTTTCTGATGTCGACACTTTGAGAGGTCGACGCTTTTCGAGAAGTCGACCCTTTCCAAGTGTTCGACGTTTTGCAGAGATGACATTTTACGATATATTGTCATTTTCTGAGAGATCAACAAAATTCGATAAGTCAATTTGAAAAATCAGAAATATTCGAAATATGATGGTTTTCGAAGATTCAATATTTTTCGGCAGATGGGTATTCTTCGAGAACTCGATATTTCCGTACAAATCGGTATTCACTGGATCGATAGCCTTCGCGAGATTATCCTGTTCGATAGATAGATATTTTTCAGGCGATACTTATTCTCGGGAAAACGATATATACCAACTCATCGATATACATCGAGAAATAGATGTTTTTGAGAGATCGGTAGTTCACCAGATGTCGATTTTTTCTACAGGTAGGTGTTGTTCAGGAGCACAATATTTTTCACATGGTAGACGCATGTTGATGTATCGACATTTCTCGACGGGGTAGATACTTATCGTTCGGCCTATATTTTCAAGGTGGTTGATATTTTTCGAGAGGACGATATTAGTTCCAGCCAATAAAAGTTAGCTTACATAAGAGAAAGGTTAGCAATGTGATGTTCTGGCATTTCGTTAGTACGAAAACAAATGACAAACACTGAAGTTTCTCTCGCGTTTTTGCACATATAAATACTTCTCTGGTTTTCTCGTGTAATGTGGTTGCTACACCTATTGTAGTACAAAATCTTAAGGTCCTCGGTCAGCCGGCCCAAGTGGCCGAGCGATTCTAGGCGCTTTAGTCTGGAATCGCGCGACTTTTATGGTCAAAGTTTCGAATCCTGCCTCGGACATGGATGTCTGTGATGTCCTTGGATTAGTTAGGTTTCAGGTAGTTCTAAGTTCTAGGCGACTGATGGCTCAGATCTTAAGTCCCATAGTGCTCAGAGCCATTTGAACCATCCTATGTAAACTGCAAGGCACTTCAAGCAGTTAGTAATTGAAGTTTCGATTACTATAACATGACCTGGATTACTTGTCGATTACATTAACTTAATACCTTCTATTTCTACCAAACGAAGTAACTGGAATCTTTAGTACGTTACACAAATTTCCAGCTAATAAGAGTAAACTTTCCAAGGGAAGGCGTGCAATTGGATAGTTTTGTGACATCGATACCTTTCGGAATGTTGATGCCTTTGCAGAGGTCGTTGTCTTCCCAGAGGTCGGTGTCATTCCAGATGTTGGTACTTTTCGGGAAATCAATATTTTTAGAGATATCGATATTTATAGAGATATCAATAATTATTGATTTACCGATAATTATCGAGGTACCGTCAATTATCGATGTACCGATATTTTTAGAGAGATCTATGTTATTCGGTAGATCGATAGTTTCAGCCATTCGACTATTTCCTAGAAATCATTATTTCTCGAGAGACCGAAATTTTTAGATAACGATTTCGAGATATCAACTTCTTTCGACGTATCGATTTATTACTAGATATTTTTATACTTCGACAGTTGGGTACCTTTCGAAAGGTAGTAATATTTCACGAAATAAATATTCAGTGAGAAATTTTTCTAGAGATTGATGCTTTCCGTGGGATCAATACTCATACAGGGAGCCCTACAATTTTTGTGATCGATGCACTTTGAGAGCTCGATAGTTTCCGAGAGCTCGATACTTTCCTAGAACTCGATACATACCGAGAGCTCGGTTATTTCCGGGAGCTCATTACTTTACGAGAGTTCGATACTTTCCGGGAGTTCTATACTTTCCGAGAGCTAGACACTTCCTAGGAACTCAACACTTTCCGGGAGCTCTACACTTTCGGGGAGCTTGGTACTTTCGGGAGCTCGGTTCTTTCGGGAGCTGGTACTTTCCGTCAGCTCGGTACTTTCCGAGAACTCGGTACTTTACGAGTGGTCGGTACTTTCCGAGTGGTCGGTACTTTCAGAGAGGTCGTTGCTTTCCGAGAGGTCGTTGCTTTCCGAGAGGTCGGTACTTTCCGAGAGGTCGGTACTTTCCGAGGAGTCGGTACTTTCAGAGGAGTCGGTACCCTCCGACGAGTCGGTACTTTCCGAGGAGTCGGTACTTTCCGAAGAGACGGTACTCTCCGAGGAGTCGGTACTTTCCGATGAATCGGTACTTTCCGAGAGGTCGGTACTTTCCGAGAGGTCAGTACTTTCCGAGAGGTCGGTTTTCTTCGAGACGTCGGTATTTTTCGAGGCGTCGATATTTTTCGAGACGTCGGTATCTTTCGGTACGTCGGTATTTCTCGCCATGTCGGTATTTCTCGCCACGTCGGTAATTCTCGCCACGTCGGTAATTCTCGCCATGTCGGTTTACTTCCTGACGTCGATATCTCTCGAGTTATCGATATCGTGTGAGTGTTCGATATCTCTCGATGTATCAATATTTCTCGGTAGGTCATCACCTCTCAGCAGGTTGACATCTCTCGGGTGGTCGCTGCCTCTCGAGAGCTCGACACCTCACGAGAGGTCGAGAATTCAACCTCTAGAGTGGTCGAACAATCTCTGGATGTCAAAACGTCGATACTTTAGATGTCAGATACCTCTTGAGA
Source organism: Schistocerca piceifrons (assembly GCF_021461385.2). Taxonomy (NCBI): domain Eukaryota; kingdom Metazoa; phylum Arthropoda; class Insecta; order Orthoptera; family Acrididae; genus Schistocerca; species Schistocerca piceifrons. The sequence goes on along the minus strand of NC_060144.1, from coordinate 239,049,738 downwards.
GACAGATACCTCTCGAGAAAAAGATACCTCTCGAGAGGACGACACTTCTCGAGCGGACGACACATCTCGAGAGGATGACACCTCTCTAGAGGACGACACCTCTCGAGAGGACGATACCTCTCGAGAGGAAGATACCTCTCGAGAGGACGATACCTCTCGAGATGGCGGTTTGGACGGTCGATACCTATCAACATATCGATTACCATCGAAGTATGGGTACACCTCGATGATTCGATACTTCTTGGGATGCTGATACTTTTCTAGATGCCTATACTGTTTGACATTTCGTTTCGTTTCAAGACAATGACACATTCCGAGATAAAGAGTATTTCGAGATAACGATACTTTTGGATATCGATACTTTCCGCGACCTCAATATGTTCCAATACCTGCGCTTTCTGAGATACCGATACTTTTCCTGGTATCGAGACATTCCGAGACGTCAGCACCTTTTTAGAGATTGATATTTATCGCTAGATCGATGCTTTCAAGACGTCCATTCACTACAAGAGATCGATACCTTTCGATGTGTAGATACTTCTCGATATATCATTGCTTTTAGAGAGATTGGTATCTTGAGAGATTTCAATTCTTCGCATTATATCGATAACTCGCGTGAGGTAAATTACTCCTGTGATATTGGCATCGTGCGAGAAATCGATACCATACGAGATAATGATGTCCTTCCAGCGAATGTTACCATTCCTGAGATCGATACATTCCGAGAGTTCCGTATGTTTCAAGAGTTCCGTTCTTTCGAGAGTCCCGCAGCTTTCGAGAGTTCCATATCTTTCGAGAGTTCCATATCTTTCGAGAGTTCTATATCTTTCGAGAGCCGCATTTTTCGAGCGTTCCGAATCTTTCGAGAGCCGCATTTTTCGAGAGTTCCAAATCATTCGAGAGCCGTATCTTTCGAGAGTTCCATATCTTTCAAGAGTCCCATATCTTTCGAGAGTTCTATATCTTTCGAGAGTTCCATATCTTTCGAGAGTTCTGTATTTTTCAAGAGTTCGATACTTTTCGTGAGTTCGATAGCTGTCAAGTTTTCGATATCTTTCAAGAGTTAGGTACCTTTCGAGAGTTCGGTACATTTCGAGATTTCAGTACATTTCAAGAGTTCGGTACCTTATGAGTGTTCGGTACCTTACTAGTGTTCGGTACCTTACGAGTGTTCGGTACATTACCAGTGTTCGGTACCTTACCAGTGTTCGGTACCTTCCGAGTGTTCCTTACCTTCCGAGTGTTCGGTACATTCCGAGTGTTCGTTACCTTCCGAGTGTCCAGTACCTTGCAAGTGTTCGGTACCTTCCGAGTGCTCGGTACCTTCTGAGTGTTCGGTACCTTTCGAGAGTTCGGTACCTTTCGAGAGTTTGGTACCTTTTGAGAGTTCGGTACCTTTCGAGAGTTCGGCATCTTTCGAGTGTTCGGTACATTTCGATAGATCGGTACCTTTCGATATCGTACCTTTCGAGAGATCGAGAGTCCCACGTCATTCGAGATGATATCTTTCAGGAGGTCATAGTATCTCTAAAGATCGATCTCTTGAAGGATATGCATTTCTCGAGCAATATCGATTCCTTGAAAAATACCATATTTTTAAAATATCATTCGCTCGAAAATTGTCTATTTCTGTAATGTGACGGTCTTAAAATATGTCGATCTCTCGTATAATGACGCCACACGGAAATTGACGATCTCCCTAAAATACCGATTTCTGAAAAATATCTGCTCTCAATAGTCGACTCTCAAAAATCGATCTCTGACAAAACGTCCATTTCTGGAATAATGTCGATCGCTTGTTAAACATCTCAGAAAGTGGGCCACTTAAAAATGTCTATCACTCGAGAAGTATCGATTTCTCTAGAAATATAGATTCCAGTAATATCGATCTCTTGAGAAATGTCGATATCTCTAGTTATCGACACCTCGGGAAATGCCGACCCCTAGGGAAATGCCGAACCCTGGGGAAATGCCGCCCCTAGGGAAATGTCGACGTCTCGAAAAATGTCGGTCTCTGGAAAAATGTCGTTCCCGCACGGAGAGCGCCGGTCCCTCTCGGAATCTATCGGTGCCTCGGAGGGTGTCTGCCCGTCTCTCAGAGGGTGTTGATCCCGATCTCTCAAGAGATATTGATCTCTTGGTTGGTGTCGATGTCTCGTAAGGTATCTATTTCTCGCAAGGTGTCGATCTCTCGAAATGTGTCGATTTCTCGAAAGATATCGATATCTCCAAAGGTACTTGTCTCTCGAGAGGTAGAATATATGATAGCGCCTTTAGTTTGAATATAAGTCACACCTTAACTCTGTAAAATATTTTGAGAATGAAAGAAGGGGAGAAATTTGTATCAACTTTCCACAGTCAGGAGATTTACTGACACTTCGAGCAGTAGCGTGCCAAAGAAAAATACTCTAATACCGTTTTCCAGGCGTTCAATGCATGCCTAAACTTTTCCGTATTCGTTCGTGGACTATGTGTGTACTGAGACGCCTTTTCGTGTTTGTAACACCAAATGAGGTTTAACATGTGGTGCTGGGCCTATTGGAGCTGTTGGCCAATAGATGAATATCCGAATAAATATATTTCATTAAAATTTATACCTACTGTGAGACACGTACAACATTGAAATGAGATGAAATAAAGATTAATATACCATAACTACATAGAACGCGAACGATAGTCCTGGCGAGCATCGACACTTTGTGGCAGGAGTGACAGTTGACTTTCAGTACACACTGAGGTATCAAAAGTCATGGGATAGCAATACGCACATATACGGATTGCGGTAGCATCGCCACAGGGCACAAGAATGCAAGCACTGACGGAGCTGTCATTTGTACGCAAGTGATTCACGTGAAAAGGTTTCCGAATTGATTATGGGCGCACGACGGAACAGACGTTAAGCGCGGAATGGTAGTTGGAGCTAGACACATGGGACATTCCATTTCGAAAATCGTTACGGAATTGAATATTCCAAGATCTACAGTGTCAAAAGTGTGGGAGAATACCGCATTTCAGACATTATTCTCAACGCTGACAAGGCAGTGGCCGACGGCGTTCACTTAACGACCGCGAGCAACAGCGTTTGCGTAGCGTTGTCAGTGTTAACAGACAGGAAACAGTGCTTGAAAAATCGCAGAAATTAATGTGGGACGTACGACGAAGTATCCGTTAAGAGAGTGCTGCGAAATATGGTGGTATATGGCAGCAGACGACCGACGCAAGTGCGTTTGCTACCAGCACATTGCGTGCAACACTCTCCTGGGCTCGTGATCGTATCTGTTAGACACTATACGACGGGGGACAGTGGCCTGCTCAGATAAATTCAGTTAGAGCCATGGACCCAAATTGTCAAGAAGGCAATGTGGCAGCTGGTGGTGGCTCCATAATGGTTTGTGCTGTGTTTATATGTAATGTGCTGGCTCCTCTGGGTTTCGGCTACCTGGAGACCATTTGTAGCCTTTCATGGACTCATGGGTGACAGAGTGCTATGCCACTGGAGCACAATTGCTCGCGACTGGTTTGAATAATTTGGCCACCCAGGTTGCCCGACATAAATCCCATAGAACATGTGCGCGACACAATCCTGCCCAGGTAACACTTTCCCAATTAGGGGCTGTTGTAGAGGCAGTATGGCTCAGTATTCTTGCAGTGGACTTCCAGCAGCTTTTTGAGTCCATGCCAAGTTGGATGCTGCATTGCGACGAGCGATGTTGGGAGGTATGCCATGACTTTCGTCACCTCAGTGTATGCATAGCCTTTTGCATATACGTATATGTGGTAGGTTCTATTATGATTAAGATTGTCGATCAGTCATGCACTTTAGTTATTACATACCAAAGAGTATGCATCCTAAGCCACTTAAAGTGGAACAAATGGTTCAAATGGCTCGGAGAACTATGAGACTTAACATCTGTGGTTATCAGTGCCCTAGAACTTAGAACTACTTAAACCTAACTAACCTAAGGACATCACACACATCCATTCCCGAGGCAGGATGCGAACCTGCGACCGCAGCAGTCACACTGGAACTGGAATGTGTAAATATTGAGACTTTGTACGGGCGAAGACGATCGCGCAGTTGAGCGCCTCACAAACCAAACATCATCATCATCAACGTAAAGCAACAGTGTCTTAATAAAAACGAAAAATTGTTTTCCGCACCAGTTTGTTGTGAGCACAAATTAATTCAAAAATAAATTGTGTGAGGAACACGGACTAAAAGTACTGGGATATAGTGATACCCAATACGCAGAACTTTAATGCTTCTTTCAGGGATTTTAGTGTTCCGCACCTCAACCGCTAAAAATCTTACAGGAGCAGTTTGTTGTCCGTCTGGCGATTGTTAAAAGTCCTTTTTCTCAGGAACAGGAAGACGTATCAATTTCAAATTTACGTCACATAGTACGGATTATGGACCCTCGGTGGTGTAAAACATTGAAGCTGGTCAATGCAATCAAAAGATAGGTCATTTATGTCACGCACTTTGAAAATCGAAACTCAATCACAACCTTTGTGGTCTTTCCTATGACCTATAATCATAAAATTTGGCGAAAAGTTCAACCAAAGGAAAAATGTGAAAACTGTAAATTTGTAACTATACTACACGGAAAAAAAAAATTGGTCATTTGTTCTCTGTCTGTCCGTCCGTCTGTTGAGACCCACTTTTCTCAAGACTGGTTAAATACAACACGTTGAAATTTGTCACATACTAAGGTCTACGGTCCCTTGGCGGTACAATAAACATTAACTTCTAAGTCAGTGCAATCGAAAGGTAGAGTCATTTGCATCACATATTTTGATACTCGCAGACTCACTCAAAACGTTGAGGGTACTTCTTGTTGACATAGAATTACGAAATTTGGCAATTTGCATTGCTTCACAGTGCTGACAAAGGGAAAATCCAAAAACTGTTAATTTTTAATTGAACCACACAAAAATATAATTCATTTGTTACTTGTTATCCGACTTCCAACTCACAGTTAAAACAATCAGATAAGTCTCCGGATGTTTATTTTACGTGTAACACGGAACGCTATTTCTTTGTGCAATAATCACTCGTAGATATCTGATGATGGATTAATTCCGAAACGCTTCTAATGAGCAGTTAAGTCATTCCTCGAGGACCATTTCAACCCAGTCAGCCTGAAAGGAGAACTACTGTTTGTTATAATATTGGTCACCTGCCTAGTGCATGACTTTATTTCACATTTATGGAACATTATTGAAATTAGTACATTGCCGAAAATCTTTGAGTTCCTGGAAACGATACCTCGCCTGCATCGGCGTCACTAACAGTCAAAAATGTTCGAGATTCTCGATTCCTGGAATGGTGAACTGTCTATTTACGTAATTTTGTACGGAACCCTCGGAGCTTGACTCCGACTCGCACCCGCCCAATTTTTTATCTACACTCCTGACTGGAAATATCGTGATTTGAAAGCTGGAGGAAAACAATTATGTTTATTGTGACCCTGAATAGACACTACACTGTTGTTTCCTCCACTGTTGAACGTCAGGTACTCATAAAAATCCATTTATTGTTTTCTTCCTAAATCAGTTAATGCAAATACCATTTAGTCCCTCCTGAAAGGCCTTGCTTTGGCCGGTACGAACTCTAACGACATTGTTATCCACTATTTGTTAAAACAATCTTTCTTAATAAATATTTTCAAAGAGATGTGTTTGAAGAATAATTGTACCGAACTTAATACCGTCGTATAAGCCTCGACGAAGTTATTATCTTGTTTCTTTGCAATTGGAATTAAATTTATTTCATAATTAGACACAAACAAATCTAATATTGATTTCTTTGCAATATTCAAGGTAGTCCATTGATCGTGACCGGGCCAAATATCTCACGAAATAAGCGTCAGACTAAAAAACTGCAAAGAACGAAACTTGTGTAGCTTGCAGGGGGAAACCTGATGACGCTAGATGGCGCTGCCAGAGGCCAAACGGATATCAACTGCGTTTTTTTTTTTTAAATAGAAAGAAATATGAATGTTTTAGTTGGACCTCTTTCTTCGGTTTGTGATAGATCGCCCTGTAATAGTCACAATCATATGGTTCACAATTTTAGACGAAAAGTTGGTAACAAGTAAGTTTTTCAAATTAAAATACAGAACGTAGGTACGTTTGAACATTTTATTTCGGTTGTTACAATGTGTTACATATACCTTTGTGAACTTATCATTCCTGAGAACGCATGAGCCGGCCGAAGTGGCCGCGCGGTTCTGGCGCTGCAGTCTGGAACCGCGAGACCGCTACGGTCGCAGGTTCGAATCCTGCCTCGGGCATGGATGTGTGTGATGTCCTTAGGTTAGTTAGGTTTAACTCTTTCTAAGTTCTAGGGGACTGATGACCTCAGCAGTTGAGTCCCATAGTGCTCAGAGCCATTTGAACCATTTTTTTGAGAACGCATGCTGTTACAGAGTGATTACCTGTAAATACCACATTAATGCAATAAATGCTCGAAATGACGTCCGTCAACCTCAAAGCATTTGGCAATACGTGTAACGACATTCCTCTCAACAGCGAGTAGTTCGCCTTCCGTAATATTTGAACATGCACTGACAACGCTTCAACCGTTGGCGAGCTATGTGCCGGACGTCCATCTTGTTGGAAGTACATCGTCATTCTATCATGTGGTGAAACATTTTGTAGTAACATAGGTAGAACGTTACGTAGGAAATCAGCATACATTGTACCATTTAGATTGCCATTGATAAAATGGAGGCCAATTAACCTTCCTCCCAAAATGTCGCACCATACATTAACCCGCCAAGGTCGCTGATGTTCCACTTGTCGCAGCCATCGTGGATTTTCCGTTGCCCAATGGTGCATATTATGCAGGTTTACGTTACCGCTGTTGGTGAACGATGCTTCGTTGCTAAATACAACGCGTGCAAAAAATCTTTCATTGTCCCGTAATTTCTCTTGTGCCTAGTGGTAGAACTGTACACTACGTTCAAAGTCGTCGTCTTGCAATTCCTGGTGCACAGAAATATGGTACGGATGCAATCGATGTTGATGTAGCATTCTCAACACTGACGTTTTTGAGATTCCCGATTCTCGCGCAATTTTTCTGCTACTGATGTGCGGATTAGCCGCGACAGCACCTAAAACACTACTTGGGTATCATCATTTGTTGCACGTTGTGATTGACGTTTCACATGTGGCTGAACACTTCCTGTTTCCTTAAATAACGGTCCGGACACTTGGATGATGTCGTCCAGGATACTGAGCAGCATACATAGCCCACGCCCGTTGGGCATTTTGATCAAAATAGCCGTACATTAACACGATATCGACCTTTTCCGCAATTGGTAAATGGTCCATTTTAACACGGGTAATGTATCATGAAGCAAATACCGTCCGCACTAGCGGAATATTACGTGATACCACCTACTTACACGTTTGTGACTAATACAGCGCCATCTATCACAAAGCGAAAAAAGTGGTCCAACTAAAACATTCATATTTCTTTACGTACTACACGAATATGTAATAAAAATGGGGTTCCTATTTAAAAAAACGCAGCTGATATCTTTTTAACCTAAGTTAGCGCCATCTAGCTGACCAACCATAGCGCCATCTGGTTTCCCCCTAAAAGCTAGACGAGTTTCGTTCTTTTTAGTATTTCGTTTGATGCTTATTTCTTGAGATATTTGGCCCGGTCACTATCAATGGACCACCCAGTACAACAGTGCTAACGTAAAGAGCAATTTTCTTTGTAGGCTTGGGACTTCTGAAGGTGTTGACAGACTAATGCCGAATGTATGAATAATAATGAATTTTGTTAGCTGCATAGTGGTATGCATGAGGTTCCTGAAATGATTTGCAGTTTTCGGCTTTTATGCGGTGGTACTCAGGTAAATAATTCCTTTCTTCTGACGAAACAATTTTGAAATTGGTCGAAGTTAAAGAGGCAGATGTTATTGATTTACTGACATTCTTTCAACCCTGTAAAAGTAACAGCTAATTTTTCCAAGAATAGGCCAAATACTTTTCATCTCACTTGTATCCTCAGGAGAGTTATTTGTTTTTTGTAGAAGTTATGAACAACTTACTTTACTTTTCCCAGAATTCAGCTTATAATTATCTCTTGTAGTTGTAGGATTGCCACGAGTTCAGTAATCACTCCGTTACTTTCAAGTTACCTTGTTTCTCATGACGGCAATGTGCATTGCTAATTATTATCCTGATATCTAATATGAGGATAATAGCGGCAAAGTGCTTAAGAGCTGTCAGATACTGTAATTACTCTGCCATTGCTTGGTCTCACGTAATTACCGACAAACCAGTTAGCGAGTTTAGATCAAAGTGACCGTACGCTTCTGAGATAGTGTTTGAAACTCTGAGCGCTATTAACTCTGTCATAGAAGCATTTTCCACATTGAGTCCGTGTATCAAATCTCCAGACTCTTTACGGGGCATGTAATGAGTTCATGAAGCTGTCATATATATCAGAGTTATAAGCCACGGAATTGTTAATTGTTTCCCCTGTTGATTATTAATTACCCAGCTGAGAGTAAGTGGATAAAACGTTGCAGATAAATGTTTCTGACGGTTTTATATTTTCAACATTTTCCTGGAATAGCTTCAAAATTGCTTACGAATTAATCTTATATATTTTTTAGACTCAATGTTCTTTGTTCATATGATAATAAGCCCTAATCACCAAGTTTCAGAGAAACACTCGCCAAATGCGCATTCTGATCTCAAATGTTAGTAACAGTGATCATAAGCGTTTCTAACCTAGTGAAGGTAACCCCATCTTCAATAGGTTTGTCTGTTAACTACTGCAAATACTTCTCAATGTTGCACTGATAATAGTCCTGAATTCCTTGAAGTGTTATGTTCGCTTTATGTACGCAAATATTTGAGGGTGATGCTCTTCATTGCAGTACTAATCCTAAATCCAGGACTGTTGTGCTGGTGCATTTGCCACTTCGGAAGCGAACGAATCATTTTGTACATTCTTTGTTTCATTAGTCGACCAAGTGAATTCAGATGTCAAACAGATCATGCGTTTTATCTCACACTTACACATTCGCACTTCCCTTAAGAACATGACAGTAATATATACATTCGAAACTGATTTCACATCGTCTGTGTCCTTAGCAATGATCACCAAATTTTCTAACCCGACAACTAAAGTTAGTTGCTCTAATATTCAGGACAAGAATTACGACTTTTGTTTCTAAATATTTTGTAGTTCTCAAACTATTTGTAGTAAATAACTTTCTTGGCAGTCACACTGTAGCATGTGACACCCTATCGGTTTCTCATCAGTGACATTAACCTGCTTCATTAATTGTTGCCGCGCGGAGTGGCCGCACCGTTTAAGGCGCCATGTCACGAATTGAGGGGCCCCTCCCGCCGGAGGTTCGAATCCTACCTCTGGCATGGGTGTGTGTTGTTCTTTGCTTAAGTTAGTTTAAGTAATACGTAAGTCTAGGGACCGAAGGCCTCAGCAGTTTGGTCCCTTAGGAATTCACACACATTTGACATACATTGTTCCCCACTCCTCATTTTCTCTCAGTTGCGTTAATCGTCCACGACACATCTGAATCTCTGACAATTCACAGTATCAGCTTTCTTTTCGCAGGCTTGTAATCCAATCATTCTTGTATTTATTTCATCTGTCCATTTTACTAGAACCTACGCTCTTCGTCATTTGTCATTTACCTTCTTTACACATGCACAGCTGTTGCTCTGAAATTATCGAACCTCTAATGTCAAACGGGTTAAACCAATGAAAGTCACCTATATCAGGGCTTCATTTCACCCGGAACGGAGTTCCAGTTTTCCCCAGGGAATTGTTTTTTGTTCACTGGGACAAGTAAGCATGGGAGATTTAAAACAGTACACGTGTATTAAATTAAAACGTAACTATAGCACGCTGCAGCACCACTACCAGTGTACGTGATAATGTGTGACCAATGTGAGGCGAATGGCGGAGGCGCGGAGGCTAGGTACTGTGTGTGTGTGTGTGTGTGTGTGTGTGTGTGTGTGTGTGCGTGTCCTTGTTGGTGTACCGTACGCAGTTTCGTTTCGAAGTTGTCATCAGCATATATCGCTTTTCTCTGTGACGTGCTTTCGGCACGAAATCTTGTTTCTTCCGTTTTGCTATTTATGCCGTAGTTGCTGATCGACTGCACTCAGGGCTCAGGCATGGCTAAAAGTAGGCAGACTTTCGATGTGATAGGTAAACGTCGTTCACCTCACGTATCTTTACCCACAGTGTTAATGACTTTTTCCTATTTCCATGCCCCCCCGCACCCTTGTGGAAACAATGCTAAACTCTAAGAAATGGAATTATGTGATTTTTATTGCTGGGGGGAGGGAAAGGGGGTGTTGCATGGTGCAAAAAACTTTAGACATTAAGGACTGGTCCCGTAGCTAGATCACCTGCTCCCCCTCTTACTTCGAGACGAATACCTTGCTTAACTTAGTGGAGATATTATCATATGCATAACGTACATCGCATAATTTAATTATCCACTTAGAGACCTCATAACACCACAACTCTGTGAATGATCATACATTTTCTACGTTTTTTACGAAGTCTGTTTTATTAGTTGTGCTGAATATTGTTCTTGTAAATATGTTGTCAAGTAGCAAATGCTATTTGTTATTTAAGAAAGAGAATACGCTTGGAATGTTAACATTTTGTAAGTAGACACGCTGGCTTAGTCAGGAAAAATCTATTATCTAAGGGTGTAATAAAATGTAAATCCATTATCGCTGTGCGTGCGAGCGCACCAAAATAGTAACGGTTCGGGGTCTCGAGGAGGTGACTGGTGTCGTTGGTTGTCGTTGGTGTGGGTATGCAAAATTGCGGAGGTAAAAAAGGTCTGTTTACGAAGTGCGGAGCAGTGAAAACTGAAATGATGGTTTCAGTGGATGTTTAATATAGGCACGTTATGTGTATGGCATTTATTGGTCACAGTACGAATGCACCAAGAGTAATTTACATGACATAAAGAGTACTGTGGGCCCTGGTTATTGACTACGATATAGTAAGAAGATCAACCTGTGCTCTATTTTAACGCCAAATGAAGCCACTCGACAAACCAACGGCGTCGTGAAGTGAAGTAATATCTAGACTTTCTACAACTAGAAGTGTAATAGGCTGACCACAGTAGTTGGAATTTTATTTCTTAAATAGCTTTGTTTTCGCGCGTATTGTCACGTAAATAATTTTCCTAAGTCGTTATCCAACTAGTATCCATCCCATCCCTTTGTATGAACCAAGATAATCAGAAAATGAATTGAAAAAGAAGTGAAGATTAATTTATTAGATAATCAAAACATAATTATGCCAACTTTTGGGCAATTAGGTAGTAATGAAATCCTTAGCTGTAGTACGAGTAATGTCAGAAATAGAATGATGCAAAGGCCACTATTAATTCATTTGCTAAAAATACAGTAAGTTTAATAACAAAAAATTGGTAGTAAAACTTTACGTAACTTGGACACTGGACTCCACTGTCAAAGCACAGTTCTAATTTATAGCTTGTGGGATAATTTACAACTTTTGTTACAAAACTACCAGAGCAATTGCTAGGTAATGACAGTCCTTACCAATCTTTCTGCTTGCTAGAATTACGACAGTCAGTATTACGGTGAGGAACCCAACAAAAAGTTTCCATCCACAGCCGGTAAACAATCTTACTTTAACTGATCTTTGAAATTTACGTAATATGCTGCATTGTTTGCTATTTGATTATTATCTGACAACTGTGACATGCGTGATGTGAAGTACTTGGAAGTAGGCGTTAAGTACTGTTCCTATGTCATGACGCTAATAACTACTCTTACATAAGATTGCTTACGAGTATAAAGTTCACTTTCAATTTAGCTACTCTTATTCCAGTGAGGAACTGGCGACCGTTGGTTATTTTCATTAATGACATAGTTTGAAAACCCATTTTTCCAAATTTTCCACTAACTCCCGCTATTTAAAAGTTAATTTACGAAATAAAAATATATAAAGTTAACCGAACTTTGTTTCTAATTGGCATAGTGAAAGTACTGAGCAGTGGCAATTCGGTTAAGACTTCATATACTTCTCTCGGTTTTGCATTATTCTTCGGAGTAGATGCCTTTTCCCCACAGATCAGAGAATTTATGTACACGGTCATATAGAAAAGCCTAATGAGCCGGAGAGGTTGGAGGGTTACTTATGACCTGCAGAAATTTTTGCACATAATTTCAAATGTTTGAGGTGCATTTTCTCACTGGCAACCCGCTCAGAATGATGGAAGGAAAAAGCTTACGGTTTATTGTATTTTAGCTCCTCATGCAGTAAGACAGCCAAATCACGAATGATGTTTTAATTTATTACTTCTTCCCTGCTACAACTCATAGTTTAGGAGACAGAGGAGAAAGAAGCTAGTAACGGATGGAAAGAAGCAGACTAACAGAGAGGGAAGGAAGGAGAACAGAAAAGGGAGCAAGAGATGGACAGAAGGAGGGTGGAGAGGAAGGATAGGAGAGAGGATGAAGGAGGTGACGGACAGAGAGAGAAGCAAGGAGGACGTGGACAAATGGAAGACTGGTGTAAATATATACTCGGTAAACGCCAAAGACTCAACTTGTTTACTGCAAAAGCCGTAACTTCTGTTCAAATACTTTCTATTTTCAAGTTATACGGCTTATCTGTTAATACCAACGATGTAGACCAAATTGTAAATCATTGTCACCCTTTTATAAAATTATTAGGTCGTCAGCAAAGAGTACAGTATTTAAATGGGTTTCATGGAAGTAATTTCATTCCTGAACTAATTTTTTGTTCCCTTTGTCTAAAGGTGTCATTAATATAATATTAAATAAAGTGGGTGAGACAGTGTTTCCAAAACGTATTACTTCATGAATTTCTATTGGTACTGTTCTCTCTTTTCTTGTATTAATTAAAAGTTTGTTCAAATACAGACATTTTACCACTTGTATACAATGTTAAGGATAACCTTGTCTTCCCATTATATTGCACAGCAATTACCTGTTCACTCTGTCGACGGTTTTTCCAATATCCGCATAAGTAGTATGAGTGTTCAGATTCTGTTCCCGTCTCTTTCCAGTAATCGGCCGCAATATTGTAATATTGCCACTGTGATCGTCGTTTTCTAGGATCACTTTGTTACACCATTAAGGGAGGCTCAGCTATTCTTTTCAGTCAGCTCTCTGTTATTAATTATTTGCGCGTATAATACGTATCAGTCATCAACAGAAATACTCCTCTGTAATTTTGGGAAGCATTTCGTGTTAATTTTTTATAGAGTGAAGTTACTTCTGTCGCTTTCCAAGGGTCAATAATCGTCTTCCATTTACAATATTCATTTAACAAGAGCAACATTCACCGTTCTACCAACAATTCTGCACATTTGATAGGTTTTGCATTAATATTATCATGTTCTGTTCCTTTACTATTCTTCATCTGCGTAAATAATTGCTGTATCGCCTCCAACGCAATGTTGAATCCTTGATATGTTTCAACATCTTAGTCATTATTCTGTTCTGTTTTAGTTAGTTCAATTTTATCATTGTTATTTGCCCATAATCCTCGATTGTGTTTTATCTGAGTTTCTTTGTCTATTACGCCTAATCGTTCAGAATCTTTCTCCGTTTATTACGTTGTTTCAGGTGCTAGTTAGCCATATCTAGTCTACCATGCAGAGCTTTTCAGTGTTTAATATAACTCAATCCAAGGATGCTTGACAATATTCTGTCACTATTTTCCTACACACAAACCTTGAGATGTCAGTCAGTCAGACCTCTGCCAAATGCTGTATATCGATAGAATGTCAACCAAAACATTCGATATAGTTTTCGCTATGCGCTATCGTCCAGGGGAACGTACGTAAACGATGAACAATATGACCTGCGAACTGAGAAAAGCATAAGAGTGAGCATTTGTCGTATGGAGCTCCTTCAGGGAAGTCGGTAGAGCGTTAGTATGACATACCAAGGGTCCTGGATTTCATTCCTTGTGATACTAACGTTTTTACAGTTGTACGTGTGAAACTGTTATACGGTACCAGATGTTCCTAACATGTCAAAGGATTGTTCGTAGTTTACAGATGTATGACGGTGCTGCCACCTAACGGTCAATTATTGTTATTATTATTATTATTATTATTATTATTATTATTATTATTATTATTAATATCTCCTCAGATGTGATGCAATTGTTTCTTTATTCTTCTATTCCGATTGTTTGTTTTTAAACTGTGCACCTATCAATGTACTCTATAGGCTGGCTTCTTTCAAGTAAACGAAGCGAAAGCGCACTGCCAAAAGGGCATTGCTACAAACTCCGAACATCCCTTTTACGTGTCCCGAACATATTGTCCCATACACTGTAGTACAAAAAATGGAAAGAGCAGGCTCGAAACGCGGACTCTCGGTACGATATACGTAAGCTCTACCAACTTCCCCACAGAAGCTCTACACGACAGGCGCTCACAGTTACGCTTTCCTGACAACCGTAGGTCATATGTTGCCCGTTAACGTTTCCGCGGTTTTCCTGGACGAGAGCACACAGCGCAATCTATGTCGTAGTTTTGGTTGGCGCTGTGTCGTTATACAACGTTTGGTACTGATGTGACTGACTGACAGCAGGAGATACGAGTGTTCGCCTAGTTATGTTATTATTAACGCTTAGCTGTCATTTCTTCTGTACTTTGTTGGAGATTAGTTGTCTAAGCTTTTTCTTTAACTTTCACTGCATTTTCTAGACCTTCATTCCACATTTAGACACTCTTTTTGTTAAATTTCGTCTGCTTTCCTAATGTCTCCGTCGCACATTGGATCATACATGCATTTATATTTTTACATCTTGCTTTTTCTATTTTCTGTAAATTTATATTGTAAATAATGCGGTAATTGCTGTTGATATAGGCTTCTTACACTATCTTGTTGCAGGATGTAGACTTCGAATTCTCCATTCCCGAGTTTACTCCTCGTAAGTTTGTTTCCTCCATCTACACTACTTGACAGTTCCTCAGGAGCAAATGCCACATGCTAAGGAACAACTGCCAGCTGCTACAGAACTACCAGAAATTGCTACAGAACACCCGTCCCTTAATACTAAAAGGAAATATAGAGGGCGGAATGTGTTAACTGCAGCAAAGCCGGTGCACGCATTTAACGGTTCATGCAGTACGGAGTATGATCAACGTTACTGTGAAACCGATTATTGCGACATTCCGTGTGGTGCGAGTGGGTTCTTTGGGGGAAGAGACCAAACAGCGAGGTCATCGGTCTCATCGGATTAGGGAAGGACGGGGAAGGATGTCGGCCGTGCCCTTTCAAAGGAATCATCTCGGCATTTGCCTGGAGCGATTTAGTGATATAACAGAAAACCTAAATCAGGACGGCCGGACTCGGGATTGAACCGTCGTCCTCCCGAATCCGAGTCCAGTGTGCAAAACACTGCGCCACCTCGCTCTCTCGTGTGTGGTGCGACAACATGTCCGCAGGACAACATGGCTCGAAGCCGGTCGAAGTCTGAGTAACGAGGCCACAGTAACCTTTCTTTCTCTTCGGAAACGCTGCAGCCCATGGTGGTCTTGGCTTCTTCGACGATTTTCCTCCACATTTCTCGGTCGTTTGCTGTCCTTTTCCACCCCCGGACTCCTGTGCTTGTGAGAGCCAGTATTACGTCGTCAATCCATCTTCTTCTAGGTCTCCCTTTTTCTAGCTGAATGGATCAAACCTTCCATCATTTTCTTTGGAATTCTATCTTCTGCCATTCTCTCTACCTATCCTAGCCATCGTATTCGCTGTGATTTCACATATTTTACTATGTCCTGATATTAATACTTCTAATTCGGCGCTGTAGCGTATTCTCCAGCCTTCTTCCACCCTTACTGGACCATAGACTTTGCACAGTATTTTCCGCTCAAATGTCCTTAGTGCATTTTTGTCATGTTCTGCTAACGTCCATACCTCTGACCAGTATGTAATAAATCGGCGAACTAGGGAGCTATATATCAGTTTTGTTTTTCTTGTAAGAAGTCAGTTTCTGAAAAGTTAAATTGCGAAGTAGGCTCTGTTTTCTGCTTGTATTCTTTCTCTTATAGCCTTTCCAATACTGTTATCATTTTATGAAAGAGGACACTCCTTTGAAGCATTTCCCATCGATGTTTAGGTCTTAGGTGTTCTTCCGGCCTCCGATTTTGACATTTCCACGCATTATTTACCTTGAGGACAATTTTTAATGTTCCTGTTTCCATTATCTGATATGTTTCTTGCCGTGTACTGACATTTCTTCCTACCATACGAATCTCGGCAGCGTATGCGCATATCTGGCTACTTTTTATAAATATGGTGCCTCTTTGTTGATTTTATTTACTACACTATGCAGGGCTATGTTGAATAGGATAGTGGAGAGACTATCACCTTGCTTCACGCCTCTACTAAAGTCAAAACTTAAACTTTTTCTGTTAAAGACCTTTACTTTTGCTTTTTTTTTTTCTCTGTCATTGTCACTCTGATTAGTGTTATTAGTTTCGCACACAAGTCAACGTCTTCTAGTATTCTGTACAGTTCTGGGCAGTTTATGCTGTGAAAGGCTTGCCTGAACTCGATGAATAGGAAATGATATACTATGATTTTCACAGAATTTTTCGATCATTTGTCTTATCACAAACATTTGACGTTGTTCCTCTATCTGGTCGAAAATCACATTGATATTTCTCTAGTATGTCTTCTGCGCGCTTCACTATCCTTTTGTTTAATATATTTGTGAAGATCTTATATCCTGTGCCTAGGAGTGTTATACCTCTATAGTTTTCACGTGCTGTTCTATTCTCTTTCATATAAATGGGGGTTATTGTTCCAGTCTTCCAGTTATCTGGCATAGTTTCCCTTCCACATATCTGTTATTAATGTGTGTAGTTCCTTTATTACAAAAAAATGGCTCTGAGCACTATGGGACTTAACTTCTGAGGTCATCAGTCCCCTAGAACTTAGAACTACTTAATCCTAACTAACCTAAGGACATCACACACATCCATTCCCGAGGCAGGATTCGAATCTGCGACCGTAGCGGTCGCGCGGTTCCAGACTGCAGCGCCTAGAACCACTCGGCCACAGTGGCCGGCTCTTTACTGGAGCATGTCACTATTTTGACTACAGCGTGATAGGACTTTCTTATTTCGGTCTCTTCTTTTAACTCTTCTAGTTCTTGAAATTTCTTCTTAGTCACTCTCTTTTCTTCCTCTTGCACAGCATGTTAACGCTTCTCCTTAGGTCTCTATATTGTTCCGCATTATTTCTCGTTTCTCTCTGTTGCACTGTCATTCTTGTCCTGTTCTTTTCCTCTACTGCTGACCCAGTCTTCGTCAGCTTTTCATTGGCGCTTCTGTTTCTTCTTATGCCAATATCTTCATCTGCAGCATCTTTAATGGCTTTTTCAATCCTGCTCCACCTTTCATCTACTCCTGTTGCAGCCTCTTCATTGTTTAATTTTCTGCTTAGTATTACTTGGTACTTTTTAACTTCATCAGGGATTTTCAATTTGACTGTATTTCAGATCACCTGCTTTCCTGATCTGTTGCCATTTGTTAATGACTGACTTTATCACAAAGTTTTCTGAGTCACAGTTTCGTCCTCTGCTGCTCCTTACATCTATAATTGACTTGGAGTGGCATAAATCGCTGTAACTGGTCAACTCCATCGACTGCAGAAAATACCAAGATGGATCTCTTTGTGTGGGATGCAGGTACGTTTAGTAATCATATTATTCCTTGATGCGGTTTGGCATACGAAGTCTCCATTCTCGATGTTTCCCTCATGAAGTGAATATTTTCCAGAAACTAGATATTGATGGTAATTCCTATTTGTTCATTAAAATTTAGGTACTGCACAATAAACTTTTTGCACGTCTTCTTAGAACTGTTCTTTAATTGTACCCTCTTTTTCCTCTGTTGGTGTATGTGCATTTACTATTGATATATAAGTAAATTTTCCTATTTGGCCTGTACATCCTTTCGTTTATGGATTCTAATCATAATAGGCTTTTCCTAACTTCCCTGGTTATTATAACCCCTGTTCCGAATTGACCTGTTCTTCCTTCAGGTCCTCTACATACTAACGAGTATTCACGTTTTCTACCTGCCATTTCATCGCCATCTTGTTTCCTGTAGCCCTACGCCATCATATTTAAATTCTAAAATTTCAGTCGCTGTTTCTTTCATTTTCCAGGCTGAAACATTGTCCTCACATTCCATGATGTTACTATCAATTCCTTTATCTGTTTCCTTCTGCAGGGTCGTGATATATGTTTTCCATCCGTTTTCGAAGCTTTTGTTGAATTTCCATAATATTAAATTTTTTAACAGTATGGAGTTATTAGCCCCATACCCAACCTCCAACCTGGTGGGCCAAAGGTTCTGTTAGGTCTACTCCTCTAGGTGACTCCCTGTCCTATGTTATGGTACACACATAGTCTGGCCCCTAGTCGAAACCAATGTGGTTTGGGTAACCCCGCCAGCAGCTACGCTACCGCCGACACAGCTCTCGACTTCAACGAAGTACGCAGACCCTCCCAAGGTGGTGTCCACTGGGCAGGTGGCCACAGTAAGGTGTTTGTCCAAATCTGTGCTCTCGCGATTAAGGAAGGCTGCTAAAGGTGGAAATGCTGTGCGAAAGCATGCTGGTGGTTGCAGATAGACCACCACATCGCAAGGGGGTCCATAGATAACCCTAGTGGTGAAAAGGAACGGACTTCTGACTCCGAGACAGATCGCTGCAAACTTTGCAACCGTTACCCTTGTCTCTGCCAGAACCATTCCACAACGATTGAATGTGGGCGTTTTGTGTACTCGGAAGCCTGTTAAAAGCATCCGATTTCAACAACGCCTCCGACGAGAAAGAGTTCTTTGATATATGGAGCATGTTAGTTGGTGCCAGCAACAGTGGTCCACAGTAATGTACTCCAAAGAATAGTTCTTCACTGTAGCGAGTGATTCTGGCCACAGTTAGTGTGCAAACGGAGAGAGAGAGAGAGAGAGAGAGAGAGAGAGAGATGGAGATGGAGATGGAGACGGAGATGGAGATAGTCGGGGTTGGGAACACGTTAAACACCACAGAATCTTCATAAGTGCCATCGGTATGGCCTAGGACTTATGGTGTGGGGAGGTATAATGCACAATAGCCGAACATTGCTTCATAACTTTACGGAAGTTACCGTTATCCTCAGCCTTATTAAAGGGAGATTATTCTGGACCATACCAAGAATAATCCATCTGTTTAGGGGTGCAGTAGGTCCTGTCTCCCTGTTTATGAAAGACAACTCCTGCCTGCCCACACAGGACCACGGAGAGGTCAGACACACTGGAAGGTGAAGATATTGAACTTACGGAAAGACCTGAGTACTCCCCGGATCTGAACGGTATAAAGCATTCTTGAGATGCTCTTGGCGGACGTGATATTCAAAGAATACCCCCTCCACGAACTGTGTAACAACTGAAAACCACCTTCAGAGAGGAGTGGGGCAATATTCCCCCAAGGACTCCTCAACAGTTTGATAGTCAGCTTGAATACCAGGATCAAAATATGCATTATTGCCCAAGAAAGGCATATCCCTTATTGAGAGACAGATATCGACCTTTATGTTGGGGGTTTTACATGTGTCAAAGATGAACTTCATTTATGTCTGCGCCGGCCGATGTGACCGAGTGGTTCTAGGCGCTTCAGTTTGGAACCGAGCGACCGCTACGGTCGCAGGTTAGAATCCTGCCTCGGACATGTATGTGTGTGATGTCCTTAGGTTAGTTAGGTTTAAGTAGTTCTAAGTTCTAGGAGACTGATGACCTCAGATGTTAAGTCCTATAGTGCTCAGAGCCATTTTAACCATTTTATTTGAAAATTTATGTCTACTATCCTACTTTTCCATGCTGTGAAATCGGTGTCATTTTTCGTAAAAAAATGTACCATTCCACCTCTATTATATATGTACCGTTTCTCATGTCGTCATCATTGTCTCTGATTATTCCTGTCCCACAATGTCTCTGTTCCTCAGTAATTATCCAGCAGTGTAGCAATCAGGTTTACTTGGCAATCACCAGAAAAGGATTTGGCTCTATGTCGGTACTCCTATGTTCTCTTGACTATGGCATAGTCAATAACAGACCTACAGCATCTTGCACTCCATGTGAATTTTTGTTCAGTCTTTCTAAAGAAGCTATAGATAATTTTCACATCGTGATGTGCTGCAATCTGCATGGAAAAGCTGTGAGACGACGGGGCCATTTGAATGCACTATTAATAACTTTTCATATGTATTGACCACACTTTCATTTTCCAGCAAACTTTTGCGTTTCGACTTCCGTCATTTTCAAAGGCAGTTTTACGTCAGTCATATGAAAGTGCACTTGTCTCGTGAGCGATCATGTTGACGTGGTGCACTGTATCTAATGAACAATTTTATATGACTTACATAACACTGCCTTTGAAAATGACGCAAAGTCGAAACGCTTAAGGTTGTAGAAAAATAGAAGTGTGGCCAATACATAAGAAAAATTATTAAAAGTGCATTTCGTTTTATGTTGCAAAGTGACGTAGTTCATGTCCATTGTTATTTTTTACCTGCTCTCCAAATGTTTCTACTGTTCCAGGTATCGGAAAATTCATTACACCAATTAAAATTTCCCTTTGTAGTCATATAAACATTCTGGTTTTATTCTACGTAGCTTGAGGGTCTTCGTAGAACACTTCAGTTTCTTCTCTTCTACCTTCTTCACGGGCGTATAGACCTACTGTTGTGAGGTAGGAGGTAGCCTCTCTGTTTTTAGCCTTACTGACACTATTCTTTCATTTATGAAGGTATAGATGTGAATCTTGTTTTTTCATTTGCTGTCTACCAATACTGCTTCCCAAAGTAAACTATTTTATGAAAATTCCGACCTCTGAATTAAACAGACATGGAGACATGGAGTTACGTAGACGCACATGGATGCCTCTAAAAATCGCTGCAATACTTAATGTTTTACGCTGAGTAACACTTTTAAAAAAATTTCGATTTGTAGTATTGGCCAGATGATGTATCGTGACTCC
This sequence comes from Schistocerca piceifrons, assembly GCF_021461385.2. Classification (NCBI taxonomy): domain Eukaryota; kingdom Metazoa; phylum Arthropoda; class Insecta; order Orthoptera; family Acrididae; genus Schistocerca; species Schistocerca piceifrons. The sequence goes on along the minus strand of NC_060144.1, from coordinate 239,028,672 downwards.
AGTTCATTTTACAGTTTCATACACGTAACTTCTGTTGTGATATTTTACACTAAACACGTGAAATTTCTTGCAATTTTCAAGAAACAGTTCCCCTGAGTCATCCCTTTACCGAACTCAGTTTCCTAATTTCGGTTATAATGTTCACTTATTCCACACTCAAAACGTTCCCACCGTTTTATGAAACAAATTTTTTATTCCAGTTCAACAGCAAACGACTGAGCCAGGTGGTGCCATGGCTGGGTCTCGGTAACTGATAGCTTCTAATTTTCGTTCGATTATTGTAATCTTTCCTTCATTAACTAATTCACTTTCGGCGAAAATACCGATTTCGTGAGATGTCTGGATCGATCCTTTAGTTTCAGTTGTAAAGACTTAATCATCTATTTGATGCCTTTCCCTCACTTTTGCCTTCCTTTCTTCCTTGTGAAGCGGGTACAAATATTTCAGTGGGCTTCTTGTGGTCTTTTACTTGGAAGTTCACTTTTGTACTCGTAACGATTCTAATGAAATCTACACTAGCAGTTAATGTACAATAGTCACCTGAACAATATAGACACCTTTATCCTACCTTCCTTCGCGCTACATGCTACATATTACGGGGTACGTGAATCAAAATGTTTAGCGGTATGAGGATGCGAAAGGCAATGGAAAGCCGATTCTGAAAATGCCACCCATTTCGATCTATCAGCTCTAGTTTGTGAGGTACTGACGATAGCGTTATACATAGCTGTTTCGACGATTTTACTTTTACTTCACCATTTGCAAAATAGCTGTTCGCATATACTAATTGATTTTAACCAAGCTCTACGCGCTTTGTAGTTGCATATGTATTTACTCCGATATTTATTTCTGTTTTTCATGGGCACCAACAGCGCTCCATCGAAAAGAAAATGAATGAAGCATCTTGACGTGTTCTGTTTCATCTGCAGGGGGTATGTGTTTTGTGTCATCTGTAGGGAGTACACGTTCATTCAGCGAAGAAAACCCAAAACTGACCAAAAAAAAAAAAAAAAAAAAAAAATGAACCGTGCTGTGGCTCCCATTGGTGGTGTTGTAGGTTTCCGTCCTCTGTTGGAGGCAGACTGTATCGTTTAGTTGACATGGTTGCGATTGTTTGTATTCTTCTTGTGTTGACTGGCACTACTTGGTTTCGCAAGTTTTGATGTCCGCTGGTGGCAGCAGCGGCTTTATCGATATGTAGTAACTGTGGCCCTATCTTTGGGGTGACGTCGTAGTTCTTCCGGGTCGTGTGAGTGAGCAGTTGCGTTGGTGACTCCGGAGGAGCCAAGAGGGCAGTGCGAGAACACACCAGGACCGCTGGCAGCACACGTGCACTACCAGGTGGAAGGACTGTGGTCGCAAGAGTACACGACTTCGCGTCAACCGGATCCAACAGGCTTTAAGCTGAGTGTATTTTAATCCTAGCAGTGAAACCTCCACCATTGTGAGATTTCACGATTCTCCAGTGACTTGAGTTCGTGTTGCTACCCACAGTGTCGCCCAGACGAAGAGCAGCGAGTGGAGTGCTTGGGGAAGGCGGATCTAAGCAGCTTTCCTCGACTTCTCGTTAATAATTGTGCATTCTATGTGTTACTATTTGTTAAGTTCAACCAGTGATATTTTTCCTGCCTGGTGGCTGCTAACGCTCCAGTGACCTCTCCTGGAGGTTAGTGTATGTAATGCCAGTGAACATTTCCTCGCCTTGCCGCTGCTGTCCGGTAAGGTGTGTAGTTTTGACAGTTCCCTTGATTTCTAGGTCGGTTGGTGTTTCTTCTGCTCTGGTAGTAGTGGTTCCTTCCTCCTTTCGGACGCTCTAAACACAGCATTCTCAGAACGTAGTGCTGACCGCCGATTCCGGCTTTGGCGTGGTGTTCCATCGTTGCATTGGTTATCGGACGTTAGGTAACTTCAGCAGATTATCATTAGTCATTCGTTAGACTGCCACTGGTCTGAGTTACCATCTTTTGAAGTGAATGCAACTCTTCGCTGCCTTTCTCATCGCTCGCGAAAGTGTTTTTGGCATGACCTTGTAACGCCGGAAATGCATATCCTCCTATTTCCATCTATTGTACTATAATTTGTTTTCCTTGTTTTGTTACCTCAAGATATGACATTTCTGTCTCTTTATATATTGTAATTGCTTTACTGTTTGTATATATATTTATGCATTTATGTCGATGTATAATTGGTTTGTTTCGTAAATATTATTTGTATTTTTACGCTGGGTCTTGCCTAGGGAAAACTGCTATCGAACGATTACATCGATAGGTCGTGTGAAGACTCAAAGTGTGTAGGATCTTTGGTAGTGTTAACTCTGCCGCGTGAAGCGCGGGCAGAACAGTGAGAGTCTGGCTGGAGTAGCGAGTGGAGCAGGTGTGTTGTGTGACGCTCCCGCGAGTTGCCGGCTTTCGGGGTTTGGCAGCATGTAATTGCGCTCGACTCGCGATGATAGTTTCTGACATGGTGTCGCGGACGGGAAGCATTAGCTGGCGCACATCAAGAGCCCGTTTGGCCTGGTGACCGTGTCGAGAAGAAGGCGCGCCAACATCCAGCTTCTGCAACAGCGACGGCCGACAATGAGTGACTGTCGCCACCTCCTCGATCGACGGCTTCGAACCTTCAATCAACCAACAAGGAAGACTGGAAGCACGTAAAGTTTTAGAACTGTATGGCAGACCTCAGCTTTTAATCTTGTTCCATTTGCCTCGCAAAATTACAGCAACTTAGCATGAACCTTTGTTGCTCATTGTCCCAATTGCATTACCAAGCAAGGTCCCTTCCTTTTCCGAAATGAACCCGAGTGTCGTTGAAATTCAAACGCCAGCATTAAAGTAATATAGCTAACTCGTTTTCACTGCTTTAATTTCAAAGTTCAATTATGGCATTAATAGCTGGCTACAATATTCAGATTACACAAGCACGAATTAAGAGTGCGAGCTTTGTTACCGTATTTTAGCTTACCTGTGACTGCAGCTCAGCTTGGTACGTACTAAATTTTACTATTGTTAATTGTTCAGAATCATTTAATTCAAGTTCAAAGTTAAATCTCTTCTTTCTAAATTGCGTAGATTCAAGTTGCTTTTGAAATGATTGTTGAGGTAGTCCAAGACTAACCGTATTTTACTGGATTTCGATGTGTCAGAAAGAAAGCTCACTATTAACTTCAGTCATTAAATTAACTTTCGATTTTCCGGTTTTATTAATTCTTTTGCTAAATTAAGTCAGAGTGTAGCGAAATTTATTACTTCTGACAAACTTTCAGTTTTCACACTACACGTGTCAACCTCCAGTTGCCACGCTACTAGTGTTAATTATATGTGTAATAACCTTTCTTTTTCAGTTACTATAGTAATTGTCCTTAGGACTGGCGACCGTGATTTCCCCCAAATCTCAAATATCTAATTACCGCTAGTTAATTGTTAACGTAACGGCCGCACATTTACTTTCTTTATTAACTTTACCCCTTTTCAAAATTAATTTCCACCAGTTTCATTAGCACATTTCCTTTCATTTAGATGTAGCCCTTTCCTCCCTCTTTACCGATAGATTAACTTCGGTGACGATTGCTTTTCCAAAACTCCCATTAGGTACACGCGGTTTCATCTTTCACTGTCATTAAGGTCGGTAAGTGAGGGGGAGGTTACACGTGGCGACCTGGTGACAGGACAATCTTCGGATTTGAGGTTGTTCTGGACACGAATTTGGCATTGTGCAAATCTCGTAACAAAGTACTGGTTACGTACAGGCCGTTACGTCAGCGAGAATAAGTAGTGCGAGTAATCCTAATTACATTTGAGATTTGTCATTTATATTGAAAATTATTAAAATGAGTGAAGGCAACAATTACCAAAATTTGGTAGACTTGGATACGGAACAATCGGTCGAACAGTGGGAAATGCGCACGGCGGTTCCCATTGTTCAGGGGCAGGCGGCTAGCATGAAAGACGCGACCGCCGAAACGCAACAAAAAGCAGAAATGGAATTCCAAACTTTAGAAAATGTTTCGGAATCGGAAGCGAAAATCAAATCTGTACCCCTTGATGATGAATACGGGGGAACATGTATAGAGGAACCAGCTACGGAAGTAAAACCGGTAGTCTCCGGGAATTTAACTGATTTATTGAATGTTTTGATTAATGAAATCAAGAGTCAATCGGCAGAAATTATAGCTCTGTCTGCCAAGCAAGAAGCTCAGTCTGAAAAAATTGAACGAAAGCTAGACAATCAGAACAAAGCTATTAATGTTGTTAACAACAATGTTGGAGTTGTTAATACAAAAGTTGATAAAATCAAAGAAGATATTGTTGTAATTAATACCGAAATCGGTAATCTTAAACAGGAAATGATAGGCGTTCAGGCGGAAATTGCGAGCATAAATACTCGTTTTGATTCTGAAATTAGCAGAATCGAGAAAAGTGTAGGAGAAGCAGTTGCTCCGATCATCGAGAATAAGGTGACGGAACAAATTCAATTAATGAAAAAAGAGGATCAAAAGAAGTTGGAAACTTTAAAGGCTTTAGTGTCCGAAGTAGACACTAAAGTGAGGGAGCAGGCTAATACCTGCGAAGAGAAAAAGAGGGTAGTGGAAACGCTTGCGACAACCACTTGCCAAGTAATTACGAGAGTGTCGGAATTAGAAAAGAAACTTGACGAAAAACAGAGCTATGTGCCAATCTGTGCACATAGTTCGGAATTGTTGACGAAAGAGGAGCGGTTCGACCCCTTGAAAAAAGGCGGTATACACGCGACGGATTTCATTAAAAATTGTGAAAGAGTTTTACCCAGATCATGGACTAATGAGAGAAAAATTAATGCGGTTATTGATGTGCTGGCTGGTGATGCCAAGCGTTGGGGCTTAAACCTCAACATTACGAACCTGACTTTTGACGAATTTAAAAATTTGTTTCTGGCTGAATACTGGTCAGAGCAAAAACAGCAAAGTGTCTGGCGCGAATTTGTCGTATCGAGGCCTTTCGATGCGAATTCGCGCGGCTCGATGAAGGAGTTTTGTGAGGGCTGGATCCGCAAGTTGGAATATTTGTATGATCGCCGCACGGAATCCGAAATAGTCTGGGAACTCTACAAAAAGCTTCCAGATGATACAAAACGCTACGTAGGAAGCAATTACAGGACAATAAATGATTTCCTGGAAAGAGTGGAGGACGAGGACAATTGGCGCAATAATCGCGACAGTGGTAGTGGCCGTGGTAACAACAACGGGTACCACCCCAACCATAACAACGATAACCATGGGAATAATGCATACCGCAGCAATAACAATAATGGTTCGGACCGTAATAACAATCGGTACAATGCAGATAATAACAGGAATGACAGAAACCAGTATCATACTAACGTGATACGGGCTTCACAGAATAGTAATAACGCCAGAGGGTGTGATCAGCCGCCTCAGCAGCATCCGGGGAGCGTATCTGCTGGGACGAGACAGGGAAACCATTAGCCGCGCCGGTGAGGGGCCGAGCGGGCGTGGGGAAATTTTGGCGGCCCAATAACAAGAGAAAGCCCAGGTGTCGCCGTTATGAAAATTCCGTATGGAATAATCAACGGCGGGAGAGTGTGCCAGTGTTAAGAGAAAGGAGTGCGCCCACAAGTAGTAGATCAGCAGTATACACGGCAGTAGGTAGTACATTCACTGTCAGTGAGAACAATTTAAGTAGTGTTCCGGAAATCGATTATAAAGTGGCAGCTGTAATACCCACAGCGGAACTGGAGATTGAGTTTAAGAATGATTCGCAATTGTTGAGAGAAGATCAGATGTCGGATAAAACGTCCGTCATTGAGCGAGGGGATGCAGAGAGGGATGAGGTCTGGTTAAGGCAGTTCGGTCGCTTATACGACGAACTAAGAGATTATAGGGGTCTGAATGGGAGAAGTGTTTATGGGGAGCGCGTGCAGTATTTGCCGCGTCTCGTCCCACAGGAAGATAGTATTTGTGAAGTGATTGAAAGTTCTGGCCCTAACCGGCAGACTTTACCAGAAATAGTTGATGTTAATGGGCAGCACGAGCAAGATTCGTCGTGTTTCGTCCCGCAGGAGTTAGATGTTGAAGGAGTAACGGAAAGTTCTGGCCCTAACCGGCAGACTTTACCGAAAGTTATAGTGGTAGAAGTAGCCGACCCATCCGACGCAAACCTCCAGTTTAAACATTGCGAGAGTATTAAGGGGAAAGATTACGAAAATTTTAGTGATAGCCGGACACAATTGGTAGAAAAGCACATAGATTTCAGCGTGTATGAGGTTAGAGCTGACGTTATGCGGTCAGACGGTAGCAGTGTGGGTTGCGCAGATCCAGAGGAAGTAATTTCAGATGCGACTGGGCACATTCCTCCAGGTAGATTGGCAGATGAGATCAATCTGACCAAAGTGGAATCAACGAAGGTGACAATTAGTGAATTGATAGCAAAGCAACACTCACTAGTTGACGAATTACAGGAAAAGGTTTCGGTATTGGAGGCGAAGCTAGAGACTAAGCCTAAGGACGAACGTGTTGAAATTAAAACTGTATGTGAACAGAGACTGAAAAAGCCGCCAGATAAATCGGATTTAGGATCAAAGCCGGATGGTTTTTTCTGGAATGACCTGGATATAGACGAGGATTTACTGTGGGAAAATAAAGAAACAGTCGAGGACAAGTGTAGACAGATAGTAGTGTCTGTTAATATGCACGACCTACAACTAAATGTGTTGATTGACACCGGTGCAGAATTGAGTGCTGTATCTGGGAAAATATTTGAGTTACTGAAAGACAGACCTGGCATCGTAGTTATGCCAGTAACAGGAGTGAAAATTATCGGTGCTACTGGGAAGGCCAGTAAACCGGTCACAAAACAGATTTTTGTCAACTTCGAGATATGTGGGGCACGATTTGAACAAGAGTTTGTCGTCGTGCCAGACTTAACTACGGAAGTAATTATCGGGTTAGATTGGCTATTAAAGTACCGTGCAGTGATTAACTGCGAAAGCAAAACGTTCACATGTACGTCCCAAGATAAAACAATAGTAGTTAGTTTTGACGAGGCAGGAGACGGTGTGCATAGGCAATACCAGCCTATACACATTGTTAACTGGCCGGATGGTATTGACGTAGGTATGAATCTGAACTACTGTAATGTGAAGAATCTCGGCATTGACAATAATGTAGAAAGTGAATTGGAAAGTATTGTAGAAGGTGTGTCAAACGTAACACACGAACAAAGACGAGGCCGACTTTCCCGTACCTACTGCCATCACAACCATAGGGCATGGGGCAAATATGAAGCAGAATTTAAGAGAATTATGAACACCTTGAGACATGAATCTACGGGATTTTCCCCAGAGGAAATCCTGTTGGATGACAGAAGTAAAAGTTTAGTGGAAGTGATAATCAAATTCCCTCCACGGATTGACATTAGTATTGGTGTGAAAAAAGATCGTTTGCGAGAAGTAATGAAGCTAAAAGCCGATGCTCGCATACGTCGTCATGACGCTAAAGCGCGTTTTGCTAAGTTTGCAATCGGAGACTTAGTACTTGTAAAAGCTCATGAGAAATCGAGCGAGATAGACCATGAAAACTCTAAATTTAAGTTTGTTTATAATGGACCATATAAAGTCATTAGTATGCCTCACACAAATGCTTACGGAATATTGTAGACTTGAAATTGTACCAACCTAGGATCGATTAATACCACACAATGGGTAATTTATACAGTATGTAAAATAGAGTGTAAGATATAACGATTTGCTAGATTGCCATGCTTTTGACTGACCAAGGTCATTAAAGAAGTTGTAATTAATAAGTAATTAATTTTGATTAATCAATTTAATTTTAATCAATTTAATCATGATCTAATCAACTGAAAAATCCAAGCTGCTAGTTTAAGTTTTCAGCTGAGTCACAGTAGATTAAGGAATGTAAATATGATTTTGTAAATAGCTGTAAGATTTCATAAATATGTGATTTACTAGTCATTGCCGATGTACTTAGACGCTGTTTTAAGTTTCAGGCTAGTACATGCGTGTGATGATGGACAGTGTTGAGTTATCCACTGTGATAGTATTAAGGGACTCCTTGAGATTACTCGGGAGTGAGTTTTTCCTAAAGAATTCAGTGAAACGGACGTTCTGGAAACGCCGTCATAAGGGCGAGTGAGATCAAGCGTGCCGCACACGCGGGCGCAACAATACTGGCGAGGCGAGCCGCTGTCGGCTCTTGTGCCGCTGTTGGCTCTTGTGCCGCTGTCGGCATCTTTTGTACTCGCGAGTACGGAATATGGAGTTGCTTTTCTTCCTGGACAGCTGAAAGAATTCTACTGTCAATATTTATGTTTTTTTCGATCTGATGTGTGTTATTTTCTTGTTTAGCGTTTAATGGACTCCCATGACGAGAATATTAATTATGAAAGGGTTATGTAAAAATGTGTATTCTATGTAATTAATTATTAATTTGCGTATTTTGATCTACCTGTTTTTATGACCATGTACTCTGATTAATTTTGTAAATAGTATTCCATTTCTTGATACTGTTGGGAATTTTGACAATTTTAGAATAGCTAAACCATTTTCTATGTTTTCAATGAATTTTAATATGTTGTCAACCTGTTTTATTTTGTGCAAGATGACAGAGTGGAATAAGATTAGGAGTGTCTCCACTCAATTATTACGGTCTAAAAATTGATTTATGGTTAATTAGAGGAATGCTAAATTTTGTTGATGTTTTGAGCACATGCATTTCCGCTGTTTCTTTTTTGGGACATTTTCTGAGTCTGTTTACGTTACACGAACATCCTCAGACAATGTGGGGCACGTGTAACGCCGGAAATGCATATCCTCCTATTTCCATCTATTGTACTATAATTTGTTTTCCTTGTTTTGTTACCTCAAGATATGACATTTCTGTCTCTTTATATATTGTAATTGCTTTACTGTTTGTATATATATTTATGCATTTATGTCGATGTATAATTGGTTTGTTTCGTAAATATTATTTGTATTTTTACGCTGGGTCTTGCCTAGGGAAAACTGCTATCGAACGATTACATCGATAGGTCGTGTGAAGACTCAAAGTGTGTAGGATCTTTGGTAGTGTTAACTCTGCCGCGTGAAGCGCGGGCAGAACAGTGAGAGTCTGGCTGGAGTAGCGAGTGGAGCAGGTGTGTTGTGTGACGCTCCCGCGAGTTGCCGGCTTTCGGGGTTTGGCAGCATGTAATTGCGCTCGACTCGCGATGATAGTTTCTGACATGGTGTCGCGGACGGGAAGCATTAGCTGGCGCACATCAAGAGCCCGTTTCGCCTGGTGACCGTGTCGAGAAGAAGGCGCGCCAACATCCAGCTTCTGCAACAGCGACGGCCGACAATGAGTGACTGTCGCCACCTCCTCGATCGACGGCTTCGAACCTTCAATCAACCAACAAGGAAGACTGGAAGCACGTAAAGTTTTAGAACTGTATGGCAGACCTCAGCTTTTAATCTTGTTCCATTTGCCTCGCAAAATTACAGCAACTTAGCATGAACCTTTGTTGCTCATTGTCCCAATTGCATTACCAAGCAAGGTCCCTTCCTTTTCCGAAATGAACCCGAGTGTCGTTGAAATTCAAACGCCAGCATTAAAGTAATATAGCTAACTCGTTTTCACTGCTTTAATTTCAAAGTTCAATTATGGCATTAATAGCTGGCTACAATATTCAGATTACACAAGCACGAATTAAGAGTGCGAGCTTTGTTACTGTATTTTAGCTTACCTGTGACTGCAGCTCAGCTTGGTACGTACTAAATTTTACTATTGTTAATTGTTCAGAATCATTTAATTCAAGTTCAAAGTTAAATCTCTTCTTTCTAAATTGCGTAGATTCAAGTTGCTTTTGAAATGATTGTTGAGGTAGTCCAAGACTAACCGTATTTTACTGGATTTCGATGTGTCAGAAAGAAAGCTCACTATTAACTTCAGTCATTAAATTAACTTTCGATTTTCCGGTTTTATTAATTCTTTTGCTAAATTAAGTCAGAGTGTAGCGAAATTTATTACTTCTGACAAACTTTCAGTTTTCACACTACACGTGTCAACCTCCAGTTGCCACGCTACTAGTGTTAATTATATGTGTAATAACCTTTCTTTCCAGTTACTATAGTAATTGTCCTTAGGACTGGCGACCGTGATTTCCCCCAAATCTCAAATATCTAATTACCGCTAGTTAATTGTTAACGTAACGGCCGCACATTTACTTTCTTTATTAACTTTACCCCTTTTCAAAATTAATTTCCACCAGTTTCATTAGCACATTTCCTTTCATTTAGATGTAGCCCTTTCCTCCCTCTTTACCGATAGATTAACTTCGGTGACGATTGCTTTTCCAAAACTCCCATTAGGTACACGCGGTTTCGTCTTTCACTGTCATTAAGGTCGGTAAGTGAGGGGGAGGTTACAACCTACACAGAGGTCGATTTCTGGAGCACCGTCTGTGACTAGCCCTTGCGTTTTCTTATTGTGTTATTATTTTATTATTGTATTGCCAAGTTACCATCATTTGTCTCACCTGTTTGGTGATCAGTTGCTTTTCATTTGAATTAACCTTGTTATTATATTTGCTGTTTTATTGTATATTTCTAATTTATTAAAATATAACTGCCATTCTTGGCGTTACAGCCAGTTTAAACGGTTGTGCTACCATGTTTGTCTCACCTCTTTGGTGATCAGTTGCCTGTCTTTTAATTTAACTTTTGCTATTACCTTGTTGTTGACATATTTGTTAAATTTTTTTAAGAATGGCTGTTCTTGGCGTTAAAGGCCTTCAGCCGTGACTGTCGCTACTTGTCTTAAAAATCTAAAGTGGCAATTACATTCCTGCAGTTAAATTTTAATACCTTGGTGAAGTGTTTGAAATATTTGAGTAACTGTAGTTTTTAAGTTGCAACAAGTTAAACAGTTCTTAATTTATTGCCATTAAGGCCTTCGGCCGAGAAACAAATCTTAATTTATTTCCGTTAGGCCTTCAGCCATGAGTGTCGTTACTTGTAAAATTTTCATTTGGTAACTGTATTTATGCAGCGAGCCTTAAGGCCTTCGTACTTGTCTTGTACATTTTAATAACTGTAATTGTAAGTTGCAGCGGGTTTAATCAATTCTTAATTTATTGCCATTAAGGCCTTCAGCTGCGGAACCACTCTTAAGTTATTGCCATTATATTAATTTGTTGTTGATTTTAAATAAATTGTGTGTGATTGAAAGAGAAGGCAACCTATAGTAACTGATTACGGCCCCGTCCACAATCGTAACCAATTCCTGCCATCCTTTACCACCAGGTCTCAAATAAATAAATAAATAAATAAAATAAAATATAAAAAACTTATGTGACCTATTTCACAGTAAAACTGGGAGGCCAAAATAATTCTTCGGCTCCTCACATTGTCTGTAAAACGTGCAGAAACATCTCCGAGATTGCACAAATGATGATGACTGTTATTTTTGTTCAGTGAATGTAATGGACACCAGTTGCAACAGCAGAAAAGGGTACATCCCGATCCACCCTCCACGAGGCAGCCTGTACCTTCCCTACATTTGCCAACATCCCAGAGTCATCAGGAAAAGAGGACGCATCAGCTGAAAGCTGTCCTAAGCAAAGTGACAGTTATTGTACAGGACCTTCGCCTCATGCATGGCTTTAATCTCATTAGAGGTCTATGTCAACCAAAAACATCTGGGGAATGTCAGCTTGCAGGCTGGAAGAGAAACACTGTCTCTCACAGAGAACAAAAGTCAAATTCTATCACAAAACAGAAACAATTTCCCTACCATTCTTCATGAAAGAAAATGAATTTGTTTTTTGAATAAATGTTGAAGGATTGTTAATGAAACTGCGACAAGATAATACGCACCAAGTGATTGGCGGTTATTCATAGATGGCCCCAAACGTAGCCCCTAAAATGTGCTGTTTTGAATAATGGGAACAAATACAGGTCAATCCCTATTGGTTACTCAGATACAATGCGCGAAAATCAGGCTTCAGTAGCCACAGTCAAGCAGAAGACCTCGCACGCAGTCACCAATAAGTTATCAGGGTCGAACTCAAGATGGGGTATTTTTTTGTAGGACAACAAGGGGGTACAAATACTCATGCTGTATGTGTATATTGAACTTTATTATTCATTTCATAATGATTGCCGCTGCCTTCGATCTCATGTTCTGGTCGCATCGCATGACGAACGTCGATGTGTTATACCTTGCCGGGATGATGAAAATGTCTAGTTTTGTTGGTATATGAATATTACATTTTAATTGAGGAGGTGGTGGTTTAGAGAAAGCATGATTTTTCGACCATTTTTTGGCGAGTGTGACATCTGAGGCATAGGAGTCAAACCGCAATTAGGAAAAAAATTTCCTTAGCACAGCTTAAAGAGAAAACCATATCAAGTTTCCAGGTGAATTGTTGCTTCCCTACTAGTCGTTTTGTTCGAGTAATCGTGGGCGTAGGCTGCTGTATTCACCTAATGGCGATACATATTAACAAGACGAAAAATTTAAATGCAAGCTCTTTTGTTGCCTTTCACAGCTATTATGTTTTTATGCACGTAAATCTACACAAAGAGCTAATTTCACACCTTCAATTTATTAGTTTTTGCACACCGATGCACCGCATGCTCGCTTGTGCTATGTTACCGGACCTCTGAACAGTATTTTCACTTCACTGTTGCAGTGTTTACGATGTGGCTTCCTGTCAAATAGCAAACAATTGTGTTCCCATTCGTTATTGTGCATTCGTGTGAGACAGTACTCGTAACGGAGTTGTTGAATGTGCTGGTGATCAGTGCGCGTGCTTACTTTGAGACTGGACAAGAACAGCGCGCGGGCAGTTCCGTATCAAAGCCTGTAAAGAGAACTGAATGTCTCGGTATTATTGAAAGTACAGTGAAGCGAATTTCGACTGTATATAGAGGAATTTCGTGTTTTGTATCACCAATGAAGAGTTCTGTTAGGCTACAGAAGTTTGTATTGGACTTGTTTACAGAGGGAGTCATAAGAAGAAAAATCCACGACTTCTTTGTGGAAAGGCATTTCCCAACAGTGGCAGCTGTGTTGGAACTTTTGAAGACTGAATTGGAAGATTTTCTTGGTATGAGTGAAACAACCCTTTGGCGTGCTATTCAAAAATTGGGCTTCAGATACAAAACGTCCAGCAGAAAATATGTGCTGGAGGACAATAATTAAGTAGCAGGAAGGGGAAATGAGTCCTTTAGGGAATTAAGACACTTTCGCAACAATGGATGAACTGTTTCTTACACTGAGGAGAGCTGTAGTGCAAAGCATTCCAGAAAGTTTGGCTGGCAAGAACAAAAATACCTTATGCATCAGGAAACGTGTACGATTTTCACAGTGGAAGAGCTTAACAGTGTAATGGCTGGACCAAGAGCAACGTAGCAGAGGAGACAAAAGTTAAAAAAAAGAAAAAATTATACTTCACAATTGTGCCGCTCCGCTCTCTAAAGTGGTCCCCAAAGCACCTGAATTAATTCAGTGAACCAAGTACACAGACTTGAAAACAGTTATCCATAAAGAGTCGACTGTCTTTACATAAGAACAGAACCGTTGCAGACCCAAGCAAATGAATGAAATAGCAGCTGCGAGACCTAACCAGCGCGAAAGCGATTAATGTAGGTTTGATTTCAGTCATCATCCTTTACTGCAAAATGTATTCGTGTTAATCGACTTTTCCTGCTGCTGTTGAAATATGGTATACAAATGTTCACTATGAAATGGATAGTAAGGCTAAATATCAACAGCTGGTGAGAAGACAATGATCACTAAGAGAGTTATCAATGGAGAAAGACCTTATCATCACAGAAACTTTGGTTGACAGGGACAACACCGTATTGCTACCGATGCATATCAGACTTGGATTAATGAAGCAGTTAATCAAGGCTTTGAATACAGATGGAGCATGTATTGGATATTTGGGAGGGAATATAAACAGGTATTTTTGATGGACCACAAATTCGAAAACTCATAAATGACCATAGATTTCAAGATTCAGTGAATGATACTGAGACAGCTGGGTTGTTATTCAGTAGCTACTGAAGAATTTTCTTGGAAACCACGACTCCTTACTATGAAGAACTAGTGAGAAAGTACTTACTACTTCTATTGCACTTGGTCACAACACGGGCATAAAATTATTCAATATGCACCGTCATGTGGACCGACTTAAGGATTGTCTTGGTGATGAAACGGGTGGACATTTCCACCAGCAAATTAGTTCGACAGCAGACGGTATCGTATTCGATGGTTTATACATATAATGGCGGACTGCTGTTGGAATATATAGTGCCAACATCGAAGGTCAGTGCACTGCAGGAAGTCACACAAACGACAATCAGTGGCCTAATCGAAAAAATATATGAACCAAATGCAACTTATATATCAATAAATAATGGTGCTTATTTTGAAAGTACTGGTTATTAAAAAGAAAGAGATTGATCCATACAAATTTCTTCTGTACTTAATTGTGTGCCAGTGACGTAATTGTATATGTGGACCACTATGGTTTTATTGACATATAATGTGGATAAGCTATATTTAAAAAGCTAGAGCTGGTGGTGAAAAACTAAAAGTATTTTTATGATCAGTGATCCAAATATAACCAAAAATAGTTCCAAATAGTAAGTCATCAAAATCACTTTTCTCCAGTGTCATGTGTCTCCACAGGACTTGTGCCTCTGACTGAGAAAGTGACTTGATGATCTCTTCATTGACAAAAAGCGTCCGCTTTAACCCTTCATCCAGACCAGTGGGAGAGGACAGCCAAAGAGGAGTTAATCATGAGAAGAAGACTGAATAACCAACAAATAAACAACATTTTATGAGTTAAACAATAGAACTATAGTCCATATGTGGTAGGGAAGTCAGGATATATGACAGGAAGTGCGAAAGGCACAGTCTGGATCGAGTAGAGATTAGTAAAAGTTAAATTAAAATAAAATAATAATTTCTTGTCAGGGATATAAGGTAGTATCGACAGCAGCAGAAAATGGTGGACACGGAATAGAATTCGTCATCAATGGAAGCTAAGATAGGGGTGGTTGTGGAGAAGTGAGTCATGTGGTCATTTTCTTCATAATCGACATCAGCCAACTAAAATAACTATATATATATATATATATATATATACGAAGGTGGTATCTGTTCGTTTAGACATGTCACCATCGGTGACCATACAGCTCGTTAGAATGAAATTACAATGAAATGAAAACCCTTAGCTGCTTACAGGCGTTGACATACGTCAACGGGGAAAGATAAAAATGTGTGCGCCGACCGGGACTTGAACACGGGATCTGGTGCTTACATGGCAGATGCTCTATCCATCTTTTTTAATTTTTTTTTAATTACGTTTTGTTCTATATTGTTCGTAGACTCTGTTCGTGGCGGACGTCCGATGACAGTTATTCAGGTTGTTCGTTGCTCCGTTCATTCAGTTTTTTTTTTTTTTTTTATTACAGAGGGTAGCTAAATCCTCTGACCGAACACGCTGAGCTAACGTGCCTGCTATCCATATGAGCGACCGACACGGAGGATAGTTCATTTGCAGGGATTTATCTCTGGCACGCCTCCCGCGAGACCCACATTCTCAACGTATTGTCTCGCACTACAATCATAGTGCCTCCGCCCATTATATTCATTACTCGCGGCGCGTTGCCGATTCCCGGAGGAGTTCGGACACTGTTTGTGCATCCGTGTAGAAGAAGAAATTGGTCAAATGTCCCCATGAGCCTTAACTATATATATACGAAGATGATGTCTGTTCTTTCGGACATTCATCGCGATAACGCAGGGTTTCGCAATTCGTAGATCTATGTACCGCTTTTTCCTGATGTTTCTACGTGCCCATTGCTACTGACAAAAGGATTGTAATGTAGGAAAGGTACACATACCTATCTAATTAAAATTATCTACTCTTGCTAACGACATTCTGTGTAAATATTTCGCCGGCCGCAGTGGCCTATCGGTTCTAGACGCTTCAGTCGGGAACAGCGCGACTGGTACGGTCGCAGGTTCGAATCCTGCCTCGGGCGTGGATGTGTGTGATGTCCTTAGGTTAGTTAGGTTTACGTAGTTCTACGTTCTAGGGGACTCATGACCTCAGATGTTAAGTCCCATAGTGCTCAGAGCAATTTTTTGTAAATATTTTTAAGTAATCGTGAGGAACATACTGCTTCTGTTATAGTTGATGATTATTGTATTTCAGCGGATTGTTTCTGTACTGTAGTGTGAAGGTAACACCTTGAGAGTTGTGTAACGAGGTTATGAAACAGTATTTCAACTATAAATAGCTTTTATTTGCCACAAAACTGAGTAAACATGTGATAGTAAAACAGAAACAATGTATGCCAACAACTGCAATATGAATAACGGTAGACAACATGTTCTTCTTTTTTTTCCAATTTAACGGATTTGCACAACTGGTTATGTGCACAGCATGGGCTGCGACCACCTCTGGCAGTAATAGAGGCCTGACAACGACGGGGCATTCCGTGAATGATGTTATCAGCCTCATGTTGAGGCCCATTCATCCCTCAGAGCCGCTCGCAGTTTGTACAGTCGTTGGTGGATGCTGACGTAACGCAAGCCATGTCCATGGTGCATCCTAGACATGCCTTATGGGATTCAAATCAGGAGAGCGAGCAGGCTCCGCCTTGCGTGCAATATATATTGTCCACACCGTTAGGGACCCTGCTGCAAGCTCACATGCCAGATGCCATGTAGTACTAATGCAGCACTGTCGTGCCCCTACAGCCAAATAACGGTCCTCTCTTCTGAAGTAACACGTGGCAGGCGCTGCCCTGGCCTTCAGGATACAGTTTCGGTCTCTAGACACCGTCGCCACATACGAGAAACAACAGAACCATTCACATTATGCCATCGGTCCTTATCAGTTTGTGACAGCCCTGCTTCCTTTCTTTCTATGGCCCTCCACCGCACAGAGTCTGTTAGGCATCTTCTCTGTACCATACTGCACCATCTGTGACTGTATACAAAGCTATTGCGGATATGGGGCCACAGGCGAACACTTACCTCGTTTCATAGGTGCCTTGACGTCATCGTTGGCATGGATTTCCGTTGACCGAAATGCCATCTCACGGACGTCCGGTTGACAGTTTGTATGATTATGTCGTGAATTAGACACAGTAAGAGAAGTAATGATTGTTGCTTTAATTTTGGATGGAAGTGTATTTTTCAACTTTAATCAGACAATATCATTTATGAACGCTTAATGCTGGTGAAGGCAGCACTGCTTTCTTTTCGCCTCCCATGTCTGAAAAATACGGTATGTGATATAAATCCAGGGTTTTCTTGCTTTATTTATCATTTTGGTTTTCGCTAATGCGACAAGGTATAACGGACATAAAAATTGCTAATCGAATATGAAAACCAAAAAAGTGTTTTTATTGGTGACCAATTTTAATCATAACAGTTTACGCAGGTGAAGTTATTGGCCTGAGTTATAAGCTCTCTCTGTACAGGTGTGGGAAGAAAATATCAAACATATAAGTGATGGTTATACGAGTCAGTTATGTGAGTCAGAAACGACTTTGTAATTGTATAGGAACTTCGCAGTTGCGATGGCTTTGAATAGAAAGTTCTTCCGTTTTAGAGAGTTCCTTTAAAACTTGTTATTAAAATAGAGCGCAATTTTAAAATTACTTCTTTTGAGTGCAAGGTGTCATGCTAGTCTTTTTTTATGTTCGGTCTGTATATACAATATACAGTGCTGTGCCGAATGGAACTATTGCATGTCGTGTCGTTGCGAAGAAACATAGTTGAAACTTGGAGCATACGTAGAAAGAACTGCAGATACTACAGAGGGGTAACTGAAAGAAATACGCAATGAGACAAACAGAAATACAACTTTTTCTGAAAAACCATTTTGTTTTCAAGATAAAACCGCTTCAGCTGTAAGTACTTGATTTATAAACACGACCACTTTCGCAGGATTTTAGCTACAACATCAGCTGTCGTATGTACAAAATAATAGACAAAAATTCATCTATGGCAACAAAACGTAACTAAAGCGAAACGATATACGCGATGGAGATGCTCACAAAACAGAGTCATGTTTTGATCAGAAAAGAGAATGAGATGACCCAGCGTTCGTTTTCACAGGTTTTCGCTGTGTAGTGGACGCCAGTCATAACATAGTATAAAACAGCAAAAACGCTCCTGTGATAGGATCCCGTGATATCTAGAAAGCCAAAATAAGTACTTCCCACTAACAAACTACCTAGTAGGTAAAATATTACTACGAGTGTTTCACTAAAGTAATGCACCGCATTTTTTTCCTCAGCCGAAAACAATGCTACGAATGCAAAACGTTACCTATGCATAAATTGAAGTCTCCTGAGAGAGCGCGTCAAGTTTTCGTCACTTCAGACAGATAACGTAGCTGCAGGGTAGTTTGAATACAGCGTCTGTAATTTACGTTACAAGCAACGTGCCGTCATTGAACTTCTCACTGCAGAGAAAGTAACGATGAGGAATATTCACAAACTCTTGTGCAAAGTCTATGGAGCATCTGCTGTCGACAGAAGTACAGTTAGTCGCCGGGCAAAGACGTTGAGGTCATCAGAAGGAGGTTCGGCGGAGCTCCACGATTTGCAGCGGTCGGGAAGACCATCCATGGTTGTCACACCTTACATGTTGAGGCGAGCTAATATTGTCAATCGAGAGGACGGACGCATTTCGATTCGGCGGTTGTTGCTGCATCTGTCAATCAGCAAAGGAAGTCACACAGTGAAGCACTGGCTCGGTCAGCAGGACAAAGATTGGTACCCACAGGGCATATTCGTCCTTGTTTCGTGATGGAGGAAGGCCATAGAACAGCTTGGAGACTACGTGGAAAAATGGGGTGTTCGTTTGTGTAATTCTCATAATGGAAAAAGATTTGTTGAAGAAAAATATGCGGTGCATTACTTTTTGGGCAAACCACGTAATTTCTACTCGCCACGAGTGCCAGTAGCTGGCGAACTAATGGGTTCCCATATACCGAAAAAAACATCAAAAACCGGTTCCATTTGATCATCTACGGGATTACGTAAAATTAAGCAGCATCGGGCCCTCATTTACCTAGAAACTATTGAAAAACATACCGGTAATGACCCATGTTATTCAATCTTAAATTGTGGGTCATTACTGAAAAGCGCATCACGCTTGTCAGTGATTAATGTGCTGTTTTTCTATGGACAACATTGGCATTTCTAATAGTTTTTAAGAACTTACATTGGTTTTAACACATTGTAAGGGACCACCCAACTTTCCCATTAGTCCATCCATCTTTCTGCATGTCTAGTTATCCGCGGATGAGCATGAGCGCTCCACATAAACCTCTCCCTGTCACTATATGGCACTTCCGCAGTTCCATATTGACACGCCGCCTATTGTTATACATCCAGTACGTGCGGTGATTGGTGCGGTCTCTAGCCTTCTGGCTTTTCTGCCTATTGAGTTGTTAAGTACGGCACGATATTCAGCTTCGATCCACTTTATTCCAGTTTCGTGCTAAGCCTTGAAATAGTTTTATTTTGGATTTTTTGGAGAATCAAGCACAATTTAAGATCGAATAACTTTCCCAGCAGTATTTTCAATATTTTCTAGGTAAATAAGGGACCGGTGCTGCTTACGTTTACATAATCCCATAGATGATCATATAGGGCCGGTCTTTGATCACTTTTTTGGTATATGGAGATCCGTTAGATCACCAGGTACTACTCCTGGTGAGTAGGATTTAGCAGTATTTTACCTGTCAGATGGTTTGCTAGTAGGAAGTACTTATTTTAGCTTTTTTCCTTTCTAGATATGACAGGAGCGTATCATGCGAGCTTTATATGCCACTTTACACTAGGCGGGGCCAATAATAGATGCCTAGAGAACAGAATTCCATCGTACATATAAAAACAACAGAGAAAAGGAAATACAGCACTAACCTGACTATACCATATGTTTAAAGTGTCCACATTTCATCTCTTGGCATTTTTTGGCTTGTTAAGCACACTGCTGAAGGCGAATCGAAGCTAGACTGCTAGAATTGCTGTAATCTCGTCAAAACGTTCTGAAGTTTATGAGGTTGTTTCGATACACTTTAGACTCGAGGGGTTCCCATACAAAGTAGTCACAAGCTGATACATCACGTGACCTTTGTGGCCAGTCAGGAGCACGCCAGCCTGACCTCTGCTAACAACTCTGTCAGGCGGGAAAATTGCGTAACTGGGCTCCAAGGTTCGGGCAGCTGTATGGGCAGTTACTCCATGCTGTTTGAAGCAACTGTTGGTCTTCTCCTTGTAGTTATATGCATAAATTCACGTTCGCTCGTGTTCACTCAGCCGGGCCATTTTTATTTGTTCCACCCTGTAGTATTTTATAATTGACGTCCGCTACATAGCAAAAAATTCCAGACTGTGGAGGCTGGGTCATTCCACTCTCTTGTCTGATCAGAATATTTTGTATGTTCATCTAGTACATATTTTCATTTTAGCTACGTTCTCTTACCTTGTGTGATCTTTTCTCAGTCATTTTGTACAGATGGTACCTGATGATGGAGCTAAAATGCTGCGAAACCGGTCAACCTTATAAATAATTTACAGCTAAAGCAGTCTTATCTTCAAAATGATACACTGAAGAGCCAAAGAAATTGGTACACCTGTCTAATATCGTGTAGGACAACAGCGAGTCTCCTCCAGATACACTACTGGCCATTAAAATTATTAAACCAAGAATAAATGCAGATGATAGACGGGTATTCATTGGACAAATATATTACACTAGAACTGACATTTGATTACATTTTCACGCAATTTGGGTGCATAGATCCTGAGAAATCAGTACCCATAAAAACCACCTCTGGCCGTAATAACGGCCTTGATACGCCTGAGCATTGAGTCAAACAGAGCTTGGATGGCGCGTACAGGTACAGCTGCCCATGCAGCTTCAACATGATACCACAGTTCATCAAGAGTAGTGACTGGCGAATTGTGACGAGGCAGTTGCTCGTCCACCATTGACCAGACGTTTTCAATTAATAAACGATCTGGAGAAAGTGCTGGCCAGGGCAGAACATTTTCCGTATCCAGAAGGGCCCGTACAGGACCTGAAACATGCGGTCGTGCTTTATCCTGCTGAAATTTAGGGTTTCGCAGGGATCGAATGGAGGGTAGAGCCATGGGTCGTAACACATCTGAAATATAGCGTCCACTGTTCAAAGTGCCGTTAATGTGAACTAGAGGTGGCACCCCATACCATCACGACGGGTGATACGCCAGTATATCGATGACGAATACACGCTTGCAATGTGCGTGAGCGGTTGGAAACTTTCCTCATGTCAGCACGTTGTAGGTGTCACTGATGACCATAGATGTTAAGTCCCTTAGTGCTCAGAACCATTTGAACCATTTGTTACCCCAGTATGGCGATGACGAATACACGCTTAAAATGTGCGTTCACCGCGATGTCGCCAAACACGGATGCGACCATCATGATGCTGTAAACAGAACCTGGATTCATCCGAAAAAATGACGTTTTGCCACTCGTGCACCAAGGTTCGTCGTTGAATAAACCATTGCAGGCGCTCGTGTCTTTGATGCAGCGTCAAGGGTAACCGCAGCCATGGTCTCCGAGCTGATAGTCCACGCTGCTGCAAACGTCGTCGAACTGTTTGTTCAGATGGTTGTCGTCTTGCAAACGTCCCCATATGTTGACTCAGGGATCGAGACGTGGCTGCACGATCCGTTACAGCCATGTGGATAAGATGCCTGTCATCTCGACTGCTAGTAATACGAGGTCGTTGGGATCCATCACGGCGTTCTGTAGTAGCTTCCTGAACCCATCGATTTCATATTCTGCTATCAGTCATTGGATCTCGACCAACGCCAGCAGCAATGTCGCGATACGATAAACCGCAATCGCGATAGGCTACAATCCAACCTTTATCAAAGTCGGAAACCTGATGGTACGCATTTCTCCTCCTTACACGAGGCATCACAAGAACGTTTCACCAGGCAGCGCCGGTCAACTGCTGTTCGTGTATCATAAATCGGTTGGAAACTTTCCTCATGTCAGCACGTTGTAGGTGTCGCCACCGGCGCCAACCATGTATGAATGCACTGAAAAGCTAATCATTTGCATATCACAGCATCTTCTTCCTGTCGGTTAAATTTCACGTCTGTAGCACGTCATCTTCGTGGTGTAGCAATTTTAACGGCCAGTAGTGTATGATGGGTCCATGGATTCATGAGTTTGTCTCCATAACCATGCACTTCCATCCGGTCGATAAAATTTGAAACGAGACTCGTCCGACCAGGCAAC
Source organism: Schistocerca piceifrons (assembly GCF_021461385.2). Taxonomy (NCBI): domain Eukaryota; kingdom Metazoa; phylum Arthropoda; class Insecta; order Orthoptera; family Acrididae; genus Schistocerca; species Schistocerca piceifrons. The sequence goes on along the minus strand of NC_060144.1, from coordinate 239,006,336 downwards.
ATGTTTCCCATTATCAATTGGAAAACTTTGAATCGATCAGTCAACAAGTGTATACTAGTGGGCTTTCGGCTCTGAAATCCCGTGTCGATGATGTTTCGTTAAATGATTCGCACGCCGACACTTGTTGATGACCCAGAATTGAAATCTGTAACAATCTGCGGAAGGGTTGCGCTTTTATCAGGCTGGACAATTCTCCTCAGTCGTCGTTGGTATCGTTCTTGCAGGATCATTTTCCGACTGCAGCGATGTCGAGTATTTGATGTTTTGCCAGATTCCTGATATTTCCGGTACACTCGTGATACGGACGTACTGGAAAATCCCACTTCATTGCTACCTTGGAAGTGCTGTTCCCATCGCTCGAGTGCTGTCTATAACACCAGGTTCCAACTCACTTAAATCTTGATAAACTGCCATTGTAGCAGCAGTAACCGATCCGAAATCTGCATCTACACTTGTGTCTTATAAGGACGTTGCGACCGCAGCGCCATATTCGGTCTGTTTATAAAGCTCTATATTTGAATTCGACGCCTATAGCACTGTCTTTGACACTTCAGTGTATGTCCAGGCTGTGTCTCCTCTGAATACAAAGTCGTCTGCGTAACAGACAATTATTACACAGTATTCATTACAAACGGTGGAACATGGTTCTTAATATGGCGTCTCATCACCACATATGGCAGCACTTGCTCCGTAACATGCTCCGATGCTCGCTGCAAGGTTGTTCTTGTCGTATGGCGTTGCATTCCCCCACCAGTGCGGTTAACAACTGCTGGATGGTCGTTGACGCATGTAAACGTTCCGAAATACATACGTCTCCCAAACGGATAAAACGCGTCCTAGACAGAATTTAAGTAAGGGGAACAGCCATGCTATTCTACTCTATGAATATCCTCTCGTTCCATTAGTCCCTCCACCCGCGCTGTTGGATGCGACACCACATAGTCATCCAAAAAAAATTGGAAGTCAGGACTAAATACGCCATTGAAGAGACCCACGTGGGGAAGGAGTACAGTCCTACATGACATTGAACAGTGAGTGTACACCAGTACCACATTTTACCCGTCCTCACTATAACACCTGGTCCACCAAAATGACCATAATCGACAATGTTCGTGGGTACAGTACGTAATCCTACCTCTTGCCTTTCCAGGCTCCGTCTCATATTATACATTAACGTTTTAGTGTAGGTTGTGTTTCTCATGAATGCTACGTTTGTTTGAACTATATACTTAACTTCTGTCAGCGAAAATCCTGGGCAAGTGTTGTAATTTACTTGGGGTCACGTTGGAAATTGTGATTTAAGCCTAACAGAAATAACAGAACAAATTAACGTACGTCAAGATAATAAAAGTAATTACTCCTAGTTCCTTATATGCTCATGCGTAGGATTCTGCATGTGCCTTGTAGGAGCAGTATTTCTGAATTACATTTTTTCTTATGGGTATAAATTCCTGTCGGTTGGTTAATTAATCTCGAACTGTCGAATGACGGGATCAACAGAAAGAGTTTGTTGTACAACGCAGTACATTCGCGTTCGTAGCGATGCAGACTCTGTCACGTGAAGCTTTGTTGCGAATACGCCTAGTTTAGTGATAGATACACCACAACACTCAAAAATATAAAGGCAATTTTTGAGAACATTTCTCGTGGAGAACAGAAGCCTTGCAAGAAGTAGTTCAAAAATGAACACAAACAGTTTCGACCGCAAAAACTTTTGTTTCGTTGCAACCGGTTTCGGTCAAGCAGCTGACCTTAGCAGAGTTACAACACCCGCTCCTGTTACCGCCACCGCCTACCATCGTGGTATGAATGTCTCAAAATGGTCAACAACTGACCGAAACCGGTTACCACAAAAAAGAAATATTTTGGCAGTGAAGAGTGTTTGTGTTCATTTTTAAAACATAAAGGTCGCTCCTTTACCTCGGTGGTAAGATGGAGTTTTGGATCACGATACACACGAAAGCGTGTGCAGCCCACAAACTGTCAAAACTTCGTAACTTGTAAATCGCAACAGCCAATATTTAGGCAGGTAAGATACATACGTCGCTTTTCTATCTACAGGGAATATGAACTCTCACAACAGCGTCTGCAAATGCCGAATGATTTTATAGAGGCACTTTGTAGACCACGAAAATATACAGACCCTCAAACTGTAATGAAATTCCAGAACACAGACTGTGGAAGCCAACGTCTGCATCTGTCTTTTGTTGTTGACGACCTGTACTTACGTATGCGGTTAACATCAGGTTGCTTTCCATGGTCGTGCTACGAGTGGAAATGATCGATACAGAATTAAGTTTTTTCTGGTCCAGAGAGTAAATATCCTTTTGGTACAGGTTTCTCGATTAACGTGTTAAGTTTATAGGGCAAAGAAGTACACAGAAGCACAAATTAAAATTCATAAAATGAACCAAATCGAATCATTGTAAAATGAATCTGGGGAAACCTACGAGTTGGGATAAGCTTTGTCTGCTCATCCGATTGCCATAAAAGCTGATATATCCATTGTAAAATAGAACCACGTATAGTGTTCGTCAACTTAAAAACCATCCATGTATGTCACAAATACTGTCACGTTTAATGGACTAAATTGACCTAGATTTTCGGATTAAATTAATTTATTCATTCCCAGTTAATTTCTAATTATTTTGCTTTACCTCCCCGCGCACCGCTTTATGATTCCATTCCATTTCTGTTATAATCCTGAAATCAGATTAATTTACGCTCTACGCTCTATCACCAGTTTGTCGCCGTGGAAGCCAGATAGAATCACGTTAACCGACTGTTCCTGTTTAGGTTTCCATTCCAACTACTTGTAGTAATAAAAAATTTCATCCTTTTTCCTATGCTTATTTCAGAAGCCCATTCCTTCCCGAAGCCAACTGACGTTTAGTAGCAAATAACTTGGACGAATTCGCCTCTGCTCAAACCTTCCAGATACTTTTAACATTTTGTACATTACTATAGCATCAAACGTAGGTTGAAAACTTCTCGAAGAAATAATAAACAGCCAGTCATTTGCAAGATGGAAGTTCTGTTTAAATCTCTTGGCCATGATTTCGAATTATAAAACCGTCTTCCTCTTCATACGTATCTCGTTACGATTACAATTATTAAAAACTTACTTAGTTACATGTTGTGGCGAAGGTACGTTAAAATGTAGACGAAAGGTGTTAGTAAAATATAAACTTTCATCCCCCCAATAATTAAAACATGCACAACACGGTGGATGTCGTATAGTATTACCTCACCAATGTACAACAAGTGCACTAGCGTCGCGTACACAACGACTGGGGTAAGGAAAGCTTCTGTCAATAGAGGGCAGTTGTATTCGTGTGCAGGGTGCACGATGGTGAATGAACACTATTATACTAAACTTGCTTAAAAGGGTAAAATAAGAGTATGAAATTAAAAACCAGATCATATTTTGCTGTGTACACACTTAAAATTAACAAAATGTCAATATATAATAAGTTACCATCTAGAAAATGTCATTGTGGTAAGAATAAATTACGTAAACATTGTTTTCAAAAATAAATATTCGTAATTAAGCCCATTGCAATCGACCATGAATATGGCCCTACGTTGGTTGATTATATTATATAGAAAAAACTTCAGGCAACGGTAGCTAGAAGACGGGAAGTGAGAGTAGCAAGTATATGGTATTTCTAGGAAATGTATCGTGCAGGCTAAGTATGTTATTAAACAGCCTATATATGTGCAGAGTTTCTTGCTCTATAAACAATAGTCACAAGAAAAAATTGATCCACTCTATCACAACACAAGGAGGTCATTTCACTAACTCTGGTGTTTACAAAATTACATGTAATAACTGCCCTAACCTTTATATATGACAGACAGAAAACCGTTGAAAGTAAGATGCGAAGAGCACCTACTTAGTCAAGGTAGAAAAATGTGTTCAGTTCCCATTTTGCTGAGCATCTGCCTCTTGTCAAACACACACCACGGAGGAACAAACTAAGGGTAGAGACTTGACCTGCTAGAAGAATTAGAAATTCTTAAACTTTTTCCTTACTAAAGTGGGTCCATTCTAAACGAACAAGTGAAACTCAAAAACAGAAATTTTCTACCTAGTTTCAGACGCCTATTTTCGTTAACGTAAGTAGAAGTGGCTCCATCTTCCAGGTGACTATTGGATATGTCATACTTCTCGTCTGTTAACGGTGGGGTACTTCAGTTTCTTCTTCGTTATTATACAAATGTATTTCTAGTGTTTTTTTTTTATGTTCTCAGTTTTTCCGATATGTGTTATTTGTTAGTTAAATCGTTTTAACAATATCCCCACCCCTTCTCTCTTCGGCCCTTTTGTTCCTCTCACTCTAGCTCCCTTTTCCCCTTTTCCCCCTTTCCCCCTTCCCCCTTACCCACTCTTCCACCTTCTCCCTCACTTGGCTTATTGCTATTGTTTTCTATTTACGTAGTATCACAGTTTCTTTATAATACGACCCTTTTTAAATGGTAGCTTATTTCATCTTGCCATTTTGTTAACAAATATTTACACAGCTGATGTTATCTGGTTTTCAATGTCATAATTGTTTTTTTAACTTTTTAAGCATGTTTAACATAATAATGTTCATTCACTAATTTATATATATATGGCAACATATAGTAAGTTACCATCAAGAACACGTTATTGTGGTAAGAAGAAATTAATTATACATTGTTTTCAAAAATAAATATTCGTAATTAAGCCCATTGTAATCGACAACGAATATGGCCTTCGTTGGCTGATAATATTATAAAGAAAAAAATTCTTAAGTGTTCAACTTCAGGCAACAGTAGCTTCAAGACGGGAAGTGAGAGTAATAAGTATATTTGTAAGAAATGTATGCCAAAATATTTAAATAAACTTTCCATTTTGCAACTGAATGGCTGTTTATTATTTTTTCAAGAACAACCGTTCCAAATTGTCTAATATGAATATGCATTATGTTTCGCACAGAACAGTTAGGCCTGTTATTTCTTAAGGATTTTTTCATGACCTTTTGAAGGTGAATTCCGGAAACGACTCAGGGCGTTACTAAATTTAGTCAAGACAACAATACACTGGGCAAAAGAAGTACCACTTCTTCGAAGCCCGTAATTGTCTCCCTTAGAAAAGCGTAAGTTTTACATTTTGCTCAAAGGTATCTTCGTCTCCCTTTGCAAAGCGTAAGTTTTAAATTTTGCTCGAAGGTACCTACAACGGCTCACTGTTGTGGTGCAGTTGAGTGACGCCCTGCGATGTATGTCCCTGCGATGTATGTATGGTAGCCGAGGAATCCAAATGTGTCACCGTCTTTTGCTTCCAATTATAACGTATGTAAGTTCAGTCGAGTGCCTTTTGGTTTAGCTAAGAAACGGTGGTGGGGCACCTCAATATCTACTGCGTGTACAATTATCCGGGTAAAGTGGTGATATATATTCAGGCTTTTGGGGAGCATCTGGTTGATTTGTCTCAGGTTCTAGACAGGCTTAAATATGCGGGTTGTATGGTCAAATCGAGAAAGGTGAATCTGGTTCATAGCCACATTAACTTTTTGAGACAAATTGTGTTGACTCACTAGTCCCATTTTCAGGCCACACAGAAATAAGAAAGAGGTGGGGCCTAGGAATGGTGAATTTATTCCGACAGTAAATTATCAGTTTTGCCGAAAAAGCTGTCCCCCTTAATCAGCTCTGCAAGGAGAACGAACAGCTCTGTTGGACGTGGCCCATCAGGAGGCCTTCGATACCTTGAAGAAGACTCTCGCTAGTACGCCGGTACTGGAGAGCCCTGATTTTAATCACAACTTTATTCTTCAGACAGATGCCTGTTACAGAGGTGTCGCTGCGATGCTTCTCCAGGGAAAGGAGGGTGAACGGAGACCTCTCACCTATGTGTCACAGTTTTCGTCTGAGGCCGGAATCAAGTAGTCTCTTTACGAGTGGAAATACTGGTAGTGCCGTTCGCGGAACAAAAGTTCCACTTTTATTTCGAGCATAAGCCTTTTCTGCCTGGAGACAGACAATTAAGCTCTCAGCTGGGTGGTTGCTAGACCACGTAAGACATTCTGTACTGCATGTTGAGAGGTGAGAATTTCTGACTTTTAGTTCACCGTCGAACTTATACGTGGCACTGAAAATCAAGTTGCGGATTCAAGGCGGTATACATGATGGCACTGAGGAAGGCGGGTTGATCGAAGCAAGAATGACTAGTTTAGACTGAGATTTCGAGTCTATTTAGTATGTTAAAGGAGCAGCAGGAGCTGGACCCCGAACATGCTGTGTGGGAATGGATTGATCAGGGCAAGGTACTGGACTCATACTAGATGTCTAGGAGTATTCCCTGCTACCACATGATCAGAACTTAAAAAATTGTATCCCTAAGACTTTCGTCCCGGTGGTCCTCAGTTCATACACCAGTGTGTGGGGCATTTGAGTTTAGCTAAGACTCTCTGTAGAATTAAAGAGAATCTGGAGTGAAATGGGTTTGTGAGGGATGTCAAAAGACTGACACCACAGTGAGAAATGTGCAAGGCAGTGAAACCTAAATTAATACACGCCAGGATCTCTTGTGTTTCTCCCGGAAGGAAAATCCAGTAACGTAAGAGGGGCGCTAGTAGCGCCAGTATAGGACGCATGTCAGGTTTGCCGTAAATACACGCTATACCACTCGGGGGTGGGGGGTGGGGTTTCGTTACCTTCTAGATTGGACGTGGTGAGTAGATGTTAATCAAGAATTTCTTTAAGGTAACAAAGACGCCTTTATCAAGACCTCACTGAGTCGGAAAGACGTTGTATAATAAGGCTACGAGAAGCTGGATGTTCTTTCTGCTATATTGCAGAAAGACTTTGCAGGAACGTAGGCACTGAACGTGATTGTTGGCAGCAGTAGTGACGAGAAGACCAGGCTCCGGATGGCCACATGGCACTAACGAGAGGAAATAATACGGTGTGCGACGTATGGCTGTAGCACATCGTACTGGACATGCAGCAACCTGAGTAGCAGTTGGCCGCAAGGTGAACGAACAGATCGGTTACTTCACGGAGAATTCTGAGCCAGGCGCCCTATAGCGTGCGTTGCATAAACACAAACCACCACCACGTGCGTCTTCAATGGTGTCATGTGAGAGCTTATTGGCGTGCAGGGTGGAGGTCGGTTGGGTTTTCTAATGAAAGCTGTTCTACCTCGGCGCCAGTGATGACCGTGGGTTGGCTACAAGGAGGTCAAGAAATGGTTCAAATGGCTCTGAGCACTATGGGACTTAACTTCTGAGGTCATCAGTCCCCTAGAACTTAGAACTGCTTAAACCTAACTAACCTAAGGACATCACACACATCCATGCCCGAGGCAGGATTCGAACCTGCGACCGTAGCGGTCGCGCGGTTCCAGACTGTAGCGCCTAGAACCGCTCGGCCACCTCAGCCCGGCCGAGGAGGTCAGTTGAGGGCCTCCAGCCTACCCGTCTGTGCGCTAGACACACTGGACGTACATCTGGAGTTGTAGTTTGCAGTTCGATATCGTACAACAGGTGGATTCTTGCGGTTATCTCACATGTCCTGACTGCACATTTGTACGTCTGGTGGCTGGATCTATTGTACTGCTATTCATGAACAGTAGTCCAGGAAGTGTTTTCCAACAGGACAATGCTAGTCCCATACCGCTGTCGTAATCCAACATGCTCTACAGAGTGTCGACTGCCTTGGCCTGCTCGATCACCATATCTGTCTCGAATCGAGCACTTACAGGACTTCATCGGACGACAGCCAGCGTCATCGACAATCAGCATTAACCGTCCCTATAATGACGGACCAAGTGCAAGACACAGAGAACTCCATCCCATAACTGTACAACACAACGGGTGCCCGTTTGCAGGCTTGCATTCAACATTATGGCGCTTGCACTGGATATTATTGCTCCAGCAATTCACATTTGTAATGGCTTATATCGTGCTTACATTAACGTGCGATCTTGCAATGCTAAAATATGTTACCTACGCAAATGCATCCCGAAATTTCGTTACTGTTTATTAATTATTTTTTTAATGTTGCGATACTTTTTCTGTCAGTCTATATAGCAAGGGACCACCTCCGACTTCATAGGATAGTATTTACAACCAGACGCCTTGTCTGCCTACATGGTCCTCGAGAGTGCCCTAACCAAAAGCGTCGTCAATGTCTTGGGCGCGTCGTCGCTCAAGCAACAGTTGCAAACCAGCTGGATGTGCTGCCCTGCGCGGCGGCGCTCGTATGCGTGTGCTGCTACGACACCATTGATGGCTTTGAGAATATGCTGAGCTGCGCATCTCACCGCGTTCCAGTCTGAGTGCTGCACCGGCAGCCCTCCTAACTGTCGCCCGCCGCACAGAAGACAATTCAATTGTAAACTAAAGTTAATTAGTGTTTAATTCGCGAATGCCGGGCCCACGACTCCTAACAGGTCCTCACTACTGTTGCTTCACGCTTTGTCTTCCTACATCCCCAAGTGTCACAGCAGACGGAGCCTTGTAGGAACACTGACATCTTGAATCAATGATTTCGCGTAAAGAACCAAACAGTTTTGGCACATGAAATTGCAGTTGCGTGCAAGACTCTGCAAGTCAGCAACCGAACCTGTGCACGATTATCTATGTTGTTTCCGGCACTGATTACAAAAGACATTAGCAGCAACAAGGCTCATGTGCTGACTGTAGTGTTCAGTTAACAGAGTTCACTGAAAACCAATTCACTATGGTGCGGAAGTGATTTCAGTTCCAGCATCACTTCTTATAAACGACGACTACAAGATCAAATCCCGTCGAAAATGCCACAAGCAAAACAGTACACTTCACAACATTAACTCCCCGCAGACTCATCTATGCCAGTGGCGGCAGTGGGAACAAAGACGTGGCAACTGATAAACGTGGGATTCTCTGCCGAGAAGTTCCCCTGTCGGATATGAAGCCGTAATCCGTAGGAAAAGGCAACGCTGTCTGAGCCGTGCACGGCCCGTGTTCATGCCATTTATTGTTTTTCATCTTCTATTACGGTCGTGCCGCCTCGTTTTCTTATTCCATTTACTGGTGTCACCAACATCCTACCTTACTTGCTCGTGAGTGGCAGCAGCCGCGCGTATCGATAAGCGCACTGTTGTACCATCTCTGGAGCGACCGATAGTATTTCCAGGTAGGGAGTGAGTGGGAGACGCACTAGCAGTGCAGTCGCGACGGAGCGACTAGCAGTCCAGTCGATCGGTTGGCATGGAGCAGCAAGCAAGCCCCTGTCGCGCAGAGTCGTCCTGGAGTCGCTGTCGGCGTGCACGCGCTGTTGGAGTGTGAGGTTCTGCTTGCGAGTGCTACCAAGATCGTCGTCGATGGATCTTGAACATGAAAGTTGGGTCCTCACTTAACTTACTATCGAGCCTCAACTTCGTTTGATCCTGGTTGACACTTTTGGGACATTCCCGCGAGCTGCAACGTGTGTGTATTTAAGTCAACTAAGATTCCAGTCGTCTTCCTGTGAAATTTAACTTAATTTATTCCCTGTATGGAAGTATCGCTTCTAGTCGGGCGTGCCGCGGCAGTCCTCACAATGGGAAGTGACGCGTCTCTCATAGCCTCTCTTTCTCAAGTGGCTCTTTCCGCCTTCTCGTGGTGCCAGACGTTAAGCTCGGCATTTCTCGGGTTCGCCCGAACGCTGCCTTGCGACAGAAGGGAGAGCTGCGACGCAACCCGATGCGAAAGCGAAGGGTGCGTGGCACAGGGGGAGCTGTGTCTGAGGGACTGACGATCCGTCCCTCTCTTTTTTCGCAGGGCACAGACCAGCAGGTGCTCTGCGTGCTGGCGAACTCGTTTGTCGGCGTGGGATTGCGGCACGAGTCTTCAAGGGTGCTTCGCCGCGCCCCTGGGTAACCGGGGCGTGTTCTGCCAAACCAAGGAGGTGGTGACATCGTCTGGGCTAGGTTAAATGGGTCCAGATCGCTGAACGACTGGGTGACCGGCCCACCACCTGAGTAGGAGTGGGTCCTTGGCCGAGAGGTGGAAGCTCGGGCTAGTAAGCGGCGAAGGGCGAGAGGTGCATCCGCCTCTCCAGAGTGCGGGGTGCACTTGCCGAGGAGCGTCACGTGAAATCGTCGATGACGGAGCCATCGATGGGGACCAGTGCGCTGGAAACGGTGCGCTGAACCCGGCAGCTCGAGAGTGCCCTTCGACTTGGGGCGAGGCTGGTGGGCGAGCTGCATTAGTCCTCCCCCATGCCAGAGGAGCAGGTACGGGGCAAAAGACGGGCTCCCAACCTTTTCACTCGTCTAAATCAATATGACTGACCAAGAGGCGAGTGGCTCGAGTGTTTTTTCGAGGTGTTCGACACTTGCTGCTCCTACCCTTGAAGAGGGCCTGGGCAGAACGCAGGAAATGTGACAGAATGGCATACAAGAATAAATCAATTATTAGACTCTAGTATCAAAAATGGCAAAATAAGTAATCCAGCAGTTCTCTCAATTAAACAAGAACTTGCCGCCTTCTAGGCGCTCAGTCCGGAGCCGCGCGACTGCTGCGGTCGCAGGTTCGAATCCTGCCTCGGGCATGGATGTGTGTGATGTCCTTAGGTTAGTTAGGTTTAAGTAGTTCTAAGTTCTAGGGGACTTATGACCTCAGCAGTTGAGTCCCATAGTGCTCAGAGCCATTTGAACCAACTTGCCGCCTGGGCTATAGCTAGCGCCGAGGGGCGACTAGAAGAGCTGGAGAAGGAGAACGAACGACTGCGAAAACAGCCCACCAAAACATGGGCTGGAGTGGACGCGCAGGGACCACGAAAACGCAAACAACAAGAGAGACAATCGCTAATCTGTCCAAAAGAACAGACGCGGCAGTCTTTCTAAGACCCCTGCCCGGACAGGACATCAATAAGGTGCAGGAGATTACAACAACGGTGAACCCTGCATCACATAAAATAAAAATAAATAAGGTGAAGGCAACCAAAAACGTTGTGATAATTGACGCTGCCACCGAGGAAAATAGAGACAAAATACTCAACCATGAAAAACTAAAAAAGGTAGTTAAGTGTGAACCGCCTAAAAAGCGGAACCCCTTAGTAATCTTATATGATGTACCTACTGCAATAATTGAGAACGATATCTACGAAACAATAAACCAACAGAATTTTGAAGATTTGAGTTTGGAAAACCTTAAAAGCGAATTTAAATTGCGCTTTAAAACTGGACCTCGAGAGCGTGATGTTGTACACCATGTTGCCGAAGTCTCTGGGAACATGTGGCGCAAGCTCAAGCACAATATATATGGGTTTCCATTCGATTAATTTAAGAGACTATCTTGTAGTTCCCCAGTGCCACAATTGTGGTGACATGGATCACGTACACAAACACTGCGAGCGAAAGCCGGCTTGCTCCAGGTGCGGCGCAGATCGCACCGGAAAAACATGTGGCAGAACAGGGATATGTATCCCTCGAATGAAATTTTCACTCTACAGCGGAGTGTACGCTGATATGAAACTTCCTGGCAGATTAAAACTGTGTGCCGCACCGAGACTCGAACTCGGGACCTTTGCCTCTCGCGGGCAAGTGCTCTATCAACTGAGCTACCCAAGTACGACTCACGCCCCGTCCTCACAGCTTTACTTCTGCCAGTACCTCGTCTGCTACCTTCCTAAGATTCCAGAAGCTCTCCTGCGAACCTTGCAGAAATTTCATATCAGCGCATCTCCGCTGTAGAGTGAAAATTTCATTCTAGAAACATCCCCCAGGCTGTGGCTAAGCCATGTCTCCGCAATATCCTTTCTTTCAGGAGTGTCAGTTCTGCAAGGTTCGCAGGAGAGCTTCTGTAAAGTTTGGTAGGTAGGAGACGAGGTACTGGCAGAAGTAAAGCTGTAAGGACGGGGCGTGAGTCGTGCTTGGGTAGCTCTGTTGGTAGAGCACTTGAACGCGAAAGGCAAAGGTCCCGAGCTCGAGTCTCGGTCCGGCACACAGTTTTAATCTGCCAGGAAGTTTCATATGTATCCCTTGCACACGAAGAGGAAAAAGAAGTTGTAATGCCACAGGAAGAAACTGCCCTACATACAGGGTACTAGATCAGAGACTTATTTCGAGAATTGAATATGGCCGAGTCCACATCAGGCCACAGGAAGCCTAAAAGAAAGTCCCTGAGTAAAAGGATAGGGGACGCATTAAGGGCCAGCAGATTTAGGGAATTCTGGCAGTTTACAAAATGCAAATCGAAAGAGTAGAAACGACAGGTGTACAAACGGACCCTTGTGTTCAGATAGATGCTCCCTCTTCCTCAAACCGGGGACCAAGGTTGCCTGAAGAGCTAGAACGACCATAAGGGCATCCTGTGGCAAGAAGTTTTCCAACGGTAAAGCAAAATGAAACGCCTGAGAAACAGAAAGTAAGGGTCAACATTGTTAGCAGCACATGTTCCTCTACAAACCCTCTGGGCGTAGATCCCAATAGGGTATACCCCAACCTAGAACACGCACTACAATTAGCGTGCCTGGGGGAGCCGGCGGTCCTCACCACAGCCCTGAGATATGTGGTACGTGTTGGTCATGAATACGGTAGAGACGTCACCATCTCGGTAATGGAGGCTGTAGAATACAGCTAAGGACAATGAATCTCCCCACCGACTTCGGAGCCCTGCGAGACCTAGTTAAAAAGTCTTTGAAAGAAGAAATGAGAAATTTGATCTAAACGCACTTTACAATCAATCTGTCATTACAAACGGAAAATTAGCCGAATGGAGCAAAAACTCGCCAGAATCACATATCAGAACATACTTCGCACGTGAACCTTTTAAAACTAGGACCGATTAATTCAAATAAAGTTAGTCATGCAGGAACTCCGTAGTGTCGTGGAGGAGAGGAGTCTGGATGTGCTCTGTTTGCAGGGGTCATACTCCCAAGCCGGGCGAATCCCATTTGCAGCAGCAAACTGGCAAGTAATTCACAGTGGAGTAGAACCAGAGCTGCAGTAACGATCATCAATAAAGCGTTAAGAGTCACAGTCCTTTCCCAGTTCTCCGATTACCACTGCAACGTCGTGGAACTACATTCACCAGCTGGAGTACTGTACATCTACAACATGTACTTCCAGTACGGTAGGGTAATAGATGAGTAGCGTTGCGGGGACGTAGATGCATCATCACAGCTGACATAAATGCGAAATCCCCCCTATGGTTCAGTGGCACTCGTGATGATCGGGGATAAAAAGCCGAGGAGACCATCATGGCGTTACAGCAAATGGTCGCCAACAAACAAGGAAATCCCTCCACCTATGCAGGAGCTGGCGAAGGCACGAACATCGGTGTTACCCTGGTCACGCCCAATCTCGCTACCAGAGTAACGAATTGGATGGTCTGTAACCAAGTAACAACCAGTGATCACAATCTTATCACATTCTCATTGGGAGACGAGGAATGCCGCTGGGACATGGGGTGGGAGTCACAGCTAAGCTACAATAGGGCTGACTGGGACCGCCTGTCGAGGGAGTGTGAAATACCGACATTGCCAGAAGGTGACGAGAATGTACAACGATACGCCGCGGAATTCGTGAAAGCAGTTGTTAGGGCTTTGACAGCCGCTGTACCAACCAGGAGAGCCGTTGCGACCTCTCCGTCACCATGGTCAACCGAACTAGGACAGGTACGCCAGTCTGTAAGGAGGGCGAAGAGGTACGACCAGCGGAGTGTCGTCTGGGAGGAAAATCAACGTTGGTTGCAAAGATAGAGGGAAGAAAAGGAGCACTTCCAACAGGAGCTTAGGGCTGTTAGGCGACAGAGCTGGGAGAAGTGCGTTCAAACCCAGTTCGCTACAGACCCATGGGGCATACAGTGCAAGATAGTACAGGAGAAGATCAGGTCACCTATGGTGTTGTCTACCGTCAGGGACCATGGCAGGATGACGGAAACCTGGCAGGAAACTGCCGAGGTCCTCCTCCAGGTCCTGGTGCCTGACGATAGCGAGAATGATGACTGAGACGCAACAGCAGATCAGGAGACAAGATCCAGAGCAATACAGGAATAACAACATGGTATATCCCTTTTCCGAAGAGGAAGTTGCTGCTCAAATTCTCTTAAAAGGGGCAAGGCTCCTGGCCCAGACGGCATCACTGCAGAGGCGGTACAATTCCTGGCCCCCAAGCTGGTGGCACCTCTCACAATGCTATACAACGAGTGTTTGAGGCACGGGAAATTCCCCCAAATCTGGAAAAGGCTACTGTAGTGATAATTAAGAAGGGCCCAGGCAAAGACCCTAAAGAAGCTAAATCGTACAGGCCCATCTCTTTACTGGACGCACTGGGGAACCTTTTTGAGAGGTTGCCAGCAAACAGACTGGCAGCACACCGAGTACTGTGTGGGATGAGTGACAGGCAGTTCGGTTTCCGGTCGGGAAGATCGGCGTCTGACGCCATAGCCCTGGCCGCGGAGGTCTCTGCCTCAGCCCCACACAAATATGTGGTCGGCTTCATGGTGGATATCAGTGGCGCCTTTGACAACCTGTGGTGGCCCTCGCTATTCTACCGCTTGCGAGAGAAGGAGTGCCCAGGGTCGCTATATGGCTGGCTTAGGAGCTATTGTGAGAATAGGGAGGTCTGGCTATCGTCCCCTAGCGGGAGAATAAGTAAAAATATTACCAAGGGGTGTCCACAGGGATCTGTCCTGGGGCCACTCTTCTGGGTTATCAACATGGAATCCCTCTTGGACAACCTGCAGAACAGCGATGATGTGCTAGAGAGCATAGCCCACGCAGACGACCTCCTCCTGCTGGTTGGTGATAGTAGCCGCGAAGACCTAGAAGAAAACATTGAGAGGGTCATATCAATCTTGAGTGCATGGTGCCACACGGCCAAAATAAAGATCTCACCAAGTAAGTCCACATACTTACTACTGAAGGGACAACTAGCTTGAAATCCAACCGTGAGAATACATAGCTCACCAGTTCCTCAGCGCCATGAGGCACGATACTTGTGAGTAGTTGTCAATGAGAGGTGGAGCTATACATCACACATTGACACCATAACACAAGGATCTTTATAAGCACTCAATAATGTAATAGCGATTGGACACAAACGATTCCACCTGCCACCAGAGCTAATAAAACTGTATCACAACAGTATTTTGACATCAATTGTAGGATACGGGTCAAGAGTCTGGTCTCACAGGCTCACGAGGGTCGTGCCTGCCATGGCTGGAAGAAGAATGCAGCAAAATATGCTCCTGAGATCAGTAGGGGCATATAGAACAACTCTGGGTGGAGCGCTAACAGTACTAATGGGGCTTTGTCCACTCGACATAAAGATTTGAGAACAAGCAGCATGGTACTGGGTCAAAAAGGGAAACAGGGCCAAAATAATTGAACTAATGGGGTTTCACATGGAGAACAAACTAGAAATCAGACGTAGGGGGAAGGAGCTTTGGCAAGAACAATGAAGGCACCGGTCGCAGAACACACAATAAACTGCCCAACATCAGGGAACGACTATAATTAAAACATTTCAAGCCATCAAGAGGACCGCTGCACTTTTTTACGGGACGTGGACCCTACTTGTCATACTTACGCCGGTTCGGGAAACGGGCTACACCAACGTGTCACTGTGGGGCCGCACCAGGAACCCCAGAACATGTGATGTATGAGTGCTACCTCTTCGACGACGTAGTGGCACAATTACGTCAACAGTTACCCAAATATGACACATATCGACTCCTCAGGCATGAGGACACTTCCCAATCTTGAATAAATTAGCAAATGAAATATCACACAAAGTCCTAAAGGAATTCCTGCCGAACAATAACTAAGATCACACATTTGATACAGACCTGACTTCGTGCACTTGTCCTGTTCCGCCGAGGCGTGGACTTTTCCAGCCGCTTCACGGCAGGAATCCTCCACGTCTGGAGTTAGGGGGAGGGTGTACCTTTTTCTACTGATTCTGACACTTGCCGGATTTGACATAAGATTAAATATTAGGTTACATGTAGAATAAGCTAGGATACTAGTGTAGTACTGTAGCGATTAACCACTCCGGGCCAGCTCGGTGCCTGTACTTGAAGAACTTGTCGAGATACAAGAATATATAACAGGCATAGAGCTCTAGAGAAATGAAAAACACAGAGGTACAAATTTTCACCATGAATATCTCATATAGACAACAGCGAAATAAGAGACAATTAGGCAGCTGAGAACCACGTCTTTTTGTAGATACGTTACATGCATGTTGCACAGGGGAGTTGGGTCATTTCAGGTTTGAAGGAGACAATTCAGAATTGTTGATTGTTGATGAGGCTGTGTAGGCTTATAAAATTTAGCTAAATTTCAGAGACAGGTGTAGAAGAATTATCAAGGAAGAACAAAGACTAGTAAGACAAAGAATGTGAATTTCAGAGGCACTTATTACTATCTCAGACCAAGTTCTGAAAGTGGGAGTGGGATCGAGTTGGCATGAGTTGTGCAGCAGCCACTGAAGTCCACTAAGTCATTGCTGAAGTGTAGAAACTATGGGAACTGAAACATACCGTCAGACTTTAGGAAGATTATTGGTACTAAAATCCAGGCGTTAGCAAGGGTAGTAAATTGCAAGAACTATCGCCAAGTACCCTTAAAATATGAAGAATCCGAATTACTGGCAATAAAAATATACAGGAGAATGCACAATATGTTAGCTCCTGGTAAGCTTTAAGGAGTATCAATGTGTAAGAGAACAAGTTCTGACATTGCACTTGAAAATGAAAAAAAAATATCGATCTTCAAAAAAGTGTCCGATATTGTAAATCAGAGCAATATGTTCAAAATTATGAGAAATATTGTCACGTTGTAACTGCAATCAAGTCGCAATCGAATAGCAGGATCATCAATTACGATTGAAAGTCCACTTATTACGAATACCAAAGTACAGCCAGAACAGAACTGATCTGCTGAGCAGAGAGAGCAGCTATTTATACTGACATCGAATATTCCACAATATGCAAAGATTGCAAATACCAGAAATTTCGAGAACGTTTCAGGTCTGATGAATACTATTTGACAAATAATTGTGGGTGTTCGGGTTGAAAGTGTAAACTGTAGGGCAAACTGCTGTTATACAGTGTTCACATATATCGAAAACGACCGCTAATAATAGAAGATCAAAAACGAAGAACACGAATTAAAATGGGTGTAGTAGTTGGATGCAGTCTTTCTCCCTTACATTTCGGCCTCTATATGGAGGAAGCTACGGCAGATGTAAGAGAAAAGTGCCGGGATGGGAAAAAACTGAGGGTTAAGGAATATCACTAGCATTTTTTGAGACTGCTATCAACAGTGCAAAAAGGAGGAAGAATCACAAGACCTGTTGAATGGAAACAACAGCTCAGTCAGCATATAAACTAGGTTGAAAGTAAACTAAAGAAATACGAAAATTATGAAAGTCAATGTCATGACGATTACAGCAGCGATACGCTTCAGATCCTAGATCGATATTAAATTTCAATAAAGTAAGATGTGAGCAAGACACTGACTTTGATAACTAAATCTTCTTCGACAGTCATATGTAGTTTCTTCACAGTCACATTCCTCAAGTACGAGGAGTGGCAGAAACGAGATAAACGATAAACATGATATCGAAATCAACGACACTGAGTGGGCTAAATGAAGGAATTCTGCTTACTTGAAAGCAAAGCCAACACATGACAGACGAAGGAAGTTGGGTATAAAAAGGCAGTGAAACGTCCCCTTTGAACAATTATACATGACTGAGCTTAAACTGGCATACAATATTTCTAGCGCAACGCAGTCTGACTTTCAAAAATCCGTACAAAAGAATGGCCCTGACTAACATTAACCTATGCATTTCACAAATCGCTTACCTCACAAAAATCTTGGTTACTCGAACTACTGCAATACAGCGAGCACCACTACTGCCAGCCAAATAAAAGATTCAAACTACGGAAGGCACTAACTACTGATAGGCATAGTTAGCAAATGAAAGATTTTAATAGAGAACAAACAATGTATTTACCTTAATAGTCATCAAAAGTCATAATATATACAGGAGTTCATAACATCCATTCTTACAAGTATCAAAACTCCGCCATTTCTCTCTCCACATCCACCACTGCTGGCGGCTCACCTCCAACTGCGCAACGCTACGCGCTGTTCACATCCAGCTGCCGCTGCCCAACACTACATTGGCAGACAACAATGCAAACTAGCCGCAGACTGCACACAGCACAGCCAGCGATTTTCATACAGAGCGCTACGTGGCGTTACCAATAAAAAAAACCTAAGCAGCCTACTTACATAGTTAATAAAATGGTTTGGCCAAAAAAAAAAGTTGTGTAAAGTGGAGAAAAACTATTTTGAAAGAGGATGTGAACAGAATACAGAAAGCAGGCTTAGATAGTACTTTTGGGAATAATGACGGATGAAGGGAGATCTCCGAGAAGTAAAGAAAGTTTTGTTTGCAAAATACTGCAGTAAAAGAAACCCTGTCCTTTGCTCTTGTGTTATTCTGCTATGTGTTTGTGTACTATTGTGTATTTGTGTTTTTCCTGTCTTTATGTGTTTAGCTATTGAGAGCTATGTTGTAGAATTTTTCTAATACTATGTTTTTTACTTTGTAAAGATGTTGAGACATTGTTTATTCTGTTTTGTTGCTCATATGTGAAGGTGATGTTTCAAAAGTTATTCTGATCTTTTATATATTTACTTATGTCATAATTCCTGTAACACTAATGTATATGTTCATTTCTATTCTTTTGTAAAGCCCCTATTACTACAAATGTTATCTGTATTATTATGTTTTTAATGATATGTTTTGTACCTTTGTTATTGTGTTCTTATGTTATAAAATTGTACTTGACACCAGTTCATCAAATTAAGTAACTTGTAAGTTACATTTCACTGCACACGTTTCTGTTGGTCATAGTATATGGACAATATGTGAGAAGTAGGGACTGATAGTGTTTGCACGTGTGTTAATAATTCAGCAAGGGACTGGATAACAGCATTGCTGGTTCTAAGGACATTTCCAGAAACTTTGTGAGTGCACAAGTTGTGGTTCATGGACTTGCTATATTGTCCGCAAGACTCTTCAATGGTGATTGTGCACCTGCACAGTCACAACAGATGGCTGCTGGCCATCTCTACAAGGACTACAGTGGGTCTGCATCTTTGATGACCCACCAATACCATTATTTCTACAAGGACTACAGTGAGTCTACACCTTTGCTGACTCACCAGTACCATTATTTCTACAAGGACTGCAGTGGGTCTACTCTGTGATGACCTACCTACCAATATTCTTCAAAACGTCGAATGACTCTGTTGTGGGTTTGCTCTGTTGTGGCCCATTACCTGTCTGCATGTCAAGAGTCAGCACTGTCTTTTCGTGGAAGGACAACACTACTCCTAGAAGACTGCATGGAAATCCACTACTTCCGCGTGCATTTTCTTTTACTGCTCAGACTTCGAGAAAAACACTGCAATGTCACTGTGATGAATGATCAGGACTGTCTTTATGGACAGTGAGAAAAGTTTAGCTTTTGACCAACATTGTATCAATAAGTGTGAGCATTTGATATCTTTGTTATTGTAATTATGAAAAATTTTATAAAATCATTATTGGCCACTGCCCAAAACAAATTGTACAATTTTTTGTGGGGAGTATGGGGGCTATGTAAGTAGGCTGTTTAGGTTTTTTTTTATTGGTAACGCCACGTAGCGCTCTGTATGAAAATCACTGGCTGTGCTGTGTGCAGTCTGCGGCTAGTTTGCATTGTTGTCTGCCAATGTAGTGTTGGGCAGCGGCAGCTGGATGTGAACAGCGCGTAGCGTTGCGCAGTTGGAGGTGAGCCGCCAGCAGTGGTGGATGTGGAGAGAGAAATGGCGGAGTTTTGATACTTGTAAGAATGGATGTTATGAACTCCTGTATATATTATGACTTTTGATGACTATTAAGGTAAATACATTGTTTGTTCTCTGTTAAAATCTTTCATTTGCTAACTATGCCTATCAGTAGTTAGTGCCTTCCGTAGTTTGAATCTTTTATTTGGCTGGCAGTAGTGGTGCTCGCTGTATTGCAGTAGTTCGAGTAACCAAGATTTTTGTGAGGTAAGCGATTTGTGAAATGCATAGGTTAATGTTAGTCAGGGCCATTCTTTTGTACGGATTTTTGAAAGTCAGATGCGTTGCGCTAAAAATATTGTATGTCAGTTTAAGCACAGTCATGTATAATTGTTCAAAGGGGACGTTTCAGCAGGCGCAGAGAGAATCCATGAACAAAAAAAGGTGCCTCCGAATTTTTCATTCGGTTCTCAATTTCGGCTGCGGTATTACATGTTATACATGTCACTCACCCTACATTCTCGTTTCACTGACGCTAGTTGTAACCCTCTGCTGATGGAGGGCCCCGAATTGTAGCGAATAATGTGGCGGAGTGTAACGTAACTATGACGGTGCTTGGTGACCCTCATGGATCTGAAATTACGTATTATATGAGTTCGTCCACACATGGAGCCTTCCAATCACGCGTATGATCGTTACATTATAGAAAACACTGTCCACAATAAAATGCCCAGTACCATACCTGTTTACATTAGTTGGATATGTTCAGATCATTGATTTGAAGACGTCCAACTAACGTTAACAGATGTGCTACTGTGCGTTTTATTGTGGACTTGTTTTTATGACGTAACAATCATCTGTGAGCGCTGTATATGTGGACATGGCCATGTGCACTAGGTGCTTTTGATTTTAAATATTTCATTTTCGACAAACCTTTTCATTATGTTGTAAGTAGGCTGTTTAGATTTTTATGTTGGTAATGTCACGTAGCGCTCTGTATGAAAATCACTGGCTGTGCTGTGTGCAGTCTGTCGCTGGTTGGCATTCTTGCAATATTCGCTATTGTAGTGTTGGGCAGTTGCATGTGTACAGCGCGTAGCGTTGCGCAGTTGGAGGTGAGCCGCCAACAGTGGTGGACGTGGGGGGAGAGGTAGCAGAGTTTTGAGAGCGGACGATCTGGACGTTTGTCCGTCAGATAAACGAAATTTCTAAGACTGGATGTCATGAACTTATATATATATATATATATATATATATATATATATATATATATATATATAAAATGACTTTTGAACACTATTAAGGTACATTGTTTGTTCCCCATCAAAATCTTTCATTTGCTAACTATGCCTATCATTAGTTAGTGCCTTCAGTAGTTAGAATCTTTTATTTAGCTGGCAGTATTGGCGCCTGGCAGTATTGGCGCTCGCTGCATTGAAGTTTTTTGAGTAAAGAAGATTTTTACGAGGTAAGTGATTCATGAAAGGTATAGGTTACTGTTAGTCAGGGCCATTCTTTTGTAGGGATTATTGAAAGTCAGACTGAATCGCGTTAAAAATAAATAAATAAATAAATGTGTGTCAGTTTAGTGTTGATCAAAATAAGTAAAGACAGAAATGTCTGAGTACGTTCAGTTTTGCTCAGCTGTTTGAAAATCAAATAAAGTAAGAGGTTTATCAGCACAGTCATTCATAATTTTTCTAAGGGGACTTTTCAACGTGCTACATTTTATCCGCATGACAACTTGGTGTCAGGTCAAGCTAAAAAAAAAAGAAAAGGACACATTTTGCAATATAAATTTCTGAAGACCTCAAGATAACAGCAAAGTCTGTCACCCGGCTGTTTGTAAATAAAAAATATTTTTGTGACCTTGGCTTCAGAAAGATTTTAACAAGCAAAACAGATCGCACCTTCTAATTTTGCAGCATGAAAAAATTCAGTCCATGTGAAGTGTTTGCTCAGAATCACTAACATTTTCACCCCTTATAGTATGTACCTTCCGCCCTCCTGACTTATCCTGTTTACCAAAGGTAGTTTCGACTAAAAGTGAAAACGTCTTACATAAAATTAAATATCAACACAAAAATATATAGTAATGCCAAGGAGCCAGAAAGGAATCGTTTTAAATCGAAAAACAAGGATGTATCGGGAACTTCGGTCCGTTGACCTTCCCACCTGAGTTACATAACGTGAAATTTCACCGTACATTCCCCCTGCTCTTCCGACCTCCCCAACCCTTCAAAACTTGCAGTCAATTAGCAGTCCCTCAGCTCTCAGTCGACGTTTGGGTCGTACATCAGGTGGCGGTCTCCGGGGGACGCCTGTAATGAGGAATGTGTGGCGGCGGCCCATCGGAAGGTGGGCAGAGAGGCACAGGACACGTGTCAGCAGCGGCTGGGGTCGCCCTCGGCGAGGTGCCGGCATTGGCGCCGCCGCCGCGGATACGAGCCCCCGTGGCGGCCTTAATCAGACGCCTCGGCCAAAGCCCGCCGCTGCTGCTTCGGGTGCCCGCAGGCGGCCGCTGCTCAGGAAATTGCACTCTGTCGGCTCTCCAGGGAAGCGCAGGGCCGCGCTCAGATTACGGCCGGTCGCCAAACAGCAGATACTGTGGGGGCGCGGCGCGCGACAAATTGCTACGACACCACCAGACGCCGGCGTGTAGGCCGTCCTGCCCTGCGCTGCCCTGCCCAAGTGATTCCGGGGGCCCCAGCCTCCCCGAGGAAATTTCCCGCCAATGAACTGCCCAGCCAGCCAGCCAGCCGCTGGCGGTGTTGCTTTCGCTGCCGTATTAATCTTGTTCTTAAGGGACCTACTCCTCGAGAGCCAAAGCTCGCTTTCCCACCGTCCTAGCCCGCTGACTTCTTATCAGTTCCACAGATTTGATACTTCTGCGGATCTAGTAACTGAATGCTACTACATTACCAGCCATTAAAATTGCTACACCAAGAAGAAATGCACATGATAAACGGATATTCAGTGCACAAATATATTATACTAGAACTGACATGTGATTACATTTTCACGCAATTTCGGTCCATAGATCCTGAGAAATAACCACCTCCGGTCATAATAACGGCCTTGATACGCCTGGGCATTGAGTCAAACACAGCTTGGATGGCGTGTACAGGTACAGTTGACCATGCAGCCTCAACACGATACCACAGATCATCAAGAGTAGTGACTGGCGTATTGTGACGAGCCAGGTGCTAGGCCACCATTGACCAGACGTTTTCAATTGGTGAGAGATCTGGAGAATGCGCTGGCCAGGGCAGCAGTCGAACATTTTCTGTATCCAGAAAGGCCCGTACAGGACCTGCAACATGCGGTCGTACATTATCCTGCTCAAATGTAGGGTTTCGGAGGGATCGGATGAAGGGTAGAGCCACGGGTCGTAACACATCTGAAATGTAACGTCCACTAGTGCCGTCAAAGCGAACAACAGGTGACGAGACGTGTAACCAATGCCACCCCATAACATCACGCCGGGTCATACGCCAGTATGGTGATGACGAATAAACGCTTCCAATGTGCGTCCACCGCTATGTCACCAAACACGGATGCGGCTATCATAATTCTGTAAACAGAACCTCGATTCATCCGAAAAAATGACGTTTTGCCATTTGTGCACCCAGGTTCGTCGTTGAGTACACTATCGCAGGCGCTCCTGTCTGAAATCCAGCGTCAAGGGTAGCCGCAGCCATGGTCTCCGAGCTGATAGTTCATGCTGCCACAAACGTCGTCGAACTGTTCGTGCAGATGGTTTTTGTCTAGCAAACGTCCCCATTTGTTGACTCAGGGATCGAGACGTGGCTGCACGATCGGTTACAGCCATGCGGATAAGATGCCTGTCATCTCGACTGCTAGTGATACGAGGCCGTTGGGATCCAGCACGACGTTCTGTATTACTCCCGTGAACCCACCGATTCCATATTCTGCTAACAGTCTTGGATCTCGACCAACGCGAGCAGCAATATCGCGATACGATAAACCGCAATCGCGATAGGCTACAATCCGACCTTTATCAAAGTCGGAAACGTACGCATTTCTCCTCCTGCCACAGGGCATCACAAGAACGTTTCACCAGGCAACGCCGGTCAACTGCTATTTGTGTGTGAGAAATCTGTTGGAAACTTTCCTCATGCCAGCACGTTGTAGGTGTCGCCACCGGCGCCAACCTTGTGTGAAAGCTCTTAAAAGCTAATCATTTGCATATCACAGCATCATCTTTCCATCGGTTAAATTTTGCGTCTGTAGCACGTCATCTTCGTGATGTAGCAATTTTAATGGCCAGTAGTGTATTAATGCAGCCCAAACTCCCACATCAGCAGAAAAGAGTTTCATGCTATAGATCCATATAATTTGCCATTGGACGCTGTGAGTGTTAAAAACTTGTTCGACAGGGATGAACTATAACGGAAAGTGGCCACACAGTAACAAATCATAAGTGACATTTACTAAGGGTATGTTACAAAATGGTACTGTTGTGAAATTTGATGTGTGGCACTTGATGTCCTTCACCTGAGACAATGATCTACAACTATCTTTACTATTAGCATGACATTTTCACTCGGTAGCGGAGCGTGCGCTGATATGAAACTTCCTAGCGGATTAAAACTATGTGCCGGATCGAGACTCGAACTCGGTACCTTTTCCTTTCGCGGAGTAGTGCTCTACCATCTGAGCAACCCAAGCACGACTCACGACCCATGCTCACAGACGAGGTACTACCAGAATTAAAGCTCTTAGGACGGGTAATCAGTCGTACTTGGGTATCTCAGGTAGCAGAGGGCTTGCCCGCGAAAGGCAAAGGTCCTGAGTTCGAATCTCGGTCCGGCATGCACTTTAAATCTGCCA
Source organism: Schistocerca piceifrons (assembly GCF_021461385.2). NCBI lineage: Eukaryota > Metazoa > Arthropoda > Insecta > Orthoptera > Acrididae > Schistocerca > Schistocerca piceifrons. The sequence continues at coordinate 238,981,691 of NC_060144.1, read as the reverse complement.
GGAAGTTTGATCTTTAGTGTCTCTTGGCGGCCTATGTTATTGTCATTAAGAGCGAATATAATGTGCAGACACTGGTAATGATCCCAGTTCGCCGTAAGTAGCAACCGCTAAGTGGGAGGTAAACATCAGAGTATTGAACTGAGCTAATTCACTTGGTTCAAATGGCTCTCAGCACTATGAGACTTAACCTCTGAGGTCATCAGTCCCCTAGAACTCAGAACTACTTAAACCTAACTAACCTAAGGACATCACACACATCTATGCCCGAGGCAGGATTCGAACCTGCGACGTAGCGGTCGCGTGGTTCCAGACTGAAGCGCCTAGAACCACTCGGCCACATCGGGCGGCCCTTGAAGTAAAAGTCTTAACAATTCACACAAGCACACTACTATGCACCCCGTGGGAGGGATGTAAATGAAACAAAATACTAAAATTAAAAGATTAACTTGCCACCGATGGTGCAATTTGATTTTAACTTCTAAGAAAAATCTGATGGTGGAAGGGTGGCAACTTTATATTCTAAAAGGACCATTTAAATAAAACCCCATAAAAACCAATCTTATATAAAATTCTACAAGGTTGCCCAAACCAATTAGTATGATCTACAGTACACAGATCCCGCCTCTCAAGATGATAGGCAAGAACGAATCCCCCCCTCGCTATACGCCGCGGCCCACTGGACTCACGTGGCGACCTCACATGCGCCGACGAGCATGACGCACAAGTCATCTTGTGTCTCAGTGCGCGACCGACCAACCGATCGATCCAATTGGCTTTAAAGGTTGATCCAAACGACAGACATAGTAGCACTCCGACCGACAGACAGGCACTCACTGCCTTAGGAGAGACTGACCCAGGCTCCAGACTCACCCACACTGACCCCGACTGACCAACTGACTCGCTCATAGCGCCCCTTAAATGCATGTGAACAGGCAACCTTTCCCCTTTCCGACCAGAGGGAGACACCAAAGCTGAGACTGCCACAGCGGCGCCACCGCCAGGAACGGAGGGCGACTGCTTCATACTACGCGCTGCGGCGCGCCTTCAAAACAGCAATTTTTACCACGGCTCAGGCTTGTTGCTAATATCAGTCCTCTCCCATCCTTCGTCACTTACGCACATATGCTGTGACAGTGTAAGGCATTAGCATTAGGGGATTCTAATGCCATTCTTGTGTTTGTTCGGGTGTAAACCAGCGGGCCGAGATCAAATTTTCACATTTGAAACTCAATATTGTTGTGTATGACTTTGTACACAATGGTAAGGAGAGGTTAGCTACAGAGTGGTGCGTTAACTGTCGTAGTAGGGAAGCTGGACAGGAGCAAAAGTGATTAGCAAAATATATTGCTACAGAGGAGGGTGCTCGTAGTCCACAGCCACTGCAGACATGGCTCGGTGGGTCTGCACCACTGAGTCAGCCGGATCCTGCACAGCTGTTATCGACCTCCGATGGAAACTTGCAATTTCGTTGCCAACTTTGACGCCCGTAGGGTGACATCGATATATGACACCACATCCCTCCGCCACAAACCTCCTCACCATAGTCACGTCCTGTAGAGCAGCGAAAGAAGTGAACGACGACAGGGAGCAGGGTGGGATACAGAGGGCAATGACGAGACGGGAGCTGGATCTGAGGCTGATGCCACACTCCTGCCCATGCGCCTGTATAGGCCATGATCCCACGGGAAACAAGCCGCAAAACCAGGCTGAGGACGCATACCCATATCCCGAGGTGGAAAAACAAACTAAGATGGAGGCATCTTGACGGCTACAGAGGGACGCGACAGTGCTCAAGAGACAACTGCTGGGAAAAAGGGCCCAACCCCAAACGGCGCTGCCGGCCGAGCGGTTCTAGGCGCTTCAGTCTGGAACCGCGCGACCGCCACGGTCGCAGGTTATAATCCTGCCTCTGGCACGGACGTGTGTGATGTCCTTAGGTTAGTTAGGTTTAAGTATTTCTCAGTTCTAGGGGACTGATGACCTCAGATGTCCCATAGTGCTCAGAGCCATTTGAACCAACCAAACGGAGCTGGCTGTCGGGATGACACGAATGTGAAAGGGTGTCGATTTCCATCAGCGCCGGGACCGTTGTCAGTGGTGTGAGGCCTGTGGGTGCTGATGGCAGTGAGGGCTGTTGTGTCTAGTGTAGGGTGTATAATAATTATGTATGGCATGGAATCTGAAAGCACGAAGCCTGCAGCGTGATCATGCTATTCATAATTGCGAATTTGATTCTGTAGGTGTATTGGCAATCCTCTCAGTCCCTGCAGTAGAAACATAGAACATCCGAGAAAACGCACAATGGTGCATCGCTCCCAGCTCCTCTGTCCATCCAATAATCTGTAAAAGACGTAACCATTAGTGTGACACTTAACCTGTCTGGGTGCAGTGGGCGCTGCCCGCTGTGGCGGATCCAAGGTACAGTGGCGCCATCCATGTAACAACACCACTGGCGATGGTCCCTCGCTTGGCTGAGAGAACTAGGAAGACAAGAACAGCAACAGAGTTTGAATCCGTGTGTGGGGGACATGCAGTTTGTCAGTTTGTTACCCAAACGTTTTTACAAAAAGTTCAGCTTTGCTATTGGAATGTGGGAAGATCGGTACACTGGTGATGTGTTTGATGCCTCAGGCAGTGCAAAACTGTTCATTTGCAGGGAACAAATTGAGGTCTGTTGTCAGTCACAAACAGTTCAAGCAAATCTTTGAGCTGAAAGGTCGATGACAAGGTCTGGATTGTGGAACTAGCCATAGTAGAGTGCGCAGGAACTACGAAGGGAAGTTTTATGATAGCATCAATGACAATGAGCCAACGTGTATTCCAGAAAGGACTCGTGAAATCCAAGTGGAAACGTTGCTAAGGTCACTTGAGGTTTGGACCATTCAGTGAACTACTGAGGTGTAGCTGTCTGGTGTGCAGCACAGGCTTGACAATGAAAAGTCAACTGTTCAGTTTTTGCATCCGGGTTGTGCCAAGTTCAATGACGGCGTGGCAACTGCTGGGTGCAAACGACTCTCCAGTGACCTCGACTGAATAGCATGGTGTACCACAACACACGACTGGTCATTATCGAAATGAAGCAAAATGTCACGTTTGTGAGCTGCAACAGCGTGCCCTCAGTAAAAATATCGGCGAAGCACAGTGCTGTGAATCTGTGAGGCTGTGCGTGGCCAAACATTGCAGATGTATTGCAACTGCATCTGCAAATGGTATCTGTAGTGGTGGCTTGGGCATTTTTGCGGTAATTAAGCGAAAAACTATGCAAAGCATCTGTGTCTCCTGCATCAGTGTAGCAACAAGAAGCAGATACCTCGTCTAGCGCAGAATCTGGGCCAACAAGGAGGCGAGAAGGAACATCTGCTTTAGTATGATTCGATGTGGGCCGATAAACAATCTCATACTGGTAATCTGATAAACGAGGAGCCCACCATCCCAATTTATGCGCTGTGCGAGTTTGTACTGACTGAGAAGGGTTAAACAAAGATTTTAGAGGTTTATAGTCAGTCACCAAGTAAAATTTTCTACCAAAAAATGCTGGTGAAAGTTATTGACACCATAGACAATGGCGAAAGCTTCCTTTTCAATGTGGGAATAATTACATTGAACTCCGTTCAACAGTACTGAAGCAAAGGCAATCAGCCTGTCAACAGTATAAAATTTATACGACAAAGTGCACCGATGCCATAAGACGAAGACTTTGGCTGGGTCAAAATAAGCAAGGCATCGATCACTAAAAAAGAAAAAAAGCAGCTTCTGGAAAACCGACTGACATTCTTTCAATCAAACAATAGGAACATTCTTCCTACACAACCGATACAAAAGAACTACGATTTGTGCGGCGTTAGGAATAAACCGGATGTAATATGTAAAGTTCTTTAATGCAGCTTGCGATTCCCGTACAGTGCATAAAGATGGAGGTGAGGAATAGAAAGCTACTGTGATTGCAGTGGATGAGCACCCTGGCTGTTAATCACATGCTATAAGTATTCAAGTTCAGTCTGGAAAAAAACGCATACACACACATTTATCTCTTTTACATCAGAGACAACACTTCAAACAGTATGTGAAGATTGTTAATGAGTTCTCGAGAATCGCGACCTGAGACGTCAACGTCATTTAAATAATTCGAGCGAAAAGGAACGTTTACAAACAGAGAGAAAAAAGGATCTGAATTCTACCACCAACTAAGATCACTTTTATAGGGTGACTTATCTCAAAACCGGTCAAACTGATGGCGTTTAATAACTATTTCATACCAATATTGACCTATGGTTTTGAAAATGCACCCTCACAAAAAGAGAGTCATCAGGGCTGCAAGCAGCAAAGATGAAATTTCTTAGATCCACCATCCAGAAGACCAAGGTGGACAAGTTAAGGAATGAAGTGGTGAGGAAAGAAGCTGGAGTAAAGACATCCCTATTAGATCGAATTGGTGCCTCTAGACTTCGATGGTACGGGCATGTGATGAGAATGGAGTCAACTAGAACAGCCAAACTAAATTTTGAAAGACATGTGGATGGGTAAACACCCCAAGGAAGACCTTGACCCTGATGGATGGACTTGATTAAGGCTGATCTAGTGACCAGAGGATGGATAGTGGATGATGTTCTCAGTGAACAGGTGTATCTGGACAGGACGAAGTGGAAGAGGCTCATTACCAGTACCTGGGAAACTGGAACGGTTGAATGATGATGATGATGATGACGATGGTGATAGTGATTGCCTCTCCTCAACCCCATCAACAAAATAATCTGATTGACTTCGCAGGAGCACTGTTTCTTGAGACATGGTACATGTCTCTTATATTAAGAACTATACCCTTGTTTTACAGAATACAATACTCGAAATGACTTACAACGGCTTATGCCATGTTCGATACCCAAGGCCCTATTTTCCATTACTAATTTACAGAAGTGTATTAAGATGAAATTTATAAATATGAATAAAGTGAACTTCTAGCAAAATAATTCTCAGGAGGTATATAAATTAAGATATGTATTGCGATAAATATTGAAATACACTGAGCTCATTATTTTGAGGTACATTAAAATGTATTAAAAACATCATTCTATAAAACATCGAAACCAGTATAAAAATTGTAGATGTTCATTCTTTACACAGATACTATGTAAGCAATTTTCAAACCAGTGTTATGGTAGCCAAGCGAAATGAAATACGGCAAAATGCTTATAATATGGATGTTAGCAGACAAAGAAACATAAGTAGCATACGCTGATGTTAAAAACTACCTTACAATCCTTAAATACTGCCAAGACGACATACATTTTAGTTATAAAACTTGTACTCTTACGGTACACTGTCATAACGTGACTACGTAGGGATGGATCCACTCAGTTGAATGCGTTCGTCCTGGGTCGCCACAATGTCTTCTAACAAGAAGGCGACTTTCAAATAGGTACCAGATATGGCTGCTTCTGATTATTACTTCGTCATAAAGGATGGAGAGTTATAATGCTTAATGTAGTTTGTTGATCCTATTGTAATATTTAATACAAAAATGTTATTTTAATATATATTGTAATGCTTCTCATCTTAATAGGCTAAATGAATTGCAACATTTGTCGTAATTCATATTTTAATTTGTATGCCTCCTAAGAAAATCCCATTTTTCTGTAATTAGAGATGTGAATTCGTTTTAGTCATATGTATAAATTTTATCTTATACCACTTCTATATACAGGGGGCTGTTGCAATCCACCATGGCATGAACCAAGATTAGCTTTATGGCTTTGTATACGGCAACCTAAGTTTGTTGAATCCCTTTATATACCAAAGCTGCCTTGTAATATGTGCCGTTGTAACTACGCTGAGTCCACATGGCTACCTATACTGTTGCGTAACTGTGCAATTGTCATTCTGTACAACTTTGACATGGTTCATTGCTTGTGTTCGTTTTCAATGTCGGATTTGTGTGTTACTTAGTGTACTTAACAGTGACGTGAGCTACGCTGTCACCTGATATAAAATATAGATCACCTCCTTTCTGTCCTGGATTATATCACGGTCGCGTGACAGAAATATTCTCATAGAATCAAACCTGACCTACATAATATTGCTTCTTAACCACAGCAACCAACATTAAAATTGTTGTCACTTTAGATATGTGTTGCCTTCCAGTAGTTCACACACACACACACACACACACACACACACACACACACACATACACACACACAGATACACACGAGCTCACACTTTTCACCTGTCTTCCCCACTGGACTCGTGTGGTACGACGTGATTTCCTCACGTAAGCCAATCTCTTCACCTCGAATTTTCATCTTGAGTTTTGGTCCGTTGTTACTTTCTAGTAAATATGTTTTGGAAAAAGTTTTTTGTCTTGAACAACTTTCCTCCTTTCCACACACATGTTTTTAGTGAAGTTTCACCATCAGCTACGAGTTAACTTTATTTTCTTACTAGTACAAACTGAAGCTCATGTAGGAGTTTGCTATCTGAAATACAGCTGATATATTTCCACATCTAATCATGTGTGCTCACGAGTACAGTTTTGTAGAAGTATGACAACGAGAAAACAACAAAAAATCATAAGCCACCCTCTGTTAAGCTTAATGTTGGTGAAAAGTAAACCGATGGAAGGAACGTTTGATGGCACATGATATTCTGTTTGGTTATCGTGTCACTAACGTTGTGTACACCTCGGCGATTGCACCATGCAATATGTCAATTATTTTACTTTACCAGGAACGCACTCACTTAATGTTACTCTCTTCTGGAAGTCTACTGCATACTTTTCAAGCAGTTACGGGTGTGGGAAATATCGAAAGTACTTGTCTAGGAGAGATAACGTATGTGTAGCTTTGTGAGCGATGTGTCAACGCGTAAGCAGTCGGAACGCCGAAATTCCAAATTTTTAAGCTGACGAATAAGACACTACAGAGACAGAAATCAAATTACATATAGGTAAGACATTTGATTCAGATGTGACGTCTACCGATGACTAGACACCGCTATGGTGTAGTATTTTGACAGAGTGAACTGGGGGGAACATCAAATAATAGTTACAACAAATATCAGGAATTTAGACATATTGCTGCTATAAAAACTAGTTATAACATCAAACTCATTTATTTAATGTTATGTGTCAGAATATAAGGTTCTTCATCATTAACAGCACCGGTATTTAGACTATAAACCAGCTGGGGCATACTGACTTAATCCTAACACGCTAGCAGCCTTTTCACATACATTAAAATAATAAAATTAACGAAGGACTGGAGATATACATGCTCAGAGCGAGTGTGGTTCTACGATAAAATAAAGAGTAGCACTGCCATACTTAACACTAAATTAATGATAAACTTTATTTTGTGACCAATAAAATTGGATGGACAAGAAAATGTGTTGAAGATCGCATCCACCTCCTATGTTAATACCATTCTCGTAATCACTTAGCATAATTCTTGCTTCAGTTGTATCTGAACGAGTTGTCTGATAGTACATCGGACACAGAGCTGAAACATATTCAAAAGTCTACATCATACATAAGCGTCCCAAAACAAAATGCATTTCACCATCTGCTGGAATGTCAAAATTGAGAAGGATTAGGAACAAGAACATACGAAAATGGACCATGAACCGATGTTGGCAAGAATGACAAGAAAAATATTTCCCGTTGAAATCTGTTTAAAGTTTTTTTTTTTGGGGGGGGGGATAAAATTAACTGAGAAATTTCGGTAATTTTAAATGTGTTAACATAAACGAAAACGCTATGACTTTGGCATCAGTGAGCTGACAACCTTCACGTCGCAGGAAACGAGACGACAGTGGTCCTGTATTGGATTTGTTTGTCATGTTGTGCGCCTGCACGGGGAATCTCTGCTGGCGTCCTTTGTGGCGCGTCGACTTCCGCTCATCCTTCACGTTGAGATATTGCGCCGAACCTGAAAATGTGTAGCCGCTTCCGAGGGAATTCGGCGCTGTACGAGGGCGAATCCGCTGGCGAGGTAGAATGTCGCCAAGGACCAGATTCGTAAAGCTGCTTCGGCAACGACGGCGGAAATCCCCACAAGGAGAGCTCAGAGTGACAAAAGAGTTGTCATACAGATGAAATTCGCTATTCAAAAAAAAAAAAAAAAATGGTAGGGAAACAAGACCGGAACATGTGAGGAAAAACTGAAGTGCCACAAACAGAGGAAAAATTATGACTAACGTTGCACATTTCCTCAGTATACTTCCAGTGTTCTGTGTCTCACTATGGAAGCCATTCTGCTGATTTCTTTATTGCTTTCTGTTCATTGCAGTTAAATTATGATATTGATAGGAATGACAACATAAGTAATTACTGTATTGATTGATTGTTACATCAGCTCTTGGTACAATATTTTATACACTATGAATGAAAACACACACAACACTGGTGTAATGTCCTACAATATATATTATTTATTTTACAGCCCGGTTTTTGGCTGATATGACATTATCAGGTACAAAGAAATGTATGTCATACAGTGATTTTTTCTTGGGTCAAAGTTTTTAAACTAGTGCAGCTACAGAGTATCTCCATTTACAGAGATGAAAAACGTTAATGTTAGATTTGATAATAAAACAACAGTGTTATTTCAGTGTAAATGATATGTAAGATAAAATATGTGACACATTAACTAATGAAGCCTAAATACATATTACAACAGTTGTTCAAAGAAGAAACCGAAGTTTATTGTTCAGTTTATTTTCTTCCATGAACGACAGTCGTAGTTTGCATATAGTTCATTAGTTAATGAGTCACATGTTTTATCTTAGTTAAATAATCTTACATCTCATTTACACTGAAATAATCCGTCATGTTAGATGCACTAGTTTAAAATCTTTGATCCAACCAAATTTCATTGCACCACATACTTATTCTTGTACCTCATGATGGCATAATAATCGAAAACTAGTATGTGGAATAAATAATAAATACTGTAGAATATTTCGCGAAGATTGCACGTGTTTTCATTCAAATGATAGTAATTACGTTTGCAAAGAAACAAATGTACCAATAGATCTGAAAATAGGAACATCTAGAAGGACTAGACCAAGTGAGACTCACATGGTTTCAACAATGAATCAACCACTTTGTACCACTTGGTAATTATCAAGAACTGAATGTAGCAAAGATACATGAATGGAGAAGTTAGGTTACACGAATGCAGAAGTCAGCTTACACGAATGCAGAAGTTAGCTTACACGAATGCAGACTTTAGTTTCAGCTGTTGGTTTTACTTGAACAGTAAGGCGTGCAGAATTGCAGACACAGATTCAGGTTATAATTTAGTAATGATGAAGACCAGACAGAATGAATCAGTTTGTAAGGAAGTGGAATATTGATGCACTGACAAATGAGGACACGCATTTGAAGTTTCGAAGGATGTGGTTACTGCAATAATGTATATCATGGTATGCAGTTCAGTTCGAGCGGAGTTAACATACCTAAAAATTCCAGTCACAGATGTTGAACTGTGAGACAAAGCTACAAGGAATCTAACTCCTAAGAAACCTTGGGTAACAGAATAAACACTTCAAATGATTGACGACAGGAGAAGTTACAAAAATATTCAGGCAAAGACAGGTCTGCAGCAAAACAAGTTACTCAGGAATGAAATAAATAGAACGTGAAAGGCTGCCAAGATTAAGTGGTTCAAGGATAAAAATAAAGAAATAAAGAAAGTAACGATCGCGGGAAGGACTGATTCACCATATAGAAAAGTCCAAACGACCTTCGCTGAAACTAAAAGCAAGGGTGGTGACGTTAAGAGTGCAGTTGACTGTATGGAAAACTACACTCAAGGCACCTGTGAGGGGGAGGACTTTTCTGGTGACTTGTTAGAAGAAGAAACTGGACTCGACGGGAAAGACATTGCGGGTCAGTATTACACTTAGAACCTAGCAGAGTTACGAGAGACTTCGTATTAATTAAAACAGAGCAGACAGACAATATTCCAGTGGAAATTCTAATATCACTGTGGAAAATGGTAACCAAACGAATATTGTAATCTGTGTGGATTCTGTAAGACTAGCGACGTACCAACAAACTTTCTCAGAAAAATCATCCACACATTTGGCAGTTATGTGTGAAATCTATAGCATAATCAACTTAACGTTTCATTCACTCTACCTGGTCGCAAGAACAACATAAAGATGCATGTAAAAGAAAGCTGAGGCTCTGTTAGATGATCAGTTTGGCTTTGTGAAAGGTAAAGCCACCACAAAGACTATTCTGACTTGGTTCTTGATAATGGAAGCAAGACTGAAAAAAATTAGTACATCCCCTAGGATTTGTAGCCCTACAAGTTGCATTTGACAGTGTGAAATGGTGCCAGATCTTAAATGCTGAAAAAAATGGCAATAAGCTACAGGGGAAGACGTATGATATGCACATGAACCAAGAACCAAGAAGGAAAAATAAGCTTTCACATCAACAACAAAGTCCTCGGATTAAAAAGGGATAAGAGAGGAATGCAGCCTTCGCTCCTAATGTTCTACGACGACACCCAAGAAGCAATTACGGAAATAAAACAATGATACAAGAGGGGATTAAAATTCAAGGTTAAAGGATATGAATGATAAGATTCGCTCATGACAATGTTATCCTTAATGAAAGGGATGACGTGTTGCAGCATGTGTGGAATGGACCGGACAGTCTAATGAGTATAGAATATGGCTCGAGGGTAAATGAAAAAAGGCAAATGTGATTAGGACTAGCAGAAATGAGAACAACAAGAAACTTACAAAATTTTGTGATCACGAAGCTGACGAACGTAAGGAATTGTACTACCTTTCAAGCAAACTAACCCATGACGGACGAAGCTAGGAGGACGCAAGTCCGCAGCTCGTGGTCGTGCGGTGGCGTTCTTGCTTCCCGCGCCCGGGTTCCCGGGTTCGATTCCCGGCGGGGTCAGGGATTTTCCCTGCCTCGTGATGACTGGGTGTTGTGTGACGTCCTTAGGTTAGTTAGGTTTAAGTAGTTCTAAGTTCTAAGGGACTAATGACCATAGATGTTAAGTCCCATAGTGCTCAGAGCCATTTGAACCATTTAGGAGGACATAAATAACAGACTAGCACTGGCAAAGGTGACATTCCTGGACAAGAGTAGTCGAATGACGTCAAACATAGAACTTAATTAGAGGAAGGAATTTCTAAGAATGTATGTTTGGAGCACAGCATTGTATGCTAGTGAAACGTGGACGGTAGCTAAACTGTACGAGAAGAGAATCGAAGCGTTTGAGATGTCTTGCTACGGAAGAACCTTGAAAATCGGATGGACTGATAGCATAAGATATGAGGAGGTTTTTCGAAGAATCTGCGAGGAAGAGAAAGTACGGAAAACACCGACTAAAGATGGGATAGGATGCTAGACATGTGTTAAGGAAACAGGAATTAATCTCTATGGTCCTAGAGGGAACTGTAGAGAACAAAATCTGTCAGGGGATGCAGAGGTTGGAATACAGCCAGCTAATAACTGAGTGAACGGGATAAAAGTGTCGCATAAAACCAGTCGGAAGAGAGGCGATTTTTAAATTATAATAAAAAATACAACATGGAAGCCTGGCACTAGGGACAATATGGCTCTACTTAAGGCGTATCTGGGTTGTGAGACTTTCGTGGAGGCCACAGAAGACAGAAAGGTTCGAATTAACACAAGAGAACTGAAATACGTCACTGTGATGAGAGTAACTGCAAAACTTGAGACAGTTTTTCATTTTCTACGTTTTTGACCAAACAACGTTTTTTGGCGATGTCGATATTACTTTCAATCTAATACACTACATACAGTATAAGAAAAGTAACCAAAATACAAATCACTAACAAAGTAATAGGCAGTTATAATACACTCAGTGTTGTCACATATTTGAACAATGGTCGTTGTCAAACACATCGAATTTAAAATTGTATACAACAGAACAACACTACTTTATTAAGGAGGTCCAAATCGGTTGCCGGGCAGTGAACTAGAGTTTTCTATTTTTTGTTTTTTTTCGGATATGATTCTTGAGACATGAAGGATGTTCATCTACTCATGCAAATTACTTTTTTGATCGTATGTTTGAGTATAACGAAAACATGACTCCTCATAAATTATAAAGTCGGCTTTTATCCCATTTTAATTGTCGAATAAAGACAGGGAAAATGGATAATTGGAGTGACATACTGAGCAGCATGAGGTCTACTTTGACAAAAAGGTATTTAATTGTTTGTAAGTAATTCGGGTAGTTAAGAAAAAAATTTACTGTTGATTTGTGGAAAGTCTGAAATTATTTTGCTACCTACGAAATAGTCAAAATGTTCCTCCCTCTAAGGCGAATGCATTTTGCGCGTAAATAGTTACACGGTTGTGGTATTTCACATTCGAATCGTTATTTATTTATTTACTTAAACGGATCTGATTAGGAGATATAAGGCCCTATCTTACATTGTACAAGGCTATCACGTACAAAGTACCTTTCTAAAATCATAGTTACCTAAGAAACAACAACTTTAACATGACAAATGGTAATAAAATGATTTGAGTATCTATAGTGCCATTGTGAGTAAAAAAAAAATAACTTTAATCTAATAAAGTTAATATTGTCAGTACTAATAATAATAATAAAAATACTAATAATAATAGAAATTCAAGGCGACTGCACCAACTAAGGGTACTGAGATACAATTAAGATCTGGTTGCAAAGAAGAATGAAAAAGATTGATGAGTGCGTATGGGGCCAATGGTAAGTAATCATTATTATTGCTTTCGTAGATATGCAATGAACTCTTTTCTGGACTGGAGGTTATTACAAGGTCTGGTTCTTGCTGCTGAGAAGGACTTGGAGATAATAGGCTGGATATGAGGGAAAACGTATGGTGATAATACACTGGAGAAGACAAGGAATATGTAAATCTCAGTGCTTGCCTCCACGCAACCAGAATACCTGTGCATGTGTTGGTGAAATATGATCACACACATATACCGAACACAGGCATTCATGAGCAGTTCCAGGTGCCGTTTGCTTTCCTGAGATGGTCTTCACAAAATAACGTCGCTGCAATCAATAACTTGACGTATAAGTGTTTGTACAAGTTCCTTGTAGATAGGTAGTTTGTTAGCTGGTCGTAGTTTATATATTCTAAAGTCATGGAGAGTGCACGAAGAATGGAAATAGGTTGGTACACAAGGGTTCTGTGGCACTAAAGTACAAAACTGAGGACATTTCGAGAATATTAGAAGCTAGGAAAGCAAAAGAGATGTCAAAAAGTTCGTCTCTTCATAGTGTACTGTTCACCCACAAACACGTGCATTGGTATGATATTTAAGTGTCAAAATAGCTTCCTTTGAACCAAACAGTAAATTCAGAAATATTCGAGAACAGGTGACGCTAGGAAAGCAAATTAAGTGCCGAAAAGTACCACTCTTCATGTCGTAATTATTTTGCGTAGAAGAAGTTGTATTGGTGTGATATTCGATTTTTAAAATTGTTTCCTTCGAATCAGACAGTAAATTTACGAAATTTCTAAAACATATTTCTGAGCTGAACATGAGTATTAAAAGGAAATGAAAAATACTGTAAAATATTTTGTGAAATCATTTGTGCAAAACTAAGAAATAAAATATATCCGAGAAACAGCAAATGAGGTACCAATCGAGAATATGTTTTCTTATTTCCGAAAATTGTGAAAACTAGTTTGCACCTTCGGGCACAGGTAATAGTTGTCAGAGTCACACAGGGGCAGACCGCACAATCTGCTCACTGCACCGGACAAAGTGCTCTTTAAAAATTTAAGTTTTTATGTCACATAATGACCTTTAAATTCTTTGTCGGTACTTCATCTGCTGTACATGATTTCAAGTATCATTTAAAGGCGTGTGAATTGTTTCATTAATATATTTTATTTCTTACTTTTAAATAAATAATTTTAAGAAACGTTGACTGGATTCTTTAAATTTTTCTTTTTGTATTGAGAGACAGCTGTTAATCTACGCCAATCGCTAGCCATCAAGCAGGCCTGTTTTTTGTAGTCATTTACGGTTTGCTTTATCCGTATGTGTTGAACTTGGTAGACTGAAAATAACACCAGAGACCTGCCTTGAATTTCGTTTACGTAAATGGAACGTCATGATCACTAAAGGCTCTGTAACACTTTCCTGATAAGAGCTACGTTAAGAACATTATATGGGCTTCTTTTAGACAGCTTATATCCAATATCATACTGATTTTGAGATTCTTTAAGAACGTATTTTATTTAATAAGCGATGGTGTGCAACTATGTAGAAACTTTTCACTAGTGAAAAAACAAGACGACAACTTGCCTGCATCTACCTACGCTCGAAATAACAAAGTACATGATTACAAGTCAAACATAGCTATTCATAAAAGCGGAACATGGGCAGCATTACCCACAGATGAACTATGACTACGTTGCGTGATTCCTTATCGAATATCTTCAGTGATTTTTTTAATTTGTTTTCTTTTTTTCATTTATGTGAAAGAAACGCCATACATACGGAAATAAAGTACGTTTTGGAAACGAATTATAACGTTCCGTTACCTGTTGCAACAGTCATCAGCAGTTGACTGTGATTCGTAATACATGTGGCACCAGTGTGACATGACGCTGATGAACAGGGAGCGTGATAAAGTTATTGTACGCAGACAGTACGAAAGATGTTAACTACTTTGTTGTTCTGTAATAGATATACAGTGGTTTGGATATCGTAATAAACGTTGTGAATTCATACAAGAGTAAATGTTCAACCACATAACCTCATATATTTTCCATATACCATAAATTCCCTTTCAGTAATATGACGTCCTTCATAATTATATTCAGTCGGCACTCGGGCTCTACCTTGATACCTAACAAGGAATCTTTCGAGTGCGAGGATGCACTTCAACATTTAGTAAGGCACATTTGGAAGTTTTTTGTTAACAATTATGACAGGAAAAATATTACCTATTAATGACTCAACAAGTGCATCAGGAGGGTGACAGAAAATGAGCGTCCGTAGGTGCAGACATCCACCTTTTATGGGACGTAGGTGCTACGCTTCACCAAATGGACACCGTCGACGGGCTTGAAATGCTCAAAACAAACCATTAACTTGTACCATGAACACCGAATGAAGATTGACGCTCCACAGTGAACACAAAGCTTCGCACCATAAAGATCGAAGGCGAATCCCTGACAGTTTCAAACCATGCAAGACGCTTAGCTACGTATCCACTGTTAAACAATGCTTGGATAATCATATTGGTGTATCGGGGTGATGGGAACTGATGGAATGCAATGGCATACAACCGCCTGCGAAACAGTCCGACGTGGAGTTTATCACGAACTGGCTATCCTTTGTTGCTGCAGATAGTGCGAAAATATGTTTTATGATTCAAAAATGGTTCAAATGGCTCTAAGCACTATGGGACTTATCATCTGAGGTCACCAGTCCCCTAGACGTAGAACTACTTAAACCTAACTAACCTAAGGACATCACACACAGCCACGTCCGAGGCAGGATTCGTACCTGCAACCGTAACGGCAGCGCGATTCCGGATTGAATCGTCTAGAACCGCTCGGTCACAGCGGCCGGCTATGTTTTATGGACACGAAAAGAAAAAACGAACAGCCCGATGCTGGATTTGTTCAGTGGTTTCAAGTGGTTGGAACTGCAATGTCACCACACTTTTCAGAGGGGAGAGTTTGCTCTAAAGGAATATGATTTTTGTACGCAGACAAGGAATCAAGCAAATGCAAGTTATTTTGAACAGCTATTCACCAAAGGCAGTGCTCATATCATAGTTGTAGTTCCCTTAGGCCCATTTTCCATCTCCTCCTTGCTGGACATAGATAATTCCTACTGCCCTTGAAATGTAACGCACAAAGGAAAGAACCGTATTGGACACAGCGCCTCCAACTTATCGTCCAGCTTAACAGTCTGCAAAGGTTGATACACCTATTTTGGTACGTCTAAATCCAGGTTTCTTTTTAAATGCTTTTCCTCTTCAAATCCCAGAAGGTTGGGATGGAATTCCTTACTGAACGATGAAATAAGTTTGTTATCTCATCTGCAAATTTTTGGGCCCGTTCTGCAGTTCGCTGTGCACTGTTAAGTTGACGCTTTGTTTGAAATTTCGTTATCTTACGTCTTCTAATTCTGTAACACTCTTTAAAGTTATTCTACCATCTACTGATTCTCTTGAAATTACTGTGACCTTTGTCGCGCGCAATTTCATTGTGCATAACGTAGTAGGAGACTACCATGAGCTTCTTGTATACTGTATCGAGCATTCTTGTAATGCGCAAACACCAGTTTTTGTAAAAAGTGCGTCTTGTCCTATCTTCCATAGCCATATTTTTTCTTATGCGATACACGTTCATATAGCTGCGGACTTACTAGAAATTTGTTCATAATTATATATTTTTTTTACTATGGTGGGTATGACCTTCCATTTACGTAATTCTGTTTAGTACCTTCTCTTCGGACGACGATTGTTCTTTACTACATTTCATTGGTGGCGAGATTTGTAGCTCCCTGTCCAACCAGAATGATCGACTGCGTGCTCGACAACTGTTTCAATACCACCTTCGCTTGTTAGGAACTTATCGTTATCATTGTAATCCTGATGTTTCTGCACAGTGGAGCGTATACGACACCACATATTTTACTGACTCACCTTGCAGAAACCCTAATATTTCATCTGCCACTTCTTTCTCACTCTGCGACATTCCTTGGGTTCAACTTCGGCAACTGTTTTTGTAGATATAATTCACTGTTTCCTTTGTTTATCGTTGCCATTGCTCTGCTTTTATCAAAACTACCTGAACTGTAGTACTGTTGTGAGTTACTCGTAGACTAAGCAGTAGACGATATGTGGGGTGTCGAATGCCATAAATATCATTGACCTTTTGCTCTCTCGCACGCAACGGGTTCCCTGTTGGTAGTGAGAATAGGGAGTAATTTAACAACAGGATAGGTGATCATAAAGTAGACGAACTTAAGGAATTCTGCTAGCTTGGAAGCAAAATTATACATGACAAAAATCAGACTAGCACAGGCAGAGATGGCATTCCTGCCCAGGAGAAAATTACTGGTATCAAACATATGAGGAAGAAATTTCCGAGAATGTACCTCTGGAGCACAGCATTGTGTGCTATTTAACCTTGGACTGTGGGAAAACAGGAAAAGAAGAGAACCGAAGCGTCTGGGATGAGGTGTTGTAGAGGAATGCTGACAGTCACGTGGACTGATAAGTGCAGGAGTGGCGAGGTTCTGTACAGAATTGCAGAAGAAAGGAACATATGGAAAACATTGACAGTGGGTCAGTATGATAGATTATGTGCTAAGGTAAGGCTGCAAGTAGTAACCTCCTTGGTACTAGAAGCAACAACAGAAGGGATAAACTATAGGGGAAGACAGTGAGTGGTATATATCCAGAAAATAATCGAAGACGTAGGGTGCAAGTGCCACTATGAAATGGAGAGGTTGGCGCAGGGCAGGAATTCGTGGCGGGCCAGATCATGTTAAAACGTAGATCAGTGTTCCCCATGGCATAATACGAGCTTCACCGTCGTGACGCAGTGTGTATTTCGACCGCCCATCAGACCTGTATGACGGCTTATCTGTCACGACCCATGACCTGGTGTAACCAGAACCGAGATTCGTCCAACCAGGCAACCCGTTTCCTTATCGTCATGTCAGATACAGATATTCGCCAGACCTGCTTTACACAGCAGGTAAACTTCCGACCTCTACTTTCCATGATGAGACATCGACGTTCAATAGCTTATTGCCAGACTCGTGGTTTCACCATCCTTGAACCACTTTGAATAGATGCTCACGACTGTAGCCCTTTCCGAGATGCTCGTTTCCACGAGCCATGCCATATATTTCAAAACAATCTCAGTTATTCGTTAGTCTCAGTTGCCCATATTTAATTACATGGCATATCTTGATAAATCTGGATCATCTTTAGATCTAAGCAGTGCCGTCAGCAACGCATATTGTCTATTCCGAAACTCTGGGATCTCATATAATGTTCTGAACAGAGAAGACGACTTGCTGACGCGGCTACATTGGTCTCCAGATGATCGAGAGTGATCAAAACGTGCCATGTAATTAAAAATGTGCAACCAAGATTGAGGAATAAATAAGATTTGTTTTAAATCAGCCTTATGTCTATGTCGCGTGTAGCAACGTATTTTCACATATTCGGCCCTTGTCGTCGCTAGAAAGGTCCCCAAATCGTATTTTTTCTGCCTACATACTTTCGTTACCGCCTCAGATGTCCACAACACCACCAGACTGCGTCCAGTCTTGCGTTGGGTACTTGCTATAATGTTTTGGCTCATCGGGGTCGCAGATGCCTTTTCGCAACTTGAGAAAGATTGTAAAGCTCTTGGAAATTAGGTATGCTTCATATTACTGATAAAAGCTTTTTGGCCACTAATTACATCTTTGTACATAGTATAAGTGCTGAATTGTGATCATTCGTGCCTTGACACGCACCCATTTCAGTGTGTTAATTGTTTTGTCTCTGCATCTGACAGTCCTCAAAAAAACCTATCACATAATTTACTACCTGATATTTTCTGATCAGTCATAACCACTAAGAGGACCACGCCTGTCAGTATAGACTAATCGTTTTGTGTCCATGCAACCACACTTCAGCACCTGACTTGCTGTTGCCCAGGGGAAAATAAGCATTAATGGCTTGCTCTTGCCACATGTACTTAGATGTATCAGCCAACCTGAAAACATACTACACCTAACACCTAGAATTATTTGTCTACAAATGAAATAAATACTGATGTAATGTTGTTTAATAAAATGTCCTCAGTCATCAAAAAAAAAAAAAAAAAAAAAAAAAAAAAAGCTGCAAACTCTAACACGCTGAATAAGATTTTTTTTATAATTTTACTTTACACACGTTTCAAGTAAAACAGAGAGACTTCCAAGAAAATATTGGTTTCAGTATTTATTACAGTGACTGCATTTAGCTTGTCTTTACCGTGAAATAACTCGAACAAATAGAACCGCAATGGCACTGGAAAAATTCATCACACGCCTCATCTAACTTAGCATTTACCAGTGTTCCGAACACAAGCCATTTTTTGCTGGTAGATGAAGTACGTGTTAACATCTCATTAGGGCGTGCAGCAGTCGGACATGTGATGGGTGGAGAAGTTACGTAGAAGAGAAAAACGACGCACAAGAATACATAGAATCATTAAACGTGTAGAGCCCCTGGTGACTTCAATGTAAGAAAACATCAAACTTCTCATGCGCGAAGTTCACTGTCATACATAAATTTTTGGAGGACATCATATTCTCCGTTCACTTCGGACAAACGTTGGGTGGAGAAGTTACGCAGAGGTGAAAGACTATGCACAAGAAGGCATGGAACCATTCAACTTGTAGACCCCCTGGTCATCTCAACGTAAGGATACAATTAACTTCTCATGATCGGCGTCCACAGTAATGTATAAATTTTAAAGGACATCATATTCGTGGTTGACTGTAGAAATTATTTATTTCACTATTGCAGTTGCGGCCTTATGGCCATTTTCAAGTTGTACTGCAAAAGGTTTTGCTTCCGCACACACTATGTATGTGTAAACTAAGGTCTCAGTTTAGTGTACATGTAACTAGTGTGCTACGACCTCAATTTTTAACGATTTACGTGTATGGTGTTGACATGGGTATCATTGCACGTAACTTACATCATTTCACGACGTACAGAGTTTCATTCACGTCAGATGTTACTATATTTTTATAATAGGAAGGCCTATTTTTGAAGATGGCATTTATACGCGTCAGAGGATTCTAATCGTTGATTTGTGCTGAAACAAAATATTTTACAGTAACGATGAAAAGTAGCCCAAAGATTGAAATTACACTACTAAAAAGAAAATAATTTCTGTTGTCATCGCCGAGTAAGATCTTCTTTAAAAAATTAAAAAGAAAGTATCGTGTACTTTTTACTTGCTTTTTCGTTTTGACAGTATCTACTGGTATAACTACCTTAAAACGTGATAATGGGATGATTTTGTTAGAAACAGAAGCACACATTTTCGACAAAGATCATTTCAGAAAAATATGTGCCACACATTGTGTTTGATTGAAGGCGGGGGTACACCTAGTATCAGGGTAACGGTCGCTCGTTCAGTGTTGCGGTTCCACAGATTGCCTAAGATCTAATCATCTTTATCTCTTCCTCCAACGAACATAAACTACCGCAAAACCACTCCTCCCACCTGCGCAGTACTTCATAATACTTACATAATGGTTGTGTTTACTTACTTAAACAAATAATTCCATTCGTAGCCTTCCACGGCCCGTGTCTATTGGAATAAATTAATTTTGGTTCCTAGGATACGTTATTATGAAATCTAGTAAAGGGCTTCTTAACGACAGGGTCTAATAGCAAAATTATTTAATTCAACTAGTTCCCTTTCCATAAATATTAGCGTCTCCGAAAACTCAAGAGCTTGTGTAAATAATACGTGATGAAAGAGGCGAATTATGAAACATTTATGTGAATTTACATCTGTCGATCAGTAGTCTCCAGTCCTCCTACACCAAATAAAACGCACTCACACTACAGGAAACCTACTTCATTTCTATTCGCACTCTCTCCTACTTGTAGCAGCAATTTCATCCTCAATACGTAACGTCAGCAGCAATTTCCGTCCCTCCATCCTTCCTTGTAATGCGGAAACGAGGTTACATCCTATAAACGCTTTCAGAAGTAATTTCCCGAGTGAATGAGAAAATTAAAATGAATTTAGAAGAGCAGAGTGGAAGTGAGCAGCTTTGTTGCACACCGTGAATTAGGGTCACCTTCATAAATATGTCGTGATGCAAACCACAAAGGAGGTGTCTAACAGAGAGAAGTTAATGTGTTTCGCTATGAATGATGAATGAGCTCCAGGTGTTGCAAAAGTCGTTACGTCAGAATACATCTTTAATAACAAGCATGTTGTAAGTTAGAAACTCTAAAAAGCATTCTTTTTAAAATGTTGAGAGACAAGTAAATGAAAGTATCCAGTCAAACTCTCTTGTTAAGTACGCAAAATATATTTCGATAATTTCATACATTGTAACTGACTGAATTTTCACGCTCATTTGATCTTCCTTAATAGTTATTTTCCGACGAGCAAAACCATTTTGTCCTTCACGCCCAACGTTCGATAATACAGCTAACATTTCAAATCGTCACGGAAAGTAAATGGCTATAAATATTAGACCAATATTTAATTAACCAGTCAATTTCTTCAATAAGTTTAAAAGCTTCCAGCGCATAGAATAGTTGCGACATTCAAAAACTAAGCTAAAGAAATAGGGCACAAGTACGAGGAAGAAGGTTATTTTTCTGTTTCTTTATGCAGGTATATGCACTTGTACGTAGATGTCAACTTACGCAAGACTCACGTAGCGACGGATAATTCAATTCTGACAAGTATTTTTCAGATTTAAAAATGATGTATTACATTCTTATATGTTTCATGTTTTTAATTAATTCATACTGTTTCACTGTGTCTAATCACACCCCGAGAAACACACCAACGATACGAAACCTCAGAAACACCACGGCATTCTGTCACCGCATAAAATACGTACAAAATTAACAACAAAGAAGCAACACTAAAATTAAAGCTGAATTAGAAATAAAAGATGGCGGCACCTGAACGTCGAAACATCTATGTACATCACAACAACAACAATAAATGCACTGTGTTTTGCATAACGTAGTTAAAAAAAAATTAATCTGAGAGCAAGAAGAAACGACAACAATAGTTTCTAAGCTCACTATTATGATTAGGCTTGCATGATTTCAGGGGAACCCTTTGTTACACTATGTTCAAATTTCTTCGTTACGTTAGACTCTACATTTCAATGACCTCCTTGCTCTGTTGCTCTGTAGAGTAACACTCTTGGTAGTAGCTCCTTTTTGTCTTCAAATTTTTGCCACACACTGAAAGGATGTTGGTAATGACTTTCCGCTTATTGCAAGATAATGCTAATAATATTCCGCTTATAGCCATAAAAGCCACAAGAGCCATTTAGTATCTCCTGAGGCGCGGCAAGGCTGCAAAAATCTTCACTGTCGACACGAATGGTACTACACTGCCGACGGCGAATCGAATACGAATATTGGGGGGCAGGACCCATAGAGAGTACAAACCAGACCTGGGAGCCAATCTACGGGGGATCAGAAAGCCCGAACACCAGGAAGAGTCGAGCACAGGGAAACATAACGTGACTAGCGCGAACGACTAAACAACTTAGCACACGGAACGCAGTGCACGCAGCGAGGCGAGAGCTAGATTCGAATACGTTGATTTCAGACCAGGCCTTATCACCGCTGGTAGGTTGATACCTGGCTCACTGGCTCTGCCCATACAAAGCTTCGCGAACCGTCTCCCCGTCAGCATTCTGCACTATTCCGCTACGATATCCACGCCCGCTGGCTTCCATCCATCTCGTTGTCGGCTGGAGGGGATACTAAATCCCATGTTATTATACAGCTAAACTTTTTATGAGAGATTTATTGAGTTACTTCGTTCCACTAGACCAAATAGTCTTTCACCCGATGAATACCAACGCCCCAGGTATCAGAACTTGGAACAAGGCTTCAACACATGCTCCCCATGGTACACTAGGATTCCAGGGCCAGAGGAGTTCGGTGACAGACGGGAGTGTATATAAATTATGATTATGTTAATACCGTCAGCTGCTGACGGCCGTTGATATAGATCAACGGGGACGGGTGAAAATGTGTACCCCACCGGGACTCGAACCCGGGATCTCCGGCTTACATGGCAAGCGCTCTATCCATCTGAGCCACCGAGGGCACAGTGGATAGGGCGACTGCAGGGACTATTTCGCGTACGCCTCCAGCGAGACCCACATTCGCACCTTGTATGTCCACACACTACATTCGTAGTGTCCTACCCCAACGCACTCATTACTCGTGAAAGTCATTCTTACCAAGTCCATAAGAGTTCGGGGAATATGTGTGCATCGGCACAGAAGAAGAAGGTCATGGCCGGTATTGCCAGAAAAAAATTGTTCAAATGGCTCTGAGCACTATGGAACTTAACTTCTGAGGTCATCAGTCCCATAGAACTCAGAACTACTTAAATCTAACTAAGGACACCACACACATCCATGCCCGAGGCAGGATTCGAACCTACGACCGGTATTGCCAGAACTATATACTTATATGGATAAGGTGTCTGTTCTTTCGGACAACATCCATATAAGGAATACAACTATTGCACGGTATTCACACCCCGACTCTGAGTGCTTTTACATCTCTGAGATTAACGTGGTTTATTTACTTGTTATTCTTTTGCAGCCCCTGTAGTGTATGAGGATTATTTAAGTACCCAAGACTCTTCTCGTTATGTCTCAGGTAAAAATGACAGAGGGAGAGATCAGGAAATTGAAGTGGCAAGCAGATGCCACTGCCTCTACTGATTGACATCAGCTCACCGAACACCACATGCAGTCTGTCAAAGTCGTGTTCGCTGTTACTGCGTCTTGCTCAAATACAGTGGTTCACCTTCTGCAAGGTAATCCACATATAGATAACATATAAAATTTGGTTAAAGAATCGTATTGCGATGCGGAGACCAGATATGGCGCATCCTACTCCAGTCTTGACTCCTCACAGTAATGATGGGGATTCTCTGATACATACTGCTGTAGGTTCAGTGACTTTTTACACGCGCTTACAGGTTGAAACTAGTGCCACCTGCGGAAATGAAAAAGTGAGTATCCAAAAGTCGTGATTCCCCATAACTCAGAAACGACCAGCAGAACTCAATACACCAGATATCATCTGGATGCTTAAACTCATGCAGAACAGGAAATTTTCTAAGAATGTGGGGGTACGACCTTTTTGCTAATGTTTCGACACTACAAACTCCTACTTCCCAATCACACGGATAAGCCGCGTTGATATTTTGTCGGACTTTCTTCCAGGCTTTCTTTCACTCGAGCTATGTTTTGTGGTGTTCACTAATGTTGGTAGTAATTTTGCCAAAACACTTCCAGTCTTAAGCTCTTGTACAAACAGTACCGCATACGGTTTTCACGAATTGTACTTCGCATTACACTCGACACTCAACAAGCCCCGTTTTATTGTAAGAAGCATTTTGTGTTTCATTCACTCGAAAGTAATGCCACAAATGAAATAGTCGGAACAGAGCATGTCGGAGATGCACTTGAACAGATATCTTACATCAATCATTCTTCTTCTGTCCTCCCGAAAAGGCCACGAAGGTCCAACGGTACTGCAAGGCCACCGTGTCATCCTCAGCCCACACGCATCACTGCATGCGGATATGGAGGGTCATGTAGTCAGCAAAAATGGTTCAAATGGCCCTGAGCACTATGGGACTTAACTTCTGAGGTCATCCGCCTCCTAGAACTTAGAACTTCTCAAACATAACTAACCTAAGGACATCACACACATCCATGCCCGAGGCAGGATTCGAACCTGCGACCGTAGCGATCGCGCGGTTCCAGCTGTTGCGCCTAGAACCGCTCGGCCACACCAGCCGGCATATGGTCAGCACACCGCTCTCCCAGCCATTTGTCATTTTACGAGACCGGAGCCGCTACTTCTCAATCAAGTAGCTCCTCAATTTGCCTCACAAGGGCTGAGTGCACCCCGCTTGCCACCAGTGCTCGGCAGGAGGGATGGTCACCCATCCAAGTGCTATCCCAACCAGACAGGGCTTAACGTCGGTGATATGACGGGAACCTGTGTTACCACTGCGGCCAGGCCGTTGGCACGTCAACCATTAGTTACATCGAAATCATGGCTACCGGCATTTTCTGTTATTGGTAGTTCTCCTGTTCATTGACAAGGACCACTTTTACATCAGTTCTATAAATATTTGTCGGGGCAGTTTTAGTTTTCCACTCTTTATATAAACGGAGCGACGGTATGGACACCAAATAAAACATGTGTGTGAAATATGAGAACATAAGCGATGTTGACAAAGGGTAGACTGCTAAGACTTGGCGACCGCGAGTGAGCATCATGGTAGCCGTGAAGCTGTTCAGCCGTTGCGGTGCTGCTGATGTCAACGGGGAAAGTGATTGAATGTCGGTGACATCACATGTAAATTGTGGTGTCACCGCCAGACACCACACTTGCTAGGTGGTAGCCTTTAAATCGGGCGCGGTCCGTTAGTATACGTCGGACCCGCGTGTCGCCACTATCAGTGATTGCAGACCGAGCGCCACCAGTTGTACAGCCGACTTTGCTAGCGATGGTTCACTGTCTGCATACACTCTCGTCTGCAGAGACGACAATTTAGCATAGCCTTCAGCTACGTCATTTGCTACGACCTAGCAAGGCGCCATACTCAGTTACTGTAAGTAATATCTTCAGGAATGTATTCTGAACAGATAATATTGTGACTCATGTATCGTCAAGAGTGGCGTTCATCATTAATGGATTAAAATTATCAAAATAATTACGTCCGCTTTCTGAATTCTCATTCCTTATGTTCAAGACCTCACGTCAGTATATTTCTTCCGAGCCAGCCTGCGTGAGCTAAAACGCGTGCATTTCGGCCTCCACTCGTAACACGGTGTTGGGTCTTCTGCTAACACAAAATAAATGCCAAGCTGTTAGGCTGTTGGGTGCTTGTAACTCGTCACAGAACATGGAGATTGGGTGCTTACCCGCTGCCTAATGAAGATTGGGCGCTGGTCTGTAACACAATTGACGACGAGTAAAATGCTGGTGCAGCAAAAAGTGTTTTGGAGAACTCTGTTCGATGCATTGAGTATGGGGCTTTTCCGTGATCCCATGTTGATCCAGCGACAATGTCTATCACGATTGCAGTGGTCCCAGGCTAATCGACTCTGAACCGTGTATTAATAGGAATGTGTTCTGATGACTCACGTTTCTTTGTGCACTTGGTCGATGTGCGTGTCTTGATAGGCCATCATTCAGGCGAACGGTGCTTGCAGCATCCACTGCGGCACAGAAACATGCTGTGTGGTTAGTATTAAGCTGTAGGGGCGTTCACCTGGTCTGCCACGGCACCTGTAGCAGTAATCGAAAGAACTATGAGAGCTGTGGAGTAAACGGACGTTACTACGTACTACCTGCATCGCTTAACGTGTCATTATCTTCCCTGCCGGAGACGGCATCGTGCTGCAGGGAAGCTTTCCATGATAGATTCGAGAATCATGCTACAGATGCTTGAGGAACATAATGGTAAACTCACGTTGATGTCTTAACCGCCAAATCCACCTGCTATAAATCCAGTTAAACAGATCGTTGAAGCTATCGGGCGTCAGCTCCGTGCCCACAAACCTTCTGGTCCCAATTACGTCTGGAATCTTACCAAGCACATTTCTGGCCACGCCACACAGAAAAGCTGCAACATTGCTGACCACTGTGCTGTTTCCGCATGAAATAGAAATCAGGATATAACCTACCTTTGCTCGCAGATAAGCAACCACCTCTTTCGCATCCCGTTAAGGAGCTTAGGTGAGATCTGCCGCCCCATCATAATGTGGCCCGGATGAGCTCTCTCTCTCAGTAGTGGACCACCGATACCTGGAGAATGGCCTTCCAACGACAAATGCCGGCAGTTATGCGTGACATGAGGGCCACAGACAAATGCTCGAAATGAATATCTCTTTGAGCAAGAGAGTGTGTTGCCAATCTGTCAGTTTACATCCCTGAGAAAAACGTCGATCGGGGTTAGCGTAAGACGGCCTTGCTATTGTGTCTGCTGTTTGCTATCTACAGAAATCGTGGACAGAGTGGAATGTCTGAACCGTAAGGACCCTTTTAGAGAACATTTTAACGTGCAGACTGTACGAACTGATACATGGAGCTATTTGTGCCGTTAAGTTCTTTATATTGTGCATTTCAGGCCTTAGCTAGCCCTGGTGTTATTTAAAGGTGTTTATCAGCCGCAATAATTAACACTGTGAACCCTATTGGTAATTTGTTGGTATTATTTACACTGATCAGTCAGAACACTATCACCATCTACCTAATATCCGGTACGTACATCTTTGGCATGGACAGCAGCGGCGGCACGTCGCACGATGGAAGCAATGGGGCCTTGGCGGCTCGCTGGAGGGAGTTCGCATCACATCTGCAGCCACAGGTCACCTAACTCCCGTAAATTCCGGAGATGCGGGCGATGATCTCGGACGCAACATCCAATCACATTTAACATGTGTTCCATTGCGTTCACACCTGGTGAGTTGGGGAGGGGGGAGGGAGGTAGCATATCCACTGGAACTCGCCACTGTGTTGCTGGAAACACTCCAACACACTGCTGGCCTTGTGACATGGTGCATTATCTTGTGGAGAAACGACGCTGCTGTTGAGAAACTTGATCGTCAAGAAGAGGTTTACGTGGTCTCCAAAACTGGACGATACTCCTTTGCCGTCATGGTGCCTTGCTTAAGCTCCACCGGACCGATGGATGCCCAAGTGAATGTTCCCCAGAGCATAATGGAGTCGCCGCCAGCTTGTCTCCGTCCTGCAGTACGGGTGTCAAGTAGCTGTTCCCCTGGAAGACGACAGATTCGCGGCCTCCCATTGGCATGATGAAGAAGGTATTGGGATACATCAGATCATGCAACGCTCTGCCACTGCGTCAACGTCCAGAGCCAATAGCCACGTGCTCATTTTAGTCGTACTTGCCAATGTCATAGTGTTAAAATTGGCACATGCGTGGGTCGTCGGCTGTGGAGGCCCATCGATAGTAGTGTTCGGTGCACTTTGTGTTGACAAACACTTGCATTTTTCCAAGTCTGATATAAGTTTCGCCAGAGTTCGCCGCCTGACCTGTTTCACCATCAGGCCGCCCAGCCCCACGACTTCTGGATGTGGTTTATCTTTGGTTTCGCACATGTTGGAGGTACTCATCGCAGCACTACTCGAGCACCCGACAAGTCGTGCAGTTCCCGAAATACTTGAGCTGAGCCTCCGGACCATCACAATCTGCCTTCGGTCAAACTGATAGATTGCGCGCCTTCCTCATTCTACACCAGGGCAGCTCTCACTGACACTACATGCACCGTTCGTGTGTCTGACTAGCAGCCATTCCTCGCCAGACGATGTTGCAGTCGTCAGGACGGGTTTATGTCGATAATAGGTCGGTGATCATAATATTGTGGCTGATCAGTGTAAGTTGTTTCTGTGATATGTCGTGTACTAAAAAAATATACAGATTCAGCTTCCTGTCTCAACTGAAGCCATGTAGGCTGCCGTGGCGCGCACAGCCACACAAACGCAACGGTCGGCTACCGCGGCAGAGATAAGCGGCGCCTGCAACTTAGTGCCGGCGCGTTCCGCCAGCCAGCGCTAGAGGCGTTCCCGCCAAACATTCAATCAGCTGCGAACTACGCACGCGCACGAGCCTTTTTCCGGCGCGGATGGTCACACTACGATATCACCATCCACCAGTCAGGGATCGCCAACGGCCGCCAATCGTCACTCCGGAATCAGCGGAGGAGGACTGGAGCCGCCGTGTTAAATAGCCGGAAGAAAAGGAAACAGGAGAAAAGGCCTACGACCGTGTATGGCATCCCGGTCTCCTGTTTAAACTCCAAACCTACGCCCTTCCTATCAACTACATCCGTCTGGTGGCCTCCTTCCTCTCCACCGCCCCTCCTACCATCCATAATGCCACTTCCTACACCTTCTACCCCTCTGCAGGTGTGCCCCAGGGCTCTGTCCTCTCCCCTCTCCTCTACCTCCTGTATACGGAAGGCGATGCGGAGTGCATGACGCTCAAGGATCTGGAGGGACTTATAGAATTTGGGGGGGGGGGGGGGGCAGATATCCAGGCAGGACTCCAGTACACCTCTTGCAATATGCGGATGACACCGCATTCCTCGCCCTCGCTACTACCCTCCAACGGTCCCAACGCCTTCTCCAGAATCACCTTGACCTTTTTGCTGCATGGTGTAACCAGTGGCTCCTGAAACTCAACCCTTCCAAGACCCAGGCAATCATTGTAGGTCGTACCACTCGCTACTTCCGGCTCCTGGATTTCTCCCTTACTGTCTGTGCCTGTCCTGTCCGCCTCACCCCCACCCTCACCTACCTTGGCCTCACCATTGACCGTCACCTCACCTGGATCCCTAATCTCCGCTCCATCCAATCCAAAGCCCACAACCGCCTCCGACTCCTCAAACTCCTCTCCGGCCGGACATGGGGGTTACACCCCTCTACCATCCTCCACACCTACAAATCCTTAATCCGTCCCATCCTCTGTTATGCCAGTCCTGCCTGGATATCTGCCCCCCCCCCCAAATTCTATAAGGCCCTCCAGATCCTTGAGCGTCATGCGCTCCGCATCGCCTTCCGTATACGCCTCCCATCCCCCACGTGGATCCTCTATGATCTCATTCCTTTCCCCCATCTGCTCCTATTCCTCGAACATATCCGCATCCTCTACACCTCCCGCCGTCTTGAACCCCCTCTACCCCTGGTTGCTCCTCTCCTCTCCGATCCCCACCCCCTGCCCCATCTTCACTGTTGTGTCCCCCCTACCATCTATCTCTACACCCTACATCTCCTTTCCCAAGGTGGCTTCCATCAACTCCCCCTCTCGGATGATGCCCTCTCTCCCTCCATTTATCCCTCCTATCAACTCTGACCCTCACTCCCCCTCCTTTCCTCTGTCCTTTTCCCAGGCTCCCTCTCCCCCCCCTTCCATCCTCTTTCTTCCCCACCTCCCCTCTCTTTGCCCCCTTCTCTCCCCTGCGTCCTTTTACATTTCCCTCCTCTGCCTCCTCTCATTCCCTCTCGCGTCTGCCCTTCTCCCCCCTTTCTTAGTCCTCACCCTCCTTGGTTCCCCCCCCCCTTTTCGTTTTTTCCTCTCCTCCCTCCTTGTTTTTCCCCTACTCCAGGTTCCCCCCACCATCTGCCTTGGATCGGGAGTGCTATCTTTGTGCCGCCTTTTTCGTGCAGTGTTTTATAGTGTCAGTGCGTGCTCCGTGTTGTGTCTTTTGGGACGTGTAGCGAACAGCCATCATACTGTCGCTGGGTGTGCTTTTTATCACTTGCGAACAGAAACCAGACTGTCGCCATGTTTTTTTAATTGTGTGTCTACTATGTTACTTGTCTGATTCCTGTGCCTTTTATCTACATTGCCAACCCACTTTTGCTTTCCGTTTTAACTTTCCGCAATTTTACGCCATTTTACACTTCTTCCTTTATTTAAAAAAAGTCTGTAGGCTGTAGAGCAGCGTAGTAAGCTGCTGCCGGTCCGCCCCCTTCGGGGGGAATTGAAAATCAATAAAGAAAAAAAAAAAAGGAAACAGGAGTCTTTCGATCCGCCGCGTACTGGCGCCCGGAAGATACTACGACGCAGCCGGAATGTCCAGGTGCCACGTCTTCGCTAAGCCGGCCAACGACCCCGGACTCTGCGCCCGTCTACTTCCTCGGCGTCCGCCGAAAAGCGTCGAGAGAAAACCCGACAAAGGAACGTAAATTCAGTTCAGTTGCTAATATTTCGATTCAGGAAGGTGGTATATTCTTTGGCTTGCTGTAAAATTTCGGTAGGAGAAGAAGCCTTTTGCTTTCGAAGAAAGTTTATCTCTTTGTAAAATTAAGCGGTGTCCTTGCTACACCTAATAAAAATTTTTGTTCGCACAAGGGTGTTAATCTGTGGATATAACACAGGCAGTGGTACACCACAATGACCAGAAATAAATAGAAAGGAGCGTTTCTGTTGGGGCAACAACCAAATTAATTGTGGACGCCAAAACAGTGTGACGGCTACGTCTAGCGGACCACCGTTATTTTTGCCTGCGAGCATGAGAAAATACTCTGTGCAGCACTAGTTACTCTTCGCTACTGTGCAATTCTGGAGAGGGAGACGCGGTGGAGGAGAATCAGGTTTGCTATTTGGGAAAGAAAAATGTAAAAACCATTGTTGATGGTCAGCCATCTTCAATTTTTGCGAATTGACGAAATGGAGTTGTCATTACTAGTCAGAAGAAAAGCAGGTATAAGAAAAACTATAGTTAAAACGCAGAAGTTTGTAATGTTACATGGATTTATGCGAGCTTATCGGTAGCCTAGAATTGGTACGAGGTGGGATGAATTTGTTGTACTGCTGAATGCTAGCGGGCCTCGGTCTGAGGGCGCGCCACGGCAGTTCCGCTTCCGGCTGGGTGACTACTACTAGCGACTCAAAGTACAAAGACTAGCTAAGTCGCCGGAAATAGGGAGACTCAGGAAGCTGGGAATTTGGACGGCTGTTATCGCGTGAGCTTTGTGAAGGAGATACTTCAAGAAATGACGGAGTGTCAGACAATGTTAAATATCGCTAAGTTACAGCTCTTTGAGAGTCTGTAATAATTTACAATCGAATATGATGTACTCATTTTACGGGGTCACGGAATAAACTATTCTCCAAACAAATTTCAATAACAAACGACAAACAGTCAATTATCTTTAAAGGTAATGATAAGGGAAAGTATTAATTCGCCCCAACGCTTCACTTTAGATTTTGCATTTATTGTCACACCCTTCAGTACAAACCACAGAACAAGCAAGTGTAACAATGAGAGAATATTTGCACTCGTAATATTTGCTATGTAACTTAAGAGTTACTTAATAAACAATAAGAATCTAAGATTATTCCTTTTTAACAATGATATGTTTAATACCATAAACGATAAATATCAACTGTTAATAACGTCGCATAAACTTGTGCAAGGATCACCTTATCAATCTGTGAATGAAGTCAGTAGGTGACATAGCAGACAATCAGACGTACATTAAATGTTACACGTTTAACGAAGATCACTCATTAAGAATTATAACCACGGATTAAAGAAGATTCATTTAAAGCAATTAACATCAGTAACAAATAATTAAGTCACGTCTCATCAAATGTATCAAAACCAAATCTTTCATTTCTATAACAATGTTGGATCGTGTACTCCGAATTACCGACATAGAAGGCCAAATTTTACCAAACAGCAATTTCTCCAAACGTAGAACCTATCTTAATAGTGTACAATACTTAGGTTACCCAGAACTACACTAATTCGCCTTTCTTGGGCGTAACGATGGAGTGGATAATTAACCTCTTATTTCATTCTCCTGGAACACTGAGCGGCAATAGACGCTCGGGAGAGATGATGGCTCCACCAGGAGGAGGAAACATTTACCCGGAATGGAAAAGGAAATCGTCTAACACGAGGCACTAGGTTGGACGAAGGCCAGGTCATTCTCTCTCTCCGTCAACAGTACAAGGTTATATAAGCATTTTACAACGTGCTTACCCAAACAGTGACCTACGCCGTCCATGACAAAACAACGGCTTGCAGAAAGTCCACAGCCAAAAAAACATTTCTCTCCTTTTTTTCCTTTACGACGAGCGCCTTGAGTAAGACAGCATGGCGTTCAAATGCACGATCATGCAAGGGGGCAGTAATACACAAGCAAGCCAATTTCCGAACACAAACTCAAAGCAGAGAAATGTTGCCACACAGTTATTAATAGCTCCCACAACACCGGGAGCTTGGCCCCGCCAGACGACGACCGTTGCACTAACGAGATGAAAAATCTTACTTTCAGTGACGACACCACCTTTTGCAGGTTGTTGGCAGCCGTAGACCCGTGGTCTATGCCGGCACGGTAGCTCAGCGTGTTCGGTCACATGGCTACGTGCCTTCTGTAATAAAAAACTGAGTTAATCGATCATCAACGAACTTAAACGGATGTCTTACGACGTCCGCCCCGAGCAGATGCAACGAACAAAAGCGAACAAAATGAGATTTAAAAAAAAAAAAAAAAAAACAAGGGGGTAGCGGCTTTGATTCATAATCAAAACGTCTTCGGTCCCGGGTTCGATCCCCGCCACTGCCTAAATTTTGATAAATAATCAGCATTGCCGGCCGAAGACTTCAGGCATAAGAAGTCAGCCTCATTCTGCCAACGGCCTTGTCAAAGAGGGCGGAGGAGCGGATAGAGGTTCAGGGCACTCTCTTGTCCTAGGGGTGGGAAATTGCCCCTAAAGGCGGAAGAATCAGCAATGATCAACGACATGAGGATGCAGAAGGCAATGGAAACCACTGCATTAAAGACACGTAACGTGTATCCACAGGACATGTGGCCTGTAATTGAAGAAGTGTCATGATGATCTCTACATTGGCAAAAGATTCCGGAATAGTCCCCCATTCGGATCTCCGGGAGGGGACTGCCAAGGGGGACGTTACCATGAGAAAAAGATTGAATAATCAACGAAAGGATAACATTCTACGAGTCGGGGCGTGGAATGTCAGAAGCTTGAACGTGGTAGGGAAACTAGAAAATCTGAAAAGGGAAATGCAAATGCTCAATCTAGATATAGTAGGGGTCAGTGAAGTGAAGTGGAAGGAAGACAAGGATTTCTGGTCAGATGAGTATCGGGTAATATCAACAGCAGCAGAAAATGTTATAAAAGGTGTTCGATTCGTTATGAATAGGAAGGTAGGGCAGAGGGTGTGTTGCTGTGCACAGTTCAGTGACCGGGTTGTTCTAATCAGACCAACACCGACAACGATAGTTCAGGAAACTTAATATCAGGATTGATGGTCACGAAGTCAATGAAGTTAAGGAATTCTGCTACCTAGGCAGAAAAATAACCAATGACGGACGGAGCAAGGAGGACATCAAAAGCAGACTCGCTATGGTAAAAAGGCATTTCTGGCCAAGAGAAGTCAACTAATATCAAATACCGGCCTTAATTTGAGGAAGAAATTTCTGAGGATGTACGTCTGGAGTACAGCATTGTATGGTCGTGAAACATGGACTGTGGGAAAACCGGAACAGAAGAGAATCGAAGCATTTGACATGTGGTGCTATAGACGAATGTTGAAAATTAGGTGGACTGATAAGGTAAGGAATGAGGAGGTTCTACGCAGAGTCGAAGAGGAAAGGAATATGTTGAAAACACTGATAAGGAGAAGGGACAGGATGATAGGACATCTGCTTAGACATGAGGGAATGACTTCCATGGTACTAGAGAGAGCTGTAGTGGGCAAAAACTGTAGAGGAAGCCAGAAATTGGAATGCGTCAAGCAAATAATTGAGGACGTTGGTTGCAAGTGCTACTCTGAGATGAAGAGGTTAGCACAGGAAAGGAATTCGTGGCGGGCCGCATCAAACCAGTCAGGAGACTGATGACAAAAAAAAAAAAAAAAAAAAAAAAAGAAGACTGTCTTCATAGCTTCCCCAGCCCATGAACGGAAACCAAACGTTGTCCACAGATTTACAGCCTCTTGTGTCCTCACGCCCCGGGTTTTTGGATCCATCTAGACTTAAAATGGAGGGACCGTCCGCGGCTGGTGGTCTTACGGTAGTGTTCTCGCTTCCCGCGCGCGGGGTCAAGGGTTCGATTCCCAGTGGGGTCAGGTGTTTTCTCTGCCTCGAGATGACTGTGTGTTGTGTGTCTTTCATCATGATTTCATCCTCATTTACTCGCAAGTCACCGTAGTGGCGTTAAAGAATTTGTGGAGCGGCGGCCAATGTCATACGCTCATTATTATAGAGGGACCGAGCGCCCCGCTGCAGAACGGTCGTCCAGGGCCAAACACTTGTGCTAGCTGCCTCGTCCCCCCTCGGCACGGCACACAGCGGCTCCTCCCACCGGGCGCGATGGCAGCGCGCTAGCGCTGGCCCCGAAACGCCCTCTAGGAAAGCGCAGG
Source organism: Schistocerca piceifrons (assembly GCF_021461385.2). NCBI lineage: Eukaryota > Metazoa > Arthropoda > Insecta > Orthoptera > Acrididae > Schistocerca > Schistocerca piceifrons. The sequence continues at coordinate 238,946,989 of NC_060144.1, read as the reverse complement.
AACCCCAAACAGAAGTAAACCAAGGGAAAAACAGGAACCGTGGCAATCGACACGGTTCAAAATATTAATGAAAATCTGAGTACATCGGCTATCCCACAAAAATGAGGCGTATCCAGTGACACAACAGTAATTTCAATATCTTTAAAACGACAAAATTATTATTTCACAGTGAATAAACATTTACACAATGGACCTCTTCCTACAGTTTCAACAAAAGATATCTCAGATGACAGTATTGCACTACAGCTATCATCCCTGAAAGCTATGTCTATGTATCTATTCTATTTATTGATTTACGACGTCTTTTATATCTGTTTCATTATGTAAATGTTTGTCAACACATGGTATTCACCGCAATTATACAGTAAATGAACACAGCATTAGTATCTCATATTGTCATAGTTGTGTAGATATTTCATGAAAGTTAACTATTTTGCCAGTAACTTCATTCAAATGTTGATTGCAGGTGCTATTATAAACACTGCTAATGTAGGGGTGGTGAATCACATGTGTTAGCGGACACCATTATTGAAAAGTGGACGGAAATACGCCACTGTTAAGAAGCCATAAATTATTGTTTAATTAATATTTAGGAATAATCTGCACTCGTTTAATGTGAGCGCACTTGGGTAAGAATACAGACTTATTTATTTATGAACCTATTATATTAGTTTATTGCGGGAAAGTGGTCAAGATGAGTTAAATCATGTCTTTAGAGCTTATGGACGATGTATTTTTGGTGGGGACAGCCTTTAGCCAAAGAAGAAGTAGATAGTAGTGGAACACTTCGTGGGTCAAGTGGAGACGGGGACTTCTCGAGTGAAGGGTTCAATGGAATTATTCTGGACAATTTTACGCTAATTCGTGAAGAAGGCAAATCTGTTTAGAGTGACGTACGTGATTCCGTCTGCTAGGTGATTGATCCTGGGTGGTGAACGGCAGCTACCATACTTTAACTTCTGAAGGAAGTATATATTTCGAGCGGTTTGAATGTGGTCCATACTAGGGCTCTATTTCCGCTTTAATTACTGGATAGACAGAGTGTGAATTATTATTCTTTGTATCGTGGTGTTAATTTTTGAAATCATTATGTTGAACTCTGAACTATTTTGAGCTGGTGAATATTTCGTTTATTGTGATTACGAACTGGACGTAATCTTTGGGTATCTTTGATGACCATTTAATTTGGGGATTTTGTTGCCATACTGGTAACGCTCTCAACGTAATTTCACAGCATTTGATAAAGGTATTTATTGTCTGCATGTAAACTGAGTATCATAGGACAATTTCCCGTTTATTTGATGTGTCCTTTCTTTAATAAACGTTATTCAAAACAGTTCTCTGTCGTCTACATCAATTGCAGAAGTTAAAATAGAACTCATGTTAAGAAATTATTCATTTAATTTTTATTTAGTATTTCTGTGTATTTTATTAATTCGCAATTGTAGCCAACTCATAGACTATTTGACTGCAAGATCACAGCTAAAGTTTATTGTTATTTGCAGGGGATTAGCTGCGGGGAATGAAAACAGACGTACGTGGCTCAATACTATGACTAAATTGAGCCTTGCAGAGCCCAAGTACCCTAAGTACGAGTAACCACAGATAAAGGAGCAACAAGTTTGCTCTAGTGGACTACTACCATGAAGAGAAACACAGCAGCAGTAGCCGTTAAGTACCGTCGCAAGTTGATCTGGAAAACATATTCACAATCAATTCAAACTCTAAGCCATATTTCAGGTCAAAAATTTTGACTAAGCTTATTTGTTCAGTGTTTTGTACTTTTCGTAAATGAAACAGACATACGTTAATTAGGTATAGGGATACGAACTTGCAAACCTTGTGTGATCAATCGTTTATTACATGAAGTTTCGATTAATAGAAAATAATGTACACTCTGCTTGGAGAAATCTGGTTCCATGTACCCAATCAGCATTGGAAAAATATTATTATTCCACTGTAATGGTCTTTGTGCTTTTATGAATGGCGGTATATTTCAAGTTTTAGCGGAAGAACCCCTGATGCTGTGAATAAAATATCACTGTGCAGAATACGTCGATGAGTATACAGATCGACCATTAAAGAAAGAATGTTTATGTCTACAGGTTCTTTACTTACTTTCATTGAAGAAGTATCAGATAAAACAGCCAATAACAGTTACAGAAAGATCCCATTTTTATCATCAGAAATTCGAAGACTAACAAAAACCATTTTCAGAGTTTCTCGTCTACAACCAGAAAAAGATATGGTTAAACTCAAGTTCAAAACTTCACGTTAGTCATGGGTTCATTAGTTCTTTTCTCACATTAATTTCCCCATTTGGTAAAAGTATTTAAAGCACATCATATTAAGAGCATAAGACACACATTTATCTACTTTTTCTCATCTCATTCTACAAATAATATATTGGAGGCTGTTCTCGTTCATATGTTATTGATGCTCTTTTTAATGGAATTATCCTCAGTTATCTCAATTTTAAATCAGACTATGTACGTTGCTAAAGGTTTATGTATGTTTACGTTACAACTGCTCTGGTTATCAGATTCGATTGCGGTTTGTAATCTATCAGTGTTATTTGTGCTGCTTTTGGTACTCAGGGTTAATTGTAAAACTTGCTGTCGAAGGCGACGGACACATTCATTTAAATTTTATTTATACATCTTTCATGCTTAAACATTGCTTCAAAGTATTTTTCTAGAGTGCCTCATTGCCTTCGTTGGCCTGATAACTAAACGTTCGATTTATTATTACGGAATACCTATTAATGGATATGTTTTTCCTCTCTGTTCTAGTTCAAACTGTGCTTATTTAACCTGTGTTCAGACAGAACCTCCGGTATGGAGTGAAACATAGTAGTCTGACATCTCAAGTTAATTGTTCAATTGCGAGTTCTAAACCTGAGCTATTCATTTGCTTGCATTCATTTTATGTGTTACAAAAACACATAATAACAGTTTTATAGAGAACCGAGCATAGCTGTCGGGAACCTGTAAAGCATCAACGACGCTAGTGAAGCATTGTTGGGGTTCAGTCGTCCTTTCAGCTCAGCGGTTGGACGCCCACGAGAAGATGCCAGTGACCCAGTTCTGTTGCGGGTTGCTGGCGAACAGGAGCGACCGTTTCTCGCTGGCTGCTGGAGTCTGTTCGGTCCCACTGAGAAATCTTCTAAGACCCTTCATGACCCATCCGCGATATACCAGGCGACGGTAGTCGCGTGGTCGGTTGATCTTCTGCCTTCCTGGTTGGTGTCAGCACGTGGAGTCGCCTGAGTTGTTGTTGTTGTTTTTGGGGAAGGAGACCAGACAGCGAGGTCATCGGTCTCATCGGATTAGGTAAGGACGGGGAAGGAAGTCGGCCGTGTCCTATCAAAGGAGCCACCCCGGCATTTGCCTGGAGCGATTTAGGGAAATCACGGAAAACCTAAATCCCGAATGCGAGTCCAGTCGCATGAGTGTTGAACAGGAATGTGGGCCACAAGACGCTCTATTGCTGACTTGGACATCGAAGTCCTGTATTGATAGCACTCTGCAATGTGATGCTGTCGGAATACAGTCAGTTTCGTCATCAGGTAGACGGTAGGCGGCTAGCAGGTGCAAGGCGTCATCTCGAGTACGTCTCCGGATAGTTCATAGACTGTGCTGGAGCATCTAGGACATAGATTCACTATAGTAATGTAATCGTGAAACTGAGTGCTGTTACCGTGAATACCATCGGTTCCAATGATCAGCTCACGACAACAGCTGAAGAGCTGGAGTATTTAAAGGGGCTACCGTGTGGCTAGTGAAGCAAGGCTCGGTTTGTAATGACCGCATGTGTCCTCCTTATTCAGCTATATTCATTTAACAGGGTGTTAACCTATGTGTCAGTTCCTCGTTATGTGCTCTTGTAAAAGTTACTTGCAACATGTATTATGCTTGTCTCGCTTTGTTTGGTTTTCTGTCGCAATCTCCTTTCTGCTGAATGCGCATCCTGTCGCGCGGTGTCGTAATGTGTCGTCGATCTGACTCTCTTCCGACACACTGGCTCGCTTCCTTCTTCCGCCTTTGTCTCTGGTATGACTTCAGTATACCTGTGACAGTGTGAATGAGTGTTAGTAAAATTTTATAGTTTTTGCCCCTTTACTCCTCTATGCCATAACAATCTGGCGTACAGTTTTAAAATTATAATTGTCTTTCATGGGTCGAATGCTATGTTCTAGTAACGTGGCGCATTACCACTGGAGCTCCTTGCTTACAATAGTTCTTCGGTTGAATTCCAAACAGGATTGAGCACGCTAATCAGCAGGTAGGAACCAGTGAGCATCTCGCGATATGTGCACCTTTTTATCTGGGGGGTAACGTGCTCGCCTACCATGCAAGTGGGCCCAGATTCGATTCCCGGCCTGGTTCGAGATTTTCTCCGTTCGGGGACTTGGTGTTGCGCTGCCCTCATCATCTTTTCATCCTCATGACTGACTGGCAAGTAGCCCAATGTGGTGTCTGAAGAAATAAGACTTGCTCTTGGCTGCCGAACTTCCCCACATTGGGACTCACGGCCAAAGATGGCACACGCTCGTTTCCATTTTTATCTCGCGATGTAACAATGACAAGAAAGTCAGAGAAGTTTATCAAGTCATTCTTTCCGCCTACCATTCAGGTACAGTCTGCCGGTGGTAGCTGAGTGGTCAGCGTGACAGACTGTCAATCGTAAGGGCCCGGGTTCGATTGCTGGCTGAGTTGGAGATTTTCTCCACTAAGGGACGGGGTGTTGTGTTGTCCTAACCATTATCATTTCGTCCCCATCGACGCGCAAGTCGCTGAAGTGGCGTCAAATCGAAAGACTTGCACCAGGCGAGCGGTCTACCCGACGGGAGGCCCTTGTCACACGACATTATTATTATTATTCAGGTACAGAACAGAAAGATGGGAAAACTATTGATGCTAGAAATACCCTCCACAACAAATTATAAAGTGGCCCTCACGCTGTAGATGTCGTTGTAGATATAATCGCTTATTACAGCAATGAACAGATTCCGTCACAGCGACGACGCTCGAAGTAAAGCGCTGGGCGTTCCTTCGAACAGGCAGACGAAGAAAAGATTTTCTGACGGCGCAGTGTTGCCGTGACAGGGCTGTGTTGTGCGTGGGCGGCGAGCGGCCGGTGCTCCGGATATTACCCGTCCGTCAGAGCCGCCTGCCCGCTGCTGCCTGGATGGCTGCGCTACGGCGCCGAGTCTGCCGCTGACAGCCCCACACCGCGCCCCGCGCAGCGCGCCACGCCGCGCCGGCTGGAATAAACGGCGCGCCGAATCCGTCAGCACCGCCAGAGGGCTGCGACCCGCTGGGGGCGAGGGGCGGCGTAAAAGAGAGTGGGACGAGAGAGGGGTAGGCGAACACAGTGGTGCTTCAATACCGCAGCCTGGATACCGGCACACGATGAGCTACCGACATTCACCTGGAGGATGTTTACATTGCTTTGCATCACCAAGGGGTGTGCAGCGGGAAAAAGGTATTGTAGGCTGTCTCCGTCATGCAGCTGTCGAAAGAGCAAAGCTGTAGTGCTTTTTAACAAAAATCGGATGGCAGAGGCAGCAGCTTCACTCGACTGTTTAAAGGTATACTTCATGTAAATAATTATAAATGGACATTAACATAGGATGTGTCCACACTTCGCCTATACAATGAGGTGACAAAACTCATAGGATACCACCCAATAGCGTGTCGGACCTCCTTTCGCCCAGTCTAGTGCAGCAGCTTGACGTAGAATGGCCTCAAAAACTCAGAATTTTGTTGGAAGACATCTGCAGAAATATCGATCCATGCTGCCTCTTTTTTTTTCCTTTTTTTCCAGTCATCAGTTTTCTGACTGGTTTGATGCGGTCCGTCACAGATTCCACTCTTTTGCCAACCTCTCCATCTCAGAGTAGCACTTTCAACCTAAGTCCTCAATTATTTGCTTTTTTCCTCTACAATTCTTGCCCTCTACAGCTCCCTCTAGAACCATGGAAATCATTCCCTGATGTCGTAACATAAGTCCTATCATCCTATCTCTCCTCCTTGTCGCGTTTTACACATATTCTTTTATCTCCATTTCTGCATAGACCCTCCTCATCCCTCACCTTATCAGTAAACCTAATTTGCAACATTCGTCTGTAACACCGGATCTCAAATGCTAGTAGACTTCTCTTGACCAGGAGTACCCTTTCCGCCAGTGCTAGTCTGCTTCTGATGTCCTCCCTGCTCCGTCTGTCATTGGTTATTTTGCCACCCAGGTAGTAGAATTCCTTAATCTCATATGCCTCGTGACCACTGATCCTGATGTTAAGTTTCTCGCTGTTCTTATTTCTACTACTTCTCATTACTTTCATCCATCTTCGATTTACTCAGAGTCGGTATTCTGTAGTCATTAGACTGTTCATTCCACTCAGCATATCATGTAATTCCTCTTCATTTCCACTCAGGATAGGAATTTCACCAGCAGATCGTATAGTTGATATCCTTTCGTCTTGAATTTTAATCCCACTCCACCACCTTTCTTTTATTTCAATCATTGCTTCTTCGATGTTCGCATTGAACAGTAGGGGTGAAACTATACATCCCTACCTTATGCCCTTTTTAATCTGAACACTTCTATCATCCAAACGCTCCTATCATCGTAACACTTCTCCTTGTCGTGTTTTACACATATTCTTTTATCGTCGTTTCTGCATAAAACCTCATAGAACCTCCTCATTCCTCACCTTATCAGCACACCTAATTAGCAACATTCGTCTGTAGCACCGCATCTCAAGTGCTAGTAGACTTCTCTTGACCAGGAGTACCCTTTCCGCCAGTGCTAGTCTGCTTTTGATGTACTCCCTGCTCCGTCCGTCATTGGTTATTTTGTCACCCAGGAAGTAGAATTCCTTAATTTCATATGCCTCGTGACCACTGACCCTGAGGTTAAGTTTCTCGCTGTTCTTATTTCTGATACTTCTCATTACTTTCATCCATCTTCGATTTATTCTCAGTACATATTCTGTAGCCACTAGACTGTTCATTCCACTCAGCAGATCATGTAATTCCTCTTCATTTTCACTCAGGATAGGAATTTCACCAGCAAATCGTATAGTTGATATCCTTTCCTCTTGAATCTTAATCCCACTCCTGCACCTTTCTCTTATTTCAGTCATTGCTTCTTCGATGTTCGCATTGAACATTAGGGCTGAAACGATACATCCCTACCTTATACCCTTTTTAATCTGAACACTTCTTTCTTGATCGTCCACTCCTATTTTTCTCTCTTGGCTCTTGTACATACTGTATGGTCACCATCTCTCCCTGAGGCGTATCCCTTTTTAGAATTTTGAACATGTTGCACCATTTTACATTGACGAACTCTTTTCTCAGGTCGACAGATCCTATAAACGTCTCTTGGTTTTCCTTTAGTCTTGCCTCCATTATCAACGGCCACGTTAGAATTGCGATTCTGGTGCCTTTACCATACCTAAAGCCAAACTGATCCTGAGATAACACATCTCCTCTGTAGCCGTCTATAACTGTGAAAGTGTTGCCCTGTGGAAGATTTTGTGCACGAACTGTGCATCGGTTCTGTTGTCTCTCCTCCCAGCTGAATTTGTTAACAAGCTGTAATTCCAAGAATTTAACACTGTCAACTATTTTACATGCTTGTCATCGTATTTTAGGTATGTAGTGAGGATAAACCTATAACAAATTCGCAGCTGCACATAATGTGCTTTTCTACCGTTTAGAGATAAAGAATTGGCTAGCTACCGTTCACTAATGCCCATGAAAATTTCATTAAGTAATCATTCTTAGACTGTATTTTATTTTCTATTTTTGTAATGATTTTATCACTTACAAACTAAACAAACTTAGCGTCTGGTAATGTTACTGATTAAACGTCATTGACATACATAAGAAAAAGTACGTACTCGAAGTTAGACGCCTGTTGGACTCCAGTTGTTATTAGTTCCTAGTTAGAGGATTCCTAATAGCTGTAACAAATGGCTGTGTCCAAAGATTCGAAGATCACATGACTTTGAGTTTATAGCACAACTTATATATTTGATGTACAATAATATCTATTCAACAATTTCGCTTATCTTCTGAAAAGAAGTGAGACAAGTCTCTTTCTTGCTACTCTTTTGTGTCAAGACTGCCACGATGCAAGGACATGGCAAGGACATGTTATTTTGTATCTACTAATTCGGTTACGAATAATGAAATTATTTGTTATTACCGCGATTTTAATTATTAAGGAACAGATTAATATCTTTTACTAGTAATGCATAAAGCATGAATTTATGTTACAGCTGTCTAAATAAGTAGCAAGTGATGGGTTTGGTGACTTGACGATCATACACCATCAGTTTACTATCTGATGCACATTTACATTTTTCATAAGTAGAACCTGCAGTCTAAATACCCTCTTTCAAAGCCTGATTACTATTTCTGTCGCAAAGCAAATCATTTATTTCATTGAAAATTTTCATTCCACCTCAAAATTCTACTTGTCCATGTCATTAATGTGTGTCACCTCTAAAACATTTAACAAACAAAATTTCGCTTCATCATTTTATTAATTTTGTGGGCTGCGTTACTATTGCGCTTTCTTTGCTGAACTTTTTAAAGTTGTTATATACATTGCATACAAACGTTTTTGTCATCTCATTGTTGTAACTTTTCTTGTATTTGTTTCATGGTACTCAAAACCAGCAGATGAAGAACCACATTGAGAAAATATTGTTATTGCAGAAACACATGACAGAAAAACCAAAATTTTTAAATTAATCTTGACTGCTGTCTACATTATGTCATAATACAAAAGCTACATGTAACATTATTTCCTTCTCCTTAATGTATAGCAGATTTTGTTGGGTTCTTTGGAGGAAGAGACCAAACAGCGAGATCATCGCTCTCATCGGACTGGGGAAGGACGAGGAAGGAAATCGGCCGTGCCCTGTCAAAGGAACCATCCTGGCATTTGCCTGGAGCGATTTAGGGAAATTACGGAAAACCTAAATCAGGATTGTCGGACGCGGGATTGAACCGTCGACCTCCCGAATGCGAGTCCAGTCTGGTATATAGTAGATTTGTGGAATACCCGTAGATACTCAGTGTTGGCTTTTGCTTGGTATTTAAAATTGCACAGTCATTTTGGTAATCAGTTTTAACAATAGTAAGGGTATATTTCGTGAAAGATAGCTGACTTTCTGTCACGACCACACAAAATAGCGAGGTACTTCTGTGTGGTTTCATCTCGTTATGGTTATATTTCCAGAAAGTTCTTGCCCAGTAACACTGCAGTTTGTGTCTTAATATTAAATTGAGGTATGTGGTTTTCAAAACATGCTATCAGCCACCTTATATATTATAGTAAGAATAGGAAAAATCTCAAAAACGGAACAGGAGAAACAAAATAGAATCCACTTCTGGTGATAGCCAATTTACTGGTGTAGGAAACGAACTTGTTGAAACCACAATTCAAAAAGTTGAATCAATCAGATAGAACGAGAAAATTGGTTTAAACATCAATCTCATATAAAATGTCATCTAAATAGGATGATATCTGTAACGAAATTTCACCAAAATATAGTGAGATATCCACTAAATGTTAGTAAGTGTCCACTAAATGTAACGAAATGTCGTTTACCATAAAGACAATGTCCACATGGTATGATGAAATGCTACTTACAGGCAAGGAAATGTCATCTAACATAAATCAAGTATTGAGTAAGTCAGATGTTATGTCATCTAAGCAATAAACAGTGTAAGACGAAATGTACATTAAACATAATGTAAGTTTAAATTCTGAAGTGTTACATGTAGTGCAACCTTTTGCTGCTGAACTTTCGTCTCAGATTGACGCTTCACATGAACTAGTTACGAGCGAATGGAACTCAAATGAAAACGTTTTAGGAAAAAATTTATTGGAGTGGCAAAATAACGTTGCATCACAATTAAGTAAATTAAAATAGGAGCAATCTGATGTACAACAAACAGTACCAAACATATCACCCCTTGTTGTTACCATAAGTACCGAAACCATTTATTCTACACTGCATCACCAAATGATGAGTAACAAACATGCAAGTCTGTCATTCAAGTATGTAGCTCATGGGGTGTGGATAGTACTTCCCTTGCGATCAGTTTTATTACATGAATGAACGGCAGAAAATGAGCTGTTGCAGGTTTTCACAACTAGTAAAAGTGACAATAAAAATAGTGTCACAGTTGACTTCTTACTATCAAAAGGGAAATTTCGTTGTTGTGGCAGATTGAAATACCATTCCATTAGTTCTGTGATGTAGCTGTCAACAACACCATGAGTCAAGGCTCAGCCTTCTCAATGTGGCTTTCCAAGATTTGCAAATGTAACAAGGAATGGTAAGAAATACCAGACCAGTTAACATCTTATCAGACTAGGATAATAAAATGAACACTACATAACATTTTACATGAAGGTAAACAAAATACAGTTACAAGAAATTTTGGCGCCAAACTCTACTATCAATGAGAAATAGGATACATGCTCAGGTGGCAGAAGGACACCATCACACAATATTGAACAAAACCAATTAAAGTTTACCGCAAACAATAACTTGTGGGGTAGTCTTGTTGTCTTGTAGCAAAGTAGGTAATCCAGTAAACTTATTATCTTACAACAATAACACACGTGAAGAATAATTGACTGTTGGCCGTTACAAATGCTGTGCTAATGATGAAGAAATGGTGGAAGCAACAGTACATGCTGTCATATCAACGATACCAACTATAATTGTTTTAGAAATGGGTGCTGTGGTAAAAGTTGTGTCCTTAAATTTATTTGATAAGATTCGTGAGATCACGCAGTGCTCACGATTTCCATGCAAAACTGTGAAACGTCAGTATTCAAACGGAGCTGGCAGCTGAAATAGGAACTGGACTTACAAAACTCACGACCTTAACAGTACTTATATGGATATGCTGTCTGTCCTTTCCGACACCATATCCATATAATTATACATTTCTGGCAATACCGGCCATGACCTTCTTCTTCGGTGCGGATGCACACATATTACCCGAACTCTTACTGGATTTGGTAAGAATGTCTTCCACGAGTAATGAGTGTGTCGGGTAGGGACACTACAACACAACAAATGTAGTGTGTGGACATATAAGGTGAGAATGTGAGTCTCGCGTGAGGCGTGCGCGAAATATTCCCTGCAGTCACGCTATCCTCTGTGCTCTCGGTGGCTCAGATGGACAGAGCGTCTGCCATGTAAGCAGGAGGTTCCGGGTTCGTGTCCCGGTCGTGTCACACATTTTCACCTATCCCCATTGATATATATCAACGCCCGTTAGCAACTGAATGTATTAATATATAACTCTAATTTCATTCTTAATTGTATGTTATTTGGTAGTAGATGTATTTTTGGCACTGATTTCCTAAGAGAGAAGGAAGTATTGTTCAACTTCTCATCACACAAATGATTTCTAAACAGCGATAGCCAAAGGACTGTAACTTACTTACTATAAAGAGGGATAGGACATGGTAAATACTGCCAAGGCTTAAAGGCAAAGATTATTAAAATGTTCAAATGTGTGCGAATTCTTAAGGGACCAAACTGCTGAGGTCATCGGTCCCTAGACTTACACACTACTTAAACTAACTTATGCTAAGAACAACACACACACACTTGCCCGAGGGAGAACTCAAACCTCTGGCAGCAGGAGCCGCGCATTCCGTAGATGGCGCCTCAAACCACGCGGCCACTCCGGGCAGCGCAAAGCTTATTAAGATAACGACATTGTACACCACTAGTACACTGTTACAAAGAAGTCGAGATTGTTGAAAATTAAGCAAGAGACAAGAACCTAGAATCTATTTCTACTGACTCACTGGAACAGGGAGAATTAAAAGGACAACTGTTAAAGTATTTACATGCATTTGGAGAGAAATTTTGTATTATTAATACGTATAAATATCGAATATAAGTACCTTCCATGAAAAATTGTTACACAATATATATGTCATCCCATTGAGCAAGATAACAATGGTTACAAACGAAGTAAGCAAATGCTGAGATGAAGAATAATAAAGATCTCAGTGCTTCATGCTGCAGCTCTCTTTTAGCTGTGGCTCAATCCAGTGGAAATGTCCTCTAGGTCTAGATGCAAGATCCACAAATAAAATCATTATTCCAACAATAACTAAACTAGGAAATTTAGGAGAACAGTAACGGAAGTTCTATGGAGTTAAGTAGCTCACCAGCATTTATTTGAGATCGTTGTACTAGCAGCTTAATTGTGTAAGATATTCAGAAAATATTCTGCCTTCATCTTTGTAGGAAGAGGTTATAAAATTTGTGTACTGCCCTTCAGACTAAATATAAGTTCATGTGTATGTATTACTGTCTTGGATGCAGATTTAGGGTCTGGATCATTAGACAGAATCACTTTACAGGTTGATGATCTGTTAACAGCTATCCCTACGTGGGAAGGGCATTTACATGAGATGGAAAGAAATTTATACACATTTGCTGAAGTATACGTAAAACAAAGCTACGAAAGTCAAAATTTGTAATGGTAAAAAATCAAATTCCGGACAGGTCATTTCTTTCACGTGAATTAAATCACACACAATCAAAAACAGTGCTTAATTTATTACATTACCATTAAAAAACTGCATAGCTCTGTTAATTTATTAAAGAAAAATGAACTGTGAGTGTGGACAAGTGCCTGAAAAAAATGATTTTGATGCAGTAAAAGATGCTTTAGCTTACTCTGATATCTTGCATCACCCACATATGACGAAAGCTTTTTGTGTCGCAGCTGGAGACTCATTTTCTGGTTTAGGAGCATGTTTCTTTCAAGTGGATGTACAGAATGACAAGCAAGCTATTTGTTCGAAATAAGTTCTCTAAATGTGTCTTTCTCAGTATCCGCTGTGGCAGGTATAGTAGTACTCCTTATTATTGACATATGAAAATTTATGCTGGATCTGGAGTTGCACCCAGATTTCCAATTCACATGAGTGGTCGCCATAACCACTCCCTCTATCTGTGCATGCCTACCGGACTGACCCAGCCATCTTCATCATTCTGTCTGCATCCTTATTCATAGTCCCGTACATAGATGAACTCTGTTCATCCACACCAGTGAGAATGAGACTATGAGAATCGAAGCCCGTGATATTATCTTCTTGTGCCCACCTCGGCATGCAATATTTATTTGCATCTCTCGATGAATAGCCATTAACGACGACTGAAAGCAATCCGAAATTAATTCGACATAAATTCACTGAATGCGCACGTCACCAACCATCACTCCTCTCCAAAAACGACTCCTGTGACTAAAGTTACAGGAACTTAAGTATTGACTTGAACGGTAGAATTTTTAATTGCTTCACACATCTAAATTCTACTCCCATCTCCCAAACAAATAACATTCAAAATACCCATCTCTGCCCTGTTGACATTCCTTGTTTCTTTGTTACAATATAATATTTGAATTTGCTTAAAGTGATTTAGACAGTCAAACGTCTGTGACCAATCACAAAATATACCAGTAGCCTGTATTTAATTAAGTATGGCCTTGCTGTTTGTATAGATAACTTTAAAAATATCAGAACCAATTATAAATCTAAAACGTGACTTTTACAGTGTGTTGCTTGTTATCATATGGTTAAGAACATTTTTATAAAATTTTCGAGAACGCTGTAAAAGTTGAATACGACGGAAGTTTAACGGTATTTCTTTTGCCGTTTCTTAATGTCAGCATATTTCAAGCACTCAGGAAAGGTTCCACTAATAAAAATCTCATTGTACAAATAACTGAATATGTTGATCTATTCAGACGCAACTTCTTTAATTAACTGTATTGATATATTATCATAACCACCAGAATTTTTCGATTTTAATTACTTGTTACGAACGGATTTCAATTCTGTAAATTTTCTGTAATATACTCGGCGCATAAATGAATCACAGATGATACTTTTCCCTGCACCAGCTTCTTTGAAACTAAAGACTGCGTAAGTACCGGTAACGAGATGATAGAAGCGAAAAAAGAGTGTTTAATAGTGGCAACAGTTGGTCACAAAGCATACATTGGGGAATACGCATTCTCATTCGTGGAACATTTTAATTAATTATCAGTGAATATTTGGTTTTCTAGCGACCATTCTCGGTGAAAAATCTGTCATGTTCACCACTGAAAACAGTCTGACTCTAGAATTTAGTTTTCCCCTTCGGCGACTTTTGAAATATTTTACTATGGAACCGTAGTCGTATTGCATGGAATCAGTTTTAATCCTTTAAATTTCCTTCACGACTTTTCTTGATGGATCACATCTTTATTATTAATTAGTTTACTTTTACTGAGTATGAAGGGGCGATCTGTATTTGCTTTATTAGGAGAAGAAAAACTTCTGAGCCAAGACCGCAATAAAATACTCTATTGTGAATGGCCGGTTTCGGTAAAACTGTTTTACCATCATCAGATCTGTAGTAACAGTACAAAATGTGCTACAACCTGCTATACAAATTATGTCAAATTAACCCATAGAGGAATCAATGACAACATACCTTCATATAGGTTATTATAAAAATCTTGTGACAGAAGCACGCAAAATCTTTCAATTAAATCTCCAGATGCACAACATATGACATGAATACTGTGTTGGCATGTCAAAAGTAAAAGATAAAATTACTATGTACACAAATCGGCACAACATTGCAATGATATGCTGCTACCAGATGTTATTATTCACTAACATCAAAATGGAAGCTCATAGCTTCATCTTGCATTTATATGTAAGTGGATGTTAGAGAATAGTAATATCTGGTAGCATATAGACGTTAGGCGCCAGTAGTTTTTAGACCTATTGTCGCTAGGACCACTCCACTTTTAACGTAATATTGCTATACGTAGACTGTGAACTACGTTGCTATGTAAATGTTTTTACGTAATTTTTAAAAATACTTGTACAACTTATTTCTGCTTAAAGGAGCGGAATGTCCTCATAAATGCAGTTTTTGGATGTGGAAATTGTTCGTATCCTTGCCTTCAATGTCTTCTGGATTACGGATTGGAAACAGATCTAGAGCTACGCTCGTGTGTGTTTGTGTATAGTTGTCTGCTTCACTTATTGTAGTTAGGGGACAGTTTTTCCGGTTGAGTAATGAAGCTAAGTTTTCAGACTGTTGTATGTATAATGCTTTAGATCTTCGATATTTCCACTTAGCATTGTCGAATGTTAATCTCTAAATGCAGTGCTGTATAGATGGAAGATTGTTGAATACCCCCTAATAGACCTTGCATTTCATTGTGTAGTTAGAGGAAGATGTTCTGCTGAATAGGCTATTTCTGTGCAGTCGGATATCGCTTATTTCGGTATTACGCCGACAGTTACTGTATAATAATAATGTACAGTGTATTACATAGATAGAGATCTTGTGATGTTTTGGCCCTCTAGTATTCGTATAGTATCCAGTTGCTAGGAAGTGGAAAGGTTTCAGTTCATAACCGTTAGTCCTTCAGGAACTGTTGGACATTTACTTGACGTAGAGTTACAGCTACGTTCGTGTATATCTACATTATACCTGTTAGATAGATGACTGTAAGGCTCTATTGCATACAAAAGCTAGATTCTTATTATGCTTTCAGATTAAAGTTGTTTGTCCTGGTTCAAATGGTTCAAATGGCTCTGAGCACTATGGGACGTAACATCTAAGGTCATCAGTCCCCTAGAACTTAAAACTACTTAAACCTAACTAATCTAAGGACATCACACAACACCCAGTCATCACGAGGCAGAGAAAATCCCTGGCCCCGCCGGGAATCGAACCCGGGAACCCGGGCGTGGGGAGCGAGGACGCTACCGCACGACAAAGAGCTGGGGACTGTTTGTTCTGGAATTAGTTCCAAACTTATATTAGGGAATTTAGACATTAAGCTGCAATGTATTACAATCGAAACATTATTGAATATCTGCCCATATCCTGTGTACACTTTGGTGTAGATGGAAGGCAAAAGACAATGCTCTTCGGTATCTGGTACCATGTTTTGAACGTAGACCTCGAGCTATGTAGCGTTATACAAATCGCTGTTGTGGTATATTTCATAGCTAGGTATCCAGTATATTTATAGCGTTCTGCTCTTAGCGTAGAAGGCGTTGAGTTCCTGATGTGATTAGCTCTTTAGTACCTGCGACTATATGCTGCTTTACCTGGACTTCGAGCTACAATGTTTTATAGGAAAGATTTATTAAGGGTAGTCTCCAAATATTTTAGTATTAATTATTCGAGCCTATGCTAGATCTCTGGCGTATCCTGTGAGTTATTCTGAGTTCCATCCATACTAGACCACCTTTTTGTAGGTTGATGGATGAAGATACGTTGGCATCGTCATATATTAGTTTGTAATTTATATTCATATAAAGAAAAGAATGAGCATTCGTAGGGTTGTGATTCCGGATCAAATTTTGTTTCTTGTTCAGTATTATTTGGCTACAGACGTGCATGTGCTCAATCTAAGAAGCAGGCTGTAACTACTTTTGATCACTTCCTGTTGGCATGCCACTTAGTAATTATGGCCCTGATATGGGCAATCACACCGCCTTATTTTTCTGCGCTCTAAGCACGGTATGTTGCACTATAATAGTATAATTTTAAGATTAGTTGCGCTAGCTCCAGACTTTGGGTTGAATGCCGCTGCATTTTAATAATTTCCGAAAAGGTTCTTGACATTCAGTCTAACTTCTTTTGATAACAAAAAATTTTTATTTTTCAGTATGTATGTTGGCGCTTACTTAGCTATGTTGTCATAAACGTACTTGCAGTATTATAGCGACATAATGCCTTTATTGTAAATATGAGGTACAGGATGTATTAACTATGATTTGTGATGAAAAAAACCATCAAGAAGTTTTATAGCACTTCAGAGCTATATATATATATATATATATATATATATATATATATATATATATATATATATATATATATATATATATTTGGAATCATGGTTGGTTTTAAATTATTCCCAATGGTTGAAACTATGCACTACAGCTACACCTGGCTGTTGACTGTCAGTCTGATGACGTCCTAATAGGCATGGCGTGTGATCATAAGGATTCAGTGTTGTGGCCATTTGTTTACATAGTAATTTCAAGTTTTACTTTTGACTGCCAACATATCATTCACGTCATATGTTGTGCATCTGGACATTTATTGGGAAGATTTTGCGTGCATCTGGCATAAGATGTTTATAATAACCTGTACGAAATTAAGTTGTCATTGATTCCTCTATGGGTTAGTTTTGCATTATTTGTGTAATAGGTTGTAGCACTTTTTGCAATGTTATTACAGATCTGATGATGGTAACATAGTTTTACCGAAACCGGTCATCCACAATACAATGTTTTATTGTGGTCTCGCCTCAGAAGTTTTTCTTCTCCTAAGAAAGTCACATTTTTGTCTTCTCTCATTTTCAGTCCTTTCTGATTAAACAATGAATGCACGCTGGTAGAACAGGATAAGTGTAAATCGGGCAATAAAATTTTGAAGAACGTACTAAATGCCTTTTAATTTTAGAAAACTTGTGTTTGCAGAATACGATGTGGGCTGCCTAGCTGTCACACAACAACGTATTCACTTCGTATTCAAAAGTATGATTTGGCATTAGTAGTGGGGTGTAGCAGCCACTACGAAGCTACCTTTTGTATTACTTTTGTCATAATGCGTCGTGTAAACTTTTGTTATTGCAGATTTATAACAGTATAAGACATTTCAGGATGCTAATCTAATATATTTTAGGATGCGAATCCCTGTTCATTTCTGAAAGGGTGTAGTGTCTGTACTGCGGTAAAGTGTCTTGTGATAGTTTTTCTCTGTGATAATATACGTTGGTTCATTGAGCCAACAAACAATTTATCGTTCAATAAGGCTTTTCTTTCGAATGTATACGAGTAGTTCCCACAGAAATCACTTGAAACATACAGTGTATTGAAATTAACTATGACAGAATTTTTTAATATTTTCCTGGACTGTTTCTGTGCGGTTACGTATAAGAAACCCGTAGTATTTGGTTTGCTGCTGCAGATTAATGAAGTAATTATGATTTATTAGGTTAGTTAACTCTGTAGCATTTGCTTCAGAAAAAAATCACAACAGCGGAAAAGCATGTAACATGCAATCATAAAGACGCACAACAATCCCCGGATGTAAACGTACCTCGATCTAGTTGCCGTCGCTCTGGGAGCATACTGCCATAAGGCTGCTCTTTCACTAAATTCACTTAATCTATAGAAGTTATGCTAATCGGCCAGTTCGTCATCAATAAATCTGTCTACATCGCTTTGTGTCGATGTTAACATACAAATAACACTGCTGGGAAAAGGAATTCGAGACACAGCCAAGCAGTATTAAATAAAATCTTGAAGGCGGCGAGTAAGGTGGGCATTAGTGATGTGAACAGCAAACACCGTGAGTCTACTGAGCAAGCTTGATTCAGAATAAGACACACAGCGCACATCATCCATGTATTTTCACTGCAATACACGCATGAAGGCCGGCCGGTGTGGCCGTGCGGTTCTAAGCGCTTCAGTTTCGAACCGCGTGACCGCTACGGTCGCAGGTTCGAATCCTGCCTCGGGCATGGATGTGTGTGATGTCTTTAGGTTAGTTAGGTTTAAGTAGTTCTAAGTTCTAGGGGACTGATGACCCCAGAAGTTAAGTCCCATAATGCTCAGAGCCATTTGAACCATTTGAACACGCATGAAGATGATACGTTGTAGGAAACCAAAAGAAATATGATTATACTCTGTAAACAGCTACAGGAGACCGCAAGTCCCTTCTGCAAAAATGATCAGAAAATAGCCCTGAACAGCCTCTGAAAGTTTGTAGGTGGAGTTCAGGTTAATCCATTATTTAAACTATGGGCAGAGTGTAGCGTTAGTTATTAAAAAAGGCAACAGTTTCCTGATGTTACACAAACATTCTTTACTTGGTATTGATCAAGTTTATCTTTTGTTTGGCCGTCGCACTTAAAATAACAAAATACATAGTGTTTATGATGGAAGGTGTTAGCTTACTATGTTACGCATATATCATTGAAACATAAACTTTTATTGTGTCATGTGGAATCGTTACATTTAATAACAGTGGAAAAATATAGCCGAATTTGCTCATGTAATCCGACATTTGCGTAACCCACTTCTCAGTTTGGCAAAGAGGAAAAAGGAAATTATTTTTCGTCATTTGCAATAAACTGGCAATTTGTATCATATATTTTAAAAGACCATTGTTTTAAATAGAATGGGTCCCAGTTTTTATGCCAGCTACTACTTAGACTTTGAATAAGACATTTGATTTAAGGACTCACGCCATTTCCTTCAAAGGTCCTGTAAAAGACGGTGAACGGAAGAGCTGGTAGAAATTAAGGGCGCTCTCTTCATCTTAGAGTGGAAAACTATCACTAAAAGATGGAAGAATCAACATAGTTCAACGGCTTGATGATACAGAAGAAAATGAGAACCACTGCTTTCAAGAATGTCGAAGGAAAAGAGGCTCCTTATTTATTTGTTACAGTAGATGTTAGGGTGTGTTGACTGCTTCTCGGTCTATGCAACAACTCCTTAGGCAAGATAAACCAACATCAGTTATATGCACACTGACTGGTGTTTCTTTGGCAAAACCCAAGTGCGAGAGCGTGGCCACAGTAACATGTGGTCAAATATCGAGTGCATATAAATCATACCATGCTCAGTTGTGCTGTATTTGCCGACGAAGGTATGCTGGTAAGAGATGGGCTCAGTATCTGGAGTTCCTCTTGCTGTAAAAAGTCAATGAAAACTTATTATGCTACTACATTTAGTGCTAAGACGCAAGTCGCTTCTATTCACGACACTCATTCGTTGATTGCGAAGGCACATAGGTGAACACCATACACAATATATAGGCCTTTTAGACTCTAATCGCTCGTATAACTTCGTTGAAAGCTGTAGTTGAAGGAGTGAGGTGCGGTCGTATCCTTTTTATGAAATTAGTTACCACACTAAGTTTCTCGGAATCACTGCCTGCCTTGAAGCTACATATAATATGGTTAAACCTGGAAAATTCGTAAAAAATACACTATACACTATAGCGGCAGCACGATACATGAGATTTGCTGTTCCATATGTTATAATGACGACGAACAAGTCGTCGACAATGTTGACTGGTGGCCAATGCTAAATAGAAACATAAATCACAGCAGGTTCGTCAGTAATGTCGATAATGTGCTGTCTGCATGGTCTGGATCTGCAACGACTAAAATAATCAGAAGTCGTTGGTAAAAATAATATATATTGTACTTAACTGGTTGTACAGTATTCTTCTCGGCTGCATACAAAAAGCTGTAAATAGATAGCTATTGAGGCCTCACTTACGCCATACGTTACTAAGTGCCTTGTTAGGGGTTGCTTCCTATCAGCTGAAGGCTATGGTACTTTATTACTTGACGTCTCGAGCAAGAGTGGACGAGAGCTCAGTAGAAACTTGATACAAGCCGCGGAACGGCGATAGCAGCGCTTGTCGCGACTCACTGGTCCGATACAAATACTGACCGCGGTCGATAACTGCAACCCCTAACAAGTGCGGTATCGAACGTCGATACCCCACCATAACTGCGAAGACGTTTCACTCCACTGAGCTACTGAAGCTACTAAATAACGCAGTCCTTTGTAAAAGTCCTGTGCCTTATTATCACTTCAGCAATAAACGTACTACTACCAACCCCACCCGAGTACACAGTTCCAGATTTAATAGCAGGCACTTGATCAAATCTTGTACTGTTCAGTTGATTCACACAGTTCTTTCTCTCGTTAATGGCCTTTGTTAACACAGTTTTTTTGAACTGCTGTCCAAGGAACCGCAATGGTTAAACCATTCAATAAGCACTTCAAATGACAACAAAATATTCATCTGTTCAATATTATAACCCAATGGTATAAAATTCAGCATTCTCCAATAAGCTAAAGTTTCTGAGATAAAGACTGTATAATATGCCATACAGAATGCAAATCGACCATAGGAAAACACAGTTACCACATAAATCCCAAAATCTCATTTACAATACATAACTTTCTGAACCACTCATCAAAAATCAATTTACAACAATTTCACAATACAACACTGGAGGGGACGCCAGTCATCATCGGATTGCATTCGGTGTAATATCAGTTTTTTAGCAACGAAAAGCTATAAATTCGTTTCTTACTATTTCTCAAATAATGTACACTACGAAAGTTTTAATGAATTTACCTGTTCCACGTTTATTGTCACCATTGACACTACAATGGCGGTTTTAACCCTTACACAATATGTTGCCCACTGGCAGACACTTCCGCTGCCCTACTAATCAGTGTGTCAGTGGTAGATAACGTGCACTTTTGTAAATTAAGTCTGACGAATGAACATTCCATTGTTGTTATGAAGGTACGCAATTAGAGGGAGCTGTAGGTTCCCCAACGACTTGCAATAATGCATAGAAATGTATCTCATTTTCGTGAAGATATTAATATCAAAATACAAGCAAACAGTAATCCTATAGTACTGCATGAGCGATGTTTAGGCGCGAACTGAATTTTTTCAGAGAGCTATACAAAAACACAACATATAAGATTACATTATGTTAACACTTTACTGGCCTTCGATTTCTATACAGAGGTATTGCATGAGCTATGTGTCCAGGCAATAACCTGGGTTGCAAAATAGGTAATTTAATCAATCGTGTAAAATTGTTTACAGAACTATTTTGTACGCCGACGCTGTGTATTCCCAATTTACAAGTACAATTTCCATATTTGAAAGAATTAGTGACTTAACTGTTTTTGATGGGTGTTCTTTGGTCCACAAAATTTAGGCTAACAAAAAAATAGTGGTAGTAGACTTCTGAATCAAATTCCTATAATGACTTTAAATGTGAACATCTTAGTCTAGGCTTTAGCGTTACAGTTATTGATATCGAATGAAACCACAAGTTTACTGTTGCCAGTTGCTGTTTATTTGTATTCACAATGCATTTCGAAGGTTTAAACCTCCGTAACAGGTAGATTTACATATATTAGTATGACATAATGTGTGTGTTGTGATTTTTGGGTAACATGTGCCACAGTCTAGTGGAGAAACAGAAAGCTGTTTCAGAACAATAGTATAATGAGAAGAAATGCAATATAACTCTTGGGTTGACGAGAACTTCGGTTTCAATTAGCTTTTAATTTGTTTCGGGAAAATTAGAACATGATACTTTAAAGGGTGGAGTCTTAGCTTCCTAATACTAGGTGTCAATATTTCCAAGACTACTTGTTAGCTCACTCATACTTCCTCATTACTTGCAGTAGTGAAACTTTCAATTACTTATTAATTTTTATTAATATAGTTTCTAGAGAAACTATATACATTGCTGTCAACAGAACCCTGTGAACTATCCCTTAAATAATAAAGCGGCACAGAATGTCGTCTGATACTGGCACATATTTGGGCATAAAGTTGCGGGCTTTCAAAACCATTACGCATCCTCCAACTCAACGTTGCAATATTAAAAGCTTTGTCTGGTTTCGTTGTCTAGGGGCTGGGATACGTAGTTGCCGCATTACAGGCCAAATACTGCTGAGTCTACAGTATACGATAAGAATACACACATGAGTCTCTCGGCAATTGCGAATTATGAAAGTAACATATAAATTTATAAAAGAAAGATTACAATTAAGTAAGATCAGGAGACAGTATCTTAACTACTTCAATTGATGAGTACGATAGTCGGAGTACTTTTGAGAATGCGGTATATTTCTGCAAAAGACTAATTTGGTGTCGATGGTCCAGCAATTAAATAAAATATAAGTTGATTAACAGGGAAACAATAGATTCCTACTGCAAGTAATTAGATACGAACAGCAACACAGCTCGCGAGATATTCACTTATAAACGTACACTACGTCTTCACTGCAGAATCCACGGATATCACACAAGAGCACAAGTCGGCACTCCAAAGTATTTCTATCTGCCGCGATTACGCGCGGACTGCTCCACTGTCCAAGTCTTTCCGCTGCCTGTGCGTCTGCCACGCCGTCGCGTGCAGCACTTACCGTGTCCAGTGCCGTACCCTCCAGAACTGCTCACTCCTCAGGACTCCCTCACTTCCAGTCTCCCCATTCACGAGCACTGTGACTGGCTAGACCGCTCGCACCATATTTTCAAGCCAACACACCCACACATATTTAAGCACATACGAAATACTGGATTTCCATTCAAATACTTGAAATTAAATAAATATTCCTACTGCTGGACCATAAACACGCTCTTATACACATTATTAAATATATAAACAATTAAATAAACATATGTCAAAAGAAACGGAGCAACAGGTAGGCCAGTAGCCTAATGTCTCTGTGCTTTCTAAAACACAGTAAATATTTAACCACTTTCTTCATGAACAGTATATGTCGGATATAAACAAAGACATAGGCGAATAAATATATTTATAAGCATGCTGCTATCGTTTTTTCCTGTAACTGTGGAGTACTTATGGCCTGACGCGATCGATAGTAATCGGCTACTTTGACCTCCAATAACTCATATACTATTCACGTTACATGCCTGTAATTCATACCATTTTGGGTTTACACTACTAGCTTCCTACAGACACGGCGATCGACAAAATCGGATGGAGCGTTTATATTTTGGAAATTCGTTGCTGGGTGTTACTTGTATAACTTACCGTCAGATACTAAACTTTAAACTAATAAAGGTATGGAAAATCTGATTACAACATCAGAAGCGTCCTGCAAACAATAGTAAGGTACATGTTTCTTTTTGAGGTATCATGGTTCATCTGGCTGCTATTAATTTCTATACGGACTGTAAAATGTCTGCCATTAAGGTTTCACAAAGACCGCCACCTTTGGCACTCCCGGCATAGCCATCTCCTTCATCTACACAACGCACCGTCCTCGTCACAGCGGAATTCGCAGCCATGCGGCTGGACCATGCTCTGGGGCTACTCCTCTCGTCCGGCTAACGTTTGTCACCATGTGTTTGCTGCCGGCCCCGGCTTTGACGAGCGCCCCAATTCCGAACATATAATACTTCCAGGGCGCCACAACTCACCCGTTACCTCACAAAATACATGTCATTTCAATCTCATTTACATTAGATTCAGCTGCTTGCAAATAATTTACATTATGTACAGTGGGGGCCGTTACTGAATGGATTTAATAGTATAAAAATTTGATTTGATTTTTCACTCGGTGTTCGTCAGTGCCTTCTGCCTGACGGCTAGTTGCTGCGTATCAGTCACGTTGCACAAAACCGGAAAGAACCACTCTAAAACTCGCGTGTTGAACCATTATCAGCTAAACCCACGTGTTGCTGACGAGGCAACGATACCGAACTGCGCGTCTACAACTTGGCTGTCCAATAGGGGAGGTTGGTGGCAGTCACGGGGGGTGAGGGGGGGAGGGGTGTGAAATCGTGGCCATCCACCGGGAGCGGACATGCCATCCGTCCTCTTCTGCTGGCAGCTTCGGATCCGACCAGACACTCTCCTCTCCTGCTCTCTTGGGCAGTCGCCCATTCAGTTTCGGTGGCTTCTCTAGGCCTGCCTTTCTTTCTTACCGCATTAAATAGCCATGCTCTTAAAATATGTTTGACTTCTTCACCTCAACGGGTGCCCACTGCTTTCCCTTCCTTGCCAATCCCGGCATTTTAACAATTACTAATAATTATACAAGTTCTGAATTCCTTTCAAAATTGGCATTCATTCACACAGTCAGCTACGTTACCCAGAATATTGTTCATTAACTCCATTCGCTTGGTCTCAACTTCATCATATGTACTAACATTTACATTAATATTTTCTTCAGTTACCACTAACCTCTTAACGTCAATAGTATAGATTTGCTTTGCAATGGATACAACTTCATTACTAACATCATCAGAACAATTTTATCCCTCTACGGTTAATTCAGCGTGACAGGTATTAACAACTCCAGTTTTCATCTGCTTGTTGCATACATTTTCCTTTCCGTCTTCTTTGTTCATCGTGTCCTTAGCGAAAGCATCTAGGTTTGATCTCAAATTCTTCGAAATTTTTACTAAATTATTTACAGAATTCATTTTATCATCTAAGTCTTTGATACATTTATCCAATGCTAACTTTAAATTGTTAATTTCGCTTCTAAACCCCTTTTTAAAGTCACTGATGTTTTACCTGCTTCTGAATGTAAACTGTGAATATCACCTTTGAACTCTTTTTGAATGTCACTACTTATTTCAACCTTTTAACTACCAATGTCACTCCTGCTACAAGTGTTTGCATCTATCGGCTGTGTTGTACATTACAGTACTAGGTGCTTCCTCAGAAGGAAGTGGGTACCGGTGTCCCAGTGTTCTCTAGTGACGTAAGCAGACGGACATTGTTTTCGTATACGTTGTATTTACCAAGTACATGAAATGAGACATGTTAAAGGTGTGCATTTTGCTAAGGGAGTCTGTTAGATCCAAGGAGGGTAGATTTTCTGTGGTGTTGCTGGAGGTGCCAATGGCTCTCTGGCTGCCATCTGCAGCCTCTGTGTCCAATCAGATTGTAAGGAACCGGCTACGAGAAGGAACCTTACGACCCAGACGTCTCGATCGATTACCAAGCTCCACACGACAACTTCTCGCAGCTCACCTTCAGTTCTGCCGTTACCATGTCCACGGGCAACTTCGTCATTGGCGAAATGTGTTATCCGCAAACGAGTCCAGATTTCCTCTGACGCAAGGAACTGGACAAGACTGTGTGTAGAGAGGTCTTGCTGAGCGGAACCCGCCAAATGTTGTCCAGAAAATCGAGAGATTCCGCCAACTTTCTGTGATGTTCCAGAGGTTTAAAATACCGCTGCAGTTGTAAAGTTGTTTTATTATCACACGACCGGTTTTTGGCTTTTATAAGCCCTTCTTCAGGTGTCGTAACTTGGTGCTGTGACCCCCTACCGCCGCAGTGGACGTGTATTAGGCTCGGTGTGCTACCTACGAGCGCACAACAGGGAGTCCGCGCCTAATACACGTCCACCGTGGCGCTCGGGGGTCACAGCACCAAGTTACAACACCTTATAAGAGCCCGAAATCGGTCGTGTGATAATAAAACATCTTTACGACTGAAGCGGTATTTTGAGCCTCTAGTACAATGCTCTGTTACGGATATTCCACCAACAGGTTGGTTGGTTGTTTGGGGAAGGAGACCAGACAGCGTCCTCATCGGTCTCATCGGATTAGGGAGGGAAGTCGGCCGTGCCCTTTCAGAGGAACCATCCCGGCATTTGCCTGGAGTGGTTTAGAGAAATCACGGAAAACCTAAATCAGGATGGCCGCCACTAACAGGATTGATTGTTCTGTAATGTTTGGAGGCATCAGTGTTGACAGCCGTACAGATCTTGACATTATCCATCGTTGCCTTACCGCCAGTTAGTACATCGAAATTTTGCTGTTGGACCTTTCAGATGGCTGATACATACAGTGGTAGCCCTGAGTTGGTTCTCATGCATGATAATGGCAGTACCCAAGTGACGGGCGTCATCAGGGATGTTTTTCGAAGCCTGGACATAGAAACAATGGAATGGCTAGCGGCAAGTTTCGAACTAAACCCAAAAGATCATGTGTGGGATATGCTTCAGAGACGTGTTTGTGATTCTTCCTGTTCCACCACAGACTCTTCAAGAGCTCTAATTGGAGAAAGGGAAAGGATACCGCAGACTGACCTCCATATACATGAGGAGCAAGCCACGTAGGTGTTAGGCACTTACGAACGCTCACGGAGGGCAAACACGTCACTGAAGCTCTCGGACTCCATCAGAAAGCACACAAGATGACGGAGAGAATGATTGTATCCACTTTGCTTTCGACACCTGTTGGAAATTCCAGTTCTTGTTGTGTAAATGAACTGGGATGTAATATTTTGTCGTCAACTTAATTTTTGAATGATAAAGTTGTATTTTGGTAACATACTGAGCCGTGCTCCGACTCCCGTTTGTGCCGTTTACAGATTGGCGTTGTTTATTCGGATTGTGACCTCTCGTTCTCTTTGTGTGTTCACTGGCACCACAAGTTTGCTCACTTTGTCTGTCCGTGAGTGACAGCAGCAGCGTTTATCGATAACGAGTACCGTGGTACTATCTTTGGAACGGCCTCTAGTATTTCCGGGTCGTCGTGTGTCGGAGTTCTGTTGAGACGGAGGACCGCTGAGGTCCGGAGGACCAGTGAGGTCCGCACAGCCCTAGGACTCACCGGGACAGCTGGCACTACGCGCACTACCCGATGGGAGGATGTGATCGCGAGAATGCACAACCACGCCAAGGATCGGATTCATTACCTGGCATGGGTTATTCTATCGAGTATTGGGCATCGGACGTTAGGTAGATTTTGTTGGAGTGTTGGTCTTGCGTTTAACTGTGACTGGTTTGAGTTGCCATGCTGTTAAGTGAGTATAACACTGGGCTGCCTGTCTCACCTTAATTAAGTTTGAGGGACTTTCCCATGTCGATCCTTGGAGCACTGTCTGTGGATCACTCCCATCTTTATTTGGTCTGATTGTGTCAGTTGTTTAAAAAATAATATTTTGTTTAAATTATTCCTATTGCTTGCCTTCAGCGGACAAATAATTTGAATTCTTCTTAATAAGCCCTTCAGCCGTCAGTGTAGCTTGTGTTACAGTCAATTTTTTAAGTCATTGTTTTTAAAAAAATTATTTCCTTATTTAAAGTGGACTTGTTTACTGAGCAACCAACGGTAACTGAGCAAGTCCCCGTCCACACTTTTCCTACCTTCCCTAAGTCCCACGTCTTACATATCATGACTTTATAGCTGATTCTTCCGAGCAGTGAACGTGCTCCAAGTCCTTTTCCTACATATTCACAAAAACATTCAGTGAGGAGTCAGCTGGAGCCTAGTTGTCAACATTGCAGACTGACATGGAAATGAGAGAGACAGATATTGACGGTAAATATGTCAGGAGGTCGCTTATAATGGGAGATATAAAGCCTTCGTTGTAGGTACGTAATTTTGCATATCTCAGTAATTATTTGAAATATAGAATTTGAACCCTAATAGCAGTTAGCAGTCGTTGGTCTGAAGGGTTACTTAAATTTCAGTGCCCAGTGGTGTACGAGGAATGACGTATTCACGAATTGATGTGTGATTATTGAGACCTCTAAAAACCGCAAGTACATGACGAGACCTGTTTGCATACAAAAACAGGGACGACACGTAGCATCCTCTCAGAGTGGATGTGTTTTTATTTTCAGGGCACAGGATCACTGAGTGCAAGAAGAAGAACCTTAAGGTAGCTTTCTAATGCAGCGGCTGTGCCGACACATGCCGCGTGGCAGAAGCCGTCCCCCGTACAACGGCACCCAATTAAACAGAATCTAATCCTTTCCAATGTAGTTGCACAGCAGAGCATAAAAGTCGATCGCCGCTCTGGTATCTCTCCTGATACGTGATTACAGACACTCGAAGAACGCAGCTTGTGTCGTGACAGCCGCTGTATTGGAATCATTCCGTAACAGCAGCCTTAAGTTCACCCTTGGCGCCTGGGCCAACAGCTTCCTGATAGTTTCACCACTGACGGCAATTGACATAAACCTGTAATACGAGTGCTGCATCTGATGTGTGACACCTTATTTACTCTATACAGAAACTAAAAGACTCTTAACTCCCACGGCAGGGTGTGGATGACTATAAAAGGCATCTGAGCGTCACATGGGGTGTGTGGTTACTACAAGCACAAATGGGGTAAATAGTCCACTCCAAGCTGTAACTGTGGAGCACCAAATCGGACCATCTGGCATATTCTTAAAGGATGTAAACAGGGAGCCTACATGGGTGACCACAAACGACGTTTTCTTGGCTATACCATCAAGCCTTGACTGTGTAATGGACATTAGTGAATAACAACTATTTGTTAGTTTACTGTATTTTCTTGTATTCATAACACTTTTGCGGGTAAGCTACTACAAACAGCATAGTGAACGCATTATTGTGGCAAAGATAGATACGAAGCCCACGTCTACTACAGTAGTACGAGTTTATATGCCAACTAGCTCTGCAGATGACGAAGAAATTGAAAAAAATGTATGATGAAATAAAAGAAATTATTCAGATAGTGAAGCGTGACGAAAATTTAATAGTCATGGGTGACTGGAATTCGGTAGTAGGAAAATGGAGAGAAGGAAATGTAGTAGGTCAATATGGATTGGGGCTAAGAAATGAAAGAGGAAGCCGCCTGGTAGAATTTTGCACAGAGCATAAGTTAATCATAGCTAACACTTGGTTCAAGAATCATAAAAGAAGGTTGTATACATGGAAGAATCCTGGAGATACTAAAAGGTATCAAATAGATTATATAATGGTAAGACAGAGATTTGGGAACCAGGTTTTAAAATGTAAGACTTTCCAGGGGCAGATGTGGACTCTGACCATAATCTATTGGTTATGAACCTGTAACCTCCCCAGAGAAATTTGAATGACAACATTTAAATGTTAACGAGAATAGAACCTAGTGTAACCTCCCAACAAATAAAATAATTTAATGACAATGACATTTAAATGAGAAATAGCAATCTGCGCCATGTGTAAGCTCCCCTCAAAAATGAAAGTCAATTCAATAAAAAATTGAATCTCAGTGATAATGAAAACGCAAATAGACCGAAATGTCGATCTTAGGCCCTGTTCTTACCTCAGTAAAATTGCATCTGCTCTTATTTTTCGCCATAGCTTGGAGGAAATGCATCGCAAAAATTCTTTGAACTTAAATAAATTTTTTTTAAGGAAATGCATGGGAAATTTTCTTTCAATAAAATGTTTGTTTTGTTAAAATGCTTGGTTTGAAAACAAAATTATTATTGGGGCGATTCTTGAACAAATTAATTACACTTAAGACGCATTACACTATCAGTTGAGCGCAATGCTGCTTCATTACCTTATTTAAATAATATACCTCGTCCTGAATCTTGACCAGAGGCCCATGTCGACGCCCGCCGACTCCTCGCTCACAACTCCGATTGTCACTCGCGCGCTGCTAGCACGAACGAACTACATGCTCTCGCGACTCACTACGTACAACAACTTTCTCGCAACTGAATCATCTCGCACGCACTACTACTCTCCAACTGAACACTCGCGCGGTCAAGCGCAGACTAGCAACGATAAATAGCTCTCTGGTCAGATATTCTGTCATGCCTCGCCATCGCTGCTACATAACATACGTGTTTCATAACCCTCCACTGGGGCGGCAAAAATTTGGCAGCGATGGTGAGTCATTTGGACTTGCCATGAGCAACAAATTTTTTCTCAACTAATTAACTTTACAATTACAGCATATATACAGATATAGAACATGAAGGAAATATGGTGCACATGCATCAAGTACAAAACATATTAGACAATGACAAAATGTGAGTACAAAACATATTAGTAAATCAGAAAAATGTGTATACAAATTATTTGATAGATAACAAAAGTGCACACGCACTGAAAAACTCTTTAGCATTTTCAGAACAAATGAACAGAATGGCAAAAAATCATGTTGACAAGTGACATGAGTGCACATGCACTGCAGTTCAGAACATATCAGCAAATGAGGAACTGTATATACAATGAGTAACAAATGCCATAAGTGCACACGCAGTGAAGTATTGAACATACCAGGAAATCACAAAATGTATACAGAATGAGAAAAGTGCACAGGCACTGATGTTCAGTAGAAAACATATTAACAAATGACATAAGAGCACATGTACTGTAGTTTAGAACATATCATCAAATCAAAAAAAAAATGTATAGGTCATGAATACAAATAATGTTAGCAAAAAAAATGTTTTTTTTTTTTTACTATGTTACAAGAATTAGGATAGGAAAGGGAAGGATTGCATCATGGTTGTAGCACTTTCGGTTGCACACAGCTGCACTGAAACTCCATATCTTTCCACAGAAGTACAACACCAAGTGAGACAATTTGAAGTTCTTTTCCCAGAAGTATTTATCAGCGTAGCCAAGACACTGAAATGTCGTAGCAATATTCCATGTTTTCACTTTGGCAGTACATTAGGTACACCAATCAGTGGGACGATAATAACGTCTCCATCGCTTACGGTGGTGGACAGCATGTCCTGTCAACACCACGCTCTTACAAGGCACACCAACGTAGAATTAGTGCAAAAACCAGATATGGTGCTCCATGATCATGAGGATGGACAGGACAAATGGATATTGCAGTAATTCAGGGTAGTTAGGTCGGTAGGTGAAGGACATTAAGTCACATACTAGTCTTCATTGAGAATTACATTAGTCTAACAGCTGATTTAAGTAATTGGTGGAACTCATCGCCCAGTTACTGAACATTTCTGTACCATGTATGAAGTATCACAGAATAATGTTCATAAATCATCTGATTACAGTCAACATTCATTTAATTATACTAATTATTGGCACTCATTGGCCAGTTACTAAACATCAGAAGTCATCATTGAAAACAGGAGCTAATAAATGACATAGTATTAACATAATTCATTTAGTTATACTAATTATTGGCACTCATTGGCCAGTTACAAAACATCAGAAGTCATCATTGAAAACAGGAGCTAATGAATGACATAGTATTAACATAATTCATTTAGTTATACTAATTATTGGCACTCATTGGCCAGTTACTAAACATCAGAAGTCATTATTGAAAACAGGTAACATAATTCATTTAGTTATACTAATTATTGGCACTCATTGGCCAGTTACAAAACATCAGAAGTCATCATTGAAAACAGGAGCTAATGAATGGCATAGGACATATTCAAAATGTATCACACTGTAACTATTACTCAACGTCTGTGACTAAAAAAAAAATCATTCAGTATTACTCAGAACTCTCTTAAATGGTATCATTATTTGGGACTGGTAATACATTTTTTTGTTAGCAATGCATTGCTTGGGGTAATTATAGGGGAAAGCAAGAAGAGAAAAAGAAAAAATTTGCTTCTGGGTTTTCCTGTAAAAGAAAATGTGTAACGTCATTCGTCATGAGTCAGCTGTAACAAGGTTATCAAACAAGGAAGTATATGTGATCACATTTATAAATGATAGACACAACTGGGTAAAAAATACAAGTACTAGTACAGGTTTAATAAGTAACAGGTTTAATAAGTATCATGAAAAGCTTCTCCTGAAAAAAAAATACAAATGGATTATTGAGCTGAAAGAAGAAACGCATACTATGCTGAAAAGTAGTGAACTTCGAATTAACAGGTAGTGAAATGTGTATAAAAATGTGTTCCATAGCTGTCCTTTCCAAAACCTTCCGTCATTATACTATCCAATATAACACCTGCTGTCAAAGCGAACTGCAACAAATACTTAAATAACTATATAGCATAAATGCATAACTTCAACAATATCCTCATCTGTAAAGAAAAAACTTCATTATCCATCACTTCATTACTTATATTATCATAACTCCATTATTATCATCACCTGTAAAGAAAAACTTCATTATCCATAGTAGCATATTCTTCATCATTAATCATCAGCATTCATTATCATCTGCAAAAAATCACTTCATTACTCATTACACAACTATTCCTTATCTCTAGCATATTTCATCACTAAAACTAAGATGTGTAGTTCTGTCTGACAGCCTGCATCAATCGCTTCGTATTCTGAAAAAAAAAATTAGTTAAGACTGCTATTCTACGATGTGTATAGTATATTCTTGTTAATGCTTGTTAATACTGATCCATTTACTCTTCCTCATAAAGTTATTGCATCTTCTTTCGTTTATTCTGTAGGTGAAATTCCCATTTCTGTTTAATTTATTTCCTTTACGCATCATTTCTTTCTGAAATTGATGAACAAAGATTAATGTCTTGCATTTAAATCATATACCCACTAAATAATGACTGGTTTATGGTGACATAATTAAGCAGATAGCATAACATGACAGAAAACGTAATATGTCAATAGCATAGACAGTGTTCAAAGGCAAAAATGTACAGAGAATATCACAATGCAGCAGCAAAAAAAAAAAAAAGTAAAACATTCACGATGTTGAGATATCATAGGGCAAAAAATGTCAAAGTCAACTGGTGTGTGTTATACCTTAACTTTTTCACAGTACATACAAACAAAACATGAAAACAATCGTACATACATAAGAAAGACAAAATGTGACGTTCGTTGTGTTCAGCTTGTATGTAGTGTAGTTAATAGAGGCGAGAATTAAAGACTTTAATGGAGAGAGAATTTGATGAAATTAATACGTCACTACATAGAATTGCATAATTATTCATAAAATACTTAAGTTTGTCTGGAAAAATATGCACGGTCTGATGTGTAACGACAAGAAGAGCGACCTGCTAACCTTACCTTGCCGGGCACTTGCCAAGAAAAAATACGATAGTCATCAATAATTAGTCACATAAATATAATTGCATAAGTGGTCATAAAATGTGTAAGTTCATCTGGAAAATATGCACGGTCTGATGTGTAACGACAAGAAGAGCGACCTGCTAACCTTCCCTTGCCGGGCACTTGCCAAGAAAAAAAATACGAAAATCATCAGTAATTGTTCGTGTGAATATAATTGCAGAAATGATCATAAAAATTACTAAATAGCATTACAGTGTGATAAATCATAAAGTATGTTCACTCAATAAAGGGTTTTATGTTGGATAAGTGGTGGTTTCCTTTCGATTTTCTGGTTCTCAGAGTTTCGACGTGTACAACATTGGGGTGAGGAATGCTGCGAATCCGATATGGACCTGCTGGATAAATAGTGTGTACGTACTAATATCTTCTGTCCAATGTGAAATTCTCGACGTGTACAAACCTGTTTTTGCTGTCTTCTCCGGCGCTCTGCGGCATGTTTGATGTTGTTCAGCGCAATGTCAATTATTTCGTAGTATCGTAATCGACGAGATGTAGGAAATGTTACTAATTCTTTAATTTTGTTAGGTGGTTCAGTATTTTTCAGTATAACAGACGGAGATAGCATAGTCGATTCATTTGGTATGGAATTAGTTACATCTTGGAATGAGAATATGTGTGTGTCCCAATCAATATGTCTTTTGTGGCAGTATATTCTACACAGTTTACCAATTTCTTTCATTAATCGTTCACAGGGGTTCGAAGAAGCATGGTACCTGGATATATAGATCGGAGAAATGTTTCTATTTCGTAACATACGTGTCCATGTAGCAGAACGAAATTGTGATCCATTATCAGAAATTACTTTCAACACATGCCCTACATGAAATAGAAAATGCTTTACAAATGCTTTCGAAAAGGTTTTAGCAGTAGCTTTGGGTAATGGAGTGAAAGTAACAAATTTTGAAGTGAGTTCAACAGCGACAAAGATGTAGCAGAAACCTCTGTTAGTTCTCGGAATTGGACCAAAAATGTCTACTGCGGCCATATGTCTTAATTTAACAGGTACAATGGGATATAATGGAGGAATATGTGAAGTGGTGTCTGACTTAGCTTTCTGACAAATTTTACATGACGCTAAAACTCGTCGTATAGGTTTCTCCATGTTGGTAAAATAACAGTTCTGTCTCAGTATTAGAAAACATTTTCTGGCTCCGTAATGTGCGTAACTTAAATGAGTATACCAGATCAATTTGTTAACCAGTTCGTCAGGAATGCATAATAACCAATTATTGCTGTCAGGGTGAGAGCGGCGAAACAGAATGTCATTGCGTACAGTGTAATGGTTTCTAATCGTAACATTATTCTTATCTTGCCAAAGGTGTTTAATTTCTTTCCACACATTGTCTTTATTTTGATCTTTTGCTATGTCCTGTAATGACGACGAAATAAAATTTTCAAATGCAACTTGCTGAATGTACATGACTCTGAAATTTGCTTTGCAGAAGTTGGTTGCGATGTCATGCTGATTGTTGCTGAGAGAACGAGAAAGTGCGTCTGCTATAACATTTTGTGTGCCGGGAATGTGAACTATTGTAAAATTAAATTCCTGTAAATAAAGTTTCCATCTGCTTAATCTGTAGTGAGTGAATTTAGCCGAAAGTAAAAATTGTATCGCTCTGTGATCTGTGTAAACGGTGGTATGTCTGCCATAAAGAAAGTGCGAAATCTCGTAAAAGCCCATACAACACATAATGTTTCCAGTTCTGTAACGGAATAATTTCGTTCAGCAGGCGACAAGATGCGGCTTGCAAATGCGATGTTTTTAATTACTGTAGAGACATCTTCTTCAATTTCCTGGAAAATATGTACGCCTAAAGCGGTGTTAGAACTGTCGGTGGCAATAGAAAAATTTCTGGTAAGATCTGGGTGCGATGAAAGTGGTGCATTCAACGAAGCCTGTTTCAAATAACATTCACGTGAACAAAATTCTGCGTGTCAAAAGTATTGCTTGCGTTACTGGAATATACAATCTGTACTGTATCTGGTTAAATTCTATCGTACGTGTTATTATTTTCAGCAGGATTCTGTGGGATTTCGACTATTTGAACTGTACTATTATTTCTTCCTGACGTATTACGCTATGGATGACACCTATTGTCTGGCTCATTCATGATAATATGTTGTTTCTGATGTTGTTACTGCTCATAAGATCGACTGTTATTAAATGTACGCTGAAAATTGTGCTCATCAATTTTTACGTCTGTCATGATAGTAATTTCTATACGGCGCATTGCGATACGAGTTGAAATAGTCTGTACGTAGTTATTTCTTTGCTGCGGTGCGTTACTATTTGTTGGAGCTGAGACTATACGTGCACGCGGCGAAACATTAAAGTTTGGTTGACATTGTAGACTGCATTGTTGGTTACGTATGCTAAGCGGCTGACTTTCATGCTGTTGTGGTGAAAAACGTCTATTGTTACTAAAATGCGTTCGCTGTTGCTGAAAATTTTGTACATACTGATGATTAAAATTTTATCTGATATTAAAATTACGGCGGTAGTTCTGCAGTGCCTAATGAAAATTGTCACTTTCGGTAAAAATTTGTCATATCTGGTTTTCATTACAATTTTCTTAATTCTGGGTAGAGCAATAGTTAAAGAGCTGTTTTGATAGATATAAAGGACAGTAGAAGAGAAGGCAGCAGTGCAGAAAACTAAAGATGAAACAGCACTACTACAGCTCGGGGCCCTATGCACGCTACGGCACATATTCATTAAAGCGTAATGAATCCCCTGAGGTCAATTACGCGCTGCAAATATTTTTCAGCTTTCGTGTTATAGGCAATGGCGGTAAAAATTCAGAAATAAATTGCTGTATCCATGCTAATTGTTGTTTCTTCATTACAGGCAATGCTACTGAAAATACAAAAATAAATCGACGTATCCAGTTCAAATCGTGTATCTGTGCTCTGTCATTATTAAATTCCTTAGATTTTTTTACAAATGCAAATTGCTTATAATCAATGTTCTCGTCACTGAATTTCAGAACACGTTCAGGTTTGTGTGAGAATCTGTTTGTCTGTGTCATTTCGGATTTCAAGTTGCGTAGCTTTTCAGATTTTAAGTCGCGTAGTTGCTGTAAATTGTTCAAATTATACGTGCTGCGTGAGTCTGACAAATGTTCATAAAGTGGCGTCTGCTGTGATGTGTTATTAATTGAAATACTTTTCATCTCTGTTACTTCTTGCTGTAAACTTGACAATTTTCTACGCAACGTGTTATTATACGAATCGATCTCATTAATTGTCTGCTGTAGATTTTGAAATTCAGGTGTTTGATTAAATGAAACCGGTGAAGTATCGTCTGATTTGCTGTCATCATTACTTTCAATAACGTCAATACGACTGGCCAATTCATCACATTTTTCAGTCAGTATTTTTACCTGATCATCGGTTTTAGTGTCTGAGGCATTAATCTGTTTTTGCAATTTACGTGTAGTTTCGTTCAATTTTTTAACATCAGCTTTGACGACATCGGAATCCTGTGCTAGTTCTAATTGTTCGAGTCTGTCGGTCACTGTCTGAATATCTGCTGTGTATGTATCTGTTTTTGATTTAAGATCGGAAATTTCATCACGTAATTCTGTGTTCAACTGTTTGATGGTATTAATCTCGTCGGACACTGTAGCAATATTGTTGTCTACGTATGTACTTGCTTTTAGCGAACAATTTATGTTTGTCTTCATGTCTTTGTGCAGTGATTGTTTCCATGACTTGACGTTTTACTTTATTTTGATCCTGAATAAATTTGCGGAAACGCGTATCACTGTTTTGTATGTGCTGATTAAAGCGCTCGTCAATTTGAGTGTTCTGTTGTTCGAATTTCGCGTCAATCTTTTCATCCATTGTGCGCGAAAGTTCTGCTGTCATTGCTTTAAACTCGTCACGTAATTGTGTAGCCTTTTCAGAGCATTGTTTAGCGACTCCGCTAATTTCGTCTCTAAGTGTTTCTGTTGCAGCTGTTTGCATTTCCCTTAATTCCTGAGCAACAAACCTAATTTCTTCGCTACTTTTTCTTGAACAAGCCTCAATTTCCTCGCGTAACTGTTCCTTAGTATCATGACATTGTGCGGCAACGGCTCTAATCTGTTCACTAAGCTGTCTGGAATTGTTGTCTAATTTTTCATTTAAGTGTTGTTTGAGATTTTCGTTATCTTGTTTGTTCTGTTCTCTAAGTTGTCTGAAATCTTCTTTAAATTGTTTGGCATTTTCACTCAGTTGTTTGGAATTGTTATCAAATTTTTCATTAAACTGCTTAGTCATTTGTAGCAACAATGCCATAATTGGATTCGACCCAAAGTCAGCATTTCTATTCTCTGTGCTGTTTAATGGTGGATCTGGAATTGTTTCGCTTTCTGTAACCATTTGGTTATTCTGAGGTTTACAAAAAGGTTTGCCAGTCGAATGTACACTGTCGGTCACTATTTCGGAATTAAATGGAGTCGTACTTTCAGTACACTGTCCATTTTCATTAGAAAAATTTGTCTGTACGTTATTTGAATTTTCCAAACCGGATGTGTTAAGCTGGGCAGCGCTTATTACAATAGGGCTTCCCGCGTCATCAATTGTCGTCAAATTAACAGAGGAGACAATTGAGTTCGTTTGTACATCAGTAAGATAAAAATCATCATTAGTGGTTGGAACGCACTGATTGTCAGTGAACGCAGGATTGTCATCATTACACTGCGTGTCACAAGTACTATCAGTAAAGTTGTTTAAGTCGGTAATTTCATTCATAATACCTCGCGATACACTATTCACAGTCTTTCGCGGCATTTTTACAATAGTCACAATTATTCACAAATGAATTAAGCACAATAGAAAAAGCAACAAACACAAATACAACAGAGCAACGAATTGCCGATGATCTGAGGAAAGAAAGTCATAAAAATTGTAAAAGCGTTGCGCCAAATGCTAATTATATTTTAGTAAATAAGAGCAAATATGTAACTACTTCTCAGAAGATCCTCAACGAAATACGTTCCTGGACCGGATGTCGCCAAGTGTAACCTCCCCAGAGAAATTTGAATGACAATATTTAAATGTTAACGAGAATAGAACCTAGTGTAACCTCCCAGCAAATAAAATAATTTATTGACAATGACAATTAAATGAGAAACAGCAATCTGAGCCATGTGTAAGCTCCCCACAAAAATGAAAGTCAATTCAATAAAAAATTAAATCTCAGTGACAATGAAAACGCAAATAGACCGAAATGTCGATCTTAGGCCCTGTTCTTACCTCAGTAAAATTGCATCTGCTCTTATTTTTCGCCATAGCTTGGAGGAAATGCATCACAAAAATTCTTTGAACTTAAAAAAAATTTTTTAAGGAAATGTATGGGAAATTTTCTTTCAATAAAATGTTTGTTTTGTTAAAATGCTTGGTTTGAAAACAAAATTTAATTGGGGCGATTCTTGAACAAATTAATTACACTTAAGATGCATTACATTATCAGATGAGCGCAATGCTGCTTCATTACCTTATTTAAAAAAATATACCTCGTCTTGAATCTTGACCAGAGGCCCATGTCGACGCCCGCCGACTCCTCACACACAACTCCGACTGTCTCTCGCGCGCTGCTAGCACGAACGAACTACATGCTCTCGCGACTCGCTACGTACAACAACTTTCTCGCAACTGAATCATCTCGCAACCGCTACTACTCTCCAACTGAACACTCGCGCGGTCAAGCGCAGACTAGCAACGATAAATAGCTCTCTGGTCAGAGATTCTGTCATGCCTCGCCATCGCTGCTACATAACATACGTGTTTCAAACTGTAGATTAAAACTGAAGAAACTTCAAAAAGGTGGGAATTTAAGGAGATGGGACCTGGATAAACTGACTAAACCAGAGGTTGTACAGAGTTTTAGGGAGAGCATAAGGGAACAATTGACAGGAATGGGGGAAAGAAATACGGTAGAACAAGAATGGGTAGCTCTGGGGGATGAAGTAGTGAAGGCAGCAGAGGATCAAGTAGGTAAAAAGACGAGGGCTAGTAGAAATACTTGGGTAACAGAAGAAATATTGAATTTAACTGATGAAAATACAAAATATAAAAATGCGGTAAATGAAGCAGGCAAAAAGGAATACAAACGTCTCAAAAATGAGATCGACAGGAAGTGCAAAATGGCTAAGCAGGGATGGCTAGAGGACAAATAAAAGGATGTAGAAGCGAGTATCACTAGGGGTAAGATAGATACTGCCTACAGGAAAATTAAAGAGACCTTTGGAGATAAGAGAACCACTTGAATGAATGTCAAGAGCTCCCCATAACATACGTGTTTCAAACTGTAGATTAAAACTGAAGAAACTTCAAAAAGGTGGGAATTTAAGGAGATGGGACCTGGATAAACTGACTAAACCAGAGGTTGTACAGAGTTTTAGGGAGAGCATAAGGGAACAATTGACAGGAGTGGGGGAAAGAAATACGGTAGATCAAGAATGGGTAGCTCTGGGGGATGAAGTAGTGAAGGCAGCAGAGGATCAAGTAGGTAAAAAGACGAGGGCTAGTAGAAATACTTGGGTAACAGAAGAAATATTGAATTTAACTGATGAAAATACAAAATATAAAAATGCGGTAAATGAAGCAGGCAAAAAGGAATACAAACGTCTCAAAAGTGAGATCGACAGGAAGTGCAAAATGGCTAAGCAGGGATGGCTAGAGGACAAATAAAAGGATGTAGAAGCGAGTATCACTAGGGGTAAGATAGATACTGCCTGCAGGAAAATTAAAGAGACCTTTGGAGATAAGAGAACCACTTGAATCAATGTCAAGAGCTCAGATGGAAACCCTGTTCTAAGTAAAGAAGGGAAAGCAGAAAGGTGGAAGGAGTATATAGAGAGTCTATACAAGGGCGATGTACTTGAGGACAATATTATGGAAATGGAAGAGGATGTAGATGAAGACGAAATGGGAGATACGATACTGCGTGAAGAGTTTGACAGAGCACTAAAAGACCTGAGTCGAAACAAGGCCCCCAGAGTAGACAACTACTGACGGCCTTGGGAGAGCCAGTCCTGACAAAACTCTACCATCTGGTGAGCAAGATGTATGAAACAGGCGAAATACCCTCAGACTTCAAGAAGAATATAATAATTCCAATCCCAAAGAAAGCAGTTGTTGACAGATGTGAAAATTACCGAACTATCAGCTTAATAAGTCACAGCTGCAAAATACTAACGCGAATTCTTTACAGACGAATGGAAAAACTAGTAGAAGCTGACCTCGGGGAAGATCAGTTTGGATTCCGTAGAAATCTTAGAAGCTGAATTAAGGAAGGGCAAACCTACGTTTCTAGCATTTGTAAACCTAGAGAAAGCTTCTGACAATGTTGACTGGAATACTCTCTTTCAAATTCTAAAGGTGGCAGGGGTAAAATACAGGGAGCGAAAGGCTATTTACAATTTGTACAGAAACCGGATGGCAGTTATAAGGGTCGAGGGGTATGAAAAGGAAGCAGTGGTTGGGAATTGAGTGAGACAGGGTTGTAGTCTCTCCCCAATGTTATTCAATCTATATATTGAGCAAGCATTAAAGGAAACAAAAGAAAAATTCGGAGTAGGTATTACAATCCACGGAGAGGAAATAAAAACTTTGAGGTTTGCTGATGACATTGTAACTCTGTCAGAGAGAGCAAAGGACTTGGAAGAGCAGTTGAACGGAATGGATAGTGTCTTGAAAGGAGGATATAAGATGAACATCAACAAAATCAAAACGAGGATAATGGAATGTAGTTGAATAAAGTCGGGTGATGCTGAGGGAATTAGATTAGAAAATGAGACACTTAAAGTAGTAAAGGAGTTTTGCTATTTGGGGAGCAAAATAACTGATGATAGTCGAAGTAGAGAAGATATAAAATGTAGACTGGCAATGGCAAGGATAGTATTTCTGAAGAAGAGAAATTTGTTAACATCGGGTATAGATTTAGGTGTCAGGAAGTCATTTTTGAAAGTATTTGTATGGAGTGTAGCCATATATGGAAGTGAAACATCGACGATAATTAGTTTGGACAAGAAGAGAATAGAAGCTTTTGAAATGTGGTGCTACAGAAGAATGCTGCGGATTAGATGGGTAGATCTCATAACTAATGAGGAAGTATTGAATGGGATTGGGGAGAAGAGAAGTTTGTGGCACAGCTTTACTAGAAGAAGGGATCGGTTGGTAGGACATGTTCTGAGGCATCAAGGGATCACCAATTTAGTATTGGAGGGTGGCGTGGAGGGTAAAAATCGTAGAGGGAAACCAAGAGATGAATACACTAAGCAGATTCAGAAGGATGTGTGTTGCGGTAGGTACTGAGAGATGAAGAAGCTTGCACGGGATAGGGTAGCATGGAGAGCTGCATCAAACCAGTCTCAGGACAGAAGACCACTACAACAACAACACTTTTTTTGGGCGTTTGTCCCGCATCGGTGCATTGTCGGCATAGTTCTTAGCGGTATTTGGCATGGTTTGTTTAATGAATCCCTAGATTCCCTTGCGCCAGCGCCTTACCCTGGGACGAGATATGTGTACCACCACTGTCTTCGTGTAGTGTTATTCATTTGAAACTGGGCGAAAGTTTCAGAAATATTTGCGAACCCTGTAATTGAGGTGGGACTTCTGTACCACCCTTTTATTCACCTAGTACGCTGTGGAAAACCGCTTATTAAGGAATCTAGGCTGGTCGACACATTTTCGGGTGGATTCGACTCTGAACCAGTGTTCCTCCCCATCCCAGAGGCGATGCTTAAATACCGGTATGCACTGCTCTCCGTGCGGTTTATGACATGTTCATTTTTTTCACTTGATTTTTGTTCCTTAGTGTACTTCATATGTAGTATTATAAATGCTAAATAACAGCTTCCTAAACTCCAACGCTTATCGCTACACAGCATGTTCAATCAAGACTCACAAGATAGTGCTAGATATGATGCAGCAATTGTAGGGGGTATCTGGTAAGAAAAATAAATTTAAAACTGCATCACGATAGTTTCTGGATTAGTGACAACCAAAATAACGTACTGTGAATACTCTTATCTGACTGTACGCGGCATTGGATAATAGTAAGTGTAGATTTTTTACGC
The DNA here is from genome assembly GCF_021461385.2 of Schistocerca piceifrons. Lineage (NCBI taxonomy): Eukaryota > Metazoa > Arthropoda > Insecta > Orthoptera > Acrididae > Schistocerca > Schistocerca piceifrons. The sequence goes on along the minus strand of NC_060144.1, from coordinate 238,904,464 downwards.
GAGAAGTAACATTTTCCGTACTTTCACAACTCAGCTCTTGGCTGACGTCGATATATATATATATATATATAAAGAAACCATTCAGCTATTTCTTGTGCAACTACCTCCAAAAATCAGCTGGAATACAGGAAATTTATTTTCCTCTTTTCTTTCTTATTTCATTCCTTACACGAGCAGGAATTCTTGAAGCATTACTTTTCATCGCAGCACCGATTGTTAAACTGTCCTATAGCGAAAACGGAATGGCGCAAACACGAAGGAGACAACATGCTTTCGATTTCACCCCTCACTGATTTCGTAGAAATTCGGTGACAAGAGCCGAGGAGCCTCCTTTTAATTAAGGGAGAGCAGCTTAAGCGCAGGCTAAGCCCGAGGATAAAAGTTTGTTTTCAATTTAAGTTGGCGAGCGCCGAGTGCCGTCGCCACAATACTGTGCGCGCAGAATGCAGAGCAGAGCTCTTAATTACTGAGCCGCGGTCCACAGGCTGCGGGCCACATAGAGCACAGCAGGCAGCAGGTGGGTGCCGAGCCGCGATTGGACAGCCAGTTGTCCGTCCGACTGTCTCACCGGCGACATCATGCTACGCCGAGGCTGAAGAACTTTGGTGGCTTTAAGAATAGGGAGCTTTCCTGCTGTTTGCAGATAAATACCTTATCGTTTGGACTTGTACCTTCGTGTCTGCACGTCTAAGATATCTGCGTAACCTTTAGAGTTAATGATTCCAAATGTGAATGCTGTGTAATATTTACGTCCGTGCAGCCTCGAAGTGAACTTAATAGCACTGCCGAACTTTCCGAATCTGTAACGTCCTAGTGCAATGGTACAGGGGCTTCTGAAGGCATTGTCCTGAGAATACACTCCCAGAAAAAAATAGTACACCTGGAAAGACGACTTCGACTTTGATCTGATGACGGCATATGTCACCTAAGAAATAGTAGACCAACTCATCATAGTTTCATATCGTCCTCTAACGGAACGCGTAGTGTTACAGCTAGCAGAGGGCCAGCTGTGTCCACCCTTCAATAGGGAATGCTCACAGCCAGTGTGATACGAACATGTGAAGTAAACCGGTAACAATGGTACAGAGAAGCCAACTGAGAGAGTTGGAAAGGGATCAGATTGTGGCCTTCCGAGTGGTGGGATGTTTCTTTCGGAGAATTGTCATATAATTTGGAAGTGCTGCTCCAGTTGTGTAACGATGCTGGCGTCAGTAGTCACATGAATGTTCTCACACCCGTAGACGAATTTCTGGACTCCCATGCAGCACAGACGCCCACCAGGATCGTCGTATTGTCAGGGCAGCAGTGGAAGGTCGTACAGCTCCCGCAGCTCAGACTAGAGGGCTTATGAGCCCAGATGTGTCTATACGAGCTGTTGCAAACCGATTATCAGCAGTGGGACTCACACTTATAACCCACCTTCCACGCAGCATCGATATGCGTAGCTGTACTGGTGCCGTCAGAAGATCACTTGGAAAATAGGATGGCGCACCGTAGTCTTCAGCGATGGATGCAGACTCTGTTTGCACACAAGTGATGGTCGTTTACAAGTACGACGTATACCTGATGAGCGTTGTCTCGCAGATTTCATTCATCCAGGTCCCTGTGATCCCATCCCAGGCCTTATGGTCTAGGGTGCGATAATCTACAACACTCGTTCATCTTCGATGTTTCTGGATGGGACGCTAACCAGCGCCCGGTACGTAAAGGATGTTATAAGACCCGTTTTTCTGCCATTATTGCAACAGGAAGGCAATGTTTATTCCAACAGGATAATGCTCGTTCACGCACTACCCTTGAAAGTCAAAGTGCTCTGAAGGACATGTAGCAACTTCACTGGCCAGCCCGATCTCCGGACTCCCCAATGGAGCAAGTGTGGAATCTGAGGAACGAGAAGAGTCGTGCATTTCATCAACCAACAGCTGTTACCGAACTACGTGAACAGGTCGAGCTGTCGTGGCACAACGAGTCCGAGGACAATATTCGCAATCTATATAACCGACTGGATGCCATATTCAGCACTTGCAGTGCCACCTGTGAAGACTACATCACGTACTACTATGTTTCAGCATGGGTGCAAGCTCGAAATCTCAGAACATGTAGTGCTATTGATCTTTAAATGTTATCATTTCATGTGCTTCATATGCACCGTCGCAACAATAAATCTTGAGTGAACTGGAAACTTCTAGAAGGGTGTACTACTTTTTCCGGCAGTGTAAAAGGTTATTTGACCTTGCTTTTCTGACTCACAACTTTTCACTATTCAGGAATTTGATACAGGTAGAAGAATCATGAGCAGTTATCGATACTAATCTAAATCTACGTAGAATACTCTGAACAGAGTTTTGTCATGACCCTGATATCAGTTCTAAACTGCACAACCAAGGCAACCAATCTTACATCTGCTCTGTTACCGTACCTGTAGTGTAACACATTACTGCTCGTTGACATGAAATAAATCACGTGTCTTTATCCACAGGCGCTGTTAAACAATCCTCATTAAATAAATCACGCAAGTTGCAATGGTGTGAGTATGCCTTACATTACGCAACTGCGCAATGCCAGTACTCAGAGGGTTTTCAATTGTCAAACGAAAATGTAATGGTTCAGCATTAAATAAATCAAAAACCTATTCTAATTCAGTTCCCGCGTTGTAACTGAGAAAGCATGAGCTGATAAAAGATTAGTCTTCGATAGGATAAACAAATGGACACGTCTCTGTTAAACGTTTTTAATCTAACAATGTCTAGGACACAATAGCGAAAACATAAAACTATGACAGTAAATTAAACAATAATTAAACAGTTTTAACTTGAAATATTTGTGCATTAGGTACGGTTCAAATGATGAAGCGTGGTGTAATTTTTCATAAGGACAAGCATGAAAATCAAGAAATAGCTGCCCAGACAATGCTTTGTGGACCACGAACCGTGTTTCTAATTTATGAATATTGTAAGAAACATCTTCCCAAGCCACGTGGCTCAAACATTTGTAAACGCAGCAAATGCAAATGCACTGGCAAATCTCATTCAGCATACAGCGAGATGGAAGAAACAGCATCCCAGAAGTAAGTTATCACACAATCACTGACAATAGTCAAGTCAGTAACAACAGTCATCAACATGTAACAACGTTCACTCTGGTATCCTAAGGTGATCTCCTTCACAGGCAGCCACTCATGCATTTGCCTGCAGCGACTTACGGAAAATCTAAACCTCGATTGCTCAGTGGAAATTTGAATAGTCGTCCTACTGAAAATAAGTTTAATGTGGTAACCGCTGCACTACCTCACTCGGTATTATTTATACCTCTTACTGTGAGGTTGTCTTAAGCCGAGTACTTAGCTGTCGTAATAAACTAGTCGTTACAGGCGTGTCTTTTATTTTAGATTGTGACTTCAATCATAATCTTGTACATGTTGATTGGTAGGACATCCTGACAGAGCCTTCTGACGGACTGTTAACGTTACCATGCGGTAATTTTTTTATCTTTGGTATTACAAGCTATCTTAGCAGCTATATCAGTAGCCAAAAATAAATTGACATAATATGATTAGTAGTGCATGGGATGTTCACATACTAACAGATGATTAAATCCCAAACAACAAGGTACGCTGTATCATCTGCAACCATCTATGCTACTTTAATTGAGTGCAAGCTGCAGTTACATCGAAGCCTTTAGACGACTGGTTTCGGCAAATAGGCCAGTCTGAAAAATTCATAATTGCCCGTAGAGGCCGACAACAGGCATATTAAGACCATAACAGTCATAGTAGAATTACGACAGCGTACTGGAAAGTAATATGGTCCGAATTTTTTATTCTGTTATCAACATCAGTTGAGGTATACATTTCATGTATGTTACTCAGTCAATTTTCTGGCTTCACTGACGCAAGTTGCAACCCACTGCCACAAGAAGACTTTGAATTGTAGTATGTAACATGGCAGTGTGTGGTTTAACTATGTCTGTAGATGAGAAACTGTGCTGTAATATCGTGAATTTGAAGAGTTTGTTCGCGTATGGGGTACCCTCTCCTTCAGCATGATAATGCCATATCACAAGACGGCTGCAATATCTGCAACGATCCAACGCCTTGGGTTAATGTCACTAATACACATCCATACACTCCCGGCTTGTCCCCACCCGATTTTCACCTGTTTCACGAACTTTTGGAACGCTTTTGGGGGCATCACGTTGATAGTGATGAAGCAGTGCAAGGAGAAGTGAGGTTGTGGCTCCACTAAAATAGTCAAAGATTCTACAGTGAGCGAATCAGCGAACTTTTTTCTCGTTGAAAGAAATGTGGTCGTTGCCGGGACGACGATGTTGAGAAAAAAATATGTTGACGTCGAGAATAAAGATGTAGAATGGTAATAAAGTGACTTTAAAAATCCTTAAAATTGTTTCATATAAAATTCGGAGGCATTACTTTTTATCATGCTCTCGTATGATTTATGTTGCATAATAACTCGCGGGTAAAACATCTACCCAGCATTGCTATTAAGAATAGATGTGTCCTGACCATTAAAAGAGACATCACCCAGATCCCGACAGAGTGTCTCTCAAATTACAGCCACTGCCAGTTAACATCCAGTTTCACTTTGTAAGCATACAATAGTATCCAGCGTTGACATCTCAGCATTGGTGATTTATTTGAGAAATAGTTCCGAAATCATGTGGGGTGTCACGAGACAATGATCTCCAATATCGTGGTGGTTACAGTTTGTATAAAGAAAACAGAATAAAATCCGAATGAATGTGTTAAGTGAAAAAGAGAAATACAGCCACTCTAATTAAATATCGCTAGCACTTATACTTCTTGTTCAAATATTGTACCACTAAACTGTCGAACAACTGTGTCCCGACCAATCCATGGACACTTGTATAAAAGTCTACTAATGCTGAAACTTCCTGGCAGATCAAAACTATGTGTCTGATCGAGACCCGAACTCGGGACCTTTGCCTTTCGCGGGCAAGACCACTTGCCTGTGAAAGGCAAAGGTCCCGAGTTGGAGTCTCGGTCCGGCACACAGTTTTGATCTGCCAGGAAGTTACATATCAGCGCACACTCCGCTGCAGAGCGAAAATCTCATTCTAGTAGTGCTGTTAGTATGAAACGATGTTAAATGCAAGAACAGTGCCAACCATCTAAACTTCTAACAGCCTGTCTCAACAATGGTTTTTACATGTTTGTTCTCCAAGTTGCAAAACCCTGCCTCTCAAGGAGAAACGTGAAATCTACATAAATCAGAGATTAACTGAGAATCAGACACACGCTTAATACCTAGTGTTAAATTCAGTTTGCACGGTGGGTTTACTAATGCTTTGATTGATTGGCATACAAAGAATCTCATGGTGCTTAATTGGCCTAATAATAACTTTTAAGGGAAATGATTATGATAATAAACACAAGCTGTAGTTAACACTATCTAAAACATATTAGTATTAATTCAGCAAAAGACAATTGTGGTGGCAAGGATGTTACAAAGATGCTCCTCACTGTAAGTAATCATACCGAAATAAGTATATTTTGTTGATTCTGATTTGTTCTGCTGATGTTTTGGCAGCCTCTCTGCTGTTAAGACCGGTCAGTATTGTGATCAACTAATGTCACAATCCTCACTCCACGGATTTAGTGACATGATTTCTATAATTTATGTTCCTTCTCTCCCTGTTCGTGGCAAGAGTCCGTTTTGTGCAAAATACTGGCCATTGTTATGGTTATGGTAGTTGTTCCACTCTCCTCTGCGGTGGTTAATTACAGAAATGACTTACTCCTCCCGAACGACTGGTGAAATGATTTCCTCCTTCAGGTGCTCCATTCCTGTTACGATGCTATTATTATTATTGTGTTGTGAGGTCTTCTGAATTTTTATACTGTTTCCTTTGTTCCGTAACATTGTGCTCATTAAACACGAATTTGAGTTGAAGCTGTGTGTTCTTGAATGCTTCGATGTCTTCACTGCAGCGACCTGCTAGTACCTGTTGGTAATTAGTCGGTGTTCCGTATACCAGTACTCAATAATTTCTCCTGGGGTACAAGAAATGTTGAAGTATAGGTTCTTCCTAACCATTGCTTGGAAAAGTTTCACTTGCATCTTGCATCCTGATACCATTAAATCCTTGCGCATTTCATCTCATGCTTAATACCTTATTGTGTTTCTCACAACCAGAAATTCATGAACAAAGCATCTGTAGATTCTTGACACGAAGTAAAAGTTGTAGTTTACTTATTCTTGCTGCTATTGCTCCTTCAAGGTGTGCACAAAAAACTGTAATTTATGTGCTAAAGGCAGAGAAAGTTTTGAATACGGATCAAGTTGTGCAATCCTAGTTTTTGTGTGTAGCATATTTCCATTATCCTTATAGTTCTGGAACTTCCGGGCTTACAGAAAGTGTTTGTAATCGAATGTGTCCTCCTTTCTTCCCCAGAACCTCACAGCTGTTGCCAAAGTTCTCTTAATACCTTCTCATGGGACTCTGCATGAAAGGTTTCACTATCATTATTACCTGACAGTCTCATTTCCTTTGACCATTTGGCTTCTGCTCAGTGGCATGCAGTTGTGCATTTCACTAGAGTGTGTGTCTGTTGTCACCGCCAGCGAACCCTTCCTTTGAAGGTTTCTGTGAATTTTTTCTGATTCCTCATTTCTTGTCTGCTATATTTCGTTTATCCTTCTCTGCTAGGCATGTAATTCAAGAAGCAGCCACACTTCCTGGCATTCTGCTACCGAAACTGGGTTAGTGGCATATGAGCTCATACCCACTTTTCGTATTTCCTTTTCTATCAGCTTAAGGCTTTAAGTATGTAACTGATTTGTGGTTTCTTTTGTCTACTTGTCGATCTGTCCTTTGATCCTTTTTATCTGCTTCTCAGTCATGTCTACTCACTTCTCTACCTTTTCTCGCCTCTCATGGAACTTCATTTGATCTTGTTGCAGATCCATATATTGAGTAGGTACTTGCACTTCCTGTCTTCCTTGATTCCTTCCATTATCTTCTCTTTTCGGTGACGGATTCTTATGTTTTCTTGGCTTATTGAGCATCTCTCAATGCTGCTCATGTTATTAACCCATACTTCTCTGCTTTGTCTCTGACTTCTTTCCTAGTTTCATGTAGTTTAGCATTTCATCTGTTCGGTCCTGTGTTCCATCTGCCTCTGCATTTGTTTTATGTCCGTTTGTTTTTCTTCTACTCGTTTTCCTGTCTGATCTCCCCGTTTCTGTGCAGTCTCGTCTACTTTCTTTAAGGATTCAAGCATTCCAAAATTACTTTCGTTATTTACAATCTGTATATTTGGAGAAGAGGTTTATGAAATCAAATTAGCATACCGTCTCTCTAGTGTTTCCGACCTTCTGGTCACTTCCACTTCGTAATCTGAAACAATCGCTGCAATTTGTTGTGAAGTGACTTCATCTTCCTCAGCTTTATTTTTTACATGTGGAATATTAAATTCGTCATCCATTTGGATGTTTTCTAAACCAGTCACTTCGTTATCCCCTACGCGGGGACTTAATTGTTCTCCTCTCCTAAATCAATATCTACATTACATTGACTGTTAACTATTGATTTCTTGATTTTCTCTTGTTCCACATTAATATACACCAAACCTGAAGCCTCTCTCTCACGATCCTTTGAGCTAACAGTTGCGTGTGACTGAATTCGTGATTTCCTGTCAGGAAGGTCGCAGTTCGTAGTAATAGACGGAAAATCATCGAGTAAAACTGAAGTGATATCAGGTGTTCCCCAGGGAAGCGTCCTGGGACCTCTGCTGTTCCTGATCTACATAAATGACCTGAGTAAATATCTGAGCAGTTCTCTTAGGTTGCTCGCAGATGATGCTGTAATTTACCGTCTAGTAAGGTCATCCGAAGACCAGTATCAGTTGCAAAGTGATTTAGAAAAGATTGCTGTATGGTGCGGCAGATGGCAGTTGCATCTAAATACACCAATTTTATTTGTACAAAATGGTTCAAATGGCTCTGAGCACTATGGGACTCAACTGCTGAGGTCATTAGTCCCCTAGAACTTAGAACTAGTTAAACCTAACTAACCCAAGGACATCACAAACATCCATGCCCGAGGCAGGATTCGAACCTGCGACCGTAGCGGTCTTGCGGTTCCAGACTGTAGCGCCTTTAACCGCACGGCCACTTCGGCTGGCCGTTTGTACAAGCTATACCAACGTTCTCAAGAGCTCCTTGATCTTCAAATATCTTCTTGTTAGCCCTTTCATCCAAAGTCAAACGTTCTATTCCAACATTAATTCTATACACGTATGTAACTACTTTATTAATTATTACGGAAGCATATTTATTAGAAAAGAAATTAAACTCGTCAGTAATATCATAATGCTGCAATTTTGCAAAGTTCTTGGCCTTTTCGTCATGTTTCTCACTAATACCCATTTTACCATACTCGAATCTTCTACCATCTGTTTGCGTAAATTCTGTACGCCATCTACACATACGTCCGAAATAAGGCCTACTCAGATTCGTCCGTCGGCGTATCCAACGCCTCGGGCGTGCAGCGCGAAACTTGCACATCATCCTCATCCGACGATATACAAACGACCTCCTGGGGGGTTTCCACATCCGACGTGTCCGACGCATCCAGTTCCGCCTTCAAAGAACGACAATGCATAATGTGACAATCTGCATGTACAACATTCAAACGTGAAATAAGTGCTTCGTCAGCGATACTAAATTCATTTGATACAAATATCACGAGGCCATGATGATTTATAGCCATACCAAGTTTATTTTTTTACATTAACGGTCACAGGTCTTCCTTCAACAATACGCTTCAAGGTAGAAGAATATTGCCTCCACCTAGACCATTCAAATTCTTCAAAAACAATTACATTATGTACACGTGCATGATATCCGCCAAATCCGAATTCAGAACAAAACGGTAGATACACATGCTGCTTTCGGGAAAGAATTTTTTCAATTAATGTGGAATTCCCAATATTTGTATCGCCATAAAGGTACAATTGCTTCTTACGCACCTCCTTGGACCGAAAGGCCTTGTTATACCAGCGTACAACACGCCCCGCCCAGCCATTGTAATTCACATTGATTACACTGATCCTTTCTTAGTGAACAATTGGTCAAGGATTCGTTTTATTGAGAAATAAATGCAACAAGTCCACTAAAGAGACAGCTTACACTACACTCGTTCGTCCTCTGTTAGAATATTGCTGCCCGGTGTTGGATCCTTACCAGGTGGGATTGACGGAGGACTTCGAAAGAGTGCAAAAAAGGGTAGCTCCTTTTGTATTATCACGTAATACGGGAGAGAGTGTGGCAGATATGATACGCGGATTGGAATGGAAGACATTAATGCAAAGACGTTTATCGTCGCGGCGAGATCTATTTACGAAATTTCGGTCTCCAACTTTCTCTTCCTAATGCGAAAATATTTTGTTGAGCCCAACCTACATAGGTAGGAATGATCATCAAAATAAAATAAGAGAAATCAGAGCTCGAACAGAAAGGTTTAGGTGCTCGTTTTTCCCGCGCGCTGTTCGGAAGTGGAATGGTAGAGAGATAGTATGATTGTGGTTCGATGAACCCTCTGCCAAGCACTTAAATGTGAATTGCAGAGTGGTCATGTAGGTGTAGACGTAGATGTATGGAAGCCTCTCCAGAGCGCATTGTTTAGCAGCATAAAGTAAATCAATCACGTAAATCCAATGTAATTTCGGATTTCTCTTCATCCTGTTGTGCACTTTGCAATTTCGTACATGCTACCTCATGATACACAAGCCAACTGCAAATACCCTCTCCTTTTAGACCAATTTAGTGCTATATGCATAATCCCTAAGCTTTCTAACAAAATTACTGCACTTGCACTTTACTAAGTTGATCATGGCTGTACCTAATTTCTCGCATTCCTTGCTCGCATTCCTTGCAATCGACAGCGAGTTGCCAATATCTCCTACAAATAGAACATACAGCTGGTACCAGTTGGTAGCATGGAGTGTAACATCCTGTTAAGTTACATTGTGAGCACCCTTTTTCTAGCAAACAACCATATATTTCCATAAAGTTTCCTCTAAATTCATGAACATCAATGTCAATATTTTTTCTGGGGTCTCTATGTCCCAATTCCTGATAGGTTGACACGCTCACGTATTTATTAGCAGTTATAAAATTACAGCTTCACATGCACTTGTTCCTTGTACTGCTTACTAGTGATACCGATATTTAACAATATTACTCAACAAAATAAAGCAAAATTTCCAAAAAATTTCAACGGTGGTATTACGATGCAGATAACCATGCCTACATGGAATAGAATCCACGATAGACATGAAACAGAATCCATGAAACGTAACCAGAAAGCTAAAATAAATACGTGCATTACACGTTCTATAGACTATAGACTTCAACAATATTAATGTGCTTCATAAATGTCATTAATGACTGAAAAACAAGAAATTTCCTGATTTGTCCTCAAAATAACTCAAATGGTTCTAAGCACTATGGGACTTAACATCTGAGGTCATCAGTCCCCTAGACTTAGAACTACTTAAACCTAATTAACCTAAGGACATCACACATATCGATGCCCGAGTCAGGATTCGATAACCTGCGACCGTAGAAGCAGCGCGGTTCTCGTCTGAAGCGCCTAGAATGGCGATTTCTTCTCAGAATGCCGTGTTGAATCCCACCCTGGAAGGGTAAGCCAATTCATGCAACACCAACCTGTGAGGTAAAAACGAAATCTATCTGAATATCAGCGTCTGCGATGGATTTACGAACGCTTTAAGTGACTGGCCCTAGCAAAATATCTCACGGTTGGGAATCAACTGTGTGTGGCGCGCCACCGTGTTTAGGTGCTAGCGGCTTGTCCAATGAGTGGAAAGTGGGTGGCAACCACGCCAACCTTTTGCATTTTAAGATGCATTCCGTGACTCAAGATTGGGGAATGTCTGAAGGGTTCCCCTTTATTCAAGTAAATAAATCACAATTCTAGCTGGTCACTGTGGCAATAGCTGGGTGTCCTCCCTTTACCAAAAGTCGGCAGTTAGGTTTAGAGGAAGGCAGTTTTGAGCATTTGTTATGAGGGAACCCTCTAGGGCACTCTTGGAACGGAGGACGTGGGTGGAAGCTTTCCTCTATCACCATCTCAGCTGTCCATGTCCAGTGGTTACCTGCGCATTCTGTCCCACAGTTGCTGAGTTTTGCCGTGCAGGGTAGCCGCGCGGTATAGGGCGCCTTGCAACGGTTCGCGCGGCTGCCCCCGTCGGAGGTTCGAGTCCTCCCTCGGGCGTGGGTGTGTGTGTTGTCCTTAGTGCAAGTTAGTTTCAGTTATTAAGAAGTGTGTAAGCCTAAGGACCAATGACCTCAGCAGTTTGGTCCCGTACGACCTTACCACCACCAAATGCCGAGTTTTGAGGAAGTTTCCCATTTCGCGTTAGCGCTGGTCACTTTCAGAGCAGTTCACAATTTGTGGGATTTGCTGTGCAACGTGAGTTGCCTGCTTAATTGCATTATTTTGCAGATCTTGGACTCGTTTACTTTGCATTTCAGATTTGCAGGTATTACTCAAGCTTGCAGCGATTTCCAAGCAGTTTTCTATTTTGATGAGAGAGCTCGTACAGTGCTAGTGGGACATTTATCAGTGATCTGAGCTTCTAGAGAGTTTTGTGTTTGAATATTTTAGACAACTTTGTATTCATTTCATTGGAGCAATTTTCTAGTCAACGTTACGAAATTCTATATTCATTTGTTTGGTACCTAAGCTATTCTTTGACATTTTAATATGGTGTAAACATGATTTTAAATAAATGAATGACTTATTAAATTCAGTTTGATTTGAGTTTTATACAATCCAATTGTCCACTGGCTGATTCTGATTAATATAAACCTTAACTTACCAGGTTTTTCCTCGCCGTGACGCTGAACCATTGCAAAGAAGATGCCAACGACTTTGCCTAAATTTTTAATATAAATGCATTTAGATCTGTGATTATGTTTAACGAAAATTACACGGAGCTCGTCTTACATGTTCTAAATGCTGATCTTTGAGAGACTGAGTAAGAGTGAACAAAAGGCAAACTATTCAAACCTTTCGACAACAGACCGCAGTATATTTCAACCGATTACCGTGTCTTAATTTCCAGCTAATAAATAGGCACCAATCCCCCACCACAGGCACCGCCTGTGCGCTGGTATCAGAGTATTAGTTGTGATCAGTTCACGTCAAATTTACAGTGTTTGATTAATTAAATAAATTTGCACCCTACAAGATAAAATCGTATGTCATTGCGTGAATGCTTTCCCCCTCCTCTTAACAAACGAACATTGCAAGATTATTATTTAGCTGGCTGTGAGAGTAATCCGGTATTAACAGCCCTGGGGAAACCAGGTATGATGTATTTATTCACAGGATCATGAAAAATCCAATCCGTGTGCCTATGTTTTACGTAGCTCTGAGGTGCAGAGAGAGAGAGAGAGAGAGAGAGAGATCAAATTTTTGTTATTGTAACCTCCAAGAGTGTTAGAAGGCGACATCTATTGTACGACTTAAAATCTTTGGTGACGAAGTGCCGGCTTATTAATTTTAGTAAGTGTGAGTGACTTTGTTGTGTGACGTGAGAGAACAGCGCGACTGCTACGGTCGCAGGTTCGAATCCTGCCTCGGGCATGGATGTGTGTGGTGTCCTTAGGTTAGTTCGGTTTAAGTAGTTCTAAATTCTAGGGGACTGATGACCTCAGATGTTAAGTCCTATAGTGCTCAGAGCCATTTTTTGTGACGTGAGACAGACAGTGGGGAGCATTGAGCAATGAGTTTAGAATGCAGTGGAAGGAACCTGTGTTGAGGAGTGATTCCACTCTCTCTTGCTATGTCACCCGCGACGCAGGCGGTATCTATAAACGAGAGCGACTGCAAGGTGACCACTGTAGTAGTTCATTAGATATAACTGATGAACAGGCAGTTCTTTAAAGTAAGTGTAATGCAGCTCTGAGAACTCTCGTGTAGTTGAGGCACTGATGTATAATTGACTGGTAATGCAGACTACGGTTAAGTAATTTCACTTGATGCAGAAAATGTTAATCAGAGCAAAGGTAACGAACGTCATGAGTGCCACAGGGAAGAGTGGTAGGACCGCTGTTATCCTCTATATACATGAATGACTTGAGGGACAGGATGGGCACAAATCCACGGTTGTTTGCTGATGATGTTGTGGTATAATGGAAGGTATCGAACTTGAGTGACTGTAGGGGAATACAAGGTGACGTAGGCAAAATGCCTAGTAGGTTGATGAATGGCAGTTAGCTCTAAATATAGAAAATTGAAATTTAGCGAGGATGAAGAGGAAAAGATGAAGAGTGTTAGGGACCCGTACTTGGTAGGATTAAAAGAAGACATAGCAGCAATTCAGAGATGGGCTGCTGGATTTGTTACGGATAAGTTCTAACAACACGCAGCTGTTACAGAGACGCTTCGGGAACTCAAATTGGGAATCCCTGGAACGCAGGTGACCTTCTTTCCGAGGAACTCTATTGAGAAAATTTAGACACCCGGCATTTGAAGCTGTCTGCAGGTCGATTCTGCAGCTTCCATCTTACATTGCACGGAAGGACCGCGAAATTAAGGCTCATTCTGAGGCGTATAGACAGTCGTTTTCCTCTCGCTCTGTTTGCGAGTGGAACAGGAAAGGAAATGACTAGTAGTGATACTGGGTACCCTCGCGTCGTACGGTGGACTTCACAACATCTGTGTAGATGTAGACGTAGATGTAGATCTTGATCTAGATCTAGAGGCCTTAGCACTTATTATTCTGTAACGTAAATGCCATTTCCCAGCCCCACGCTAAATGGTTAATGTAATGCTAAACTGGATATGAATCTGTTGTATATTTGCAGAATAATAATAATTTACTTGTGTCATTTGATTGTATATTTGGCCTCCTTCCAAGAACTAAATAACGGCGCTGAACGAACAGTGCTGCAACTTGATTTATTATTACGTTTTGGATACTGGAGAAGAGAGCTATTTTGATATAGTTTCCCAATTTTTTTTCTGCTTCTGTGCTACATTTTAGTTATTGCTGTCAGGCGATGAGAGGTGTGCAGCTGTAATGACCAGAAATATAGATACTGACTCATTAGATTAAAATACTCCTATGGAGATGAACACTGATGTTGAGAGATGCTGATATAGGGGATAGCTGTTTGTCATAGCCATGGGAAGAGTAGGGACTGAATCATCATCTGTCCTGAATACCCTAAGCCGAGAAGACTGTAGGTCTGGGCATGACAAGTTCACAACGTTGACAGAAATTCTGAAGCAGGGCTTCTCAGAGAGGCAGATAAAACGAGTAAGCAATTAAAGGACTTTACCACAAAAATTGTAGAAAGAATAAAACTATATATCAAAAGACAGATGTGCTCAGATCAGCAGACTGCAGAGTATACGAAATCAATTGAGAAGATCGAAGGGGAAATTGGTGAAATGCAAAGAGAACTCAGAGAAAAAGAGCAGCTTCGATGAGCAATAGGGAAACGTAGATGGGTAATCCAAAAATGTCAATACATGGTGCAAACCATTGGCAAGGAATTTGATCGTCGCATATGGTAACTGACTTTGTCTTGAAACAAGACGTTTATGTACGCTGTGTGGAACAGTTGCTTGAAACTTTAACCAAGCCACGATTGGCTGTTGGCAGTGATAAGCAGCAACAAATCAAAAATTAAGTGATGGAGGCGTAACAGCAGGCAACATAGTAGGACCACAAACTGATGAACTTTCCCTCAGCTCCAAGAACTTTAGAAAGTTTGATACAAACGTAAGTTTGCATACGAGGGACTATTTAGACCAATTCACTGGTATACTACCTGAAGTATGGGGTGAACAACGGAAGATAAAAATGGAGGGCGAAGCTCGTGCCTAGTGCGGGAGAATTGTACAAACATTTTAGACATATTCTGACTTCAGAAACGAGTTTGTAAAACAGTAGTGGACCATACAAAAGCAGAATGACGTGCGGAACAGTTTTTACCAAGGTAGAAGGTTTGATAGAAGGCATGATCGAATTCTAAAGACTTTTTCCAAGATTATGAAGAAACAAATCTGTACTTAGACGAACCAGTCTAAATGGAGGCGGTAGTGTCTTTTATCATACACTACTGGCCATTAAAATTGCTACACCGCGAAGATGACGTGCTAAAGATGCTAAATATAACCGACAGGAAAAGGGTGCTGTGATATGCAAATGATTAGCTTTCAGAGCATTCACGCAAGGTTGGCGCCGGTGGCGACACCTACAACGTGCTGACATGAGGAAAGTTTCCAACCGATTTCTCATACACAAAAAGTAGTTGATCGGCGTTGCCAGGTGAAACGTTGTTGTGATGCCGCGTGTAAGGAGGAGAAATGCGTACCATCACGTTTCCGACTTTGATAAAGTTCGGATAGTAGCGTATCGCGATTGCGGTTTATCGTACCGCGACACTGCTGCTCGCGTTGGTCGAGATCCAATGACTGTTAGCAGAATATGGAATCGGTGGGTTCAGGGGGGTAATACGGAACGCCGTGTTGGATCCCAACGGCCTCGTAGCACTAGCAGTCGAGATGACAGGCATCTGATCCGCATGTCTGTAACGGATTGTGCAGCCACGTCGAGAAGAGTGTAGGTCTGGGCATGACAAGTTCACAACGTTGACAGAAATTCTGAAGCAGGGCTGAGTCAACAGGTGGCGACGTTTGCAAGACAACAACCATCTGCACGAACAGTTCGACGTTGTTTGTAGCAGCATGGACTATCAGCTCGGAGACCATGGTTGTGGTTACCCTTGACGCTGCATCACAGACAGGAGCGCCTGCGATGGTGTACTCAACGATGAACCTGGGCACACGAGTGGCAAAACGTCATTTTTTCGAATTAATCCAGGCTATGTTTACAGCATCACGATGGTCGCAGCCGTGTTTGGCGACATCTCGGTGAACGCACATTGGAAGCGTGTATTCGTCATCACCATACTGGCGTATCACCCGGCGTAATGATATGGGATGCAATTGGTTACACGTCTCGGTCACCTCTTGTTCGCATTGACGGCATTTTGAACGGTGAACGTTACATTTCAGATGTATTACAACCCGTGGCTCTACCATTCATTCGATCCCTCAGAAACCCTACATTTCAGGAGGATAATGCACGACTGCATGTTTCAGGTCCTGTACGGGCCTTTCTTGATACAGAAAATGTTCGACTGCTGCCCTGGCCAGCACTTTCTACAGATCTCTCACCAATTGAAAACGTCTGGTCAATGGTGGCCAAGCAACTGGCTCGTCACAATACGCCAGTCACTACTCTTGCTGAACTGTGGTATCGTGTTGAAGCTGCATGGGCAGATGTACCTGTACAGGCCATCCAAGCTCTGTTTGACTCAATGCCCAGGCGTATCAAGGCCGTTATTACGACCAGAGGTGGTTGTTCTGGGTACTGATTTCTCAGGATCTATGCACCCAAATTGCGTGAATATTTAATCACGTGTTAGTTCTAGTATAATGTATTTGTCCAATGAATACCTAATTATCATCTGCATTTCTTCTTAGCAATTTTAATGGCCAATAGTGTATCTTTCATCATACGTTAACTGCCAGTAGCAGTTCAGGAAAAATGCTGGCGAATCCGAATGACAATGTGCCAGGGATAAAGTCAGCTTTGGGATGGCTAGATACGTTGTGTGAACAAAGAGGAATGGAGAATCGGAATAAATACGATAGAGGGCCATCTCGAAATGGTAAAAAGGATACTGGTAGGCTATCGCAGAACGATGAATTATATAATGGCGTGAAATAGGCAGGACGACAGGAGATTTGAACTCAGGTTTCTAGATTGGACAGGCTAATGTGGACAGCGTGGTCACTACAGCCGCTAAAATATAGAATGCCTAACAATAAAAGGAAATTGAGTCTACTGACTTGGAGCCGAATATAAACAAAGACCTTGGTATGTTGTGGCGTGTTGGCAGAGAAGAAAACTGGATCGTTTCTGATGTTGTCCAATAAGGAACAGATAATGTAGGACAAGTAGTTAAGTCAATGCACATGAAAGGCAATACAACCGATGTGTGAAGATCGTTAATAACCTCACTAGATTATGCAGGCATTTTTGGAACCGGAGTAGATGTTTTCATCGACTCAGGAAGTGTGGTTAATTCTGTGTTGCAGAAGTTGTATACGAAACGGCTAGAGCAGGGAAAGACGAAACCAAACCTTGACCAGACGCTTGATGCAAGCAGATGTCTGCCAAAGATGTCTGCCTGCGACGGCAAAAATTCCAACTAGCGGAAATGGTCGACAAAGAATCTCACATTGCCCTCTCCAAGCGACGTATGGGGTATGTCGTTTGTGCGACTTTTAAATAACGCGGAATGGAGGGTTGCGTTCTGGTCTCGTGGAAGTCAGCCGTTTTTGATTCACTTGTTCGTGGGACGCTGGACATTCAAGTTGATAGCAGTGAACGTAGAATACCTTACACTGAGAAGTGTTTAAAGTCCTTTTCTTTAAAAATTACTTGTAGCCATTTTCTACGTTAAGTTTTATAGTTTTTAGTTTGTCTTTTCAGCATAATGCCACTGCATATTACAAACGTTGTTTTCCTTCCAAAAACCATGTGGCCTTAAGGGGGGACGTTCATGAAATTGACCAAAAATTTCAATCTTCGATTTATTTTTTATTTGTTAGTACAACTCATGGACAATAAGTTCCCAGAGTTTCAATGCTGAAATCGCATCCGAAGTGCCTGAAAATCAATTAAAAGTGTGACGCGATCTCCCTTCCATGCCCACGTTTTGAAGCAGCACTTCAACACCAGCTCAGTGAACAACGATTCTGTGTATTACTTTCAACCAAACGTGTGCGGGATACATCTTAAAGGTCGTGATACATACTCTTTGTTTTCATAGACCATATATGGCCCATTCTGCACTTCTCAAAAAGTGTGTTCATGGCAAAACCCAAAATCCAAATCCCTATTTAAATTCACTCATATGGGAACGAGGCCCTAAAAACACATTTGCATCTGCTACAGTTGTCATAATTGCAACTTATGACTGAGTCATTGTATTTGATGATGGGAATGTCGGGATGATGAAGGTATTAGAAAGAATGGGTTTCAAGATATGAAATTTCACTCAAGACATTCTGAGAAAAATAGATTTACAGTGAGTTTGTGCATCTTAAACGTCAGTTGAACACCTGGTAAAGGGAAGAAGACAGACAACAAGAAACCAAAAGAGAAGCCTTGAAGGAAAAGATGACCCAGAGTACAAATGTGGTGCCTTCTGAAGAAGTGACATAAGGTTAAAAAGTTAGGTTGAACATTAAATTGCGTTTTCTGTTAAGTTTGTTTCTTAAAGTTTATGTACCTTTTCCTCAGATACTATGAATGCTAAAATTATGAAATTTTGTACACATATTTCTGTAAGCCTAATAAACGTTGTCTCATGAAAAAATTTTGTAATTCTGATTGCAACCAGAGATATGTGCATTTAAAATTGTACTTGTGGAATTATAATTAAAAAATTATGAAAATTCTCCAATTTGACCTGGTCCCAAAACCTCATGAGAGAAGCTTACAACAAATAAAGAAATGAAACACAGAAATTTTTGTAGAAATCTCTTGAATACCTTCTGAGAAAATGGAAGATAAATTATTTTTTGAAAATAAAACTTCAAATTTCATTAAAAAAAGTTGAGTATATATAATAAAAGGATTATATATGTAAATGTGTTACTTTCACGTAAAGCGTGGTACGAAATTTCATTGCCATATCTCGAGAACTGTGGATTTGGTGCATTTTTGAGATAGTGTGTGTTTTTCATCAACTTCCCCCCTTAAGAAGTTCAGTATTGTATCATCTCAACTCTTCATAAATGACAAGCATTATAAATTAACTGCTTTTGCTATCTTATATGATTTAGAACTGTGTTAAGTCATGCCAAATTTTTGATATTGGAGTTCTTAGTTCTTATGTGTGGACTGACATGATCACAGGTCTTAGAAAGATAGATGCTATATTCCGTATACATATTAGTGGTGTATTAGCATAACGTTCCCCCAACGGCATTTCCATAGTGGAATCATAGATGATCACCGAAATTAACCAACGTCGAGCTGGGTTACTACCTGTACGTGAGACCACTTGCGTGCACTTGGCACTGCCCCAGGAACACCCATGTCGACGAACTGACGTCCAGTTGAAAGACCTGCACCTGGCCAGTGGGTCGAACGGCATTATTATTACCACCATAAGATTTCAGGCACATGCTTTATCCAAGCAAGAGCACACTTGTTTCAGAATAGTGAACGGAGGGCTGGATGATTCTGTTGATTGTTTTGTCAGCCTGTGAGTGAATGAGACCGAATAGCCCTCCACGTTTCCTGGTGGAGGGAATTTCTTTAGTTAGCCCATGTCTGTACTTTTCGTATATGTTTTCAAAAATCTTTTGTCTTGATTGTTGCATATACTGATTTTACGTAAGATACGTCGGTGTCAGCTGCATCAGTTCTTCTTGACAATCCTTTTCATCATTCAGTAAAAAAAGCTTACCCCCTTCGAAACAACTGAAACTGGTGTATGACTTCCTATAATTTTGATTAATAAAGTCAGCAACTGACTCTATTTCGAGACCTCGTTTTGTGTATTACTGGAGGACAGAATTGGACTGCCCATTGCACGTCCCAGCACAAATACCATGCAAGTAGCATACAGGACTTTTTCCACCGGGTTACGGCGAGGAATCGGTACGCATGCAACAGCACACTCTCATAATATGTTTCCAAAATGCCACGCTTAAAAACTGGATTTCCTCGTGGCTCATACCCCTGGTTCTATTCGTGATAGAAATGTTGACCGAAATGTTTTTGGTAGTTCTTAGGCTATGGACCATTTGCACACCTAGCAAAGGACTGTCGTAATGTAACTATCCCACAGTACGCGATCAACTTTTGAATATTACGCACTTTCTCCAGCTTAGGAAAATGGAACAAATTGGCTTTCATTTTAATTTTCTTTTTTTGGATGTAGTCCGTGGTGCTCCTTAATGATCCTATGGAGGCTTAATTTATTTTATTGTCAGTTCATAAAGGAATACGAAATAAGCGTTTTTCACCATTTTTTCGTCATAAGAAGTGGATTTCTAAATACTATCAGCAGCAATTTACCCAGATATATTCTCTAAGCATTTATCTGAATTGGTTCAAATGGTTCTAAGCACTATGGGACTTAACATCTGAGATCATCAGTCCCCTAGAACTTAGAACTACTTAAACCTAACTAAGGACATCACATACATCCATGCCCGAGGCAGGATTCGAACCTGCGACCGTGGGAGTTGCGCGGTTCCGGACTGAAGCGCCTAGAACCGTTCGGCCACAACGGCCGGCAAGCATTTGTCTAGAAGCACCATTTTTCCTGTATGAAAAGTCTTTATGCATCACTGAGTCACACCCTAAAATAGAGTTTTTTGGGAACCAAAGCCGAGCCGCTTATTCTAAGATGGTTACGCATAGCAAACTGAGGCGGAATCGTAGTTTATAAAGTGACGTAACACGGCGCAGTATGATGTAAAGTGTCTCCGTTATCGTCAGAAGGGCTTGTGGAAGGCCATTTTGTAGTACTAAGGAATGTGCAAAATTTTTCTGCACGTAAGATCCAGTCTGAGGTGTAAAATTAATTTTGTGTTATTTCCCTTGCACATAAGTAAAGTATCAAAATTTTACTGACCCATAAATTTCCTTTCATATGACTAACAAGACATGCTGTAGTAGGTAAAGAATGTAACCAGCACAATAATGCTCCTATCGAAGCACAAAAGAGGTGAATATACCCTTGTATAATGTGGTGCCACCTGCCTCATTCTATCTGCCGCATAACCTTTAAAATTTCCAACAAAATGGGCATGCGAACATATTCTCGCTGTTTTATGCTCAGAGAGGAGGATACAGTAAAGTGGGAAAAAGACAGAAAAGCAATAAATAATGGAAGATAGTAGACAGTGGCTGTGGTACAGAAAGAGCGAAGAAGACAATGGCAGTGTGAGGGAAAGAGACGGGCACAGTGGCAGTGACAGAACAGTGCTCGGAAACGAGTGAAGGAGACAATGCCAGTGGGAGGGGAATAAAGAGGAGAAAGTGGAAGTGAGTGAGAGACAGTGACAGTGAGAGACACAGCCTATGACAATGACACTTAGGAAGAGAGAGATTGTGACACTGAGAAGAGACAGAAGTAGTGGGATTGAATGAATGAGATAGTAGCACTAAGAGAGACCAAGAACGAGACACGGACTGTAGGAGCAGACACTAGTAATAAGACAGAACGAAGAAGACTGTGGCTGTGAGGCAGGAAACAGTGACTGTTAGAAGGACCCAATCATTTGGGCTTAAAGAGCGAGAGAGAATGCTTCGACAGGAGTATTTTTCCCCTGGTAAACTTATTTATTGAACCCGATGTTCATTTCGGTTGGCGACCGATGGTATGAGCACTGCGGTTATGATGACTGCGGGTGACTCGAGTAGCAAGAGCAGATTAATACAGGCAAGGAAGGCATTTCGGAAGTCATGTTTTGATTTTGTAAAGCGCTACCTTCATGAAAAGATGTTTTATCTTTGATGGGAGTCGGTAACGTGTTTAAAGATAGACTGCAGGTGGGTTCTTTCAACTTCACAGGTTTAAATGTTGCCAGATGCGTTCATTTTTATTAGTTTGGATCGGTCAGATAGCAGCAACAGACATTAATTTTCGACTGAGCAATTTGATGTTCTGTGGGAATATTAAAAAGCAGATCGTAAATCAGATTTATAATACTCCTTTGTGTAAATGTGTACTTTTCAAGTAGAGAAAAAAACTTCTAAAATTCACTTCGAAACCAAAAACATGGGCATTGAAGAGTTCACTTACAGTATAGCTTTTATTTTCAGTTTCTCGTTTCAAAAACGAAAGATATCGTCGATGAAAACTCTCTGAATAATAACTAAGTTCGTCACGGTTCTACGTGTGGATTGGCTTGCAAGTCCTGAAGTTATGATATTGTAGGCGATTAAGTAAAAGGTGGCGTTCTTTCAAATCCATTACTCAGCCGATAGTACGAGGAAATTTCGATAGTAAAATTCACAGAAAAATGTTTCAGTCGTAAGTAACGAAGCACATTCGAATGCTGGAAACTAAATGTCCCAAATAAGTTTAAAATGTTGTAGCTGAGACTGTCTCCGAATATGTAAAAGCGACATTTGAGGCAACTTTTCTCACATTCTGCTAATGAGCTAGCCTTGAAGCTTAATAACTTAAAATATACAAAATTTACCCTTTGTTTGCTTTAATTGCTTCGTAAATATCTCACGCAATATGAGAGTGCTTCCATCAAATTAAGCGACTGAAAAAGTGCTCAGGGTACTATACGAATTTTATTTTCGTTAATGAAAGCCGCCGAAATGAATGAAAATAGGACACGTAAGATGTTTTTAAAATATACTGGAAATATGTACAGAGGATCTTTCTCCCAACTTAGATAAATAAATTTTTCAATCATCTCGAAAATTCTGGAATACAGCTACGTTTGTCATTGTTTTTATTTAATTACTCTCGAAAATGAAGAGAAAAGCTTCAGTGGGATTTAGGTAGCAACAAACTTGTTAAGAGGGCGTTGCTTACTTTGTACGTTAAATTTTTATTTCTGTTTAGTTTTTCAATTTATTTAACGCGAGGGAGACACTGAACAATGTTTTCCTCGTGTCCGTTTGTAGGTGAGTAATACAACAGGATGTTTCTGTTGGACGATGGGTGCATTGCAGACTTTAAATCCGAGAGAGGAAATTTATTTATTTTCCTTGTTTTTACGTTACCGGAATTGGGACTCATAGGCCTGGTGTGTCTCCCGTGGGTCGTCAGGCGCATTATCTATGGTGTTTCGGCAGATATTTGCAATTAAGCTTTTGCAATGCGTAGCTGGCGTCAGCCCAGATAAGTAATGCGCATCACGTCTACCATAATACTTTTAAATTGGAATTTTAGCTGCCTATTCTGTAGAGACGATCCAAATTAGTCTAGCGCGTTATTCATTTTATCGATACGTATTAACGGCAACAGTAGCACACGAAGAATTATCAGTAATCGAGCGGTGAACGAGCAGCACGTCTGCGTGGCAGAACAAACCGTCGTTTTCCATCGACGCTGGGGGTAACTCAAGACTTGGTGAGCATTATTTATTTAAGCTGACCCCGGCTACGTGCTACAAAAAAGTTACAAGTACCTACTAACACAAGATAAAATGTTGACTGATATTTACAAAGACATTTATGGCACTAAACGATCCATTCTATCCTTCCATCTCACTTTATGAGTCACTTCTTTTGTGTAGCGTTAAATTTTCTCGAAATGTTGTACTTGTGTATTTACAACATTAGGGTCATGTTTACTTTCGCTGTAGGAGTACCTTCCTCACTCCGTCTTCTTTTTTTTGTGTCTCTCGTAGCAATACAAGCAAAAAGGTCACCTATATCTGTAACTTCATTGTAAATTTGCATCACTTTCTCTTCATTGCCCACTGTACGTTTTATTGTGTGTGTTGTGGTCTTCAGTCCAGAGACTGGCTTGATGCAGCTCTCCGTGCTACTCTATCCTGTGCAAGCTTCTTCATCTCCCAGTACCTACTGCAACTTACATCCTTCTGAATCTGTTTAGTGTATTCATCTCTTAGTCTTCCTCTATGATTTTTACCCTCCACGCTGCCCACCAATACAAAACTGGTGATCCCTTGATGCCTCAGAATATGCCCTACCAGCCGATCCCTACTTCTAGTCAAGTTGTGCCACAAGCTCCTCTTCTCCCCAATTCTATTCAATACCTCCTCATTAGTTATGTGATCTACCCATCTAATGTTCAGCATTCTTCTGTAGCACCACATTTCGAAAACTTCTATTCTCTTCTTGTCTAAGCTATTTATCGTCCACGTTCACTTCCATACATGGCTACACTCCATACAAATACTTTCAGAAACGACTTCCTGACACTTAAATCTATACTCGATGTTAAGAAATTTCTCTTCCTCAGAAACGCTTTCCTTGCCATTGCCAGTCTAAATTTTATATCCTCTCTACTTCGACCATCATCAGTTATTTTGCTCCCCAAACAGCAAAACTCCTTTATTACTATAAGTGTATCATTTCCTAATGTAATTCCGGCAGCATCACCCGATTTAATTCGACTAAATTCCATCATCCTCGATTGGCTGTTGTTGATGTTCATCTTATATCCTCCTTTCAAGACACTGTCCATTCCATTCAACTGCTCTTCCAAGTCCTTTGCTGTGTCTGACAGAATTACAATGTCATCAGCGAAACTCAAAGTTTTTATTTCTTCTCCATGGATTTTAATACCTACTCCGAATTTTTCTTTTGTTTCCTTTACTGCTTTCTCAATATACAGATTGAATAACATCGGGGAGAGGCTACAATCCTGTCTCACTCCCTTCCCAACCACTGCTTCCCTTTCGTGCCCCTCGGCTCTTATAACTGCCACCTGGTTTGTGTACAAACTGTAAATAGCCTTTCGCTCTCTCTATTTTACCCCTGCCATCCTCAGAATTTGAAATAGAGTATTCCAGTCAACATTGTCAAAAGATTTCTCTAAGTATACAAACGCTAGAAATATAGGTTTGTTTTTCTTTAATCTATTTTCTAAGATATGCCGTAGGGTGAGTATTGCATCACGTGTTCCAATATTTCTACGGAATCGAAACTGATCTTCCCATAGGTCGGCTTCTACCAGTTTTTCCATTCGTCTGTAAAGAATTCGTGTTAGTATTTTGCAGCCGTGGATTATTAAACTGATAGTTCGGTAATTTTGACATCTGTCAACACCTGCTTTCTTTGGGTTTGGAATTATTCTATTTTTCTTGAAGTCTGAGGGTATTTCGCCTGTTTCATACATCTTGCTCACTAGTTAGTAGAGTTTTGTTAGGCCTGGCTCTCCCAAGGCTATCATTAGTTCTAATGGGATGTTGTCTACTCCCGGGGCCTTGTTTCGACTTAGGTCTTTCAGTGCTCTGTCAAACTTTACCGTAGGCATAATATAAGGGTCGATCCTTATGATCCTTATGAAGGTGTTACTGGAGCTTATATGCAACGTAGTGCGATCCTGATGCGGGTATATAAGCATCGACAAGTAGACAAGGGAATAGTATGGCATTCATATCTTTCTGTTGAGCGTGAGGTAAATCTGGAAACGTGACATATGGTGAGGTTGTTACCAAATGAGTCGAAACACGAACAACAGGCTGTTATTCTTTTCTCGTCTGCGAAGGACAAACACAGGCAGGCATCTGTCGGAGGATAAAGAAAGTGTATGGGGAAGCACGTCTGATGAACACTACCGTTGTGGAATGGTGGGCCAAGATCCGTATTGGTCGTGATTCGACACAAGAGGCCGTTCGGTCTGTGAGGCTAACCTCATCTATGCTGTATCCCTGAAGCACCAGATGCGTTCCACTTGTGAAGGCTACACTTTGCTTGAGCGCATTGTTGCAGGCGGCCAGCTCAAGTGGGGGACTCTCAAACAGCCGTCTCATAGTCCTCATCTCTTCCTATGTGATTATCACGCCTTCAAAAAACGCCTTGACGTGTCGACAGTTCCTGTCGGAAAAGGATGTACAGCAATCAGTTACGGACTTTTTCGCACAGTGGAACATGGTGTTTTACCAAACTGATATCTTCAATTTGGTGCGTCTGTGGGATGGTTGCCTCAGATCTCACGGCAATTTTGCCTGATTGCCATACCGATTCTGGACTGTACTGCCTTCTAACGGAAGCTTTTTAATCGCTTTTAGATGCTACGGACATACCTACTCTATTACGTTCTACATTAATTGTTGGACTTCATCTCCTCATTTTTTCGATGTATGGATCTGAAAACTATTTCTACAATTATTAGTATTGCATCTCCTTGTTTGACTCCATTTCTGTCTTTGTTAAATACACACAAAAAATGGTTCAAATGGCGCTGGGCACTATGGGACTTAACTGCTGTGGTCATCAGTCCCCTAAGACTTAGAACTACTTGAACCTAACTAACCTAAGGACATCACACACATCCATGCCCGAGTCAGGATTCGAACCTGCGACCGTAGCGGCCACGCGGTTCCAGACTGTAGCGCCTAGAACGGCATAGCCACTACGGCCGGCAAATACACACATCAAATAAAGTTTTGCATCGCCTTGATTCCGAGAGTCCCGGAACCGGTACAGAACATTGGAATAGAGATCAACATAAACATAATTTCCCACCCTTTTTATTGCTCATGAAAACCACACATTGCATTGTGTACCACCATACAGCAAGACCTTCAGAGTCGATGGTCCAGAATGCTTAACACACAGGTACCTCTAATACTCAGTACCACGTCCTCTGGCATTCATGCATGCCTGTGTTTGTCGTGGCATACTATTCACAAGTTCATCAAGGCACTGTTGGTCCAGATTGTCACACTCTTCGACGGCGGTTCAGCATAGGTACCTCAGAGTGGTTGGTGGGTCACGTCGTCCATAAACAGCCCTTTTCAATCTATCTCACGCATGTTCGATAGAAGAGCACGCTGGCCACTCTAGTCGAGTGATGTCGTTATCCTGTAGGCAGTCATTCACAAGACGTGAACGATGGAGGTGCGAATTGTAGTCCTTGAAGACGAATTCCTCTCCAATATGCTGCTCATATGGTTGCACTGTCGGTCAGAGTATCGTAGAGCCGTTACGGCGCCTTCCATGTACACCAGTGGCGTACGCCAGCCGCACATAATGCCACCCAAAACAGTAGGGACCCTCCACCTTGCTGCACTCGCTGGGCAGTGTGTCTAAGGCGTTCAGCCTGACCGGGTTGCCTTCAGACACGTCGCCGACGATTGTCTGGCTGAGGACATATGCGACACTCATCGGTGAAGGGAACGAGATGCCTGAGCGGTCCATTTGGCATGTTGTTGGGCACGCGGTGAATGGTGTTGTGGTTGCAAAGATGGACATCGCCATGGACGTCGGGAGTGAAGCTGCGCATCGTGCAGCCTATTGCCCACAGTCTTGAGTCGTAGCACGGAGTCCTGTGACTGCACGAAAAGCATTATTCAACATGATGGCGTTGCTGTCACGGTTCCTCCGAGCCATAATCCGTAGGCAGCGGTCATACACGGCAGTAGTAGTTCTTGGGCGGCCAGATCGAGGCATGTCATCCACAGTTCCTGCCTTTCTGTATCTCCTCCATGTCCGAACAACATCGCTTTGGTTCACTCCGAGACGCCTGGACACTTCCCTTGTTGAGAGCCCTTTCTGGCACAAAGTAACAATGCGGACGCGATCGAACCGCGGTATTGACCGTCTAGGCGAGGTTGAATTACAGACAACACGGGCCGTTTACCTCCTTCCTGGTGGAATGACTGGAACTGATCGGCTATCAGACCCGCTCCATCTAATAGGCGCAGTTCATGCATGGTTGTTCACATCTGTGGACGGGTTTAGTGACATCTCTGAACAGTCAAAGGGACTGTGTCTATGAGACAGCATCCACAGTCGACGTCTATCTTCAGGAGTTCTAGAAACCGGCATGACGCAAAACGTTTTTTAATGCGTGTACACTTGCTTTTCGGACCTACAGACAAACTTGCTCTTTTTCGTTTTACATTAATTGCTGAACTTCATCTCCTAGTTTTTGCGATGTATGAAGTATAATTGTAAGATTAACTGCATTGTGGTTGGTATTATTGCTTCTCCTTGTTTCACTGCATTTCTGTCTCTATTAAATATTTTTGTAGAAGCTGTAGCACTGGTGTATATACACTCTTGGAAATGGAAAAAAGAACACATTGACACCGGTGTGTCAGACCCACCATACTTGCTCCGGACACTGCGAGAGGGCTGTACATGGAATGATCACACGCACGGCACAGCGGACACACCAGGAACCGCGGTGTTGGCCGACGAATGGCGCTAGCTGCGCAGCATTTGTGCACCGCCGCCGTCAGTGTCAGCCAGTTTGCCGTGGCATACGGAGCTCCATCGCAGTCTTTAACACTGGTAGCATGACGCGACAGCGTGGACGTGAACCGTATGTGCAGTTGACGGACTTTGAGCGAGGGCGTATAGTGGGCATGCGGGAGGCCGGGTGGACGTACCGCCGAATTGCTCAACACGTGGGGCGTGAGGTCTCCACAGTACATCGATGTTGTCGCCAGTGGTCGGCGGAAGGTGCACGTGCCCGTTGACCTGGGACCGGACCGCAGCGACGCACGGATGCACGCCAAGACCGTAGGATCCTACGCAGTGCCGTAGGGGACCGCACCGCCACTTCCCAGCAAATTAGGGACACTGTTGCTCCTGGGGTATCGGCGAGGACCATTCGCAACCGTCTCCATGAAGCTGGGCTACGGTCCCGCACACCGTTAGGCCGTCTTCCGCTCACGCCCCAACATCGTGCAGCCCGCCTCCAGTGGTGTCGCGACAGGCGTGAATGGAGGGACGAATGGAGACGTGTCGTCTTCAGCGATGAGAGTCGCTTCTGCCTTGGTGCCAATGATGGTCGTATGCATGTTTGGCGCCGTGCAGGTGAGCGCCACAATCAGGACTGCATACGACCGAGGCACACAGGGCCAACACCCGGCATCATGGTGTGGGGAGCGATCTCCTACACTGGCCGTACACCACTGGTGATCGTCGAGGGGACACTGAATAGTGCACGGTACATCCAAACCGTCATCGAACCCATCGTTCTACCATTCCTAGACCGGCAAGGGAACTTGCTGCTCCAACAGGACAATGCACGTCCGCATGTATCCCGTGCCACCCAACGTGCTCTAGAAGGTGTAAGTCAACTACCCTGGCCAGCAAGATCTCCGGATCTGTCCCCCATTGAGCATGTTTGGGACTGGATGAAGCGTCGTCTCACGCGGTCTGCACGTCCAGCACGAACGCTGGTCCAACTGAGGCGCCAGGTGGAAATGGCATGGCAAGCCGTTCCACAGGACTACATCCAGCATCTCTACGATCGTCTCCATGGGAGAATAGCAGCCTGCATTGCTGCGAAAGGTGGATATACACTGTACTAGTGCCGACATTGTGCATGCTCTGTTGCCTGTGTCTATGTGCCTGTGGTTCTGTCAGTGTGATCATGTGATGTATCTGACCCCAGGAATGTGTCAATAAAGCTTCCCCTTCCTGGGACAATGAATTCACGGTGTTCTTATTTCAATTTCCAGGAGTGTATTCACCTGTATCGAACATGGGTTTATTGATTGCATTTCTAATCGAAGAGACTTATTATCTAACGGAGTCAGAAACATACCCATAATCTATGAATTCCAGACAAATAGGTAATTCATACTTATTGCTCCATTCCGTAAGTTTGAGCATTGTCAATATGTTGTCCACTTTTATAAATCAACTTATAAATCTAATCGTTTCATTTTCCAAATTAAAATTTATTGTTTCTGATGTGTGTGTATTCTTTCCTGCAATTTTTCATATTACTGATGAAAACACTCAAAATTTCACGTACTGCGTTTCCCACTCGCAAACTATTAATTCGCCAAGGTGTTACAAATATAGAAAAAGAATTTTCTGAGTGACTCCACGATCATCGTGAATGTTTTGTATATAACACCCTCCAAGCTGCCATTCAAATTTTCCTTTATTTGTTACGCAGTTTCGGCAAATGCCATCTTCGGCTATCTGCCACTAAAACTAAACGAAAATACTGAGCGGCAGGCGTTTGCTGTGCAAGTACAAGCTAGAAAAGTTGAAGTGTTTTGAAAATGCACACTCACCAAGAAACTTAGAACTTGCAGAACAAGGTCCGTGTCGTCTAATAATTGGTTCGAAATGATATAAGCTCTAACTGCCTGGTGGAGCATGCGTGGTAATTGCCACCTTCAAATTTTACTTTATTACTTACATTGTTCCTTCTCATTCTTTTCTGTATACTTATTCTCAGATTAGTGAACTTTACATGAGCTGCCGGCCGTTGTGGCCAAGCGGTTCTAGGCGCTTCAAAAAAAATGGTTCAAATGGCTCTGAGCACTATGGGACTCAACTGCTGAGGTCATTAGTCCCCTAGAACTTAGAACTAGTAAAACCTAACTAACCTAGGGACATCACAAACATCCATGCCCAAGGCAGGATTCGAACCTGCGACCATAGCGGACTTGCGGTTCCAGACTGCAGCGCCTTTAACCGCACGGCCACTTCGGCCGGCTAGGCGCTTTAGTCCGGAACCGCGCTGCTGCTACAGTCGCAGGTCCGAGTCTTCCGTTGGGCATGGATGTGTGTGCTGTCCTTAGGTTAGTTAGGTTTAAGTAGTTCTATGTCTAGGGGACTGATAACCCCAAATGTTAAGACCCATAGTACTCAGAGCCATTTGAACCTCTTTTTCTACATGAGCTAATTGGCGCCATCTCAAGAAAGTAATTTTATGACTATCCAACTATACTCATTTCAATCGCTCTTTTATTTTGACATTGAATGTTTATACTTTAAAGACTAGCGGTGTATTCATAAACATAGAGGTAGGGCAAAATTATAAATAAAAAAGTAATATTTGAAAGTAACGCTATCACATCAGCGCCATCTGGAACAAGAAGTTACATCTTTGTACAAATTTTTGAGGCAACTGTTAGTTGACACCCCGATTAATACTGAAACTGAACTTTTTTCTGCAAATTTTCAGCGTTTTTTAGAGTACTTTTAAAAATATTTATTTAAATTCTCACGTTTTGTAGCCTGTGGACGTACAGATAATGCCACTCGTTCTTTATGTTTCTTTAATCTTCACTGTAAATGTCTGATGATTGCAGCAGTCGTAGCGTCGTGTTAAGCAAAGAGACGTTTGAATAGAGACCTCGACCATTTTATTAACAAAATCGCCTTGATGTACTGCAGGACGGCGTCTGAATTACCAAACGCCTGATACGGGGCATAATTGCCCTTGCGGGTTGCCTATTTTACGAGGGTGGTTTCAAAAGTTCTAAGAACGGAATAGAAAGAAGTATCACTGAAACATTTTTTTTTATTTTTCAGTGTAGTCTCCTTGTAGATTAATCCACTTGGCACAACGATGCTCCAGTACCTTGATCCCGTCACGAAAATGAGTTTCCTCCATGCCTGCAAAGTAGTTGTAAACTCCGGCTCTCAGTTCTTCGTTTGAAGTGAATCTTCGTCCACCAAGAAAAATTTTCCGTTCTGGGAGAGATGGAATTCTGACGGAGCCATATCAGGTGAATAAGTCAGCTGTGACAACAATTCATACCTTAGTCTATGTAATTTTGCCATGGCGACGGCATATGTGTGAGGGTGCGAATTGTCTTCATGGAAGATGACTTCCTTTCTTGATAAATCTGTCTTCTGTTCGCGTATCTTTTGCTGCAATTTGTCCAAAAGTTTAGCATAGTATTCTCCAGTAATTTTTTGCCCAGTGGGGAGATAATTCTACAAACAGAATCCCCTTAGCATCCCAGAACACTGATGCAATGACCTTTACCCCCGAGGAATTGTCTTTACCTTATTTGGTGGCGGAGAATCAGCATGTTTCCACTGCTTTGACTGTTGTTCTGTCTCAGGAGTGTAGTAGCGACTCAAGCTTCATCTGTGGTCACAAACCGTGGAAAAAATCTAGTTCGCTTCTCCTAAAACGGGCCCGATATATCCATTCTCAGACTCAGACCTGAATCGAAACAAGGCCCCCGGAGTAGACAATATTCCATTGGAACTACTGACGGCCGTGGGAGAGCCAGTCCTGACAAAACTCTACCATCTGGTGAGCAAGATGTATGAAACAGGCGAAATACCCTCAGACTTCAAGAAGAATATAATAATTCCAATCCCAAAGAAAGCAGGTGTTGACAGATGTGAAAGTTACCGAACTATCAGCTTAATAAGTCACAGCTGCAAAATACTAACACGAATTCTTTACAGACGAATGGAAAAACTAGTAGAAGCCAACCTCGGGGAAGATCAGTTTGGATTCCGTAGAAACACTGGAACACGTGAGGCAATACTGACCTTACGACTTATCTTAGAAGAAAGATTAAGGAAAGGCAAACCTACGTTTCTAGCATTTGTAGACTTACAGAAAGCTTTTGACAATGTTGACTGGAATACTCTCTTTCAAATTCTAAAGGTGGCAGGGGTAAAATACAGGGAGCGAAAGGCTATTTACAATTTGTACAGAAACCAGATGGCAGTTATAAGAGTCGAGGGACATGAAAGGGAAGCAGTGGTTGGGAAGGAAGTAAGACAGGGTTGTAGCCTCTCCCCGATGTTGTTCAATCTGTATATTGAGCAAGCAGTAAAGGAAACAAAAGAAAAATTCGGAGTAGGTATTAAAATTCATGGAGAAGAAATAAAAACTTTGAGGTTCGCCGATGACAGTGTAATTCTGTCAGAGACAGCCAAGGACTTGGAAGAGCAGTTGAATGGAATGGACAGTGTCTTGAAAGGAGGATATAAGATGAACATCAACAAAAGCAAAACAAGGATAATGGAATGTAGTCTAATTAAGTCGGGTGATGCTGAGGGAATTAGATTAGGAAATGAGGCACTTAAAGTAGTAAAGGAGTTTTGCTATTTGGGGAGCAAAATAACTGATGATGGTCGAAGTAGAGAGGATATAAAATGTAGGCTGGCAATGGCAAGGAAAGCGTTTCTGAAGAAGAGAAATTTGTTAACATCCAGTATTGATTTAAGTGTCAGGAAGTCATTTCTGAAAGTATTCGTATGGAGTGTAGCCATGTATGGAAGTGAAACATGGACGATAAATAGTTTGGACAAGAAGAGAATAGAAGCTTTCGATATGTGGTGCTACAGAAGATTGCTGAAGATTAGATGGGTAGATCACATAACTAATGAGGAAGTATTGAATAGGATTGGGGAGAAGAGAAGTTTGTGGCACAACTTGACCAGAAGAAGGGATCGGTTGGTAGGACATGTTCTGAGGCATCAAGGGATCACCAATTTAGTATTGGAGGGCAGCGTGAAGGGTAAAAATCGTAGAGGGAGACCAAGAGATGAATACACTAAGCAGATTCAGAAGGATGTAGGTTGCAGTAGGTACTGGGAGATGAAAAAGCTTGCACAGGATAGAGTAGCATGGAGAGCTGCATCAAACCAGTCTCAGGACTGAAGACCACAACAACAACAACATATCCATTCTCATGCGTTTTCGATCCAGAGTCGAGAGTCGCGGCACCTACCTTGCAGATAATTTTTTTCATTTCTAATTCTTCACTTAAAATGCAATGTACCCTTTCAGATGACATCCGGCAAGCGTGAGCAATTTCACGCACTTTCAATCGGCGATCCTCCATGACCATTTTGTGCACTTTTGCAATGATTTCTGGAGTAGTGACACATCTTGGGCGACCACCGCGCGGATCATCATCTAAGCTCTCCCGATCAAATTTAAATTTATTTGCTCACTTGGCAACAATTGAATACGAAGAATGGGCACGAATGTCATTTGCTTTCATACCTCTCTTTATGAAGTACTTAATCACTGCTCGAATCTCGATTTTTTTTTATTTTTCCATCTTCGCAAAGCACTGCGCGGTAACAACAACAGAGCCAAGCCATCGCCACAGCTCTCGTCCAAGAGCACTAACGTGGCACGTGTTTACAGGCAACAGTCCAATGAATATCATACGAACAACTCGTTGCGCTAGCGCTGACCTCTCGTGGTGATTCCGAGAACTTTCCAAACCACCCTTGTACGACATCCCACACTTGATTTTAAATATTTCCTACAGTTATTGACTGAATTCAAAAATTTATAAATCCTCCGTAATCTACCGATTAAGAATTACAATCTTACGTTAAGGGTTTAACACAATAAGTCAGATATTACAGTTAGGAATTGTTTCTATACCTTGAAGTAGCATACTTCACTGTACACAAATTGCGCCTTGGGAATGTCAGTTCTAAGCGCCTTCCAACAAACTTTACGCACTATTTGAAATCTCTACGAAAATTCTTTCCACTGACACAACCGCAAACTGATGAAAGGAAAAAAATTGTTTCGGTTATGGGATATTTGCTGTTCATGGATTAATACTGCTGCTTTAGCATGACGTTTAAATTTATCAGTCCTTTACTACTGCCAACAACACATTTTGTAGAAAGTATCTGCACATAATACTGAATGTAACTGCCAAATTGTATCGTTTTACGACGCATTGTCAGGGAAGTATCACTTTCTATACATGGTAATTTGATTCCTGAGAGAATTGGCGGTGGAGATTTTTTCGTACATTATAGAGTGAACTATAAAAAGTGTGGAGGGCTAGAAATGATGAAAGTGTATTCCACATTCTACTTTAAAATGCGGAAAAATTTTGGAGCCCAATGAATTATGCAGAAAAGGTATTAAAACGACTACATACATGTAAGAATGTAATATGTGTTGCACTGTTTCCTCCTGGGAAACTGTATGCTTTTACATTGCCTGCAATAACATGGAGAAAACAATCTGGACTATCTCTGAACTTCGTTAAAATGACCGCTTCCATTCCCTCTCACTGATGGTTGTTGTCGTTGTTGTGGTCTTCAGTCCTGAGACTGGTTTGATGCAGCTCTTCATGCTACTCTATCCTGTGCAAGCTTCTTCATCGCCCAGTACCTACTGCAACCTACATCCTTCTGAATCTGCTTAGTGTATTCATCTCTTGGTCTCCCCCTACGATTTTTACCCTCCACGCTGCCCTCCAATACTAAACTGGTGATCCCTTGATGCCTCAGAACATGTCCTACCAACCGAGCCCTTCTTCTGGTCAAGTTGTGCCACAAACTTCTCTTCTCCCCAATCCTATTCAATACTTCCTCATTAGTTATGTGATCTACCCATCTAATCTTCAGCATTCTTCTGTAGCACCACATTTCGAAAGCTTCTATTCTCTTCTTGTCCATGTTTCACTTCCATACATGGCTACACTCCATACAAATACTTTCAGAAACGGCTTCCTGACACTTAAATCTATACTCGATGTTAACAAATTTCTCTTCTTCAGAAATGCTTTCCTTGCCATTGCCAGTCTACATTTTATATCCTCTCTACTTTGACCATCATCAGTTATTTTGCTCCCCAAATAGCAAAACTCCTTTACTACTTTAAGTGTCTAATTTCCTAATCTAATACCCTCAACATCACCCGACTTAATTCGACTACATTCCATTATCCTCGTTTTGTTTTTGTTGATGTTCATCTTATATCCTCCCTTCAAGACACCATCCATTCCGTTCAACTGCTCTTCCAAGTCCTTTGCTGTCTCGGACTGAATTACAATGTCATCGGCGAACCTCAAAGTTTTTATTTCTTCTCCATGGATTATAATACCTACTCCGAATTTTTCTTTTGTTTCCTTTACTGCTTTCTCACTCACTGATGGTAGCAAAGCGAATAAGATGTGGTCTATTATTACATTGGACAACAACGTGGTGCAGCAGTTGCTGCTTCTCTTGGTCGGATGGACACCCGTGCTGTGAATGCACGAGAACGGTTTCAGCACATGAGAAGGACCACAACTCGAGTACTTTTGCAGTTAATGGTGGCATCCTGGTGACTTTGAGTTTCAGCTGGTGCACAGTGTCATGCGTGAAAGTGGACTAAGTGTGGCCAATTGTAAATACCTTCAGTAATGGAAGCTTGTGAGGGATGAGTAACGGCTCCTCTGTGTTACGGCTAGTGCGGCCTACGAAGGTGTGTGTTGTCTGAGAGAGCAGGCCCTGATTGCTCAGCCACAGCTATTATAAAGCATATTATATAAAGATTTGG
Organism: Schistocerca piceifrons; assembly: GCF_021461385.2. Classification (NCBI taxonomy): domain Eukaryota; kingdom Metazoa; phylum Arthropoda; class Insecta; order Orthoptera; family Acrididae; genus Schistocerca; species Schistocerca piceifrons. The sequence goes on along the minus strand of NC_060144.1, from coordinate 238,868,651 downwards.
TGTTTTTTGTAATGGATGTCAATCTGTTGTTATCAATAATTTCAAGGATTGTTTCTTTCTTGGTTTCTAAACGTCTATTGTTTTTAAATATACAGTGAGTTACATATTATCAGTAGTTTTCAGAATTGGCTCTATTGTAATTTATCGTGTGTAAACCAGCGGTTCACTCATGTGCACTATGATTTGTTTTGTATTGCGTTATACACTGGAGCGCCAAAGAAATTGGTATAGGCAGGCGTATTCATAGACACAGATATGTAAACAGCAAGAATACGGCGCCGCGGACGGCAACGCGAAGATAAGACAACAAGTGTCTGGTGCAGTTGTGAGATGCGTTATTCCTGCTAAAATGGCAGGTTATCAAGTTTTAATTGAGTTCGAACGTGGTGTTACAGTCGGCGCACGAGCGATTGGACATAGCATCTCCGAGGTAGCGACGAAGTGGGGATTTGCCCGTACGACTATTTCACGAACGTACCATGAATATCAGGAATCCGGTAAAACATCAATTCTCCAACGTCGCTGTGGCCGGAAAAAGATCCTGCATGAACGGGACCAACGACGACTGAAGACAATCGTTCAATGTGACATAAATGCAACCCTTCCGCAAATTGCTGCAGATTTCATTGCTGGGCCATCAACAAGTGTCAGTTTGCACACTATTCAACGAAAAATCATCGGTATGGGATTTCAGAGCTCAAAGCCCATTAGTGTAGTCTTGATAACGGCACGACACAAAGCTTTACGCCTCGCCTGGGCCCGTCAACACCGAACTGAACTGTTGATGACTGGAAGCATGTTGCATGGTCGGACGAGTCTCTTTTCAAAATCGTATCGAGTAGATGGACATGTATGGGTGGAGACAATCTCATGAATCCATGGACCCTGCATTTTAGCTGGGGTCTGCTCAAGCTAGTGAAGGCTCAGTAATGGTGTGGGGCGTGTGCAGTTGGAGTGATTTGGGACACTGGTACATCTAGATTCGACTCTGACAGGTGACACGTATGTAAATGTCTTGTCTGATCACCTGCACCGATGCATGTCCACTGTGCATTCCGACGGACTTGGGCTATTCCTGCAGGATAATGCGACATCCCACACGTCCAGAATTCTACAGAGTGACTCCAGGAACACACTTCCGAGTTTAAACACTTACACTGGCCAATAAACTCCCCAGCATGAGCACTACTGAGCATATCTGGGAGGCCTTGCAGCGTGCTGTTCAGAAGAGTTCTGCACCTGCTCGTAATCTTACGGATTTATGGACAGCCCTGCAGGATTCATGGTGTCCGTTTCTTCGAGCACTACTTCAGACGTTAGCCGAGTCCATGCGACTTCATGTTGCGGGACTTCTGAGTGCTAGCGGGGGCCCTACACTACATTATGCAGATGTACCAGTTTCTTTGGCTCGGCAGTGTATGAATGGAATTTCTTGTATGTAACTGAATAAGTATTTGTTTAACATATGCGAGGGTGGCTTGCTGGATTTGTTGGTAGATAGTGTTCTAGTATATGCTAGTTACAGTAGTACAAGGTGTATTTACAAGTTCGTAAATAAGTTAAGTATTATCTGGCTTGTAAGTTTTCAGTTACATAAAATTTTTTACGCTACATAATTTATTTAAAAATAGAGCTCAATGTCTGCATTAGCCAAACCCGAATTCCACAACAGGTAAATCCTATCTTTTATGACAGTTTCTCGTAACGAGGTATTGTATTTCGATCCTGAAAAATGTTCACTTATCCAGTGACACAAGTGGAATCCAGAAGATCCCAGCAGAATGATAGAAATGTCGATTACTGGTAAAGTTTAAAGAGTAATATGATGTGACATAGTAAGATGGAAAACTTAACCATCGACGGCTACGGCCATGAAAGCCTGCACACTTATAATGGGCTAAACATCCAGCCTGAACCAGTATTACGTAGTAGTTAACCCTATCGTACCAACGCAGTTTCGATAACGTGCGTTACCAAGAGGAAGGGGGGGGGGGGGGGGGATTTTATGGCCACCAAAATCAAAAATAAAAAAAAATACTTCTCATATAGGTAGTGATGTAGAAGTGAGTCGAGAACCTGAAAATACCTTGTAGCACTTTCAATAACTTTCACAACCAACCTTATGACCACAAAAAAATTAAGAAACGCATATCTAGTTCACTGTTGTTGACTTTTTAAAGAGATACTGATGTGTAAGTAACGACCTGAACCAGGAAATACTAAATGTGACATCCACTGAGGTAAGTGACAACCTCTAGTGAGACTTAAATTTTTGACTTAAGTTTAACTAAAAACTTTTAAACGAGTGAAACCTGGTGGAAGATTCCATTAAAACCAATAGACATTTTTTTCAAACTTTTAGAATGTAAACTGGAGGACTAGATTACAATACAGAAAGAATCATCCGATATGGCACGTCTATATTTCTGAAACTAATAAGTAAGTACCATGAATCTTGTTCTGTGATGAACGGGAAACTCAAAAAGATTTTTTTAATACCTTTCCATAGATGTTCAATATGTCCCCATTAAAATGCACGGCACATGTCAGTGCGGTATTCAGATTGTTCCCACACTGCAGCGGGTATGTCTTGAGTTACAGCTTTCACAGCTGCTGTTATGCTATGTCTCAGTTCACTCATTGTTGTTGGTAACAGAGACACTTAAATCGAGTATTTTATAAACCCCCACAAGATGTAATCACATAGAGTCAAGTTCGGTAACGGTGGAAGACATTAATGTAAGAGTGAATCATTTGGTCCAGTGCGACCGACCCATCGTTCAGTAATCCCTTGATTGAAAAATTCCCGCACTTCCAGATGCCAGGGTGGCGGTGCCCCATCCTATTGGTAAGTCGTTCGAATCAGTCTCCAACTGTGGAAAATGAAAGTTCCCGAGCATATCGAGATGTGTTTCCTGTAACAGTGTTCCCGGCAAAGAAAAATGGACTACCCATCTTATCTCAAATAACATAGTAGTTAGGATTTTTTTAAGTCGTATGATTCTTTTTGATGTACCACGTAAAATTTGAGAGTTTGCTCTTTCCAACAGTGCGTTGTTCACCCACATAGCCCAAATAACGTAGTAGTTATGTTTTTTTTTTAATCGGATGATTCTTTTTGACACACTCTGTATTTTCCAAAGGTGTTCAAAAATGTTCAAATGTGTGTGAAATCCTACGGGACTTAACCGTTAAGGCCATCAGTCCCTAAGCATACGCACTACTTAACCTAAATTATCCTAAGGACAAACGCACACACCCATGTCCGAGGGAGGACTCGAACCTCCGCTGGGACCAGCCGCACAGTCCACGACTGCAGCACCCCAGACCGCTCGGTTAATCCCGCGCGGCTCAAAGGTGTGCTTTAAGTACCTCCCAACCTTTTGGTACTGCGAAGGTTAATACTATTGCTGATTACTTTTACTCCTTACTATTTTTCGTACTGAGGCAAAGCCACAAAAATGTGCCATTTGGTTAGCTGGTTGCTTTAATTTTCTTCCTGTACAAAGTACGTCATTAAATTAAGGAAGAGGTTGATTGCCTCTTTGCAAGTAACATCAGCTTACGTTCGACTTCAACAAGTATTACCAAGAAACTGACACTATTTGCAAAGTATCGGTCCAGTACTACGACGCATTAGAACACACTGCTTTAATCCACCACATTGTTTTAAGGATAACAATTTCACAGAGAGAGTAATCCGACTAAGCAGAGCTTACAAAGACGGTACCTGCCGCTGTTTACTCCCTGTTCCGTGCACAACATTTGCATGGGAACAAAACTCCTCTGTGGTGAACTTGTTTCATGACTCGAGAGAGCCACACGGCTGCCTTGTTTGAAACAAGTAAGAGGGCCGCCGTCGTGTGCGGCAGTTCTGCACGAGCGGCTCGTCATTCTGAGACGCCCCCCTTGTGGCGAGCAAAAGTAGGAAACGGTGTGGCATTCCAGCGCCGGAAATCGACCACGGGAAAGACCGTGCAGTCTCTGCGGCCCACTTTACACACACACAAACGCACACACACACATCTACGCACACCTACACACACAGGGACGCACAGTGAACGACGCCGTTGACCTGGCAGTAGTTATTTCGCCGTCGGAGCGTCCCTGCCAGGACCTGCAGACGCTAGCTCCCCGCCCTCTGTCACGGATCCAGTGCTGGACAGACTCCAGTTTAATTTTATAGGGCCGCGGAAATACAGAGGAGCCAGTCCCGCTCCGGCGGATGGCTCTGAGGGGAAAAGGGTAGAGAGAGGCGGTCGCGCCGAACACCGGTTGGGGGGGGGGGGGGGAGGGAGGGGGCGGTCTCGGAGGGGACGGAGTATCGTAATCGATTGGAGCGCTGCTGCGGTAATCTCGAGTGCTGATGTCTTTTTAATGTTTCGCCTGGAAAAGGGCTACGGGTAATAAATTTTATGTTACAATGAAAACTTCTGTTGCAGTTCCATAGCACAAACTTTAATCCCGGGTATTGCTACGTACTTGCTCCGCCCTTTCTCTTCTCACAAAAATTAATGCTGTTTTAAGACTTCTGGAGCCAGTTCGTTCAAAAACTGAGAGCCACCAGCGAGCGGCGCAACGGTCTTTGAATATTTGAGTATCAAACCGAGCATCGGCAAAAATTAGGAGATACGCAAGAGCAGACTTTTACTTCTTTATTTATTTTAGTTATAAAAATTTGTCCTCGTTCGTTTTATTAAAGTTCGCTATACACTGTGAAATTTCTAATTTTTAGCTGTAATAATTTATTAATAAATAATGTCTACCGTGCTAAATTTACATGGCAGTCCATTGTTCGCGTTGCATTTGCTGGGCAAATAACATAGAATCTTGTGGATGTGCAATGGCCATCATTACTTGTTGTTACGTACGAATACGGAGTCAGTCATAATGTTTCTTCCAACTTATGAGCAATTTTACTTATGAACGTTGCGCTGATGTCAGTCGAGTCTGAACCATATGGTAATGACAGGTACCCTGACGAGCTCAAATATTAGAGAGATGTGGTCATTCATTGGTAAGCAACAAAACATCGATTCTGCTTGGCACATATTTGACAAGCCTTTGGTATGATCCCGGATGTATGTGGCACCAGTTGTCGATGTGCAGGTCACGCTATTCCCGTAAATTACAGGCGATGGTCCACGAACACAGACGTATTCCAATAGATAGAGATCAGGCGAAACTGATACACAAGATATCAACGTAAGTTCTCCATCAGGCTCCTGAAAACAACATATCACGATTTTGGCATTGTGACACAGATATTTGTCCTCGGGAAGGTGCTACCGTCGTCAGGGAAGACTTCTAGCACAAGGGCATGAAGATCTTGCACAATGATTTTCATGTAGTACACAGCGGACATGGTCCTTTAGATTGCTACCGTAGGTGCCATGGAAGTTTTGTTTTGTTTTGCTTTAGGGCGCAAAGAAGCATCTGGGGTCATATGCACCCAAATCCAAACTACAAAACTCAAAGACAGCTAGGAGTTAAAAAGCGACTATACGCCAGTCCGAAGTGACACAAGAGAAGACAGCTAAAAACAGGCACATGGAGAAAGATACCATACATCAATGGAGGTCCAAAACTAAAAATTAAATGGCCTGCACAATATTGCTTTGGCATTGTATTGCACTTCGGCGTGTTCGTTTTAGTTAAATACTGCGTGTATCATTACCAGGTGCCGATCCGTAGCAATCCACCCTGTTTCAAATAGATATTCGAATTTTTTGCACGTATCCTTCTTACAGTAATTCCTCACTGGTATCTGCTCTCCCTTTGTAGTTTCCGTGTCGTGTCCTGTACTCGTGTCTCGCACAGACGTGCGTACACTCTCATTCGAGGTGATCGGCGGATCACAATCAAAGACCTCGCTGCACAACTGGACGTCGCTATTGGTTATGGTAACACATTCGTTCACCGTTTGGGTATTCAAAGGTGTCTGCCTCCTGGGTTCCTCACCGCCTAACAGAACACTATAAAGAGCAACGAAGGACGTTGTGTGTGGAATTGCTTCAACGTTACCAGGTTGATAGTAACAATTTTTTGTCCCACATCGTTACAGGCGATGAAACATGGGTTCATCACTTCGAACCGGAAACAAAGCGGCAATCCAGCAGGTAAAGTAATGACAACCGTGTTACGGGGCTCTGAAGGGTTTATTCTGTTTAATGTGCTCCCTCATGGTGCACTCTGAAGTGTATTGCACTTCGGCGTGTGCTATTTTAGTTAAATACAGCGTGTATCATAATTACCATTAAAAATGAAGCAGTTGGAACCGTATGAAAATAGAGGTAAAACTGTTCCAGTAATCTTGTGTCTACACACAAGCAGTTTGAGGGGCAACTACGAATGTGAGGTCACAAACCAGTGTGAAATATTGTCGTAGTATGTACAAACGGACTGAAATGTAAAAGTGTAGGTGACGTCCCCGTCTATTGGGCTCAAATGTCATCAACCGCAGACGGGGAGGAATTAAAGCGATATCTAGACGCCAACACAACCCGAAGGTGTACAGATCGAGTAGCGCCTGTACCTAGACATCGAACATCACTTGATGTCTACGACTTGGATTTTTCTCATTGCGGACATCTGAGTTATAAAGCCATAGAACTTCCGTTCATTCTGGGTCAGCAAATTGTACACGAATGCCAAGATTTATGAATTAGTCGAGGATTCTTGAGTGAATTTTAGCTCTGCTGAGGAGTATGCGCTGATTTTACACTTTCTGGCAGATTAAAACTGGGTGCGGGATCGGGACTGCAAACTGGCACGTTTGTGTTGTGGACTGACAAGGCAGCCAGTCCACAGTGACGGGTAGCCGAAAGAAAGGCACGCGTACACACACGCCGACTGGCGTGCAGTCTGGAACAGGATAAGTATTGAATGCTAATAAGAAAAGTATGCAGCTCCTCGAATACTTAACTTTTATTCTTTGTTGGTTTACAACGTTCTTCTTGTTGAGACATTTCATACGATAACTATCAAACTATGTAAGGCTAATGGCGCCTTGCTAGGTCGTAGCCATGGACTTAGCTGAAGGCTATTCTAACTGTCTCTCGGCAAATGAGAGCAAAGGCTTCGTCAGTGTAGTCGCTAGCAAAGTCGTCGTACAACTGGGGCGAGTGCTATCCCGTATCTCGAGACCTGCCTTGTGGTGGCGCTCGGTCTGCGATCACACAGTGGCGACACGCGGGTCCGACATGTACTAAATGGACCGCGGCCGATTTAAGCTACCACCTAGCAAGTGTGGTGTCTGGCGGTGACACCACATTTTGCCTTTTGGGGGAAAGTGCTCCACCAGCTGTGTTACCCAAGCCCTTCCTGAAAGTCTCACTTCCACCAGAAATTCATCTCCTTCGTTCTAGATTCTCAGAAGTTATCTGCATACTTTGTGAGTCTAGCACTCTTGGAAGAAAGGATAGTGCAGAGACATGGCTTTGTATGTATTATTAAAGTAGGCTATGTTCGGATTTTAGGCGCAGTCAGTTGGGAAAAATTCTGCATTTCAAATACACTTGTACTGCCTTGAACAATATTCCATGGTAACTCAGTGCGGCAACTAACTACACGCTCGCAGCGATCTTGTAAACGGCTTTCTTGCCCAACCTTAGTTTATTGGAACATTCTTGCTCCTATTTTCGTATGGATACACCATTGTCAGTTTGGATAATATTTATGATGCGTCCACGTACTTCTGAACTGAAAAGTGGGTATGTGATAGAATGACTGGCACAACAGTGAAACATTTCGAAGACCTTAGGAACTAGTCACATGCACTCGAGAGTGCATAGCGCTTGGCCTTGTAAAACACATTCAGGTAATGTACATTACCTAACGGGAAAAGGCCCATATCTAGCCTACTTTTATAGGTTTAAAAGAAAAGGCAAACGTCTGTCGCTGTGGGCATAAGAACACCCATTAGCATTAGCTTTAACTGTGACGCCTGCAATGGAATTAGGGAACCAGCAGAGAATAACCAACAACCATACGGAACTTATAAGAAAAAGAACGGTGTACAATAATGGACAACGTTGCTAACACCTTTTCCCGGCATGAAAGAGACAAATTTGTCAGGGTACGGCAGCTACAATATCCCTTCCATCCTGCGCAGCAGTACCATGCGAGCGTCAACGTGAACAACAAAGTGGTAACGAGTACATCTGGTTTTGAGGAAGACGTGAATGCAAGTGTTACATTACTGAATGTGCGTGTGCTACCAAGAGATGACAGCGCTACTATGAGAGAGATAGAACGGTAACGTGTACTGATACCATGCCTGAGCAAATCCACATTTATATAAATGCACAAATTTAATTATTTATTTCGTGTAAGAGGTTGAGGTTCGTTCTATCTGTGTCTGCCCATAGTACTCTTCTTTAGAATCCAGTTTTATACTTCTTGTTACCACTGAATATTGTCCATACAGACGGAGTTAGAAGGTTTTCATTGTATACATTCAGGGTGACCATTATTGTGCTATACGAAAAAAAGGTAAGCTAGTTACAAACTGACAAACTGTAGTGTGCACACATTTTATTCAACATATAAACGTAGCTACAGATATTCGGATTATGGTTATGAGATTTTCGATATGCCTACCGTCATTGGCGATGACATGGCGCAGACGAACAGCGAAATTTGCATGACCCGCTGAAGTGTCGGAACATCAGTGCTATTGACGACTCACTGAATGGCTGTCTTCAACTCAGCAATGGTTTTGGGGTTATTTCTATACACCTTGTCTTTAATATAGCCCCACAAAACGGAGTCTCATGTGCTCATATCAGGAGAATATGACAGCCAATCGAGACCCATTCCAGTGGCTTCTGGGTACCCAGAATTCGGTCCTCAGAATACTCCTCCAGGACATCGAACACTCTCCTGCTTTAATGGGACCAAACTCCGTCTTGCATGAACCACATCTCGTCGAAATCAGGGTCACTTTGGATAGTGGGGATGAAATCATCTTCCAAAACCTGCACGTACCGCTCGATAGTAACCGTGCCATCAAGGAATATCGTACCGTTTATTCCGTGACTTGTCATTGCACTCCACAGTCACCTGTTGAGGATGAAGACACTTCTCGATCGCGAAATTCGGATTCTTAGTTCACCAAACGCGCCAATTTTGCTTATTGACGAATCCATCCAAATGAAATTGGGCTTCCTCGCCAAGGCGCTTGCGCATGTGGATACTAATTCCCATCGTGCCCCGTGACCAACCGTGCAGTTTGAACATCCTAATGCAAAGCGTTCATAAGTAATGACGATATTATTTCATATAGTTCAATAATTGTCACCCTGTATAAAGACAGTTGGCAATGAAAACCTCGTAACTCCAACCCCCCGGTGAAAACCCTGAATTCCAGCAACCAACAACTTCATTATTAAAGAGAGATTTGAAAATGCATTGATTTCTCTAATTTGCCAATAATCATGCTTCTACTGTATAGTTACACGTGTAGCAACTTCATCTGTGTCACTTTACGTATTTTTCGAGGAATCGTTCTTGCCTCTCCGGTAAAATATAGAAAGATAAAGTTATGAGGTTTACATTGCCTACCATCGATATAAGTTCGTTATTTTTTCGAACAGTCTTCCTGCAAACACATCACCTAAGTTACTACCTGATGTTTTCTACACATTTGTTACTGGGGTGTGGAGTGGTCTACGCCTGTCAGTATGGACTACCCTTTTTGTGTCCACGCTTCCACACACCAATACCTGACATGCTATCCAGGGGAAAGTAAGCGTTAACGGCTTGCTTTTGCCAGTGTTACTTGGAAGTACTAACCAACCTAAAAACATACATACATGTACATATATCCTTCTTTCCTTAACTGTCTCACAACTGTTATCATTATTATCTTCATCATTCTTATTATTATTGGCATTATTATATTTATTGTTACTATTACGAATATCATTATTTCTATAACTAAGCCGAGATATAAATACATAATGAAAGAAAAAATCTAACAACTTCCAGAAAAATCTTAAACGGACGACTTGTTATACAAACAGAGATAATAGTTCTAAAGGAAACATTAAAATGAATAAAATGAAATAAATACGTCCTCTGTGCCCAAGCGACGTATTAATAAAACACAAGGAGTGAAAATTTATCTATAATTTGCACAAACAGCAGTTATAAAAGACAAAGGACAATAGTTCAGGAAATTGTGACAAAGATATGCTACCTATCCCCCTTGAAATTCAGTCTGTACATCAAACAAGAAATGAAACGACCAAGAAAGTTTTCAGAAAAGAATGTAAGTTCATGGAGGAAAATTAAAAACCTATAGATTTATAGACTGCATTCTACAATTCATTCCTTACGATACTATGATTTTTAGTAGCAGATCCAGTAAGTTGAACTCCTTTATAACAGTGTGTAACGCCGGAAATGCATATCCTCATATTTCCATCTATTGTACTATTATTTTTTTTCCTTGTTTTGCTACCTCAAGATATGACATTTCTGTCTCTTTATATATTGTAATTGTTTTACTGTTTGTATATATATATTTCTGCACTTATGTCGATGTATAATTGGTTTGTTTCGTAAATATTATTTGTATTTTTACGCTGGGTCTTGCCTAGGGAAAACTGCTATCGAACGATTACATCGATAGGTCGTGTGAAGAATCAAAGTGTGTAGGATCTTTGGTAGTGTTAACTCTGCCGCGTGAAGCGCGGGCGGAGCAGTGAGAGTCTGGCGGGAGTAGCGAGTAGAGCAGGTGTTGTGTGACGCTCCCGCGAGTTGCCGCGCTTTCGGGTTTGGCAGCATGTAATTGCGCTCGACTCGCGATGATAGTTTCTGACATGGTGTCGCGGACGGGAAGCATTAGCTGGCGCACATCAAGAGCCCGTTTCGCCTGGTGACCGTGTCGAGAAGAAGGCGCGCCAACATCCAGCTTCTGAAACAGCGACGGCCGACAATGAGTGACTGTCGCCACCTCCTCTATCGACGGCTTCAAACCTTCAATCAACCAACAAGGAAGACTAAAAGCACGTAAAGTTTCAGAACTGTATGGCAGACCTCAGCTTTTCAAATTGTTCCATTTGCCTCGCAAAATTACAGCAACTTAGCATGAACCTTTGTTGCTCATTGTCCCAATTGCATTGCCAAGCAGGGTCCCTTCCTTTTCCGAAATGAACCCGAGTGTCGTTGAAATTCAAACTCCAGCATAATTCCATTTCACTGCTTTAATTTCAAAGTTCAATTCAAGCATTAGCTGGCTACAATAGTTAGATTACACAAGCACAAATTAAGAGTGCGAGTTTTGTTACCGTATTTTAGCTTACCTGTGACTGCAGCTCAGCTTGGTACGTACTAAATTTTACTATTGTTAATTGTTCAGAATCGTTTAATTCAAGTTCAAAGTTAAATCTCTTGTTTCTAAATTGCGTAGAGTCAAGTTGCTTTTGAAATGATTGTTGAGGTAGTCCAAGACTAACCGTATTTTACTGGATTTCGATGTGCTTCAGAAAGAAAGCTCACTATTAACTTCAGTCACTAAATTAACTTTCGATTTTCCGGTTTCATTAATTCTTTTGCTAAATTAAGTATAGCGAAATTTATTACTTCTGACAAACTTTCAGTTTTCACACTACACGTGTCAACCTTCAGTTGCCACGCTTCTAGTGCTAATTATATGTGTAATAACCTTTCTTTTTCAGTTATTATAGTAATTGTCCATAGGACTGGCGACCGTAATTTCCCCCAAATCTCAAATATCTAATTACCGCTAGTTAATTGTTAACGTAACGGCCGCACATTTACTTTCTTTATTTACTTTACCCCTTTTCAAAATTAATTTCCACCAGTTTCATTTGCATTTTTCCTTTCATTTAGATGTAACCCTTTCCTCCCTCTTTACCGACAGATTAACTTCGGTGACGATTGCTTTTCCCAAATTTCCATTAGGTACACGCGGTTTAATTTTTCACTGTCATTAAGGTCGATAAGTGAGGGGGAGGTTACACGTGGCGACCTGGTGACAGGACAATCTTCGGATTTGAGGTTGTTCTGGACACGAATTTTGTATGTTGCAAATCTCGTAACAAAGTACTGGTTACGTACAGGCCGTTACGTCAGCGAGAATAAGTAGTGGGAGTAATCCTAATTATATTTGAGATTTGGCAGTTATATTGAAAATTATTAAAATGAGTGAAGGCAACAATTGCCAAAATTTGGTAGACTTGGGTACGGAACAATCGGTCTAACAGTGGGAAACGCGCACCGCGGTACCCATTGTTCAGGGGCAGGCGGCTAGCATGAAAGACGCGACCGCCGAAACGCAACAAAGAGCAGAAATGGAATTCCAAACTTTAGAAAATGTTTCGGAATCAGAAGTGAAAATCAAATCTGAATCCCTTGATGACGAATACGGGGGGACAATTAAAGAGGAAGCCGCTACGGAAGTAAAACCTGTAGTTTCCGGGAATTTAACTGATTTATTGAATGTTTTGATTAACGAAATCAAGAGTCAATCTGCCAAGCAAGAAGCTCAGGCTGCCAAGCAAGCAGCTCAGGCTGCCAAGCAAGAAGCTCAGTCTGAAAAATTTGAACGGATGCTAGACAATCAGAACAAAGCTATTAACGTTGTTATCAACAATGTTGGAGTTGTTAACACAAAAGTTGATAAAATCAAAGACGATATTGTCGTGATTAATACCGAAATCGGTAACCTTAAACAGGAAATGATAGGCGTTCAGGCGGAAATTGCGAGCATAAATACTCGTTTTGATTCCGAAATTACCAGAATCGAGAAAAGTGTAGGAGACGCAGTTGCTCCGATCATCGAGAATAAGGTGACGGAACAAATTCAATTAGTGAGAAAAGAGGATCAACAGAAGGTGGAAACATTAAAGGCTTTAGTATCCGAAGTAGATACCAAAGTGACGAAGCAGGCTAATACCTGCGAAGAGAAAAAAAGGGAAGTAGAAACGCTTGCGACAACCACTTGCCAAGTAATTACGAGAGTGTTGGAATTAGAAAAGAAACTTGACGAAAAACAGAGCTATGTGCCAATCTATGCACATAGTTTGGAATTGTTGACGAAAGATGAGCGGTTCGACCCCTTGAAAAAAGGCGGTATACACGCGACGGATTTCATTAAAAATTGTGAAAGAGTTTTACCCAGATCATGGACTAATGAGAGAAAAATTAACGCGGTTATTGATGCGTTGGCTGGTGATGCCAAGCGTTGGGGCTTAAACCTCAACATTACGAACATGACTTTTGACGAGTTTAAAAATTTGTTTCTGGCTGAATACTGGTCAGAGCAAAAACAGCAAAGTGTCTGGCGCGAATTTGTCGTATCGAGGCCTTTCGATGCGAATTCGCGCGGCTCGATGAAGGAGTTTTGTGAGGGCTGGATCCGCAAGTTGGAATATTTGCGTGATCGCCGCTCGGAATCCGAAATAGTCTGGGAACTCTACATGAAGCTTCCAGATGATACAAAACGCTACGTAGGAAGCAATTACAGGACAATCAAAGATTTCCTGGGAAGAGTGGAGGACGATGACAATTGGCGCAATAATCGCGACAGTGGTAGAGGCCGTGGTAACAACAACGGGTACCACAGCAGCCACAACAACGATAACCACGGGAATAATGTATACCGCAATCTTGGCAGCAATAACAATAATGGTTCGGGCCGTAATGACAATCGGTACAATGCAAATAATAACCGGAATGACGGAAACCAGTATCATACTAGCGTGATACGGGCTGCGCAGAATAGTAATAACGCCAGAGGATGTGACCAGCCGCCTCAGCAGTATCCGGGGAGCGTATCTGCTGGGACGAGACAGGGAAACCATTAGCCGCGCCGGTGAGGGGCCGACCGGGCGTGGAGAAATTTTGGCGGCCCAATAACAGGAGAAAACCCAGGTGTCGTCGTTATGAAAATTCCGTATGGAATAATCAACGGCGGGAGAGTGTGCCAGTGTTAGGAGAAAGGAGTGCGCCCACAAGTAGTAGATCAGCTGTAGACACGGCAGTAGGAAGTACATTCACTGTCAGTGAGAACAATTTAAGTAGTGTTCCGGAAATCGACTATAAAGTGGCAGCTGTAATACCCACAGCGGAACTGGAGATTGAGTTTAAGAATGATTCGCAAGTGTTGAAAGAAGATCAGATGTCGGATAAAACGTCCGTCATCGAGCGAGGGGATGCAGAGAGGGATGAGGTCTGGTTAAGGCAGTTCGGTCGCTTATACGACGAGCTAAGAGATTATAGGGGCCTGTACGGGAGAAGTGTTTATGGGGAGCGCGGGCAGGATTTGCCGCGTCTCGTCCCGCAGGAAGATAGTGATTGTGAAGTAATGGAAAGTTCTGGCCCTAACCGGCAGACTTTACTAGAAATAGTTTATGTTAATGGGGAGCACGAGCAAGATGCGTCGTGTTTCGTCCCGCAAGAGTTGAATGTTGAAGTAGTAACGGAAAGCTCTGGCCCTAACCGGCAGACTTTACCGAAAGTTGTAGTGGTAGAAGTAGCCGACCCATCCGACGCGAACATCCAGTTTAAACATTGCGAAAGTATTAAGGAGAAAGATAACGAAAATTTTAGTGATAGCCGGACACGATTGGTAGGAAACCACGTAGATTACAGTGTGTATGAGTTTAGAGCTGACGTTATACGGTCAGACGATAACAGTGTGGGTTGCGCAGATCTAGAGGAAGTAATTGCAGATACTACTGGGCACATTTCTCCAGGTAGATTGGCAGATGAGATCAATCTGACCAAAGTGGAATCAACGAAGGTGACAATTAGTGAATTGATAGCAAAGCAACACTCACTAGCTGACGAGTTACAGGAAAAGGTTTCGGTATTGGAGGCGAAGCTACAGACTAAGCTTCAGGACAAACGTGTTGAAATTAAAACTGTATGTAAACAGAGGCTGAAAAAGCCGCCAGATAAACCGGATTTAGGATCAAAGCCGGATGGTTTATTCTGGAATGACCTGGATATAGACAAGGATTTACTGTGGGAAAATAAAGAAACAGTCGAGGACAAGTGTAGACAGATAGTAGTGTCTGCTAATATGCACGGCCTACAACTAAACGTGTTGATTGACACCGGTGCAGAATTGAGTGCTGTATCTGGAAAAATATTTCAGTTACTGAAAGACAGACCTGGCATCGTAGTTATGCCAGTAACAGGGGTGAAAATTATCAGTGCTACTGGGAAGGCCAGTAAACCGGTCACGAAACAGACTTTTGTCAACTTCGAGATATGTGGGGCACGATTTGAGCAAGAGTTTGTCGTCGTGCCAGACTTAACTACGGAAGTAATTATCGGGTTAGATTGGCTATTAAAGTACCGTGCAGTGATAAACTGCGAAAGCAAAACTTTGACATGTATGTCACTAGATAAAACGATAGTAGTTAGCTTTGACGAGGCAGGAGACGGTGTGCATAGGCAATACCAGCCTATACACATTGTTAACTGGCCGGATGACATTGACGTAGGAATGAGTTTGAACTGCCGTAACATGAGGAATTTCGGCACTGACAAAAGTGTAGAAAGAGAATTGGAAGAGATAATCAAATTCCCTCAACGGATTAACATTAGTATTGGTGTGAAAAAAGATCGTTTGCGAGAAGTAATGAAGCTAAAAGCCGATGCTCGCATACGTCGTCATGACGCTAAAGCGCGTTTTGCTAAGTTTGCAATCGGAGACTTAGTACCTGTAAAAGCACATGAGAAATCGAGCGAGATAGACAATGAAATCTCTAAATTTAAGTTTGTTTATAATGGACCATTGTAGACCCGAAATTGTACCAACCAAGGATTGATTAGTACCACAGATAGGGTAATTTGTACAGTATGTAGATATAGAGTGTAAGATTTAAGGATGTGCCATGTGGCGATGCTTTTGCCTGACCTAGAGGTCATTAAAGAAGTTGTAATTAATAAGTAATTTATGTTGATTAAATGATTTAAGAGTTACTGAATATTAATCAATTTAAAAATCCAAGCTGCTAGTTTAAGTTTTCAGCTGAGTCACAGTAGATTAAGCAATGTAAATATGATTTTGTAACTAGCTGTAAGATTCCATGAATATGTGTTTTACTAGTCATTGCCGATGTACTTAGACGCTGTTTTAAGTTTCAGGCTTGTACATGTGTGATGATGGACAGTGTTGAGTTATCCACTGTGATAGTGTTAATGGACTCCTTGAGATTACTCGAGAGTGAGTTTTTCCGAAAGAATTCAGTGAAACGGACGTTCTGGAAACGCCGTCACAAGGGCGAGTGAGATCAAGCGTGCCGCACACGCGGGCGCAACAATACTGGCGAGGCGAGCCGCTGTCGGCTCTTGTGCCGCTGTTGGCTCTTGGGCCGCTGTCGGCATTCTTTGTACTTGCGAGTACGGAAGGCGGAATTGTTTTTCTTCCTGGACAGCTGAAAGAATTCTACTGTCAATATTTATGTTTTTTTCGATCTGATGTGTGTTATTTTCTTGTTTAGCATTAAGTGGACTCTCATGGCAAGAGTATTAATTACGAAAAGGTTATATAAAATGTGTATTCTATGTAATTAATAATTAATTTGCGTATTTTGATCTACCTGTTTTTGTGACCATGTACTCTGATTAATTTTGTAAATAGTATTCCATTTCTTGTAGTGTTACGAATTTTAATGATTTTGGAATAGCTAAACCATTTTCTGTGTTTCCTATGAATTCTGATATGTTGTCAACCTGTTTTATTTTGTGCAAGATGACAGAGTGGAATAAGATTAGGAGTGTCTCCACTCAATTATTATGGTCTAAAAATTGATTTATGATTAATTAGACGAATGCTAAATTTTGTTGATGTTTTGAGCATATGCATTTCCGCTGTTTCTTTTTTGGGACATTTTCTGAGTCTGTTTACGTTACACGAACATCCTCAGACAATGTGGGGCACATGTAACGCCGGAAATGCATATCCTCATATTTCCATCTATTGTACTATTATTTTTTTTCCTTGTTTTGCTACCTCAAGATATGACATTTCTGTCTCTTTATATATTGTAATTGTTTTACTGTTTGTATATATATATTTCTGCACTTATGTCGATGTATAATTGGTTTGTTTCGTAAATATTATTTGTATTTTTACGCTGGGTCTTGCCTAGGGAAAACTGCTATCGAACGATTACATCGATAGGTCGTGTGAAGAATCAAAGTGTGTAGGATCTTTGGTAGTGTTAACTCTGCCGCGTGAAGCGCGGGCGGAGCAGTGAGAGTCTGGCGGGAGTAGCGAGTAGAGCAGGTGTTGTGTGACGCTCCCGCGAGTTGCCGCGCTTTCGGGTTTGGCAGCATGTAATTGCGCTCGACTCGCGATGATAGTTTCTGACATGGTGTCGCGGACGGGAAGCATTAGCTGGCGCACATCAAGAGCCCGTTTCGCCTGGTGACCGTGTCGAGAAGAAGGCGCGCCAACATCCAGCTTCTGAAACAGCGACGGCCGACAATGAGTGACTGTCGCCACCTCCTCTATCGACGGCTTCAAACCTTCAATCAACCAACAAGGAAGACTAAAAGCACGTAAAGTTTCAGAACTGTATGGCAGACCTCAGCTTTTCAAATTGTTCCATTTGCCTCGCAAAATTACAGCAACTTAGCATGAACCTTTGTTGCTCATTGTCCCAATTGCATTGCCAAGCAGGGTCCCTTCCTTTTCCGAAATGAACCCGAGTGTCGTTGAAATTCAAACTCCAGCATAATTCCATTTCACTGCTTTAATTTCAAAGTTCAATTCAAGCATTAGCTGGCTACAATAGTTAGATTACACAAGCACAAATTAAGAGTGCGAGTTTTGTTACCGTATTTTAGCTTACCTGTGACTGCAGCTCAGCTTGGTACGTACTAAATTTTACTATTGTTAATTGTTCAGAATCGTTTAATTCAAGTTCAAAGTTAAATCTCTTGTTTCTAAATTGCGTAGAGTCAAGTTGCTTTTGAAATGATTGTTGAGGTAGTCCAAGACTAACCGTATTTTACTGGATTTCGATGTGCTTCAGAAAGAAAGCTCACTATTAACTTCAGTCACTAAATTAACTTTCGATTTTCCGGTTTCATTAATTCTTTTGCTAAATTAAGTATAGCAAAATTTATTACTTCTGACAAACTTTCAGTTTTCACACTACACGTGTCAACCTTCAGTTGCCACGCTTCTAGTGCTAATTATATGTGTAATAACCTTTCTTTTTCAGTTATTATAGTAATTGTCCATAGGACTGGCGACCGTAATTTCCCCCAAATCTCAAATATCTAATTACCGCTAGTTAATTGTTAACGTAACGGCCGCACATTTACTTTCTTTATTTACTTTACCCCTTTTCAAAATTAATTTCCACCAGTTTCATTTGCATTTTTCCTTTCATTTAGATGTAACCCTTTCCTCCCTCTTTACCGACAGATTAACTTCGGTGACGATTGCTTTTCCCAAATTTCCATTAGGTACACGCGGTTTAATTTTTCACTGTCATTAAGGTCGATAAGTGAGGGGGAGGTTACAAGTGCTACGCTGATCACTTTCAGTAAACAGGAACGAACAAACTACTCCGATAAACTGTAAAACCAAGTGTTGCTGGTTACACTGCTTCACTCATACAGTCTGAATGCTTCAAGAGTATGTACTGTGAAGGTAACAGCATTAAAGCGAAATAGTGAAATGAGACTATATGAAACCATAATCTACAGATCTTCGACAGTGAGTCAGTTGCAACACTAGGTAAAGCAGGGAGTTATTCTCTGTTTCTACCATATATTGTAATGTCTCTTTGTCCGCTTTCGCCGGGATATTAGCAAGCTCATGTGAAGAACAAGAGCGCTTCTTTGATCCGAGTGTAACGGTTGCTTTTGTTTGGATTCAGAAAGCAGGTTACACTGGTGAACCAAATTAAGCATTTTTTCAGTCACAAGAATGATATAAGCAGTTTCTGTAGGATGAATTGCCCTGAACCTATATATTATTTCAGAATTTCTGTACAGAGCTCAGTTTTCATGCAGTACGGCATTTGAAAATGCTTTTGGCAACCTACGTATTACATACATCTGAAACACTTACATGCTCTCACAACAAGACTTCCAGACGCAAACAGAAAGAAATCTGCTAGTACACAAAGGAATCAAACAAATGAATAAAGTAAGAATAAAGAAAACTTAAGCTACAGACTCAGAGGTATTACCTTCAGAATTCCTGAGATATGTCGCTTCGTAATGTCCAGGAGTAGGCGGGTGACGTTTCGGCACTCCATTCGGAAAATGTCGTGGTGGAACACTTCCCCGGTTCGTCATTAACGGTTCCTGGAAGTCCAAATGATCATTCAAGATATATATATTTTGCGTATTTTTGGTGAGTGTTACATCCCATACAGGTAGTATGAATTCTATAATGGCCCTGAGCACTATGGGACTTAACATCTTAGGTCATCAGTCCCCTATAACTTAGAACTACTTAAACCTAACTAACCTAAGGACATCACACACATCCATGCCCGAGGCAGGATTCGAACCTGCGACCGTAGCAGTCCCGCGGTTCCAGACTGAAGCGCCTAGAACTGCACGGCCACCGCGGCCGGCCTGAATTCTATAGTTCTTGGAGTACAGATCGATAGCTCTTTGCGCTATGGTTACCCAAAAGGTAATCAAGCAAATGTTCATTACACATTAATTCCCCAGTTTAGGGACCTACAAACATTATTCCGTTTATTTGTTGCTTCATTAATCCTAGGAAACGCCTCTATCAAGTAGATGCTTCCACGTGAAATAATGGCTTTCACAAGATTCTATTTAATGTGCAACGCAAGTAGAACAATGTTTTTAGTCTCAACACAATGAATTTTCATGACGTTACTCTGTCCAGGCGAATGTCATTTCTTCATACATAATTTCTTTTTCTCTCTCTCTGCAATCTGACCACCATAGTCAGTGGTCGTTCTTTGCCTACCTGAGTTACATGCCGAGAACAATTGCAATCACCTTGCGATCTCCACATTAACAGTCAGTTCCACAAGAATGTGTATGCCATAATTTTAAATGTAACGTCCACAGCGGCATCTCTGTTAGTGGTCTCTAATCTGTAATAAATGCACTTTTGCACAATGTATACATAAACGGTGTTAGAGTGGAATGTGAGGGCTATTTTTACTTCTTTATAGCCAATTTAAACGCTGAAAAACTGTGCAATATTTATCAAAAATGCCTTTTTACATCCGTTAAGAAGAAATTTGGTTCGAACGAGGCAAACTGTGTGCTTGAACAGGATAATGATCCGAAACATTGCAGCCGTCTCTGTACAGCGTGGAAACAGGAGAATGGGGTGTCCACGATGGATTGACCTGCAATGTCTCCGGATGCAAACCCGATCGGAAATGTTTAGTCGTATATTAAGATGTAGCTTAAAGGAAGACCAATATAAACTTTGAAGCAGCTGTTATATAAAACCAGGTCTATATGGAGATTGTCACCGAGAGAATTTGCAGAAAATCTCGTGAAAAGAATACCAAAAAGTTGCCAAGATATGAACAATAATAGTGCCGATTGGATTTCTATTAGGTAACTGCGCAATTCGTAATAACTCGTATTTTCATGTCAAAATATACGTATAATAATGCATTTTATTTCATACATATAATGGCGCACAATTTTTTGTGGAACTGACTGTAAGTCACTTGCATTTCCCAAACGAGTAGCAGTTGGGACTTCTCATGTCTCTTTCGGATTCACTGCATGTGCAGTCGGAACGGAAATCGTTTCAAGATTCTGAGAATGACAGATACTCATAAAGGGAATAAGGGTATCATAAACAACTGGGAAATGAGACTAGTTAAACCTTTTTTTTTTCCAAATGTTTGTCGCTGGCTGATGAGTGATGTAGAAAAAAAAGAAAGTGTCAATCACTCACCTGCCACTTGCCATAGTGACCTGAGAAATAGTCCTCCTACATTAAAAAAATTGAAATTCATTTCCATTACACCAGTCGCCATCTAAATTGTAGGTAAAGTGCTAGTAACTGTGGGGCTGCCCTAAGGTGAGCAAACAGCACATAATCAACTGTACGGTACTGTAGTGTACTGTCAGAGAGGTGTTTCGCAAACGTTCCACAGTGGTGTGTCCTCTTGCAGGGGAAGAGACATATGCATCAGCGGAGTGTTCCCAAAACGAAGGCGTGTTTATATCACTTCATCCTGTCTTCGTTACTGGAACGTAGCGATTGTTTTGTGAGTGTCAACGTCGTCACGATGAGACAGAGACAATAGCTACAAATTTTTATTTTTTTATTTAGGCCTGAGGCACAGTATGCTTTCTTGCGACACAGCACGGGCGTGTGGTATTGGGTGTGTCTTTTAGACCAACATGGATTTCGAACGTATTTTTCGGGTGAACTATTGGAAACATTTATCAGACTTTTAACGTACGGGTCCATGGAATAGAGAAACGTTTATACAACGCTTCGAAATTTAAGCTGTAGTTGTTCCCTGCCACGAGCAATGAGCAGCAGTTGCAGAATCCTGTACTCCACTATTATAGAATCCATGTGTAAACGTGGTTTAACTATAGGATAAAGTAAGACTATATTGCTTTTGTCCTACTTCAATATTTTATTGTATTAACCGGTTTTCGACTTACAAGGCCTTTCGACTTACTAGGCCATCATCATTCATTTACTGACTGTTTTCGCCAACGAAGTTATAATGTATATAAACGATATCGGAAAGAAGTTATACATCGAAATTAAAGCACAAACGCACGCTAAATGACCTCTTGGACAGTGTGGTGGTACTGCATTGTAAAAAGTAAAATGTTGAACAATATAGGAATGTAAGTGGAGCAAACAAGGAAAACATTAACACCATACTCAAAAACTGTACCTATATAACAGTTTGCATTAAATAAACAAGCGGCTAAAATAATTACAGTGCTTCCCGAGACAACTTCAAGAAGTATAAAATATGGAAAGTAATACAAAACCCTATTATAAAAGAAAGACTTGACAATTGTAGCTTCAGCCTATATGGCTTACATTGCCAGTTTCAATAAAATAAAAAAAACTCAGTGACTACAGAAAAATGGTGGAGCATGAAGGAACAGACAGTGTGGGAAGTAATAAAAAATTGAGACGATTACGTGAAGTTTAGAAGAGAAGTATTAAGTGGTGTCTAGCCATTTAACTTTATGTCTGGTCTGTGAGTCAGTTGCTGGCAAATTCCCAGGGCATGCAGCAGACTGAGTTTGTGGCCTTTGTTAGCTAAGTGCAGGACATGGGACAATGGCTGGTAGTTGTGGCCCTCTTTAAGTACATGCTCGGCAAATGTAGAGTCAGAATTCTGTAGCATCCTGCTGTGTTCATGTCCAGCCAGCCTTGTTGCTATCTCTCTGCTTGACTGACCAACATGAAACTTGTCGCAATCAGAACAGTTAATTTTGGTTGCCCCACTATAGGCTAGTAACTGCATCTCATCTTCGCTATAAATTAATACTGTAGAACAAAAGCAAACTAGCGTTTGAGCCCTGCGCGGCTCGTGTTCGTGCCGTTATTGCTTCACATCTTGTCTTGGCGGTACCTTCCGTCTCGTTTCTCATTCGATTTACTGGGGTCACCGAGTTGCTGCCTTGCCTGTCTGTGAGTGGCAACAGCAGCGCTTATCGATAACAGCATTATCGTACTATCTTTGGAGCGACCGCTAGTATTTCTGGGTCATCATGTGTCGGGAGTTGAGTGGGGGTGGAGCAGCAGTGAGGTCAGGAAAGCCACGATTTACCTGACTGTTGCTGACACACATGACTTGAGTGGGATGGATGGTCGCTCAGTCGGTCGTCTCATCGGACGACGTGTATTTGGTCGCCCACTGCTCTGTGTGTGTCGACTTGTCATTCGTCCTTGTTGTTCCACAGTGACCGTTTTAGTATTGATCAAGTTGTTCGTGGAAGTGTTGTCATGCAACCGTGTGTACCTTGTGTGGTTTTGCCTGAGAAGTTATTTTAATGTTGTCTGTGTGCTGTATTGAGTCAGTCGGTTGAGACAGAGCAGCGAGGAAGTCTCCATGGCGCGAGGTCAGGGTGGGACCGCTGGCAGCGTGCACGCACGGTCGGATTGTCAGGCGCTAGCTTCGAGAGCTACAAGCTACAAAGTTCGTTGCCCACCAAATCCTGGACACTGAAGTTGAGTGATCAGTTAACCTGTTAGGAAACCTCAACTGCTGTGACATCTCTTCCTTCGTTGCCGGTTGTTGCTTCCTGGCCCGTTCCGGCTAGCAACAACGTATGGTGTGTCGGAGTCGGCGAAATTTTGCAGCAATCTTCTTGTATGGTATTTAACCATTAAATTGATTGTTACTTATCAGTGAAGTGCACCAGCGGTATTTTCTCCCTTGTGGTCGTTAACGCCCCAGTTACCGCCCTGGTCGGGAGCAGTGTGTTTTTCCTCGCGGTGTTGATTATGTCCGGCAGGACATGTATTCAACAGCCTTTTAGTTGTTTTGTTCCTATTTTTTTTATTAAGAATGATTATTGTGCCTTGGCTGTTTTCAGACTGCAATTTGGAAGGCGTAGTGGTGCTGGTATCTTCGTCCTTAGCTTATATTTTCCGTTCTCATACCGTTGGTCGGGCAGAACGGAATTGATTAGGTTGTTGGTCGGTTCTTCAGGCGTCCCTGAGTCGGGTTGCCATCCGATTATTTAACCTTACTCTTGACTGCCTCTCTCAACCCACCTTACATTTTCAGGCTCACCCTCGGAACACTTCTGGGCACCAACGTTCTGTTGATTTTAGTTTGTGAGTTTCATTTTAGTCTTATGTACTGTACTCATGTACCCCATGAACCATGGACCTTGCCGTTGGTGGGGAGGCTTGCGTGCCTCAGCGATACAGATAGCCGTACCGTAGGTGCAACCACAACGGAGGGGTATCTGTTGAGAGGCCAGACAAACGTGTGGTTCCTGAAGAGGGGCAGCAGCCTTTTCAGTAGTTGCAGGGGCAACAGTCTCGATGATTGACTGATCTGACATTGTAACATTAACCAACACGGCCTTGCTGTGCTGGTACTGCGAACGGCTGAAAGCAAGGGGAAACTACGGCCGTAATTTTTCCCGAGGGCATGCAGCTTTACTGTATGATTAAATGATGATGACGTCCTCTTCGGTAAAATATTCCGGAGGTAAAATAGTCCCCCATTCGGAACCCCGGGCGGGGACTACTCAAGAGGATGTCGCTATCAGGAGAAAGAAAACTGGCGTTCTACGGATCGGAGCGTGGAATGTCAGAACCCTTAATCGGGCAGGTAGGTTAAAAAATTTAAAAAGGGAAATGGATAGGTTAAAGTTAGATATAGTGGGAATTAGTGAAGTTCGGTGGCAGGAGGAACAAGACTTTTGGTTAGGTGACTACAGGGATATAAACACAAAATCAAATAGGGGTAATGCAAGAGTAGGTTTAGTACTGAATAGGAAAATAGGAATGCGGGTAAGCTACTACAAACAGCATAGTGAACGCATTATTGTGGCCAAGATAGATACGAAGCCCACACCAACTACAGTAGCACAAGTTTATATGCCAACTAGCTCTGCAGATGACGAAGAAATTGAAGAAATGTATGATGAAATGAAAGAAATTATTCAGATAGTGAAGGGAGACGAAAATTTAATAGTCATGGGTGACTGGAATTCGAGTGTAGGAAAAGGGAGAGAAGGAAACGTAGTAGGTGATTATGGATTGGGGCTAAGAAATGAAAGAGGAAGCCGCCTTGTAGAATTTTGCACAGAGCACAACTTAATCATAGCTAACAATTGGTTCAAGAATCATGAAAGAAGGTTGTATACATGGAAGAACCCTGGATATACTAAAAGGTATCAGATAGATTACATAATGGTAAGACAGAGATTTAGGAACCAGGTTTCAAATTGTAAGACATTTCCAGGGGCAGATGTGGACTCTGACCACAATCTATTGATTATGACCTGTAGATTAAAACTGAAGAAACTGCAAAATGGTGGGAACTTAAGGAGATGGGACCTGGATAAACTGAAAGAACCAGAGGTTGTACAGGGTTTCAGGGAGAGCATCAGGGAACAATTGATAGGCATGGGGGAAAGAAATACAGTAGAAGAAGAATGGGTAGCTTTGAGGGATGAAGTAGTGAAGGCAGCAGAGGATCTAGTAGGTAAAAAGACGAGGGATAGTACAGATCCTTGGGTGACAGAAGAAATATTGAATTTAATTGATGAAAGGAGAAAATATAAAAATACAGTAAATGAAGCACGCAAAAAGGAATACAAACGTCTCAAAAATGAGATCGACAGGAAGTGCTAAATGGCTAAGCAGACTAGAGCACAAATGTAAGGATGTCGAGGCTTATCTCACTAGGAAAATTAAAGAGACCTTTGGAGATAAGAGAACCACTTGTATGAACATCAAGAGCTCAGATGGAAACCCAGTTCTAAGCAAAGAAGGGAAAGCAGAGAGGTGGAAGGAGTATATAGAGGGTCTATACAAGGGCGATGTACTTGAGTACAATATTATGGAAATGGAAGAGGATGTAGATGAAGATGAAATGGGAGATCCGATACTGAGTGAAGAGTTTGACAGAGCAATGAAAGACCTGAGTCGAAACAAGGCCCCCGGAGTAGACAACATTCCATTGGAACTACTGCCGGCCTTAGGAGAGCCAGTCCTGACTAAACTCTACCATCTGGTGAGCAAGATGTATGAAACAGGCGACATATCCTCAGACTTGAAGAAGAGTATAATAATTCCAATCCCAAAGAAAGCAGGTGTTGGCAGATGTGAAAATTACCGAACTATCAGTTTAATAAGCCTCGGCTGCAAAATACTAACACGAATTCTATACAGACGAATGGAAAAACTAGTAGAAGCCGACCTCGGGGAAGATGAGTTTGGATTCCGTAGAAATACTGGAACACGTGAGGCAATACTGACCTTACGACTTATCTTAGAAGAATGATTAAGGAAAGGCAAACGTACGTTTCTAGCACTTGTAGACTTAGAGAAAGCTTTTGACAATGTTGACTGGAATACTCTCTTTCAAATTCTGAAGGTGGCAGGGGTAAAATACAGGAAGCGGAACGCTATTTACAATTTGTACAGAAACCAGATGGCAGTTATAAGAGTTGAAGGACATGAAAGGGAAGCAGTGGTTGAGAAGGGAGTAAGACAGGGTTGTAGCCTCTTCCCGATGTTATTCAATCTGTATATTGAGAAAGCAGTAAAGGAAACAAAAGAAAACTTCGGAGTAGGTATTAAAATCCATGGAGAAGAAATAAAAACTTTGAGTTTCGCTGATGACATTGTAATTCTGTCAGAGACAGCAAAGGACTTGGAAGAGCAGTTGAATGGAATGGACAGTGTCTTGAAAGGAGCATATAAGATGAACATCAACAAAAGCAATACGAGGATAATGGAATGCAGTCGAATTAAGTCGGGTGATGCTGAGGGAATTAGATTAGGAAATGAGACACTTAAAGTAGCAAAGGAGTTTTGCTATTTGGGGAGCAAAATAACTGATGATGGTCGAAGTAGAGAGGATATCAAATGTAGACTGGCAATGGCAAGGAAAGCGTTTCTGAAGAAGAGAAATTTGTTAACATCGAGTATAGATTTAAGTGTCAGGAAGTCGTTTCTAAAAGTATTTGTATGGAGTGTAACCATGTATGGAAGTGAAACATGGACGATAAATAGTTTGGACAAGAAGAGAATAGAAGCTTTCGAAATGTGGTGCAACAGAAGAATGCTGAAGATTAGATGGGTAGATCACATAATTAATGAGGAAGTATTGAATAGGATTGGGAAGAAGAGAAGTTTGTGGCACATCTTGACCAGAAGAAGGGATCGGTTGGTAGGACATGTTCTGAGGCATCAAGGATCACCAATTTAGTATTGGAGGGCAGCGTGGAGGGTAAAAATCGTAGAGGGAGACCAAGAGATGAATACACTAAGCAAATTCAGAAGGATGTAGGTTGCAGTAGGTACTGGGAGATGAAGCAGCTTGCACAGGATAGAGTAGCATGGAGAGCTGCGTCAAACCAGTCTCAGGACTGAAGACCACAACAACAACAACTGTGTGAGGCTTTAACCGGTCTATTAATTTAGTTTGTTTTAATTTTAAATAAGGCCTTTAGCCAACTTAAATTAAAAATATGAAGGTTGATTTTTTCTAAAATTCTGAAAGTTTGTTCTATCTGAAATCCTTGTTTCCAGGGCCTAAGCCCTGAATTCTTCAATGTTTCTTCTGTGTGGCCTTCAGCCGAGTATTTACGTGGAATATTTTTTCAAGTAAGGCGATCAGCCGTGTGTATTCTTTAAAGTAATTTTTGCACAAGGTCTACAAATTTGCTTCCGCCGTTTTTTCTCGAAGTTCGGGGCGTTATGCTAAAAACGTACAAAAAAATATGATTCCTAGTATTTCCCGTCGCTAGCCACTACATTCTCCCAACCTTCGGATAGCATACGAATCCCATGGCGGGAGAACTGGGCATCTTTTGTGGGGATCCATGAATTGATTCAATTGTGCACTTGTTCATATGATCGAAAGAACAAGTCAACCAGAATGTATGTCACTATCCGAAGAAGGTGGTAGTCAGAGAGAGCAACGTATAGAGAATACGGCGGGAGGGACAGGACTTTTCATTTCAACGTTTCCTTGTATATTTTGACGGATTTTGCGACATGGGGCGAACACTGACCTGCAAAATTACTTTTACGTGTCTATCGCTTTATTGTGGCCGTTTATGTTTCAGTGCTGGGCTCTAACGCATCACTTACTTTCGATAATGATGTCCTGTGACTGTCTTCGTCTGTTTCAGTAGGTATGCTTCGACATCAAAATCACCGTTCTTAAGGCGTTGAAAACATTCTCAGCACGTTGTTCCACAAATAGTTCCCTTACCGTTAGTATTACCCAGCATTTTTAGAGCCTTAGCCGCAGCTTCCTACATGTTAAAGCAGAAAATTAAACCTTCCCGAAAATTGCGAGAAATGGGTACGTAAGTTGTCGTTCTTAATCGAGAATAGCCTTAACCTGATTAGCTATATCCTGCGAAATCAGATTTCAGCGTTTTTCACTTATTATAATGTTGTTCGATCTAGAACCGACGACAGATTCAGTTGATAAGACCATCTCGTTTAGTATCTATGAGACCGCAGACTGCGTGTCCCCTCAACATTTAGCAATAACAAGGACTGTAATTGACAGACGACCCTTCTCTACTTGAATAACTGTCTGTGGTGACAGACTGACCTGTAGTGCAACCCGAGTTCTAGGGCAGGATGTCTGTCGATACTTTATTGATAGTTGGAGAAGGCAACGAATGCGAATTAATAATATAGGTTGTGGTAATATACTTATTTGTATCGTACCCTGGTAGCGTCATGTTTATCGAAGTTTTCTTTATAATAACTAAAACGGCAAAGTAATTAAGAAAATTAGATAATGTATGAGTCTCCAGCGAGTACGTGCAAGAAATTACCTACATTTATTTTACAGGGCGTTCACAATTTCTTTTGTAGGGGGGTATGTAAACATAGTTTTCATAAGGAACCAGTTTGAAATATACTGCATCATGATACGCCCATAGTGGAGACAAAGATCGTTTTGCTCTTCAGGTGCCCACGGAATAGACAGCTTCCAGTATACACTTGTCGGGTTCTTATCTACGAGACGGTCATCCTCCGCAAATTTTCGTAGCTTCGAATATACCAATTTCTCGCAGTCGCGTTTGTAGTTGATTGAAAACCTACGTGGTTTCATAATTACGGCATCGATAGAAGGGCTTTCCGAAAAGGAACTGCCGACGGCGTCCTCATCTTAGTTTGTGCAAACTATGAAGTTGAAGATTTTAAAGTGACCCAATCTTAAAACCTACTTCGTGAACCAGTCTTCAAATTTACTTAATATCCAAACGGAACATTTCAGGACCAAGGTTCCCTGCAAAACTTTATCCACGAAGTCGTCCGTTCTGCAATCCCCTCAAACTACAAAAAAACTGCGACGAATAACCAGTAACTTTTATTATAGTAAGACCAGTCCTTCTGTTAGATCCCACTTTGCAAAGCTTGGCAGACGTGGTGGAAATAGAGCTGACAGATACTGGGAGGGAACATGGTCGGTTACGTACCGTTTTAGGCTCCTAGCAATTAGTTGTTAGCCGGCCGGAGAGGCCAAGCGGTTCTAGGTGCTACAGTCTGGAACTGCGCGACCGCTACTGTCGCAGTTTCCAATCCTGCCTCAGAGCCAATTGAGTTGTTAGTTTCCAGTAACGTTCAAGTATTGCAGTGGATCTTCAAATGTTTGACATGTTACTACCATCTAACTGTAGTAAATAGCATTTTCCGTTAAAAATGTTTAGCTTCGACTATCCATGTTTTTCGGATATACGAAAAGTCTTTGGTGCTTGCTATAAACCCTGATTTAGGATGACGTTTTCATTCAGCTATCTTAATTTCATTTAGCAGCAATATCTCCCAACATGACCCCAAAAACTGGCTATAACACATTCTGGGTGTCACAAAAGTTCATGTATACAGCAACAGCTCAGCACATACTGGGTATAACAGAAAACATATAATGTAGCAACTCCACGAATGTTAGGTATAAATTAAACGTTTATTTAATGCTCGACTACTACAACATAGTCTTGGTATAACACAAAATTCCATGTGACGTAGTGACTATTACAACATACAACATAGTCTCAGTAATAACACAAAACTGCATGTGATGTAGCAACGACGCACTCCACATCTTCGACGAAGGTGTATTCTTGACATCAGACACTTGGGAGAATGATCACTTGCTTGTTACAGGCCACACAAAATTCTACTCGGCGTATCTTCATCTTGTTCGTAAACAGCTTCGGCATTATCAGTCAGCATTTCAACCAGCTTCGGCATTATCAGTCAGCGTTTCAGCTTTCCGTGAAGGGTCTGAAAATGAAATTATGTGAGTACGGAGCTAGTGTGAAGCCCTGGGAGCTCCCATCACGTGGTCTGTCAGAACGTACCTCAGTGTCGTTCTCCCAACTGCTTCAACGCCGCCACCTCCACAGTCTCTGCGCTCCTCGTGACTTGGACACGCCGGCGGCTTTGCCGAAAACTCCAGTCTTCACAGTATCAACTTTGGCCATCACAGTCTTCACAGTCTCAACTTTGGCCATCACAGCTTTTTACAGCTGTCGAGGTTTGTATGCAGCGGTGACGTCATCAGGAACTCGAAACTCCTTATACTATCAAAGCCTCCTGTTGAGAGTTGTGTGGCTTTCAAACTGTGTCACAAATGATTAGCACTCCTCCTTTTATATCTTTCCGACAATGCTAACTTAGGTTTCCGTGGAAATGTCTCGTGACGTTTTAGGTTCGGCTATTGTTTTCAAAAACCGCCTCATTACGTATCCATTTTATATGTATAATCAAGGAAGATCGATTGTGATAATAAGCAATGGGCTGTCTATTCGTTATAAGTACTCCACTTACGTCGACAATTGAGAGAACATGTTTGAAGATTATTATCCAAGTGCATCCATTTTCCAGAAGGCTGCTTTCATGTTGTCTTCACAATTGCATCACAACGTCCCTCACATTTAACCCTTTTAGCAGACACCAAGACAACTTTATCTCTTTACAGTGGTATTGAAAGTGTTGGTACATCAGTTAATGCACTACAAGCATATTCAAAAGGAGCAAGATTCAAATTGTCGGATGGATGGACGTAATCTACGAAAAACTCTTCCATTAACTCTGACTGCTTTAAACACAATCCCTTTGCGCAAACGTTTGTAATGATGTCGATGGAATACATATATTAAAACTTAATCTTAGCGTTTCGTATTTTTGCTATGAATTGCGAAGCTAATCCACATAATTGACTAAGTGTCTTTTCCCCACATGACTTTCAGGTGATCCTGGTTCGGTCTCTATTCTATCTTAGGTATTTTCCGTAATCGGAGGACAAATGAGGAGCTACGTGTAGACGAGAATTGGCCAGATTGTCCCATTCATCACTTCAGGCTAGAGAATTCTGAGGATAAAGCAGTGGTACTTTTACAAGCAAATGTTCTATAGGGCGATAAAGTTGCAGATTTATGTGCATGAAGCTATTTTGACCTGCCTTTATTTGGACGATTGTAAACAACTTGTCACTGAACAGAAGAATGAACTATTCTGCAGTCTTCCTCACGATTTAAACATACCGTAACACGAAATAAATCTGTCTTATTTCAGTAATGATGATTATTATTTTTTTTACGTAATAGACATTTTGCATCCCCTCAATATCGAGTCTGTGTTCCTTCAGTTCCTAGCACGATGAGTGTGTAGTTCAAATGAAAGCACATGTTACTAGCGTCGATCAGTTTCCATCTCAGTCATTTTCAAAACATTGAACGTGTATCGGTACTCCGATTTGGATCATTTCTATTTTGCACCTTATTAGGTAATATGTAGGCACTAAACTATTGCAGCTGATGACCAGGAATAAATTGCGGTGTATAGATCAGCTCCTCAAAATTATCGCTTTGTGAATTGTATTATTCATTCATAACGTTATATGCAGGAACAAATGCTTGTTTAATGTCTGGTAGCGACAGAAGCATCAGACTTTCCGCCGTACTATCACGTAAATAAACGAGGGAACTTAACAGGAGGCGCTTATATGTATGTGAGTTTTAAAATCGCTAACCAAATTGCGTCTAAATGGCTTGAGTCGTCTTTAAAAGATTACATACCTTCCTAGTTACATCTGAATCAAAATAAGGTCAGGACAAAAATGGACTGAAAAAGTGAAACCCACTTTCCAACGCAGAAAGTATTGGTAAGTTGTGCCTATTCACTGATTTATCTTAAGAATCTTTGTGCTACCGTTTATTATCAAGCGCAGTTTTCCATTAGACTGTTGTCTCTGTGTTTTGTACTACGTGAATCTACAGAGATAATCTAGCGTTGAATAATTTTTAGCATTCTTCTACACACTGAGTTCGTAGTTGAGTTGCCGACTTGAAAACTCGAGAGTTCCGCGATTGTCTAAGGTCACGAGTCACAGCGGCCTTACAACAAAACGACACGCAGAATAGTGTCGAACCAGCGCTGCGCGAACTTCGTTTCGCGATGCTACCATAGGTAGCAGCCAAACAGTTCGTCGCGTAGTCACCATTTACGCTCGACAATACAGCCAGCAGGGACTTTCGTGCCGGCAGCCGTAAGCACAAGGCCGCTACGTACCTGGACCCTCCAGCACACGCTGGACAGCTGTGTATCATATATTTCCCTTGGTCGGACACCGAGATCAGGGGTTGGGGGCCGCCAGTGCCACCCCGCCACCACGTCGCTAGCCCGTGCTGCGGCCAACGTTGGAAAGCACCAACCAGCCTGCGGTGCCTTGATCACCAGTCACCCACTTAGCAGCCTGTTGCGTCCGCCGCGTTAACCAACGCCAGGACACCAAAATCCCTCCTAGACAACAATACTCACGTACGTCCTAAGTTTCCTGACCGATTAGATGGCGCCCTCAACGAATTACTCTCCTCTTCATCTCAGAGCAGAACTTGCAACCTACGTCCTCAATTATATGCTAAATGTATGAAAATCTCTCTCTTACTCAGCAGTTTTTACCCTCTACAGCTCCCTCAAGTACTATGGAAGAAATAGCCTGATGTCATAAAATATGTTCTGTCATCCTGTCCCTTTTCCTCTTTAGTGTTTCAAGTGTATTCCTATCCTTGTAGATTCTTCACAGAACTTCGTGATTCCTTACCTTGTCAGTCTACCGAACTTCCAACATTCTTCTGTAGTACCACATCCCAAATGCTTAGATTCTCTTCCGTTCTAGGCGCTACAGTCTGGAACCGCGCGACCGCTACTGTCGCAGGTTCGAATCCTGCCTCTGGCATCGGTGTGTGTGATGTGCTTAGGTTAGTTAGGTTTAAGTAGTTCTAAGTTATAGGGGACTGATGATCTCAGAAGTTAAGTCCCATAGTGCTCAGAGCCATTTGAACCATCTCTTCTATTCCGGTTCCCCAACTGTCCATGTCTTACTGCCATGCAGTGCTAAGGTCCAAACGTACATTCTCAGAAGATTCTTCCGCAAATTATGACCCATGTTTGAAGCTAGTAGACTTCTCTTGGTCAGGAAGGCCCTTTTCACTATTGTTAGCCTGCTTTTTATGTCCTTCTTGCTCGGTGCGTCAGCTTTATTTTGCTCCCTAGGTCTACTTCGTGATCACCAATTCTGGCGTTAAACTCTTGCTGTCCTGATGTATGCTTCTTTTCAAGTCTTTCGTCTTTCTTTGATGTATTATCAAAACATATACGGCACTCATTAGATTATTCATTCCATTCAACAGATCGTTTAATATTCTTCACTTTCACTGAGGATAGCAATGCCATCAGCGAATCTTACCATTGATATCCTCTCATCTTGTATTTCAGCCCAACTCTTGAACATTTCTTTTATTTCTGTCATTGCTTCTTCGCCGTATAGATTGAACAGCAGGGACGAAAAACTACATTACTGTCTTACACAATTGTAAATCAATGCACTTCGTTCTTTGTCTTCCTCTCTTGTTATTTCCTCTTTGTTCTCGTACATGTTGTATATTACCCCTCTTCCCCTATAGTTTACACACGCGTTACTCAGAATTACGAACATCTTGTACCGTTGTGCATTGTGGAATGCTTTTTCCAGATTGACAAATTCTACGACCGTATCTTGATTTTTCTTCAGTCTTACTACCGTTGTCAACAACAACCAGCGTCTCTGGTGCCTTTATCTTTCGTGAGGCAAACTGGTCACCATCTAACAGTTTCTCAATTTTCTTTTCCATTCCACTTTGTATTGTTGTTGTCAGCAACTCGTAAGCATGAGCTGTTAAGCAGATTATGCGATATTTGAGCACTTGTTGGCTATTGCAATCTTGGGAATTGTGAGGATGATGTTTCTCCGAAAGTCTGATGCTATTCGCCAGTCTCATATTTATACACACCAATGTCAATAACCGTTTTGTTGCCACTTCCCCCAATGATTTTAGAAATCGTAGTGGAGTGTTTTCTGCCCCTTCTCACTTATTTGATATTAAGTCCTCCAAAGCTCTTCTAAATGCTGTTAATAATACTGGATCCCCTACCTCTTCTCTATCGACTACTGTTTCTTTCATAACACGGCACCAGGTAAGTCCTCCCTTCAAAGAGTCCCTCAATGTACTCTGCCTCCTATCCGTTAACTCCTCTGCATTCTTCTAACATAAATGCTAATTAATTTAATACATTTATCGAATCTGAAACGTTTAGGTTTTCTCTACGTAGCCTTCTGTACGCTCCAGACAGTTCTGCCAACGATTTGGGAACTTGAATATTTCTTGTTCACAAAAAGAATAACGGCGCGTCTTCAACCAATTCCGCACACGCTCCTCGACGTCTTGATTGTTTTCCAATCCCTCCCTTCCAGGTGCGCCTTTCATGGATACAAAAGAAAAATAGTCAGGGTGGGAGAGGGAGGGACAAATGTGAACGGTGGGGAGGATGATCGTGGATTTCCAAACGCATGTCCTCCAGTTTGTCCTTTATCAAATTCGCATTGTGAGGTTTAGCGTTGTCATGATGAAATCTTTGAAGCTTATTCCCCGTCTTTTGTTTCGATAGACATATTTTGCTGACGTTACAACTATCAATAGCAAACTTCATTCTCCAAACGTCGATCATGAAGAAAATCTGTGAGTACCACCTCTCTATAGTCAAAAAACACTGTCGCAAGAACTTTCCCGATTGACAGTCGGGTTTTGCCCTTTACTGGGCAGGTGTAAACCTTTCTTCGTTTGTCATGAGTCGCCACTTTTAGAGAGTAATGATAGATCCGTTCCCCATCACAAGTGATGACGCACTTCAATTAATCCCCTGATTCTTTCGGGAATCATTTGAGAAGTGTCTCATACAAAAACAACTTCACCTGATTTTTCTGTTCCGTCAATAAGTTCAAAAACCCATCAAGCACCAATTTTTCTGAAGCAAATCTGCTAGCTGATGGTGGTGTGGGCACATCAAACGCTGATCCCCCCTTCGATTACTTCAACAGTACACTGGCTATCACCTTCAATAATCTCTCGAACAGCGCAAATATAATTAGATTTGAGACTTGACCTTGAGCGGTGAGCATGATCATTTTCTAGACTTTTTCGCCTGCCCTTAAATTGCCTGGTCCAAGTCAACACTGGGTTCTGAGAGAGTTTTGTGTTCCCAAACTGTGCCTACATCTACATCTACATCTGCATCTACATGACTACTCTGCAATTCACATTTAAGTGCTTGGCAGAGGGTTCGTCGAACCACCATCATACTATCTCTCTACCATTCCACTCCCGAACAGCACGCGGGAAAAACGAACACCTAAACCTTTCTGTTCGAGCTCTGATTTCTCTTATTTTATTTTGATGATCATTCCTACCTATGTAGGTTGGGCTCAACAAAATATTTTCGCATTCGGAAGAGAACGTTGATGACTGAAATTTCGTAAATAGATCTCGCTGCGACGAAAAACGTTTTTGCTGTAATGACTTCCATCCCAATTCACGTATCATATCTGCCACACTCTCTCCCCTACTACGTGATAATACAAAACGAGCTGCCCTTTTTTCCACGCTTTCGATGTCCCCCGTCAATACCACCTGGTAAGGATCCCACACCGCGCAGCAATATTCTAACGGAAGACGAACGAGTGTAGTGTAAGCTGTCTCTTTAGTGGACTTGTTGCATCTTCTAAGTGTCCTGCCAATGAAACGCAACCTTTGGCTCGCCTTCCCCACAATATTATCTATGTGGTCTTTCCAACTGAAGTTGATTGTAATTTTAACACCCAGGTACCTAGTTGAATTGACAGCCTTGAGAATTGTACTATTTATCGAGTAATCGAATTCCAACGGATTTCTTTTGGAACTTATGTGGATCACCTCACACTTTTCATTATTTAGCGTCAACTGCCCCCTGCCACACCATACAGCAATCTTTTCTAAATCGCTTTGCAACTTATACTGGTCTTCGGATGACCTTACTAGACGGTAAATTACAGCATCATCTGCGAACAACCTAAGAGAACTGCTCAGATTGTCACCCAGGTCATTTATACAGATCAGGAACAGCAGAGGTCCGAGGACGCTTCCCTGGGGAACACCTGATATCACTTCAGTTTTACTCGATCATTTGCCGTCTATTACTTCGAACTGCGACATTCCTGACAGGAAATCACGAACCCAGTCGCACAACTGAGACGATACCCCATAGGCCCGCAGCTTGATTAGAAGTCGCTTGTGAGGAACAGTGTCAAAAGCTTTCCTGAAATCCAGAAATACGGAATCAACTTGAGATCCCCTGTCGATAGCGGCCATTACTTCGTGCGAATAAAGAGCTAGCTGCGTTGCACAAGAACGATGTTTTCTGAAACCATGCTGATTACGTATCAATAGTCCGTTCCCTTCGAGGTGATTCATAATGTTTGAATGCAGTATATGCTCCAAAACCCTACTGCAACCCGACGTTAATGATATAGGTCTGTAGTTAGATGGATTACTCCTACTACCCTTCTTAAACACTGGTGCGACCTGCGCAATTTTCCAATCTGTAGGTACAGATCTATCGGTGAGCGAGCGGTTGTTCTTAAACACTGGTGCGACCTGCGCAATTTTCCAATCTGTAGGTACAGATCTATCGGTGAGCGAGCGGTTGTATATGAGTGCTAAGTAGGGAGCTATTGTATCAGCGTAATCTGAAAGGAACCTAATCGGTATACAATCTGGACCTGAAGACTTGACCGTATCAAGCGATTTGAGTTGCTACGCAACCCATAAGATATCTACTTCTAAGAAACTCATGCTAGCAGCTGTTCGTGTTTCAAATTCTGGAATATTCCATTCATCTTCCCTGGTGAAGGAATTTCGGAAAACTGCGTTCAATAACTCCGCTTTAGCGGCACAGTCGTCGGTAACAGTACCATCGGCACTGCGCAGCGAAGGTATTGACTGCGTCTTGCCGCCTGTGTACTTCACATACGACCAGAATTTTTTCGGATTTTTCACCAAATTTCGAGACAATGTTTCGTTGTGGAACCTATTAAAGGCAACTCGCATTGAAGTCCGTGCCAAATTTCGCGCGTCAGTAAATTTTAACCAATCTTCGGGATTTCGCGTTCTTCTGAACTTCGCATGCTTTTTCCGTTCCCTCTGCAACAGAGTTCGTACCTGTTTTGTGTACCACGGGGGATCAGTTCCATCTCTTACCAGTTTATGAGGTATGAATCTCTCAATTGCTGTTGCTACTATATCTTTGAATTTGAGCCACATCTCGTCTACATTTGCATAGTCAGTTCGGAAGGAATGGAGATTGTCTCTTAGGAAGGCTTCTAGTGACACTTTATCAGCTTTTTTAAATAAAATTATTTTGCGTTAGTTTCTGGTGGATTTGGAAGAAACGGTATTGAGCCTAGCTACAACGACCCTGTGATCACTAATCCCTGTATCAGTCATGATGCTCTCTATCAGCCCTGGATTGTTTGTGGCTAAGAGGTCATGTGTGTTTTCGCAACCATTTACAATTCGCGTGGGTTCGTGGACTAACTGCTCAAAATAATTTTCGGAGAACGCATTTAGGACAATTTCGGAAGATGTTTTCTGCCCACCACCGGTTTTGAACAAGTATTTTTGCCAACATATCGAGGGAAGAAGTCCCCACCAACTATAACCGTATGAGTGGGGTATTTATTTGTTACGAGACTCAAATTCTCTCTGAACTGTTCCACAACTATATCATCGGAGTCTGGGGGTCGGTAGAAGGAGCCAATTATTAACTTAGTTCGGCTGTTAAGTATAACCA
Source organism: Schistocerca piceifrons (assembly GCF_021461385.2). NCBI lineage: Eukaryota > Metazoa > Arthropoda > Insecta > Orthoptera > Acrididae > Schistocerca > Schistocerca piceifrons. The sequence goes on along the minus strand of NC_060144.1, from coordinate 238,830,787 downwards.
CCACCCATACCAATTCGCACGGAGTATCTACTTCGACTTCACTACAAGATAAACCACTACTGACAGACACAAACACTCCACCACGAATTCTGCCTAATCTATCTTTCCTGAACACCGTCTGTGGCATCGTAAAAATTTCTGCAGAACTTATTTCAGGCTTTAGCCAGCTTTCTGTACCTATAACGATTTCAGCTTCTGTGCTTTCTATTAGCGCTTGAAGCTCAGGGACTTTCCCAGCACAACTACAGCAATTTACAACTACAATTCCGACTGTTCCTTGATCCAAGCACGTCCTGTATTTGCCATGCATCCTTTGAGATTGCAGCCCACCCCGTACTTTCCAGAGGCCTTCTAACCTAAAAAACCGCCCAGTCCACGCCACACAGCCTCCGCTATCCGTGTAGCCGCCAGATGAGTGTAGTGAACTCCTGACCTATTCAGCGGAACCCGAAACCCCACCACCCTATGGCGTAACTCAAGGAATCTGCAGCCAACACGGTCGCAAAACCGTCTGAGCCTCTGATTCAGATCCTCCACCCAGCTCTGCACCAAAGGTCCGCAGTCGGTTCTGTCAACGATGCTGCAGAAGGTGAGCTCTGCCTTCATCTCGTAAGCAAGACCGGCAGCCTTCACCAAATCAGATAGCCGCTGGAATCCAGAGAGATTTTCCTCAGATCCAAAGCGACACACGTCATTAGTGCCGACATGTGCCACACCTGCAGCTGGCTGCACCTTGTGCTCTTCACGGCATCCGGAAGGACTCTTTCCACATCAGGAATGACTCCACCCGGAATGCACACGGAGAGCACACTGGATTTCTTCCCCTCCTAGCCGCCATATCCCTAAGGAGCCCCATTACGCGTCTAACATTGGAGCTCCCAACTACCAATAAGCCCACCCTCTGTGATTGCCCGGACCTTGAAGACTGAGAATCATCCTCTGAAACAGGGCAGGCAGCTGCATCTGGCTCAGCCAGAGACAGTGCCTGAAACCTGTTTGTCAGACGCACAGGGGAGGCTTTCTGATCAGCCTCCGGGGACGTCTTTCGCTGCCTGCCACGCCTTGGAACGACCTCCCAATCAGCCACAGGCGAGGGCTCAGCCCCACTGCGGGCAGCAACCGGGGCAACCACAGCGCAGACCGATCTGGGGACAGACGGGACGAGGTTGATATCCCCGTGATACACAAGTCCGGCTCCCCACAGTGGTGCCCATTGGCAACAGCCTCAAGCTGCGCGACCGAAGTCAGCGCCGCTTGCAGCTGTGAGCGAAGGGAAGCCAACTCAGCCCTCATCCGAACACAGCAATCACAGTCCCTGTACATTCTAATCGATGTTGAACAACAGTTACTGAAACACGAGTCAGTGCCTAGATAAGGCAAGGGAAACACGCAAAGAATGTGTTAACTAACATGTACAAATGCCTAATGACTGCGCTACAATCTGCCTGAATTTACGATTCCAGTAACTAAAACTCGAAATTACACCTCCTATACGAAACTCACACGCAATTTAGGTAAGAATCTACGAAGTAAACATTAAAGCGCGATGTTACAACTCTCAAATACTATAATACGCCCGAAAGTTATGAATTAAACAATGCAAGTACCGAAAAACACGCAAAGAAATGAAGAATTAAACTATGTAACAAATAAATAAGCTAGGGGTATACGACTTGCTGCTGCAGCTGCCTATCCAACGGCGGCAGGGAGCACACTGGCTGTGCCTTCAGACGAGTTCCAATTTCAAAGGGTTTAGCCCCTTCATAGGTTAAAAACTTTATGACGATACATTTCACTACATACGAGGTAAGCTCTTCTTCGCTCATGGCTATACTGAAGCCAGAATACAGCACAGCAGCAAACCACGATGGTTTCCTCTGCCTAATACACCGACCTTAAATCCCCCTCCCTTTCCCTCATATTTGCGAATTCGGTTAAATTAAAGGGCATTCCTCAACAGCAGGTGTTTTGCTGATTAGTCTGCGGTCGGTCTCACACAACCTTGGTGGGAGGCCAGCGAATCCATCCTGACAACTACTGTAAAGGTACCACACCCCATGGTCGACTACGACACTGCCATTGTATTGTAATGTACACTGTTATGTCAAACCATTATGACCAGGTTCTTGCCAGAATGTTTGTCCACTTAAGCAACGCATTACATCTGCGATTCTCCTTCACATGGATTCGAGAAATCCTTGTTAAATTTTAGAGACATGTGGCACCAGATATCTAGTTCCCGCAAATTTCAGGCCAGTAGATTTCGGGCGAGGACCTATGGCGCAATAGTATCTTGGAAGAGTTCCATCTGGTTCATATCAGGTCTGAGTTCACTATCATGCCCATAAAGTATTGCAGCACAGTTCTGCCAGAGTTATTCTACGACAAGACATCACCGCCGAGAAAATATCAAGCATGAACGATTGCACGTATCCCACAGTTTTGTTGACGTATTTCACAGCTGTTATGGTGCCTTTGGTTTCTACCGGAGGTCGCATGGAAGACAATGTCAATTTCCCTCAGAGAATAATACTTCCTGCACCGGCCTGTATCCATGACATACTGCGTCTTGCAAGTAGCACTGCTTCTGGACGACGCTATATCTGGACACGATTATCGGATGGTGTGCTAAAAACTTGACAATCCAATTAGCAACACGTTGAATTGATTGACAAACCAATATTAATGGTTAGCAAACTTGACCGCATTCTGAGGGATAACGGTTCAAACCCGCGTCCATATAGATTTAGCTTTTCCGTAATTTCCTTAAATCTCTCCAAGCATATGCCGGGATGGTTGCTTTGAAAGTGCACAGATGATTCCCTTCCCCTTCTTTGACACAATCCGAGCTTGTGCTCCGTCTCTAATGACCTCGATGTCGACGGGACGTTAGACCCAGTCTTCCTTCGCATTTTCTTGCAGTCGTAATTGCCCGCCCTGGAGCCCCGTATTCAACAATATCCGTTGAACTCCGTGTTCGAAACACGCGCCCGCATCAGCGTTGTTCTCTATCCTCACAAGTACCACAGACCGCTTCAGCCCTAGTTTACAGAATTGGGGTGCTTCCGACCTCCATTTTCTATGATGAGACATGGACGTCCAACACCTGGTCGCTCACTCGTGGTTTCCCCACCCTTTCATCACATTCCATAGCACCTCACTACCGTAGCACACGGACTTCCGACCAGTTTCGTCAATCATGAGCTGCGCCACTATCTCCATTTTGTCAGAGTCGTTTATGTCAGTCGATTTTCCAATTTGCGGGCCGTATCTTCGATATAATCATTTCCCATTTGCTCCGAGTATACGCTTTCCTGAACTCTCTATGAGACCGCAACACTACGCTTCCAATCTCGCGGTGATCAGTGGTCATACTGTCCTTGTCTCTCAGTGTAATTCCCATGACGGTGCCGCTATCAACATACAAAGATGGAAAGCAGGCGAATGAATTACGATCCTTTGTTTGAAGACTCTTTCGGGCTCTATTAAAATTATTACCTTTCGTAACGGTGGTTCCGATTCAGTATTACAAATATTTTCCGTCATATCGTAAAATTACTTGAGTAATAGTATTTCTTTTCATATTAATATCGTTTATACTCGTATATATTTATTTAATCAGTTGTCTCATCTGATTCATGATTTCGGTTTCAAATAGTTTTTTGAAATTTTATGTAAGGTCGCAAACGTTTACTGGTAAGCTAGAAAATCATTTTAGTTTCATTGAAGTAAATCGTTTTCAGCGGCGACAATTGTCGTTAGCTAATATATTCAAACATATGAAACTGTATATCATTTTTATAGACACTTTCTAGAGGCAAGCTATCGTAGTTATTGATCTAACTGAGACGTACCAGGACTTCAAATTACTTCTATACAGACAGCTATTGCCTCACATAGGAAAATATATTACTTAATATGAACTGATTAAATTATCAGTAAGTTAAACATCGGCTACTTTTCACACCGTTATCTGATAAATTATAGTACTATTCTTTGCTAAGCCTACCAGTGAAATTTCGATTCTAGTAAAATAACCATAACTTTTTTCTAGTCTTCATAGTACAGCTTTCCTCATATCAATCCAGTTGAGTCAGTTTCCATTGTAAACTTTATTTGCAGGCATACAGGCATTGTGTGAGAATCTCCCATTGAAATGATTAGCCAGTGACATACTGATAACTGCCTTTCGGCTTAAATGAACACTGTATTAATTAATATCTAACTTAAGGACCCATCGTCACTGAATTAAGAAGCTCAATCAAGAATCGAATACTGGCGACAAGGTGAAAAGGAAGTACTTCACCTGAGAGTCGACAGTGCGTTGCAGCTGCAGATCGATACACGTGGAGTGAAACGTGTGATACATTTGTGTGACGCCGATTTTATGCTGAGAAAATATCACCTTTGTCTAAGCCCGCGATCTATTCAGTGCTCTGATGGAATTTTGTTTGGCAGTAAGAAAGAATGACACATAATATGCGCAGTTAATTATTTAATTTGCTCACCGACTATATTGTAACGTAACGAACCAAAAACATGAAGACCATCTGTCAATCTGGACCTCAGCAAGATACAAAGATATGATGCACTGATGAGATAAGTCTACTGGCGAAAGTTGTTGCCTTATCGATCTACGAAACTGCATTCGTGAAGGTGCGGAATACTAGCCAGTAAATTTTAGTTAGATGGCAACATCGTCATCAACAGTATCGCATATTGAAATGTATTCAGTAGTGTCGATTTCAGTAACAATGATCCGTGTTTACAACATTGGTGTCATGCCAATGAACCTAAAAGGCAGCGCAAACTGAACATACAAAAGTTTATCGATTGAATATCTGTTCTCTACACTTTTTTATGAATGCAATGATTGTAGCGCATTTCATAATAAAGTAATATGACTATTAGCAATGAAAACATGAAACATATCTAATGACGAAAATGTTATTAGACTGAAATAAAGGTGTGAAGGTGACAAAACTGCCTGCTGGTGCCTATTCAGTTCACTGTACAAAGCTTTATTTTATTACTTCATTACGACTGCTACGGTAAAACGGAAATGTGTGAATTCCTAATGGACCAAACTGCCGAGGTCATCCTTCCCTAGACTTTCACACTACTCAAGCTAACTTATGCTAAGAACAACACACACAACCATGGCCCAGTGAGGACTCTAACCTCCGGCGGGAAGGGCCACGCAATCAGTGACATTGGGCGTCAAACCGCGCGGCCACTCAAAGCGGCGGTAAAATGGACTGTCCTCTAATGAGGAGGTGACTTTGACTGGAATTTTGCATATTTATAGACCCAGTGCCGCCCTCTGTTAATTGTGTAACAACTTAACGACCCAAGCTTTTAAGTTTTCAGGTAATCGATTAGACGAGTTCAGACACATTTGCAGCATAATTTCATATTGATCCGTGAAAGTATTTATACATACGAGGATCACTCCAAAAGAAATGCACACTATTTTTTTGAAATCCATCTTTTATTCTACCTGTTTGAAAGTTTTACAGTGTGTAGATACATCCTTTAGGAACAATATTTTCATTTCTCCACATAGTTTACATACCTCTCAACTGCCTTACGCCATCTTGGAACCAGCGCCTGTATACCCGCACGGTAAAATTCTGGACCACCCTGTTGGAGCCACTGTTTGGCAGCGTGCACAAGGGAGTCATCATCTTCAAACCTTGTTCCACGACGAGAGTCTTTCAATTTTCCAAAGAGATGATAGTCACATGGAGCCAGGTCAGGACTGTAAGGCGGGTGTTTCAGTGTTGTCCATCCAAGTTTTGTGATCGCTTCCATGGTTTTTTGACTGACATGTGGCCGTGCATTGTCGTGCAACAGCAAAACATCCTGCTTTTGCCGATGTGGTCGAACACGACTCAGTCGAGTTTGAAATTTCTTCAGTGTCGTCACTTATGCATCAGAATTTATGGTGGTTCCATTTGGCATGTTGTCCACAAGCAAGAGTCCTTTGGAATCGAAAAACACCGTAGCCATAACTTTTCCAGCAGAAGGTGTGGTTTTGAATATTTTTTCTTGGGTGAATTTGCATGATGCCAATCCATTGATTGCCTCTTCGTCTCTGGTGAAAAATGATGGAGCCATGTTTCATCACATGTCACAATTCTTCCAAGAAATTCATCTCCACCATTCTCGTACTGTTCCAAAAGTTCGCTGCATATCGTTTTTCTTGTTTCTTTGCGAGCCACTGTCAACATCCTGGGAACCCACCTGGCAAAAACCTTTTTTAACGCCAACACTTTCAGTATTCTACAAACACTTCCTTCCCCTATCCCAACGTCGCGTGACAATTCGTTCACTGTGATGCGTCTGTCAGCAGTCAACAATTCGTTAACTCTCTGCACATTGTCTGGAGTGTGTGCAGTACGAGGCCTGCCGCTGCAAGGACAATCCTCAATATTGCTGTGCCCGCTTTCATCACGTAACCTGCTTGCCCACCGACTAACTGTACTGCGATCGACAGCAGCATCTCCATACACCTTTTTCAACCTCTTGTAGATGTTTCCCACTGTCTCGTTTTCACAGCACAGGAATTCTATAACAGCACGTTGCTTCTGACGACCGTCAAGTGTAGCATCCACCTTGAAGACATGCTGTGACGGCGCCACTCACGGGAACAGGTTGAACTAAGTTTAAAAACAAGCGGGAAGGATGTATCTAAACACTGTAAAACTTTCACACATGCAGAATGAAAACTGCATTTTTACAAAAATAGAGTGCATTTCTTTCGGAGTGACCCTCGTACATACCAGTTACGTATAAAGAAATTGCGCACTAGACTTTTAACTTCAGTTAGTACTAACCACCTTAAGATTCTTAAAACACAGAAACATCTTTTCTACGCAGTTTACTAAATGTACAAAGCAGTGCTTCAGAAATTACACTAGGCATTAAAGACGCACACGCGTACTTGAATACACACAGTTTTCTTATCTCATGAAGCAGCATATGTAAAAATGTTAGAGTCAAAGTAATAAGCCAGATAAGCTTCATCGTATTTATTCTACATGAGCCGTTTGTTGAATAAACGAACTCTCAAAACCATTTCAGTGAGATTTAATAAACTTGACGCAGGTGTGCTTAACAGCGCGCTAGAATATAGCAATACAATTAAACAGGGGAGGTAGTCTTCGATTAATGTAAGTAATAAATATCACAAAATAGATTCCAAAGGATGACATTACATTATTTCATGCAGTAACTCAACTAGCACTAGTCGGAGGGGAAATTCCTAATACGCCGCCGGCACATGTACATGCGCTAAATGAACATCATTTCACTCCAAACCTGCGACACGAATACTTCTCTTACATGGTGGAAAAATATGTGAGACAAATTTCACGTTAGAACTAAGAGGTGACAATACAAAACAAATTGCAACGGCCAAAGAAGAGGATAGGTTCCAACCACGACCAACTCAGAACAAGAGAAAATCCTTTGACAAACAATAACAAACAATCAGTTTTATAAATGCGTGATGGTATGGAGAGGCTGCTGTGAATCATGACATATCTAGTGCAGATGCGTTACATCTAATGTTTTTACAGTAAACATAGATAAAATTCATCACATGTAGTCCAAAGCTCTCATAAAATACTTTAAACGGCTACAAAATACGAACGCATAAACTGCGCCCGTGCAAAGTCTTGTTGGACATTTTAACGCACATAATCTGCTGCAGAATGAAACAAAAAATGTGGGTATAGTATGAATCTTCATTGTGGGTAAAATATGTTCCAAAGGGCCATCATACACTGAAGCACCAAAGAAACTGCTATAGGCTCTAGGCATGCGTATTCAAATACAGGGATATGTAAACATGCAGAATACGGTGCGACGTTCGGCAACGCCTATGAAAGACAACAAGTGTCTGGCACAGTTGTTAGATCGGTTACTGCTGCTATGATGGCAGGTTCTCAAGAGTTAAGTGAATCTGAACGTGGTGTTATAGTCGGTGCACGAGCTATGGGACACAGCATCTCCGACATAGCGATGAAGTGGGGATTTTCTCGTACGACCGTTTCAGGAGTGTACCGTGAATATCAGGAATCGAGTTAATCATCAAATCTCCGACATCGCTGCGGCCGGAAAAAGATCCTGCAAGAAAGCGACCAATGACGATTGAAGAGAATCGTTCAACGGGACAGAAGTGCAACCTTTCCGCAAACTGCTGCCGAGTTCAGTGCTGGGCCATCGACAAATGTCACACCATTAAACGAAACATCATCGACATGGTCTATCGGAGCCGAAGGGCCGGCCGAAGTGGCCGTGCGGTTAAAGGCGCTGCAGTCTGGAACCGCACAGACTGCTACGGTCGCAGGTTCGAATCCTGCCTCGGGCATGGATATTTGTGATGTCCTTAGGTTAGTTAGGTTTAACTAGTTCTAAGTTCTAGGGGACTAATGACCTCAGCAGTTGAGTCCCATAGTGCTCAGAGCCATTTGAATTTTTTGGAGCCGAAGGCCCACTCGTGTACCCTTGATGACTGAACGACACAAGGCTTTACGCCTCGCCTGGGCCCGTCAACACCTACATTTGACTGTTGATGACTGGAAACATGTTGCCTGGTCGGACGAGTCTCGTTTCAAATTGTATGGAGAGGATGGACGTGTACAGTTATGGAGACAACCTCATGAATCCATGGACCCTGCATGTCAGCAGGAGATTGTTCAAGTTGCTGGAGGCTCTGTAATTGTGTGGGACTGTGCAGGTGGAGTGATATGGGACCCCTGATATGTCTAGATACGACTCTGACAGGTGTCACCTAAGTAAGCACTCTGTCTGATCACCTGCATCCATTCATGTCCACTGTTCATTCCTATGGATTTGGGCAATTCCATGCATGACGGAATGCAGAATATTATTTAATCTCCTAACAGTTTCGTGTGCTCACATACACTTAAGGTTCAAACAAACTGGTATACCTGCCTAATATCGTGTACGGTCCCCACTAGCACGCGGAAGTGCCGCAACACGACGTGGCATGGACTCGACTAATGTCTGAACAAGTGCTGGAGGGAACTGACACCATTCATGGTGTGCTGCAGGGCTGTCCATAAATCCGTAAGCGTACGAGGGGATGGAGATCTCCTATGATCAGCACATTGCAAGGCATGCCAGACAGGTTCAAACGAGAGTGTTTAAACTCGGAGGAGTGTTCTTGGAACCACTCTATTGCAATTCTGGACGTGTGGGGTGTCGCTGTTGTCATACCATTCTTCTCCGTTTGCCCACCCGCGGGAAGATGGTTATTGTCAATTGGGTGGTCCGTTTTTCCCTTGTGGAATTGGGGAGGTTTACAGCAATCTTCGGTTCGGGTTGTTTAGTAACACCCCCCCCCCCCTGTCAAGTCAATCTGCCATACGTTAATAGCTGCCTCTGTCGTGTTTGTCGGATTCGGTGTTAACGAATTTATAGAATTAAGGTAAGGGCCGAATTCCTCAAATATGATTTTATCTTGCCTGTCATCTTGCGAGGCGGTATATGTGTAATGTAGAGCGTGCTGTACACTTTATGAAAGTCTGAACTTCATGGATTTTATTTAAATAGTTATTTTTATAAAGTTGCCACCCTTCCACCGTAAGGGCCCTTTTAAAAACAAATTGCACTTTTGGTGGAAAATAACTTCTTAGTGTGAGTGTTTGTACCATTTCCATCCCTCGTACGGGGTGCATAGTTAATGTGTTTGTGTGAGTTGTTAAAAAATTTTAGTTTATGGTAATCTGGTGTGTTGCAGATTTGCACCAGTGTAGTTTTTCAGAGGTCGTTGTGAGCGGTCGTGACTACGGTCGTGTTGAAAGGGAGCGGTAGCTTCCCAGCCCGAAGGCTCCTACTGTAACAAAAAAAAACTTTTTTTTATTCTGCCTCTGAATAATTGTAACTTGATATTTCGAGGGTACTTTTCTGCTTATAATTTTAAAACTGTTTTGAAAAAGCTTTAAGGAATAAAATTCACATTTGTTAAATTGCAACTTGATATTTCGAGGGTGCTTTTCTGCTTATAAATTTTAAATCTGTTTTTGAAAAGGCTTTTATGAATAAAATTTCCATTGGTTGAAATTTAATTTGTGTCCATCAGTTAACCCTTGGCAACTACTTCCACGCTCACTTAGTGTTTTAATGTTCTTCGTTAATCGCTAGTAAATTTCTTTAAAAAAAGATTTTGAAAGTAAATTTTCACGGTTCAATCACGACTAATGGTCAAGAAGTAAATGAAGTTACGGAATTATACTATCTAAGCAGCAAAATAACCAATTGTCACAGTCCGCGCGGCTACCCCATTCGGATGTTCGCGTCTTCCCTCTGGCGCGCGCGCGCGCGTGTGTGTGTGTGTGTGTGTGTGTGTGTGTGTGTGAGTGTGTGTGTGAGTGTGTGTGTTGTCCATAGCGTAAGTTACTTTCAGTTAGTGTGTAAGCTTAGGGATCGACGACCTAAGCAGTTTGGTCTTATAAGATCTTACCAATGACGGACGGAACAATGAGGACATCAAAAGCAGGATAGCACTGGCAAGAAGGGCATTCCTGGCCAAGAGAAGACTGTTAGTATCAAACATAGGCCTTAAATTAAGTAAGAAATTTCTGAGAATCTAAGTTTGGGGTACAGCACTGTATGGTACTGAAACTTGGACTGTGGGGAAACCAGAACAGAAGAAAATCGAATCATTTGAGAAGTGGTGCTGCAGAAGAATGTTGAAAAATAGGTGGACTTATAAGGAATGAAGAGGTTCCGGGCAGAATCGCAGAGGACAGGAGTATGTGGAAAACACTGACAAAGAAAAGGGACATGAAGATAGGAAATCTGTTAAGTCACCAGGTCATTTCGAGTTGGCAATTTGTTCACATTATAGGTGTTTTCCCCTCTATCTCTGCAGTTTCAGTACCATAGAAGAGGAGTTCCTTGTGTACCTGAGCTGCATTCCGTCAAGAACTGCAATTACCTTGCGGGCTCCACATGTAAGCCATTTGTATTTCTCAAACTCGGCAAGTGTGATAAGCAGTTGACAGTTACCATTCGTCTCTTTCAGAGTAACTGCTGGAGCTGTCTCAACCGAAATTGTGCCAAGACTCTGAGACATTGTGTTATTCAAAGGATAATCGTAATGAAACTGGTAAATTACGCTCGTTGCCTTTCCCAGTGTTCTTCGTAACTGATTACAGATACAAAATGTAAATAGGGTCAGCCACTACGTTGTCACTTGTCCTAGTGATTCGAGGAATAGTCATGCTACCTTAAGGGGGGTAGGACGTTAAGCGGGCCGACTTGGAGCAGGAGTGGCACCACAGGTCATTTTAATTCCCAGTACCTATACTTTTACAAATAAATTCATAAAGCTTTGTCAGCACGACCATGAAGGATTCAAGATTCACACACATAACAGTGGAAGTTCAAAAGATAACAAAATAAATATTTTTTAGATATGAAATTTCATCATTTTTTCCCTTACTGTCTGCTGCATTTCTTGCTATAGGTACATTTTCTACACAAGTAAGAGAGATTCTTTGATGAATTCTGGACAGCATACAAACCATACTTACAGATGTATGAAACTCTAGAATTTTCCAAATCTATTAAAAATTGTGGTAAAAATTCAGATAATTAAGTACAAAATTTGACTTCATTCTAAACATTTTTTCATAAGTTAAATAGATTCTAGAGTTTCAGACACCTGTAAGTATGGTTTGTATGCTGTGCAAAATTCATCGAAGAATCTCTCTTTCTTATAAAGAAAAGTGTACCTTTAGCAACAAATGCAGCCAATAGTAAGTGAAAAAATGATTGGAATTTCACATCTAAAAGAATTTATTTTGTTATGTTTTTGAACTTCCGCTGCTATGAGTGTGAATCCTGAATCCGTCCTGGTTATGCTGACAAAGTTTTATGAATTTATTTGTAAAATTATAGACAGTGGAAATGAAAATGTCTTGTGGAGCCTCTCCTGCTCCAAGTCGGCCCGTTTGACGTCCTACACCCCTTAAAAAAATAAGATCCCTTTTGAACCCGAGCAGTCGTCTTCTACATTAGAAGGAAAGTGCGCCAGTACCAGTAACTGTGTGACGGTCCACTGGTAAGGAAATAACGTACTACCAACTACAATGTATATGTCACACTCACATATAGGAAACGCTTCACAGTGGTGGATTCGCTCGCTGGCGAAGAAACCTGTGCGTTAGGGGAGTCTTCCGAAAACGGAGACGTGTTTATACCATTTTAATCCGCCTTCGCGACTGGAACACATCTCTTGACACCTAGTCTCTTGAGCCTGCGGCAATAGCTACTGTACTTGTTTTTCTTTCGGGTATGAGAAACAAAATACTTTCCTGAACTACGGCACGGGTTTGTCAGAGTGTGGATGGCTTTCAGATTTACGTAGGTTTCGAAGATATTCTTCGGGCGATGTATTATATACATCTGTCTGTATTTTACGTAAACATCCATAGAGAGACGCGTATATACAGCTTCTAAATTTTAGCTAGAGTTCTTCCTTGCCAACGGCAAAAGGCAGCAGCTGGAAGAGCAGCAGCTGCACTATACTGAACTCCAATACTACTGGATTCTGATGCTTAACTACAGGATATAAGTGAGATCATATCATTCAGTATTCGTACGAGTGCTATAGTTGACAGGGGACCCCTCTCTTCCCGGAAAACATCTCTGTGGTGGTAGAATGATCCGTAGCGCAATCTGAGTTCTTGGACAGGACGTCTGTTGGTACGTTAAATCTGAGATGGGGAAGTCAACGAATCTGAAATTAAAATAAATGTTGTGGTAACAGATTAATATGTATAGTAGCTTGATAGAGTCAAATTTAACGAACTTTCCGTCATAATAATAACTAAAGCTGCAAGCCAGATTCAGAAAACTGAGTCAGGTAATGCACGAGTCTCTGACGGCTGTTTCAATGCACAACAGATAACTTTCAAATGTCACGGGTCACGGTACGCATACAGCGGAGGTAATGGCATGGACAGCGTTCGCAGTAGAGTCGTCGGGTTCTCTTCAACTTGTACGTGGGGCACCACAGCCAAACTTTCTTGTTTGGAGCCCGAATACCCGTAGTTGTATTCGGACGAAAACTACACTGTAAGTGGGTTCGTAACTACAAAAGCGATAGAGGGACTCTTTGAAATAGGCACAGACGACGGAGCTCTCTTCTCTGTTTGTACCATGGTCTGGGTGATTTTAAGAGTGTACTAATCTTTAAACTTACTTCATAACCAAGCGATACGTCCAGGACACAAGTTCCTTATCAAAACTTTATCCACAAAGTCTCCCCTACAACCCCCTGAGGAGTATGTATCATACATTAACTCGGAAAATCTGCAAGGACTGACCAGTAACTTTTACCACAGTAAGACCAGTCTTATTTATACATCCCATTTAGATTCAAACGTCTGGCACTTGTGTTGGAATTAGACCCTACAGTTATTGGGAGCGTGGTCGGTTACGTACTAATGTACAGTCCCCTGCGTCAGATTCAGGTAAATATTCCAGTGGTCTTTAAAATATCTTGGATTATCCACGATTTTCGGTCATCCGCACTGTCTCTGGTACTTGCTGAGAACCCTAATTTTGGATCACAATTTTATTCAGCTACTTTAACTTCATTTAGCAGCAACATCAACCCCAGAACTGTTTATAACATATTCTGGAGGACATAAAACTTCATGCACTATAGCAACAGCTCAACACAGTCCATTTATAACAGAGAACAATATGTAATGTAGCAACTCCACATATTATGAGTATAAATAAGAAGTTTATTTAATACACGACTGCCACAACACAGTCTTAGCATAACACAAACAAAACTGCATGTGATGAAGGAATGAGATTCCCACATCTTCGACGAAGCCATATTTTTCACAGCACACACATTGGAGAATGAGCACGTATTTATTAAGGCCTCACAGAATTTTACGCGGCGTATGTCCATTTCTGTCGCACAATGCTTCGACATGACATGACCAGTCAGCATTTCGACTTCCTGTGAAACCATTGAAAACGAAAAACTAAGTGAGGACAAGCTTACACTGAAGCTCTGGGAGCTACTAGGACATGGTCAGACATCATAACATACCTGTGTCTGTCCTACAGCTGCTTCGACGACGCCACCTCCTTCCATAGACGTGGACATAGCAACGGTGCTATCGGGAACTCCAGTCTTCACAGTCTCAACTTTGACACCACCATCTTCGCATCCTTTACTCTTTCAGAGGCTTTTATGCAGCTGAAGCGACATTGGAAACTACAGTCTTCAAAGCCTTAGCTTCCATACCGCCACCTCTATAGCTTTTACACTTCCCGAGACATGTACGCAGCGGCAGTGCTATAAAAACTCCAGTCATCTTATTCTGGCGTAGCCTACTGCCAAGTGCTGTGTGACGTTCGGACTGCGTCACAAATTATTATTGCTTCCTCTTTTGTATCTTTTCGACAATACCCATCTTTGTTTCCGTGGAAATACCTCGTGATATCTTAGCTTCACCAATTGTTTTCAATAACTGCCTCATAATATATCGATTTTCGATGCTTAATTGAGGACGACAGATGGAGAAATTATGCAGTGGATTAGCTACTGCATTTAAGCTGTCCGCTTGTGTCGAAACCTGAGAGAACATACTTGACGATTATCATGCAAGTCGCATAGATCTTCCAGCAGGCCGCTTTCATGTTGCCACCACAACACTATCGCCGCGTTTCTCACATTTAACCCTCTCAGCAGACGTCAACACCACTTTAATTCTTCATAACGTTACTGAAAGTGCTGGCGTATCAGTTAATGCGCTACAAGCATGTTACAAAGGAGCAAGATTCGAATTGTCGGATGGACAGGCGTAAATTGCTACGAGAACTTCATCCGTTATCTCACCTTCTGTTAGCTCGCTTTCCTTCCAGGTATTCCTAGTTGAGTTCCCAATGCATCTCTGAAACGCGCGTTGTTCGAACCTACCGATAACAAATCTAGTAGCCCGCCTCTGCATCCCTTCTACATCTTCACTCAGTCCGATCTGGTATGGATCCCAAACACTCTAGAAGTACTCAACAACGGGTCACACCAGCGTCCCTTGCAGGTGAACTACTCTGTCCTAAAACTGTCACAATAAACAGAAGTCGACCATTCATCACGCCTACCACACGTCTCAGACGCTCGTTCCATTTCATTTCGCTTTGCAACGTTACTCCCAGATATTTAAACGACTAGACTGTGTCAAGCAGGACACTATTAATACTGTACCCGAACTTTACAGGATTGGTCTTTCTACTCATCAGCATTAACTTGAATTTTTCCACATTTACGGCTAGCTGCCATTCCTCAGACCAACTGGAAATTTCGTCTGAGCCGTTTTGTATCTTTCTACAGTTACACCTGGACACCTAACCGTACACCACCTCATCAGCAACAAACAATCGCTGATTGCTGCCCACCCTGTTCGCAAAATCATTTATGTATACAAAGAACAACAGCGGTCCTATCACAATTCCGAGGGGCACTCCTGACAATGCCCTTGTCTCTGTTAAACACTCGCCGTCGAGGAAACCATAGCGGGTTCTAGCACTTAAGAAGTTTTCGAGCCAAAACTGTAAACTTACTCCATACGCTCGTGTCTTCGCTAACAGCCTGCAATGGGGCACCGTGTCTAACGCTTTCCGGAAATCTATAGATCTGGAATCTGCCAGTAGCCTTTCATCGAAAGTTCGCAGGATATCACATGAGAAAAGGGCAAACTGAGTTTCGCAAGAGCAATGCTTTCTGAAACCATCCTGATTTCTGGACATAAGCTTCTCAGTCCCAAGAATGTAGTTTATTTTTGAACTGAAAACATGTTCAAGGACAACAGATGTTAGGGACACTGGTTTGTTATTTTTTCGGGTCCGTTCTCTCACCCTTTGAAGTCACTTGCACTTTTCTTCCTGTCGCTTGTAACTTTTTCTGAGCGAGAGATTCACAAAAAATACAAGCTAGGCAAGGGGAAAACGCCGTAGCGTACCCTTTGAAGAATGTAACTGTGATTCCTATAGCACCAGGTGATTTATATGCCTTCAAATCTTTCAGTTGTTGCCTATTATAATGACGTGCTTACGGTACTCTGTCGGATGTACAGATGGTGGTATCTTTGTACGATTATCCTGTGTGAACGATTTCTTGAACGTGAAATTTAAAACTTCAGGTTTCGTTTTGCTTTCTGCAACTGCCACACCAAACTAGTCAACAAGGGACACAATTGACGCCTTGGACCCACTTTCCGGTTTTACTTAAGACCAGAATTGACTCAGGCTCTCTTCCAGATCTGTCGCTAAGGTACGACAGTGGTGGCTGTGTGCTTCGCACGTAGACACACAGACGCATGAGTCTCTACAAACATTCGCTTGTAGTCATTTCAGCGTTCCCTTTTGAACTGAGCGTTCTGCTTTCTCAGCACTTTCCGAATTTCGTTATTATTCCATGGTGAGTCCTTTCCATCCTTTATCCCCTTACTGGGCACATAACTCTCCAGACTACGATTTAGAATCTGCTTAAACTTTGCCCATTACTCCTCTACATCCATCTCACTGGAAATGTATGATGCCAGTTCACTGTCTAAGTGAGGTGATAGTATCTGTGTATCTTCTGTATCTAGCACAAACATTGTCCTAGCTTTCTTGACAGATTTATTAAATTTCGTAATCATAGTCTCTATGATGACATCATGATCGGCAATCCCCGTTTCTATACTGACAGTGTCGATAAGGTCCGACCCATGTGTAGCTACGAGGTCTGAGATATTTCCATTGTGTGGGGGCTGCCGAGCTAGCAGCTCGAGACAGTTTTCGTAAAATGTGTTCAAAAGCATTTCGCGTGGCTGTCTGTTTGTACCCCTGCAATGAATCCATAGACATCCCAGTCTATGCTCAGTAGATAATGTCACCTCCAACTAATATTGCCGGGTCTTGATATTTACGCTTTATTGACTGTAGACTTTCATTGAATGGCTTTAGAACTGTCGCAGTGGAAGCGGGTGGCAGTAAAAACAGCCAACGTTTAACTTGTTTTCCGTATACCTGTTATACACCACCAGATAACTTCACTGTCGCAATCATCTTTGATCTCCCTCCTATGGCCGCTAATCAGTTTTTCCGATTTATGTTGCACGACTCGCTAAATATCTCACAGATTTCCACTTCTGGTTTCAGACAGCTCTCGCTCCCAAGAATAATTTGAGGGTGAAAACTTTCCTGGAGGGCAGTAAATTTGGGAACTTTATTACGAATACTTAGACAGTTTACTCATAATATTATAACCGTCAAAGTGTCTTTATCCTGAACGCTGCATATCGACTGGCGAGTGCTCTTCAGAGCACCTCAAATCACTGCCTAGATTAAAAAGCCCTCATGTCCACTCCATAAGTACTCTCCTACCTGAGTAGTTGCTTCTTTTGTGTAGTGCACACCTGTCATACGAAGGGGAGTTCTACAAATCCCCACTCGATAATGCAGTTAAATAAATCTGCAGCCAAGACCGTCACAGAGCCGACGAAGATTTTCGTTGAGGCCCTCCTTTCGGCTCCAATCCAAAGGACACAGATCAACACTGGTAACAATTCTGCAAGCTGCGAGCTCTGCTTGTACAACCTCGCGTGACGCCAGCAGTCTTAACCACCTCTGCTGTCCGCATGTACGAATTGAGGATCACCTCAGAACCCATGTGACGGGCCTCGTTGGTGCTGAAATGCGCCGCAAATTGTAGACTACTGCACCTTGCACATTTGATACATGCAGGGAAGGCCGCCTAACTCAGGAGCTTCCAATAGTAGTTGGGCAACAGGGACGTCAAACCGCTCTCCGTTGTTGCCATACTTATTCAAGATGGCGAGTCGTAAATGGTGGTCATAGATGTGGCAATGTCGCATTGACCTCATGCCAGGAAATTCAAATTTTGGCAGGGAAACAGTTCAATTGGCCTACCAACCGAACTCCACATGCTTCGATTCCTGGGCCGGCTGGTGTGTTCGAGCGGTTGTAGGCGCCTAAGTCTGGAACCGCACAACCGTTACGGTCGCAGGTTCGAATCCTGCCTCGGACATGGATGTATGTGATGTCCTTAGGTTAGTTAGGTTTAAGTAGTTGTAAGTTCTAGGGGACTGACGGACTCAGATGATAAGTCCCATAGTGCTCAGAGCCATTTGAACCATTTTTCCATTCCTGGAAATGGTTGTAAATTAAAAACTGATGGGAAATTCAAATTTATTGGGAATTTCGAACATTTTATGCCTACCATAATGTCCACAGACTAAATTACCTAGGTCATATCATCACCACGAGAGAGCGTTGTTTGCCTCTCCCACCCACTTTCCCCCTCCTCTCCTCTCCCCTCACCACTCCCATCTGGACACTGCCAGGAAATTCGCTCAGTCTGTGTTGAGCTGCTGGAGTGGGATGGCCTCACAGCAGTAGGCTAATAGAACTTGCATAAGGCGTTGTTTAAAAAATTTGCTTATGAATATTGTTTATTTATTTCTGAAAGCGCAATACACTTCGAAATTGATGCTGGTGTGTAAACAATCTGACGATTTTAAACAATTGCGGTACTTTTTTTCTTTTCCGATAGTGAAAGGCACCAGGTAATTACACTGTCACAGATTGCACCAAACCTACCTGAGAAACTCTCTTGCACATGTTCCATCCGAATGGATGCCCCATGCCACATTTGCTGGGCTCGCGGCACCAGCCACTGTCCAACATGCAGCAGCCGCAGGACCATGCAAAGCGCTTCCTGTCCTGCTGGAAACACCTGCAGCCTTCCTTCTTATCCCTAGAGTACTTTGATTCTTCATGGCTCACAGATACCCATTGTTGTTGAACACTAATTGCTTCTGGAGTTATTAAATCTGGTTTCTAAGCAATGTACTGGATATTCTCACACACATATCTGGAAGATGTCACAAAACACTGCAAATTCTGCTGCATCAGGTAATTCCCTACAGGAAATATTAACTAAACAATTCGCTTTACAAATTAAATATGTCCCAAAACTACTACTAGAAACATGGTTGCACTCAAAGCACTGTGAGAGCTATAGCTGGAGCTGTGACCACCTCCAGATTCTGTAATAAGATGAATATTTACCAAGCTACGTCAATGAGAAATGATTTGTCACTCGATAATCATTTTACTGATTCTGAAACCGATATCAGCTGCAATATCTGATTTTACACACCAAAATGACATGTGAAAAACGAAATAAATATTTCTGTAACTATAAATAGGACGCTCACCACTTTTCGAGGTTTAGCTGCTTGAATTAAGGCACTGCCAGAGAGAGAAATATTTCTAATTCCTACAGTTGCTGTGGTGCTCATAATTTTTTCTGAAACGCTGAGTGGGCTTAGTTTGTACTTGCTGCTGAGTCAGGGATGTTAAGTCTCTAATTTTTTTTTTTTTTTTATTTTCCTCTCTTCTCGAAGCACACTGGTGCCTAAACACAGGAAAATCAGAACAATTACATATCTAAAAGTTCATGATATGTTCTGAAACGCACAACATATCGTGAAAAAATTCAAACAAAATTTGAAGCACTGTCCTACAAACGAGGAAAATGGCTGGAATTTTCAGTGAATTTCGGTATTTTACGACTTCTGATCTGGAGATGCTCTAAAGCACCAATGGTCGGTGGCGGTGAATGGGGGGGGGGGGGGGGGGGGGGGGACAGTGTCGGACCTCGGACCTATCCGTACTAGAGGAGGCTGGTCTGCTTGAATCTATATCTAAACACTCGAACAGAGAAGAGATCACGTGACTCTCAGACGTCTCAGAACTTTCCGTAGGAACCATGCCCCCATTTTGTTCGATCCAGTCTGTAGGGGCTCCTAAGCCCCACAAAGGGTATTTTGTGATTCTCTGACGTCATGGAACTTCGTGTGAATGGAGCATTCCCATTGGTTCTTACTGAACTTTCGCGATAAATGCTGCTGCAGTGTGCGAGCACTGTCCACCACATTCTGTAGACGGACAAATTACGAGAATTTTAGCGGCGAAGTATGTTGCACAAATCGAAAACAACATACAGCAGTTGTATAGCACTGACACTTAAAGCGTACAAAAGTGGCCTACAGAACATGATATACGGAAGCATTCGCCAAAGGCACTTAATCAAATACACTGCTCTACTACTTTCGAGGAAAGCTTGAATTATTGGGCAAGAAACCGATCTCCGACGAGGCTAAATCACCACAAACGATAATATTTCCATACCTTATCGATGTAATAAACACAGTTTGTATCCTGCACCATCATCACTTCTGCATCCTGCAGCTAGCTGTCGACCATCAGACACTCGTACACATACAAGGAACACCCCCCTCCCCCACACACACAAGCATATAAAACGTTTCTAGTCGCACTAATAGATGTATCCCACGTGGTTGGTCGGTCAGCCACCGCTGCCGAAAGTCATGAGGTTTTTCCCCCCACACTCTGGCCAGATAGATGAGCGATCAGAGCCCCCTCCACGGACAGTGGTCACTCTCCTATCTGGTGTACAAAAGCAGCACTGGTTCCCTCGGCACAAAGGCGTCCGCTAACAGTACTGTTTCCGATCTGGCCTCCTTCCTGCCATGGTTTCTGCACCTAGTTGTGATCATCTGAAGACTCTGATACTACAGCAACATTTATTTTCTGAACCTGTCGATGTGAAAAGCTTCGCCAATCGCGAATTAATTTACCAACCTCTAAACCGATATCACCTACATTATCCGATTTTACAAGCCAAAAAAAGTATTTAGGACACTTCTATGCTGAAATCATCCATAAGCATATGGTCAATGCCGGAATTTAATGTTTTTTCAAATGATTTGCCAAAATATCATACCATTTACGCAATAGTTCTCATATCGCAGTATGCT
The DNA here is from genome assembly GCF_021461385.2 of Schistocerca piceifrons. Classification (NCBI taxonomy): domain Eukaryota; kingdom Metazoa; phylum Arthropoda; class Insecta; order Orthoptera; family Acrididae; genus Schistocerca; species Schistocerca piceifrons. The sequence continues at coordinate 238,809,872 of NC_060144.1, read as the reverse complement.
ACCAATCGCTTGTACAATATAATTCCGAAGATAAAGAGTGGAAATCATATCTCTGAAAGCCCTTAACTTTAGTGATATCACTATGTGGGACATGTGTCAAACCATTAACTAGAAACTTATCTAGTCCGTGAAGATCTTTACGTGAAAACACAAAAGTTGAGGAACTCGGTAGTTCCATTCATATTTTTTAATGAATACCGATGTCAGGGATATAAAAGACTTCAGTTCATCCTTGCACTTTACAAAGTCAACCAAAGTTTTAACAAATAAAGTCATACGTGTTCCTCATGTCTAGAAAACTAGCAAATACTTCTTCAACCTGTTTTTCACCATCTAGATGCAGGCAACATATCTCACAATCGATGTTCTTTCAACCAAACAAAAATGGGGAACCCGTAGAATCACAGTACAAGAAATCGACTGGTCAGTTTACATGGGAGCAGAAAATTGTCCAGCGTAAACACTTGCCGATATCGAATCTCCTCAAATTTCCGCGGAGAATACTTGCAACACTCAAGTGATCACGAATGGCTGACAAACCCATACTCAGTACTATTTCGTTATTCATGCGCAAAACTGCGACACATTTAGGTCAGCAGCACGTTTGTACCATTGCTCAGGCGACACAGTGACGGCTCTTAAGTCATAAAAGTGAATTCATTCCGGCCACCAACTACATCTGCTACACTCCCGCACGCCAGGCAGAATCGTCCTAGAAAAAAAAAACAACAAAAAAACACGTATTTATCAGTGTAATTACAATTAAATACGATTATGACTACAATATGATGACATTCGACAAAGAGAAAAGTATCGTAAAAATGTCTTCCTGACGATTGTATCTCTGGAAATATCAATAACTATACCATTCTTATGACCGGATATAATTTTCCACACAAAATTTTTCACCTTCCTAATGGCTATCGATGTGCTGTAATCGCTGTTTTCCACGTCCAATCCATACCTCCCTTACGAACCGAGAAAGCCATGTTTTGCACCCATTGGAACACTGACCAAAGTAACTTTACGCCCCAACACATACTTCATAAGTCTGCTGATCACAGGAAATCTATCATCACAAATCCCCTATTATTAACTGACCGCTGGTGCCGCCAGACAATATTCACCGAAAGTCCGCGATGGACGGCCGTGTCTCATTTGTTTTTCTTGCGAGTGGTGCCAGTGTGACTTAGAAAGAGAGACGTGATCATTTTATGAGCGACCAGCTATTAAAAACACGATGGCAACGACTTTGTTACCTCACCCAGCATAAAATGCTGTCTTGGTTCTGCATGCCCCCACAAGCATCGCTAATAATATCCATGTTATAAACTATACAAGCTTTATAAATAGGAAACCGAAAATTCACCGAAAATTCCAACCATTTTTCACGATCCGTTGTGTGTTTCAAAATATGTCATGAACTTTTAGATACGAGTATGTAATTGTTCTGATTTTCCCGTCTGTGCTTAGACACCAATGTGGTTCGAGAAGTGAGGAAGATAGAAAATAAGAGCCTGAACATCCCTGAATCCAGCAGGAAATATAAACTGAGCCCACTCAGCGTTGCAGAAATATGAACTCCACCGTAACAGTATTACTCAGAAATTCTTCTGTCTCTGGCAGCGACTTCAATTAAGTAGTTTAAACTGGAAAAATGGATGAAGTCGTATTTAGTTTTACAGAGATATTTATTTTGACTTGCAGATATCGTCGCTTTGACACGTGGAATGGTATACTGCATCTGATATCGGTTTCGCGATCGGTGAATTAATACGCGATTGACGAATCATTTCTCATTGACATAGTTTAGAAAGTAACTACTCAGGTAATTCCAGGGTCCGGAGATGGCTGCAGCTCCAACTACACAACAAAGGAAGTAGGTTACAGTACGCTTGTTCGCCCACTGCTTGAATACTGCTCAGCAGTGTGGGACCCGTACCAGGTAGGGTTGATAGAAGACATAGAGAAGATCCAACGGAGAGCAGCGCCCTTCGTTACAGGATCATTTAGTAGTCGCGAAAGCGTTACGGAGATGATAGATAAACTCCAGTGGAAGACTCTGCAGGAGAGACGCTCAGTAGCTCGGTACGGGCTTTCGTTAAAGTTTCGAGAACATACCTTCACCGAAGAGTCAAGCAGTATACTGCTCCCTCCTACGTATATCTCGCGAAGAGACCATGAGGATATAAGATCAGAGAGATTAGAGCCCACACAGAAGCATACCGACAATCCTTCTTTCCACGAACAATACGAGACTGGAATAGAAGGGAGAACCGATAGAGGTACTCAGGGTACCCTCCGCCACACACCGTCAGGTGGCTTGCGGAGTATGGATGCAGATGTAGATGTAGATGTAGATGTCATAATACTTTACGTACAAGTGTGTTTCGAGCAGTTTTTTTCTATTCAACTCGTGAAGTGAATTGTTTAATTAATATTTCCTGTGGCATTTCTTCTGAAGCAACAGAATTTGCAGAGTTTTGCGATATCTTCGAGACACGTATGTGACAATATTCCACATATTTCTTAAACACATAATGTAATATCTACTGAAGTAGTTTGTATTCAACGACAAGGGGTATGCATTTGTCTCAAAGAAAGGAAGTACGTTGGTGAGGAGGAAGGCTAAGGTGTTTTCCCGAACGACGAGAGTTGCTTAGTGCGGCCCTTTGGTTGCCGTGGTCAGTTGCCGTTCGCTGGTGTGGAGAGGCCGCTTAGCATGGCTTCTTCCACTGGCCGCAACTGTGGTGCCCGAAATATGCTCGAGGAAGTTTTCATGTTTGTTTAGCGCGCTCTGTGACAGTGATATTATGTGGTTCCTTCTGCTATTGAATTAAAAAAAACTACCCCAATTGTTTAACATTATGTAATTTCTTGTACAAATTGTATACCACACGTCTTTCCCTATACCTAATTCCCATTTTTCTCAGGATTTCGGACATCTTGCACCATTTAACATTTTTGCAGATTGACAAATTCTAAGAATGTGCCTTGATTTTTCTTCAGTCTTGCTTCCATTAGCAATCGCAACGTCGGGACTCACTCTCTGATGCTCTTATTTTTCCTAAAGCAAAATGATGGGCATCTAACAAATTCTCAATTTCTTTCCAGTCTTCTTTACATTATTGTTGTCACAATCTCGGATGCCTGAGCTGTTAAGCCGATTACGCTATAATTCTAGCAGATGTCGGCTCTTGTAATTTTGGGAATTTTCCTAGAGATGTTTCTCCGAAAGTCTGACGGTATATCGCCAGTCTCACACATTCTACATTCCAACGTGAATTATCGTTTTTTTTTTTTTTTTTTTTTTTTGCCAGTTCCCCAATGGTTTTAGAAATTCTGATGGAGTGTTTTCTACCCCTTTCCCCTGATTTAATATTAATTCCTCTAAAGCTCTCGTAAGTTTTGTTCAAAATAATTCATCCCCAGCCTCTTCCTTATCGTCTACTTTTCCTTGCTCTGTAAAAATAAATAGCAAAATTAAAAAGAAGATAAGAAGGAGCGAGAAACGGCCGGTAAAACCGACATCCGAAAAGGATAAGTACGCCCCTATGAAATATATAGGCAAAACGTCAGATAAAATCGAACATATATTCCGAAGAAATGAGTCTAAAATTGCATTTAGGACTTCCGATAATTTAAAAAGACTAGTGCGTCATAACTTGCCACGGAAAAATAATTAATATAGTAAATGGGGGGTACTAAAAAATATCATGTCATGATTGCGAAAAAAGCTATATTGGACAGACAGGCACGTCCTTTGAAATAAGGTTTAAAGAACACACGTATCCCAGTAATAAGACAGGGCTAGGCTTACATATGCAAGAGGAGGGTCATAATATTGGTAACATCGACGAGTAGCTTCAAATTCTACGTGAAATTACAAAAAGTAAACGATTAGACATTTTACAACAACTGGAGATTTATGTTACGAGACGCAGAGAACCTGACAAACAGAATGAATTTGCAACAGACTCATACTTCATCATTTACGACGATCTGTTCACCTGAGCGAATCGTTTTTACTACATACGGGCATCGCTGAGGATGGAGCCTTCCGGCGGTCGAGTATTGCACTTCCTAGTGCGGGCCGCAGCATATGCCAACAGCCTCTAAGGCGGAGGAGCGTGCCATTCACCTGCAGCAGAAAAGTACACTCGTGGTCCTGCCCGTGTCGTTCCTGTCGTGCCAATGGATAATTGCATAAACAGGCAATAGCCGGAAACAGAGCTCCATCGGCAGTCAGAAATTCACTCTACAACTGCTACTACTATTTTCATCTATAGAAATGTTTTCTCCTTGTTCTGAAATGTTATTTTAATGATTTAACAATCTGTTCTGTAATCTTAAATTTTATGTACATTTGACCTAAATATTAATAGTAAATTTGTATATTTTAGTCTTTTGAAAAACTAAGGCTACCTTATAGAGAACGGGCGCATCTAGCGGAAAGAGGGTGAACAAAAACTACAAATTTTTTTTATCTATATAAGACCGATGTTTTACTTTTTATAGCTAGTTTGACAACACATGAACCTGTTTTCAGTAAATCCCGCCATTAGGTATGAACTATATGTATTTCGCATAAATTCAGTTAGATCACTAATAAGCGTGGTTAAATATTGCCCTAATTTTTTTTTTTTTTTTTCATCAGTCTATTGACTGGTTTGATGCGGCCCGCCACGAATTCCTTTCCTGTGCTAACCTCTTCATCTCAGAGTAGCACTTGCAACCTACGTCCTCAATTATTTGCTTGACGTATTTCAATCTCTGTCTTCCTTTACAGTTTCTGCCCTCTACAGCTCCCTCTAGTACCGTGGAAGTCATTCCCTCATGTCTTAGCAGATGTCCTATCATCATGTCCCTTCTCCTTATCAGTGTTTTCCATATATTCCTTTCCTCTCCGATTCTGCGTAGAACCTCCTCATTCCTTACCTTATCAGTCCACCTAATTTTCAACATTCGTCTATAGCACCACATCTCAAATGCTTCGATTCTCTTCTGTTCCGGTTTTCCCACAGTCCATGTTTCACTACCATACAATGCTGTACTCCACACGTACATCCTCAGAAATTTCTTCCTCAAATTAAGGCCGGTATTTGATATTAGTAGACATCTCTTCGCCAGAAATGCCTTTTTTGCCAAGGCGAGTCTGCTTTTGCTGTCCTCCTTGCTCCGTCCGTCATTGGATATTTTACTGCATAGGTAGCAATCCTGATGTTAAGTTTCTCGCTGTTCTCATTTCTACTACCACTCATTACCTTCGTCTTTCTCCGATTTACTCTCAAACCATACTGTGTACTCATTAGACTGTTCATTCCGTTCAGCAGATCATTTAATTCTTCTTCACTTTCACTCAAGATAGCAATGTCATCAGCGAATCGTATCATTGATATCCTTTTATCTTGTATTTTTATTCCACTCCTGAACCTTTCTTTTATTTCCATCATTGTTCCTCGATGTACAGATTGAAGAGTAGGGGCGAAAGGCTACAGCCTTGTCTTACACCCTTCTTAATACGAGCACTAAGTTCACCATCGTCCACTCTTATTTTTCCCTCTTGGTTGTTGTACATATTGTATATGACCCGTCTCTCCCTATAGCTTACCCCTACTTTTTTCAGAATCTCGAACAGCTTGCACCATTTTATATTGCCGAACGCTTTTTCCAGGTCGACAAATCCTATGAATTTGTCTTGATTTTTCTTTAGCCTTGCTTCCATTATTAGCCGTAACGTCAGAATTGCCTCTCTCGTCCCTCTTCCTATAGCCAAACTGATCGTCATCTAGCGCATTCTCAATTTTCTTTTCCAATCTTCTGTATATTATTCTTGTAAGCAGCTTCGATGCATGAGCTGTTATGCTGGTTGTGCGATAATTCTCGCACTTGTCACATCTTGCCGTCTTCGGAATTGTGTGGATGATGCTTTTCCGAAAGTCAGATGGTATATCGCCAGACTCATATATTCTACACACCACCGTGAATAGTCGTTTTATTGCCACTTCCCCCAATGAATTTAGAAAATCTGATGGAATGTTATCTATCCCTTCTGCCTTATTTGACCGTAAGTCCTCCAAAGCTCTTTTAAATTCCGATTCTAATACTGGATACCCTATCTTTTCTAAATGGACTACTGTTTCTTCTTCTGTCACATCAGACAAATCTTCAACCTCATAGAGGCTTTCAGTGTATTCTTTCCACCTATCCGGTCACTCCTCTGCATTTAACAGTGGATTTCCCATTGTACTCTTAATGTTCTCACCCTTCCCTTTAATGTTACCGAAGGTTGTTTTTACTTTCCTGTATGCTGAGTCTGTCCTTCCGACAATCATATCTTTTCCGATGTCTTCACATTTTTCCTGCAACCATTGCGTCTTAGCTTCCCTGCACTTCCTATATATTTCATTCCTCAGCGACTTGTATTTCTGTATTCCTGATTTTCCCGGAACATGTTTGTATTTCCTCCTTTCATCAATCAACTGAAGTATTTCTTCTGTTACCCATGGTTCTTCGCAGCTACCTTCTTTGTACCTATGTTTTCTTCCCAACTTCTGTGATGGCCCTTTTTAGAGATGTAAATTCCTCTTCAACTGTACTGCCTACTGCGCTATTCCTTATTGCTGTATCTATAGCGTTAGAGAACTGCAAACGTATCTCGTCATTCCTTAGTACTTCCGTATCCCACTTCTTTGCGTATTGATTCTTCCTGACTAATGTCTTGAACTTCAGAATACTCTTCATCACTACTATATTGTGATCTGAGTCTATATCTGCTCCTGGGAACGCCTTACAGTCCAGTATCTGATTTCGGAATCTCTGTCTGACCATGATGTAATCTAATTGAAATCTTCCCTTATCTCCCGGCCTTTTCCAAGTATGCCTCCTCCTCTTGTGATTCTTGAACAGGGTATTCGCTATTACTAGCTGAAACTTGTTACAGAACTCAATTAGTCTTTCTCCTCTTTCATTCCTTGTCCCAAGCTCATATTCTCCTGTAACCTTTTCTTCTCCTCCTTCCCCTACAACTGCATTCCAGTCGCCCATGACTATTAGATTTTCGTCTCCCTTTACATACTGCATTACCTTTTCAATATCCTCATACACTTTCTCTATCTGTTCACTTCAGCTTGCGACGTCGGCATGTATACCTGAACTATCGTAGTCGGTGTTGGTCTGCTGTCGATTCTGATTAGAGCAACCCGGTCACTGAACTGTTCACAGTAACACACGCTCTGCCCTACCTTCCTATTCATAATGAATCCTACACCTGTTATACCATTTTCTGCTGCTGTTGATATTACCCGATGCTCATTTGACCAGAAATTCTTGTCTTCCTTCCACTTCACTTCACTGACCCCTACTATATCAAGATTGAGCCTTTGCATTTCCCTTTTCAGATTTTCTAGTTTCCCTACCACGCTCAAACTTCTGACATTCCACGCTCCGACTCGTAGAACGTTATCCTTTCGTCGATTATTCAAGCTTTTTCTCATGGAAACCTCCCCCTTGGCAGTCCCCTCCCGGAGATCCGAATGGGGGACTATTCCGGAATCTTTTGCCAATGGAGAGATCATCATGACACTTCTTCAATTACAGGCCACATGTCCTGTGGATACACGTTACGTGTCTTTAATGCAGTGGTTTCCATTGCCTTCTGTATCCTCATGTCGTTGATCATTGCTGATTCTTCCGCCTTTAGGGGCAGTTTCCCACCCCTAGGACAAGAGAGTGCCCTGAACCTCTATCCGCTCCTCCGCCCTCTTTGACAAGGCCGTTGGCAGAATGAGGCTGATTTCTTATGCTGATTATTTATCAAAATTTAGGCAGTGGCGGGGATCGAACCCGGGACCTAAGACGTTTTCATTATGAACCAAAGACGCTACCCCTAGACCTGATTTTTAGGGTTTAATATAAATTTTTGTTGTTTTAACATCTTAAGATGGTCATTGTATGGCGGAAACCGATTATGACTGTGTCATAAACATGTGATTGTGTCTGTAAATAAAAAAGTTTTTACAAAAGAATCAGTCACGCACTTCACAGAAAAAATGCCGTTTTTTCCAAAAGTTTCTTTTTTCTAACACGTCACCAGATAATTCCTCCCCGCCATAAAGATCTTCACTGAACTCTTTCCACCTATCCGCTCTCTCGTGTGCATTCTGCTGATATAAATGGTAACCCCAATACACTTATTGAATAATCGTTTACACATATGAAAACTTCAGTTTTTCTCTAAATAGCCTCCTGTACGCGCAACATTCTTTTGCCAATGACTTGTTCATTTAAAATTACCATTTACGCACACCCTTGTCTTTACTGTTTTCCAATTATTCCCCCCGCCATGTTTTTTCATAGCTGCAAGGTAAAAATGGTCAAGGCACGGGGGAACAAATCTAGTCTGTACGGACGGTGATCAAGGGTTGTGACATCTCTGATGGTGGTCCCTAGCTTTTTGTTTCAATAGACAGCTTTTGCTGACGTTCACAACTGTCAATGGTAAACTCCTTTCTCCCTACGTCGGTTGTTCGATTGTGAAAAAAAAATATCAATGAGTAACAATTCTCTGTAGTCAGAAAATTCTGTGGCATGAACTTTTCCGATTGAGAGGCAGGTTTCACTGCCGGACTAATTCTGTCTTCGTCACTCCTTACTTGTCTGTTTTGAAGAGTAATGATGGACCCGTTTCACACCACATGTGTCGAAGCGCTTGAACAAATCCTCCGATTCTAGCCGGAAGCGATTCAGAAGTGCATCACAGAGATACAACTTGATCTGTTTTTGCTGTTCCGTTAACAACTTCGAAACCCAAGGAGCACTAATGTATCTAAACCATTCTGTTCACTGATAATGGTGTGAGCACTCCAAATGCTGATACTCACTTCAGCTTCGAGTTCTCCAGCAGTGCACTGGCGCTAACGTACAATAAGCTGTCGAACAGTACAAACGAAGTCATATTTGAGACATGACCCTGAGTATAGAGCATGACTTTCATTTTCAAAACTTTCCGGCCACTCTTAAATAATCCAGTCCAAGTTAACTCTCGGATCTGAGATAGCGTTGTGTCCCCAAACTGTGCTTTAAAACGAGTTCACATCTCAGAGGGTTTAACACCTTCATGGGTTGCAAAGTTGTGGTAATAAGTTTCGCCATAGAGGAAGTAAGTTCTTCTTCACTCATGGCTGCGCTTAGGCCAGAACACAAAGAGCAGTAGCAAACCACCATGTTTCCCCTGTCTAATACACCGACTTTCATCAACCCCCCTACCCAATATTGGGAAATTCGGTGAACGTAATGGGTATGTGTCAATAGCAAATGTTTTTCTGACTATTTGCAGGTCGATTTCACAGAACAATTGTGGGAGAGTAGCGACCCCATCCTACACTTTCGGCGACTACGACACTACCATGAAGTTGTGGTACACAACGTTGTGCCTAACCATAATGACCATGTGCTTAACAGAAAAAAAACGGCTTTGAGCACTAAGTGACTTAACATCTGAGATCATCAGTCCCCTAGTACTTACAACTACTTAAACCTAACTAACCTAGGGACATCACACATATCCATGCCCGAGGCAGGATTCGAACAAGCGACCGTTGCGGTCGCGCGGTTCCAGACTGAAGCGCCTAGAACCGCTCGGGCATACCGGCCGGCCAGCGCTTAACAGAAAGTTGGTTCACTTAAGTAAAGCAATACAGCTGTGATTCTGTTTCACATGGATTCGGCAAGTTCTTTATAACTGTCTGGAGATATGCAGCATCAGACGTCTATGCGCACTTCACGTAGTTTTAGCAAATTGCGAGCAAGTGGTTTTCAGGCGTGGGACTAGCGCACGATAGCGTCCTGGATGAGTTGCATCGGGTTCATATTAGGCCTGAGTTAAGTATCATGCTCCTACAACCACTGTAACACTAACTTGCCTCAGTTATTCTGATGGACGACGTCATGAATGGCGGGGAAGATATCAAGCATGAATGGATGCACGTAACCCACGGTTTTGGTCACATACATAACAGCTGTCGTGGCTCATCTGCTTTCTATCATAGGTCGCATGGGATCCAAGGTTAATATCCCTCAGAGAATAATACTGCCCGCACCGGCCTCTGCTCATACCATTTTGCTGCTTGCGATCAGCGCTTCGTCTGTACAACGATATATCGGGACACAATTATCGGACTGGTGTACCAAAAACGTGATCATCGGATTAGGTGACACATTGCATTGATTCAAAACCCAGTATTGTTGATTACTTGCCCCTTACAGTCATAATCGCAGTGGTTAGCACAGTGCCCTCGCATTCGGGAGAACGACGTATCAAACCGACGTCCGGTCATTCAGAGTTACGTCTTCCATGGCTTCCCTAAATCGCACCAGGCAAATACCGGGACGGTACCTTTGAAAGTGCACGATTGATTTCCTTCCCCTTCCTTGACACAGTCCGAGCTTGTGCTCCGTGTTTAATTACCGCGATGTCGACGGGACGTTAAACTCAAACTTCCTTCCTTCTCTCTTGCAGTCGTGAATGTCTACGTCGTTGGTACAGCATTTGAACACGCTCCGGGGCCCCCTTTTCAACAATATACGTTGAACTCCGTGTTTCTCAACACTTGTGCCCTCATCAGCATTGTATTCTGTCCTCACGTCTACCACAGACCGTCGTGAAGCCTGGTTTATAGAATGGGAGAGCCTCCGACCATCACGTTCCATGATGAGGCAAGGATGTCCGACATCTTGTCACCCACTGCTTGTTTCGCCGTCCTTTTGTTACCTTCCATAGATGCTCATTACCGCAGCACGAGCACAGGCAACATGATTCCCTGTTTCTGAGCTGCGCCACTATCTCTGCTTTGTCACAGTCGTCGATTTTCCCATTTGCGGCTCTTATCGACGCTATAGTAATTCCCCATTCTTCTGTACTCAGTGTATATGATTTTCTTATCTCGCCACGAGAGTGCGACGCAGCGGTGATCAGTGATCATGCTGTTTATGTCTATCAGTGTAATTCTCATAACTGTGCCGCTATCAGAACACAAAGAGGGAAGGCAGGCGACTGACCTTTGATCCACTGTTTGAACACTGTTTGGAGTTCTTTTAAAATTATTTCCTTTCTTAACGGTGTTTGTCATTCAGTATTTTAAATATTTTTACTTCCATCGTAAAATTACTTAAGAAACTCTCTTTCTTTTAATTTCCTCTTACTCGTACATATTTATTTAAAGAGTTCCCTCGTGTAGTTCATGATTTCTGTTTCGAAGCTTTTTTGGAAGTTTCGTATAACATTACAAAAATCTGTTGTAACTATCTAAGTCGCACTGACATTTCATGTTACCTCTAAACCGACAGCTAGGTTCTCACACAGGAAGACACATTAACCAATATGAATTGATTAAATTATCAGTATGCTAAACGTCCTTTACTTTTCACATAGTTATCTAGATAAATGATAGTGCTATTCTTTGCTACGCATAACAGTGAAATTTCTATTCCAGTAAAGTAACCATATTCTTTTTCTAATTTTCGTAGAACAGCTTTTCTCATGTCAATCCAGTTGAGTCAGTTCTCTCCGTAAAGTTGAAGTGCATGCATACCGGCACTGTCTGAGATTCTCCCATTGAAATTATTAACCAGGGACATACTAATAACTGCCTTTTCTCTTAGATTAGCACTATATTAACTAATATCCTATGTGAGAATCTCACAGCCACAGCCACTGAAGTAACATCCTAAGTCAAGAATAGAATAATAGCGTCAAGGGGAAAGGAACCACTTCTTCTGAGAGTGGACAGTGCGTGGCAAGCTTAGATGGAGACAACGGGCGTGCAACCTGTGATATTCTTCAGGCCACCATTGTTTTCATGTGACACATATTTTATGTTGATAAAAATATCACCTCTTTTTAAGTTCACATTCTGTTCAGTACTACGATCTAATTTTGTTTTTGCAATAAGAAAGCTTGACTCGTATAACATGTAGGGCTAATTCCTTAATTTACTCACCGACCATGTGGTAACGTAACAAAATAAACACATGAAGACAGTCTGTGAATCTGGACCTCAGAAATATACAACAATATACTCCATTGAGGAGAGTACGATGACAGTCATTGAACTGTCGATCTACACAACTGCATTCGTGGAGGCGCGAAATACTAAATAGATCGTAACACCTTCATCAACAGTATGACATGTTGAAATGTATTCGTCAGTGCCTCACTGGGGTAGCAACGCTCCCTGTTTACAGTACTGTTGTCACACCAATAAAGAAAAAGGGGACCTACAAGATACTATGGGGTGTTCAAAAACTCTCTCCGCAGTGCCGTATGATTGTTAGCGGCGCGTGCCGTATGCCGTAGTGAATATACCGAAATGAAACTCACTGCAGTATCGTTGTGCGTTTATTGTTTCGTCGAAAAATATGGGACCCACAATCCGATGTATAGAAATTGCAACTGAAACTCCTATTTTCACAGAGTGAAGTGGTTCTTTATGAATACACAATGGATTTGCAGTACTCCACATACGAGAATTTTGCGAGTTTATGTACCCGGATAAATGAAACCACGACTCATCAGTGGAAAATGTTTCATTAAGAATATGCCTTCCATTTTGTTGAACGAAATTTTTGAACCATTGACAATAATGCAGTTTCTTGCCATGATCAGTATTTTTCAATTCTTGCACGAGTGTCACTTTGTTTTGGAAAATTTCTAATTTTTTCCTTACAGCTGTGTGTGCCGTTCCGACACCAACATCGAGTTCCTGGGCGAATTTTCTTACTGCCTTATTCGGACTCATGGACATTTTATCGGAAATATCGAGTAGTTTATCCACAGACAAAACGCTAGGACGACCACATCTCGGTGCATCTGTCACTGAACCCGTACTTCGAAATTTGTTAAATCAAATCTCGCACAGTATCACGATGTGGGAGTGTTGTCTCCGGGAAAACTGAATTAAATGTTTGACGAACTGAAACTGTGTATTTACCGCCAGCTTTGATACTTGTTCGACTAAAAACACACGTTCTTCCATGTTTAGCATTTTAACACTGACAAAAACGAAACAAACGAACTAATACTTTCACATCAACACGTAACGACACACACCAACGATACTACTGACACCGGCTGAGATAAACGAAACAGTGGAATGTTGGAAAAGTCCACTTGAAGGGAAGTAACCCAGGCAGACGAACAATCATAGGGCAAGCGCGGTTAACAATCATACGGCACTGCGGAGAGACTTTTTGAACACCCCGTACAAGCGATTACACTGACCATACAAAAGTATATAAACTGGATATCAGTTCTCTAAATTTCTTACAAAGGTAATGATTGTTGTGTATTAATCAGACTATTAGCAATGAGAACATAAAACCTATCTAATAATCAAAAAGTTGTATGATATAATTCTCCACTGACGTCAGGATGAACTCTGACGAAACTACCAGCTGGCGCCGGTTCAGTTGTTGTTTTATTCAAATGTTCAGTTGTGTGTGAAATCTTATGGGACTTAACTGCTAAGGTCATTGCGGCTGGGGTGGCGGAGCGGTTCTAGGCGCTATAGTCCGGAACCGCGCGAACGCTACGGTCGCAGGTTCAAATCCTGCCTCGGGCATGGATGTGTGTGATGTCCTTAGGTTAGTTAGGTTTAATTAGTTCTAAGTCTAGGGGACTGATGACCTCAGAAGTTAAGTCCCATAGTGCTCAGAGCCATTTGAACCATTTTGCTAGGGTCATTAGTCCCTAAGCTTACACACTACTTTACCTAAATTATCCTAAGGACAAACGCACACACTCATGCCCGAGGGAGGACTTGAATCTCCGCCGGTACCACCCGCACGGTCCATGACTGCAGCGCCTTAGACCACTCGGATAATCCAGCGTGGCTGTTGTTTTATTACTTGGTTACAACTGCTACCGTACGATCGAGTGCCCTTGAACAGTGAGGTGAATTTGATTGATAATTCAGCGTATTTATAAATTCAGTACTGCCCTCTAAATTTTGTATAACAAATTAACGGCACAAGCTTTTAAGTTAGCAAATATCGATTAGACGAGTTGAGACATACTCACAGCAAAAGTTTACTTTGGTCGAGGAAACTATTTACACATTTACACCAATTATGGAATACAAAATTGTATACTAGATTATAAATTGAGTCATTACCGACCACATTAAGATTTACAAAACACAGAGGCAGCTTCTCCCACACAGCACACCAAAATTACAAAGCAATGCATCAGAAATCAGAATAAGCATTAAAGACAAGTCACATACCTGAGTTCATATAATTTTCTTACCACATCAAGACATCGTAACAAAAAATGTTACTGTCAAAGTAATAAGAAAAAAATCCTCGTATCTATTTTGCATCAAACTCTCGTTGAATGAACGAAACCTCTACATTGTTTCAGTAGAATTTATTAAGCTTAACACATTTGAGTTTAACAGCATCAGTTCAAAAGAGGAGGTATTCTTCATGTAATGAAATAAATATTAAAAAATATATTTTAAAAAATAACATTACTTTATCCAACCAGTATTTGAACTAAAAGAAGAGTGAGGGGGAAATCGTAATACACAGACACAGTGCGCAAAATGAAACTCATTTCACGCCAAGCCTGTGACACGAATACTTGTCTTACATTGTGGGAAAACCTATCAGACACATTTCACGTCATAACTAAGTGGTGCCAATACACACCAAATTGCATCAGCCAATGAAGAGGATAGGTTCCAACGAGGACCGTCCGCCCGCGGTAACTGAGTGGTCAGCGCGACGGACTGTCAATCCTAAGGGCCCGGGTTAAATTCCCGGCTGGGTTGGAGATTTTTCTCCGCTCAGGGACTGGGTGTTGTGTTGTCCTAATCATCATAATTTCATCCCCATCGACGCGCAAGTCGCCGAAGTGACGTCAAATCGAAAGACTTGCACCAGACGAGCGGTCTACCGACGGGAGGCCCTCGTCACACGACATTTCATTTCATTTCAACGAGGACAAACGCTGCACGAGAGGAAATCCTTTGATAGACAGAAGAAGATAATCAGTTCTATAAAAGCGTGATCGTATGAAGACGCTTGCTGTGAAACAGATCATACTTAATGCGACTTACATATAGTGTGCTTATAACAAACATTGAAAAAATTCATGATATGTACACAGAAGCTTAAAAAAAATAAAAAATAAAAAAGCTACATTATATGAACGCGTAAATTGCGCAAGCGCAAAGCTTTGTTGCACGTATGAATGTACGTAATCGGCTCAACAGAGCCATAGTATAAAACAAATATGTAGGTAAAATGTGTTACAAAGGGTCATAATATATCAGATTCCGAAAGTGCCATAACTGTTACGAAGTTAATCACTATTCTGGATTTCATCATGGTCAAGCTAATAAATTAAATAATAATTTTTAATATGCATTAGGTATTGTATGATTGATATAAAACACGTTGAAACCTATGTAAAATATAGACTGAAGTTTCGATAAAATAAGAAGTAGTTCTAAAATACACTTGCGAGCAAAACTAGTCTAACTTTCGCAAGATTTTTCTCTACCTATAAGACAGCTTAATGATCCTTGACCCTACATAGAAAAGAAATGCTACGATGTAGTACAGAAAGTAACTGAAAGAAATGCGCAGTGAGACAAATTGAAACGTCACTTTAGTTCAAAGGCAATAATTGCACTGAAGTGACAGCAATTTATGGTGAACACATGCACATTACGTAAGGTGAGACATGGTTTGCAATAGGGTATGTGATCAACACAGACGGTAATGCATTCATTGCAACGTGCTTCTGTGCTAGTCACGGGGCTGATAAGTTCTTGCGGTAGGGCGTTCCACTTCTCCAACAATTGTTGGATAGTCGTTGGTGCATGTGGACGTTCTGCAGTACGTCTTCCTAAAGCATGTCACAAGTGTTCTATGCGATGTAAATCGGCGGAACGGGCATGAAAGTGTATTCCCCGATAATCCTTTCGCTCCAAGAGCTACTCCACCTGAGCTGTTCGATATGGTCACGGGTTGTCATCCATAATACTGGCTACAGGAGTGAATGCATCTGTGAAAAGACGCACTTGGGGAAATATTAAAATGGCCCAGCAGCTTTAGCCGGTGATAATACCGTGTTCAGGCACTTGGACGACAGTACGCATACGCAGCACCTCCAACCCATAACACCTACAGCACCAAAACGATCATGATCGACAATGTTCCTGGGTACATGTGTTGTTCCCACCTCTCGCCACACGAGTGTACGTTCAGATTCAATAATCAGACTTAATCTGCTCTTATCCGAGAAGAGCACCCAACCCCACTCCTCGTTCGTCCAGTCCTTACGCAGTTTGCACCATCGCAAAAGGCACCTTTAAGCAGTGGAGCGTGGGATTGTGTTCTGTTAAATGTGGTTGCAGTTGCTCCTGCAGTTGGACGTGGGGCCCTCCTTGCCTGTTGCGTAATGTGTCGGTCATCTGTTGCTGTAGTTGATAGTAGTCGGCCACAGCCTAGCCTAGCCTTGTAGCTGAGTGGTCCGTACCACTGAATGTCGCCAGCACGGTAGCTCAGCGTGTTCGGTCAGAGGGCTGCGTGCTCTCTGTAATAAAAAAAAAACTGAGTCAAAGAATCAACGATCAACTTGAGCAGATGCCGTGTGACATCCGCCCAGACCAAACGCAATGAACTATATCGAACAAAATAAGGAAAAAAAAGAAAAAAAAAAGAAAAAAAGTCAATTCTAAGGACCCGGGTTCGATTCCCGGCTGCGTCGGACATTTTCTCCGCTCAGGGACTGGGTGTTGAGTTGCCCTAATCATCATCATTTCATCCCCGTCGACGTGCAAGTCACCGAAGTGGCGTCAAATCGAAAGATTTGCAAGACACTAGTCACACGACATTTTATTTATCCTCGTGGCGTCACTGTATTTGAATTGGAACGCTACCGATGCACGTGAAACTATGATGTAAGCACTGGCCACCCGTTGCACGTTGTCCTTCCAGATAATTCTTTCCCATGTGAAGCCATTCAGATGTTGCCTCTGAGCCACGCTGTAATGAAGATCACCATCATACTGCTCGCTGATCGACACACACTACCGGTCGCTGTGGCCGAGTGGTACTAGGCGCTTCAGTCCAGAACCGCGCTGCTTCTGCTGTCCCAGGTTCGAATCCTGCATCGTGCATGGATGTGTGTGATGTCCTTACGTTAGTTAGGTTTAAGTAGTTACATGTCTAGGCTTACCCGTGGTCTAGGGGTAGCGTCTTTTATCCATTATTAAAAGCGTCTTCGGTCCCGCCACTGCCTAAATTTTGATAAATAATCAGCATTGGCGGCCGAAGACTTCCGGCGTAAGAAGTCAGCCTCATTCTGCCAACGGCCTTGTCAAAGAGGGCTGAGGAGCGGATAGAGATTCAGGGCACTCTCTTGTCCTAGGGGTGGGAAATTTCCCCTAAAGGCGGAAGAATCAGCAATGATCAACGACATGAGGATGCAGAAGGCAATGGAAACCACTGCATTAAAGACACTTAACGTGTATCCACAGGACATATGGCCTGTAATTGAAGAAGTGTCATGATGATCTCTCCATTGGCAAAAGATTCCGGAATAGTCCCCCATTCGGATCTCCGGGAGGGAACTGCCAAGGGGGAGGTTACCATGAGAAAAAGCTTGAATAATCAACGAAATAATAACGTTCTACGAGTCGGGGCGTGGAATGTCAGAAGCTTGAACGTGGTAGGGAAACTAGAAAATCTGAGAAGGGAAATGCAAAGGCTCAATCTAGATACAGTAGGGGTCAGTGAAGTGAAGTGGAAGGAAGACAAGGATTTCTGGTCAGATGAGTATCGAGTAATATCAACAGCAGCAGAAAATGATATAACAAGTGTAGGATTCGTTAGGAATAGGAAGGTAGGGCAGAGCGTGTGTTACTGTGAACAGTTCAGTGACCGGGTTGTTCTAATCAGAATCGACAGCAGACCAACACCGACAACGATAATTCAGGTATACATGTCGACGTCGGAAGCTGAAGATGAACAGATAGAGAAAGTGTATGAGGATATTGAAAGGGTAATGCAGTATGTAAATGGGGATGAAAATCTAATAGTCATGGGCGAATGGGATGCAGTTGTAGGGGAAGGAGTAGAAGAAAAGGTTACAGGAGAATATGGGCTTGGGACAAGGAATGAAAGAGGAGAAAGACTAATTGAGTTCTGTAACAAGTTTCAGATAGTAATAGCGAATACCCTGTTCAAGAATCACAAAAGGAGGAGGTATACTTGGAAAAGGCCGGGAGATACGGGAAGATTTCAATTAGATTACATCATGGTCAGACAGAGATTCCGAAATCAGATACTGGATTGTAAGGCGTTCCCAGGAGCAGATATAGACTCAGATCACAATATAGTAGGGATGAAGAGTATTCTGAAGTTCAAGACATTAGTCAGGAAGAATCAATACGCAAAGAAGTGGGATACGGAAGTACTAAGGAATGACGAGCTACATTTGAAGTTCTCTAACGCTATAGATACAGCAATAAGGAATAGCGCAGTAGGTAGTACAGTTGAGGAGGATGGACGTCTCTAAAAAGGGCCATCACAGAAGTTGGGAAGGAAACCATAGTTACAAAGAGGGTAGCTGCGAAGAAACCATGGGTAACAGAAGAAATACTTCAGTTGATTGATGAAAGAAGGAAGTACAAACGTGTTCCGGGAAAATCAGGAATACAGAAATATATGTCGCTGAGGAATGAAATCAATAGGAAGTGCAGGGAAGCTAAGACGAAATGGTTGCAGGAAAAATGTGAAGACATCGGAAAAGATATGGTTGTCGGAAGGACAGACTCAGCATACAAGAAAGTCAAAACAACCTTTGGTGACATTAAATGCAACGGTTGTAACATTAAGAGTGCAACGGAAATTCCACTGTTAAATGCAGAGGAGAGAGCAGATAGGTGGAAAGAATACATTGAAAGCCTCTAAGAAGGCAAAGACCTGTCTGATGTGATAGAAGAAGAAACAGGAGTAGATTTAGAAGAGATAGGGTATCCAGGATTAGAATCGGAATTTAAAAGAGCTTTGGAGGACTTACGGTCAAATAAGGCAGAAGGGATAGATAACATTCCATCAGAATTTTAAAATCATCGGGGGAAGTGGAAACAAAACGACTATTCACGTTGGTGTGTAGAATATATGAGTCTGGCGATATACCATCTGACTTTCGGAAAAGCATCATCCACACAATTCCGAAGACGGCAAGAGCTGACAAGTGCGAGAATTATCGCACAATCAGCTTAACAGCTTATGCATCGAAGCTGCTTACAAGAATAATATACAGAAGAATGGAAAAGAAAATTGAGAATGCGCTAGGTGACGATCAGTTTGGCTTTAGGAAAAGTAAAGGGACGAGAGAGGCAATTCTGACGTTACGGCTAGTAATGGAAGCAAGGCTAAAGAAAAATCAAGACACTTTCGTAGGATTTGTCGACCTGGAAAAGGCGTTCGACAATATTAAATGGTGCAAGCTGTTCGAGATTCTGAAAAAAGTAGGGGTAAGCTATAGGGAGAGACGGGTCATATACAATATGTACAACAACCAAGAGGGAATAATAAGAGTGGACGATCAAGAACTTAGTGCTCGTATTAAGAAGGGTGTAAGACAAGGCTGTAGCCTTTCGCCCCTACTCTTCAATCTGTACATCGAGGAAGCAATGATGGAAATACAAGAAAGGTTCAGGAGTGGAATTAAAATACAGGGTGAAAGGATATCAATGATACGATTCGCTGATGACATTGCTATCCTAAGTGAAAGTGAAGAAGAATTAAATGATCTGCTGAACGGAATGAACAGTCTTATGAGTACACAGTATGGTTTGAGAGTAAATCGGAGAAAGACGAAGGTAATGAGAAGTAGTAGAAATGAGAACAGCGATAAACTTAACATCAGGATTGATGGTCACGAAGTCAATGAAGTTAAGGAATTCTGCTACCCAGCTGTAAAATAACCAATGACGGACGGACCAAGGAGGACATCAAAAGCAGACTCGCTATGGCAAAAAAGTCATTTCTGGCCAAGAGAAGTCTACTGATATCAAATACCGGCCTTAATTTGAGGAAGAAATTTCTGAGGATGTACGTCTGGGGTACAGCAGTGTATGGTAGTGAAACATGGACTGTGGGAAAACCGGAACAGAAAAGAATCGAAGCATTTGAGATGTGGTGCTACAGACGAATGTTGAAAATTAGGTGGACTGATAAGGTAAGGAAGGAGGACGTTCTACGCAGAATCGGAGAGGAAAGGAATATGTGGAAAACACCGATAAGGAGAAGGGACAGGATGATAGGACATCTGCTAAGACATGAGGGAATGACTTCCATGGTACTAGTGGCAGCTGTAGAGGGCAAAAACTGTTGAGGAAGACAAAGATTGGATTACATCAAGCAAATAATTGAGGACGTAGGTTGCAAGTGCTACTCTGAGATGAAGAGGGTAGCACAGGAAAGGAATTCGTGGCGGGCCGCATCATACCAGTCAGTAGTCAGTAGACTGATGACCAAAAAAAAAAAAAAGTTTATGGGACTGATGACCTCAGATGTTAATTCCCGTAGTGCTCAGAGCCATTTCAAACATTTTTTGACACACACTAACATTCCCTATTCCTTCAACTGCCTCGTGTTCCAGGACGAGTTCTGTTTGGGGCAACAGCCACGCTGACTTCACGCCTCTTGACGTCCAAAATTCTGTGTCCGATTGGGGGACTTATATTTTCATTCATTTCCACCGATTGGTTAACAAATTAAATTATTTTATCTAGCTCGTCCTTAAGTTCTGTAGAGCAGTTTATGTACGTATGAAGTGCCCTTATAGTTCAACAAGGCAGTTTATGAACGTGCAAACTGCCCCTACATATATTTCTCTTCGACTAACGATACGTTTGTAACTCTGCTCATCATAGCTGTAGCATGAAACAAAAAGCGTTGTTTATTACCTACCCTTTTCGTACATCCTTCCTCACGCGTTAATGTTGAAAATGGAGTTTGTCTTTCTACTATTTGACGAAAACTTTTATTCATACCCAAGGAAGCAGTACTACATCCTGTGTAACAAACCCCTTCCAGGTCTACACGTTTACTTGTCTCTGCTTTTGTTGAAATTGTTAGTCATATTCCTGTACCACTGTAGCCTGAGAACACTATATTTCACATTGCTATTATTTCGATAAAATCTTCTCACCCTCATGACTCAATTGCTTATAGATGTGGACTCCATGGATTTCTTCTACTCATTCGAATATGGCTGCCTCACAGTCTTTTCTCGCTGTATTAATGCTTGTTTTGTGCTGGCTACGTCCCTCTCATTCTTGTCACCAATATTTCGAGGTTCTGGACGGAGAAAAACATTTCTCGATTAGTCCCAGTCGGAATTCAGCATTTTCCCGACGTATGTCTTTCGCAAAGATTAGAGTGGAATGCGTCGGGCTGTGGACAGTTATTGTGATATCTCTCTTTACTGCCATTGTTCCGACAATAGAAGCAGTCCGTCTGTTCGCTACTACGATGTCCGATTTTCCACTGCCTCTGCATTCGTACGTGTGCATATTTCCGGCTCCACTGGCAATTTTAAGCTCCAATCGACTACTTGCAATATTATTCCTCTTTCGTCTTGCGCTGCGCTGAGCTATAGTGGGGAATCGGCGTTCGCGTTCGTAGGATAAATTAGAGGATATGTTTGCCCAAGGCGGCATTCGTGATGTGAATTTACAGGTGATATACAGTTACAATGATCCATCTTCTTATGATGGTGAGAGCCCCCGAACAGGTCATAAATTCACTACGATATGGTGTAATCTTTACAGCTGATACATTTTGGAGAAGATCAGTTTCAGTCCCTCTGTGAAGACTTGAGCAGAGTATGGCTCTGGAGGGATGTTTCCATGTTACACGTGCGGCTCTTGTAGACATAAAATGTTGGTTCTCAGACCATCAGAAACTCTTAAAATTTACGGTTGGCGCTTTGAATTTTCATACTATTTAACTGCTCTGTATTCATGTAACTGTTGTTGGTCACTTAGGTGCCTAACGTGGAGGTGGCTGGAAGTGAACCCCGCCTACGTAATCCTGTATCAATAGGAAAGTGGCTTACTTGCAGGGAAACCACGGTCACCTCACAGGGCAATATTTCTAAAACACAATAGCTGTGGCAACACATGACTAACAAGTATAATCATTAACTGGTGTAATAAAGAACATGACAACACACTCAGACTCTGCTCTGTGAGATGTGCCACTAATGTTAGGTTTTGATACTAGCCTAAGCTAACACAGTAGATGATTAGTAACTAATGTAACCGAACTAGATTTTGAACTGCTGTTACAGAGTATATAACTTCTGACTGTCAATAAAGCCTTTAACTATCGCTTTGACTAATACTCGACATGTAGATAAATGGCTGGCAACTGTAAGCAATTGATACTCCAACCGGAACTGAACTGGAAATTTTTCTGTAACTGCAGTTAAACTGGCTGGCCGGGTATCGGAGTGCGGCATCTTAAATATCGTGCTCGCCACATGCACACTATTTGGCGGACGCATCGAATAGTTCAGGGTTTCAGCGCTCTCTGTAGTGGCAGACGTAACCACTGTCAGGAGAACAGTCTATTAGAATACCCTGAAGAGGCATGAGGCACTCCCTGGTATGTGCGCCATATAGGACACGACTGAGCTTCCTACGTGCTGAACCACGCTGAGACTCTCTGGTTTGTGACGGCCTCTGAAGTCTATCGGTGTGTACCGAACTGACAGAGACAGTCTGTGAATGGTTTTCACAAAATGTTCCTCGCATAATCAATTACCTTCCTTCCGTGTGCGCAGAGAGAGAGTTCATTTCTCCTTGCTGCCAGACCCGTTCGACCTGTATGTTAAGGTGGTTGACAGTGCTCTTCGCGCATCGCCGTTGATTGAGGAGGAGATATCATTCGTGGCAAAATCCAACATAACGGTGCATCTTGTAAGGTTGTGTCCTTCTCTCTCTTTAGCTGACCAGTTCCTAAACGTCAAAGAAGATCGATTTTCGAAGCAGAACACCAATATCACCACTTTTATTGAATGATAGACCTTCTAATGTCATTGGCTTCGGAAGCAGCCACGTGGAGATTTCCAGCGATGCAATTGAGGGTGGTCCCGTTACGCATGACAGTAATGCGCAGACAGTATGTATGCTATGCCCATCAACTCTTGAGGCAATGTATACCTCGCAAATGTTTGACGATTCTATGGTTCGAACGTCGTTCCTACCACTTAGTGGAAATGGATGCCAGCTATGGTCTACGCCCGCCCAATCTGATGAACTCTTGGACACAAAAGTCATGTCTGAGGCACTGTCAAGAAGTGCTCTACATTGGTACGCTTCCAGATTTTCTTCGGAGACGTCCCCCGGGGGCACTTGATAACAATACTTCACCACGCTGGTAGTTTCCTTTAACCGTGCAATATGTTTGCTGTTGTTTTACACGCGTTTCTTGCTTTGTATCGACTCTATGACTGTCTGGTTCCTTGCAGTGTAGCGCATTGTGGTGCTTGCTAAAGGAGCGGTAGCTAACGGCACGACATTTCTTCTGGCTGTGATTCGTGCCCTGACAGTTAAAACGTAGCTTTCGTCTGTTCGCTTGCAGTATCGTGCTCGTTGAAGTTAGGTCACTTACTTATTTTGTGTGTTGAACTACTGAATTCACAGCAGAGAGAAATGGCGGAAAATATTTGTCGAAAACGATACCCCTCTGTGTTTATATATTTCGCGGCCGGCTGCTGGAACTGTTGCAGCATTTTGCCTGAATGAATAAGCTCTGACATCTGACAGATTGTTTCTAGAAATACCAACAGATGTTTCAGCCGAGGAAATGTGGTATCAGATGTTTTCGATTCGCATTGTTGCCTCAATTTGACACCAAAGTGATGAAACTCGATGTGCGGCAGTAACACCTCATCCACTGTAAAGACGACCTGCATGATCTCACCCGCGTTCAGATTTCGCATTAGCTGCTTCATTAACATCCAGATCAGTTTATTTTTCAGTCAGATTACGAGTTTCAACAGATACACTTGACTACAAATCACAATAGTACTGTACATCTGTTCAGGCATCGTTGCTAATAACTAGTGCCTTAATAGGATAGAAAAATTATTATAATTCTGCAAAACTACCTTTGAATTTTACAGCGAGATTGCTGGGAGCTTAATTTTACGGCTACTGCATGAACCAGCAGAATAAGGACGTAAAAGACCTTAAGACTGGGTTATTTCCGTTAATACAGCCTAATGTCGGCTTAGCTCCTCATTCTACTTGTTCTTACAGTGTACGTGAAGTGAAATTCCTGTAAGTAGGCTATTTAGGTTCTTATATTGGTAACGCCACCGCCATGTAGCGCTCTATATGAAAGTCACTGACTGTGCTGTGTGCAGTCTGAGGCTGGTTGGCATTGTTGCAATATTCGCCATTGTAGCGTTGGGCAGTTGGCTGTTACGAGCGCGTAGCGTTGCGCAGTTGGAGGTGAGCGGCCAGCAGTGGTGGATGTGGGGAGAGAAGGACGTGTGTCCATCAGAAACAGTACATTTGTAAGAATGGATGTCATGAACTGCTGTATATATTATGACTTTTGAACACTCTTAAGGTAAATACATTGTTTGTGCTCTATCAAAATCTTTCATTTGCTAACTATGCCTATCAGTAGTTAGTGACTTCAGTAGTTAGAATCTTTTATTTACCTGGCAGTATTGGCGCTCGCTGTATTGCAGTCATTCGAGTGAGGAAGATTTTTGTGAGGTAAATGATAACTAGTGCCTTAATAGTATCGAAAAATTATTATAATTCTGCAAAACTAACTTTTAATTTTACAGTGAGATTGCTGGGAGCTTAATTTTACGGCTACTGCATGAACTAGCAGAATAAGGACGTAAAAGACCTTAAGACTGGGTTATTTCCGTTAATACAGCCTAATGTTGGCTTAGCTCCTCATTCTACATGTTCTTACAGTGTACGTGAAGTGAAACTCCTGTAAGTAGGCTATTTATGAAAGGTATAGGTTAATCTTAGTCAGGGCCATTTTCTTGTAGGCATTATTGAAAGTCAGATTGCGTTGCGCTAAAAATATTGTGTGTCGGTTTAGTGTTGATCAGAAAAGGTAAAGAGCGAATGTCTGAGTACGGTCAGTTCTGCTCAGCTGTTTAAAAAGCAAATAATGTAAGAGGTTTATCAGCACAGTAATTCATAAATTTTTCTAAGGGGACGTTTCAAATGTCGATCCTTAGCCGAGGATACCTCATTGGAATCATCTGACTTATTCTTGTAGTTTGTGTAATTAGTGTAGTTATTGTTTATTGCTAGCGCGTAATTATAGAGAGAATTTCCTTTGTAGCTGTAGTTTTTCATTGCTGTACAGTAAAACAGTTGTGGCATGCATGTAGATTTGCACCAAGTATTTCGCAGCTACGCTTGCAATTAACTAGATATTATTTTCAATGCTATGTTAATGTGTTTTTTTATTTTGCTCTTCAAATTCTGCTTTTCTGTGTTATCGTGTGAAATATTGTGACAATAATGGCATGTGAAAAACGTAACACTAGGCTCCAAAGTAAACTGTGAAATGACAGCGAAGACGAAAGCAGTGTGTTAGCGCCACAGTGTAATGAATTAACTAATGTTCAACGTTGTAATTTAGTAATTGTGCATAGGGAAATGGAGCGGGCTGCAAATAATGGTGTAGATAGTGAAGCAATTAGTGAACAGGGAAGCATTATCGATTGATCGTTCGGCAACAGCTCGTCTCAGGAATCCGAAATGACAGGACACAATCTTGCAAATACTGTAGATTCAGGTTTTGCGTCCTCACCGTTTTCCCAAATAAGTCAAGACACTTTTTCTGCTTTTCAAAATGCGAATATTGCCGGTTCAAATGCACTGCCGAATAGCACTGAGGAACATGTTTCAGACACCAGTGCATTGATATTACAGATAATGCAACAAATGGGACAAAGGCTACAAAGTTAGACACAACTCTTGAACAAAATCAGAAACAAATGGGACAAAATCTTCAAAAGTTAGACACAATGGAGCAAAATTTTCAAAAGATAGACACAATGGAACAAAATCTTCGAAGGTTAGACACCACGCTTGAACAAACACGTGAAGATTTAACAACTGAGTTACATAAAATCGAATCGAAATGTCAAAAAGTCTGTAATGACGTAAAAACACTAATTTCTGAGCGCTTCCAACCTATTTCTT
Source organism: Schistocerca piceifrons (assembly GCF_021461385.2). Taxonomy (NCBI): domain Eukaryota; kingdom Metazoa; phylum Arthropoda; class Insecta; order Orthoptera; family Acrididae; genus Schistocerca; species Schistocerca piceifrons. The sequence goes on along the minus strand of NC_060144.1, from coordinate 238,783,590 downwards.
GGCGTCATGAAAATGCATTACAGAATCACGAAGCAGCCATAAAGGAACTGCAAACTATTGTTCATCATAATCACGACACCTTCCAAGCTAAAATTGACTCAGTTGCATCTACGGATTCGGTTACGCAACTTGCAAAAACTCAGGAAAACTTAAAGGACACAGTAGATACGATTTCAACACAAATGGACACTCTGAAACTTGGTTCAGAAAAAAACACTGAGGAAATACGTACACTATCGGAGAAAGTAGCCGAACTTTCGGATCAGTTCACCAACTTATCTACAAAGGTAGTTGATGATCTGAATGACACAAGACCCGTAGCCTTCACTGACACAAAGGAGTATGTACAAATTAGAAAATTCAAACAAAATCAAAATTAAATCAATACACAGTACAAAAGAGAAATCCGGGAAGCACGAGATCAGTTGACACAGGTAATACAAGAATTACATATTTCAGAGGACACTCGCGCTCCAATACGGGAAGAGGGACATAGAAATACTGAACAGCCACAAAATAATAACACGAGGCACTTCGGAAATTATGAAAGAAATTGGCAAGGTACATCGAATTTTGAGATGGAACCGTCGAAACGAAGTAACAATGACCGATATGCGACTTGCCAACATGATGATTTTGACTATAAGCTGTTTATTACTACACGTAAATTCGAAACATTTAAGAATTCCGGAAACGACATTCATCCACAAGCGTGGCTTCATCAATTCTCTCATTGTTTTCCTTCCAACTGGTCATTAGAGCACAGATTAGCATTTATGTGTGGCTATTTAGAGAATGAACCAGCTGTAAGAATGCAATCGGTCATTCACGATTGTCACAGTGAAGGAGAATTTTATCATGCGTTCCTCTTAGCATATAGGTCTCAGGCTACACAAGACCGAGTAAAGCATATCATCATAATGATGAAACATTTCGAACAATCTAAATTTTCCAGTCTTGTGAAATATTTTCAAGACATGTTGCACAAGAATCAGTACCTGTCAAACCCATACAGCCCCTCAGAACTCATCTGCATTTGCTTAATCAAAGTGCCTGAACATTTACGACGTATTATTTTGGCAGGACGTTGCAAAGCCGACATTGAAGCATTTCAGGGACTCTTACAAGAATTAGAAATCGACACTGACCATCGCGGGATGCGAAAAGAGGAACACAACAATTACAGGTCCCATCCGTCACAATTCCGCGAGGAAAGAAATAATAACTGGACACGACAAGGCTATTCTTACAACGTAAATCGTGACCAAAACAGACACCAACCGTATGACAACCGTTGGCAGAGTAGTAATAATTACAGGGAAAGATCACCTCTCCGCGGTAATGACTATCACAGAGACAAAGAGAGAAACAGGCAATATGGGAACCAAAAGAATTATTATCAAGGGACACAGAATAACGTCAAATGCAACGGTCCACCGCGCAGCTACGATTCCGGGAGAAATTCTCCACCACATGACCGACAAGAAATGAATTACAGAAATTACCGACATGACGACAGACGACATAATCGTAGCGACGGACCTGAATTGCATCAGAACTGGCGGGATTCAAACAGCGCACGGCCCTCTCGACAAGGTGAATTTGTAGAAGTTAGGTCTCCTAATCCCAATAACGACGCGCGCTCTAAAGAGACAGACAATGACTCGCACCGGCTGGCTCAGAGAAAAATAACATAGACGCTAACCTTGAGAAAAATTCCATTATTCTTTACCGACGTATACCGCATGATAATTGTATTCAAGTTCAAACTCTGAGTACTATGAAGAGTAAAGGATTGCACCACACTTCACATGTAAAACCTCTTCTTGAGAGATAATCTGCTTTTTAATTTAGTCTTTGCTATAAAAATTTTCACTTCACGTTACTAGTACGCTTCGTCAGACTTAGAAACTGTTAACATGCAAATATGTTTTAAAATAAACTATCCAGTCTAGAATCTAGGGAACATATTTGGACAGTAATTACAAATGCATTGTTATAGTGAAAAGACGACACAGTGTTATTGTGTGTGTACATTCTTGCTTGTTAGTTGCACGATTACATCACGACTATAAGGCTTACATACTTAGAACATATACTGCTAATGAGATTTTAATGCAACATTTTGGTTTACTTGAAAATACATTCTGGATTGAAAGTACTTTCTGAGAGATACCAGATGACACAGTGGTTAGTTTATTTGATAGCTACACGATTATATCACGACGCTACTAATGAGTGACACAATTTATATTATTGCTTTTGCGCTGTATCTGTTTTACATCTGCACAGTTTTTCAGAATTCTTCTGTAAAGTAAAACATGTTTTAGTAGAAACTTTTGTGGTATAGCTACAATGAGACAGCCTTTTCCGTAGCACAACAATACGTGACAGCACAGTACTTTCTTCATCACGGCAATAAGCGTAATAACTAAGATATCTATTCGCAAAGCATTTCACTTTTGTTTATGAGGAGGTGAGTACATTGATTTCAGCAGAACTTTGCTTACAGAGTAGGATAACTTCGACAGTTCCACAAAATTATCTTACAGAAAGACACACATTTAGCGCTACAGGACACGCAATTGAGTGATTAATTTTGTACTTAAAACATTTATTTTTAAAAATTTTTGAATTACAAAGAAAGTTTTCCGTGATACATTTCATTCCATTGCTGTAATCTGTAACACCTGAGGGTATAATTGCATTAATCCTCAGGGGGGTACACGCCTACTTTGTGTACCATGTGTTTGGCAAGCACAAGGAGCCCTAGCTAATATGGTATTTGCTTATATAACTTTACACATCGGTACGATATATCTGTAACACAGAATTACACAGTTTTCTGATTATTTAACTGAGAGAGACAAACTTTTTTTTTTACTATGTCAGTGACACATGCTTACACAGTTGGATAACTTCACACTTATGAAATTGCATTTTGTCTGTACTTTGTGAATTCTTCATATTTTTTCGGAACCCTTGTGATACTATGTGAGCTTTGAATGATGTATTTGGTATGGGATCATGATTTTTAAAGTACAATTGAGGTGGATGACACTATTGAAATGAGCAGAGAATTTTTTTTTTAGGTTTTGAAATTATTGGAGGAAGCTACAACGATTTTGAGATTTGACTGAGGTGTTATGACGTTAATATTATGATGACGATGTGTATTACGCTGTTGAGGTATGTTTAAGATCAATAAACTGATGCTATATGAGGAATTTGATTATACTACATATTTATTATGATGAAATATTGAACAAGTGTCGACGAATATGTATATGTGTAACATGGTATGGAATAATGAGTAGTGGTTAGGGACTCTGACTTGTGAGAAAGGATGTTGGAAACCAAGAATCGTACTTTAAGAGTTATGAAATGTGTGTAAATGCGTAGATGTATCACAATGCCGGCGAAAATTTTTGGACACTGTTATATTTACAGGATTTTGTTTCTACACATTTGTAACACAAATTGCCTACCTGTGAAATTTTTATATGAGACTGTCACTGTAGCAGAAACTGATGTAAATATTTTGGTAAGGAAGGTAGGTCACCTTGACGTAAAGCACTGTAAGCACCCAGTTGCACGACAGTCGCCTGGAAAAAAGCCATTAGTGTGTGCCTTTCAGAGGCACAGGTGGAAAAAAAGAGAGGCCATTATCCTCGCTATTGGCATTTCTTTGTAGAAAGCATAGCAAATACGACACGCTCAAACTCGAAAACGTATGATTACACTGTGGAGCTCTTAATTTATGATATTTAATAAAATGCCTAATGAAATGATGAGAAACGTTTTACATCTATTGTCTTTCTAGTTGAGAGATTTTTTTTGCCTTTGGAGACGCCATTTGCCTAGTGAATGACGTTTCATATGTTGCATTGTATATATATTTGCTCATTTCGTTTAATATCTAGTTTTTAGCTACACTGCAGCATTGGTTAGAATAAAATTTATTAGATGTACTAATATAAATATTTTATGCCTACAGATCCAGTAAATAATAACTTTATGATCTACTTCAAAAACACGAGGGAGCACAAAAAGACATTTCCCCTCACAGGAATTGCATACATAATTTTCTTTTCAAGTACTTGGTAATTTTTTTGTGGTGCACCACTTTAATTACATAAACATTAAGAAGTGAATATACATTTCCCTTATCTGAATGGTTGTCTTTAGTGTACTATTTTTTCTGCTTGTGGGTTTGTCATGTTTATATATAAGTTATTGCAATTGCTGCTGCTGTTTGCCAGGCATAGTGCTACTCAATTTCACTTTGTATTACTTTGTTAAGCCAGTTTTACTACTGATTTATTTTTCTTGTTTGCTGCACAGTGCCTTATATTAGTTGTAATATTGGAAATGCTTGCTTTTCCAATTTGCATATTTTGTCATTGTTTTTTGCATTCATTGTTTTGTGCTGTTGCATGGCCCCGTCCCTTAGTTTAGCATCTGAGCTCAGTAGATTTAAGTTAGCTTAAGAGGGGGTAGACTGTATAAGAGAATGAGTTGTGATGAATTAGAAGAAATGCATTGAGAACTTATACGAAAAAAGTACAGAAAGCAGGTATAGATAGGACTGTTTGGAAATAATGATGAACGAAGGGAGATCTCCAAGAAAAAAAAGTTTTGTTAGCAAAATACTGCAGTACCAAAGGTACATTGAAAACGAACCCTGTCCTTTCCTTTCGTGTATCCCGCTATGTGTTTGTGTACAATTGTGTATTTGTGTTCTTTCTGTCTTTATGTGTTTAGCTAATAAGATTTGTAAAGATGTTTAGACATTATTTATTCTGTTTTGTTTTAATGTTCATGTGTGAAGTTGATGTTTCGAAAGTTATTCTGATCTTTTATGTATTTACTTATGTCATTATTCCTGTAACACTGATGTATATGTTTATTTCTATTCTTTTGTAAAGCCTGTACTACTACAAATGTTATCTGTATTGTTATGTTCTTTAATGATGTATTTTGTACCTTTGTTATTGTATTCTCATGTTATAAAACTGTAATAGACACCAGTTCTTTAAATCAAGATACATTTCAATGCACACGTTTCTGTTGGTCATAGTATATGCACAATAGATGAGAAGTTGGGACTGTTAGTGTTTGCACATGTGTTGATAATTCAGCAAAGGACTGGTTAACAGAATTTCTGGTTCTAAGGACGATTCCAAAAACTTTGTGCGCGCACAAATGGTGGTTTATGGACTTACTATATTGTCCTCAAGTCTCTTTGGTGGTGATTGTGCACCTGCACAATCGCAGCAGATGGCTGCTGGCTGTCTCTACAAGGACTGCAGTGGGTAAGCATCTTTGATGGCCCACCAATACCATAATTTCAACAAGGACTGCAGTGGTCTGCACCTCTGGTGGCCCACCAATTCCATACTCTCTACCAGGACTACAGTGGGTCTGCTCTGTGATGATCTACCTACCAATATTCTTCAAAACTTCGACTGACTCTGCGGTGGGTTTGCTCTGATGTGGCCCATTACCTGTCTGCATGTCAAGAGTCAGCACTGTCTTTCCGTTGGAAGGACAACTCTACTTCTTCAAGACTGCATGGAAATCCACTACTCCGGGTGCATTTTCTTTTACTGCTCAGACTTTGAGAAAAAAATACTGCAATTTTACTGTGACGAATGATCAGGACTGTCTTTATGGACTGTGAGAAAATTTTAGCTTTTACCCAACATTGTATTAATAAGTGTGTGCATTTGATTTCTTTGTTATTGTGATTACGAAATTTTTTTTCAAATCTGTATTGGCCACTGCCCAAAATAGATTGTAAAATTTTTGTAGGGAGCATGGGGGCTATGTAAGTAGGCTGTTTAGGTTCTTATATTGGTAACGCCACCGCCATGTAGCGCTCTATATGAAAGTCACTGACTGTACTGTGTGCAGTCTGAGGTGGTTGGCATTGTTGCAATATTCGCCATTGTAGCGTTGGGCAGTTGGCTGTTACGAGCGCGTAGCGTTGCGCAGTTGGAGGTGAGCGGCCAGCAGTGGTGGATGTGGGGAGAGAAATGGCAGAATTTTGAGAGCGGATGATCTGGACGTGTGTCCATCAGAAACAGTACATTTGTAAGAATGGATGTCATGAACTCCTGTATATATTATGACTTTTGAACACTATTAAGGTAAATATATTGTTTGTTCTCTATCAAAATCTTTCATTAGCTAACTATGCCTACAAGTAGTTAATGACTTCAGTAGTTAGAATCTTTTATTTAGCTGGCAGTATTGGCGCTGGCTGTATTGCGGTAGTTCGAGTGACGAAGATTTTTGTGAGGTAAGTGATTTGTGAAAGGTATAGGTTAATGTTAGTCAGGGCCATTCTCTTGTAGGGATTATTGAAAGTGAGATTGCGTTGCGCTAAAAATATTGTGTGTCGGTTGAGTGTTGATCAGAATTGGTAAAGAGCGAAATGTCTGAGTACAGTCAGTTGTGCTCAGCTGTTTGAAAAGCAAATAATGTGAGAGGTTTATCAGCACAGTAATTGATAACTTTTTCTGAGGGGACGTTTCACTCCCAACAAAATCGTTGCCACAGTTCAATGGTAGCATTGTACATTCCATGCAAATTTTCGCATCTTTAAGGCAATAGTTATTAGCAACGTGGCCGTAGTGATGAGCAACGATATAATTACATTTCGTCATGTGTGTCTGGTCTCGTAAGGCGACTGTCTTTACCTTTGATTCTACACACATCAAAAAATGTTTTGCGTCACCTCGGTTTCGAGAGTTCCGGAACCTGTACAGAAAATTGGAATAGAGATCAACATAAACATCATTTCCGCCCTTTTCATTGCTAATGAAAAACACACATTGAATGTTGTACCATCATACAGCGAGATCTTCAAGGTGGTGGTCTAGATTGCTGTACACACCGGTACCTTTAATACCGAGTAACAGGTCCTCTTGCACTGATACAGTCTTGCATTCGTCGCGGCATACAATCCACAAGTTCATCAAGCCACTGTTGGTTCAGATCGTCCGACTGCTCAACGGTGACTCGGTATAGATCCTTCAGAGTGGTTGGTGGGTCAGACGTCGACCCCATATAATGCCACCCCAAAACATCAGGGAACCTCTACCTTGCTGCACCATCTGGACAGAGTGTCTGACGATTGTCTGGTTGAATGCAAATGCGACACTCATTGGTGAATAGAACGTGATACCAATCCTGAGCGGTCCATTCGGCATGTTGTTGGCCCCAACTGTACCACCCTGCATGGTGTCGTGGTTCCAAAGATGGACCTCGCCATGGACGGCAGGAGTGAAATTGCGCATCATGCATCCTATTGCGCACAGTTTGAGTCGTTACACAACGTCCTGTAGGTACACGAAATGCATTATTCAATATGGTGGCGTTGCTGTCAGCGTTCCGCCGAACCATAATCTATAGGTAGCGGTCATCCACTGCAGTAGTGGAACTTGGGCAGCCTGAGCGAGGCTTGTCATCTACAGTTCCTGTCTCTCTGTATCTCCTCCACTTCGGAACAACATCGCTTTGGTTCACTCCGAGACGCCTGGACACTTCCCTTGTTTAGGGCCCTTCTTAGCACATAATAACAATGCTGACGCGATCGAACAGCGGTGTTGACCGTCTAGGCGTGGTTTAACTACAGACAACACGATCCGTGTACCTCCTTCTGGGTGGAATGACTGGAAGTGATCGCCTGTCGAACCCCCTCCGTCTGATAGGTACTGCTTTAGGCTGGTTTAGTGACATCTCTGAACAGTCACAGTGACTGTGCCTGTGATACAATATCCACAATCAACGTCTATCTTCATGAGTTCTGGGAACCGGTGTGATGTAAAACTTTTTTTGATCTATGTGTATGTCACACAAGTCTTCAAATAACTCCTCATATGCATCATGAGATTCTTGCACATCATTAATCTCTAACTCAAGTTAAATGCTGTTACATTAATCCTTACTTATAAGTGGAAGTGGCTGTCTCATTCTAATGTAGTTGCGATTCAGACCTTCCTGACAATTATTAAAATGTGGAGAGTATAGTTACCCGTAATTTAATAACTGCCGATAACTTAATTAAACGTCATATTTCAACAGACTCCATAGCTAGGGATAATAACAAGCAGGATCATGGACTAAGAAAACAGGGCCAGACGGCTTACGGAGCAGGACGACGGTGCATGTGGCTGGGGAGCGCTGGCTAGGCTGCAGATGCTGGCGGCGTTGGCGATGCCCATTTCTCACTGGTGTCGTGATGTCGCCACTGCCAGGCTGACTTCCGACGTCGACTCGCTTGAGATGCGCTTCACAACACAATCCTCACGGAATTTCAACCATCGAGATCTGTAATGCAGACACATGCGACTGTTCATACGTGAGAATGGCTCGTAACGCAGTCATAATCTCAGAGAATCACATAAAACCGTGGTAACCGGATACTCGTAATTCGCGGTACGTACAAATCGAAGCACATAATGCTTGTGCTGGAACACGTCAGAAAAGTTTTATTCCCACCCGAAGGACCAAAATGTAGACAGCCTCAAAATTGTGCGCAGCCTCGCTTTTTTTGCTCGGTGCAGATGAATGGATACACTCGATGAAAGGAAAGGCGGTCGAAAATACAAGTAATCGCTGGTAAAAGTGGTCTGTATACTTATCACTACGTTGTGAGGCAGAGCAAAAGGTGCGACCAAGCGGCTTGGCGATCATGCGTAGTGCCATTCCGGCAATTAGTTCATTTGCCACCCCAAGCTTACTGGAACGGTCTTGCTTCAGTTATCGGAAGCACACTTTTCGCTACTATTTCTCTTACTCCTGAACTGGGATAGGAGTGAAACTGGTAGATCAGTTCACCAACTATTAATGTAATTTAGAGAACCCAGAACGATAAACGGGCCGCATCCAGTTCCAGTTCACAAGTTCAACAGGAAAGACGACGACGTCTGTCAGTTTGGTCGTACGGGAATACCCGACTACTTTATCTGTAACTTTGACATTGGTAATGGAATGAGAAACCAATAGAGACTAACCAACTACTATACAGAGTCAAATAACGGATGACAGGTAGTAATAGACATTATGATATGGCAGGTACTGTGCTGTTAAGAAAAACAACACAGGTATTGGAATGCCTTATTTATCCGCCGATACTAGGCACCTACTTTCAATGAAAATGTCCTCCCGTGTACGGAAATTACATAATGTGTGTACAAGTCGAGGCTGTGGCGCAATTACGACAAAATGGACGTCTGAGTTTGGCCGTGGTGGTGTGCGGATAGGCAAAGGTGTTATGGCGACCGCTAGCGTTAAACGGGAAATGTGGGTTCGAGTCGGACAGGGAATTTCATTGACGTCATTTCTTTATACAGCTGGTGGTAGTTCGTATGCGCAGCCGGGAATACGTTTAATGTAATAGTAGTAAGCGTTGCTAACATCGTTTCCCGGCATGAAAAAACTGGTTGTGTGACTCTCCTACCAATTTTATACGTTTATGTACAACGAAATTTTCAAGTGTCAAGGGTATTCCATGAAGTTTCGGGACTGAAGCCGGATAACGTAGGATATCTGCCACTATATTTCGTCTCACAACCATACAGCCATCTTATGGTGAGTGTTTCGCACAAGTTGCTACTTCACGGCGATAATTATCGGCGCTAACAAAATCAGGCTTGAAGGGGAATAAGCAAAAGCAGCCGCCACGTGAGGAACCTTATCGAGTTACACGCACTCTTCGAATACTGCTCCATCTATGACGCTCGGGTGGATGCGTAATGTGAACTACGTTCGTGCTCTCTGTCGGAATGAGCAGTCGCGGAGTTAAAATTCTGATGTCAAAATAAATAAAATTAAATGTCGCAATACATTTGTCATGAAATGTTTTCTTTCTGAAGAAATTTATAAAAGTCACCGGATCACATGACTTATCTGTTGAAAGCCGCTATCACGATTAATAAGATCTTGCGCTTAACTTCTCCCCCGATTCCTTAATAATCGAATACCAGAAAGATCTCTCCAAGGCGAAGATTTCAGCAGCAGGGCAATCCGTGGAATGTTCTGTGGACATAAAATGATCGACTATGGCTGACTTACTGGGCTGGGAGAGATGTGTGAGGAGGTAATGTTCAACGCATCTTTCACGCACTGTGCGCGTCGTCTGACCGTTGTAGACTTTGCCACACTCACAAGACATTCTGTAGATTCCAGCCTTCTGCAATCCCAGATCGTCCTTAGCCGAACCGAAAAGGGCACAAGGTGTCGCAGGTGGCCGAAAAATTGCTTGCTTTTGGCATGATGTTTTCTTAACATTCTCGTAATTTCTATGAAATATTGACTACGTACGAAGGAAATACCCTGGACTTAAACCGATCATTCTCCTCTTGGTCTTGTGGACAGCCATGTTTTCTGTTATTTAAAACTGCGCTGAACTGGTATGAGGAATATCCATTATCTTTGAACATTGAATGTAGGTGTCCCAGCTCCTTTGCAACGCTGTCTCTACACAAAATGTGCCCGGTGCAAAAATGTTTGATGGACATCCATAGTTTGTGATGTATGTGGGAGCTAGACGTCTGCAGATATAAACGTGTGTGTTTGAGCTTAGGCTAGACGGAATGCTCAAATGGCAAAAAACCGTTTTTTTTAGCATGAAAGGGGACAAGGAGGCCGTCTGCCATTTCTGAACGTTTTGGTCAGACGGGAGGAGGATGGGTCATTGGACCCACACACACAGACCTGTATTTGCAGGCTTATAGCTGTCACCACCCATCCAAAACTATGGGCGTTCTTTGAAAACTCTTGCACCGAGTACATGTTGTGTCTGGAGACAGCCTTTCAAAGGAGCTGGAACATCTAAAATTTGTTTTCAGAAGTAATGGAGTTTCTCCACATATGATTACTACAATTTTAAGGAAGAAGAAACCTGACCACCCGCAAATGCAAGAGTAGAAGCAGCGGGTTCCGTCAAAGACGTTCCTCCCCTACATAAGCAATATAACGCCGAAAAGATGCAGAATCTTAAGAAAAGATCATGTCAGAGAAATCTTTTGCCAATCTAAGATTTGTCCTTTTTTTAGGTTCGTCAAAAGACGATCTGGGATTCTCGATGTGGCAAAGCTTACTCTGGTCAGTCGAAGTGCCCTGCTCGTGGAAGATGCGTTGAAGATGATCACCACACTCGCCTTCTTCAGACCAGTAAGTCAGCCATAGCGAGCACTGTATCTCCACAGGATATTCCATGGATTACTCTGCCACGGAAATCTTAACCTCGATTAATTCCCTGTGGGATTCAATTATTAGGCAGCCCCAAAACGAGCAGTAATTCAGCGCTGCCTCGCTCTTTCTACGGCGGTGACGAATGCTTACTCTCGTCGCAAAGGAAAGGTGGTTGAAAATAAAAGTACATGGTTGGTAAAAGTGGTCTGCATATTTAACACTACATTGTGAGACACAGTAAAAGTTGCGACCAAGCGGCCTGTCGGTCAAGGTCAGTTCCCTTATGGCACTTAGCTCGTTTACCAACGCAAGCTTTCTGGGACAGTCTTGCTTCAGTTATCATATGCACACATTTCGCTACAATTTATGATCTACTAATCCTGAACGGGAAAGTGGGTATATGGCTGATCGTCTGGTACATCAGTCAAATTGGTCAAATAGTTTACTAGCTGTAGTTGTAGTTGTGGTCTTCAGTCCTGAGACTGGTTTGATGCAGCTCTCCATGCTACCCTATCCTGTGCAAGTTTCTTCATCTCCCAGTACCTACTGCAACCTACATCCTTCTGAATCTGCTTAGTGTATTCATCTCTTGGTCTCCCTCTACGATTTTTACCCTCCACGCTGCCCTCCAATGCTAAATTTGTGACCCCTTGATGCCTCAGAACATGTCCTACTAACCGGTCACTTCTTCTCGTCAAGTTGTGCCACAAACTCCTCCCCGATTCTATTCAATACCTCCTCATTAGTTATGTGATCTACCCATCTAATCTTCAGCATTCTTCTGTAGCACCACATTTCGAAAGCTTCTATTCTCTTCCTGTCCAAACTATGTATTGTCCATGTTTCACTTCCATACATGGCTACACTCCATACAAATACTTTCAGAAACGACTTCCTGACATTTAAACCTATACTCGATGTTAACTAATTTCTCTTCTTCAGAAGCGCTTTCCCTGCCATTGCCAGTCTACATTTTATATCTTCTCTACTTCGATCATCATCAGTTATTTTGCTCCCCAAATAGCAAAACTCCTTTACTATTTTAAGTGTCTCATTTCCTAATCTAATTCCCTCAGCATCACCCGACTTAATTCGTCCTCGTTTTGCTTTTGTTGATGTTCATCTTTTATCCTCCGTTCAAGACACTGTCCATTCTGTTCAACTGCTCTTCCAAGTCCTTTGCTGTCTCTGACAGAATTACAATGTCATCGGCGAACCTCAAAATTTTTATTTCTTCTCCATGGATTTTAATACCAACTCCGAATTTTTCTTTTGTTTGCTTTACTGTTTGTTCAATATACAGATTGAATAACATTTGGGAGAGGGTACAGCCCTGTCTTAATCCCTTCTCAACCACTGCTTCCCTTTTATGCCCCTCGACTCTTATAACTGCCAATTGGTTAATGTACAAATTGTAAATAGCCTTTCGCCCTCTGTATTTTACCCCTGCCACCTTTAGAATTTGAAAGAGAGTATTCCAGTCATTATTGTCAAAAGCTTTCTCTAAGTCTACAAGTGCTAGAAACGTAGGTTTGCCTTTCCTTAATCTTTCTTCTAAGATGATTCATAAGGTCAGTATTGCCTCACGTGTTCCAATATTTCGACGGAATCCTAACTGATCTTCCCCGAGGTCGGCTTCTACCAGTTTTTCCATTCATCTATAAAGAATTCGCGTTAGTATTTTGCAGCTATGACTTATTAAACTGATAGTTCGGTAATTTTCACATCTGTCAACACACGCTTTCTTTTTGATTGGAATTATTATATTCTTCTTGAAGTCTGAGGGTACTTCGCCTGTCTCATACATCTTGCTCACCAGACGGTAGAGTTTTGTCATGACTGACTCTCCCAAGGCCGTCAGTAGTTCTAATGGAATGTTGTCTACTCCCGGGGCCTTGTTTCGGCTCAGGTCTTTCAGCGCTCTGTCAAACTCTTCACGCAGTATCGTATCTCCCAATTCATCTTCACCTACATTCTCTTCCATTTCCATAATATTGTCCTCAAGTACATCGCCCTTGTATAGACCCTCTATATTCTCCTTCCACCTTTCTTCTTTCCCTTCTTGGGTTAGGACTGGGTTTCCATCTGAGCTCTTGATATTCATACAAGTGGATCTCTTTTCTCCAAAGGTCTCTTTAATTTTCCTGTAGGCAGTATCTATCGGACCCCTAGTGACATAAGCCTCTACATCCGTACATTTGTCCTCTAGCCATCCCTGCTTAGCCATTTTGCACTTCCTGTCGATCTCATTTTTGAGACGTTTGTATTCCTTTTTGCGTGCTTCATTTACTGCGCTTTTATGTTTCCTCCTTTCATCAATTAAATTCAATATTTATTCTGTTACCCAAGGATTTCTACTAGCCATCGTCTTTTTACCTACTTGATCCCCTGCTGCCTTCACTACTTCATCCCTCAGAACTACCCATTCTCCCCCACTGCTGTCAATTGTTACCTTATGCTCTCCCTGAAACTCCGCACAACCTCTGGTTTAGTCAGTTTATCCAGGTCCCATCTCCTTAAATTCTTCGCAGTTTCTGCAACTTTATTCTGCAGTTCGTAACCAATAGATTGTGGTCAGAGTCCACATCTGCCCCTGGAAATGTCTTACAATTTAAAACCTGGTCCCAAAATCTCTGTCTTACCATTATATAATCTATCTGATACCTTCTAGTATCTCCGGGATTCTTCCATGTATACAACCTTCTATTATGATTCTTGAACCAAGTGTTAGCTATGATTAAGTTATGCTCTTTGCAAAACTCTAACAGACGGCTTCCTCTTTCTTTTCTTACCCCCAATCCATATTCACCTACTATGTTTCCTTCTCTCCCCTTTCTTACACTCGAATTCCAGTCACCCATGACTATTAAATTTTCGTCTCCCTTCACTATCTGAATAATTTGTTTTATTTCGTCATACATTTCTTCAATTTCTTCGTCAGCTGCAGAACTAGTTGGCATATGAACTTGTACTATTGTAGTAGCGTGGGCTTCGTGTCTGTCTTGGACACAATAATGCGTTCACTATGCTGTTTGTAGTAGCTTACCCGCACTCCTATTTTTTTATTCATTATTAAACCTACTCCTGCATTACCCCTATTTGATTTTGTATTTATAACCCTGTATTCACCTGACCAAAAGTCTTGTTCCTCCTGCCACCGAACTTCACTAATTCCCACTATATCTAACTTTAACCTATTCATTTCCCTTTTTAAATTTTCTGACCTACCTGCTCGATTAAGGGATCTGACATTCCACGCTCCGATCCGTAGAACGCCAGTTTCCTTTCTCCTGATCACAACGTCCTCTTGAGTAGTCCCCGCCCGGAAATCCGAATGGGGGACTATTTTACCTCCGGAATATTTTACCCAAGAAGACGCCATCGTCATTTAACCATACAGTAAAGCTGCATGCCCTCGGGACAAATTACGGCTGTAGTTTCCCCTTGCTTTCAGCCGTTCGCAGCACCAGCACAGCAAGGCCGTTTTGGTTATTGTTACAATGTCAGATCAGTCAATCATCCAGACTGTTGCCCCTGCAACTACTGAAAAGGCTGCTGCCCCTCTTCAGGAACCACACGTTTGTCTGGCCTCTCAACAGATACCCCCCCGTTGTGGTTGCACCTACGGTACGGCCATCTGTATCGCTGAGGCACTCAAGCCTCCCCACCAGCTGCAAGGTCCATGGTTCATGAGGGGAAGTTTACTAACTATTCCTGCAATTTCGAGAACCCATAAGGATACGCAGCCCGTATCTAGTTCACCTTCTCAGGTTTAAGAGGAAAAACAAAGACGTAGGTCATAGTGGTCGTACGGGAACACCTGACCACTTTATCTGTAACTAAACACCTATAATATATTGGGAAACCAATGGAGACTAACATGCTACTATACGGACCTACAAGGAATAACGTATGGTAGACAATAATAGCATTACGATATGGCAGTGCCTGTTTTGTTAAGAAGAACTCAGGCAATATCCCATTAATCCGTCGATACCAGGCACCGAATTTCAATGAAAATGTCCTCCTCTGTACGGAATTACATAATATGTGTACGAATACAGGCTGAGAAGCAGGAACGACATATACAGGGTGAAAAGTATTTAAGCCGACAAACTCTGGGAGGTTGTAGGGGACATCAAAACAAATATTTTTCCCTAATGTCATTTTTTCCTATGAGGATTATTTAAACGGTTAGAGGAAGATTTCTCTGGTGGCAAATTAACTAAACCAACAAACACTTTTCCATTTTTTTATGACCAAGAGGCAACACATTAACACAACCCAGTCTAATTACAGTAGATTTTCAAAGATGCCTCCATTGACACGTAAACAAATGTTAAACCGTCGGATCATGTTCTGTCCGACACGGGCAAAAACCCCAGGTGTACCCTGAATTGGTCCTGCTGCTGCTACTATCCGGGCAACCAGATCCTCTTCTGATGCAACAGGAGTTGCATAAACAAGGTTGTGCATCTCTCCCCACACAAAAAAGTCGAGAGGGGAAATATCTGGGGTTCGAGCAGGCCACGGTACAGGACCGCCTCTGCCTATCCACGTTTCTGGGAACCGTCGGTCCAGGAATCGATGCACACGACGACTGAAATGTGCCGGCGCCCCCTCATGTTGGAACCACATGCGTTGTGTTGTAGGGAGCGGGACGTCTTCCAGCAATTCTGCCAATGCCCTGGAGAGAAAATTGTATAGTGCCTCCCATTTAATGGCCTAGGTAGAAGATACGGCCCAGTTAAACAGTCGCCAACAACAGCAACCCACACATTAACGAAGAACCGCACTTGATGTGCGCCAGTAACTGTGGTATGTGGGTTATCCTCACTCCAAACATGCGAATTGTGCATGTTGAAGACTCCATCACGCCCAAACGTTGCTTCATCGGTAAATAACACAAAGGATGGAAACGTAGGATACATTTCACACTGTTCCAGGTACCACCGCGAAAACTGTGCTCTGGGTGGATAAACAACTGGTTCCAGGTTGTGGACACGCTGTAAGTGAAACGGACGTAAAAATTGCTCTCGAAGGACTGTTCTTAATTCGTCTGGTTCGGCCCCATGTTACGTGCAGTTGCACGAGTGCTGATTGAAGGATCCCGCTCCACATGTTGACAGACAGTTTCCTCAAATTGCAGCGCTCTTACCGTGCGACGGCGTCCCTGTCCAGGTAATCTGCTAAATGACCCGGTCTCACGCAGCTGTTGGTACAGAGCACCAAAGGTCGTATGATGCGGGATACGGCGATTAGGATATTGTTGTTGATAAGCCCGCTGTGCAGCTCGTCCCTTGTGGTGCGCTACGTAGTATGCACCTACCATATCAGTGTACTCACTCCAGGTGTATCGCTCCATTATCAAACAGAGACAGTGCATTGCTACACTAGTGGACAGCAATTGCCTACAACTGAAGATCGTAATACGACCTCTAACAACTGAAGAGCGTAATATGGCCTCCACCGGTTTAAATAATCCTCATAGGAAAAAATGACGTTAGGGAAAAGTATTTGTTTTGATGTCCACTATACCCTCCCAGAGTTTGTCGGTTTAAATACTTTTCACCCTGTAGAAGACTGGGTCTTGCCGCGGATCGTGTAGGGATTGCTAAAGCGGTTAAGTGGGATATCCGAGTTCGACTCCAGGTCCAGCACAGATTTTCAATGACGTCATTTCCTTATTACGATCATAGTTGTTTGTATTCGCTACTGGGAACACGTTTCATGTAATAATTGTTAACGCTCCTGACATCGTTTACTGGCATGAAAACTTTGGGTGTGTGGTTATCCAGCCAATTTTATACGGTATGTACAATGGTATTTTTCCGGCGTAAAGGGAATTCCATGAAGTTTCGGGATTACAGCCGGATAACGTCAAATTACTGTCACTATATTTCGTCTCACAACCATTCAGCCATCTAAACGTGAGAGTTTTGCATTAGAAGTTGCTTATTTGAACGCATCCTTCATACAAAAGCAGGCGCGAAGATGCACGCTCGAAGGCAGCCCCTACTTCAGGGACCTGGCCAACTAATTCCCACTCTTCGAATACTGCTCCATCTATGGTGCGCAGGCGCATGTGTAATGTGGTACTACACTCGCACTCTCTGTCGAAATGCGCACTCGCGTAGCTAAAATTCAGATGTCAAAATTAATAAAATCAGATGTCGCAGAACGTATCATTGCCCATAATATCATTTCTTTCTGAAGAAATTAATGATATCACCGAGTCCCACGTCTTATCCAATTGAAATCCGCCATCACGATTGATATGATCTTCGATTAAACATATTTCCATTGATTTCTTAATAATCGAATCTCGTCGAGGCCAAGATTTCCGACGCAGGACAATCCATGGAATGTCCTGTAGGGATATAGCTGACTTACTGGGCTGGGTAAGGAGTGTGTGGGGATCACGTTCAACGCATCTCTCACACACTGTGCTCTTCGTATGACCATTGTAGATATTGTCACACTCACAAGGTATTCTGTAGATTCCAGCCTTCCGCTATCCCAGATTGTCCTTTGCGGAACCTAGAAGAGCGTAAGTCTTGGTATGTGAGCAAAATATTACTTTCGACATGGAATTTTCTTAAAGGTGTACTAATTTTGATGAAATATTGCCTACGTACGGGAGAAACACCCTGGACTTAAATCGCTCCTTTTGCTCTTGTTGGTGGCCACGTTTCTTCTTCATTAAAGCTGTGCTGAACAGATGAGGGGATTAACCGTTACCTGTGAATACTGACTATGCAGATTTGTCCCTATCAGACACAACATGTACCCGGTACAACAAAGTTCGGACACTAGTAGATTGTGATGGGCGGTGGCAGCTGGACGGCAGCAAATACGGTTCTGTATGTGTGGGCTTACGGTAGACGGAATGCCCCAATGGTAAAAGATCATTCTTTCTTTACGATGGAAGGGGAGAAGCACGGTTGTCTGCCATTTCTGGACGTGTTGGTCAAACCGTAAGTGAATGGATCATTGGGGCATTCCGTCGACCGTAAGAACACAAGCTCAGACCTGCGTTTGCCGGTATCTAACTGCCATCACCATTCATAAGCTATGGGCGTCCTTCACACATTGGTTCACCGGGTACATGTTGTGTCTGTTGGGGACAGCCTTGCAAAGGAGCTGGAACACCTGGGGCATTCCGTCTACCGTAAGAACACAAGTTCAGACCCGTATTTGCAGGCGTCTAACTGCTATCACCCATCACAAACTGTGGGCGTCTTTCATACATTGGTCCATCGGGTACATGTTGTGTCTGATGGAGACAGCCTTCCAAAGGAGCTGGAACACCTACAGTCAAAGTTCAGAGGTAGTGGACATTCTCCAAATGTGGTCAGACCAACTTTAAGGATGAAGAAACTGACGGCCTACAAAACCAAGAGAAGGAGCAGATTAAGTCCAGGGCGTTCCTCCCGTACTAAGGCAATATTTTGTCGTAATCAGACAGAATCTTAAGAAAAAATTACGGAAGTGGCAAAAGGTACAATGATCAGTCGAAGCGCACAGTTTGTGAATGATGCGTTGAACATGATCGCCGCACGTTTAGTGCAAGATCTTATTAACCATGTTGGCGATTTTCAACTGAATATGACGCAGGACCCGCTGATTTCGCTAATTTCTTCACAAAGAGAACATTATATGACAAATGACACGTCTAGTGACATCCAATTTTATTAATTTTGAGAATTGAATTTTAGCTGCTGCTACGGTCGCAGTTTCGAATCTTGGCTGGGGCAAGGATGTGTGTGATGTCCCTAGGTTAGTTAGATTTAAGTAGTTCTACGTCTACGGGACTGATGACCTCAGATGTTAAGTCCCATAGTGCTTAGAGCCATTTGAACCATTTGAGCCCATTTGGTAAAATATTGTGTCCTGCCGCATGAAGGAATCCGTAACTGCCTGCTGCACATCCTCGTCCAACACAGGAATCATTGACCCTTCAAGGCCTTTTTGAGGGATCCAAGGCGTGTTAATCACAAGGGGAGGGGACTACATTGTGGGTGCCACAGTGTCTCCCACTTGAATTGAATTAATTTCTGTATTCCGAAACTTGCTATATGTGAACGTGGGTGTTCATGATCCAGCAGCACCACTTGGTGCACCATCCCTCAATGGTGGCTTTTGACTGACCTAATGCCCCATACACATTCATCATTCTGTGATGGATATCTACCGGCGTTTGTCCTTTGGTAGCATAGAACAGAATAACAGTGCACTTGCCCTGTGTCTACGCATTTGGTAATAACGTCACCACATTTCCACATTTACCACGCGTACATCGGAAAGATACGAGTGCCACACTAATACGCTGCCCACATCTCAGTGCTTCTACGCCCGCAATGCAGTCGAGCTACGTTGCATATACGCTGCAGCAACGCCCTTTCCTGATCAACCCTTATACTACTGAAGAAATATATATTCTTTTTATCAGGAGGAAAAATTCATTCCAACCGTCTCTTTCAGACCACAGACACCTCTTACGCTGGAAAATCGTCCGTCCAGTGTTCATTCTTCTTAATAACATATCATTTGACTCCTTTAGCCAATACAAAAGCACGTAGCACCTCCACTTATACTGGAGCTGACACAATGCTTTATTACCTTACTTATATGTGAGTACAGGGTGTTAGATTTAAAGCTTCATATATTGTGATCAGTGTTACCTTAATATCTACCTACTTCAGTGTTTTAGTTCCTTCTTGTTTGCGTCTAACAGTCTTTCCACAATCAGATCACCTAGTTTATTAACTAATGTTTCCCGCTTGATCGTAATTGTTCTATGATGTACACTACGGACGTCAGTGTAAACTGTCAGTTTAGTGCCCGCATCTCGTGGTCGTGCGGTAGCGTTCTCGCTTCCCACGCCCGAGTTCCCGGGTTCGATTCCCGGCGGGGTCAGGGATTTTCTCTGTCTCGTGATGGTTGGGTGTTGTGTGCTGTCCTTAGGTTAGTTAGGTTTAAGTAGTTCTAAGTTCTAGGGGACTGATGACCATAGATGTTAAGTCCCATAGTGCTCAGAGCCATTTGAACCATTTTTTGTCAGTTTAGTGTCCATGCGTATGTACTTCAATATCTGACCTGCTGCCCAGGGAAAATTGACATTAACGCCTTGTTTGTGTCATTTGTACTTGACGGTAGTAACCAACCTAAAAACATACAACTCGTAATAACTTTAGCCTGCAAATTAATACTGACCTAGCTGTCTCCAGCACACTATCCTATGATATATATATGTAACTTAATTATTACTATTATTGTAATTTTTATCATTGTTAATGTTATTATTAAATAGTTTTTTCTGTTACTATGCTGAAGTACAACTTCGTAAACAAACAAAATATGTAACAGTTCCCTACCTTTTATATAAATAGACAGATCTTTGTAACTGAGATGGTTGCGAGAACCAATGTGAAGAACTGTCACTTTTGTTTGGAGTCTGCAAGGAGGCCACACTGGTGCACAAAACAATCCTCTTTTAGTTATCTTACAGTTTCTGTAAGATAACTTCTCCCCTAACCTATATTTAACTTCAGAATTTCTGTACAGGTCTGTTTTCAATAAGAGTGATTTTTTTAAAATACTTACGGTGGCCTGTGTATTATGCTTCGGACAAAGTTCCACGCGCTCACGAAGAGACTTCCTAATACAAAAAGAAAAAGAAACCTGTCCTACACTACGGATTCAAGCAAATGAGTAATGCAAGAATAAAGAGAAGTAAAGAAAGGCATCTAAAGTTATTTCCTTTTGATTTCCTGCTATACTTTCTCTCAGAAACGTCATGTCCCAGCGACCATCAGTATTCGCATGATATGCCATATTCCACTTGAGAAATGTCTTGGTGTGACCGTTCTCCATGTTCGTCAAAAACGGCTCCCTAAAGTACGAATTGCCAAGAGAGTTATTTTTCCGTCTTCTTGTATCCCTCAGGCTGGTAAGACTTCTATTTTTCCTGTACAACCACGCCTTAATTAATTCTCCAATATGTGTAACTCTCCCAAGTAAATGCATCCATGTAAGGTTTTATTTATGGCTTCCATAGACTGTCCAAAAAAGTCCTATTCAGTGTGTAACGGAAGTAAATACACTTTTTTGGTTTTAGGGAGAGGAATTTTATCGAGATTACTCTGTCCAGCAGTAGGTCATTTCGTGCGGGTCATTTCTTCAAATACTAGTTATTTTTCCTCTCTCTCTCTCTCCAGTCTCACTACCATAGAAAGCGGAGTTCCTTCTGTACCTCAGCCGCATGCCGTTAAGAAATCCATTTACCTTGCGAGCACCACATGTAAGCCATTTGCATTTCCCAAACTCGACAAGTGTGAGTAGCGGTTGGCAGTTTACATACGTCTCTTTCAGAGTAACTGCATGAGCGGTCTGGATCTAAAGTGTTTCAAGGTTCTGAGACTGTGTGTTAATCAAAAAATAATGATCATAATGGAACTGGGAAATCAGACTAGCAGAATCTCCTTTCCAAGTGTTTGTCGTAGCTGATCACAGATATAAAAAGGGAGAAAGAGTGAGCCACTTAAAATCTATGCCCTAGTGATTTGAGGAACAGTCCTGCTACCTCAACATATTTAAAATCCATGCTGCACCCGACCAGTAGCCACCTAAATTAGAGGGAAAGTGCGCCAGTACGAGTCACTATGCGGCTGTCCGCCAGTGAGCAAACAACAAACGACCAACTATACTGTATTTTAGTGTACTATCACACTGATAGGTCGTAAACTCTACAATCTGGTGGGTACTCTCGCTGAACGAGGAACTCGTGCATCATGGGAGTGTTCCGAAAACGGAGGCCTGTTTACGTCATTTTATTACTCAATTGCGACTGGAACATGTCTGTCGACACCTTATCTCTGAGGCAAGAGCTACTCTACAAGTTTTTCTTACAGGCATGGATGTGCCAAGTACGTGTGTCTTTCAGAGCGACATAGGTTTCAAACGTATTCCTCGGACGAGTATTTTACGTAAACAGCCATAGAAAGACACATATATAACTCCTCCAGATTTTAGCTAGAGCTCTTCCTTGCTGAGAGCAACCTGGATTCTGATACAGATCTGGATTTCACGGCCCCTCCCGTCGGAGGTTCGAGTCATCCAGCGGGCATGGTGGTGTGTGTTGTTCTTAGCATAAGGTAGTTTAAGTTAGTTTAAGTAGTGTCTAATTATAGGGACCGATGACCTCAGCAGTTTGGTCCATTAGGAATTCACACCCATTTGAACATTTAAGTGATCCCATATCGTTATTTGTAGGAGTGCCGATAACGACGACGGTTTGTGCCCTTAACATACAAGACCCCTGTCTCCCCGAAAATTAGTCTGTAATGCCACAGCGATCCGTAGCGCAACCCGAGTTCTGCGGCAGCATGTCGGCTGATACGTTGTGGTAACAGATTAATTTGCACCATAGCTAAGTAGAGTCAGATTTAATGATGTTTCCGTTATAATAACTAAAACTGCAAGGTAGATTCAGAAAACTAAGGTAATGGACGAGTCTCTGAAGACTATTTGAATACAAATTACCTGCACGTATTATGCAGAGTGTTCACAATTTTTAATATAGGCGTCTACGGGTTGTTGGGGGGGACTTCAACGATAAAGTCTGATCAAGAACCCATGTGCTTTGAAATGAACCGTTTGGATGTAAAAAAAAGTATACAGAACGTATCAGTTTTAAATGTCACAATTCATGGTACGCACACAGGGAGATAACGAACTTTGGCTTCAGAGCTCTGCAGTAGTCCATTGCACGGACAGCGTGAATGTCGTCTTCTGCAAAGGCGAGAGAGTGATGTGAACGTGGGGTACCATAGGCAGCCTTCCTGGTTTGGAATGTACCAACTTCTCGCAGCCGTGGTTGTAGTCGGGAGATAACTGTGCGTGGTTTCATAATTACAACAGAGATAGAGAGACACTTCAAAATAGGAACAGACGACGTAGATCTCCTCTGTTTGTGTATAAAATAAAGTGGGCGATTGTAAAGTGTAACGATGTTTAAACGCTACGTCCAGGACACACGTTCGTTATCACCTTTATCCCACAAAGTCTCTCCTGCAACTAATAGAAACAAATTTATCACAAACTACGAAAAACTGCAATGGCGGACCAATAACTTTTATCGTAGTAAGATAGCCTTCTTTATAAATGCCATTTAGATTCAAACGTATGATGTATGTGTTGGAAATCAACCTCACAGTTATTAGGAGCATGGTCGCTTGCCGGCCGGGGCGGTCGAGCAGTTCTAGGCGCTACAGTCTGGAACCGTGCGACCGCTACGCTCACAGGTTCGAATCCTGCCTCGGGCCTGGATGTTTGTGATGTTCTTAGGTTAGTTAGGTTTAAGTAGTTCTAAGCGCTAGAGGACTGATGACCTTAGAAGTTAAGTCCCATAGTGCTCAGAGCCATTTGAATCATGGTCGCTTACGTACTAGTGTAAACCCTCTTCTTATTGTCGGTTGTTTACGGTAAGTACGTTTTCCAGGGGGCTTTCAAATAAGACATCCTGCTTGCCTTGTAACTACAGTAAAACGTATTTTCCCTTAAAAATTAAATTGTGACTTAGATTATGTATGTTTTACGGTTATTTTCCGTTAAGAATTAAGTTATGACTTAGATTATCCATGTTTTACGGTTATCCGGATAGTGTCTGGACTTGCTAAGAACCCTGATTTTGAATCACAATTTTATTCAGTTGTCTGAAATTCATTCAGCATCAACTCACCCCTACATTTTGTTATGACATACTCTGGATGACATAAAACTTCGTATAATATAGCAACAGATCAGCACGTTCTCTAGTTTTAACAGAAAACATGTAATGTAACAACTCCACATATTCTGGGTATAAATAAAATGTTTATTTAATACACAACTAAAACAACGTAGACTTGGTATAACACAAAACTGCACGTGATGTAGCGACTATTACAACATAGTCTTAGTATAACACAAAACTGCGTGTGTTGTGGCAACGACACACTCCACATCTTCAACGAAGCCATATCCTTCACAGCAGACACATGAGAGAATGGGCACGTGTTTATAGCAGGCCTCGCAGAATTCTACGCGGCGTACCTCCATTTCTTTCGCAAACTGCTTCATTATCAGTCAACTTTTCTGCTTCCCGTGAAGGCACTGAGAGCGAGAAATTAGGTGAGCACGAGCTTATACTGAAGCCCTGAGAGCTCCTGGTATACGGTCAGGTATTAGAACGTACCTCAGCGTCATTCCTCCAACTGCTTAGACAACGTCATCTCCATATTCTCGAGACAGCGGTGGAATCGTCGAAAACTTCAGTCCTTACTGTCAACTTCGACGCCGACTCCGCTAGAGCTTTTCCTGTTCCCGAGGCTTGTATGCGGCAGCGGCCTCATCAAAAACTCCAGTCTTCACAGTCTCAGCTAGCAGGCCGCCTCATTCGCAGCTCTTACTTGTCCCGAGCGGTGACGTCATCGAAAACTCCAGTCGTCACAGTATCAACGACTACGCCGCCAACTCACAGGTTTTACACTTCCTGAGACTTGTATGGAGCGGCAGCGCCATCGAAAACTCCAGTCTTCACAATCTCAACCTCGACGCCGCACAGTTCAAGGCTTTTACAGTTCCGTAGACATGTACGCAGCGGCGGCGTTATCGGAAACTCCGGTCTTCTTATTCTATCACGTCCTGTTGCTAAGAGTTGTACGACTTTCAAAGTGTGGCACACATTACTACCACTTCTTCTTTTATATCTTTTCGACAAAGCTAACGTTGGTTTCCGTGGAAATGACTCGTGACGTCTTAGCTTCACCCATTGTTTTCAGTAACTACGTCATAATAGACCCATTTTGTATGTTTAATCTAGGACGACCGATGGAGAAAACATGCAGTGGGTTGTCTACTGTCTTTAAGCTGTCCACGTACGTCGAAAACTGAGATAACCTATGTGAAGACTATAATGCAAGTCGCGTAGATTTGGCAGAAGGCTGCTTTCATGTTGCCTCAACAATAGTATCACCGCGTCCTTGACATTTAACTCTCTGAGCAGACGTCAAATCCTTCTTAATGTTACTGAAAGTGTTCAAATATCAGTTAATGCACTACCAGCACATTAAAAAGGAGCAAGGTTCGAACTGTCGGATGGATAGCCGTAATCCGTTACGAAAAAGTCTTCCGTTATCTCTGACGACATTAAACCAAACCCTTTCGGCAAGCCTTTGTAATCACATTAATGGAAAAGATACATTAAAACCTAATCTTAACATTTCGTATTTTTGCTATATATTGTGAAGCTAATCCACATACATGACGAGCTGGCTCTGGTTCGGTCTCCATTCTTTCTCTAGTAATTTCCGTCATCGGAGGATAGATGAGGAGCTCCGTGTAGGTGAGAACTGGCCAGATTGCCCACTTCGTCACCTCAGATTTAAGAATTCTCAGAAGATAAATCTTCAGTTCTTTCACAGGCAAATTTCCTAATGGGCGATAGAGTTGTGGACTTTTGTGGGTGAGATACAAATCCCTACTTTCGCTTGAACTGTACGATTCGTTTCACTGAACGCATTAATAAGATATTCTGTAGTCTTTTCTCATAGCCGGCCGGAGTGGCCGAGCGGTTAAAGGCGCTACAGTCTGGAACCGCACGACCGCTACGGTCGCAGGTTCGAATCCTGCCTCGGGCATGGATGTGTGTTATGTCCTTAGGTTAGTTAGGTTTAAGTAGTTATAAGTTCTAGGGGACTTATGACCACAGCAGTTGAGTCCCATAGTGCTCAGAGCCATTTGAACCATTTTTTTTTTCTCATGATTGGGAACACCAAAAGAAACGTATTCGTCTTGAAGCTAATATTTTATTACGAAATAGACATTCTACAGCGTATCTACATCGAGTCTGTGTTTCAGTTCCTATCATGTTGTGTGGTTCACACGAAAACATATGTTACTAGTGTCCATCAGATTCCGTCTCATTCGTTTTCAAAAATATTAAACCATTGTCGATGACGTGCAAGCGGTTTTCCTACTGGCGTCATTTCTGTTTTGTGTAATATGAAGTAATAATCAAGCATTAATCTACTGCAACTGACGACTGGGTGTAAGTCACGATGTAATGAGCAATTCCTCAAAATTGTCGCTTTGTAAATGGTGTTACTTATAAGTTTATAAGAACGAACAAAATGTTTGTTGAATATCTTGCAGCGACAGAAGCACCATAATTTCCATTGCAGTATCTCATACACAATTAATTCGTGAACTTGTTTTTTAGGAATTGTTTATACGCAAGTGAGTTTTAAATTCGCTAACCAACATGATCCAGATGATTTATGTCACCATCAAATGCCACGGGGGGTAGCCGTGCGGTATGAGGTGTCCTCCCATGGTTCGCACGGATCGCCCCGTCGAAGGTTCGAGTCCTCCCACGGACATGGGTGTGTTTGTGTTGTCTTTATCGTAGTTTAAGTTTGATTAAGTAGTCTGTAAGCCTAGGGACCGATGACCTCAGCAGTTTGGTCCCACAGGAACTTACCACAAATTTCCTACCACCATCAAATGGTTGTGTGTACTTCTAGTTATAGCTGAAACATGATAGTTCGAAGATAAAAATGGACTGTAAAAGTAGAATCCATTTTCCAACGGTACGAGTCCGTTTGTCAAAGGAAAAGGTATTGATAACCTATGGCTATTCGTCAGCTTCCCTCAAAAACGCTTCTTCTCCGGTATATCATCAAAAGCAATTTTTCGTTAGGTTGTTGTCTCCAGTTTTGTATAAGACTGCACAGAGATAGCTTAATAACGAACAACATTTAACATCACCCTACACAACAAATCCATAGCTCGACTTACCGATGATCTCTGGAGATGATACAAGCGGCTTTATATCAAAATATCCCTCAGCGTAGTGTCGAATAAGCTTGCGTCAGTTTCGCTACGTGATGCTACCTGCAGTAGCAGCCAAACAGACCGAGGCTTAGCCACTATTTTTACCCGATTATTCAGCCACCAATCACTCTTGACCGGGCAGTCGGCCGCCATATAGCTGGAGCTTCTAGCACACGCCGAACAGCCGTTTTTCAAATGTCGCTGCTCGGACGTCGAGGTCAGGAGTTCGTGGCAGCCTCTGCCACGCCGACACCACGCCACTGCCCTGTGGTGCGACCTGCTTCCGCAAGCGCCAACCGAGCAGTGGCGGTCAACCAACTCTGCATGCTGATGTGTCAGCTTTTCCTGCTACCGCCAAGATACCAAACTGTTTCCCAGATCATATCTACGGGACGTGGGTACATTCAACCCTGTTCTGTAATTTGTTTCCGAATTCGTTGAAAATGAAGGGCATTACTCAGTTGCTTGAGTTTTGCTGGTTGGTTCCCAAGGAGCACGTCAGCCACCAATCCCACACCACCTGGCTGGTAGAGTAGCCCACCCGTTCCCGGTAGCGGTCGTATCACGACACAACCGTTACACTGTGATATACACCGATGTACTGAAGCCGGCCGGAGTGGCCGTGCGGTTCTAGGCGCTACAGTCTGGCGTCGAGCGACCTATACGGTCGCAGGTTCGAATCCTGCCTCGGGCATGGATGTATGTGATGTCCTTAGGTTGGTTAGGTTTAATTAGTTCTGAGCTCTAGGCGACGGATGACCTCAGAAGTAAGTCGCATAGTGCTCAGAGCCATTTTTGATGTACTGAAATGTTATGACCATGTGGTTAATAGTATATTGGTCCAGCTTTGGAACGCAATAAAACAGCGATTATGCGTCACACAGTTCCCCAAATTTTGGTCCAGTAATTTGTGGGCACAGAACTGGCGCACTATAGAGTCCTGGATGAATTCCATCGGGATCGTATCAGATGTGGGTTCACTTTTCAAACCACTGCAGCCTGCCATTTCGTTCGAGTAGTTCGCAGCTGCCATATTGCCTCTGATTTCTACCACACGTTGCCTGGGAGAAGCCAAGGTTAACGTCCTTCATAGAATAAAACTGCCTGTAGCGGCCTGTGTCCGTGACGTAGTTCATATTGCGTGCAGTTTTATGCCTGGATGACACCACATCTGTAAATCATTATCATACTTGTGTAATTAAATTTTCCTTGGGACATATGGGTCTCAACTGTATCTACAATAATGATAGGAGCTGATGAAATTAATTAAAATTTGTCCTCCAGTCAGGACTTGTACCATGGTCTCCTGCTTACGAGGCAGATGTGTCAGCTGTAACAATAGCGTAACTGCGATGGTTACCATAGTCCAATGCCCTTCCTAACACAAAATTCATTTTACACCCTCAATCTATTTTCCCCGTCTTAAATCGTCAGTACTGCTGAGGCTCTCGAGACTGGAATAGGGCCCCACGATTTAAAAAGGGGAAAATATGCTGAAGGCGTGAATTGAAATTTGTGTTAGGGAGGTTACTGGCCTAGAGTAGTGCGTGCATGTGTTTACCTGTACTGCTATGGTGGTGTAATGATTAATTAATACATCTGGCTAGTGTACAGAAGAAAATAGTTCAAGTCCCAGCGCAAATTTGGATTCATTTCTTCAGTGTCTATCATTATCGTGAGTTGTTAGACTATTGTAACAAGAATGTGATCATCCAGTCAGACGACACTTCCTTTTAACTCACTACCATATCTCCATAATATCCTGTCGTATTTGCCAAGGTCGTTGGTTCAACGTGGGAACACTCTGTGGAGCCCCATATTCGACAATATGTATTGAACTCGATGTTCCGAAATACTTGTGCCTGGCCGCGCGGAGTAACCGTGCGGTCCAAGGTGCCTTGCCACGTGTATCACTCCGGTTTGATCTATTGACTTATCCCGCTCGATCGGGATCTGATTAGCAGCCCAAATAGATATTAATTAATGTGACCGTGTGCCTAATGGGGCTGGCAATCGGATTGGACTGCTACGGAGTTGTTACATTCCATTTTGTCCTTCGCAAATACTGTAATAATGTACTGTTTGGTGGCAAGAAGAACGACAAACACAGCTTCACTAAACAAAACCTATATTCTTATCAAAAACCACAAAGATAAGGAGACAGCCACTGCCTTCGTCAATACACTGTTAATAACGGCTAATCTCAGCACAGGTTTCCTCGCTATTCATAATCGTCACACGCAACATACAATCACTGTAATCCAACACTGTAATCCAAATAATGCCGGCGCGGTAGACGCGGAATCTCAATAACGGCACATAAATATCACTGAATCACTCTGTTAATTATACTTTCTCACTTTCCCGTATAATACTAACACAAAGGGGTTGAACCGCGGCGATGGCCGCTCCCTTTGTCGGTAATTTCTATCAATTGCTGGCTTCTGCTCAGCTCTGCCCGCCTCGCGGGAACCTACAACACGCACTAACTTGACTCAACTCTCGCTCTCGCGACCCGACACACTAATCGATAGTTGCCCTGTCGACCTGTGTGCGTGCAAACCTAGTAGTAAGGGCCTGCGGACCCCTTACATCCCCGCCCTCGAAAACTTCTTTAGAGCCGCAGGCGAAAAAGAATCGGCAAGGGAATGAAACATTGCTATATTTGAACAAACACACAGTGTAAATAATTAATGAAATTACAATTCATCAAATAATCCCTCGACTCCGGTAGTGGGCTGCCTCCACAATAATTTTTACAAAAGGTTATACATCTCATAAACATGGCATTGTCCAAATTACAATTTTTACATCAACCAGCAATAGTCCTCTCTAGTCCAATATTGAATGAAACACACAACATATACACTCAAAAATTATTACTTAAACACAGGACATATGAATTACTATACTACAAATTAGTTATTACAGGTTTTATACTCATTCTTAGATAATCTTCGACATGAAATATGCAATTCTAATTGTAATACATCACAAAACACAATGTAGATAAACCTTTCCCTCTTTCAAATGTCCATTTTACAGCTAAATGTTCTAACCATGTCCTTCCCCACTACATCAAGGAGCTTGAACACTCTCAGTTCAGACATTGGTCCTAATCGAGTTCCTCTTCCTCATGTGGGTCATTTCTGCTCTCGTGGGAGAAGTACCTTTTTATGTTTTCCACATGCTCTTTACCATGCACTCTCTTTGTCCGTGCATATTCCAACTCCACAGTGTTAGGATGACCAATTTTTATAATCCTGTATGGTCCCTTATAAACGTGGTTAAACTTATGTATTTCAGAGTTTATTTTCTTTGATCTAGCATGAACCTTTACTAATACCAGGTCTCCCACTCGGTAAGTTATTGGTTTCACTAGCTTGTCGTGTCTTTCCTGTCTTTTCCTAGCCTTCTCCTTCATACTTAATTCCACCAGCTCCAATTTCCTTTCCCAGGTCAATGAACTTCCTGGTGGGTAGATTACCAACTCACGAAAAATACTATCGGGTTCTTGATTGAGCAATACTTCACATGGGGCAAACCCTGTAGAATCATGTGGGAGGTGATTCCTAACCCGCTCAAATTCTTCCAGATATTCTTTCCATGAACCATGCTTCCTATGACAGTAGGTTCGGCATAAACGGTTCAATTCTTTCATTGTTCGTTCCGCTGGGTCAGAAGCTGGCCTATACCTAGAAATGGCAATTTGCTCTATTCCGTGCTCACTTAGCATCTCTGTCCATTCCTTTGACCTGAACTGTGACCCATTATCACTCAAAATTCGCTTAGGAATACACACCTTTGAAAATAGTCTTTCTCAAAATGGTTAATGATGGCTCTACTAGTAGCTTTCTTCAATGGGTAAAATTTTCTGTACTTGGAAACCAGTTCTTCCACTACCAAGATTTGTGTGTAATTCCCTCGTGAGGCAGGAAGTGGCCCAAAGAGATCCACTGCAACTATGTCCTTAATGGCTGTTGGTACAATTGGATGCATATATCCTTTGTGCTGTACTGTAGTCGTTTTAGATTTTTGACAGGTGTCACATGTACTCAGTATTTTACGTATACGCCTTCCCATGTTGTTGAATGCACAATCTATTTTCAACTTTTCCAGGCACTTCTTCGGTCCATAATGCGCATTACTATAGTGCATATACCAAATTAATTTTTCTACCACATGCTCAGGCACACAGAGTTTCCAGTTCTCCTCACTCTCCTTGTTCCTTTTATAAAGTATCCCATTGTGAATATAATAAAATGTGCGAATTCTTTCCTCTCCTGCACACCTGTATTTGTTTTCAATTGTCTTTAATTTCTCGTCCTCGTTCTGTTCCCTACGCACATTCTTTAGGAACTTCCTTATGCATTCTTCATACTGTACTCCCCTCATCTGGTTAATTCTAACTCCTTCTCCTTCCGGCCTGTCCACCAACATTCCTCTTGAGTCAGCTGGTAATCTTGACAGAGCATCAGGTATTATGTGTGTTGCTCCTGGTTCATAAATTATCTCGAAGTCATAGTCCTGTAATGCCAGGGCCCATCGCGTTAGTCTGCTATGCCTCAACTTGCTTGTAGTCAGAAATGTAAGGGCCTTATGGTCAGTCACGACCTTCACATGCCTCCCGGCCAAATAGTACCGGAAACGCTTAAACCCCCACACAATTGCCAATGCCTCCCTTTCAGTAATCGAATATTTCCTCTCCCAAGCATTTAAACTTCTGCTACCGAACGCTATTGTTCTTACACTCTCACCATTTCCGCTCTTCTCCATTTGGTACAAATGTATTCCTAGTCCATAGTCAGAGCTGTCTGCTCCTAAATAAAAATCCTTGGAAAAATCCGGGTGGTACAATATGTCTGCACTATATAGTGCTTCCTTGATATTCTCAAACTCGGTTTGGCACTCTGCAATCCAATGCCATGGCATCCTCGCCTTGGTCAATTCCCTCATACTCGGGGCATTAAGTACCGATCCTTTGACAAATTTTCTATAAAACTCACAGACCCCGAAGAATGCTCGCAACTGTTTCTTACTATGGGGGGTCGGAAAATTTCTAATAGCCTCCATTTTACTAGGATCAGGATGGATACCCTCCTCAGATATTATATGGCCCAGAAATTTTATCTTTGATTTGCCAAACTCCGACTTGTCCAGGTTTACAGTTACCCCTGCGGTTTCAAAAGCTGCCAAGATTGCATCCAGTCTATTCAAATGTTCTTCCCATGATTCGCTTGCTATCAAGAGGTCATCCACGTAGACGGTGACCTTCTTAAGTAACTCCTCGCCTAGTATCTTATCCATCGCTCTTATAAATTCAGACACTGACACATTAAGTCCAAACGGCAACACCCTAAATTGATAGCACCTTCCTCCATAAGTAAATGCCATATACTGGCGAGACTCTGTGGCCAATGGTATCTGCCAGTAACCAGCAGTCAAGTCGACACTACTAAGCACCTTTGCTCCTCGGAATTTTTGAATCAGTTCTTCTATAGTCTCTGGTTTGTCCCTCTCCGGTTCGATGATTTTGTTCACTGTTCGTGCATCCAAAACTATCCTCACCTTTCCATCCTTCTTATCAACGACAAATAGGGGGTTGTTGTATTGACTATTGGTCCTCTCTATAACACCAAGGTCCATCATCCTCTGTATTTCTTCATCTACTGCTCTTCGTTTCGCCTGGAGAATGGAATACTGTTTTATATTGAACGGTTTATGGTTCTTTATCTTTAGCTTACACTCCACCCCTTTCATGATACCTGGCCATTGAGAAAATACTTTACAATGCCTGTATAACACTGTGGCTAATTTCTTCTTAGTCCTCTCATCTAGGTGTGTCATCTCCTCCAACTTTTTCCTGATCTTATCCTCTTTATGCCCATCCTCTCGTGCTAATCCCTCAAGGTATATCAAAACTTCTCCTCCTAGTTCCTCTTCCCCGTATCCCGTGGTGGGTTCCTCTTCATGACACAAATTTACTCTTCTGAATTCTTCCTCTTCTTCGATTGCACTCCCCTCAGCAAACTTTAACCTCTTCTCTTCTCCCTTTCTTCCCTTGACCTTGATAGTACCTTCATCAAAACTCACTACTGCATCAACTTCATTCAACCAATCTATCCCTAAAATAATTGATGTCTTCAATCTGGCCACCACCAAAAATGTTGCTTCGTATTCTTCTCCCTCTATCTCGAAGGTAATCAACACTTGTTCTTTAATAGGTTTACTCCTTGCACCCAACGCATTCACAATTCTCACTCCACTCACTGGGAAACTAGGCAAGCTAATATTTGCTTTTAGTATCTGTTCATATATCCTTTTGGATACTGCACATGCTTCACTTCCTGTATCGATTAATGCCTCGATATTCAGTCCACATAACTTGATCCCTATCATGGGTAGCATGGGTTCTTTGGGAAGCCCACTTCCTTCCTCCAGTAGATCTTCTCTTAGGTCTCCACCATTGTCGTGTCTTAGTAGGTGTACCCTGGTCCTCATAGCTCTCACTCCCGATCGGACCTCATCTAGAGTGCCATTTAGTTTTCCGGTCTCTCCACCTCTTCTATATGCACCGTGTCATTCATTCGCCTATCCCATCTTCTCTCATGATCTCTTGGTTCTTCACTCCTTCTCCAATTATTTCTCCATTGACATTCACCACCATGGTTCCTGTACCTATGACCACCACCTCTTCCTCTATAATTAGACGAATTACCAAAATGATTCCTTGGGTCATTACCTCCCCCTCGGTTTTGATCATTAGCTTGATTGTGTCCCTGTGATCGAACAGATTCCAACTGTTCCAGTATCTCCATCAAAGCCTCCCTATTTTTAATTAGGCTCCCAGATACAGTTTCTTGCATTTTCTGATTCAATCTTCTTTTTATCGCAGATATCATTACGTCTTCACTCAGGGGTTGTTCCAGGGTTTCGTTCAATTCCCACAAATGTTCGGCAAACTTTCTCAGCGTTCCTCTCCATGTACTAAGTGACTTGCGATGGAGTAGGTCCTCAATTGCTGCACATTGATGGCTTTTGGACCAGTATTTCTTCAAGAATTCCTCTTCAAACTGATCATAACTAGTAGTCACTTCCATCTTCCTGACTCCTCAAGTGAAGGCCTCACCTTCCATTCTATCTATTGCAAATTGAATCTTGTCTGAGTCTTTAAGATGTGCTGGGAAAACTCCTTTTAACCACTTCATAAATATCATTGGGTGCAACCCTCCTTTCGGTCTAAATTTCTGCCCTGTATTATTTTGGACGTACCGATTATCACTGCTCATCAAGGTAACTACTCTACCTTCCCCAACGGTTAAAGTGGCATTGCTAATTCGTTTATCAATTTCTTCTGTCTTGCTCTCCAATTGCTGCACTCCCTGTTGTAATTGCCTAACCTCCATTGCAACCCTCTTGTTATCCTCTTCCCGTTGCACGGCTATAGCATTTCTCAGATTGACAGCCAGTTGGTTTTGCCTATCTCCTATCCCCTTAACTGCATCATTGCACTGTTTCTGCATCTGCGTCACCTCGCCGATCCTTTCTCCCAGTTCGGCTTTAGTTTCTTCAATATCGTCTTCTATCTTCTTTGTCAACTTTCCTTCCATCTTCTCCATGTCTCCCTGGACTTGGTCTACGCTCTTCTGTAGCTTCCTCTCTCTCTCGTCGATGTCCATCTTCAGTCGTTCTTGTAACTCCTGCATTTGCTTCTTCAGATTACATTCCATCTTCATCTGTGATGTTTTGATCTCTAGTGCTATAGTTTCTTGTAAATCTTCCTTTAATGATTTGCGGAACATTTCTTCCCTTTCTCTAGCTTCTTGTAAACCTTTCTGTAATGATGCGTTATTTTTTTGTAAACCCTTCTCTAATGATTCTCGTAATATTTTTCCCTCTTCTCTAGTTTCTTGTAAACTTTTCTCTACTGATTTGTGGAACTTTTCTTCCCTTTCTGGTAAATCTTCCTTTAGTGATGCGTTGTTTTCTTGTAAACTTTTCTCTACTGATTTGTGGAACTTTTCTTCCATTTCTCGTAAATCTTCCTTTAGTGATGTGTTGTTTTCTTGTAAACCCTTTAGTGATGCGCTATTCTCCTTTATCAAGTCTACCAACATCGACCACTTATCTGCATCCTCTGAAACTGACTTATTTCTCATCGTTTGTTCCGGTGTTTTGAGATAACTAGTTGAGTGTGCTAATGGGCTATCTAATGATACTCCATAATCACTGATTCCCGAATCTTCCCTGTCATCCTGTCCTATCCCTTTCCTTTCAACTACTGCCTCACAAACCTGCTTATCTTCAGTAGACATGTTTGTTTATTTTTAATGCACAGGCAAGTAATACAAAATAACCTCTAGTAACTCAAAACACTCCTAATTACCATGAAATTAATCAAATAGTACCTGCAGTCTTTTCAGTTAATCCCCAAAATGACACAACATGCATGAGTACTGAACATTAAAACTCTCAAAAACCTAATAATTTCCAATAACAACTTCCACATACACAGTTTATGTAAAAATGTTTTAAACAAGATAATCACAACACTCATAAAAACTATAAATGTAAAATCCCCAAAAACAATGAGCATATCTGTATAATTACCATTTAGACAGTGCAGTGTGCATAAATAAGTATGCTATATTTCAGAGTATGCTTCGCAAATTTTTCGGAAATTACTACAATTGGGCACTTGTCCTAATGTAAATATCAGTTAAAAATTGTTTATTTATCGCGAAGACTGCACACCGCAATTTAATGTTATGTCAACCAGTCGTCTTCACTCACCAACTGACGTTACCGCAAGTCGCGATGTTTTGACGTTTGAGGTGGGCGTGGCGCTGTACTGCCGCTGGAGCTGCGTGAGGTTGCGCTGCTGTTGCAAGTCGTCGTAGTTCTCCGTCGGCCGCTCCGTGGCGCTGCAGGCGGGCGTAGTTTGTAGTTTGGCCGCTAGGTGCCGGTACTGCGCTCGGTGTCTTGAAGTCGCGTCGCTCAGCCGGCCGCTCCGTGGTTGGATGTCGTGTGAAATCACCTCGCGGATCAAAGCTCTTTGGTGCAACTGCTACACGGGTCTGCGTGACGTCACTCAATAATTGCGTCGCCACAAGACATTGTCGTCCGCATGGCAGTTTATGGGTCCACACGAAGCTGTCCGATTTTCACTACCGCTAAACACTTCTTTAAAAACTTTCGTGACGAATTCTTGGCTCGTTTTGCTATTTTACTGTTCACACGTGTCTTTCTTTGGCGTTCACTTTTCACAGTTTTTCGCGCGGATTTATGCATTTGCACATTATAACACAGTTTATTGACACTATTGTTCTATTTAATATGGCAAGAAAAAACAGTTTAGTCACAATCGTAAGATATTATTACTTCTTATTGTTCAAAAATGCACTGTTCCTAGTCGCGATTTTACAGTTCCTACTCTGTCTCGATCCAAATTGAAAAAACACTTTCTTGCGTTAAGCAAGGTAAAATTATCTATTGTTCTTTACTACTCGTCCAAAAATTGCACTAGTCCTTTCACGGTAAGCCAAGGGTGTAACACTCCGGTTTGATCTACTGACTTATCCCGCTCGATCGGGATCTGATTAGCAGCCCAAATAGATATTAATTAATGTGACCGTGTGCCTAATGGGGCTGGCAATCGGATTGGACTGCTACGGAGTTGTTACATTCCATTTTGTCCTTCGCAAATACTGTAATAATGTACTGTTTGGTGGCAAGAAGAACGACAAACACAGCTTCACTAAACAGAACCTATATTCTTATCAAAAACCACAAAGATAAGAAGACAGCCACTGCCTTCGTCAATACACTGTTAATAACGGCTAATCTCAGCACAGGCTTCCTCGCTATTCATAATCGTCACACGCAACATACAATCACTGTAATCCAACACTGTAATCCAAATAATGCCGGCGCGGTAGACGCGGAATCTCAATAACGGCACATAAATATCACTGAATCACTCTGTTAATTATACTTTCTCACTTTCCCGTATAATACTAACACAAAGGGGTTGAACCGCGGCGATGGCCACTCCCTTTTTCGGTAATTTCTATCAATTTTTGCTGGCTTCTGCTCAGCTCTGCCCGCCTCGCGGGAACCTACAACACGCACTAACTTGACTCAACTCTCGCTCTCGCGACCCGACACACTAATCGATAGTTGCCCTGTCGACCTGTGTGAGTGCAAACCTAGTAGTAAGGGACTGCGGACCCCTTACACACGGTTCGCGCGGCTCTCGCCGTAGGAGGTTCGAGTCCTGCCTTGAGCATAGGTGTGTGTGTGTGCGTGTGTGTGTTGTCCCTCGCGTAAGTTAGTTTAAGTTAGATTAAGTAGTGCGTAAGCCTAGGGTCAGATGACCTTAGCAGTTTGGTCCCTTAGAACTTACCACCAATTTCCTATTTCCTACTTGTGCCCGCACCAGCATTGTACTCTGGCGTCAGATCCACCAAAGGCCGCCGTGTATCTTGCTTTTCAGAATGGGCAAGATTCCGAGCTCCACATTCTGCGATCAGTCATGTACGTCCAGCACCTTGTCACGCGCTCGTAGTCTCGCCTTCCCTTATTCACATTCCACAGATGCTCATGACCACAGCACGCGGACAGCTGACCAGGCTTGTCGTTTCTGAACTACTTCTTCCTGGGCTCCACCAACTACACTTCGTCGTTTATATCAGTTGATTACTCCGTTTTACTTCATTAGATTGATTTCCCCGTTCGTCTCTCTTCTGCGTATACACTTTCCTTACAAAGTCACATGCCCACAACGCCAACAACTGACTTCGAATCTCTCGCTGATCAATGGCCATGCTGTTTTTCTCTATGAGTGTAGTTCTCACGAATTTGCCGCTATCAGCATACAAAGATCGAAAAAAGGTGCCTGATTTTTGATTAATTGTTTGAGCATTCTTTGAAGTCCTGGACCAATTAATTCTCTTCATGAAGTTGGTTTTGATTTAGTATTATATATTTTTTCAACTACATCGTAAACTTACTTGCGGAATCCTCTTTTTCCGCCATAAAATCTTTGCACACGTGTATGTTTATTTAATCAGTTGTCTCATTTGATTCGTTATTTCGGTTACGACTTTAGAAACTTTGTTTAACGTTACAAACATTTAGCGATTTATTGGTAAGTCAGAAAATACCTTTACTTACTGTAAGGTAATACATTTTATCAGGCTAAGGCTGAGTACTCTAACACACTCCACCCTGATAAAACTGCTTCAGTCAGGGTTTAGCCACTTTCTATAAACAACCTATGGTAGTGCCTGAATTATCCAGTCGAAACAAAATGTTGAGATTACCTTTATAGAGACAACTAGTTTCTTACACAAGAAGATACTTTACTTCATATGAA
Organism: Schistocerca piceifrons; assembly: GCF_021461385.2. Lineage (NCBI taxonomy): Eukaryota > Metazoa > Arthropoda > Insecta > Orthoptera > Acrididae > Schistocerca > Schistocerca piceifrons. The sequence goes on along the minus strand of NC_060144.1, from coordinate 238,745,132 downwards.
TTGATTAAATTAACAATAAGTAAAATGTCAGTTGCTTTTCACACCATTAAAAGGCCATTGAAATCAGGTTCCAAGATAGCCTAATTAATGAAGACCTAGAACTGAAACAGGCGTGAAACCATGCACTGCACCCCCAACGACGATAGAGTGGGCACTGGTGACAGTTCGCAGCCGGGTACAGTCACCCCCACGCCACCGTCAGCCACCGCGGTGTGAAAGGACGGGTAATGACCAATGTGTATCGGGAGCCGACAGCTCCGGAGCATCAGTCACCAGCAACCAACTGAGGATGGAAATGAGTCTGTTTCCCCAAACCCTATAACGTGAGTAGCCTTGATACCTTAGAATTCTAAAAATTCTCCTTTACTCCTTCTTTTTTCTGTATTACAAGGGTACATCACATCTTTTCTGTAGGTCTGAATGTGGTCGTTACTGACGTAAATTAACATCCGGTTTCAAATCTGTATGATCCACAAAAGGAATATATCATTACGTAACTGTCAGAAGCTTGTTGTCTAGTCTGCCAACAAAAAATGAGCCACGCAACAAGACATTTCTTTCGCTCTTCGAAAACTTCTGCATCAGATATGAATCAACTCAGCCACCTTTACTAGCCAAGTGAAAATCTAAATTGCATTTTATCAATATCCTGAATAGTTCTGTACATAAAATGGAATATTTGTCATTTGGGACGTGACTTTCATCACTGATATCCCGCAAGTATCAATGCTCTCTGACAGATCAACTGATCGGTGATGGTTGATTATTACGCACGGTGTGATTTTGTTATTGTTATTTATCAGGTAAGCTTGATTAAACTGATTTACGTATTTGCGATGGTACAGATCAGTCTCCTATAATTGATTGCATTTTTTGTTTTTATTTTTGTACATCCGGTAGAGGGAATGTGGCTGTGGTCTTCTAACTTATGGAAACTATTCGAAAACCAATACTGAGATGGCCTGTTTGCTAATTCCTGAAAAGATGTCGCTAACCAAGGCCTCACAAAATTTTAAAATACTAAATGGGGCTCCGACTACGGAAATGAAAAGTAAACAGAAAAAAATCTGAGAGATGAGCAGTTTTTACTGCTGATTACGCGATTCAAGTAGGTGTCTGCGATTTGCCACTAGATTTCTTTCACTTAAGTTCAATAACTAAAATGACGTTGGGCATGATGCGACACAACAGTTTGTCTTTGAATAACAATGTTTAGGATTTCCAGAGAACAGGAAAAGAATTACATCTGCATAGTGATTCAAGCCAGTGTGTGACTTTAAATACTGAAAAATAAACAGAAGAAAAAGAACAGGACACACAAAAAATATTTCATATCCTTTGCGTAATCTGTGATACCTCCGTTAACTTACGAAGAACGTTTAGCATCAAATACTTCCGGAATTTTGGTGCAATTTCTAAGACTAATTTTAAAATAGCCCGGCGCCTCACTACACAGCAAAGTTATCTGTCTAGACTGTTTACGCAGTGTCGTATAAAAACCGCAACAGAACGCAACAGCAACTTTCATTGGCAGCAACCTCTTGACTTTCGAAAGAAAGGAAATACTGCTTCATACATCCATTATGAGACACAGCTCTAGCCATTGCTCATTAAAAACTTTGAGTATTTTGTGTAGGGGTGGAATAACGTAAGATTTATAATTAGGTACCAACAAGCCAACTTGAAAAGTTTTCTCTTTCCTTCCATTTTCTCGAGTATCTTCATTAGCGCCAAAAATTGTCTGTCCTTTTGTCTGCAGGTTGTAAACCACTGTTTATTAAAATTACTGTTAATGCGTTCTGAGTAATGTGGAATGCTCAGGACCGCACAAAACATCACGGAGGTGTTCATTGCGTAACTCAGGACTTTTTACGTATTGAGAGAGGTTTCGTATTGGAATGGCGGTCGAGAGTAGCCGTACTCGAAGCGATTTAAGTTTTCTGTAATTTCTCTAAATTACTTGATGCTAATATAGGTGTGGTTCACCATCAAAACGACAATCAAAATACTCAGTCGTTATTGCTCATTTTTTTATGAAAGACTACATACACACATACCTCTAGCGGCAGATGTTGCGAGACAAACTTTGTGCATAACGGTGTGACTTACTCTTAAGAGTCCAAGAGTATTAGTTTCTAGAAGAATCAGTCAGTACACTGTTTCCTAGTACATACATCGCGTGGAAGGACCACAAGAGTAAAATCGAAGAGCTACAAGCTACCTCTGAGGCTTCCTAACATTCATTTTTTCCTCACACCCTTCTCAACTGGACCAAGAAAAGAGAGAAACGTCAGTGGCTCACAAAGCACACTCCGTCACACACCATAAGGTACGTTCCAGAGTACAGGTGTATAAAAGCCAAACGACGTACAGGAATACATACTTAATGGTTCAGAGAACCCTGTCGACATGGCGTAAAATCCTGGACTAGCGCGTTCCCGTCACATCTCTCTCTCTCTCTCTCTCTCTCTCTCTCCCTCTCTCTCTCTCTCTCTCTCTCTCTCCCACTCCACATAAAATAGGTATCAGTCTCTGACGGAGTATATATTTCTTGATGACGTAAGGGAACCTGAAGTGTTGGGAAGAAAATGGTGCAACATTCAGTACGATACGTCCATGTTATACTTACAACTGAAGTACTATAGGTGGGCTTTATGTATAGAGCCTGCAGATCGCTCAATTTTGAAACGATCTTCAACAGGGTGCTCATTCATCGCATAATTATTTTCTTTTACCGTTAGATGACAGCCTCACAGAAGCCCCATCAATATACGAGGGGCGTTCAGTAGGTAATGCAACATATTGTTTTTCTTGGCCATTTGAGATTGAAAAAATGCGGAATTTCTTGTGGGGGCATTTTCGAGTATTCCTGCTTCAGCTCCTACAGTTTCATGAAGTTCCTATTGGTGGCGGCACACACTCCAAAATGGCGTCTATAGCGGACGTGCTTTCAAAACAGAGAGCTCTCATTGAGATTCTGTTGGCGGAAAGCCAGAGCGTCCCACATAATCATAGGTGCTTGCAGAATGTCTACGGAAACCTGGCAGGGAGTAAAGGCAAACGAGTCTTTGGGCGAGGCGTCTGTCAACATAGCAAACAACGTGGCGAAAACCTGTCCGATTTCCAGCTGTGACTGCTGGAATATTGGAATATACGGACACTCTCATTCGAGATGATCGAAGGTTCTCAGTCACATACCTCGCCGCTCAACTCATCTCTGACGGTAGTGCTAACACACTCGTTCACCAGCTGAGGTACTCAAAGGTGCTTGTCCACTGGGTCCCTCGTCGCTTAATAGAATATCATAAAGACCAACGAAGGACTATTTGTGGAGAGCTGCTTGTGCATTAAGAGGTTGATTCTCACAACTTTTGTCGAGCATCATCATAGGTGATCGAAACAAAGCGGCGACTCATAAAGTGAAGCCATACCCTCTCTCATACTAAAAAATAGTTCAAAGCCGCACCCTCAGCGAGTAAAGTCATAGAGACGGTCTTCTGGGACTCTGAAGGTGTCATTCTGTTCGATGTTCTTAGTCATGGTGGAACGATCGACTCGGAAGTGTATTGTGCTACCCTCATAAAATTAAAAAAACCTCTTCAGCGTGTTTGTCGCCTCAAAAATGCAAACGAACTTCTTCTCCGTGACAACGCAAAGCCTCAAACAAAACAATATATTCAAGAGTGAGCCGTGCGTGGCACGTGTTAGTGCCATCTTTTATTTAACATCCTGTTTTTGCCGTACTGGCATCACGTTATGTCAGTTTCAATTACTTGTGTCACTGAGTTGCTGCTTTGCATGGCCTTGAGCGGCAGCAGCTGCGTTTATAGATATAAGCCGTGCCGTATTACCTTTGCTGGACTGCTGTTACTTCCCGGTCGTCGGCCGACCGTAGTGGCCGAGCAGTTCTAGGCGCGTCAGTCTGGAGCCGCGCGACCGGTACGGTCGCAGGTTCGAATCCTGCCTCGGGCATGGATGTGTGTGATGTCCTTAGGTTAGTTAGGTTTAAGTAGTTCTAAGTCTAGGGGAGTGATGACCTCAGAAGTTAAGTCCCATAGTACTCAGAGCCATTTGATCCATTTTTGAACCCGGTCGTCGTGTGTCGTCCAGTTTGCGCCCTATACTCCAAAACAACATTTCAATCGGGGGCGGCCGCGTCCCGTGGGCCCAAGCCACCCAGTATCTCGGGGTCTGGTTGGATAAGAAACTTTTCTTCCACCGCCACGCAGAATACGTCACCCTTAAAGGGTTAAAGCTGACAAAGGCCTTGTACCCGTCATTCTCCAGCCGAGAGCTGAATTAAGATACCAAGCTCCGGCTGTATCCTCACTAATATATGGTTCCTCTGCGTGGGCCACGATTAGTAAGTCCCGGATGCTGACGCTCCAGCGCCTACGGAACAAAGTTCTCAGGTGGAATCTTCACGCCCCTCCGCTCACCAGGATTTCCACTCTGCATGAGGAGACAAATACAGTCCTTCTCAAGACGACCATTCACCATAAGGCTCGCCAACTATACGGTAAAGAGGACGCCCTCCGTGACACTGTCTCTGGACTACAAACCATCGGCACCGGAGTTCCACGCGCTGGCACCGACACCCAGTTCCGCTCACCATCCTGGAGGACTCGGATTCGGACTATGACTGACGATAGGTTCAATACGACCATGTTTTTCTGTCCGTTTCCGTACAGTCACTAGCTGTGGCCTGTTCTCATTCAGCCACTTCTTTTTAGAGTTGGCACATTACTGCAACCCTCGTCTGTACTTACACCGTCGGGGGTGGCTCGGAACTTAAAGTTCCACCGTCACACCTTCAACGTGCTATGCTCGGATGTTATTCAGCTGTTGCTTTGAGTCCCCTCTTACTTGTCCACCGAGACAGTTGGACCGGATGTGAACCGGTGACGCTGTGTATTAGTAAACTTCCACACACACACACACAAAAAGACCAGTCAGTTGGAACGTGCCAGCAGTTAGGTCGGACCTGGCAGTGTTTGTCTTAGGACGCGGCAGAAGTTTCGTCGGGGCGCGGCAACAGTGAGATCCGGACAGCCATGATTCGCCCGACGGTTGCCGATACATATCACTTGAGTGCGGACCACCTTGGTTGGTCGCCAGTCGGTCGTCTCATCGGACGGCTTGTATGTTGGCCGGCCATCGCTTATGTGTTGCCTGCGTGTGATGACTCGTGATTCGTCCTTGTTATTGCACATTCGCTCTGACGTTAGTGTTGCCTATCCTTCGTGCAAGTGTCCGTGAAACTGTGTGTAGCTTGTGATGTCGACGGAGTACATCGAGAAAGTTCAACGAACAACACTACTTTTTGTATTATCGTGAAATAAGGAAGACAGTGTCATGGACGTGATACAGGATTTGGGATGGACACTATTAAAACAAAGGCGCTTTTAGTTGCGGCGGAAACTTCCAAAGAAATTTTGGTCACCAACTTTCTCCTCCGAATGCGAAAATATTTTGTTGACGCCGACCTACATGGGGAGAAACGATCATCATAATAAAGTAGGTGAAGTGAGAGCTCGCCCGGAAAGATATGTGTTCGTTTTTTCCGCGTGCTTTTAGAGAGCGAAGTAATAGAGAATTATAGTGAAGGTGGTTCGATGAACCCTCTGTGAAGGTGCTTCGATGAACCCTCTGCCAGGCACTTAACTGTGATTTGCAGAGTATCCATGTAGATGTTGATGTGGATGTAGATGAAACTGACATGTATCTCATAGACAATCCCCAGTTGTTTTTTTTACAGTACGATGCCTTTTGCTTGCAGTCGCCAAAAGAACATATACAGAGCACTCCGCTGTTGCCGTCTGGATACCTTTCCTGATACAGACGTTGTGCCGGTTGCAAAAAAGAATCGGCAGGGGCAGCTGTATCACCCTGCGGACACTTTGTGGTCTCTTTGAAGCGCTGTAGGTGGTACAGAACTACATCCAAACAGCCATATACGACTCTCCACCGCTGACGAAAAAGATGGCAGTGACGTGATCGCACTGTGCCAGTCGATCATATGGAATCAGGGGATTGACATATGTCGACATGAGGACTAACAGAATGGAGAAAGAAGCTATCGTGTTTGGACGTGACAATGCCCATAGCATGCATGAAGCTGTCCAGTCTGTGTGCACTTAAACCAAAAGTGTCTACTAAGGATCATGTACCATTCGCCATCATAAAGGGTCTAACTCATCTCCCTTTACTTACTTTTAGGTTCCTTACGTCAAAATCGGAAAAAATATCCAGCAGTAAAGCCGGTGTGCCTCCAAATTTCTGTCGGTACCTTACAGAAGTTAATTGACTCTCTTCCTGCACGTATCACTGCGATGTGCGCTGCGAAAGGTCGTTATTCACTCTATTGATACCAAAAAAGAAACATATGTTTGGAAACCATTGCCTCTAAACAGCACACCTTAAGAACTACACGCACTTCTTCAATACAAGAGAAGAGTTTCACAGCTGTGAAGATGAGCAAGTGCTCATAACTAAAGTATGCGTTTTAGAGCCCACTTTACTGGACAGTATATTCCTTGTTTTGGTCTCGTATTAGGAGTAGTATACTTTTACGTTGCTTAGTACCTCCAAGCACGTGTGGCAAGAGCAAGCCATTAATGGTTATATTCTCACGGGCATCACGTATCACGTTACGCTGAGTGGACGCAAAATGTGTAGTCTATACTGACAGATGTAGCCTACTTAGTGATGTACTAACGAACGTCGAGAAAACGTCAAGCAGTAAAATATGTGACGTGTTTTTTTGCGGAAAGACTGCTACATGCATAGAGAAAATGACTACCACTCTAAAATGACCATGTGTTAAGTTACCAACTATCACAGTATCTGCACTTATACCCCTAACACGCTGTATGGAAAGCAATGAGCTTGCAGTAAAAGAGACGTGTTTCACAGTATCGATGATGAACAAGTGTTCGTAGCTCTTAAAGCAAGCATTTAAGAGCCAAATTTTGCTAGACATTTTTTCTGCTGTTTTGGTTTCAATAGCTTGAATAAAAACTTTTGCAGCGTGGATCCTTGTTTAGGTGTAAGTAGCCTGTCCTCGAAGTCTGTAAGGTTATTCTCCTATACTCTGAATAACACTGCGTTTTGATTGCGGTCATAAAAACGTTGTAAAACTAACTGGAGGCGAGTGTCGTGACATATTAGTGATAGCTCGTATCAAATCCGACAGGAACTGATACTTTCGGTGAATTCAGGTACATTTCAACCAGTTTCCGAGCGAACTTTGAGAGTGTTTGGAGACAGGCTGCACACGGCCGAACGTAAAGTCGCTCAACCTCACAATTTCCGTGATGTCTTGTTGTTGACAGGAAACTCGGTTTCACAATAGAGTGTAGAAATTAGCCGTGTATGTTGTGACAAAAATCCATCAACACAGGTCTGCTCTGATTGTATTTAGTCATATTGCCGACGAGTCTGTAACTGAACTTAATTCACTTCCCGACAAAATGAACGGAATCCAATACAAAACATTCCTGCAAATGGTCCTCCCACAGTTCTTGGTCCTGCTGAGAGTTGGTCAGCTCATGTTGTTCAAACTACGGGGCGATGGCATAATTTGTACTCGATTTTAGGAAATATGTGGATAGACAGCTTCGAAAACAAAGAAATGGTCGCTGTGGTTCAGCTCGAAGGAAAACTGTTTCACCAGATATGACACCAATGCACATCTACTGGGAGCCTGTAAAGAGCCTAGTTCACGAGATTCCGGTCGACACTCACTTGAAGCTAGTTTCCAGGATTATCACAGCCTTGAAAGCACTACACTCCTGAGAATCTAGAGAGTGCAAGAGACTTGGCGATGAGTCATTGTACATTCTGCCGTAATCGTGGTGTTTGATGTGTTCAACAGTGCCAGTAAGTGAACAATTCTGCCTTTGTGACGTACTGTACTGTACGCTGACTCAGCAGATTGAACACACTGTGGTATTTGTATAATTTTTCAGTCTTAGGGTTGTTCCGGAACACGGTGTTTTATGTTGTAAGTTCTGGTGTTTGAATATTATATGTTTTTCACTGTTTGGAAATTGATTCCACAAAAAGTAACATAAAATTCGTAAAAACTGAATAACTCATAATTATACAGAATGAGCAAACTGAAAGAGACCCGGAGAATATTTATGTGGCTGAAGCGGAATCGATTTTTGTTAATGAACAAGAGGACTACCCATCACAGAAAATGCCGAATACCGTGATTTCGAAGCATCAGTCGGTTGTTGAGTGAAGTGGAATTTTCCATCTCTTGAGGCCTGTTCCAGCCTTTCAAGGAATTTGATCTCACAGAACATGTACATTATGTATCAGTAAATCCCCATCAGTACTTTGGAGTGTAATTAAATAACATCAAGGCTGGTGAATGGTATGCAGCATCGTCACATGGTGTTTTCACAAAACTTTTAATGTTAATCGGTATCTCCAGAAGTTGTAAATTGAATATGGGGATCATCTTACGGAAAATGAACGGGAATATGAGTATTTTCAAAAACACAAAGCAACAGCTCTCACCGCTTCGACAACCTTGGCAGGAGTACATTTGATACTCGTAGAGGAGAGGACAATCAGCAGATCCAGAGCCATCTCCTGGCCACCTCGAAACACTGATTCCTCTTCCTGTGATTTCTTCTGTGGTGCAAAGTGGTCAGGTGTACTCAACTAATCGTTGAACTCTTAAAAAGCCACAGTAGAACACTGAACATGCTGTTGCTACTCTCCCTCAGGAGAGAGCTGCCACGTATGTCTCACAGTTTGATAAACCGAGCACAATGCTGCAGAGAGGTAAATGGTGGCCGTTTCCAGCATCTCCTGTGATGTTCGTTATTAAGGATGAATCCCGCGTCAGACTGCAAGAAATCCATACTCGAACATGATTGCAGATGCTAGCCAATCCTGCAGATCTTACTGTTGTGTTTGCCAAAGAAACGGCACCAGTGCAGTTTCCTCAACAGATTGCAAGTGTTAGTTTTGGTCAGAACATTGTTCTGTGCCGTTGCGAGTGCATCTACATTTACACTCCGCAAGCCAACCAACGGTGTGCAGCGGAGGGCACTTTACATGCCACTGTCATTACCTCCCTTTCCTGTTCCAGTTTCGTATGGTTCGCGGGAAGAACGCCTGCACGGAAAGCCTCCATGCGTGCTCGAATCTCTCTAATCTTACATTCGTGATCTCCTCGGGAGGTTTAAGTAGGGGAAAGCAATATATTCGATACCTCATCCAGAAACGCAACCTCTCGAAACCCGGACAGCAAGCTACACCGCAATGCAGAGCGCCTCTCTTGCAGAGTCTGCCACTTGAGTTTGCTAAACATCTCCGTAACGCTATCACGCTTACTAAATAACCCTGTGACGAAACGCGCCATTCTTCTTTGGACCTTCCCTATCTCCTCTGTCAACCCGACCTGGTACGGATCCCACACTGATGAGCAATACTCAAGTATAGGTCGAACGAGTGTTTTGTAAGCCATCTCCTTTGCTGATGGACTACATTTTCTAAGGACTCTCCCAATGAATTTCAACCTGGCACCCGCCTTACCAACAATTAATTTTATATGATCATTCCACTGCAAATCGTTCTGTACGCATACTCCCAGATATTTTACAGAAGTAACTGCTACCAGTGTTTGTTCCGCTATCATATAATCATACAATAAAGGATCCTTCTTTCTATGTATTCGCAATACATTACATTTGTCTATGTTAAGGGTCAGTTGCCACTCCCTGCACCAAGTGCCTATCAGCTGCAGATCTTCCTGCATTTCGCTGCAATTTTCTAATGCTGCAACTTCTCTGTATACTACAGCATCATCCGCGAAAGCCACATAGAACTTCCGACACTTTCTACTAGGTCATTTATATATATTGTGAAAAGCAAATGGTCCCATAACACTCCCCTGTGACATGCCAGAGGTTACTTTACCGTCTGTAGACGTCTCTCCATTGAGAACAACATGCTGTGTTCTGTTTGTTAAAAGCTCTTCAATCCAGCCACACAGCTGGTCTCATATTCTGTAGGCTCTTACTTTGTTTATCAGGCGACAGTGCGGAACTGTATCGAACGCTTTCCGGAAGTCAAGGAAAATGCCATCTACCTGGGATTCTGTATCTAATATTTTCTGAGTCTCATGAACAAATAAAGCGAGTTGGGTCTCACACGATCGCTGTTTCCGGAATCCATGTTGATTCGTACAGAGTAGATTCTGGGTTTCCAGAAATGACATGATACGCGAGCAAATATCATGTTGAAGTTAAGTGAACACGAAGGACGCAAATTGTTGGTGCTCGTATGGTGGATGCATCCGTAATCAAGGGAGCCGACCTGTTTGCTGTTTCAAGCGGAACCGTATCTAATACTTATACTGCATACAGGGCCAGCGGAAAAATTTAATTTGCTATGTTAAAAGGCAGACGGAAGTGTGTTGAATGATTGCGACAGACGGTCGCTGCAGAGGGTCGTGACGAAAAAGTAAGGGAACGACAGCTGCAAAAGATACTGCAGAGCTGAATCTTGCACTCACAAACCCTGTTAGCACCAAAACAGTATCAAGGGAGATCCACATGCAGAGAATTGCAGACCGAGCTGGAATTCCAAAACCACTAATAAGTGACAATGCAACAGAGAAAAAACCTGGACAATGGAGCAATGGAAGAAAATCATTTGGTCGAATGAGTCTTGTTTCCAACTTCTGGTCCAATTTAAGTCCCAAATGTGAAATATGGCGAGGGGTTCGCTGATGATTTTGGCAGCCCTGTCGTAGTATTCTGAAACTCCGTCCTTACTCTTCAAGGTCGCTGAGCCGTGGTAAAATTTGCTGTTTTGAAGAGCGCGCCGCAGCGCGTAGTATAAAGTAGTCGCCTTCCGTTTCTGCCGGTGGCGCCGCTGTGGAAGTCGCAGCTTTGGTGTCTCCCCCTGGTGGGAAAGGGGAAAAGTTGTCTGTTCACGTGCGTTTAAGGGGCGCTATGAGCTCGGCAGTGAGTATGAGTCGGTGCAGTCTGGGCGAGTCTGGTCAGTTGGTCAGCCAGGTCAGTGTGGTTCAGTCACTGTCTGTCTGTCTGTCGTCCGGAGTGCTAGTATGTATTAGGCCACCAGTCTGTTTGAGTTAGTTCAGGCAATGGTCATTGGCGGTTGAATGGATCGGTTGGTCGGTCGCGCACTGGGACACAAGATGACTTATCCGTTTTGGGCGTCGGCGCATGTGAGGTCGCCACGTCAGTCCAGTGGGCCGCGCCGTATAGCGAGGGGTAGTGGCTTCGCGGCAGACACGAGAGCAACAAGAGCCGACCTACGACATCGGTTTGGCCGGTGCGAGCTGTGACGCCGTGAGACCGGAGATCGCCGCGCCTTCCTGCATCAGTTGAAGCGGCTGGCAGCGGACGGTTCGGGAGAGCGTTTTGGGGGTGCTGCGCCAGGTCTTCGCCAGACATCGCAGTTTATTAGAAGTTAAGTGATTCGTGATATGTTTCATTTGCTTGTTAAATTCTACTTGTTTTCTTCGGCAGCCTCTCGTCCCCAACTTGCTCATCTGCCTCCCGTCCGCATTTGTTAGGCGGTTAGTGTTTGTCTGTCTGTCGGTTCAAAAATGGTTCAAATGGCTCTGAGCACTATGGGATCATCAGTCCCCTAGAAATTAGAACTACTTAAACATAAGTAACCGAAGGACATCACAAACATCCATGCCCGAGGCAGGATTCGAACCTGCGACCGTATGGGTCGCGCGGTTCCAGACTGAAGCGCCTAGAACCGCTCGGCCACACCAGCCGGCTGTCTGTCGGTCAGCCGTACGTTAATAGCTACCTCTGTCATGTTTGTCGGATTCGGTGTTAACGAATTTATGGCTTAAGGAGTAAAGGCCGAATCCTGAAATATGTTTTATCTTCCCTATCATCTTGAGAGGCGGTGTATGTGTAATGTAGAGCATGTTTGTACATTTTACCTGAGACTGCATTTCATGGGTTTTTATTTAATGGTCATTCTAGTATATAAAGTTGCCACCCTTCAACCATAAGAGATTTCTTTTAGAAACAAGTTGCACTTTCGGTGGCAAATAATTTTTAATGTGAATATTTTGTAACACTTCCATCCTTCTTACGGGGTGCATAGATTATGTGTTTGCGTAAGTTGTTAAAATTTTTAGTTTAAAGTAATCTGGTGTGTTGCAGGTTTGCACCAGCGTGGTCGTTCAGAGGTTGTTGTGAGCGGTCGTGACTACGGCCGTGTTAAAATGGAGCGACAAAGTTCTCAGCCCGAAAGCTCATACTATAAAAAAAAAAAAAAAAATATTTCCAGGATGTTTTCTGATTCTAATTTTAAATCTGTTTAAGAAAATGGTTTTTAAGAATAAAATTTCCATTTATTGAAAAAAAAATTAATTTCTTTCATCAGTAACGCTATGTCCTAAGCCGACTGGTCCCCTGTTCATACAACTCGCATCGTCCACGACTAGTTTTGTGAGCACAAGGATAAATTGTCCCGGTCACAGTCACTGTATCTCAGTATTATTGGGCGATTGTGGTCGAATCTGGAGAGAAGAGTGCGTGATCGCTATCCACTTCCATTAGCGTTACCTTAATTTCTCACTATATTGTAGGAAGTATAGTATAAGATTCCCTTGAATTTCGAACATGACCTGCATTTATCGATTCCGAAATGACTGGAAGTGGTTTTGAATGCCAACGGTTTTCTGGTACCGTATTACACTCGGTAGAGTATTGCATTTGTGGTGTTTCCATATTGTTCACTACTCCATCCTTTTTCCAGACCAGATTCATTTTGCCCACTCTGAATTGCTACTATGTAACGAGCCCCTGGAGACCACAGGTTGCTAGAGTTAGGCTTTACACGGTATCTCTATGAAAACTATGAATTCAAAAGTCGAAACCCGTGATCATTGTGGACGTAACTTCAACGATAGATGCAGTAGAATACTTTATAACAATCGATTATCATGAAAGTTAATAAACACTTCAGACTGAAGATCACTTTAAGTGTACTGTACAGTCGTGCTCAAAAGCATCCGAACGACCTGAATTGCATTTCGCCTGAGTCGCATGCAACCCGCATAACACAGCTGTCTAGCAGGCCCTCTAATCGCTCCTTGGTACAGTCGATTGACTATTGAAAATGGTTCCAACAAGTCACCACTAGAAAACACTGCTCTGTATCGCAATAACTCAAGATGTAAAGTAATACCACAATACTAGAAATATCAGGGAACACTTTATCACAGATAATACTCTGCTTAAGACTTGTAAGCTCACATTTATTGCAATAAATGATATACCTGAACCGTTACCGCTCTCATTATTACGTCAGATAGACAATGCACGTAGTAAGTTCGTCGTATTCATGATTTGCTCTTCAAAATAACATACCGTACTTGTTATTTAACACAAAATGACATTAAAAATTTAAGTTATTCACGAGCAGCTAGTTGAGAATATGTATGAACTTCAAATGACACGACGAGCCGCCTCCTTCTACGTATGGATGCAAACCCATGTCATGAAGACTATGATTTCGTGACTGACGGAAACTAACAGTCATTCCTGACTAGGCACACAGAGAGTGATATACCTCGATTTTAGACACTATCAGTTAGCAAATATCAACTTCAAATTACATAACGTAAACATTTTTAACGGACGCGAATTCCTACCCAGCATCTACTGTCCCTGTTAACGAACTACGAGAGATGTTAAATAATGCTTCTTCACAAGTAACTTAGTTGAAATGCCGTGAGGTAAAGCTTTGCGTTGGAGAGGGATTCGAACCCAGAACCTAATCGGATCGTTATCGAAACACAATCAACTGTGACATATAAAATTTTCTCTGAAGTAGCTAAATGTTTTAACTGAAATGACGAGACGAAACATTACTATTCTCCTTCGCAGCACTCCAACCCAGCTGCTATCGCTGTTATATTCTAGAGAAAACGAACGTAAAATATGGGTTTGTTACATCAGCAGGGACATGTGAGCAGTTTTGAACTAGAAATAATATGACGAAGAGTTCAGTGCTGCATGGGAATCGAACTCTACACATATCGTTGTTGACTACACACAAAGATACGTCACCTACCGAACTTTCCTCCACCAGCAGCTCGGATTAACATCCTTGAACATCTCTCAAATAGTTTTGTGTCTCACTGGGAGTCAAAAACGTCAGATATCGTTACATTTGACAACGAATGAAAATGCATTAAATATCAAAATTATTATCCTCCAGCAGATAGGTGTTCTCATGCTAGAGCTTGATAATACATAATGATAACTTTAGTGCCAGGCAAGGATTCGAACCCATTCACGCGCAAGATGTGGATATGTTGAGGATTCTGCAGTTTTGAACAAACAACAAATTGTAGTCGAGCTGTATTGTCACGAAGGGATCAAATTCCGCGTTAAAAGCGGTCTGAGTTGCATCCCCAGTTCAGAACGAATTTCATCGACATACAGAAGCTCAGATAAAAGATGGAATAAGTGTCCTGTGACCCTACATAGCGTTTGTTTGGTGATTAGAAATAAATAACTAGTATAAGAAAGGTTACTGGTGATAGAGTTCCCACATGTCGCCACTCCTGACTTTATTGCGGTTCAACCTAACGTCTACTTGGTAGAGAAGGAATATAATATCTAATGTGAATTTCAGACCACAATACCATTACACCTGCTTCACTTGGCGTAGCCAGAAGGGAATAGAATCTGTCTCTCCCTATTAAAAATCATCGGCAGAAGTTGGAATCGAACCCACACCATCATCATAAGAACATATCATCAATCCAACAAACCACCAAATCCTCTGCTCTGAAACTCATTTTTCTACTATAATATCATTGCGGAACACTCGATGAGAATTCTGACACACAAGCTCCCTGCAGTGGTTTGCAACATGTTCAGTACATTCATTTACTTGGTTGACCGAATCGCCGTGAACTAGCTGCCATGGCTACCCAGTGCATACATTCGATTCTATTTTGTAATCACAGAAATAAAATCACGTAACTGCCACCTACACAGAACAGCCAAAAGTGTAGGATGCAGATATTTAAATAGGAAGGGTTCCTTTCCATTTGAGATACTCTACTGCGCTATCTGTTTGTTGAAAATGTCGTGCAGTGCAAAAGACAAGCAGTAACTGTCTGTCTCTCAAAAATTTAGATCCGGCCATATGCATTATCTCACATCACTTTGGAATGCGGAAGTTCTGTAGGAACGTACGTTGATTTGAACCATAACAGACGCTTTTTCACAGGTCAGCACGTTACCACACAGCTAGCGAAGAGGTACGTCTTGTGCCTTCCTCTTCGACGCTAATACTGTCTAGAACTCGTAAACCGCTATTTAAAGGACGAGGTTAGTTGCGATTTCCACGTGCAACGACTTTCCTGGACTGTAAACCGTAAATTTACAATCTTTTGTTACACCTCAAGCGATAATAAATCAGATTATTCAATGGAAATGCCAAAAAATCAAGTGATCTTTGAGGCTTAATTCCGTGCACACCAGGAAGTAACTCGTCGATCAAGGAGTTGCCAAACATGTCTTGCCTTGTTGCCAAATCTCAGTTACAGTACCAGCAGGAAAAAGACGAACCGATGTGATCTTACAGCGGACTGGGAAGTGACCATAGCTGGCGACTCAAAGACGTGGCTGCTGCGCCCTGGCATACGTAATGTATCTGATTCGCATTTCTGTAACTAGGTTTAGGGACTGGAGCGCCATTACTAATAATACTCAGAACTGACTGCAAGCTAAGCATCATAAATCAGTTACTCTCATAGTTGTTTTGATATTTATTTCGTAACTGTACTCTAATCTAAGAAACTCAGTCACGAACGTTTTCGTGCCTCGCCGATAGTTGAGTACACGGCGCAACTAAAATTAAAAAAAGACTGTGTGTGTGTATGTGTGTGTGTGTGTGTGAGAGAGAGAGAGAGTGGGAGAGAGAAAATTGAGAAGGAGAGATAGAGAGAGAGAGAGAAAGAGAGATAAAAGTAAAAAGGAATGTGAGAGAGGGTAAAAACTTGTTCTAAAGAAATAAAATACTCGTACGTAAAGAAATCTTTCATTATAATGACACGTTCCACAGTATTACGAAATGTCACATTCGTGATCGAAGGAACAAGTATTAATCTAATCAAATCTAATCATATCATATTGCTGACTAATGTGAAGAGTCATGAATTACCGAAATTTTCGCCAATATCGGTAACCAAATCTAAACTTGAAAATAAAAGACGAAAGTTTATGTAATAAACTGGGTCTCCTATCAAGACCCTTTCATCCCTGTTAACTAACCACGAAAGATGTCTGATATACCTCCATTCAGAAGTAACAAAGTGTGCATGCATTTAAAGATGAAGCACATGATGTGAAGTTCTGTGACGGAGATACGAACCCAACACGCAATCGGATTGTTAACTAAGTAAAATCAGATTTTACTTATCGGATTTTCTTATCAGCTGCTACGTGTTTGAATCTAAAATAAGGATACAAATTTTTGTGCCTGAACGACAATCGCACCACACTTCTATCATTCTACTTAATCGTCCACGAATATAGCTTAAGTATCAATTACTTACTTACCAAGAGTAAGATGTGTGCGTGTTTGACCAGAAATTCTTGGCAACACATGAACAGACATTAAAAATGCACGTTAAGTTTCATTAGCAGGCCGGTGTGTACGTGATAGTGCTTGAAATGAAATTATGTATATTTTTGTACTGGATCGGGAATCTGACCCACATATTTACCTTTGGAGGAAACCTAGATAAGATTGCAGTCTTGGAAAAAGGAACGAAATAATTGATCTATACTGTTCCGAGAGATTCAGATCCTCGAAAGAGGAGATACAAATTCGAATTACAGTACAGCACCAAATTTTTCGACGTCTCTAGGTCAATCAAGCACAAGTAAAATAAGAGCCCTGTTCCTTTAAACGGCTATCCGTTCATCAAAAAAAATTTTTTTTTCTAATGTAAGTAAATTTACTGGAGACAGTATTTCTGTTTACCATGACCTCTGCCTACGTAATTTCCTAAATTAAACCGGCTCTGTCCAGTTGGGGACGAAGGAAAGTGATGTTTAATGTGGGTTCTGCATTATAACGTCTTCCTCTTGAGGTTACCAGAGGTAAAGTAAATCTGTTTGTGCCTCTTAAAAGTAAATGCCTGAACCAACGCATTGCACTTGTGATAGTTCGTTCCACCTAACCATTGTGGCCACATTTCCCAACCCCAGGAGTGTGCTGTAACGGATGATGTGCTTAGCTGTCATGCTGTAGCTTTGATACCAGTAAACGTAAGTAACTGTCCGAGCACTGTCACCGTTCGAATTGTCTAGGTCGTAGACTACGATGATGTCGACCCCAGTTACAATCTTGGTCATGCCTATGTTTCAGTCGAATACCTCTATGTGACTTTCTGCTTATTTCAAGATATACTTTTATACACTTGGTACGCATCCAAATTGATATCTGATAGAGCTGTATTTAGCAACATGAATCAGATATGGTTTCCGTGCAATATATCGGACAACACGTCAGTGCACCGAGATTTCGTTTGTGTGTTGCGCGTAGCGCAAGAAATATTTGTGTTTTGCTTGCTTCTGTGATAGGTTTCACCCCACTGAATGCGAGCAAGCTCACGAATAGACTGTCAATAACCGGAATTACGCAATAATACACTTAAAAGGTGTACTTTTGCATTATTTATCCCAATGAAAATAACTGTAAACAGGTTACATACCCACTTGCGTATTGTTCCCGCTTCTCGATGCTTTCCTCGAAAAATAAAAATAAAAATAAAAAGGGAGGGAGAGAGAAAACAGAAAGGTATTTCAAATATCAGCTCGGTGACACCATGTTCGTCTCGTGATGTAAAGCAAGGATAGTTGATAGGTAATATCTCGTTGTACTAGCGATATCTATGGCTACATAGTTCTTTCTTTTCTCTCTGCAAACAACCAGAACAGAATTGAGTAACAAAGTGGTAAGAACACTTATGCTGTGGACCAATTAAACACTCAGCCTTTCTTGGTTATTTTGCTAATCGTCTGTAATGCAGTAAACATCCATGATTACTTATTTGTTATTACTACCACTTTTATCGTTATTCGTCACCTTACAACAGCTTTCCTATCACTCGTTGCTGTCGATGCACGTAACCAATGGCTCAGGATGAATGGAGTGTGGGATGTTTCGTCATGGAGAATATACACATTTATCTCGGCGTCTTGTGTTCAGGGTAATATGAAAGTCTGAATAAAAGAAGATGACAACGGGATGCCGGTGATGCAGGCAATAACACCCAACTATTTCTGTCGACTTAACACCATGACGATAGACAAATTGGCGTCTCACTGTATTTTGATTATAATTCGTTAGCCTTCTTGCGACCTCGTTTTAATACCCCGTGGGAGTAGGCAAAATATTTTGCTTTTTGAACACCGAACAATAACACACAAAGATAGTGGATGGAAGGATATAAAGAAAGAACCAGACTCGTGGGTGTGGTTCCAGTTCATCACTAGAAAGCTAAACAAGAGGGAAACATTACGAAAGCAATGAATACGCTGGTTAGTATACATGATTTGTATAGTTCTGAAGATGAAAAAGCACAGATCTGCACAGTGTCCGCATCTGCACTTTAGTTTCTGTCTTAATGAGCATAATTTTTAGTTTTTTCTCTTCTGAATTTTCAAATGAATTGATTATTATGTGGTACAGAACAGTTAGTTAACTGTGTTTCTTACAGCTTCCATTCACACCAACATTTTTCTACATTCTCGTGCAGTCAAGAAATTCTACTTGTATGATCACAAGACTGCACATAGATGCAATCGATTTCGAGGTACAAAGTATTTGTTATCTTACTTTTCGTGCGGGCCGTGTAGCCGACCGGTTCTAGGCGCTAAAGTCTGGAGCCGCGCGACCGCTACGGTCGCAGGTTCGAATCCTGCCTCGGGCATGGATGTGTGTGATGTCCTTAGGTTAGTTAGGTTTAAATAGTTCTAAGATCAAGGGGACTGATGACCTCAGAAGTTGTCTCATAATGGTCAGAGCCATTTGAACGATTTTTTGCTTTTCGTGACAGGTGCGCAATGTTATTTCCAAAGACTTTTTATTGTACTGAAATAATCTTCTGTCACAAAGTAACAAGGTAAGTGTTTTATTCGTATATATTTTGTGGGAAACTGTAATCGTGTTGGGAGAATACACATCTGAATGTTTCACATAAGTGCGTATTTCACACACTGCGTATTAGCCAAACCCTGCGCCTCCTCTCCGTATTCTTCTATGACACGAACATGGGATTCTCCTCCCATAACGCTACAGAGCTATACCTAGCACAGCTGAAAATTGGCAACGTCTTCACAAACATTTAGCAACACTGTGAGAGTGCAATCACTTCCGCATATGGTACTGAATTGACTCGCTAAATATACTTGATATTCCCTTTCCATTTGAATGACTCGTGCTATGTAATCCTCATGTACTCTAAGCCAATGAGACAGCAAATTCAACTTATTGGCTAAAGAAATGCTGTTCATCACGTAAGTGACAACTTGTATTATCTTTCACGATGCATTATGACGCTGAGCAACCAACACCATGATGAGAGTGGGATGCTGGCAGCAGTGTGTCCATAGCCCCGTGTCAGTTCTAACCGTGGTAGGGGCAGGGTATGCGAGCGTTCTTTTTTTTTCTTTTTTTGGAGGGCTGCGAATTTCCAGAAAAAATTCTGAAACGCAATCAGGAGAAAACCTTTACACATCAAATCATCTTGGGAGCTCGACAAAGTAAGTTGTGTTAATGGTCATAGATCTCAGCTTTCTGACTGTCTAGCTGCTTCACAATACGGGAACAATTGTTCTTCACTTAAGACTCACATGCCAGGGTGAACCTCAGGAAAGGAACCTCTTGATTACTACATTGCATCTATGCTAAATTTCCACAGTAGAAATTAGGAACTCTCTGCAGAGATTTGCTAACAGCGGCTCTAGGAACTTACTTTTTCTCTGGGTAGCTTCAAATATGGGCAATTTTGTCGCCTTAAATCCAATTTAATATTTTAAATATCACTTTTGAACAGCGTTCACTTCTCCATTATTTAATGTATGGACCTCAAAACAAGCAATTTGCCTTAGTAGCTGTAGAGCAGGTTCTGAAAGGTATTGACACAATGTGTCACATCCATTTACCATAGGGAATCAAAGAAAGAAGCCAAACACATTACATTGCATTTACTCTTTGTGCCTTGACTAACACATATGAATCCATGACAAAAATAAAGTATTCGAAGAATCTCCTGTGAAAGGAAAAAGAGCAGGATGTGACACTTTAATTATAGCGCACTGGCTCAGAAGCAATGTAATTAATTTCGTGTCACATTGACGTATTGCATACTAGTGTAATAAAATACTCATCAAATAAAAACGGTTTTGTGCCTCCATTGCCACCGAGTGTGAAACGCAAATCGTAGACATATTATATGGCTCACCACCCAACAACATTAAAGCTTTTACATTGTCGAGAGTGAGGAGTGGAGCAGACGTTTTCGGCAGAAGGCATGGCAGCGCAGTGCCTCAGCCCGTGCCAGTAGGCAGCAAACGGGTCCCAAAGAACTCAGACGCATCCGGTGTTCAGAGGCAGATGGACGGCCAAGAAATCTCCCGCTATAATGTTATTGAACCAACTGTTATTACCAGTGTGACAGAAAGCGAAATATATTGTAGATTTACTTGAATTATACTCATAGCTTCAACACTGAGAGGAAAGGGCGATAAAAGCTTTGTCGACGTGTGCTTTTAGTTACTAGACGTCGTATTAGATAGTTTCCCTTTTTACCTCAAGACTATGAGCATAGGCAACAGTGATGTACTCTGACTGCAGTCAAGAGTTCCCCCGGGAAGTGTAGTAGTCTACAATGTTGCCAGATTGAGCATATTGCCGAACATAGAATTCAGAGGGGAGCACGACTGTATAGTCCACCTTGTGTGAACGACTCGGCGGTCACTTTTTTTCTCTAAGACTGTTTCTACAACACATATTGCACGCTTAAGAACCAGAATAATTAGAAATAACAAAATTAGTTTATGACAGCCACGTCAATTATAGTTTTCGAAGTATTCAATGTATTGTATACCTCTGTGACACCTTCCAATGTCCACTCAAGGAAGACAAGGATACACAGTCTAACTACAATATTATAAATACGCCTCAGTTTGTGGATGAACTCAGGTTGATAATCATTTTGAATATTTAGCAGTGCTGTACCCATTGGTGTTAAACTCGTTTTCAACCAATGGTCCCCACAGCTACAGGAACACTGCTTGTGATACCTCTTAGACAAAATACTTACGCAGTGCTATTAGACGGAAAGAATAACCTGATACAAACTGTGGGAAGTTTGTTTTACAACCTTCGTACCTGGATAAAGAGCGTTTCCTATTTCAGATATCTGTGAACGTTGCTGTATAAGACGATTTAAGAAGAAACAAAATCCCTTCAGCTACGCCATTGTTTAAAGAAATCGTCTTAACGGCACTAAATCGTGGTTTGTGAATCATTTACTGGCCGTACTCTGCCGCATTTCGCTGGTTGGAATGCAAAAATCCTAGTGACAAATTTCAGAGAAGGAAAAGGGGGACAAAATATCTCCCTCCGGAAGGTCATGATGTTTCTTTTAAATGATTACAAAATCAAGGAAAATGAACAGTGAGGTTATCAGTACAAGCACATTACTGTTGTCAGTATGATGTTGCACCACCTAGGGCATGTAATGATAAAGAGCCCTTATAGGTCAGGCATATTGTATACAGAAGTGGAAGAGAGAGCACCACTTAACGCTACAATCCGTATGCATTCCATACACACAGAAATTGCTGTTACAGTATACTTATGGAGCCCAATGAGTGAATTGCATATTTTCTGGTGAGAAAGAGCACTGGCAAACAGTCTTCGTTACATTAGGCTACTTAAACTGGTGTCACTCTGAGCTCGAACTTATGGTCAGCGACTAAGTGTAAGGACAATGAGTTCGATGCGGGTTTTGCAACTGTGAAATACTTTCCTACATTATAGAAGCGAATATTAAATTTGAACTAATATTGCGAAAATTTTGAACTAGGATTGTTTAGAATGAAAATCTTTCTGTTTAATGCATAGGAAAACAATTGATTTTCTAAAACATTCTCTGTCGTACACAACTTGAAACAGGTCAGGTCGACCAAGTCATGTGGAAGAACTGACAGCGACGTATATCGGAAGGCAGTAAGATCCCTTGGCTTTTGGTTTGCCAGTATTCGACAGCCATTTCTAGGCGCAAGTAACTGAAGAAAGACAGCGTGTTCTTGTTATCAAGTAACGTCTTCATCAATTACTTTAGTTTTAATGTAATCTACAAGTAATTGCTGATGTTTGATATTAACATGAAAAGGATTCCGTAGACAGAGAACGAACCTGTTCTTGGTAACTACGTCTATAATGACCAAAAGGCCTTAAATGATCTTCAAGCACATATTTCCGAGCAGCGGTATGAAGCAAATGATAGAGATAATGACGGTAATAATCGCATTATCCGGTAACTTCACACTTCACAGTGGGTTTTCTCGAGCTAAGAAATTTCCTGAATTAGTGAAAATTTAAGAATGGCTTCACATCGAGGATATGATGCCTAGAAGAGTCTTTACATCCTGCTGACGTGAGAATAGCATAATCTCCGCGTCACAAGCTTGCCTCTACTCGCATTTTTTCCACTGTCACTAATTTTGTAAACTAAGCACATCATCCGTTACAGCACACTCCTGGGGCTGGGAAATGTGGCCACAATGGTCAGGTGGAACGAACTATCACAAGTGCAATGCGTTGGTTCAGGCATTTATTTTTAAGAGACGAAAACAGATTTACTTTATCTCTGGTAACCTCAAGAGAAAGACGTTATAATGCAGAACCCACATTAAACATCACTTTCCTTCATTCCCAACTGGACAGAGCCGGTTTACTTTAGGAAATTACGTAGGCGGACGTCATGGTAAACAGAAATACTGTCTCCAGTAAATTTACTTACATTAGAAAAAAATTTTTTTTTTGATGAACCGATAGCCGTTTGAAGGAACAGGGCTCTTATTTTACTTGTGCTTGATTGACCTAGAGACGTCGAGAAATTTGGTGCATTACTGTAACTCGAATTTGTATCTCCTCTTTCGAGGATCTGAATCTCTCGGAACAGTATAGTTCAATTATTTCGTTCCTTTTTCCAAGACTGCAATCTTATCTAGGTTTCCTCCAAAGGTAAATATGTGGGTCAGATTCCCGATCCAGTACAAAAATATACATAATTTCATTTCAAGCACTATCACGTACACACCGGCCTGCTAATGAAAATTAACATGCATTTTTAATGTCTGTTCATATGTTGCCAACAATTTCTGGTCAAACACGCACACATATTAGTGTTGGTGAGTAAGCAATTGATAGTTAAGCTATATTCGTGGACGATAAAGAAGAATGATAGAAGTGAGGTGCGATTGTCGTTCAGGCACAAAAATTTGTATCCTTATTTTATATTCAAAAACGTAGCACCTGATAAGAAAATTCGATAAGTAACGTTTGATTTTACTTAGTTAACAATTCGATTGCGTGTTGGGTTCGTATCTCCATCACAGAACTTCACATCATGTGCTTCATCTTTAAATGCATGCACACTTTGTTACTTCTGAATGGAGGTATATCAGACATCTTTCGTGGTTAGTTAACAGGGATGAAAGGGTCTTGATAGGAGTCCCGGTTTATTACAAAAACTGTCGTCTTTTATTTTCAGGTATAGATTTGGTTACTGATAGTGGCGAAAATTTCGGTAATTTATGACTTTTCACGGTTAGTCAGCAATATGATATGATTATATTTGATTAGATTAATACTTGTTCCTTCGATCATGAATATGACATTTCATAATGATGTGGAACGTGTCATTACAATGAAAGAATTCTTTACATACCAGTATTCAATTTCTTTACAACAATTTATTACCCTCTCTCTCATTCTTTTTTTACTTTCATCTCTCTCACTCTCTCTCTCTCTCCTCCCTCTCTCTCTCTATCTCTCTCTCTCTCTCTCTCTCTCTCTATCTCTCTCTCTCTCTCTCACACACACACACACACACACACACACACACACACACACACACATTCTCTTTTTATTTTTATTTGTTTGTTGTGCTAGACTATTGGCGAGGCACGAAAACGTGCGTGAATTACTTTTTTAGTTTTGAGTACAGGTACGAAAGAAATATCAAAACAACTATGAGAGTAACTGATTTATGATGGTTAATTTGCAGTTAGTTCTGACTATTATTAGCAACTACGCTCCAGTCCCTAAACCTAGTTACAGTAATGCGAAACAGACGCATTACGTATTCCAGGCCGTAGCAGCCGCGACTTTGAGGCGCCAGATATGCTGACTTTCCGACCTGCTGTAGGATCACATCCGTTCGTCTTCTTCCTGTTCTTACTGCAACTGAGATTTGGCAACAAGGCAAGATAAGTTTGGCAATTCTGTGATCGACAAGTTACTTCCTGGTGTGCACGGAATTAAGACTCAAAGTTCACTTGATTTTTTTGTCATTTCCTTTGAATAATCTGAGTTATTATGGCTTCATGTGTAACAAAAGATTGTAAATTTACGGTTTTCAGCCCAGGAACGTCCTTGCACGTGGAATAGAGTTTAAATAGTGGTTAACGAGTTTTGCACACTATTGACCTCGTGAGAGGAAGGCACAACCCATATCTTTTTCGCTAGCTGTGTGGTAACGTGCTGACCTGTGAAAAAGCGTCTGTTCTGGTTCGCGGTTCAAGTCTCGCAGACAGTAACGTTTTTATCCCTTCTGTGGAAGAGTTACAAGCAGTCAGATCAAACATCGATAAGGAAATCGTAAGAAAATACTTTCAGCTCATAGAGCAATGGTGAAAACCTTACAATGCTGCACAACGCGTAAAGCCTCTTTCCGCTACTGAAAAGCAAATATTAGGTTTCTAGGAATACATAGCTTTATTTATGAAATGCCATATTTGCATACCTGTTGAGTATGACACAGCATAGTAATTAATCACAGACCCAATCGTAATCTAAGTGAGTAGTATTTTACTAATTCGTGCCGATAGAGACACGCTTGTGTACAGATACTCAGTTTTATTAAAACAGACTTTGGTTCTGAAATGGGGATGGAACTCAGACCGCTTTTAACGCGAAATTTGATCCCTTCGTGACAATACAGCTCGACTACAATTTGTTGCTTGTTCAAAACTGCAGAATCCTCAACATATCCACATCTTGCGCGTGAATGGGTTCGAATCCTTGCCTGGCACTAAAGTTATCATTATGTATTATCAAGCTCTAGCATGAGAACACCTATCTGCTGGAGGATAATAATTTTGATTTTTAATGCATTTTCATTCGTTGTCAAATGTAACGATATCTGACGTTTTTGACTCCCAGTGAGACACAGAACTATTTGAGAGATGTTCAAGGATGTTAATCCGAGCTGCTGGTGGAGAAAAGTTCGGTAGGTGACGTATCTTTGTGTGTAGTCAACAACGATATGTGTAGAGTTCGATTCCCATGCAGCACTGAACTCTTCGTCATATTATTTCTAGTTCAAAACTGCTCACATGTCCCTGCTGATGTAACAAACCCATATTTTACGTTCGTTTTCTCTAGAATATAACAGCGATAGCTGCTGGGTTCGAGTGCTACGAAGGAGAATAGTAATGTTTCGTCTCGTCATTTCAGTTAAAACATTTAGCTACTTCAGAGAAAATTTTATATGTCACAGTTGATTGTGTTTCGATAACGATCCGATTAGGTTCTGGGTTCGAATCCCAGAGCAAAGCTTTACCTCACGGCATTTCAACTAAGTTACTTGTGAAGAAGCATTATTTAACATCTCTCGTAGTTCGTTAACAGGGACAGTAGATGCTGGGTAGGAATTCGCGTCCGTTAAAAATGTTTACGTTATGTAATTTGAAGTTGATATTTGCTAACTGATAGTGTCTAAAATCGAGGTATATCACTCTCTGTGTGCCTAGTCAGGAATGACTGTTAGTTTCCGTCAGTCACGAAATCATAGTCTTCATGACATGGGTTTGCATCCATACGTAGAAGGAGGCGGCTCGTCGTGTCATTTGAAGTTCATACATATTCTCAACTAGCTGCTCGTGAATAACTTAAATTTTTAATGTCATTTTGTGTTAAATAACAAGTACGGTATGTTATTTTGAAGAGCAAATCATGAATACGACGAACTTACTACGTGCATTGTCTATCTGACGTAATAATGAGAGCGGTAACGGTTCAGGTATATCATTTATTGCAATAAGTGTGAGCTTACAAGTCTTAAGCAGAGTATTATCTGTGATAAAGTGTTCCCTGATATTTCTAGTATTGTGGTATTACTTTACATCTTGAGTTATTGCGATACAGAGCAGTGTTTTCTAGTGGTGACTTGTTGGAACCATTTTCAATAGTCAATCGACTGTACCAAGGAGCGATTAGAGGATCTGCTAGACAGCTGTGTTATGCGGGTTGCATTCGAGTCAGGCGAAATGCAATTCACGTCGTTCGGATACTTTTGAGCATGACTGTACATCGCTCTCTGCAAACGGTAAGAGAAGAGTCAGTTCCCTGTACTGCAAGGAGTAATCATTTAATTTTAATTATCATCTCGAAAAAGAAATCCCTTAAACACTGAAATATCGACGCCACTGTACCAAAGCACATCAATACAGGGACAAAAACCAATCTTGCAGTGGTTCGTTGTCGGCATCTGAAGGCTAAAAATGCTGCAACAATCCATTCTGAGTTGGTAGAAGGGTACGGCAAGAAGGCTCCACCACATGACAAAGTGTTTAGTCGGCGCTGACACATCTAGTATGCTCAAAGAGACCTGAACGACGAAGAATGAACTGAAGAATCATCTCTCTCTAAATGACCCGGAATCGCAGTGGAGGTGGAGACTTCGGTGGTCCACGGTTGTTAAACAGCTATAGAGACTTCCTTAGAGAAAATGAAAACTAGTCATGGATCAGTTTTCAAAATATTATATCGTTTTCAACACGATTCCTATGGGTTCCACGACTGATCACGCCCATTTAAACTTGCCGTCCAAGAGCCTTGTTAAACTAATATCGATGACTTTTTAGCCGCTTAATCGCCACGAAGTAGTGCTGGATAAAATACTACAACGGATCGAATCATTATCGTGCAAGTTTTAGGAACTGAGATGGCATGGTGCTAACAGATTGTGCTGATAAGTGGCGAACAGACATAGGAGAAAACCTCTTGACGAGGTTTCGGGAAGCTGTTAATGGGTGTGGCTTTGCTGCATGACAATGCCCCTACGAGTTTTAAACTGGACACAGTCATGCGTCCAGCTTATTTGGGCTATGAAATTTTTCCTCACCCCAATATTGTCTTCTCTCCGCGCCCGAAATGCGTGGCAGTTATTACCAAAATGACGGCGATGTGATTTTCGAAGTCTAATGATTCCTGTCAGACAAAATGTAGACTTCTACAACAATAGATCTATGCCAAGTCATTCGAGGGTGGTTAATAGTGTCTCACCTCTCGACGCATAAGAACCATTCCTTCATGCTGACTTCCAACAACCACATAGCTCTTCCTCTGCTAAAAAGACCAGAAGATCTGTTGGAAGAATATGGCAAAATAATTAATAATCTTAAACTTCCCATCCACAAATAGATTATCAGGTTGAGGACAAACCGTCCTAGGTCCAGAAACATACCCCTGCGACTGGCCTAGCAGTATGCTCATAGCAATTTCACCATTGACAGCAAATGGCATGAAATCTGGATTACAAATGGTCCACCTGTAGTGCGATATCTGACTGATCCTTTACAGAGAGCAACGGTTATGAACTATCACAGCTTGAGTGGAAGAACGTAAATTTAATCTGAGCAGGACAAGAGTGTATATAAACCGCACAAATGGGGTAAGCAACATAATCCAAACGGTGAGAGTCTCGCATCGAACCAGACCACCCGGTACATTGTCGAGAGTGAAAACTGAGAGGGAACCTTGGTGACCCAAACGACTTCTTCGTGGTGACAGCAGCAAGGCCTAACCAGATAAAAAGATTGGACGTAAGAATATAACACCAGTTTTTAACGTAGCATGTTACAGGTATTTATGTCTCTTTATGTATTTTTATGTGTTCTTGACTGTATTTCATCTGTAGTGCTATACGCTAAATAAATAAGTATCTCAGTGAAGGATGTATGAGTAGCAAGGGCATCCTTCGTCTTCACGCTAGCGTTTATCCTTTCCAAAAAGGTAAAAAAATGAAACGCCTGCAACCGTTCTTATTATCTTTTTTTATTGTTAAGCTACCACCTTCGGCGCTTCAATGCGCCAACATCAGGCCTTAGTTGATGCTGAAGGGTTTATCATGGTCCATATATACTCTGAATCAGTGGCCAGCCTCACTGGTTGAGGCAGAAAATCTCTAACTGTGATTCACATTTTGAATGTTTCTCCAGTCAGTTGGCAGTTGATGGTTGGAGTGCTGAGATCACAGTCTGCGTAAACCAGCTACGTTGGCCACTGATGCAGCGTATATATGGATCCTGATAACCCCATTAGCGTCAAATAAGGCTTGAAGGTTGTGAGCGCTGCAAGATCCATGAGCTATTTTATATTTACAATGACAAACCCAAATTCTAGGGCTATATTTTATTTTTGACACAAGGATCTATGCCGACAATTGTAAAAACGGCGATGATACATTAGTCCTTACTAATGTAAAATTGCTACCTTCTGAAGAAAACAAATTTATATTTGTCGAAACCTAGGTAAAGAATTTCTTTATCCATTACAACTGGTCGGCTGTTTATAATTTTATTACATGAAACCGTTGCTCTTGTGCAGCTATGTTTAAAATATTAAACTTCAATGTAATATGAATGAACGCAGAAAACACCCATTTATGGAAAGTGTTCAAATTGTTGGCCAGTGTGGTCCAAACAAAGCTCATAACGTTGACCGATCGTATCCAACACGTTTCTAATCGTTGTAATTGGCATTTTGACACATTAGGTGTCAGTAGCAGCTTTCAACTCATTGATCGTAGGTGGTCTTGTGCTATAGTCATTGTTCACCATGTACCGCCATACAAAATAATCCAAACACCTTTGTATGCGATTTTTTTTTTGTCGTGTGTGCATCTTGCTTGATGCCACTCCTAAATTTCAATTCTGCGGTCATGATCATCTTCAATCAGAGCGTGGAGTTATCTAGGAATAAAATTCTTCTTTTGGAGACCCTTGAAAAAGCAATGGAACTCCTGTGTCAATAGCCGCTTTTTCTTGGGGATTGCTGAAAAATTCTTTTCTCTTTTGGGGTCTGTGGATGATCGTGGACTTCTGGAATGGTTCTTCTTTTCCTTCTTCCTCAAACTTGTATCGCAGACGAGATATTATGAGTTGCGTTTGTGCACCTCGTTGAAACCTCATTCTGAGATGCCTTTGCACTTCACTAACGTTATCAGTCTTCCAGTAGCACTTCAGAACGAACTTCCTTTGCTCGTGGTTTAGCCTCTCTTCAGCCATTTTTAAGGCGTCACACTGGAGAAAGGAAAAAGAAGTATTGTAGATACGAACTCTGAAAAAAATGTATACATCGTTTTGGATTACTATATTTTGAGAGGTGGTATTATGGACCAAAAGAAGAAAAAATATCAAGTAAGAATGGGCTCTAAAGTAGATACCCTAACATCTATTAGCACTTGTTCATTTTCTACTTAAGTGCTCATGCTCTTAAGGCATGCACTCTAGAGCCTCTGTTTATTGGACATGTTTTCTTGTTTTGGTCGATACTACCACTTAACAAAATATGGAATGGAGAGAGACTGCAGTAGCAGAGATTCATTTCACACTATCGAAGATGAGGAAGTGGTCATAGCTTTTAATGTATACGTCTTAAAGCTCACGTTTACAGAGAATTTTTTGCTTCTGGTATTGTGTTTTTTCAACTGTATGCGTTTACGCCACTAATAATGATAGAGATTATACATGTAACTGGTGGTCTGATCACTTTACCATAAGTGTGGGTTACTGTGGATGATGTCTTTATGATCAGTTAGCAGCAGCGAGGCATCAAAGGCCTTGCAACAATGGTAACATCTGATCCTGTCAGATCATGAATTTAAGCGCTGTTGGGCTTGGCAAGCACTTGGATGGGTGACCGCCCTTGTCTGGCTGGCGCTGTTGGCAGCCGAGATGCATTCAGTCCTTGTAGGGACAGTTGAGAAGTTACTTGTTTTGGAAGAAGTTTCTCCGGTCACGAAAGCTGATATCGGCCAAGAGGGCCATGTGCTGAGCACGTTGCCCTGACACCTACGGCAGAGGAGGACAGTGCGATATGACTGGGCCTTCTGAGGCCTGTTCGGACGGAGTTTAATTTGTTTAGCTAGTACTAGCCAGGCAAGAAGTAGCTAGTACCGACTTCAAACAGTGTTCTGTTTTAGACAAGTGAATATTTTCTTTTATAACAAGTTATTGTTGTCATAACTACTGGAGGCGAAAAACTGTGTGCTGTAAAGTGTTACACGCAATTTGGTTTGCGCGGGGTGGGGCAGATTGAATTTTTTGTCTTATTTTGAGTCCCACAATAGCAGAAACTCCTGTCCTAATGCAACTCCTACTAAATTGCTAGCTACATGGGTGATCTTTGTTTTATGTGTTTCCTCTTTTAACGGTTAATACTAGTCTCTGAAGTTGAATTTGGCGACCCGCCCGGTATTTGCCTAAACGAGTGTGTGATTCCGTATTAAGACCACACTTCGGTTACGTGGTTTACCAGGCTAGGTCGTTAATTTTCCGCTTGGATTTGATCAAGGAGTAGCTCACCTCCATGTCTCACAAGCTAGGAAACTGCGTGTTACACTCTACTGGCTGTTCAAAGTGCAAAGAGGGACTGTTTGTGGCACTGTCCACAGATCGCGGTGCCTTAGCAAAGTACGCAACACAAATCGATACCACAGACATTAACTGGAGCTTGCTGCTGTTCGGAACGACGTACTGGAGGCGCTCCTGAAGACCACACCTCCCTCTCAGTGACAGCAGCGCTGTTGCTCTGAGGTCACTATAGTGTTGAGCATGCAAGGGCTCATCCCAGTGGGACATCTCAGCTACTGCAGTCAGCCTCATCGACTAGGATAATCGAATAGTTGAAGTTTAAGATTAACTTGTAATGTTGACAATATTGAACATTGTAGCCCATGAAAACAGTTTGTTAATTACTGCATCAAGTGATGCTTTGTTAGTCCATGACAATTGTAAATTATCTAATACTCCTGTGTCAAAGAAGTGTTTCATAGTGAGGTACATCTGTTTTTCGTTTATATGATGAAGTGAACTAATATTTCATCTGTTCGAGTATGATGAGCCTTCTCCCTGAATAGTCAGAGAACCTACACTTGTGGCCAGACGGAAGTACACTGACGGAAAAAAATATCATCACCAACAAGAAGTTGTGCGGCATAAACGAAAGTTGGTAGGCATGTTTCTACATCTGAAAGATTACGCCTATTAGAATTCCGCCCCAGTCGTGTGAGAGTGGTGCTAGTGGAGCCACTATGAAAACGAAAAACAGGTTTGCTTTAAATCCAGGCTGTACAGGACGTGAGCGTTAGCTATCTTTAAGAGTGGATGTTAGTCAATAATGCCTCTAAGGCGACAAACAAGCCATTAGCAGCACCTCACTGAGCTCGAACGAGGTCGTGCAATAGCGCTGTGGTAGCCATTCCACGTAGCAGTGGTCAACGATAAGTACAGTCGCTAGAGGACTGGACTCCAGATGGCAACGTAGCACTAGAAAGAGAGAATACCATAGTGTTCGGTCTATGGCTCTGGCTCATCGTACTAGACCTGCAGCAGCAATTTGAGTAGCAGTTGGGACTATAGTGACACAACGAAATTTTCCAAACCGGTTACTTCAAGGACAGCTCTGAGTCACACCCCAAACCAATGACATGTGCAACTTCAGTTGTGTCAAGTGAGAACTCAGAGAGGGCATAGTGGAGGTCTGTTGTGTTTTCTGGTGAAATCTGTTTTGTCTCAGTGCCAGTGATGGCCGTTTGTTGATTAGCAAATAGCCAGTTGAGGGTTTGCAGCCAGCTCATCTGCGTGCTAGACTCAGTGAACTTACACATGCAGTTATTGTGGTGTTACCGCCAGACACCACACTTGCTAGGTGGTAGCCTTTAAATCGGCCGCGGTCCGTTAGTATACGTCGGACCCGCGTGTCGCCACTGTCAGTGATTGCAGACCGAGTGCCACCACACGGCAGGTCTAGTGAGACGTCCTAGCACTCGCCCCAGTTGTACAGCCGACTTTGGTTCACTGACAAATACGCTCTCATTTGCCGAGACGATAGTTAGCATACGTCATTTGCTACGACCTAGCAAGGCGCCATTATCAGTTTATATTGAGATTGTAATTAATGTATCAACAAGAGCGATGTTCTCCAATTATGGATTAAAGTTAAGTATTCAAGCAACTACGTTCTTTTCTTGATAGGATAATTACTTTACCTTGTTCCAGACCTCACGCCATTCTGCGTGAGATTAAACGCGTGCATTTCGGCCTCCTCTAGCAACACGGTGTTGGCTCTTCTGCCAACACATCAGTTATGGTCTGGGACGCGATTTCGTATGACGACAGGAGCACTCTCGTGGTTATCCCACACATCCTGACTGCAATTTTGTACATCAGTCTGGTGACACGAACCGTTATGCTCACATTCAGGGACAGCATTCCGTGGGAATGTTTTCCGACAGCATAACGCTCGCCCACGTACCGCTGCCGTAACCTAACATCCTTTCTGAGTGAGAGTTAACATGTTGCCTTAGCCTGCTCGATCACATAATCTGTCTCCAATCGAACACTATGGGACATCATCGGACGACAGCTCCAGCGTCATCCACAAACGGCATTAACCTTCCAAGTATGGACCAACCAAGTGCAACAGGCGTGGAACACTATCCGACAAACCGATACCCGGCATCTGTACAATACATTCCCGTTTATCTGTTTGCATTCAACAAATTTTTTTTTTTTGGTCATCAGTCGTCTGGTTTTTGATGCATCCTGCCACGAATTCCTCTCCTGTACTAACCTCTTCATCTCAGAGTAGCACATGCAACCTACGTCCTCTGTTATTTGGTGGATGTATTCCAATCTCTGTCTGCCTCTACAATTTTTGCCCTTTACAGCTCCCTCTAGTGCCATAGAAGTCATTCCCTCATGTCTTAACAGAGGTCCCATCCTGTCCCTCTTCCTTATCAGTGTTTTCCACATGTTCCTTTCCTCACCGATTCTGCGCAGAACCTCTTCATTCCTTACCTTATCAGTCCACCTGATTTTCAACACTCGTCTGTAGCGCCACATCTCAAATGCTTCGATTCTCTTCTGTCCCGGTTTTCCCACAGTCCATGTTTTACTACCATATAATGCTGTACTAGAGACGTACATTCTCAGAAATTTCTTCCTAAAATTAGGGCCAATATTTGATATTAGTAGACTTCTCTTGGCCAGGAATGTCCTTTTTGCCATTGCTAGTCTGCTTTTGATGTCCTCATTGTTCCGCCCGTCGTTGGTTATTTTACTGCCTAAGCAGCAGAATTCCTTAACTTCATGTACTTTGTGGCCATCCATCCTGATATTTAGTTTCTTTAAATTCAGTCCATAGTCTGTACTCATTAGACTGTTCATTCTTTTCAGCAGATCATGTAATTCTTCTTCACTTTCACTCAAGATAGCAATGTCATCAGCGAATGGTATCATAGATATCCTTTCACTTTTAATTTTAATTCCACTCTTCAACTTTTCTTTTATTTCAATCGTTGCTACCTCGATTTACAGACTGAACAGTAAGGGCGAAAGGCTACATCCTTGTCTTACGCCCTTTTTAATTCGATCACTTCGTTCTTGGTCGTCCATTCTTATTTTCCCCCCTGGCTGCTGTACATATTGTATATGACCCGTCACTCCCTATAGTTTACCCCTACTTTTTTCAGAATTTCGAAAATCTTTCGCCATTTTCCTTGGGTGAACACTTTTTTCAGGTCAACATATCCTATGAACGTGTCTTGATTTTTCTTTAGTCTTGCTTCCATTATTAATAGTAACGTTAGAATTGCCTCTCTCGTGCATTTAGCTTTTCTAAAGCCAAACTGATTGCCATCTAGTTCATCCTCTATTTTCTTTTCCACTCTTTTGTATATTATTCTTGCAATCAACTTGGATGCATGAGCTGTTAAGCTTATTGTAAGATAATTCTGGCACCTGTCAGCTCTTGCCGTTTTCAGGATTGTGTGGATGATGCTATTCCGAAAACCAAATGGTATGTCGCCACACTCACACATTCTACAGACCAACGTGATTTGTCGTTTTGTTGCCACTTCCCCCAATGATTTTAGAAATTCTGATGGAATGTTATCTATTCCCTCTGCCTTATTTCATCTTAAGTCCTCTGAAGCTCTTTCAAATTCTGATTCTAATACTGGACCCATTATCTGTTCTGAATCGACTCCTGTTTCTTCTTCTGTTGCATCAGACAAATCTTTCCCTCTTAGAGGCTTTCAGTATATTCTTTCCACCTATCCAGTCTCTCCTCTGCATTTAACAGTGGAATTCCCTTTGTACTCTTAATGTTATCACCCTTCCCTTTAATGTCACCGAAGGTTGTTTTAACTTTCCTGTATTATGAGTCTGTCCTTCCAACAATCATTTCTTTTTCGACGTCTTCACATTTCTCCTGCAGCCATTTTGTCTTAGCTTCCCTGCACTTCAAACTTATGTCATTACTCAGCGACTTGTATTTCTGTATTCCTCAGTTCCCCAGGACGTATTTGCGCTTCCTCCTTTCATCGATCGATAGAAGTACTTCTTGTGTTACCCATGGTTTCTTTGCACTTACCTTCTTTGTACCTGCTTTCCTTCCCAACTTCCGTAATGGCCATTTTTAGACATGTCCATTCCTCTTCAACTGTACTGCATACTGAGCTATTCCTTATTGCTGTATCTACAGCTTTAGAGAACTTCAGCTGCATCTCGTCATTCCTCAGTACTTTTGTATCCCACTTCTTTGCGTATTGGTTCTTCCTGATTATTGTCTTACACTTCAGCCTATTCTTCATCACTACTATATTGTGATCGAGTGTATATCTGCTTCTGAGTACATCTTACAGTCCAGTATTTGATTTCGGAATCTTGTTCCTGAGTACACCTTACAGTCCAGTATTTGACTTCGGAATCTTTGTCTGACAATGATGTTGTTTCCCTGAAATCTTCCCATATAACTCGGCCTTTACCAAGTATACCTCCTCCTCTTGTGATTCTTAAACATATTATTCGCTATTACTAGCTGAAACTTGTTGCATAACTCAATTAGTCTTTCTCCTCTCTCTCTTTCCTTGTCGCAATCCCATATTCTCCTGTAACCTTTTCTGCCACTCCTTCCCCTACAACTGCATTCCAGTCCCCCATGACTATTAGATTTTCATCTCCCTTTATATACTGTATTACTCTTTCAATGTCCTCAAATACTTTCTCTATCTCTTTATCTTCAGCGTGCGACGTCGGCATGTATACCTGAACTATCATTTTCGGTGTTGGTTTGCTGTCGTTTCTGATAAGGACAACCCTTCAATGAATGGTTCACAGTGACACACTCTCCGCCCTATCTACCTATTCATAACGAATCGTACTGCCGTTATACCATTTTCTGCTGTTGTTCATATTACTCTTACTCACCTGACCAGAAATCCTTGTCTTCTATCCACTTCACTTCTCTGACCCCTATTATATCTAGATTGAGCCTTTGCATTTCTTTTTGAAGGTTATCGGTTTCCCTACCACGTTCAAGCCTCTGACATTCCACTTCCCTACACATAGAACGTTATCCTGTCATTGATTATTCAATCTTTCTCTCATGGTAACCTTCCCCTTTCCTGTCGCCTCCTCGAGATCCGAATGGGGAACTAATCCGGATTCTTGTGCCAATGGAGAGAGCATCATGACACTTCTTCAATTACAGGCCACATGTAATGTGGATGCACATTACGTGTCTTTAATGCAGTGGTTTCCATTGCCTTCTGCATCCTCATGCCGTTGATCATTGCCGATTCTTCCACCTTTTAGGGGCAGTTTCCCACCCCCATGGTAAGAGAGTACCCTGAACCTCTGTCCCTGCTCCACCCTCTCTGACACGGCCGTTGGCAGAATGAGGGTGACTTCTTATGCTGGAAGTCTTCGGCCTCCAATGCTGATTATTAATCGAAATTTAAGCACCGCCGAGATTCGAAGCCGGGACTAAAAGCGTTTTGATTATGAATCAGACACGCTACCCTTACTATTTTTATTCGTAGATCACAGCGTTTATTTTTTCTTTATTTTGTTCGTTGTTGTTCGTTGCGTTTGGTCTGGGCGGGCGTCACAAGACATCCGTTCAAGTTGATCGTCGATTCCTTATATGTATTTATCTTATGGGACTTCACTGCTTATGTCATCAGTCCCTAAGATTACACACTACTTAACCTAAATCATCCTAAGGACAAACACACACACCCATGACCGAGGGAGGACTCGAACCTCCGCCGGAACCAGCCGCACAGTCCGTGACTGCAGCTCCTTAGACCGCTAGGCTAAACCCGCACGTCGTTGATTGCTTTACTCAGTTTTTTTTTTGTTTTTTTTTATTACAGAGAGCCACCGCCTCTCTGACCAAACACGGTGAGCTACCGTGCCGGCGTTGATCGTATTTTGTTCTATATTGTTCGTTGAATTTGTTCGTGGCGGACGTCCGAAGACACTCGTTCCGGTTGTTCGTTGATCCGTTCACTCAGTTCTTTATTACAGATTGTACTAAACCCTCTGACCGAAAGCGCCAAACTACCGTGCCGGCATCCCATAGACCACGGGTCCTTGTCGCATTCGACATTGTGGCCGTTAATGTACCAGCATTTCACACTTGCAATGGTTTATCTCGTGCTTCCATTAACCTGTGATCTTGCAATGTTAATCACATAAACAAGTTACCTAGAGCAATAGCAACGAAATTTCGTTACTCTACATAATTCTTTGGTGCTGCGATTTTTCAAGTGATAGTTAGAACTTAATAGCTACTCCTGATTGTTGTTGTTGTGGTCTTCTTTCTACAGACTGGTTTGATGCAGCTCTCCATGCTACTCTATCCTGTGCAAGCTTCTTCATCTCCCAGTACGTACTGCAGCCTACATCCTTCTGAATCTCCTTAGTGTATTCATCTCTAGGTCTCCCTCTACGGTTTTTACCCTCCAAGCTGCCCTCCAATACTAAATTGGTGAGCCCTTGATGCCTCAGGACATGTCCTACCAACCGATCCCTTCTTCTAGTCAAGTTGTGCCACAAACTCCTTTTCTCCCAAATTCTATTCAATACCTCCTCATTAGTTGGGTGATCTACCCATCTAATCTTCAGCATTTCAAAAGCTTCTATTCTCCTCTTGTCCAAACTATTTATCGTCCATGTTTCTCTTCCATACATGGCTACACTCCACACTAATACTTTCAGAAACGACTTCCTGGCACTTAAATCTATACTCGATGTTAACAAGTTTCTCTTCTTCAGAAATGCTTTCCTTGCCATTGCCAGTCTAGATTTTATATCCTCTCTACTTCGACCATCATCAGTTATTTTGCTCCCCAAATAGCAAAACTTCTTTACTATTTTAAGTGCCTCATTTCCTAGTCTAATTCCCACAGCATCACCCGAATTAATTAGACTACGTTCCATTATTCTCGTTTTGCTTTTGTTGATGTTCATCTTATATCCTCCTTTCAAGACACTGTCCATTCTGTTCAACTGCTCTTCCAGGTTCTTTGCTGTTTCTGACAGAATTACAATGTCATCGGCGAACTCCTTAGATGCGAACACCATTACAGTGATCGTCACACGCTTGAATACCAACGTCCAGCGAATTTCCGGCCTGCGTACCAAGAACTGGAATCTGGCGTCCCGTCAAATGATTACTGCCTTTACTTACTATGAAGTGAGAAAATGCACTCTGTGTGGGTGTGTGGGAGGGTGTACACATGCGTATAATGCACACGATGGCGACTCTGCAGCATTTAAACTCGTTAGAGGAAACCTCTGTAACCACGTAATGACCACTTAGAGGGAAATCCTGCCGGCTTAACGAGAAACGCCGGTTGCGCACCTGTTATGTTATCGCGGTCGCGCCGCCGACGGCCGGACATTAATTTCCGAGTCGTGTCGTCGGTGGTGCGAGGGCGCGTTTGTTCGGAACAATCGGCTTTGCCGGCCGCTGCAAACGCGACGGGGCGGCGGCGGCGGCGGCGGCACGGCAAACACGGGCCCTGTTGTGCACACACGGACCGGAAGCCGCGCGCGGTCATATCCGCCGCCAATGGACGCGCGAGTGCGCGCGCGATTCCACGCTGTTTGGCTTTCGAGGCCGTGGCGCCCGTCCCGCCGGCACGCAGCAGCAGTGGCGGCAGCAGCGGCGGCGGCGTGGGTGGTAGCGCGGGCAGCGGGCACTGCCCCTGTGGCTGGGCCTTCCGCCTGTCCGGTCGCGGGAGGCCCACTGATATATGGGCGGCCTGACGTGTGGCCCGCTGCACACGCTCCACTGCCGCATCTCGCACCGCGCACCGGCCAACCATCCGTGCGGCGCCGCTATCGCCTGCTTCGAGGCTGCCGAGCGTGCTGGCGCAACCTGCCGACGACTCCGCGTAAACTTTGTGGTACAGATCACTGTCTATCATCGAAGTGAAGTCGTGTGCGACAAACTAACAACAAACCCTTTGAACCTGTACGAAAATTTACACTACTGCCTATTAAAATTGCTACACCACGACGGTGACGTGCTACAAACTCGAAATATAACCGACAGGAAGAAGATGCTGTGATATGCAAATGATTAGCTTTTAAGGGCATTCACACAAGGTTGGCGCCGGTGGCGAAACCTACAACGTGATAAAAGTTTCCAACCCATTTCTCATACGCAAACAGCAGTTGACCGGCGTTGCCTGGTGTAACGTTGTTGTGATGCCTCGTGTAAGAAGGAGAAATACGTACTATCACATTTCCGACTTTGATAAAGGTCAGATTGTAACCTATCGCGTTGGTCTAGATCCAATGACTGTTAGCAGAATATGAAATCGGTGGGTTCAGGAGTGTAATACGGAACGCCGTGCTGGATCCCAACGGCCTCGTATCACTAGCAGTCGAGATGACAGGCATCTTATCCGCATGGCTGTAACGGATAGTGCGGCCACGTCTCGATCCCTGAGTCAACAGATGGGGACGTTTGCAAGGCAACAACCATCTGCACGAACAGTTCGACGATGTTTGCAGCAGCATGGACTATCAGCCCGGAGACCATGGCTGCGGTTACCCTTGACGCTGGATCACAGACAGTAGCGCCAGCAATGGTATACTCAACGACGAACCTGGGTGCACGAATGGCGAAATGTCATTTTTTCGGATGATTCCAGGTTCTGTTTACAGCATCATGATGGTCACATCCGTGTTTGGCGACATCTCGGTGAACGCACGTTGAAAGCGTTTACTCGTCATCGCCATACTGGCGTATCGCCCGGCATGATGGTATGGGGTGCCATTGGTTACACGTCTCGCTCACCTCTTGTTCGCATTGACGGCACTTTGAAATGTGGACGCTGCATTTCAGATGTGTTAGGACCCGTGGCTCTGCCCTTCATTCGATCCCTGCGAAACCCTACATTTCAGCAGGATAATGCACGACCGCATGTTGCAGGTCCTGTACGGGCCTTTCTGGATACAGAAAATGTTCGACTGCTGCCCTGGGAAGCACATTCACCAGATCTCTCAGCAATTGCAAACGTCTGGTCAATGGTGGCCGAGCAACTGGCTCTCCACAATACGCCAGTCACTACGCATGATGAACTGTGGTATCGTGTTGAGGCTGCATGTGCAGCTGTACCTGCACACGCCATCCAAGCTCTGTTTGACTCAATGCCCAGGCGTATCAAGGCCGTTATTACGGCCAGAGGTGGTTGTTCTGGTTACTAATTTCTCAGGATCTATGCACCTAAATTGCGTGAAAATGTAATCACATGTCAGTTCTAGTATATTTGCCCAATGAATACCTGTATAACATTGGCATTTCCTCTTGGTGTAGCAATTTTAGTGGCCAGTAGTGTACATTACGTGAATTCTATTTGTTTATGTTCAGGAAAGGTGAATACAAATAAATGATTTGAGAAAATCACGTTTCAGGTTTCGACAGTCCCAAAATTATAATTTTCAACACCACTGTCAACTCTAATTTCATGACAAATTAATTGACAAACGGTTTCGACAATCCACTTCATCATCAGGCCTTTGAAGTGCATAGTAGCCGAATTTTCCAGAAAGACATCAGTCAGTATAAGTCCCATGCGAAAATAACTGGTATCCGCATCAGCTCTCGTAAGCAACCACACACGATGATAACGCAAACGGAAGGATGGACATGCCGAATTGTACAGTTATTTCTTCAAAAGTTCATGAACACGTAAAATAACGAATTGGCAACGAAAAGTTACAGACCAATGAAGCTCATATTAACCTGGTATGTGTATCTATAAGACCAAATAAAATCCATTAAAAACGTTCCCATTGTAGCTGGGCTAAGCGTATAAGTCTTCACGTTAAATTTCATTCCTCGTAACTTTTAACGGAATTTATTCAGTTTCACTGATGATCGCACAGACATGAATATCTTTGTTCTGAAATCTGTCGTCGCCAATATGTGACTTTCTGTCTCCATGTACTTCTGAAGAAAACAATTTTACAATTGCTGAAATCACAGTCAAGGTTTTCTTTCCGCGAGTTTGGAAGCAGAGAGACACAAAAGGTTCTACACTTGCGTAACACCAGTCTATAAAAGTTCCGCGACTTCTCAAAAGTTTCGCATTTGGGTGATTTTCCCTGTTAAAGCCTTTAAATATCGATAAATGATGCACTTCGAACTCCAGTCATTAAGGAAAAATAAACTTCTTCTAATTAAAACAGTTTCATTAGCAAATAACTTTGTTCCACATAAATATTCACTTAAGCTTTCGTGAGTGATAAAACACCTCTCACTTCAAACTATGTGATTTATTTGAACGTAATCTTTACAACAATGACGATATTGATCGTAATATGTCAAAAATAAGAACAAGAACTGTACTAACTATTAAACTAACCACTAAAATTTGCTTTATAACACTGACCGTAATTTTTGTTTATTTGTTACATACGTACATTTGTTTTATTTGAATCAGAGGGTGGTAACACATTCCGACGGACCTTCTACATGGAGGTAAAAAAGAAGTCAGATAGCGCTACAGACTTGTGCAGTACGTTGATTTGAAGTCAGAGGGGGCACAGCCTGCCAACATCTTAAGTAGTCCAAAACATTGACAGACTGCTGCTTACGATTGCTTCTTGCTCATTGTTTCTGTCGTGTACATGGAACTTCTGTTTTAAATACCAAAAATTACAGTGCTTGCAGGAATCACGTATTGTCACGAATGCAATTTCGAACGTTTTTATGACATGACAACACACTCAGACTCTGCTCTGTGAGCTGTGCCACTAATGTTAGGTTTTGATACTAACCTAAACTAACACAGTAGAAGGTTAGTAAGTAATGTAACCGAACTAGATTTTGAACTGCTGACTGTCAATAAAGACTTAAACTATCGCTTTGACTAATATTCGACATGTAGATAATTGGCTGGCAACTGTATACTCCAACCGGAACTGAACTGGAAATTCTTCTGTAACTGCAACTAAACTGGAAGTGGCCGGGTATCGGAATGCGGCATCTTAAATATCGTGCTCGGCACATGCTCACTATTTGGCGGACGCATCGAATAGTTCAGGGTTTCAGCACTCTCTGTAGTGGCAGACGTAACCATTGTCAGGAGAACAGACTATTAGAATGCCTTGAAGAGGCATGAGGCACTCCCTGGTATCTGCGCTATATAGGACATGACTGAGCATGCTTTGTGCTGCACCACGCTGAGACTGTCTGGTTTGTGACGGCATTTCAAGTCTATCGGTGTGTACCGAACTGACAGAGACAGTATCTGAATGGTTCTCACAAAATGTTCCTCGCATAATCAGTCACCTTTCTTCCGTGTGTGCAGAGAGAGAGTTCATTTCTCCTTGCTGCCAGACCCGTTCGACCTGTATGTTAAGGTAGTTGACAGTGCTAATCGCGCATCGCCGTTGATTGAGGAGGAGGTATCATTCGTGGCATAATCCAACCGAACGGTGCATCTTGTAAGATTATGTCCTTCTCTCTCTTTAGCTGACCAGTTCCTAAACGTTAAAGAAGATCGATTTTCGAAGCAGAACACCAATCTCACCAGTTTTATTGAATGACAGGCCTTCTAATGTCATTGGCTTGGGAAGCAGCCACGTGGAGGTTTCCAGCGATGCAGTTGGGAGTGGCCCCGTTAATATGCATGACAGTAATGCGCAGACAGTATGTATGCTATGCCCATCAACTCTTGAGGAAATGTACACCTCGCAAATGTTTGACGATTCTATGGTTCGAACGTCGTTCCTACCACTTAGTGGAAATAGATGCCAGCTATGGTCTACGCCCGTCCAATCTGACGAACTCTTGGACTCTAAAGTATGTCTGAGGCACTGCCAAGAAGTGCTCTACATTGGTACGCCTCCACATTTTCTTCGGAGACGTTCCCAAGGGAATTGGCAACAATACGTCATCACGCTGGTAGTTTCCTTTCACTGTGTAGTATGTTTGCTTTTGTTGCACACGCGTTTCTTGCTTTGTATCGACTCTATAACTGTATGGTTCCCTGCAGTGTAGTGAATTGTGGTGCTTGCTAAAAGAGCGGTAGCTAACAGCACGACATTTCTTCTGACTGTGATTCGTGCCCTAAAAGTTAAAACGTAGCTTTCGTCTGTTCGAAAAGTCTATTCTGCTTGCGGTATCGTGCTCTTTGAAGTTAGGTCACTTACTTAGTTTGTGTGTTGAACTACAGAATTCACAGCAGAGAGGAATGGCGGAAAATATTTGTCGAAAACGATACCCCTCTGTGTTTATACATTTCGCGGCCTGCTGCTGGAACTGTTGCAGCATTTTGTCTGAATGAATAAGCTCTAACATCTGACAGATTGTTTCTAGAAATACCAACAGATGTTTCAGCCGAGGAAACGTGGTATCAGCTGTTTTCGATTCGCACTTTCTCCTCAATTTGACACCAAAGTGATGAATCTCGATGTGCGGCAGTAACACCTCATCCACCGTAATGCCGACCTGCATGATGTTACCCGCGTTCAGGTTTCGCATTAGCTGCTTGATTAACATCCAGATCAGTTTCTTTTTCAATCAGATTACGAGTTTCAACTGAAACACTTGACTACAAATCATAACAGTGCTGTACATCTGTTTAGGCATCGTTGCTAATAACTAGTGCCTTAATAGTATCGAAAAATTATTATAATTCCGCAAAACTACCTTTGAATTTTACAATGAGATGGCTGGGAGCTTAATTTTACGGCTGCTGCATGAACTAGCAGAATAAGGACTTAAAAGACCTTAAGACTGGGTCAATTCCGTTAATCCAGCCTAATGTTGGCTTATCTCTTCATTCTGCATGTTCTTACAGTGTACTTGAAGTTAAACTCCCAACAAATTCTTTGCCTCAATCCAATGGTAGCGTTGTACAATCCATGCAAATTTTCATCTCTTTAAAACAATAGTTATTAGCAATGTGACCTTAATGATGTGCAACGGTATTATTACATATGTCATGTGTGTCTGGAAAGTCTCGTAAGGCGACTGCCTTTATCTTTGATTCTACACACATCAAAAAATGTTTTACGTCACCTTGGTTTCGAGAGTTCCGGAACCTGTACAGAAAATTGAATTGAGATCAACATAAACATCATTTCTGCCCATTTTATTGCTCATAAAATACACACATTGAATGTTGTACCATCATACAGCGAGGTCTTCAAGGTGGTGGTCTAGATTGCTGTACACACCGGTACCTTTAATACCGAGTAGCAGGTCCTCTTGCACTGATACAGTCTTGCATTCGTCGCGGCATACAATCCACAAGTTCATCAAGCCACTGTTGGTTCAGATCGTCAGACTGCTCAACGGTGACTCGGTATAGATCCTTCAGAGTGGTTGGTGGGTCATACGTCGACCCCATATAATGCCACCCCAAAACATCAGGGAACCTCTACCTTGCTGCACCATCTGGACAGTGTGTCCGACGATTGTCTGGTTCAATGCAAATGCGACACTCATTGATGAATAGAAAGTGATACCAATCCAGAGCGGTCCATTCGGCATGTTGTTGGCCCCAACTGTACCGCCCTGCATGGTGTGGTTGCAAAGGTGGACCTCGCCAAGGACGTCGG
The DNA here is from genome assembly GCF_021461385.2 of Schistocerca piceifrons. NCBI lineage: Eukaryota > Metazoa > Arthropoda > Insecta > Orthoptera > Acrididae > Schistocerca > Schistocerca piceifrons. Next base: position 238,700,625 of record NC_060144.1, on the reverse strand, counting down.
GAGTGAAGTTGTGCATCATGCATCCTATTGTGCACAGTTTGAGTCGTTACACTACGTCCTGTAGGTACACGAAATGCATTATTCAACATGGTGGCGTTGCTGTCAGGTTCCCTTCGATCCATAATCCGTAGGTAGCGGTCATCCACTGCAGTAGTGGCCCTTGGGGGCCTGAGCGGGGCATGTCATCGACACTTCCTGTCTCTCTGTATCTCCTCCACGTCGGAACAACATCGCTTTGGTTCACTCCGAGATGCCTGGACACTCCCCTTGTTTAGGGCCCTTCTTGGGACATAATGACAATGAGGTCGCGACCGAACAGCGGTATTGTCCGCCTAGGCATGGATGAACTACAGACAACACGAGTCGTGTACCTCCTTCTGTGTGGAATTAACTGAAAGTGATCGGCTGTCGAACCCCCTCCGTCTGATAGGTACTGCTTTGGGCTGGTTTAGCGACACCTCTGAACAGTCACAGTCACTGTGCCTGTGATACAATATCCACAATCAACGTCTATTTTCATGAGTTCTGGGAACTGGTGTGATGTAAAACTTTTTTTGATGTATGTATATGTCACACAAGTCTCCAAATAACTCCTCATATGCATCATGAGATTCTTGCACCTCATTAATCTCTAACTCAAGTTAAATGCTGTTGTACTAATCTTTACTTATAAGTAGAAGTGGCTGTCTCATTCTAATGTAGTTGCGATTCAGACCTTCCTGACAATTATTAAAGTGTGGAGGGTATAGTTACCCGTAATTTAATAACTGCCGATATCTTAATTAAACGTCATATATCAACAGCCTCCATAGTTAGTGATAATAACAAGCAGGATTATGGCTTAAGAAAACAGGGCCAGACGGCTTACAGAGCAGGACGACGGTGGCTGTCACTGCGGCGCACTCGCTTGGCTCCAGACACAGGCGGCGTTGGCGATGCTCATTGCTCACTGGTGACGTGATGTCGCCACTGCCAGGCTGACTCCGACATCTACTCGCTTGAGATGCGCTTCACAACACGATTCTCACGGAATTTCAACCATCGAGATCTGTAACGCAGACACATGCGACTGTTCATACGTGGGAATGGCTCGTAACGCAGTCATAATCTCAGAGAATCACATAAAACCGCGGTAACCGGATACTCGTAATTCGCGGTACGTACAAATCGAAGCACATAATGCTTGTGCTGGAACACGTCCGAAAAGTTTTATTCCCACCCGAAGGACCAAAATGTAGACAGCCTCAAAATTGTGCGCAGCCTCGCTCTTTCCTCAGTGCAGATGAATGGATACACTCGATGAAAGGAAAGGCAGTTGAAAATAAAAGTAATCGCTGGGAAAAGTGGTCTGTATACTTATCACTACGTTGTGAGGCAGAGCAAAAGGTGCGACCAAGTGGCTTGGCGATCATGAGTAGTGCCCTTCTGGCAATTAATTCTTTCCCACCCCAAGCTTACTAGAATGGCCTTGCTTCAGTTATCGTCAGCACACTCTTCGCTACTATTTCTCTTACTCCTGAACTGGGACAAGAGTGAGACTGAGAGAACAGTTCACCAACTATTAATGTAATTTCGAGAACCCATAACGATAAACGGCTCGTATCCTGTTCCAGTTCACATGTTTAACAGGAAAGACTACGACATCTGTCAGTGTAGTCGTACGGGAATACGCGACTACTTTATCCGTAACTCTGACGTCTCTAATGGAATGAGAAACCAATAGAGACTAACCAACTACTATACAGAGTTAAATAACGAATGATAGATAGTAATAGACATTATGATATGGCAGTGACTCTGTTGTTAAGTCAAACAACACAGGGATTGGAATGCCTTATTTATCCGCCGATACTAGGCACCTACCTTCAATGAAAATGTCCTCCCCTGTACGGAAATTACAAAATGTGTGTACAAGTAGAGGTTGTGGCGCAATTACGACAAACTGGACGTCTGGGTTTGGCCGTGGTCGTGTGCGGATAGCCAAAGGTGTTAGTGCGATCGCTTGCGTTAAACCGGAAATGTGGGTCCGAGTCGGAGACGGAATTTCATTGACGTCATTTCTTTATGCAGCTGATGGTTGTTCCTATGCGCAGCTGGGAATACGTTTAATATAATAATAGAAAGCATTGCTAACATCGTTTCCCGGCATGAAAAAATTGGTTGTGTGATTGTCCTGCCAATTTTATACGTTTATGTGCAATGAAATTTTCAAGTGTTAAGAGTATTCCATGAAGTTTCGGGACTGAAGCCGGATAACGTCGGATATCTCAAGCTATATTTTATCTCACAACCATACAGCCATCTTCTGGTGAGTGTTTGGCACAAGAAGTTGCTACTTCACGACGATAATTCTCGGCGCTAACTTTATACAAAAACAGGCCTGAGGGGGAATAAGTAAAAGCAGCCGCTTCGTGAGGAACCTTATAGAGTTACAAGCACTCTTCGAATATTGCTCCATCTATGACGCTCAGGTGGATGCGTAATGTGAACTACGTGGGTGCTCTCTGTTGGAATGAGCAGTCGCGGAGTTAAAATTCAGATGTCAAAATAAACAAAATTAAATGTCGCAATTAAAAAAGTCACCTGATCCCATGCCTTATCTGTTGAAAGCCGCTATCACGATTAATAAGATCTTGCACTTAACTTCTCCACCGACTCCTTAGTAACCGAATACCAGAAAGATCTCTCCAAGGCGAAGATTTCAGTAGCAGGGCAATCCATGGAATGTTTTGTGGACGTAAAATGATCGACTATGGCTGGCTTACTGGGCTGGGAAAGAACGCATCTTTCACGCACTGTGCGCGTCGTCTGACCGTTGTAGACTTTGCCACACTCACAAGACATTCTGTAGATTCCAGCCTTCTGCAATCCCAGATCGTCCTTAGCCGAACCGAAAAGAGCACAAGTTTTCGCAGGTGGCCGAAAAATTGCTTGCTATTGGCATGATGTTTTCTTAACATTCTCCTAATTTCTATGAAATATTGCCTACGTACGAAGGAAACACCCTGGACTTAAACCGATCCTTCTCCTCTTGGTCTTGTGGACAGCCACGTTTTCTGTTATTTAAAACTGCGCTGAAATGATATAAGGAATATCCATTATCTTTGAACACTGATTGTAGGTGTCCCAGCTCCTTTGCAACGCTGTCTCCACACATGTTCCCGGTGTAAAAATGTTTGAAGGACATCCATAGTTTGTGATGGATGTGGAAGCTAGACGTCTGCAAATATAAACGTGTGTTTTTGAGCTTAGGGTAGACGGAATGCTCAAATGGCAAAAAACCGTTTTTTTTTATCATGGAAGGGGACAAGGAGGCCGCCTGCCATTTCTGAACGTTTTGGTCAGACGGGAGGAGGATGGATCATTGGAATCACACACACAGACCTGTATTTGCAGGCTTATAGCTGTCATCATCCATCCAAAACTATGGGCGTTCTTTGAAAACTCTTGAACCGAGTACATATTATGTCTGGAGACAGCCTTGCAAAGGAGCTGGAACATCTACAATTAGTTTTCAAAGGTAATGGACTTTCTCCACATATTATTAGTACCATTTTAAGGAAGAAGAAACCTGACTACCCACAAGGGCAAGAGTAGAAGCAGCGGTTTAAGTCAACGGCGTTCCTCCCTTACATAGGCAATATTACGCCGAAATTATGCAGAATCTTAAGAAAAGATCATGTCAGAGAAATCTTTTGCCAATCTAAGGTTTGTCCTTTCTTCGGTTCGTCAAAAGATGATCTGTGATTCTCGATGTGGTAAGGCTTACTCTGGTCATTCGAAGTGCCCTGTTCGTGAAAGATGGGTTGAAAGTGATCACCACACTCGCCTTTCTCAGACCAGTAAGTCAGCCATAGCGAGCACTGTATCTCCACAGGATATTCCATGGATTACTGTGCCACGAAAGTCTTAACGTTGATTAATTCCCTGTGGGATTCAATTATTAGGCAGCCCCGAAACGAGCAGTAATTCAGCGCTGCCTCGCTCTTTCTACGGCGGTGACGAATGCATACTCTCGTCGCAAAGGAAAGGTGGTTGAAAATAAAAGTACATGGTTGGTAAAAGTGGTCTGTATATTTAACACTACATTGTGAGACACAGTGAAAGTTGCGACAAAGCGGCCTGTCGGTCAAGGTCATTTGCCTTACGGCACTTAGCTCGTTTGCCATCGCAAGCTTACTGCAACAGTCTTGCTTCAGTTATCATATGCACACATTTCGCTACTATTTATGATCTCCTACTCCTGAACGGTAAAGTGGGTATATGGCTATTCGACTGGTACATCAGTCAGATTGGTCAAATAGTTTACTAATTGTTGTTGTTGTTGTGGTCTTCAGTCCTGAGACTGGTTTGATGCAGCTCTCCCTGCTATCCTATCCTGTGCAAGTTTCTTCATCTCCCAGTACCTACTGCAACCTACATCCTTCTGTAACTGCTTAGTGTATTCATCTCTTGGTCTCCCTCTACGATTTTTATCCTCCACGCTGTCCTCCAATGATAAATTTGTGACCCCTTGATGCCTTAGAACATGTCCTACTAACCAGTCCCTTCATCTCGTCAAGTTGTGCCACAAACTCCTCTTCTCCCCGATTCTATTCAATACCTCCTCATTAGTTATGTGATCTACCCATCTAATCTTCAGCATTCTTCTGAACCACCACATTTCGAAAGCTTCTATTCTCTTCCTGTCCAAACTAATTATTGTCCATGTTTCACTTCCACTCATGGCTACACTCCATACAAATACTTTCAGAAACGACTTCCTGACACTTAAATCTATACTCGATGTTAACAAGTTTCTCTTCTTCAGAAACGCTTTCCCTGCCACTGCCAGTCTACATTTTATATCTCCTCTACTTCGACCATCATCAGCTATTTTGCTCCCCAAATAGCAAAACTCCTTTACTATTTCAAATGTCTCATTTCCTAATCTAATTCCCTCAGCTTCGACCGACTTAATTCGACTACATTCCGTTATCCTCGTTTTGCTTTTGTTGATGTTCATCTTATATCCTCCTTTCAAGACACTGTCCATTCTGTTCAACTGCTCTTCCAAGTCCTTTGCTGTCACTGACAGAATTACAATGTCATCGGCGAACTTCAAAATTTTTATTTCTTCTCCATGGATTTTAATACCTACTCCGAATTTTTCTTTTGTTTGCTTTACTGATTGTTCAATATACAGATTGAATAACATTGGGAAGAGACTACAGCCCTGTCTCACTCCCTTCTCAACCACTGCTTCCCATTTATGCCCCTCGACTCTTATAACTGCCAACTGGTTTCTGTACAAATTGTAAATAGCCTTTCGCTCTGTGTGTTTTACACCTGCCAGCTTTAGAATTCCAGTCAACATTGTCAAAAGCTTTCTCTAAGTCTACAAATGCTAGAAACGTAGGTTTGCCTTTCCGTAATCTTTCTTCTAACATAAGTCGTAAGGTCAGTATTGCCTCATGTGTTCCAGTATTTCTACGGAATCCAAACTGATCTTTCCCGAGGTCGGCTTCTACCAGTTTTTCCATTCATCTATAAAGAATTCGCGTTAGTATTTTGCAGCTGTGACTTATTAAACTGATAGTTCGGTAATTTTCACATCTGTCAACACATGCTTTCTTTGGGATTGGAATTATTATATTCTTCTTGAAGTCTGAGGGTACTTCGCCTGTCTCATACATCTTGCTCACCAGACGGTAGAGTTTTGTCAGGACTGGCTCTCCCAAGGCCGTCAGTAGTTCTAATGGAATGTTGTCTACTCCCGGGGCCTTGTTTCGGCTCAGGTCTTTCAGCGCTCTGTCAAACTCTTCACGCAGTATCGTATCTCCCATTTCATCTTCACCTACATTCTCTTCCATTTCTATAATATTGTCCTCAAGTACATCGCCCTTGTATAGACCCTCTATATACTCCTTCCACCTTTCTGCTTTCCCTTCTTTGGTTAGGACTGGGTTTCCATCTGAGCTCTTGATATTCGTACAAGTGGATCTCTTTTCTCCAAAGGTCTCTTTAATTTTCCTGTAGGCAGTATCTATCTTACCCCTAGTGACGTATCCCTCCACATCCTTACATTTGTCCTCTAGCCATTCCTGCTTAGCCATTTTGCACTTCCTGTCGATCTCATTTTTAACACGTTTGTATTCCTTTTTGCGTGCTTCATTTACTGCGTTTTTATGTTTCCTCCTTTCATCCATTAAATTCAATATTTCTTCTGTTACCCAAGGATTTCTACTAGCCATTGTCTTTTTACCTACTTGATCCTCTGCTGCCTTCACTACCTCATCCCTCAGAACTACTCATTCTTCTTCTACTGTACTTCTTTCCCCTTATGCTCTCCCTGAAACTCCGCACAACCTCTGGTTTAGTCAGTTTATCTGGGTCCCATCTCCATAAATTCCCATATTTTTGCAGTTTCTTCAATTTTAATCTGCAGTTCATAACCAATATATTGTGGTCAGAGTCCACATCTAACCCCTGGAAATGTCTTACAATTTAAAACCTGGTTCCTAGATCTCTGTCTTACTATTATATAATCTATCTGATATCTTTTAGTATCTCCGGGATTCTTCCATGTATACAACCTTCTATTATGATTCTTGAACCAAGTGTTAGTTGTGATTAAGTTATGCTCTGTGCAAAATTCTAACAGTCGGCTTCCTCTTTCTTTTCTTACCCCCAATCCATATTCACCTACTATGTTTCCTTCTCTCCCCTTTCTTACTCTTGAATTCCAGTCACCCATGACTATTAAATTTACTTCTCCCCTCACTATCTGAATAATTTCTTTTATTTCGTCATACATTTCTTCAATTTCTTCGTCATCTGCAGAGCTAGTTGGCATATAAACTTGTACTACTGTAGTAGGCATGGGCTTCGTGTCTGTCTTGGCCACAATAATGCGTTCACTATGCTGTTTGTAGTAGCTTACCCGCACTCCTATTTTTTTATGCATTATTAAACCTACTCCTGCATTACCCCTATTTGATTCTGTATTTATAACCCTGTATTCACCTGACCAAAATTCTTGTTCCTCCTGCCACCGAACTTCACTAATTCCCACTATATCTAACTTTAACCTATCCATTTCCCTTTTTAAATTTTCTAACCTACCTGCTCGATTAAGGGATCTGACATTCCACGCTCCGATCCGTAGAATGCCAGTTTTCTTTCTCCTGATAACAACGTCCTCTTGAGTAGTCTCCGTCCGGAGATCCGAATGGGGGACTATTTTACCTCCGGAATATATTACCCAAGATGACGCCACCGTCATTTAACCATACAGTAAAGCTGCATGCCCTCGGGAAAAATTACGGTTGTAATATCCCCTTGCTTTCAGCCGTACGCAGTACCAGCACAGCAAGGCCGTTTTGGTTATTGTTACAAGGCCAGATCAGTCAATCATCCAGACTGTTGCCCCTGCAACTACTGAAAAGGCTGCTGCCCCTCTTCAGGAACCACACGTTTGTCTGGCCTCTCAACAGATACCCTTCGGTTGTGGTTGCACCTACGGTACGGCCATGTGTATCGCTGAGGTACCCAAGCCTCCCCACCAGCTGCAAGGTCCATGGTTCATGAGGGGAAGTTTACTCACTATTCCTGCAATTTCGAGAACCCATAACGATACACGGCCCGTATCTAGTTCAGCTTCTCAGGTTTAACAGGAAAAACAAAGACGTAGGTCATAGTGGTCATACGGGAACACGTGACCACTTTATCTGTAACTCAACGCCTATAATGGATTGGGAAACCAATAGAGACTAACATGCTACTATACGGACCTACAAGTAATAACGAATGGTAGACAATAATAGCATTGCGATATGGCAGTGCCTGTTTTCTTAAGAAGAACTCAGGCAATATCCCATTAATCCGTCGATACGAGGCACCGAATTTCAATGAAAATGTCCTCCTCTGTACGGAATTACATTATGTGTGTACGAATACAGGCTGAGAAGCTGGAACGACATATACAGGGTGAAAAGTATTTAAACCGACAAACTCTGGGAGGTTGTAGGGGACATCAAAACAAATATTTTTCCCTAATGTCATTTTTTCCTATGAGGATTATTTAAACGGTTAGAGGAAGATTTCTCTGGTGGCAAATTAACTAAACCAACAAACACTTTTCCATTTTTTTATGACCAAGAGGCAACACATTAACACAACCCAATTTCAATTACAGTAGATTTTCAAAAATGCCTCCATCGACATGTAAACAAATGTTAAACCGTCGGATCATGTTCTGTCCGACACGGGCAAAAACCCCAGGAGTACCCTGAATTGTTCCTGCTGCTGCTACTATCCGGGCAACCAGATCCTCTTCTGATGCAACAGGAGTTGCATAAACAAGGTTGTGCATCTCTCCCCACACAAAAAAGTCCAGAGGGGAAATATCTGGGGATCGAGCAGGCCATGGTACAGGACCACCTCTGCCAATCCACGTTTCTGGTAACCGTCGGTCCAGGAATCTACGCACACGACGACTGAAATGTGCCGGCGCCCCATCATGTTGGAACCACATGCGTTGACTTGTAGGGAGCGGGATGTCTTCCAGCAATTCTGCCAGTGCTCTGGAGAGAAAATTGTAATAGTGCCTGCCATTTAATGGCCTAGGTAGCAGATACGGCCCCATTGAACAAAATGGTTCAAATGGCTCTGAGCACTATGGGACTTAACATCTATGGTCATCAGTCCCCTAGAACTTAGAACTACTTAAACCTAACTAACCTAAGGACAGCACACAACACCCAGCCATCACGAGGCAGAGAAAATCGCTGACCCCGCCGGGACCCCATTGAACAGTCGTCAACAACACCGACCCGCACGTTAACGAAGAACCGCACTTGATGAGCACTAGTAACTGTGGCATGTGGGGTTATCCTCACTCCAAACATGCGAATTGTGCATGTTGAAGGCTCCATCACGCCCAAACGTTACTTCATCGGTAAATAACACAGAGGATGGAAATGTAGGATACATTTCACACTGTTCCAGGTACCACCGCGAAAACTGTACTCTGGTGGATAATCAACTGGTTCCAGGTTGTGGACACGCTGTTAGTGAAATGGAATTAAAATTGCTCTCGAAGGACTGTTCTTAATTCGTATGATTCGGCCCCAAGTTACGTGCAATTGCGCGAGTGCTGATTGAAGGATCCCGCTCTACATGCTGCAAGACAGCTTCCTCAAATTGCAGCGTTCTTACCGTGCGACGGCGTCCCTGTCCAGGTAATCTGTTAAATTACCTACGGTCTCACGTAGATGTCGGTACACAACAGCAAAGAACGTATGATGCGCGATACGGCGATTAGGATATTGTTGTTGATAAACCCCCTGTGCAGCTCGTCCGTTGTGGTATGTAGTATGCACCAACCATATCAGTGTACTTACTCCAGATGCATCGCTCCATTAGTAAACACAGACAATGCACTACTACACTGGTGGACAGCAGTTGCCTACAACTGAAGATCGTAATACGCCCTCTAACAACTGCAGATCGTAATATGACCTCCAACGAGTGAAGAGCGTAATATTGCCTCCATCAGTTTAAATAATCCTAATAGGAAAACATGACATTAGGGAAAAAAATTTGTTTTGATGTCACCTACAACCTCCCAGAGTTTATCGGTTTAAATACTTTTCACCCTGTAGAAGACTGGGTCTTGCCGTGGATTGCTAAACCGGTTTAGTGGGATATCCGAGTTCGAGTCCAGGTCCAGCACAGATTTTCACTGACGTCATTTCCTTACAAGGATCATAGTTGTTGGTATTCGCTACTGGGAACACGTTTCATGTAATAATTGTTAACGCTCCTAACATCATTTACCGGCATGAAAACTTTGGGTGTATGGTTATCCAGCCAATTTTATACGGTATGTACAATGGTATTTTTCCGGCGTAAAGGGTATTCCATGAAGTTTCGGGATTACAGCCGGATAACGTCAAATTCCGGTCACTATATTTCGTCTCACAACCATTCAGCCATCTAAACGTGAGAGTTTTGCATTAGAAGTTGCTAATTTCAACGCTGCCTTCATACAAAAGCAGGCGCGAAGATGAACGCTCTAAGGCAGCCCCTACTTCAGGGACCTGGCCAACTTACTCGCACTCTTCGAATGCTGCTCCATCTATGGCGCGCAGGCGCATACGTAATGTGGTACTACACTCACGCTCTCTGTCGGAATGCGCACTCGCGGAGCTAAAATTCAGATGTCAAAATTAATAAAATCAAATGTCGCAGGACGTACCATTGCCTTTAATATCATTTCCTTTTTGAATAAATTAATGATATCACCGAGTCCCACGTCTTATCCAATTGAAAGCCGCCATCACGATTGATATGATCTTGGATTAAACATACTTCCACTGATTTCTTAATAATCGAATCTCGTCGAGGCCAAGATTTCCGACGCAGGCCAATCCATGGAATGTCCTGTGGGGATACAGCTCTCTGTTATGGCTGACTTGCTGGGCTGGGTAAGGAATGTGTGGGGATCATGTTCAACTCATCTCTCACACGCTGTGCGCTTCGTATGACCATTGTAGACATCGCCACACTTACAAGGTTTTCTGTAGATTACAGCCTTCCGCTATCCCAGATCGTCCTTTGCGGAACCTAGAAGAGAACAAGTCTTGATATGTGGGTGAAAAATTACTTTCAACATGGAATTTTCTTAAAGGTCTACTGGTTCAAATGGTTCAAATGGCTCAAATGACTCTGAGCACTATGGGACTTAACATCTATGGCCATCAGTCCCCCTAGAACTTAGAACTACTTAAACCTAACTAACCTAAGGACATCACACAACACCCAGTAATCACGAGGCAGAGAAAATCCCTGACCCCGCTGGGAATCGAACCCCGGGAACCCGGGCGTGGGAAGCGAGAACGCTACCGCACGACCACGAGCTACGGACAAAGGTCTACTAATTTCGATGAAATATTGCCTACGTACGGGAGAAACACCCTGGACTTAAACTGCTCCTTTACCTCTTGCTCTTTTGGGTGGCCACGTTTCTTCTTCATTAAAGCTGTGCTGAACAGATGAGGGGATTAACCGTTACCTATGAACACTGACTATAGGTATTCCAGCTCCTATGCAGATTTGTCTCTATCAGACACAACATGTCTCCGGTACAACCAGTAGTTCGTGATGGGCGGTGGCAGTTGGACGCCAGCAGATACGGTTCTGTATGTTTGGGCTTACGGTGGATGGAACGCCCCAATGGTAAAAGATCGTTCTTTATTTACGATGGAAGGGAGAAGCAAGGTTGTCTGCCATTTCTGGACGTGTTGGTCAAACCGTAAGTGAGTGGATCATTCGAGCATTCCGTCTACCGTAAGAACACGAGTTCAGACCTGTATTTGCAGGCGTCTAACTGCCATCACCCATCACAAACTATGGACGTCCTTCACACATTGGTGCATCGGGTACATGTTGTGTCTGATAGCCTTCCAAAGGAGTTGGAACACCTACAGTCAAAGTTCAGAGGTAGTGGACATTATCCAAATGTGGTCAGCCCAACTTAAAGGAAGAAGAAACTGACGGCCTACAAACGCACAGTATGTGAAAGATGCGTTGAACATGATCGCCGCACGTTTAGTGCAAGATCTTATTAACCATGTTGGCGATTTTCAACTGAATAAGACGCAGGACCCGCTGATTTCGCTAATTTCTTCACGAAGAGAACATTTTATGACAAATGACACGTCTAGTGACATCAAATTTTATTAATTTTGAGAATTGAATTTTAGCTGCTGCTACGGTCGCAGTTTCGAATCTTGCCTAGGGCATGGATGTGTGTGATGTCCCTAGGTTAGTTAGGTTTTAGTAGTTCTAAGTCTACGGGACTGATGACCTCAGATGTTAAGTCCCATAGTGCTTAGAGCCATTTGAACCATTTGAATCCATTTGGTAAAATATTGTGTCCTGCCGCATGAAGGAATCCGTAACTGCTTGCTGCACATCCTCGTCCAACACAGGAATCACTGACCGTTCAAGGCATTTTTGAGGGATCCAAGGCGTGTTAATCGCAAGGGGAGGGGACTACATTGTGGGTGCCACAGTGTCTCCCACCTGAGTTGAATTAACTTCTGTGTTCCGAAATTTGCTATATGTGAACGTGGGTGTTCATTATCCAGCAGCACCACTTGGTGCACCATCCCTCAATGGTGGCTTTTGACTGACCTAATGCCCCATACGCATTCATCATTCTGTGATCGATATCTACCGGCGTTTGTCCTTTGGTAGCATAGAACAGAATATCAGCGCGCTGGTCCTGTGTCTACGCATTTGGTAATAACGTCACCACATTTCCACATTTACCACGCGTACATCGGAAAGATACGGCGCCACACTAATGCGCTGCCCACATGTCAGTGCTTCTACGCCCGCAATGCAGTCGAGCTACGTTGCATATACGCTGCAGCAACGCCCTTTCCTGATCAACCCTTATACTACTGAAGTAATATATATTCTTTTTATCACGAGGAAAAATTCATTCCAACCGTCTCTTTCAGACTTCAGAACCTAGTCTCATACACCTCTTGCGCTGGAACATAGCCCGTCCAGTGTTCATTCTTCTTAATAACGTATCATTTATCTCCTTTAGCCAATACAAAATCACGTAGCACCTCCACTTATACTGGAGCTGACATAATGGTTTATTGCCTTACTTATATGTGTATACAGGGTGTTAGATTTATAGCTACAGATATTGTGATCAGTGGTACCTTAATATCAACCCACTTCAGTGTCTTAGTTGCTTTTTGTTTGCGACTAACAGCCTTTACACAATCAGATCACCTAGTTTATTAACTAATGTTTCCCGCTTGATCGTAATTGTTTATGATGAAGACTACGGCCGTCAGTATAAACTGTCAGTTTAGTGTCCATGGGTAAGTACTTCAATGTCTGACCTGCTGTCCAAGGGAAATTGACATTAACGCCTTGTTTGTGTCATTTGTACTTGGCCGTAATAACCAACCTAAAAACATACAACTCGTAATAACTTTAGCCTGCAAATGAATACTGACCTAGCTGTGTCCAGCACACTATCCTATGAAATATATATGTAAATTAATTATTATTATTGTAATTTTTATCGTTGTTAATATTATTATTAAATAGTTATTTCTGTACTATGCGGAAGTACAACTTCGTAAACAAACAAAATATGTAACAGTTCCCTACCTGTTATGTAAATAGACAGATCTTTGTAACTGAGATGGTTGCGAGAACCAATGTGAAGAACTGTCACTTTTGTTTGGAGTCTGGAAGGAGGCCACACTGGTGAACAAAACAATTCTCTTTTAGTTATCTTACAGTTTCTGTAAGATAACTTCTCCTCTAACCTATATTTAACTTCAGAATTTCTGTACAGATATGTTTTCATTAAGAATGATTTTTTGAAAATGCTTACGTTGGCCTATGTATTATGCTTCGGACAAAGTTCCACGCTCTCACGACAAGACTTCCTAATATAAAAAGAAAAAGAAACCTGTCCTACACTAAGCATTCAAGCAAATGAGTAACGCAAGAATAAAGAGAAGTAAAGAAACGCATCTAGTGTTATTATCTTTTTATATCCTGCTATACTTTCTCTCAGAAATGTCATTTCGTACTGACCATCAGCAGTCGCGTGATATGCCATATTCCATTTGAGAAATGCCTTGGTGTGACCGTTCTCCATGTTCGTCAAAAACGGCTCCCAAAAGTACGAGTTACCAAGAAAGTCATTTTTCGGTCTTCTTGTATCCCTCAGGCTGGTAAGACTTCTATTCTTCCTGTTCAACATCGCGATAGTTTTTTGCCCTACGGTTAAATCTCCCAAGTAAATGCATCCTTGCAAGATTTGTTTATGGCTTCCACAGACTGTCCAAAAAAGTTCTATTCAATGTGTTGTTGTTGTTGTTGCTGTGGTCTTCAGTCGTGAGACTGGTTTGATGCAGCTCTCCATGCTATTCTATCCTGTGCAGGCTTCTTCATCTCCCAGTACCTACTGCAACATACATCCTTCTGAATCTGTTTAGTGTACTCCTCTCTTGGTCTCCCTCTACGATTTTTACCATCCACGCTGCCCTCCAACACTAAATTGGCGATCTCTTGATGCCTCAGAATACGTCCTACCAACCGATCCCTTCTTCCAGTTAAGTTGTGCCACAAACTTCTCTTCTCCCCAATCCTATTCAGTACCTCCTCATTAGTTATATGATCTACCCATTTAATCTTCAGCATTCTTCTGTAGCACCACATTTCGAAAGCTTCTATTCTCTTCTTGTCCAAACTAGTTATCGTCCATGTTTCACTTCCATACATGGCTACGCTCCATACAAATACTTTCTGAAACGACTTCCTCACACTTAAATCAATATTCGATGTTAACAAATTTCTCTTCTTCAGAATCGCTTTCCTTGCCATTGCCAGTCTACATTTTATATCCTCTCTACTTCGACCATCATCAGTTATGTTGCTCCTCAAATAGCAAAACTCCTTTACTACTTTAAGTGTCTCATTTCCTAATCTAATTCCCTCAGCATCACCCGACTTAATTCGACTACATTCCATTATCCTCGTTTTGCTTTTGTTGATGTTCATCTTATACCCTCCTTTCATGACACTGTCCATTCCGTTCAACTGCTCCAAGTCCTTTGCTGTCTCTGACAGAATTACAATGTCATCAGCGGACCTCAATGTTTTTATTTCTTATCCATGGACTTTAATACCTACTCCGAATTTGTCTTTTGTTTTCCTTTACTGCTTGTTCAATATACACTGCAATTTTCAGTCTTTAGAAATCACAAGACGATACACATTAGAGATATTTGTTTTTAATAACTTGTATTTACCTTGTCTTATACAATATGGTGACTGTCCACAAGGATTATCTCTCTCTCTTCTTTTTATAGCGTTCATACATTCACATTACATACATCGATTATAAAACTTTTCTTTCTCTCCCGACCAGTACGAGAACAAAATCCGCCCAGACAAAATGTCTTACCTAGAATCAGTTCTCACTTAACAATCATATATAGTTTCGTAGTACAAACAATGCTAGTTTATTCCGTGCACTAGAAAGTCCGATTCACTGAGCACAAAAATTAAAATAATAAAATTATAATTACATTTTTAATATCGCCAATTCTTCTTTATACCATTAAAATAAGGTTTGACATCGTCGTAATACTATGTTTCATTGTTGTAGCACTATAACTAGCAGCATCTTCTTTCCAAGTGTTTGTCATAGCTGATCACAGATATAAAAAGGGAGAAAGAGTGAGCCATTTAAAATCTATGCCCTAGTGATTTGAGGAACACTCCTGCTACCTCAACATATTTAAAATCCATGCTGCACCCGACCAGTAGCCACCTAAATTAAAGGGAAAGTGCGCCAGTACGAGTTACTATGCGGCTGTCCACCAGTGAGCAAACAGCAAACGACCAACTATTCTGTATTTTAGTGTATTAGTGTACTGTCACACTGATAGGTCGTAAACTCTACACAGTGGTGGGTACTCTCGCTGAACGAGAAACTCGTGCATCAGGGGAGTGTTCCGAAAACGGCGGCCTGTTTACGTCATTTTATTCTTCCTTAGCGACTGGAACATGTCTGCCGACACCTTATCTCTTGCGACTGAGGCAAGAGCTACTCTACAAGTTTTTCTTACAGGCATGGTTGTGCCAAGTATGTGTGTCTTTCAGACCGACATAGGTTCCAAATGTATTCCTCGGACGAAGTATTGTATACATTTATTAGTATTTTACGTAAACAGCCATGGAAAGACGCATATATAACTCCTCCAGATTTTAGCTAGAGCTCTTCCTTGAGGAGAGCAACCTGGATTCTGATACAGATCTGGATTTCGCGGCCCCTCCCGTCGGAGGTTCGAGTCGTCCAGCGGGCATGGGGGAGTGTGTTGTTCTTAGCATAAGGTAGTTTAAGTTAGTTTAAGTAATGTGTAATTATAGGGACCGATGGCCTCAGCAGTTTTGTCCCTTAGGAATTCACACACATTTGAACATTTAAGTGAGCCAATATCGTTATTTGTAGGAGTGCCGATAGCGAGGACGGTTTGTGCCCTTAACATACGAGAAAAGCAATAATAAGGACTGTAGTTCACAGACGACCCCTCTTCCCCCGAAAGTTAGTCTGTGATGTCACAGCGATCCGTGGCGCAACCAGGATTCTTGGGCAGCAAGTCGGCTGATACGTTGTGGTAACAGATTAATTTGCATCATAGCTAAGTAGAGTCAAATTTATTGAAGTTATCGTTATAATAACTAAAACTGCAAGGTAGATTCAGAAAACTAAGGTAATGGACGAGTCTCTGAAGACTATTTGAATACAAATTACCTGCACGTATTATGCAGGGTGTTCACAATTTTTAATACAGGCGACTATGGGCTGTTGCGGGGACTTAAAAGATAAAAGTCTGATCAAAAACCCATGTGCTGAAATGCACCGTTTGGATGTAAATAAAGTTTACAGAACGGATCAGTTTTAAATGTCACAGTTCATGGTACGCACACAGGGAGACAACGAACTTCGGCTTCAGAGCTCTGCAGTAGTCCATCGCATGGACAGCGTGAAGGTAGTCTTCTGCAAAGGCGAGAGAGTGATGTGAACGTGGGGTACCATAGTCAGCCTTCCTGGTTTGGAATGTACCGCCTTCTCGCAGCCGTGGTTGTAGTCGGGAGATAACTGTGCGTGGTTTCATAATTACAACAGAGATAGAGGGACACTTTAAAGTAGAAACAGACGATGTTGATCTCCTCTGTTTGTGTATAAAATAAAGTGGGCGATTGTAAAGTGTAACGATGTTTAAACGCTACGTCCAGGACACACGTTCCTTATCATAACTTTATCCCACAAAGTCTCTCCTGCAACTAATAGAAGCAAGTTTATCACAAACTACGAAAAAGTGCAAGGGCGTACCAATAACTTTTATCGTAGTATGATAGCCTTATTTATAGATCCCATTTAGATTCAAACGTTGATGTATGTGTTGGAAATCGACCTGGCAGTTATTAGGAGCATGGTCGCTTGCCGGCCGAGATGGCCGAGCGGTTCTAGGCGCTACACTCTGGAACCGCGTGACCGCTACGGTCGCAAGTTCGAATTATGCCTCAGGCATGGGTGTGTGTGATGTCCTTCGGTTGGTTAGGTTTAAGTAGTTCTAAGTTCTAGGGGGCTGATGACCTCAGATGTTAAGTCCCTTAGTGCTCAGAGTTGTTTTTTTTTTTTTTTTTTTTTTTTTTTTTTTTTTGACACGCACTGACATTCGCTGTTCCTTCAACGGTCTCGTGTTCCGGAACAAGTTCTGTTTGGAGCTGTAGTCACTCTGATTTTATGCACCTTGACGTCCAAAATTCTGTGTCCCATTGGGAGACTTATATTTTCATTCATTTCCACCGAGTAGTTAACAAATTAAATTATTTTATCTAGCTCGTCCTTAAGTCCTGCTGAGCAGTTTATGAACGTCTGAAGTGCCCTTATGGTCTTGCAAGGCAGTTTATGAACGTACAAACTGCCCCTACATAAATTTCTCTTTGACTATCGATGCGTTTGTAACTCTGCTCATCATAGCTGTAGCATGAAACAAATAGCGCTGCCTCCCTTTTTCTTCGGTGCAGACGAATGCACACTTCCGTCGCAAAGGAAAGGCGGTTGAAAATAAAAGTACATGGTTGATAAAAGTGGTCTGTAAATTTAACACTACATTGTGAGACAGAGTAATAGGTGCGACCAAGCAGCTGTGGCCGAGCGGTTCTAAGCGCTTCAGCCCGGAACCGCGCTGCTGCTACGGTCGCAGGTTCGAATCCTGCCTCGGGCGTGGATGTTTGTGATGTTCTTAGGTTAGTTAGGTTTAAATAGTTCTAAGTTCTAGGGGACTGATGGCCTCAGATGTTAAGTCCCATAGTGCTCAAAGCCCTTTGAATCAGGGTCGCTTACGTACTAATGTAAAACCTCTTGTTATTGTCAGTTTACGGTAAGTACGTATTCCAGTGGGCTTTCAAATAAGACGTACTGCTTGCCTTGTAACTACAGTAAATGGTATTTTCCGTTAAAAATTAAATTATGACTTGGATTATCCATGTTTTACGGTTATCCGGATAGTGTCTGGTACTTGCTAAGAACCCTCATTTTGGATCACAATTTTATTCAGTTGTCTGAAATTCATTCAGCATCAGATCCCTACATTTTCTTATGACATACTCTGGATGACATAAAACTTCGTATAATATAGCAACAGCTCAGCACGTTCTCTAGTTTTAACAGAAAACATGTAACAACTCCACATATTCTGGGTATAAATAAAAAGTTTATGTAATGCACAACTAATACAACATAATCTTGCTATAACACAAAACTGCACGTGATGTAGCGACTATTAAAACATAGTCTTAGTATAACACAAAACTGCGTGTGTTTTAGCAACGACACACTCCACATCTTCAACGAAGGCATATTCTTCACAGCAAACACATGAGAGAATGAGCACGTGTTTATAGCAGGCCTCGCAGAATTCTACGCGGCGTACCTCCATTTCTTTCGCAAACTGCTTCATTATCAGTCAGCTTTTCTGCTTCCCGTGAAGGCACTGAAAGCGAGAAATTAGGTGAGCACGAGCTTGTACTGAAGCCCTGAGAGCTCCTGGTATACGGTCAGGTATTAGAACGTACCTCAGCGTCATTCCTCAACTGCTTAGAGAACGTCATATTCTCGAGACAGCGGTGGAATCGTCGAAAACTTTAGTTCTTACTATCTCAACTTCGACGCCGACTCCACTAGAGCTTTTCCTGTTCCCGAGGCTTGTATGCGGCAGCGGCCCCATCAAAAATTCCAGTCTTCACAATCTCAGCTAGCAGGCCGCAACATTCGCAGCTTTTACTTGTCCCGAGCGGTGACGTCATCGAAAACTCCAGTCGTCACAGTATCAACGACTACGCCGCCAACTCATAGGTTTTACACTTCCTGAGACTTGTATGGAGCGGCAGCGCCATCGAAAACTCCAGTCTTCACAATCTCAACCTCGACGCCGCACACTTCAAAGCTTTTTCAGTTCCCTAAACATGTACGCAGTGGCAGCGTTATCGGAAACCGGTCTTCTTATTCTATCACAGCCTTTTGCTAAGAGTTGTATGACTTTCAAAGTGTGGCACACATTACTACCACTTCTTCTTTTATACCTTTTCGACAAAGCTAACCTTGGTTTCCATGGAAATGACTCGTGACGTCTTAGCTTCACCCATTGTTTTCAGTAACTACGTCATAATAGACCCATTTTGTATGTTTAATCTAGGACGACCGATGGAGAAAACACGCAGTGGGTTATCTACTGTCTTTAAACTGTTCACTTATGTCGAAAACTGAGATAACCTATGTGAAGACTATAATGCAAGTCACATAGATTTGCAGGAGGCTCCTTTCATGTTGCTTCAACAATAGTATCACCGTGTGCTTGACATTTAACACTCTGAGCAGACGTCAAATCCTTCTTAATGTTACAGAAAGTGTTCGAATATCAATTAATGCACTACCAGCACATTAAAAAAGGAGCAAGGTTCGAACTGTCGAATAGATAGCCGTAATCTGTTACGAAAAAGTCTTCCGTTAACTCTGACGACATTGAACCAAACTCTTTCGGCAAGCCATTTTGAACACATTAATGGAAAAGATACATTAAAACCTAATCTTAACATTTCGTATTTTTGCTATATATTGTGAAGCTAATCCACATACATGACGAGCTGGCTCTGGTTCGGTCTCCATTCTTTCTCTAGTAATTTCCGTCATCGGAGGATAGATGAGGAGCTCCGTGTAGGTGAGAACTGGCCAGATTGCCCACTTCGTCACCTCAGATTTAAGAATTCTTAGAAGATAAAGCTTCAGTTCTTTCACAGGCAAATTTCCAACTGGGCGACACAGTTGTGGACTTGTGTGGGTGAGATATAAATCCTTATTTTCACTTGAACTGTACGATTCGTTTCACTGAACGCATTAATAAAACATTCCGTAGGCTTTTCTCATGATGGGCACACTGTAACACGAAACGTATTCGTCTTGTTTTTGTAATGACAGAAGTTAATATTTTCTTACGAAATAGACATTCTGCAGCGTCTGTACATCGAGTCTGTGTTTCAGTTCCTATCATGTTGTATAGTCCAAACGAAAACATATGTTACTAGTGTCCATCAGATTCCGTCTCATTCGTTTTCAAAATATTGAACCTTTGTCGATGACGTGAAAGTAGTTTTCCTATCTGGCATCATTTCTGTTTTGTATAATGTGAAGTAATAATCAAGCATTAATCTACTGCAACTGACGACTGGGTGTAAGTCACGATGTAATGACCAATTCCTCAAAATTGTCGCTTTGTAAATGGTGTTACTTATAAGTTTATAAGAACGAACAAAATGTTTGTTGAATATCTTGTAGCGACAGAAGCACCAGAGTTTCCATTGCAGTATCTCATACACAATTAATTCGTGAGCTTGTTTTTTAGGAACTGTTTATACGCAAGTGAGTTTTAAATTCGCTAACCAACATGATTCAGATGACTTATGTCACCATCAAATGCCGCGCGGGGTAGCCGTGCGGTATGAGGTGTCCTCCCATGATTCGCACGGATCGCCCCGTCGAAGGTTCGAGTCCTCCCACGGACATGGGTGTGTTTGTGTTGTCTTTATCGTAGTTTAAGTTTGATTAAGTTGTCTGTAAGCCTAGGGACCGATGACCTCAGCAGTTTGCTCCCATAGGAACTTACCACAAATTTCCTACCACCGCCAAATGGTTAGGTGTACTTCTAGTTATAGCTGAAACATGATAATTCGAAGATAAAAATGGAAATAAAAAGTGGAATCCATTTTCCAACGGTACGAGTCCGTTTGTCAAACGTAAAAATATTGGCAACCTATGGCTATTTGTCAGCTTTACTTAAATATCCTTCTTCTCCAGTATATCATCAAACGTAATTTTCCATTAGGTTGTTATCTCCCGTTTTGTATCACATGAGTCCACAGAGATAGCTTAATAATGAATAACATTTAACATTACCCTACTCAACGAGTTCGTGGATCGACTTGCCGATGATGCCTTGAGATGAGACAAGCGGCTTTACAGCAAAATATCACGCAGCGTAGCGTCGAATAAGCTTGCGTCAGTTTCGCTACGTGATGCTACCTGCAGTAGCAGCCAAACAGACCGCGGCTTAGCCACTATTTTTACACGATTATTCAGCCACCAATCACTTTTGACCGGGCAGTCGGCCGCCATATAGCTGGAGCTTCTAGCACACGCTGGACAGCCGTTTTTCAGATGTCGCTGGTCGGATGCCGAGAGCAGGAGTTCGTGGCAGCCTCTGCCACGCCGACACCACGCCACTGCCCTGTGGTGCGACCTACTTCCGCAAGCGCCAACCGAGCAGTGGCGGTCAACCGATTCTGCATGCTGATGCGTCAGCTTTTCCTGCTACCGCCAAGATATCAAACTGTTTCCCAGATCATATCTACGGGACGTGGGTACATTCAACCCTGTTCTGTAATTTGTTTCAGAATTGGTTGAAAATGAAGGGCATTACTCAGTTGCTGGAGTTTTGCTGGTTGGTTCCCAAGGAGCACGTCAGCCACCAAACCCACAACACCTGGGTCCTAGAGCAGCCCACCCGTTCCCGGTAGCGGTCGTATCACGACACAACCGTGCACTGTGATATACACCGATGTACTGAAACGTTACGACCATATGGTTAATAGTATGTTGGTCCAGATCTGAAACGCAATAAAACAGCGTTTATGCGTCAAACAATCCCCCAAATTTTGGTCCAGTAACTTGTGGGCACCATAGATTCTTGGATTAATTCCATCCGTCTGGTATCAGGTGTGAGTTCACTTCCAAACTTTTCAAACCACTGCAGCAAGACTCTGACACAGACAGTTATCCTACTGCGATCACCAGCAAGTGAGATCGGATGCAGGTTTGCTGCCAGTACGTTCGAGTAGTTCCCAGCTCGCATATTTCCTCTGATTTCTACCACAGGTCGCCTGGAGGAAGCCTAGGTTAGTGTCCCTCATGGAATAAAACTGCCTTTAGCGGCCTGTGGCCGTGCATAGTGCAACTTGCGAGCAGCTGTATGCCTGGATGACACCACATCTGTAAGCGATTATCATACTTGTGTAATGACACTACTGGGCATTGAAATTGCTACACCACGAAGATGACGTGCTACAGACGCGATATTTATCCGACAGGAAGAAGATGCTGGGATATGCAAATGATTAGCTCTTCAGAGCATTCACACAAGGTTGGCGCCGGTGGCTACACCTACAACGTGCTGACATGAGGAAATATTTCCAACCGATTTCTCATACACAAACAGTAGTTAACCCCGTTGCCTGGTGAAACGTTGTTGTGATGCCTCGTGTAAGGATTAGAAATGCGTACCATCACGTTTCCGATTTTGATAAAGGTCGGATTGTAGCCTATCGCGATTGCGGTTTATCGTATCGCGACATTGCTGCTCGCGTTGTTCAAGATCCAATGATTGTTAGCAGAATATGGAATCGGTGGGTTCAGGAGGGAAATACGAAACGCCGTGCTGGATCGCAACGGCCTCATATCACTAGCAGTCGAGATTACAAGCATCTTATCCGCATGGCTGTAACGGATCGTGCACACACGTCTCGATCCCTGAGTCAACAGATGAGGACGTTTGCAAGACAACAACCATCTGGACTAACAGTTCGACGACGATTGCAGCAGCATGGACTATCAGCTCGGAGACCATGGCTGCACTTACCCTTGACGCTGCATCTCAGACAGGAGCGCCTGCGATGGTGTACTCAACGATGAACCTGGGTGCAAAACGTCATTTTTTTCGGGTGAATCCAGGTTCTGTTTACAGCATCATGATGGTCACATCCGTGTTTGGCGACATCGCGGTGAACGCACATTGAAAACGCGTATTTGTCATCGCCATACTGGCGTATTACCCGGCGTGAAGCTATGGGGTACCATTGGTTACACGTCTCGTTCACCTCTTGTTCGCATTGACGGCACTTTGAACAGTGGAAGTTACATTTCAGATGTGTTACGACCAGTGGCTCTACCCTTCATTAGATCCCTGTGAAACCCTACATTTGACCAGGATAATGCATGACCGCATGTTGCAGGTCCTGTACGGGCCTTTCTGGATACAGCACATTCTCCGGATCTCTCACCAATTGAAAACTTCTGGCCAATGGTGGCCGAGCAACTGGCTCGTCACAATACGCCAGTCACTACTCTTGATGAACTGTGATATCGTGTTGAAGCTGCATGGGCAGCTCTTCCTGTGCACGCCATCCAAGCTCTGTTTGACTCAATGCCCAGGCGTACCAAGGCCGTTATTACGGCCAGAGGTGGTTGTTCTGGGTACTGATTTCTCAATATCTAAGCACCCAAATTGTGTGAAAATGTAATCACATGTCAGTTCTAGTATAATATATTTGTCCAATGAATACCAGTTTATCATCTGCATTTCTTCTTGGTGTAGCAATTTTAACTTAGTGTAAATTTTCCCTGGCACATACGTTTCTCAATTGTATCTACAATAACTATAGAAACTGATGAAATTAATCAAAATTTGTGCCCCAGTCAGGACTGGAACAATAATCTCCTGCTTACGAGGCAGATGTGATAGCTGTAACACCAGCGTAGCTGCACTGACTGCTGTGGTCCAAATTCCCTTCCTAACACAAACTTCATTTGACGCCTTCAGTCTATTTTCCCCTTCTTATATCGTCAGTACTGCTGAGGCAGACCGATGGCCTTTGTACTCTGGTCCCTTCAAAGCCACAAACCAACCAACCAACTGCTGAGGCTCTCCAGATCGGAATAGGGCCCCACGTTTTAAAAAGGGGAAAATAGGCTGAAGGTGTGAATTGTAGTTTGTGTTACGGAGGGTACTGGACTAGTGTCGATCGTGCCGCTGTCTACCTGCACTGCTATGGTGGCGTAATGTTTAATACATTTGCTTAGTAAAGAGAAGACAAAGGTTGAAGTCCCAGCTGTGGCGCAAATATTACTTCATGTCTTCAGCGTCTATCATTATCATATTTACGATAATGATGAGACTTGTTGTCAGATTGTTGTAACAAGAATGTGATCATCCACTCAGGCGACACATCATTTTTTTTCATAACAGTATCTTCATAGTATCAAATCGCCTCCTGTCGTATTTGCCAACGTCGTTGGGTCTCTGTGGGAACACGCTGCGGAGCCCCATATTCGACAAAATGTGTTGAACGCCATGTTCCAAAATACTTGTGCCTGCACCAGCATTGTGCTCTGGCGTCTGATCCACCAAAGGCCGACGTGTATCCTGCTTTACAGAATGGGCAAGCTCCGACCTCCACATTCTATGATAAGGCATGAAAGTCCAGCACCTTGTCGCCCGCTCGCTGTTTCGTCTTCCCTTATTCGCATTCCTCAGATCCTGATGTCCACAGCACACGGACAGCTGACCAGGCTTGTTCTTTCTGAGCTGCTTGTTCCTGGGCTCTACCAATTCCACTTCGTCTTTTATATCAGTTGATTACTCCATTTTACTTCACTAGACTGATTTCCCCATTCGTCTCTGTTCTCTGTACACACTTTCCTTACCATGTCACATACCCACAACACCAACAACTAGCTTCCAATCTCTCGCAGATCAGTGACCACGCTGTTTTTGTCTATGAGTGTAATTCTCATGAATGTGCTGCTATCAACATACGAAGATCGATAAAAGATTCCTGATTGTTGATTAATTGTTTGAAGACTCTTTGAGGTCCTTAACCAATTAATTCTCTTCTTAAAGTTGGTTTGATTTAGTATTATAAATGTTTTCAACTACATCGTAAACTTATTAGCGAAATCCTCTTTTTTCATTATAAAATATCTAGCACACGTGTATATTTATTAAAACAGTTGTCTCATTTGATTTGTGATTTCAGTTACAAACATTTGGAGATTTATTGGTAAGACAGAAAATACCTTCACTTTCTATAAGGTAATACATTTTCTGGGGCAACAGCTGAGTTCTCTAACACAGTCAACCCTGATATGAAAATTGCTTCACTTAGAGTTTAGCCACTTTCTACAAACAACCTATGGTAGTGTCTAAACTATACAGTCGAAGCAAAAATTGAGATTACCTTCACAGAGACATCTATTTTCTCAAACTAAATGATACCTCCTTACATGAATCTATTAAATTAATAAGTAAAACGTCAGCAGCTTATCACGCCATTACCTGCATAAACCATCGTGATATACTTTGCTATGCATAATAGTGAGATTCCTACCAATTTCAGTTCCAGTTAAGTAAGCATACTATTTATTCTAATGTTTATAGCACCACTTTTTTCATGCCAATCCAGCTGAGTTAGTTTCCATTGCAAACAAGTCTTTCATGCATACTGGCACTGTCTGAGAAACCTCGCTTTG
Source organism: Schistocerca piceifrons (assembly GCF_021461385.2). Taxonomy (NCBI): domain Eukaryota; kingdom Metazoa; phylum Arthropoda; class Insecta; order Orthoptera; family Acrididae; genus Schistocerca; species Schistocerca piceifrons. The sequence continues at coordinate 238,675,166 of NC_060144.1, read as the reverse complement.
AAATTATCAAACATGACATATTTATAGCTTCCTCCCGGATTTTACTAATGTTATACGAGGCGTATTCTGAAAGTAAGGTCCGATCCGTCGCGAAATGGAAACCACAGTGAAAATTCGATAAAGTTTTGCATAGGTGTGTTGCACAGTGTCTCTAGTATCCCTGTTGATCGTGTCACGTCTGTCTTTTCAGTCCAGAGCACACGGTGAGCACCTAAAAATGCCTAGAAAACACTGTCTCCCGCAAAGTGTAAGTGTCCGAGAGAGATTTTGCCTGATTTTATGCAGCCCACACAACATAGCTGTCATGCATTTCCTTCTTCAAGAGAGTTCTTGTCCGCAATCTGCAGGGGCAATGAGGACGCCCCTGAAGCGTTTCCGATTGGAAATGTCTGATCGCCCTCCATACAGCCCGGACTTTATTCCCTCTGATTTTCATCTCTTCTGGCATGAACCGCCCTATGAAGTCAACGTTTTGGTACAGACAACGAACTGCTGAGCAGCGTAGAGAATCGGCGAAAAGTTCAGGCGGCTGCCTTCTATGACGAGGGTATCGGAAAATTCGTACAACACTACGACAAATTACTCAGTTGGAGCGGCGACTATATAGAGACGTTGCTGGAAGGTGAGGCTAATTACTGCAAACAAAACCCTTTTAATTTTAACTGCGGGTTTCCATTTCACGACCGATGGGACCTTACATTAGGAATACTCCTCTTATTAACTAATAAATGATCTATGAATTACATCGTCATTAAAGTAAGTAGCTCACCCAAGGATCAAATGATGGCGCCATGATGAAAAGCAAATGCCTCAGCTGAGAGTTGACAGTATGTGGCAAGTGCAGATCGGGACGCCCGACGTGCAACTCTTGATATTCTTTTAACCGTAATGTATGAGTGTGACACAGATTTTATGTTGTAAATAATATAAGCTATTTTTAAGCCCTCGACCTTCATCAGTGCTATGCTCTAAAGAAATGATCGTCTGGCACTGATGCCCGGGCGTCCCCACCTGAGTAGGTGTGGCCGCCGAGATAGAAGTCTTTTCAGCTGACGTTACATAGGGCAAGTTGTATATCGATGATGATGAAATTATGATAATTAAGCAACACCCAGCCTATGAGCGGAGAATCGAACACGGGTCCGCTACATGGCAGTCAGACGCGCTGACCGTTCAGCAGAGGGCGTGGACTGTGCTGTAATCTTGTATCTCAATAAGACAGAAACACGCATAACACACACACAGCTAATTATTTCATTTAGTTCAAAAAATGTTCAAATGTGTGAGAAATCTTATGGGACTTAACTGCTAAGGTCATCAGTCCCTAAGCTTACACACTACTTAACCTAAATTATCATAAGGACAAACACACACACCCATGCCCGAGGGAGGACTCGAACGTCCGCCGGGACTAGCCGCACAATCCATGACCGCAGCGCCTTAGACTCCTCGGCTAATCCCGCGCGGCTATTTCATTTAGTCATCGATCACGTGGCAAAGTACCGACTTAGAAACCTTATTAGAATCTGTGGAACTGATTCTCGAAACGACACAACGATTAAACGCTTGAAGACGCAAGTTTTTGGCTTGTCAATCTACGTAACTACATTCGTGGTGGCGTGAAATACTAGCCAATAAAAGGTTACATAGATTTCAACAACATCACGCACTGATGTGTATTCAGCACCGCTCACTGGCACAACAAAGCTCCCCGTTTACAATATTGGTGTCATAGCAGTGGCTAATACGGGGTCCTACGAGATTGTGCCAATGCTTATACTGTACATACAGACTGATCGGATATGAGTTACCTGATCTTATTATGGATGTGATGATTATTGTGTATTTTACAATAAAGTATTCTGACAATTAGAAGAACGTTAAAAACATCTGACGACCAAAATATTGTGTGTCTGAAGTAAACCCTCCAATGCCGTGGGAGTGAACTTTTACAAAACTGTATGCTGGAGCCTGTTCAGCTGGCTGTACCATATGTTATTGTATTCATTGGTGACTACTAGTACAGTAATGTGGAGTGCTCTTGAACGGTCGGATGACTGTGAACAATCATTTAGCAAGTTCATTAACTCAGCGCAGCCCTCTGTCATTAGGAGGATAAATTAAGAGGCAACGCTCTTAAGATATAAAGTAATCGATTACACGACACATACTCGCAGCATAAACTCACATTGATCCAGGGAAGTATTTAGACATTAATATCAATTACTGCTAAGATAATTTCTTCACAGATTATTAATTTCGGTCGGTACTGGCAGCCAACAGATTTATGAAACAGAAGCTTGTCTTCATACACGGCACATATCATTTACAACGCAATTCACTATAAATCAATTTAAGCGTAATTGACAGTCACGTACCTTACTACATACAACTTTTTATCTCAACAAGCAAGCTTGTGTAAAATGTTAGAAACAAAGTAATTACACCGAGCGAGATGGCGCTGTGGTTAGCACACTGGGCTCGCATTAGGGAGGACGACGGTTCAAACTCACGGCCGGCCATTCTGATTCAGGTTTTCTGCGTTCCCGTAAATCGCTTCAGCGAAATACCAGGACAGTTACTTCGAAAAGGCACGACCGACTTCCTTCCCCATCCTTCCCTAACCCGATATGACCGATGACCTTGCGGTTTGGTCCCCTCCCCCAAATTAACCAACCGTCGTTTTTATATAAAATATAGGGACCAAGTACACATTTGCTGCAGACGTGTTGCTTGTATGAAGTAATTTATTAGACTATAATGCTGCGAAGACTGTCATGCCCGTAGTAGCGTCTATGGCGCGTATGTTTCTGTGACAGCACAGCAAAGCACAGAAATTGTGCGTCAGTCATCTGTTGAATAAACGAATCGTCAAAACTGTTTCAGTAGAATTTAATAAATCTAACACAGGCGCACTCGCCACAGCCGTAGAATACTATAATACGATTAAAATGACGAGGCAGGCATCTTTTAAAAGTAACAAGTATCATAAAATCATTTTAAAAATAACATTGCATTATTTTAAACAGTAATTAAACTAAAACTAATCTGAAACGGAAATCCTAACGCCATCGGCGCTCGTACAGGCACGAAATGAACATCGTATCACTCCGCCCCTGTGGCACCAATGCTTTTCTTACATTATGGGAAAATCCATCAGCCACATTTCGCGTCCTAACAAAGGGGCGACAGTACAAAAGAAATTGCAACAGCTAATCAAGACTGCTGTCAAACAGAATATATTTAGTGTGGTCTTACATATCGTTTGTTTATAGTAACTTTAGATAAAATTCATCCCATGTCGACAGAAGATCCGACAGAACAAATGTAACAGCTGTAATGCAGAAACGCGTAAACTGGTCCCGAACAAAGTTTTGTTGGAGCTTCCCAACAGAGCGCTAGCATAAAGCAAAACATATGGGTGAAATATGTTATAAAGAGAGATCATAAGTAAACATCTCAAACTTTTCATTACTGATTGTCAATTAAAGATTATTTTGCATTACGGCATATACAGAATAGTAACTGAAAAAATAAATATGATTTAGGTATTGTATGCAATAGTTTAGACTAAGCAACGCGTATATGAACAGTCCGATTAAATAAATAAAATTTATAAAGTAAGCCCTTGTGCAAAACCTAAAGGCTAGTGTCACTTGCGCATGATCTGTCACTGCCAACAAATATAGCTCGATGAAACTTGGACCACACATAGAAAGAACTTCTACAGTATTGTACAGGGGGTACCTGAAAGAAATGCGCTATTTGACGTGCAGCAATATCATTTTTATTCCAAGACAATAATGACACTGAAGTCACCGCAATTTATGATAGACATTACAAAAGATGGAGCTTGGTTCTTAGTTGGGTATGTGATCTGCAGAGACGACAGTGCATGCTGTGAAATGTTCTACCATGCTGGCAACAACACTGGTAAGACGTTCTTGTGGAATGGCGTTCCATTCCTTCTTCACCGAGGTTGACAAGTGCTGAATGCTCGTTGGTGGCTGTGGACGTTCTGCAGTACGTCTCCCCAACGCATTCCACAAATGCTCGATGCCACTGAAAGGGGTGGGGGATGGGCAATGGGGAGGGCGGAAGGAGGGAGGGACTGGAAGACCATTTCATTCACCCAATATCCTCGTTCTATGCCGTCGCGGATTGTCATCCACAAAAATGACGTCAGATGTGGCTGAACCCATTAAAAGACGAACTTAGGAAAGTATTACAGTGCGACAAAAACTTTAACCGGTGAATATACCGTGTTCAGATTTCTCCAAGGCAGTAAGCCTATTCAACATCTCCACACCATAACACGTGCACTACCGAAACGACCATATTTGGCAACGTTCGTGTGTGCATTACGTGTTACCTTCTCTCCTCAATTGAGGGCACGTCCATCGTCTCTAGTCAGACTGAATGTGCTCCCATTCGAGAAGAGCACCAAATCCCAATCCTCGTTGCTCCAGTCCTTATGCTCTTGGCACCGTCGCAAGTGCTGCCGTCGATGTGTGGGTGTCCACGTATTGGTCGTCGGCAAAGAGACCATCACGACACAGTCGTCTTGCCATTGTGGAGCGTGAGATTGTCTGCTTCGACGTCCTGTTAAATATGGTTGCAAATGATCGTGCTGTTTGTGGGTCCCTTCTTGCCTGTTGCATTCTGTATCGGTCATCTGCTGCTGCTGTTGACCGTAGTCAGTCCTCTCATTCAGGCAGCAGTGCGTGTAGTTCTGAACGCTCACACCGCATGTGAAACAGTACTGTGAGAAAAACCTAATTCAAGAACAACACTCGTAACGCTTCGAACTTCTTCCGGTCTCCTAACAATTGTTTCCCTTGTGAAGACATCCAGGTTTTGTGTCATAGCCATGTTGTCATGAAGATAACAACCATAGTACACCGTGACTGCTCGCTGATTGGCACTAGTTTTTCCTGTGCTTTTAACGACCCCGAGTTGCGAGGCCAGCTCTGTGTTGGGATCAAATAATTTTGTAAGCGCTATCGGAAGCAGACATTGGGACATATGAAAGTTTGGGTCTATTTGAGAAACGTACTGGGAGAGTCAATCGGATACCTCACGCCGTGCGATGTCCTGCTCTCCGTTCACGGCAGGGAGATCTCTGGCAACATGCTCAAATACTTCACTCATCTTCACCAAATATTTAATATATTAGGTTACATTTTCTACCTGATGTTTAAGTTTTGCAGAGAAATGTATGAACGTGTGAACTGTGCCCATATGAAGTTCAGTTCGAGGATCGGTATGTTTGTACTCTAGCCATCAGAGCTGTAGCATAAAGCAGAAAGGGTGGGTTAAATTATGCTATATGTGGAAATGAAATAACAGCATCCGTCACTTTCCACACGTCATTGTGAACTTGACAAGGTTCATGTATATATAGTGTCTGATATTTGGAATACAGCATAGTCAGCCAATCATTATTTTGCACAGGGAAAGATAAACTAACAATAGTTGACAGCAAAAACTTTCATATACGTTAAATGTTGTAAACAGCAGTCTACACTAATATAAAACAAAATAAAGACAAGATTAAAAATATAAAAGATGTTCGACTGAAGGCAATTAGATGTATGTACTTTTGTATCCCATCTGGAAGGCGGCGCGTGCGTCTGCTCCTAAAAACAAAAGTTGGTCGAATGAAGGAAGTGAGTAGGAGCAGGAAAAGGTAATACACTACGGTACTGCAAAAAAGTAAAAGTGGTTTACTGGTGCATGAATAGATACAGGGCTTACATAACTTTGTAATGGTGAGCAAGCCTTAAATCCGTCGTAAGTAGAGCAAAGTATATGAAGCGAAGCTGAAGCGGTGTCCCAGCAGTCTGCTGTTGATCAAATGGGTAGAATCTGCAGCGGAGCTCGTAGATCTGGACAGCGCCTGTTACACGGCGCTATCGTCCATGTCGGTCGTAGTGCCAACTTAAGTACTTGCACCTACGCCATGGAATGGTGGCTATCAATAGCACAACCCTCTCCCCTCCCCCCCCCCCCCCCCCCCCGAAACGACGCACCGTCGTTGAGTATGATTTCCGACGGCAGGTGGAGGGACCCACTAGCTACTAGCCTCTGTCCCTATCTGTGCAGCTGGCGCTAAGTGTGGTGACGGTAGTGGGGATAGTGACATACGGCTGAGAACTGCGATTTACAAAGCCTGCTCTTTTGCTGTCGGGTGCTGACCTCACTATGCAAGAACACATTTCTTTTTCGAGGATCTGTGGGTGACACCATATTTACTCAGTACTAGGCCGCTTGCCTTATTAATTAGCCCATCTTAGATCCTGATTTCAGTTACCTCTGCTATCATGCAATCACAAATAAGGAATATGGGAACTGTTCGTACAAGGCAGCCCACCGTTAACTTTGTGTTATGGTGTAATCCACTATAGTGTTTATGTTCACGGTATCTCGCTCCTACCATGCATACAGTTGCTCCAAATTATGCTTTGCCGCGCTCACAGAGTACTAAACGGTCACAACGCCCATATAGTACTAGGGACAGAAAGTTGGCTGAAACCAGACGTAAACTGTAAGGAAATCCTAAACTCAGATTGGAACGTATACCGCAGAGACAGGCTGGACAGTGAAGGGGGAGGCGTGTTTATAGCGATAAGAAGTGCAATAGTATCGAAGGAAATTGACGGAGATCCGAAATGTGAAATGATTTGGGTGAAGGTCACGGTTAAAGCAGGCTCAGACATGGTAATTGGATGTCTCTATAGGCCCCCGGGCTCAGCAGCTGTTGCGGCTGAGTACCTGAAGGATAATTTGGAAAATATTTCGAGTAGATTTCCCCACCATGTTATAGTTCTGGGTGGAGATTTTAATTTGCCGGATATAGACTGGGAGACTCAAACGTTCATAACGGGTGGCAGGGACAAAGAATACAGTGAAATTTTTTAAGTGCTTTATCTGAAAACTACCTTGAGCAATTAAACAGAGAACCGACTCTTGGCGATAACATATTAGACCTTCTGGTGACAAACAGACCCGAACTATTTGAAACAGTTAACGCAGAACAGGGAATCAGCGATCATAAAGCGGTTACTGCATCGATGATTTCAGCCGTAAATATAAATATTAAAAAAGGTAGGAAGATTTTTCTGTTTAGCGAAAGAGATAAAAGGCAGATTACAGAGTACCTGACGGCTCAACACAAAGGTTTTGTCTCAAGTACAGATAGTGTTGAGGATCAGTGGACAAAGTTCAAAACCATCGTACAATATGCGTTAGATGAGTATGTGCCAAGCAAGATCGTAAGAGATGGAAAAGAGCCACCGTGGTACAACAACCGAGTTAGGGAACTGCTGCGGAAGCAAAGGGAACTTCACAGCAAACATAAACATAGCCAAAGCCTTGCAGACAAACAAAAATTACGCGAAGCGCAATGTATTGTGAGGAGGGCTATGCGAGAGGCGTTCAATAAATTCGAAAGTAAAGTTCTATGTACTGACTTGGCAGAAAATCCTAAGAAATTTTGGTCTTATGTCAAAGCGGTAGGTGGATCAAAACAAAATGTCCAGACACTCTGTGACCGAAATGGTACTGAAACAGAGGATAACGGACTAAAGGCCGAAATACTAAATGTCTTTTTCCAAAGCTGTTTCACAGAGGAAGACTGCACTGTAGATCCTTCTCTAGATTGTCGCACAGATGACAAAATGGTAGATATCGAAATAGACGACTGAGGGATAGAGAAACAATTAAAATCGCTCAAAAGAGGAAAGGCCGCTGGACCTGATGGGATACCAGTTCGATTTTCACAGAGTACGCGAAGGAACTTGCCCCCCTTCTTGCAGCGGTGTACCGTAAGTCTCTAGAAGAGCGTAGCGTTCCAAAGGATTGGAAAAGGGCACAGGTCATCCCCGTTTTCAAGAAGGGACGTCGAACAGATGTGCAGAACTATAGACCTATATCTCTAACGTCGATCAGTTGTAGAATTTTGGAACACGTATTATGTTCGAGTATAATGACTTTTCTGGAGACTAGAAATCTACACTGTAGGAATCAGCATAGGTTTCGAAAAAGACGGTCGTGTGAAACCCAGCTCGCGCTATTCGTCCACGAGACTCAGAGGGCCATAGACACGGGTTCACAGATAGATGCCGTGTTTCTTGACTTCCACAAGGCGTTCGATACAGTTCCCCACAGTCGTTTAATGAACAAAGTAAGAGCATATGGACTATCAGACCAATTGTGTGATTGGATTGAGGAGTTCCTAGATAACAGAACGCAGCATGTCATTCTCAATGGACAGAAGTCTTCCGAAGTAAGAGTGATGTCAGGCGTGCCGCAGGGGAGTGTCATAGGACCGTTGCTATTCACAATATACATAAATGACCTGTTGGATGACGTCGGAAGTTCACTGAGGCTTTTTGCAGATGATGCTGTGGTGTATCGAGAGGTTGTAACAATGGAAAATTGTACTGAAATGCAGGAGGATCTGCAGCGAATTGAAGCATGGTGCAGGGAATGGCAATTGAATCTCAATGTAGACAAGTGTAATGTGCTGCGAATACATAGAAAGATAGATCCCTTATCATTTGCTACAAAATAGCAGGTCAACAACTGGAAGCAGTTAATTCCATAAATTATCTGGGAGTACGCATTAGGAGTGATTTAAAGTGGAATGATCATATAAAGTTGATCGTCGGTAAAGCATATGCCAGACTGAGATTCATTGGAAGAATCCTAAGGAAATGCAATCCGAAAACAAAGGAAGTAGGTTACAGTACGCTTGTTCGCCCACTGCTTGAATACTGCTCAGCAGTGTGGGATCCGTACCAGGTAGGGTTGATAGAAGAGATAGAGAAGATCCAACGGAGAGCAGCGCGCTTCGTTACAGGATCATTTAGTAATCGCGAAAGCGTTACGGAGATGATAGATAAACTCCAGTGGAAGACTCTGCAGGAGAAACGCTCAGTAGCTCGGTACGGGCTTTTGTTACAGTTTCGAGAACATACCTTCACCGAAGAGTCAAGCGGTATATTGCTCCCTCCTACGTATATCTCGCGAAGAGACCATGAGGATAAAATCAGAGAGATTAGAGCCCACACAGAAGCATACCGACAATCCGTCTTTCCACGAACAATACGAGACTGGAATAGAAGGGAGAACCGATAGAGGTACTCAGGGTACCCTCCGCCACACACCGTCAGGTGACTTGCAGAGTATGGATGTAGATGTAGACGTACTAAGTGGTAGACCCCCGGGTTTGCCAAGGCTTAGATCATGCGTAACTGTACCTAACAATATCAAAGTTTTAGCAGATGAGCGAAATACACCTCCAAGATTCTGTAGACTTTTCTGGAGGTATTGCCGACAAACTAGCTTGCAATATCTACAGCAAATACCTCCAGCAACACCTCCAGCAATACCTCCAGCGAAGTCGGCAAAATTTGGAAGCGGGACAATGTTAAATGTTGATTTCGCCCAACCCTTGAGATTATAACACTACTTGTTTCAGTAAAGGATAATCTAGGACTCCGTAATCCAGTGATCTTTCAACTACTCCGCCAGAGCAGCTAAACATACCATAGGGAAACTGTACACACGGTAGCAGAGTGGTGCTGTCAACATAAACGCCATACTGAATTACGTCAGACCACCATATCAATCTTCTCGTATTATATGGTAATAAAAGAGGCCATTGAAATGAGGGTCCAAGATTGTTTAATGAAGATAGCGGCCTGGAACTAAAACAGGCGTGGAACCCTGCACTGCATCCCCAACGACAATAGTGTGGGCACTGGAAACAAAGTTCGCAGCCGGGTACAGCCACCCCCACGCCACCATCTGCCACCCCGGTGGCGCCACGGACATCAAAAGGAGCAGCGTGAGAGGACGGGGTAATGGCCGATGTGTATGGGGCACCGAGAAGTGCGCAGCATCAGTTACCAGCAGCCATCTGAGGATGGCAACGAGTCTTGTTTCCCATAATACTGTGGAAACCGTGACGATCATGGATACCTTAGAATTCTAAAAATTCTCCTTTACTCCTTCTAGTTTATTATATTACAAGAGTACATCACATCTTTTCTGTAGGTCTGAAGATGGTCATTACTGACCTAAATTACTAACCAGTTTTAAAGCTTTCTGATCCTCAAAAGGAATATATATCGGGGCTATTACTAGACCCGCAACCGAGCGCCACCCCAGGTGACGAATAGTGGAATGTCTGCTAGATATAGGTGGTACCGAGAAAATGAAATTCTCGGGGCAGACCAAATCTACTAGTAGCGTCTGTTTTAAACACTGGGCAGCTACAAAAGTCGTCTGTTCCACATGTCAGTGGCGGCCTCAACCAACCTTCTGATCTGGAAACTTAACTTGTACTCGGCAGCATGCCATATATCCAACTACTAAACATCGTGATGGTAAAACGAGAAAAATCTCTTTACCTCGGTCCCCAGCCAATAGACTGGGATCTTCGTAGGCATCGGATTCCGGGGGCTCACGGACATCTTGAGAAGAATCGGAGACTCTCAAACTCCCTCAAGGCCAAACGCAAACACTACATCGGTACACTCAATGTGAACACACTGATGCAGACAGGAAAGATGAAACAACTCACTGACACTCACGAAAAATTTAAAATCAAAATATTTCACTGCAAGAAACACGATTCACAGATGAAGACCATTTCAGCACGGAGAACTTTAGAATATGCAAAGGAAAACCATTGAGACAACTGAAAAACTTACGGCATCTTCGCACAGGATTCGCAGTACACAGGTCCATCACGGACAGCATAATCGTCTTTTTTTCACCAAACGAAAGAATCAGCACCATCACAGTGAAATCAGCCAACAAATCCTACACAATAATCAACGCACATGCATTGACTAATGACTACAACAGGAAAAATTCGGAAGAAATTGATGACTTCTGGACGACAATGGAAGAAACTATCAAGAAAATTCCTGAACATAGAATCAAAATAATACTGAGAGACTTCAACGCTAAACTTGGAAAAGAAAAGTAATACAGACCTATCACAGGAAAACATACTCCACACGAGGACACAAACAAAAATGGAAAACACCTGATAGACTTTTGCAAATGCCACGACCTCGCCATTATGTCAAAAAAATTCAAGAAATCATCACGGAAAATTTCTACGCTGAAATTCCTCAGCGGAAAGCAAGAACTAAGAAATGACCACGTAAGTCCAGAAAGACTCACAAGAAGAAATTTTGAACGTGGACACACGTAAAGGCTACTTCGACTCAGACCACCACCTACTACAGATCAGGATTCGACTTTTGCCCAAGAAAAAGCTCCTGAAGAACAAAATTGTTAGACCACGTCCAGAATACCTTACTTTCAACCACACACAAATAATAGACAAAATTAAAATGAAGAAAACGACACACTGGACACACCTATCAGGAATAATCCGAGTTGCCATGAAACTAGCACAAGCACCACGCACAAAGAAACACCGTTGGAGGGACCACACATGTGACCAAGCTACTGACCAAAGAATCAGTGCATGGAAAAAATTTAGTAGCCATAAATCCCCAGAGAATTGAATGAACTTCCTGAAAACACAGAAACAATCAAGCAAAATCATACGCAGTAAAAAACGACAGTATGATAAGCGGCGACGGAGGAAGATTGAATAGGACATCGCGAAGAACAATACAAGAAACAAAGTGCAAATCTAAATTGCATTTTACTAATAGCCTGAATATTTTTGTATATTCCTCGACGTAATTACTTGAAATTTGAGGATATCCCTTTTGGGACATGACTTTGATCGCTGATATCCCGCACGTATCAATGTTCTCTGACAGACCAACTGATCGGTGATGGTTAATTATTCCCCGCGGTGTGGAGTTATTTTGTTGTGGTTATTTATGAGCTAAGCTTGGTTAAACTGATTTACGTATCTGCAAAGTTATTTTTAGTTATGGTACAAATCAGCCTCCTGTAATTTATTGCATTAATTGTTTTTATTTTTGCGGATCCAATGAGAGGGCAATTGGCTGTGGTCCTCTCACTCATGCAAGCTACTCTAAAATCAATATTGAGATGGCCTCTTTGCTAATTCCTGCAAAGATGTCGCTAACCAAGGCCTCACCAAATTTTAAAATACTAAAAGGGATTTCGCCTATGGAAATACGAAGTAAACAAAAATTATGAGAGATGAGCAGTTTTCACTGCTGATTGTGCCATTCAAGTAGGTGTCTGGGATTTCCCAGTAGATTTCTTTCACCTAAGTTCAATAACTAAAATGATGTTGGGCATGATGCGACACAACATAGCAAAGTTTGTCACTGAACAACAATGTCTAGGATTTAGAGAGAACAGGAAGAGAATTACATCTTCATAGTGATTCAAGCCAGTGTGTGACTTCGAATACTGAAAAATAAAGAGAAGGAAAAGAACAGTGGACATAAAAATTATTTCATATCCTTTGTGTAATCTGTGATACCTCTGTTAACTTAAGAAGAACGTTTAGCATCAAATACTTCCGCAATTTTTGTGCAAATTCGAAGACTATTTTTAAAATAGGCCGTCACTCCACTATTATCTGCCTAGACTGTTTATGCAGTTTTGTACAAAAACCGCAGCATAACGGAATAGCAACTTCCTTTGGCAGTAACCTCTTGGCTTTCGAAAGAAAGGAAATACTACTTCATACATCCGTTTTGAGATACAGCACTAACCATTGCTCATTAAAAACTGGGACTATTGTGTGTACGGGTGGAATAACGTTAGATTTATAATTAGGTACTAACAAGCGAACTTGAAAAGTTTTCTCTTTCCTTCCATTTTCTCGAGTATCTTCATTAGCGCCTACAACTGTCTCTCCTTTTGTCTGCAGGTTGTAAGCCACTGTTTATTCAAATTATTTTTAATGCATTCTGAGTGATGCTGAGTGCTCAGGACCGGACAAAACAGCACGGAGGTGTTCACTGCGTAACTGAGGACTTTTCACACACTGAGCGGGGTTTCGTACTGGATTGGTGGTCCAGAGTAGCGGTGCTCGAAGCGATTTAGGTTTTCTGAAATTTCTCCAGATTACTTGATGCTAATATGGGTATGGCTCACCATCAATAGGACAATCAAAATACTCAGGCGTTACTGTTCGTTTTCTTATCAAAGAGATGACTAATGGACGGTAAGTACTGAACTCACTTTCCATCTGTCTATTGATGTGATTAACGTAACGTCTTTAGCACCGATTCCGGTTTCTAAAATAGATTTTCTTCCTAATTTTGTTCTTCTTTATGCTAGCTGCCACCATATTGAGAGTGGTCAAAATGTTTGTCGGTCAGGATGCTAAAGGTGGTTTTTATTCACTTTTCATCTTACTTCCTTAATCGTCAAACATACACTGTCCAGCTCATGCATCAGTGATTAATGGCGGACTATTCTCAACGGCACCTCGCAGGCTACTTCAGCAATGGATTCATCAATCATACCAGGAACATTTTTGCAGTTTGTGTAGTCTCTTAGACGGTTACCATACTGCTTAACACAGAAATTTTATCCAGGGAGTCTGAGGAACATGTGACTTCATAGTGCACTGTCTGTCGTGCTCATAATGTAATCGAAAGCTGCTCACGTATCGTAACCGATAGTCCCAGAACTGTATGTTAACTGATGGCTCCTAAATGTAAGTCGCTGGTAAGATGGTCATCATGATGGTTCAAAGACAAGCATAAATGACCTCGTCGTCATCCACGTACTCCTTTCTGCGGAGTGTATTCCATTCAAATCTAGAGGAGCGCTTCCACAGCTTGCATATACATTGTTTTGAATATGTCATTTAACATCCTCCTCTAGCAGCACTTTTCCTTAGCAGTTGTTGTCGATACCAGTATTATTTTTCGAATTTTGGACAGGTTACTATTATCTCAGTTGCTTTTCTGAAAACTTTCATATAATTTTCTACACAGTATGTCACATTTCAAGATAAAAACTATGAAAATGAGTTACTCTATAAAATGTTTTAGTCTCGATATTATAGTCGATAAGTACTATTTCTGAATGTACTGTTAAAATGATTTTTTTGGAATCATTTGAAATTACGAACTACCGAGACACTTAAAAATTGTGTTATTAATTACGCAGTACTGTACTGGTTACTATGTCTATTTCTGGGTTCATTTATGAAATAATAAACGAAATTAAATGTAGTAGAAATGCATTTGTTAAGAGAAATTGTAAACAATTTGGAGTATTATTTCTTTTTGAGAGAGAGTCGTAAGCTTGCCTTTGCTGTGATCGGACGTATTTTGTGTATAATAGGTGGAAACGATGTAATTTCGGCTTCGTTAATGTGAAAAATCAAAAGACTGTATGATATACTAACATATTAGGAAATATATTTACATATTTACGTAAAAAAATTCTGCAACAACCATCTTCGAATTTATTCAGTTCAGACCAACCGTATCTGACATGAGATCTTCAGCTTCAAGAATCAGACCCCTAGACAAGAGGAACTGAAGCCAACTCTGCTTGAAAAGCTAAGTAAAGTAGAAAGTTTATTGCAATCTTCGCTCCTCTCAAATCTTCATAAGAGTGTAATGTGGACAGTAGATGGAATTAGAAAGGGGGGAGTAGGGGGGAGGGAGATTACAGGTTATAGATGTTTAAATTCTTATTTGCCGTTCTATTTCGGCATTTATGCCATTTTCAAGCACAAACTTTTGCTACTTGAATACGTAAATCAACTCTGGGGCATAACACCGCACATTACAAGTCAGGAAGAAGCGTCAAGAAGAAACACTAATGTAACATACGTAATGGCTCTATTCCAGGCCGCTCGTAGGTATAGGAGTACTTTTAACTTGTTAGTATGTATTTCACTCCACTATTGTACATCCAAGACATTTGACTAACGAGGGGGTGACTTCCACGACTAATCCTACTAAGTAATTATCTCAGTCTGCTGTTGTAGCAGAAAGGGCTGTTTCCGCTCTTGCGAAAGTCAGTCTCCGTCGGCTTGAAGTTGGGAGATCCATGTCTCATTTTTAATGAACTTAGTTGAGCATTAAATGATTTCGATTGCTTTCAGCGTTCGTCATGGCTTCTGAAAGAAAATGTTGTCAGTTTTGCCTGTCCACTGCGAAAATATTTTAAGAACAAGAAATAAAGACGTGAAAGCAAGAAAGGTGGTGTTCGAAAGTGTTGTAGGTGTGGAGAAAATAGTCCGAGATGTAAGAACTCCAATATGATGCCATGTTCCTTGACTTTCGGAAGGCTTTCGATACAGTTCCGCCCAATCAGCTTATGAACAAAATAGGACAGTGCAAATTATCAGACAACGTTTTTTACTGTGTGTGGAACAAAGTACGTCGTTCTGAACGCAGAGAAATCCTCGGGCGTTGAAGTAACATAGAGCGGACCCTAAGAGACTCATCCAGGACCATTACGTTTCATAAAATATATATATGACCTACAGAACCCCTTCGGAATCTCGATAATACCGTTCACATATGATGCTGTTGTATGAAGAGTGGTTGCAACGTTTAGAAATAGTAGCGAAACGCAGGAAGGCCTGCAGGCGATCGACGCTTAGTGAAGGGTTTCACAGTTTTTAAACCCTGACCTTATTCCCCATCCCCCCCCCCCCCCTTCCAACCTCACCACGTCAAGTACGAAAAGTTAATCATAGTAAGTGATTTATTTGGATTTGTACTTTAGGGAACATCAAAATAATAGTGATAACCCGATAATAAGTTCAACAGCGAACTAACCATCAAAAATGGTTGCGGAATCAGCAAAGATATGTGTTCACCGTAATTATTGGCAGTCTCTTTCTTAGTCAGGGACGTCGAGTAAAAGCACATGTGCGCGTCATCACATGTAACGAGCCTGACGGGGGTCGTTACGTTACAAGTTGATCCTGAGCATTAGTAAATGTTACATATTGAGCTCAAAGAAGCAGAGAGAGCCAATACTATTTGATTACTCTATTTTCAAATAGTCAATGGAAGCAAACACATTTATTAAATTCTGGGAAAATATGATTTACTGCGTAACGGCAACATAAAGCCAAATAAAAGAAAGACACATTTCATACTGACATTCATTGAAACACTGATCTGGATTTGTGGTCCACACACTGCAGAGACAGTTTACAAATCTTTGTTCGATTGATACAAAAATACTGCTTCTCTGTATCACAATTATCCCATAACGAGTTGGAAAAGGACTTAGAGATGATTAAAACAAAAGAAAAATTTTCACCACAGGTTAAACAAACGCGAGAGTGTCGCGGACATACCCAACTCTAGTGGCAGATGCTGCAAGACAAGTTTTGTGCATAACGGTGTGATTTACTCTTAAGATTCCAAGAGTATTAGTTCCTAGAAGAATCAGTAAGTACACTTTTTCCTGGTGCATACATCGCGTGGAAGGACCACGAGGGTAAAATCAAAGAGATAAAAGCTCCCTAGGAGACTTAATAACATTCATTTTTTTTCCTCACACCCTTCTCAACAGGACCAGGAAGAGAGAGAAACGACAGTGGCTCACAAAACACACTCCGACACACCCCATAAGGTACCTTCCAAAGTGTAGGTGTATAAAAGCCAAACGACGTACAGGCATACATACTTGCTGGTTCAAAGAACCATGTCGACATGGCGTAAACTCCTGGACTAGCGGGTCCCCGTCACATCTCTGTCTCTCTCCCTCTCTCCCTCTCTCCCTCTCCCTCTCTCTCTCTTTCTCTCCCACTCTCCAAAAAATAAATATGTCTTTGACCGAGTATATATTTCTTGATGAAGTAGGGGAACCTGAAGTCGGAAAAAAATGGTGCAACATTCAGTACGAAACTCCATGTTATACTTACAACTGAAGTACTAAATGCGGTCTTTATGTATAGAGCTTGGACATCATTCAGTTTTGAAAGGATCTCATTCATCGCATAATTACTTTCTTCTACCGTCAGACGGTAGCCTCACAGGAACCTCATCAATATACGAGGGTCGTTCAATAGGTAATGCAACATATTGTTTTTCTTGGCCATTTGAGGAATTTCTTTTGGGGGCATTGACGAGTATTCCTGCTTCAGTTCCTATAGTTTCATGAAGTTCCTATGGGTGGCGGCGCTATATTTAGCCTTCAAAATGGCCTCAATAGCCAAGGTGCTTTCCAAGCGGAGAACTGTCATTGAGATTCTTTTGGCGAAAACCAAAGCGCCCCACACATTCATAGGTGCTTGCAGAATATCTACGGAAAACTGGCAGTGAATAAAAGCATGGTGAGTCTTTGGGCGAGGCGCCTGTCAACATAGTAAACAAGGTCCCGAAAACCTGTCCAATTTCTCGCGCACAGCCTGGCAGCGCACAGCTGTGACTGCTGGAATACTGGATCATGCGGACACTCTCATTAAAGATGATTGAAGGATCTCAATGAAATACCCCGCTGCTCAACTCATCTCTGTCGGTAGTGGTAACACACTCGTTCACCAGCTGGGGTACTCGAAGATGTGTGCTCACTGGATTCCTCGTCGCTTAATAGAAGATCATAAAGACCAACGAAGAACTGTCTGTGCAGAGTTGCTTGTGCGTTACGAGGTTGATTCTCACAACTTGTGTCGAACATCATCACAGGTGATCGAAACTAAACGGTGACTCATGAATTGAAGCCATACCACCTCCCATCCGAAAAAATAGTTGAAAGCTGTCAAGTCTGAGTAAACCAGCTATGTTGGCCACCGATGCAGCGTATATATGCGTCCTGATAACCCCTTTAGCGTCAACTAACGCTTGAAGGTGGCACATTGAGGCTCCGGATTTGGAAGCTAAAAAAAAAAAAAAGTGTGTGAAATCTTATGGGACTTAACTGCTAAGGTCATCAGTCCCTAAGCGTACACACTACTCAATCTAAATTATCCTAAGGAGAAACACACACACCCATACCCGAGGGAGGACTCGAACCTCCGCCGGGACCAGCCGCACAGTCCATGACTGCAGCGCCTTAGACCGCTCGGCTAATCCCATGCGGCTTTGGTAGCTACACAACAAATAACACCATAAGGACGGCGGTAAGCGTTTCATTTTCTTACAATAGTGAACGGCCGTGGTCCTCAAAACCTCCAGTCAAAAGGATGGACTGGTCAGGAAGAATCAGTGTACAAAGAAGTGGAATAGGAAGTACGAAGTAATAAAGAGATATGCTTAAACTTCTCTGAGGCTATAGATACTGCGATAATGAACAGCTCAGTGGGAAGTTCAGTTGAAGAGGCATAGGCATCTCCAAAAACGGCAGTCACAGACCGTAAAGAAAACCATAGGTACCGGGGCAGTCACTGTGAAGAAACCATGGGTAGCAGAAGAGATACTTCTCTGAGGCTATAGATACTGCGATAATGAATAGCTCAGTGGGAAGTTCAGTTGAAGAGGCATAGGCATCTCCAAAAACGGCAGTCACAGACCGTAAAGAAAACCATAGGTACCGGGGCAGTCACTGTGAAGAAACCATGGGTAGCAGGAAGTACAAAAATGATAGCATGAAAAATTTGAAGATATTGGAAAAGATATGACTGTCGGTAGGACTGATACTGCACATAGAAATATGAAAGAGAACCTCTGTTGAAATGAAAGCGAGGTCAATGTCATTAAGAGTACAATGAGAATTCTAGTATAAAATGCAGAGAAGAGAGCGGATGGGTGTAAAGAGTATATTGAAGACCTCTCTCTAAGGGGGGAAGATTCATCTGATGCGACAGAGGAAGAAACAGGAGTCGATTTAGAAGAGTTAGCAGATCCAATATCTCAATCACAATTTAAAATAATTTTGGAGGACTTAAGATCAAATAATGAATAGATAACATTCCATCGCAATTTCTAAAGTCATTGGGGGAAGTGGCAACAAAACGACTTTTCACGTTGGTGTGTAGAATGTTTGACGACGTCCCATCAGACTTTCGGGAAAACATCATCCACATAATTCAGAAGGTAGTAAGAACCAACAAGTGCGCGAATTAATGCACAATCAGATTAACAGCTCAGGCACCCGAGTTCCTGACAATATACATAAGAATGCAAAATAAAATTGAGGATCTGCTAGATGACGATCAGTTTGGCTTTAGGAAATGTAAAGGCACCAGAGGAGCAAGTCTGACGTTGCGGTTGATAATGGAAGCAAGACCGAAGAAAAAGCAAGACAGGTCTGTGGAATTTTTCGACCTGGAAAAAGCGTTCGATAATGCCAACGGTACTACATATTCGAAAGTCTGTGTAAACAATGGGGAAAGAGGGGTAATATAACTGAAACATGTGCAATGACCTAAACGAATCAATAATGAGCACGAAATACGGACTGAGAGTAAATCGAAGAAGGAAGAAAGTAATAAGAAGTGGGAGAAATGAGAACATCGAGAAACTTTATATCACAATTGGGGATCACGAAGTAAACGAAGTTAAGCACTTGTATTATATTTTCAGCGCAATAACCCATGACGGACGAAGCAAGGTGGACAAAAAAACACACTAGCACTGTCAAATAAGCAATTCCTAGCTACGAGAACTCTAGTAGTATCAAACATAGTATTCAATTTCAGGACTACTTTGAGAATGTGCGTTTGGAACACAGAATTGTATGGTAGTGGAACACGGACAGTGGGAAAACTGGAACAGAAGAGATTCGAAGCATTTGGGATGTCGTAGTACAGATGTTGAAAATTAGGTAGCCTGGTAGGGTAATCGTCGAGGGAAGGACCATATGGCATACACTGTCGAAAAGAAGGGATAGAATGATAGGATATCTGTTGAGACATCAGGAAATAATGTCGATTGTACTAGAGGAAGGTGGGGTTGGGCTGGTTTGTTTGAGGGAGGAGACCAAACAATGAGCTCATCGGTCTCTTAGGATTATGGAAGGACGGGGAAGGAAATCGGCAGTGCCCCTTTCAAAGGATGCACCCCAGCATTTGCTTGGAGCGATTTAGAGGAAATACGGAAAACCTAAATCAGGATGGCCGGACGCGGAATTGAACCGTCGTCCTCCCGAATGCGAGTTCAGTGTGCTAACCACTGCACCACCTCGCTCGATGAGACAACTGGAGAGGATAAATCTGTAGAGGGCGACATAGGCTGCAATACATACTACAGATAACTGAGGACGTGGGCTGCAGTTGCTACTTTGAGATGAAAAGGTTGGCACAGGAGATGCGTTCATGGCGGGCTGCATCGGACCAGTCGGAAAATTGATGACTCAAAACAACATGGACTCTAAAGCGCATATCTTAAGAGCTATTACCACTTCTTTACCTTCGGTACTGTGAAATAAATCTCTTGTACTGCAAGCTCTCTTCTTGCCATATCGGGTGATCCAAAACACATGTATACACTAGAATTTTTTATAAGGAAAATTTTCAGAATTGAAAATAATGTGAACGTTTATGGAACCACCCATTTATGGAAAGTGTTCAAATTGTTGGCCAGTGTGTTCCAAACAAAGCTAATAAAGTTGACCGATCGTATCCAACACGTTTCTAATCGTTGCAATTGGTATTTTGCAATATTAGTTTTCAGTGGCTGCTTTCAACTCATTGATCATAGGTGGTCTCGTGATATAAACATTGTGCACCTTGTGCCTCCAAACAAAATAATTCAAATATGCTTGTCTGCGAATTTTTTTGTCGTGTTCGCATCTTGCTCGATACCACTCATAAAATTCAATTATACGGTCATGATCATTTTCATTCAGAGCGTGGAGTTATCTAGCAATAAAAAAAGCGATGGCACTCCTGTGTCAATAACTGCTTGCTGCACGAACTCTTTCTTGGAGATTGCTGAAAACTTCTTTTCTCTTGTGGGACCTGTGGATGCTCGTGGTCTTCTGGAATGGTCCTTTTGCCATTGTGGACTGTTCCTTCTTCCTCAGACGTGTATCGCACACGAGAAATTGTGAGTCGCATTTGTGCATCTGTGAAACATCATTCTGAGCTGCCTTTGCACTTCACTAACTCTACCAGTCTTCCAGTAGCACTTCAGAATAAACTTCCTTTGCTCGCGGTTTAGGCTGTCTGTCTTCAGCCATTTTTCAAAGCGTCACACCGGAGAAAGGAAAAAGACGTATTGTAGATACGAACTGTGAAAAAGTGTCTACATCGTTTTTGATCACTGTGTATTTTGAGAGGAGATAGTATAGACCAAAAGAAGAAAAAAATATCAAGTAAATATGGGCTCTAAAGTGGATGCCTTAACAGCTATGAGCACTTGTTCATCTTCTACTAAAAAAGTGCTCATACACTTAAGGCACGTGCTCTAGAGCCTCTGTTTATTGGACGTGTGTTCTTGTTTTGGTCAATACTACCTCCTATGAAAATATGGAATGGAGAGAGACTGCAGTAGCAGAGATTCGTTTCACAGTATGAAAGGTGAGGAAGAGGTCATAGCTTTTAAGATATGCGTCTTAAAGCACACGTTTACAGAGTCTTTTTTGCTTCTAGTATCGTGTATTTTCAACTGCATGCGTTTGCGCCATTAATATTGCTACAGATTATATCTGTAACTGGTGTACTGATCACTTTGCCATAAGTGTGGGTTACTGAGTAGTCTATTGGTCGATGATGTCTTGCTGATTATGGGCAGTTAGTATCAGTGAGGCACCAAGGGCCTTGCGTCAGTGGTAACACATTATCCTCTCAGATCATTGAATTTAAGCGCTGTTGGGCTTGGCTAGCACTTGCATGGGTCACCACCCTGGTCTGGCTGGCGCTCTTGGCAGGAGGGATGCACTCAGTCCTTGTGAGGACGATTGAGAAGTTACTTGTTCTGGAAGAAGTTGCTCCGATCACTAAAGCTGATATCGTTCAGGAGGGCCGTGTGCTGAGCACGTTTCCCTCCATATCCTGATCCAGTGACACCTACGGCAGAGGTGGAATTGCGGTCGTTCGATGCCATTGGGCCTTCTGAAGCCTGTTCGGACGGTGTTCAATTTGTTTAGCTAGTAGTAGCCAGGCAAGAAGCAGCTGGTACTCACTTTACTCAGTGTTCTGTTTTAGAAAAGTGAATATTTTCTTTTACAACAAGTTATTGATGCCATAACTACTGAAGGCGAAAAGATGCGTATTGTAAACTGTTACATGCAATTTGGGTTGCCCAGGGTGCGACCAAATTTAATTTTTTATGTTAATTATTGTTATTATTTCGGGAAGATATTTTGTGTTGTTAAAGCCTTGTTCAAATTTACTGGGGTACAAGAATCTTTTATTAACAACAGTCTTTCCTGTCTTGTTAAACTGGTCATTGTAAAGTAAAAAAAATGGCACAATTTTGAGCCCCACAAAAACAGAATGCAACTCCTCCTAAATCGCTAGCTACATGGGTGAGCTTTGTTTTGTATGTTATCCTCTTTTAACGGTTTATACTAGCCTCTGAAGTGGAATTTGGCGACCCGCCCGGTATTTGCCTAAACGAGTGTGTGATTCCGCATTAAGACTAAGCTTCGGTTACGTGGTTTACCAGGCTAGGTCGTTAATTTGACGCGTGGATTTGGTCAAGGTGTAGCTCACTTAGGTGTCTCACAACCTAGAAAACTGAGTGTTACACTCTACTGGCAGTTCAATGTGCAAAGAGAGACTAATTGTGGTTTTGTCCAGAGATCGCGGTACCATATCCAAGTAGGCACCACGAATCGATACCACAGACATTAGAGGGAGCTTGCTGCTATTCGGAACGACATACTGGCGGCACACCCGAAGACCACACCACCCTCTCAGCAACAGCAGCGCCGTAGCTCTGAGGTCACTATAATGTTGAGCATACAAGAGCTCATCCCGGTGCGACATCTCAGCTACTGCTGTCAGCATCATCGTCTAGGATAATCGAGTAGTTGAAGTTTCAGATGAACTTGTAGTGTTAACAATGTTGAACATTGTATCCCAAGGAAACAGTTTGTTAATTACTGCATCAAGAGATGCTTTGTTAGTCCATGACAACTGTAAATTATCCAGTACTCCTGTGGCAAAGAAGTGTGTCATAGTGAGGTACATCTTTTATTTATTTATGTGATGAAGTGAGCTAATACTTCATGTGTTCGAGTATGATGAGCCTTCTCCCTGAATAGTCAAAGCACCTACACTTGTGGCCATACAAAAGTACACTGACAGAAAAAAAAGTATGATCGCCAAGAAGGAGTTGTGTGGCATAAACGAAAGTTGGTAGGTGTGTTTCTACATCTGAAAGATTATGTCTGTTTAAATTTCGGCCCAGTCGCGCAAGAGTGGCGCTAGTAGAGCCACTATGAGGACGCAAAACAGGTTTGCTTTAAATCCAGGCTGTGCAGGTCGTGAGCGTTAGCTATCTTTAAGATTGGATGTTACTCAAGAATGCCTCTAAGATGACCAACAAGCAGTTAGCAGCACCTTACTGAACTCGAACGAGGTCGTGCAATAGCACTGTGGTAGCCACTCCACGTAGCAGTGCTCAACAGTATGTACAGTCGCAAGTGGACTGGGCTCCAGATGGCAACGTGTTCGGTGTATGGCTCTGGCTCATCGTACTACACCTGCAGCAGCAATCTGAGTAGCAGTTGGCACTACAGTGACACAACGAAACTTTACAAACCTGTTACTTCACGGACATCTCTGAGTCACACTCCCTTCTAACAGCGGGCATTGCGCAGACCTCAAACCAAAACCAGTTGTGTCAAGCGAGAGCTGAGAGAGGGCATAGTGGAGGTCTGTTGTGTTTTCTGGTGAAATCTATTTTGTCTCGGTGCCAGCGATGGCCGTTTGTTGATGAGCGAATGGCCAGTTGAGAGCCTGCAGACAGCTCATCTGCGTGCTAGACTCAGTGCACCAACACATGCAGTTATGGTCTGGGACGCGATTCCGTATGACAGCAGGAGCAGTCTTGTGGTGATCGCACGCATCCTCATTGTAATTTTGTACATCAATCTGGTGACACGACCTGTTGTGCTCACATTCATGGACAGCATTCCGTGGGAATGTGTTCCGACAGGATAACGCTCGCCCACGTACCGCTGCCGTAACCTAACATCCTTCCTGAGTGTCAACATGTTGCCTTGGCCTGCTCTATCACCAAATGTGTCTCCAATCGAACACGTATGGGACATCATCGGACGACAACTCCAGCGTCATCCACAAATGGTATTAACCTTCCCTGTATAGACCAACGAAGTGCAACAGGTATGGAACACTATCCGACAAACCGATACCTGGCATCTGTACAATACAGGCACGTTTATCTGTTAGAACTAACCATTTTTTTTGTCATCAATCTTCTGACTGGTTTTTGATGCTAAGCTCTTCATCTCAGCGTAGCACATGCAACCTACTTCTTCAGTTATTTGCTGGATGTATTCCAATCTCTGTCTTCCTCCACAGTTTTTTCCCTCTACGGTTGCCCGTAGTACCATGGAAGTTATTCCCTGATGTCTTAACAGATGTCCTGTCATCCTGTCCATTCTTCTTGTCAGTGTTTTCCACATGTTCTTTTCCTCTCCGATCCTGCGCAGAACCTCCTCATTCCTTACCTTATCAGTCCACTTAATTTTCAACACTCGTCTGTAGCGCCACATGTCAAATGCTTCGATTCTCTTCTGTTCTGGTTTTCCCACAGTCCACGTTTCACTACTATACAATGCTGTAATAGAGACGTACATTCTCAGAAATTTCTTCCTCAAATTAAGGCCAATATTTGATATTAGTAGACTTCTCTTGGCCAGGAATGCCCTTTTTGCCATTGGTAGTCTGCTTTTGATGCCCTCCTTGCTCCGCCCGTCGCTGGTTATTTTACTGCCTAGGCAGCAGAATTCCTTAACTTCATCTACTTAGTGATCATCGATCCTGATATTTAGTTTCTCGCTGTTATCATTACCACTACATCTCATTACCTTCGTCTTTCTTCCATTTACACCCAATCCATTCTCTGTACCCAATAGACTGTTCATTCCTTTCAGCAGATCATGTAATTCATCTTCACTTTCACTTAAGATAGCAATGTCATCAGCGAATGGTATCATTGATATCCTTTCACCTTTAATTTTAATTCCACTCCTGAACCTTTCTTTTATTTCAATCATTGCTTCCTCGATTTACAGATTGAACAGTAAGGGCGAAAGGGTACATCCTTGTCTTACACCCTTTTTAATACGAGCACTTCGTTCTTGATCGTCCACTCTTATTATTCCCCCTTGGCTGTTGTACATATTGTATATGACCCATCTCTCCCTATAGCTTACCCTAACTTTTTTCAGAATTCCCAACATCTTGCGCCATTTTCCATGGTTGAAAACTTTTTTCAGGTCAACATATCCTATGAAGGTGTCTTTATTTTTCTTTAGTCTTACATCCATTACTAACCGTAACGTTAGAAGTGCCTCTCTCGTGCATTTAGCTTTCATAAAGCCAACCTGATCGCCATCTAGTGCGTCCTCCATTTTATTTTCCACTCTTCTGTATATTATTCTTGTAAGCAACTTGTAAGCATGAGCTGTTAAGCTTATTATACGATAATTCTCGCATCTGTCAGCTCTTGCCGTCTTCGGAATTGTGTGGATGATGTTATTCCGAAAACCAAATGGTATGTCGCCAGATTCGTACATCCTACACACCAACGTGATTTGTCGTTTTGTTGCCACTTCCCCCAATGATTTTAGAAATTCTGATGGAATGTTATCTATTCCTTCTGCCTTATTCGATCTTAAGTCCTCCAAAGCTCTTTCACATTCTGATTCTTATACTGGATACATTATCTCTTATAAGTCGACTCCTGTTTCTTCTTCTGACGTCGGACCAATCTTTCTCCTCATAGAGGCTTTCAATGTATTCTGTCCACCTATTCGGTCTCTCCTCTGCATTTAACAGTGGAATTCCCATTGCACCTTTAATGTTATCACCCTTCCTTTTAATGTCACCGAAGGGTGTTTTGACTTTCCTGTATGCTGAGTCTGTTCTTCCAACAATCATTTCTTTTTAGATGTCTTCACATTTTTCGTGCACCCATTTTGTCTTAGCTTCCCTGCACTTCCTACTTATTTTATTCCTCAGCGACTTGTATTTCCATATTCCTCAATTTCCCAGGACATTTTTGTGCTTCCTCCTTTCATCGATCAATAAAAGTATTTCTTGTGTTACCCATGGTTCCTTCGAACTTACCTTCTTTGTGCCTGTTTTCCTTCCCAATTTATGTAATGGCCCTTTTTAGAGAGGTCCATTCCCCTTCAACTGTACTGCGTAACGAGCTATTCCTTATTGCTGTATCTATAGCGTTAGAGAACTTCAGCCGTATCTCGTCATTCCTTAGTACTTCCGTATCCCACTTCTTTGCGTTCTTCCTGACTTATGTCTTAAACTGCAGCCTATTCTTCATTACTAATATATTGTGATCCGAGTCTACATCTGCTCCTGAGTACACCTTACGGTCCAGTATTTGATATCGGAATCTTTGTCTGACAATGATGTAATCTACCTGAAATCTTCCCGTATCACCTGGCCTTTTCCAAATATACCTCCTCCTCTTGTGATTCTTGAACATATTATTCGCTATTACTAGCTGAAACTTGTTGCAGAACTCAATTAGTCTTTCTCCTCTCTCATTCGTTGCCCCAAGCCCATATTCTCCTGTAACCTTTTCTTCCACTCCTTCCCCTATAACTGCATTCCCTTCCCCCATGACTATTAGATTTTCATCCCCCTTTATATACTGTATTACCCTTTCAGTGTCCTCATATACTTTCTATATCTCTTCATGTTTAGCGTGCGATGTCGGCATGTATACCTGAACTATCGTTGTTGGTGTTGGTTTGCTGTCGATTCTGATAAGAACAACCCTTCACTGAACTGTTCACAGTGACCCACTTTTCGCCCTACCTACCTATTCATAACCAATCGTACTGCCGTTCTACCATTTTCTGCTGCTGTTGATATTACTCACCTGACCAGAAAACCTTTTCTTCTATCCACTTCTCTGACCCATATTATATCTAGATCGAGCCTTTGCATTTCCCTTTTCAGATTTTCTAGTTACCCTGCCACGTTCAAGATTCTGACATTCCACGCCTCGACACGTAGAACGTTATACTGTCATTGATTATTCAATGTTTGTCTCATGGTAACCTCCCCCTTGGCAGTCCCCTCCCGGAGATCCGAATGGGGGACTATTCCGGAATCTTTTGCCAATGGAGAGATCATCATGACACTTCTTCAATTATAGGCCACAAGTTCTGTGGATACACATTACATGCCTTTAATGGAGTGGTTTGCATTGCCTTCTGCATCCTCATGCTGTTGATCATTGACGATTCTTCCGCCTTTTAAGGGCAGTTTCCCACCCGTATTATAAGAGAGTGCCCTGAACCTCTGTCCCTCCGCCACTCTCTTTGACAAGGCCATTGGCAGAATGAGGTTGACTTCTTATGCTGGAAGTCTTGGGCCTCCAATGCTGATTGTTAATCGAAATTTAAGCACCGCCGGGATTCGCAGCCGGGACTGGAGGCGTTTTGATTATGAATCAGACACGTTACACCTTTCTTTTTTAATTCATAGATCACAATGTTTAGTTTTTCTTTATTTTGTTCGTTGTTGTTCGTTGCATTTGGTCTGGGCGGGCATCACAAGACATCTGATCAAGTTGATCGTTGATTCCTTTCCTCAGTTATTTTTTATTACAGAGGGCCACCGCCTCCCTGACCAAACACGCTGAACTACCGTGCCGGCGTTGATCTAATTTTGTTCTATATTGTTCGTTGAATTTGTTCGTGGCGGACGTCCGATGACACTCGTTCAGGATGTTCGTTGGTACGTTCACTGACTTCGTTATTACAGATGGCAGCTAAAGCGTCTGCCGAACACGCTGAGCACCGTGGCGGCATCCCCTAAATGACGGGTGCTTGTCGCATTCGACATTGTGGCCGTTAATGTACCAGCATTTCCCACTTGCAATGGTTTATCTCGTGATTCCATTAAGCTGTGATCTTGCACTGTTAATTACATAAACAAGCTACCTCGACCAATATCAACGAAATTTCATTACTCTACATAATTCTTTGGTGCTGCGTGTTTTAGGTGATGGTTACAACTTGATAGCTACTCCTTTTATTATTGTTGTGGTCTTCAGTCCTGAGACTGGTTTGATGCAGCTCTCCATGCTACTCTACCCTGTGCAAGCTTCTTCATTTCCCAGTACCTACTGCAACCTACATCCTTCTGAATCTGCTTAGTGTATTCATCTCTTGGTCTCCCTCTACTATTTTTACCCTCAGCTGCCCTCCAATACTAAATTGGTAATCCCTTGATGCCTCAGATCATGTCCTACCAACCTATCCCTTCTTCTAGTCAAGTTGCGCCACATACTCCTCTTCTCCCCAATTCTATTCAATACCCCCTCATTAGTTATGTGATCTACCAATCTAATCTTCAGCATTCTTCTGTAGCACCATATTTCAAAAGCTTCTATTCTCTTCTTGTCCAAACTATTTATCGTCCATGTTTCACTTCCATACATGGCTACACTCCATACAAATACTTTCAGAAACGACTTCCAGACACTTAAATCTATACTCGATGTTAACAAATTTCTCTTCTTCAGAAATGCTTTCCTTGTCATTGCCAGTTTACATTTTATATCCTCTCTACTTCGACTACCATCAGTTATTTTGCTCCCCAAATGGCAAAACTCCTTTATTATTTTAAGTGCTTCATTTCCTAGTCTAATTCCCTCAGCATCACCCGACTTAATTCGACTACATTCCATTATTCTCGTTTTGCTTTTGTTAGTGTTCATCTTATATCCTCCTTTAAAGACACTGTCCATTCCGTTCAACTGCTCTTCCAAGTCCTTTGCTGTCTCTGACAGAATTACAATGTCATCGGCGAACTCCTTATATGCGAACACTATTACACTGATCGTCACACGCTTGAATACCATTCTGCGGAAAACGTCCAGCGAGTTTCCGGCCTGCGTACCAAGAACTGGAAACTGGTGTCCCGTTAAATGATTACTGCCTTTAGTTACTATGAAGTGAGAAAATGCACTCTGTGTGGGTGTGTGGGTGGGTGTACACGTGCGTATAGTGCACACGACGGCGACTCTGGAGCATTTAAACTCGTTAGAGGAAACCTCTGTAACCGCGTAATGACCACTTAGAGGGAAATCCTGCCGGCTTACCGAGAAACGCCGGTTGCGTACCTGTTATGTTATCGCGGTCGCGCCGCCGACGGCCGGACATTAATTTCCGAGTCGTGTCGTCGGTGGTGCGAGGGCGCGTTTGTTCGGAACAATCGGCTTTGCCGGCCGTTGCAAATGCGACGGGGGGCGGCGGCGGCGGCGGCGGCACGGCAAACACGGGCCCTGTTGTGCACACACAGACCGGAAGCCGCGCGCGCTCATATCCGCCGCCAATGGACGCGCGAGCGCGCGCGCGATTCCACGCTGTTTGGCTTTCGAGGCCGTGGCGCCGGTCCCGCCGGTACGCAGCAGCAGTGGCGGCGGCGGCGGCGTGGGTGGTAGCGCGGGCAGCGGGCACTGCCCCTGTGGCTGGGCCTTCCGCCTGTTCGGTCGCGGGAGGCCCACTGATATATGGGGGGCCTGACGTGTGGCCCGCTGCACACGCTCCACTGCCGCATCTCGCACCGCGCACTGCCCAACCATCCGTGCGGCGCCGCTATCGCTTGCTTCGAGGTTGCTGAGCGTGCTGGCGTAACCTGCCGACGACTCCGCGTAAAGTTTGTGGTACAGTTTCACTATCATCGAAGTGGAGTCGAGTGCGACAGACTAACAACAAACCCTTGGAACTTGTCAGAAAATTTTATTACGTGAATTCTGTTTGTTTATGCATCAATACAACCCAGACTGCTTATCCCTTTAAGCCGCGACAGTATGGAGAAAAAACCATAAAAACATCGATCGTAGCTGCTGTTCAGTAAAGGTGACTAAAAATAAATGATTTGAGAAAATCACGTTGCAGGTATGAAGGATTATTAACCACACTTCTACATCTACGTAATTACTCTGCTATTCACAATAAAGTGCCTGACAGAGGGTTCAATGAACACCTTCATGCTGTCTCTCTGCCGTTCCTCTCCCGAACGGCACGCGGGAAAAACGAGCACTTAACTTTTTCTGTGCGAGCCCTGATTTCTCATATTTTATCGTGATGATCATTTCTCGCTTATGTAGGTGGGTGCCAACAGAATGTTTTTGCAATCGGAGGAGAAAACTGACGATTGAAATTTCATGAGAAGATCCCGTCGCAACGAAAAACGCATTTGTTTTAACAATTGCCACTCCAATTCACGTGTCATGTCTGTGACACTATCCTCCGTATTTCGCGATAATACAAAACGAGCTGTTCTTCTTTGTACTTTTTCGATGTCATCCGTCAGTCCCACCTGATGCGGATCCCATACCGCACAGCAATACTCCAAAATAGAGCGCACAAGCGTAGTGTAAGCAGTGTCTTTGGTAGACCTGTTGCACCTTCTAAGTGTTCTGCCAATAAATCGCAGTCTTTGGTTTGCTCTACCCACAATATTATCTATGTGATTGTTACAATTTAGGTTATTTGTAATTGTAATCCCTAAGTATTTAGTTGAATTTACAGCGCTCAGATTTGTGTGACTTATCGCGTAATAGAAATTTATCTGATTTCTTTTAGTACCCATGTGAATAACTTCACACTTTTCTTTATCCAAGATCAACTGCCACCATACAGATATATTATCTAAATCATTTTGCAAGTCATTTTGATCATCTGATGACTTTAGAAGACGATAAATGACAGCATCATCTGCAAACAATCTAAGACGGCTACTCAGATTGTCCACTATGTCGTTAATATAGATCAGGAACAACAGAGGGCTTATAACATTCCCTTGGGGAACGCTGGATATTACTTCTGTTTTACCCAATGACTTTCCGTCTATTACTACGAACTGTGACCTTTGTGACAGGAAACAACGAATCCAGTCGCACAACTGAGCCGATATTCCGTAGGCACGCAGTTTGGGCGGTTTGGTTTGAAGACTCTTGTGAGAAACGGTGTCGAAAGCCTTCTGGAAGTCTAAAAATATGGAATCAATTTGACATCCCCTGTCGATAACACTTATTACTTTATGAGTATAAAGAGCTAGTTGTGTTTCATAAGAACGATATTTTATGAATCCTTGCTGACTATATGAAATAAATCGATAAATCGTTTTCTTCGAGGTACTTCATAATGTTCGAATACAGTATATGTTCTAAAACCCTAGTGAAAATCGACGTTAGTGATTTAGGCCTGTAATTCAGCGGATTACTCATAATTCCCTTTCTCGGTATTGGTGTGACTTGAACAATTTTCCAGTCTTTAGGTACATATCTTTCTGTGAGCGAGTGGTCGTGTATAATTGCTAATTATGGAGCTATTTTATCAGCATACCCTGAGAGGAACCTCACTGGTAGACAATCTGGACCGGAGGTCTTGCCTTTATGAAGTGATTTAAGCTGCTTTGTTACACCCAGGATATCTACTTCTATGTTCCTCATCTTGACAGTTGTTCTTAATTGTAATTCAGGAATATTTACTTGACCATGGTTTCAACAATCCCGAAGTTATAATTTTCAACACCAATGTCAGCTCTCATTTCATGACAAATTTATCGGCAAACGGTTTCGACGATACGCTTCGTCATTAGGCCTTCTAAGTGCACAGCAGCCGTATTTTCCCGAAAGACATTAGTCAGTAAGTCCCATGCGAAAGTAACTGGTACCCGCATCAACTCTCGTAAGCAACCACACACGATGATAACGCAAACAGAAGGATGGACATGCCGAATTGTACAGTTATTTCTTCAAAGGCACATGAACACGTAAGATAACGAATTGGCAACACAAAATTAAAGAGCAATGAAGCTCATGTTAACCTGGTATGTGTGACTATCTGTAAGACCAAATAAAATCCATTAAAAACGGTCCCACTGGAGCTGGGCTAAGCGTCTAAATCTTCACGTTAAATTTCAATCCTCGTACATTTTAAAGGAATCTATTCAGTTTCACCTATTATCACACGGACATGAGCGTCTTTGCTCTGAAATTTGTCGTCGCTAATGTATAATATTCCGTCTCCATGAAAGTCTGACGAAAACTGTTTTACAATTGTTGAAATCTTAGTCAAGGTCTGTTAATACATTCTCATACCCGCAACAGGTTTGCTGATTTTCTCAAATCAATTAAAAAATTTAATTTTAAAATTTTTCTCCTAATTAATTTTTACTGACTTAGTAAACAATGAATACATGAATAAAGTGGCAAAATATAAACAACCAATTTGCACTTTGCACTTTGGAATATAAAAGTAAAACTTTTCACGAAATTAACCTTTATTATCATCGTAAGCAACGAATACAACTTGGAATTGGCAACGGTAAAAAATCAGTTGGTTCAGAGAGATGGTTTCACTTTAGAACCAGTGGGACAAACAGTTTTCAAACATCCATCATTTCATTCGATATACTGCGGTGCTACACATCCCTTTTGGATGTTATTACTTAAACAGACAACATCAGTAAGCGTTGTATCGAAATCCCATCTGACGATAACTTCCAGGAGGTAAGTATAATATCTGACTGAACCGTTCCATAATTCTCCTCCGGAGTGGGTACCACAACGACTTTGATTTACTTCAGTGAACTGATGAATTACCTTTCCGTAGTCCCGGAACCAGATAGATAAAAGGGTTCTACACTTGCTTAACACTAATCTCATAAAAGTTCCGTGACGTCTCAGAAGTTGACATTTGGGTTATTGTCTCTGTTCTTGCCTTTAAATATCGATAACTGGTGCACTTCTAACTCCAGTCATTAAGGAAAAACAGTCTTCCTCTAATAGAAACAGTTTCATAAGCAAATAAGTTTCTTCCACATAAATATTCACTTAAGATTTCGTGAGAGATAAATTACACACTTATCACTTTAAACGATGTGATTTATTTTATTATAGTCTTTACAATAATGACGATATTGATCATAAGATGTCAAAATAAGAAGAAGAACTGACCTAACTATAAAACGAACTATTAAACTAACCATTAAATTTTGGTTTACAACATTGACCGTAATTTTTGTTCGTGTGTTACATTTGAATCAGAGGGCGGTAACACATGCCGACGGGTCTTCTACATGGAGGTAAAAAAGAAGTGAGACAGCGCTATAGACTTGTGCTGTACGTTGTTTTGAAGTCAGTGTGGGCGGAGCCTGTCATCATCTTAAATAGTCCAAAACATTAACAGATTGCTGCACACGATTGCTTCTTACTCATTGTTTCTGTCGTGTGTACGGGACTACTGTTTCAAATAGCAAAAATTACAGTGCTTGCAGGAATTACGTTGTGTCAGGAAGGCAATTTCGAACGTTTTTCTGTTCTTCAAAGCGTATTTGCTAGAGTAATACGACGCAGTGGCCTCGTTAATGTAACTTGCTTTCTGTTAACATTTTTTGAATAACGAAGAAGAAAATGAAGTGATGTGAAAAGCTTGCATTCTTAATCCACTTAATTCCACTTTTACTTTATTTGTATCGATAACACACGAAGCTGGAACTCCGAAACCAGTGCTTGGTTGCGTACTGGTACTGCGTCTTGACATTACATTTTCAACTTTCATCTCGAATGCGCAACTTTTCTAATGTTCACGTTTGCAAATAACTAAATCTATGTGTTCTTAGCTAGCCCATAAACATGTAAAATGAGGAAAGAAGCAAGGCATGCTATAGTATCAGTAACGAAATGTAACTGCATAGAGATACACCTCCATCCAGATTTTACTAGACTGTCAGCGCATCTATTTCACTGTAGTTTACACATCTTCTCACTCCAAAGTGTCTCTGATAAAGTTTTAAAAACGTTCCATCCCTGTGCAATACTATAAATGTGATTGAATGAATGATGTCGAAATTTTATAACCGGTAAAACAGATATTTTGCTTTAACATGTGTGAAAGTCATTTTGTTAGTAGTGATAGCCAACCTGTATAACATATATGACTACCTTTCCAACAGTAGACTACTTGTTTCTTTTCTTGGAATATTTCTCTCCAGTAACCGTCATTTCACAATTGGAATGTAAATATTTTTATCATTGCTTCATTTTATTTGCCTTCCGTTTCGTTGATGTCATGTGTCCAAGTGTCCAAAATAAAAGCAACGAACTGCTATATCTCCGTCCTGCGTCTAATTCACGAAATAATCATAGAAAATGTCAACAGATGTCGTTACGATTGTATTCTGCAGGGAAGATGGCATTCCGGTAAACGGAAAACCACGCCAGCAATGACGTCTGGGTACCTGCCAAGCGAGATAGTGTTTGCTGGGTAGTTGCACATCCACAATTGCTGTGTACATAGTCACAGACGGTGCAGTACGGCATAGAGAAGTCGCCTAGTCTGCTGTGGAGAGCCGTAGGAAGAATGGAAGCAGGAGAGTCGCCAACGGATGTGGCCCGATGGCTTAATGTGAATCGTTCTGTTGTTTCTGGGATGAGACGACAGTTTATAGAAACCGAAACTGTATTCCGGAGATCAGGACAGGACCAACCACATCAGAAAGAGTGGACCGTTATTTGTCTGAGAGTGCATGACGACACCGCCTTACCACTGCGATGTAACTGGTATCTGACCTACCAGAATCACCTGTGCGTATCGTGGGAAACAGTGTACAGAAGACTTCAGCAGAGTGGCCTTTATTGTTATAGAACTGCTGTTTACCTCTGACGTGTCTTCACAGAAGGGAACGTCTAGAATGGAGTCATCAACATGCCACCTTGACGGTCGAACGGTAGACCAATGTTCTTTTCACAGGTCAGCCCCGATTTGGTCTGGAGAGTGATTCTCGACGGATTCGCACCTGGAGGATCCGTGGAACACGATTTCGGGACCCAAACATTGTGGAAAGAGACCGATATCGAGAAGGATCCCTAATGGTGTGGGCAGGGATTATGTTGACCACTCGAATGCCTCTTCATGAAACTGTGTGGGTGAATCAGCAAGATTTAACGGCTGTCAGTTACAGTGATGAGATCTTTGGTTCTAATGGGCGGTTGATGTTCTTCTGGATACGCAAGATCCTGCTCGCTTAGCGTGGCCTGCTCGCTCTCCCGATTTGAATCCGATAGGCCATATCTGGGGTGCACTAGGGAGACGTTTTGCATGACGCCAGCATCAAGCAACCATTCTCCAAGACCTGTGGGCAGCTCTGTAGGAAGAATTGGCGTTCTTACATGAGATTGATGACATCATCCACAGCATTTCCCGTCGTTCTCAGGCCCGCAATGGTGCCAGAGGTGGTCACACCCCATACTGAGTACATTAACCAGTTATCAGAATGTGTGTGCGAATCCCTTAAGTTGGAAATAACGAAGAACGTTTTGTACACCGTTATGCATGTTGCATTGATTACGTTCTGTATTCTGTACATCTTTTGTACTTTACTATCTCCTGTTTATACCGTTTTGTGTCAAAATAAACGGAATCTTGCATATATATATGCTTCCATACTGACCATTTCTTAGTTTCTATGTTTTTTAATTGTAAGACATACATGTTAGGAGTTACTAACCATCACGATTTACTCATTGCACTAATAGTCTTCTACAAAATAGGAGGAGTTTTCAAAAGGAAACGCTTTCAGTTTAGTCTCAAATTTTACTTTGCTGTCTGCCGGGCATTTTATATCTCGGGCTACCTGATCGAACCTTGCGGTTGCAGCTTTATTAATCCCTGATTGTGTTACAGACAACTTTAATGTGGCGTAATTAATGCCATTTTTTCTGGTATTGTAATTATATACATCATTCTGTTGAAGTTCAGTGGATTATTTACAACATATTTCGTGAGTGAATAGTTGTACCGTGAAGCGGATAGATTGCTTCTCACACTTCGAGCAGGAGATAGGCACGATAAAAAGTGTTTTCGAATAAGTTTTGGGCCAAAGCCTTGTTCAGAAAAGATCCAAAGCACACATACCCACACATTCATACACTCATAAACACAAAACTGACACGCACATCACCGCTTTCTCCGGCTGTTCTAGTCAGTATCTTCTTTAAAGAGGAAGGAATTGTTAGCAATTAAAAAGTTTTAGCCGGAGGAGCTAAAGGCAGTGCCGTCACATAGCCGTGTGTAGAGGGGGGGATGAGACCGTTGATACAGTGTGGCCCGAATGTCTGAGAGTTTGCGGTTTGGAAGGCAGTGAGTAATACAGAAAAGAATAAAAGTAAACAGCGCAGTTAAAATTCATGCATACAGAGAAAAATATTGCTTGGACGGCTCCACTTTCATATTAAATATGATTACTTTAGATTTTAGATTACTATACAGGGTGAGTCACTAACTATTGCCAGCAAGAATAACTCCGAATGTATTTTAGGAGGTGAAAAGTTTGTAGGACAAAAGTTGCATGGTACAACGGGGGTATAATATAACGTTGGTTTTTTGTTTCTGGGTGGGATCGCTTCAGAGATATGAAGGTCAACTTTGTTTGTTTTTTTAATGAGATGCTACAGTTTGTCACTCATTTTCTGATAGCGGCTATCGAGACGAATCCAATGATGTGTAACTGTAAGGTCTTTGAAGGTCAATGAAGTTCAAAAAGGTGGCATGAACGTCAATTTACAGAAGGTGTTCGAAGTGATGACCATTGGCATCAATGCAGTGCTTCAATTTTCTTATCAGAGAATTATCAGAGCATGTGCTTCGAGAAGTGCCGATGTGATAAGGAATACCAATCAATCGATGATAAGAAAATTGCAGGACTGCATTGATACCAATGGTCATCACGTCGAACACCTTCTGTAAATGGACGTTCATGCCACCTTTGTGACCTTCGTTGAGTTTCCTTGCTGTTACACATCGTCGGATTCGTTTCGATATCCGCTATCAGAAAATGAGTACCAAACAATAGCATTACATTTAAAAAAAGTTGGCATTCATATCACAGACACGACCCCACCCAGGAACAAAAAACCATCCTCATAGCTGGCCGATGGTGGCCGAGCGGTTCTAGGCGCTTCAGTCTGGAACCGTGTGACCGCTACGGTCGCAGGCTCGAATCCTGCCTCGGGCATGGATGTGTGTGATGTCCCTAGGTTAGTTAGGTTTAAGTACTTCTATGTTCTAGGGGACTGATGACCTCAGATGTCAAGTCCCATAGTGCTCAGAGCCATTTGAACCATCCTCATATTATGGCCCCTGTTGTCCCATGCAACGTATGTCTCACAAACTTCTCAGCTACTATCATACTTTAGGAGTTATTCTCGGTGGCAATAGTTTGTGACTCAACCTGTATACTATCCGATCGATTACTACACCCGTAAAAGACGCAAGCTGGGTTTCTTAATGAAACAACTACGTCTCCACACAGTCAAAGCAGCAGATGACGTTTGGGATACGACCCCAAAAGTCGGTAGGTATTCCTAACGGGCATGTCAGAGTGACATCACAGGAAGTAGCACTATGGTGAACCATGGAGGTAAAATGCGGTGAACCTAATGGTTTGGGCCATGTACGATGGTGGACGTCGTCCTGAATTTTTGACGTAATGATAACTCCCTTCTTTTTGTACCTCCATGATCTTCTACCGCGCAATGGCCTTCGCCTGGTGAGCAACAGTGGTCGGCTCTATGCTTGGCGTCAGCGCCGATGCTGCCGTCTTTATGTTAGAGCCCTCTCCCACCACATGAAATATACAAAAAAACATTTAAACACACAGTTTCAATTTTAAAAACAGACAAACGATACTGACAATAATCCTGCCAAATTTGTAACGCTACGCTCGTACAATACGTTCGACATCTGGTTACTTGCAGACTGAGTGGTAGGACACGCGGTGTTGATATTTAGTTACTCAACATACTTGAAAGCAAATTCCCATATTCTGTGGACAAAATCCCACATCCCGACACATCCATGAACGCATAACGTATAGAATAAATTATAGTCCTAGCAGCAAGCAAAGCTGGGTATAAAATTTATTAAATTTTGTATCACAACCACATACTGTCCCAGAGTGGTCATTTCCGTAATATTCGTAAAATCACTAGAGGAACGAAAATTTACCTTATAATAACTTTGATATATATTTCTTTTTTCTACTGTAAATGATGTTCTAAATAAGGCCATTATAAGAAAAAACTACAGGCCGGAATTACTTAGCACCGGTGCTGAGCGTTGCTTTGAAAGCTATAAGTGACTATTACAATGCCTACATTCGTAAAAGTATCTCAGTGTGACACTAGAAGCCCTGTCTTGCAATAGTATAGGTGGTTTCATGCGAAAGGCACCAGTTCTTCAAAATGAAAAAAAAATATATGAAAATGGTACTTTCAGGTGGAAACCATGGGGCTCATCGGGTTCAAGCGGCCATGGGCAATCTTTGTTGGCCAACGGGCGCGTTTCACATATTCACTTAAAGTAACTTGCGCGTAAAAGCCTGGAAAAATACTGATATGTTCAAAAGTTTAAGTGGCTCTAATTAAAAAATGCAAACTCTTAGAAGGATGAAAACTGAAGCACAACAGGAGTGCTTGCTGCTGAACATTTTGATGCACAATTAATCACAGTAGTTCGCATACTGACTTTATTACAATTTTTTGTAAAGATCAGTAAATTGCATGTTCTGTTTGCCGGTCAACTCTTGGAATATGCGTATGCACTGTCTTACTTGGATCCTTGAAACTTTACGTACACATCAACAACACGTCAATCTAAAAGGATCATGAAATTTTAGTCACAAGTCTTCATTTTATAGATATTTACATGTGATAATCAAAATTAAGATGTATTTTTCTACTTGTTGATAGTACGTTAGTGCTTTTAGTCTGCTTCATCGCGAATGGTATCTTGAAACATCCCAGAAAATTTCAAACCTTTACTTCAAACAGATATTTTGCGCGTAAAATAAACATGTCAGAAAATTTAAGTCTCAGGAAATTCAATTCAATGCTGTGTACGATCCATGGAACACCTCCGTTGTTCCTAACACATTTCAGCTGCATAGTCTGTTTGGTTAACATATTACTCACAGTCTCTCTACGTTTCGTTATTTCTCCTTGTTATTCTGGCCTCTTTAGTTGTCTCAAGGTCTCACTTTTCAGCTTTGGTCACTTTCATGGGATCAACTACCACAGTGATTGCCTCATACTGAACATAGAATACATTCCCAGCAACTCTAGAACTTAACAACAGTACCAAAACGCTTTTTTGGAGGCGTAATAGTTTTGGAGAATGACACAATCTACAGGAATGTTTATAAGCAAAACAAAATCTGTACAATGGAAGCATAAGACCGTTGCAAAGCGTATCTTCCAAAAGGGCTGCCATCTCTAAAAACAGTTGTTTAGTATATCTTTCTCAAATGGGAGTCTAATAACAACATTTCACGTGTGAAAGCAGCACTAATGTGGATTATGCCGCACCCTGAGAGATCTTTAAATTGGTTTTCAAATAGCTTCCCGATGTCTGATTCAGATCTATAGCTATCATTTTGTTCACAAAACTCTAAGCACTGTTTTAAGATTTAAAAAAAGAAAACGATTTTTTGAAATGATTTCAGAAGCAAGCGACCTAAAAAGGTTTCACGCTACATCGTCACGTGATGCGACAATGGCGACATGACAATGTTAATGGGTTAACGCACCCACATGAGTGGGATCCTTACATCGACATGCGACGCCAACAAATTGTCCCTACAAACAAACATTTTTGAGAGAACATTCGTTTTATATTCATCCCATCTTCAAATGTTACCATTTCCAATGTTCCTTCGACTAAAATAAAAAATTTTTGCAATGTTTTACAAATTTTATTATTACTTTACGACCTAGTTTTAGGGCTATAAACCTATTTTCAGATACGTAACTGATCCTAAGAGGAGAACCAAGGAATGATAAGGATGTGAATTTTCAAATCTATGTATTCAGTTAGATCGTAAAAGTTATCTCTGTTGACAGTTTTGAAAAATTACGTATGGATTTACAAAATTCATTAGAACAGCATTTAAATAATTCACAATTTCTGCATTTAAAATAACTATGGTTAAACATACACTGGAGTAGAGCTATGAAAAAGAGAGGACCTTTTTTGTGTGTGTGAATGAAAGAGGGCATCAATGTTCCCATATGTAGGAGTTGCAGTGTTATTTACGAGGGCTGAATAGTGGAACTGAGTTTATTCATCCAGTAATAATTGTGGGAATATACTAATCCGTTTCTTAATTTGTACAATTTTTGAGTGAGCTTTGCACACTTTTAGTTTATATACAGGAGTTCTGTATCTACTACACATTTGTGGTTTTTATTTATGCAATATTCGACAAAGGATGAATCTGGCTTCCTAAACCTCCGACTTCTTTGGTGTTCTCTAAGTCCTGTGAAGGCTGACCATCCAGTCAGTCCAGTATAGCAACCTTGGAGAACGTGGGGGCCTTCATTCACAAGCTTAAGTTCCAGTCCCGTCTACACCTCTACTGCAATGTATGTTTAATTAACTTATTGTAAATGTTGTACTAATGAATTTTGTAAGTGCTTCCCTATATGAATTTTGTAATTTATCAAAACTGTCGACAGATATAACTTTCACAGTCTAAGGCGTCCGCAGCCCGTGGTCTAGTGGCAAGCGTTGCTGCCGCTTGATCACTGGGTCCCGGGTTCGAATCCCGGCCAGGTTGGGGACTTTCTCCCCCTGCGGACTGGATTTTTGTGTCGTCCTCATCATTTCGTCAGTATCATTCGTGACATTAGCTCGATTGGATTGTGGAAAAAAATTGGCTATGTAAAAATATGGACTTTCAACGGGCACTGATGACCCTGCATTTGAGCGCCCCACGAACGAACAATTTCAACGTCACAATGTACCTTTGCTTGGTTCTCATCTTTAGCATCAGTTTTGTACTATGAAAAGGGCATGTAACCTGAAACCGGGTTTGTACAGTAATAAAAAAATTTTGTGGAACAAGGCAAAAATGTGTTTCCTTGAGTCAATACGACATCAGAGTTTCATCGAGAACATAACTGCCTTAAATAATTCCTTTGCAAAATTCTGCAATGTCGTTAGTAAAATACTGTGTTCCTTAATGGCTCTAATAGTAATAACTCTTGCGTTGTGTTGAACTCACTTATAAAAGGGAACAAAAATCATGGAGTTTCAAGCAATGTTTTGGCCCAAAGCGATTGCAAATGCTTCGAAGGTGGCAACAAGATCACACAAACTTTCGCAGTGTCATGATCCATGTTATTCATTCGGCAAAGAACTGTTCGTCTCGATAAAATTATTTGTTTAAACTCGTTTTTTTATATGTACATAGTAATTATAAAGTGTCCAAGAGGCACGCCTTTACGAATTCAACTTCAGCAAACGGCTTTAACGATTCGGCACTTTTTCTATTCGCTACGAAATTATCTTTAAGAGTGCCGCACTGTGTCCTTGCCGTGGCAAACATATACTGTTTCTTATCCAAAGTGGAAATTAATATTTTAAGCTTTTTTTTTCGCAGTTGCCTTAAGCTCTTGTTGAGCTGGAGGATTCGTAGAAAAGTGCTTTTTTCGTTGTTTATTTCTTCACAACCGAAAGTGATCCCTACATAACACGGTACATGTGTATCTTTTTCATGGCAAATAAATTATGCTCCTTACGTTTCTCCTGTAACTGCCAAAATTCAACTCTATTTTTTTTTTCCTCTTCTTAATTCCAGAATTTTTACGGATGAAGTATTTACAGACGCAAACTTGCGTGAATTTAGAAAACAAATAACATAAACTTTGCTCGTGAATCGACAAACGTATAACTAGTTAGCTCAGCTGCCGTTACAGCTGCTCACTTCGTGACCAGTTAATTTTCGTGCCACTGTCACTTACTACCAACGTTTTCGGTCTCTCGTGTTCAGCCCAGAAGCCGGTATTAAGTAGTAAATAACGCGTGTATGTCGTTAGAACTGATACAGAGGTAAAAATATCCCTCCCGGCACCCCATCGAGGTAGTGAGCTGTTTCTCTATTTCTCCGAACGCACTTGACAACATGGGCCCTAACTTCGCGATGTGACCAGAAACGCGTTTCTTCTCTTAGTCATTTCAGTGGCGGCGAAAAGGCATTGCGCGTGATCGGATTAGGCATAGCTTTCATGGTCGGCGTCACGAGCTGTAAACCCGAACTGAGCCGAGCGTCGGCGGCCATATCAGAAAATGTGTCCCGGTTGAAGGACAGTGCGAGGGCCTCGCTCGGGCGCGATTGAAGCCAATCGTGGGCCAGCTGCGGTCACCTGTAACCCATCCGTGCTTCCGTGCTTTAAACAATCGTAGCCCCATGCACGTATAAAACAGCTTCAAATTTCTAATTACTTTTTACGTGACTTTGTGTATTAAATATTTAACGTCAAGCATGTAAACAAGAAAAAATTTGGACAGATCTGAAACTATGCATGTTGGATGTCGCTAAGTGTTCTTATTATGAAACTCCGGATGAACACTGTCTAGGTGTGTTGCGCTCCATTTCACGCAGGAGCTAGTCTTTTTACGAATCTAAATATTTATGACGTTGTATCCCCTGAACTATGTGGCGTACAATAACATAATTTTGCAGGTACATTCAGCAGAATATGTCGATACTGTCTACAAAGTGAGTTGCGTATAGAGTTAGCAATAAAAAAGTAATAATTGAAATGTTATGCTCGATGATCAAGTTTTACTGCGTGCAATGTTAACCAAAAGCTAGGTTTTCACGCATCTAAGTGTTTATGATTTCATACCTTCTGAACTATACCTCATACAATCAAATAACTTTGCAGGTACATTCAGTGGTATACGAGACGAGGTTTGTTCGAAAGTACTGGGAATTTTTTTTTAAATAATTTTATTTACTTTTCTACGTTAATGTTCTGTCATTCAAAGTCGTCCTCATTAATTACTATACTTATGCCAGCGCTTCTTCCAAACCCCGAAACAATTTCGGGACTAGATATTTGCGATAGCACTTAGTTCTTTCAGCGATTACCTTGTAATCTCATCTAGGCTTGTAAAATGACTGTCTTTTAAGGTTCTCTTTGCTTTTGGAAACAGATAAAAGTCACAGGTGGCCTTATCTGGCGAAAAGGGAGACCGGTGTGTCATTAGATGTCTTTTATTTTCTTTTTTGACTGATTTCTTCCCGAAAATGGCGTTGAACTTTCAGCTCGTACTCCTTTCTAACCGGTAGACCCGTACACAAGAAGCTTTACATTCTACCACACTTCCCGAACCTTCGGCGGTCTTGGCTATCCAGAATACAGAAATGGAGCTTTAGTTTCGACGACATATCGGTACAACCATGTTTCGCCACCTGTTACGAGACGTTTCATTAGCTCTGCATCGTCCTTGTCTTCGTTTATTGACTCCTGAACAACTACCATTCGCCGAGGTTTTTGGTTGAACACATTTGGCAAAAATTTTGGTTCTTCACTGCCGGCAGGGGTGGCCGAGCCATTCTAGGCGCTACAGTCTGGAACCGTGCGACCGCTACGGTCGCAGGTTCGAATCCTGCATCGGCATGGATGTGTGTGATGTCCTTAGGTTAGGTAGGTTTAAGTAGTTCTAAGTCTAGGGGACTGATGACCTCAGATGTTAAGTGCCATAGCGCTCAGAGCCATTTGAACCATTTTTTCTCCCCTATTCCTAAGCAAACACATGTATCCCTCTTGTCATATGTCGACAGAGTAAACATCCGATACGGCTACCAGTTGACATATAAGTTTCAGACATGATTACCAACGGAACAACGAAATTACAAAATTCCTGATACTTTCTGAACACACCTAGTATGTGAACACTTTCTGCAAAGTGTGTTGCCAATCGAATTAGTAGTGAAGCAGCTCTTGCTGCCCGCCACTGACTTTTCAAGCGCTGTAAAAGTTCGCGGCCGGCGGTTTCCGTAATCGGTCTGTATCCTTCCGACGATGTATCCTTCTTTTAGGCGCTTCACACCGTTCTTGCCAATGGCCATTTGTCCGACGAAGTATAAAACGTGATACAGCTGAAAATGCCACCTGTCGTCAGTCAGTAGACGCCCAGTTGTGGTACCAGTGAGCAAATTCCAACCTTAGTTGCCGATTAACAGCAATCAGCATGGATATATGAACCAGGGGCCAGCTGCGAAGGCCCATGCGCACCAATGTTCACTGATCCGCCGTTGAACAGACACTGTCGATAGCCCTTTGCTTCATCTGGATGGTCAGTTGCTCAACAGTTGCACGTCTATTCCACAAGATTTCGGTATTGTAGCCGGATCTCATCGACTTCTTTCCACGATCTTTCGGCTGACAACCTTACAGCCGTCTTCAGGCGAGTGTTTGACACTGGAGATTGCTAGTGCAAGTCGTTTTATTTATACGTAAAAGTGCCGCAAGACGCGCATGCGCAAGTTACCGAAGCATGCGCGCCACCTGTCGATTCCAAGACCCTCTACGATATTTTTGCACCTATGGAGCGCAAACGAATGCGTGAAACAAGTAAAAACATGCACGCAGACGTGTCCAAAACAATAAAATGCAAAATTTCAATATTAAAATTAAAATTACTTGTCGCTCGACATGTCAGAAGCCATAAAAAGTTTTCTTTTGGTTGATATTAAAGAAATCAACGGGTCCCAGGCCTTATTCAATAGAAAGCCGCCATCACGATTAATGAGATTTTCCGCCAAACGTATTTCCACGGATTCCCTAACAACTGAATCCCAGAAGGATCTCGATAGGGCCAAGATTTTCGTGGCCGAATAATACATAGTATGTCCTGTGGAAATACAATGTTCGGCTATGGCCGACTTACTGGGCTGTAAAAGACGAGTGTGGCGCTCATGTTCAACGCAGCGGTCGTGTACCGTGCGTGTGGTCTGACCA
The DNA here is from genome assembly GCF_021461385.2 of Schistocerca piceifrons. Taxonomy (NCBI): domain Eukaryota; kingdom Metazoa; phylum Arthropoda; class Insecta; order Orthoptera; family Acrididae; genus Schistocerca; species Schistocerca piceifrons. The sequence goes on along the minus strand of NC_060144.1, from coordinate 238,630,320 downwards.
ATGTAGGCTTTCCCACACCCGAAAGGTATTTTATAAATTCCAGCCTTCCGTAATCCCAGATCATCCTTGGCTGAGCCCAGAAGAGCACGAGTCTTTGTAGGTGGCCGGAAGATTGCTTTCACACGATGTTTCTTTAAAATTCTGCCTACTTTCGATGAAATGTTCCCGACATGTGGGAGAAATGCTCTGGACTTAAACACCTCCTTATCCTCTTGATCTTGTGGGTAGTCACGTTTTTTCATTCTTAAAGCAGTACTGACCTGATGTGCAGAATATCCATTATGTTGAAATACAGATTTCAAGTGCTCTAATTCGTCTGCAAGGCTGTCTTTATCAGACACGACATGTGCCCTATGCACCAACGATCGAAGGACGCCCATAGTTTGTGACGGGTGATGACAGCTAGACGCCTGCAGGTACAGGTCCGTATGCGTGGGTTTTCGATAGACAGAATGCCCCAATGACCCATCCACCCTGCGATTAACCATGACGTCCAGAAATGGTAGGCAACCATCCTTTTCAACTTCCATCGTAAACTGAATGTTTGTGTGGATGGAATTCAGATTTTGTAAAAACCGTGAAAGCTCTTCTTCACCGTGAGGCCACACTACAAAAGTATCGTCCACGTACCGCCAGAAAATTGTTGGTTTAAACATCACCGAACCGAGAGCCCTCTCCTCAAAGTCTTCCATATAAAAGTTTGCTACCAGAGGGAACAGAGGACTACCCATGGCAACACCGTCAAGTTGCTCAAAATATTCATTATTAAACAGAAAGTAAGTAGAGGAAAGGGCATGGCGAAACAGTGCCGTTATATCGACCGTAAACTTATTGCCGATAAGTGACAATGAATCCAAAAAGAGGGACCCTCGTGAAGAGTGAAACGACATCTAAACTTACTAACAAGTCCGAATACTTCAGCTGTAGTGTTCTCAGTCTGCTGATAAAGTCAGCAGAGTTGCGAATATGGTGCGTACATTTGCCAACAAAAGGTCTCAGTAGCGAAGCCAGATGACTAGATAAATCATATGTCGGAGCACCGAAATTGCTCACTATGGGGCGTAAGGGCACATTATCCTTATGGATCTTTGGAAGACCATATAACCTTGGTGGAACAGAACTGTGAGGTCTCAATCTTTTCACAACTTCTTGCACCACAGAAGAGGAGTTTAGAAACTCTGACGTTTTCCTTTCTACTTTCCGAGTAGGGTCTTTATCAAGCTTCCTGTACGTTGTCTCACTCAGCAAACTATATATCTTCTGATCATACATATCACGTGGCAACAGCACAGTGGCATTCCCCTTATCCGCCGGAAGGACCACCGTCTGAGGATCTTCCCGTAACTTGCGCAGCGCAGCCCTTTCCATTGAAGAAATGTTGCTCTTCTGAGGCCGAGTTCTCGTAAGGGCGCGACATGTTTCCCGCCTGATTTCTTCTGCTGCTTCACTGGATAGAGGCCTGACAGCTTCTTCAACCGCACTAATAAAATCTGTTAAAGGTAAGGTCCTAGGTGTCGTTGCGAGGTTCAGACCTTTCCCAAGTACAGACAGTGTCACGTTGTCTAAATCCTTATCCGTGAAATTTACCACAGAGCGTCGAAAAACATCTTCTTCTCGTGACGTTGCTGAGAGTCTGTCGAGCTTCGATGATTGTCTTAAAGAATACTCCTGACGGACCCAGTATGATTTGGCCCATGTTACACCATCGACCCATTCCCAGGAGAGGGAAGAAAGATTAGATGCAATCTCCATATGCAAATAAAACAGCTCTTTCGAAACCATGTCCAGTTCTCGGCGAGTGAAACGTATCCTCTCCTTCACAAGGGCTAAACTTGCTTTACGTGTGATGAACTTCGCAGCGGCGGTCATGATAAAATGTGTCACTCTGGCAAACTTCGGATTAAGGCCATTATCCCGGCATTTCAGTAAGAAACATAAAGCACTTAACAATCTCACACTTTTGGATGTTAGATGCCATCTCCTCCCCGAAGAGGTATTTGATGTGACTCTTGAAGTTTTCCTGGCGTAAAATACCATGCGAGTGTGGGAAAGCCTACATTGGTCGGACCACACGCACAATACACGACCGCTGCGTTGAACATGAGCGCCACACTCGCCTTTTACAGCCCAGTAAGTCTGCCATAGCCGAACATTGTATTTCCACAGGACATACTATGTATTATTCGGCCACGAAAATCTTGGCCCTATCGAGATCCTTCTGGGATTCAGTTGTTAAGGAATCCGTGGAAATACGTTTGGCGGAAAATCTCGTTAATCGTGTGCATGTTTTTACTTGTTTCATGCATTCGTTTGCGCTCCATAGATGCAGTAATATTGTAGAGGGCCTTGGAATCGACAGGTGGCGCGCATGCTACGGTAACTTGCGCATGCGTGTCTTGCGGTACTTTTACGTATAAATAAAGCGACTTGCACTAGCAATCTCCAGTGTCAAACACTCGCCTGAAGATGGCCCTTTATTAGTCCTCTCCCTCCTTGGTTCCCCTCCCCCTTTTCGTCTTTTTTTTTTCTCCTCCTCCAGGTCCCCCCCCCCCATCTGCCTTTGGCTCGGGAGTGTCGTCTTTGTGCCGCCCTTTTCGTGCAGTGTTGCGTGTTGTGTTTTTTTTTTTGGGGGGGGGGGGAAGTGTTGCGAACGGCCATCATACTGTCGCTGGGTGTGCTTTTTATCTCTTGCGAACAGAAACCAGACTGTCGCCGTGTTTTTTAATTGTGTGTGTACTATGTTACTTGTCTGATTCCTGTGTCTTTTATTACCATTGCCAATCCCTTTTGCTTTCTGTTTTAACTTTCCGCATTTTACCGCATTTTACACTTTGTCACCGTTTTATCGCCTGTTTTTCTTGTTTCTTTTCTTCTTCCATTTTTTAAAATAAAAGTCTGTAGGCTGTAGAGCAGCGTACTAAGCTGCTGCCAGCCCACCACCTTCGGGGGGAATTGAAAATCAATAAAGGAAAAAAAAACAGCAATCTCCAGTGTCAAACACTCGCCTGAAGATGGCTGTAAGGTTGTCAGCCGAAATATCGTGGAAAGAAGTCAATGAGATCCGGCTGCAATCCCGATATCTTGTGGAATATTCGATACGCCGGGAAAACTTCAAGAGTCACAGTTGCACGTCTATTCGCCCGTACAAATCTCCACAACTGTCGTTCACCCCTGTCATTTATGGCCCGTGTTGCATCACGGTTGCTTTGGCGCCGGTTTTGGGTAGTGTGACTTTGCCGTGTACGGTTTACTTTAACCTCGGTGACAAACGCATAGTTTACAAACAGCCTTTTCGGAAATCCTTCCAACCTTGGCCCCCGAATTGCGACAGCGTCTGCATGGTTAGCATTCCCCCTCCATCGACACCCTTTATATAGCCTTCACTGCTAGTGCTGCTACATGCCAACCTTGAGAGTTTACTACACGCTGACGTTGGACATGGGCAGTGGTAATTTGTGTGGAACGTGTATTAATAGCACTGACTGGGATGAAGGTAGTGCAAGGTGTAGTGGGAACAAAATAAAAAATTATTTGGTATTTATTATTCGTAACTTAAATAGCTAATAATGTAGAATGCCACCACATTTTCTCCATTTGCTTCGGTTAGAGGATTCTGGTTCAAATGGTTGAAATGGCTCTGAGCGCTATGGGACTTAACATCTGAGATCATCATTCCCCTAGAACTTAGAACTACTTCAACCTAACTAACCTAACGACATCGCACACTCCATGCCCGAGGGAGGATGCGAATCTGCGACCGTAGCGGTCGCGCGGTTCCAGACTGTAGCGCCTAGAATCGCTCGGCCACCCCGGCTGGCTGTTACAGGATTCTAACCTGGTGTTTGTTCTCTTGTCTCAGAGCAGTTTCTGTTTCATACGGATCTTTGAGCTGTGTGCTGCTCGCGTTGATTTCGTTCATAGCTTGGCTTCTTGTGATAGCGATAGTGACGTCTCGTTTTCTTAATGTGTTGACCGGCGCCATTACGTTTGCTCGCCTTGTCTGTCCGTGAGTGGCAGCAACAGCCCTTATCAACAGCACATACTGCGGTACTATCTTTGGAGCGGCCTCTAGTACTTCTGGGTAGACGTGTGTCGAGCTAGTTGATGGGGGACGGAGCAGCAGTGAGGTTCGGACAGCCAGGACTTGCCCGACCGCTAGCGACACACATGCACTGTCCGAAGGAAGGATGTGGTCGTGAGAGTGCACGACCACGTCAAGGACCGTATTCAGTAAGTTTTAGTTGAATCTATCGTGATATTCGAGTAGTGCAACTTTCACCTGTGTGTGTGTGTGTGTGTGTGTGTGTGTGTGTTTGTGTGTGTGTCCGCCCGTGAAAGTGAACTCATGGCAATAAGTTGTCAGTCGATGATTTATGCTGGGATCTTTCCCGTGCCTGACTTGAGTGGGGACGACCGTTGGTTGGTCGTTCGGTCGGTCGTCGCAGCGGACGACGGGCATTTGGTCTTCCGATAGCTTCTGGCTTATCTGTGTGTGTGCCGACTTATAATTCGTCCGTGTTGTTTCACGGTGACTGGCTTTAGTATTGTGATCTGTTGAAGGAATTGTTTTCCCGGATCCATGTGTATCTTGTGGTTTTGAATGAGCAGTTATTTTAATGTAGTCTTCGTACTGGATTGATGAGGGTTACGAACGGACATCAGTTCGGTTGGGGCGCAGCAGCGACCAGGTCCGCGCAGCGAAAGGGCAAGCCAGGGCCGCCGGCGGCGTGCTGCCCCGATCGAGGAGTGGTAGCTGCGAGAGCGACGACTTCATTGCACACCGAACCCTGGACGTTTGAGTGAAGAGATAACTGCTAATGCAAACTCGACTATTCTGAGATCTCGCCTTTGGTCGGCGGGTTGTTGCTGCCAGGTCCGCTGAGCCTGGCGGCAGCGATTGAAGTGTTTCTAGGTGGTGAAATATTGCAGCTGTCTTTCTCTATTTGTTATTCATCATTGAATTTAGTATTATTCTTATTAGTGAAGTGTAACCACTGGTATTTTGTGCCTTGTGTCCGCTAACGCCCCAGTTACCTGCCCTGGAATATAGCATACTTTTCCGGCAGTGTACCTTTCCTCGTCTTGTTGATGCTGTCCGACACCGCGTGTCGTTCGGGGGCCTCTTGTATTGTACTGTGTACATTTTTTTTTGGGAGGTCTACCTTGGTTGTAGTGTTCCCTTCGGCCTTCGGTGTTTTCTGAAGACGTAGTGCTGTCTGTCTCTTCGCCCATGCCTAAAAATATTCTATCGTTGTACCGGTGATCGGACGTTAGGTGGATTGGTTAGGTGGATTGGTTAGTCAGTCGGTCGGCACTTAAGCTACTCCTAGTGTGAGTGGCGATCCTACAACTCTTGGCTGCCTGTCTCACCGCTTGGACAGCTGTAGTGGCCTTCCTCAGGTCGATCCAGGGAGCACCGTCTGTGAATAACTCCGTCTTATTTGCACACGTTGTCATAATTGTTTAAAATTCGCCGTAATGTTTTAACATATTATTGCCTTCCCCGCTTGTAATTCCGGCCTTCAGCTGTTAATTGTTTGTAACACTGCATGTGGCCTTCAGCCGACAAAAAATTTTCAATCCTGTTTTAGTGAGGCCTTCAGCCGTCACTATAGCTTGTTACAAGTTATTAAGACTATTAGAAAGGGTTTTAGTATTTTTAAAGTGTAACTGTCCACCTCCTTGGTAATTCAGGCCTTCAGCCGTTGTGTATTTTTGAAATAACTTCTGGCCTTCAGCCTACGATAACTTGCAATTCTTCTTATAAGGCTTTCAGCCACCACTGTAGTAAAATCTTTTAAAAATGATTCTTGAGAGAGAGTTTCTTTTTTAAATAAAGTGTATGTGTTTTCTATGCAACCAACGGTAACTGATTATGTCCTGTCTGCACCTTTCCTGCCTTCCCTAAGTCCCACGTCTCAACCTTATTAACTTTTTGTACAGAAGTGTGCCTCGGTGTCTCAGTGGACACAGAAACATGAAGGAAAGTTATTGGAATTCGTAAAGCTAAAGAAGTTAGCCAGCGAAGGTGCACATGGTGAGAAAAAGCAGGAATTGTAGTGGAGTTAGTAAAAAAAGTGCGTTTGTTCCAAAGCTAGAGGTCTGAGTTACGAACCCCTTTGGTCCTACGATTTTTTGCGTTTATTTAATCTCCAACAATGAGAAAAATGCCAACTAAAAGCTGCACCGTGTTTGGTTCAACTGGTTCAAGTGGCTCTGAGCACTATGGGACTTAACATCTGTGGTCATCAGTCCCCTAGAACTTAGAACTACTTAAACCTAACTAACGTAAGGACATCACACACATCCATGCCCAGGGCAGGATTCGAACCTGCGACCGGAGCGGTCACGCGGTTCCAGACTGAAGCGCCTAGACCGCACGGCCACACCGGCCGACTGCACCGTGTTTCAGAGTACGTAGTGAGCCACAGTGACCGGTCTGGCTACATACGTAGATTCAGAGGTGTCAAACTATTTCTCTGATTAAAATTAAATTTTCGTTAACACTTCACGCGTTGGAGCTGGTTTCCTCCAATCAGAGAGTTCAACGTGACAACCGAACTGTTCGTCATTAACAAAGTACCGCAAAAAATCGTCAGCCAATTCCTTGTCCGGCTTTCTCGATATTTTTCGGTCCCTTGTATTGGTCTGACCCCAATTATTTCGCAATTGAACGGACATGATAACAACACCGGACACAACATGTAAACGAAGTAAACGAAATACACAACTTTCAATACCACCAATGGGCGAGCACGATTGGATCCTTTCTCAAAAGACGCATTTCGGTGTCACATACACAATTAATATCATCGCAGGTATCGGCCTACATTAAATCATCTTCGTACGATACTGCACGGGGACGAGATTTTTGAAGGCCCCATTACGAGTGGCCCATAAACGGAAGCATCCAATGCTGAGTGGTTGTGTAGCGCAATGCTACAGATATCCATTTGACATGTATCAGGTCATGGGTTCAGATCTCGCCCAAAGTACTGTAACTTTTTTTTAAATACTGATATTTACCAATATTACTTTGATTATTTTTTATTCGAGAACAGGTCATTCGTTTATATACAATTTTTTGTTTCTAGTCACATGAATTTCATCATCTTATTGCCATTTTTACTTGCTCTTACTTTTTCTTCCTGTCATTTGTTTTTCGTTTGTAGTCTACCTATGTCACCTATAATCTCTAACGGACTGTCTAACAGGACAGCTCATCCGTTTTAGCGTGTGCTCGTGTAGCCAATGTGAGGATAGTTTCAGTTAACTAATCAAAGCGACAAATTGGAGTGTGCTTTTAGCGTTAAAACTGAAATTTTTCTGTGTTGCTTTAATCACCGTGAATGAAGAGAGCGTAATTAACAGTTCTGCCGCAGGCTGTTGACTGCAGTTTTATAGGATCGATAGCAAATCAAGCGCATTTGTGGTTAGACCAGGACATGAGTGTAAAATCAGGGCTGCAAGGCGTGTCATATGCCATAGTTTAGTGATTGGTTACTTAAAATCACCTGTCGACAGATCATCTCGCGTTCCCGCCATACCTCACGGCGGCCGTTGGCAGCATTACTCCGCGTTACACCTTAGCATTCGTAAAGTGACCAGCACTATTTGTGTGTCGTCTTTAACCGAGCAGCAGCCGGCAGCCGATGTGGCAATACTCCAGCGGCAAGTAACAGAAGTCAACTAACATTTTAATTAAACTAGAGTAAATCACTGCTGCGTTCAAAGAAATTTTCAGGTTGAGCACTGCTTTACTTTCACAGGGTAATAACTGCAATATCGAAATGCTCAGCAGTTGCAGTACCGACGCAGCCCATTTCAGCTGACTATGCATTTACCAGTACTTCGCCACTGTACACTGAGGTGACAATAGTCATGGGATAGCGATATGCACATTTACAGATAGCGGTAGTACCGCGTACACAATGCATAAAAGAGCAGCGCTTCCGCAGAGCTGCCACTTCTACTCAAATGAGTCATAAGAAGATGTTTCCGAGGTTATTGTGGCCGCATGACGGGAATTAACAAACGGAACGGTAGTGGAGCAAGGCACAGTGGACATTCCATTTCGGAAATAGTTAAGGAATTCAATATTTTGAGATCTACAGTATCAAGAGTGTGGCGAAAATAACAAATGTCAGGCATTATCGCTCGCCACAGAGAACACAGTGGCCGACGGCCTTCACTTATCGACCGATAGCAGCGGGGTTTGCGTAGAGTTGTCAGTGCTAACAGATTAGCAACACGGCGTGAAATAACCGCTGAAATCTATTTGGGACGTACGACGAACATATCCGTTAGAACAGTCCTCGAAATTTGGCCTTAATGAGCTATGGTAGCAGACAACAGACATAAGTGCCTTTGCTACCAGCGCGACATCACCTGCAGCGCCTCTCCTGGGCTTATTGCAATATAGGTTGGACCTAGACGGTTGTAAAACCGTGAACTGGTCAGCCGAGTCCCGATTTCAGCTGCTAAGAGTTGATGGTAGGTTTCGACTGTGGCGCAGACGCTATGAAGCCTCTTACACGAGACTTGCGGTTACTTACATTTAGTTCCGAAATACCTGTTCCCACTTTTTGGAATGTGTACACAAACACAAAATAGGTTTTTGCGGAACTTCACTCACACAACGAAATTACGATACATTTATATACTCGGTGATTTTTTTTAACTCGCCAACCAAATGAACAGTGGCATACTGAAGTAGCAGGTGATAAGGTAGCAATATACAGAACTGTAAAGAGGGGCCTACAGAATCCAACAATATACAAAACAATCAAGGTAACGTCAATTGTTTTTAGTTCTAGATGTTTATAGGCCGAATTTCATTGGAATATTTGTTGCTTGAAACATGGTTACATTTTACAAATGCATACAAGTACAAGACTGATGACGGCACAAAGCTGCTGAGGCAAGTTATGACATTTATATGAAAACAGTTGTTTGCATACTAGACGGAACTGAAATCCAGTAATATTTGTCTAGAAACAAGATGATTGTTAGAGCTTCAAAAACCAAGTGATGAGTATCAGATTTTCGATCAGTTGCAGCACGTTTCTTTAAAAACTGTAGAATAAACTAAGTCAACAAAAGCCACCAAATACTCTACGCTACTTATCCTAACCCCTACATAGATGGTTTAATGAGGCTGAGTCACTTTTCCACTTCTTGACCTCGAATCTAATTTTTTTTCAACATTTCATTAGACAATGTAGGGCAGAATGACCTGGGTTAGCTGATTCATATCTAGCCCCGCGTTATACGACACGTTTTTTGAACCAAATCCCAAAGAGCTCAAGCTGAATTAGGAGGTTCCGAATTAGAAAACGTTATGGTAAGTTTCCGATTGTGCATTTTTTTTTCAGTGCGAGGAAACATTCAGAAAACTACGATCGAAACCGGGGGACTGTCTTATCTGGTTTCTCGTGAAACATTACCTTGCCAGAAACCTCATAGCTTAGTAATGTCCGTTTGCTTACCAAAGGCGCAATGAAGGGGATAAAAATGAAGGATCGGAATGGACCAAAACTTTCGAGGAAAGATGTCAGTGTTACGATTCACTGATCACTTCGTAAGTTGATATGAAAATGAAGAATCACAGGACTGCCTGAAGTGACTGAACAGACAACTGAAAGCAGAGTATTGATTGGCAGCAGAAGCGAGATTGCGACATAGGAAAATCGTTGATTTCATCATCGGTTGTAACATATCTCCTTCAGAACTGTAAGAGAGGAATTATATCTCCATGACTCTCCTAAGGACCTACGCTGCTTGTACTAACACATAAACAGATGGATTACTGGAGCTGAGTCAGTTGTGATCTCTGATTTGAACATTTTTTCATTCAGTAGTAGATACAGTTAAGGACTCCTCTACCTAGGAATAAACGTAACACAGGTGTCCAGTACGCAGGATGTATGAAGTGGAGTAGCTCAGACACAGAGAGAATTCTTCGTCAAAATAAGACGATATTATCAAACAAATATCTTATTTGCAGAAAGAAGTTTCAGACAGAATGAGTCTGAAGAACGTGTATAATGACCTGTTGGACACTCGCAGAGAAGAGAAGTGAAATATTTCAGATGTGATGTTACACAGTGTGCTGAAAAAGAAGTGGATGTAAAGTAATTAGGGGCCTGAGCGTAGACACACGTCTATAAGTATTATCATCTTGGAAAAAAAAGAAAAGAAAATCCAGCTGTGATCATAGCTATAAACATTTCGCCAGCATGGATGTCTTCGTGGAACTTTGGTTATAAAAGTGTGGAGTTTTGTTCAGGAACTGTTCCAACTACAAGATCATATCGTCGTCATTCTCTAAATGCATGCCAAAATAGATTCTACAGCTGACAACGCTAAAAAACACTAAACAGGTTAAAACACTGAAAAAAGTATGTGCGCTTTTACTTATATGTGCAGAAAAGTGTTTTAATACTGCAGACAGAACAACTACTTCCCAGCAAAATAGCAAGATTCCATGTTGCGCAAAGTCAGTATACACAGTACAGTAATACACTGACGTAACACCAAAAACTAATTAATGTGATGAAGTTTCGGGAATATTTGTCTAGATAATATGTTTAAGTGATTAAAACCGCAAGGTCGCGGCTTAATGTACGCGGGAGACTAGCCATTGTAAATGTGAAATGCTAGCACGTTAACAACCACTGTAAGCCTCAGAATGTTGGATGCAAACATGTAAACGTGCATCCATGGTGCTGTACATGTGCCATATGTCAGTTTATGCCTGTTACAAATGGTCGGTCAATACAGGGAAGGTTAATGTTGTTAATGGATGTCTCTGTGGTTGTAGTCCGATGATGCACCATATGCGCTAGACTGGAGACAGATCGGGTGATCGAGCAGTCCAGGGCAACATGTCAATACTCTGTAGAGCATGTTGGGTTACAACAGCGGCAAGTGGATGAGCATTATCCTGCTGGTAATCACCCCATGGACTCCTGTTCATGACTAGCAGCGCCAAATGTCGAATAATCGGAATAACGTACAAATTTTCAGCCAGGGTACGTGGGATAGCCACGAGAGTGCTCCTCCTGTCATACGAAATCGGATCACAGACCACAACTCCAGGTGTAGGTCAAGTGCGTCTAGTACGTAGACAGGTTGGTTGCAGGTCCTCAGCTAGCCTAACCCGCCCTTTCTGAGCTCTTGGCTTGACACAACTGAAGTCGCAAATGGCGGTGGTTTGTAGACAGTTGGTTTCCGGTTAAAGGGTATGGTTCGTAGCTGTCCTTGAAATAATGTATTCTTAACTTTTCACTGTGTCAACTACTCTCAAACTACTGCTGCAGATGCAGCAAAATGCGCCACAGCCATACGCCGAATACGTGACCGTTCGGAGCCCAGTCTTCATGCGACAGTACGTTCTTATGACCACCGCTGCCAGCAAGCAAGTGTCGAGGCCACATTCCTACAAAGTATTTCTGCAAAATCGCAGAAGAAACATACCGCCCCGGAAGCCAATTACATGATCTCTTCAAAGTCAGTGAGGTGTTGATATTGGCGTCTTTGTAACCTCAAAGGCATTTCTGACTAACATCAGTTCACCACCTCCAATCTCAAAGGTAACTAAAGCGGACCTGATTTGCATCCTCAAAGTGGCACCACAAAAACCACTCTTATGCCACTGGCTCGAAATCTGAATACACATCAACTTTCAGATGTAGAAATACGCCTACCAACTTTCGTTTATGCCACACAACTTCTTGGTGTTGTGATTTTCTTTTCCGTCAGTGTACCATCTGTAAATTGGAAGTACAGCACACAAATAGAAATATATTTTTATTTCAGTCCACTGCTAATGCTTTAATATATTGAGGTGAAACGCGAATTCCAAAACAAATATTACCTTTATATACTTTCCAACAGAAGGTCGTAACTCAAGCATCATTACTATAATGTCTAGAAAAAATTAGGACTGACAGATAAACAACACTAAAGATTTACTGCGTTCATTACTCTCTTACACCGGATTTTAGCTGTAGCAGATATCAGGAGTCCTCATCCTACCGTTGACTAGGCAACTGTAAAGTAGTCCCCCACGGAAGCTTTTTTTTACCGTATTAGCACTGGAAATGCATTTTACAGCAGTTTCTTTTAAAAATTTACGGCTGAGAGTATACGTTTGTTTAAGTCGAATATACATATCCTTAGCAAACGACAGAGACCGACGTAAAGCAAATTGCACATCCACAGTATACCAAAACGCGCAATCCCACCAGAGTTCCTTCCTCTACACCTCCTGTCCACCCTCATGGACTGCTGAAGCCAAGATAGTCTGCTACGACCCTTGTCGTATTACACCCGGTTTCAGTGAGCACAAATCGGGATACCTGAAGGTGTGGAATGCAATGAAGACCCATCCTGGGATGCAGCGCAGGTTTTCCTGTAGCAAAAGGTATACGGCTACTATGATCAGATGGCAAACTTTGGTCATGGTTCTTATTTTAGCTGTAAAGATCGACTAGAGCACGTTCAGATGAAATGTGACTTCTAAGCACTGCACCAGTTTCACGCAGTCTGATGAAAGCACTGGTAAATACTCTTAAACCTTGTTAGAGAACCTACCGAATTTTCCACAAGCGTCAGTAGCTGCGTTTCCATATTGCCTTACTCAGCATTTGTAAATACATGCGGCATGTTCAAACAGTTCAGCAGAATCTACATCTAGATACGTACTCCGCAAAAATCACCTTACGGTGCATAGCGTAGAGTGCCCTGCCCCACTACATTCCTGCTCCACACGCAGATAGAAATAGGGAAAAACGACTATCCATATTCTTGTGTACGAGCCCTAGTATCTCTAATCTTATCTTCGTAGTTCTTATGTGAAATGTATGTCGGCGGCAGTAGGATCATTCTGGAGTCAGCTTCAGATGTCAGATCTCTAAATTTTCTTAGTAGTGTCGCTCGAAAAGAACATTACCTTCCCTCCAGGGATTCCCATTTGATTTCCACAGCATCTCTGTAAGACTTGCATGTTGTTCTAACCTACCTTAACAAATCTAGCAGTCCGCGTCTGAATGGCTTCGACGTCTTCCTTTAACCCGACCTCGTGCGGATCTCAAACACTGGAGTGGTACTCAACAATAGCTCGCACCAATATCCAATATGGTACCTCCTTTACAGAAGAACCACTCTTTCCTAAAATTCTCCGATTATAAAAGTCGATCAGTCGCCTTCCCTACCATACTCCTCACATGCTCGTTCAACTTCATATCAGTTAGCAACGTTACGCCCAGACACTTAAATGAGGTGACTGTGTCAAGCAGGACACTACTAATGCTGTATCCGAAAATTAGAGGTTTGTTTTCGAACTCATCCGCATTAACATACATTTTTCTACAATGAGAGCCAGCTGTTATTCATCACACCAACTATAAATTTTGTCTAAATCATCATCGGTCAGTCAACTCCGACATCACCCCGTACATCATAGCATCATCAGCAAACAGCTGCAGATTGCTGCCAGACCATTTATAGACCTATATAGAGAAAATAAAAGTTGTCCTATCACACTTAGCTGGAGCGTCCCTTACGATACCATTGTTCCTGATCAGCAGTAACCCTCGAGGACAACATAGTGTGTTCTATCAAGAAGTCCTCGAGCCACGCAAATACCTACAAACTCATACTACTATAACAGTCTGTGGTGGGGTACCTTGTCAAATACTTTTCGGAAATCTACAAATATTAAATGTTACTGTTACCCTTCATTGACAGTTCGCAGTATAACATGCTGGAAAAATGGTGCTGGGCGGCGGGGTAGGGGTGGATGGGGTGAGTTTCACACGAGCGACGCTTTCTAAAACCGTGCAGATTCGTGAACATTGTCCAAAAAATCACAGTTGGAAAATTCAGTTACATAAACTCAAACACAAATTCACTATCAGAATTACACAACAAAAATGTCAATCGATGATTAGGTCCAAAGCTATAGAGTACCAGCATATGAAATGAAAACTTATCTTTGTAACCAACTGTACCTCTATAACACACAAAAAAAATTACTCTTCTTGCATGGAATGTTTTATTTGAATATGCCTTTACTACCACCAACCAAAATATGCACTTTTCCTCGTGAACCACCATGTACAAGGAAGTGCAAGTTCTGAGGGAATCACAAGAATGGAGGGCGTCTGAATGAGCAGTAATCACTTCCACCATAAATTGAAGGCGATGTTGCATCAAACCACTGGAAGCAGCAGAAGAATATTCGTATCCCCTCAGATTAAGAACAGAGGAGACTAAATAAAGCATGCCAGAAAATTACCTTTACTGCTGTTGTGATGTAGCCTCACTACTGATTTCAACTTTCTTAGCACCGGTCAAATTTCTTGCTGCACACAGATCTTACCTTTCTGTTTTGTCATAGTTTTATTTTAGGTAAAGGCTTCCTCTATTCGTGTAAGACAAGTATTAGTGTCCCAGAGGTGAGACAAGGTGTATCGTGCTGCTAGTAAAGTAAATCGTTGTCTTACACAGACTAATGTGGTTTAGTGTTTCTTCTATCGTTTTTTCATTATTATTGCAGAAAAAATACAAAATATTTAAATTAAACTGAAATATTAATAGGAATTTTCATATTCAATTCTGTAATAAGTTTGGTGGACAATACTTGATACATTTACGTATCTGTATTTAATTCCAGTCATAATACGAGGCGCGATTTGACGCATTTAGTTTCAACTATAATCGTAACCAGCGAGATCCTGTGGGAGCTAAATGCTGGAGGATGGAACAAAATTCCTTACAGCATGCGCTTTATCTGTGAATAGGTAGCGAGCCAGGAAAGCAAGATATTGTGGAGTTTCGGTAATAAAACTTCAGTAATTTGCGATAAAGCGCTATATAACTCTCCGCTTGTTCTATTCAAGTGGGTGGAGGATTGCCGACTAGGTAATTGCTATCTATTTATTATTCAATATCGTATTTACTACTTTTACGAAAGGGACACAGTTTCAAACAGTTTATGTTAGGATTATACACCGTCCAGCCTACGTTGACATCAACGTGCAATAGCAGCTCACAGACGCCAGGTGGCAGCATTAGCAGTGGAGGGTATAAAAAGCGTGTTGTGGGGACGCGGTAAACAATGCAGTCGTTGTCCTAACCTAATGCGGAAACGGAGGGATTTATGTAACACACAAATGGCATGATCATCGGCTTTCGGACGAAGAGTGGAAGCATTTCCGAAGCAGCTAAGTCTGCAAACTGTCCGCGTCCGTTGTGGCTGAAGTATACCATGTATGGCAAAATAGCGCTATCCGAAACCGACACGGCAGCAACTGTGGTGTACCACAGACGTGCAACTTTTGAGCAACTGACCGCCCAGATGAACCAAGATACTGTGAAAGATGGCTCCTGAATGACCATTCAGCGAACGTTGCTCCGTATGGGCCTCCGCATAAGGCGCGTGGGTCATGCACCTACGCTGACTGCTGCTAATCGGCGACGAAAACTGAAATTAGCTTGCCAGTACCACAACTGCAAGCACACCGAGTGGTGACAGATGCCCTTTTCAGGTGAATCACGCTTTACCCTCCATCGGACAGATTTTCGTTGGCGTCTACGGCGTGAAACACCTGAAAGCAAAGTGTCCAGGGCGAAGGAGGGAGCGTTATGGTCTGCCGAAGTCTTCGTGGGATTAACTGCGTGACTTCGTCGTTCTGAAAGACACAGTGTATCAACACAAGTATGCATTTATCCTCGGGAATCTTCGCCAACGGTACATTCCGTTCCTTTTTCCTCGACACGACAGTGCGACGAGTTACACAGTTCGTCGAGTACGTGAGTGGTTCGAAGAGCACCAGGACGAGTTTATTGTATTCCCGTGGCCACCCAATTCCCAGAATGTGAACCCAATCAAGAATCTGTGGGTGCACCTTGATGGTTCTCTTCGCGCTATGAATCCTTAACAGAGAAACCTAGCACAGATGGCCACAGCACAGGAGCCGTCGTCGTGTGCGTTCTGACGATTAATTTGGAATTTCATAGAAATGTTGGCGTCATTTAATGAAAATGTGTTTGTTTAAACAAAGTCAAGAAACCAGAATTAATTTCACTAGCATAAGGAGTATTCAGCAAAATAGTTGCAAGACCTATTGCAGTATGTTCTCAGAAGTTGTGAACTGTGACTTGACGACGTTAGTTTGCCACGAAATTCTTTACCTGAAATACAGTTCATTTACCCGTTCTGTTAAGTATGCTCATCAGGTTAACTTTTAAAGTTACGAGCAATGCTGGTAATTCGATTTCATTAACAATAACTTCATTTGATATAAGGAACAACTTCGTAAGTTGTCCTTTTCGTGGTAACATCAGCAACATTTCACTTACTTTATTCAATAGGTCAATTTGATCGAAACCTGAACAGGGATTTATATAATTAGACGCCATATTCCACTCAGGATGCTGATTAATTTAATGTTTTCAAAGATTGTGCTAATATATGGCAAAATTATCTGTTGTACTGAAAAAAGTTGGGAATACTTTTAGAATCATCACTTGCATTTGTTACTGATTACAGTAAATTGAAACAAAGTTTAAATTCGGATGAAGCAAGTACAATATGCAAGTTACGCATTGCATCTTCATGTCCTTATCTATTGCAAGGAAATACTGTTTGTTACAAAAACTCAAAGGGGATTGCGGCTTATTGGTAGAATATTAGGAAAATGCTTAATGGAGACTGCTTATAAATTACAAGTGTGATTCATCTAAGAATATTGTTAAGGAGTGTGGGACCTGTACCCTGTACCAAATAGGATTAACAGCAGATACTGAACGTATAAAGCCCGCCGTCCCCCCTCTCGCCCTCCCCCCTCCTCTCGACAGTGGGACATGTAGGTCAGCAAGTACCTGACACACAAGCCAACGGCGAACACAGCATGCTGGGCGTGCTCCGTACAGTGCCGGGCTTCAGATCGGGCTTATTGGTACTGTGTCGTTCGTGCAATGGATTCTGAATCGGCTGCAGCTGTGTGTAGTGCTGCTTCCTGCCTAACTACATGGAGAAAACGAAAACTACCTCGCATGTGGGCTACGAAGTGGCTATTAGAGCGAAATAAATGTGGTCATCCATTTTTATTGTCACAACTAGCCGCCAAATAGTCACAAGATTATAAAAACTATTTATGAATGAACGAGGAGTCTTTTGAAGATCTATTTATACGAGTTTCCAATCTTATTCAAAAGCAAGATACTAGGATCAGGGAATATATTTCTCCTAAATAAGAGTTTGTTGCCACACTTCAGCTTTTAGCTCGTGGAAGAAGCTACGATTACCTGAAGTTCAAATGAGCAATTCGGCTCAGACCCTCGGAAAAACTGTACCAGAAACACGCGCAGCTATTTTTGCTGTTCTCAAGGATGATTTATTAAAGGTAAGCACACTATGATTGAAATACGTTCATATTAACCTGAACTCGCTTTCCATTGTCACTTAAATTTTTTCTTTCTTACATATCATAGTGGAGAAAATGCTATATATACTCATCGTAACAAATGAAAATATGACTATTTATGTTTTCTTGGAAATATAAATTTTGTTTGAGACAATTTTAGCACGATAGAGCAGTGTTTCAGACCGGCATTCGAACCCGGACCCCTATGTTTCTGTTCTAACAATTTTATATTTTATTTCTATATTTTATTTCTTATATTTCTTTTAATTCAAATCTCGATAGACGCCCTCTTGCGAAGCCATACAGGAACGATACGTCGAAGCGATATCATGATGGAGAAACAACTGTCTCCCAGCTTCAGGTTAAAAAGCTACACTTGTGCTACAAAGTTCTCAGAACAGCGAATACTCCGCTAATGAGTTAAAGCCTAACAGCATGATTTCTGCTATTCGTTGAGAATAATACAATAGTCCTCTTTGTTTTTATTGTTAACATTTTGCATAGTAATCTACTGAAATCTAATACAAATGAATATTGTTATTTCAAACTATGTACTTATCAATTAATCAAAATATTAAACGCTATATTTATCTTGGGCCTATGTGAAACATTTAGCAGCCTGCATTAGCACAATATTAATCGATGAATTAATGTGTAGATCACAAGATTCTGAACCTCTTAAAAATTACCACTCTATGTCATTAAAAATGCAGATTTTTTCGAAGAATGCTTACTAAAATATTACCATATAAAGTCGGATTTTATACATTGTTCATTATTTGCAACATAATCCAAAAGCAAAATCCGTCCGAGTTCTTCCCTCACCTCTTGACGGTTAGTTCCTTCATTAGAATTGGTATTACCTGCTTCTGTATGCAAAAGTCGATTGTCAGCATGTGCGCACTTGGGGCTGATGCACTTTATGCATTTGAATACTGACTATGAGCAATTGTACGTTGAGGCATGGTACATTTTTCTCTAGAAAGTTGTTGGGAAGGTGCTTCATTTAAATTTGGAAAATAATTATAGGTACTGGAGGAATATGAATGAAATGGGTGAAAATGCAATGGATGTTGATTACTGTCCTGTTGTGGGTGAAAGGATGAGCCTCGGCACTTGTATCTACGAAAAAAGTCTGAACATTTGTACTTGCGAAATATGAATTTCACCGTTGATTGCTGTCGATGTAATTGTGATGATTTGGCGGGCCCGTGGCTGTCGAAGAAAAGACTTTAAAATTCCCTAGCCTGCCGTGGGACAGAACGTACTACTTTAATTTTTCAGCAATCTCTTGGTGGCACCGCTCCATATTATCCAACTGGAACATCACATTGTTCCCAAATGCTCTGAATGTACTGTGACTGGTCTGAACAGACGTAGCAACGTCCAAGAAATTTTCTTGCTTCTTGTTCGAAGGTGATACAATCTTCTTTTTCCTATTAATACCCCTTCTTTCTATACTCGAATGTGGAGTAGATGGTGCAGGTCAGTTACTTAAACCTTAACTTTCACCGGTTGAAACTGTGGGTAGCGTGTGTAGCTGTTTTACGTTGCCTTCAAAAGTTTGTTTTTGGTGCACGCTTTTGTCTCAATGTTTTGGGCGAACATTTGTTTCAACATCTCACCATTTTGGCAGAATTTATTATTTTTCAGTTATCCTACGTATGCTACAGGAAATATATTAAAAATGACTTATATAAAACTGTTTTGTTACAGGTCCAATAGAAGGGGTTCGGGAATTCCCGCTGGTGACCTATGTTCTAGCTGCTAGGGGTTTTTTCACCTGGTGCATCGATTACAAGGAATGTCTGACGTGGACACAAAAATGGTTTCTTAAGACAGAATTGTAAGGAATAAGACTGTATCATCAGATTTAGAATTACTATTTTGTACTTGAAAACACGTTTAAAGAGGGCAAACTCTTTAATTACAGAGCGAAGGGGGACATTTAGGAGGCATTACTTCTCACACTTCATCTTTGAATGTAACTGGAGAAAACCTTAATAACGGGCACAATTTGACATACCCTCTTACACGAATTGCATAGTGGTTTGTAGAGTGCAGATTTAGATGTAGATTACTGGTTGTATGAACACTCTGTGTAGCACTTAAGTGTGAATTGCAGAATAATGATGTAAATACATGGAAAAGAGCAGAAAGTGATTATTATTGAAATATATACATTCTGACGGAGCGTGTTAATTACTTGGGGAGGGTAAATATTATTATTCCTCCTTTTTTCTGTCTCTTTAATTATGTTAGGCGAAACTCTGAGCAGCTGTGTAGACAATCAAGATTCCAATAAATCAATTTCTACAAAAAACAGGGTAAAAACTGTGGAGACAGAGAATCTTAACTACTGACTGCTAACGGCAGGCGTATTCGCTGCAAACTCATAGAGCTGATGTGTTTTCTGTTTGGCAGTCGCTGCAGGAAGCGAGAGATGAATTGGGACTTGAAGTAAAAACTAGGTAAATAATCGTCAGCAGGTGAAAACTATATACTAAAGACGTTAGACAACAGACGGAGTGACTATGCGAGAAACTTAAGAGTAAGATTAGGACGTTCCAAAGTGAATCTGACTACGAAATGATATGGATAAGAATAACTAGAACCAGCGTACTTAGATTTACAAGCAGATATTCTGTCGACTTTCAGACAAAAGACAAATGGGTTGCCATTCAAGACCAAACTTGATAACACGGAAATACAAAGAGCATATAGACTTAGTAAGTGATAAAAAGTCTGTCCAGTATTCACTAGAAAAACTAGGCATAAGGTATTGGTTGCAAGAACATACAGCCCTGCCAGATAATACTGAAGGTGTTGTCGCACAACTTCAAACAACAATTCTGGCAATCGACAGGTGAAGGAAATATTTTAGCTCTCCTGGCTGTCAATAGATCCGATCTTTTCGAGATTGTCAATAATGAGTGAATGACAAGCACCCGTGATGGTACGGCATGAGACTGTCACCAAGGGCAACAAGGTAGTCAAGAAAGATATGAGAAAATTCGTGTATACTGGAATTGACAGTAAGTAGAAGCATATTTAAAATGTTAACTGAGAACGGTTAGTTGGAATCTCACTAACACGTGACATTTGAAGTTAAAGTTGAAAGATGTGACATACCCCTGTCTATTCAAATAAGTAACAAGTAAAGTAACAACAGACGGCTAACACCCAGCTTCATTTAATTGCAAAACTGCGGAGAAAAAGGATACAGAAAAAGAACTAAAAGGACTGCTGCGTTTTCTGCAATTCGTGTTGCCAAAATCGTGCTAATTATTTCGAGGAAGCTCTCTTTTCTCCCAGAAATTTCATAAAGTTTGAGCATAGAATACACTTCAAGATCTTAAAGCAAACGAACATTAGTCATTTCAGTCGGCAATTCTGCGCATCAGTTCTTTTACACTTCTCATAAATTGTAATTGCCTTATCCTATTGTGCGTGACTGTTCACTGCAGGAGAGACTCTCGGTGAAGACTCGTATAAGCGATGAATGGTGCGTATTCAGCGCGAAATCTAATTGCGATGCGTATCACTCTGGCTGCGAATCAACTCTCTTCTTATTAGGCGATAAGAAATCTGTATTTTCAATTACTAAGCCGTTTAACTGAACCATTACTACATGAACTCCTTCACACTACGAGAAAAAAGTTTTTATCTTCTATGAAAGAAGACTAAGACTTGTGAATAAGATTTTATAAATGTATGTACCAGTTAAAAAAAAAGCACACACAGTTTATTGTGCTTGAAACTTCCTTAGAGGGCTCACAGGAGAATAACGGTAACAACAGCTGACGTAGGAACACTCGTCGACGGTGAACTTAACTGTCGGGTGCTTAATGAAATAGTGCTTATTTGCAAGTTGCTACAATACGCACGTAAACAAAAAGGAAGCGAAGGTGGACACCTACATGTTAACCTTTGGCAAGAAATTGCCGACGTGTTACATGAAATTTGCTCTCTGTACTGTGCAGTAGCAGGCCGGTGTGGCCGAGCGGTTCTAGGCGCTTCAGTTTGGAACCGCGTGTCCACTTTGGTCGCAGGTTCGAATACTGCCTCGGGCATGGATGTGTATGATGTCCTTAAGTTAGTTAGGTTTAAGTAGTTCTAAGTTCTAGGGGACTGATGACTTCAGATGTTAAGTCCCATAGTGCTCAGAGCAATTTTGAACTGTGCAATAATAACAATAAAGATGCAAAATAAAATGATGCACGCATAGTAGCAAGGAATGTGCAGTGCAAAAAAGTTTTCTACAGAAAAGGAAAGCTAAAAAAGTACAATAAATATACTTCCTGACACCTAAAACAGATTTCTGCCAAGATATTTTTGGAGAACAAGCCAATTTATAGGTGCAAATCGTGGACATCGGAGAAAACAGAAATGACGTCATTAGAAACTTTTGAAGATGAGCCTTGTCATATGAGTAAGAAATGAAGACATCTGCATCGAGTTGAAGACATCTGCATCGAGTTAACAACAACAAAGAGAGAGTTGCTGAAGACTATAACTGAGTGGATGGCAGAATGAAAGAATCTTAGGAGTAGGCTTAAATGTCAGTACAGGGCAGATGAACATTGTTTTGGGAGGGAGAAGATACACAGATGAGTCAAAACATAATGACAACCAACCTAATAGTATGTTTGGAACCAAAATACAGCAGCAGTTCTGTGGACAAGCATTTGATAAGAGCTCTGTAGACATTCGAAGATATGCAATACCAGATGTCTATACACAGGTGACGTTCTACCCATGCATTAAGGTCCAGTGATCTGTGGCGATGGTGAGGCGTGAAACAGCATCCCAAATTTTTTCCATTAAGTTCAGATCTGGCGAATTTGGTGGCTAAGGCACCAACGCGAGATCACTATGCTGTTCCTCAAATCATTCTACCACAATTCTACCCGATGGGGAAGATATCAGGCATGAAGGAATGCAGGCAGTTCACAATTATGTTCACTTAGTACACAGCTGCCGTGGTGTCTTCGAACCTACTACACCCCATGTGTATGTAGCCTGTTTGTATGTTGGCGAAGCTATAGACTGTGTTAATACCGCTGAGAGCGCTCTGCGCCCTCGGCAAGAGATTCTATGGCTGGACGGGCTAGCAGTTAGCGAGTGGATAAGGAAGTGTATGGAAATGTTTTTGTTAATAGAGACTCCGTGTTGGTAGGACGTGCATTGTAAAGTGAGACGCAAGGAAATGTAGGATGATGAATGTTTGGTTCGTAATGTTTATGCGGTGCAATCATAATGATCCCGAGCACAATGCAGTCTTAACTGAGGATTTCGTTGGGTCAAAACGTGATCACGTCTGGGTCTTCTGCTGCTGAGTATCAAGTCCAACAACAAGTTTAGACCGGTGTACTGCAAATCATATGTGGCTGTAGCAGCGCTGTACTCACAGATAGCAGCCCGTCCTGCTTTACAGAATGGTCATATCTCATACCACCTCGTGAGGAGGCATCGACAACTCAAACCATGTTGCCTACTCGTGGTTTCACAATCCTTCAACTATTTTCCATAGACACGGCAGTAGCACGTGAAAAGCTGACAAGCTTTGCGTTCCAGAGATGCTTGTTCCCAGGCATTTGGCCATGACAGCCTTGTGTGTGTGTGTGTGTGTGTGTGTGTGTGTGTGTGTGTGTGTGTGTGTGTGTATGTGTGTGAGTGTGTGTGCGTGTGCGTGTGCGTGTGCGTGTATGTGTGTGTGTGTGTGTGTGTGTGTGTGTGTGTGTGTGTGTGTGTGTGTGTGTCTGCCTGTGTGCCTGTGTGTGTGTGTGTGTATACAGATTACTATACTTTGATAAATTCGTAACTACCTACGAATTATTGTCAACAAAATGGAAAATCTGTACCAATTTTCGTACTGATAGGCGTTAGACTTAGTGAGGCTCAGTGACATGGAAGAAGGTGTTAACACCGATATGTAATAACAAGAACTTGCGCTTTTGGTTCAGTGGGACACATGCTGAGCAAGCACAGACTACAGGTGATTTTTGGTCCTCCACCGAACCCAACGTGACCCTCTAATTCTGCTAAAGATTCTTTGATTCCCCGGAAGGATGGGATTTATCTTATCCGCTGTTAATGTGGCCTCTCATACATGGCACAGATGTTTGGTATAGTCCACAAAAGATATACAGAACACAGCAGGTACCACCGCCCCCTACAACCAAACACTGTACTGACATTGGTCACTCTATGTTGCACGAAAACGTTGATAATTTAGGATTTATATTATCCTTCTGGGACTCGGCGGTGAAAGAGGCAATTGAAATTCGCTTGGCGACAAATTTAATCAGTATAGACAGCGGCTTCGGCTTGGACAAGTCACTGAATCCGGCACTTTCTCTGATAACTTACATAGACGTCTCGACAGTGCTGCTCAGAGTGATACATCGACATCCAAGCGTGGATCTACTGCGCAGCCACAGATATAATTCGGTGACAAAATACTTTTTTGACGCTGGCCTACATCTCTGGTAATGGCGCGATCCACGAGTTTAAAATGGCAGAGCGTCAGTGTTTCGGTTCACTCTGGAGATGGCTGAACGATATACAGCCGAAAGAGAATATGATGATGAATTTTTCTTGCTTCACATCCGAAATTTTATTGAGGAATGACTACATAGGCCGTCAGGTCACTCCCCCCCGCCCCCCTCCTTGTTAGGCACACGTCTTTAGACCGCTTTAGATTACAGGGCGGTCATATGCCTCTTCACCGCTGTCGTACCTCACGGCAATGTAGTGATTTGTACGTCTCACTCGACTGTAGGGAATCAGCATAATAAGATGTGTCGGCATGGAGACGTGATAGAGCGACTGATAGGTCG
Organism: Schistocerca piceifrons; assembly: GCF_021461385.2. Classification (NCBI taxonomy): domain Eukaryota; kingdom Metazoa; phylum Arthropoda; class Insecta; order Orthoptera; family Acrididae; genus Schistocerca; species Schistocerca piceifrons. Next base: position 238,606,043 of record NC_060144.1, on the reverse strand, counting down.
TAAAATGAAACGTACCCAAGGCTAGCCTCACACTATGTCAATGGTAATCGATTCCAAATACGACGTATTTTGCTTTGTCACTGAATATAGGTCCATTACAAAGTTTCTGAGAGAGAAAGGAAAGGAAACTGTATAGAACGGACATTTGGAAGAGGATACCTCGCTAAACGACATTACCCCTACCGCCATGCAGATCTACACGTCCTATACTGTAAGTGGGATGTACCAGACATGAGGAGTGTAACATGCTCACACGAGTTACCATTTTGCCATTTAAAATGTTGCAAGGGCTCTACTGAACCGACGGCAGAAATACGCGACGAACAAGCAGCTTGTTGAGGGTGCAGGACAGGTCTGATCGGAGGTTACACTGTGATGTTTTGCGGATGTTTCTCGTATCTTTATCTGGATCTAAGAAATGACATTATTGTGAAAATGAAACAGGATGATTATTTCAGTGTTGCTTCTTCTTCTAAGATTAGAAGAGTCTTGTTCACAGGAGAGCTCTCTAATGCTCCTGATCTAACGAAGGATAGTTATGTCATCCGATACTAATCCCCCACAAAATAACAGGGATGATTTGGTGCAGCGATTGAAAAGTAGCAGTCGACATCGCACCCATTCATAGTTATCCACTACTGATCACTGCGCGGTTGGAGAAAAGTGTGATCCCTCTTCCGCGACGAATTGAAGCCATTATCAGGCCTAGACAGTTACAGTATATATACAGGGTAAAAAGTATTTAAACCGACAAACTATGCGAGGTTGTAGGGGACATCAATACAAATATTTTTCCCTAATGTCATTTTTTCCTGTGAGGAATATTTAAACCGGTAGAGGAAGATTTCCCTGGCGGCAAATTAATTAAATCAACAAACACTTTTCCATTTTTTTATGACCAAGAGACAACACATTAACATAACCCAATTTCAATTACATTATATTTTCAAAAATGCCTCTATTGACACGTAAACAAACGTTACACCGTTGGATCATGTTCTGTCTGACACGGGCAAAAACCCCAGTTGTATCCTGAATTGTTCCTGCTACTGCTACTATCCAGGCAAACAGATCCTCTTCTGATGCAACAGGAGTTGCGTAAACAGGGTTGTGCATCTCTCACCACACAAAAATGTCCAGAGGGGACATATCTGGGTATCGAGCAGTCCATGGCACAGGACCACCTCTGCCAATCCACGTTTCTGGGAACCGTCGGTCCAGAAATCGACGCACACGATGAGTGAAATGTGCCAGCACCCCGTCGTGTTGGAACCACATACGTTGTCTTGTAGGGAGCGGGACGTCTTTCAGCAATTCTGGCAATGCTCTGATGAGAAAATTGTAATAGCGCCTGCCATTTAATAGCCTAGGTAGCAGATACGGCCCAATTAAACAGTCGCCAACAACAGCAACCCACACATTAACAAAGAACCGCACTTGATGAGTGCTTGTAACTGTGGCATGTGGGTTATCCTCACCCCAAACATGCGAATTGTGCATGCTGAAGACTCCATCACGCCCGAACGTTGTTTCATTGGTAAACAACACAGAAGATGGAAATGCAGGATGCATTTCACACTGTTCCAGGTACCACTACGAAAATTGTGCTCTGGGTGGATAATCAACTGATTCCAGGTTGTGGACACGCTATAAATGAAATGGAAGTAATAATTGCTCTCAAAGGACTGTTCTTACATTCGTCTGATTCGTCCCCATGTCACGTGCAATTGCACGAGTGCTGATTGATGGATACCGCTCCACTTGCTGCAAGATAGCTTCCTCAAATTTCAGCATTCTTACCGTTCGACGGTGTCCCTGTCCAGGTAATCTGCTAAATGACCCGGTCTCACGCAGTCGTTGTACACAGCAGCAAAGGTCGTATGATGCGGGATACGGTGATTAGGATAATGTTGATAAACCCGCTGTGCAGCTCGTCTGTTGTGGTGCACTACGTAGTACGCCCCAACCATATCAGTGTACTTACTCCAGGTGTATCGCTGCAATAGTAAACAGAGACAATGCACTACTACACTAGTGGACTGCAATTGCTAACAACTGAAGAGCGTAATACGCCCTCTAACAACTGAAGATTGCAATACGGCCTCTAACAACTGTAGAGCGTAATACAGCCTCCTCCTAGGAAAAAATGACATTAGGGAAAAATATTTGTTTTGATGTCCCCTAAAACCTCCGAGAGTTTGTTGGTTTAAATACTTTTCACCCTGTATGTATGTGGACTCTAACAAGGGCAAATTCCAGTGGTAAAGTGTAGATGGGCTATATCTATTTCAGGATGAAGGTAGATAGGAGCTATCACATGTAAGAAAGGTGCCAATAACGCTGGAAATAAATTCAATAAACAGGGAACACACGTCAGACGCAGTAAGCTTATTTCATAAAAGTATTAAGGGAGATAAAGGGAAAGCACCATGAAAATGTATCTGTACAGAGTCAGCCATTCATCGATTGCTAGGTGCAGGTGTGACAGGCAACCGTTTCGACACCATGAGCTGAGTGGCTCTGTGTCGCTGAACCAACGCCTTCTGGCCACATTCGGTGATGGATGCCTCTGCCCCCAGCCACTTGCAATCAAAGACCGGCTGTGTCTGTGCAGGCAGCTACACTTTAGAAGTGCCCAACAAAGATGTGCGGGTGGCACAGAGGTTGTTGCCGAACTGGGGGTACCTTACTGGGACCCTTTTCCGTCTTATCCTCACATATGTCAATGTCGCGTAAACCGCCCCCCCCCCCCCCCCCACACACACACACTCTCCTCCTCCCCGTGACCACGTCAGCACGTCAGGAGTGCGCGAAACAGGAGGGCTATAGACCAGTGCAAAAATGCATGCCACGTAACACTCCGAAGGACTGCAAATACGTTCAAAGGGGTTGCAGACCCACGCTCTTCTTAGAGTACGAGAGCCCATGACCAAAACAATGTCTTATGTTTTATGGCCAAAACTGTATAAAATCGTTAAAAAATTATGCTGAACCCGACTAGGTGAGCAGTAATGGTCAGAAACGTCACAGCACCACGGGGATCCATTTCTGATATAAAAAAATGAGGCTGATGGTATTGTCACACTAAGTCTGATATTAAAAACGTACATAGATACTGTGATATTATTACGAATATGTGTCTTTGCAGACAACACGTACGTAACATTTGACCTGAGCGCATTTCAAAAATGTTGACAAAGGTCCGAGTTCGAGACTCGGTCCGCCATACAGATTTAACCAGCGGGGAAAGTTTCTTTCTCCTAATTTCTTTCTGCGCAATAACTTTAAAAAATCCTTCAGTATGTTGATTTAGAGTGATCTCTGTATTAATAATATCAGAATTTGAGCATTCCAGCTTATCCATTTGCTTGCAACTTAGTCATTCATACGTCTCAATACAGTCTTGTAATGAGTTTTGAGTATCGAAGTGTTGCCTGGTAAGTAAGGTGTTGCATTCATTTCTCTGATTTTTTTTCTGTGTCTGAGTAACTTATTTTATCAAGCCCAACAGTTTTCACACGTTACACTTTGTTACCGATAGGTAAAATTTATTAACATCTTCAAAACGGTTTCAGAACAGAAGGTACTCATATTTCCTTTTGAAAAATAATTTATGTACGTTAATTGGCCAAATTCTACTAGTAATATTTTCAGATGATTTCCTAAGAACGTCGTTCTATTGCTCATCGCATGGCGAACTGTAGTTTTCGACAGCGAAACGTGTGGGAATAAATGTCCCGTGGGAAGGATTGGTTTTATGCCGTTTATGCCATTGCCTGAAGCCTTCTCTGAAACAGAGTTAAAACATTTTAATGGAAATACTAACATTAACAAACTTGATAATAAGTGAGATATAAGGATAATTATGCCATTTGATTAATACTGGAATTGGAAAATGAGGTAAATGGAAACAGCATTCTAGATAAAAGAAATGCAAGGCTGCATAATTTCCAATGGATTACTCTTCATCAAATTTTTGCCCCGTTTTTGGTTGTCGTTTTACGCTTAAGTTATTATTAACACGTGCAGAAAATTTGTGCTGTCCTGACTGAAAGTGAAGAAGGATTACATGATCAGCTGAATGAAATGAACAGTCTGAATACAGAATATTGACTGAGAGTAAATCGAAGAAAGACGAAAGTAATGAGAAGCAGCAAACTAAGAACTGCAGAACTAAGATTCTGCCGGAATGTGTAGAGTGCAAAAACTCTAGAGGATGACAGAAATTGGAATACATCCAAAAAATAACTGAGGACCTCGGTTACAAATGCTACTATGAGATGAAGAGGTTTTTCACAGGAGAGGAATTCGAAGCAGACCGAATCAAACCAGTCAAAAGACTGACGATACACACACACGTAAAGAGAAATGTTGAACTCCACAAGCACAAAGATTGGACGATGTCCGGTTGAAACGTCCCCTTAGAAAAATTATACATGACTGTGTCTAAACTGACACACAATACTTTTTTAGAGCAACGCAATCTGACTTTAAATAATCCCTACAAAAGAATGGCCCTGACTAACATTAACCTATACCTTTCACAAAAATCTTCGTTACTCGAACTACTGCAATACAGCGAGCGCCACTACTGCCAGCTAAATAAAAGATTCAGACTACTGAAGGCACCAACTATTGATAGGCATAGTTAGCAAATGAAGATTTTGATAGAGAACAAACAATGTATTTACCTTAATAGTGTTCAAAAGTGATAATATATGTAGCAGTTCATGACATCCCTTCTTACAAATGTACTGTTTCTGGTGGACACACGTCCAGATCACCCGCTCTCAAAAATCCGCCATCTCACTTCTCCACATCCACCACTGCTGGCGGCTCACCTCCAACTGCGCAACACTACGCGCTGTTAACAGCCAACAGCCCAACACTACAATAGCGAATATTACAACAATGCCACCGAGCCACAGACTGCACACAGCACAGCCAGTGATTTTCACACAGTGCGCTACGTGGCGTTACCAATATTAAAACCTAAACAGCCTACTTACATAGCCCCCATGCTCCCCACAAAAAATATTAAAAATTGATTTGGGCAGTGGCCAATACAGATTTGAAAATAATTTTTATAATCGTAATTACAATAACAAAGAAATCAAATGCACACACTTATTGATACAGTGTTGGTCAAAAGCTAAAATTTTCTCACAGTCCATAAAGACAGTCCTGATCATTCATCATAATAGTAATTACAGTTTTTTTTCAGTGCTGACTCTTGACATGGAGACAGGTAATGGGCCACAACAGAGCAAACCCACAGCAGTCAGTCGAAGTTTTGAAGAATATTGGTAGGTAGGTCATCACAGAGCAGACCCACTGTAGTCTTGGTAGAGATTATGGTATTGGTGGGCCACCAGATGTGCAGACCCACTGCAGTCCTTGTAGAAATATCGGTATTGGTGGGCCATCAAAGGTGCAGACCCACTTCAGTCCTTGTAGAGACGACCAGCAGTCATCTGTTGCGACTGTGCAAGGGCATAATCACCATTGAAGAGTCTTGTACTATATAGCAAGTCCATAAACCACCACTTGTGCACTCACAAAATTTTTGGAATTGTCCTTAGAACCAGCAATGCTGTTAACCAGTCCCTTGCTGAATTATCAACACATGTGCAAACACTAACAGTCCCAACTTCTCACATATTGTGCACATACTATGACCAACGGAAACGTGTGCACTGAAATGAATGCTTACAAGTTACTTAATTTGCTGAACTGGTGTCCATTACAATTTTATAACATGAGAATACAATTACAAAGATACAGAAAACACCATTAAAACATAATAATGCAGATAGCATTTATAGTAATACAGGCTTTACAAAAGAATAGAAATAAACAAATACATCAGTGTTACAGGAATTATGACATAAGTAAATATATAAAATAATGAGAATAGTTTTCAAAACATTAATTTCACGTATGATCATTGAAACAGAACAGAATAAATAATGTCTAAACATGTGTACAAAGTAAATAACATATTATTAGAAAAATTCTACAACATAACTCTTATTATCTTAACACATAAAGACAGAAAAAACACAAATACACAAGGGTACACAAACACATAGGGGGATAACACAAAAGGAAAGGAAAGGTTCTTTTTCAGTGTAACATTTGGTACTGCAGAATTTTGCAAACAAAACTTGTTTTTCTTGGAGATCTCCCTTCGTTCATCATTATTCCCAAAAAGTCCTATCTATACCTGCTTTCTGTACTTTTTTCGTATAATTTCTCAATGCATTTCTTCCAATTCATCGAAACTCATTCTCTTATATAGTCTACCCCCTCTTAAGCTAACTTAAATCTACTGAGCTCAGATGTATATACTAAGGGACGAGACAATGCAGCAGTACAAAACAATTAACACAAACAGCAATGACAAAAATTGCAGATTTGAAAAGCAAGCGGCAGTATATCTAAATTAGCAAAGCAAATGCAGTATCACAACTAATATAAGGCAATGTGCAGCAACAAGAAAAATAAATCAGTAGTAAAACTGGCTTGACAGAATAATACAAAGTGAAATTTAGTAGCACTCTGCCTGGCAAACAGCAGCAGCAAATGCAATAACTTATATCTCAACATGACAAAGCTCAAGCAGAAAAAATATTACACTAAAGATGGCCATGTCTAATATCTATGTCACATCTTAACATTAGAGTGATGCATCACTGAAACTTACTCTAGCAGACAAGTTACCAAGTCACTGACAAAAATTATGTATGCAATTCCTGTCAAGTGGAAATGTCTTTTTGTGCTCCCTCGTTTTTTTGGAAGTAGATCATAAAATTATTATTTACTGGATCTGTAGGCATAAAATATCTATATTAGTACATGTATTAAATTTTATTTTAACCAATGCTGCAGTGCAGCTAGAAACTACATATTAAACGAAATGAGCAAATATATACAAAGCAATGTGTGAAACGTCATTCACTAGGAAAATGGCGTCTCCAAAGGCAGTAAAAAATCTCTCAGCTAAAAGACAATAGATGTAATAATGTTTCTCATCATTTCATTAGGCAATTTAATAAATATCATAAATTAAGAGCTCCACAGTGTAATCATATGTTTTCAAGTTTGGACGTGTCGTATTTGCGATGCTTTCTACAAAGAAATGTCAATAGCGAGGATAATGGCCTCTTTTTTTCTCCACCTGTGTCTCTGAAAGGCACACTAATGGCTTATTTTTTCAGGCGACTGTCGCACAGCTGGCTGCTTACAGTGACCTACCTTCCTTACCGAAATATTTACGACATCAGTGACAGTTTGATACAAATAAAATTTCACAGGTCGAAGTATTTGCGTTACAAATCTATAGAAACAGAATCCTATAAATATAACAGTGTCCAAAAAATTTTGTCGGCATTGTAATGCATTCACACATTTACACACGTTTCATAACTCTTGAAGTACGATTCTTGGTTTCCAACATCCTTTTTCACAAGTCAGAGTCCATAACCACTACTCATTATTCCTTACCTTATTACACATATACATATTCGTCGACACTTCTTCAATATTTCATCATAATAAATACATAGCATAATCAAATTCCTCATACAGCATCAGCTTATTGTTCATAAACATACTTCAACAGCATAATACACGTTGTCATTGTAATAATAATATCAGCCAAATCACAAAAACGTCGTAGCTTTCTGCAATAATTTCAAAACCTAAAAAAATTCTCTGCTCATTTCAATCGTGTCATCTACCTCAATCGTACTTTAAAAATCGTGATCCCATCCCAAATATATCATTCAAAGCTCTCATAGTATCACAATGGTTCCGAAAAAAATGTGAACAGTTCACAAAGTACAGACAAAATTCAATTTCATAAGTGTGAAGTTATCCATCTGTGTAATTACGTAAACATCTGTCACTGGCATAGTAAAAAACATGTTTGTCTCTCTCAGTTAAGTGATCAGATAGCTGTGTAATTGCCGTGTTAGAGAAATATGGTACAGATGTGTGAAGTTGTATAAGCAAATACCATATTAGCTAGGGCTCCTTGTGCTTGCCAAACACATGGTACACAAAGTAGGTGTGTACCCCCATGAGGATTAACGTAATTATACCCTCAGGTGTTACAGATTACAGCAATGGAATGATATGTATCACGCAAAACTTTCTTTGTAGTTCAAAAATCTTTAAAAGTAAATGATTTAAGTACAAAATTAATCACTCAATTGCGTGTCCTGTAGCGCTAAATGTGCGTCTTGCTGTAAGATAATTCTGTGGAAGTGTCGTAGTTATCGTCCTCTGTAAGCAAAGTCCTGCTAAAGTCAGTGTACTTACCTCATCATAAACAAAAGTGAAATGCTTTGCGTATAGATATCGTAGTTATTACGTACCTTACCGTGATCAAGAAAGTACTATAATGTAACGTATTGTTGAGCTAGGAAAAAGGCTGTCTTATTGTAGCTATACCACAAAAGTTACTACTAAAACATGTTTTACTTTCCAGAATAATACAGAAAAATTGTGCAGATATAAAACAGATACACCGCAAGAAGCAACAATGTAAATTGTGTCACACATTAGTAGCGTTGTGATATAGTTGTGTAGCTGTCAAATAAACTAACCGCTGTGTCATCTGGTATCTCTCAGAAAGCACTTTAAATCCATAATGTATTTTGAGGTAAACCAAAATGTTGCAGTAAAATCTCATTAGTTGTACTGTTATATGTTCTAAGTATGTAAGCCTGATAGTCAGTACGTAATCGTGCTACTAACAAGCAAGAATGTACAAATGTCAACACTGTGTCATCTGTTCACTATAACAATTCATTCGTAATTTTTGTTAAAATATGTTCCCTAGGTTCTAGACTGGATAGTTAACTTCGAAACATTGTTGCATGTTAACAATTTCTAAGTGTGACAAAGTGTACTAGTAATGTGAAGTGAAGAGTATTATGGAAGATTATCTCTCAATAAACGGTTTTACAAGTGAAATGTGGTGCAATCTTTTACACTTTCAAGTACGCAGAGTTTCAACTTGAACGCAATTATCATGCGGTATACGTTGGGAAAGAGTACTGAAATTTTTCTCAAGGTTAGCTTATATTATTTTTCTGAAGCCCAGTTGGCGCACGTGGCTCCCTGCTGTGCGAGTCATTGTCTGTTACCTTTGTTGATGCGCGTCGTTATTGGGATTAGCAGACCTAACTTCCACAAATTCACCTTGCCGCCAGGGTCCTGCCCTGTTTGAATCCCGCCAGTTCTGATGATATTCAGGTCTGTCGTTACGATTATATCGTCTGTCGTCATGTCGGTAGGTCCCAGAGTTACTTTCTTCTCGGTCACGTGGTGGAGAATTTCTCCCTGAATCGAAACTGCGCGATGGACCGTTGCGCCTAAAGTTATCCTGTCCCCCTTGATAATAATAATTTTGGTTACCATATTGTCTGTTTCTCTGATTGTCTCCATGATAGTCACTACTGGAGAGAGGTGATCTTTCCCTGTAATTATTACTACTCTGCCAACAGTTGTCATATGTGTTGTGTCTAGACAAGACAGCCTAGACACAATGAGAGGAAGCCGAAAGGCACGCGATTAAACTCACGCAGGCTGGCGTGAGGTCTGAAACAGGATACGTAATGAATGCTATAAAGAAAAGTACGTAGCTTCTGGAATACTTAACTTTAATCCACATTTGTAGAACATCGCTCTTGATGATACATTAATAGAATCTCAATATCAATTGAATACAGCGCCTTGCTAGGTCGTAGCAAATGTAGCTGAAGGCTATGCTAACTATCGTCTCGGCAAATGAGAGCGTATTTGTAAGTGAACCGTTCCTTGCAAAGTCGGCTGTACAACTGGGGCGAGTGCCAGGACGTCTCTAGACCTGCCGTGTGGCGGCGCTCGGTCTGCAATTACTGACAGTGGCGACACGCGGGTCCGTCGTATACTAGCGGACCGCGGCCGATTTAAAGGCTACCACCAGCAAGTGTGGTGTCTGGTGGTGACACCACATTCCTCCCCCGCAAATCGGCGAATGGTTGTATTATAAGGCTTCCGCCCGCCGTGGGGAGGACCCATGTTGACGTATGCGACGAGGTGGGGAGCCTAACAACAGGCTAGGCTGTGCCACCCGCACCCTGCCATTCGATCCGAGGGGAGCTAGGAAACGCCTGAAAACCTAGTCCAGGGTGCACGCCAACATGCGGTGTATGCGCCCGTAAAGAGACAGGAGGGGCCGAAGGGTCGACCTCTACTGCGTCGGGGCACCCGACGGGCGAAGACGACAGCTGGTCCGGAGCGGGCAAGAGTTCCATGTCGGAGGACAGCTGGTCACGGGAAGCGATCGGCGGCGCGCGACCCAGGGAGGCGCTTGGCGGCTGCAGCGAAGCGTCCACTGCGGGCGGCGGCGGCGGCGCCGGCGGCGGCGGCGGCGCGTCGCCATGGGGCAAAATGGAAGGCAGCGTCGGTAACACCTGGGGATGAGGCGAGCCAGTAGGTGGGTCCCCAGGGCGCTGACCGGACGGCACCGTCACTGAAAGCAGACGGGGAGCGGCAGAACCCGTGCGACGACGGAGGCACAGCTGATTGAGATGCCGACGCACCTCACCAGAGGCCCCCGAAACCAAATACATAGCGCGGCCGAGGCAGCGAAGAATGCGCCCTGCGAGCCAACGCTGTGAACCGCGATAGTAGCGATAGTATACAACGTCGCCTGGAGCAAAAGCAGGCGTCTGCCGCTGCACAGGAACCTGATGTGGCGGATGTAGCATAGACATCAGGGTTCGATGAGGACGACCGTGAAGCAACTCAGCCGGCGAGCGACCATCGCGGGGCTGAGAGCTATACGAGGACTAAAAGAGCAACAACGCGTCCTCCCGAGAACGCGACTCTTTTAACTTCAACATCTGTGACTTGAAAGTCAGGACCAATCGTTCAGCGGCACCGTTTGACTGAGGCGAAAACGGCGCGGATGTCAGATGTTGAATACCATTGGCCTTGCAGAATGACTGAAATTCTGCGGACATGAATTGTGGGCCATTGTCGGAAACAATAGCCTGCAGAAGACCTTCAATGCAAAAGATAGCGGATAACGCTTGTATGGTGGCAGATGACGTCGTGGAAGACATTCGGACAACAAAAGGAAAATTACTGAAAGAATCCACCACAACCAAACATCGAGCATTCCAGAATGGACCAGCAAAATCTATGTGTAAGCGTTGCCAAGGGGAAGTGGCTTTTGGCCACGCAAAGAATTTCCGCGGTGGTGTTGTTCGGCACACGCCATGCAAGAAGGGCACATATTCGTAAGCACAGCATCGATTCCTAACCAAGTACAGAGCTGACGAGCAAGTTGTTTCGTTCGCACTATACCCCAATGTCCTTGGTGGAGAAGCCGTAAGACAGAGGACTGTAACGAACGTGGGACCACGACTCTGGACTGATCATTATCAGAACGTAACAACAAAACACCACGTCGTACAAAAAGTCTCTCCTTGTGAGCAAAAAATCGGCGAACCAACGGATCCTCGATCCGCGACTTTGACAAAGGCCATTGCGTAGCAACAAAACGCAAAACGGTAGCGAGGACAGGGTCAGCTGCTGTGGCTGTAGCTACACGACGAAAATCAATCGGAAACGAGTCGACCACGTCATCGGTTTCCGCATCAATGAACATGGAAGCAAGTTCGGAGGAATCGAATGCTCTATCCTCAGCAACAGGCAAACGGGACAACGCATCGGCGTTGCCATGCTTAGCAGTGGACCGATACAAGATATCGTAGCGGTACTGCGAGAGGAAAATAGACCAGCGAATGAATTTCTGCGCTGTACGTGGAGGTACAGGCTTGTTCGAATGAAAAAGCGAAGTCAAAGGTATGTGGTTTGTAATGATGGTAAAGTGACGACCATACAAGAAATCGTGAAACTTAGTAACACCAAATACGAGAGCCAATGCTTCTTTCTCCATCTGTGAATAATTTCTTTGCGCAGACGAGAGCAATTTGGACGCAAAAGCAAGAGGGCGATCATGCGAGCCATCTTTGTGCGCAACCACAGCACCGATCCCGAAATCCGATGCATCTACCATCAACAAAAGGGGTTTCTGGGGATCGAATGGCGTAAGGCAAGTATTAGAAAGCAACGCCGATTTCAACTGGCGAAAGGCGCGTTCGCATTCCGTCGACCAGACGAACGGAACACCTTTACGGCGTAAGCGATGAAGCGGAGCTGAAATGGAAGAGGCATGGGGAATATATCAGTTGTAATAAGTAATTTTACCCAGCACACTCTGTAACTGCTTCAAATTCTGCGGCGAAGGCAAGTCTTGTATGGCATGGAGGTGCTCTGGACTTGGATGTATGCCTTGTGCATTGATTACATGTCCCAAATATGGTAATGCGTGGGGAACATTGCGCGCTCTGAAAAATTTCGGTTGCGCGTTGACTTTCAGTTCCATATGGGCTTCATAGTTAGCGCAACCAAGGTCCGGTGCAAAAAACACACATTTGTCCTTCCGCAAGCGAAGACCATTTTGTCGCAAGACCTGAAATAATGTTCGGAGGTTGGCTAAATGTTCTTCTTCTGTGTTTCCGGAGATCACAATATCGTCCAGATAGTTTGCTGCAGTAGGGACCGACGCACAAACAGTTTGTAGATACTGCTGAAACAATGCAGGCGCGGATGCACACCCGAATGGCAGTCTTTTGAATCGATATAAACCAAGATGCGTGTTAACCACCAATACGCGCTGGGATTCTTCGTCCACCGGTATTTGCAAGTACGCATCAGCGAGGTCCAACTTCGAAAAACATTTACCCGGGCACAGTTTGTCAAAAGGATCTTCCGGGCGGGGTAAAGGTTAAGTTGCAATCACTAGCTGTGGATTCACTGTGGCCTTGAAGTCCACACAAAGTCTAAATTTTCCGGAAGGTTTGTGCAAAATTACTAATGGTGAAGCCCAGAGAGAAGCCTGCACACGTTCAATTACACCTTGTGATTCCAAATCGTGTAATGTTCTTGCGACCTCATCACGCAATGCGTGGGGAACATTGCGCGCTCTGAAAAATTTCGGTTGCGCGTTGACTTTCAGTTCCATATGGGCTTCATAGTTAGCGCAACCAAGGTCCGGTGCAAAAATGTCTGCAAATTCTTCACATAGACGAGAAACACTGTCGGAAGGCACAGTCTGGTTCACTGATAGGACCTGATTGACGATAGACAAGTTAAACAACTGAAATAAATCTAAACCAAACAAGTTCACAGCAGAAGAAGAACGAAGAACGTAAAATGACACAAGTTTTGTTTGTCCCTTGTATGTTGCAAGAAGGCTGCACTGTCCTAACACAGGGATATTCTGACCTGAATAACTATGTAACGTAACCTTTGCGGCACGCAACGGAGGTTTGCCCAGTTGTTTGTACGTGTCGTGATTGAGCAATGAAACTGCAGCTCCGGTATCGAGCTGGAATGGTATCACGTGGCCATGAAAGTCCAAGTCTACAAAAAGTTTATTGTCCTGCTGACGACAAGAGCGACTGCTTTGTGCAACGTGAACAGACACGGGTACAGAATCACTTGCGACGTGACGTGATTTCCGTCGATGTCGACGCACACTGTTTGTGGGACGAACATAGTCACTGGTAGAAGGAGCGGCACTGGGCGGAGTGGAATTAACTACATGAATTTCCATGGGCGAAGGTTCACGAGCCTGAGTATTCTTGGTTCGATTCCAGCGCGAAGCAAAGGGCCTGGAATGATTGTGAGTGTCCTTTCGGAGCTTTTTCTGGCAAACACTTTGAACATGTCCTTTCTTATTACAGTAAAAGCAAATAGCTTGGCGTGACGAGCAATTCTTACGCGTATGTCTCGTAGCACACCGCGGGCATGATTTTAGCACCGCATTTGCTTGCTTACGCGGCACACGTGGCTGCGCGGAAGGGCGCGAGGGCTGTTTACAGTTTCGTGCAGCTCGCCCGGCGGGCCGGTTAACGTGACACACGGCTGGCAAAGTTTCAAATGATTCCTGAGCAAAGTCAAGTGTGTCTTGCCTATCCAATATGTCCATCACTTGTTGAAGGGAGGGACTGACTAGTTCCAAAATCTGTTCCCTGATACGAACATCAGAAACGTTCTGTGCAATTGCATCACGTACCATAGTATCTGAATAAGGGAGGCCACAGTCACACTCAAAAGCACAATCCCTTGTAAGGCCTTGCAATGTTGCAACCCACTCCCTATTAGTCTGACCGGCCGTACGTTTTGTACGAAAGAACGTATACCGTTTTGCAACTACATTAACTGATTCCTTGAAATATGCATCTAATGCTGACAAGATTTCTTCGTAGGACAGAGTTGCTACGTCGCGTCGGGGAAACAATTTCACTATCACACGGTAGGTGGACACACCTACACAGGCCAAAAGAAAAGGCTGCCGCTCGTTACCTTGAATTCTGTAGGCGGCAAGATGAAATCCAAATGGGCGTGACCACTCCGTCCAGCTTTCCATCGCCGCATCAAGTTGCCGAAATGGGGGTGCAACAGCATGTTGTGGCAGCGGTAGTGGTAGAGCGGCGGCCGCCGCATCGTTTTGCATTGCACGTTGACCCGGGACGAGCTGTCCAAGGGCATCCAATAACGCCTGCGTCTGCTGATTCTGCAAGCGATATAATTTGGACAGTACATCTGGAGATTGTGGCGAAGCCATGACACAAGTAAATCAAGTAAGTATAAAGAAGAAGATCGTTTTAATCGTCGTCGCCAAATATGTTTTGTCTAGACAAGACAGCCTAGACACAATGAGAGGAAGCCGAAAGGCACGCGCTTAAACTCACGCAGGCTGGCGTGAGGTCTGCTACAGGATACGTAATGTATGCTATAAAGAAAAGTACGTAGCTTCTGGAATACTTAACTTTAATCCACATTTGTAGAACTTCGCTCTTGATGATACATTAATAGAATCTCAATATCAATTGAATACGGCGCCTTGCTAGGTCGTAGCAAATGTAGCTGAAGGCTATGCTAACTATCGTCTCGGCAAATGAGAGCGTATTTGTAAGTGAACCGTTCCTTGCAAAGTCGGCTGTACAACTGGGGCGAGTGCCAGGACGTCTCTCTAGACCTGCCCTGTGGCGGCGCTCGGTCTGCAATTACTGACAGTGGCGACACGCTGGTCCGTCGTATACTAGCGGACCGCGGCCGATTTAAAGGCTACCACCTAGCAAGTGTGGTGTCTGGCGGTGACACCACAATATGGGTGGTGTCTGTTCTGGTCACGATTTGTGTTGTGAGAATAGCCTTGTCGTGTCCAGTTATTATTTCTTTCATGGCGAAATTGTGACAGATGTGACCTGTAATTGTTGTGTTCTTGTTTTCGCGTCCCGCAATTGTCGGTGTCAATTTCCAGTTCTTGTAAGAGTCCCTGAAAACTTTCAATGTCATCTTTGCAACGTCCTGCCAAAATAATATGTCGTAAATGTTCAGGCAATTTGATTAAGCAAATGCAGATGAGTTCTGAGGGGCTCTATGGGTTTGACAGGTACTGATTCCTGTGCAACATGTCTTCAAAGTATTTCACAAGACTGGAAAAATTCAGATTGTTCGAAATGTTTCATCATTATGATGCTATGTTTTACTCGATCTTGTGTAGCTTGAGACCAGTATACTGAGAGGAAGGCATGATAAAATTCTCCTGCACTGTGGCAATCGTGAATGACCGATCCCATTCTTACAGCTGGTTCATTCTCTAAATAGCCACACATAAATTCTAATCTGTGCTCTAATGACCAGTTGGGAGGAAAACAATGAGAGAATTGATGAAGCCACCCTTGTGGAAGAATGTCGTTGCCGGAATTCTTAGCCGGCTGGTGTGGCCGTGCGGTTCTAAGCGCGTCAGTTTGGAACCGCGTGACCGCTACGGTCGCAGGTTTGAATCCTGCCTCGGGCATGGATGTGTGTGATGTCCTTAGGTTAGTTGGGTTTATTAGTTCTGAGTTCTAGGGGACTGATGACCTCAGTAGTTAAGTCCCATAGTGTTCAGAGCCATTTGAACCATTTTTGAACCAGAATTCTTAGATGTTTTGAATTTACGTGTAGTAATGAACCACTTATAGTCAAAATCATCATGTCGGCGAGTCGCATATCGGTCATTGTTACCTCGTTTCGGCTGTTCCGTCTCAAAATTCGGTTTACCTAGCCAATTTCTTTCATAATTTCGGAAGTCCCCCGTGTTATTATTTTGTGGCTGTTCCGTATTTCTATGTCCCTCTTCCCGTATTGGAGCGCGAGTGTCCTCTGAAATACGTAATTCTTGTATTACCTGTGTCAGCTGATCTTGTACTTCCCGGATTTCTCTTTTGCGTTGCGTATTAATTTGATTCTGATTTTGTTTGAATTTCCTAATTTGTTCGCACTCTTCTGTGTCATTAAAGACTACCGGTTTTGTTTCATTCAGATTATGATCTACCTTCGTAGATAAATTATTTAGCTGATCCTAAAGTTCAACTACTTTCACTGATAATGAACTAATTTCCTCCATGTGTCTTTCTGGATCAATTTTCAGAGTTTCTACTGTGTCCTTTAAGTTTTCCTGAGTTTTTGCAAGTTGCGTAACCGAATCGGTAGATGCAACTGAGTCAGTTTTAGCTTGCAAGGTCTCATGATTTTCATGAACAATAGTTCGCAGTTCTTTTATGGCTACTTCGTGATTCTGTAATGCATTTTCATGCCGCGAAAAAATAGGTTGAAAATGCTCATAAATTTGAGTTTTTACGTCATTACAGACTTCTTGACATTTCGATTCAATTTTATGTAACTCAGTAGTTAAATCTTCACGTGTTTGTTCAAGCGTGGTGTCTAACTTCTGAAGATTTTGTTCCATTTTCTCTATCTTTTGAAGCTTTTGCTGTGTTTGTCTCAGATTTTGTTCCATTGTGTCTAACTTTTGAAGATTTTGTCCCATTTGTTTCTGATTTTGTTCAAGCGTTGTGTCTTTTGTAGCCTCTGTCCCATTTGTTGCATCAACTGTAATAACAATGCACTGGTATCTGAAACATGTTCCTCAGTGCTATTCGGCAGTGCATTTGAACAGGCAATATTCGCATTTTGAAAAGCAGAAAATGTGTCTTGCCTTATTTGAGAAAACGGTGAGGACCCAAAACCTGAATCTACAGTATTTGCGAGATTGTGTCCTGTCATTTCGGATTCCTGAGGCGAGATGTTGCGACCGATCGATCGATAATGTCTCCCTCTTCACTAATTGTTTCACTGCCTACACCATTATTTGCAGCCCGCTCCATTTCCCTATGCACAGTTACCAAATTACTAGTTTGAACATCATTTAATTCATTACACGGTGGCGCTAACACACTGCTTTCGTCCTCATGTCATTTCTAAGGTTACTTTGGAGCCTAGTATTACGTTTTTCACACGCCATTATTGTCACAATATTTCACACGATAACACAGAAAAGCACAATTTGAAGAGCAAAATAAGAAAACATATTAATGTAGCATTGAAAATAATATCTAGTTAATTGAAAGCGCAGCTGCGAAATACTTGGTGCAAATCTACATGCATGCCACAACTGTTTTACTGTACAACAATGAAAGACTGCAACTAAAAAGGAGATTCTCTCTACAATTACACGCTAGCAACAAACAAAAGCTACACTAATTACACAATCTACAAGAAAAAAAAAATCAGAAGATTCCAGTGAGGTATCCTTGGCTAAGGGTCGACATATGAATCGTCCCCTTAGAAAAATTATACATGACTGTGCTTAAACTGACACACAATACTTTTTTAGCGCAACACAATCTGACTTTCAATAATCCCTACAAAAGAATGGCCCTGACTAACATTAACCAATACGTTTCACAAATCACTTATCTCACAAAAATCTTCGCTACTCGAACTACTGCAATGCAGCGAGCGCCACTACTGCCAGCTACACAAAATATTCAAACTACTGAAGGCACTAACTACTGATATGCATAGTTAGCAAATGAAGATTTTGATAGAGAACAAACAATGCATTTACCTTAATAGTGTTCAAAAGTGATAATATATATGGCAGTTCATGACATCCCTTCTTACAAATGTATTGTTTCTGGTGGACACACGTCCAGATCACCCGCTCTCAAAAATCCGCCGTCTCACTTCCCCACATCCACCACTGCTGGCGGCTCACCTCCAACTGCGCAACGCTACGCGCTGTTAACAGCCAACAGCCCAACACTACAATAGCGAATATTACAACAATTCCACATAGCCACAGACTGCACACATCACAGCCAGTGATTTTCATACAGTGCGCTACGTGGCGTTACCAATATAAAAACCTAAACAGCCTACTTACAAGGTAAGCCGATTTCTACCAATTGTCTTTTGATCTTACGATCCCAGTTCCGAAGCTGTCCAGAGTTTTCCACATGCGTCTTTCTTCAGTGAAACCAGCAGCTGCATTTTCCGATATTATCGTCAAATGGTGTTCTGTCCTCGTCCTCTAAATATATAGTCGAGAACACATATATCGCGTAGTATTGTCTGTTGGCTTTACGAAACTTTTCCTCGTCGTCAGTCGTGAAGGAGGAGGATGGTGCACCTGCAATGAGTGTTTATAGAAGATACATAATTTGCACCTTTCTCTGCCAGCAGCTATCCGACGCATGACATCAGGAGGGGAGCTTCCATATACACACAGCAAAATAAGTTTTGCATCACCTAGGTTCCGAGACTTCCGGGACCTGCGCGGAAAAACATAAACATCATGTCCACCCTTTTTACTGCTCATGAAAACCACACATTGCATGTTGTACCACCATACAGCGAGACTTTCAGACGTGGTAGTCCAGATTCCTATACACACCGGTACCTCTAATACCCAGTAGCACATCCTTTTGCATTCATGCATGCCTGTATTCCTCATGTTATACTATCCACAAATTCATCAAGCCACTGTTGGTCCAGATTGTCCCACTCCTCAACGGCGATTTGGCGTAGATCCCTCAGAGTGTTCCATGGGTTACCGCATCCATAAACAGCCATTTTTAATCCATCCCAGGCATGTTCGATAGGGTTCATGTCTGGAGAACATGCTGGACACTCTAGCCGAGCGATGTCGTTATCCTGAAGGAAGTCATTCACAAGATGTGCACGATGGGGGCGCGAACTGTCGTCCATGAAGACGAATGCCTCGACAATATGCTGCCGATATGGTTGCACTATAGGTCGGAGGACGGCATTCACGTATCTCACAGCCATTACGGTGCATTCCATGACCACCAGCGGCGTACGTCGGCCCCACATAATGCCACCCCAAAACAGCATGGAATCTCAACCTTGCTGCACTCGCTGGACAAGATGTCTAAGGCGTTGAGCCTGTCTGGGTTGCCAATCCTGAGCGGTCAATTCGGCATGTTGTTGCGCCCTGCGCTCATCCGTACCACTCTGAATGTTGTTGTGGTTGCAAATAGGGACCTGGCCACGGACGTCGGGAGTGAAGCTGCGCATCATGCAGCCTATTGCGTGCAGTTTGTGTCTAACACGACGTCCTGTGGCTGCACGAAAAGTAGTATTCAACATGGTGGCGTTGCTGTCAGGGTTGCTCCGAGCCATAATCTGTAGGCAGCGATCATCCACTGCAGTAGGAGCCCTTGGGCGGCCTGAGCGAGGCATGTCATCGGCAGTTCCTGTCTCTCTGTGTCTCCTGCAGGTCCGAACAACATCACTTTGGTTCACTCCGAGACGCCTGGATACTTTCCTTGTTGAGAGCCCTTCCTGGCACAAAGTAACAATGGGGATACGATCGAACCGCGGTGTTGACCGTCTAGGGATGGTTGAGCTACAGACAACACGAGTCGTGTACCTCCTTCCGGGTGGATTGACTGGAAGTGATCGGCTGTTGAACCCCCTCCGTCTGATAGGTACTGCTTTGGGTTGGTTTAGTGACGTCTCTGAACAGTCACAGCGACAGTCAGCGTCTATCTTCAGTTCTGGGAACAGGGGTGATGCAAAACTTTTCTTGACGTGCGCAAATGGTTGAGGTTGTTGCGCTACGTATCTTTCAGACATTCAGTTATTACTCTGCACGTATCGTTAAGAGCTACATCCATATGTTTAGAATGGGCAAATTTATACCGAACGGGGTTAGTGTATTCACCTGTAGCGTAACCCAAAGGTGAAGCTGTAGTTTTACAATTTAAACATAGCTGTAAGACAACAACCGCGCAAGAGTATGATTTGTATAATACAGCAATCCAGTTATAACAAGATTTTGCTTTAACGTGGCTTCCATATAGACTACCGACGCCTTGTTCAGAAAAGCCAAACAATTACGATACCCAAAAAGGATTGAAAAGCGATTAACACAGAGAAAAATCAAGAACACATAGATATTATTCCCAACAGATTTATGAGGAGACTGTATTCCCATGTAGTAACAGATGAACAGAATTACGATAAACATGCTCTCGCCATATAAAATATTTCATAAGTACGTAATACTTAAATCATAATCGGTGGCCTTTATAGTCTGTTCACTTCATTCAGTTCAAACCCCCCCCCCTCGCCCCCGCCCCCCTTAAATCATATAAAAGTTATGAAACTGAAACTGACTTAAAATTTATAGTTTTAATTATTTTTACTGCCACATCCCAGGATGTTCCCGTAACTTTTGCGCAATATTTTGTTATTTACAATCACCTTTAATTTTACGTTTAGTCAGCGCTGTTTGAAGTTCGTGCATGGTTAACTGTAACCCCAAGGTATTTTGGTTGGAAACTACGTTCCACCTGCAATCCTCTCTTAGTCACTCGAAGTTTTCCTCAAACGGAATTCGTACCCTTGTGTTTTGCTGCTATTTGATTTTAAGAATTCTTTCAGTATTATTTCTCTTCTTCCTCTAAAGCATCGCTAAGATTTAGTACCAACTGCTCAAAGGTGTCACTCAGGGAACAAGGGGCTAGGTCATCAGCATGGATGAAACTTCGTGTGGCGTTAGGCGGGGGTTAGTGGTTGATACCAATATTAAATAAAAGAGGCGCCGAAAAAAACTGCCCTGGGATCACCAGTTCGTTTGTATCCTCCATCGACGACGCTGAAACTTTGAGTTCTGAAAGAGATTTCAATTAGTCGTTTGAGTTATTCCGTACATTTTGTGCAGGAAAATTTGCTGGGTGATCGTATAGTAAGCTGCTGTTAGGTCTATATATGCTATCTACGTCGCCTTTCTTGTCTCAAAGCCTCTTCAGCAAGCTGGCTTTGATATAATACCTGTGCTGTACAGTCATTACCGGTATCAATCCAACGTGCTTTAGGATTAAGAGGGGCTCAGTTGCTTTAAAGGGTCAGTTACGGATCATTCATTAAAAGATATAAGATGACGTAGAAGACAGATTGTTCCGTAACTCCTTGGATCATCAGCTTGCTCGTCTAGTTCCAGAATGGTGACTTCACGAGATTTCCTCTTTAACTTCAGGAGCCTAAAATTACTGAAAATGGTGTTGAAGAAGCTTAGGAGCCATTCATGTGTACTGGGACAAAAATGTTTTATTTTTTTGACTCTTAGATCATCTAACCTAGCAGTTTTACCGACATTAGCAACTGGCATTGCCTTATCAATTATGAATGCGGCAGCCTGATTTATTAGGCGGAGTACTTACAATTTGATCAGCAGAAAATTGGCATATACAGATCTCTAAATCGTATCATTATTTAATCTTCTCCACAGTCTCTATGCTTTTTGATTGCTTACGGATTGCGAGCGTGGTTTAGGGGGCCGGCACGGTAGCTCAGCGTGTTCGGTCAGAAGGTTAGCCGCCCTCTGCAATTAAAAAATATTGAGTAAATGGATCGACGAAGAACTTGAATGTGTGTCGTGTGACATCCACCCTGAACAAATACAACCAACAATAACGAACAAAATGAGATTGTTCAAATGGCTCTGAGCACTATGGGACTCAACCGCTGTGGTCATAAGTCCCCTAGAACTTAGAACTACTTAAACCTAACTAACCTAAGGACATCACACACATCCATGCCCGAGGCAGGATTCGAACCTGCGACCATAGCGGTCGTGCGGTTCCCAACTGTAGCGCCTTTAACCGCTCGGCCACTCCGGCCGGCCAAAATGAGATCTCAATTTAAAAAAAAAAAAAAAGCAGGTAGCGTCTTTGATTAGTAATCAAAACCTCCTTGTCCCGGGTTCTAAACCCGTCACCGCTTAAATTTTGATTAATAATCAACATCAGCGGCCGAAGACTTCCGGCATCAGAAGTCATCCGCATTCCAACAACGGAGTTGTCAAAGAGAGTGGAGGAACGGACAGAGGTTCAGGGCACTCTCTTGTCCTTGGGGTTGGAAATTGCCCCCAAAGGAAGAAGAATCAGCAACGATCAACGGCATGAGGTTGTAGAAGGCATGGAAAACATTGCACTAAAGACACATAATTTGTATTTACAGGACATATGGCCTGTAATCGAAAAAGTGTCAGAATGATCTCTCCATTGGCAGTGCTTCTGGAATAGTCCCCACAGGGAACTCCGGGACTGTCAAAGCGGAGGTGGCCATGAGAAAAAGACTGAATAATCAACGAAAGGTTAACATTCAAAGAGACGGGGCGTGAAATGTCAGAAGCTTGAAGGTGGCAGAGAAGCTAGAAAATCAGAAAAGGGACATGCATAGGCACAACTTACAGGGTGATCAAAAATTCAGTATAAATTTGAAAACTTAATAAACGACGGAATAATGTAGATAGAGAGGTAAAAATTGACACACATGCTTGGAATGACATGGGGTTTTATTAGAACAGGATGGCGCTCCACCCCATATTGCTAGACGCGTGAAAGATCTCTTGCGCGCGTCGTTTGGTGATGATCGTGTGCTCAGCCGCCACTATCGTCATGCTTGGCCTCCCAGTTCCCCAGACCTCAGTCCCTGTGATTATTGGCTTTGGGTTTACCTGAAGTCGCAAGTGTATCGTGATCAACCGACATCTCTAGGGATGCTGAAAGACAACATCCGACGCCAATGCCTCACCATAACTCCGGACATGCTTTACAGTGCTGTTCACAACATTATTCCTCGACTACAGCTATTGTTGAGGAATGATGGTGGACGTATTGAGCATTTCCTGTAAGGAACTTTATCTTCGCTTTGTCTTACTTTGTTATGCTAATTATTGCTATTCTGATCAGATGAAGCGCCATCTGTCGGACATTTATTGGACATTTGTATTTTTATTTTTTTATTTTTTTGTTCTAATAAAACCCCATGTCATTCCAAGTATGTGTGTGAATTTGTAGTTCTCTATCTACATTATTCCGTGATTTATTCAGTTTTCAAATTTATACTGACTTTTTGATCACCCGGTAGATATAGTAGGTGTCAGTCAGGTGAAATGAAAAGAAGCCAAGGATTTCTGGTCAGATGAGATAACGGTAATATCAACAGCAGCAGGAAATGGTATAACGGTAATAGGACTCGTTATGAATAGGAAGGTAAGTCAGAGAGTGTGTTATTGTGAACAGTTCAGTGATAGGATAGTTCTTATAAGAATCGACAGCAAACCAGTACCGAAAACGGTAGTTAAGGTATATTTGCCGACGTCGGAAGTTGAAGATGGAAGACAAAAACTAAATGATGAAATCCAAAAGCCATGACGGCCTGGAATGCAGTTGTAGGAGAAGTAGTAGAAGAAAAGGGGCTCCGAACAAGGAATGAGAGAGGAGAAAAACTAATTGAATACTGTAATAAACTTCAGCTAGCAATAGCGCACATCCTGTTCAAGAATGAAAAGTGAAGGAGGTATACTTGAAAAAGGTCGGGAGATATTGGAAGATTTCAGTTACATAACGTCATGTCAGAGATTTCGAACACAGAACACGAATGACTCAACCAATGAAAGAGACATTCCAGTGAGTGCCCAACATAACCTGTAGCGTCCCTGACGAATAACAACCGACAGAACGTATTACGATAGCACCAATCAATAACATCCCAAATAAGACTAAAATATCTGAGCAGGCATCTCCTGACAATAACGTTTCCGGTCAGGAACAAGAACTTGTAGCAGACATTTCAGAATTCCAACAAAAGGCCGTTCCCCTAGAAAAGATAAGAAGCGAGGACTTATGCAGCAAGACGTTCACGAAACTGCTCCGCTAGTACGTGCAAAGACTGAACAAGTAGCCTCTAAAGTCACTGAAGTATCTGTGAGAACCTCAGTCCAAAATCTACTAGTATCTGCCGCCAACAGTGTATTTACCCCTTTAAATTAAGCGTAATTGCTAGTGCAGTAAATAACAAGGATGCAGAAGAGGTCTCTCGCACCTTTGTAGAAAATGGAAACAAAGCTACCACTTAACTGAAGTGGACGAACTAACCTACTGTGAACGAAGAGATGAACGAAATACCGGCACCCACTAATGACACAAAGATTCACTCTAATGGATAAGATAATCTGATGTGGTTGCACAATTGTTAGTGATGGGCACACTTAAATCCTTAACACTTAAGACCGCTCTTGAAGTCAAACCGAATAGCAACCTTGAATATAAATAGTATTCTACGTTCACTGAAGTTACATAGCCTGAAAGACTTTTAATATGCTACCGATTTCGACTCTGCCTTACTTCAAGAAATAAAAGACAGTGAATCAAATGACATAAGTGAGTATAATACTATTTTTAACTCGGGACACGATTGTGAACTGGGGACGGCAATAGCCACAAAAGAAGGAACTATAATTAAAAAGACGCTCTCCCTAACGATAGAGGTATTGCTTACACATTCCATAACTCAACGATCATTAATAAATAATGGCCGTCAGGATGTAGCAATCGACACACCAGAGCTGAGTTTTTCAAACATGAAATTGTTCCCCTATTCGGTGTGCGCCATGACATTGTATTTGGGGGAGACTTTAAGGGTGTGAATCGGCAGGTAGCTGGTTTTGGAGTGGAAAGGTACCGAGAGCACAAAATAAAGAGATCTTGTGCAGCAGTTTCCTAAAAGAAACAATTAAACGCTTTTATAGCCGCAGGAAATATAGAATGACAAATAAGCCACCGAGCACGGCGAAACTGGAAATGAAACGTAGCAGTCCTACAACATGCCGAAAGACCCGAGCATTTTAGCAGTACATGAGAGGAATGTGAGTGGAAGTTTACTTCTCATAACTCTGCTTTGGCATGGTGGCTTCAGTATTCCAAACCGAATTTAAGA
Source organism: Schistocerca piceifrons (assembly GCF_021461385.2). Classification (NCBI taxonomy): domain Eukaryota; kingdom Metazoa; phylum Arthropoda; class Insecta; order Orthoptera; family Acrididae; genus Schistocerca; species Schistocerca piceifrons. The sequence goes on along the minus strand of NC_060144.1, from coordinate 238,580,831 downwards.
AAAGTGTTATTGGACTATCCCTGCGCAACAATTTTTGGCATAAGAAAATGGTTGCATTTTATTGCTAGTGTCTGTGAAACCTCCATAAACTAGATACATCAGCGATCGGCAACTGCGTCCAGATCAAGAAAATAAAATCGAAAATCGTGGCTCTGAAGCGCGAGCAATTAGAGGGACAGAAAGTTCGATCGAGAAGGTAGGACACAGTTTTTGGCGAATGAACTCCAATTTTTCATGCTGCTCCCAAAGGAAGTGGGGCAAAGGGAAACATCTGACGATGTTAAAATAAATGATGGAACTGTCTGAACAATCCAAAATGAAGTTAAAAAAGGGGTAAAAAAAAATTTTGCACAAGAACGTCCCGCAGTGCTATTGAAAGTGTGCACGGGTAGAACTGTTACTTAATCTTCAAGAGAAAAGTAGTGTTACAGCATCGGAAATTCTCACAGAGGAAATTACTGGAGACGATCTACATGCCGCCATAGTGCATAGTCCGAAAGATAAAGCGGCTGGGCCAGATGGCATACCTGCAAACTTCTACATGATCTTCCAAGCGCAACTGACATCTAAGTTATTACATGTGTATAACGAACTTATGAATCCTGCCTTCGAAATCCCAAAAGATTTCATGAAAGGAACGGTCGTGCTCTTCCCTAAGAAAAACCGTAAACACGACCCCTCACACTGCTTAACAATGATTACAAAATAATAACCCTTATTCTGGCACGCTAATACACGAGGTCACCAGATCTTACCAAACTAGTAAAGGCAAGGACAATATAGCTACAGCAAACTTTCTTGGTTGCACATGACAAAGAGAGGTGGCGCAGTGATTAGCACAATGGACGACGGTTCAAACCAGCGTCCCGCCGCCCTGATTTACATTTCCCATGATTTCCCTAAATAGCTTCTGGCAAATGCCAGGATGGTCCCTTTGAAAGGACGCTTCCGCCTTCTTCCCCATCCTTTTATAATCCAATATGACCGATGACCTCGCTGTTTGGTCCCCTCCCCCTAAGAAAAAACCAACCAACATAGATGTCATTAGATTTTGAAAACTCATTTGACTTGTATTTAGGTGATTATAAGGCCAACGGGCTTGCCACTACGATCTATCAACCTGATACGTGGAATTCCACCGAGACGATCAACAAGAATTATAATCAATGGTCAGTTGTCGAGGAGTTTCGAGTGCAGTATATGGCTGCTTAATGTCGATGGAGTTATTTGCCATCGTTGTTGAACCTCTGCTTGTCACTTTGCCTCGAAAGTTTCGAAGACCATACATACAATGCCAGAACATTGTTTGCAAGGACAGGCCGACGATTCAGGTCTCGTATTAACAAATGAAGTTGACGTGCAGATTGCACTACAAATTATATGCAGATAGCAACTGGCTTCAAGTGCAAAACTGAACAAGACGAAATCATGTACAACGAACGTCGGTCGAGGGCTTCCCACACAAAACACTAGAGAAATAAATGTGGTCTCTCACTTGCAAACATTAGTCATCGAATATAGATGTAACATAAAAGACCCTACTAACTTCAAGAAAATGTTTGCGAGAATACTTGCTGCAGTCCAAGCACATAACATGCGGAAGCTGGACGAGGTTCAGTGAGTAGGACTTCCAGTTACACAGATGATATACATACTGCACTGTGTGGACCACGTTTTGCCATTAGGAAAGGATGGGAGACCATAATAATGTCGGCATTAGGACACTACGTAAGACGTGGCAATATATTCAAAGTGAAATTTGACAGTATATCCAGGCAGCAAATGTTATCTTATACCACACCACTGTCAGTTTTGAATAGCATGGTTCGCATGTATGTAACACCTTCAAGCTGTGGAAAAAGTAGCTCCATACTTTAATAGCACATTTACTGAATGAGATCATTCACATTAATCTGAACCCGTCCACAGATGTGCAGCACATTCAGAACGGACTTCATTATTTTAAGCAATATCTCCATAGTAAAAGAATGACGAAAGTGAAAGACATATACTGGATAATTACAATTAAAGTCCAGCTAATCAAGGTGTCCAGTGTGGGCTGTAATTATTGTATGTCAGAGAACCTTAGTAGGTATGTTAAAGAGTTAATGAGTAACTTATCTAAACTGGAATATATTAGTTCTAGTTTTGGCCACCAGATGCAGATCTGGCCTTGTATACTGTTTGTATGACGGCATGACACTCACTCAGTCATTTGGAAAGCCATTACATGAGTTAACAGTATAGCTGCCGAGAATAGAGACCGTGCGTTGCTAGTGTAACTGGTTTCTGTGAACGGCAGCAATTACAATCCTGCATTGAGAGAGTACTGCCCAGTGAAAAGTCTTTAGAGAGGCTTGATGCCATTAAACAGTCTAAACAAGATGATAATGAAATTTGAAAATATAAGTGAGTCTGATGTGCTAGCTTAAAGGTGAAGGCTTCCTGTCCCGTTGCAAGTTATTGAAGAGTTTGCTGTTGTAACTGATCATGCGGCAATTGCCCCGGTTTATGGTAGTTCTTTTTCGGTGTAAAGAGAATTGTCCATCCCACGGTGAACGTTACGGAATGTTTGCAGTCTGGTTCACGTACAAGATTCGGACGGTGCAGCAACTGAAATCTCATGATCCCTGCCGCCGTTGGAAAAGCAGCTGCCAGCAGCAAGTCGCATACTCCTAGCTTACTTATTTGTTACATAGTTTAATTCTTAATTTCTTTGCGTGTTTTTGGGTACTTGCATAGTTTAATTCATAAATTTCGGGCGTATTATAGTATTTGAGAGTTGTAGCATCGCGCTTTAGTGTTTACTTCTTAGATTCTTACTTAAATTGCGGGTGAGTTTCGTACAGGAGGTGTAATTTCGAGTTTTAGTTACTGGAATCGTAAATTCAGGCATATTGTAGAGCAGTCGTTAGGCAGTTGTACAGGTTAGTTCATACATTCTTTGCGTGTTTCCCTTGTGGTATCTAGGCACGGACTTGTGTTTCAGTAACTGTTGTTCAACATCGATTAGAATGGGCAGGGACTGTGATTGCTGTGTTCGGATGAGGGCTGAGTTGGAATCCCTTCGCTCACAGCTGCAAGCTGCGCTGACTTCGGTCGCGCAACTTGAGACTGTTGCCAATGGGCACCACTGTGGGGAGCCAGACTTGGGTATCACGGGGATGTCAACCTCGTCCCGTCTGTCCCCAGATCGGTCTGCCGCTGTGATCGCCCCGGTTGCTGCCCGCAGTGGGGCTGAGCCCTCGCCTGTGGGACGGCGCCGGCCGGTGTGGCCGTGCTGTTCTGGGCGCTTCAGTCTGGAACCGCGTGACCGCTACGGTCGCAGGTTCTAATCCTGCCTCGGGCATGGATGTGTGTGATGTCCTTAGGTTAGTTAGGTTTAAGTAGTTCTAAGTTCTAGGGGACTGATGACCACCGATGTTCAGTCCCATAGTGCTCAGAGCCATTTTTTTTGTGGACCGGCCACGGTGGTCTCGCGGTTCTAGGCGCGCAGTCCGGAACCGTGCGACTGCTACGGTCGCAGGTTCGAATCCTGCCTCGGGCATGGATATGTGTGATGTCCTTAGGTTAGTTAGGTTTAAGTAGTTCTAAGTTCAAGGGACTGATGACCACAGCAGTTGAGTCCCATAGTGCTCAGAGCCATTTGAACCAACCTCGCCTGTGGTTGATTGGCAGGTCGTTCCAAGGCGTGGCAGGCAGCGAAAGCCGTCCCCGGAGGCTGATCAGAAAGCCTCCCCGGTGCGTCTGACAAGCAGGTTTCAGGTAATGTCTCTGGCTGAGCCAGATGAAGCTGCCTGCCCTGTTTCAGAGGATAATTCTCTTCCTTCAAGGTCCGGGCAATCGCACAGGGTGGGCTTATTGATAGTTGGGAGCTCCAATGTTAGGCGCGTAATGGGGCCCCTTAGGGATATGGCGGCTAAGGAGGGGAAGAAATCCAGTGTGCACTGCGTGTGCATTCCGGGTGGAGTCATTCCTGGTGGGGAAAGGGTCATTCCAGATGCACAGGGTACAGCCAGCTGCAGATGGTGGCACATGTCGGCACTAATGACGTGTGTCGCTTTGGATCTGAGGAAATTCTCTCTGGATTCCAGCGGGTATCTGATTTGGTGAAGGCTGCCGGTCTTGCTTACGGGATGAAGGCAGAGCTCACCATCTACAGCATCGTTGACAGAACCGACTGCGGACCTTTGGTGCAGAGCCGGGTGAAGGGTCTGAATCAGAGGCTCAGACGGTTTTGCGACCGTGTTGGCTGCAGATTTCTTGACTTGCGCCATAGGGTGGGTGGTGGGGTTTCGGGTTCCGCTGTCTAGGTCAGGAGTTCACTACACTCAGCTGGCGGTTTTTTAGGTTAGAAGGCCTCGGGAAAGTACGGGGTGGGCTGCAATCTCAAAGGGTGCATGGCAAATACAGGACGTGCTTGGATCAAGGAACAGTCGGAATTTTAGTTGTAAATTGTTGTAGTTGTGCTGGGAAAGTCACTGAGTTTCAAGCGCTAATAGAAAGCACAGAAGCTGAAATCGTTATAGGTACAGAAAGCTGGCTAAAGCCTGAAATTAGTTCTGCAGAAATTTTTACGAAGTCTCAGACGGTGTTCAGGAAAGATAGATTAGGCAGAATTGGTGGTGGAGTGTTTGTGTCTGTCAGTAGTGGTTTATCTTGTAGTGAAGTCGAATTAGATACTCCGTGCGAATTGTTATGGGTGGAGGTTATACTTAACAGCCGAAATAAGTTAATAATTGGCTCCTTCTACCGACCCCGAGACTCCGATGACATAGTTGCTGAACAGTTCAGAGAAAATTTGAGTCTCGTAACAAATAAATACCCCACTCATACGGTTATAGTTGGTGGGGACTTCAACCTTCCCTCGAAATGTTGGCAAAAATACTTGTTCAAAACCGGTGGTAGGCAGAAAACATCTTCCGAGATTGTCCTAAATGCTATCCCCGAAAATTATTTCGAGCAGTTAGTTCACGAACCCACGCGAATTGTAAATGGTTGCGAAAACACACTTGACCTGTTAGCCAAAAACAATCCAGAGCTATAAGAGAGCATCATGACTGATACAGGGATTAGTGATCAGAAGGTCGTTGTAGCTAGGCTCAATACCGTTTCTTCCAAATCCACCAGAAACAAACGCAAAATAATTTTATTTAAAAAAGCCGATAAAGTGTCACTAGAAGCCTTCCTAAGAGACAATCTCCATTCCTTCCGAACTGACTATGCAAATGTAGACGAGATGTGGCTCAAATTCACGATATAGTAGCAACAGCAACTGAGTGATTCATACCTCATAAATTGGTAAGAGATGGAACTGATCCCCCATGGTACACAAAACAGGTCTGAACGCTGTTGCAGAGGCAACGGAAAAAGCATGCGAAGTTCAGAAGAACGCTAAAATTTACAGACGCGCGAAATTTGGCACGGACTTCAATGCGAGATGCCTTTAATAGGTTCCACAACGAAACATTGCCTCGAAATTTGGTAGAAAATCCGAAGAAATTCTAGTCGTATGTAAAGTACACAAGCGGCAAGACGCAGTCAATACCTTCGCTGTGTAGTGCCGATGGTACTGTTACCGGCGACTGTGCCGCTAAAGCGGAGATATTGAACGCAGTTTTCCGAAATTCCTTCACCAGGTAAGACGAATGGAATGTTCCAGAATTTGAAAAACGTACAGCTGCTAGCATGAGTTTCTTAGAAGTAGATACCTTAGGGGGTTGCGAAGCAACTCAAATCGCTTGATATTGGCAAGTCTTCAGGGCCAGATTGTATACCGAATAGGTTCCTTTCAGATTACGCTGATACAATAGCTCACTACTTAGCAATCATATACAACCACTCGCTCACTGATAGATCTGTACCTACAGATTGGAAAATTGCTCAGGTCGCACCAGTGTTTAAGAAGGGTAGTAGGAGTAATCCATCGAACTACAGACCTATATCATTGACGTCGGTTTGCAGTAGGATTTTGGAGCCTATACTGTATCCAAACATTATGAATCACCTCGAAGGGAACGATCTATTGATACGTAATCAGCATGGTTTCAGAAAACATCGTTCTTGTGCAAAGCAGCTAGCTCTTTACTCGCACGAAGTAATGGCCGCTATCGATAGGGGATCTCAAGTATTTCTAGATTTCTGGAAAGCTTTTGACACCGTTCCTCAAAAGGGACTTCTAATCAAGCTGCAGGCCTACGGGGTATCGTCTCAGTTGCGCGACTGGATTCGTGATTTCCTGTCAGGAAGGTCGCAGTTCGTAGTAATAGATGGCAAATCATCAAGTAAAACTAAAGTGATATCAGGTGTTCCCCAGGGAAGCGTCCTGGGACCTCTGCTGTTCCTGATCTATATAAATGACGTGGGTGACAATCTGAGCAGTTCTCTTAGGTTGTTCGCAGATGAGGCTGTAATTTACCGTCTAGTAAGGTCATCCGAAGACCAGTATCAGTTGCAAAGCGATTCAGAAAAGATTGCTGTATGGTGTGGCAGGTGGCAGTTGACGCTAAATAACGAAAAGTGTGAGGTGATCCACATGAGTTCCAAAAGAAATCCGTTGGAATTCGATTACTCGATAAATAGTACAATTCTCAAGGCTGTCAATTCAACTAAGTACCTGGGTGTTAAAATTACGAACAACTTCATTTGGAAAGACCACATAGATAATACTGTTGGGAAGGCGAGCCAAAGGTTGCGTTTCATTGGCAGGACACTTAGAAGATGCGACAAGTCCACTAAAGAGACAGCTTACACTACACTCGTTCGTCCTCTGTTAGAATATTGCTGGCGGTGTGGGATCCTTACCAGGTGGGATTGACGGAGGACATCGAAAGGGTGCAAAAAAGGGCAGCTCGTTTTGTATTATCACGTAACAGGGGATAGAGTGTGGCAGATATGATACGCGAGTTGGGATGGAAGTCATTAAAGCAAAGATGTTTTTCGTCGCGGCGAGATCTATTTACGAAATTTCAGTCACCAACTTTCTCTTCCGAATGCGAAAATATTTTGTTGAGCCCACCCTACATAGGTAGGAATGATCATCAAAATAAAATAAGAGAAATGAGAGCTCGAACAGAAAGGTTTAGGTGTTCGTTTTTCCCCCGCGCTGTTCGGGAGTGGTATGGTAGAGAGATAGTATGATTGTGGTTCGATGAACCCTCTGACAAGTACTTAAATGTGAATTGCAGAGTAATCATGGAGATGTAGATGTAGATCCCCAGCAAAGTTCTGAATTTGCTCTTCAGTTTCTTGCACGAATCAAAGTTGGTGACATCTGTTCGAGGAACATTCTGTGGAGTTATAGGGTACATTTTACACCGCAGAGTCCAGTGAATACACAAAAATGCGGAATCTGGGGTACTGTTAAACATCGTGATGTGCACAAAGAACAACTGCTCTCGCCGTATGTGACTGCGTGGCGTGGATTCACAAATACCTCCATAAGACGGACTGCCAAGTACACCGTGACAACTTTACGTTATCGAGACCTCCTTGTACAGCTTGTGATTCCTGATTTGAAGAGCGCAACTGTGTGCGACACAGGGCAAACACCTTACGTCACTCGCCCAGTAAAAATCTTCATAATGCAACCTTACACGGAGGTGTTATCTACAGAAGTTTTTCAGATGCATGGATTGCAAGACTATCTGTTCTCTATCCACATGACATTCGCCTCAATGGATATCTAAAACAACTGCATTACCATGGACGAGTTTGGTGTGTACATGATCTAGAGGTCACTATAAAGGAACACTGTTCAGGTTCCACCAGAGCTACTACGAACAATTATTGATCAAATCGTTTTACGGATGAAGCATCTCGTCGTCGTCTTTGGGGCTCATATTGGACAAATTGTGCAAGCGGCGTTTAATAATAAAAACAACATAAGACCTTTCTCATATGTTTAACCTTTTCTACACATGCCCCGTTCATAATCAATTATATGAAAAGAACTTTCTATGTATCTTTCTTGAATTCAAAGCGCCATATCGGCATTTGGTGGAACTAATTTGTCTCCAGCGTAAATCGGTTCTACATTGACGCAACAGAATATTTCGGCAGTAGAATGTGGGCAGTATAAATATTTAACGTCCACAACCAGTGTTTTACTTCATCTTTTTGTCACATGTCCTTCATTCCGTCCACCCCTTCCTGGCTGATCTATGAATGAAAGCAAGTATGTGTGCAGGCAACTAGCAGTCGACTAACCAAAGAGGTGTGGAAGATTGTGGCTTACAAAGATAGAGTAGAAGGGAAGGTTGAGCAAAGAGGCTAGCAGAGGCCAATGAGGGCTATTCTCCACACTTACTTTTTGAAAGAGGGTTACCTTGGCAGTCACGTGGCCGTGTTCATCACTCTGTCGCCGGAAGCTGATGTGTGCACCGCCTCCATGCCAGACGCCGTCTTGGTGTGATAATGCCGTACCAAAATTAGCTACATAATCGTCGATCAGGGTATAATCGTGTTTATTAAAGTCAGTGTTGACAGGAATCATCGATGCAATTTCCAAAATTTTGATCGTGTAGCTAGTTATGACTTGGTAACTTAATGTGGTGCACACCCTCAACCTGGCATCTTTGTGGGCCAAGTGAAGCTGAATGTTCAGTAAGTGAAAACGGGAGTAAAACCTTAAAATATTTCATTTTGATGTAAAGTTATGTGGGATTTTTATCAAAATTAACAATATTTTCTTCATGTACTAGCTATGCATTTGTTTGGCTCGAACGACTCTTTTTCAGTGTACATGGCCCATAACGTGGGATTCCTAGTTCAGTTATCAGCTTCAAATGTGTATTATACGTGAGAAAACCTTGTCAAAGTAGTGATTCAGTGTAACTTTTCGTATTTGGTAGTTTTCTTTGTAGTATGTGTTGTTCAACGTACTGAAGCACATGGTTGTAACGAACATTGAGATTTGGCATTATTTCGGATAAGGTTGAATAACCCGCTATATTAAGTGTTTAGTTGAGCTCAGTGTTATGTGGAATATTTTTGAAGAAATTTTATTTGGATTTAGACATTGTTTTCTTTGTGGAGTGAGGATTGGTACATTTCGTGGTAGACACAATTAACTGTAGTTGGTGCTCACTAAAATGCTTGTCAGCTATTACGCAATGAGTACAAGGCAGTGGACGTGTAATGAAAGAGATTTTGGATATTTTATGTATTTTTAGATATATTTTCTTTATGATGGATTTGATACCACGTACTTGGTCTGGGGAGAATAGAAGCTTATATCTTGACAGAAGAAATGGGGATAGAAATCGTATTTGATACAAAGCTATAAATTTTGGTACATTTCTGATTTTTGGTTGTATATTATGGTTTTCTTTAGTGGTTGTATCTGTAGTCGGATACATGCAGATTATGTTAAATCTACGATTGTTTGCTTCACAGCTACCGAGCGATTATAAGCTTAACATTATAAATACAAAAGCTGAGTATATTTGAATATTTTTTAATTAAAGTTGGGAATTAGTTATGAGCTACAAATAGATACGTTGTATAATACATTCTAATGGTCATAAGCCACGATAGGTAGATATCAGTAGGCATTTGAATAACTAACATAAATCAACTTCGATAACTTCTTGAAAGAAATTGTAAATCTCTATATATGGGACGCCACAGAGCAAGCATCTGGGAGTCTCATTTATTTGGCCTCTCATTCAGTACTATTTAAATGATAGTTCTCAATGAAAACATTACTCTGGATGACAGTGTGCGTCAAATGACGATAGAATTTTAGATGCTGTGCGTAATGAAAAGAGTGCCCAAGAAGGGAATGTGTGTCACATAACATAGAGTTTTTGTTACTTCTCTGCTATTCGTATCTACAGAATACTAAGAGTGTGGCACAAGTGAATTTAGTTTAGGAGACCAATTAAAGTCCTGATTGGGAATTGAGAAGCAGTTTTATGTTGAATATTTGTGTAAAAATTCAGTCTAAACTATTTTCGTCAGTATGAGAAAAATCTATTTTATCAATAAAAGTCTTAAATCTTTGTTTGAATTGACAACAGTAATTTTCAGAACTGAGAAACGTCCAACCTCTTATTCCCAACAATAAAACTAAGGGAAGAATAATATAACAGTTAAAAATTATTAAGAAAGAAGGTAAATGATCTCAGATAGGTATAAGAGCATAGAAGGAAAGTTACTTTAATGTCGGGTGTATCAACCTCCCCCCCCCTTTTTTTTGGTCTGATTGTCATAGCATGCCACTTTCATAAGGAGTGTTAGAAGTTGCCCAACTATTTATTTCTTTATTACAGAAATTAAGAAAATGAATCTAAGTTAACTCATCAGAACATATAGAATTACTTTACGTTACAAGAGGATCCCTATTGTGGTTTACGAAGACAAATGGAACGAGGTTCAACGAAGTTAAAAAATCATACAAATATCTCTGATACCCATAGAACAAATAATAATATAAAACAATAGTGAGTGGCAGGTCGGCCTTAGGAACAACAGAATACAGGAAAAAAGCTTTAATGCAGACTACTTCAAGTGGGGATAAGTTTGAACATTAACTATGGCTGGAAGGATATTTGAAGAAACATTAGTCACTGGAATTTACCTTCGGATGTGAAAGCGACGTTGCAGAAAGCCTCAAAGAGAAAAATACCAACCAACTCTAAATTTTGGGCCATCCATTTAACAGAGGGCCACTTGCAGGCTTTTCGCATCCGATGCAGTTGCATTCTCTACACTAAAAGGAATACTGTCAGTTGGTTTAAGCAAGAGAGACCAGATACCAGAAGCAAGTAAGTCTTTTGGTTAGATCTTATGCTGCAGCATCACAACCTAACCATGACGAGAAAATACAAGGAGACTTGCGTTAATTTTTCAAAAAATTACAGTTATTTCTTCTAGCTATTTTAGATTCATTATAACGTACAGAATGAACACAGGTAACTAATTAATACTGGGATAGCAGTGATCATGTTTATTTATTGCATTATACACAATTGTAGGAATAGCAAGAAAGAATGCAGCTCTATTCATTTGATAACGTATACTTTATTTTCACAGCTTTTCCATTCTTCAGGACGACTTTTATTTGCATTATGTGAAGAATTTAAATTATAATTTATCTCTGTCTCTTCTACTTGTTTTCTAAATTCATTATTTCGGAATTACAAGATCAATGTAAAACTCAAAACATTTTGTATAGTGAAGAGACTATTATAGGGCAAACTAATATCGAAGAAAGTAGTGTCGACAAGCGTAGGCTATGTGTTGGCAGCAGGGTTCACCGTCTCGGTTCTCCCACCACCATAATACAACTAAAAACTAACAGTACACTATATAGGCTTCCACTAAACTCATTTACCTTCTATTAATACACATACGACACAATTGACGCACACTCACTAGAAAAGCAGCGATTGTGCGCAAGGCAAAAATACCCTTTCTGGCAGATGTCTGAACGCACCCCATGGCATATCACAATCAAAAATTCAATACGACATTTAACTTTCTTCTTGTTGTTGTTGTTGTGGTTTTCAGTCCTGAGACTGGTTTGATGCAGCTCTCCATGCTACTCTATCCTGTGCAAGCATCTTCATCTCCCAGTACTTACTGCAACCTACGTCCTTCTGAATCTGCTTAGTGTATTCACCCTTTGGTCTCCCTCTACGGTTTTTACCCTCCACACTGCCCTCCAATGCTAACTTTGTGATCCCTTGATGCCTCAGAACATGTCCTACCAACCTGCCTCTTCTTCTTGTCAAGTTGTGCCACAAGCTCCTCTTCTCCCCAATTCTATTCAATACCTCCTCATTAGTTATGTGATCCACCCATCTAATATTCAGCATTCTTCTGTAGCACCACATTTCGAAAGCTTCTATTCTCTTCTTGTCCAAACTATTTATCGTCTATGTTTCACTTCCATACATGGCTACACTCCATACAAATACTTTCAGAAACGACTTCCTGACACTTAAATCTATGCTCGATGTTAAGAAAGTTCTCTTCTTCAGAAACGCTTTTCTTGCCATTGCCAGTCTACATTTTATATCCTCTCTACTTCGACCATCATCAGTTATTTTGCTCCCCAAATAGCAAAACTCCTTTACTACTTTCGGTCTCTCATTTCCTAATCTAATTCCCTCAGCATCACCCGACATAAATCGACTACATTCCATTATCCTCGTTTTGCTTTTGTTGATGTTCATCTTATATCCTCCTATTAAGACACTGTCCGTTCCAGTCAACTGGTCTTCCAAGACCTTTGCTGTCTCTGACAGAATTACAATGTCATCGGCGAACCTCAATGTCTTTATTTCTTCTCCATGGATTTTAATGCCTACTCCGAATTTTTCTTTTGTTTTCTTTACTACTTGCTCAATATACAGATTGAATAACAACGGAGAGATGCTACAACTCTGTCTCACTCCCTTCCCAACCGCTGCTTCCCTTTCATGTCCCTCGACTTTTATAACTGCCATATGGTTTCTGTACAAATTGTAAATAACCTTTCGCTCCCTGTATTTTACCCCTGCCGCCTTTAGAATTTGAAAGAGAGTATTCCAATCAACATTGTCAAAAGCTTTCTCTAAGTCTACAAATGCTAGACACGAAGGTTTGCTTTTCCTTAATCTTTCTTCTAAGATAAGTCGTAAGGTCAGTATTGCTTCACGTGTTCCAATATTTCTACGGAATCCAAACTGATCTTCCCCGAGGTCGGCATCTACAAGTTTTTCCATTCGTCTGTAAAGTTTTCGCGTTAGTATTCTGCAGCTGTGGCTTACTAAACTGATTGTTCGGTAATTTGCACATCTGTCAACACCTGATTTGGGATTGGAATTATTATATTCTTCTCATACATCTTGCTCACCAGATGGTAGAGTTTTGTCAGGACTGGCTCTCCCAAGGCTGTCAGTATTTCTAATGGAATGTTGTCTACTCCCGGGGCCTTGTTTCGACTCAGGTCTTTCAGTGCTCTGTCAAAGTCCTGACGCAGTATCATATCTCCCATTTCGTCTTTATCTACATTCTCTTCCATTTCCAGAATATTGTCCTCAAGAACGTCGCCCTTGTATAAACCCTCTATATACTCCTTCCACCTTTCTGCTTTCCCTTCTTTGCTTAGAACTGGGTTTCCATCTGAGCTCTTGATATTCATACAAGTGGTTCTCTTTTCTCCAAAGGTCTCTTTAATTTTCCTGTAGGCGGTATCTATCTTACCCCTAGCGAGATAAGCCTCTACGTCCTTACATTTGTCCTATAGCCATCCCTGCTTAGCCATTTTGCACTTCCTGTCGATCTCATTTTTGAGACGTTTATATTCCCTTTTGCCTGCTTCATTTACTGCGTTTTTATGTTTTCTCCTTTCATCAATTAAACTCAATATTTCTCTGGTACCCAAGGATTTCTACTAGCCCTCGTCTTTTTACCTACTTGATCCTCTGCTGCCTTCACTACTTCATCCCTCAGAGCTACCCATTCTTCTTCTACTGTATTTCTTTCCCCCATTTGTGACATATGTTCCCTTATGCTCTCCCTGAAACTCTGTACAACCTCTGGTTTAATCAGTTTGTCCAGATCCCATCTCCTTAAATTCCCACCTTTTTGGAGTTTCTTCAGTTTTAACCTACATCTCATAACCAATAGATTGTGGTCAGAGTCCATATCTGCCCCTAGAAATGGCTTACAATTTAAAACCTGGTTCCTAAATCTCTGTCTTACCATTATATAATCTATCTGATACCTTCTAGTATTTCCAGGATTCTTCCATGTGTACAGCCTTCTTTTAAGATTCTTGAACCATGTGTTAGCTATGATTAAGTTATGCTCTGTGCAAAATTCTACCAGACAGCTTCCTCTTTCATTTCTTTCCCCCAATCCATATTCACCTACTATGTTTCCTTCTCTCCCTTTTCCTACTCTCGAATTCCGGTCACCCATGACTATTAAATTTTCGTCTCCCTTCACTACCTGAATAATTTCTTTTATCTCATCATACATTTCATCAATTTCTTCATTATCTGCAGAGCTAGTTGGCATATAAACTTGTACTACTGTAGTAGGCATGGGCTTTGTGTCTATCTTGGCCACTATAATACGTTCACTATGCTGTTTGTAGTAACTTACGCGCACTCCTATTTTTTATTCATTATTAAACCTAGTCCGGCATTACCCCTATTTCATTTTGTATTTATAACCCTGTATTCACCTGACCAGAAGTCTTGTTCCTCCTGCCACCGAACTTCACTAATTCCCACTATATCTAACTCTAATCTATCCATTTCCCTTTTTAAATTTTCTAACCTACCTGCCCGATTAAGGGATCTGACATTCCACGCTCAGATCCGCAGAATTTCAGTTTTCTTTCTCCTGATAACGACGTCCTCCTGAGTAGTCCCCGCCCGGAGATCCGAATGGCTCAAATGGCTCTGAGCACTATGGGACTTATCTATGGTCATCAGTCCCCTAGAACTTAGAACTACTTAAACCTAACTAACCTAAGGACAGCACACAACACCCAGTCATCACGAGGCAGAGTAAATCCCTGACCCCGCCGGGAAATGAACCCGGGAACCCGGGCGTGGGAAGCGAGAACGCTACCGCACGACCTCGACCTGCGGGCAGATCCGAATGGGGGACTATTTTACCTCCGGAATATTTTACCCAAGAGGACGCCATCATCATTTAACCAAACAGGAAAGCTGCATGCCCTCGGAAAAATTTGCGGCTGTAGTTTCCCCTTGCTTTCAGCCGTTCGCAGTACCACAATAGCAAGGCCGTTTTGGTTAGTGTTACAAGGCCAGATCAGTCAATTATCCAGACTGTTGCCCCTGCAAATACTGAAAAGGCTGCTGCCCCTCTTCAGGAACCACACGTTTGTCTGGCCTCTCAACAGATACCCCTCAGTTGTCGTTGAACCTACGGTACGGACATCTGTATCGCTGAGGCACGCAAGCCTCCCCACCAACGGCAAGGTCCATGGTTCATGACCCAAAAAAGTCTCTTGTCCAGCATCACTGAGCGGCATGATGTGGCCAGGATGTCATCATGGAACCCATCTGTAATCTTGAATGGTATGTAAACTGATATTGTTGCTTGGATATGTTGCAAATGTGGGTAACATATCGTTTCTAAGACCGGGAAATCATGGGCCGTGTGTGCCTACGGCAGGACGTAGGCTAGCTATTTGCATGCGAGAGCTCGGTAATAATTTCGAGGGCGCTGGAAAGAGCGTATTTCAGCAACCCTTCCAGCACTATGATGATAACCATGAAGATCCTACCTTACCACACCAAACAATTCATTAGGGGAATAATGGCGCCATACATTCCTGCGTGTCCTACAAGACCGATAAAGAGTTCCGAAAAGTGTTGTGGATGCAAGATGCCAAGGAAATGAAGACGCACGGAACTCTGTGTAAGGAACAATGTAGTACTTGTATATTAACTGGTTACATTTGTACGCAAATTTGCCATTGCACACTTAAGGTGAATATGGAATGAGAGTAAGGATTGAAAGAGGAAGCCGCCTGGTGGAATTTTGCACAGAGCATAACTTAACCATAGCTAACACTTGGTTTAAGGATGATGAAAGAAGGTTGTGTACGTGGAAGATGCCTGGAGACAATGGAAGGTTTCAGATAGACTATATAATGGTAAGACAGAGATGTAAGAACCAGGTTTTAAATTGTAAGACATTTCCAGGGGCGGATGTGGAATCTGACGACAATCAATTGGTCATGAGCTGCAGATTAAATTTGAAGAAACTGCAAAAAGGTGGCAATTTAAGGAGATGGGACTTGGATAAACGGAAAGAAACATAGGTTGTAGGGTGTTTCAGAGACAGCATTAGGGAACGATAGACAAGAACGCGGGAAAGAAATACAGTAGAAGACGAATGGGTAGCTTTGAGAGATGAAATAGTGAAGGCAGCAGAGGATCAAGCACGTAAAAATACAAGAGCTAGTAGAAATCCATGGGTAACAGGCGATATAATGAATTTAATTGATGAAAGGGGAAAATATAAAAATGCAGTAAAAGAAGCAGACAAAAAGGAATAAAAACGTCTCAAAAATGAGATCGACAGGAAGTGCAAAATGGCTAAGCAGGGATGGTTAGAGAACAAAGGTAAGGATGTAGAGGCATATATCACTAGGGGTAAGATAGATACTGCCTACAGGAAAATTAAAAGAGACATTTGGAGAAAAGAGAACCACTTGCAATATCAAGAGCTCAGATGGAAACTCAGTTCTAAGCAAAAAAGGAAAAGCAGAAAGGTGGAAGGAGTATATGGAGAGTCTATACAAGGGTGATGTTCTTGAGGACAATATTATGGAAATGGAAGAGAATGTAGATGAAGATGAAATGGGAGATACGGTACTGCGTGAGGAGTTTGAGAGAGCACTAAAAGACCTGAGTCGAAACAAGGTCCTGGGAGTAGACAAGATTCCATTAGAACTACTGATAGCCTTGGGAGAGCCAGTCCTGACATAACTCTACCATCTTCTCAGCAAGATGTATGAGACAGGCGAAATACTCTCAGACTTCAAGAATTATATATTATTTCCAATCCCAAAGAAGCATGTGTTGACAGATGTGAAAATTACCGAACTATCAATTTAAAAAGTCACAGTTGCAAAACACTAACGCGAATTCTTTACAGACGAACGGGAAAACTGGTAGAAGCCGACCTTGGAGAAGATCAGTTTGGATTCCATAGAAATGTTGGAACACATGAAGGAATTCTAACCCTATGACTTTCTTAGAAAATAGATGAAGGAAAGGCAAACCTACGTTTCTAGTATTTGTAGACTTTGAGAAAGCTTTCGATAATTTAGACTGAAATACTCTCTTTCAAATTATGAAGATGTAGGAATTGAAACCCATGCAGAAAAAATAAAAACTTTGAAGTTTTTCAGTGGCATTGTAATTCTGTCAAAGACAGTAAAGAATCTGGAAGAGCAGTGAAATATGGTTTCACAGGATAGAGTGGATCAGGTTATAGTTGTGGAGGGAGCCGTAATTAGTTACTGTTAGTTGCACAAAACACACAACTTATATTTTCTTAAGAACCACTTAATTATACACTACCATAAAAGGATAAAATTAAAACAATACGGCTGAAAGCCTAGTTAAGAAAGCTTGTGATACCTCCTGGGCTGAAGGCACAATACCACAGCAAAAACAAGAATGGCTGAAGGCCTGAACACAAGTTATAAAAAATACTTTAAAGAATACAGGTGGCTGAAGGCCTTATTTAAAAAAAGTATTTCTTGTAAATACTCGGCTGAAGGCCACACACAAGACATTGAACAACTCAGGACTTAGGGCCTTGATAACAAGTATTCCAGGTAGAACAACCTTTCAAAATTTTAGTTATTAAACATATCAGTCTTCAAATTATTAATTTAAGTCATTTGAATGCCTTATTTAAAAGTAAAACATACTAAATTAATAGATGGCTGAAAGCCCCACCCAGTACATCACATTAAAATGAAAATCACAATCTAAAATCAACACAACAGTGGTGCTCAGAAGTGTTCCGAGGGTCAGCCTGAGGAGATAGCTCTAACATGAGGTGGGATGAGACAAGTAGCCGAGATTAAGGTTAAATAATCGGATGGGAACCCGACCCCTTGACACCTGAAAGACCGACCAACAACCTAACCAATTCCCTTCCACCCGACCAACAGTACAACAACGGAAAATATTAGCTGCGGACAGCTACTGGACAGCATCAACACAGTGAGGAAAAACACAATACCGGAAAACTATGCTAACGACCAACGCAGATAACTAGGGCGTTAATGGCCACAAGGCAGAAAATATCGCTGGTGCACTTCACTGATAAGTAACAACCAATTTAATAGTTAAAGATCACACAGGAAGACAGCTGCAAAATTTCGCCAACTCCAACACACCATATGTTGCTGCTAGCTGGAACGACCCAGCAAGCAACAACCGGCAATGAATGAAGAGATGTCACAGCAATTGAGGTTTCATTAGAGGTTAACTGATTACTCAACTTCTGCGCAGGTTTGGTGGGCAACGAACTTTGTAGCTCTCGCAGCTAGCACCTCAAAATCCGACCGCGCGCGCACGCCGCCAGCAGTCCCGGCCTGACTTCCCGCAGTGGAGACTTACTCGCTGCTCTGTCCCAACCGACTGACTGCCACACACACCACGACACAGAAATATAGCGGTCACACTAAAGATGATGCAGCAGTATTAGTATAGATAAGCACTGCTGCCACTGATGGAGGCAAGTCAGCAACTCAGTGTGGTAGTAATTCAGGGAGAAGTAAGACGCCAGTCAATTGCGACAAAATGTCAAAGAACAAATGGCATCAACGCGAGCCGAGCACGGCTCAAGCAGAATTGACAATGATATGAGATGAACATAAACAAAAGCGAAACGTGGATAATGGAATGTAGACTAATTACATCAGGAGGATATTATATTAGAAAATGAGACACTTAAAGTAGTAGAAGAGTTTACTATTTGGAAAGCAAAATAACTAATGATGGTCAAAGTAGAGAGGATATAAAATATACTCTGGCAATGACAAGGAAAGCGTTTCTGAAGAAGAGAAATTTGTTAACATCGAGAGTAGACTTAAATGTCAGGTAGTCTCTTCTGAAAGTATTTGTATGGAGGAGTGTGGTCATGTATATAAGTGAAACATGAACGATAAATAATTTAGACAAGAAGAGTACAGAGACTTTCGAAATGTGGTGCTACAGAAGAATGCTGATGATTAGATGAGTAGATCACGTAATTACTTTGGAGGTACTGAACAGAATGAGGCAGAAGAGAAATTTGCGGCACAACTTGACTAGAAGAAGGGATCGGTTGGTAGGACATATTCTGATGCATCAAAGGATCACCAATTTAGTACTGGAGGGCAACGTGGAGGGTAAAAATCGTAGAGGGAGACAATACATGAATACACTAAGCAGAATCAGAAGGCTGTAGGTTTCAGTAGGTACTTCAAGATGAAGAAGCTCGCACAGGGTAGGGTAGTTCGGAGAGGTGCATCAAACCTGTTTTTGGGCTGAATACCACTACAGCAACAACACTCTGAAACAAAAATATCGACGCTCCACCCAGGAAGTATCCGAATGAGACGGAAATTGGTGGATCTAATACAAGTGTACAGAAAACAAGTAATTACAAATTCAGAAAAATGAGTGATTCATTCAAGAGAAAGAGCTACACATACTGAGCTAGTTAGAAACGTGTCCCTCCAGCGGTCCTTATGCAAGCAGTTATTCGGCTTGGCATTAATTGATCAAGTTGTTGAATCGCCTCCGGTGGGATTTAGTGCATTATTCTGTCCAAATGGAGCGTTATATCGTCAGAATCCCGGGATCGTTGGAGGGCCCTGTTCATAATGTTCCAAAAGTTCTCTATTGGGGAGAGATCCGGTGACCTTGCAGGCCAAGATAGGTTTTGACAGGAACGAAGGCAAGAAGAAGAAACTGTCGCCCAGTGCGGACGGGCATTATCTTGCAAAGAGAGATCAGGATGCATTGACATGAAGGCCAACAAAACAGGACTTAGAATAGCGTCGTCGTCGTACTGCTGTGCTGTAACGGTGCCGCGGATGATAACCAAACGGGTCCTGTTATCAAGTAAAATGACAAACTGTCGTGCAGTACGGCGGGCGACAGTCAGGTTGGTTTTCCACCGTTGTCGCGAGCATCTTCAGCTCGGAATATCATTTACTGGAGTACAGTTGTCTGCAGTTATGAGTCCTGCTTCTAGCCGATGCCCTGACCAGTGAATGCTTGTCTGGAGATGTCCCGGACAGTGGGGAATATTAACTTGACTATTGCCCGCCGTGCGGCTCAAAAACCAGAAGTGATGGTTCATGGTGCAATTTGTTTTTCATGGAAATACCCCTATGTCATCCGGGACACCCTTACAGAAAACCGGTACGTAGACGATATTAGATGTCCCGGTTTATTGCCCTTCATGACAGGCAATCCAGGACTTACATTTTAATAATCTCATGCCCGTTTTCGGTCCCATTCACAACATCCTTAATGTGTCAGTGTACAACATACTGTTTTGACCTGGGTGTAAAGGGACTTCTATGACACGCTACACGGGAATATTCTAAAGTGCCTCCGGGGTTTCAGAAAATGACTGCATGAAAACTGTAAGACAAACAGAAAAACGACACATAGCAGTGGAGAGAGCGTCTCTTCGTGTTTTGATTCGTAATACAGAACATGCCGTATTCTACTAAGGGGTAGGCGTGTCAGAACATGTAGGCAAATCATCGACCCTCTATTTTCGCATCGAATTAGTTCGCTCCTGCACGTCTCAACCAAATGAACGAGGACGTTGGGGCCGTCCGGGGTGGCAGAGCGGTCCTAGGCGCTACAGTCTGGAACCGCGCGACCGCTACGGCCGCAGGTTCGAATCCTGCGTCGGGCATGGATGTGTGTGATGTCCTTAGGTTACTTAGGTTTAAGTAGTTCTAAGTTCTAGGGGACTGATGACCTCAGAAGTTAAGTCCCATAGTGCTCAGAGCCATTTTTGAGGACGTTGGGGGTAAATTTCCATCTCTCATGAAAATCGATTTATAGCGTGCGTAAAATTTACGATTGATTTTTGTTCTCAATTATGTTTCAATGATAAGGTTTTTATAGGATTTCTCAACAATTTTTTGATTTCTTAGCTCAGTTTGTTCGTTAGCGAACATATTTGCATTTTTCGTCAGTACTCTGCAGATTTCTGTTTCCTCCCTGATTCTCAAGTAGCTTCCTTTTTTGGCTGTATAGATTCTAGATCGGGTTTGGCGTCATACAAGCGCTAACGATAGGGATGGTTAGAGGGACAGAGGGGAAGGGATGGGAGAGGCGCTGCTCATTTGATCCAAACGTACTTTGATTTTAGAATGATCCTCGTGGTTTTAGTACGTTTATCCTAAAATACTGCAGTATCAAAGTGAAAACTATTATCTCGTCATCCGACTTGAATGTTCATCTACAACTTCATCTACATGGATACTCTGCAAATCAGATTTATGTGGCTGGTAGAGGGTTCATCGAACCATCTTCATAATTCTCTATTACTCCAATCTCGTACAGCGCGCGGAAACAATGAAGCTCTGATTTCCCTTATTTCATCGTGGCGATGGTTTCTCCCTATGTAGGTCGCTGTTAAGAAAATATTTTCACATGGGAGGAGAAAGTTTGTGATTGGGATTTCGTGAGAAGGTTTCGTCACAAAGAAAAACGCCTTTGCTTTAATGGTGTCCAGCCCAAATCCTGAATCATTTCAGTGACACCCTCTCCCATATTTCGCGATAATACAAAACGTGCTGCCGTTCTTTGAACTTTTTGCTGCCGTTCTTTGAACTTTTTCGATGTGCTCCGTCAATCCCATCTGGTAAGAATCCCACACCGCACAGCGGTATTCTAAAATAGGACGCACAAACGCACCGTAGGCAGTCTCCTTAGTAGACCCGTTAAAGTTACGAAGTGTCCTGCCAATAAAACGCAATCTTTGGTTACCCTTCCCCACGACATTTTCTGTGTGTTCGTTCCACTTTAAGATTGAAGTTGTTCGTAATTGTAGTTCCTAGGTATTTAGCTGACTTACGGCCTTTAGATTTGACTGATTTATCGTGTAATCGAAGTTTAACGGGTTCCTTTTAGCACTCATGTGGATGACCTCACAATTTTGGTTATTTAGGGTCAACTGCCTATTTTCGCACCATTCGCATAACTTTTATAAATCGTTTTGGAGTTTGGTTTGGTAGCCTACTTCGGCCTCAGCATTTTCATTCTAGGTACTATATTAGAAAAGTTTTTGAAACTACTGGCGAAAGTAAACATATAGTCTGGAGGCTAATTTCTCACGAACGTCTCAGCCAAGTCCCATATCGTATTCATACTTCCCAGAAAATGACCGAGGTACTCTGTAGCTACAGCCGACGTGCTGGGGGTAAATATACCGCCATTACATAGACAATAAGCGCTTGCCGAACTCGGGGGATTTATAACTGCGCGCTTGATAATATCTAGTTCTGGCAACTAGCCAGTTTCAGTCTGGAATTAGGAGCTATAAATACGATCCCTATATCCCCTGTTAAGTTGTGCGCTCAGCAGTGGAGTTCGGCTTTAATAGTAATACATGTGTGTAGTTTGTTAACAATGATCTCATTTGGGAGAGAGCATAGAATCTTATGCAAACAGATCAGGTTCGTGAAACGCACCGAACGAAGAGAAACGATTCAAAAAAACATCCTTAACTACAGCGGGAACTAATGCAACAGTTATGATCTCTAATTCGGTTCTCGGAAAACGCAGCGTGTATTTGCATGATATACGAGGCCGAAACACTAGATCACGTGTTTCAAAATCCATGTCGTGAAACATTTCAAACACCGTATTTCTGCGTAAATGAACACTGAATTTTTAATGACTATGCTAGTTTAACATGAAAACTAAAATAATGCCGACACCTAATGCTATTCAAAATTTGCTTTGAAAAAGCGAAAGATCTAATATGAATAAGCTTCACCGTATTACCGAAAACAGTAAATTAACTGTGAAAACGCGCCGGATGCAACCGCTTCATTTTTTACTGAAAATGATTCGGAAACATACACTGACAGAGTAATACATTCATCTACAGAGACCCTGTCCAATTTCAACACTGTTTTACTCAAATTAAAAATGGTATATTAAGAGAGAACGCGGCGGAATTCTTGTAGTACCTGACGAGTGGTCGGCCGACTGCAGTTGGGAATGTAGAAGAATCGCGCGACAGTAGTTTTGTGCAACACAGTATATTCTTCCAGAGTATTTTAGATCGAATAAAAAAGGATGAATAATTACGCACTTTGATCTATGTCAGTTTACTTATTTTGGATTCTTTGTGCCAAACTAGGGACGACGTTTTAACATACGAAGCACTTATTTCCTAATTTTCCTTTCAATGCCTCTTAACCCATGTACAGTATTTCTTCTTTTCTTCCATCAGTCCTGTAAAATTGCGATGAGACTTCTCAGAAAATTCTTGATTTCTAATAATGAGTCAAACGTTTATTTCGTCTGGAAAGATTTCTTCGTGTAAATCAATTTCCTTTTAAGTTTTCGTGCGTTTCTGTCATCCAGCTGTTTTTCGGTTCTTCGTAGACAAAGCTAAGACCAGAATTTTTATAGTGTGACTGTCGTTATTCATTCTAAAGTTGTATATTGGAGTCTCCTGATTGTGTCTTTTTTCTGTAACCTGGTAGATTTCCTTTACTTTCTTCTTTACTCACATTAACTTTCTTGTATTGTTCCTACGTTTTTTAACAAAATTACATATTGTTTTCTGGTGTTTTTTAACTTGTATCTACCACCTATTGCCATGTTTCCAGATTCAATACGTACTTCATTTCCAATAACTGTATAATAATGGCGTATGTTTTGTGTATGCTTTTATTGAAGTTCTCCGAAGTGAGTTAGAGTGCTCTGTGTAATATTTCAACTCTTTCTTTGTCCGCTCGCTGATACAGTCCTGCTTATTCAATGGAATCACCTAAAAATATTTGAATGTGTCCAGATTGGAGATTTCTCCCAAGCTGGGGAATTAAAAGCTGCTGGGAGAATTCCGTTCACGTTTCTTCCATATACTACGTCTTCAACAGTGAAATTCTGGTTCACTTTCTGTCATTATTTTATGAGGTTTGTCTACAAATTGATTGCTGTTATTAAGAGGGTAGAATATAATCAACAAACGCTTTGATACATAATAGTGATTTGACATCTCATGCCTCAAATCATTTAGGGTTGATATTGACCTTCGGTTAATAGTAACAAGGGTAGGTTGGAGTAAGACCCCGTTATTTGCAGTTTTGCCAATACTATGGCCAATGAGGGGTAGATATTTCTGCGATTTCGAAGTCATAGGCTGGGTAGTTACGTAGCATCCATTTAAATTCTTGCTGTATGATTTTTAACTACAAAGAAATTTACATTTTACCTAAAATAAAAATAGACGTGTTTCACCCTGCAAAATTGGGTAAATTCGCACAGTAGGGGTCTCTCCCCATTTGAGATAAGCGTGGATGAAACTGGATGACTGCATAATAAAACCCTTGAAATAATCCTGCGTAATACTGTTACACTTTAGCCAAGTTACCTAACAAATGTTTACCAGATTTGAACATAATTCGAGATTAAGGTGGAGCGCGCCATTTGCAGCATCGTCGATAGAACCGACTGTTGTCCTTTGGTGCAGAGCCGAGTGGAGGGTCTAAATCAGAGGATCAGGCCGCTCTGTGACCATGTGGGCTGCAGATCCCTTGACTTGCGCCATCGGGTGGTGGGTTTACGGGTTACGCTTAATAGGTCAGGAGTCCAATACACACAGGAAGCGGCTACAAGGGTAGCGGGGGTTGTGTGGAAGGGACAGGGTGGTTTTTTAGGTTAGAGGGTCTCAGGGAACCACAGTAAGGACGTCCGTCTAAAAGGCGGCAGGTAAAGCACAGTAAGATAGTTGTAGAAACGATCGGTATTGTAGTTGTAATTTGTCGTAGCTGTGGTGGAAAAGAACCAGAGCTCCAAGGCCTAATAGAAAGCACTAAAGCTTAAATAGTTATAGATGCGGAAAGCTGGCTAAAGCTGGAAATAAGTTCATCGGAAATTTATTTCAAACGACCTAACAGTGTTCAGAAAGGCTAGATTAAATACAGTTGGTGGCGAGTATTTATTGCTGTCAGAAGTAGTTTGCCTTATAGTGAAATAGAAGTAGATAATTCCTCCGAAATATTGTGGGTAGGGGTTATACTGGACAATCGAACTAAACTATTAATTGGATTGTTTGACGGATATCAAAAGATATAGTTGCTGAACAGTTCAAAGAAAACTTGAGTCTCATTTCAAATAGGTACCCCACTCATACAATTATAGCCGGTGGTGACTTCAATATACCCTCGATACGCTGGAAAAATTATACTGGAGGCAACAAACATCATCCGAAATTGTACTGAATGCTTTCTCAGAAAATTATTTTGAACAATTTGTTCATGAGCCCACTCGAAGCATAAGTGGTTGCGAAAGCATACTTGACCTCTTAGCAACAAATAATCCTGGACAAATAGTGAGTATCGTGATGGATGCAGGGATCAGCGACCATAAGGCAGTTGATGCTAGACTGAACACCGTAAGACCTACAACCATAAAAAAGAAAGGCAAAGTACATCTATTTTTTAAAAAAAAGAAGCTGATAAAAATACTTCTCTAACGCCATTTTAAGAGACAGTCATCACTCCTTCCAATCTGATCATGTAAGCGTAGAAAAGTTGTGGAATGATTTCGAAGAGATAGTATCGACAGCATTTGAGATATACACTACTGGCCATTAAAACTGCTACACTAAGAAGAATTGCAGATGATAAATGGGTATTCATTGGACAAATATATTATACTAGGACTGACATGTGATTACGTTCTCACGCAATTTGGGTACATAGATCCTGAGAAATCAGTAACCAGAACAACCACCTCTGACCGTAATAACGGCCTTGATACGCCTGGACATTGAGTCAAACAGAGCTTGGATTGCATGTACAGGTACAGCTGCCCATGCAGCTTCAACACGATACCACAGTTCATCAAGTGTAGTGACTGGCGTATTGTGAGGAGCCAGTTACTCGGCCACCATTCACCAGACGTTTTCAATTGCTGAGAGATCTGGAGAATGTGCTGGCCAGGGCAGAAGTCGAACATTTTATGTATCCAGAAAGGCCCGCACAGGATCTTCAACATGCGGTCGTGCATTATCCCGCAGAAATGTAGGGTTTCGCAGGGATCGAATGAATGATAGAGCCACGGGTCGTAACACATCTGAAATGTAACGTCCACTGTTCAAAGTGCCGTCAATGCGAAAAGGAGGTGACCGAGACGTGTAACCAATGGCACCCCATACCATCACGCCGGGTGATACGCCAGTATGGCGATGACGAATACACGCTTCCAATGTGCGCTCACCGCGATGTCGCCAAACACGGATGGGACCATCATGATGCTTTAAACAGGACCTGGATTCATCCGAAAAAATGACGTTTTGCCATTCGTGCACCCATGTTTGTCGTTGAGTACACCATCGCAAGCGTTCCTGTCTGTGATGCAGCGTCAAGGGTAACCACAGCCATGGTCTCCGAGCTGATAATCCATGCTGCTGCAAACATCGTCGGACTGCTCGTGCAGATGGTTGTTGTCTTGAAAACGTCCCCATTTGTTAACTCAGGGATCGAGACGTGGCTGCACGATCCGTTACAGCTATGCGCATAAAATGCCTGTCATCTCAACTGCTGATGATTCGAGGCTGTTGGGATCTAGCACGGCGTTCCGTATTACCCTCCTGAACCCACTGATTCCATATTCTGCTAACAGTCATTGGATCTCGACCAACGCGAACAACAATGTCGCGATACGATAAACCACAATCGCGATAGGCTACAATCCGACTTTTATCAAAGTCGGAATCGTGATGGTACGCATTTCTCCTCCATACACGAGGCATCACAACAACGTCTTACCAGGCAACGCCGGTTAACTGCTGTTTGTGTATGAGAAATCGGCTGGAAACTTTCCTCATGTCAGCACGTTGTAGGTGTCGCCACGGGCGCCAACCTTGTGTGAATGCACTGAAAAACTAATCATTTGCATATCACAGCATCTTCTTCCTGTCGGTTAAATTTCGCGACTGTAGCACGTCATCTTCGTGGTGTAGCAATTTTAATAGCCAGTTGTGTATATACCACATATATTAATAAGTGATGGTACTGATGCCCCATGGTGCAAACGGGTCAGATCGCTGTTCCAGATGTTGCGGAAAAACATGCCAAATTCAAAAGAACTTAAAATCACCAAGACTGGCAAAATTTTGCAGAAGTTCGAAATATAGCTCGTACTTCAATGCGAGATGCTTTTTTATAATTTCCACAAGGGAACTCTGTCTCGAAATCTGGCAGAAAATCCAAAGAGATTCTGGTCATACTGCTAAGTTGAGAAACATAGAAGGTATATCCTCGGTGTCGCAAAACAGCTTAAATCATATAATAAAGGTAAGGTTTCCGGTCCAGATTGTGTACCAGACAGGTTCCTCTCGGAGTATGCTTATACAGTAGTTCCATATGTAGCAATTATATACAACCAGTCGCTCACAGAAGTACCCACACCTAAAGACTGGAAAATTGCTCAAGTCGAACCAGTACTCAAAAATGGAAGTACGAAAATCAGTTGAATTACAGGACCATATCACTAACGTCGATTTGCAGTAGGGTTTTTAACATATACTGTATTCGAGCATTATGCAGTACATCTAAGAAAACGATTTATTGACACATAGTCAGGACGGATTCAGAAAATGTTGTTCTTGCGAAACACAACTAACTCTTTATACTCATGAAGTAATGAGTGCTATCGAGAGACGATGTCAAATTGATTCCATAGTTTTAGATTTCTAGAAGGCTTTCGACACCGTTCCTCATAAGCGTCTTCTAACCAAACTCTGTGCCTATGGAACATGGCCTCAGTTGTGCGACTGGATTCGTGATTTCCTGTCAGAAAGGTAACAGTTCGTAGTAATAGAATGATAGTCATCGAATGAAACAATCAGGCGTTCCCCAAGGAAGTGTTATGGGCCCTCTATTGTTCCTGATCTGTATTAACGACGTACGAGAGAATATCAGTTCTCGTCTTAGATTGTTTGCAGATGATGCGGTCATTTACCGTCTTCTAAAGTCACCAGATGACCAAAACGAATTGCAAAATGATTTAAATAAGATATATGTATGGTTCGAAAAGTGGCAATTGACCCTGAATAAAGAAAAGTGTGAAGTTATTCACATGAGTAGTAAAAGAAATCCAGTAAATTTCTATTACGCGTTAAGTCACACAAATCTGAAGGCTGTAAATTCAACTAAATACTTAGGGATTACAATTTGAAATAACCTAAATTGGAACGATCACATAGATAAAGTTGTGGGTAGAGCAAATCAAAGACTGCGATTCGTTGGCAGAACACTTAGAAGATGCAAGAGGTCTACTAAAGAGACTGCTTACACCACATTTGTCCTCCCTACTTTGGAGTACTGCTGTGCGGTGTGGGATCCGCATCAGGTGGAACTGACGGATGACATCGAAAAAGTACAAAGAAGGGCAGCTTGTTTTGTATTATTGCGAAATAGAGGAGACATGATACGTGAATCGGAGTGGCAATCATTAAAACAAAGGCGTTTTTCGTTGCGACGGGATCTTCTCATCAAATTACTTCATCCGACTGGGAAAACATTCTATTGGCATCCACCTACATAGGGAGAAATGATCATCAGAATAAAACAAGAGAAATCAGGACTCGCACAGAAAAATTTAAGTTCTTGTTTTTCCCGCGCCTCGTTCGTGACTTGAACGGTAGAGAGACAGCTTGAAGGTGGTTCATTGACCCCTCTGCCTGGCACTTTATTGTGAATAGCAGGGTAATCGAGTAGATGTAGATGCTTAGAAATACTCCGACAAAAACAATACTTTCTCCTCGAAAGCGAGTAGGGTGACTTGAAAGAGTGAAATTACTGAATCTAAGCTATCTAGTTAACTAGTAAATAGTGTAGTTTGTTGCTTCCTCTGATTCGTCATTAAAATGCCAGGCTCTAGTCCTCTTTCCGATACCTCGTCCGTATACATATCTGAGCTACTGTCATGATGTGAGAAGTCTCAATTTGACGCTGATGAATAATCAGCTTGCTGTTTGATCTGTTTTAATCCTTTCTTTGGCAATGACGTAATGAAGCCTCGCTTACGTCGTTTTGTTTATTCAGCACGTTCGTTTCTTGCTTTGGCACTTCTTTCTTTCTCAGTAGCAAGCTTGTCTATTTCCATGAATTCTTCTTCAATTCGTTATTTATTGCGTGTCGACGTTTGAAGCACAAACATCAGTGCTTCAGCAGAGTGTTTCCCCCTCACCCAACCCCTCGCCATCTTGTTGGGAGTGGACTTATATGTTCAGATGAGACAATCTCATGCAGTGTATGTGCTGGATATCATCTTTTGTGGGAAGTTATCATTGAAGAACTGTCGTCACAGCAAGGATTTACCCCGAAACACCTGCGGGGATTCGCTCCATTACGCTATTGTATGACAAATAAGCTATTATTGATTTTGGGAACCAACTGTAACTATTATCTCCAGGCGAAAGTGAAGCTTAACTGCAGTTGTATCAACGAGTAATAGTTTGATTCAGCTTTTCAAGCCCCACATTATACAGTTTTTAAGTAAAATGTTGAAAAAGCTACATTTAAGTGATAAAAAACACTTACTCATTGGCCGGCCGCTGTGGCCGAGCGGTTCTATGCGCTTCAATCCGGAACCACGCGACTGCTATGGCCGCAGGTTCGAATCCTGCCTCCGTCATGGATGTGTGTGATGTCCTTAGGTTAGTTAGGTTTAAACAGTTCTAAGTCTTGGGGACTGATGACTTCAGATGTTAAGTCCCATAGTGCTTAGACCCATTTGAACCATTAGAGAACTTACTCATTTTCTCACCTCTGGAGCGATCTACTGGGACGAAGTTTCTTGGAACAGTAAGTTACAATAAGACAAACCTCCCACCTGGTTGTCAACTCCTGAGTTGATGGAAATCAATTTAGAATCTCGGCGGGGGGGGGGGGGGGGTGCAATCACGCACAAATATGACAAAATGAAACTAGACGGTATTTTAAACATAAGATTACATAACGTAAGTAAAAAATTACGATGCATTCAAAATTATACATTTAAATGAAGATGCACGGAGGAAATTGGGGTAAGACCGGGGAGAGGGCTGAAATCGGGTACCTTGTTTCTGACATCACTATTTGTGCCCTGTCGTGATGAGATACAGCATCACACTCCACTGGTCAAGAAGAAAGAGCGGCCATATTGGCTTGTTTTTCTGTTCAGTTCACTGTGTCTACGGAAGTAAGTTTATTTTGCGGTATCAACTGATTAATGTTCTTTTGTTTTCAAACTACGATTGTTTCATAGCCATTACACTTATAAAACTCTATTTAATCCGGAATATTAGATGATTAGCAAGTATTTACACCCTAGCAAGCAATACGGATTAGATTCAGCTGTACCGTACTTCTGTTTCGTTCTTGCACGGACTAGTCACGTTAATGTGACCACCACCTATGTTCGGCGTCAACGTGCAGCAACCACTCACAGACGTCAAGTGGTAGCGCTAACAGTGGACTGTATATAAAACATGTCAGGAGGAAAACAGTGCAGTCGTTGCCGTAATGAGCAAACAGAGCAATTTATCTGACGTCCAAAAGAGCACGATCATTAACGTTTGACCGAAGGTGGAAGCATTTCCGTAAAGGCTAAGTTTGTAAACTGATCGCGGGCCGCCGTGGTTAAAGTATACCATGCATGGCAAAATAGCGCTATCCAAAACGCACCCTGAGGCAGCTGTGGTGTCACGCAGGCCATAAATGACTGGGGTGAACGATTTATTCGGAGATGTGTACAGGCGAATAGACGCAACTGTTGAGCACATGACCGCCCAGATGAACCAAGGGGCTACAGCAATATATCCTCCATGATCGTTCAGCGAACGTTTCTGACGCCTGGTTCATGGACCTGTGCTATTCATCGGCGATGTCGACTGGAATTTGCGGGCCACTAGCTCAACTGGAAGTCCACAGAGTGACCACTAGTGGCCTTTCAGATGAATCACGTTTGATGGTCCATCGCACAGATGGCCTTTGGCATGTATGGCCTTGCATCAATCGTCATAAATGGCCAGGCCAGAGGAGTGAGCATTATGATATGTGGAATGTTTTTGTAGCACTTTCTGGGTGATTTTATCATTCTGGAAAGCACAGTGGGTCAATACAAGTATGCGTCTACCTTTGGCAACCGTGTCCACCCCCAGTAGACAGACTGTTCTTGCTCTCCACAATGGCATCTACCAGTAAGACAATGCCAAATCTCACACAGCTTGCAGGGTACGTGAACGGTTCGAAGAGTACAGGGATAAGTTTACCGTATTCTCCTGTCCACCGAACTCCGCGGATTTAAACAGAATCGTGAATCTTTGGGACCATCTCCATCGCTCCATGGATTCTCACTGGAGAAACCTAGCGCAGCTGGCCGTGGCACACGAAATGGCATTGCTCCACATCCCTGTCGATATCCTT
Source organism: Schistocerca piceifrons (assembly GCF_021461385.2). NCBI lineage: Eukaryota > Metazoa > Arthropoda > Insecta > Orthoptera > Acrididae > Schistocerca > Schistocerca piceifrons. The sequence goes on along the minus strand of NC_060144.1, from coordinate 238,549,666 downwards.
CATAACCCCACTGACTCTCTTTCTGCACGTCCGCTCTTCAAAAGGGGGGTTATCCAGGCTTTTGACAATTGGGCACTTTAATGTGACTGAAGCGTGCACAACCTCTGCACTCCGGGTATTACCGGGTACCTTGAGTGGGGAAAGATCGGGCAGTACCTCAGAAGACATATTAAAAATACTAGGGCATATCAGTTAATGTCTAAGTAAACGACAGTTAAAGGACTATTGGTGCTATGCCCACTTGCATTTCCAGAACAACAAGAGAAAGAAATAGTCAGTTATGTATTAATGATAGAGAGTAGGCCTCTTGGTTATAATTTGAAAGACATCCGAATGCCTCACAACCAAAAGAAATTTGATGCATAAATTCATCGATGAAGCGAAGATAAGTCCCATAGTGCTCAGAGCCATTTGAACCAATTTGAAACGTAGATGGCTGGAACGGACTTACTGTATGGCTTTCTCACCAGACGTAAGGACAAGTTTCCTTAAGATTTCCAGAAAATACCCCATATCACAGCCATGCGTTTCAATAAACAGTGTTTGACACGTTTTTCTATTTGTTAGAATATGTATATAAGAAGTGTAAATTTTCTCTTGTGATAAATACAGTGTCAATGAAACAGGAATAAATATTTTTCCTAACAAGCAATCAAAGTACTTGCTTTGCGAGGAAAAAAACTGGTTACATCATTGGTACCGTATCACCTCAACGTAGTGTTCTAGCTACCACTGAAATGTGTGTGAACACAGCTGGCAATTTATTGCCAGCAATTTCTGTTTTCCCTAGGGAAAGGGAAAACTCATGCTCATTGACGATGCACAACCAGGCACCTTTCCTCAATATTATCCTTCTGGATGGGCAAATTGAAACTTTGTTGTACCAGTTTCCAAAGTTAATTGAGTTTTCCAAGCCATCTGCAGATAAATCAGGTTTCTTGATTGTAAGATTAGGAAGGCCATGTCACACATATGAAGAACTTCAATCTGATCAACTTGGCCCGAGAAAACAATATTACTTTGTCGTGCTTGCCATCGCTTTGTTTCCACAGAATGCAGCCGCTGGACGTGATCTTCACGGCTCTATTGAACATCTGTTACCAATACAAGGTTCGTCAATGTCATATAACACATCCTGGAAGGTCTGTGACCATTCATCTGGTAGACAAATTGTAAAGCAGCAGGAAAGCAGACTGCAGTAAATGGGTTCAACGAAGCAGGAACTTATCCCTTCAACAGAAGTATTTTTCCAGAGCACTTGCTTCCCCCTTCATTGACCTCCAAATGACCTGGTCCTCCATAGGCAAATGCAATTTATGAAGAGAGACTCTCTCCAGAAGATAATACTGCTCTAGAAGAGAACCTACTACCGCAAGCAAGTTTCATTGCAGAAGAGGATCCAGCAGCAACAGAAAATCCTGAATCACAGACAATGAACAAACCTAAAACCCTAGTTAGGCCTTAGTCTCTTTTAGAAAATAAGAATTTTTAATGGTTCACGAAAGTTCCCTACTGGTTTAAAATTTGGAAATCACAATCTTTTAGACGTGACACGTTGGGTATGTCGTCGGTGTTTGCTACATTACACACAAATACAATTCCATTACCTCCAGTTACAAACAAGAAAACGGAAAGGAATATTAATGTAGGTGGAAAACTGTCAATTTAACATCTTCACTACGTGAAAATGAATTCGTATTTCAATTAAAATAAAAGAAAAAATATATGAGATAACAGTATCAAGGAAGGGAAAGTTGTCTTTTGGAGACTCAGGAAAATGGAATAAGGCAGCATTAAAGCAAATCAACCAAAAAGAGACCCATGTGAAGAACTATCATAAGAAATACGTCATCAAAAGTCTCAGTCCTTCGACAACGATTCTATGGGTGAAGAAGATAAAAACAAATCAGACGTCAATTTCTTGTACTGAGAAGATGTGCCGGCCGGAGTGGCCGAGCGGTTCTAGGCGCTACAGGCTGGAACTGCGCGACCGCTACGGTCGCAGGTTCGAATCTTGCCTCGGGCATGGATGTGTGTGATGTCCTTAGGTTAGTTAGGTTGAAGTAGTTCTAAGTTCTAGGGGACTGATGACCTCAGAAGTTAACTCCCATAGTGCTCAGAGCCATTTGAACCATTTTGTGAGAAGATGTACTTTCAAAATGGTTCGGGCATGGATGTGTGTGATGTCGTTAGGTTAGTTAGGTTTAAGTAGTTCTAAGTTCTAGGGGACTGATGACCACAGCTGTTAAGTCCCATAGTGCTCAGAGCCGAGCCTTTCAAAATGGTGAAGGTTGGGTTCAATACAGAAAATGTCTTTGCTGAGCTCACGAAAGCTGCAGTGGAGCAGATGATAAGGATTGATACTTTATATGTGAATTTAGTGAACAATATTGTTGGTTAAATCGTATGTCAACAAACATTTCTGCTGTTTTTCCACTGAAAATCTTATTTCTCTATATAACCCATAAAGTTAGTATATGTATTCGACCTGAACCCACTAGTGGTGTAAAACCGTGTCATCTGCCTTTTTCCAGGGAAGACTACTCATTACATAAGTTCTGAAACTAGGACTTTTCAGGAGTGATGTATGTACCCAATTAAACAATGATTAGTTTAACTAAATCTCACGATTCCTAGGTTAAATAGTTTAACTGCAAAAGGCCTTGGAGTATTAGCTACCCTTTCTTCAGTTTGATATATATATATATATATATATATATATATATATATATATATATATATATATATGTGTGTGTGTGTGTGTGTGTGTGTGTGTGTGTGTGTGTGTGTGTGTATATGTGTGTGTGTGTGTGTGTGTGTGTGTACGTGTGTGTGTTAAATGAATTATAAGAAAACAGTTAGAATAGTATGCATTTCATACAACTTACTGAAGCTGCAGCGCACAGAAGAAATAGTCGAGCTGGGGCACTGGCATTTATTTGCGGATGTCAAAATATGTGACAACATTATCACATCATGTGTGCTACTGATAGTGAAATATGTCTTCCAAAGGAACACGTAGCCTATCTAATAGAACTTACAGACATAAAGGGATGTTAATAGAAATGTGGTGAATGAAGGTTCAGTTAGGAAATGGTGCATCATATTTAACAACGAACTAGAGATTATTCAAGATGAATAACGGTCTGGCTGCCCTTCATTTGTGACTAACCTAAATCGAAGAATAAGGAAAAAAATTACCAGGACAGGCGTCCCATTATTGATGAACTGAGTTTGTGCTGACCTAAAATAGCTATGAGTTCTTTATCAAGTTGTTACTAGCGACATTGGCTTTAGAGAAAGTTCGTGCTTGGTGAACGGTTCTACTTATGACACATGAACACGAAAGACAACGAACTGGCGCTGTACTGAGTTTTCTCATTCGGTACGACAAGGCTGACGAGGAGTTTTTGTGTTACACTTTACCTGGTGAGAAGACCTGAGTTTCACGCACAAATCCAGAGACAAATCGCCTGTCAATGGAATGCCATCATTCACGATCCCCAACAACATATAAAAGAAAGTCAATCAAATTCTGAGCACCGAAAGATATGGGCACAGCGCTTTGGTATCGAAAGGTCGTCCTACTCACAAACTTCATGCTTAGGGGTGAGATTGTAAATGGAGCGGATTAATGTCGGACGCTTCACCGATTAAGCCATGCCGCTGAAAACAAACGACGTGTATTTTGTTCAACGGTTTTTGCCTCTCCACGATGGCGCTTGTCTGCATTTGCTGACTTGGCGAAGGATTTGTTTCGGCTCTTGCAGTGGGATGTTATTGAATATTCACCTTATAGCTTGGACTTAGCCCCGATTGAAAATATCCTTTTCCGAAACTGAAGGAACTTTTGCATTGGAAGGTACTGAGAAACTGACAACGAACTGAAAGAGAACGTTAGTGGTTTGTTCAAGAACTAGATGGAAACAGAATATACAGTAATGCATAGGAGAGCTTGTAGAGCACAACGACAAATGCTTAATTTTGAACGGCGAAACTTCTCGTTCTTTTGTTTTTCAAGTGCCTTTGTGCCGCATCGACACGAAAATGTGTGCCCCGACCGGGACTCGAACCCGGGATCTCCTGATGGGCAAACATCTATTAGGCACACTACGAATGTAGTGGTGTGGACATGTCGGGAATGTCGATCTCACGGGGAGCGTGCAAGGGATAAGTCCCTGCAGACGCACTATCCTCTGTGCCCGCGGTGGCTCAGATGGATAGAGCGTCTGCCATGTAAGCAGGAGATCCCGGGTTCGAGTCCTGGTCGGGGCACACATTTTCAGCATGTCCCCAATGAAGTACATCAACGCCCGTTTGCAGCTAGGGTGTCCATTTAATTATCATTTCATTTCTAGCGAAGCTGCATGGTCATCCACGGTAACTGTTCTTTCGGGAACAAATACTACCGTCATATATAATCCAATAAAATGAACTAATACCCTTCCTCCTCACCCTCACATCCAATGACAGCACTCCTCCATAGTATATAAGTATCCATACTAGTGCTCATTCAGCAGTCAGCAATACACCCTGAAGAAGGAGCCTTGCAACAGTCGCCGAAACGTCGGAATTTTACAGATGTCAATGTGGTCTCAAACCCAGAAGAATTTTACTGACAATAACAAACACGATCGGAAAATCTAGTATCGATATTAGATACAGGAAAGGAAACATCGAAGCGATAATGCAATAGACGCATGAAATAATGTACATTATCTCTGCATGGCTCAAAAAGGAGGGCGTCGCATTTAAATGTCAGATTGCACAGAGCGTCAGGAAAACATATCTCACGAAAAAACTGTCGTTTTTGTATAAAACAAAAAGTGTTTTACGCAGGAAAGACCAGGCATTTCAAATATGCTAAAATCTAAAAATCGAATTTTTGAAGCCCACTTGCTTTCCGCCTCCCCTTAGTTCCTGAATGGCAGTAACACTGTAGTTTCAAGTAACACTGTATTTTGTGAAAACGTTTCTTCTGATTGTTTGCATGCATACCAGTTTCCGTTACAGTATTGCAAGCAGTTTCCATTTTATCGCTGCACATTTCCTGTCAGCATCTATTGGAGCGCTTAGTTCCTTCTAAAAGCAATTTATACTCTACCTTTTATACACGTTTTCCCATTTATTCCTCTGTGGCTAGTACAGTGGTAGAAGCATGCTGTAAATGGCTCTCCAATAGCGTCAGTTTATGAGATCCCAGTAAATAATTCCACTCGAGTACAAAAAAAATCGTTAATTTGTTCATTGCTTATTAACAGATATCTTCTGGGTAATCGGAAATTAAACTGAAGGACCAGTACTGTCAAATGGGGTGAAACTGAGCGATTTTGAAATTCAAACTTAAATATTTCTGAAACCAATCAAATTAATATATCGCTTTTCGTTTCAGAGCATGGGTGGTTTTAGTAATGATATTTTCTGTCTTTACTGCCTTCTCTCCAACAGACCACTAAATTTTTTAAAAGTGCCTCGTTCAATATCACTCCAGGTGGGGTTGAAGTTGACCGATTATCTGTTATGTAGTGGCTGTAGATTGTTTATACCTCTAGGGTGACCTTAATTGTTTCAATATTTTCTGAATAACTGAAAAATAAATATGTCATAGCAATTAAATTTTAAGACTAGTTTCAGAGTAACTTGTCAACTTCACGAAAAAAAAAACATGTGATCCAAATTTTCTTCATGAGATTCCAGAGAAACACACACAGCTCACCACCTTGTATTTTACAATGACGATTAATTCTGTTTATTTGTGTTCTTTTGGGACTTTGATACATTCGCTTAGTGTTGTTAATGCTCATTATCCAATTTAAAATTTCTGACACACAGTTCTAAAATATTCAAGCTAGTTTCAATTCACTCAAATTATGTTTGTACTTACGCGGCATTTTCACACTGACTATTCTTAGGGCTCAAGAACACGGTGCAAAAAGCGGAACTGCGACCTACGTCCACAGGTCAACGCTCAGAGACTTGCAACAATGACTTACCCACTCCACTACTGGCCTGTTACAGACAATTGGCGCTGCACCGAGTGTGCCGCATTGTTGCTGCGTTCATTGAGCTACATTCTTGCCACACTCACGAAAAGTGAGTCAAGAAAGAACAGCTCGAGAAATGAGGGCCGAATTACCTGATCCACCAAAAATTTTCTAATTTTTATTTTTGTGTCTATAAATAAGTGAGTTCAATTGATTATCTATTGTAATAACTCTAGTTTTTATTGTTAAGTGTCAGTGCAGGACATATTTTAGATTTTTACACGTGAGTTGTTTCATGCCAGTTCCATGAATAAAATTTGTAGCTCACCAAAAATGTTTTAAGAAATATGTACATTTGAAAGCGATTGGTAATCATATGGAGCTTCAGAATACCGAACTTTAGTCATTGTCACGAATTAGGAACTTTTGAACAGTAAAAATAATAACTAAAAGAATTTTTGTTACGAATGAGTAGTTATATAACATAAAATGTTTTTCAACGTTTCGATCAACTCCATGCCAACAGTCCACTTGAACCCATTTGACGGCAATACAAGTCTTCGTGCGATGATCATAAAGCCTATGATTTAAGTGGTCAAACGTATTAATAACAATAAATGAGAAAAATGTAGCAAGTTGTCACTTTCTTTAATCATAAATATATATGTCAGTGATGCTAAATATTACTATCTTTACACAAAGAGAAGTATTACTTTCACAATAGCCTATTAATCGTCAGCTACACCCTTAACTTTCGAACGTTAATTAGTGAATTTAACTGTGTCACCTTTGTTGCCTCTGCCTGCGGTCACTTTTAGAACTGAAATTAATAATCAGATTAAAAAGTTTAGTAAGATTGGACCTTAAATTTCTGGTGTACCCATGTACCACTAAATAAAATAAAAACAGTGAATAGTAGAGGGAAAATGAATTAGAACAGTGGCGTATTAAAATTTACAAAATAAAGACAATTTTATTAATCCTTTTGTTACTACAACTAGCTGACAAATCTTACACAAAAATAATAAACACAGATCAGAAAAGCAATGGTATTTGGTTGGCACAGCATTCACTGTGGTGGAAGCTATACAAATTCTTCACTTAATTAATCTCTTTTACAACGAAATCTGACTTTGTTTACGTGAATCCATTGTGAGGCCTAACTCTACTCAAATGGAATCAACTACTACCAAGTATACCACAAACTATGGTTCACCTGAGAACAGGGAGCTGTGAATATCTTTAAACAAACCTTTTCCGATGCAACCTTGTTTCGGGCGGCAGCAGAAAATTGCGAGCTGTGGGTGAGGAGCAGTGCGCTGCAGTAGCTGTAATGTTCTGACATGTCCACGAAAATCGGCAAACAACGCGGTCTGACGTTCTGATTATCAGAACGCGGGAAACTTCCCTATCAGAGCCCAGAAATCCCAGAAGATTTCAGTGTGAGGTGCACCCACTCGCTGGTCTGGCCGAACCAATTTGACTCATAGGCATGACGGTGCGTGCTGGTATTGTCAAATGTCAGACGGCCGACTCAGGACGAATAAGTCTGCCTTCGTGACACTCGATATGTCCGAGATGATACCTAGTTCCCTTGTACGTACAGTGGAAACTACCACTGCCTCTTCGTCAACCACAAGATACAAACTACAAGTCTCTTCCGCAAGGGAAATCCCAGAAGGGGAGGACCAGAAGAAAAATAAGGCAACGGATGACAACCACTTTCCACCATGCCTGGGCGCGGAAGCCGGTTTCCACCATGCCTGGGCGCGGAAGCCGAATTAGCAAAAACGAAACCGCCCCAACAATGCACAAACCAATCAAACTATCCTCTAGTCATTGAATCTCCCCTCTTGACTGTTCTTTTGGCCTGGTAGCGAATCGAGACACAGCACTGGTGTTCCCACGCTGCAGAGCAAGCCTAAACTTACCATATCCTGAGTCAATCAGTCTCTCCAAATCTCTGTTGTCTAAAAATTGAAGAACTTATACTAGGAAGATGTTTTAACGGTAGGCACAGCCGTGTCTTGGCAAAAAAATCCACCTAGATAGGACCAAAATCCCTCGTTTATGGTGTAACCTCCCCACCGTAATTTAAAAAGAAAAATGAAAATACTTAATACAAATGGGAGCCAAGTGTAACCTCCCCACAAAAAATTTAAAAGGATGAAATAATAAATGAATAGGAGCCAAGAATAACCTCACTGCAATGAAATGTACTGACAATGACAATTAAACAAAATTAGCACTCTGACTCAAATATAAATTCCTCACAAAAAATTAAAGTCCATTCAGTGATAAGAAAATTCAATTAAACCGAAATATCGGTCTTTGGCCCTGTACAAAACAATCAGAATTAAATTCTTACCTCAGTATAACTGGATGTCATTTCTGCTCTTATTTTTGCGCACGGCTTGGAGGAACTGCATTGCAAATAATAATATTCCTTTTTTCTGTGATATTACTGAAATTTTTCTTCAAAAGAAGTGGAATGAAATGGGAAGTGCAACGAAATCTTTAGTTCAATACAAATTAAATTTTTGAAAAAATGCTTTTGAAATAAAAATTATTATTGGGGCACTTGTTGGAGAATAATTACAATAAATAAATTTTTACATTATCTAATGATTATATTAATTAACAGTATACCTCATTCAGCATCTTGACCAGTGTTGCCGACCCCCTACATCACACAACCGCACTGGGCTGCTACTACTGACCGACCGCTCTGCATGACGACTATTAGCGTACTGCAGTACATGACGACTAGTAGCGAACTGCACGCCAACTAAACCGAGCTACAGACTGAGAACCGCTCGCAACACTCGCGCGGTCAAGCGCAGGCTCTCTGGTCAGAGACGCTGCAATGCCTCGCCATCGCTGCTGCGTTACATACGTGTTTCATAGCCCTCCACTGGGGGGGCAAAAATTTGGCAGCGATGGTGAGTCATTTGGACTTGCCAATCGCGGCAAAATTTTTTTCTAATTAATAAACTTCTACAATTTACAGAATATTTAGATGTAGTACATGAATTAGATGTTGTGCACACGCACTAAGTACAAAATATATAAGACAAAGACAAAATGTGAGTACAAAACATAGTAACAAATCAGAAAAAAGTATATACAAATTATTTGACAGATAACAAAGTGCACAGGCACTGAAAAAATTCTTTAGCATATTCAGAACAAATAAACAGACTGGCAAAAAATATTATGTTGACAAGTGACATGAGTGCACATGCACTGCAGTTGAGAACATATCAGTAAATGATGAAATGTATATACAATTAGTAACAAATGACATAAGTGCATTGAAGTATTGAATATACAGAATAGTACAAATCATATTGAAAAATGAGAAAAGTGCACATGCACTGAAGTTCAGTAGAAAACATATTAACACCTATCATAAGTGCACATGCACTGTAATTCAGAACATATTATTAAAATAAAAAATGTATATACAATATAAAAGACAAGAGTGTACATATACTGTACTTCAGAACAAATCGAAAAAATGTCTTTAGCATTTTCGCAATAAATAAACATAATGGCAAAAAAATCATGTCCAAAGTGCACACGCACTGAAGAAATGTCTTTAGCATTTTCACAACAAATAAACATAATGGCAAAACATCATGTCGACCAGTGCCATAAGTGTACTCACACTGGAGTTCAGCAAATCGAAAAAGAATGTATAACCCACGAACATAAATGATGTTACCAAAAAAAATGATTTTCTTTATGTGACAAGAATTAGGATAGGAAAGGGAAGGATTGCATCATGGTTGTAGCACTTTAGATTGCACACAGCTGTTCTGAAAGTCCATATCTTTCCACAGAAGTACAACACCAAGTGACACAACTTGAAGATCTTTTCCCATCAGAATTTATCAGTGTAGCCAAGACACTGAACTGTCGTAGTAATGTTCCATGTTTTCATTTTGACAGTACATTAGGTATACCAAACAGTGGGACCATAATAACGTCTTCATCGCTCACGGTGGTGGACAGCATGTCGTGTCAACACCACGCTCTTACAAGGCACACCAACGTAGAATTAGTGCAAAACCAAATATAGTGCTCCATGATCACTGGGATAAACAGGACATATGGACATTGCAGTAATTCAGGGTAGTTAACTCATGAGGTGAAGGACATCAAGTCACATAATATTGACAATTACAGACTTAATTAGTAGTTTGTGGCATTCATAGCCCAGTTATTGAACAATTCTGTACCAAGTATGTAGTATTACAGAAAAATGTTCATTAATTGTTTTACATGGAATCAGTAGCCTTCTTTTCCTAGTTACAAAGCATTATGAAATAATCGCATTCCTTTCCAGTTACAAAATATAGCATAATTAATTAATCATTTGTCTTCCAATAGTAATAATCATTAGCTTTTTCCTAACCACAAAGCAGTATGAAACAATAGCATAGTTAATTAATTATGTGTCATTCCAATCTAGTAAGAATCATTAGCCTTCTTCTAATTATAAAGCATTATTAAACAGTCACATTCATTTCCAATAACAAAGTATGGCATCGTTAATTAATCATTTGTCATTTCAATAGTAATAATCATTAGCCTTCTCCCGATTACAAAGCATTATGAAACAATCACATTCTTTTCCAGTTACAGAGTATAATTAAGAATCATTAACCTTCTCCTAATTACAGTTAATTAATCATTTGTCATTCCAATATAGTAAGAATCATTAGCCTTCTTCTAATAACAAAGCATTATTAAACATTAATTAAGATTCATTAGCCTTCTAATTACAAAGCATAGCATCATTTGTCATTTCAATATAGTAAGAATCATATTCTTTTCCGGTTACAAAGTATAGCATAGTTAATTAATTATGTGTCAGTTAATTAATCATTTGTCATTTCAATAATAGTCATTAGCCTTTTCCTAATTACAAAGCATTATGAAACAGTCACATTCATTTCCAATAACAGAGTATGACCATTGGAAACAAGAGCTAATTAATGGCATAATTAATAACATAATTCGTTGATTGACATTAATTATTTGCACTCAGTGGCCAGCAAGTATTGAATAGAACAAAACATAGTTCATCATTCAGTATTATTCAGATCATTACAAAGTCATTATTAAAAATCAGCTAATTACAATCATAGCATAAACAGTGGCAGTTATTAGCTAGTGACAAAGCATTATTTTATATATATATTTTTTTTGTATCATTAAGAAGTCATTACTGAAGTGACATACTATTCAGAGCTGATCAGCATTACTCAGAACTTTCTCAAACTGGTATCACTATTTGGGACTGGTAATACATTTTTTTGTTAGCAATGCATTGCGTTGGGATCGGTAATTAATTGCTGAGGCATAACACTATTTGCTTTTGACCTATTGCTGCAAATGAGGATACGTAACGTCATTCGTCATGAGTCAGCTGTAGCAAGGTTATGCAACAAGGCAGTATATGTGATCACGTTTATAAGTGATAAACACAAATGGGTAAAAAATAAAAATGCAAGTACTAGAACAGGTATAATAAGTAACAGGTTTAATAAGTATCATGAAAAGCTTCTCCTGGAAAAAATACAAAATGGATTATTGACCTGAAAGAAGAAACGCACACTATGCTGAAAAGTAGTGAACTTCGAATTAACAGGTAGTGAAATGTGTATAAAATGTGTTCCATAGCTGTCCTTTCCAAAATTTTCCGTCATCCTACTATCCAATATAACACCTGCTGTCAAAACAAACTGCAACAAATACTTAAATAACTACATAGCATAAATACATAACTTCAACATTATCCTCATCTGTAAAGAAAACTTCATTATCCATATCATCATAACTTCACTATTATCATCACCTGTAAAGAAAAACTTCATTATTCATAATCCTTCATCATTATTCATCAGTATTCATTTTCATCTGCAAAAAATCACTTCATTAATCATTATACAACTATTCCTTATCTCTAGCATATTTCATCACTAAAACTAAGATGTGTAGTTCTGTCTGACAGCCTGCATCAATCACCTTGTATTCTGAAAGAAAAAATTAGTTAAGACTGCTATTCTGTGATGAGTATAGTATATTCTTGTTAATGCTTGTTAATCCTGATCCATTTACTCTTCCTCATAAAGTTATTGCATCTTCTTTTGTTTATTCCGTAGGTGAAATTCCCATTTATGCTAAATTTATTTCTTAGAATCATCATTCCTTTCTGAAATTGATGAACAAAGATTAATGTCCCGCATTTAAATCATATACCCATTAAATAATGACTGGTTTATGGTGACACAATTAACCATACAGCATAACATGACAGAAAACGTAACGTGTCAAAGACATTGACAGTGTTCAGATGCAAAAATGTACAGAGAATATCACAATGCAGCAGCAAAAAAATGTAAAACAGTCACGATGTTGAGATGTCATAAGGCAAAAAAAAAATGTCAAAGTCAACTGGTGCGTGTTATATCTTAACTATTTCACAGTGCATACAAACAAAACTGGAATACAATCGTACATAAAAAGACAAAATGTGACGTTCGTTGTGTTCAGCTTGTATAGAGTGTAGTTAATAGAGGCGAGAATTAAAGCCTTTAATGGAAAAAAAATGTAATGAAATTAACATGTCATTAGCTAACATTGCATAATTAGTCATAAAATACGTAAGTGTGTCTGAAAAAATATGCACGGTCTGATGTGTAACGACAAGAAAAGCGACCTGCTAACCTTACCTTGCCGGGCACTTGCCAAGAAAAAATACGATAATCATCAGTAATTAGTCAGGTGAAATAATTGCATTAGTAAATGGCATCATAGTGTGTTGAATCATAAAGTGTCTTCACTCAATAAACGGTTTAATGGTTGAGATATGGTGATTGCCTTTCGATTTTTTGGTTCTCAAAGTTTCGACGTGTACAACATTGGGGTGAGGGATGCTGCGAATCCGATATGGACCTGCGTATAGAAGTTCAAATTTACTGCACTTACCTTTTAATTTACTGGATAAATAGTGTGTACGTATTAATATCTTCTGTCCAACGTGAAAGTCGCGGCGTGTACAAACCTGTTTTTGCTGTCTTCTCCGGCGCTCTGCGGCACGTTTGATGTTGTTCAGCGCAATGTCAATTATTTCGTGGTGTCTTAGTCGCCGACATTTGGGAAATTTTACTAATTCTTTAATTTTGTTTGGTGGTTCAACGTTTTTCAGTATAACAGACGGAGATAGCATAGTGGATTCATTTGGAATGGAATTAATTACGTCTTGGAATGAGAGTATGTGTGTATCCCAATCAATATGTCTTTTGTGGCAGTATATTCTACACAGCTTACCAATTTCTTTCATTAATCTTTCACATGGGTTCGAAGAAGCGTGGTACTTGGATATATAAATCGGAGAAATGTTTCTGGCTCGTAACATGCGTGTCCATACGCTACTACGAAATTGAGATCCATTGTCAGAAATTACTTTCATTACATGCCCTACATGAAATAGAAAATGTTTTACAAATGCTTTCGAAACAGTTTTAGCAGTAGCTTTGCGTAAGGAGTGAAAGTAACAAATTTTGAAGTGAGCTCAACAGCGACAAAGATGTAGCAAAAACCTCTGTTAGTTCTGGGAATCGGACCAAAAATATCTACAGCGGCCATGTGTCTTAATTTAACAGGTATAATGGGATATAATGGAGGAATATGTGAAGTGGTGTCTGATTTAGCTTTCTGGCAAATTTTACAAGACGCTAAAACTCGTCGTATACGTTTCTCCATGTTGGCAAAATAACAGTTCTGTCTCACTATAAGAAAACATTTTCGTGCTCCGTAATGTGCGTAACTTAGATGAGTGTACCAAATTAATTTGTTAACCAGTTCGTCAGGAATGCATAAAAACCAAATGTTGCTGTCAGGATGAGAGCGGCGAAACAGAATGTCATTGCGTACAGTGTAATGGTTTCTAATCGTAACATTATTCTTATCTTGCCAAAGGTGTTTAATTTCTTTCCACACGTTGTCTTTATTTTGCTCTTGTGCTATGTCCTGTAATGACGATGAAATAAAGTTTTCAAATGCAACTTGCTGAATGTACATGACACTGAAATTTGTTTTGCAGAAGTTGGTTACTACGTCTTGCTGATTGTTGCCGAGAGAACGCGATAGTGCGTCTGCTATAACATTTTGTGTGCCGGGAATGTGAACAATCGTAAAATTAAATTCTTGTAAATATAGTTTCCATCTACTTAATCTATCGTGCGTGAATTTGGCCGAAAGTAAAAATTGTATCGCTCTGTGGTCTGTGTAAACGGTGGTATGTCTGCCATAAAGAAAATGCCTAAATCTCGTAAAAGCCCATACAACACATAATGTTTCCAATTCTGTAACGGAGTAATTTCGTTCAGCAGGTGACAAAATGCGACTTGCAAATGCGATGTTTTTGATTACTGTAGACCCATCTTCTTCAATTTCCTGGAAAATATGTACGCCTAAAGCGGTGTTGGAATTGTCGGTGGCAATGGAAAAATTTCTGGTAAGATCTGGGTGCGATAAAAGTGGAGCATTCAACAAAGCATGTTTCAAATAACATTCTCGTGAACAAAATTCTGCGTGTCAAAAGTAATGTTTGCGTTACTGTAATATGCAATCTGTGCTGTATCTGGTTAAAATCTATCGTATGTGTTATTATTTATGGGAGAATGTTGTGGCATATCCACTATATGAACTGTTCTGTTATCTCTTACTGACGTGTTACGCTATGGATGACACCTATTGTCTGTTTCATTCATGATTATTCGTTGTTGCTGATGTTGTTGCTGCTCATAAGATCGACTGTTATTAAATGTACGCTGAAAAATGTGCTCATCATTTTTTTTACGTCTGTCATGATAGTAATTTCTATACGGCGCATTGCGATACGAGTTGAAATAGTGTTATCTGTACGTAGTTATTTCTTTGCTGCCATGCGTTACTATTTGTTGGAGCTGGGACTATACGTGCACGCGGCGAAACATTAAAGTTTGGTTGACCTTGTAGACTGCATTGTTGGTTACGTATGCTAAGCGGCTTACTTTCATGCTGTTGTGGTGAAAAACATCTATTGTTACAAAAATATGGTTCCTATTGCTGTTAATTTTACACATACTAATGATTACGATTTTGTCTGTAATTAAAATTACGGCGGTAGTTGTCATTACGGGAGTGCCTACTGAATATTGTCATATTCGGTAACAGTTTGTCACATCGGGTTTTCTTTAGTCATTTTTCTTAATTCTAGGTAGAGCAATAGTTAAAGAGCTGTTTTGATAGATATAAAGGATAGTAGAAGAGAAGGCAGCAGTGCAGAAAACTAAAGATGAAACAGCACTACTACAGCTCGGGGCCCTATGCTCGCTACGGCACATATTCATTAAAGCGTAATGAATCCCCTGAGGTCTATTACGCACTGCAAATAAATTTTAGCTTTTGCGTTGCACGTAATAGCGGTAAAAATTCAAAAGCAAATTGTTGTATTCTTGCTAATTCCAGTTTCTGCGTAATACGTAATGCTGATGAAAATGCAATAGCAAATTGTCGCATTAGGTTCAAAGCTAGCTTCTGCAAGGTGTTTGGATAAATGAAACCGGTGCAGTATCGTCTGATTTATTGTCATTAGTATTTTCGATAACATCAATACGACTGGCCAATTCATCATATTTTTCAGTCAGTATTTTTGCCTGATCATCGGTTTTAGTGTCAGTGGCATTAATCTGTTTTTGCAATTTACGCGTAGTTTCATTCAGTTTTTTAACGTCAGTTTTGACGACATCTGAATCATGTGCTAGTTCTAATTGTTCTAGTCTGTCGGTCACTGTTTGAAAATCGGTTGTGTATGTATCTGTTTTTGATTTAAGATCAGAAATTTCATCCCGTAATTCCGCGTTTAACTGTTCTATGGTATTAACTTTGTCGGACACTGTAGTAATATTATTGTCTACATACGTTTTTGCCTTCGCAAACATTTTACGTTTGTCTTCTTGTCTTTGTGCAGTGATTGTTTCCATAACCTGACGTTTGACTTTATTTTGATCCTGAATAAATTTGCGGAAACGCGTATCACTGTTTTGTATGTGTTGATTAAAGCGTTCGTCAATCTGAGTGTTCTGTTGCTCGAATTTCGCGTCTACCTTTTCATCCATTGTGCGCGAAAGTTCCGCTGTCATTGTTTTAAACTCGTCGCGTAATTGTGTAGCCTTTTCAGAGCATTGTTTAGCGACTGTACTAATTTCCGCTCTAAGTGTTTCTGTTGCGGCTGTTTGCATTTCCCTTAATTCCTGCGCAACAGACTTAATTTCTTCGCTATTTTTTTTTTGAACAAGCCTCAATTTCCGCGCGCAACTGTTCCTTAGTGTCATGACACTGCGCGGCAACAGCTCTAATTTGTTCACTAAGCTGTCTGGAATTGTCGTCTAATTTTTCATTTAACTGTTGTTTGAGATTTTCATTATCTTGTTTGACCTGTTTACTAAGTTGTTTGAGATTTTCGTCATTATTGTCAAGTTTCTGATTTAAGTGTTGTTTGAGATTTTCGTTATCTTGTTTGCTATCTTCCCTCTGTTGTCTGACCTGGTCACTAAGTTGTTTGGTAAGGTCGCTCTTGAACTGTAGCATTATTGCCATAAATTGATTCAAATCAAAAGTAGCAGTTGCATTCTCAGTGCTCTGTGATGGAGTACATGCAATTGTCACGCTCTGTGTGACCATTTGGTCATTCCGTAATTTGCAAAAAGGATTATCAATCGGATGTACACTGTCAGACACTATTTCGGAATTAAATAAATCCGTCCTACTTTGTGCATCCTGTTCATTTTCATTAGACAAATTTGTCTGTACGTTACTTAAGTTTTCCGAATCGGGTGTGTTAAGCTGGGCAGCGCTCATTACAATAGAGCGTTCTGCGTCATCAATTGTCGTCAAATTAACAGACGAGATAATTGAGTTCGTTTGTTCATTATCAAGGTAAAAGTCATCACTAGTGGTTGGAATGCATTGATTGTCAGTGAACGCAGTATTGTCATCATTACATTCCGTGTCACAATTACTATCAGTCACGTTGTTTAAGTCGGTAAATTCATTCACAATACCTCGCGATACACTATTCATAGTCTTTCGCGGCATTTTTACAACAGTCAATTATTCACAAAACAAATAAGCACAATGCAAAAGCAACACACAAATACAATAGAGCAAACGAATTGTCGTTGATCTGTGGAAAGAAAGTCACAAGTTAATAAAAGCGTAGCGCCAAATCCAAATTATATCTAAGCAAATAAGAGCAGATATCTGACTGTTGCTCAAAAGATTCTCAACGAAATACGATCCTGGACTGGGTGTCGCCAAGTGTAACCTCCCCACCGTAATTTAAAAGGATGAAATAATAAATGAATATGAGCCAAGAATAACCTCCCTGCAATGAAATGTACTGACAATGACAATTAAACAAAATTAGCAATCTGACTCAAATATAAATTCCTCACAAAAAATTAAAGTCCATTCAGTGATAAGAAAATTCAATTAAACCGAAATATCGGTCTTTGGCCCTGTGCAAAACAATCAGAATTAAATTCTTACCTCAGTATAACTGGATGTCATTTCTGCTCTTATTTTTGCGCGCGGCTTGGAGGAACTGCATTGCAAATAATAATATTCCTTTTTTCTGTGATATTACTGAAATTTTTCTTCAAAAGAAGTGGAATGAAATGGGAAGTGCAACGAAATCTTTAGTTCAATAAAAATTAAATTTTTGAAAAATGCTTTTGAAATAAAAATTATTATTGGGGCACTTGTTGGAGAATAATTACAATAAATAAATTTTTACATTATCTAATGATTATATTAATTAACAGTATACCTCATTCAGCATCTTGACCAGTGTTGCCGACCCCCTACATCACACAACCGCACTGGGCTGCTACTACTGACCGACCGCTCTGCATGACGACTATTAGCGTACTGCAGTACATGACGACTAGTAGCGAACTGCACGCCAACTAAACCGAGCTACAGACTGAGAACCGCTCGCAACACTCGCGCGGTCAAGCGCAGGCTCTCTGGTCAGAGACGCTGCAATGCCTCGCCATCGCTGCTGCGTTACATACGTGTTTCAATGGATAGAGCTAATCTTTTCGGGCTGACCAATTCCAATTTCTGAAGGCAGCTTCCCAGACAACCTTGCCCGCGAAATATGTTTTTGTCACTCGCTGTAAGAACCTGTTGACTTTTTGGCGGTGGGGGGGGGGGGGGGGGGGTTACAGTGTTGTCTCCATTAAATATGTTTACCAGCTGCATGGAATTTTTTGACCTTCCCATGAATAGCACAAACGATTAGTTGACAGCAGTCTCTCTTAAACGGCTTTCTATACCCACTTCACATCGTCCGGCCGCCTTCACGCTGGGCTGCTGCCTGGCCCAGGTAAAACGTTTTGTGACCTGGCGCTTTTCTGTCTGACCCTATGTGGAAGGGGTAGCGGGCATCAGCCAGAAGTCCCTTTGCAGGTAAGATCTGATGAGTGCTGCTTCTCAGAATTACTCACATGGCTGGGTCGATGTACGCAGCATTTACGGCCCCCAATTCATGTGTCTCTCTGTTCTCCAACGCCTTCCACTATGGTCCTTTGGGTACAAGTTATCTACACGTTACACATGCAGTTATAAGTTCTGCCCACAATTTCCTAATGTAAAAATTCATAAACCACACATACTACATGTATTACTGGGGAACACATTACTAAAATAGGAATGTTAATCTGACTGATTAGGAATGTTAATCTGACTGACAATATTGTTAAACTGAGGGAGGTACACAAATCACTGCCAGTGCTGAGTGTCGCGCATGGGTACTGAGAACCACAGCTAAACACATGCTGAAGCTGCAGCCCCCGTTGCTGGACCAGTTCCGTACCATTCTCCTCCCACAAGCCAACGATCAGCCAGGACACTGCCCGTATCTTCCCTCCTAACCAGATAGTTTATCGACATGGAGGAAAGTGCCAGAGGTGCATTTTCCGCGTTGTTAATGCCATTTAGTTGCACTGAAACGGGCTCCAATAATAAATATTGTTTTCTTCCGTAATTCCACGTTCACGCCGACTACTTGGTTTCTGGTGATATGGTCAGTGCCATTCTCAAATATTACTTTAGGTCATTTTCACCATAATGCTGTATTTCACACGTATGTGCGCTTTATTTTTATTTTACCACATGAAAGTCTTTCTTTTTTTCTTTTTTGTGAATCTCTGTACTCAGGAAACATATAAAAATAGTCCAAGGAAATCAGACAGATAAAATCAGCTTGTCGTTTGTAAGAGCATATCTCTTTATATTTGAAGTCTTCACGGGTTGTCAGCCGAGTAGCGTCGTCGTGAAGACTTCATATATGAAATTCGCCGAGAAAGCCTGCACTTACATGTAACATAGCTCTTTATCTTTTTCAAACGTCTGTTTTTCAGTGTGCCTCATTGAGCGCACACGTGTTGTAATAAGGCGTGCCATTTTAAAGGGAAAAAACAAACTTTCATGATTTTTGTTAATGAGGAAATCCAAAAATGTGTCTTTTGATGTGCAACATCCTAATTTAAAAGATTTTTTAAACTGATAAACATTTAGCTTGGTAAATTGATGCTTGATTACGATTTATATTGAAATTTCCGGCAAAAGGTTATGAATTAATATAAGCTCCATCAAAATTTGTTCAAAACGTGGTTTAATGAACTCAGTTTTCTTTATATTCTATCTCTATTAACAAACACTGAAAATATTTAGTGAAAAAATGTAGAAAGTTTCATTGAACAATATTCATCAAATCTTGCTTCCAGTCATTCCTATACATCACATACTTCTGCTTGCTTCCTGGAGTCTAATATATCCGTTTTGTTTGTCACGAGTATACACTCAGCCAGAAGTCTTTGTTTTTTGATTCACCCACCTCTCTGTGAACCGTCCATGACATGGCCACTTTGTAACTTGCACTGGCTCTTCAACAAATTCTCTAATTTCTGATATTTTTATCTTACAAATAATCAGAGATTCACGTACTTTTTATGACCACTCTATCAGTTCCAAAAGTATAGATGCATTTGCATTTACTGCAGGTGTTTTGCTAGGAGAAACAGATTGGTCTTTTGGTGTATCATCATCTTTATTCCTCACTTCAGTTACCTTTTGGACACCTGCTTTCCTGCCTTCTGTATCTTCTGAGCATAAATGTGTCTGAAGCAACATGCCACTAAATGTGAACCATGAACGTTGGATTATTAACAGAGCAACATCTGCTACTGCCTTCTTTTGGTAATTTAGGATCTTCAGTTGATAAAGAATGTGGTGAGGTTTTTCCACCCAAGAGAATTTAGACTTGACTGTCAATCAGCAGGGATAGTCAACACCAACCATGTCTTCCACAAGCAGTTGTAATTTCTTTATGATGTTGCCTTTAATGTCATGTTCAGAAACCCATATACAACAAATCCTATTTCCAGTTGTTAATCACTGACAGCGGCTCATAGGACCAATTACTACTAATGCTGGATCAGTTTGGAGGGCATCTGTCCTCAAAGCCTCAGCTATCCTGTAACCATAAGTTTGATCTACATAGAGATCTTTGACAACAGTGTCACTCAGGAGAATCAAAGGCTCAGGAAAGGATATTCTGACAAACTGTGCAGACATAAAACAAATACAGCCAAAAATAATAATGAAAACTGTGTCACTCACTAGTAGCGTCGTAGTATAATCGTGTTGCCGTCAAACAAATCGAATACTGTGTCGACTGTAACCTCTCCGAAAGTTAAATACAAAATGTCTTTTCAAGTAATCCAAAATGTCGCAGTAAAATTTAATTAGCAGTATGTGCCTCAATAATGTGGACTTGATAGCAGTGACTTAATCCTGCAACTAACAAACAATATGTACACACACCGAGACTGTGTCGTCTGTTCCCTATAAAAATGCACTCGTAAAATTACTGTCTTAATAAGCTCCATAGGTTCTTGACTGAATAGTTGACTTCACAACATTGTTGCATGTTAACAGTTTCTAAGTGTGACAAAGCGTAACAGTATCGCGAAGTAAAAAATTTTATAACAAAGATTAAGTCAGAAAGCAAATTATCTCTCAATAAACGGTTTTACATGAGAAATGTGGTGTAGTACTTTCGTACGCAGAGTGTCAACTTCAAAGCAATTATCATGTGGTATACGTCGATAAAGAATACTGAAATTTTTTTCCAGATTAGCTTCTACACTGATGCTCATAAATTAAGGATAATTGCAGAATATGGTGCCACACAAAACTGGCGCTAATAACATAGGCACATAGGGAACACACACGACACAGATCTGTAAGTCCACGGTATTGTTGATAAGTCGAGAAAACCGTCCCGAAACACATGTGCTACAAAACGCCACTGTTTCCTGCGCATGTACTCCGACATCAGTATCGGATATGATCACCATGCACATGTACACACGCTGCACAACGGGTTGGTATACTCTGGATAAGATGGTCGAGCAGCTGCTGGGGTATAGCCGCCCATTCTGGCACCAGTGCCTGTTGGAGCTCCTGAAGTCTCGTAGGGGTTTGAAGGCGTGCAGCGATACGTCGACCGAGAGGATCCCAGACGTGCTCCATGGGGTATAGGTCTGGAGAATAGGCAGGCCACTGCTTTCGCTTGATATCTTCTGTTTCAAGGTACTCCTGCACGATGGCAGCTCGGTGGGGCCGTGCTTTATCATCCATCAGGAGAAAGGTGGGACCCACTGCACCCCTGAAAAGGCGGACATACTGGTGCAAAATGACGTCCCGATACACCTCACATGTTATAGTTCCCCTGTCAAAGACATGCAGGGTTGTACGTGCACCAATCATAATCCCACCCCACCCCATCAAACCACGACCTCCATACAGGTCCCTTTCAAGGACATTTAGGGGTTATTATCTGGTTCCTGGTTCACGCCAGATGAAAACCCGGCGAGAATCACTGTTCAAACTATACCTGGACTCGTCCGTGAACATAACCTGGGACCACTGTTCCAATGGCCATGTACTGTGTTCTTGACACTAGGCTTTGCGGGCTCTCTTGTGACCAGCGTTAGTGGAATGCACCTTGTAAGTCTCCGGGCGAATAAACTATGTCTGTTCAGTCGTCTGTAGACTGTGTGTCTGGAGACAACTGTTCCAGTGGCTACAGTAAGGTCCCGAGCAAGGCTACCTGTAGTACTCCGTGGCCATCTGCGGGCACTGACGATAAGATATCGATCTTCTTGTGGTGTTGTACACTTTGCACGTCCGATACTGTGAACGTTTCCTGTCTGCTGGAGTCGTAGCCATAATCTTGAGATCACACTGCTACTACCTGCTGTGCTTGAAAATGGCTCTGAGCACTATGGCACTTAACTTCTAAGGTCATCAGCCTCCTAGAACTTAGAACTACTTAAACCTAACTAAGGACAGCACACACATCCATGCCAGAGGCAGGATTCGAACCTGCGGCCGTAGCGGTTGCGCGGCTCCAGACTGTAGCGCCTAGAACCGCTCGGCCACTCTGACCGGCTGCTGTGTTTGACCAGCCTCCACTCGCCCTAGTATTCTACCCCTCATCACGTCATCAGTAAGTGTTCTTTGAGCTATTTTCAACACACGGTCAACATTAGCACGTCTGAAAACGTCTGCAAACTTACTCGTAGCACCGTACTTTGAAATGCACCAACACACCTCTGCGTATTTTGACTGCTGCCAGCGCCACCGTGCGACGACCGCAAGTCAAATGCACCGCATGGTCATACCCCGAGGTGATTTAAACACTAAAACCGCCTACCAGAGCGTTGTTTCACCACGTATCAGCATTATTGATAATTTATGAGCATGAGTGTACGTTATTTTTCTCAAGGCCAGCCGGCGCACGTAGCTGCCTGTCTTTTATCTATCGGTCGTCGTCCGTCGTTACTGGGATTTATAGATCTAACTTCTACAATTTCGACTTGTCGAGAGGGCCCTGCGCTATTTGAATCCCGCCAATTATGATTTAATTCAGGTCTGTCGTCACGATTATAGCGTCCGTCGTCACGTCGGTAATTTCTGTAATTTCTTTCTTGTCGATTACGTCATGGAGAATTTCTCCCTGAATCGTAATTACGAGGTCGGCTGTTGCGTCTGAAGTCATTTTGCCTCCGTTGAAATTAGTTGTCTGGTTCCCATATTGTCTGTTTCTATGGTTGTCTCTGTCATATTCATTACTACGAAAATGCTATCTTTCTCTGTAACTATTATTACTCTGCCATTGGTTTTCATATGGCTGGTGTCTATTTTGATCACGATTTGCGTTGTAAAAGTAGTCTTGTCGTGCCCGGTTATTATTTCTGTCGTCACGGAATTGTGACCTGTAATTAGTGTTTCCTTGTTTTCGCATCCCGTGACAGTATGTGTCGATTTCCAATTCTTGTAAAAGTTCCTGAAAAGCTTCAGTGTCATCTTTCCAACGTCCTGCCAAAATAACACGTTTAAAATGTTTAGGCAATTTAATTAAGTAAATGCAGATGAGTTCTGAGGGGCTGTATGGGTTTGACATACTGACTTTTGTGCAACATACTTTCGAAATATTTTACTGGGCTGGAGAATTCAGACTGTTCAAAATGTTTCATCATTATAATGCTTCGTTTTATTCTATCTTGAGTAGCCTGTGACCAATTTCCAGAAAGGAAGGCATGATATAAATCTCCTTCACTGTGACAGTCGCGAATGACCGATCGCATTTTTACTGCTGGTTCATTTTCTAGATAGCCACACATGAATTCCGATCTGTGCTCTAATGACCAATTTTGAGGAAAACAATGAGGAAACATGAAGCCAAGCTTGTGGATGTATATCATTACCGGAATTTTTGAATGTTTTAAATTTACGCGTTGTGATGAAGAGCTTATAGTCAAAATCATTGTGCCGGCGAGTTGCAAATCGGTAATTGTTACATCGTGTCCTCAGTTTCATCTCATGATTCGGTGCGCCTTGCCAATTCCTCTCAAAATTTCCGAAATTCCCTGTGTTATTACATTGTGGCTTTTCCGTATTTCTAAATCCCTCTTCCCGTGTCGGAGCTCAAGCGTCCTCTGAAATACGTCATTATTGTATTACCTGTGCCAACTGATCTTGTACTTTCCTTACCTCTCTTTTGTACTGTGCATTGATTTGATTCTTATTTAGTTTGAATTTCTTAATTTGCTGGTACTCTTTTGTGTCAGTAAAGGATACCGATCTTGTGTCGTTTAGATCATCATCTACCTTCGTAGATAAATTAGTTAGCTGATCCGAAAGTTCGACTACTTTTTCCGATAATGTACTGATTTCCTCCGTGTGTTTTCCCGAACCAAGTTTCAGAGTGTCCATTTGTGTGAAAATCGTATCTACTGAGTCCTTTAGGTTTTCCTGATTTTGTACAAGTTGCGTGACCGTATCGGTAGACGCAACTGAATCAGTTTTAGCCTGCAGGATGTCGTGATTTTCGTGAACAATAGTCTGCAGTTCTTTTATGGCTTCTTCGTGATTCTGTAATGCGTTTTCATGTCGCGAAAGAAACAGCTGAAAATGCTCACAAATTTGTGTTTCTACATCTTTAGAATTTTTTTCTTACATTTCGATTCGATTTAAGTAACTCAGCGGTTAAACCTTCACGTGTTTGTTCAAGTGTTTCTTTAATCTGCTTCTGATTTGGTTTCATTTGTTGCAGTGATTGTTTCTGATTTTGTTCCATTGTGTCTAACTTTTGAAGCTTTTCTCCCATTTGTTGCATTAATTGTAATAACAATATATTGGTCTTCCTCTGGAATAAAATGGCAAAGATACGTTCCTCCTGATTTACTGTAAACAGTGTAATGCTCTTTTTTCCATAATATTTGTAAACTGACGAGTTATCTACTGTAACAGAACTTCAGTGGAATTTTGGAGTCCATCGAAGAAGTTACAGTCAGTCTCGCTTGTCCTGCGTCTACCATAATATTCTTCATCAAGTGATTTCAGAACTTTTTCTAGAGCCCTTTTTACTTTATTGTGACCAACCACAAGACTCCTATCTCCTTCAGTAATTAATCCACCATCCAAATATGCAACTGCTCTAATGGCAGCTGTAGGACATAGACGGACGCTATACCTAATGCTTTGCAATGCAACATTATGTAATTGTAGTATATTATACTTACTTGTTCTTGAAGCAGATGGTACATCAGAATCATCATACGGTGTTTACAAAGGATATTTAGAATATTCATCTTTAGCATCAGCTGTCTCTTCATCTTCTTCAGAGAAAAGAATTTCATTTCGTTGTGGCGTTTCTTCTTCAGAGAAAAGAATTTCATTTCGTTGTGGCGTTAACTATTCCTTCCTTTTCTGCTTATATTTGAAAGTTCTTCTTAATCGTTTTCTTCTTCTCTTCTGCTTTTTACTTTGTCTTCGGTCCTCAGGTACATCCGGTAACCCAATTTGGTGCTGTACAAGAGATCCAACCTTGTGTCTTTGATCTTTAATAAACATTAGTTCTTTGACAGGGGCTAGAACAAGAGCAGAAGATCTGCATTTCATGTTTATAGTCAGTACCACCTGGAAATGATCCCTCAGATTCTGAACATAGCTTAATCTCACACTTGCAACTGACGATGTCAAAGAGCTTGTCTAACATTGCTACGAAAGCCTCCTTCACTTTCAGTCGTCCTCTGCCAAGTGATATGTTTTGGCCTTTCTTCTATCTTTTCCAAGACTGTGACTCCGACTTTGAAATTGGCACAAAAAAAGTGGCTGCAGGGTAATTTCTGACATTCCCCCCACTGTTGTCTCTTAAGAGAAGCCCGCAATTTGCCGGCCGCGGTGGTCTAGCGGTTCAGGCGCTCAGTCTGGAACCGCGGGACTGCTACGGTCGCAGGTTCGAATCCTGCCTCGGGCATGGATGTGTGTGGTGTCCTTAGGTTAGTTAGGTTTAAGTAGTTCTAAGTTCTAGGGGACTGATGACCACAGATGTTAAGTCCCATAGTGCTCAGAGCCATTTTTTGAAACCCGCAATTTACAACACGACTCAGAGTTGGGAGTTTAGAAGAAAACATTTCTTGACCCGTTCCAGTAAAGTTATTGATGTGAATTATAATTGCCAGTCTGGTCTTCCTTTTACTAACCATTGTTCCGAATTTTCAGATTTAGCATGTGGAAAATGGCTCTGAGCACTATGAGACTCAATTGCTGTGCTCATCAGTCCCCTAGAACTTAGAACTACTTAAACCTAACTAACCTGAGGACATCACACACACCCATGCCCGAGGCAGGATTCGAACCTGCGACCGTAGCAGCAGCGCGGCTCCGGATTGGAGTGCCTAGAACCGCACGGCCACCGCGGCCGGCAGCATGTGAAAGAAACTATTTGTACTAGGAATATCAAAGACAAGAGAATGTCACAATTTATATGATAGTAATAAACAAACACTGCTGCAAACGAGTATTGCTAGTTTCAAAACTTTGCGAGCGGCATAAAAAAGGTCTAAAGATTCGATAATGCATTCTCATCCTTAGAGCAGAAGTACAGACAGAAATAAAAATAATAACCAGTTACGGAAATAAAACTACTTGCTCTGTATTTTACATCGAAATTCAAGTCTTGCGAAGTACTTTTGAACATGTTGTCCGAAAATTTTCTTCAGCAGCTAGTTCGCGGCCCACATGTGTGAGTCTGTACTGATATTGCTGGATGACTGAGACCCACAATATCCTAGCGCAACGTAATCTGACTGCTAAAAAAAAAGATAACTTAATTAATTCAGAAGAATGGCCCGAACTAAAAAGAAATCCTAACAATAACCTATACATTTCATTAAGCACATACCTCACAAAAATCACCATTACGCGAACTACTGCAATACAGCGAGAGTCAATACTGCCTGCTAAATAAAAGAGTCTAACTACTAAAGCCACTAACTACTAATAGGCATGTGGTTAGCAAAGGGAAGATTTTGCTGCAAACCAAATAATGTATTTCTTTTTACATTAATAATGTGACATCCAGTTCAGACACGAATATAAATCGTCATGACATCTAGTACAAAGGTATATAATCATGAATAATATTCAATCTCCAAGTTGAACATGTACAGATCGTTAGCCTACGCTAACACTTCAGACCTCTACCCCCCCCCCCCCCAATCAATGCTAACTTCTCACATCTAACATCCATCACTACTGGCTGTTAACCTCCAATTGCCCGACAGCACTTGCATCACTGCTGGCGACTAACATCCAACAGCCCAACACCACTTGGCGATTAACTTCCAACAACGAGTCCAACCAGCCACAGAATCTCATACAAAGAAAGCGCAGTCAGAGATCCAATGCAAAGCGCTACACAGCGCTGCCAACACAAAAGCAGCCCACTTCCAATACCTTAGCAAAAGATTCCTGCAGTGAATCCGTGAAAATTTTGTTCCTACGTAACATCGCTAACCGGGTCGAAGGCTTCTATACAGTCACTCGTTGACTAGTCTGGTGTGGCGGTAGCAGACAGCAAAACGAAAGCCAAAGATTTACATTTCACGTTTAAGAAATAGTTCTCAAAGGAGAATCGCACAAACATATCGTCATCTGATTATTGCACAGACTCCAGCATGGACGATATACACTCCTGGAAATGGAAAAAAGAACACATTGACACCGGTGTGTCAGACCCACCATACTTGCTCCGGACACTGCGAGAGGGCTGTACAAGCAATGATCACACGCACGGCTCAGCGGACACACCAGGAACCGCGGTGTTGGCCGTCGAATGGCGCTAGCTGCGCAGAATTTGTGCACCGCCGCCGTCAGTGTCAGCCAGTTTGCCGTGGCATACGCAGCTCCATCGCAGTCTTTAACACTGGTAGCATGCCGCGACAGCGTGGACGTGAACCGTATGTGCAGTTGACGGACTTTGAGCGAGGGCGTATAGTGGGCATGCGGGAGGCCGGGTGGACGTACAGCCGGATTGCTCAACACGTGGGGCGTGAGGTCTCCACAGTACATCGATGTTGTCGCCAGTGGTCGGCGGAAGGTGCACGTGCCCGTCGACCTGGGACCGGACCGCAGCGACGCACGGATGCATGCCAAGACCGTAGGATCCTACGCAGTGCCGTAGGGGACCACACCGCCACTTCCCAGCAAATTAGGGACACTGTTGCTCCTGGGGTATCGGCGAGGACCATTCGCAACCGTCTCCATGAAGCTGGGCTACGGTCCCGCACACCGTTAGGCCGTCTTCCGCTCACGCCCCAACATCGTGCAGCCCGCCTCCAGTGGTGTCGCGACAGGCGTGAATGGAGGGACGAATGGAGACGTGTCGTCTTCAGCGATGAGAGTCGCTTCTGCCTTGGTGCCAATGATGGTCGTATGCGTGTTTGGCGCCGTGCAGGTGAGCGCCACAATCAGGACTGCATACGACCGAGGCACACAGGGCCAACACCCGGCAACATGGTGTGGGGAGTGATCTCCTACACTGGCCGTACACCACTGGTGATCGTCGAGGGGGCACTGAATAGTGCACGGTACATCCAAACCGTCATCGAAACCATCGTTCTACCATTCCTAGACCGGCAAGGGAACTTGCTGTTCCAACAGGACAATGCACGTCCGCATGTATCCCGTGCTACCCAACGTGCTCTAGAAGGTGTAAGTCAACTACCCTGGCCAGCAAGATCTCCGGATCTGTCCCCCATTGAGCATGTTTGGGACTGGATGAAGCGTCGTCTCACGCGGTCTGCACGTCCAGCACGAACGCTGGTCCAACTGAGGCGCCAGGTGGAAATGGCATGGCAAGCCGTTCCACAGGACTACATCCAGCATCTCTACGATCATCTCCATGGGAGAATAGCAACCTGCATTGCTGCGAAAGGTGGATATACACTGTACTAGTGCCGACATTGTGCATGCTCTGTTGCCTGTGTCTATGTGCCTGTGGTTCTGTCAGTGTGACCATGTGATGTATCTGACCCCAGGAATGTGTCAATAAAGTTTCCCCTTCCTGGGACAATGAATTCACGGTGTTCTTATTTCAATTTCCGGGAGTGTAGTAATCAGTACTCATGGAGTAAAAGAACAACTGAAAGACTTCAAACACATAAGTCGTTAGGTGCAGATGGAAACCCAGTTCAGTTTTACAAAGAGTACTCTACAGCACTGGCACCTTACTTAGCTTGCATTTATAGCGAATTTCTCTCTCAGCTCGAAGCCCTAAGTGACTGGAAAAAAAATGGCTCGGGAATGCTGGACATAAGATAGGCAAAAGATTTGATCTGCAAAATTACGGACCAATATCCCTAACATAGGCTCGTTGCAGAATTCTTGAACAAATTCTCAGTTCGCATATGACAAATTTCTTTGAGGCGGGAAAGTTTCTGACAACGAATCAGCACTGCTTGAAATTATTGCTCGTGCGAAACTCACCCTGGCCATTTCTCAGATATCCGGCAGGTTGATTCCATATTCCTAGAGTTCCGAAAAGTATTTGATACAGTGCACCACTGCGCACTCTTAACGATGGTACAAGGATACGAATAGGTTCCCTGATATGTGAGTGCCTTGAAGACTTCTTAAGTAATAGATCCCAGTACATTGTTCTTGACGATGAGTGCTCGTCAGAGACAATGTAATCGTTAGGGGGTGCCCTAGTTAAGCGTGATCGGACCTTTGATATTTTCTATACACAAAAATGATCTGGCGGTCAGTGTGCGCAGCCATCTGATGCTGCTGTGATGTGTGTGAAAGTATTGCCCTGGATGACCATAGGTGGATACTAGTTGACATAAACAAAATTTCTGCTTTGTGTGATGAATGAAAACTATCTCTAAATGCAGAAAAATTTAAGTTAATGCAGATGAGGACAAACTCGTAATGTTCGAAAATAGCATTAGTAGTGTGCTGCCTGACACAGTCACCTCTATTACATGTGAAGGGGTAACGTTCCAAAGCGATATAAAATGAAACGAGAGTGTTAGGATTGTAGTAGGGAGAGCGAATGGTCAACTTCCGTTTATTGGGAGAATTTTAGGAAAGTGTGGTTCACTTGTAGAGGAGACTGCACATAGGACACTTGTGCGACTCACTGTTCGAAAGGATGAAAAGCCCTCGGGTTTCCAGTCGGGTGGCAGTATTACAAAAGCACGACGTTTCGACGATGGACATACTCATCTTCAGAACTGGATTATATGCATCTGCATGTTGCACATGCATTTGCATATTTGGGTCCTTTTCACCAGTTATTGCATATTTTAACTAAAAACTAGTGACGATGCATATATACGCTCTATGTTTACAATATTTTAAAAATTTAGACGGGCGTTCTCGAGATCGATCTAGTTTTGATGTCTTACAGATTGACCGCGACCTATAACTGCGTGTAATCGGTAACAGAGAGGCCACTGCCTGGCGAAATCATTACAGAACAGGAACAGGCAGACAGAGTCAATGCTCCTGCGCCAGCGCCCCCGTTAATCCCCTCCGCTGGTATACCGTACGCGTCGGCAACAATTATACTACGCAAGCTTTTACTCGCATGTACGTTGTTTCAGTTTAGCCTTCTTTTTACTTGTACACTGTTGAACGTGTTTACGACGTGTAGTGTATAACGTGTTGTGCGCCATGCCACCCGAACAAAGAAACATCGTTTCGTGGATAGCTGACCATCGTGGAACTTTTACATACGACGGAGTTGTTTTATATTGTCGAGTCTGCGAAAAAAAAGTGTCGTGCAACAAAAGTTTAAAATAGACCAGTATGTCAACACAAGCCTTCATTTCGCAGAAAATCAGAAGAAAAGACCACGTCAACGACTTCTAAAAACAGCAAGTTGCAGTTGCAGGGATTTGTCCAAAGGTAATCAAACAAATCGATTTAACATGGACCTATGTGAAGCATTCATTGCAAGCAAGATTCCTCTTCACAAACACAACCCTCAAAGGCTTTCTGCGCAATTATTGCTTAAATCAAAATATAGCAGATGAAACAAAATTTCGTGTCGACAATTTGCGTAAATGTTCTGGAAGAAATACACAATGAATTCAAGGACAGCATCATCTGGATTTCAGTTGACGAAACTACAGACGCTTGTGCCAATATTTTGGAAATTTAATTTTGGTACTTTAAAAGAAGAGCCTTCTTATTCCTATTTAGCAGCCGCAAAAAACTTGAAAAACTAAATCATTCTACGATCGCCAGATTTATGAATGAGAGTATTAAAAAAAATTCCAGAATCTTCTGCAGATGAAAGGGTGTTTGTGTTTATTTCAGATGCTGCTCCCTATATGATCAAAGCAGGGAAAGCCCTCCGTGTAATTTATCTCTATTTGATTAATGTGACGTGCTTTGCTCATGGAGTACATCGCCTTGCTGAAGAAGCACGTTCCACGTTTTTGATTGTAAATAAACTGATTTCATCCACAAAGAAAGTATTTGTAAAGGCTCCTGCTCACGTCAAGACCTACAAAGAAAAACTAACAAATGTGTCTTTACCTCCTGAACCAGTGGTAAATCGCTGGGGTACCTGGGTTCAAGCTGTGTTGTTTTACAATGAAATTGTGAGGTCATTAGAGGGATAGTAAACGACTTCGATAGTGCGGAGGATTTGGAAGTTTGCCAGTGCAAGGAAGCTTTTAATGATTCCCGTATCAAAAAAGACATTGTTGTGATTAACATTCATTTTTCCCATATGCTTGCAAGTATTAAAAAGCTGAAAACTCAAGATTTGGCGTTGAATGAATTTATTCAGTTAATGAATAAAATTATTCTAGTGAGGATATTCCCAAGAGAAGTTAAAGAAAGGTTTGATAACATTTTAAACAATAACCCAGGTTTTGAATACTTGTGCCAAATTCATAGTTTTATTAATTGGATGGGTGAACTTTTACCAGAAACGATAAGTGCCAACATAACGCCAAATTCAGACACTGCACAGTTATCTCAGTTGATGTAGAACGGTCCTTTTCTAGTTATAAAAATATTTTTGAGTGATCGAAGACACAGTCTTACTACTGAACATTAGGAACAGTACTTGGTCGTTTATGTTTACAATAGTAAAAAATGTAGAATAAATTGCAAATGATGCTTCGGTCCAATAGTATTAATTAAAAGTTAATGCTGTTCAAAATATTCATGATTATATGTTGTTTTTTAAATAAAATATTACGGAATTTTTGTGCGTGCCCCTCTGCGTGTGATATGTCTCGAAGTTGGTCTTGTAGATTGAAAGACGTGCACTTCATTCACCTTTCACTGCCCGTATTTCATATTTCTAATACCAGCATTCTGGTATTCGGTAATATAATAATTCAGGTCCTTTTAATAATTTCTACGGGTTGCCTAATTTATTTCACGATGTTTACAGTTTCTCTCACAGTGATCTGTGAGAGGAGCTTGGCGCTAGGAATTTTCTTTATTTATGGGCGAGGGCAACAGTCTTCCTAGCAGCCATGATGGCTTCCCGTTTCCCATCCTTCTTCCGATCGCCAGGGTAGCACGTGGTGTCGTCTGAACGTTCAGTAGTGGCCAAAGTTTCTCCTGTTCTCAGTTCCACAACCTGCCTTACCAACATTGTAACTGCTATTTCTGCTCGATTTTAACGTCGTGAGGGCGCCTCCTTGTGAGATTCTGGCCCTCTGATTGGCCAGTTCAGGTGCGCGTCCGTTTTTACGGGTAGGCGCCAACCGCCCTCCGCAGTTGGATAGTGAACAAGGGGGCAGTAGGTCAGTTCTAGTGTGACCGTGTCAGAGACTGGACATGCTGCTTCCAGAAGATGAAGTTCCGGTAAGCACGAGCACCGACGTGCACGGTAGATTCGCATCCTGCGGCCCCGAGGGAGCCTCATAGTTCATTTTACTGATGTGCGTTTCTTAAATTACGGTTTACGCAGTTTTACCGGGCTACAAGACTGTAGGTTTTCCGTGTACAGTTGGGCATAATGTGCACGATGTGTTGGCTAGTCACAGTAGCTTGCAGTTCAGCGCTAAAGTGTATTCTTTCATGCTCACTTTTCCTCTTCATCTGGCAGTAGCTCTTTCAGTTCTACCGTACAAAATTTGACTTAGAATTTAGTTCTTCCTAGCTTTAAAACCTGTGCCCTTTGTCCTACGCCACGTGGTGAGTGTCTGGCGCCCTTCATGTTCCGTTAACGTAGGCGGACAGCGAGCCAAAGTTATCTAGTATCGCCTGTATGATTAGTTTCGCGTCTTGCTGTTTTTATTCCCTTAGTACATGGGGCTATCAAGCGATTCACCCCCAGCAGTATCTTTCTTAGTCTTTGGCTGATTCCTGATGGTGGTCGTTGCATGCCTGCAACCCCTTCCTTTAGTAAATCGAACTCCAGTTGATAATACGGCGATCGCTCCAAAAATTCCTTTTCTTCTGCTATCGTGGCTTATTATGAATGTACGTTGGGGCAGACTGCTGAACTCAATTCTTTCTCCCCCTATCCCCATTTTATTGTTTAGTTGTTCAATATTCAACTGTTAAATCAATGAGTCCTTTAATCTTTACATTCTGCCTTTCATTACGTAAAATCACCCCTAGTGTCACAGTAGAATAATGCAGAACTATATCGGTTGCTATAAGGTCGTGCAGGTCTCGCCCCTTAATGATAGGATAAAGATTCAATATCACGCGCCTGGAAACATCATTATACGCATGGTAATTTTCAATTATCCCCCATTGATAAACTGGGAAGTGTTCACGGCTCAGTGTATGTGAGCACTAAATCCACTTGATGTGGTGGAAGTAGTGGCCTGTGTTTTACCTTGCTGGTTTAGAAAAAACATCAAAATACAGCCCCTACAGCAAGGGATAGTAAGCTACAAAATAAAACGATCCACCGCTTTTAACATATCAACTGTTTCGCTGCGACTCATTCGCATCGCATCCGCTCGTTACCGATGTCAATAGCAAAGAAGGAACAATTCTTGATACCTGGTATGTGTCCCCATTTTGCAAATTTTTATAAAATAATCCCAGAAAGGCCCCCCTTACTAACGTCTACCAGAAAGTACTCAGAAAATATCAGCATTATAAATGTACCAATTTTTCGCGTGGCCAGCGCTCTTCCTCGTAACTGATATGCACAGGTTCGACTTTGAGATATAATGCACGCAGTAACTACCATGTCTTTTTTATTGATTGATATTGCATTACATATGCATTTGTAAGCGTTTTTCATGCGTATTTGCATGCCTATTTTAAAGTTTTTATGATGCATATAATCCGGTCTCTACCCATCACCTTCTGGCGAAATTTCAAGATTTTGCTCATGCTGTCCAACTTACGAGTTGTGATTGGAAAGTGTTAAGAATGGGATTGTAATTGTACAATGGTGGTACTTACATGCTACTGTGATGCATCTCCTTCAAAATAGTCCCCTTCTGACTGATCACACCGACTCCAACGGTGTTTCCACTTTTGGAAACATTCCTGGAAATTTTCTCTGAAGTGTGTAAATAACGCTGTTCGTATTTGCCTAGATGTCTTCAATCGAGTCAAATCGCTTCCCTTTCAGAGAGAAGTTCAGTTTAGGAAACAGAAGTCCGCAGGGACCAAATCAGGGGAATGTGGAAGCACAAGAATTTTGAATTTGGTCAAAAATTCAACGATGGAGAACACACGATGAGCCGGAGCATTGTCATGGTGTAGCACCCAACACCTGTCTTTCCACAATGCAGGCCTTTTCTTCCACACGTTTTCGCGCAAACGCTCAAGGACACACTTGTAGTATTCCTGGTTAATTGCTTGTCCTTCAGCGGTAAATTCGTGATGCACAATACCGGTAGAATCGAAAAAAATCACGAACATTGTCTTCACCTTCGACCGACTTTGCCGTGCATTTTTCGGTCGTGGTGAACCTGGAGTCTTCCACTGCGAAGACTGCACTTTGGTTTCTGGACCGTATCCATATACCCACGATTCGTCACCTGTAATGACCCTATTTAACAAATCTGGGTCATTTTTAGTCCTATTCATCAGTTCTTGGCACACTTCAAGTCGGTATTGTCTCTGGTCACTTGACAACACATTTAGAATGAATTTTGTGGACACTCAACGCATGTTTAGTTGTTCAGTTAAAGTTGACTGAACTGCACAGAAACTTAAATTAAGTTCATCAGCCGTCTCCCTAATCGTAAGTCTACGATCAGAGCGCACTAAGTCTCGAATTTTTACATTTTCATTCGTTTTTGAGGTTCATCTTCAAATGATTCGCGGCTATTTTTAAATCTGTTGAAACAGACGAAAACATTGTGTCTGGCTCATACAATTATCTCCTAAAGCTATTTTTAATAGTTCAGAAGTCTCAGAGGCTGATTTCCTGGTTTTGAAACAAAATTTCACACAAACTCGTTGCTCCGTTTTTACGTCCATTTTCACGCAGAGTCCGGCAACAAGCCCTAACACACCCGCACTCAACCAGCTGCCACAGCGAACTGAATAAAGGAAACGCAGTTTTCTGTCAGAGGGTGTTTAAGGACAAGGCAATAACTCACTCCCCACCCTCAGTGTACCTGTCCGCCACACCAGTAAGCAGTAGTGGATCCATTCTTAAAACTTTCCAATCACAGATCTTATATCTGCGGTGTGCCCCCTCCACCTGGCTCTGAGAGGCTGGGTGCAGAGAGGGTGGTAGGTGCACTGATGTTAAGTTTCTCACTGTTCTTGTTTCTGCTACTTCTCATTACTTTCGTCTGATTTTCTTTCAATCCATAGTCTGCAATCATTAGACTGTTCATTCCATTCAGCAGATCAAGTAATTCTTCATCACTTTCACTCAGAATAGCATTTACATCAGAGAATGCTTGATTTTTAATCTCCCTCTTGAACCTTTCCTTTGTTTCCATCATTGCTTCTACGACGTATAGCCTAAGCAGCAGGTTCGAAAGACTACATTCTTGCCTTACATCTTTTTCAATCTGCGCACTTCGTTCTTGGTTTCCCAGTCTTATTATTCCTAGCTCTTGTACACGTTGTATAAGAGGTAAAAATTTTATTGAAAATATATTCTGACTATTTAGAATATTTGTTTATAAACAGCATTTTACATTTTGTTATCTGAGGTATATATGCACAAACTTTTCGAATTTCCTGCTCGAGAGCAAGCTACGCTTAGTTGACCGTTAGAGAAGCAGGAGTCTTTCAGGTTGACGTCGCAATATTTTAAAGTTTGTCCTTGAGCTTTCTTAAATGCGAAACTATAGGCTAATTTGATTGGAAATTGCAGTCTTTTAAAGTGGAATGGCAGTTTAGTAGAGATCGGTGGTATTCTGAGGATAAATAGTGTGTGTCCTTTGTACTTCCCGGTCATTAAGTTCAGCTTCGATTAGTTGAGATTTCAGAGTAGTATGATCGGAGATACAATTTTAAGTAGAAGGCAGTGTAATGGTGTTCCTCGTACTTGAAAAGAGATCAGAAATTCCGTGGGGAAGTACACGCTTTTTTCAACGTTTACCCTGTTGTCGATCGATGCTTATATTCTCTCTTCAGCGAGAATTTTCTCTGGAATATTAAAGTTTATGTCGTCTACAATATTTTTTTTAATTGCCAGAACTGCAGTTTCAAATAGCCAGTCGGGATTGGTATAGTTTTCAATACTGTCTGGCTAAATTTGGTCGATGAGTTCGTTTTCAGCAGCGGCTACAGCGCTGAAATCAATGTTGAGTGTAATGAGGCCTGTCATCTGGTCAGTAGGATATGTGCCTTGCCAGTCTGTAAAAGTTGTTGAGCAAAATGTGGTATTGTTTCGTCTTTCCACAGTTGTGACCAGAGATGTGACTTTTGCAAGCATGCTTTGATCTAGTCTGTTGGTGTTGACTTGGGGTAACTGGAAGTGTTTGTTGAAAATTTCCTGAGAGTATCAGTATAGCTTGTCTCATCACTTGGGAGTTCCCTCGCAAGTCTTGTAGTATTCTGGCCATGACTTTGAGTGGTTGTTACGTGTCATTGTTACGTGCCATTGTGCATTCATCCGAGAAGGTAATTTTAGCTTGCTTTAGAAGTTCACCCCTCCCAGGTACTCTTGCGATCTAACGTACCGGGAATTGTTCTTCGGCTATATTCAACGGTAGTTGAGCAGCGGACTGGACAGTTCGTCCTTTCATAAGTTTGACTGCAATGTGGATGATGCCGTTGCAAGTGCGATGTGTTGTTTAGCACGCATTTCTGCCAGCAATAGATTTATTAAAAACGTTTTCCCCGTGCCGCCTGGTGAGGCCAAGTAAATAATTCCGCCAGTATTGTTGTCGATCCAGTCCATGATAACGTTGTAATTTCCTTTTGATTGTCATTCAAAAATGGTTTGTTGTGGGCAATGTGTTTAAGTAGTTCGTTGATGTTGTACTTTTACCTCCTTTGCATTTTCAAAATTTAGCATACTGGTAGCGGTTTTTTTTGTGATTCTTGCATCCCAAATTGTACTGAAGTCTGGTTGTTTATTTCTAACATTTATCTTCTGGGGAATGAATGTTTCATTGACGATGTCGGGGTTGAATTCGATAGTGAGTTCAGGGTGAGCTTGTCGCAAATGGTACAGTTCGTCATCACTCATACTCTCTTTGAAGAAGTCCCATAACTGTTTTGGATTCGATAGGTTTCATGTTGTTAGAATTATGTCGAATAAGTCTCTCATTTTTCAGCTGAGGCTGTGAGTGAGGCTTCTTGTATTGCTGGATGCCAGTTGTTGTGGTTTTCCAGTAGCCCTAAGCATTGGCTTCTCGGTACGTCTAGCATAGGTAACTGTCCACAGTCCTGAGATCTGTGAAACTTTTTGGTCCCCATAGTTCGGGTAGCAACATCACAAGATAGATACATTCGGCGTTGTTCGTATGTATGGTGTACACTTGGCCTAGTGCGCCAGTTTTCATGATTGCTGGCTAACCTTCCGTTGGAATTCCTTGTTTTCACCGTTGAAAGATTTTTCTTCTTGTGCTCCACTTATAATAGGTAGGGACGTTGACGTAGAGGTTTAGCAAATGGATCCGTTTTGGTACGGTTGGTGAAAAGTTGTTAACGCTGTGTTCTGAGGTGGTTCGCTTGCAGTTTTTGTGGCGATATCATTTGTGGAGTAAACCCTCTGTTCATTCTCCATATGTATTGCGAGATGTTGCACAGTTTATTTGACAGATTTCACTGAATTGCAGTGTTCCACGTTTATGTGTGCTTGGAACACTTTGCACATATTGTACATTACTCGTCTTCTGCTATAGCTGATCCCTCTTTTTCACACGATTCCCAACATCTTGCACCATTTTACACTGTCGAACGCTTTTCTCCAGGTCCTATGAATTCCTATGAATGTATCTTGATTTTTCTTTAGCCTTGCTTCTGTTATCAACCACAAAGTCAAAATTGACTCTGAGTTGCCTTTACATTTTCTAAAGCCGAACTGATCGTCGTCTAACAGATCCGCAATTTTCTTTTCCATTCCTTTGTATATCATTCTTGTCAATAACTTGGAAGCATGAGCTGTTGTGTTCACTGTTCCATAATTCTCTCACTTGTCGGCTTTTGCAAATCTTGGGAACTGGGTGGATGATGTTTTTTTTTTCCAAAAGTCTGCTGGTATATCTTCAGTCTCGCAAATTCTACGCAAAATATATATATATATAGATATATATATATATATATATATATATATATATATATATATATTATGTCTTGCGAGTGTGGCGGCCAGTACACTGGGCAAACACAGCGCTGAATGTCGCAGTGCTGCTGGGAACAAATTAGATGCTTACGTCTGAGGCATAAAGATAAACCAGCAATGGAGGACATACGTTCGAATTCGAAAAAAACGGAAGGGTTGTGTCCTGCTAGTAGCTTTTTAGGAGAGCGTGTTCAAAGAATTAATTACGATAAGTAATTTGTAATATTAAAAGCCAAGATCGCCCGATTTGAAATAGTTTATTTCATGATCAGTTTCGGCACTAACCAGTCGTCATCTTCAGAATCTCAGATCTTCCAGAAATATAGCTACACATCAGTCTCATCAACATACTGAGAACATACTCCAATTACAGTAATGCAACTCCACATCGGTTTGTATGTAATTACATTTTTGAGAGAGCCTAGAATTTGAAGATGACAGCTAGTTATTGTCGGAATCGTTATGGAATAAACTATTTGACATCAAACGATCTTGGCTCCTAATATTACAATCTGCAACATTAGATTGCCCAGATAACATGCGTAATACTGCACGATAATCTCGTCAACAGGGACCGTCTACCAGTTAAGTTATGATGGGAGCCTGCAGCAGCAGCTATATGCCGAGACCGTGCCCAGCTGTTGACGCATCGCGTGTCTGGGCAAGCCTGAAGGCGCCGTAAGTCTATACGACGTTCCGCCGCCTTCGTCTTCTCCCCCCCCCCCCCC
The DNA here is from genome assembly GCF_021461385.2 of Schistocerca piceifrons. Classification (NCBI taxonomy): domain Eukaryota; kingdom Metazoa; phylum Arthropoda; class Insecta; order Orthoptera; family Acrididae; genus Schistocerca; species Schistocerca piceifrons. Next base: position 238,510,265 of record NC_060144.1, on the reverse strand, counting down.
CCCCCCCCCCCCCGACACCAAACCGTGTGACAAACGACCGCCGCTCGGCTACACAGGGTGCAACAACAATGTATGGTACAAATTTCAGGACACATTCCTCACATGTAGGCGAAGAAATTATGTTATGTGAACATGTTACACCTCTTTTTTTTGTTCCATGTTACAACTTATTTTTTTCAATTAATTATTCATGAAAAATACACAAGAACAGAACGAACAGAACGTTTTTTTTTTTTTTTGTCATCAGTCTACTGACTGGTTTGATGCTACCCGCCACGAATTCCTTTCCTGTGGTAACCTCTTCATCTCACAGTAGCACTTGCAACCTACGTCCTCAATTATTTGCTTGACGTATTCCAATCTCTGTCTTCCTCTACAGTTTTTGCCCTCTACAGCTCCCTCTAGTACCATGGAAGTCATTCCCTCAAGTCTTAGTAGATGTCCTATCATCCTTCATCCTGTCCCTTCTCCTTATCAGTGTTTTCCACATATTCCTTTCCTCTCCGATTCTGCGTAGAACCTCCTCATTCCTTACCTTATCAGTCCACCTAATTTTCAACATTCGTCTATAGCACCACATCTCAAATGCTTCGATTCTCTTCTGTTCCGGGTTTCCCACAGTCCATGTTTCACTACGATACAATGCTGTACTCCAGACGTACATCCTCAGAAATTTCTTCCTCAAATTAAGGCCGGTATTTGATATTAGTAGACTTCTCTTGGCCAGAAATGCCTTTTTTGCCATAGCGAGTCTGCTTTTGATGTCCTCCTTGCTCCGTCCGTCATTGGTTATTTTACTGCCTAGGTAGCAGAATTCCTTAACTTCATTGACTTCGTGACCATCAACCTGATGTTAAGTTTCTCGCTGTTCTCATTTCTACTACTTCTCATTACCTTCGTCTTTCTCCGATTTACTCTCAAATCATACTGTGTACTCATTAGACTGTTCATTGGGTTCAGCAGATCATTTAATTCTTCTTCACTTTCACTCAGGACAGCAATGTCATCAGCGAATCGTATCATTGATATCCTTTCACCTCGTATTTTAATTTCTCTCTTGAACCCCTCTTTTATTTCCAACATTGCTTCCTCGATGTACAGATTGAAGAGTAGGGGCGAAAGGCTACAGCCTTGTCTTACACCCTTCTTAATACGAGCACTTCGTTCTTGATCGTCCACTCTTATTATTCCCTCTTGGTTGTTGTACATATTGTATATGACCCGTCTCTAACTGTAGCTTACGCCTACTTTTTTCAGAATTCTGCACAGCTTGCTCCATTTTACATTGTCGAACGCTTTTTCCAGGTCGACAAATCCTATGAAAGTGTCTTGATTTTTCTTTAGCCTTGCTTCCATTATTAGCCGTAACGTCAGAATTGCCTCTCTCGTCCCTTTACTTTTCCTAAAGCCAAACTGATCGTCACCTAGCGCATTCTCAATTTCTTTTCCATTCTTCTGTATATTATTCTTGTAAGCAGCTTCGCTGCATGAGCTGATTGTGCGATAATTCTCGCACTTGTCAGCTCTTGCCATCTTCGGAATTGTGTGGATGATGCTTTTTCGAAAGTCAGATGTTATACAGCCAGACTCATATATTCTACACACCAACGTGAGTAGTCGTTTTGTTGCCACTTCCCCCAATGATTTTAGAAATTCTGATGGAATGTTATCTATCCCTTCTGCCTTATTTGACCGAAAGTCCTCCAAAGCTCTTTTAAATTCCGATTCTAATACTGAATCCCCTATCTCTTCTAAATCGACTCCTGTTTCTTCTTCTATCACATCAGACAAATCTTCACCCTCATAGAGGCTTTCAATGTATTCTTTCCACCTATCTGCTCTCTACTCTGCATTTAACAGTGGAATTCCCGTTGCACTCTTAATGTTACCACCGTTGCTTTTAATGTCACCAAAGGTTGTTTTGACTTTCCTGTATGCTGAGTCTGTCCTTCCGACAATCATATCTTTTTCGATGTCTTCACATTTTTCCTGCAGCCATTTCGTCTTAGCTTCCCTGCACTTCCTATTTATTTCATTCCTCACCGACTTGTTTTTCTGTATTCCTGATTTTCCCGGAACATGTTTGTACTTCCTCCTTTCATCAATCAACTGAAGTATTTCTTCTGTTACCCATGGTTTCTTCACAGCTACCTTCTTTGTACCTATGTTTTCCTTCCCAACTTCTGTGATGGCCCTTTTTAGAGATGTCCATTCCTCTTCAACTGTACTGCCTACTGCGCTATTCCTTATTGCTGTATCTATAGCGTTAGAGAACTGCAAACGTATCTCGTCATTCCTTAGTACTTCCGTATCCCACTTCTTTGCGTATTGGTTCTTCCTGACTAATGTCTTGAACTTCAGCCTACTCTTCATCACTACTATATTGTGATCTGAGTCTATATCTGCTCCTAGGTACGCCTTACAATCCAGTATCTGATTTCGGAATCTCTGTCTGACCATGATGCAATCTAACTGAAATCTTCCCGTATCTCCCGGCCTTTTCCAAGTATACCTCCTCCTCTTGTGATTCTTGAACAGGGTATTCGCTGTTACTAGCTGAAACTTGTTACAGAAGTCAATTAGTCTTTCTCCGCTTTCTTTCATTGTCTCAAGCCCATATTCTCCTGTAACCTTTTCTTCTACTCCTTCCCCTACAACTGCATTCCAGTCGCCCACGACTATTAGATTTTCGTCCCCCTTTACATACTGCATTACCCTTTCAATATCCTCATACACTTTCTCTATCTGTTCATCTTCAGCTTGCGACGTCGGCATGTATACCTGAACTATCGTTGTCGGTGTTGGTCTGCTGTCGATTCTGATTAGAACAACCCGGTCACTGAACTGTTCACAGTAACTCACCCTCTGCCCTACCTTCCTATTCATAACGAATCCTACATCTGTTATACTATTTTCTGCTGCTGTTGATATTACTCGATAAAATCCTTGTCTTCCTTCCACTTCACTTCACTGACCCCTACTATATCTAGATTGAGCCTTTGCATTTCCCTTTTCAGATTTTTTAGTTTCCCTACCACGTTCAAGCTTCTGACATTCCACGCGCCGACTCGTAGAACGTTATCCTTTCGTTGATTATTCAATCTTTTTCTCATGGTAACCTCCCCTTGGCAGTCCCCTCCCGGAGATCGGAATGTGGGACTATTCCGGAATCTTTTGCCAATGGAGAGATCATCATGACACTTCTTCAATTACAGGCCACATGTCCTGTGGATACACGTTACGTGTCTTTAATGCAATGGTTTCCATTGCCTTCTGCATCCTCATGTCGTTGATCATTGCTGATTCTTCCGCCTTTAGGGGAAATTTCCCACCCCTAGGACAAGAGAGTGCCCTGAACCTCTATCCGCTCCTCCGCCCTCTTTGACAAGGCCGTTGGCAGAATGAGGCTGACTTCTTATGCCGGAAGTCTTCGGCCGCCAATGCTGATTATTTATCGAAATTTAGGCAGTGGCTGGGATCGAACCCGGGACCGAAGGCGTTTTGATTATGACTCAAAGACGCTACCCCTAGACCACGGGAATACTGCAGAACGTTAGAATTAAGGAGAACATGCACTCTTGGTGTCGTCTGGTAATGTTGTCACCGCCTGTGTTTTGCTTCAAATATCCCTGTTCTCATGAGACGTACGCTATTGCATGTTTATGGGTAACATCAACTGTTCCAGCGATCAGTACGGCCGTTGCAAGCACACGGGTTACTACGGAGAGTTAGTCACAGACTTCCTCGTGCCATGGTAGCGTCACAAATGCAGAGACTGCAGACGCTCCTTTGATATACTGATTACGTCACGGCAATGCCGCTCGCTCTCAATGTTTGTACCGGGAGAGATTCCCAGGATGAAAGTGCCCCGACGGGAAAATGTTTGAAGCCACTGATCGTCAACTTAGGGAACATGAGTAAGCCTGATACTCGAGACTGGAGAAGGCCTAGAAGGACAAGGACGGCAATTCTTCACGCAGTTGACGACAACCCCAGTGTCAGTACCAGACAGTTAGCTAAAGTTGACCACATGACCGTCTGGCGACTGTTACACGAGAACCAGCTGTATCCATACCATTTACAGCGTGTACAATCACTACCAGCGGGGGATTTTCCTGTATGGGTGCTCTTCTGCGAATGGTTCATTCGACAGTGTGCCAAGTCTAATTTTAGTATGAGGATGCTGTTCAAAACAGAGATGTCAGCGACATCAGATTGCAAATTTTCACAATCGGCATGCATGGGCATAAGCCAGTCCTCACGCAACTGCTGAAGAAAGTCATCAACAAAGATTTTCTGTCAATGATTGGGCCGGCTTTGTTGGTGAATGTCCGTTAAGGTCTCACTTTCTCCCGCCCAGATTGAACGGACGAAGTTAGCATAATTCCGTAGAGAATGGTCTACTCGGTCTGTTAGCAAATGTGCTTCATACACCATGGGGAACGTCCTCATTTTAGACTTAATGTCCGTTGGCTTCTAACTAACAGATTCACTGACAGATAGAATAGGTAGCGATGGACCACTTTGGGAGCATTAGCCCAGACACCCGTAAATTTCATGCAGCCTCATATAAATAGTGCCGAAGTCCCCGTCCAACGTTTTCTCATCAGTGCAGGACATAAGTAAAAGTTACCTGGTTCGTTGGCAATTACAACTGTTGTGTTCTGCCTTGATGCAGTGGGTCTCAGCTACAGCTAGTCGCATGCTCTGATTTCGCAGTAGAAATGTGAACAGACGCTAGTAATTTGTAGCAAAGCAGAGATGGAATATGCAGGATGATAGTTGTACCGAACGTCGACACTTGTTTCCATCCGGCTGCAAAGGTTAATTAAAATCTCACAGAATTAGCGCCCATACCCTGCCGTGTTATTCCCCCGTGTGTGGCATCGCTGATGGCAACAGATGATTGATAGTTCTCTGAATAAGTGAGACTCAGAATTGCTAATGAGGACAATAAATTTAACACTGTTTTACCTGTGTAGGACAGTAATCGAACGGTATTTGAAGTTGTCTAGCGAGCAGTTGTTTGTTACGCCGCAGTGAGTGTTGAGTGTGAGGCTAAAGGTTCGAGTTAGATTAGTCTTTATAGAACTATGTTAATTTAACTTTCATGTCGCGGCCACTGGATTACGTGAGTGGCATCATTATGAAGGTTCCATTGCGTAACGGATCGACTAATCGCAGACGGCAACGACAGCGAGTGGACTGCAGCGAGCGAGGCAACGTCGGGTCTGCAGCGACTGCAGGGAGCCATAGCGACTGTAGATGACGTCAAGATGTCATCGCCGAGGCCAGTGGATACATGAGCCCTGCAACGAACTTCTGACGTCACACCAGTGGGCTTGACCAACACACTTCGTGAACGCACGGCTCCGTAAAGGGTCAACGGAAAGCCAATATTTAACTGAAAAGGTACTCATCAAAGGTCTGAATTGTTTCGTGTGCTATCGACGGCTTGCATGTATTTAAACACGCACTCCAGAGTTACTAAAGTCGTTTGAAATAGTTACTCGCTTCACGCCCATGACGGTTGCAGACACTCGTAAGACCTGCAGCGTCACGTGCTGTGACATTTGCGCATCTGCGTGTCTTCCTTGTGGGTCTCTGTCATCGCGCATCCAACTGCAACGACACCCTCGCTATGACAGTGCGCAGATAGCAACATGTTAAAGTCAATATTATGCTTTGCATGGCCTAGTTTAACGCGTGCATCAGATGACAAAAGCAACTGCATGAAATAAGAATTGTCAAAGTGTACGATGTAATACTGGCTATACTTGGAAGTATTTGTATAAACTCTCTAAACTGTTTTTAAATTGTCAGAAACCGCAAGTTAAGTAGAAAGAAAGCATCTTCTTAAAACCAGAGAAGGAGTACAGCCCAACTGTGGCAGTAAGGAGTCTTCAAGTAAGCTACAAGATGCAAATAATAAAGCTTTAGATAATGAGGATGAAAATATAAATTCTGTTATAAATGACTACTCTGGAAATGAAGATACTGTTCCACCAGATCACAATTATGTGATCGATTATCATAACGACGAAAGAGGCACGGAATCTGACGTCGACATTTCAAATGAGCAGACAGAAGACTTGTGCAAGTTCAGTCATGGTCATGCATCAGCAGGCACTTTGCCAAATGGCGGTAATAGTTAAGAAACTAATATTGTGCGTAAAAACAATTGTTTCCAACAGAATTACTAATGTGGGAACTGGTATCCAAAACAGTTTAAAAGCGGGGAACAGGGAATCTAATCGAGGGCAAAAATAAACTGAGTTGAAAACTGAAGGAAACTAAAGAAGATTTCAAAGCATCTGGGGGAAAAATAAATATCATTACCAAGGAAAACTTAACTTTGTGTTCTGCCTTACAGCAGATCTTGTCATGGGGGAAGCCTCGGCAGAGAGGTCCACCCCATGAGAATCTAGGGAAGTGATTCCACTGGTGGTTTCCCATTGCATTCCACTGATGATTTTGAAATGATAATGGGGACAAAACAACACCCAGTCCTGGGCGGAGAAAATCTCCGACACAGCCTGGAATCGAACCCGGGCCCCTTAGCGTGACAGACTGCCGAGCTGACCACTCAGCTATCGGGGCGGACTTATCAAGGACATCCATGAATAAAAGAAAGAAATAATTAAAAGCGCAAACAAACATCAAGATAAAATAGAGGATGGGTTGGACGAAGAAATAAAGGTCTGTAAGGGGAGTAATGGCACACATGAAAAGGATATTCAGTGATGAAAAGAGAAATTCGTTAAAATTGATAACATGCAAACGTAAGCTATTAAAGCATGTCAGAAAAGACACGAACAACAATGTGCATATTTAGAGACTATTGTGAATAATCAATGTAAACAAAACAGTAAAATTCCTCATGCAGAAACCAAATGCACAGACAACCGGAGGGTAATTTATGGTAAACTGAAAGAAATCTCCCTGCCACAGAGGAAATAGGTAATCACATTAATTATATAGAAGGGGATATCAAGGACTAGAAACATGGTACGAACAAGGGAATTTTAAAGTCTATATTCGTGTAGACGATCCTGTAGGTTATTTGAGTGAACAGAAATTCCATCATTTCACAATTAAAGGCAATACTCACCTGTAACACACCCATATCGGTAGAGCTGCGATGAGCTGCGTTTAATAACCTTTAATTACCCTCTGAGATGTATTTTTTTTTTAAATAAATGTTTGTTCTACTTCTCCATCGCTGCCGCGAAGGAATTGCACTTCCGTTTTATCTTTACTTACGACTAGACACCTTTTCCATTGCAGGGGCGGTAGCCATTTCATAATTTGTAACATTGTCGTAAATCTCGTAAAATACAGTAAAGTTAATTCAATCATTTGCTCTCATAATGTAATTAACATTGATCATCGCTATGTTAATTACCCATGTTTCCCATTACAACTTTAGATTGTCTGTTGGACTGTCGTAATAAGCCGAGAAAAAAGAGAGCCATTTCGCCAGCAGAAATCATCAATCCTATTAGTGCAAATTGTGTGGTCAAAATATGTAAGAACCTCGTCTTCTCGAACGTTTAGTTCGGGGATACCAACGTTCGATGCCTTCAAAGTATTTTGTCATTATTTCAGTTTCAGGTAACATGGTCACAGCATTCCTTTGTTAAACAGGAAATGGCACAACTCATAATATTTTCCTAATAAGATTACAGGTCTTCCAGCCAGTCCCACGCACTTACGACGTTGCGTAAGTAATATTCTTCTTTATAACATCCATATGACCCAAATTTTATTACAATCTCTAATTTTTAAATCGAATAACCAACCACCAAACCTTTCATGGGATCGTCTGGTAAAAATCATCGTCCTCATTTCATGTCATCCCTTCTAAGTAAAAGGACAGATATGAACTGACGAAATACACAATGGACGAACAAACAGTTATGTACCCAATGGGTTTAGTTCAACAATTCGAGGATATTATCCCTAAACGCTGGCGAGAGGGTTGCTAGTAGATTTCAGGGAGATTTCATGTCATGGGGAACAGAAGTAATCACATAAAAAACGCATGACAAATTTTTACGTGTATTTCTGAACCAGTACCGGTCTAGTAGCACACAGGATAGCGTAATAAGTGAAATATTCGATGGTAGAAGCTTGGCTAATTGTGGTTGTGGTAATTATGAAGAATTTTTCCAACATTAATGGCAGTATAGTATGTATTTAACTAACTCTTTGAAAGAATGAGACATTGTAAAAATGACACTAAAATTGTCTGTGTCAGTGCAGGAAAACTTACCACCTTAACATTAATGATGTCAATAACTTATTGCTAGTACTAGAGCGAGTTAGAAGAAGATGGATAATGGACTGAATTAATGATAATGAACAATTTATAGACAGTGATGCAAGTAGTAATGACGTACGTCGCCACTGGTAAGAGAAAAATACGTTACACAGTCGCAGCCCGTATAGAAGAGAAAAGGCGCACTTAATGGGCGGGGGGGGGGGGGGGGTTTCAATATTGGAAGCTATCACAGAAATAACAAAGCCTAGAAGATCAGAAGCACACACCCAAGGGATGTAGGAATCATAAGTGCACGAAGATTAACATCACCGACTCAGCGGACAGATACACATCGTTCTGACAGGTTTCTGATCTAACTGGTGACACTGCTCAATTTTCTTTCCGTATTGCCAATTTTTCCTCTTCTCACAATCCGAATTACGCCATTCTACATTGTTATTCAACACTATCAGCGATGAGAGAGAGTTATGAATTATGGGATAATTCAACAGAAATCAAAATGTAAGTCGAAGTAAGTAATATCTGAGATACGTTTTTCTGATATGAGAGTATGTGACTTGCCTATGTTATCGATATACTAACCTGACATGACATTATCGATGTATGACAATATTAAACTAATATGTGACAATGTTCTTGCAAAGGTCAAATCGAATGGACACGAATTTTAGTCTCTACATGTAGACTATACACTACCGAAAAACACTAGCGAGTGACATGCAACATGTCAATGAACACAATTTGTAAACTAGCACATTTATTTTAATATAAGAATTAAAGAAACGAGATTTAATTCGTGATCGTCAAAGCTTTAAGAAACATACAACACAGTATTGCACAGCACTGTATAGCTTTTCCACTCGGAAGAAGTGGATTACAAACAAGTAGGCATGATGCAAAGGAGCAATGAAATAATAGTGATTCACACAGATGTTAACAAAATATAAGGGACATTTAAATGAAACCCGGTCACTAGTGTAAAGTAAGGGTAACGATTTCATTCACTCAAAAATGTAGTCATAAACAGTATATGTACTCAAAAACAGACGCCAAAACTGTTGGCACATTTATCCCATTGCGACACTAACCGATCGATTCCGTGCTTGAAGAAGCTAGCAGACAGCTGTCAGATCCAGGCCTGGACCCAGCCACACACTTCGTTGTCTGTTGCGAATCGATGTTTTAGAGGACCATACACATGAAAGTCACATAGTAAAGGTCGGTACTGTACGATGGATGTTCCAGCGTTTCCCACCGAAACTGCTGCAATTTTGTCTTCACCGCATTGGCCGTGTGTGGGCGGGAATTATCATGCAGGAGGATAACGCCATTGGAAACATGCCTCTGCGTTTCGTCTTGGTGGCTTGCCTAAGGTTCTGTAAAGTGGGTTGATAACGCTGAGCATTCATGGTGGTTCCCCGTTCTAAGACCTCGACAAGCAGTGGGCCTTTGTGGTCAAAAAAGGACATCATGAGCTTACCAGAACTTGTGTGCATGGCTTTTTTTTTTTTTTTTTTTTTTTTTTTTTTTTTTTTTTTTTTTTTTTTCAGGTGGTGAAGTCGCATGTTTCCACTGCTTGCTCTGATGCTTGCTTTCCGGTTCAAAATGGTGACACCATGTTTCGTCACCTGTGACAATACGCGACGGAAAGCCGTATTCCTCCTCATGATTACGTTGCAGATGCCATTCGAGTATTGCGCTGTTCGGCGTCAGTTGGCTGGGAACCCACTGCGTACAGATTTTTCGAACGTTCAAGTGTTGATGCATTATAGTGTGGGCGGTGCCCACGCTAATACCCAGTAACGGATGCATCTTGTCCGTGTTGATCCTGCGGTTGTCCAAGACTAGAGCGTACAGTTCCGCATCCGTTTCCGGTATTATGACTCTATGAACCTTTACAGGACGAGCATTGTCTTCCAATGATTCGCGCTCCTCAGGGAATCTTTGCGCCAGTCCACAACGCTTGAACCATTCAGACTGCACTTGCCGTACACAGCCTTCCTCCGACGATACATTTCACGGCCTCCAACTCCCTCCGCCGCCAAAATTCGAACCACTACTCTCACTCGCCTGCGTGTTCGGTAGTGGACGAAAACTTGTGTGAACTCCTTCTCTTCGGATGAAACCACACTGGCGCTATACAACATCAAACGGTGCGCACGCATCAGTGCCTCTACCAATACATTGGGCCACCATACCCGCAGCTACGTGGTGCCACCTTACTTGTAAGGCAAACGTAGACGCACTGACCAGGTCTCATTTGAATGAACCTCATACATTACAGCTAGCACGCTGTAATAAAACTAATGTTGTATTATGTATGAACAATGGTATCCTTTTGTCGTGAGAGCTTATTAGGTGTCATGGGTTTCACCCATGTGTGTTGGTTGATGTTAATAGTCAAGAGATGATGCTGTCAGTCATGTGTTAGGACTTTTTTTAGGTGACAGGTAAGTTGGCAAAAGAGAGACAGGTCAGACTGTGGAGTTCGTTTCAGGCGACTTATAAGTCGGCCAATTAAGTTTTCGCCAAATGTCAGGAAAAAACACATAGCTGATACGTACGAGGTACAGCACTGGTAATGACATAGCGGCAAGCCATCGGATCAGGAGTTTTAGTGAGCGTGAAGATGAGCAAGAGAGGTGGTGGCACTACTGGTGGAGGAGGCCGAGCTTGGGGGCAGGTGTGGATGACTGTTATATTATGCCCAAAGCTGATTTCTAATTAATTCTAACTCACGCTACGGATTATCTTCTCCGGCGTGGCATGCGACAAAGAATGCGACCACAGCACCTCGTTAGCGGCAACCGTTGTGCGGGTGAGGCCCCGTAGGTGGCTGGGACAGCAGTCTGTAGGTGTTAGCATATCGCGGCTCACCACCTGCAAGTGGGCCGGCCATAGGCCTCTCGAAGATGGATGTGGCCTTAAATATCACTGACAGTGTCATGAAGGCTTAAGCCCTGGACCCAAATCAGAAACACCGTGTACAGCCAGGGAGGCGGTGCTGAAGTGTATCGCACAGTAGGATGCACACTGTTGTCCCAAATTAAAGCAACAAACAGCTATTTCCCTGTCCTGAGTCTAATTCAAGATATAATCACACAAACTGTCAACCAGGTGTCCGTACGATCGTGCTCTGCACGGAATATGGCATTCTGGTCAGCGGACAACCATGCCAACGATGACGTCAGGGCACCTATGAAATGAGGTAGTGCTTGCCGGGTAGCCCTACATTCACAATCGGTGTGTACACAGTCACAGACGGTGCAGTATGGCACAGAGAAGATGCCTACCGCAGTCTCAGTGGTGGAGGGCCATAAAAAGAAACGAAGCAGGACAGTCGAAACTGATTTGGCCTGACGGCTTAATGTGAATTGTCCTGTAGTTTCTTGGGTGTGGCGACAGTTTATAGAGAGCGAAACTGTATCCAGAAGACCGGGGCAGGGCCGGCCACGTGTGACTTCAGAAAAGAGGACCGTTATTTGGTTGTAAGGGCACGACATTACCGCCTTAGTACCGCACGTCAAATAGCCTGTGAGCTCGCAGCATCCACTGGACGCGTTGTATCGAGGCAAACGGTGTTTAGAAGGCTTTATTGTCGGCGACTTGCTATATGTCTACCTCTGACGCGTCTTCTTAGAAGGGAAGGTCTAAAGTGAAGTCATGAATATGCCATCTGGAAGGTCACACAGTGGGCCAATGATGTCTTCACAGATGTGTCTCGATTTAGTCTGGAGAGTAATTCTCGATGGATTCGCATCTGGAGGGAACGTGGAACCCAGTTTCCGGACCAAAACTTTGTTGAAAGAGACCGAGATCGAGCAGGATCCCTAATGGTGTGGGCGGGAATCATTTTTAACCCCCCTTCGTGGAAATGTGCAGGTGAATCGACAACATGTAACTGCTCTCAGGTATCGTGACGAGATCTTGGGACCTTATTTGCTGTTGTTGCGAGATGCTGTGGGCCCAGACGTCGTATTGATGGACGATAATGCTTGACTTCATGGAGCACGAGTGGTTGATGTTTCCTTGGAAAACAGAAGATGTCGCTCTCCCTATTTAAATCCCATAGGTCTTGGATGCACTAGGGAGACGGCTTGCATCACGTCAACATCCACCAACCATTCTTCAAGACTGTGAGCAGCTTTGGCAGGAAGAATGGCCGTTACTGCCTCAGCGTGAAACTGATGACATCATTCACAGCATGCCCCGTCGTTGTCAGGCCTGTATTGCTGACAGAGATGGTCACACCATATACTGAGCACATTAACCAGTTGTCGGAAAGAGTGTGCAAACCCATTAAGCTTGGAAAAAGGAAGAACATTTTTGTCTACCGTTATGCATGTTGCAGTTGTTTGCGTTCTCTGTTCTTTATAGTGTTTCTACGTTACTGTCAACTGTTTATAGTGTTTTGAGGCAAAATAAACGTGACCTTGCCAAATTTCCTTTTGTTGGTTTTATGTTGGACACTAGTGTAGATAGTAGTCTGCAGTCACTTGTTATGGTCCTTCCGCAGGGGAAACCAGCGGTGAGGAAAGCAGTGGCGGCCTGCAGCGGCTAAGTTTCACTACAGTTAGCTGGCTGTCATCTCAGAACTGAAGTCTGCTCTCGGCAGCAGACAACACGTCACGATTCTCCAGTCAAGTTATCCTGTAACTAGCGAGACCTGTCATTCCGTTGGAATCAGAGATGCATATAGAACGACAAGACACTGAGATTGTGGTTTTAGAAATGGCCGTGTTTAAGCTGGACACAACGTCATCGTGGTCGGTCATTTGCCCTCATTATCTGGAGATGTCAGCTGATTTATCCCACTTGGTGTCTCAGTTACTATCAGGTTCCTTTGAAAAAAGGAATGAGTCAGACCTGATTCTCTTCCATCTGCACCATGCAGTAACTTTAAAAATTTATTTGCACACCCGGGAATTGAATTTGCAGAGCAAAAATATAAAGGCTTCAAATGGGAAATGAAATAGAACTTAAAAACCACAACGTATCGATTACAACAAATGTCATGCAATTAGCTGAAACATCTTTATAGTTCACTAAGGTTTATATGAGGGGCTTATTTCAATAGTGGTGCAAGTCCATTTTTGCTCATTCTGAGATACAGAGTCATAAAGTTAAAAGAGCACTGAAAAATCTGCAGTTGAGATAGCAGAAATATTCGATTTTCCAGCGCTCTTTTAACTTTAGGAGTCTGTATCTCAGAATGAACAAAACTGGACTTGTACGACTATTGAAATAAGCCCTTCATATAGGCGACAGAATTTTTCCCTTGGCCCATGAAACATAATGTCCTTTACATACGAACATATTTTATTGCAATCGAAAGACAAAAACATAGTGATGTTGGATGGTAAAATATACTGACCTACATGCATACATACACACAAATGACTCGCAAAAACTGTTCCACACTTTTTTGACAGAAATTGACAATTATACTATATGTCTGGGAACAATTATAGATAACAAATAACACTAGAGCGAAAGAAATATATTTCTGGCTTTCGAGTGAGGGCAGCGAAATTTTATGACTTAAGTACTTCTGTGCTAATGCAAGCATAGTGTCAGATATTAACTGACGTACCGGTACAGACCTAAGTGTTTTCTTAAAGGTGTGCATCATATTTTTATATCTATGTAGGTAGCAAGGCAACTGGCTACTGTCAAAGCAAATCATATTTATGCTATGGATAAGATTTTCTGTCAAATATGACATACTAAGAAGTAATGTAGGCATTTATGAAACTTTTGACAGGCTTTGCCCGTGTTTACAATTTTAGTCTACTGTCCTAGTTAAGATGACGTGCGATGAAATAACTTAATTTACTGGCAATCAATGAAAATAGTTAGGGTGTATTGTCATTCATTTCAGCTTTTGATTGTGTAGACTAGGTAAAAAATTTATCTGCCCTATACGCTGTCAATGGTGATGAAAGGAGAGAGTAGAGCATTCACTCTTATCGCTGTTTGGAGAAGTCCGACTTTACGCGATGCAATGTCACACTATTGTTGGCCAAGTATCGTTCATATCTCGTTGGCACATCTTCGTCACACCCAAGTGGACTGTCAGATTAAGGAATACTTCGTCTACAAGTCAATGTAAAGCTTTTTGTGTTGGGTAGTCCGTTGTAGGAAAGAACGACAATGCGATGTCTGATACGCAAAAATATAAAACCGGCCCGAACCGGAATGCAAACGCGCGTGAGTAGCATCAGTAGTATGGCAGTTTATTTGTCACCTTCCAACAGCAGTAGCGTGTGAGTAGTTCATACGTAAAGTCGTCGTTATGAACAGTGCACTTATTGTCATGCCTTACTCCATTGAAGAACGTGTGTTCGTTCTCGAAGAATATGTGCCGTCTGAATCCATTAAAGTTGTTCGTGACACTTTTCATGAAAGTTTCCTGAAAGTAATATTCCTGCAAAATCAACAATTCAGGATCTAGTGAGAAAGTAGCATTCGGCAGGCAGTGTTGTTAATTACAACAGAAACAATGCACCGACTGTACATACACCTGAAGTTGCGGCAAACGTGACGGCACACATTGAAAGAAGTCCCTAAAGTAAACACGACGATTATCACACCAATGTGGAACATCTCGCAGGTCATGTCAACACATCCTTCATGGCTTAAAAATGAAACCGTATCGTGTGAGTGTTGTTCAGCAAATGAAAGAAGAGGACAAGGGTAAACGTACACATTACTGTAATTGGTTGCTGGAAACTGTCGCTCGGGGACATCTTGACCTGTTACTCCTTTTTTCGACGGATGAAACTTGGTTTCATATGTTGGGTTACGTTAATTCACAAAACACAAGACGCTGGGCTACAGAGAATCCCCATGGCATACCGAAAAAGCCGTCACACGATTTAAAAATTGGTGTATGGTGTGTTCGACATCTATTGAGCAGCCCAGAGAGCATCCCAGAGTGCCCCGGAGAGCATCCCAGAGTGCCCCAGAGAGCTAAAACACCAAGAAGAATCGCTTCTCGGCTTTTGGCAAGATCAATGTGTAGTATTTGTGGCCCTTAAAAAGGCCGTTTATTCAGAACTGCCTTCAATGATTATATAAAGTACAATCACCCACAATGCGACAATTTTCCAAAGAAGAAGGACCACTAGCCTTCACCCATAAGTGAATGCTGCAATCAGAATTTATCTTACACTGGAAGAAGAAGAAACTTTCATTAAAGAAAATTTTACTTCGCACCACAAAATAAAGTAGGTCCATGAATAAGAACAAATTGAGTAGTTTTACCTACTCCTCTTACTTCGTTCTTTTTACCCTTCGCAGAAGATGTCGAAGCACCAAGAGTGCCGTCCACATTGACAAGTGATTTGTAAACCATCATTCGCCGGCGACGACGAAAACAGCGTTTACGCATCATTGTAAGAAGCAGTGCCTCAGTGGCTATTCACCCAAACCGAGTGAATGCGCTAGACAGAACAGTGTGCTATTTATAGCATCAGTCCTGGCGCACGCAGCGGATGTGGACTTCACTTATGGGTGAAGGCTAGTGGTCCTTCTTCTTTGGAAGATTGTCGCATTGTGGGTGATTGTACTTTATATAATCATTGAAGGCAGTGCTGAATAAACGGCCCTTTTAAGGGCGACAAATACTACACATTGATCTTGCCAAAAGCCGAGAAGCGATTCTTCTTGGTGTTTTAGCTCTCTGGGGCACTCTGGGATGCTCTCTGGGGCACTCTGGGATGCTCTGTGGGCTGCTCAGCGCATGTCTGCTAACAGAATTATTGGGCCGTTGTTCTTCAACGAAACATGTTTACTTGCAACTCTACAAAGAATTTTCGGCTCTGTTAACTCGAAACGAAAAATGTTGTGCATATTTCCAGCAAGATGGGGCAACTTCTCATACGTCGGATTTGTCCTTAGCTCGTATACTTACTGATTTTACAGAAGATAGGACCATTAGTAAGGGCTTGCGGCCAACCTGCTCTCCCGACTTTTCACCATGTGACATTTACCTCTGGGGATTTCTAACTGCTAGAGCCTACCTTAAAAATCGCAGAGCACTTGACACATTAAAAAACAACATATGTGAAGAAATTTCGAACATTCCTCAAAGAGTACTATAAAGTATTTTCCTTAACATACTTCGATGTGCACAACTTTGCTTGGATGTTGGCGGAGAACACTTTGAACACAGACTTTAAATTCCTTTCTAAAATATGCTTATTAAACTAATAAAAGTAAATCAGTTACTTAAACTGTTAATTACATAGTTAATAATGAAACTGTACAGCAAAAATGTAAGAAAGCGATGATGTACGTTGATTTTCTTCATTCATATTCCTGTCAGTGCAGAGGCCGGTTTTATGTGAGCCACTCTGTATAATGCGGTAAATTGTAGCGTTTAATGAAAAGAAAATGTCAATGCGACGACAGTAAAAGTCTACATAAACACACTGGTTAAGTGTAGCGCTGAGAAAAGGAGCATAAATATGAGGCGTGATAGCCTGATGCGATGACAGTGCATCGAAATGACAACTTTTTTAAGTAAAAATGTCTGTGTAGATTTTAAAGTTTTCAAATTACGACAACACTGTTGTAGTGTTGTTCGCACAGAAAAATTTTTAAGTGGAAGTTCAGTTAAGACAATAGTTAGGGTTATTGTATTGCATATTAACTGGCTGGTAAAACGCTCAAGTCTAGAAAGTTTTCCATTTAAAAAAATGCTACATTGCTATTATGATGATCAAAACTTTATAGTGATTAGTTTTGTAGATTTAAGAGGGTTAAGGTATAGAGTTAGCCATAATGTAACATACACTAAATTAACTGCTACAATTCTGAATATGATTTAAAACAAAAAATATTGAAACATTTTCTTCATACAACTATTAACAGCATCTATGTAATTAACAGCAAATAATTTAGTAGACAACAGTGTCTTCATCATGAATTTAAAAGATTCTGGAAGTATGAATTGAAAAATGCCTTGTCATAACTTTTCGTGTTTCATTAAGCACACGATGCATTTCGGATTCTGTGGGTCCCTTATCAAGTGTAATTTGTCTTATTACATGTTTTATATTTTCTCTTGAATGACGTAAAATGTATATTCCAGTCATGAAAAGGTTTGATCTTAGATTATGAATTTCGTATGTCGAACGCGGAAAATACGTGGGAAATTGTGGAAAAGATGAACAGTGTAAACTTATTACATAATCAAAGAAAATCGTTTTTAACGTTTTTAGCGCCAGCATACAGCATACTTTTTGCATCCTTTTCCTACATGTTACTACATTCAAAAGGCACATTTGCATACACATGTTTGTAAACACTTCACAGATGTTTTTTGTACATGAATTTATTCGTAGTTCTAAAGTTATAATTATTAAACAATTAACATATGCAGGAAATAACTTTCGAATATGTCTTTAAAATTACTGGAATAACTGTGGCTTGTGAAATCTGTTTGTTCATTTAACATAGATTCTGGTTTTTTGATTTTGTGGAGGTATATCTCCAGGTGTTCTAACAGATTTAGGGTCTTACATTGGCTTCATTATTTCTTACTATCAAGTTGTTTTTTTTCCTAGACCGCTAATGGCATGTTTCGTTTCCAACATAAGTTGAGCAATCACTTATTTTTCGAACTGGTTGAGCCTGACAACATATACACGATCTTGAAAACGGGTTTTGAAGTTTCTGCCTGTTTTTCCTACATAGTAGGCAGGAAAACAGGAGCATGATACTTTGTACACTCTACTGTTGTTGTGTGAGTATTTGATTTTATATTATGGACGAGAAAGTTTCCTAACTTATTGTTATTGAGAATGCAAGTGTTTGTAACGTCTCTTAGCAAAAGACATATCATGTGATAAAGAGAAAACATTGTGTATCATGTTTTGTTATTGTATGGAATTATGTACTTGTTTTATTATTTATTTTAGGTAATATCTGTGTCGGCGAGTACTGAAACCGCCACAGACGATAAATATCAAACAAAGATGAGAATATGCAACTAGTATAAATAATACAGAACGAACATTAATTTCTCTGTCTTCTTCTTGGAGTTACGTGAGTAGGATAGCCTGTGACGTTGTATTGTATCCTAACGTAGCATTCTTTTGTCGAGACTGAGAGATGTACGCCATTACGTACTCATTTTAAAGGTGTGTAATAATTAACATATTTAAATGTTTTGAATAGAGTTATTTAATGAAACCTTGCATTATTATTTGTAGTAGCTTGCTTGGCATATTATCCCATCCCTTTAAGACATTTTCAGTTATTTAAATATTATCCGTGGTGCAGAGTTACGCTACGAACGAACGAGCCGCTGCCGCGGCGTATTCAAACTGCATTAAATGAAATCTATCATACCGCAAAGAAGCGGGAAGGTAATAGTGAAATAAAATTATTTCTTTCAGCTTCCGGACTTGCAGAGCAGAGCAGCAGATTTTATGATGTGTTTTGCAGGTTGACGCGGGCTGCTGATAATATATTACTAACAGTACAAAAAAGATAATTTACCTTCGTAATATAATAGGAATCTTGCTGTGCTTAGTTCTGGTCTGGCTAACCTTATAGTAATAAACGTATTTTTCTCCGATAATAGTCTCATGTTCTTGTGCTAGTCGTGGTACTTATTGGTGTTTTACTGATAACAAAAATCCACTGCAAAATTTTGTTGTTGAACAATCATTGCGAACTGTAACATCAGTATTCATAACAAAGTAATTTTCATTAACATTTTCAATAACTATAAAGTAAGGAAGATATGTTGAGTTTATAGTGAGTTACAGTAACGAAAAATTTTCCTTTAATAGAAAGCCAGATACAGAACAATAAGAATACAATATATTCTGTTTTGTTGAGAATTAATGATTATACAGAACTTCATGGCACAGCATTACTAAAAGGTATTTCGCGGCTCTTTTCGTATATGCGTTGTTACACAAATGATAATAATAATAATAATAAAACAAAATAAACAGAAAAGAGCTTACGAAGCGAAATGTTGCATTTATTTTTTTTTTTAAAAGAAAGGTTAACGATTTTTTGTGATATGTGACCCAGGTATGGGATGATGGCAAATAATTTCTCTTCTTTCATAGTGTGGCGATTCGTTGTCTTACTTTTGTGTAATTTTCTGTCTACATTGTCAAGTGTTTTTGCTGTGTAGCCATTGCTTACGGCAATGCTCTTTGTTGTATCTCATTTTGAGGGTGTTTTCTCTTTAAATCAAGAGAGTGTACTGTGTGTAGCATGGACCTAAATGCAGCATGTTTCTGTGTGGTGCGCTGCATGGTGAGCTGTCCAGTTATGTCTGTGTATGTGCATTTTCTGTGTATGCTGAACTCATGTTTTTGTTGGTGGAAATTTATGCTTTGTCCTCATGTTCTATTGTGAATTTTATGTTTTCGTGAAAAGAATTGAATACTGCCTTTATTTCTTCAATTGCATCTTTTGTTCCATCACAACGTATCTCCAGTAGCATATTATTTTACATTTGAGCCTTTCTTTTTTTCATTGAAGAACTTACTTTCCAGGTGATTGAAAAACTTGATATACTACTGCCCATGGCAAGACCCTCTTTCTGTTCGTAAACTTTCCCGATTACATGTAAAGTAATTGTGACACAACATTACCTACATGTCCTTGACTTCGAATATTTCTGCAATTGACGATGAAGTTTTACTAAGTTTTCAAAGCTTATGTCTGTTGTTCTTCAGTTGGTACATATTTAAATAGGATAGTTACATCAAAAAGAGTGTCACAATTACATCAAAAAGAGGGAGTGCAATGTAGACTAGCTTCCCCGTGGTGCACACTGGGCAACGTGATTTTTTATCACGGCTAAATAGTCTACAAATCTGGCTGCTGGACCTGTGAGGATTTCCCAGCTTTACAGAATCAGCACAGACATGAATGCGAATACCCGAAACAACGGTTCCTCTCAGAACCCGTTGACCAAGGACATTGGAGATGTCCTTAAAATCCTACAACTCAACGTACAAGGAATGAGTAGAGCTAAATCTGACTACCTAATTAAAGTCCTGGACAACCATTCAGTGGATGCTGTCTTGCTCCAGGAAACACAATGCGCCGACGAAAAGCAGTTGAAAAATAGATGCAAACTTCCAGGCTATTCCCTTGCTGCAGCAACTTACCACACTAACTATGGCACTGCCACCTACTTTAAAAACAACACTGACCAGGTCCACGACATAAAAAACACACTCAGACCCAAGCGCCTACGTCATAAGAACAAAAATTGCTGATATTGAAGTCATCAAGCTCTACAAACCCCCAACTCAGTCATGGAATGACTCTGCTATTTCCAACATACAACATCTTACAGTGATAATGGGCGATTTCAACAGCCACAGTACCCAGTGGGAATATAACAACACGAATGAGGACGGGGAGGGAGTAATGAAATGGGCGGACATAGAAGACGTCTTCTTGATCCATGATCTAAAGGATAAAGGGACTTTCCACTCGGCGAGATGGAAAAGAAATTACTACCCCGATCTGTGCTTTGTTTCCAGAGACGCCAAAAAGCTCCCATTACGCTGCAATAAACAGATCTTGCCTGATTTTCCTCGTAGCCAGCACAGGCCCGTCCTGCTACATGTCGGTATACAGATTCCAATAGTGAGATCTACACCTAAACCTCGATGGAATTTTGGCAAAGCCAACTGGGAAGCCTCTACCGCCGAAATGGACCACAACATTCAATGGATCCCACCAGCATCGAAGAACTACAACCGCTTTGTGGGATTACTCCTAGCCATTGCCAAAAAACACATTCCCAGAGGCTACAGGAAAACTTATATTCCGGCTGGAGCCAAGAATTCATAGACCTATATAATGCATATTCGCAAAACAACGATCCTGAAATTGCGGACGAGCTTCTCCAATGCCTGGACTCAGCAAGACGAGAAACGTGGCACACTCCCATGAGAAATATGGACTTCAAGCACTCCAGCAAGAAAGCCTGGCGCCTTCTTAAAAACCTAGGTGAAAGCTCCATTAAAACCTGCATGAGTGGCAACGTACACCTCAAAGAGGTAGCAAACAGAATAGTTAACCTTACGAGAAAAACACCACGCAGCAACAAGGATAAGACTATGAAAGTAAAGAAAGAACTGAGAACCAAGCTCCGACAATCCATACCCGACAACAATTTCTCAAAAAGCTTTACCATCCTAGAGATCACAGAAGCACTGAAAGAAATGAAAATGGGTAAAGCGGCTGGTTTAGATGAGGTCTACCCCGAGTTCTTACGGCACCTAGGACCTCGAGGTCTACTGTGGCTAACTCAGTTTTACAATGACATCCAACGATCGGAAACGCTACCACCACTATTTAAACAAACCAAGATCGTCGCCATTCTTAAGCCTGGCAAAGATGGAAAGCTCCCAGAGGACTATAGACCTATAGCTCTTCTAAGTGTATGCTACAAACTATTGGAGAGACTTATTCTCAACAGAATAAAACCCATTGCTGAGAATTTCATTCCTATTGAACAAGCCGGATTTAGACCCGGTCGGAGCTGCTGTGATCAAGTATTATCTCTTACCACACAAATTGAGAGTGGATTTCAAAGGAAGAAAAAGACAGTCGCCGTGTTCATAGATCTATCGTCAGCATATGACACAGTGTGGAGGGAGGCAATGATTCTTAAACTCCAACGCATTATTCCTTGCAAGAAAACGGCTACCCTAATCAACAATATGCTTTCAAATAGATTTTTTTAAGTACACGTAGATGGAGAGATAAGCAAGAAATATAGGTTAAATGATGGCCTGCCCCAAGGATCCGTGCTAGCTCCATTACTTTTTAATATATATACATCAGACCTACCAGAGACATCTTCTAAGAAGTTTATCTATGCAGACGATATTGCTCTCACATATCAACATCAAGACTTCCACAATTCCGAAAGAATCATTGAGGAAGACCTTATCAAAATGGATGAATATTTCGAAACATGGAGGCTCAGACCTAATACTTCTAAAACCCAAGTCTCCTGTTTCCACCTCAACAACAGACAGGCAAACTATACACCCCATGTAGAGTTCAGAGGCCAGCTGCTTAACTACAATCCCCTCCCAAAGTATCTGGGAATTACATTGGACCAGTCTCTGACGTACAAGGAGCACTTATACAAATGCGCAGCAAAAATCAAAACCAGAAATAATGTCCCACACAAACTCACTGGAAGTAGCTGGGGAGCAAGCGCCACAGTTCTCAGAACATCTGCTCTTGCACTAGTATATTCGGTGGCTGAATACTGCGCTCCGGTCTGGCTAAACAGCACTCATACAGCAACGGTGGACACCCAGCTAAACGACACCATGAGGCTCATCTCAGGCACTATTAAACCGACGCCCCACCAATGGCTCCCGGTAGTGGCTAACATCGCCCCACCTCATCTAAGGCGAAGATCTGCACTGAAAAGGGAATGGCAAAAGTGCGCTAACAACCGTGACCTACCCTTACACGAAGACTGCAAGAATCCCAGCCAAAGGCTCAAGTCCCGTAAGCCATCATGGATATTAGGGCAACAGCTGATCGAGGACAATTATGATATCGACGAAGCCTGGCGTCGGGAATGGGATCTGTCTAACCCTGATCACCTTAACTTAGTCTCGGACCCAACCGTACAGCCCGACGAGGGCTTCGGTCTGCCCAGAAAATCTTGGACAACTTTAAATCGTATCCGAACAGGCTATGGTAGATGTAATTACTGGAAGCACAAATGGGGACAGACTGACTCACCCAACTGCGACTGTGGGAATCCACAAACTCTACATCATATTGCAATGGACTGCCCTACGAGGAGATTCCCTGGCACAATGCAGGAGCTCCACCTCCTGGAGGGAGATGCTTCTGGCTGGCTGAGGGACTTGGACATACAACCATGAGTCTGGTCTACTCTTCTCCTTCTGAAAAACCTATTACTAGATACTATTACTATAATTTCTATGTATTTTTGTGTATTTTGTGTTTTACTTCCTTTTTTAGATCTAATAATTGTTTGTTGTCTGTAACATTGACCATTCATTGTTTTTATACGTTGTTTGTGTTACTACTTACTTACTGCTGTATTCCATTAGCCATACGAAATATATATCAAAAAGAGGCAAATCTGGCTCCTGTAGGAATATTTATGTGTTTAATTTTAGTTGGTAATTCATTTGTTTTCTTAACTGAGTATGATTTATCAAACATATAAGACTGCTTCAGAATTTCTTTCAGTAATTGGGAGACTTCGTTTGCAGGCATATTTTTAGAATTAACAGTAGGCCTCAATGGAACATGGGCTTTCAGTCTTGGGGCTGTGGGATTCATCAGAATGCTTTGTTTTTTTTTTTTTTTTGCTTGTTTCTCTTTGATGAGTAAATGCATTTACTAACCATTTTTCTGATTTTGTTTTGGATTTTTACAGTTAGATCTTGTTTGACCTCCATTATGTTGTTTTCAGAAGATAAAGTCAGTGTTTTAGTGATGTATTCATCTTTATTCATAATTACTACAGAATTGCTTTTTTTTATTTTTCAGAATCATGGCATGTTACTATTGAGTTTTGCGTTTATGCTGATTTCTAGCTTTCTCTCATGATAAACTGCTTTATGGGTGTCATTATTGTTACTTATGCTTTTCTGAATAATTTTATTTATGTTGTGTGCTAGGTAGTCTGTTCAGTGCTATTCAGGTCAGCTAAATCAGCTGCTTTGTTAGTGTGTATGATGAGGTTCTTTAGGTTATTGTTAATTAATCTGGAGTTTACATTGTGTTTTAGCTCATTCCTGAATAGATGTTGTTCTTTTTCACTGGCATCACTTTGGTTAATGACTCTTTCATAAAACTTTGCATGGTGTTCTTAATAAAACACAAAAAGTTGTGGCTGATGGCATGTTTGAGTACATACTTCCAGTGTACTGAATACAGTCACATTTGAAGCTGCGAAATAGTCTAAAATTATAAAAAAATTAATTTTAATGATATCTTATTTTCACCTGTTATGAGCTTATGATTAATTAAATAAGTGTAATGAGTAATTTTTCCTTGTTTTCAGGTTATTAATTAACATATTGATTACTGCTTCCAGGAATTTCATATGATTTTGTATACTGATTAATTAATTTCATTGATGTTTTCTGAGTATTGCACAGTTCATTTAAAAAGTTTGCTGATTTATATTTCTCTTTGCACACATTATTTTCAAAACTGTTCGTTGTTTACGAGACTATTCGAATTTACATCTTGCAAACGAAGGAACGTGCAGCATCTCTGACAGCCATAGCATATCACAGAAAAATCTCGTTTAGTGATCAAGAAGGATAATGTTGTCTGGCATGACATAAGAGATGGAATGAGATGCAGCCATATTTTCATTCATCAATGTTTTTTAATGTTTCTACTCAAATGTGTTTGGAAAATTTTAGCAGTGACCCTCAACAGTAAGCTGTCTTATAAATTATAGTTTCTTCTCATTAATTACATTCCTTTTATAACTTAGTATTGCATATCTCGTTAGAAAACATCTATCTTTACACCTTCTAATTCTTTTCATATATACTATTATCATTATTATTATTATTTAATTAGTAGTATTATCATTGTTATTATTATTGTGTTGGCTACTGTGGGAGTCAGCACTGACACAAACAAAGAAGGAGAGAATTTGCTGAGCCTGGTGGCAGGGATCTAAAATCGTCTGCACAAAATTGTTATAAAGTAATAGAAAACATTATTCCTATTATGGGAGAAATGTAGCTTAACTTCACGTTATGAAGTGGCTTCCTGCGTTTCCTGTGCTTCCTAAATGCAATTATTTTACCCACAGTTATTGCCCACAAAATGCCGGCTAAGTATAGTCCATGTGTTACTCAGTAGTGATGCTCTCGAAGCCTGTGGCTGGTGAGTCAGAGGTGACAGGGGACACTGAAGCCTGTCTTCCTGGAGGTGTGGCGTTGCCCGCTCTTTCCATTGGCTTGCAGGTTAGCGCTTTCTTGCCATTTCGAGGCGCTGCCCTCGTCGGTGTGCAGTCGATGCTTTATAACTACACAATTATCACTATTATCACTATTAGTAGCAGCAGCTGCAGTGGTACAAGTATTGTCAGTGTCAAATTTACTATGTCATAGACGGTATTGTTTACTTACATTGCCACTCCAGACATTCAAATCACTTCAGTACTGTTTGTCTCATTAAAATTCTTATTTCCTAGGTAACTACCATGTAAAAGAAGTCCTGTTTGTCCTTAATCCTTGTTGGGCAGTTGATATGGGGAAGGGGACCAAACATCAAGGTCATTAATCCCATTGCATTAAGAATGGATGGGGAAGGAAGTCGGCCTTGCCCTTTCAAAGGAATCAGCCCAGCATTTGTCTGAAACGCTTTAAAGAAATTACGGGGAACATTAATCATGTTGGCCGGACTCAGGTTTGAACCGTCGCCGAATGGGAGTCCAGTGTACCAACCACTGCACCCTCGCTCCGTGCCATTATCCTTCTCTGATGTAAAAGGTGGTCTGCTGATCTTAAGCAGCTCAGGTTAAATAAATATATCATACAGACAAAGCACATTGTGCATGCAGTTGCATCAGCTGGACAGTTTGTTGATGACAAGGCCGCACATACAACATCTAACTACGCGCTGGTTTTGTAAATATTAATGTTTCACCTGTCCTTCTTCACATGCAGATGGTCTTATACTTGGTCCTCAGTCATTCAGAGTTGCTTGACCTTTCTGGCAGCGGTTCTATCACATAAACACTGTGTCATAGAATGGCGTATTCTTTTAGTACACCGTCACTGACTCGGGAAGCTACTGATGCAGCATATTTCACTTCTGGTGGAGGAAACCAAGTACCACACTATATTTCACTTTATCGGTGGACTGCTCAATTTGGTTTCAGCTTATATAGAAGTGTGCTATGGCACTGTGGCGAGAGGATTATAATATGTAACAGGACTAAACACATAGACCTACAAACAGACAATTAGTTATTATGGCACTTTTTTGTTTTTTGAGGTTATATTTAAAACTGTATGGCTATTCCAGTATAACTTCCTCCAAACGACTAGACTGCATTGGTTACCAAAAATATTCCACAACTTGTAGATAATCCTGCCTCCACGACCATTAAGTGGTACAGATAACCATTAGTTTCTACACACCACAATTAATGAACCATTAGGCATAATATTGCTCGAAGTATTGCTCGCTAGTTGCAGTAGCAGCCGGTTGCACAAAGATTGAGTCCAAACACTATAGTTTATGCTACATCACAATCAGTTAGGACCTGTTGACTGTTTCTTCAACTTAGAATCGGTCCAATTTCATTTCATGAACGTTTTCCGGTGCTAATTAATTCTGTCAGAGACGGGAAATAACTCAAATGTTGCTTGAACGTGAAACAAGCCCGGCGTCTTAATAACAAAAGTTTCTCTCTCACGTACGAATTACTGCACACAGTTTTGTCAAGCACAGGTTACGTGGACTGGAAACCTTAGTACTACCTGCCTAAATCTCACCTACTTGTCTTAACACGATGGCTGTCCTCTTGCTGCTGCTACCAGCAACTAAAGACACAGGATGACAATTGTTGAACTATTAGAAAGAGGAAAGTAAATTAGTTACAAATTACGGAGTGGCATACAATTTATTCAACATAAAACCGTCACTAAAGATATTCGAATTTAGGTTATGACTTGTACGATGTGACTGTCATTGGCGATGATGTGACGCTGACGAATAGCGAAATTCTGCATGACACGCTTAAGTGTCAGAACATCGATGCTGTCGGTGACGTCCTGATGACTGTCTGTAGCTCAGCAATGGTTTTTAGGTCATTGGTGAACACCATGTCTCTATTTTTTAAAGTTATCTGTCTTCTGACTGCTTTGATACGGACTGCCACGAGTTCCTCTCCTGTGCCAACCTCTTCAACTCACAGTGGTACTTGCAACTTACGTCCTCAATTATTTTCTGGGTGTATTCCAATTACTGTCATCCTCTACTGTTTTTGCCCGCTACAGCCCCCTCTAGTACCGTGGATGTTAGTCCCTGATGTCTTAACAGATGTTCAATCATCCTGTCCCTTCTCCTTGTCAGTGTTTTCCATATATTTCCTTCCTCTCCGATTCTGTGAAGAACCTCCTCAGTCCCTTAGCTTATCAGCCACCTGATTTTCGACATTCGTCTGTAGCACCATATCTCAAATGCTGCGATTCTCTTCTGTTCGGTTTTCCTACAGTATATATTTCGCTACCATACAGTGCTGTCCTCCTTTCTCTATCCTGTACTCATTAGACTGTTCATTTCATTCAGCAGATCGTGTAATTCTTATTCACTTTCATCAGTGAATCCTTTCATTGATATCCTTTCACTCTGAACTGTAATTCAACTCCTGAACCTCTTTTTATTTCCGTCATTGCTTCTTCGATGTACAGATACAGCAGTAAGGGCGAAAAACTACATACCTGTCTTTCACCCTTTTAATACGAGCACTTCGTTCTTGGTCGTCCTCTCTTATTATTTCTTACTGTCTCTTGTACATGCTATATATTTCTCGTCTCTCTCTATAACTTACCCCTAATTTTTCCAAAATTTCGAACAGCTTGCACCATTTCCCATTGTCGAACACTTTTTCCAGGTCGGCAAATCCTATGAACGTGTCTTGGTTTATCTTTAGTTTTGCTTCCATTATCAACCGCAACTCTTGTGTCTTTACTTTTCCTAGAGCCAAACTTTAATACAGCCCCAGTTTTCTTTTCTATTCTCCTGTATACACACATCAAAAAAAGTTTTTCATCATCTCGGTTCCGAGAGTTCCGGAACCGGTACAGAAAATTGGAATAGAGACATTGAAAGTTGTAGCACCATACACATTCAGAGGAGGAGGTTGAGACCGCTGTACACAGGTACCTCTAATACCCAGTAGCACGTCCTCTTGCATTGATTCCTGCCTATATTCGTCATGGCATACTATCCACAAGTTCATCAAGGCACTGTTGGTCAAGATCGTGACACTCCTCAAAGCCGATTCGGTGTAGATCCCTTAGAATGGCTGGTGGGTCACGTCGTCCATAAACAGCCCTTTACAATCCATCCCAGTCATGTGCGATAAGGTTCATGTCTGGATAACATGCTTGACACTCTACTCGAGCGATGTCAGTAATCCTGAAAGAAGTCATTCACAAGATGCACACGATAGAGGTGCGAATTGTCGTCCATGAAGACGAATGCTCGCCAGTATGCTGCCGATGTGGTTGCACTATCGGTAGATGGATGACATTCACGTATCGTACTGCCATTATGCCGCCTTTCATGACCAACAGCGGCGTACGTCGGCTCCACATAATGCCACCCAAAACAGCAGGGAACATCCACCTTGCTGCACTCGCTAGACAGTATGTCTAAGGCGCTCAGTCAGACCGGGTTGTCTCCAAACACGTCTCCGACGATTGTCTGGTTGAAGGTGTGTGCGACACTCATCGGTGAATAGAACGTGATGCCAATCCTGAGAGTCCGTTCGGTATGTTGTTGGGCCCATCTGTACCGCGCTGCATGCTGTATTGGTTTCAAAGATGGACCTCGCCATGGACGTCGGAAGTGAAGTTGCGCATCATGCAGCCTATTGCGCACACTTTTAATCGTAACACGACGTCCTGTGGCTGCACGAAAAGATTAATTCAACATAGTGGCGTTGCTGTCAGGGTTCCTCCGAGCCATAATCCGTAGGTAGCGGTCATCCACTGCAGTAGTAGCCCTTGGGAGGCCTGAGCGAGTCATGTCATCGACAGTTCCTCTCTCTCCTCCGTGTCCGAGCAACATCGCTTTGGTTCACTCCTAGCCATCTTAGACTAACAATTGGGACGCAATCGAGCCGTGGTCATCTAGGCATGGCTGAACTACAGCAGCACGAGCCGTGTACCTCCTTCCTGGTGGAATGACTGGAACTGATCGGCTGTCGGACCTCCTCCGACTAATAGGCACTGCTCATGCAGCGTTTTTTTTTACATGTGTGGGCAGGTCCAGTGACAGATCTGAACAATCAATGAGACTGTGTCTGTGATGCAATATCCACAGTCAAAGTCTAACTTCAGGAGTTCTGGGAAGCGGAGTGATGGAAAACTTTTTTATGTGTGTATTATTCTTGTCAGCAACTTGGATGCATGAGCTGTTAAGATGACTCTGCAATAATTCTCACACTTGTCAGCTCTTACAGTCTTCGGAATTAGGTGGATGATATTTTTCCGAAAATCAGACGGTACAACGCCAAACTCATACATTCTACACACTAACGTGAACTGTCGTTTGCCGGCCGGAGTGGCCGTGCGGTTCTGGGCGCTACAGTCTGGAGCCGAGCGACCGCTACGGTCGCAGGTTCAAATCCTGCCTCGGGCATGGATGTGTGTGATGTCCTTAAGTTACTTAGGTTTAATTAGTTCCAAGTTCTAGGCGACTGATGACCTCAGAAGTTAAGTCGCATAGTGCTCAGAGCCATTTGAACCATTTGAATTGTCGTTTCTTTCCACTTCCCCAAAATGATTTTAGAAATTCTGATGAAATGTTACCTATCCCTTCTGCCTTATTTAATCTTAAGTCCTCCAAATCTGTCTTAGTTCTGATACTAATGCTGGATCCCCTATCTCTTCTAAATCGACTCCTGTTTCTTCTCCTATCACACCAGACAAATCTTCCCCCTCATAGAGGCTTTCAGTGTACTCTTTCCACCTATCTGCTCTCATCTATGCGTTTAATAATGTAATTCCCATTGCACTCTTAATGTTACCACCCTTGCTTTTAATTTCACTACAGGTTATTTTAACTTTCCTATATGCTACGTCAGGCCTTCAGACAGTAATTTCTTTTTCGATTTCTTCACATTTTTCATGCAGCTGTTTAGTCTTAGCTTTCCTACACTTACTGTTTATTTCATTCCTCAGTGACTTGTATTTCTGTATTGCTGGATTGCCATTAACATTTTTGTAATTTCTTCCTTTATAGATCAAATCAAGTGTTTCTTCTTTTCTCCATGGTTTCTTCATGGTTACCTTTTTTGTATCTATCCTTTTCCTTCCAACTTCTGTGATTGCCCGTTTTGGAGGTGCCCAGTCCTCCTCAACCGCAGTGCCTATTGAACTATTTCTTATTGGTGTGTCTACAGCTTTAGAGAACTTCAATCGTATCTCGTCATTCTGCAATATTTCCATGTCCCACTTCGTTGCGTATTGATTCTGCATAACCAATCTCTTAAACTTTAGCCTATTCTTAATTACTGCTACATTTTTATCTGAGTCTATATCTGCTCCTGGGTACGCCTTACAATCTAGTACCTGATTTCAGAATCTCTGCCCGACCATGATGTAATGTCATTGAAATCTTCTGTATCATCCGGCTTTTTCCAAGTATACCTCCTCCTCTTGTGATTCTTGAAAAGAATATTCGCTATTACTAGCTGATATTTGTTACAGATTTCAATTAGTCTTTATCCTCTCTCGTTTCTTGTCCCGAGTCCATATTCTCCTGTAACCTTTTCTTCCTCTTCTTCCCCTACAACTGCATTCCAGTCCTTCATGATTATCAAATTTTCATGTCCCTTTACTTACTGTATTACCCTTTCTATACCATTATATACTTTCACTTTTCATCTTCAGCTTGCGACGTCGGACCGTATAACCGAACTATCGTTAACGATGTTGGCTTGCTGTCGATTCTGATAAGAACAACCCTGTCACTGAACTGTTCACAGCAACATACTCTCTGCCCAACCTTCCTATTCATAAAGAATCCTGCTCCCGTTATACCCCTTTCACATGCTGTTGCTATTATGCTATAGTCCTTTGACCAGAAATCCTTATCTTCCTTCAATTTCACTTCACTGGCCCCTGTTATATCTGAATTGGGCCTCTGGATTTCCCTTTACAAATTTTCTGGATTCCCTACCACGTTCAAGCTTCTGACAGTCCGCGACCCGGCTCGTAGAACGTTATCCTTTCATTGATTATTCTATCTTTTTTTCGTGGATAATGGGGATGAAATCATCTTCCAAACTCTTCAGTTACCGTCTGGTAGTCACTGTACCATCAAGGAATATTGCAAGGACTATTCTGTGACTTGACGTTGCACACCATACAGTCACTCGATGAGGATGAAGAGACTTCTCTCCGTAAAATGCGGATTCTCAGTTTCCCAAATGCCCCAATTTTATTTATTGACGAACCCATCCAAATGAAAGTGGGCTTCACCGCTAAACCAAACCGTACATGCGCGTACTAATTCCCATCATGCCCCGTCACCAACCGAGCAGTTTGAACGTCCCAACGCAAACCGTTCAGTACTTACGGCGATCTTATTTCGTAAAGTTCAATAATTGTCACCCTGTAGACTCCTCTAATATTCATTAGTTCTGCGAGGTTGGGGGAACAATCTCACAATATTAGTCACGAATAACAGGTAGACACGTCAATATATTGTACAGTACCATGAACGCATAAGATTAGCTGACATTAAAATGTATTGTAGAGTACATAAGCTGATAATATGTACTGACATTAAAATGTATTGTACGGTACCATTAACTCATAAGACGAGCTGGACATTGACATCATATGATAGACGCAATCATTTATTGGGACTGCAGCCACGTAGTCAGTTGAAACGTACTGGTATCTCCAGTGGAGGTGTTAATTACACAGTTCGATTATTTTGAGCAAACAGTGCGTAAAATTCACTGATAAAATAGGTTATCATAAGTTTTGCCGTGTTACACAGTTCTTGCTGTTAAGATTAATTTGTTATGTGTGGTGTTACCAATTATCTTGACGATTGTACGCGTCACCACTGGGCCTTGCAGGTGCGCCAACATGGATAGAATCTGCCCAGGGGATTAACGACGAGGACTGGCGCGCCAACCGTCCTGGATGTGGCTTTTAGGCAACTTCCCACATCCCTCTATCTGAATACCAGGCTAGTGCCACATACCACCACTATTACAAGTATCGCAAACAATTAGAATAATGTAACCCACTTTGACATGAATGACACAGACTGCTGGGGTGCATGTGTTCCATCATGCATCACATAGCGGCAACGGGTGATGGGGACGCATGATGATGGGAAGGGCAGTCAGCCACCTCTTAAGTTAACCATGCTAAATCCGTTAATAGTAACGCTGATCCTGCACTGTTTTGAGACAAAAGGCACAAGAAAAGGAAGAATGCGTCACGGAGGGACGGAGTAGGGGGGAGGGGGCAAAGCAGTGGATGGTGACAGGAAGGGCATCCCAGCACCCCTTAAGTTAACCAAATCCGTTTATAGCCATGCCGACCTTGCGCTGATGTGACACGAAAAGCCCAAGAAAAAGAAGAGGAAGAACGAATCCTAATGCATCAAGTATTAGTTAATTTGCTAATGGTGAGAAGCGTGTTTGGTAAAAATTCTAGAGAAAGACCAGAGATGAAAAACAATAAATAGTGTCTGCAGTACTTATGGGTAGATGGAGAGGTTTGCACTGATAGGACCAGCGTGGAGATTTGCACTATAAGCCTTCACAACAACTATAAGAACTACAACAGGGGCTTGTCAGGAGTGTTTTGTATCACTTGTTTGTAATTAAAGTGCAGCTACTCACAAGAGTGCATTCTGAGCCGTAATAATCTTATGACAGCGAAACTTGATAGATATTCTAATGCATTAATGCGGAACCGATTTAAGCAACAACAAAAAAAAATGTTCCCATTTTGGCAACCAGGTGAAAATCTGGCACTGTACAGCATCTCGTCGACGTCTCAGGTGCTCATATTGAACAACCTGTGTAAGTGGCGGTTAATAATATCAACATCATGTTCGTCACGTGTTTGACCTTTTCTCTCCATGTCCTGTTCCTAATCCACTGCACGTGGAAACATTTTTATATGCCTTTCTTGCATTCACAAAGCTATATTTGCCCTTTGCAGCCTAAATTCTAACTAATTATTTTCTAGCTCAAATCGGTTCCACATTAATGCATTAGGATATCTACCACGTTTCACTCCCATTCAACAATTACAGCTCACACTGGACCTTCACTTAGTTGTAACCATCGAGTACATGACACTAACTGTGAAAATGTTTTGAGGTTTACTTGCATGTCTGCATGAACAGAGATATATGATGACTACCGGCCATCCGGAAATAATACGAAATAAATACTTTAACTATGGATATCTTGACATCTTCTACTATGTTGGTTATAGATATACTACCTGTTTTTGACGTATGGAAGTTTGTGCCCGACCAGTACTCGAACCCGTATTTCCTACTTATTACGAGCGCTTAGGCTATCTGTGAACATGTCCTGGACCGCGCGAAACTACCATATCTCACATATTGAGGTGTTTGTACGACTCGGTAACACAATAACTCTATTTCCTTGAACCTTCACTTACACAATGTGTCCAGCAAGAAAGGGGGTTCTGGGTGGACTTTTCAACACATGTTACCAACACGCGTTTAATAGAATGTAATTTGAGTGCCGTCGTTATATATTCTGTGAAGCTTAGTAAACATTAAAACTAATATATTATTGACAGAAAGTGACCCTATCTGTGTCACCCGTTTTATGTCGCCGAGGCCTTTAAAATGGCATTTTTGATGAGAACCCTTGATGAGCCAGTTCGGTAGCTGGTTGTTAGGTACAGCTAATGACTTTCACAGCTATGCAGCACTTTAGCGACTAGACACTGGCACATGGATGATGTAGATATTAACTGGCAAGGAGTTTCCCAGTCAGTTAATCAACGTCTTTATGTATCTGTTTCCGTACGCGGATAGAAAACAGTGTTACAAGCGTCTCACACGGTGCAAGGAACACTCTGAGACTAATTCCACTCATTCCTTATCTTGACGACTACAACAGATACAGAAACCAAAATAGCAATAACACAGCTACATAATGCATAATGTTAGCTAAACTCTGCTATTTTTCAACGTGGTATTCTAAGTTCATTTGCTCTTTTGCAAACAATGAAGAATATTTAAAGTCTGACATGTGTTGAAGCAAAACTTAAGTGTGTGTACGAGAACACTTTGAGCTTTATTTTTGTATTCTTTTAGCTTTTGCAGTAACGCTTGGAAATGGCCCAAATGCCGAAATTCAGGTAGTGAAATTAATAATCTCTACCTTCAAAGGTGAATATATGTCATTTAAAAGAATGAACAACAGCTTACTTTCCGTGATCGTAAAAATCTGAACGTCCTGGGATTAGACACTTACTGGTTTCATAGGACCATAGAAATGAAAATTTCAAGTTATTCAATCAGAACGGTATTTTGGCTGTAGTAGGATACTGTAGGGCATTAAGTCTAAGGTTATCATCTTCTTTGGATCGTCGATGGAAAGTTGAGCTTCCAGCTTAGTGTCTTGTGGTGTTCTGGCTGGACATTTTCTTTAGGCTCCAAGGCCTGCATATGCACCACACCCAGCCTATCTCAGAAAACTATGCGCCTCACTTTGTATGAAGAAGCCTGTACATCCTACTTCTTCTTTCTTGGAGAATTCGTATATCGCCACTACATGAACTTTTAGGATTCGGGCTCATATGTGACACATAACATTTCATTTACAGTAGTGGTGGTATTCAGAGAATTGTCAACCTCGTGTTGATCAGTGGCAAAAAAACTTCATTTGATGATACCGGATACCTATAATTGAAGTGCAGCTATTCACAGACGGGCTGTAATTATCGTATGGAAGCGAAACTTCGCCGATATTCTAATAAGTCAATGGTGATAGATTGAAGCTGGAAAAAAATTAATTCTATTTTTGGTCACCAGGTGCAATTCTGAAGCTGTGAATGCAAGAGAGACGTATAGATGTGTTTCCATATGTATGGATTACAGTCGAGACGTGGGCAAGAAACGTTAAGCATGTGAGAAAGACGTCATTTTGACCTTATTATTAACCGCCGCTTACAAAATTTGTTCAGTATAAACAGCGGAGACGTCCTAAACAACGTGAACAACTGTTGCTCGCAGCAGTTCCGGTGGGATCTGATAGGGTTGTGATCCTGTATACTGGCATTCAGATCAGGTAGAGACCAAACGCGTCCCTAGTAAACGTGTTCTTTTCGGTACCCCCAGGGTCAAAAGCCATTTGTCTTCAGATCGGGTGATGTTGCAGGTCACGCATCTCGATAACCTCTGACAGTCATACGTTCGTTAAAGATTACATTAAGCCGCTCTTGAATGGGCGATCGACATGTGGTGCTGATGCACATCGCGTGAAAACAGTGGTTACCACGTAGTAGCGTTCTTCCAAAGAACGATTCAGTTACTGTAAAAGGAGATCTCGGTAACATACAGATATCACGATACACTTTATAAACCATCTGGGTGAATTCTCTTCAAATAAGGACAGACTAATAATATCTGCTTGTGAATCCACACCACACAGTCACATACGGCGAGTGCAATTGCCCTTCGTGCACATCACGTAGTTTAACAGTACCTCAAATTCTGCAGTTCTGTGTATTCACTGCACCCTATACTGTAAAATGTGCGTCGTCATTACATAAAATATTGCCCGGCCACGTGTTACCAATTTTCGTGCCAGAAACTGAAGAGAAAAATTCAGAACGTTGCTGCTGATCATGGGATTCCAGTTGCTGCACCTTGTGGATGTTGTACGGGTATATCCGCAAAAATTTTCGTCCTGTTGGCCATGGAATAGGCAATTCTAGTAAGACTACACCATCACTAGTACAACCCTGGGTACGTGCTAGATGGTCAGTTCCAGTATGTGAAAATACAGCCATTAATGACTGGCAACTTTTTTTCTTATTTGTGTCAGTTGCTTTGTTTCATTAGACTGAATATTCACACCTTCGATGATGTAGTATAGCAGTATTTGGTGATAATGTCACAACCTAACTATAATTTATTTCTCTTTCTCTAATGGATAAATATGTTTTCTTATTAATACTTGAACATGGAACGGCTCTATATTCTTTTGTTCATTTTATTTGCGTTTGTAATATTAATTGTGATGTGAAGAACCGTTACATAAATCGCAGACATGAAAGTACAGTGGAGCAGCGATCTACAGCGGGGGGAGGGGGTGAGTTAGCAGTGTGTGCGTGTGTATGTGTGCGTGTGTATATGTGCATGTGTGTTTGTGTGTGTGTGTGTGTGTGTGTGTGTGTGTGTGTGTGTGTGCAGCAATGTTGGGAGACGCGTATTGTTAATTTGAAATGCATAAGCTTGCCGAGACAGTGAATCTTGTAACCGAGCGACTGACGATTGGGATCACCGTCGTAATGCATAATGGAAGATGAAGTGATCATAATGAACAGAAAAATCGTCTCGTTTGAGTATTACGAAATGGACTCAGCCGCTATTGACAAGGCCTACCCAAATAGGCTTTATAATTATTGTTACTGTTTGAGTGTAACTGTTTGTACATTTAAACACATTGCGCGAGCCAAGGCTCCATAAAACTGAGTATTTTATTTGTCTTCTCAATGAACAACCGAGTGTTTGAAGTTGTTACTGCCTAGCTGAACACAATTACTATTGTGGATCAGGTGCAAGAACAGTTTTATTGACTGTGAATTTGCGACTGCGGTAGTCATCTGGAAACGGACGAACAGTTTTGTCGCCACCGGTAATTATCACGAACAGTGTATAAAGTACTGAAACGGGAACTATGTGCGTATAACGAGGAATAACGTATACAAGTTAAACCCGTGAATTACCACCAACAACTACGTCTATTCTGCGAGTGGCCTGTTAAAGGCCATTACAGTGTAATCTGGGGCCTAACGAAGAAGAGACTTAACCAGCATACGCCGCTGTGGAACTACGACGAACGGAGTTGCTGTAATAAATTTATCTACAACGTGAAAAGCCGCCGCAGTCATCTCAACATGCCGCCACGCATCTCCAACAACGAACAGTGCACTGCTGTGCATTCTGCCCAGTTAAAGACTAACAGAATTTAGCAGTTCAGTTTGTAAATGGTTTGTTTCATTATAAAACTCTATTCTCTCTTTACATGTTCTTAATTTTTGCTACTGAACTAATATTGCTTAGAGCGAATTGTTAACCTTCAATGTAGCTTTTTTGACCCACCATTAAATATTTTCTTCCACTTAAATTATCTCTTTCTTTTAAAATAATACTGCTGTAGTTGCATATTTTCTGTGTGCCTTTTGAAGATCAGTATTACAAACGCGTGTGCAGCATAATTTCGAAGTGATTTGGTATACTTTAATGTCTGATACAGTCGCGTAAATCGCGGCGTCCGCCATTGGCTTCCTGCCATCGACCAATAGAATTAAAGCTGCTCACTGGCAGCGATGGTAAATTGAATGTGACAGATGTCAAACCACGTGAGTAATGTTTACATCGTACTTAGTATGCTTTGACATTTTCACGAGTAATAACTTGGCTATTGACGATTACAGGCACAAGTTAACAGATGTATAGTCAAGTCCTATAGTGTTTACGGGATTAGTAACAGAATTGTGGGTGATTTGCATAATTTAGTAGTTAGTTTTTAGATTTTAGTTTCAGCTATACCATGTTCCGTAGATCATTTTCCCGATTATTTTATCGATATGATGTGGAACAAGTCAGATTACAAGATATATATACACACAAGAGTAGCGCTAATGTTGATATTACTGACATTTTTAGTTCTACACATGCAACTACATTTATTTATTTATTTTTTTTTTTTTCAATTTCTGAAACAGAAACTCGTCCATGGAGAAGAAGGAGTTGTCCAACAGAAATGATCTTAAGCTAATTTTAAAATCTGATGTGCCACCTGCCAGACACTTTATGTTGTTGGGCAAATGGTCAACGGTTTTTGTTGTTGTATAATGTACTCCTTTTTGTGCAACTGACGGCTTCAATAACGGATAGGAAAGGTCATTTTTCCCTGTAGTGTTGTATGTGTGAACATCACTGTTCTTAGCGAGCTGAGATAGATTATTTGTAACGAATTTCATTAGCGAATATATGTACTCGGATGGCGCAGTTAAAATACCTAAATCCTAGGAAAGGCGCCTACATGACGTCCTTGGGTGAACACTAATTATTCTCACTGCTCTCTTTTGTGCAATTAATACTTCATGTCTAAGTGGTGAGTTACCCCAGAAAACTATTCCATAAGACATTATTGAACTGAAATATGCAAAGTACGTTAGGAGGCTAATCTGTTGAATTATTTTATTCTCCACAGCCACAATATTAAGAAGTAAAAAGACTTCTTCTGGCTAGAGGGGGGAGGAGGGGATAATCAGACATCAACTCAGGTTGTTTCTAGCAGAACCTCGTATCAATTGAAACGTCCCCTTTGAACAATTATACAAGACTGTGCTTAAACTGACACACAATATTTTGTTAGCGCAACGCAATCTGACTTTCAAAATTCCCTACAAAAGAATGGCCCTGACTAACATTAAACTATACCTTTCACAAATCACTTACCTCACAAAAATCTTCGCTGCTCAAGCTACTGCAAATCAGCGAGCGCCACTACTGCCAGCTAAATAAAAGATTCAAACTATGGAAGGCACTAACTACTGATAGGGATAGTTAGCAAATGAAAGATATTAATAGAGAACAAACAATGTATTTACCTTGATATCATCATATATAAATATAGCAGTTCATGACAAACTTCAAAACTCCGCCATCTCTCTACCCACATCCACCACTGCTGGCGGCTCACCTCCAACTGCGCAACGCTACGCGCTGTTCACATCCAGCTGCCGCTGCCCAACACTACAATGGCGTGTATTACAACAATGCAAAGCAGCCACAGACTGCACACAGCACAGCCAGTGATTTTCATACAGAGGTGGCGTTACCAATAAAAAAACGTAAACAGCCTACTTACATAGCCCCCATGCTCCCCACAAAAAATTTTACAAATTGGATTGGGCAGTGGCCAACACAGATTTGAAAAAAATTTTTCATAATTACAATAACAAAGATATCAAATGCACACACTTATTGATACAATGTTGGTCAAAAGCTAAAAATTTCTCACAGTCCATAAAGACAGTCCAGATTGTTCATCACAGTAAAAATGCAGAGTTTTTCTCAAAGTCTGAGCAGTAAAAGTAAATGCACACAGAAGTAGTGGATTTCCATGCAGTCTTGAAGAAGTATTGTTGTCCTTCCAACAGAAAGACAATGCTGACTCTTGACATACAGACAGGCAATGGGCCACAACAGAGCAAACCCACAGCGGAGTCAGTCGAAGTTTTGAAGAGTATTGGTGGGTAGGTCATCACAGAGCAGACCCACTGTAGTCCTGGTAGAGATAATGGTATTGGTGGGCCACCAGAGGTGCAGACCCACTGCAGACCTTGTAGAAATAATGGCGTTGGTGGGTCATCAAAGATGCAGACCCACTGTAGTCCTTGTAGAAATAATGGCGTTGGTGGGCCACCAAAGATGTAGACCCACTGTAGTCCTTGTAGAGATGGCCAGCAGCCATCTGTTGTGACTGTGCAGGTGCACAATCACCATTGAAGAGTCTTGCGGATAATATAGCAAGTCCATAAACCACCACTTGTGCACTCACAAAGTTTTTGGAACTGTCCTTAGAACCAACAATGCTGTTATCCAGTCCCTTGCTGAATTATTAACACACGTGCAAACACTAACAGTCCCTACTTCTCACATATTGTCCATATACTATGACCAACAGAAACGTGTGCAGTGAAATGTAACTTACAAGTTAATAATAAGATGAACTGGTGTCAATTACAATTTTATAACATGAGAATACAATTATAAAGGTACAAAATACATCATTAAAGAACATAACAATACAGATAACATTTGTAGTAAAACAGGCGTTACAAAAGAATAGAAATAGACATATATGTCAGTGTTACAGGAATTATGACATGAGTACATACATAAAAGATCAGAACAACTTTCGAAACATCAACTTCACACATGAGCATTAACACAAAACAGAATAAATAATGCCTAAACATCTTTACAAAGTAAATAACACATTATTAATGCCAATTTTATTTGAGGATAACAGTATTCCTCATCATAGTGAATGTAACTTAGTATTAGAAGAGAAAAAAGTTCTATGAAACAGTACATAGAGACAGGAAGAAAACAAATACACAAGGGTACACAAACATATAGTGGGATAACACAAAAGGGAAAGGACAGGGTTTGTTTTACTGCAGTATTTTGCATAGAGATCTCCCTTTGTTCATCATTATTCCCAAAAAGGTCCTATCTATACCTGCTTTCTGTATTCTGTTCATATTTCTTTCAAAATAATTATTTCTGTTTGTACAATACTCATTTGGGCCCAAATCTTTTTCATATAACTTCGCAATGCATTCTTTACCTATTCTCCATAGTCAGTTTCTTATATAGTCTACCCCCTCTTAAGCTAACTTAAATCTACTGAGCTCAGATGCTAAACTAAGGGACGAGGCAATGCAGCAGCACATAAAACAATGAATATAAACAGCAATAAAAAATGGAAAATCGCAAAGCAAGCTACAGTAAATCTAAATTACCAAGCAATCCAACATTACAACTAATATGAGGCAATGCGCAGCAAACAAAAAAATAAATCTGGCTTAGCAGAGTACCACAAATTAAAGTTCAGTAGCACTATGCCTGGCAAACAGCAGCTTATATCTAAACATGACATAGCTCAAGCAGAAAAAATAGTACACTAAAGATAACAATGCAGATAAGGGAAATGTATAATCACATCTTAATGTCTAAGTAATTAAAGTGGTGCACCACAACAACTTATTGTAAAAAAAAATATTACCATGTACTTGAAAAGAAAATTATGTGTCCAGTTAGTGTTACTAGTCCCTTCTTATTGTTCTTTCCTTTCCAAGTGCTTCTTTTTTTTTTTTAAAGAATGTGGATTACAAAATTATCATTTAATAGATCTGTTGACAGAAAGTGTTCACATTAGCAAATGCATCTAAGTTTATTTTATAAAACTAATGCTGTAACACAGCTGGAAAACAGGTATCAAATGAAATAAGCAATTACGCAAACCAAAGCATACAACTATCATTCAATAGTCATGTGACATTTCATAAGTTAGTAGAAATTCTCTCAACTCTCGTAGAAAGACGCTTGTCGTAATTAGGTGTGCAGATGTAAAAAATATTTCTTGTCATTTCATTAGGCATTTCAGTAAATATCATAAATTACGAGCTCCACAGTATGCTTTCAACAAGGAAATCTCAATAGCGAGGATAATGGCCTCCTCTTTTTTTTTCTACCTGTGCCGCTGAAAGGCTAATGGCTTTTTTTTCGGGCGGCTGTCGCCCAGGTGGGTGCCCGCGATGCATTACGTGCAGGTGGTCACTTAACTTTCTTACGGAAATATTTACGACAGCAGTTTCCGCTACAGTGACAGTCTCACATAAAAATATTTCACAGGTCAAGAATTAGCGTTGCAAATCTGTAGAAAGAAAATCCTATAAATATAAGTGTC
Organism: Schistocerca piceifrons; assembly: GCF_021461385.2. NCBI lineage: Eukaryota > Metazoa > Arthropoda > Insecta > Orthoptera > Acrididae > Schistocerca > Schistocerca piceifrons. The sequence goes on along the minus strand of NC_060144.1, from coordinate 238,468,482 downwards.
CAAATAAAATATTCGTCAGCATTGTGATATAGTCACGCATTTACGCACATTTCATAACTCTTAAAGTACGATTCTTGGTTTCCAACATACTTCTTATTCCTCATATACGGTAGCATCATCTTATTGATCATAAACATATCTCAACAGCATAGTACACATCGTCGCCGTAATAATAACATCATAACACCTCAGTCAAATCTCAAAAACGTCGTAGCTTTCTGCAATCATTTCAAAACCTAAAAAAAATTTCTCTGCTCATTTCAATAGTGTCATCTACCTCAAACGTACTTTAAAATCATGCTCCTTACCAAATACATCATTCAAAGCTCTCATAGTATCACAATGATTCGGAAAAAGTATGAACAGTTTACAAAGTACAGACAAAATACAGTTTCATAAGTGTGAAGTTACCCAACTGTGTATTGCGTAAATATGTGTCACTGATGTAGTAAAAAAATGTTTATCTCTCAGTTAAATGATCAGATAGCTGTGTAATTTGTGTGTTAGAGAAATATGGTACCGATGTGTAAAGTTGTATAAGCAAATACCATATTAGCTAGGGTTCCTTGTGGTTGCCACACACATGGTACACAAAGTAAGCGTGTACCCCCCTGAGGATTAATGTAATTATACCCTCAGGTGTTACAGATTACAGCAATGGAATGAAATTTATCACGGAAAACTTTCTTTGTAATTCAAAATTCTTTAAAATAAATGTTTTAAGTACAAAATTAATCACTGAAATGCGTGTCCTGTAGCGCTAAATGTGCATCTTGTTGTAAGATAATCTCTGTGGAAGTGTCGTAGTTATTTTCCTCCGAAAGCTAAGTTCTGCAGAAGCCAATGTACTTACCTCATGATACACAAAAGTGAAATGCTTTGCGTATAAATGTCTTAGTTATTACGCTTATTGCCATGATGAGGAAACTACTGTGCTGTAACGTATTGTTGTACTACGGAAAAGGCAGTCTCATTGTAGCTATACCACAAAAGTTACTACTAAAACCTGTTTTACTTTCCAGAATAAAACAGAAAACTGTGCAAATATAAAACAGAAACACTGCAAAAGCAACATTGTAAATTGTCACTCATTAGTAGCATCGTGATAAAATCATGTAGCTGTCACATAAACTAACGCTGTGTCATCTGGTATCTCACAGAAAGTACTTTAAATCCAGAATATATTTTCAAGTCAACCAAAATGTTGCATTAAAATCTCATTAGCAGTACTGGTAAATGTTCTAAATATGTAAACCTTATAGTCGTTCCATAATCGTGCAACTAACAAGCAAGAATGTACACACACAATAACACTGTGACGTCTGTTCACTATAACAATGCATTCGTCATTTCTGTTTAAATAAGTTCTCTTGATTCTTGATTGGATATTTAACTTCAAACATTGTTGTATGTTAATAGATTCTAAGTCTGACAAAGCATATTAGTAATGTGAAGCGAAAAATTTTATGACAAAGACTAAGTTAAAAAGCAGATTATCTTTCAATAAACGGTTTTACATGTGAAATGTGGTGTATACCTTTACTCTTCCTAGTACGCAGAGTTTCAACTTCAACGCAATTATCATGTGGTATACGTCGGATTCTGTAAGGTCCATTGTAAACTAGAAAGAATTTGTGACTCAAGTGTTTCTTCTTATGTGACAATGAATGAGCTTTAATGAGAACTTTCTGACCAATATACAATTTCTTTGCATTTGCTTTACCGTGTAGTTTTCTCCTTTTGTCTGCTGCAGATTTTATATTTTTAAGAGCCAAATCAATTATGTCTTTGTGTCGAAGTTTACGTGTATTCGGGAAAGGTACAAGCTCTCTGATTTTGTTCCATTGTGTCTAACTGTTGCTGTGTTTGTCTCTGGTGTTGTTTCATTGTGTCTAACTTTTTAAGATTTTGTTCCACTGTGTCTAACTTTTTAAGATTTTGTCCCATTTGTCTCTGATTTTGTTCCATTTGTTGCATCAATTGCAATAATAATGTATTAGTGTCTGGAATCTGTTTCTCTACGCTTTTCGGCAGTGCATTTGCACCGGCAACATTCACATTTTGACAAGCAGAAAATGTGTCTTGACTTATTTGAGAAAATGGTGATGACCCAAAACCTGAATCTACAGTATTTGCGAAATTGTGTCCTGTCATTTCGGATTCCTGAGGCGAGCTGTTGCCGACCGATCGATCGATAATGCTTCCCTGTTCACTACCTGTTTCACTGTCTACACCATTGTTTGCAGCCCGCTCCATTTCCCTATGCACAATTACCAAATTACTACTTTGAACATCAGTTAATTCACTACTCGGTGGCGCTAATACACTGCTTTCGTCTTCACTGTCATTTCTCAGTTTACTTTGGAGCCTAGTATTACGTTTTTCACACGCCATAATTGTCACAATATTTCACACGATAACACAGAAAAACACAATTTGAAGAGCAAAAGTAAGAGAACACATTAACATAACACTGAAAATAATATCTAGTTAATTGCAGCTGCGAAATACTTGGTGCAAATCTACATGCATGCCACAACTGTTTTACTGTACAACAATGAAAGACTGCAACTACAAAGGAGATTTTCTCTACAATTACGTGCTAGCAATAAACAAAATCTACACTAATTACACAAACTACAAAAAAAATCAGAAGATTCCAGTGAGGCATCCTCGGCTAAGGGTCGACATATGAAACGTCCCCTTTGAACAATTATACAAGACTGTGCTTAAACTGACACACAATATTTTGTTAGCGCAACGCAATCTGACTTTCAAAATTCCCTACAGAAGAATGGCCCTGACTAACATTAAACTATACCTTTCACAAATCACTTACCTCACAAAAATCTTCGCTGCTCAAGCTACTGCAATACAGCGAGCGCCACTACTGCCAGCTAAATAAAAGATTCAAACTATGGAAGACACTAACTACTGATAGGGATAGTTAGCAAATGAAAGATATTAATAGAGAACAAACAATGTATTTACCTTGATATCATCATATATAAATATAGCAGTTCATGACAAACTTCAAAACTCCGCCATTTCTCTCCCCACATCCACCACCGCTGGCGGCTCACCTCCAACTGCTCAACGCTACGCGCTGTTCACATCCAGCTGCCGCTGCCCAACACTACAATGGCGAGTATTACAACAATGCAAAGCAGCCACAGACTGCACACAGCACAGCCAGTGATTTTCATACAGAGGTGGCGTTACCAATAAAAAAACCTAAACAGCCTACTTACACAATACAGACTCTATAATTTCACAAACTAAGTTTTCTCCACAAACAACAACACCCCTGTAAATAACTTTCAACGAGACAGGACGCCTTCCTCTTCCAGGTGCCACATTGAGCACTCCCGTGTTTCCGAATTTCATTCTCTTCTTCTTTACACCATTTAATGGCTTCGGTCCTCTCTTAAGAGCTTTCAGTCGACGATACATTCTCAATGCGGCACTGTAATTCCTGCCGTTCACATAAAAGAGTTTCACTTACTGTGTAGGTCTCTATTCTGGATAGCCATACTGTTCACTTACGTTATGACTTCTCAAATGACAGCTTGCATGTCACGCCTCATACAAACAGTGTACAGTTCCATATTTGCACATGGTGGTCGAAGTTAGAGTTAATTTCTTCTAGCGTAAATCGATTCCACATTAATGAATTCGAATATCTACCGAGTTTCGCTGCAATATGTTAGTTACAGCCTGCACTGGAACCTCTTGAGTAGCTGCATTTTTTTTTTATAACGACCCGGCATTTTTGGTTCCGTGCAAGCATTCGAACGACCCACTTCGCACACACTTCGTGATAGACAAATTTATGTAATGCTTTGTCTGAGCAACTTCGTAACATGTTAAAACTATGTGCTGAAAAGGGATCGAACGTGACAACTTCGAATTACCGAAGCCCGACAGACGACCCGCCCTCAGAGTCCCAGCTGCGACGTCCCGTGGCACTTAACTCCCAGTCCCTCAGAAATGCTCCAACAAACTTGGCGGACCGAGCACTCTTTGAAGAAAGAATATTTCGGAGAAACAGCTAATATGCATCCTAGTGAGCTGTTTCCAGGACGAATTTTCAATCTTCTGAGAGATTATTTGGAACTTCATGACAGATCAAAAAAATGTGAAGACCGGGTCTCGAGCAAGGCACTTTACTGTTTCGTGGGCATGTGGTCTACCGTTTAGTTAGCTTAGGTACCCAAACATGACTCTCGAACCACCTTTACGATCGTATTACCGCCAGTACCTGTATCCTACCTTCCAAATCTCTCAAAAGCTCTTCGGTATCTTCTGAGGGCTAAGACTCCTGGAGGAAAGCATACTGAGGAGAAACGGCTTAGCCACATTGTAGGGAACACTTTGCAGAAAGAATCTGCAGTCTGCAGCAAAGTGAGCATTTATATGAAACTTCCGGCCTGATCAATATTGTGAGCCGGACTGCGAAACGGACCTGAGACCTTTCACCTTTAGCGGACGAGTACACTGACGACTGAGCTTTCCAAGAAAGACTCACGGTACCCCCTCACAGCTCTATATCCCACAGTACCTCTTCTCTTACTTTGCAAATTTCTCACGAGTCATTCTGCATACCTTGTGTGACAAACACTTGTAGAAAACAGGATACTGCAGAGACGTGGTTTGCGAGAGAGTTTGGCACTGTCTAAATGTACATCCATAAAATTTCTTTATCAAGGTCTATGTCTAATAAGAGTAGACTTCTTTTGGCCAGCAATAAACCTTTAAACGTGACAGCCTATATTTTATATCCGCCTTGGGTTTCAAGGTACTTGATTTCCTTCAATCCTCTCCTAGTCTGATATTAATTTAATTCCTAATCTCATTTTGTTACTCCTCATTACTTTCGTCTTTTTTCGGTTTAGTCTAAGTCCACGTTCTCTGTTCATTGACCGCCCATTCTGTTCAATATGTTCTGCAATTCCTACCTTCAGTGAGGTTAGCAATCTCATTAGTGGATATTAAACTGATGGCCTTTCACCCTGAATTTTAATCCAAATTCTGAACGTCAGTGCTTCTTCCGTGCATAGATTGAGCAGTTAGGGTCGAAAGACTACATCCCTGCCTTACGCTTTTTCTAATTCTAGCACTTCATGAGAGTTGTCGCGCCAGTCTCTCACTTTCACACCATTGTCAGTCAGATTAATGTTCATGATCTTAGTGTTCCCCAGTATTACTTTCGGTACGTTTGATTTATGTCTTTTTTACACGAGCAAATTGTGGGCAGAATGTTCTTTTAACAGTTTGTGTAACCTGTAGATAACTTGCAACCGAGGGACCTTAGAGGAGGTGATAGAGAACAGTGAGAGAGATGAACAGAGGTCCATAAATGCTGAATGCAGTGACCAGGTTGTGTGAGTGATTTTGGGAAGCAGCGCTCAGTGGGTCGCACCTTCAAAGAGACTCCTGACCAAAGCTCTCTTCACTTTCTGATTATGATCTTACAGGAAGGCACCAGTTCACAAAACATTTTACATGGGCCAGGTGGCAATCCGTTGTGAAGGTGCCAGTTGCCACAAAGTGGGTGAAGGATACCAGTTAAGAGAGACAGCTGTAAACTGAGCGTTTTGCAAAGAGTGGGAAGGTCACAAAACTCAATGCATTCTCATCTTAGAAGCTGGGACGATACAGAAAGAGCGCTTTGTATACGTGTTTAGAGGAGCCTAGGCTGTAACCCCCCTGACGCCAGGAAGTCGCCAGGTTCTTTTAGCGAGAGGTAAAAACATATATTTGATTGGCACGAGTGTCTGTGAAGCTTAATAGCCTTCTTTTAGAAATTGGATAGAGTTAGCCCAGAAAGATTAGATCTGTCTATAAATGAGGGACCGTGGTCTCGTCTAGGTAGACGTTTTTTGCCAAAACGTGGCCATGCTTACTGTGAGAACGACGCCTTGCTACTCTAATGTCTTCCTTTTTCAGACAAGAATGATTGGGAGTCGCTGATTGGCTCCCCTCGGGATATACAAAGCAAAGGGTTGCTCCCCCAGCGTGGTAAACCCAGTTCTGTGTATGGATTGGCTACCAGGCCAACAGAACAGTCAAGTTCGATTGGTTTGTGCCATGTGGGGGCGGTTTCGTTTTTGCTAACTCGGCTCCCGTACCAAGGCTTGGTGGAAAGTGGTTTTGATTATTTGCCTTCTTCATCTTCTGTCTTTCCCTAGTGGGTGAGACTTGGGGGCGGTATCTTTTGGTGGACTAAGAGCCAGGGGTAGTTTCCAACTGTACCGACAGTGGAACTGCATATTATCTCGGACGTATCGTGCGTCACGAGGGGGAACTTATTCCTCCTGAATCGGCATCACCGTGCTTGTGAGTCAAATTAGATTGGCCAAACCAGTGAACTGGTGCACCTCACACTGAAATCTGCACAGATTTCAGGGGTCTGATGGGGAAGTTTCCCGCGTTCTAATAATCAAAATACCAGATCGTGTATGTTTCAAATTTTCGCGGACGCGTCACAACATTACGGCTGCTGCAGCGCACCGCTTCTCGCTCACAGCACGTCGTTTTCTACTGCCGGCTGAATCAAGGTGAGAACGTAAAACACTGCTGCACCGGCTAAAGGTTGTTAAAAGGTATTCACAGCTCTCTATTCTCAGGTGAATATTGTAGTATACTCGGTCATAGTTGATTCCATTTGAAAAGAGTTGGGCCTCACAGTGGATTTACGTAAACAAATTCAGACTACGTCGTAAAACGGAATAATCGAGAGGAAAATTTCTATAGTTACAATCTAGATTTTTTTTTGCCAATCAAACAATATTCCTTTTCTGGTATGTGTTTGTCATTTTTGTGTAAGATTTATCAGCTAGTTGAAGTTACAAATGGAATAATAAAACTTGTCATTAATTTGTAAACTTAAATACGCGACTGATCTAGTGCATACTATCATAACTATTGACTGTTTTTGTGTTATTGTGGTGGTACATGTGTACACCAACAACTTAATATCGAATCTTATTAAATTTATTAATTAGATTGCTAATTTGCCATCTGAACGTGATTACAGGCATAGGCAACAAAAGTGTCATGAGTAAATTCCCTAATTCGTACATGGAAATTAAGGGATTTGCTAACGATTGGAAAGTTATTAAGAAGAATATTTCCTTTATGTAAAAATAATAACATTTAGCATCGCTCAGGCATATATTTATCATTAAACCAAGCTATGGCTTGGATTCGATTTTCGTCTTCCATTCTTATTATTCTCTGTACATATTGCATAATACGCAAATTTATTTATAGTTTACATCTATATTCCTTAGAATTTTGCATTCCCAGTTGTTTTTCCTATTCGAACATATTCTATGAACGTGGGTGGATTATTGTTCCCATTATCAAATGCAACGTCAGAACCTCCTTTCCGGTGCCTTTACATTGACTGGTAATCAGCAAACCTAATTTTCAACATCCTTTATAGCACCACTTCAAAATGTTTCACCACATTTCACGACAGACTTCCACACAGAGCTTAAGTTTATCTGCTACCCCCTCATTACCGCCGCTTTCCTTCTGTTTATCTTTGCCTACAATCAATAAATTGTACATTCCATTCAACAACTCCTGTAATTTAACTTCACTTTTACTGAGGATAGGAAAGTCATCGCCAGAATTTATTACTGTTATCCTTTCTCCGTAAATTTTAATCCCACTCATGAACTTTTATTTTATTTTGTTCAACTTTTCCCGATTTGTAGATTGAACAGTAGTGGCGAAATACTGAATCCCTATTTCACATCCTCATTAACCCGAGCACGTCGTTGTGGGTCTGTCGTTCCTTTTGCTCTCTCTTGATTCGTGTACATAGTTATCTTGCCCATTTTTCCCAACAGCTTATTCCAGTTTTTCTCAGCATTTCAATCATCTTGTCCCATTTTACAGTGTCGAGTGCTTTTACTACATCAACAAAGCCTATGAACGAGTGTAAATCTTTTTCAAGTCTTACTTCCATTATCAAGCTCTACGTCAGAACTGCGTCCCTAGGACGCTTAATAGACTTATTACTTTTTCTGAACCCAAACAGATTGTTATCTAACGGTTCCTCAGTTTTGATTTTCACTCTTCTGTTTATCTTACTTGTCAACAAGCTGAATACGCGAGCTGGTAATCCGCTGACACGATATTTCCGCACTTACTCGCCCTTGCTATTTCCGAGATTGTGTAGGTTATACACTGTACGGCCACATTAGCGTCATCATCTGTGAAAAGTGAACCGCTGTGAGGTGAGCAGGAAAATACTCAGAGAGGTTCTGGAAGGAGCCGACAGTTTTATGGAGCCATGCCTACTGTAGTGGCTTGGCCATCTGCGCTCGGTGTTTCAATTGAGCATCGATGTAGCGAACAGCCCGATCGAGGAGCTCCCACAGATTCTCGATTGGATTTAAATACGGGGAGTCCGGTGGTCAGTGGAGTACGGTAAACTCGTCATAGTGCTCTTCTGACCCCCCACGTACACTGCGAGCTGTGTGACACACTCCGTTATCCTGCTGCTAGATACCATCGCAACGAGGAAAAACAAACTGCACGAGGGATTGACATTGTCCCCAACGACAGAGAATAAAACGGGATTCACCTGAGAAGGCCATCTGTCGCCACACAGTGGACTTCCAGTTGTGGTATGCCCCTAACGAATTTAGAAATTCCGAACGAATTTTATTAATGTCTTCTGCATTATGTGATCGAAAGTCTTCGAAAGCTGTGTTAAACTCTGATTTTAATACTGTATCCTATATATATTATACATCGACTACCATAGATTTTTGTCAAGTCATATCATAACCCCCTTTCCCTTCTCGATGGGGCTCGCACTTTAGTCTCGACGTACCCCTCTCCCTATAACTCTGGAATACGCTTTGCAGTCTTAATGTTGCCACCACTATTTTTAATCTCAGAGAAAGTTATTCTGACTCTTCTATGTAGTGAAGTCCTTCTAACGTCTATTTCCTTTTCAGTTTCTTCACATTTTTACTACAACCATTTCGCTTTAGCTTCTCTACACTTCCTCTTTATTTCATTCCGAAGTGACTTATTTCTTCTGTTACCCTATGTTTCTTCGCAGATACCTTCCTTGTACCTCCATTTGTCTAGGTATCCTCTGCTGTTGGCCTTTCGAGAGATGCCTGTTCCTCTTTAACTGAACCATGTACTGTGATATTCATTATCGCATTATGTACAGCCCAGAGAACTTCAGACGCTTCTCATCCTTATTACTTCAGAATTCCTCTTCTTTCCACATTGATTCTTCCATAGCCAACAACGTCGGTCTGCCCTTCATCATGTCTAAGTATTGTAGTCTGAATTTATATGCGCTTGTATCTAAAATTTACAATCCACCTACTGATTTCAGAATGTCTGTCTCAACCATGAGGTAATCCAGCTGGTATCTTTCAGTGTCTCCAAGCCGTTTCTGGCTATACCTTCCTCTCTTGCGATTTTTGATCAGTTTATTCGCTATTACAAAAGTAAATCTAAATGATGACTAACTGAAACCCTCAACTGCCGACAGGTGTTGTTGACACACCTCGATGCTCCTACCGGTACTCGAACCCGGGGTCTCCTGCTTACATGGCAGACGCTCTATCCAACTGAGCCACCGAGGACACAGATGAAGAGCGCGACTGCAGGGGCTTATCCCTTGCACGCTTCCCGTGAGACATTCCCAACTGTCCACAATTCTACATATGTAATGTACCTTATAGACATTTGCCAATCCACTCATTACTCGCGCACACTTTGGCGATTCCTGTAAGAGTTTGGGCAACCTGTGCGCATTCGCACAGACGAAGGTCAATGGCTGGGTAGCCTTTAACTATATATATGAAGACAGTAACTGTTCTCGAAAGAACAGATACTGTTGATGACCGTGCAGCTTTTTCCTTGGAATAAATGATGATTAACTGAAACCGTCAGCTCCCGACAGGTGTTGTTGATATGCCTCGATGTGGACAGCCGAAAATGTGTGCCCCGACCGGGACTGGAACCCGGGTTCGAGTCCCGGTCGGGGCACACGTTTTCAGTTGTCCATATCGAGGTGTATCAACAACACCTGTCGGCAGCTGAGGGTTTCAGTTATTCATCATTTATTCCAGGGAAAAGCTGCATGGTCATCAACAGTATCTCTTCTTTCGAGAACAGTTACTGTCTTCATATAAAAAGTAAATCTATTGCAGAACTCAGTTAAACTTTCTCCTTCCTCGTTCTACACGCACGCCCATATTATACTTAAACTGTTTCTTCTATTACCTCCCCTGCCATAGCGTAATTACATTTTCATATCCTTTTGCACACTATATTACCAGTCATATTCTTTCTTCATCTCTTCATGTTCTGCTTGTGACATCGTCATGTATACCTGAAACATTATCATTACCACTGGCTTATAGTCAGTTATTATGGGAGTAATCCTATCACTGAACTGTCCTATCTTCCTATTCATGACCACTTCTCATCCCATTAACGTATTTTCTGGTGCTCATGATGTGACCCTTACTTTGTCTGATCTAAAATATTATTTTCTTGGATTTCACAGATTTCCACTATATCTAGTTGAGCCTTTCATTCTCTTTATCAGATCTTCCAACTTTACTAACACGTCCAAACATCTGGCATTCCTCGTTCCGACTCGTATAATGTAACCTTTTCGCTCTTTATTCAACATTTTTCTCATTGTTAGCACCCTCTAGGCAGTCACCTACCGGAGATCCGAATGGTGAAATAATCTGGAACCTTTCACCGATGGAGAGAACATTGCACTTTTTTTTAAACTACTGGCCATGTACCCTGTGGATATACCGATGTGACTTTATTGCAGTGGTTTCCATTGCCTTCTTCACCCTCACTTCATGGCGTTGATCATTGACGATTCACCCACCTTTCAGGAGCAGTAGCCCATCCCAATGGTAATAGAATACCACCAATCCCTTCCCTCTCGTCCACGCTTTTAGGCAAGGCCATTGATAGACCGTGGATGACTCTTTATACCGTAAGTTTTCGGATGCCATTGTTGATGACTTATTCCTGAGCTAAGCTCTGGCGGCGATCGAAATGGTACCCAGGACGTTTCGAATTATGGTCAGAAAATTACTCCTTGACGCCAGTGGCGGATGCGTACTTAGTAAATAAACCAAAAAATGGAGGCAAAGTGTCGGAATGTCTCTCGTGGGAAGCGGTGTGCCTCTGTACTCAGCGACGCACCCTACCGTGCTTTCCTGCGACGTTGGCTGTCTACTGACGATCGACGCTCGCACGAGTTGCAGGCGGTCCCTAACCGCGACGCTAACCGCATTGTGGCCGTGGTGGCTCGGCCACTGGAGGCTGAACCTCCAGCCAAACCAAGGGAACGTCCCTATCACTGTGACGTCAGTAATTATCGGAGTTGAGCAGGTGATGTAGGGTCGCTGAGAGCTCTGCGCTGCGTCGCGAGCGAGGGCTCTCTGGTACACAAATGAATTTCCCTAATATCTCTGGCCAGAGAAAACCGCCCTCACGTTTTAATTGCCACAAAACAAAAACGCCTGCAGCAAAGCATATTGTATTTATGGACACCTTTCTTTCCGTCATCAGTAAACAAAATTATAATTCTCTGTATTTCAGATGCTAATTCCCGTTGACGGGAAATGGACAAGTTTTATTATGAGCGGGAAAAACAACTGCTAATTTTAAACTTTTATTCCACCCACGACTAGCGTTGTCTGCGTATTACAAAAAGAAATTCCTGTCTGTAATACACTGGAGCTACGAAAAGATGTGATAAGAATACGCTTTGGAACAAATTCACATTGAAATATAGTGTTTATTTATGTAAAACAAGGATTCCGGAGAAATATAGAACAACGAGTAGCAACTCTGACCTTAAAGCCTGTCTTATAAAATAGGTTGAAGTAGCACACACCTATTTTTATAAAATATATAGTTTTAGAAAAAGTATATCAACAAGAAGACTGGAATATTCTCTTTTAAATTTTGAAGCTAGCAGGGATAAATTCAGGAAATTAAAGGTCACTACAAATCGTGCAGAAATGAGACTGCGATTATATACAGAAGTTGAGAGGACAGTGATACAGGGTTGTGGCACATCCGTGCTGTTATTAAATTTGTACACTGTGTGAACTATGAAGGCAATGCAGGTGAAATGTGTAAAATGAGTTAAAGCATAGTGAGAAGAAATGAAATCTTTGAGTTTTGCTATTGCAGTTCTGTCAGAGGCAGCAAAGGATGTGGAAGTGTAGTCGAATGAAATGGATGATGTCTTGAAAAGGGGCATGAGTTAAACCAACTAAGATAAAACAACGGTAACGTAATAAGTATGGTTACTTGGGTTGAAAAACATGTGGCTGTCACTGATCTAGAGAGGAAGCATGATATGCCTTTCTGAAAAAGAGAAATTTGGTAACATCGAATACAGCTTTAAAAGTTACGAAGTCCTGTCTGACGGTATTTGGCTGGAGTGTCACGCACAGAAATGAAATTTTGACGATAAAACAGATAAGACAAGAAGACAATAGAACCTTCTGAAACGTCGTGTGAAAAAATAGGTAGCATAACTATTGAAGAATAGATAGGATGACTGCTGAAGAGGTACTCCATCGAATTAAGGAGAAGAGGTAAGTGTGGCCAATCTGACTAAAGAATAGGCTCCGTTGACAAAATAAATACTGAGGTATCAGTGAATCATCAGTTTCGTAAAAGAGGTAAATTTCGGGTAGTCACGCCGTAGTTATGCAGGGATGACAAGACTTCCACAACAGAGACTAACGTGGAGAACTGCGTCAAAGCAGCCTTCGGACTGCAGACCACAACAAAAAGCAGCAATCTAATAATATCGTATTGATATAAAATAATTAACATATCACGAGAATCGTTTCTATGAGACCACATTAATTTTAAACTGTAGTTACTATGCCCAGCCATCAGTTAAATTCAAACTGGTAAGCACGGTAATTCATTTGTGTTATCCTTGTGAAAAATCGTTCAGCACAGAAAAATGAAGACGCCACTGTGATCATAAAGCGTACGCCACAAGGAAAGAAAGTGTTTTTTTTTTTTTTAATTTTGTTCACAGCTACAGCAAGTGATCAAATGATTGAGAGCGAGTCAGCGTGATCCCTCATTCGTTCAAAGGGAGAAGAAACATTAACACATTATCTCAGATAAAAGTAACTCTTAAACGTTGCGCAACCCCCTTGGGGAAAGTTACATGGTCATCATTGTTTATGTTGCATCTAAATTCCCTGGTCGATAACGCCAGAAAGTCAAAAAAAAAAAAAAGGTTCAAATGGCTCTGAGCACTATGGGACTTAACTTCTGAGGTCATCAGTCCCCTAGAACTTAGAACTACTTAAACCTAACTAACCTAAGGACATCACAAACATCCATGCCCGAGGCAGGATTCGAACCTGCGACCGTAGCGGTCGCGCGGTTCCAGACTGAAGCGCCTAGAACCTCTCGGCCACTTCGGCCGGCTCCAGAAAGTCCATGAAGCTCTTCACGGGTAATGCTCTTGTGTTTATAAAGATTGCAATACCAGAAAATTCCTACAAAATGTGGAAAGTCTAACAAAGGATAAAAGCTTAGGGCAGGGAATGACAGGTGAATCTTAGCACAAACAGTTTTGTTGCAGGCAGTTAGGCAGAAAGATCTGCTGTTATTTGAACACACATTTGGGTTTCTTTGACACATAACACATATTAAAGCAATTTTTTGTGTCACGCGCTTTTCGACGGCTTAAACTTTGACCTTTCGATTCATTTTTTTTTTTTTTTGCCTTATCTAGTGGTATATCTTAATCTTCATCTTGTTACAAATAAGGTGTTATGTGACACTCATTACCGTAATTTGGGATGAAAGTCGTACATCATAAGCAGTCACCTATCTTGATGGAAAAAAAAAAAACACATATTGCATATTGACATATTCGTAACAATGCATACCACAAAACAAAGTATAGAAAGTTCGGAGATGCCACTGGTGCTGATATTCTATGCCCTGTAAGTCAAACATCCTCACCAGTTTACATCTCGAACCAAAGATACAACCACGACCTATTTATGGATCTTGCATTTCGTCCTGCCTCGCTGCTAAGCAAGTACCCTGATTTCCATTTCGTCCTGCCTCGCTGCTAAGCAAGTACCCTGATTTCGATGACCGTGACCTTCTTGCGCTGTATTTCTGGTGAGATAGAAATTGATACTTACTTTACAATATGGCATGCACTATATCCATAAAAAGTATATATTACCTTGTTCGGAACCTTTGTCCTGTCCGACTAAAGTACTGTACTAGGCACTCATTACATTTTAACTTGTACTTTCTCTAGTTGAGACAGTTACCTCTGACAGTCTTGAACATGGCTTTTCGCAGCAAGTGTGATTAGGTTTCCAGTTAGCGAGGTACACTGCCAATCAGTTGCTAATTTTTGTCTGTTTTTAGACTTGACAGAGGTTTCGGTACCGCTAGGGGTATCTTCTGCAGAATAACAAGGAGTTACCAATAAAAAGTAGGTATAACAATTACAAATGATATCTCGCTCAAAACTGTGAATATATAGTGATTACTGTTCCCAAATAGTATATAAAACTATTACTTATTTGGATTACATTACGTAAAACGTATTACATCCATCATGATCAGTGGCGCTCGAGTCACCTACAGAAAATATTATTAAAATCTACAAAAAACTTAAGATTAAAAACAGGTATGGTTACTGAAGGGACACACGTAAATCTAAGCACGTAGGAACTACCTGCAGCACTTAGGTAAACTAGAATACAGCTCGTCAAATATCGCGGAATAGTGCAATAACTTAGTTAGGTGATATTTATTCTTTCCTGATGCGACATACGGTAGTAACATACAAAACAGTAATCTAACCTGGTCAAGCCTAACAATAATTAAAAATTGGCAAATTGACTGGCTGTGTACTTCATTAACTGGAGACATTCTTCTGCAATTGATTGCTTTTGGACAATAGTAGTATCATATTGTGCGGTGGTAAGTACGATAGCAAATAGACCGTTAATGGTTCCCAAGTAGGTAATGCCCATCGTCCTCTTCTCTGTCCAGTGGAGCCATAAAAGATGGCGGTATTTCAACTCTAGTAGTAACAACCGGAAAATGTCCTGAGGGAGTACACATCCGTAGCCATATTAAGAGGAACGATAACACTCAAACGGCTCTACGAAAAGCATATCCCTGGCTGATATTTGTTGGAGGATACCCAAATATTTGTGACTTGCAAACGAAAACAGTAGCTTTTGAAATGGTTGTTAGAGCTAACTTTACACATTGATCACCATTCTGGGACCAATAGCTGGCGAGTTTAATAGACGAGTTGGAGTAAATTCGTAGAAAGTAGGGCATTTCGTCACGAGTATGTTCTGTGGGAGGAAGAGTGTCACGGAAATGGTAGTCAGACTTTAGTGTCAAACGCTAAGAGAAAGAGATTGTTCACAATGGAGATGTTTGTGGCTAAAATTTGGAGAGCTTATCTTTCAAAAAGAGACAAGCCACATATACTTCCCGAAATGCTCATGATGGTGCTACTGGAGATACTCCCACCTGGCAGACATACTTCCTACAAACCGTTTGCAAATGGAGCAAAACGTAGAGAAAATGACATTGTTATCCCAGTTACCTTTTGACGCACACCATAAGGCGAGTTACTCTGCATACATGCAGAAGTAGAACTGCCGAGTACAAATGTGTAAGATGACACAAAACTATGCAAAAATAACAGTATCGTACTTAGAATTTTTTCGCATCCAGCACTGATCAACAGACAGCGTCGCTCGTTTGAGATTTCCATTGAAATGTGACTGCTAGTGTCATGTAATATCATACAACATAACAGACGAAACTAATGTAGATTCCAGTACATACAAGTATTGCGTGTTCTTAATTTGTCTCTTTGGCCTTTGGACTGTCTTTTGATTTTATGTAGATAGTTTTAAGCCATGATAATTTTTCAGTGACTATTCTTTGCTTAAAACTTGATCCTAATAAGTAGCTAAATTCATAATGTCAACGAGTAATACGCATAAATGGGGCCGTAGGTTGTTCACGTTATCTAAATATTGCAATTTTCCTCAAAAATTTACAATTTTGTGAGAAACATTAACATGAAACTAAAACATGGAATTTCTTTGAAGAAATGCTTAAGTCCTTAAGAAGTGTAGAAACTGTTAAATTGGAACTGTCGAATAAAGGAGATGGAGGTGCTCGTAATTTCATCAGAAAATGGAAATAGTAACAAAATACGAAGACCTTTTTATGTTACCTAAAAATGTCAATTAGTCTTCACAAGACATCAGTTATGAAATCTTATAAATGTCACAAATGCCATTTTAATTGGAATCACAACAAAGTGTAACGCCTATGGCGTGTGTAACTGCTCATTGCCATAATCACACCACTTGATATTATCAGCTAGTACAGCATTTCTCCATCATGCGACTCTGAGTCGCTTGGTCAATGACCAATAGTATCACCAAAATCTGGGACCCTTTGGAGGCATCGCAGCAAGCAGTGTGTGTGATGCCTTGGGTATCTGCTCATTAATAAGCTGACCCTGATACGTAGAAATACTATCCATTGAGTCGTCCAGTGGCATTGGATCAGCGATCACTGTAGAGCAAGCTACCACCATGAGGCTAACTCCGCTCATCAGCAATCCACTGGAATATCCATCTCCGTTTGCCATGCTCCTGAACCAACTACTCAGAGGGTCCACCCACAGCTCCGATTGGCTGAGTATAACGTACGATATTTTATCAATGACACTGCCTCAGTGCTTGGTAGAGATTATGGTTTCGCAAGATATGCGGTGCACTGGGTCACCAAGAAGGCCAGACACGATCGAAGTGACCTTTTTTCTGTGAACGCATGAAGGAATGAGTTTTAGTTCCCTCTTTAGCTCGGGGCATAAATGAGCTCAAAAATAAAAAAAAATATTTAAATGAAAACTTTCTAATGTAAGAAGCTTTTAAAACGGAATAAAATGTATGAAAATAATTTCTCCTATCTCTATCGAATAGAGATAGTCCTGAAAATTTGTGTTTGTGAATTTTTGATAGCTTGGACGATAATTGTCAAATATTCTACTAGTAGTTCACCTAATTCACGAACACTTTTGTTGCACTGCGAATTACACGAAATTCTGCATTATTTTATTCAACAACCGCTACTCTCTACTCTTCTCTCTATAAGGGCGATCAAAGAGTTCACATTTGAGGGCGGTGCTGCAGCGTATGTCTAACGTAGAGCGACTCTGATGCGGGTATATAAGCACTGCCATGTGGTCATGGTATTAGTGCTGTATTCGCGTCTTTCTAACGTGCTTGCATAAATGTGGGTACGTGCACTATGGCAAGATTATTAGCAGATGCGTCCAAATAGGACCAACATGTTTTTATCCTTTTCTGGCTGCCGAGGGACGAACACTGGCAGACACTCATAGCAGAATGAAGAATATGTGTGGGGCAGCTTGTCTGTCGAAAACCACCGTTGTGGAAAGGTGCGCCAAGTTCCGTGCTGGTGGTCGCGATTCTATACAAGATGGGGGTCGATCTGCGAGGTCAGCCTAAATTTGGAAGACTCAAGTGAGAGACACTCAAGTACCTGCCCTATAGTCCTGATCCCTCCTCGTGCAAGTATCACTTTCGTCCCTTAAAAAATGCCTTGAAGGGTCGACGATCCCCTTAGAATGTGGGGGGTTGGGTTCTTTTGGGAGAGGAGACCAGACAGCGAGGTCATCGGTCTCATCGTATTAGGGAAGGACGGGGAAGGAAGTCGGCTGTGCCCTTTCAAAGGAACCATCCCGACGTTTGCCTTGAGGGATTTAGGGAAATCACGGGAAACCTAAATCAGGATGGCCGGACGCGGGATTCAACCGTCGTCTTCCCGAACGCGAATGAGAATGTGCAGCAGGCAATTACACACTTCTTCAGGCAGCGGGACACGATATTTTACCAAATGGGTATCTTCAATCTGATGTGGCTGTGGTATGACTGCTTCAGCACTCACGGCGAGTTTGCCTTATTGAGATACCGTTTCTGGACTGTACGGCCTTCGAACTGAAGCATTTTTATCGTCTTTTTGTTACCTGTTACATGCACCACACGTTTTTCGCTTCAGTTTTTACAAATATTTACGTAGCTGTTATGGGGTTCGGGGAAATAATTATTATACTTTTTAGTCCGTTTTAAAAGTGTGTTACATCAAATAGTTTTTATTCATAATTATTTTCTGCTTTTTAGTATTACACGTGTGAAATTTTTCAATCGATTTCAAACATATCGATTACAATGAAACAGATACATGTGGTAAATTTCAGTTTCCCTTCAACTGCGTCAACCAGTACATTGTGTCCTCCTACGTATACCTCGTGAAAAGACCATGAAGGAAAAAAATAAGGTTTAAGCTCACACGGAAGTTAAGTAGAATAGAAAAAATAGGGGAAATGGCGGTGGTGCGGTACGCAAAGTACCCTCCGTTACACACCATATAAGAAAGCGAGTTAACGTTGCACTGTCACTCACTCCTGCGTTATGTTGAGGTTTTAAGTCCCTAGCTCTCCAGGAAGGCATAAACCCAAACTCCCTCCACCACACACAAGGGGAAAGAGAGTTAATACTGCGTTCTTATCCACTTTGAGCTACTGTGAAAGTTTCATGTCTCTGGCTCACCGATAAATTGGTTTACGATCAGTTACAAAATTTATACCAAACAGACGGACAGAAAGAGAACGTATCCTCCCCCACATTTAGACAAGAAAACGAGCTAAGTTTGCATTGTTACCCAGTTCAGAGCTATTTTGAAAGCTTCTTGTCTCAGATATCAATTGAAAAATTTGTACCAAATTGACAAACTGACAGGAAAACATAGTATCCTCTGCCACATGTGTTGAAAGTTTTACGTCTTCAGTTTATCGTGTAGTCAGTTTAAAATTAGCTGGAAAATTTGTACAGAACAGACAAAGAGACAAGACAGCGACCTATAGAAGGATGTTATTTAAAGCAGCAGAAACTTTTGTTGATGCAGAAATCTAAAAGTGGCTCATGTGCTTCACAGCTAGTCTTTAAATAATATCACAAAAAGCTTCAATGTTCCACTGGTAACTGTTTTATTTCCCCTTGCTTCGTAGTATTTTTCCATCACTGTATTGAAATTATTCAAAACAGAGCTGTGGCTTCCAAAATTACTTCATTTTGTATTCAATCTGTTCTGTAGACATTTTGCTGCCACTGTCATACTAATGGCTCGAAAAATGCTTTTTACTTTACCTAAAATTGAGCCTTTGTGCTCGTTCAACTTCTTATCTTTATACTCTGGTACTTCAGATATCTGTATGAGAAAAGAGACTTTTGTTATGACTCAGTAATTCATCTGTCAGTGGATACGGAGCTTTTATGTTTCATGAGACGTAGAACTTGTGATTTCTGTAAGTAAGAGGAAACTGAGAGTCTCCACCGCAGGATGTTTCTTCTAGATCCAACAATCTGTTATCACTTTTTTTTATTAAATTTTCTACATACGTAACTAGATGTTAGAAACTTAATGGCAGAGAGAAACTGTGTGCTGGGGCAGCACTCGCATCTAGGGCCTTTTCCTTTTGCATGCAAGTGCTCCACCAACTCAGCTATCCAAGTACGTCGCACGACGTGCCATCAGAGCTTCGCTTTCACCAGTACCTCTATTCCTTCCTTTTAAACTTCGTACCATGCTTCCATAGCTCCGTCCATACAGCACTAGTTTTGAGTCAGTTGTAGAATGAAGATTCCATCTGTTAACAGTCTCCAACACTTTGGGTAAGCCTTTTCTCCCTTTTCTCTGAAGATTCTTCCTTTTTTCCAGTCCCGCAAGGTACACAGAAGAACGTGTGTGCAGTTTGGAAGTTAGGAAAGAGGTAGTTGATAAAGTAAAGCTGTGACAGAGGTTGTGAGTCGTACTTGGATAGTTCAGTTGTCCGGTCCCAGGTTAGTTCTGTCCTAAAATACACCTTTAATCTACTAGGAATTGTCAACTGAGCGGACCCACCACTGCAGACTGAAAATTTATTTTGGAAACTTAATCCGTGATTGTAAGATGGTCGTTTGCCTTTAGACTTAGTCATGAGCACCTCTGTGTTTTCATAACACGACAAAAAACGCATTTAAGAGGATTGATCATCTCTCCAGGTCCCGATTCGTTACACGCTGCAGAGTATATCACTAGGGGACAGATATGTCATAACATTTACAGGGTACTCCGTAAATGTTGTGACAAGCTTCGAGGGGTTGGAACAAATCGAGGATGAGAACCCCTGTCCCGAAACCTCATATAACGACGGTATAGAGCGTCGTACTTATTAGCGCCGATGCCTGACGATAGGTCAACCTTTCGGCAACAAACATGACATTATACGCTAACGGACTGTAGGCGACTGATTTCCAAGATCGCCGGCACAGAAGATGGAGCTGGTTGCAACGCAGAAATGCCTTGTCCCCCACGAATGAAATGCCCTGTTGCCTCGGTGGACGACGGTTTCGGACACATGTTTCCACCAGCTGTTCATTTTTCTTCTCGAACCTTTGAAAATTTCCATTGATTTTCGGTACACAAGAGAAAAGTAAACTGTAGATGATGTGTCCGAGAACGTCATCTACCAAGGTGAAAAGAATAGCATTTATAGGAGACATAATCTTTCTACACAACAGCTAGCTCCATCTTCAGCACTGGCGATGGTGGCAATCAGTCGCGATCACAGGACCACAAAATAACAAACAACATTGCGAAACGTGCCGCTTATGGTCCGACAGCGTTCGAAGTCACGTTCGCTGCCGAATGCGTAACCTAGTGTCAGGTGCCGGCGCCTGTAATTTCGTCGCTCAGTAGCGTCGTTGAATCACGTTTCCGGACATGGTTTCCTATGCTAGATTTGTTTCTAAAGACAACGCTCTACAACCCATAGAAATTTGTCACAATATTTCTGGAACACCCCACAGAGGTATGATTAACTTCGTTTTGTCGCACCGAATTCGTTCGCGCTAGAAGACAGGCAACCCACAGACCAGATTTCCAATAAGATGGCTGTCGTTGTGCATTCCCAGCAAGCAGCAGCTTCATTGAATTGCATGCACACGTGTCACAAATGATACCTATACTGAACAGCTGTACATTGAGTAGAAGACTTGAAGAGAAGCTCTGTCCAACAGCTTCCTATCCTTCCATTATGCTTTTATCTAAATATATAGGATGTTTATTTTATTGAAGATTACGATTCTACGGGAATGTCTACGTATGTTTTATCTGGAGCATTTTCTTCGTTTCACCACAGAGAGCGCTGAAATCAGAGAAATAGAAATGGGTACGCAATCGTAACTTGCGATATGCTACTCAATGGCCTTTGAATGTTCAGTGGCACGTGGGAGCTCACCTCCTTGCTAAAGGGTAGGACATTCGAGTATTTCATAACTTCCAATCAAACCCCTTTCGCAACGTTGTATTCCTCCGACATGTCGAACGAAGGACTACCCAACGTCTCCACCGTGCCGTCTTGTGAACTACCACGTCTCATAACAGGCAATACACTGCGACTGGAGCTCACGTATCGTGCACACGTTCGACAGGCAGCAACTCTAGACGTTATAATAGTTGCACAGTTTCTATTGCTTGCAAATCCACCTATTATTTGAAGAACAGGAATGCAAGTGGACGATGAATGATGAAACCACAGAAGAAAAAACTGAAATTATCATGATTTACGGAGAATTTAGGAGAAATATTGAGGTTGCTGTTGCTTTGTATGCTTAGCGTTTTCCAGAGAAAACTCGGTCTCGTACGTTCAATTACACGGTTACAAACGGCTTTACGAGTATGTTTGACGACAGCATACAGACATTCAAAACGAAACGAAGCAAACGAGATCAGATTGTTCAAGTGCCTCTGCGCACTATGGGACTTAACATCTGAGGTCATCAGTCCCCTAGAACTTAGAACTACTTAAACCTAACTAACCTAAGGACATCACACACATCCATGCCCGAGGCAGGATTCGATCCTGCGACCATAGCAGTCGCGTGGTTCCGGACTGATGAGCCTAGAACCGCTCGGCCAGCAAACGAGTTACAGGAGAAGCTAATCAAATAGGTGCATTAGCGCAGTTCTCCCCAATGCACGGATTAGCGCTCGGCAATTACATTGCGATTCCCCATGTCCGTAGGTAGTACTGTCCAACTACCACAGCGATATAAGTATTATCCATTCAACTTGTCACAGCATCAAGAACTTTAGGGCGCCGATTTTCATAACAGGGCAGTGTTTCGTGAATAGGCACGTAAGCAGATGCAAAAGACCCCCATGTTTTCTTTGCCGATTTACAATTTTCCAATGAGCCTACATTCACAAACCATTGTAGCATTAACGGGCAGACCATGCACTACTGGACTGTAGACAGTCCCCACTGGTTGCGGTAAGTTCTTGGTCGGTTAACGCATGGTGTGGTATCATGGGGAACAAACTCATTGGTCCGTATTTTATCGACGACACATTGAATGGATGCAACTTTCGAACGTTTTTGGGACAGGAATTACCGTACTACTGCAGGATGTTGCCCTGGACGCTTGACAACATATACGGTTTCAGCATGACAGTTGCCCAGTGCATTACGTAGTTTAAGCACGGGAGGTGGTGGTGGTGGTGGTTAGTGTTTAACGTCCCGTCGACAACGAGGTCATTAGAGACGGAGCGCAAGCTCGGGTTAGGGAAGGATTGGGAAGGAAATCAGCCGTGCCCTTTCAAAGGAACCATCTCGGCATTCGTCTGAAACGATTTAGGGAAATCACGGAAAACCTATATCAGGATGGCCGGAGACGGGATTGAACCGTCGTCCTCCCGAATGCGAGTCCAGTGTGCTAACCACTGCGCCACCTCGCTCGAAGCACGGGAGGTATTAGATCGTGTTTACGCTGGTCGATGGATCGGCAGACGAGGCCCATTAATTGGCCCGCTAGGTCACCGGATATGACTTCAGTGAAATTCTTCCTGAGCTGATAATATGTATCAGCAAGTGTCAACAGATCGTAAAGACATGGACGTCAACGTCAGAAACGCCTGTGCTGACATTCCCGCAAATATTCTTCTGTCCTGTGCACTGTCATTTCAAAAGCGAATCACTAAACTGAAGAGGGCGGTTCTACGTTTGAACGCTTACTCTAGTTGGAAAAGCAGAGTAGCGTTCGCCTGAGCCACGGCCACAGTGGCGGTCGACTACTCCCATATTCGAGAAGCCGGAGGAATACGGCACTGCGAATGGGGTTTCCGATTAGAAGTTATGAAATACTGGCCTGTCCTAACATCACTGCATGATGCTGAGGTATCACGTACCACATGATATTCAAGAGCTATTGACTGTTATGTCGTAAATTACGATTGTGTACCCTTATCTATTACTCCGATTAGAGCGCCAACTTTGGCGATACGAAGAAAATCCTTCAGACTAATCGTAATCTGCCGTAAAAGACGAGGGTTCCCATTGAAGATTCCAACAATGTTGCGCCCCCCCCTCCCCCCCCCCCCCCACACACACACACCTCTCCGGTACAAACAAATTGGAATTATAAATTTTTCTGGTTCAAAGTGCAGTTTAAACTTCAGTTAACAGGATCACACTGTATTGCACCGCAAGTGTTCGCAGAAGATGGTCCTTTAATTGTTTTATAACTTTTACAAAAGTCAACATACATTGGTAAACTGAATATAACTCACATCCGCGCTGTTTCACTTCACGGTAAGTTTGTTAGACGCCATGTCCTAGCAACCCTGATCACGATTGTTATAACAAACAAACAAACACCATTTTGATCACAATTTTTTGTTCCTGACTACCGGTTTGAACAGATGCTACAGATCACATCTGGGACCACAAAGTACAGTTATTGAACAGCGGTGTGAAAGTAACGTTAGTTCTACACCACTGTTAGCAAACTGCATTTGACGGCACCTGACCTGAAACTCATTAGTAGTGCAAATAGAGACAAGCACTCGGTAACGAAGAGTTGTAACCCAGACGGGGTTTGTTTATTTGCTGATAGTAATTGTTAGCTGCATCTGGCTGATGCTGTTGAAGGCTAAACGTACCGACGCTTAGAAATGCGAGTAGAACTTCCACACCTTGGCTTTAGTTCCACGAGAAGTGGAAAAAGGCACTAGGTCGGTGCAGCTGCAGACAGCCAGTGGCAGCCGGAGGGAGGGTAGGGTCCAGCGGGGCCCGGCTGGAGCGCGATTGGCCTGCGGGATGAGGGCAGTCCCTTCATTAGTCAGGCACGCCACCGCCACCGCCACCGCCACGGCGGGGCGACGTGTGATTTCCCGCGTCATTACCCGCGCTGGCCCGCATCGCCCGCCGGAATCCCGGGGAGAAGAATGCCGTCCCAGCCGGGACCCGGGACTTAATTGCTCCGCTGCTCTCGCAAATGAAACAACGCCGCCGTCCCGGGACATCTCTCCTCACCCCACCCACACCTTCCCACAGCCCTCTCTGCTGCACTGGGCCCACACCACCACACGCTGGACGCGCCCCGCCTGGGGTCTCTGCAGGCTGTTTAATGCTTTCTTCCCGCAGGAAGCGCCCTCTCGAATATTAACTGTGTGGTAATCCCATAATACTATACTGAGCTGACAAAGATCATGGGATAGCAATATGCACACATACAGATGATGGCAGTAATGCTACTTTTCTTTTTTTTTCTATTTGAGTCATCAGTCTTCCATCTCACTGATTTGATGCTGACTACCACGAATTCCTCTTCTTTGCCAACCTCTTCATCTTACACCACCAATTGCAACATACATCCTCAATTATTTGCTGGATGTATCACAGTCTCTGCCTTCCTCTTAAACTTATGTCCTCTACAGCTCCTTGAGCCTTAACAGAAGTGCTGCCATTCTGTCCCTTCTTCTCGTCAGTGTTTTCCACATATTGCTTCTACACGTCTCAAATGCTTAGATTCTCTTTTATTCCGATCTCTCCACAGTCACTGTTTCGCTACCATACTATTATGTGGTCCAAACATACATTCTCAGAAATTTCTTCCTCAAATTAAGGCCTATGTTAGATAGTAGTAGATTTCTATTAGCTGAGAATGCCCTTTTTGCCATCGCTAGTCTGCTTTTTATGTCGTTCTTGCTCCGTCCGTCATGTATATTTTGCTACCTAGGTAGCAGAATTCCTTAACTTACTCTCCTTCATAATCCTTAATTATGATATTAAGTTCCTTGCTGTTCTCGTTTCCGTTACTTCTGATTACTTCCTTCAGTTTACTCTACCTCCATATACTGTACTCTAAACTTTTCATTTCATTCAACAGATCCTGTAATGCTTCTTTGCTTTCACTGAGGACAGCAATGTCATCAGCAAATCTTATCACCGATACCCGTTCACCTTGTATTTTCACTCCTGAACCTTTCTTATATTTTCGTCTTTGCTTGTTAGATGTATGGATTGAACAGTAGGGATGAAAGACTTCATCTCTGTCTTACACCCTTTTTAATTCGAGCACTTCGTTCTTGGTCTTGTAGTCTTATTGTTCGCTCTTCATTCTTGTAGATATTGCATGTTATCCTTCTTTTCCTACGGCTTTCCTCTATTTTCCCAGAATTTCGAATACTTTACAAGATTTTACGCTGTCAAATGTTTTTCCCAGGTTGATAAATCCTATCAATACGGTATTCCAGCCCCCGTGTTGTTCCGAAGAACGTGCATGCATGTTCGAAGGAACGGACTGTCTGGTGACTACAGCCGTAACGAAATCCATAAAATGTATTCGCTGTTGTGATTAAGAGAACCATCAGATGCATAAAAGAAGGGCGACAATGTGAATCACTGCCGAATCGGGGCTTGAACCCGAATTTTCCGCCAACCGTGAGCGGTGAGCTTATTATTACGCTATCCGAGAACGACTTACGACCAGATCCAACTTCCATGTGTCGTCAGTGAAATGCGTGCATCACCGAAGGAATATTGCATCGTACTTCAGAAAACCAAGGGCACTGCAATATGGACGGCCGGTGTGGCCGAGCGACTCTAGGCGCTTCAGTCTCGGTCGCAGGTTCGAAGCCTCCCTTGGGCATGGATGTGTGTGATGTCCTTAGGTTAGTTAGGTTTAAATAGTTCTAAGTTCTAGGGGATTGATGACCTCAGATGTTAAGTCCCATGGTGCTCAGAGCCATTTGAACCACTGCAATCTCGTATTTATCTTTCAACACAGGGCAAGCGACTTTGAATTAAAATGTCTCGCCCGTACGTGAATATACGTAATGGATAATCGGATACATGTTATAGACGTGTGGCTAACTATATATGGTAGTGTTGGTCTGGCCCTGAGTCTTGCTGGGATAGCCTAACGGTAAGGCGACCGCTCGCGATAACCGGCAAATCCGGGTTCGAATCACCTTCCGGCACAGATTTTCGCTGTCTTCATTCCCTTATACAGCTGATGATTGTCCTTATTCCTAACTGCGAATATATCTCGTGCAAATCCGGGTTCGAATCACCTTCCGGCACAGATTTTCGCTGTCTTCATTCCCTTATACAGCTGATGATTGTCCTTATTCCTAACTGCGAATATATCTCGTGCAAATCCTATGAACGTGTTTTGGTTTCTCTTCAGTCTTGCTTCCACTATCAACTGCAAAGTTATAACTGCTTCGCTGGTGCCTTTCTTTCATAATACCAAAGTGATCGTAATGTAACAGATCCTCATTTTCCGGATGAAAATTAAGTTTCATAGGTGGGACACGAGGTACTGGCATAATTAAAGCCGTGCGGATGGGTCACCAATCGTAGCTCAGTCGGTGGAGCACTTGCACGCGAAAGACAAAGGCGCCGAGTTCGAATCTCGATCCGGCACACAGTTTTAATCTGCCAGGAAGTTTCAGGACTTACATGCATGCATGAGCTGTTAAGCTGATTGTGAGTTAATTCTCGCACTTGTTGGGTCTTGATATCTTCGAAATTGTGCGGGTGATGTTTCTCTTGAAGACCGATGGCGTATTGCCAGTCCCATACATACTATACACCAACGTGAATATTCCTTTTGGTATCACTTCCCCCAATGAATTTAGAAGATCAGATGGAATGTTATCTATCAATTCTTCCTTATTTGATTATGAGTTTTCCAAAGCTCTTTTATATTCTGATTCCAATACTTGACACAATGTCTCTTCCCTTTTGAGTATTGTTTCTTGTTCCATCACGTCATCGGACAAGATCTTCGCCCCACAAAAGCATTAATGTAATCTATCCATCTACCAGCACTATCCTCTGCATTTATCAGTGGAATTCACAGGAATTCCCATTCCACTTTTAATATTTAATATATTGTTTTGACTTTTTTGTTATCTGCGTCAGTCTTTTCGACTGCCATTTCCTTATCGATTTTTTCACATTTCTTTTTCATACAGCCATTTCGCCGTAGCTTCCCTGCGCTTGCTATTTATGTCATTCCTGACTTGTATTTCTGTATTCCTGAATTTTTCAGAATATTTTTCTACTTCGTTCTGTTGTCGATCAGCTTAAGTGTTTCTTCTTTTTCCTATGGCTTCTTTGCTGTTATCTTCCTTTTACTTATGATTTTCTTCCCAACTTCTTTGAATTTCCTGTCTAGAGACTACTACTCTTCTTCAAGTGAGCTGCCTACTGAGTTATTCATTATCGTAGCATCCATAGCCTCAGAGACTTTCGCGTCTCTTCATTCAGTAGTACTTCCGTATTACACTTCTTTGCGCATTGTTTCTTCCTAACTATTCTCTCAAAATTCAGCCTGGTCTCCATCAATACTAAATTGTGATCTGGTGTGCTCCTGCTCTTCGGTATGCCTTACAGTCCAATATCTGATTTCGGAATCTCCGCCTGACAACGATATAATCTACCTTGAATCTTCCAATATCTCCCTGCCTTTTCCGAGTACAGTTCTTCCTCTTGTGTTTCTTGAACAGAGTATTCGCTGTTACTAGATGAAATTCATTGGTGAACTCAATTATTCTTTCTCCTCTCCTATTTCTATTACCAAGCCCATACTGTATTATAACATTTGCTGCTATGCCTTCCCCTGCAACCGCATTCCAATCCCTCATGACTAGTAGATTTTCGTCTCCCTTTACTTGCAGAATTACACATTCAGTATTGTCATATACTTTCTTTACATTTTCTGTTTGCGATGTTGGCATGCATACACGGACTATCGTTGTCTGTGCTTTTCTGCTGTCCATTCTTGTGAAAAGAAACCTGTTACATAACTGTTCACTGTCACTCACTCTCTGCCCTACCTCCCTATTAATAACGAATCCTAGTGCTGTTATACCGTTTTCCGCTGCTCTTAGTATTACCCTGTACCAGTCTGACCACGAATACTTTCCATTTCACTTCAATGAACCCTACATTATCTAGATTGATCCTTATTATTTCTCTTTTCAGAATTTCTGGCTTCCCTACCACGTTCAGACTTGGGATATTTCATGCCCCGATTCGCAGAACGCTACGTTGGTTATTCGGTCTTTTTCTCTTGATCATGTCCCCTTTGGCGGTCCCTTTCCGGCGATCCGGATGGGGCACTGTTCTGAAATGTTTTGTCGATGGAGAAATGATCATGACACTTTTTCAGTTATAGGCCACAAGTCCTGTGGTCACACATTATGTCTCCTTAATGCAGTGGTTTCCATTCCCTTCTGCATCCTATGACGTTGATCACTGGTGATTTTTTCCGCGTTTTAGGGTCACTTTCCCACCCAAGGGTAAGAGAGTGCCCTAAAAATGGTTCAAATTGCTCTGAGCACTATGGGACTCAACAGCTGAGGTCATCAGTCCCCTAGAACTTAGAACTGCTTAAACCTAACTAACCTAAGGGCATCACACACATCCATGCCCGAGGCAGGATTCGAACCTGCGACCGTAGCAGCAGGGCGGTTCCGGACTGAAGCGCCTAGAACCGCTCGGCCACACCGGCCGGCAGAGAGTGGCATAAACTTCCGTCCGGTCCTCCTCCCTCTTTGACAAGGCCGTTGGCAGAACGAGGGTGGCGTCTTATGCCGAAAGTCTTCGGCCACCATTGCTGATGATGTTCCTTCAGAATTTAATCAGTAACCATGTTCGAACCAGGGACGCAGTGCGCTTTTATTGTTAGTCAAGTACGCCCCGCCTGTTAAGACCCCTTTATCCGAGAGAAGGGTAAACGTATCAGGTTGAAATTTATATCAAGTACTAAGGTCTACGGTCTCTTGGCGATGTAAGAAATTTAAGCTACCAAATCAACGGATTCAAAATATATAACTATTTACGTCATATATTTTGACTCTCGCAAACTTATCCATCAAAACCTGTATCATATTTCCCGTTGACCTTGAAGTTTTTTGCAAGCTTTACAGTGCTTTGATTGCCAAATACTGTTTCACCAAAGTACGGGTGTTTTCGCGTTGTGGACTACACTGCTTTTTCAGCAACACCCCCACACATTATGATAGGTAGCTGATTCTTAACAGACAGTAAACGATATGTGTACCACGTCTGGTAGAAAAGGATCCAAAGATTTAGGAGGAGATGTGGAACATGTGACGTACATACACCTTGATACTCGAAAACTCACTCATCAAAAACCTATAAGGTGCTTCCCGTTGATCTAGAATCATGAAAATTGACAAGAATCAAAGTTTCGCAGTACAAGTAAACAAAAATCCAAAAACTGTGAATTGTAGTTGTATCTCACCGTCTGTTAAGACCCCTTTTTCTCAGAGATGGGTTGAGGTATCAAGTTGAAATTTCTGTCACACACTTAGGTCTACGGTCCCTTCGCTGTGAAGAAAATGGAAGTTTCTGAGTAAATGCAATAAAAATATATGGCCATCTGTCTCACATACTTTCATACGCGTAAATTCATTCATCAAAAGCTTTAGAAGGATAATCTATACCCACAGGACGCGAGTGTTCCTTGCACTTGTCCGTTTTCTTTTTACTTTTTTAATTTCTTTTTTTGTTGTACTTGTGTTCACATTTCGGCTGATGGTGACTAGTTTACAACGTACTTGTTTATTTTAAACCACAACATGAGACAGTTGATGCGTAACAGCGTATAAAACACAGTACTCAATCTAGTTCATTAATATTAATTGATAGCTCGACGAAAAGCCGAATGATAGTAGCCTTACCTCAAATTTCATATTGTCGTTACGAAAAGTTTCTCAGTTTGTGTGCATGTAAACAGTAGTAAGTACCAAAAACGTGGCTGCCAGTAGCAATAACGCGAGCTGTGTTTGTTCCAGGAAAATGCTTTTCATGGACGATTTGCATGAATCTGATGATTATGTGGATAACTGCGACTCAGACAGCCATCATGAATATGGTCCTGAATGCAAATATAGACTACTGACCATTAAAATTGCTACACCACGATGATGACGTGCTACAGACACGAAACTTAACCGACAGGAAGAAGATGCTGTGATACGCAAATGTTAGCTTTTCAGAGCATTCACACAAGGTTGGCGCCGGTGGCGCCACCTACAACGTGCTGACATGAGGAAAGTTTCCAACCGATTTCGCATACACAAACAGTAATTGACCGGCGTTGCCTGGTGAAACGTTATTGTAAGGAGGAGAAATGCGTACCATCACGTTTCCGACTTTGATAAAGGTCGGATTGTAGCCTATCGCGATTGCGGTTTATCGTATCACGACATTGCTGCTCGCGTTGGTCGAGATCCAATGACTGTTTGCAGAATATGGAATCGGTGGTTTCAGGAGGGTAATACGGAACGCCGTGCTGGATCCCAACGGCCTCGTATCGCTAGCAGTCGAGATGACAGGCATCTTATCTGCATGGCTGTAATGGATCGTGCAGCCACGTCTCGATCCGTTAGTCAACAGATGGGGACGTTTGCAACACAACGACCATCTGCACGAACAGTTCGACGACGTTTACAGTAGCATGGACTATCAGCTCGGAGACCATGGCTGCGGTTACCCTTGACCCTGCATCACAGACAGGAGCGCCTGCGATGGTGTACTCGCCGGCCGTTGTGGTCGAGCGGTTCTAGGCGATTCAGTCCGGAACCGCGCTGCAGCTACGGTCGCAGGTTCGAATCCTGCCTCGGGCGTGGATGTGTGTGATGTCCTTAGGTTAGTTAGGTTTAAGTAGTTCTAAGTCTAGGGGACTGATGACCTCAGATGTTAAGTCCCATAGTGCTCAGAGCCATTTGAACCATTTGAAGGTGTACTCAACGACGATCCTGGGTGCACGAATGGCAAAACGTCATTTTTTCGGATGAGTCCAGGTTCTGTTTACAGCATCGTGATGGACGCATCTGTGTTTGGCGACATCGCGGTGAATGCACATTGTAAGCGTGTATTCGTCATAGCCATACTGGCGTGTCACCCGGCGTGATGGTATGGGGTTCCATTGGTTAGACGTCTCGCTCACCTCTCGTTCACATTGACGGCACTTTGAACAGTGGACGTTACATTTCAGATCTGTTACGACCCGTGGTTCTATCCTGCGAAACCCTACATTTCAGCAGGATAATACACTACCACATGTTGCAGGTCCCGTACAGGCCTTTCTGGATACAGAAAATGTTCGACTGCTGCCCTGGCCAGCACATCCTCCAGATCTCTCACCAACGGAAAACGTCTGGTCAATGGTGGCCGAGCAACTGGCACGTCACAATACACCAGTCACTACTCTTGATGGACTGTGGTATCGTGTTGAAGATGCATGGGCAGCTGTACCTTTACACGCCATCCAAGCTCTGTTTGACTCAAGGCCCAGGCGTATCAAGGCCTTTATTACGGCCAGATGTGGTTGTCCTGGGTATTGATTTCTCAGGATCTATGCTCTCAAATTGCGTGAAAATGTAATCACATGTCTGTTCTAGTTTAATATATTTGTCCAATGAATACTCGTTTATCATCTGCATTTCTTCTTGATGTAGCAAGTTTAATGGCCAGTAGTGAACTTCAGTAGTCGTTCCTAATGAGTTAAATGTGAAATTTATTTTAGTACGTAAACAATAAATATCGTTGTGTCCTTTAAAAAAGATTAAATAAACTTTAGTGACAAGGTGCTAATAGAAATGTTAAAGGCCATTATTAACATTATTATGCGCTTCCTAAAGCTAATTTTACACTCTGCTGAAATTTAGGTTAATAATTGATGCTGTTTTACCTTATTATTGCAGAGACTATTAATGCCCATCTGAGTATCAAACACTGACATTTTGAATCCTTTCGAATTTGTGCTTTTGAGAGGTTTCGCAGTAACGCTTCGTTAATTCGACCCTAGTAATCGTAATCCAATATCAGTAACTCGGTACTAAGCCATGTTAACTGTACTCAGGTAGCACACTGATAATGTTAAGTAGTCACCACTGATGAATTTTTAAGAATGATGTTCCAAATAGGATTTAACATCGTAAAAGGTCGTCGTTGCTGCAGATATACACTCCTGGAAATGGAAAAAAAACACATTGACACCGGTGTGTCAGACCCACCATACTTGCTCCGGACACTGCGAGAGGGCTGTACAAGCAATGATCACACGCACGGCACAGCGGACACACCAGGAACCGCGGTGTTGGCCGTCGAATGGCGCTAGCTGCGCAGCATTTGTGCACCGCCGCCGTCAGTGTCAGCCAGTTTGCCGTGGCATACGGAGCTCCATCGCAGTCTTTAACACTGGTAGCATGCCGCGACAGCGTGGACGTGAACCGTATGTGCAGTTGACGGACTTTGAGCGAGGGCGTATAGTGGGCATGCGGGAGGCCGGGTGGACGTACTGCCGAATTGCTCAACACGTGGGGCGTGAGGTCTCCACAGTACATCGATGTTGTCGCCAGTGGTCGGCGGAAGGTGCACGTGCCCGTCCACCTGGGACCGGACCGCAGCGACGCACGGATGCACGCCAAGACCGTAGGATCCTACGCAGTGCCGTAGGGGACCGCACCGCCACTTCCCAGCAAATTAGGGACACTGTTGCTCCCGGGGTATCGGCGAGGACCATTCGCAACCGTCTCCATGAAGCTGGGCTACGGTCCCGCACACCGTTAGGCCGTCTTCCGCTCACGCCCCAACATCGTGCAGCCCGCCTCCAGTGGTGTCGCGACAGGCGTGAATGGAGGGACGAATGGAGACGTGTCGTCTTCAGCGATGAGAGTCGCTTCTGCCTTGGTGCCAATGATGGTCGTATGCGTGTTTGGCACCGTGCAGGTGAGCGCCACAATCAGGACTGCATACGACCGAGGCACACAGGGCCAACACCCGGCATCATGGTGTGGGCAGCGATCTCCTACACTGGCCGTACACCACTGGTGATCGTCGAGGGGACACTGAACAGTGCACGGTACATCCAAACCGTCATCGAACCCATCGTTCTACCATTCCTAGACCGGCAAGGGAACTTGCTGTTCCAACAGGACAATGCACGTCCGCATGTATCCCGTGCCACCCAACGTGCTCTAGAAGGTGTAAGTCAACTACCCTGGCCAGCAAGATCTCCGGATCTGTCCCCCATTGAGCATGTTTGGGACTGGATGAAGCGTCGTCTCACGCGGTCTGCACGTCCAGCACGAACGCTGGTCCAACTGAGGCGCCAGGTGGAAATGGCATGGCAAGCCGTTCCACAGGACTACATCCAGCATCTCTACGATCGTCTCCAAGGGAGAATAGCAGCCTGCATTGCTGCGAAAGGTGGATATACACTGTACTAGTGCCGACATTGTGCATGCTCTGTTGCCTGTGTCTATGTGCCTGTGGTTCTATCAGTGTGATCATGTGATGTATCTGACCCCAGGAATGTGTCAATAAAGTTTGCCCTTCCTGGGACAATGAATTCACGGTGTTCTTATTTCAATTTCCAGGAGTGTATTTAGAAACGATATACGAGACTGTTCATAAACTTTGCATTGCAGTTTCTCCAAAACAACCAACGTGGTTGTTGTTGTGGTCTTCTGTCCTGAGACTGGTTTGATGCAGCTCTCCATGCTACTCTATGCTGTGCAAGCTTCTTCATCTCCGAGTACCTACTGAAACCTACATTCTTCTGAATCTGCTTAGTGTATTCATCTCTTCGTCTCCCTCTACGATTTTTACCCTCCACACTGCCCTCCAATACAAAATTGGTGATCCCTTGATGCCTCAGAACATGTCCTACCAACCGATCCCTTCTTCTGGTCAAGTTGTGCCACAAACTTCTCTTCTCCCCAATCCTATTCAATACTTCCTCATTAGTTATGTGATCTACCCATCTAATCTTCAGCATTCTTCTGTAGCACCACATTTTGAAAGCTTCTATTCTCTTCTTGTCCAAACTATTTGTCGTCCATGTTTCACTTCCAAACATGGCTACACTCCATACAAATACTTTCAGAAATTACTTCTTGACACTTAAATCTATACTCGATGTTAACAAATTTCTCTTCTTCAGAAACGCTTTCCTTGCCATTTCCAGTCTACATTTTATATCCTCTCTACTTCGACCATCTTCAGTTATTTTGCTCCCCAAATAGCAAAACTTCTTTACTAATTTAAGTGTCTCATTTCCTAATCTAATTCCCTCAGCATCACCCGACTTAATTCGACTACATTCCATTATCCTCGTTTTGCTTTTGTTATTGTTCATCTTGTATCCCCCTTTCAAGACGCTATCCATTCCATTCAACTGCTCTTCCAAGTCCTTTGCTGTCTCTGACAGAATTACAATGTCATCGGCAAACCTCAAAGTTTTTATTTCTTCTCCATGGATTTTAATACCTACTCCGAATTTTTCTTTTGTTTCCTTTACTGCTTGCTCAATATACAGATTGAATAACATCGGAGAGAGTCTACAACCCTGTCTTACTCCCTTCCCAACAACTGCTTCCCTTTCATGTCCCTCGACTCTTATAACTGCCATCTGGTTTCTGTACAAATTGTAAATAGCCTTTCGCTCCCTGTATTTTACCCCTGCCACCTTTAGAATTTGAAAGAGAGTATTCCAGTCAACATTGTCAAAAGCTTTCTCTAAGTCTACAAATGCTAGAAACGTAGGTTTGCCTTTCCTCAATCTTTCGTCTAAGATAAGACGTAAGGTCAATATTGCCTCACGTGTTCCAGTATTTCTACGGAATCCAAACTGATCTTCCCTGAGGTCGGCTTCTACTAGTTTTTCCATTCGTCTGTATAGAATTCGTGTTAGTATTTTGCAGCTGTGGCTTATTAAACTGATTGTTCGGTAATTTTCACATCTGTCAACACCTGCTTTCTTTGGGATTGGAATTATTATATTCTTCTTGAAGTCTGAGGGTATTTCACCTGTCTCATACATCTTGCTCACCAGATGGTAGAGTTTTGTCAGGATTGGCTCTCCCAAGGCCGTCAGTAGTTCCAATGGAATGTTGTCTACTCCGGGGGCCTTGTTTCGACTCAGGTCTTTCAGTGCTCTGTCAAACTCTTCACGCAGTATAGTATCTCCCATTTCATCTTCATCTACATCCTCTTCCATTTCCATAATATTGTCCTCAGGTACATCGCCCTTGTATAGACCCTCTATATACTCCTTCCACCTTTCTGCTTTCCCTTCTTTGCTTAGAACTGGTTTTCCATCAGAGCTCCTGATGTTCATACAAGTGGTTCTCTTATCTCCAAAGGTGTCTTTAATTTTCCTGTAGGCAGTATCTCTCTTACCCATCGTGGGATAAGCCTCTACATCCTTACATTTGTTCTCTAGCCATTCCTGCTTAGCCATTTTGCACTTCCTGTCGATCTCATTTTAGAGACGTTTGTATTCCTTTTTGCCTGCTTCATTTACTGCATTTTTATATTTTATCCTTTCATCAATTAAATTCAATATTTCTTCTGTTACCCAAGGATTTCTACTAGACCCCATCTTTTACCCACTTGATCCTCTGCTGCCTTCACTACTTCATCCCTCAAAGCTTCCCATTCTTATTCTACTGTATTTCTTTCCCCCATGCCTGTCAATTGTTCCCTTATGCTCTCCCTGAAACTCTGTACAACCTCTGGTTCTTTCAGTTTATCCAGGTCCCATCACCTTAAGTTCCCACCTTTTTGCAGTTTCTTCAGTTTTAATCTACAGGCCATAATCAACAGATTGTGGTCAGAGTCAACATCTGCCCCTGGAAATGTCTTACAATTTAAAACCTGGTTCCTAAATCTCTGTCTTACCATTATATAATCTGATACCTTTTAGTATCTCCAGGGTTCTTCCATGTATACAACCTTCTTTCATGATTCTTAAACCAAGTGTTAGCTATGAATAAGTTGTGCTCTGTGCAAAATTCTACCAGGTGGCTTCCTGTTTCATTTCTTAGCCCCAATCCATACTCACCTACTACGTTTCCTTCCCATGACTATTAAATTTTCGTCACCCTTCACTATCTGAATAATTTCTTTTATTTCATCATACATTTCTTCAATTTCTTCTTCATCTTCAGAGCTAGTTGGCATATAAACTTGTACTACTGTAGTAGGTGTGGGCTACGTATCTATCTTGGCCACAATAATGCGTTCACTATGCTGTTTGTAGTAGCTTACCCTCGTTCCTATTTTCTTATTCATTGTTAAACCTACTCCTGCATTACCCCCATTTGATTTTGTGTTTATAATCCTGTAGTCACCTGACCAGAAGTCTTGTGCCTCCTGCCACCGAACTTCACTAATTCCCACTATATCTAACTTTAACCTATCCATTTCCCTTTTTAAATTTTCTAACTTACCTGCCCGATTAAATGATCTTACATTCCACGCTCCGATCCGTAGAATGCCAGTTTTCTTTCTCCTGATAACGACATCCTCTTGAGTAGTCCCCGCCCGGAGATCCCAATGGGGGACTATTTTACCTCCGGAATATTTTACCCAAGAGGACGCCATCATCATTTAATCATACAGTAAAGCTGCATGCCCTCGGGAAAAATTACGGCCGTAGTTTCCCCTTGCTTTCAGCCGTTCGCAGTACCAGCACAGCAAGGCCGTTTTGGTTAGTGTTACAAGGCGAGTTCAGTCAATCATCCAGACTGTTGCCCCCTGCAACTAATGAAAAGGCTGCTGCCCCTCTTCAGGAACCACACGTTTGCCTGGCCTCTCAACAGATACCCCTCCGTTGTGGTTGCACCTACGGTACGGCTATCTGTATCGCTAAGGCACGCAAGCCTCCCCACCAACGACAAGGTCCATGGTTCCCAATAACCAATCTGTAAATGGGTGGGGGGCAAGGTGACTCCCTGTGGATTTTACGACCTGCCCAGACTTCCTGTCCCTTATCTGTTTTCAACTTGCTTTCCAGTGCTCTTCCATTTAGCTATGCATCAATTTAGTATATAAAATCAAAATTTAAGTGATGGTGTGTTTGCAGTTACTAGTACTAAGTCACGTTTCATTATCTGGTGGGGATGAATATATTTCAATTCGATTTGAATATGTCTTACGGGGTTTATGGGACAGTTTGATTAAAACGGTCACATAACAGAGTCACCTAGCTAGTAAATGGCTGCATTTCAGTATTTAGTTTCAGAATGTCAGCCAGTTTCGTCTGCCAATTGCCTACATTATGAAGCCTTCCTGTGTCTTAGACACTTTTATTTCTTGACTGAGTAGGAGAAAGCGAGAGAATTAGCCACATTTAAGACGATTTTTTGTTAATCATAAGACTGTACTCTCAAAACCATGGAATATGTTTCCTAAACTTTCATCCACGTTGCCATTACTCAACCTTAAGACAATACATTTTTTGGATGACTCATATTTATATAACTTAACATCCGTCCTAATTTTTCTAGCGCGCTATTTTACGCAAACATGCCGAAGCAAGAGGGTTGACAGGAAGGTTACTACATGTCAGCTTGACACCTGAAATATAATGTACCCAGTGATCAAAAAGTCAGTATAAATTTGAAAACTTAATAAACCACGGAATAATGTAGATAGAGAGGTACAAATTGACACACATGCTTGGAATGACATGGGATGGGGTTTTATTGGAACAAAAAAAAAAGTATTGCTAGACGCGTGAAAGATCTCTAGCACTCGTCGTTTGGTGATGATCGTTTGCTCAGCCGCCACTTTCGTCATGCTTGGCCTCCCAGGTCCCCAGACCTCAGTCCGTGCGATTATTGGCTTTGGGGTTACCTGAAGTCGCAAGTTTATCGTGATCGACCGACATCTCTAGGGATGTTGAAAGACAACATCCGACGCCAATGCCTCACCATAACTCCTGACATGCTTTACAGTGCTGTTCACAACATTAGTCCTCGACTACAGCTATTGTTGAGGAATGATGGTGAACATATTGATCATTTCCTGTAAAGAACATCATCTTTGGTTTGTCTTACATTGTTATGCTAATTGTTGCTATTGTTATCAGATGAAGCGCCATCTGTCGCACATTTTTTGAACTTTTATATTTTTTGGTTCTAATAAAACCCCGTGTCATTCCAAGCATGTGTGTCAATCTGTACCGCTCTATCTACATTATTCCGTGATTTATTCAGTTTTCAAATTTATACTGACTTTTTGATCACCCAGTATGTGAATATTCATATATTCACAAATCGGCTACGTTTCTGCTGTTGTTGACAATGTTTTTGTGACTGAAGATGACACACCACTTCAAGTCTTGGTATGCGCTTTGCACACATTACCTTCTGCATGCTATATGTACTCCAGCGCTGTTATATGTGAATTTGAATGTAATATGCTTTATGTCGATCCTTTTACAGTTTAATTTTGTTTCTGTGGGTGAAAAGATTGAAATCACACTTAACATAAAAGAGAACATAGCACTACAAAACACAGAAAAGAGCATTAACTTCATTGCTGAACAAGAACAGTCAATCGATTTTGGCAGTTCACTGTTATTCAGAACAAATATTTCATGAATAACTATGTGTGCTGACCCATCCATTGCATTCTCAATGGCTCAGATATGAACCTTTTTGAAAATTTACTATTTATATGAACATGTGTCTATGTGTACTGTCCCATACATTGCATTCCATTGCATGACTCAAATATGAGCGGCATTCACATCTCTAACACACTTCTCTGACTTCAGTATTTTGTGAAGGCGATGGTTTACAGTTTCTAAATATTTCAGAAAAATCATGGTTTGCACATTCTTATATTGTCACTTTATTAAAGAAACAGGCCATCCTCACGTATATACATAACATGAAAAAGAAAAAAATAAACAGTCATCTACAATTAGTAATTACAAAAACAACTGTGATGTAATTGACCTACTGCACACTTACAGTTTGGCAAAATTAATCTGATACACCCCAAATAAAAATTATTAACAAGCATCGTACCAGAGACCAACATTAAAATCCAAATGCAACGACGCTGGAGTACCTATAGCAAGCAGCAGGCAATGTGTACGAATCACATAACAAGACTTGAAGTGTTGTATCATCTTCAGCCACAAAAACAGTGCCA
The DNA here is from genome assembly GCF_021461385.2 of Schistocerca piceifrons. NCBI lineage: Eukaryota > Metazoa > Arthropoda > Insecta > Orthoptera > Acrididae > Schistocerca > Schistocerca piceifrons. Next base: position 238,429,004 of record NC_060144.1, on the reverse strand, counting down.
ACAAAGCAGAAACGTAGTCAGTTTGTTAACATAGGAATATTATCATAAATTATTTCTCAAGTGTCAACTTGACTTCTATTAACCTTCATGTCACTGAGTCAGTCACCAAATTAACAGGACTCAGCTAAAAATGAAGACACTGTTACACTAACAGGAAGACTGAACAAGCAATTTGTCACATTAAACAAAATTTGCATGCATTTTATAGTCATATTACATTATATCATATCTAAAATAAAGTGTCTAGGGGATTGAACACATCTCATCAAACCATACAAATTTTTGTGCTCTTGCACTACCAAGCTTGTGAATAAAATGGTCAGGCAGACAATGCAAATAGTTTCTTCTTATAAACAGAGATCTTTTCTTCTTCATAAATCCTTCTATTAATGATATAAAATTCATAATACATCATATCTGTAGCTATATTAATTATAGTCGTTAAATTTTATTGCATATAAAGATTAAAATGAATGTCCAATTATTAAATGACCAACATGTAGCTGTATTTCACAGAGAAAACACATCATGCATCTAAATCAACTGACATTACACGTTAGGGTGGCATATGAGATCCAGGTATCACAGAAATGACTTATTGGCTCACTCTGAGGCACTAAGGGTATATTGACCTACCCCCAACATGTTTCTTCTTTCATTTATGTGCGCTTAGTATGATTATACAGAACAGCACACTACCAAAGTACATCAGTCTTTTCCTTTATATTAAGAGACAAAGCTAAGATCTGAAGTAAAAGTCAGAAGACCAGCCAAAAGTGTAGGCAGTTTGCTAACAACAACACATGAAACAGGGTGAAAAAATATCTGCTCCGTGATTATAATGGGAAATATGGGTAACTGGAGTACATTTTGTGTGACAAGAAAATGGTGGAAAGCTCACTGTCTGCTGCATGCTTCCCTTGATCTCACCACACAGTTTTTTTCACAAACTCACAAGAACCACTGTGTGTGTGTGTGTGTGTGTGTGTGTGTGTGTGTTTATGTATAGTGCTTAAGGCTAAGGAAGCAAAGTTACAGCAAGGGCTAAGTGAAAACCTGGGTAGATTACTCAGAAATTATTCCAGCTTACTTAAGGAAGAAGATATGATAAAAATGAAAACAGCGAAATTTTGTATAAGCTCAATCTGATTGGTAGCAATTAAGAAGCAAATTGTTAATGGACAGAAGTTGACTTAGTATACATGAACATTAAATGCAAATTCGTAGAAGTGACAACGAAATGCTTTAATTCAGCTGTTATATATGAGAAAACTCTCATTTAGAAGGAGAAGCTCAAGACAAGATAAGAATAAGAAAAAGTACGAGAAGCATGATGGATGAGTTGAAGGATGTGAAAATAGTACAACAGAAAGGAAAAATCCTGTTGCACTCCACACATAATTTGACAGTACTGACCGATTCGATCTCCAACAAAGCACCAAGAGTAGATATCGTCGGAAGTTCCATGACGTTTTTCACGGTTGATGCAGCTGTATGCAGGGAAGTCTCTATGGTAGAAAATTGTTGCGAAATGTAGCAAGACCTGCAGAGGGTCATCCTCTAGTGCAAGGAATGGCAACTCACCCCGAACAGAAACATGTGTAACGCACTGCGAGTATATACGAGTACGCACAAAGACTCTATATTTTATGGTTATAAAATTGCAGAACACTCATTAGAAGGAGTGATGACCATAAAATACTTAGGGATATCTCCACAAAAATTTAATAACCATTAATGCAGATGCCTGATTGATATTCATTGGAGGAATCCCTAGGAAATGCAGTCCATCAATAAAAGAAGTAGCTTACCAAATATTTATTCGACCAGTATTTGAATAGTGAATGGGATCCGTGTCAAACAGGACTGATAGAGGAAACCGAGATGATCCAAAGACGAGCAGGGCGATTCATTACATAAAATAGGAGAGATTCAAGTTCACATGGAGGCCTACTGGCAATCGCAATCGCCGAAAACTATTCGCTAGTGGTACAGGAAAGGGGAGAGGTGACAATGGTACAGAGAATACCCTCCATCATACACCACAAAGTGGAATGCGGAGTATAGATGTAGACACATAAATATCTTGGGAGGAGGGGGTAATGAACAAACACGTTATATGGGACAGTGGACAAAAAAAAAAGAATGAGAGAAAAGCGTTATCATGCATAGTATCTCCAAGTGTAGATCGCAAATACGTAAGAATATACGTAGAGTCATACCTGGAATTCGAACAAATACCTATTGAAGCAATAGGGAGCTATAGTTCAATTCTTTTATCTTGGCGGCTCGCGCATGCCCGCCCAGACGCTGGAGATGCTGCGTTGCCAGTTGCACACGACGCACGCGCCAATAGAAGCAGCGCCATAGTATAGCATAGTTCGCAAGCTTAGGTGTAGGGGGTAGCGCGCAGTTCATGAAGTAAAGCCACCACGGCCGCATTAACCCTTTCGCTGCTACAAAGACGTGCTCCCTGCATTCCGCGCTGTGGGCGATTTTGTCACTGCACTGCTCGCCTGTGGAGACACATTGTGTTCCGACTGCTTTGACACTCTTTATCATTCGATTCCACAAAAACTATTTGGCTCAAAAATTAGATGTTTACCTATCTTCTTGACTCATACCTTCCCCCCATAAATGACTTAATTTTGTTTCGATGTTCAACGCAGTTATTATGCAGCATTAAATATAGTAAACCTTTGCACGAAATTTTGAAGAGTTTGCAGAGGTAAAAGTCCATAGCGTATACTTTCCGTATGGTCGATTTTAGTTGCCACAATGTTGTGAATGAAATGTGGACAAGATACCTATATATTTCATTTAATTTAAGTACCACATAAGTGTCGTATGTAATATTGAGAAATATTCCACCTTTCGCGACTGTAACAAAAGTTTTACTTACACTGGGCACGTTTGACTTTATTTTAAAGCACTTCAATCAATCAAAAGGAAGTAGACAAAATACATTAAACAAAACTGTGGACTTACAAAAACATTAGGACTTGAATATACCATCTGTCATTGAAGTGCTCAGAGCTATGTCAAATATAATTTTGTGTGTGGCACACACAAACAGCATTTATTTGCTAAAACACTGATGAGCCAACACAAACGTTGAATATTGTGCTACCGCAGCACAAAACTACGAAAGGTGACTTGGCAATGGAGGACACAAAATACAGTCCTCTTATGATGCTTCAAAAGAGAGAAACGCGTCTGGTCTAAATAAGTCGCTTATTACAGTTGCAGAAGAGGGATATATTTCAATACCATTGGTAAAACTGCGACTGTGGAACAAAAACAAGAAATAGAACATGAATACCATTGTGTATGTGCCATACCTTTCACCGATGGAAGTGCTTTAAAATAAAGCCAAACGCGCCGTGTGTATATAAAACTTAAATTAAATGAGATATTGTTATACAGTAAATATTATTTGAAATTTAGGTATCTTGTCCACATTTCATTCTCAACATTGTGGAAACTAAAATCGACCATACGGAAAGTATACGCTATGGACTTTTACCTCTGCAAACTCTTCAAAATTTCGTGCAATGGTTTACTACATTTAATGCTGCACATCAAAACAAAATTAAGTCATTTATGGGGGGAAGGTATCAGGCAAGAAGACGTGTAAAAATCAAATTTTTTGGCCAAATAGTTTTTGTGAAATCGAATGATAAGTGTGTCAAAGCAGTGGGAACACGATGTGTCTGCACAGGCGAGAAGTGCAGTGATGACAAAATCGCGCACAGCGCGGAATGCAAGGAGCACGTGTCTGCAGCAGCGAAAAAGTTAATGAAGAGGCAAAGCACTAGAAATTTCATTCAAACGAATCACGCACCGCACAAGGTTTGAACTCATAACCTTTCACTTGGCAGCCCATTACCTTACCGTTCCGCTACCTCAGCCCATCGAAGTGTAACTCCATAAGCACTCTAACAGCTCACGCAACTACACTCCTGGAAATTGAAATAAGAACACCGTGAATTCATTGTCCCAGGAAGAGGAAACTTTATTGACACATTCCTGGGGTCAGATACATCACATGATCACACTGACAGAGCCACAGGCACATAGACACAGGCAACAGAGCATGCACAATGTCGGCACTAGTACAGTGTATATCCACCTTTCGCAGCAATGCAGGCTGCTATTCTCCCATGAAGACGATCGTAGAGATGCTGGATGTAGTCCTGTGGAACGGCGTGCCATTCCATTTCCACCTGGCGCCTCAGTTGGACCAGCGTTCGTGCTGGACGTGCAGACCGCGTGAGACGACGCTTCATCCAGTCCCAAACATGCTCAATGGGGGACAGATCCGGAGATCTTGCTGGCCAGGGTAGTTAACTTACACCTTCTAGAGCACGTTGGGTGGCACGGGATACATGCGGACGTGCATTGTCCTGTTGGAACAGCAAGTTCCCTTGCCGGTCTAGGAATGGTAGAACGATGGGTTCGATGACGGTTTGGATGTACCGTGCACTATTCAGCGTCCCCTCGACGATCACCAGTGGTGTACGGCCAGTGTAGCAGATCGCTCCCCACACCATGATGCCGGGTGTTGGCCCTGTGTGCCTCGGTCGTATGCAGTCCTGATTGTGGCGCTCACCTGCACGGCGCCAAACACGCATACGACCATCATTGGCACCAAGGCAGAAGCGACTCTCATCGCTGAAGACGACACGTCTCCATTCGTCCCTCCATTCACGCCTGTCGCGACACCACTGGAGGCGGGCTGCACGATGTTGGGGCGTGAGCGGAAGACGGCCTAACGGTGTGCGGGACCGTAGCCCAGCTTCATGGAGACGGTTGCGAATGGTCCTCGCCGATACCCCAGGAGCAACAGTGTCCCTAATTTGCAGGGAAGTGGCGGTGCGGTCCCTTACGGCACTGCGTAGGATCCTACGGTCTTGGCGTGCATCCGTGCGTCGCTGCGGTCCGGGCCCAGGTCGACGGGCACGTGCACCTTCCGCCGACCACTGGCGACAACATCGATGTACTGTGGAGACCTCACGCCCCACGTGTTGAGCAATTCGGCAGTACGTCCACCCGGCCTCCCGCATGCCCACTATACGCCCTCGCTCAAAGTCCGTCAACTGCACATACGGTTCACGTCCACGCTGTCGTGGCATGCTACCAGTGTTAAAGACTGCGATGGAGCTCCGTATGCCACGGCAAACTGGCTGACACTGACGGCGGCGGTGCACAAATGCTGCGCAGCTAGCGCCATTCGACGGCCAACACCGCGGTTCCTGGTGTGTCCGCTGTGCCGTGCGTGTGATCATTGCTTGTACAGCCCTCTCGCAGTGTCCGGAGCAAGTATGGTGGGTCTGACACACCGGTGTCAATGTGTTTTTTTTCCATTTCCAGGAGTGTACTTATAAACACTGTTGGTATGACTATGAATTACTCACGCTTCGTCAAACTACAATAGGAAATAAACAATTACCACTGTTCTTTATTGCGAAAAAGCAGTTCGTGAGATTGAAACAAACACCTTTCCTTGCTATCGCCTGAATTAGGAGTCTTATTACTTGTTTGGTTTAATTAATTAATAGAATATGAAGCAAATGGTATAAAGAATGCTTTTTGCAAACTTTCTGTAAAAGAAAGTCTGCTATCAAGACATTGCTTTTGTTCTATTACTTTATTTATGACTGATCGTTTCTAAAACTGAAGATACTCGTCCGTGCTCTGCACTGCTGTCGAGATCTGGCAATGTCGTTCTCTGTTCATTGGCTGACTGTGTTTTGTGACGTCAGATGCGCAGAACGAACCTAAACTCGGCCGCCAAGATATATGACGCGCACTTTAGTTGTGGAGTAGTAAGTGCTGGGAAAATTAAATCCTATTTCCATAAACAACAATTCATTATTTCTCAAAAGATTATCCTGAACAGAATAGAATAACAATCAAAGTGGACGAATAAATGATACTTAATGAAACATTTATGTCACAAACAATTAATTACAGTTTTCGAATTTTACAGAACAATTGTACAGGTATGGCACCACCTAAAATTAAATACAAAAAACGAGTCAAGACAACGTTAACAATTTGTAAGTAAGAGCTTCAGATTAAGTGTTAACAATAATAACAAAATTTCAAAACAATTATGTTAGTGGGCTGATACAAAACAAAATATCTTATATTCCTGGACACAAAGTTCCGAATGTTGTCACTAACCAGAAATCTTGGGAGTCCAGACCGGTATTTTTTTTTTTTTTACAATAAGTCATTAGAATAGAAGAACGACCACAGAAATATGCCCGTAATTTTAATCTAATATGATGTAGCCAGCAGACATGTTACAGTTTCTTTATCACAATGAAATCCCCCACCGACAGCCAGTCGGATGTTTATCAGATGTTTATTATAAGTTTGATGTCTCAAGATGTTAAACACACAGAGAGTACCAATCTTAGGTGAAAGTGAGGCCTACCATGAACGACAAAATTATTCTAGATTTCAAAATACACTGTCATTGGCAAAAGCAGTAACATACCAACAGCTCCTTTATTTTCACAAATAACTACAGCAAAAGCAGTTGACATTAATGGCTGTTACTACTTAAGTACTTCAGCTTAGCACCCAACAAATTCTGAAACCGAGTTTGCTTCCCCCGAATGGTTGAGTGGCTGTCAATCTGAATTCCATCCATTACCTTAGTACCAACAACTCACAACAAAATCCAGGCTGCCCACGTCAGGCGATACTCAGCCGATAGGGATGTCAATATGTCTGAGGCAACCGTGACCCAAAATTAGACACAGCTCTGCCGAAAAGATAAGGCTCTCCTAGTATACCCAAGAATCATAAAAGAAGGTTGCATAATGGAAGAATCTGGGACATACTGGTAGATTATATCATGGTAAGACAGAGATTCAGGAATCAGGTTTTAAATTGTAAAACATTTCCACGGACAGATGTGGACTCTGACCACAATCTACTGGTTATGAAATGTAGATTAAAACTGAAGAAACTGCAAAAACGTGGGAGATGGGACCTGGATAAATTGAAAGAACCAGAGGTTGTAGAGAGCTTCAGGGAAAGTATTATGGAACGATTGACAAGAATGGGGGAAAGAAATACAGTACAAGAAGAATGGGTAGCTTTGAGAGATGAAAAGTGAAGGTAGCAGAGGATCAAGTAGGTAACAAGACGAGGGCTAATAGAAATCCTTGGGTAACAGGAGAGATACTGAATTTAATTGATGAAAGGAGAAAATATAAAAGTACAGTAAATGAAGCAGGAAAAATGGAATACAAACGTCTCAAAAATGAGATCGACAGGAAGTGCAAAATGGCTAAGCAGGGATTGCTAGTGGACAAATGTAAGGACGTAGAGGCGCATATCACTAGGGGTAATACAGATAATGCCTACAGGAAAATTAAAGAGACCTTTGGAGAAAAGAGAGCCACTTGCATAAATATCAAGAGCTCAGATGGAAACACAGTTCTGAGCAAAGAAGGGAAAGCGGAAAGGTGGAAGGAGTATACAGAGAGTCGATACAAGGGCGATGTTCTTGAGTACAATATTATAGAAATAGAAGAGAATGTAGATGAAGATGAAATAGGAGATATGATACTGCGTGAAGAGTTTGACAGAACACTTTAAGACCTAAGTCGAAACAAGGCGTCGGGAATAGACAACATTCCATTAGAAATACTGACAGCCTTGGGAGAACCAGGCCTCACAAAACTCTACCACCTGATGAGCAAGATGTATGAGACAGGCGAAATACCCTCAGACTTCAAGAAGAATTTAAAAATTCCGATCCCAAAGAAAGCAGGTGTTGACAGATGTGAAAATTACCGAACTATCAGTTTAACAGGTCACGGCTGCAAAATACTAACACGAATTCTTTACAGACGAATGGAGAAACTGGTAGATGCCGACCTCGTGGACGATCAGTTTGGATTCCGTAGAAATGTTGGAACACGTGAGGCAATACTGACCCTCCAACTTATCTTAGAAAATAGATTAAGAAAAGGCAAACCTACGTTTCTAGCATTTGTAGACTTAGAGGAAGCTTTTGACATCGTTGACTGGAATACTCTCTTCCAAATTCTGAAGGTGGCAGGGGTAAAATACAGGGATCGAATGGCTATTTACAATTTGTACAGAAACCAGATGGCAGTTAAAGGAGTCGAGGGACATGAAAGGGAAGCAGTGGATGGGAAGGTAGTGTGACAGGGTTGTAGCCTCTCCCCAATGTTACTCAATCTGTATATCGAGCAAGCAGTGAAGAAACAAAAGAAAAATTCGGAGTAGGAATTAAATTCCATGGAGAAGAAATAAAAACTTTGAGGTTCCCCGATGACATCGTAATTCTGTCAACAAAGGATGTGGAAGAGCAGTTGAACGGAATTGACAGTTTCTTGAAAGGAGGATATAAGATGAAGATCAACAAAAGCAAAATGAGGATTATAGAATGTCGAATTAATTCAGCAGATTCTGAGGGAATAAGATTAGGAAATGACACGCTTAAAGTAGTAGATTAGTTTTGCTGTTTGGAGAGCAAAATAACTAATGATGGTCGAAGTAGAGAAGATATAAAATGTAGGCTGGCAACGTCAAGGAAAGCGTTTCTCAAAAAGAGATATTTGTTAACATCGAGTATAGTTTTAAGTGTCAGAAAGCCGTTTCTGAAAGTATTTGTATGGAGTGTAGCCTTGTATGGAAGTGAAACTTCGACGATAAATAGTTTAGACAAGAGGAGAAGAGAAGCTTTCGAAATGTGGTGCTACAGAAGAATGCTGAAAATTAGATGGGTAGATCACATAACCAATGAGAAGGTATTGAATAGAATTGGAGAGGAGTTTGTGGCACAACTTGACTAGAAGAAGGGATTGGTTGGTAGGGCGTATTCTGAGACATCAAAGGATCACCAATTTAGTATTGGTGGGAAGTGTGGAGGGTAAATATCGTAGAGGGGTACCAAGAGATGAGTACACTAAACAGATTCAGAAGAATGTAGGTTGCAGTAGGTACTGGGAGATGAAGAAGCTTGCACAGGATAGAGTAGCATGGAGAGCTGCATCAAGTCAGTCTCTGGACTGAGGACCACAACAACTCTATACTGAACACACCTATATACTGCCGCTCTGTGCCACTCCCTGCCCCTGGTGGGAACATTTCCTTTGGTTACCGCTCTGTGCCACTCCCTGCCCGTGGTGGGAACATTTTCTTTGGTTACCCGTCAATTGATCAGAGACATTCTTGATCGGCTATGGTCGATATAAGCATGTGGCCCCAATATGGAATGCGCATGGCTCAAACCTCCCCCCTTTAATTTGAAACAGGTGGGGGGGGGGGGGGGGAGGAGGCTGGATGACGAGGTACCTGGGGGTCCTCAACATCCTTGTTAGCAGTGGTAATAATGCGAGCCCTGGTAAGTTTACCGTTGGGTAAGATTTGCATCTGTATGGTTCACTACCTTGTATGGTCCCACAAACCTTAGCAACATCTTAGAAGTGACCTTCTCTGCCCCTTCGCTTTGCTCCCAGTAGATCTTTAGTAAGACTTGGTTTCCTGGGCATAGCAAGGTTGGATGCCTGCCCTTGTAGTATCTGGCAGCCTCCCTGCGGTTTGAAAGTTATGCCTGGCAACTTCCCAGTTATTCCTGATGACCTTTGGAACATTATTCTTAGGTAAGCAGTCATTAATGGTCTACAAGTTCGACAGTGGCGAATTAACAATGGATACAAAAAATAATTTGGCGAGAGTGGTCATATGATATTCATTGACTGCACTGTTGAAACAAAATTAAGCCCCCTACTGGACTCATCCCTTATCGTCTGAGACTTCAAATGGTACATGATCGGGACTGACTTTAAATCACAGTTAACACACTCAGCAGAGAAACGTTATGTTGTGACGTAACAAGACTGTTACGCCACACGGTAGTAGCCAAAAGAAAGGCAGGCACGCGTACACACACACGCCGACGGGCGTGAAGTCTGGAACATGAGAACTTATAAATGAATACGAAGAAAAGTATGTAGATGCTTTTTACTTAACTTTTATTTATTCCTTGGAATACATCTCTCTTGATTTCTCGTAAGCTATAGGCACTGATACAAATGGCTCCTTGCTAGTGCGTAGCCATTAACTTAGCTGATGGCTATTCTGTCTCTCGGCTAATGAGAGAGAAAGGCTTCATACAACTGGGCGATAGCTAGGTTCGCGTACAACTGGGCGGTAGCTTGGTTCTCGTACAACTGGGGCCGAGTCCACTCTCGTATCACGAGACCTGCCTTGGTGGTGGCGCTAGGTCTGCGATCACAGTGGCGACACGCGGGTCCGACATGTACTACATGGACCGCGGCCGATTTAAACTACCACCTAGCAAGTGTGGTGTCTGGCGGTGACACCACATTCCTCCCCCGCAAATCGGCGAACGGTCGTGTAATAAGGCTTCCGCCCGCCGTGGGGAGGACCACATGTTGACGTATGCGATGAGGTGGGGAGCCTAACAACAGGCGAGGCTGTGCCACCCGCACCCGGCCATCCGGTCCGAGGGGAGCTAGGAAACGCCTGCAAAACTAGTCCAGGGTGCACGTCAACATGCGGTGTATGCGCCCGTAAATAAACATGAGGGGCCGAAGTGTCGACCTCCATTGCGTCGGGGTAGCCGACGCGCGATGACGTCACGTGGTCCGGAGCGGGCGGGAGTGCCATGGCGGCGGACAGCTGGTCACGGGAAGCGATCGGCGGCGCGTGACCCTGGGAGGCGCTTGGCGGCTGCAACGAAGCGTCGAATGCGGTCGGCGGCGGCGGCGGCGGCGGCTGCTGCTGCTGCTGCTGCTGCGGCGGCGGCGGCGGCGCGTCGCCATGGGGCAAAATGGAAGGCATCGTCGGTAACACCTGGGGATGAGGCGAGCCAGTAAATGGGTCCCCAGGGCGCTGACCGGACGGCACCGTCGCTGAAAGCAGACGGGGAGCGGCAGAACCCGAGCGACGACAGAGGCGCAGCTGATGGAGATGCCGACGCACCTCACCAGAGGCCCCCAAAACCAAATACATCGCGCGGCCGAGGCAGCGAAGAATGCGCCCTGCGAGCCAACGCCGTGAACCTCGATAGTTGCGATAAAATACAACGTCGCCTGGAGCAAAAGCAGGAGTCTGCCGCTGCACAGGAACCTGATGCGGCGGATGCAGCAAAGACATCAACGTGCGATGAGGACGACCGTGGAGCAACTCAGCCGGCGAGCGACCATCTCGGGGCTGAGAGCGATACGAAGACAAAAAGAGCAACAATGCGTCCTCCCGAGAATGCGACTCTTTCAATTTCAACATCTGCGACTTGAAAGTCCGGACCAATCGTTCCGCGGCACCGTTGGACTGAGGCGAAAACGGCGCGGATGTCAGATGTTGAATACCATTGGCCTGGCAGAATGACTGAAATTCTGCGGACATGAATTGTGGGCCATTGTCGGAAACAATAGTCTGCGGAAGACCTTCAATGCAAAAGATAGCAGACAACGCTTGGATGGTGGCGGAGGACGTCGTGGAAGACATCCGGACAACAAAAGGAAAATTACTGAAGGCGTCGACCAGAACCAACCATCGAGCATTCCAGAATGGACCAGCAAAATCAATGTGCAAGCGTTGCCAAGGGGAAGTGGCTTTTGGCCACGCAAAGACCTTCCGCGGCGGTGCGGACTGTTGTTCGGCACACGCCGGGCACGAAGAACACATATTCGTAATCGCAGCATCGATTCCGAACCAAGTACAGTGCTGACGAGCAAGTTGTTTCGTTCGCACTATACCCCAATGTCCTTGGTGAAGAAGCCGTAAAACAGAGGACTGTAACGAACGTGGGACCACGACTCTGGACTGATCATTATCAGAACGCAACAACAAAACACCACGTCGAACAAAAAGTCTCTCCTTGTGAGCAAAAAATCGGCGAACCAACGGATCCGCGATCCGAGACTTTGACAAAGGCCATTGCGTAGCAACAAAACGTAAAACAGTAGCAAGGACAGGGTCAGCAGCTGTGGCTGTAGCGACACGACGAAAATCAATCGGAAACGATTCGACCACTTCATCGGTTTCCGAATCAATGAACATGCAAGCAAGTTCGGAAGAATCGAATGCTTTATCCTCAGCAACAGGCAAACGGGACAACGCATCGGCGTTTCCGTGCTTAGCAGTGGACCGATACAAGATATCGTAGCGGTACTGCGAGAGGAAAATAGACCAGCGAATGAATTTCTGCGCTGTACGTGGAGGTACAGGCTTGTTCGGATGAAAAAGCGACGTCAAAGGTTTGTGGTCTGTGATGATGGTAAAGTGACGACCATACAAGAAATCATGGAACTTAGTAACACCAAACACGAGAGCCAAAGCTTCTTTCTCTATCTGTGAATAATTTCTTTGCGCAGACGAGAGCAATTTGGACGCAAAGGCAATAGGGCGATCATGTGAGCCAACGTTGTGCGCAAGCACAGCACCGATCCCGAAATCCGATGCATCTACCATCAACAAAAGGGGTTTCTGGGGATCGAATGGCGTAAGGCAAGTATTAGAAAGCAACGCCGATTTCAACTGGCGAAAGGCGCGTTCGCATTCCGTCGTCCAGAGAAACGGAACAGCTGCACGGCGTAAGCGATGAAGCGGAGCTGAAATGAAAGAGGCATTGCGCACATTCACTCACACCTTGTGATTGGACGTTGTTCAATGTTCTTGCGACCTCCTCACGCAATGCGTGGGGAACATTGCGCGCCCTGAAAAATGGCGGTTGCGCGTTTACCTTCAGTTCTAAATGTGCTTCATAGTTTTTAGCGCAACCTAAGCCCGGTGCAAAAATGTCTGCAAATTCGTCACACAGCCGGGAAACACTGTCTGGAGGCACAGTCTGATTCACAGATAGGACCTGATTTACAATAGACATGTTAAACAACTTAAATAAATCTAGACCAAATAAGTTCACTGCAGAAGAAGAACGAAGAACGTAAAATGACACAAGTTTTGTTTGTCCCTTGAATGTTGCAAGAAGGCTGCACTGTCCTAACACAGGAATTTTCTGTCCGGAATATGTAGTGAGCTTAACATTTGCGGCACGCAACGGAGGTGCGCCCAGTTGTTTGTATGTGTCGTGATTGAGCAATGAAACTGCAGCTCCGGTATCGAGCTGGAATGGTATCACTTTGCCTTCAAAGTCTAAGTCCACAAAAAGTGTATTGTCCTGCTGACGACAAGAGCGACTGTTTTGTGCAATTGGAACAGACACTGGTACAGAATCACTTGCTAATTGACGTGATTTCCGGCGACGTCGACGCACAGTTTTTGTGGGACGAACACAGTTACTGTTAGAGAAAGTGTCACTGGACGAAGCGGAATTAACGACATGAATGTCCATAGGCGAAGGTCCACGAGCCTGAGTGTCCTTGGTTCGATTCCGGCGCGAAGCAAAGGGCCTGGAACGATTGTGATTGTCTGATCTGAGCTTTTTCTGGCAAACACTTTGAACATGTCCTTTCTTATTGCAGAAAAAGCAAATAGCTTGGCGTGACGGGCAATGTTCACGCGAATGTCTAGTAGCACACCGCGGGCATGATTTCACTGCATTTGTGGGCTGGCGCGGCACACCTGGCTTAGCACGCGGCGGTCGCTGTGTCGCCGTGAGCACGGCCCGGTTACCGGGCCGCGGAGCGCGTCCAGCGGGCCGGTTAATGTTACACACGGCTGGCGAAGTTTCAAAAGATTCCTGAGCACAGTCCAGTGTGTCCTGTCTATCCAATATGTCTATCACTTGTTGAAGGGAGGGATTAACTAGTTTCAAAATTTGCTCCCGTATGCGAACATCAGAAACGTTCTGTGCAATAGCATCACGCACCATTGTATCTGAATAAGAAAGACCACAGTCACATTCAAAGGCACAGTCCCTAGTAAGTCCTTGCAATGTTGCTACCCACTCCCTATTAGTTTGACCGGCCGTACGTTTTGTACGAAAAAACGTATACCGTTTTGCAACCACATTAACTGTTTCTTTGAAATAGACATCTAATGCAGACAAAATTTCCTCGTAGGACAGAGTTGCTACGTCTCGTCGGGGAAACAATTTCACTATCACACGGTATGTGGACACACCGACACAAGAAAGCAAAAACGGCTGCCGCTCATTACCTTGAATTCTGTAGGCAGCCATGTGAAAGGCGAACTGACGAGACCACTCTTGCCAGGTCTCATCGGCTGCCACGTATGGTCGAAAGGGAGGTGCAACAGCGTTCAGTGGCAGCGGTAGCGAAGAAGCGGCGGCGGCCGCATCGGTGTGCAGCGCACGTTGACCCTGGACGAGCTGTCCAAGGGCATCCAGTAACGCCTGCGTCTGCTGATTCTGCAAGCGATAAAATGCGGACAGTACATCTGGAGAATGTGGCGAAGCCATGACACAATGAAATGTAAGCAATCAGAAAGAAGTTTTTACTCGTCGCCAATCTGTTGTGACGTAACAAGACTGTTACGCCACACGGTAGTAGCCAAAAGAAAGGCAGGCACGCGTACACACACACGCCGACGGGCGTGAAGTCTGGAACATGAGAACTTATAAATGAATACGAAGAAAAGTATGTAGATGCTTTTTACTTAACTTTTATTTATTCCTTGGAATACATCTCTCTTGATTTCTCGTAAGCTATAGGCACTGATACAAATGGCTCCTTGCTAGTGCGTAGCCATTAACTTAGCTGATGGCTATTCTGTCTCTCGGCTAATGAGAGAGAAAGGCTTCATACAACTGGGCGATAGCTAGGTTCGCGTACAACTGGGCGGTAGCTTGGTTCTCGTACAACTGGGGCCGAGTCCACTCTCGTATCACGAGACCTGCCTTGGTGGTGGCGCTAGGTCTGCGATCACAGTGGCGACACGCGGGTCCGACATGTACTACATGGACCGCGGCCGATTTAAACTACCACCTAGCAAGTGTGGTGTCTGGCGGTGACACCACACGTTATAGGCAACATTGTGCTGTGGATAGATGGGTTACAGCATTGGCGAAACAGAACTTTTTAAATTTTTGGGACTCAGAAGCTCGAGCGTTGTCACTAACCAGAACTCTTTGACAAAAGAGAATAGGAAAAAAAATGTGAGTGAGATGTTTCATAGCTACACAGCAGCCCAATAAACTGGGTAAATGTATTCATCAATAAGTAATACGTACCTATTGTCTTGTTTTGTGAGGGATATGGGACATAGGCAATCAATAAAAACCATATTCACTAGTTGCTCCGCACTGTGAGGGCTGAGCTCCTCTAACTGGGTGTTGGTGTTGAGCTTAGCTTCCATGCACTTTTATCGTTGGCCAAATTATTTATAGACATTCCTTTAACGTAGGTCAGGTAAAATGTTCTGTATCTTTGTGATACAGGACAGCGTGGTCTAGGGTTAGCGTCTTTGATTCATAATCAAAACGTCTTCGGTCCTGGGTTCGATCCCCGCCACTGCCTAAATTTTGATAAATAATCAGCATTGGCGGCCGAAGACTTCCGGCATAAGAAGTCAGCCTCATTCTGCCAACGGCCTTGTCAAAGAGGGCGGAAGAGCGGATAGAGGTTCAGGGCACTCTCTTATCCTAGGGCGGGAAATTGCCCCTAAAGGCGGAAGAATCAGCAATGATCAACGACATGAGGGATGCAGAAGGCAATGGAAACCACTGCATTAAAGATACGTAACGTGTATCCAGAGGACATGTGGCCTGTAATTGAAGAAGTGTCATAATGATCTCTCCATTGGCAAAAGATTCCGGAATAGTGCCCCATTCAGATCTCTGGGAGGGGACTCCCAAGGGGGAGGTTACCATGAGAAAAAGATTGAATAATCAACGAAAGGATAACTTTCTACGAGTCGGGGCGTGGAATGTCAGAAGCTTGAACGTGGTAGGGAAACTAGAAAATCTGAAAAGGTAAATGCAAAGGCTCAATCTAGACATAGTAGGGGTCAGTGAAGTGAAGTGGAAGGAAGACAAGGATTTCTGGTCAGATGAGTATCGGGTAATATCAACAGCAGCAGAAAATGGTATAACAGGAGTAGGATTCGTTATGAATAGCAAGGTAGGGCAGAGGGTGTGTTACTGTGAACAGTTCAGTTCTAATCAGAATCGACAGCAGACCAACACCGACAACGATAGTTGAAGTATACATGCCGACGTCGCAAGCTGAAGATGAACAGATAGATAAAGTGTATGAGGATATTGAAAGGGTAATGCAGTATGTAAAGGGGGACGAAAATCTAATAGTCGTGGGCGACTGGAATGCAGTTGTAGGGGAAGGAGTAGACGAAAAGGTTACAGGAGAATATGGGCTTGGGACAAGGAATGAAAGAGGAGAAAGACAAATTGAGTTCTGTAACAAGTTTCAGCTAGTAATAGCGAATACCCTGTTCAAGAATCACAAGAGGAGGAGGTATACTTGGAAAAGGCCGGGAGATACGGGAAGATTTCAATTAGATTACATCATGGTCAGACAGAGATTCAGAAATCAAATACTGGATTGTAAAGCGTACCCAGGAGCAGATATAGACTCAGATCACAATATAGTAGTGATGAAGAGTAGGCTGAAGTTCAAGACATTAGTCAGGAAGAATCAATACGCAAAGAAGTGGGATACGGAAGTACTAAGGAATGACGAGATACGTTTGAAGTTCTCTAACGCTATAGATACAGCAATAAGGAATAGCGCAGTAGGCAGTACAGTTGAAGAGGAATGGACATCTCTAAAAAGGGCCATCACAGAAGTTGGGAAGGAAAACCTAGGTACAAAGAAGGTAGCTGCGAAGAAACCATGGGTAACAGAAGAAATACTTCAGCTGATTGATGAAAGGAGGAAGTACAAACATGTTCCGGGAAAATCAGGAATACAGAAATACAAGTCGCTGAGAAATGAAATAAATAGGAAGTGCAGGGAAGCTAAGACGAAATGGCTGCAGGAAAAATGTGAAGACATCGAAAAAGATATGATTGTCGGAAAGACAGACTCAGCATACAGGAAAATCAAAACAACCCTTGGTGTCATTAAATGCAACGGTGGTAACATTAAGAGTGCAACGGGAATTCCACTGTTAAATGCTGAGGAGAGAGCAGATAGGTGGAAAGAATACATTGTAAGCCTCCATGAGAGTGAAGATTTGTCTGATGTGATAGAAGAAGAAACAGGAGTCGATTTAGAAGAGATAGGGGATCCAGTATTAGAATCGGAATTTGAAAGAGCTTTGGAGGACTTTCGGTCAAATAAGGCAGAAGGGATAGATAACATTCCATCAGAATTTCTAAAATCATTGGGGGAAGTGGCAACAAAACGACTATTCACGTTGGTGTGTAGAATGTATGAGTCTGGCGACATACCATCTGACTTTCGGATAAGCATCAGCCACACAGTTCCGATGACGGCAAGAGCTGACAAGTGCGAGAATTATCGCACAATCAGCTTAACAGCTCATGCATCGAAGCTACTTACAAGAATAATATACAGAAGATTGGAAAAGAAAATTGAGAATGCGCTAGGTGACGATCAGTTTGGCTTTAGGAAAAGTAAAGGGACGAGAGAGGCAATTCTGACGTTACGGCTAATAATGGAAGCAAGGCTAAAGAAAAATCAAGACACTTTCATAGGATTTGTCGACTGGAGAAAGCGTTCGACAATATAAAATGGTGCAAGCCGTTCGAGATTCTGAAAAAAGTAGGGGTAAGCTATAGGGAGAGACGGGTCATATACAATATGTACAACAACCAAGAGAGAATAATAAGAGTGGACGATCGAGAACGAAGTGCTCGTATTAAAAAGGAAGTAATACAAGGCTGTAGCCTTTCGCCCCTACTCTTCAATCTGTACATCGAGGAAGCAATGATGGAAATAAAAGAAAGGTTCAGGACTGGAATTAACATACAAGGTGAAAGGATATCAATGATACGATTCGCTGATGACATTGCTATCCTGAGTGAAAGTGAAGAAGAATTAAATGATCTGCTGAATGGAATGAACAGTCTAATGAGTACACAGTATGGTTTGAGAGTAAATCGGAGAAAATCGAAGGTAATGAGTAGTAGTAGAAATGAGAACAGCGAGAAACTTAACATCAGGATTGATGGTCACGAAGTCAATGAAGTTAAGGAATTCTGCTACCTAGGCAGTAAAATAACCAATGACGGACGGAGCAAGGAGGACATCAAAAGCAGACTCGCTATGGCAAAAAAGGCATTTCTGGCCAAGAGAAGTCTACTAATATAAAATACCGGCCTTAATTTGAGGAAGAAATTTCTGAGGATGTACGTCTGGAGTACAGCTTTGTATGGTAGTGAAACATGGACGGTGGGAAAACCGGAACAGAAGAGAATCGAAGCATTTGAGATGTGGTGCTACAGACGAATGTTGAAAATTAGGTGGACTCATAAGGTAAGGAATGAGGAGGTTCTACGCAGAATCGGAGAGGAAAGGAATATGTGGAAAACACTGATAATGAGAAGGGACAGGATGATAGGACATCTGCTAAGACATGAGGGAATGACTTCCATGGTACTAGAGGGAGCTGTAGAGGGCAAAAACTGTAGAGGAAGACAGAGATTGGAATACGTCAAGCAAATAATTGAGGACGTAGGTTGCAAGTGCTACTCTGAGCTGAAGAGGTTAGCACAGGAAAGGAATTCGTGGCGGGCTGCATCAAACCAGTCAGTAGACTGATGACCAAAAAAAAAATTTTATGATGGTCCCAAGTATTCTTACGTTCATTTCACAAAAGAAATGATGAAAATACCTAAATATGGGAGGAATCAGCTCCTTGGTTAGCCGTATTTTGTTCTTCCCCTCATACCCATGTGAGAGACAGTAGATGTACTAATAATGGTTTCATCGTCATGCGACAAAAGATAGCGTATGGCATAGCTACCAGAGCGCCATCTATGTCTGCCCTTTAATAGGGACTGCTTGCAGCCAGAAGGCTATGTGAGCGAGTAGGCAATCATGCCACAGAGACGCACTGGTGTTTCCTTCAGCCAAATGAACGAGTTTGAAAGGAACCAAATTGTGGCGGGATAGTCCTTTCGGAGAATTTCCACGCAAGATGGACTTGCTGCGTCAGTTGTGTAACGATGATGCTAACATTATCACACCTGTAGATGGATTTCTGGATGTCCACTTTGCACAGACACCTCCAGGCAGCACTGGCAGACCGTACAGCGACCACAGCACGGATAAGTGGGCTTGTAAGCCGACAAGTAAATTTCGTGTACTTTTGGTCTATGATCACAAATTTTTTGTCATCAGACTACCGGTTTCGGTCTAATTTGTTTTTATAAAACAGATCTGAAGATGGTCATTATAGACCGAAACCGGCAGTCTGATGACAAAAAATTTCTGACCGTAGACGTAAAGTAAAGGACATTTATTCTATATTCGGGTCACTGTTTTATTTGCGACCCTGTCGCGACTTGTGAAAACCGAGAAATGTCAACACGAACTGTTGAGAACCAGTTGTTAGCAGCGGGACTACAGGCACGAACACCTGTAGCCCGTCTTCCACTCACGCCACAGATACGACGTGCACAGCTCGACTGGTGCAGTCAGAGAGTTACTTGGGAGATAAATGATGGGACGAGAAGTGACTCATGCAACTCATGAACCAACAACTCCTACAGAACTATGTGAATAGGTCGAGCAGGCATGACATAACATATCCCAGAACAGTATTCGCCAAACGTACAATTGACTATATGTCAGAGTCAGTGCCTACATTCCCGCCCTTGCAGGCTGCACCACGTACTAATGTGGGTACCTTAGAATCCCTTGTGCTATTGATCTGTAAATATTTTCATTCATGTACTCCATTTACACTGTTGCAACATAAATCTTGAGTTAACTTGAAACCTCTAAAAGGGTTTAGGATTTTTTTTTTCCACAGTGTAGTAGAGTATCGCCTTGTCAAGCGAGTTCCCCACAATCTCTTTAGCCTCTCTAGGGTGTTGCTTTGTATTCTGTAAATGTGGCTCAGCATCATGTTCCTCCACGAAATCTCCGAATAGCCCTAGAATATCTCCGAGAACTGCACTTTTCGTACAGTCCTCTATCTCGCCCTTGTGTTGTAACATTCGATTAAGGGCATTAGCAACACATTTATAAATTACTTTCACATGTCGTCAGTTAGACTGGAAGGCGGAGATCATCACAACCCCTGGCTGTTCTCCCAGTCTTCCACAGTCTACGTAGTAGCCATTTCAATGCCTGGTTGTTCATCTGTAAACGGAACGTATAAGTGACCCCTATTATTATTTGAATTTATCTCACAAGAAGAGATCCTAAAGTCTTCCTTTAACAGGTGCAGTAATATTTCAAAGGGATCAGCTATAGACCGTTGCAATTGAGAGGAACGATTATCTATGTTAAATAATACCTCTGAACGGAGTGTTGAATTTTTAGCAAAAGAAAAAAACGCACTGATTTCTGGTCAAGTCAAAGATACTGAGTAGCTTCGGCTTATGTGGTTATATTTCAAATATATATCTCCTGTAATTTTATCTACACCGTGTAATCCAATAAAGTATTAGACGTTGAAAGCAATTAAACTATGCTGAGATACTGTTGAACGGTAGATACAAGTAATGGCTATTAAGAATGGCGCTACGCAAACCACACTACCTTCCACCAATACAGTACAATTACAGTGGGCACATTTATCTTTAATTTTTTGGAATAGTAAAGGATAGGATATGACGTAAAGAAATTTGAATGAATTTTTTCAATCGTTATTGTTTAAAATTGTAAACAGACACATTCATCAGAACAAAGGCACCTATCACAATGGTGATCACACCGACAAACAGAAGGGAATGGAATACACTGAACGAGTCATTATCGTGAATAACTACATATACTAAAACATGAAACAAACCAAGCGCGCTAGCACATTACTGTATTCTTAATCTAAGACAAGAATGACACTTCACATGAATGAAAACACTGCAGAACACAGTTATTTCCATTATACATTTATAATTACTTTAAAAACGAGTATCTTTTTCAAATTACTAAACGCTTCATAAAGAGGCGCCACAACAACTTATACTCAAAATACAATTTGAAACATTCCAAACCAAATAACATAGCCAGTTCCTCTAATTCGTACACAGAATACTTGCTCTCCACGGCTTACAGTGATCTGGAGGCATACCCGATAGGTCTCTTTTCTTGTCCCAACTCCTGGAGAAGCCCAGCCTGCACACCCAAATTAGACACACATGTGTACAATGCCAAATCTCTGTCAAACGAGGCATAAGGCTGTTTTCAAGGCATAGAACTATGTCTGCAGTGGTTGACCCCACTGATAGCATTCTCCCCTCCACTGCAGCTGTCGATACCTGGAAATGGTCGCTCACCACAAAATCCACAGTCTTGATGTGAGACAGATTGCCAAACTAAGTTAGTTTCCTCCAAATCGATGACTGACTGACGTTCTGAATTCCAATTGACGTCTCGATACTAACAACATACACCCAAATCGAAGCTGACAACTTCATGTGACGTTCAGTCCACAGGGGTTTCAACACGTCCAAGGCAACCAAAGGGCCCAAACTACACACAGTACCATTAACAAGACAGGCCTCCACGGGTATGCCACCCTCGTCTATATATTGCCATTCGGCATCGCTTCCATGCCCCCTAGTAGGAAAACGCCCTTTGGTTATGCAGCAGTAGGTCAGTGACATTCTCCATCAATGGCCACCATCGATATAGGCAAGTGACCCTGAAATGGAACAACCACTGTCACATACGAATTGTTAGTTTGGCCTCAGGACAAGAAAAACTACGAAAGAAATTATTATGATCTTACACATAGCAGCTGAGGGTAAAGTAAACAACAATTGAACAAGTACCTTCATAGCTGCAGCGTTCATAGAGAATTCCTTCAACAACATTGAATATGCTGCTCTATATCATGAGTAATAAAAGTGAGAAATACGACTAGAAACTCAAGGATGAAATGGTATAAGGCCAAATTATATTCAAAGTCGTTACTGATTAACTTACATACTCAGAGAGAAAGAAGAAAGTGAACAAAAGTATTTAAAAATGAAAACGCAACGATGTGGACGTTAGTGGTTCACCTCTGTGATCAATACTCTTCTGGCTGAAAATAGTAAAATCTTTGAATTAGTGAACAGAGTGGACAGCCTAACTGGCACAAAGCAAATAACGAAAGGGGCAGGGAGCAGAAATATATGACTAGGATAAGTGAAGGAATTACCTCATTCTGGACTCAGATTTGTTGTAGGTATCTGCAGCACGAGATTCTTCAGAGGTAGACAAAGCATTCTCCAACGAAACATTAGTCATCATCATCATCATCTTGGACAGTTTCCAGCCACTGGCTGGGTCTGTCGGGAACACAAGCCTCTCCACCGTGTTCTGTCTTTCCACCATTCCCCCTCTTCCACCTTCGTCCAGTTCTCTCCTCTTCTCATCACACATTCCTTCACTCCCTTCACCCATCTATCTCTTGGTCTTCCTCTGGGCCTCTTCCCCTCCAGTTGCAGATCAAACATCCTCTTTGGAATTCTTCCCTCATCCATTCTCTTCATGTGTCCATACCACTGCAGTCTTGATTTTTCTATCCTGTCCTGTACTGGTTCCTCCTTTAGTCTTTCCCTCACATACAAATTTCGCAATCTGTCTCGTCTTGTTACACCCAACCTGCTCCTCTGGAACTTCATTTCTCTAGCCTGTATTCTACTTTTGTCGCTTTTGTGCATTACCCATGTCTCACTTCCGTATGTCAATATGGGGACAAAGTAGGTTCGGTATATAATTCCCTTGGATTTCTGTGGCACCTCCTTGCTCCAAATAAGCCCCCTAATGCATTTGTACAACTGCCCTGCTTTTCTGCATCTTTCATTTATTTCCATTGCGTTTCCCCCCTTACTTTCAATCACGCTTCCCAGGTACTTGAAGTTCTCTACCACTTGTAGTTTTTCCCCCCCACAAGTTATATCCACATTTGGCCTATTCTTCTTCCTTGTTGTGACGATTATTTCACTTTTCTTTGCAGAGAAATGCATTCCATATTGTGCTGCCGTTGCCTCCCATGCATCTAACTGCTCTTGCACCTCCTTCACGCAATTTCCCCATAACATCAGGTCATCGGCAAAAAGCACTGCTTTCATTTTATGATCTCCAATTGCATCTGATACTTGCTGTAGGATTTCATCCATAACAATAATAAACAATAAAGGCGAAAGTGCACTTCCCTGTCGCAGCCCATTTTCCAGCTTGAACCATGCAGTACGTTCCCTCCCCACTTTCACACAACTCTCACTTCCCTCATACATTTTTCTGACTTTTCGTGTAATCTCTTCATCTATCCCTTTTGCGTTCAGCACATCCCAGAGCTTGTCCCTACAGATACTGTCATACGCCTTCTCAATATCCAAAAAGGCCATGATTAAGTCCTTCCCGTACTCATAGTGCCTTTCCTGCAGTTGCCTTACCGCAAATATGAGGTCCGTCGTTGATCTTCCCGGTCTGAAACCGTACTGCTCCTCTTGCAGTCTACTTTCAATACTGCTTCTTATTCTCTTCTCCAGCATCTTTTCATAGATTTTTCCACAGTGGCATAGCAGGGTGATTCCTCTGTAGTTCTCACATCTCCTTTTATCCCCTTTCTTGAAGATCGGGACTATAATTCCTTTCTTCCAATCCTCAGGAATTCTGTTCTCCTTCCACACCACCCTCAGCACTCTGTATAGCCACTGGGTTCCTACTTCTCCTGCTGCTCGTATCATATCCACTGTTACTTCGTCCCAACCTGGTGCCTTGCCCCCTTTCATCCTCTTTATGGCTTCTTCCACTTCATTCCAAGTTAGATCATCAATTTCCCCACTATTATAATCGTCTGCTGCCTTAGGCTCTCCATCGCTGTTAGTTACCTGCTTGGCAGCATTCAACAGATCTTCAAAGTACTCCTTCCAAATCTTTTTGAGCTCATGCATTTCCTCCACAACTCTTCCATTATTATCCATGATCCTCAGGCACTCGCTTCTGTCATTCCTCTTATTTCTTACCATGGTGTAAAGTACATTTTTGTTCCCTTCACTGTCCTCTTCTAACATTCTTGTCCATTTTTCCATCCACTTCTTCTTCTCCGCCCTTACTATGGTCTGTGCCGCTTTCTTGCTTTCCTTATATTTTACCCTAGCTTCCTCTGTTCGGGTCTGGAACCATTCTCTGAAGGCTTTGTTCTTTCGAAGTACTGCCTCTTTACATATGTTGTTCCACCATGGGGTTTCCCTACTTCTCCTCTTTGTGCTAGTTCTTCCGCACACAGTCTCAGCTGCCTCAACTAGAGCCCTCTTAAAATCGCCCCATTCTTCTTCCACTGTTCTCTGATCTTCCTTTGGCAGCTTCTTCCTGATCAGTGTCTGGTACTGGGTCCTCCGTTCATCCTCTTTCAGCATCCATGTCTTCAACCTTTTCTCCTGTATATCTGTTGCCCTCCTATCTTTTTTCTCTCTTAGGGTGGCTACCAACAGCCGATGGTCGCTGTCTAAGGCCTCAGATGGTATGACCTTAACATCTGTGAGGCTGCTCATCATCTGCCTATCCACTAGTACATAGTCTACTACTGAAGTTTGGGAGCAGTCCCCACTGTACCAAGTTATTTTGTGACTACTCCTCTTCTTGTACCACGAATTTGCGATCGCCAGCCCATTCCTCTTGCAGAATTCCAGCAACAATTTTCCTTCTCTATTTCGGTTCCCCCAGCCCTCTGGTCCCATTATCTCCTCGAATCCTTTCCTGTCTGTGCCAACATGTGCATTGAGGTCCCCTATTATAATCTGATTTCCTCCATTTAGCTGCTTTTGCATGTCATCTTCAAATTCCTCCTTCTCCTTTTTTGTACACCCCACCTGTGGGGCATATGCTTGGATGATTTCAATGCTTTTTCCTTTCACCCGTACTCTGGCTTTTATCATTCGATCATTGATACCTTCCACCTCCTCCTGCAGACCCTCTCTGACCACTATTGCCACTCCATTTCTTCCCCTCTCATTCCCTATCCAGTACAGTTTACATCCTTTACTTAGTGGTTTTTCACCAACTCCTCTCCACCTAGTCTCAGCAAGTCCCAAGATGTCCAATTTCCTCCTTTCCAACATTTCTACAATTTCTTCTAACTTCCCAGTTAGAGTCCTTACGTTTAAGGTGCCCAGCCGTAAACCATCTCGTAATCCTTTTCCATTGCTTGGTCCGTTTCCTTTAAATCCGTTCCGTGATCCGAGGCATGTTCCCTTTTTGAAAGCAGTTGATTTATCCACTACTGGCTTGCTAGGCCTATCGCAGCTTCACCAGAGCCCCGTTAGCCGTCACGTTTCAGGGTTCCCATAGGGCCTTCTCAGCTACCGTAGCGGTCCTGGGGCACACGAAGTCCCCGCTGTACATCGCCCCTAAAGGCAATCCCCTACTTTGTGCCGTTGCCCATCTCCCACGACTTGGACGAGGGGTTGGACTTATGGGAGACGAAACATTAGTATTACTATGAAATATTACTGGTGAATAAGGGACTGTTAGTTACCCACTTGGATGGCAGTCCATGTAACACACCAGACTAGAGAAGCCACACCAGCCGTGGACTGAATTCGCCCAGCAGATTAATGATGAGAAATGTTATGCCGGTTAGCCTGGGTGTTGTTTGTAGGTAGTTTCTTAACATGGCTATATCTGTGCTGGGCCGGCAAACAAGTCCACACTCAGTTACACAGTTCGAAAACAGTTAGGAAACGTTCATGTACTGTCACATAGGATAACACTACATGCAGGCAGGTGGGGTGGATCCCTAATGGTGCAAGCCGTCGCTTGCTCTGATCATAAATGTATGTCTGAGTGAAGCTAAATGCTATGATCTTTATATAAAGAAAAATATTATCTTGGCAGTAACCTTCAAACCAGCTGCAGCTCACATGAATCATCTATATGAATTAGTGAATTTACTCATGGTACTTTTGTTGCACTATGAAAGTAACACTTTCACAACTGAAATTTGTAATCAAATTAACTAACTTAATAATATTGAACCTTAAATTCTGGTGTACCCATGCGTCACCATAATAAAATAAAAACATTGAATAGTAGAGGTGATACGAATGCGAACAGTGATGTATTTAATTTTACAAAATGATGGTATGTTTTATTAAGCCATAGCAACTACAACTTTCTGGAGAACCAGCTGATAAATCTTACACAAAAATGACAAACATGAATCAGTTAAGGATTGGTATCTGTTAGGCAAAGATTTCATTTGGCTGGAAGCTATATAGAATCTTCCCTGAATTAATCCCTTTTACAACGTAATCTAGTTTTGTTTACATGTAGTCAATGTGAGGCCCAACTCTGTTCAAATGGAATGTATTACGATCGACTATACCACGAACTATGTTTCACTTAAGAACAGCGAGTTATGAATATGATTTAACAATCCAATGACAGAGCAGCAGTACTTTACCCCTTCACCATGATTCAAACGGCAGCAGAAAACGGCTCGTTGTGCACGAGGAGTGATGCACTGTGCCAGCTGTAATGTTCTGACGCGACCACGAAAATATGGAAACTATATGGTTTGGCTTTCTGATTATCAGAACGGGGAGAACTTCCCTAACAGAGCCATCAAATCATGGCAGATTTCAATGTGAGGTGCACTCTTCACTGCTCTGAGCAAAACAATTTTACTTACTGGCACGATAGTGCCTGCAGGAATTGTCAAACGTCAGATGGCCAACTCAGGATGAATAAGTTCACCCTCATGGAACACAAGATGTCAAAGATGACATGCAGTTCCACTGTTGGTACATTTGGAAACGGCCACAGGCTCTCAGCCCACCACAAAATACAGACCACAGGTCTCACCCACTAGGGAAAACCTGAAGTTCTCCATCAGGGAAGGACCAGAAGACAAAAAAAATCACAACCATTTTCCACCAAGCCTTGGTACACAAGCTGAATGAGCAAAATGAAACTGCCGACACACTTCCATAACCGACAGAACTATCCTCTACTCATTTTGTCTCCCCTATTTACTGTTCTGTTAGCCTGGTAGTCCATCCAGACACAGCACCGGGGTTCCCAAGCTGGAGAGCAGACCTCAGTTTCGCATATAGTTTGAGGAGACAATCAGCGCATCCAAATCTCTCTTGTATGGAAAGTGAAGTTTTTAGGCTAAGAAAGCGTCGTTCTCATGGTAAGCATGGCCACGTTTTGGCAAAAATCCTCTACATAGACAGGACTACAAACCCTCATTTACGAAGTGATCAAATCTTTCTCGGCCAACCATTTCCAGTTTCCGAAAGAAGGCTGTTAAGCTTCCCAGACAGTTGGGCCTGTGAAATATATGCTTCTGCCTCTCGCTAAAAGAACCTGGCGACTTCCTGGCGCCTGGGAGGGGGCGGAGGGGGGAAGTTACAGTCTTACCTCTACTAATCACCTACGCCACCTGCTCTGTTCATATTGTCCCATTTTCTAACATGAGAAAATGCACAGAGCTTTATGATCTTCCCACATTTCTACAAAAAATCAGTTTACAGCAGCCCCTCTTAAATGGCGCCCTCCACCCACTTTCAGCCGTCCGGCCTTCTTCTCGAATGTCTAAGCTCTATACACAGATGTGAACACTACCTTTTTGAGATAAGATTCCCTGGAGAACAAAATATGGCTTGCACAGCATTCTGCTCAAGGAGAACGATCATATTTTAATGCCAGCAAAATTTTAAGGATGAAACGTCCCCTTAGAAAAATTAATGAATTACTGTGTTGATAAACCCCTTACGTTATTTGATTTTCAAACAGCTGAGCGGAACTGAACGTACTCGGACATTTCGCTCTTTACTTATTCTGATCAATACTAAACTGACACACAATATTTCTAGCGCAACGCAATCTGACTTTCAAAAATCTCTACAAAAGAATGGCCCTGACTAACAATAACCTATACCTTTCATGAATCACTTACCTCACAAAAAACTTCGTCACTCGAACTACTGCAATACAGCGAGCGCCACTACTGCCAGCTAAATTAAAGATTCTAACTACTGAAGGGACTAACTACTGATAGGATAGTTAAAAAATGAAATATTTTGATAAAGAACAAACAATGTATTTACCTTAATAGTGTTCAAAAGTCATAATATATATATGTCAGTTCATGACATCCAGTCTTACAAATTTACTGTCTCTGATGGACACACGTCCGGATGTGAAATTTCACGTCACCAATAGCACTTTGGAAAATTTCAGATGCTAAATTGAGAAACTCAAGAACGAAAACGTGGCAACAGAAAAATCTGTCATTTTGGAGATACATTAATCTCCTACATTGCGGACAGAAGTGTATGGGTACTGAAATCAGTCGCATATAAGGTTTATTGCTGATCCAGATTTCAGTCAGTCTGTGGTCATCTTCAAATGCACGGTGCCTTTGGGTAGGTAACACTTTCATCTCTGCCCGTTATACGGGCAGCAGGCGTTATGTTACTGATGTGTTGAGGAGAGATGCTGCACTTTATCTTCGAGATTCATGTGTTGTATTAACTTTCAAGAAAATAACGCATGACCACATATAGATCACGCTGTTCTGACCTACATCATTGCAGAAGGTGAGCGACTATTGCTCCGGCCCGCATGTTCGCAAGATTTCTTCCCATTGAAAAAGCTCTCATCATAGATTGCATGGCACGATGCCCCTAGGCAGCCACTATGATTGGTGAATAACGTAGGCTTGAAGCGGCGTGGAATGCTGTACACTTACTGTTATCCAAGCTCAGTTTTACCCGATGTGCAACCAGATTAGAGCCATTTTGCTGCCAGAGGTGAACGCTCAGTGACCTAAATTTCTTACCTAGTGTACCACAAACTCAACTACAAATGATTCGTGTATTCTTCCTACAGTTCTGCGTACCCGCAACAAGAACTATTTTGTTTTTAATAAGTCAGCAGGCTTTTTTGGCCATTATCACTCAAGGTAAAATCCTGTGGGCTGTCAGGCCGCGTCATATTTCATCTGTATCCCAAAGTTCCGGCCCATCTGATCGGATAGTCGTCTGAATCCTGGTGTATCCGCTGTTGACTGAACACTGCCAAGGACCAGTGATGCGTTTTCTTATAAAGAGGGAGTTTCTCCGCACCTGTGCTGGAGAAATGGTTTTATTGGATAAAACTCTTGTGTTATTCATTGGTGTACCATCGTCACTGGATGAAAAGGGACTTTTCCTGCTGCTGTTGGTTGTTCACCGTCAGTGGATAGAAGCGAAACGGGCAGAACAACAGAGGGGAAGTGTTTATGAAAATACACTCCTGGAAATTGAAATAAGAACACCGTGAATTCACTGTCCCAGGAAGGGGAAACTTTATTGACACATTCCTGGGGTCAGATACATCACATTATCACACTGACAGAACCACAGGCACATAGACACAGGCAACAGAGCATGCACAATGTCGGCACTAGTACAGTGTATATCCACCTTTCGCAGCAATGCAGGCTGCTATTCTCCCATGGAGACGATCGTAGAGATGCTGGATGTAGTCCTGTGGAACGGCTTGCCATGCCATTTCCACCTGGCGCCTCAGTTGGACCAGCTTTCGTGCTGGTCGTGCAGACCGCGTGGGACGACGCTTCATCCAGTCCCAAACATGCTCAATGGGGGACAGATCCGGAGATCTTGCTGGCCAGGGTAGTTGACTTACACCTTCTAGAGCACGTTGGGTGGCACGGGATACATGCGGACGTGCATTGTCCTGTTGGAACAGCAAGTTCCCTTGCCGGTCTAGGAATGGTAGAACGATGGGTTCGATGACGGTTTGGATGTACCGTGCACTATTCAGTGTGCCCTCGACGATGACCAGTGGTGTACGGCCAGTGTAGGAGATCGCTCCCCACACCATGATGCCGGGTGTTGGCCCTGTATGCCTCGGTCGTATGCAGTCCTGATTGTGGCGCTTACCTGCACGGCGCCAAACACGCATACGACCATCATTGGCACCAAGGCAGAAGCGACTCTCATCGCTGAAGATGACACGTCTCCATTCGTCCCTCCATTCACGCCTGTCGCGACACCACTGGAGGCGGGGTGCACGGTGTTGGGGCGTGAGGGGAAGACGGCCTAACGGTGTGCGGGACCGTAGCCTAGCTTCATGGAGACGGTTGCGAATGGTCCTCGCCGATACCCCAGGAGCAACAGTGTCCCTAATTTGCTGGGAAGTGGCGGTGCGGTCCCCTACGGCACTGCGTAGGATCCTACGGTCTTGGCGTGCATCCGTGCGTTGCTGCGGTCCGGTCCCAGGTCGACGGGCACGTGCACCTTCCGCCGACCACTGGCGACAACATCGATGTACTGTGGAGACCTCACGCCCCACGTGTTGAGCAATTCGGCGGTACGTCCACCCGGCCTCCCGCATGCCCACTATACGCCCTCGCTCAAAGTCCGTCAACTGCACATACGGTTCACGTCCACGCTGTCGTGGCATGCTACCAGTGTTAAAGACTGCGATGGAGCTCCGTATGCCACGGCAAACTGGCTGACACTGACGGCGGCGGTGCACAAATGCTGCGCAGCTAGCGCCTTTCGACGGCCAACACCGCGGTTCCTGGTGTGTCCGCTGTGCCGTGCGTGTGATCATTGCTTGTACAGCCCTCTCGCAGTGTCCGGAGCAAGTGTGGTGGGTCTGACACACCGGTGTCAATGTGTTCTTTTTTCCATTTCCAGGAGTGTATTATTATATATATTTGACAGTGTGTCAATTTGAGTGTTGATCTGAAAGTTATGTTATTCTTGAAGAATCAAATTTGACAATATCGCTATCAGTTCTTCTTAATAATATGCCCACTATCGACAGCTGTAAATCAAACATCCCCAGTGAAGATGGTTTGAACACATACAATTTCATATAACTTTTGTGTACACTACTTCACTGTTAGTACGAGCTTGTAACATTATTAGTTGCACTTGCTTGTTACAATACTGAAACTCACATAGTGATGCCGCATCACATAAAACGAGTAAGGAACATCGGAATGTCAGAAATAAAATAACACAAAATTAAAAAGTAAAGTAATAACTTGATACTAGCATAATAATTCCCCGGATAAAGAAGTACACAGTTGTTTACGTATTAGTGTCCGATAATCGATAAATTTCGACACTTGACACACTGCAATTACGTGTTCCCTCCAGTCTCATTAAAACTATTTTCAAGACTAATTACATAACATTTTAAATCGCAACTTTAAAATAACATTGTGTTTTGTAAATACAAAGGTTGCCCAGAAAGTAATGCACTGCATTTTTTCTCAGGCGAAAACAGTGCTACGAATGTGAAACGTTACGTATGTATTATTCGAAGTGTCCTGAGTGGACGCGCCAAGTTGCCTCCACTTCCGACACAGAGCGTAGCTGCAGGACAGTTTCAGAATGTCATCTGTAGGTTATGTACGTTACAAACAACTTGCCGTCATTGAATTTCTGGCTGCATAGAAAGAAACTGTGGGGAATATTCACAAACGCTTGTGCAAAGTCTATGGAGCATCTGCTGTCGACTATGTACAGTTAGTCGCTGGACACGGAGGGTGAGGGCATTGGAAGGCGGTTCGGCGGAGCTCCACGATTTGCAGCGGTTCGGGGAAAGCATCCACGGCTGTCACACCTGACATGATGCAGCGAGCTGATGTTGTCATTCTCGAGGACAGAAGCATTACGACTCGGCATTTGGCGCTGCATCTGTCAATAAGAAAGGAAGTTCACACAGTGAGGCACTGAAGGATTGGTACCGACAGGGCATACACGCCCTTGTTTCGCGCTGGATGAAGGCCATAGAAAGGAATGGAGATTAGGTGCGTGTAATTCTCATTATGGTCAATAAAGAACTCTTGAAGAAAAAATGCGTTGCATTACTTTCTGGGCAATACTGACATTTTTTAAAAAGTAAAGTTTATAATGAAATACATATTGTAATCATTACATGAACACATAATAACCTGTCACTTTCTAAAAATAAGTTGTCAATCAACATAGTACAGATTAATCATCAACACAGAGCCTTATCAAAAGTCCTGACAGAAAAGACAAACATAATCCATAGCTGTGGATATTACCTAATCACTCCAGGAAATAACTGTACTCTTCAAGAAATGTGAAAAGAACTACATTAATTTTTATGCACCAGTGAAGGAGTGCTCGTGCTCTAAGTACAGTACGTTCATTAAAGAATTATGAGTTTACCTGCCATTGTAATTACAAAGCGGATTATGCAAAAATTGCATAGTTCCCGAGATTTTCATGATATCATATGCACTCAAATAAGGAAAAATTTGACGCCAATTGTGTGAGTGTACATATGATCTAATAAAAACTCGGGAAGTATAACACGAGCTCCACTATTTTTCAAGAATCCGCTATGCGATTACACTCAAAGGACAATTTGTAATTCCATAATGAAAGCGCTGTACTTGACGACGCGCACCGCATCACTGGCGCATTAAAACGAGTGTAGTTCATTTTATATTGTGCGAAAGATACAATTATGTGAATCCGGTAGTATTTCATGGAGTGATTTTGTATGATCCGCGGCTATGGCCTGTATCTGTCTTGCATGTAGTTACCTTGATGATCTTCTCTGTCAGGACTTTTGATATGGCTCTGTGGCGATTGGTCTGAACAATGTGATTCTTCAGTTTCTCCCGGCGTATTTGTTGCTCGAACAGTCCACGGGTATACTGCCGGTTCATAGTGTCCAATGGGCACAATATTTCGGCAATCAGAAATGTCGCCATCGTCAGGTGCGCTGACAAACTGAGCTCCTGAGGGCGGGCGCCCGATTTAAATCCCCTACCCCCGCGGGCCGCTCTCTTGGCCGACCGCACCCGCGCGCCGGCGGTCACGAAGACGTGGGCGTCGGAATCTGTCGTAGCGTCGATTTGATTGCTACGTCCGCCCTGGTCGCCAGTTCGTACTTCTTGCTGAGAGTGTTCTTCATTACATTCAATGCCGGGTCCCAAGCCTTGCTGAGATTGTAGCCGCAATCTCGGTTGATAAGATCTTCCCTGGTGCGAATTTCGATAGCCTCCCTTATAACGCTGTCCCAATATTTAGAGGTCTGAGCCAGGATCTTGGTACGCTCATAATCCATCTCGTGTTTCTCAGACAATCAGTGCTCTGCTGCCGCCGACTTATTTGGATATTTCAGTCGAGTGTGCCTTTGATGTTCTCGGCAACGATCTTCGATGGTGCGTACTGTTTGTTCGGGGAATTTGGTATATGCCGGCCTTCCTCAAACCGAGGTCATCTTTCACCCTTCCCAGTAATGCCCGTGTTTTATTGGGTGGGCAAAAGACGGTTTTAACTCGATGTTTCTTTAATATACGGCCGATTTCCCCCGATAGTGCGCCTTTGTACGGAATAAAGGCAGTGGCTACCTCTTCTTCCGTGACTTCATCCGTCTCCACAGGTTGTGCTCTGGTGGTGGGACGGAGAGTGCGTCTAATCTGCCATTCCGAGTACCCGTTTTTTCGGAACACGGTCTTGAGGTGTTCCAATTCCTGGGGCAGATTCTCTACGTCTGAGATGCTGCGCGCCCTGTGTACTAGTGTGTTTAGTACTCCATTCCGCTGAGAAGGATGGTGGCAGCTGTCTGCATGCAGGTACAGGTCAGTGTGCGTTTTCTTCCTGCGGCTACAGTCTCAGCAGGGCTTGGGACCTGGCATTGAATGTAATTAAGACGACTCTCAGCAAGAAGTACGAACTGGCGACCAGGGCGGACGTAGCAAGCACATCGGCGCTGCGACACATTCCGACGCCCACGTCTTCGCGACCGCCGGCGCGCGGGCGCGGACGGCGAAGAGAGCGGCTCGCGTGGGGAGGGGATTTAAATCGGGCGCCCGCCCTCAGGAGCTCAGTTCGTCAGCGCACCTGACGATGGCGACATTTCTGATTGCCGAAATATTGTGCCCGTTGGACACTATGAACCGGCAGTATACCCGTGGACTGTTCGAGATCTGAACAATGTTTATTGTAAACTCATTTTTAGAAAATTACACTTTATTAGAAGTTGACAGCTAATGATGACAATGTATATTTCACTGTAAACTTCATTTTTTTAAAAAAAAATGACACTGTATATAACTTCAAAGCACAATGTTATTTTACAGTTTCGATTTAAAATGTTATGTAAATTGTCCTGAAAATATTTTCAATGAGTTTGGAGAGAAGACATAGTGACATTGTGCCACATGTGTCTAAATTCATCGTTTATCCGACACTAGAATGTAAACAACTGTACACTCCCTTATGTGTGAAAACATTATAACAGCTATGTTACTATTGTGGTGTCAAGCGATTAACGTATGCTGGGAGATCAGAACAACATGGAGTATATTTCAGTTGTATATTACTTTATTTGTGACATGCCACGTTTCATTTGACTCATCACTATGTGACTTTCAGTATTGTAACGAGCATGTACAACTAATTATGAGACAAGGTATGCTTTAACAGTGAAGTAGGGTTCACTGTGTTTTTATGAAATCGTATATGTTTAAGCCACCTTCACTTGGGATGTTTGTTTTATAGCTTTCAGATTCAATGATACAAGCATAGGTCTATCGAAATCCGTCAGAGTTATAAAAAGAATTGCTAGCGACTTTGGAAAATTTGATTCTTTAAGAATAACAAAAGTATTGCTCGCGGAGGTGGCTTCCTGGTCGTTGTTTGTACTGCTCATATACCACGGCCACGTGTTTGCTCCCTTGGTGGCTAGGAGCTACGAAACTAGAGAAGTACATCCGTCCTCTGTATTGTAGTTACATTAGTTCTTTAATATTTCAACTGCTTCTCAGAGTTTTCTTCTCTAACTATTGCCTTTCTCACGCATCACACGTACGTTGTTGAAATCAACTTCAAGGCCACGTTTCTCGTGATATTCCGTTACCGCAAATTCCACACTTTTTTTAGCCCCTTGTGGCCTTCGTGTTCCATTATACGATTTTCAACAGTCCTTCCCGTTTCGCCTGTATGCAGTTTGCAGCAGCCACACTTCATCCGACCCGGCGTAATCGTAAAGGCCAACAACGTAGATAGAAAAAAATCCCCATACTATTCCAGCAGGGAATGAAAGGTAACGTACTGAAATTTTTAAGTCCACTGTCAGAGTCGGAGCCGTCCTCTTGCTTGCGGTACGACGCACATAAGTCAAAGCATTTTGGTGTGTATGGACTGGTATGTACTTAAAGACATTCCGCAAAAGATGTTCGTGACGTGTGAACACAGCTGCTGTAAATGAAATTGCAAATTCCGCAAACACGTTTCACCATAGTCCTCAGTAACAGAATGCTCATTTTGAATAAAATACTTTCAATAGATCGCGTCATTATGAAACACTAAAGAAGTATACAACAGGCGTTGAGACCGTCTTTGTCGGGTGGTCATTTTCGAAGCACCAGTTTAGTCGCCTGAAGAGGACCGTAAATAATTATTTTTTAACTGGCTTGGGTGGCTACGCACTTGTATCACTGTCCCTCTATATTTAATGTCATCTTAGAGAAGATTTTACCTTTTTGCTCAAATATTACTATAGCTCCAATAAACAGTTCCCTTACGAGCTATTTGATTTACCTGTCTCCTCAAATGAGGCTTCTCGGACATTCGTAGGAGATGGGTGATGTTTGTAGTTGATTAAATTATAGAAATACATATCTTCTTGTTTACTAATTTTGTTGACACGTAATCAGCTTCATTTTTTTAGAGATCATGATGGCTTTAGTTCCGACACCGACTTTTAGTTTTAATAAATTAACATGTAACCAAAACATTGATTGCTATGATTTATCTTTTTCATTTTTGGATAGTTGCTGCTTGATTTCAATTAACTTTCCGTGGGCACATCTTCATATGATGGCCGTTAACTAACTGTTACCATCTGCAATGGCTGATCCACATCTTCATGCTAATTTTTATGTTTTATTCTTTTTCTTCAGCTATTCAATATTTATTTCTGCTTCACTGTTCGCAATATGAGTAGGCTTGTTTACGTTCGTAAGTGTATAATAGTACTACAGAATATTTCAGGTTAATTAATCATATCCTGCCTGAAATGGTGCATCATTAACGAAGTTGATATAGTTTTTAAGAATTAAATTTCCTTTCCTGGTACTTGTAATGTTCAATGGAGGACAGTTGATACTAATGTGATTATTGTGCAGTTATTCTTCCTTTCTACGTACTGCTTGTATACCTGTTAGTTTCTGCAGTAATTCCCTGGTGTGTGTGCAAGCTGTAGTCTGCATTCAGTCCTGTCTCTCATAATTGAATGTTTGTTTCGACGATTGACCTGTTTTGATTGTTACAAAATGCTTGCTCCCTCTCAGTAAAAATATGTATTTGTTCCAGCGATGCTCTAGTCACGTTCATAAAATACCCCAAGAATCCTCTACCGGTTTTTGTCTCGACTGACATTTTCCTTGGTCTAATTTCACTACTTTTTAGATCTATTTATAATAATTTTAACAAGTGAACAAAAGAAAAATATGCAGGTTTGTCTGTATACAACACATCGACAGCCGGAGCAACACTACGTTTCTTTCCGTAAAACTATTTTTGAAGTTACCATTTACGTAACTGTAAATCCATAAACTTTTGGTTTCCGTATCTTTGGAGGAGGCGTTTCATCAGATGAATTAATTTCCTTTCGCTTTTTATACCTCAAGTACTATCGTGACAGTAATGTTCTACCTGTTCTTGTTTCGGCTTTTTATGAACATTCAGAGGCTATATATTTCTTTACTTTCTCCTAGAGTAAACTTTTAATGTGCTCGTATTGTAGCAGTGCTGTAAATAAAAATACATTTTATATACATTTATTGATAGTACGTATATATATTGTCATTACTGTTAAAATTAAAAGTATTATAAAAGAAACAGCTCTTCGGAGAGATCGCTTAGCAGTTATGACTTCCATGTTTGTCACTTCTTGAAACGTGTTATGTAATTCGTGCATCTGCCTTTTTCACAATTCTAAAAGGGGATTTGGTGGAATCGCATTTATAGTTTACATGTTTTCCCTTTATCAGTCCATTGAATTTTTAGCTCTGATATTTGCTGTTGCTAGAGTCGTTATTTATTTCGTTGCACGTTAATACCAGGCGGCAGAGTTTATGTTTTATTTCTAACTCTCGCACGTCAGGCTCTTTCATGTGCACTTTTTTATTCGCATAACTACATTAAATACTGGTGTCGAAATGAAAACGACTAAAGGGAAATGCCTTTTTAATGTTTTATAATTTTTGTAAGAATAACAGATTCACTTACTCTGAGATGCATATTTGCTCACGTGCTATCCATAAGAGCACAATATTTGTACTCGTTAATTACTACGGTTTGATACGCGATTCACTTAATGATGCCCAGCATTAACGCGGTGCTAAATAATTACTGACGCTAGCAACAGTAAATACCCTGTTAAAAATTTATTGGACTGGAATAGGGAGAATGCAGTTGACCATCAACGTAAATAAATGAAACGAATTGCGAATAAATAGGCGAAGTCATCCGTTGCCACAGTAACTACTTCAAAGTACCTAGCCACGAACACCTAGAGTTATCTAAAGCGGAATGAGTAAATAAAACTAAATGTGGGAAAATTAGATGCCAGACCGAGATACATTGGAAAAATCTTAAGCAAATATAAAACAATCGTCCAGCGATTCTATAGTATTTTTAATCAGTTTGGGACTCTTACTAGTAGGATTAATAGAAAAGGAAGATAGGACCCAACGAAAAGCAGCGTGTTTCGTTACGGGATCATTTACTCCGCACGAGAGTGATCAATATACTTCAGCGACAGACTCTACGAGAGGTTTCCTTTTGAAATTTCGAAAGTGTGCACTCCAAGAAGAGCCGAGCACACGCCATGTCTTCCCCCATATGTCTCGCGAAATGAGCACGCCGAGAAAAATCAGAGAAATTAACTGCCATACAGTGTTATCTCGACAGTAATTGTTCCTACAGTTCGTTCTTCGGTGGAAAAGAAAGCTGACTTGCAGAGTACAGATACAGATGGAGATGTAAATGATACAGAACAATATTTACGTGAAGTGCTGTAATTGGCAGTGAATACAGTGTGACAGTTATCCAAAAAATCTCACAGCTTTTGTTGCAATTCGGCAATGGTTCTTGCAGGCCCTGTAGAACAAGTAACTTCCCGCTTCACTGTATCCCATACGTGATCAACTGGCGAGAAATCTGGTGGTCTTGATTTCCAGGATAGTCCACCATGAAGATCATGTCGCGTTGCAGTTGCCGTACGTGGACGTGAATAATCCTGATGAAAAATCGCACTACCCCCTTTTCGAAGAAATGACAGTAGGATGGGGATAACTTGTACAATGTAGCGGGGACTGGTTACTTTTCCCTATAGAAACAGAGAATTTGACTGGTAATTGTAACTGATGGTCCCCCACGCTATGAAGCACGGGTGGGACCTGCGTATCGTGGATGTGTGCACACTATGGTAGACAGCGCACCGGGTCTACGCTATACTTAAGAGAGTTTATCACTCACGTACGGACAGAACCAATTCTCATTAGTGAATACAACATAGTGCCATTCCAATCTCCACATGACCCTTTCATGCTGCCAGAGTATCCGTGCTTGGCGGTGTCGTGGTGTAAGTGGTAACCAGTCAGACATGATCTTAGTTCTGTTGCTAGCAGACGGTTCCCACTGATCTTCGGTGCCACACCGCGTACAACATGTTCCCAGACATCATCTATCAATGACGTTCGGTCAGGCACTGTGCTCTCACAATATGTCGATCTCAATATGCGTCGGTACTACGTGGAAGTCCAGAATGTGGTCTGCGCGTGTGGAAATGTTCCACAGACCACAGCTGAATGCAGTGACACACCACCGACACATTGTGCTCAACATGTGCAGCAAACCGTGAGTACCTCCAGCCGGCTTCCCGAAAGGCTGTAGTGTGACCGTATTCAAACAGCTGAAGTTCTTCTACAGGAGTACGTTACTCGTCAGTGGGGCACCGTTATAGCCTAGAACGAATATTTCAAACACTGTTCACCTCTAAACTCAGGGCCTCCAAAACATCATCTGACCGCCGATGACCGTGACGTATGAGCCACTAACTCTGCAACAAATTACACCTTGCTGCCACTGAAAACAGTCCTTGAGGGTCTTTCATTTTATTCCGATAGTGTGTGCTGGTCGAAGATCGACACTAGAACCCTACATTTTGCAAGAATGGCAACAAATCAGGCCCGATTTCGAATCCAGCATACAGTTTCAATCTGACTTCGTGTGTAGTGAAAGATATACTCCAGTGACAATAAATTTAGTGGACTGCAAGGAAGGGTATTTACTGATCGGGTAGTCCCGCATCATTTTGTGTCATACATTCACCTGACAGAGATGTCATTTATGTATATTATCACGGGATTTATATCTCCTCCCAGTCGGTCAATACGCACACAGTAGTGTATAATAAATAACATCTGAATAGTTATTCGTTAAAGATAGTTGGTTCACAAGTAGCGTCTCCCAGAAATAGAAGCAACGGGCAATTAAAATAAATGGAAGAACAAAGAACTAAAATACAGTAAGTATGACGGAGCCAGTCTCAGAAAATAGTTTTCGCTGAAAATCCGATACTTTAATGTGAGATTTCTTAAGGACTGCCAGCACTGCACAAAGTAAACACACCGCTACAATGATCTAGTGATATTTCAGTCCATGGCCTTACCAAAACTTAGTCTTCTGCCCATGTATGTTTGGCAATTATTCGCTGTATAGCTGCGTTTATTTTAAGTAGAAATGTATCGGAGGAAAACAGCTTAGCGTGTTCGGGCAATGTTTCGAGGATATCTAATACAATCAGAAACTTGGCTTACACTATATAATATCCCGATGAGTTCTGGAATAATTTTCTGGGACAACTCCACACATAGACAGTAACTACTAATTCCACAGCCTAGGGGACATTGTATTTGATCCCGCTTAACAGAATTGAATCAAGAAGTCATCTGATATACTCGTTAATCAAGGTTAACTGTGAACACGAAGATGAGCGGGAGAAGTCTTTTGATGTACTGGTTAATAAAGTTAACAGTAGTACGAAGATGAACAGGAAGGGCTATACCATGATCAAAACAACGACAAGAACGCACATTAGACTCGATAAATAAAATGTGTTGTTTCACTAACTGATAAAAAAATCAATTAAACAAAAGTTATAAAACGAATTTCCTCTTATATTTATGCTTGCATTCTAGGGTTAAGGAGAGGTAACATGGAGGAATCCCAGCAGCGAGACGTCACAGTGAAAACGGACAGCAACTTACCTAGCCTGTGGGTGGCTACTATTCA
This sequence comes from Schistocerca piceifrons, assembly GCF_021461385.2. Lineage (NCBI taxonomy): Eukaryota > Metazoa > Arthropoda > Insecta > Orthoptera > Acrididae > Schistocerca > Schistocerca piceifrons. The sequence goes on along the minus strand of NC_060144.1, from coordinate 238,388,602 downwards.
GTATGTAGTTGCCAAATGCAAACCAAAATTTCATCTCCCGACCACCTAATCTACGAAGCTTCCCTCTGTAATTGAGGCTCTCACTTCTCATCTGAGTAGGAGACAATTAGAAAATTAGGCACAATCAAGACAATTTTATTGTACTCTTATATCACTGGAATACGTTCATCAACTTCCATCCATGTGTCCTTGAAGTTAATGAAAAATTTTCATATGACTCCACGTCTATCCTAATTTTCCTGGCAGATTGTTTTAGCAGAACTTGACAGGAAAAATGACGCTTCAAGTGGAATTAAACAACACATTGTAAGATGATTCATTTTCTGCTTTATGTTGTCCCTTTTACTATTTAACTTTGTTTCAGAATGCGAAAACATTCCAAACAGTCTAACCTGAAAGAGAACATACCAATGTTTAACCAGGTCAGTCAAACGTTGTTAGAAATTCACTGTTTACTTAAACATGTATCAAATAATGTTTATGTGTTTTGTCACATCCACGGTTTTCTGAATGGCTACAGTACGAACAGCGTTGCCATGTGCAACAAACGTCCCCAACTTAATTATTTTGAGGAGGCAATGATCAACAGTTTTTTCAATTTTTTTGGAAAAGCATGGTTTGCTCACAGCTTTATTGTGTCAAACAACCATTTTAGGTCAGAAACGTGCCGTCCTCCAGTACATACGTAACTCAAAAAAAAATATTAGCCAAAGTCAGTAATCACACAAATATCTACAATATACGTGACCTAATGTATATTTACAGTTTGAGATCAATAATCAGATATATGGCAAATAATAAATAGTAACTAGCATCATGCTAAAAACCAACACGTTAAATACAATTAAAAGACTAGGGTACATACAGCAGACAGTGGGTAATGTGGCGAAGCGCATGACATCAAGACTTTAAGTGGCGTGCGATCTTAATTCATTAAAACATCGGCAAAAATGATATAATCGTAAGCAAACACTGGAAATACGAATACCCTTAGAAATTATGTCATAGGCACCAATTTGACATGTGATAACCTTCCTAACATTAAGTCAGTCACCAAATAAACAGGCCTAAGCGAAAAAAGGAGACATTACTCTACCAGAAGGAAGACTGAACATAACATTTTATCACACCGAACAAAATTTGAATACTACTGATAGCCATATTACTTTACGTCATTAACTAAAGCAAAATGATGAAGGCACTGAACATACCACATCATTAAACCACACAAACTTCCGTAAACATATTATAAACAAGCTTGTTGTTGAGAGGAGCTTCCACCTTATCTAATTCATTGTTACAAAACGAATTGAACATAACTAATTCTGTTTCAGATTCAGATGTTCGAAATTCGTGATTTTCTTAAAATTTGGACGTTTTTCCTTTACATGATCTGTTCTCTTCTTATCAATTTTTGTTGCTGTCCGATATTTGCATTTTCTTTGATCTCCCATTTTTCTACATTAATTTTGAACGCCCCTTCGTACGAAGCCCAAGCAGTCAGAATTGTGATATGTTGCATTTCTGTGTTTATACATCTGTTTCTGTATTGGTCAATGTGTAGTTATAATTAAAAATGAACATGTAACACTGTGGCGCTATATGACACACCGAGCCATTATGCATCATTATACCCTGGCATGGGTTATTTGACTAAATATGTTACAAAAAGTAACCATCAAATGCAGTGTATTTAATATTCTATATCTGTATGTAGAAACAGAAGAAGATTAGTCCTAGTAGCCATACATTTAACACTAAATTACGTTGTTGGTCTTATGTCACAAAATTCTCAGAAAAAAGTTACAATCAATGACAGCAAGACATAATTTCGCAGCACTAGCTCAGTGGAAACTGCAAGCTTCTTCATTGCGCCAAGTGAACTGTATCAGCAATCACTAGAGTTCAGCATCGTTCCAGGAGCTCACTGGTTTGGAAAACGACAAGTTACAGGACTGCAACATTTGTCCACCCTCCACCACGCGGGCCCTCCCTGTAAGACTTCTACAAACAAGACGCTTAGAACGAAGTCAGTTGCGCTCGACTCTATGACGGCCCCTATAGGCTTTTTCAGAAAACTGACAAATGTGTGAGTGATACTGCAGCGTTCTACTTAAGGACTAGGTACCAGCACTAAAACAGTATAATCATGGCTGACGCTCTATTATCATGGGCGTTCCTACGAGAAACTATACCGCCTTTAGAAACTATTTCTTTGGCACGGATTCGCGAGATTGTCATTGCGTGGGTCGTATTGACTGCCTCTCACAAAAAGGATACTTAAGAAGCGTCACCTTCAGATTAACGCAGCCCAAAAATACTTCCACATCTAATAATATTATATATTTTCTGCCCCCCACACAGGAATCGTTTCTCGAATTTAAACACTAATTACTTAATGATGCATTCGCTAAACAAAGTATAACATTCCAGATGAATTAACTGTCTACGTACTTACGCCATATAATAATACCAGCGGAAAAATACTCCTCGTTTAATACAGAACATTTTAAATTCGGCTACCCAGTCACCCTTTGTAGTTAAGTCTTAACATTTTGCATCTACCTCTGACTGCCACTGTCTGTATATGTCTCGCTCCCACTCCCCTTTTTCTCCCGTTGATTTAGTGTATACCACACTGCACTGTATCCTCTCTCACTTACACTGTCTCCTTTTTCGTATCTTTCCCACTGGACTGTGTCCACTGTACTTTGGCAGCACAAAAATTCTGGTGAGGTCCCAATTACTTTTCCCCCTACTACTAAGTGTTTAAAAATTCGGTCCAAAATGCACCCACTCCTGTACCTACGTCTTGAAATTCGTCGATCTGAGAGGTCTCGACTCCCAAAGCCTATGTATGGTTTCCAGTCACCTGCATTTTTCATTTTCACTGTGTCCTATTTCCCTCCCACTTCTTCTATCTCCATCCATCCAGAGAAGAGCGGCGCGTTTCGTCACAGGGTTATTTGGTAAGCGTGATAGCGTTACGGAGATGTTTAACAAACTCAAGTGGCAGACTCTGCAAGAGAAGTGCTCTGCATCGCGGTGTAGCTTGCTGTACAGGTTTAGAGAGGGTGCGTTTCTGGATGAGGTATCGAATATATTGTTTCCCCCTACTTATACCTCCCGAGGAGATACGAATGTAAAATTAGAGAGATTCGAGCGCGCATGGAGGCTTTCCGGCAGTCGTTCTTACCGCGAACCATACGCGACTGGAACAGGAAAGGGAGGTAATGACAGAGGCACGTAATGTGCCCTCCGCCACACACCGTTGGGTGGCTTGCGGAGTATAAATGTAGACATATCGCTTTCTCTTTTACTGCCGCTGACTCTCACTAGCTATCAATATTTTCTCTCCCTTGGCTCCCACTGTTATTATCTTCGTCCTCCCCTCTTTCTCTTCCATTACCACTGTCTCTCTCGCACCGTCACTGTCCTCTCTTTCTTTCTCTTTCGCTGGCACTTTCTGCTGTTTCTTCCATCGCGGCTGCCTCCCTGCTACTCTCTTACAACACAAAAAAGCACGAATATGTTCTCGCATGCCAAAGTTTTTGGAGGGGAGAGCGAAATGAGAACTGTGGCAGCTGGTTCCCACTTTTCTGTACGAGTCTTTCGAAGAGAAACACGTATATTCTTTTTTTAGAGTTTATGTACTCTGACACAAATAACTAACAAATAAGTGCTCAGTGCCCATAACATAATGTTAACACAAAATCGTTCGCTTTGCATTTTTTCTGCATACTTTGCTCGTCGATCGCAGTTCATCGGGAATGATTATGATTATGATTTGCATCTCAAAAGAATAAAAATGTTATTAGAAATACGTCATCGAATTCACAGTCTTTCCAACGTTACATAACTTTCGAAAATGATTTGAAGAGTATTTCAGGAATGTTAAGATCCTTTTTAATCCACATTTTCTCACTTCAGTACCACTTTGGTCATATCTGTATAGACGTAAAGTGTCCATTACACAGAGAAAAGGTGTCAAAGACTTTGGTGAAAAATGCTGAGTAAAAATATAGTCCGATGACCTCATAGCCCATGTGATGACCCTAGAATCGTTGTCATGTGCTTACGGGTCTGTTAATACTACAGTTTACACCCCAGACCGGATATTACGTGAGTATTTTAAATGCTTAAGTACGTTAACTTCTAACCTCTGGATCTCGGTGACGAATAATGATATCGAAAAAATTTCAGGGTTCCTCAAGAACAACATCGTAACAACATACGGCAAAAATGTCTATGATTTTCCATGAGCAGAAACTACAGAAGTGGCCATCACAATTGATGCTTTTAGTACCCAGGAAAATGGGATTTACTCAGGTTTTGCATATGAATAAAAGGTGGTTGTAAAAGCCACCTAAGGTCCACAGTGGGCCATACCAAATGCAGAAGAATAAACCTGGGCTTATGGAAGTGTGTAATGTTTAAATTTTGATCTTGCACTATAGGATAGCTATAGTATGCCCTTTCCTCCGATAGGTACAGAAATGGCTGGTACTCCAAGCGCTATCCCAGACACCTGACTCCTTTTCACTGTGATCATTAGAACCTGACATACGACCCCCTGAAGCGCTAATTTTACTATTGAGGTTTTGGGAACCTTATTGGTACTATGCACAGACGTGCAAGGACCAATTAAAGTCTACACACTGTAGACCTCATGTGGGTAAATATAAAATTACACCGTAAGCTTGAGAATAGTACCCGCTAAAAACAATATTTCCTTATGAGATTCACTGTGAAGAACCACTGACAGTTTGAAAATAATTACAAGATTTCTAAACATAAAACTACGAACAACTGGCTCCAGTATTTGCATGTTAACCTCACTTTTACAAAGAGCAATCTCAGTATGCAGTCGGAAAAAAATTTAGTAAACCTAGAAAGACAACGTGCATTTCGTGTAGATGACGGCATATGCCACATGGGGTTAGTAAATGTACTGATAATGGTTTCAGCGTCCAACAGATGCCTTAACGACATAACTACCATAGCGCCATATGTATCTACCTACCCCTTAGTAGGGAATGCTTAAGCCAGAAGGCTGAGTGCGGCGGTGCAAAGGTGTGAAGCTAGCAGGAAAGCATGCTACGGAGACGCTCTCCTGCTTCCTACAGCCACCTGAATGATTTTGAAAGGGATAAACTAGTGGCCTTCCATGTGGCGGGATAGTCCTTTCTGGGAACTGCCATACAAGCTGGACCTGCTACGTTAGTTGTTGTCACGTAAAAGTTCTCACAACGATAGACGAGGTCCTGTACATCCATGCAGCACAAACGTATACCAGTATCGTCGTGTGTCGTATTGTTAGGGTAGCAGTAGCAGATCGTAAAGTTATCACGGTGCAGGTAACAGAGCTCGTGAGCCGAGACGTGTCAACACGAACTGTTGTAAACCGGTTGTTGGCAGTGGGACTGCAGGCATACACACTTCTTGCCCAGCTTATACTCACTCCGCAGCACCGACGTGTATGGCTCGACTGCACCGTCGGATGATCACTTGGAAGATGTAATGGCGCACCGTGGCCTTCAGCGATGAAAGCAGATGCTGTCTGCACCCAGATTACGGTCGTTTACGCATACAACGTAGACCTGATGAGGGCTGTCCCACATAGTGCATTCGTCCAAGACATACTGGCTCCAACATGGGCATTATCATCTGGTAGGCGATAGGATAAAACTCTCTCTCACGTTGGCTGTTTCTGGACGGGACGCTAGCAACGCTCAATACGTGCAGAATGGTGTTAGACCCGTTATTTTCTCGTTCTTGCGACAGTAAGGTGATGTGTGCTTCCAACAGGATAACGCTCGCCCGTGAAACTCAACGTGCTTTGCAAGACGTACAGCAACTTTCCTGACCAGCACGATATCTGGACGCCCAGTCAAGGACGTGTGTGATATGATGGGACCAGAAGTGACTCGTGCGACTCGTCGACCGACAACTCTTGTAGATGTACATGAACAGGCCGAGCAGGCGTGGCATAACGTATCCCTGGACAGTATTCACCATCCGCACTATCGACTGGATGCCAGAATCAGCGCCTGCACTGCCGCCCATAAAGACATGGGTGTTTCAGTATGGGTCGATATCAGGTACCTCAGAACCACTTGTGTTATTGATATGTAAATGTAATCATTTTACATATATACTCCATATATACAGTTGCAACAATAAATCTTTTGTGAATTGGAAACCTCTGCAATTTCTTTCCGGCAGTGTAACTGTATTAAATTTACCAAGGAGTGTGATAGATGAAAATTAAAGCAATGTAAATGATCAACATATAGCCATGTTTTCAATGAGGAAATATGTTTGTAAACCAACTGATAGATTCGACGTTAGGATGGCGTATCAGATCCATAAAAAACAGGAATAAATATCTAATAAACTAACTGTCTCAACTAACTGCCCCACTTTAAGGTACTCAGAGTACTTTGCTTTATCATCGTTCTTCTTCTCTTTCCGTGCGTTTAGTATGCTTATGAAAAACAGTTCACAATCACAGCCCCGTGATCTTTCCCATTCAATTAAGAGACAATACCAATATTTGAAACGAAACGCAAAAGACAAGCCAGCGGTGAAGGTAATTTACCAACAGCAACACGTGGAAAAGACAGTAACAGGAAGTGTCCTCACTTATTATAACTTGAAAGATGGGTAATTACTGAATACTTCCTGTGATGAGCAAAAACAAGAGGGTGAAAGGCTTACAGTGTGCTGCCCATTCCTCTTGATCTAATCAGACATCAGTTCCCAAAATCACTAGAAAAATTGCGAAATGGCTGAGACGAATCGACCGAAGATGTAATTTCTGGAGTGCAAAATTTACTGAGTGCGAGCACGTATTCACATCAAAACTTAGAAGTAATCCGAAATAATAAGCAAGAAAGACGAAGGAGAAGTCAGAAAATTAAAAGTTAAGTTGGCGAGTTGGGAATTCACAGGAAAGTGACTTCCCGCCGAAATGAATGCATTGACAATAGTTCATCAAGGACGAAAGTACGGCAACAAAAACTGAAGTGATTAAGTTTGGGGAAGCATGGTTGCAGTAAACACAAACTTGAAACACAAATGGTTTACTCAAAAATAGTTCCATCTTATCAGAGCAAGAAGGTATGATATAAATGAAATCATCGAAATGTATATGAGCTTAATCATAGTGTAAGAAATTAAGAACGGAATTTTTGTGGGTAAAAATTGACTTGGTGTACATGAAAATTATATACAAATTCGGAGAAGTGGTATCTAAATGTGATAGTCCACAATATACATTTTGCAGAACCCTCACGGTTGTAAGTCTAAGACAAGTAAATGGAAAAAGTGGATCAAGACTATATTAGAAGAAGGTGAGTGTACAAGTAACATGAAGAATGCAAGGATGTGAAGATTAATAGGGAAAAAAGGGAAATATTCTTGCACTGCATACATAATTTGACAGACCGTTGACTAAATTGCGCACGAACAATCCGCCAGGAGTGACTGAAATACCTTGAGCGTCGGGCATATTGAACAAACATTCTATATGAGGTAAGTGCCAAATTGTATGAGAGAATAGCATGAACATCACACTCTTTAAGAAGAAATGCGTAGTATGAGAAGTGAGGTAGATTATCTCACGTGTACACTGAAGATAAAAAGACATAGAACTTTGAACCTCTGGATCTCGGTAACGAATAATGATATCGATAAATTTTCAAGATTATTCGAGAACAACACCTTAAGATACAAAAAAAAACCAGAGCTGAAACTAGAAGAAATACATATGAATTATTAGCTCGTTTATAGGACAAGTCAAACTACTAAAAAGACATTACGACCTTACACATAGCAACTGAAGGCAAAATAAACAACTGTTCCTCCACAGCTTTAGTGTTCTTATAGAATTCCTTCAACAAGGTTGGATTCGCTGACCTAAATCCTGAAAAAGTAATAAAAGAGAAAAATCCAAAAAGCAAATCAGTGTTGTAATGGTATAAGTCTGCCTCATATATAACGTCGCTACATATTAACTTACATGCCGAAGGAGCTATGAAAAGAGTGATCACAACTGTCAACAAAGACACAAGGATATGAACACCAGTTCTCAGGTCTAGCAGAAAGTAAGAAAAAGTTAGAAATCGTGAATAAACTGAACAGCCTACTTGGCATAAAGCAAAATGAAACAACTGGAGAGCACCAAGAAGAAATACTGTTTTGTACTACATATGTCATGTGTAGAATTAGTGAAGCAGTTACACCGTCCTGTAAACGATATCGTTATAGGTGGCTGTAGCGAGAGATTCTTCAGAAGTAGACGAAGGCTTCTGCAACAAAACATCCTTGTAAGGTGTCAGGAAAATCCAACACCTTCCATGAAAACCCTGACATCATAAACAAATCCAGTAGTATGTCACATAGCTCCGAATAAATCGTGACATTAAATTAACCAAAGTAATACGAGTAACGAGTGAGCAAATGGAATACCACAGACTAACACAAGAATGCCTAAATGCATGTCATACCTTCCCACCGTGAGACAGACGCAGTTCCTAGGGGAGAAACGAGAACAGAAGCCGAGAGCAGAAGGCCCTACGATAAGGGACGGACACCCACGTCGCCAGCTAACCGACAGGACCACCCCCCAGCCCATGTTAAAAGCTATAGCCCTCCAGAAGAACAGTATAGATCTTACGATAACACTAAAAGGGCCACAGCAGCCGCAAGTTTTAGCGTGAGACTTTTTCGCGTCTCTGTTGCGTTTCAAACGTTAAAAACATTGCCCCACCACGAAAAGTAACCGACAGGATCACCCCCCAGCCCATGTTAAAAGATAGAGCCCTCCAGAAGAACAGTATAGATCTTACGATAACACTAAAAGGGCCACACCAGTGGCAAGTTTAGCGTGAGACTTTTTCGCGTCTCTATTACGTTGCAAACGTTAAAAACATTGCCCCACCACGAAAAGTATAGCGTTTCTCATTGGATAGACAGAATTTTTGTAGGCGGAGCTTAAGGTTAGCATTGAGACCCTGATTGGTCAGATGGAAACACAGCCAGACAGTTTTTTTTTAAACCAACTTCGGTAAATGGTAGTAAGGAGAAGTTAGGAGAGAGTTGCTTCCGAGACGGCGAAGGTGGAGCTGCGCCGCCCGCTGCCCCCCTGACACTGCCTAACCAACGACAAGGTAATGAACGCACTCAATGCCGCATAACAGCGCATAAAGCTTCACTCATAACAGCTGAAGTCTCATCTGTTACACCCCCATTTTGCGTAATACTAGTGTCGATCGTCAATTAAAGCTCATGGTATTCACATTTGCTACGTAAGTTAAAATCTGAAACGCGATGATTTTTCTGTTATATAATTATTGAGACGCCACATCAGCCACTGTAATTTACGACAATTTAGATAAGTAATTAAAGATAATTGAGGGTCACTGTAGACCATTTTGATAGTTTTCTCTTTTGTGAAACTTAATTTAAACCTAGATTATACATGTGATATGGCATAGGTCATCCTTTGTTGAACGCAGTTGGTTTTTATCATCCTGTATTAAAACATTTCCTTTTATCAATAGCGCAATTTATAAACAATGTTTTGTGAGTAGAATAAAATTTCCAATGGTAAACTTAACTGCTTTTTCGACGTTATTTTACCAGCTAACTAAAAATAGGAAAGCCTTGAACACCTTTCACTAAATTTAGTTAGTATTAAGATTCTTTTACAGGGAGTGCAGTGGAGTTGACGCTGCAATCATTAAGTATTTGGTTACATCATCGCTAGTCTCACTGAACTCTTCTGAACTCTACATGTCATGTGTGGTCTGGCGTCTCCTTACCAGCAACAGGTCCCAGGTTCAAACTAGTCAATTCCCTAAAAACACGCTCAGGGCGTAGTTGCGCGAAAGGGAGACACGACTTAGAACAAACAGAAACCACGCAGAATGTTGGATCCTTATTACTATCAAGCATTACCGGATAAGTAATAGCTGTAATCGACCCCCCTGGAAAGCAGCGCGTTAGCACACCAGCTCCGCAATTCGTGGAAACATTGCAGCCACAGTTTGAAATCCATAAATCCATAAATCAATAAATTAACTCGCCGACTCCATGAAGATAGGGAATAAAGGGCAGGAAAACGGAGAAAAGGAATCTGTTAGCACTTGAATTGTTGCGTGCACAAATAAAATTAAGTAGACTGGCCACAGGCACAATAAATAGGTATTAGAAGTATCAGCCTGCAAAGTAGGCTCGTGTCATCTTAGAAGACAAGAACGAAGATGTATCAAGATATTTGATCACCGAAAATGTCGCAATAACAGTCCCGCATGTTCACAGTAACCGGAATGAACCCTATGTCCACTGTAACCGGAATGAGTCTGCCCAAAACACGGTAAGAAAAAATCTCCAAAACATCAAAGAACCACCTCCGGCCTGGACTACATCCTCCATATACTGGAAATTGCAAAAAGATTGGAAATTCCGATAGGACCTGGATAAGTTGGAAGAATTAGATATTGTAGAGAGTTTCAGACGGAGCTTGGGGCAACTATAGACAAGAACAGGAGAAGGGGAATACAGTACAAGATAATGGGAAGCTTTGAGAGATGAAATAGCAAAGGTAGAAGAGGTTGAAATAGGTAAAAAGATGATACCTGGCAGAAAAAACATGACTACCACTGGAGATATCAAATCTTGTAAGGAAAAAATATATAACTGCAGCAAATGAATCACACGAAAGGAAATACAAACTTTGAAAAATGAGATTGACAAGAACTGAAAAATGGCTAAGCTCAAATGGCTAGAGGACAAATGTAAGAATTTAGAAGCATATTTCGCTAGGGAAAGATGGATACCGGCTAAAGGAAAATTAAAGAGTCTTTCGAAGAAAAGAGAAGTATATCAAGAGCTCAAATACAAACCAACTACTAAGGAAAGAAGGGAAAGCTGAAAGACGGAATGATTATATAGGGAGCCTACGCAAGAGAAATGAAGCTGAACGCATGATTTCTGAAAGGGAGGACATTGGTGAAGATGAGATTTATCGTATGTTATTCAGAGAAGAAGTTGACAGAGCGGTGGAAGACCTAAGTCGATACAAGGTCGCTGGAGTAGACTACATCGAGTCAGAACTAGAGATAGCCTTAGGGGATACATTCATGATAAAACTCTTCCATATGATTGGCAAGATAGATGAGACAGGCGAAGTGCTCTGAAGTTTCCATAAGACTGAAATAGTGCCACGAAAGCAGGTGCTGGCAGAAGTAAACATTATCTAACTATCAGTTTAATAATCAGTGGTTCCAAGACACTAAAGAGAAGTCTTTCTAGAAGAATGGAAAAATTGGTAGAAGCCGTCCTCTGGAACATTAGTTTAAACTCTGGAAATTCTGGGAAAATGTAGGAATACGCGAAGCAGTATTGACCGTAAGAGCCGGCCTCTGTGGACCAGCGGTTCTAGGCTCTTCAGTCCGGAACCGCGCTGCTGCTACGGTCGCTGGTTCGAATCCTGCCTCGAGCATGGATGTGTATGATGTCCTTAGGTTAGTAAGATTTAAGTAGTTCTAAGTCTAGGGGACTGATGACCTCAGATGTTAAGTCCCGTAGTGCTTAGAGCCATTTGAACCATTTGACCTTAAGACTTCTCTTCGAAGACACGTTAAGGAAAGGGAAACCTTAGTTTATGGCATTTGTAGATAGGGAGAAAGCTTTCGACAATTTTAACTGAAACGTACTCTTTGAAATTTCAAAAATGTCGGAGGTAAACTATAAGGAGCGAAAGGCTGTTCACAACTTATACCGGTACCAGACGACAGTTTTAAGAGACAAGGCAAGAAAGGGGAGCAGTGCAAGGATTGTAGTCTATCCCCAGTGTTATCCAATTTGTCCGTTGAGCAAATAGTAAATGATGTTGTGAACAATTCTATATTCCAGGACGACAGCAGCCGTGTTTACAGGTCTGCAAGCATACGACCCTGGTCTGATGGCCAACCAAGTTCCCTCGACTGGCCTGCTAAGTCTCCTGACCTTTCAATTGAATGATTGAGTCCGATATGCAGAAACCTAAGCTGAAATTTTTCGTACAGGAAGAATACACCGAAAGAAATGCTCTGCCGAAACTTTAGCTCCTAAGGCGCATTGCAAATGTGTTAAAAAACTGTTGAGTTATTCATTTTTGCCTCACGAAGATCCGCTTATATCAGCGGCTTTTACAGCCCTTCCTGCCTGACGCAAGAATCGGTGATTACGCAGGCTCAGCCTTGACAAGAGACTATATCGCCGAGCAGAGACAGGTCCAAAGTGCACATGTGCGAATTTCGAGCTCTGAAACTACACCAAAAATCTCTCAAATCATTAATATTTTAATAACATGCAGTTCATATCATCATTTAACATGTTTCAGATGTATTTGTTACATAAGTGACTAGTAAAGGAAAGCAAATCAAGGCAGTGTATGATGCCCATAAATCGGGACTTTAATGTGATGACATTGGAGGAATCTACTGGGGTACACTTATACGTGGCATCCTAATATTGTAATGATACTAATGTAAACTAAAATGTAGCTATTATATTTCAAACGATGGGCTCAATAAAGCGGATCGCTGATTGTGCACGACTACAGAAACAAAGATACTGCCTCTGGTCTGAGATTGTAGTGTTGGAGGAAGTTGGTGCACAGTGGTAGGTAGTTGTCTGTGAGCGAAAGAGGATGGATAGGTAGTTTTTGTGGTGCACTCCGTGAAGCCACCAAGTGTTAGATTAATATAGTAATTAAGAGAACATGGAAGCAGAAGTCTTCACGCAAGCGAGGTAAAGATGTTAAATAATTGTGACCTTCGTTTTGCCAGCGCGTTAGTGTAGATGAGTTGGCTGATGATTTGTAATTGTCGAGAAACCCCAGAATGCACTTATACTGATTTGAAGAAAAGGCTAGTTAGATATTTCCCTTTTGTAGTGTTTATAAGATTTGTTAACATAGCTATATGTAATTTGATAATTTGTATATTAGCTTGTTTAGTAATCTTAGATAACACTTGCTGTCTAAATCTTATTGTTTGTGGATCAATTGATAAATATGAAGTATTTTCTGAGCAATGTAATTTCAGTTGTCAGATGTTTTGACTGGCCAAACTTTATATGGAACATAACTCACTAAAAAAAAGAAAAAAAGTGTTAGTGATTCACCACAGTCATTACCACCTACCAGTCCAGGTCATGTGTTTTTCAAAGATGTTGAATTTGTATTAAATGTTTTCATTTATCAGCCGAAGAAGTTTCATGTACATTCCAAAGTAATACGGCCAGCAATTCACACCGCTGAGCCTGTAGCTATTACATTTTATTCTTCTTCATGAGAGACCAGAATATACCGCGATCCACCGTTGCTGCTTTAGACGTAAGACAATTTTACGTATTTGTTATGTGCACGGGGACTAAAGTTAGCAGTTCTGAAAAGGGCCAGTGAAATGTTCAAATGTGGGTGAAATCTTAAGGGACTGACACACTACTTAACCTAAATTATTCTAAGGATAAACACACACACCCATGTCCGAGGGAGGACTCGAACCTCCGCCGGGATCAGCCGCACAGTCCATGAAGGGCGAGACAATTCAGTGCCTACGGGGCTGAATGTATTTTACAGTGACAGTATTTTTATTGCTATTGGGAGTTGCATTGCTCAGTCAGTTCGTATAAAGTTTTTGCTAGAAATGACACAGAGTAAGTACACCACTTGCAGTTACAACACGCTATACAATAACTCCAGTTTTGTATGCATTCCCAGTTCAGGCACTCATTTAATGTATTCCAAAAATACATAGCTAAAGAACGTTATACATTCATTCAATGTATAAAGAAGATTTCTTTTAAAAACGTTACAATATGAAATATTTTATAAAAATTTCTGTAGCACATTCTATTACGATAATTTTTGAATAACGTTTATTTTACTAAGAATAAAACACTTCCTTGGTTATTTCCAACAGTCGTTACAAAGATGAGAAGTGTCTATTAAATGACGCATACAAACATTTTGTTGACACCAGGCACACCCGATAAAAGAAAAATTAATGCATTTAGGCACGTCATAGCAAATACTAGTTTTATGCAATTTTGTCATATGAGGACATGATGGAGACCGTGGCTGTTGTTTGAAGACAAATGTTGCTGGTGTTAGGACAGCAACCAGCCACAAATTTACTTTCAGTTCCTTTATTCAAAGCAAACCGTTACCGGTTTCGAATCGTTGTGATTCATCCTCAGACGGTTTACAAGCTTTCTTTATGACATTTAGTGTGTTTTTACAGATTAATTGTCCTAAAATAGAAATAAAACATAATTATAAACAGATGGTTGCGTTACAGATTTTCGTTGCGTGACGTACGTGAAACGTCGGTTTCGAGTGTTTGTTTTCATAACATTCGTCCAACAGATATAAATGCATTCCCACTGCATCCTCGTTGTTGAACACGTAAATAGTTCTCACTGTGTAAATGAATATATGATCCTTTCCAAACCTAGGACATCATCGTCAAATGTTACGATCTGGCATAGCATCTGTGATACTCATATGTTTGTAAGCTCTTTGTATGTATCAAAACATGTGGTGCGTGGTTGAAATGATCTCAGCGACAAATCTAAAGTGTACAGTGACAACTATTTACGTGTGCAACAACGAGGATGCGGAAACGATAATCCTCTTGTACCTAACACTGGTAATTTTGTATATGAATGTGTCATAAACATCATCGACTGCACAAACGGTTTTCTCTTTCTTTCGCTCGAAATGATAAAGTGCTGTTTGAACGCCGTTCTTGCACGAACTATGACTGATTGACTTTATGCACAGCATTTCAGGGAATAACAAGAAGCTTCGTCTTTATGTCATTTCAAATTTCTCTGTAGTATTACTGTTAATCACATCTCCTGGGAAAGTTTACTTGAAGTAAACTTGGTAGTTTTACCATTTACCTTTCCCTATGATTTCCTGAATCTGTTTAACTAAGTCGAAGGAACATGGAAATCAGCCACGTCAATCGCACTTGCAATTCAGAGGGCCCAGTCACGTAGAACTCGGTCGTTAACGGTGCATTGACTCTCTCTCGTTAGCTGTTCTAAATATTTCAAATAGTTTTTTCTATCACGAATTGGCGAGTTTGGTTTTGGTGTGTATTTCACACTTTATATAAAACTTCGTTCCATTTATGCGATTAATGTTCGGATTTTACGAAAGGAAATCGGCTTTGAACACCGCTTGACTTCAAGCACTTCCTTCCTCCTTCACATAACCAAAGAATATCCAGTTTTTTTCTTTGACACTAGAAACTATTACAGTACATGTTTTCTTCGGCCTGGGAAGATACTGTGTTTTTTTTTACTTTAATTAGCACAACAATCATTATTTGAACCACAACTAATGGAATCGTCCAAATTATATCTTGTTTCTTCTAACGTTTCCACAATTTGTAAAAATATCGACATCATTCCAATGAATGTCCAAGAAATTAATTAGTAAACAACACAAACGTAGGTTTTCAGAAGTAGGTAATTTCGATTGCATACCACTTTCTTCATATCTGTGAGGTTGAAAATATTAACTGGATTCCGAACTATTAAGAAACTCTTGAACTTGCGAAAAAACACACATTACTAGCTAATATATGCGAGGAAAACAGAAAGATAATTAGTTCTGTTTCATCTCTATTGTTAACACTTAGCAGAGGCTGTTGCTAATTATTATGGATAGTAAACGAGTAGCAGATTCAAGCAAATCGTAACTGCAAACAATTGTGTATGATAAACTATGAAAATAAACTGAAATTTATTTCATAAATTACGATCGCGTTTTGTCATGTTATCTGTTTAGTGATTTACAGTCAACCAGTGGATATGTATCCACAGTGTTGCGCATGCGCTGTCTGCTTCAGCTTTGAAAGCAGCCTGGTAAGCTAAGAATTCCACAATTTTCAACATTTTTAACATACTTTCAGTGAGTCTCAAAAATTACAATTTTGACATTGTGTATCTTTTTGTATATTCTTCCTGTATAAAAAATTTCAGGACGGGTTTCGACATGTTGGATTTGACAATTCTCTTGCTAGTATCAAACTACCACTGGGTGATAGTAATCAATATTCATGCTGTTTGATACCTGTACGGTATCTAACCACAACAACTGACCTCAGTGGGATACGGCAAACCGGAAAAGATTTGTTGGGTGTCTTCCTCGGCTGAATGAAACCATTGTCATGGCAAGAGATGATGTTCCACGGTATTAGCGTGAAATCACCTTCCAAGAATGAGGAGCCAATTATCTTAAAATGAGCCCTAATTACATGAGAACAGTTTCGCAGGTAGCCAATGCAGCTTACCTAATAGATCAGTTTTCCACAACATAGGAGTTGTTAAACGCAAAAAAAATGAAGCATACTTGATGCTATACTCTATACTAATGAGCATAGAAAAGTTTTATTCATTGCAGTAAACATTGTTGATGTTATCACTGGTGCTGAAACATCCACAACGCAAATCAGGGAACAAAACAACATAACATTTCAAACAGAAACACATTGCAACTACAACATAGATCATCAATTCTGTATAACGTTTCAAATAACAAGATCAACAGTACTTATTAAAATATGCAACGAGTTGAGTGTGTTTCAGATATGCCACATGCATAGCAAAAATAATTCTTAAAATTTGGTAATGGCTGTCGTCTACATAGACACTTGTAATATAATATAATTTGGTAAGGCTGAGAAGCTTATGTCCACGAATCAGCATGGTTTTAGAAAGAATCAGTCTTGGGAAACTCAGCTTGCCCTATTCTCACATGATATAAAGCGAACCATGGATGAAGAGCAACAAGCAGATTCCATATTTCTAGATTTCCGGAAATAGTTTAACACGGTGCCCCATTGCAGGCTGTTAACGAAGGCACGGTCATATGGAATAAGTTCACAGGCACGTGAGTGGCTTGAAGACTCCTGAAGAGAAAAGTGTATCGTCAGGAGTGCCCCAGGGAAGTGTGATAGGCCCGCTATTGTTCTCTATATACATAAATGATTTGGCGGACAAGGTAGGGAGCTGCGGCTGTTTACTGATGATGCTGTGGTGTATGGTAAGGTATCAAATTTTCTGACTGTAGGGAGATACAAGATGACTTAGACAAAACTTTTACTTGGTGTGATGACTGAACTATCTCTAAATGTGGCAAAATGTAAGTTAATGCGGATGAATAGGAAGAGCAAACCTGTAATGTTTGGATACAGCGTTACTAGTGTGCTGCTCGACACAGTCAAGTCGTTTAAATATCAGGGCGTAAGGTAGCAAACGATACGAAACGGATTGAGCATGTGGGAACTGCAGAAGGGAAGGCGAATGGTCGACTTCGGTTTATTCCAAAAATTTTAGAGAAGCGTAGTTCACCTGTAAAGTAGACCACATGCAGGAAACTGGCGCGACTTTTTCTTGAGTTCCGCTCTAGTGTCTCGGATCCATACCAGGTCGGACTGAATGAAGACATCGAAGCAATTCAGAGGCGGTCTGCCAGATTTGTTACCGGTAGGTTCGGACAACAGGTAAATGTTACAGAGATCCTTCGGGAAGTCAAACGGGAATCCCTGGAAAGAAGACGACGTTCTTTTCGAGAAACACTAATAACAACATTTAGAGAACAGGCATTTGAAGCTCACTGGCGAACAATTCTACTGCCGCCAATATACATTAAGCAAACGACCACGAGAACAAGATACGAGAAATTAGGGCTTATACGGAGTCATAAAGACATTGCTTTCCTTCGCTCTATTTGTGAATGGTAGGGAAAGAAAATGACTGGTAGCGGTACACGGTACCCTCCGCTACGCACCGTATGGTGATGAGTCCACAAATTGGAACCGGCAAGCTTCAAGTGTCGTCGTTGGGGGGGGGGGGGAGGGGGGGGGGAGGAGGGAAGTTCCGCCTACAGCACAGAAGAAACACGTTATCGCTCCGGCTCGGACAACTCCGTCGGCTCGCACAGTTTAAGATATCCTGTTAACCAACAACCAAGGCCAGTATCATCTCAGGAAAAGCGAACAACAGCCACAATTCAAGGAACCAACTGGTGGTGAAATAGATCATCTGAGAAATCACAGTGATCGTAACAGACCTATAGGCATCAATAAGAAAATAACAGTTAAGCTTGCCGGTTCCAAAGGAGGCCCAGAATTCAGCACGGCGAAACTGGCTTCAACTCTCATCGGTGTGCCACGTTCAATAGCTGGCAGGCCAGGCTACGCACGAAGACAGCACTTGAAGTCAGCCACGGAATCAAATCGATCCAGAAATATGCCCAACAACCACTCGCCGGACTCCGAGCCCAAAACGCTTACGCCAGTGCTCGCCTTACTCGCCGGGCAGATCTCTCATGTCGTCCTCCTCGCTCCGTTAGCACTCCTCAACTCCCACGCCACACCAACCTGAAGCAAAGATCTTAGTGGCGTCAATCCAGAGGGGTGTCACACGTCACATCGAGCTAGTGGCGCCAGGGATTCGAAAAGCGTCAACACCAACCTCCCCACGGCTAATTAACCTTAGCGTGATGTTTGTCGAGAAAGTCTAGGGCGAGAATCACTGAATAACCTTCGCTTACGCATGGCGACACATCCGTGCGTTCGCTAAACCTAATTTTCCGCATTGAAAACTCAAGATCTTCCGTACCCCATGATTGCACCCTAGTATCACCAACTCCACATAAACTATACCATGGTGGCACCGGTCTTCTCTTTCCTACGAGGTCCAGACTGATAACGTATACATTCGCACCAGTGTCCTGGCACCCACAAAATCCACCAAGCTACATTCCGTCTGTGCCATGTTACGGTCTATCGGGACTGCCTTCCAACTATTGAAGCTATCCCGTTTTGCGTTTATCGGCTGCTTTCCTTGCCGCTGCTTTCGACCCTTCCTACCTTTGCACTTGAATGCCCAATGGCCTGTTATGCCACACGCATAGCACTCTGGTTGCTTACACTGCTTCCTTTCATGCCCCTCCCGACCACATCTATAACACTTGTCTTCGGAAGCCAACAGGAGATGATCCACTCTCTGCATTGTGGCCACATCCATCCCCTCTGTATGTGTTACGTTCCTAAGACTAAGTCCTCTAGGATCTCCATTCGTACCATCCGTGGCATTTCAGCGGGTATCCCACGAAAAGACGCCCAGTGCTCTATTTTCTGCCTCCTATAACAGTACCCTATGGCTTCTGCACTCTGAGTCTGTATATAGTGTCTCTTTGCGTCTAGCTTACAGATTCTAACCGAGAACGCTTCCACAGTCTCGTTGCGCTGCATCGACAGCATGCCTAATTTCTCCCAAAGAAGTCGTGCACTGTTCTGCTTTTGGTACCGCTGGCACAACACCACGTCCCATTCCTGCGACATATCTGCTTTACTCAATGTATCGTGGTCGACAACGTATGCTTAGGCATCTCCAGCCAAACACATATTAGCAACACACAGGGTTACTTCATCTGACCACCCATGTGCTTCTGCACCGTCCCTAACTACCTTAACGAAAACTATCAAGTCCTCTGTTGCCTTCCCGGGAAGCGATTAATTAGTACGGCCAATGCGAGGTCGTATGATACAGAAGGCACTCTCAATCTAGATTTACTCTCCAGCGACTGTAATTTCCACTGATCATGACTCTCCTTAGGAGCCTCTAACTCACTATTACGTTCTAAACTACTCTCCTTCATGCTCTCACACTACTCTGTTAACGCTTGCACTTGTCGAGTTAAAGCAGCAACTGCGGTAGCTACACATGTCTCCACCATTTTGCATACTCTACTCCCACCTTAATGTAACCAGTTTTTTTTAAAAAACAAGACGAAACACAAACTCTACACAAAAAAATGTAGACACAAGTTAATTCCTCCGGTGAATCATTGCCCACCCACACTCAGTATAACTACTAGACAGATGACCAGTACACCTACATACAAAACAAACAGCTGCTACAGCTCTGATACGCGGCAACTCGTGCACAGACAAGTTGCAAAATGTACGCCTCACTGCCACTAAATTATCTCGTCCACCATTACTTCTAAACAAAGGTAAGCCCACGGGTTCCTGTATCTTCACAAAAGTAACGCTAAACATTTTGTACCCTAGCCCACACAACTAAATCTTACAACGTGAACAAAAATAAAAATAATACAAATAAAACTTAGACCCACCGCACCACATTGTGCTGAGCTGTTATCTACGTCAAATGCTACTGCCTCACTCACCAGTCACCAAAATCAACTCTCTCACCAACACGAAGTGTTTACATTGACACTATCCGACGGAATGTATCGTGTCGGAAAGCGAAACGACCACTTCTGACACCAGATTGTTACAACCCCCGAGCTCCGGAGCGGTAATATGTCAGAACGACCGAGAGGTGTTGTTTGGTAGGGAGGGATGACTCACGAATGCAGAGAAACACAAGCAAGTGTGTCAGCGCCTTAATTACATCAAAGGTACACAGTCGGCTTTGCGCTGAACTCGGCGATGGCACCCCCAACGTGTGTGGGAAAAGCCTTCTAGATACAAGGCCTACGCACAGCGGCCATATTGGCACGTGACGTCACAAACTGTTGGCCATCTTATCTTTAGTCGGCAGTCGCGTTGACGTCTATGTTGCGTTGAAAGTGTGTGCCACGTGAAACTGATATAGATTTCATACAGTATTCGCCTACAGTTCTTCGAAGTATGGGACACTAGTGTTGCGTTCCCTTTTGCCAGGGAAATTATAAATCCCAAAAAGGCATGAAAATGCACGTTTCGATTTCCCATATGTGTGAAGTTCAGAAATCGCTAGATTGCAGCTATTCCCAGACAGGAATTTGTGTCTATGGATCATTCAAGGGTACGTAAATGACAAAAATTTTATAGCGTGTTATTTGTTTCCACTGCACCACATTTGCAAATTGTTTTTAAAAGCAGTTATGTATCAGGTACAAGTATAGTTTGTTTCTCAATTCTGCACCATTGCTGCGAGGTTAACACGAAGCTGACTGTGAAATGTCTCTCATATTTGCAACTATTGTCACACAGAATGGTTACATTAATTAGCGTGGCTCGAAAATGTTTAGTATTCGTTATCATTCCGACCAGATTATTGAGCTTCCAGTAGTTTTATTTGTAAAAGCTACAGAATGATTTTGTTCAGTTTTACATAAACAGCTATTCGGAAATAACTTCAGTTAGAAAAAACTACCTTAGAAAATTGTTTTGATGAATTCAGTGTTCGACAGATTAAGCAGTATATAAAGCATAATTTCGAGGTAAGTGCATTGTGATTAAATTAACAGCACTCTGCGACACGAATTTCAGTCAAGGAGATAGGAGAAACAATTTTTTCATGTTTAAGGTTCTAAAGTTCTAGAGAAACAGGGAAATAAAATTTCTTTTCAGGTTTTTTTGATTTATTAAACATTATGTCAGGAGGTGCTCCATTTCATCGAATGATCTGAGTTTCGTGTGAGGTCAGCAAATTTTGAAGTGGAGAGGAAAATTTAAGAAAATAACCGGGGAAACAAATTCTTAAATTCTGTAGGAGCTCCAGATGCTTTGTTTAAAACCGAAAACGTCTGCTTGTTGTTGAATATTGCCGAGTTTTTACTGCGAGAAAACGTAGCTCCTGAGGTAAAAGACACAATTTAAAACTACAGTTTGTATCAAAGCGCCGGCTGGAGTGGCCGAGCGGTTCTAGGCGCTTCAGTTCGGAATCGCGCTGCTGCTACGGTCACAGGTTCGAATCCTGCCTCGGGAATGGATGTGTGTGATGTCCTTAGGTTAGTTAGGTTTAAGTAGTTCTAAGTTATAGGGGACTGATGACCTCAGATGTTAAGTACCATAGTGCTCAGAGCCATTTTTTTTTTTTGTATTAAAGCCTAGAAACGCGTATTCAAGGCAAATCGTCAAAATAATTTTACATCATGAAATGACATAGGGCAGTTTTGTTCAGTTACTTTATGCAGTGATATAAATTTCCATACTTCCATTACAAGGCCCTGTAGAAGAGGAAAACACGAGAATCCCTACGCGGGCTCAGCCCTAAAACTCGTAAAGTTCGTACAGCTGCAGAGTGCTTAACAGGAGCGTTCCGATACAGACTCGGCCATCAATATGTGACGTCACAAGTTTGCGTGCAGGCCTGTAGTCTAGGTTGTGTTGGTGTGGGTCGGCGCCACGTGAATGTCGGCGTCCGGTGGCCCAGCCTTGCGGACGTAGCGATTCTACTCGCGCCACGGCTAAGTGGCCGCAGCGTGGGTTTACTGTGCCGTGGCCCAGGACAAGGCTGACTTCTCTCTCAAGCGCGACTCCAGGACCTCATGTAGAACACTAAAGAGAAACAGCCGACCACCGTTGTTGTAGTGAGCCTTAGCAGCTCCGGCCGCCCGCCCAGGAGCTCGTTCAATGCCCGTAGACAACTCTGCACCCTGGAGGCAGCGAGTTCCCGCCCCAGCCTAGTCTCTGCGGACGGCAGCTTGCAGTCCGCCCGAAGATGCCACTCAGAGAGCGGAAGCCAGCAGCTCTCTCGCTCCTCACGTCAGTGTAGCTCGAAAGTGTGAGGCGCCTCGCCATAGCAATGGTGCGTCCGTGCAGCGGAGATTGGAGGTAGCTTCAGTGGGCCAATTGGCCGACGACATCCATCACCAGAAGGTCGTCGTGGTTGGCCTGCAACTTAAACGATCGGCATTCTCTCCTGTTCTAGACGTCGACAATTACAACGTCAGCTTTCCTCAGTCCGTGTCGGCCTTTACACAAAGGTCAATAAGCGCTGTTGTAACTGCAAAGTATGGGTTCTTCTTTGCACGTCAGTGCCCTGTTCTGCGCTGATTATTTCCCAGTTTTATGCACTGCCCGCCGGGCCGTGCCTTATAGCCTGTGAGCGATGTCGTAAACTTGCCTCCTAAAATCGTTTTCAAAACATCAACGTCGCTCGCGTCTGCCATCCGATATCCCAATCGGTCCTCGAGCCATAGCTGCGCGAAATTTACAAGAATTCCCCAGATCACACACGTATTTATCCGTGGCGCAGTAACTACATTATACCGGTATAATGAGGGAGGGGTTGAGGCGAGGGATATGTCCTCACACATAAAATGATGATGTCGTTGAATACTACAGTGATGTCACCAATAAGACTGATTACTTAGTAGGTCAATGAGCAAGGTCACATGACGTCACTAATGTAAACAAAGTCTTGCAGAGTCGCCATACCTGTACCACTGTAGGAAGTTATCTTTGGACCCTAAGGAGTTAGTAATTAAAGTTCCTTGTTTCATCAATTGAAGTACTTGACCTACAGTTGCCCATTAACGAGCAAGCCAGATGGAAATCAATAATGCTTATTGCAACTGTGAACACTTTAAAATTATTTTGATAAGAGAAGGAAGAAGATTTTATTGTGAATCCGCCAACTTATGGCGATGGTTCCTTTTCATTTTTTTTTTAATTATCATTTTTCACCAGTACATTTTATGAACTGTATTTATTGATGTTGTGAGCCTATGGCTTAACAGCCTTATTTACTAATCATTAGTGCTCTCAGTATTAAATTGTGTATTTTACTAACTGTAAAGTAATCGATTGGTTTTGATAGTAAAGAATATAGATTGATTGGCGACTCCATATAGTGCTGTGTGCGCAACGACCATATGATGAAGAAAATTAGAGGGAAGGTCAGCGTTGGCTGTAATTTTGATGTGCTCTTAAGAAATCATCAAAATTACTGCAAACGCTGACCTTCCCTCTAATTTTAAATAATATAGAGTATAAATACAATATGAAGTACATCGCGGTTTTGTTAACCCAGCACCTTAGCACTCCTCTATTAGCTTTACCTGTCAGCAGCTAGCACACATCAGATGTCAAGCTGAATGTACGATAGTTTCCGTACCAATCTGCGCTTGCTATCTTAAGAGTTGTATAGATATTTTTCCGAAAGTCTGACGGCACTTGTCATTCTCATAGATTCTTCGTTTTGTTACCACTCGTTCCAATTATTTTACAAATTCCGATGGAATGTTATATATCCCTTCTGCTTTATTTGATATCAAGTTTCACAGAGCTCTTTTAAATCCTGACTCAAATTCTAGACTCCTATGTCTTTCTTATCAACTCCAGTTTCTTCTTCTATTAAGTCATCGGAGAATCCTCCCCCATATAAAAGGCTCCAATGTACTCTTCCCACCAATCCGCCCTTTCTCTGGGGTTTTATAATGGAATTCTCATTGCTCCCTTAATTTCAGTTAAAGTTGTTTCGACATTTATGAATGGTGAGTCATTTCTTCAAAAGATCATTAGCTGCACTGCACTTTCTATACATTTCACCCCTAAGTGATTTATACTGCAGAATTTCTGTCTCTCCCTGAATAGTTTTGTACTTCCTCATTTCGGCAATGAGTTGAAGTATTTCTCCAGGTACCCAAGGTTTCTTCGAAGTTATCTTCCTTGCGCCTATGTCATACTGTCCAACATGTGGAATAGCCCCATTTAAAGATGTCTACTCGTCTGGAGTTGAACTTCCTAATGTGATAATCCTTATCACAGCATCCACATCCTTAGTGAACTTCAAACGCATGTCATCATTCTTCAGTACTGTACTCCGGGCCACTATGCATCAGGATTTGTGAGTGAAATGGTGCGAGAGAGACTGATTTTCACCGGGGCACAAAGTGAAACAGTGGTATTATTAACAAATGTTTATTTCCAGCAGCAATGAACGGTACAAAGGCCAGAGGCAGCCCAAAGTTCTTACGTTTTTTAAATACTTCATGTCAGTATTTTGTAACCAGACAAAATCCCTCTATTGCCACCATATCCCCAGCCGAGAACACAATTGGCATCCGCATTGCCATATGACTGCACCGCACGAGACACTTCGGAGAGGCTTCCTCATCTGAAACGTTTTGTGACACGAAACTTTCTGCATTTTGTACACATTAGAATCCAATGTTTCCCTAATGGAAATCATTTTCATATATCATCGTACACACAGTGTAATAAAAGAAGATAAAGACAGTGGCTTAACAGTACGATACTGCATGTAACACAGCAGGTGCAGTATATTGGTCGGAAATTCGGCACAGTGTCACAATGGCTGTACGACTTGGAGCAGGCACAAGGTGTGGGCAACGGGCGTGTGTGTCACAGGGCAATTACTCACAGCACAGTTAGCGGGCTAACAGAGGCGGCGGCGCGGCTGCTATGAATTATTTCGCGTGCCCAATGAGCTGCAGAAATTGAATCCGACCATTAGCCGGACCAGCGCGCTCCCCTGTAATTCTGCCGCCCTCACCCCCCACCCAACCGGCCCAGCTTTTACGGCTACTTTAACGTAAAATTTAGGGCGCAGCTAAACCAGCGGCTGTGCCACGTATTTCAGCGGTGACGCGAGGACGGACAAGCGGCGGTCGATCTGCGTCATTTATCGCACCACAGCCGCGTCGACATCGAAACAGCATTAAAACCCGCCGTCGATTACCGCAGAGCGCAACGCTAGCCGCCGGGCGGTTTCCTTTACTACCCAGTGCTGCCAACGTACCGGGGTGCGAGGGCAAGTGACAAACTAGCACGTTAGCGATGAGTTGCATGCGGTGGAGAATGGGTGTCGGAGTGGTGAGCGGTTTCCTTTCCTGGCCAGTCCTGCCAACATACCAGGGTGGTGTCAGACATAACGAACCTGCACATTAGCTGTAGGTTACATGTGGTTTAAGGTACGAATTGTCAACTGTTATGTGCTCACTGGATGGAGATTGAAGGAAAGGAATATAGGGTTTAACGTCCCGTCGACAACGAGGTTATTAAAGATGGAGCAAAGGCTTACCAGGTGGCTGCACGTACTCATCGTCACCGATTTCGTCTAAATTTGTGGTGTACCGGTACCAGGAGCAGGGTCAGAAATAAAAGTGACAGAAGTGTGAAGTAGATCTTGTACAGTCCTTGTTTCCTTATAATTTAATCTCGATTTTAGCAGCTGCTTAATCCAGTCGTGACACTGACAGTGTGTTAATAATCGAAGGCTTCCTCAAACACATCTGACTACGTACACAACAGTAATGACTTTGTTATAACCATTCTAATACAGTTCAGTTTACAACCATTTACTTTGCTCAATAAAGTCCTAGCAAATCAAGTAATTATAACATTACGTAGAAAAAGCTCCACTAGAAACATTAATACACATTGTTCATCCACAATACGTTGACGATTGGCGCGTTGACCGTCGGAAACAGTCATTCTCCGGCACTCCTGCTGTCGAGGGGAGAGGAGTGGTGATGAGAAGGCAACTTCGACGGTGCCGCGTTTTGTACTTAACACGAAATGAAGCAAAAGTCAAAAATTGATTTTTCGAATCTGTTTCCCATTGCATTTATTAGTAGAACAGTAATTAACTATGCCTACAAGGACAGTCAAAATGGTGTTCACTAAAGATCGCTGTCATTTGTGTTTCAGTTAACATCATCACCGTCGCTTGAGGGCGTAGTATTGACTATAACTTCATCGATGGCCATTTCAGTTATTCCATCTCGTGTCCAATGCTCTTGCTCCAGTTGCTACACTTTCTTGCTGTAACCTTGCCAGTCCAGTGCTGTAAATGAAAGGAAAGCAGTATTAACAAGAATCTGTAGTGTTTTCTCCGACATGTCAAGTTTTACTTTGTTGTTCTTGAAACTGTATCTTAGTTTGCCCCAGGCCAATTTTACCGGATTTAGATTGCAATTATAGTGCGGTAAACTGACTTCTTTGTGACCTCTGCTCTCGGTGATTTCATGCATGACGTACACTTTCACAGCTGGTTCATTTTCCTTTATTTTAGGTAACGGTTCAGCCTTCCTCAATGAATCGTTGCAGGTCACTTGCTTGTCTCGCAACCACTCTACCACC
This sequence comes from Schistocerca piceifrons, assembly GCF_021461385.2. NCBI lineage: Eukaryota > Metazoa > Arthropoda > Insecta > Orthoptera > Acrididae > Schistocerca > Schistocerca piceifrons. The sequence continues at coordinate 238,361,681 of NC_060144.1, read as the reverse complement.
GAAATCCTGAAATTATATTTACTGGGCATTCTGTCGAACCTCCTGCTGTGGTATGACGCGTTATCCATGCAGTAACAGCATTGGGTGAAAAATTAGGAACCACCATATCTGTAACCTCGCTCCTCCTCTGGCTCACCCGTCGACGTCCACTAGTTTCGTCATCTTCAAGAAGCTTGCAAGTTAGTGGAACTTCCTTACCAACTGAAACTGTGAGCCAGATCTTGTTCCCAGGCTCGAGCCCCGGTGCCACACACAGTTTTAATTTGTCAAGACGTTTCAAATCAGCGCACTTTCTGCTGCAGGGTGAAAACGCGTTCTAGTTTCTTGCATCATGCTGCAAGAGTACTGGCTCAGTTTGTTACTTCGTGGAAGTTTTTCTGCAACTTACATAAGTTGTGCGCGTCCAGTATCGGTGCGAAAATAACATTGTTGAAAATGAGAATGGGACAAAGATGGACCGAAACAAATGTGCCATTGGAACCCCTCAACACACGTAATAGACACCACCAGTCAAGGAAGTGGGAAAGGAGTTTAAAATCAATTTGTTTCACCAAGAAGGTTCAAATGGCTCTGAGCACTATGGGACTCAACTGCTGTGGTCATAAGTCCCCTAGAACTTAGAACTACTTAAACCTAACTAACCTAAGGACATCACACACATCCATGCCCGAGGCAGGATTCGAACCTGCGACCGTAGCGGTCGTGCGGTTCCAGACTGTAGCGCCTTTAACCGCTCAGCCACTCCGGCCGGTTCACCAAGAAGAAAAGGAGGATGGCAGTACCGTTGTCTTTTAATATTAGCTACGTTCTTGGTGTTACCATAAACATAAATGCATTACATTTGCGACAAAAGTACTAAATACTGCTTGTAAGAATCTAGGAGTTATTAAAAGACATTCTCTTGGTGAGATACCATGCCGCATTTTTGTTTCCTGTTTCCGAATATTTGACTAAACAATGGACAAGTGATGTTAGAAGTTTCCATACGAAATCCTCAAAGTTTTTAATCTAAGTAAGTCCTTTGATTTTAGTTAAGTGAATAGTGTTTCTTGGTGACGTCAATATGTATTCCTCTAATGTTTTTTCTGCTTTTTATTTTTGTGTTTCCTCACGATTTTTATTCGTTAATAATAATGCAACAACAGTTGCGACTGCACTGGTTTTTTAATAATAATTGCACTTTTGCAATAAGTTCTTACAATACATTCCTGAAATAAACTTGCCGCAGTGAATTGAAAATGTAAGCTATAGTAAGTTTTGTTCTAACGCAAGTGCTTCCGAAAGTTGCTTGCTACTAGACAGAATCCTTTCGTAATACTTCGCGTCTAGCGGCACTTTGACGTAGGCAGCGCTCGGAGAAAAATGAATATCTTTCAATTAGTGCCGATTTCCTCCACTTCTGGCAGCACTAGCGAAACCGTTAATTTATCGTGGCCAAAGAGTACTGTAGACGTAGATCATTCTGCCTAATGATGTACTAAATCTTGTTGTTTTCGTGCGATTCACTGAGAGTGAGAAATCTGCTATAATATTTAAGTGCTAGAGTGGACGCTACACAGCGCCACGTACCAGCATTTGTGCATTTCTGATTGATTCTGGCAAAACAGTAGCAAGTACGCAGATGATAAGGCCTCTGTTAGTCAGTGACAGTGACAGCAATCCATCATTAATCTTGTCATATACGACCAGTCAAAAAATTACAATCACCTATCAGAAGCCGGCCGCGGTGGTCTAGCGGTTCTAGGCGCTCAGTCCGGAACCGCGGGACTGCTACGGTCGCAGGTTCGAATCCTGCCTCGGGCATGGATGTGTGTGATGTCCTTAGGTTAGTTAGGTTTAAGTAATTCTAAGTTCTAGGGGACTGATGACCACAGATGTTAAGTCCCATAGTGCTCAGAGCCATTTGAACCATTTTTGAACCTATCATAACTATGGATCTGTGGTTAAAAGAGGCATTTCTTATTGAATATTCTATCATTTCTCCTTTCTTATAATAAAACAAGTAAAGACGAAGCTTCTCTGTTGAGTATTTGACTCATTATTCGCGTGGAGGGGCGCTGATGAGTGTGATAATACCACTGACGACATTTCCCTAAGATGGTTCCATCTGAATGGGCTTCATTCCTTTTGCTGTCTGTCCAGCAATCAATTTGCATTACTTTACATTATATTGTGTGCGACTACCAGTGTGTTGGTGTACTTCATCACGTTCATTCCACATTACCTCCTAATGGGTTGATGTCAGGAGACTGTCATTGTAGCTCTGTATCAGGAAGGCTATTCTAATGGGATTATAGCAACAAAACCTGGCGTAGCCCAATCTGTAATGGTGTAAACATGGCAGACGTTCAAGCAAACTGGTGCAAATGCAACTTTGCTGTGTGAGAAACACCAAGTAACATCATACAGAGGAGATCAGTTCACATGTCTACAGAGTGAACGTCAGAGCACACGGACTGCATTTGAAATTCGCGAGAAGATAGATGATATACGAGCAGCGCCAACTCTGTCTCAACAGTCCAACGCCGTCTTTGTGAAGAAGGTTTACAAGGGATGCATAGCGACGAAGAAAGCTTTATTATGCATACAATATAAGGTTAAAAGGTTGCAATGGGCGCAGAGACATAAAAACTGCAACGAGCAGAAATATTAAAAAATTTAATTCATGAATGGAACTAAGTCTGAAGTATTTGGAAGCCATCTGAGATTCCTTGTTATACCCGCAGGACAGGACAAATAGTTTAATTTCTGGAAGGATGACAAAATGAGTGGCTGTCAGTTGCACTCGAACATACTACTTTATTCATTTGACAAACACTACAAGGGTAAAGAAAACATTAAAAACAGAGCAAGCCAAAGATTAATTTTAGAACTTAATTCCCGGCTAAAGGTACCATTCAATCTCACGCCTCAATGGCAGAACAACTTTAATTTAAAACCGGCTGAACGCCGATCACTTAAGACTCAAAAACAAGAATTTGACTTTACAAGGCAGAAGGCTTTATCTTAAAACATTTCTCTAAATTAGGCTGAAGGCCCAAAGAATCTCACGCCCTAAGGGCAAAACAACTTTAACTTAAAATCGGTTAGAAGCCATACATAAAGCAACAACAAGGACAAATAAGAAAAGGCAGCACATAATGCGGCGCTCACAAGATTCCAAGGGTCGGCCTGGAATTCAAACACTAACGCTCGCTTGGGTGAGACAGGCAGCCGGCCCAACAATTCTCAATCCGGCGGCAACCCAACCGACAGACAGTCAACGGACCAAGCCACAGGATAACTTCCACTACACCCGACCAGCTCACAACAGGGAGTTCAATGGAACAACGCAGAAGACATCGTCGCTCACAACGAATAACACTTTCAGCTATCAAACTACACGCCGTGCTGGACAGCCACAACACGACGAGGAAAATACACTGCCTGAATTTACGTCAACAGCCAGGACAGGTAACCGGAACGTTACAAAGCAGAAGATTCCGCTGGTGCACTTCAATTCAAAATAATCGAGTTAAGTTAATCTCCACACAGGAGGGCAGCCAGAATTTCGACAGCTTGAAAACAAACATTGTTGCTCGCGGGAATGTCCCAACAGCCCACAACAAAATTCAGACGACACAATGTGAACAGTTGGGTCTGGCTGGTACGTTAAGTAAAGACTCAACTATCATGTCCGGGATAGGTGTGCCACGGACCTCATAGCAATGGGAACAGCCATTCACACTCCAACCGCACGTGGACGCCGCCAGGAGCCCTGGCCAGAGACGCGCGATGGAGACCAATTGCCCGCACACGGCACAGCCGGAAGCTATAAGCGCGAGGCCAAAGATAGTATAAGGATGCGAATAGCGATACACGCTGCTGCAACAGCTTGCGGAGAGAGAGGATAACAGTATAATCGCGATAACAACGGGAGACTAATCACAGAATAGCAACCAAGGTTTAATGCAAAGCATAACACGAGCCAGCCACGGTGTTGAATGTCAGTTTGACGACTTAGCGAAGAACGTATAAAGAATCATTGTGTGACGCCAACATTGAAGTGTGGAGGGCCGGTCATGGAGTGGGGGTGTTTCGCAGGTGATGAAGTTGGCGATCTGGTGGGAATTAATGGGACACTGAATAAGGCAGGATATCACACGATACTGATCAACAATGCAGTTCCATCTGGAAAGAGATTTATTGGTCGTGGGTTTTTTCTGCAGCAGGACAATGAACCTTAAATTGCGCAGATGATATGTCAATACAAAAGAGAAATGTCGGGGACTGAAGATATGATTTGTCCTACTCAGAACCTGACTTATATCCCATTTGACGCTTATGGGATGAACTTGGCAGAGGTTAGAAAATTCAGCTTACTTAATGTTGAAATTCTATGGAATACTTTGCAAGACGCGTTGAACTTGAAACGTCCCCTTTGAACAATTTATACACGACTGTCCTTAACCTGACACACAATATTTTGTTAGCGCAACGCAATCTGACTTTCAAAAATCCCTACAAAAGAATGGCCCTGACTAACATTAAACTATACCTTTCACAAATCACTTACCTCACAAAAATCTTCGCTGCTCAAGCTACTGCAATACAGCGAGCGCCACTACCGCCAGCTAAATAAAAGATTCAAACTATGGAAGGCACTAACTACTGATAGGGATAGTTAGCAAATGAAAGATATTAGTAGAGAACAAACAATGTATTTACCTTGATATCATCATATATAAATATAGCAGTTCATGACAAATTTCAAAACTCCGCCATCTCTCTCCCCACATCCACCACTGCTGGCGGCTCACCTCCAACTGCACAACGCTACGCGCTGTTCACATCCAGCTGCCGCTGCCCAACACTACAATGGCAGACAACAATGCAAACTACCCACAGACTGCACACAGCACAGCCAGTGATTTTTCATACAGAGGTGGCGTTACCAATAAAAAAAAACCTAAACAGCCTACTTACATAGCCCCCATGCTCCCCACAAAAAATTTTACAAATTGGATTGGGCAGTGGCCAATACAGATTTGAAAAAAAAATTTCATAATTACAATAACAAAGAAATCAAATGCACACACTTATTGATACAATGTTGGTCAAAAGCTAAAATTTTCTCACAGTCTATAAAGACAGTCCTGATTCATCACAGTAAAATTACAGTGTTTTTCCTTTTTTTTCAAAGTCTGAACAGTAAAAGAGAATGCACACAGAAGTAGTGGATTTCCATGCAGTCTTGAAGAAGTAGTGTCCTTCCATCAGAAAGACAGTGCTGACTCTTGACATGCTGACAGGTAATGGGCCACAACATAGCAAACCCACAGCAGAGTCATTCGACGTTTTGAAGAACATTGGTAGGTAGGTCATCACAGAGTAGACCCACTGCAGTCCTGGTAGAGATTACGGTATTAGTGGGCCATCAGAGTCGCAGACCCACTGCAGTCCTTGCAGAAATAATGGTACTGGTGAGTCAGCAAAGGTGTAGACCCACTGTAATGGCCCTGACTAACATTAAACTATACCTTTCACAAATCACTTACCTCACAAAAATCTTCGCTGCTCAAGCTACTGCAATACAGCGAGCGCCACTACTGCCAGCTAAATAAAAGATTCAAACTATGGAAGGCACTAACTACTGATAGGGATAGTTAGCAAATGAAAGATATTAGTAGAGAACAAACAATGTACACTCCTGGAAATTGAAATAAGAACACCGTGAATTCATTGTCCCAGGAAGGGGAAACTTTATTGACGCATTCCTGGGGTCAGATACATCACATGATCACACTGACAGAACCACAGGCACATAGACACAGGCAACAGAGCATGCACAATGTCGGCACTAGTACAGTGTATATCCACCTTTCGCAGCAATGCAGGCTGCTATTCTCCCATGGAGACGATCGTAGAGATGCTGGATGTAGTCCTGTGGAACGGCTTGCCATGCCATTTCCACCTGGCGCCTCAGTTGGACCAGCGTTCGTGCTGGACGTGCAGACCGCGTGAGACGACGCTTCATCCAGTCCCAAACATGCTCAATGGGGGACAGATCCGGAGATCTTGCTGGCCAGGGTAGTTGACTTACACCTTCTAGAGCACGTTGGGTGGCACGGGATACATGCGGACGTGCATTGTCCTGTTGGAACAGCAAGTTCCCTTGCCGGTCTAGGAATGGTAGAACGATGGGTTCGATGACGGTTTGGATGTACCGTGCACTATTCAGTGTCCCCTCGACGATCACCAGTGGTGTACGGCCAGTGTAGGAGATCGCTTCCCCCACCATGATGCCGGGTGTTGGCCCTGTGTGCCTCGGTCGTATGCAGTCCTGATTGTGGCGCTCACCTGCACGGCGCCAAACACGCATACGACCATCATTGGCACCAAGGCAGAAGCGACTCTCATCGCTGAAGACGACACGTCTCCATTCGTCCCTCCATTCACGCCTGTCGCGACACCACTGGAGGCGGGCTGCACGATGTTGGGGCGTGAGCGGAAGACGGCCTAACGGTGTGCGGGACCGTAGCCCAGCTTCATGGAGACGGTTGCGAATGGTCCTCGCCGATACCCCAGGAGCAACAGTGTCCCTAATTTGCTGGGAAGTGGCGGTGCGGTCCCCTACGGCACTGCGTAGGATCCTATGGTCTTGGCGTGCATCCGTGCGTCGCTGCGGTCCGGTCCCAGGTCGACGGGCACGTGCACCTTCCGCCGACCACTGGCGACAACATCGATGTACTGTGGAGACCTCACGCCCCACGTGTTGAGCAATTCGGCGGTACGTCCACCCGGCCTCCCGCATGCCCACTATACGCCTTCGCTCAAAGTCCGTCAACTGCACATACGGTTCACGTCCACGCTGTCGCGGCATGCTACCAGTGTTAAAGACTGCGATGGAGCTCCGTATGCCATGGCAAACTGGCTGACACTGACGGCGGCGGTGCACAAATGCTGCGCAGCTAGCGCCATTCGACGGCCAACACCGCGGTTCCTGGTGTGTCCGCTGTGCCGTGCGTGTGATCATTGTTGTACAGCCCTCTCGCAGTGTCCGGAGCAAGTATGGTGAGTCTGACACACTGGTGTCAATGTGTTCTTTTTTCCATTTCCAGGAGTGTATTTACCTTGCTATCATCATATATAAATATAGCAGTTCATGACAAATTTCAAAACTCCGCCATCTCTCTCCCCACATCCACCACTGCTGGCGGCTCACCTCCAACTGCGCAACGCTACGCGCTGTTCACATCCAGCTGCCGCTGCCCAACACTACAATGGCAGACAACAATGCAAACTACCCACAGACTGCACACAGCACAGCCAGTGATTTTTCATACAGAGGTGGCGTTACCAATAAAAAAAACCTAAACAGCCTACTTACAAACTGTAATATCTGCTAAAACACCACAAATGACTATTTCTAGAACGCCAATAGTTTGTGCAGCTGTTCTGATGGCAAATGGTGGATACTTTGAAGAGGCAACAACCTAAACCGTATTACCGGAATACAGCGAGAGAAAATATTTGTTTCGTTGATCTATTTATTTTGTACGAAGTTTTTGCATATTGGATTAAAGTTTATAGTTTTTACACTGCTGATCGACAGCTTTTGATCGGTAGTATAATCATAAAGTGATAGAGCGGTAGTTTAGTATTTCATAGGCAAAATAACCGTTCTAAATAGCACCACAGTCAGATTGCTGGTACAAAGCCGATCACATGACCAACATAGGTCAAAAGGGCGTCAGCCTACAGCACCGAGCACTGAACAATCTCGATAGAGGTAATGTGGTTCATATCCAGACAAGTGCTTTTTCTCCAGCATACGTTTCTGGCACTTTCACCTTATTTTATAAATAATATGAGAGCCTTTAAAAAAAAAGTGAACTGCGTAAAGAGAAACAGGCAGTTTAGGTTTAATGTCATGCAGCACAAATGAAGTTGAAACTTCCGGACCCTATCCACATTCATTTACACGTACTTTTTTTACTTTCATATAATATTTGAAGGTGACGTCTAATACAATAAATTTAATTTATTTATGTATCGTTTTTCAGATTTTCTAACTTCCCTACCATGTTCAAACTTCTGATTTTCCGCGCCCCGACTCGTAGAACGTTATCACTTCGTTGTTTACTCAATCTTTATCTCATGGTCATCTCGCCCTTGGAAGCCCCATCCCGAAGATCCATATGGGGGACTAGTTCGGAATCTTTTACCAGTGGAGAGATCATCATGACACTATTTCAATCGCTTGCCACATCTCACATGCACGCTCTTCCAGTTTTAGTGGCAGCTTCCCGACATAATGACGAGAGAAAGCCCTGAACTTCTGTCCGCTCCTCCATCCTCTCTGACAAGGCCGTTGGCTGTATGAGGGTGACGCCTTATGCCGGAAGTCTTCGACCATCATTGCAGATGATGTTTAATCAACATCAAAGCGGTGGCGTGGTTAATACCCTGATCTAGGATGTTTTGATTACTGATCAAAGAAAATAGCCCTAGACCTAAAGAGTTCAATAAGACTGGGTTCCAAAGACAAGAATCTCAAGATCAATTGAATCGCCTTTGCAGATGATCTGGCCTTTTTCCGAATGCAGAAGAACAAGTCCTTGAACTAGAGAAACAAGCAGCTGAAACAGGCCAATACATTTCGTTTCAAAAACTAAAATCGTAACAAACAATAAACACCCAAATAAACATCTGAGAATCTAAGAACACAAAATAGAAAAATAAAAGAATTTAACTATCTAGGGGATGGATTAGTTGGAATGCAACAGAATGCAAGGCAAAATAAGTCTTAAAACTTAAAAAAGAGAGACAACAACAAATTCCTTTCTCGAGGGTCCCAGTTAAGCATTACAAACAGTGATGAAGCTAGAATCATAGTATACACCAGAAACCCTAGCCATGAATCACATAGACCAGATAGAAAAGTTAAAATATAAGGAAGGAACATTTAAGATAAATAATTGGAGTAAAATTATAGTAAACATCAGTAATGAAACTGTCTACAAAAATCTGAAAAACTGTCACATATCATTCGGAAAAGGACACTAACTAAACGAATTTTTTATTTCTTCCATAACTGCATAACGAAACTTAATTGGATTATGGAAATTGAAAGAAATCTAAGAGAATTAAAAATTACAGAAAAGTTATTATTCGACAGAACAGCTCAGGTAAGAAGTAACACCCAGAAATAAGGTTGCAAGAGGAATTAAAAATAAAGTCAAACTCCATCATCTGAGAAGAGGAGAGAAGAAGAAGTCAGACAGAATGAAGAAATACTGAGCACAAAGTAAGGGACAACACGCAAAGGAATGATGATTCTTCGTACTTCATAGAGGGTGAAACGAAAGCAGATCTTTAACATTATTTTGTGAACCATTATCTGAGAAATATAGCCAACATTATTCAAAACGATACAAGTACACATCACAACTGAATCTTTCGTCAACATTCACATAGAAAGAAGCTGTGATTTACCAACGTTAAACTTCTCCGTCACAGAACTGAAATGTAACATTTCGACCAGTATACACTCAGGCCGTGTATACAAAGAAACTGGTTTAAGTAACCATAATTCCTTCTTTTATTCAGCGGGAAAGGTGAGGTAACCGCTGTTCCAAACTTTCGCTATCACTCAAAAAACAAAGAAATAGAATTGACATTTTCCTACTGTTGCAGCGACTGACTTGTGCACACTTTCAAAATTGATTTTTGTATACATCTTAAGTTGAAAATTGAAATGCTTAGCATTATCATATGGACACGAATATAATTCACAACATCCTGCACAGCGCTATTTTGTCTTAAACTGATACTTTAAGATCATGGCTGTTTAGGAAATACAGTTTGGTTCGGGCAGAGAGGAAAACAGCAACCATAAGTTTTTAACAATATCACTTGTTCACACAAATAGCGGTGTTACCAGTTTCGAACCGACAGGTTCATCTTAAGACGGCTGTGTAGATTTAGATAAACATTTGCTGATGTTCATATTGGTTTCGGCTCTTTATTCATTAATATGTTGAAAGTTTCTCCCACACCCTGTGTGTGTGTGTGTGTGTGTGTGTGTGTGTGTGTGTGTGTGTGTGTGTGTGAGTGATGGGGTGGGGGGAGTGTATGTGCGTTGGTGTAAGGTGTGAATGTGCGTTTGGTGCTATATATATGCGGGATTTTTGACGTGAGTAACCCATAACTAGATAAGTTTGAAAGTTTTACTATCAAAAATTGTTATTATTCTTAGGCTAGTGAAAGACGTACAGAAATGTGTAAAGCTCTATGTCTGGCAATATTAACGTTACCTACATTTTTTCTTTAAAAACTGCAAGGAAATCTAGTGAAACTTTTTTATCGTTATCACAAAATGTGATGTGCAGCCGTACAACTTGTATTACGAAAACTCTTATTCCATGTCAGTATTCAAACATTTTCTGGAACCTCCTACTATCGGACATGTCAGAATTCTGACAGAGAACAAAAAACCAATTAATTATTCTTCCTATTTATAATAAAAATCAGTTCTCTAGTATCTGATTGCGATTTTAAAAATATTCTCTAACGTCTCCCAACAATTGTACTGCAAGGCTCCTGTGCGCAACAGACAACTTACCTCGACTTTCCGCTCAACTGCAAAGATATATTGCACCCAGCAACGTGCTAAAATAATTCAGAAAAAATATTACGATCCATGCAGAGTTAAATCCATGGTCACGACTACTGATGAAGGTTTTACTTTGTTTTATTTTTATAAAAATTAAATAATCAGGGGGTTTAGTCAACAAGCCTTAAGCAGTGTAAAAAAATGATAGAAACTACCACCACAGGGTAAGAGCCGAATGTGCTTCTAAACGTGAACATCCGTCTGAAGACCAACTTGTCGGTTCGACGCCGGTAACGGTGCTAGTTGTGTGAATAAACGGCTTTATTAACAGTGTCAAATTGCTGTTTTCTTCTTCACAAGAATCAAACAGTGCACTAAGCAGCGGTATGCCACACAGTAAAATATCAGAATACTGCGTTAGGTGCGATGGTACACCAAGAAACGATTTTTAGAACCGATCTGTAAACAATCTAAAGCAGTCAATTTCTGTTAACACTGTTGTGGCGCAAATTAATTGTAATCCACACTAGATCATAGTGGAAAACATTATTTGACTATAACTCTTGCACCAATTATTATACTTAAAATGTAGTTTAATAAAAGAACAACACTATCGGATATAAAATTTTATGTCCGTGATCTATTATTTCCATTGCCTTGAAACACTATGCAAGCATTCACGCATAATATTAAGTAGTCTTACTCCTTACTGAAAACTGTTACTAGCAACTTTGCTCCTTAAAAAAGCAAACGTGTGGTATGGGACCCCTAATAGTGCGAGGACCATTTCGGGTGCTGTAAGTGCTAGCTGACATGGAAAAAGCGCCTCTGTAAACAGACTGAGTCATGAGGTAACAGTACCTGAGAAACAGATGTATATCATATACAAAAAGGTCAGATAGCTTTGCAAGTGGTCGCTTGCTTTATCATGAATGTATGCCCAAGTGATGCTAAATATTATTATCTTTACATAAAGAAAAGTATTATCTTCTCAACAAACTTCAAATCATGAGCTACATCATTAATTATTATATACGAAATTAGTGAATTTACTCATGGCATTTTTTTTATTTCATTTCTTTTTCTTTGCCTTTGCCTGCGGCCACTTTCAGATCTCCAGTTAATCATCAATTTAACTAATTTAGTACGCTTGGATTCTGAATTGCCATTTATCCATGTCTCACCACAAATAAAAACAGTGAATGGCGGGAGGAGAGTAAATGAGAACAATGGCGCATTTAAGTTCACAAAAATTATGAGAAGTTTTTATACATACTTTTATAACTACAATCGAGTTGATACATCTTACAAACAAAATCACTGACATAAATCCGGAAAGGAATAGTGTTTCATTGGCAAACTATTCATTGGAGTGGTAACTATGAAAGTTTCCCCTGAATTAGTCCCTCTTACAACGCAATCAGACTTCGTTTACATGAATCCACTCTGAAGCCAAATTCTGTTCAAATGGAATCTATTATGACCTGGTACACAACAAATTGTGGTTCACGGAGAACAGGGAGCTGTGAATACCATTTAACAACCCTACATCGCTGCAGCAATGCTTTACCCTTTCACCTTCATGCAGGCGACAGCATAAAATGTCACGCTGTGGGCGAGGGGCGGAGTGCGGAGGCAGCTGCAATGTTCTGACGCGTCCACGAAAACTTGCGAACTACGTGGACTGGCGTTGTGATTGTTAGAACGCGGGAGACTTCGCTATAAGAGCCCTGACACCCCAGCAGATTTCAGTGTGAGGTGCAGCTGTTCGCTGGTCTGACCAACCAATTTGACTCAGAGGCACGACGGTGCGTGGTGGAATTGTCAAACGTCAGACGGCCGACTCACGAGGAATAATTTCACCCTCATTACACACGATATGTCCGAGATGATATCCAGTTCCACTGCGCTGTGGGTACAGTTCTAAACTGCCAGCACTACTTGTATACCACGAGTGTCACCCAACAGAGAAAGACCTGAGGTTCCCCACCAGCCCAGGACCATGCTTTTCACCAAGCCTCGTACAGGAACCAAATTAGCAGAAAAAACCCGCCGCCACATTGTACAAATCAATCGAACTACCCTTGACTCATTGAATCTCTCCTCTTGACTATTCTGCTGGGCTGGCAGCCGATCCAGACACAGCCTTGGGGTTCCCAAGTAGGGGGAGCAAGCCTCTGCTCCCATATCCTGAGGGGAGCTGATCAGCACCTCAAAATCTCTCTTGTCTGAAAAAAGAAGATTTTAGTCTAGGGAGGCATCGTTCTCACAGTAAGCATAGTCACGTTTCGACAAAAAACATCTACCTAGATGGAATTACAGTCCCTCATTCATGAAATCTTATCTTTCCAGGCCGACCATTTCCTATTTCTGAAAGAAGGCTATTAAGCTTCCCAGACAGGTGTGTCTGTGAAATATATGTTTTTCTCCGCTCGTTAAAGGAGCCTCCCGACTTCCTGTCATCAGGGGAGTTACTGTCTTGCCTCCACTTTACATGTGCAGCAATCGCTCTGATCATATCATCCCAGCTTCTCACGTGATAATACTTATAGTTTTATGACCGGCCTCTCATTTGCAAATAAGCGCAGATCACAGCAGTCTGCCTTAAATGGCTTCCTCCACCCCCTTTTCGCTGTCTGGCCGCCTTCGCGAAGGACTGTCGTCTGGCACCAGAAATGGTGCCAATGACAGGGTTAATAAAGTAATTAAATCAATAGGCAATAATAACAAAGTAGACAAAAATTTCTCAAACGACTTGGACTAGTAAAGAATTAAAATTTTATTCCGAGTAAGACTGCTGCAGAGACGAGCATTATATGCACGATATTACATAAAGGAGTATAATAACGCATTCGTACCCGACGGAAAATTCTATCACAGCGTCTGGAGAATTATTGCCTAAGTTATCCTGTCATAAGAAACCAATGATTAATTTGATCCTTCACGTACAGAGAAAGTCAGTCGTATAACCGAGTCGTTAAGCAATGTGTAAGTCACTAGCTCCACATCCGTTAAACTAACCAATTCAGTTTACAGAACATATCTTGAATTCACTGTGAACCTAAGCATTGTTGATAACAGTTTTTGTCTTATACTGGGTTCATTGAGTAGACAAGCTAATACAATCCTTTATGATAGCCTGTTTACAGCCAACGATTGTCAACCTAGTTGCATGAAAGAAGTAATACCGCCAAATTGCACACACGTGTACCAGCCATTCATCAGGTTAAAAAATTTGTGCTGAATCTTCAAAATTGCAGGCCGTTTCAGGAAACCCATCAGGAGTTACACAACCACACGGATGCAATGGCGATTTACAGCATAATTCGTAATTAACTTCCAGCAGAGATTGTTGAGGCTATGTTGTATGTGAGAATGTATTAAAATGAATTCTCGAAACACAAATAATCTTAAAAGTAAACAAAGTCTGTTTTTCGCCGAATCTTTGCGACGATTAAAGTAGTTGTACGACGCATTCATTACGTATTCTTGGTGCTGAGACTATATTTGCTTCCCACATTTATAAGACAAGTACAATCTATCCAGTTGTATTAGGAAACTGAGTACATACAACAAAGTAAGTAAAGCAGCTATTGTGAAGCGAATAGGATTAAATACTTTATTCTTCACTAACGTAAATAGTTTGAGAAATTTATTTACCTATCTTGTTATTATTAATTATTGATTTGATTCACTGATTCACTTATCTTATTTTACCCTCCTATTATATATATATATATATATATATATATATATATATATATATATATATATATATATATATATAAGGAGATGGGATCTGGACAAACTGAAAGAACCAGAGGTTGGACAAACTGAAAGAACCAGAGGTTGTAGAAAGTTTCAGAGAGTGCGTTCGGGGAAGATTGACAAGAACAGAGGAAAGAAATGCAACAGAAGAATGGGTGGATTTGAGAGAAGAAATAGTGAAGGCTGTGGAGGATCAAGTAGGTGAAAAGACGAGGACTAGTAGAAATCTTTGGGTAACAGAAGAGATACTAAATTTACTTGGTGAAACGAGAAAATATAAAAATGCAGTAAATGAAGCAGGCAAAAAGGAATACAAACGTCTCAAAAATGAGACCGACTGGAAGTGCTAAATGTCTACCGGCGATGGATAGAGGACAAATGTAAAGATCTAGAGGCATATATCACTAGGGGTAAGATAGATACTGTCTACAGGAAAATTAAAGAGACCATTGGAGAAAATAGAACCACTTGTATGAAAATCAAGAGTTCAGATGGAAAACCAATTTTAAGCATAGAAGGAAAAGCAAGAAAGTGGGAGGAGTATTTAGAGGGTCTATACAAGGGCGATGTACTTGAGAGCAACATTATGGAAATGGAAGACGACGTAGATGAATACGAAAAAGGAGATATGATACTGCGTGAAGAGTTTGACAGAGCACTGAAAGACCTAAGGCGAAACAAGGCCCCAGGAGTAGACAACATTCCATTAGAACTACTGGTAGCCTTGGAAGAGCCAGCCATGACAGAACTACCGTCTGGTGAGCAAAATGTATGAGACAGGCGAAATACCCTCTGACTTCAAGGACAATATAATAATTCCAATCCCAAAGAAAGCAGCTGTTGATGGGTATGGAAATTACCGAACTATCAACTTAATAAGTCACGGCTGCAAAATACTGACACGAATTTTTTGCAGTTGAATGGAAACCTGGTAGAAGTCGAACTTGGAGAAGATCGGTTTGGATTCCGTAGAAATGTTGTAACAAGTGAGCCAATACCGAACCTACGACTTATCTTAGAAGGTAGATTAAGGAAAGGTAAACCTAAGTTTGTAGCATTTGTAGACTTAGAGAAAACTTTTGACAATCTTGACTGGAGTGCTCTCTCTCAAATCCTGAAGGTGGAAGTGGTCAGACGAGGAAGCGAAAGGTTATTTACAATTTGTACAGAAACCAGTTATAAGAATCGAGGGGCATGAAAGGGAAACAGCGGCTGGGAAAGGAGTAAGACAGGGTTTTAGCCTGTCCCCGATATTATTCAATCTATACATTGAGCAAGCAGTGAAGGAAACTAAAGAAAAATTCGGAGTAGGAATTAAGATCCATAGAGGAGAAATATAAACTTTGAGGTTTGCCGATGACAGTGTAATTCAGTCAGAAACAGCAAAAGACCTGGAAGAGCAGTTGAACAGAATGGACAGTGTCTTCAAAGGAGACTATAATAAGAACATCAACAAAAGCAAAATGAAGATAATGGAATTTAGTCTAACTAACTCAGATGATGTTGAGGGAATTAGATTAGGAAATGAGACAAAGTATTACATGAGTTTTGCTGTTTGGGGAGCAAAATAACTGATGATGGTCGAAGTGGGAAGGATATAAAATGTAGACTGGCAGTGGCAAGAGAAATTTGTTAACATTTGGTATAGATGTAAGTGTCAGGATGTATTTTCTCAAAGTATTTGTGTGGAGTGTAGCCATTTATGGATGTGAAACGTGGACAATAAATAGTTTAAACAAGAAGAGAATAGAAGCTTTCGAAATGTGGTGCTACAGAAGATTGTTGAAGGTTATATAGGTAGATCATATAACTAATGAGGAGGTACTAAATAGAATTGGGGGGAAGAGGAATTAGTAGCACAGCTTGTCTAGAAGAAGGGATCGGTTGGTAGGACATGTTCTGAGGCATCAAGGGATCACCCAATTCACTACTGGGGGGCAGCGTGGGGGGTAAAAATCGTAGAGGGAGACCAAGGGATGAATACACTAAGTAGATTCAGAAGGATGTAGGGTGCAGTAGTTACTTGGAAATAAAGAAGCTTGTACAGGATAGAGTAGCATGGAGAGCTGCATCAAACCAGTCTCTGGACTGATAGCCACAAAAATATATATATATATATATATATATATATATATATATATATATATATATATATATATATCACTGAGTGGTATTTCAGACATCAATCTCGTAAAGGCATTTTCCAAGAGAGTTACATGGTTCCCTGCAGAAACCAAGTTTTTATTTAATTCACGAGCAATGGTCAGAAAATTGTTGCTAAATACTGTACATATATCTGACCTATCGGTAACAGAAATAGTTTTACTACGAACTGACTTTATATCGTCGACCTTACGCTGCTGATAAGACACTTCCTTCACAACTGGCATAAGCTTTTAATTTTATCCTGTGAATTAGCTGTTCTACGAGGGTTGGAACTTAAATAGTGGCAACTATTTATTCACAACCGATACAAGAGTTACTGTCCTTCTAAGTAGTCCCCAGTGGTGTGTAGAACCCGTTGCCAGCGATGTGGAAGGCGTAGTATACCGTTAGCAGAGCCTGTTCTGTTGATGGTGCGAATCCCTCGAACAGTTTGGAAGCGAATGCCACGAAGTGGTATCTTCATCTTCGGAGTCAAATCAGTCACAAGGACTTAGTTCCGGGAAGTACAGTGCTTCCCAGTCCCATCGACCG
Source organism: Schistocerca piceifrons (assembly GCF_021461385.2). Lineage (NCBI taxonomy): Eukaryota > Metazoa > Arthropoda > Insecta > Orthoptera > Acrididae > Schistocerca > Schistocerca piceifrons. The sequence goes on along the minus strand of NC_060144.1, from coordinate 238,344,619 downwards.
AACAGTCCGGCCACAACTTGCGCCGTATGCGCCCGCGCATTGTCGTGCAAAATGATGGGTGGGTTGAGCAGAAAGTGTCGCCGCTTCTTTCGCAAAGCTAGTCGCAGGTAATGCTCCAGAAAAAAAGTTGCGAAAGAATCGGGGACACTTTCTGAGCAACCCACCCATCATTTTGGACGGCAATGAACGGGTGCATACAGCGCAAGCTGTGGCTGCTCTGTTCGGTCGATGGGACTTGGACGTACTGTACCATCCACCATACTCCCCGGACTTTGTCCTTGTGACTTCGATTTGATTCCGAAAACGAAGGAACCACTTCGTGGCGTTCGCTCCAGAACTGTTCCAGAGATTCGACAGGCAGTAGACCGCTTCATTCGCACCATCAACAGAACAGGCTCTGCTAACGGTATACTACGCCTTCCACGTCGCTGGGAACGGGTTCTACACAACGCTGGTGACAACTCCGAAAGACAGTAACTGGTGCAAACATGTAACTCTTTTGTATTGGTTGTTGATAAATAGTTGCCACTATTTAAGTTCCAACCCTCGTATTTGCGTACCACATACTCTTTGCTTTCTTAATAATATTTTTAAGCACTTTACAACATTGTTTGTAATGCGCTGTTGTGGTTTGGTTGACTAAGTCTAACATTTTAGTATAATTTCTGCTTTGATCTACATGATATCCTTATCCCACTGTTCAGCCACGCAGGCTGTCGTTTACTGGTTGGAATGTTCTAATGGAAAGCAATTCTCAAAGAGCATGAGAAATCTGTTAACGAAAGTATTATATTTGTCATCTATGTCATCGGCACTATAAACAACCTGCTACTCTTGCCCCTTAGCAAGGTTCAAAACACTCGCTGTTGCCGTTGGATTAGTTTTCCTACATAGTTTGCAAGTTAATGTGACATTTGTTTGAGTACAAAAGCCTTTTGGTGTGAGAATATGTGCATCACGGTCTGAAAGTCCATTCACCTTTCTACTAACAGAACGCCCATCTAGTAATGAAGAATGACTTAAAAATATTGTCTATGGCTGTGTTACTGTTCCCCTGCACCCTGGATGGAAAAACACAATCTGCATCAGATCATATGAGCTTAAGAGGTCCACCAACATCCTTTTTCTTACACAATCATGTATAAAATAAGTATTGGAGCCACAACATGTAACTAATTTTTGGTAATTCCTATAAAGTGAATGAAGAACCTTCTCTAGCTTAAGCAGGAATGCTCTGAAGTCAGTTAGGGGACCTATCAACAACAATAATTGGAAGTTCAGTTTCACTAAATTCAACTACCTCTGCACAACATTCAAATATCTGTTCAGTGGAGTGCCTTAATACGTCTATGGACTGAAACGGAATACTGTTTCTCACGAAATGGCCACTCTGCCACTCCGCAAGGAAGCCTCTGAATTGTGACATTATTTAAATGGTGCTTCTATATACGAATAGTGTCAGAGTCAACATCTATAAGCAGTTCACCGACTTTGTCTCTAATATCTCTTATATTTGGATGAAATATGCTAATTCCTTCTGTACTTGGGTACCTGACCTCTTCTGAAGGTGATTCCTTAGTTAGAGGGACTTCCATTAAGGAGGTATTCCTAGCAGCTGACTTCAGTCTAAAAAATGTGCAGCTCTAACACCAACTTCTACAGGAATTTTTCCGTGACTGATCCCGCCACCACCCACTACACTGTCGCCTATTAGCTTTGTCAGCCTCCCCTTCCCATACCTATTGAGGTGCGGGCCATGCATAGTGAAACCCGATCTACTGAAAGACTCAACTGGCCCCATTGCAATGTGACCCATGCCCTCTGCCATGAGTGCCCTCTCTAGCCTCTAGCCCCACGTTAACACGCCTAAAGCCGCATCAAGATGAGGCCGATCATGACGCCAAAACAGTTTCACGTAATGCTCATTAGTGCCAGCTGTTTGAGTAGCTATCTTTACCAGGTCGCCACCTACATCATATTCCCCGTCCCTATCAAGGCTGTTCCCTGATCCACCCACTATCAGTGCCCTATCCTCCTTCGTAAAATTCCAACTCTCCCATGCTATCAGTCACCTGAGCCAACCCTGCACTAGGCTTCACTATGCTGGTGACCTGGTACTCACTCTCCAACACTTCCTGCAATCGCTGGCCCACACCTCCACCGTGCCAACTACATTGAAGCAGAACTTTCTTCTTTCTGTTAGACTTTGCAACTGACTCAGGCTTCCTAACTGCTGAGGAGCGCGGCATGTTTCGTATACCTAAAGCTACAAGAGGCTCCTCTCCACTCAACTCTTACAGTTGGTCAAATCTATTGCATATACGCAAAGTACAACTGTCTGAATATCTGTTCCTCGTAGCTACCTTCTTGCTAGCTCCCAGTTCCCATTCCCCAGCATCCTTCACCTTCCTCAACCAATCTAGTTCCTCCTTTGCGTATCGTAACTGCACCTGAAGGGCCCAGATCTTACACTCCTGCTCCTCTGTCAACTGATTTCTGCTACAGATTCTGAATTCCCTGGAGTGGATCTCGCTAGAATGCCCACTGCACTCCACCAGGGTGAAAATACGTTGAACAAATTCCACATCTACGACAAAGCCCACACATCACACTCTTGGTAAAATTTTTCAGTTACTGAAAAAACTAATCTTTTACGTTACCTAAGTTCAGTTACACCAGTAGAACTGTTTACAGAACTAACAACAGTAGTCTCGAAATTCTCTCTCTACTAAGAAAGCAACAACTTTTATTAATACTACTAAACCACAACTAACACCAATAAAACTTCACTCAATCTGTTAGCTAAAACTAAAGTTCATAAGGCCACTGGAATACTCAACGAAGTTAAAACAGTGAATGAAAATTTTACGGAAATATTTCTCCAAAAACAATAAGAAATGTCAACTGAGAACTACCGCACGGAATTTACTAAACGACTTCAACGCACAGAAAACTCTAAAATGCACAGTGAGCGAACGTTTCCAAAACATTATTAAACCGTTATTTCGACAGAAACAGCACGAGACACCGTTGAAATCTAATGAATTTAATAACTGTAGAATAGTGCACAAACAGCTTTGTCAGAACTTAAGAACAGGTACAGCTGCAATTTCACGTCGCGAAATGTAAACACACTACTGAGATTTGGGTTAACAACGTAACACACTCGCGAATGATATACAACTCGGAGACTGGTGACCTTGCTGTTTGGTCCCTTCAATCCCAATCAACCAACTAATAAACCACTCTATTCAATAACACAGAAAGAAAGTCTGAGATGAATGAAAATCCAGAAATAAGTTACTTTTCACCAAATATATACACAAATAAACTTTAAAATAAGTAATTGAAGAGTAAACCTTTATAAAACATTGACGAGCAATTTCAGCAGCAGTCCAGCACGCGTGTCGTCGCACCGAAGATCTCTCTTGCTCTGATATTGGTATTACAGTAGAGCAAGCTTCTCCGTAAGCGAAAATATTTTGTTGACTCCCCCCTACATAGGGAGAAATTATCATCGCAATAAAATAACAGAAATAACAGGTCATACGTAAGGATTTAGATGCTATTTCATTTTTCTGTTTGAATGTTAAACTATCGACAAATAGAAATTTAATGAATTCCCTGTCAGGCACGTAAGTGCAACTTACGGAACAGTCATGGAAATGTAGATGTAAATTAATATTTTTAACCAATAAATGGATTAGAGTCTTCCCCTTAGTATTTTATGAAACACATTACCTCAGAAGCGTTCAAGCTTTACTTAAAGAGTTGTTCGATTTGATTAGTGGTAAGAGTGGACTGCACGGGACCCATAGAGATGTAGATAATATTTTTAAAAGATATAGCGCTTAAATTTTTTTCATATTTAACTAAAAATATTAGCTTAGAGGAATTTTTCGCAGGAGAAACCACTTCCACAGTTGTTTGCTTTGCTTAGTGATTTTGTGGGATACATGCACAAAATATGAACAATGTGTACGCTGCAAAACTGCCTGTATTCTTGTAGTTAGCTGTAGCTTAAGAACGTTGTACAAGCAGTAAAGTTATTTACGATGATTAGCGTAAGAATTCTACTTGCAGAAAATGCTCAAAATTTTTGAAATTTTGCAAGTGTCAGTGCCGTCTACTTGAATGTTCTTGTGTACGTCTTGAATTCAATTTTACGGCGAAATAGGGATTAAGAGCGGGAGGACAACAGTACAGCTGTGGTCTGTATCGAGTTTGTGGGGAAACATTCAATATGTCCGTGGCCTGCAGACGACTTTTGGTAAACCGCTACTCGTCTCTTCCCGGTCTGTGGCCTGCTGACAACGTTTAGTAAAACGCTCACTATTTCTCATTCCCTGGTCTGTTACCATAGAACTGTGTAGAAAAGTTCCTTCCTCTACTCTTGCACTTGAGAGATATGGAACGTAGCTGGAACTTCATTGTGCAAAGATAATTTCCATCCTTAAAATATTGTGGGCAGGCTTCATACTTTATCTGGAGAGCCGCGGTCCCCCGGATTTCTCTCTTTTTTTTCCACGGCGCGTGCGCCCCTCGCCGGCCGTATCTCGCCGCCTGCATCCGTGAGCGGAATGCTCGCGCAGGTCGGCCTTCTTATCGCCGGGCCGGCGTGGGCCGGCGTTGCTGAAATATCGGCGCGGCCGGTCGCACATCCGTTAACTCACGCCACATCGCGGCAGCAGGCAGAAAACTGAGCAAAACTTACCGAGGCCGCTGTATGTAAAGAACTGAGGGGGAAAAATTCATAACTTTCCCTTAATGCGGTACCAACCGTAGAGGAAACATTTATTATATCAGACACTGAAGCATTAATTTAGATGAACGTGATGTTTGCTTTGTGGTGCGCTCAACGACGCTGTTATCAGCACCCGTACAGATTCGCAATCTTTACACCTGCCAGTCTTACCATTTTGCCGGGTGGAGAAAATCCCCGATCCGGCGGGAACTCGAACCCGGGACTCCGTGATCCAGAGGCAGCAACGCTAACCACTAGACGACGAGCTGCGGACATTAATTTAGTGGAAACCGTGTTCAGCTGTCGGAGGCTCCTACATCCACACAAATAAACTTCTCTGCCACGCGGGATTAGCCGAGCGGTCTCAGGCGCTGCAGTCATGGACTGTACAGCTGGTCCTGGCGGAGGTTCGAGTCCTCCCTCGGGCATGGGTGTGTGTGTTTGTCCTTAGGATACTTTAGGTTAAGTAGTGTGTAAGGTTAGGGACTGATGACCTTAGCAGTTAAGTCCCATAAGATTTCACACACACAAACTGCTCTGCAATACTTACGGACGAGATAGATATCTGTATATACAAGTACAATCTATGCATTATTTTTTTATTGTTTTAGCTTTTGCAGTACCACTTGAAAGTGGCCCAAAAGTCGAAACAGCAATAGTGTCATGACAGAATCTTAGATTCAAATGGTTCAAATGGCTCTGAGCACTATGGGACTTAACTTCTGTGGTCATCAGTCCCCTAGAACTTAGAACTACTTAAACCTAACTAACCTAAGGACATCACACACATCCGTGCCCGAGGCAGGATTCGAACCTGCGACCGTAGCGGTTACGCAGTTCCAGACTGAAGCGCCTTTAACCGCACGGCCACACCGGCCGGCCCGAATCTTAGAGGCATTGCCAACAAAAAATATATTGTGTTATCTTGGTAAGAATTTTAAAACGTAGATTGTAGAAACCTAGACAGAGACGCAGAGTGCTTGACGCTTTCGCAGAACAATATGACATCGCGACCTTTAAGCAACCATTGATTTCGAGCTGGCTAACTGCGAATTACGGGTAAAAGTGCGACGCGGAAAGGTACTATCTATAAGCAAATAGCCCCAATACGGTATAAAGAGGCAGTTGACGAGCAGGGCAGAGTTCAACAGTTCCAGGGCTCCTGTCAGCAGACGAGCCTCGGGTGTCCGTCAGCCGACAGCAGAAAATTGTATGAGTGAAAGAATCTGTTTAGTTAAGCTTGTGCACTGAAAAGAATTTGCATTCTTGCATAATGTTTTGACAGATCTTCTTATGAGCAGCCGCAACTTTATAAGTCGAACCTTGTAAAATGAAGAAACCGTACAACAGTTAAAAAAAAATTGTTAAGGCTTTCGTGGCCACTTGTTGACAAACTGCCTATTGGTTTCTGTCTCGAGTTCTTCGGCCGACGTTCAACCTGGCACACAGCGTGTATCGAAAACCGACACACACAGACCGATACCTGAACACACTATGAAACCAAAACCCGAGCCAGAAAAGAGGCATGATTAATACGCTCGCAACGCGAGTAGGACGAATATGTGAGCTGCAGCACATGAGACGCGAAATGCAACACCTGGAAACTGTTCTGAGGAGCAATGGGTACTCCACAAATGATATTAGATGTGTAACAGAGCCAAACGTCTGGAACCGCGCGACCGCTACGGTCGCACATCCGTTAACTCACACCACATCGCGGCGGCAGGCAGAAAACTGAGCAAAACTTACCGAGGCCGCTGTTTGTAAAGAACTGAGGGGGAAAAATTCATAACTTGCCCTTAATGTGGTAGGGGACTGATGACCACAGATGTTAAGTCCCATAGTGCTCAGAGCCATTTGAACCCTTTTTTTTTTAGTTGTAAGTTCTAGGGGACTGATGACCTCAGATCTTAGATCCCATAGTGCTGAGAGCCTTTTTTTTTTTTTTTTTTTTTTTTTTTTTAAGCCGAACACTCGCGAAATGAGAAAGAAATGTCGGGTGCGGCCTTTCTGCCATACATTTCCTCCAGAGTGATGGACATAATTGACCGTATATTGCTCAGTCATAGCATAAAGACGAATTTCAAACCGACAAGGAAGATCAAAGAGTGTCTTAGATCGGCAAAGGAGAAAACGGACCCACTTGCGATGTCGGAAATATACCGTATACCACGCACATCCGGAAAAGTTTATGTCTGAATGACTGGACGATCAATCAATACCAGTATCAAATAACATAAGTAACGTTGCAGGCTGGGGCATGTCGAGAATTCGACCGTGGAAGAGCACGCACTGAGTGAGACCGACCACGTAATAAAATTCGCCGACAAGGAAGATCTGGCTCTAGAGATACACTATCACACGCGCTTGGTCAAAGCAGCTGTAGAAATACAAAAACACGCGAACAGCTTCAACAAGAAAGAGGAAAGCCTTAAGGTAAACGGATTCTGGCTTCCCGTACTGCAGCGAACGACCGTCGCAGGTAGCAAGAGGAGAACCGCACCGGAAATGACCGCGGAGAAGCCATCGGACGTTGGTGCGCCAGGTACATATAGTCTGCGGCCGCGAGCTCGGCTCCAGTTCACCACCGGCAATGGGGAGGGGGGGTGGTTGTTAGTGATTAACGTCCCGTCGACAACGAGGTCATTAGAGACGGAGCGCAAGCTCGGGTGTGGGTAAGGAAATCGGCCGTGCCCTTTCAAAGGGACCATCCCGGCATTTGCCTGAAGTGATTTAGGGAAATCATGGAAAACCTAAATTAGGATGGCCGGAGACGGGATTGAACCGTCGTCCTCCCGAATGCGAGTCCAGTGTACTAACCACTGCGCCACCTCGCTCGTTACCACCGGCTATGGAGAGTGAAGCATTGACAATGCAGGTGAAACGTGAGTAAAATCATTAGATGAACGTCGGCCGAAGAACCCGAGACGGTATCCAATAGGCAGTTTGTCGTACAACAGTTGCTGAACCCACAATCTTTTTGCCGGCCGGAGTGGCCGAGCTGTTAAAGGCGCTACAGTCAGCACGACCGCTACGTCGCAGGTTCGAATCCTGCCTCGGACATGGATGTGTGTGATGTCCTTAGGTTAGTTCGGTTTAAGTAGTTTTAAGTTCTAGGGGACTTATGACCGCAGCAGTTGAGTCCCATAGTGCTCAGAGCCATTTTGAACCACAATCTTTTATTGTGTACACGACCAGTTTCGAAACATTTAAAGTTCCCTCATCTGGTGTAAACTGTAATAACGGAAATATTGTGTTACATGACAATGGGAGGGGATCCTCAAGTCTGAAATATCAGTTAAGGAATTATGAAACTAAAATTACTAAAATGGATTAAAATAAATTAAAAGAGAGAAAATGACGTTATTTACCAATAAAACCACTTAAACCTGTGAGGTCATCTTAACGCCAGTGTTGTCATGGAATCAAAGGATCCGTGTCAAAAATATAAAAGGAACCCAGAAAAATTCGACAAGAACGGAAATCACGACGGTACACCAGAATTAATCAGAATCTAGAAATGTGTAAAACGCAATAAAAAGGGTGGTTGGGGGGGGGGGGGGGGGATAGAAATCACATAATACGTGGAATTACTTACATACATTACATAAAAGCCGTTCTTCCATGCTGTGCGATCGGGAACCCAAACAGGAAAATTGTGTAATAGAAAATTCTAGCCATGAGGGCTGAGGCCCCACGCCGGCCGCGGTGGTCTAGCGGTTCTAGGCGCTCAGTCCGGAGCCGCGCGATTGCTACGGTCGCAGGTTCGAATCTTGCCTCGGGCATGGATGTGTGTGATGTCCTTAGGTTAGTTAGGTTTAAGTAGTTCTAAGTTCTAGGGGACTGATGACCATAGATGTTAAGTCCATAGTGCTCAGAGCCATTTGAACCATTTGAGGCCGCACACGACCCACAGCGCAGGTGCGATGTGAAATTGATACGTGATTAGATAACCGTTTAAACTGGAAGAGGTGGATGTAACAGCAGAAAGGAAAAGGAACAGTCACGACGTTAAGAGGGAAGATGACACGTACATTAAAAAAAAATATATCCGGGGGAAAATATTATGTTATACGGGCACTGTAACATTCCTGATTAATGTCGTAATTAACTAATACATTTCTGTGGTACAAGTAAGTGCGTTCATTAATTCTACTGAGAGGATGAGATTAATGACATCTTAATATTTCAGTTTCCTGCAGGACATCCAGTATCTGACCTTTCTCTGCAGTGTGTGTAACACAGTTACACTGTTATCGCTAACCTACCGCAGCTGATGCTGGTTATCAGTCAAATGCATTGTCAGAGCTGAACTGGAATTGGCCTGGTCTTTACGTTCTTCAAACCTCATATAAAAATTTCAGCCTGTCTGGCCAATGTATCTACTATTACACAACTTGCTTGTATTTCACTAAAAAACAGTATACTCCAAAGCAGAAGAAAGGATCCTTTTCGAATACGTCACTGTTCCTTAAATTATTGCCCAAACATTTTAGTACGGAATTTATATAAGTAATTCCATGAAATACGTGATTTCTCCCTCCTCCTTTTTCAATGCATTCTACATATTCCTGGAACCTGGTGACTTTGGGTATCCGGTCCTGATTTCTGTTTTTTCCGATTTTTCTGGATCCATTTTATCCTTTGGACATGGAATCGTTAGTTCCATGACAACATGGCGGTGAGGATGACCCCACATGCTTAAGTGATTTTATTTGTAAGTAGTGTTCTGTTCTCTCCATTGATTTACTTTAATTAATTGTGTAAATTTTAGTTACATGGTTCCTTACGTGACTTTTCAGAGTTGAGGTATTCCACCGATTGACATGTAACTTGCTATTTCCCTTATTACAACTTACACCGGATGATGGAACTTCAAGTGTTTCGTAACCAGTCCTGTACACAATGGAAGACTGTAAATTAAGGAGCTATTGTGGTTTTTATTTTTTTTACTTTACAAAACAACATTTCGAAGTGGTACTTTTAGTACGCACCATTTGAACCGCTTGCAACCCTGTGGTATCAGAGTAATACTAAATTGATTGTTTGGCACTCTGTGGCATAAGAAGGAATTTTCTTGTTTTAATATTCATAAAATAGGCCTTTTGTATACGAGAATGGGCTCATCTGTGTTTTATTTGTCACGCTTCCCATTTCTGATCTATACCCTTCCATGAGTGTGTGACTGCTCTGTTACAACCCCCAGAGCGGTAATACATCAGAATGACTGAGAGGTATGGTTTGGGAGAGAGAGGTGTCTCATGCCGAAGCGCGCAGAGAAACTCCGCCAAGTGTGTCATTGACTTTATTGCATCTTAGCTACACAGCCGGCCTTTAGCTCATCTCAGTGAAGGCACCGAGCGGTGTTCGTGCGTGGGTCAGCGCCAGTGCCACTGCCGGAACCTGCTGTGTCGACGTCCAGCCGTCCAGCCTTGCAGACGTAGCGCTCCTACTCAAGCCACGAGTAAGTCGTCACCGCGTGTGTTGGTAGCTCGGTAGCCCGTTACACGGCTGGCTGCTCCCTCAAGCGCAACTCATGGATCCTACGTAGAGCGCAGGAGGGAAACAGCCGTCCGACGTCGTTGTGGTAAACCTTAGCACCTCCAGCCGTCCTTCCAGGGTCAGCGGCCGTAGACAGCTCTGCACCAGGGAGGCCGCGATTTCGTGCCTCGGTCTCGCCCCTGCGGACGGCAGCCGGACGGTATCACCTATGGAGCGGAGCTAGCGCCCTCTCGTTCCTCGCGCCGGTGCAGCTCCAAGGTGCAGCCCGCCCCGACATAGCTTTGGAGCGTCTGTCCAGCAGAGGTTCTGGTAGTTTCAGTGAGCTGGTTGCGTGCCGATGTCCATCAGCAGAGGTCATCGTGGCAGGCCTGCAACTTAACAGTCGTCATTCTCGCTGGTTCTAAATGTGGACAGAATGACGACACGACTCCTGATTTGAGCTTCCGGCGTCGCTTATTTATATTTCCCTTGCACTTATAATGTAAAACGTGTGTGTATGTTGGGTGGAGGGAGGGGGGCAAGTGGAGTGCTCTTTAATAATTATACCAGCCCACAGACCACTTGGCGCTGTTGTAATAGCAACGTATGGGTTCTACACAGAATATCGGTGCCCCGTACTCCCCTAATTATTTCAAACTTGTATACATTGCGCGCAGGGCCGTGCCTTCTCGCCTACGAGGGCTGTCGTAGCCTGCCTCGCAGAATAGTTTGCAAAATATTAACACGTTTTGTATTATCGCGAAATACGGGAGAGAGTGTCACGGAAATGATACAGGATCTGGGCTGGAAGTCATTCAAAGAAAGGCGTTTTTCGTTGCGACGGAATCCTCTCACGAAATTCCGATCACCAATTTTCTCCTCCGAATGCGAAAATATTTTGTTGACACCAACCTACATAGGGTGGAACGATCACCACGATAAAATAAGGGAAATCAGAGCTCGTACGGAAAGATATAGGTGTTCATTCTTTCCATGCTCTATACGAGAGTGGGATATTAGAGAATTGTGGAGGTGGTTCGATGAATCCTCTGCCAGGCACTTAAATGTGATTTGCAGAGTATCCATGTAGATGTATATGTAGATGCCCACGCGTGCCATCAGATGTTCCAAGCAGTCTCTTAATTACTACCTTCCAGCCATACCTGCGCGAAATTTACGAGAATTCCCCAAATCCGCGCCTATACTAATTCGTGACGCAGCAGCACCAAGTTTGAATGTGACACGATACAGGAATATTAAAGGCTAGCTAAAGACAAAGTGTAGATGTTCAAAATGGTTCAAATGGCTCTGAGCACTATGGGACTCAACTGCTGAGGTCATTAGTCCCCTAGAACTTAGAACTAGTCAAACCTAACTAACCTAAGGACATCACAAACATCCATGCCCGAGGCAGGATTCGAACCTGCGACCGTAGCGGTCTTGCGGTTCCAGACTGCAGCGCCTTTAACCGCACGGCCACTTCGGCCGGCTAAAGTGTAGAGGGCTTCGTCAAAGTATAACAGGTGGGAAACCTAACCAAAGAGATTGCCTGAAGGCAAAGCAATTAGGATACAATGGTGACTATTTTACTTTACTAAAAATAAACAGCTAACAGAAATGGAAGCAAGAGTGGCGGAGCTTCCTCTTCATAACAAGCAGCGTTCACCTATTTAGCAATTACCGTTGGTATCCTACGAAACTTACCAACGCTCCAGTCGTCGTCTGTGTTTGTCATCTGATGCTGGAAAAACTCTTTCTTTTATTAAGTTTGTCTGTTCATATCTATAATGTACATGAGGTGTGTCATTTCAAAGTCTGTTTTCGTCAAAGGAATATTAAATTTAACGTTTCAGGGACATGGTCTGAAGATGATATTTGACAATATCGAAACCGGTTATTATTTGGACGTATCATGATTAGTTTCTAATAAATCCTTGCCATCAAGACTGATTTGTAGTTTAATTGTCTGTTAGATCGCTGATATTTTTCAGTAATGTTATCAAAAGTAATTAACTAGTAAATTGTGGTCGTGACTGTTAAGTACCAGTGTTGGCCATAATCTCTTCACTACGGTTCGAATTGCGCCGCTGCATAAATTTTGATTAATGATCAGCATTGGCGACCGAAGACTTCCGGCTTAAGAACTCACCTTCACTCTGCCAACTGCCTAGTCAAAGAGGGCGGAGGAGTGGACAGAGGTTGTCTTAGGAGTGGGAAACTGCCCCTAAATGAGAAAGAATCACCAATGATCAGCGGTATGAGGATGCAGAAGACAATGGAGACTACAGCATTACAGACACTTAACGTATATCCACAGGACATATGGCCTGTAATTGAAAAGTGTCATGGTCATCTCTCCATTGGCAAAAGATTCCAGAACAGTCCCGTATTCGAATCGCCGGGAGGCGTTGCCAAGGGTAATGAGACCATGAGAAAAATTTGAATATTCAGCGAGTCGGGGCGTGAGATGTCAGAAGCTTGAACGTGGTAGGGATATTAGAAAATCTCAAAAAAGATGTACGAAGGCTCAATCTAGGTATAGTAAGGGTCAGTGAAGGGAAATGGAAAGAACACAAGGATTTCTGGTCAGATGGGTATAGGGTAATATCAACAGCAGCAGGAAATGGGATATCGGGAGTAGGATTCGTTATGAACAGGAAGATAGGGCAGAGAGTGCGTTTCTGTGAACAGTTCAGTGATAGCGTTGTTCTTATCAGAACTGACAGCAAACCAACACCGACAAGGATAGTTCAGGTATTCATGCCGACGTCGTAAGCTGAAGATGAAGAGAGTGAGAGAAAGTATACGAGGATATTGAAAGGGTAATATAGCATATAACGGGAGATGAAAATCTAGTAGTCATGGGAGACTGAAACGCAGTTGTAGGGGAAGGAGCAGAAGAAAAGGATTCAGGATAAGATGGGCTTGGGACAAGGAAAGAGACAGGACAGATACTAATTAATTACTGTAATTTCAAATAGTAATAGCGAATACTGTGTTCAAGAATAACAAGAGGAGGAGATACACCTGGGAAAGGCCGAGTGATAGGGGAATATTTCAGTTACATTACATTATGGTCAGATAAAGTTTTCGAAATTGGATTGTAAGGCGTCCCCGAAGCAGACTCGGATCACAGATTAGTAGTGATGAAGAGCAGGCTGAAGTTTAAGACATTAGTCAGGAAGAATCAACATGCAATGAAGTAGGATACGGAAGTACTAAGGGATGACGAGATACGCTTGAAGTTCTATAATGCTATAGATACAGCAATAAGGAATAGCTCAGTAGGCAGTACAGTTGAAGAGGAGTGGACATTTCTAAAAAGGGTCATCACAGAAGTCGTAAAGAAAAACATAGGTATAAAGAAGGAAACTGCGAAGAAACCACGGCTAGCAGAAGAAATACTTAACTTGACCGATGTAAGGAAGAAGTTCAAAAATATTCCGCAAACTCAGGGATAAAGATATACAAATCGGGGAAAATGAAATTAATAGGAAGTGTAGGGAAGCTAAGACGAATTGGTTGCTTGAAAAATGTGAAGAAATCAAAAAGGAAATGATTGTCGAAAGGACAGGCTCAGCATACAGGAAAGTCAAAACAGCCTTCGGTGACATAAAAGCAAGGGTGGTAACATTAAGAGTGCAACAGGAATTCCACTGTCAAATGCAGAGGAGAGAGCGAGCAGGTGGAAAGAATACCTTGAAAGCCTCTGTGAGGGAGAAGATTTGTCCTACGTGATAGAAGAAGAAACAGGAGGCGATTTAGAAGAGAAAGGGGATCCAGTATTAGAATCAGAATTTAAAAGAGCTTTGGCAGAAGGGGTGGATAACATTCCATCAGAATTTCAAAAATCATTGGAGAATTGGCAACAAAACCACTATTCACGTTGGTGTGTAGATTGTATGAGTCTGGCGACATAGCACCTGACTTTCGGAAAAATATCATCCACACAACTTAAAGACTGCAAGAGTTGACAAATGCGAGAATTATCGCACAATCAGCTTAACAGCTTGTGAACCCAAGTTGCTGACTAGAATAACATACAGAAGAAAGCAAAAGAAAATTGAGCATGTGCTAGATAACGATCAGGCAATTATGACGACGCGGTTGAGCAAGCCTAAAGAAAATTCATGACACGTTCATAGGATTTGTCGACAATGTAAAATAGTCCAAGACGTTCGAAATTTTGAGAAAAATAGGGGTAAGCTATAGGGTGAGATGGGTAATATGCAACATGTACAAGAGCCAAGGAATAATAAGAGTGGACGACCAAGAATGAAATGATCGAATTAAAAAGGGTGTAAGACAGGGATGTAGTCTTTCACCCCTACTTTTCAATCTGTACATCTAAGAAGCAATGATGGAAATAAATAAAGGTTCGGAAGTGGAATTAAAATTCAAGGTGAAAGGATATCAATGATACAATTCGCTGATGACATTGCTATCCTGAGTGAAAGTGATGAAGAATTACATGATCTGCTGAATTGAATTAACAATCTAATGAGTATAGAATATGGACTGAGAGTAAACCGAAGAAAGACGAAAGTAATGATAACTAGCAGAAATAAGAACAGCGAGAAACATAACATCAGGATTGATGATCACGAAGCTGTACACATAGCTACCTAGGCTGTAAAATAACCAATGACGGACGGAGTGAGGAGGACATCAGAAGGAGACTACGAATGGGAAGAAGGGCATTCCTGGCCAAGCGAAGTCTACTAGCATCAAACATACGCCTTAGTTTGAGGAAGGAATTTGTGAGAATGTACATCTGGCGTACAGCGTTGTATAGTAGTGAGACATGGACTGTGGGAAAACCGGAACAGAAGAGACTCGAAGCGTTTGAGATGTGGTGCTACAAACGAATATTGAAAATTAGGTGGAATGGCAAGGTAAGGAATCGGAGATGAAACGAAATGAGTAAAACTCTGATAAGGAGAGGGGACAGGATGATAGAACATCTGTTAAGACATCAGGGAATGACTTCCATGGTACTATAAGGAACTATAGAGGGAAAAATCAGTAGAGGAAGACAGACTCCAGCAAATAATTGACGACGTAGGTTGCAAATGATATTCTGAGATGAAGACTTTGGCACAGGAGAGGAATTCGTGGCGGGCCGCATCAGACCAGTCAGAAGACTTTGGCACAGAAGAGGAATTCGTGGCGGGCCGCATCAAACCAGTCAGAAGACTGATGATCCAAAAATAACTACGAAATTAAAAGTAATCAGACGATAACTGTTAACTTATTATTCCGTAAGCAAGCGGTACACTTGAAGCACATGTCGCTTCCACAACGACAAGACACAGAAAGATAAGAAAGTACGGAAGTGCCAAAACAAAACCTAATCTTGTTAAACAAGATAATGTAGCAGATAGGCAGTCCCTGATGCTCTTGATTTTTAGAAGTGACAATGGTATTCAGAAAATCAAAATTAAAGTCCTTGTTATTAAATATGGCGTATGCAATAAATAAATAAGTTGTACCGCATCGCTGCAACTTCAGCACCTGTGTGACAGTAAAAATGGAGAGGATAAAAAAAATCAGGCAGCCAGTTGTAAATAATAGTTTATTGGAACCCTTGACCTAGGTTATTTACTGTTTTAAAATGGTCTTTTTCAGAAGATTTAACGGGCCTTGTTACATCTTAACAACACAAATAATCACAAGTCATGACAAGACTGCCGCACTATAGTATTACAGGTATGCGATTCAGATGCCAAGTCTAGTTGCAGTATGACAAAAGCCGTTTGGCTGTACTCAGTGCACTTAATCAGCATCTGGTGTAACAAGGTCCGTTATACTTTCTGAAGAGGACAATTTTAAAATTTTTGAAACTTAGGTCAAGAGTTCCAACAAAACATTTATTTGAAACTGGCTGGCTGATTTTTCAACTTCTCCGAGATTCTGTCACATATTTTAGCTTGAGATTACAAAGAAATTCTATTCAGCTGCCGCACTGACGTTCCTTCGCCTTCACACTTTCCATTTAGTATTAGTTTAACGTCAGTGGAGTGCACTTGTCAAACTATCGCGTGAAATGTACAACAAGATCACATTGACTCAATTACCTGCAGGAAAAATTGTCTGAATATAGTATATTTTGTAATGAAATTGGACTCTCGTATACAAAACGCGTTTTATTTCACCTCTGTCGTGTACTCCTTCAAACAGTGTTAGTATAAATGCAGCCAAAATTCGAGACAAAGAATAATTTCTCATGGGAATTTGAAAGTGACCCGAATCCAAACATTTTATTTGCAGTTTAATTAGATGAACATATTATTCATTTAATGAAACGCACATATTACTCGAATATTTTTAGCTGCTCTCAGTTACACACAAAACCATTCATTCATTATTTCCACAGTCTTGGACTGCAATGTTATCGGCAACTGGCCGACCCTTTCCATTAGGGTCAGCTGTGTTCCAGCAACGACCGTTCTTATCGTGGTTAACAGTAATTTCTTTGGTGCTGCGTGAAGATTCGTCTGAGTGATCAGCCTTGAAACTATCGTCAACTGCTGCAGGATCATCAGCTTCAAAGTCACGTTCATCAGGAAGGTCACTTAGGTCACTTTCACAATTCAGTTCTTCTAGCAATGTTTTCCGTAAAGGCTCCTGTGTTAGTAAAATTTTATTTCTAGGTCCCTTTTTCACATAATCTTAGTTCACACTCATCGACAGAACAGTCAGACAATGCGTACTTCAGGGTCACAGTGACCTTTCAAAAGATAATTCCATCAAATTAATTAAACAACAGTGTCTCACATCTTCGAACATCGTCCTCTTTTAGGTCTCAATACTGAATTTACAATGGTGGCAGTGGGCGCGGTATGTGCGGTGGCGCTTGGGCAGTAACAACAAAACACTCCAGGGTCCGACTAACCTTGGCGTACACTTGTAGGTTAATAAAACTATTCTGTGTTGGTTTTTCTTACTGTCTTGGAACTAAATATGGTTGCTGGGCTGTCACGTGGTTAACTTTCGCACAGTAGCTTTTTCTTTTAAGGGTCTCAGTCTGTACCTAAAATCGTCGATTCTAGAACTCAGCGCCCTAGATTATAACAATGTCGGCCGTTTGGCGACCACTCGCCCAACCCAAGGCTCAATACTGTTGCCGGCTAGCCGCTACTTGTTAGCTTAGTCACGTAGTCCGGCTTCCGCCGGCAAAAGGTCGACATCTACATCAATACCCCGCAAATACCTGACGGTGAGTGGAGTAAGTTACTTCTGGTACCACTAACTGATCCCCCATTCCCTGTTCCATTTGCGAATGGTGTGGGAAGAACGACTATCGATAAGCCTTTGTGTTAGTTCTAATTTCTCGAACTATCTCGTTGTGATCATTTCGCCAGACGTATGTGGGAGTAAGTAATATTTTGTGCGACTCTTTCCGGAAAATATTTTCTCGAAATTCCAGTAATAAACCCCTCCGTGAAGCACACAGCCTGTCACTGGAGGTTTTTGAGCATTTCTGTAACGCTCGCGTGTTGACTAAACGATCCCTTGAAGAATGGCGCCTCTCTTATCTATCTCTTCTATCTGTCCTATCTGGAAAGGGTCCCAGATTGATGAACAATACTCAACAAACCCTCGACAAGCACCTTGTAAGCCGCATCCTTAGTAGATGAATTAGATTGTCGTAAGATTCTTGCTATGAATCTGTCTCGCATCTGCTTTTCCTACGCTTTTCTACTGCTTATAATGACCACATCAAATAAAGAGTAGAATAAGCAGATGTTCATTATAAACACTCTCAGGTGTTGTGTTGTGGTCAATGTTTCCAGCAATTTGTCATCAGTAGTGTAGTTGTACAGTAGTGGACTTCATTCCCTACGTGAGCTGTGTTACTGCTCAAGTCACATGCTAAGGAAACCAAAATTGCTATTTAACCACGGCTACTCAAAGGAGGTACGAAGATAGGGACCTTTTCTGATGGACATACTTGTGGTTGGTACATAATGTCAATATCAACTAAAGAACAAATTTCATTATTACACAATTACAGAATCAGAATAACAATATAAAAATTTAATTCGGACCTTTGTTCCCGTAAAAAAATATACAACTGACTTTAACCGTCTACCCCTTTTTTTTCTTTTTTTAAAAAAAAAAGATACAAATGGAATTACCAAAGATCTAATCTTTAAATCTAGGATGCTTGTCCCTCTCCAAACTTTGAAAAACTATGTTATTATATCCTGAATAAATATAACAAACAGTATTTTAAAGATAATAATTAGATCTGATTGCTAAAGGATCACAGACAGTCACCGCCATAAGCACACTATCAAGTTCATTGCTTACGTAACCAAAATTTACACAACACTAATGATTCACCTCGAGTTACTTGTGAAAACATCTCGTCCGTCCAGGCGGACAGGCCGGATATTTAACTAAAGGATGGAAGCGCGGCTTATACACGGTGGTCCTCGGACCAAACGAGTAGAAAGCAACCGCCAAGCAATTTCGAAGATGATCAGGTTGCAAGCCAGGGCAGAAAACACGCCGAACACACACACGACCTCAGCCTGCCCGCCAAGGTGACAAATCCCATCTGCCCCACATACCAGATCATTTCTCCAATAGCAAATAATTCACGAAGCAGACAAATTCAAATCGTGATACACCTTTTTCAAGACCATGCAAGGCTTACTAATTACGTGACTATCTGGAACATAACGAAAACCAAACTGAGACATTTACCGAATAAAAGAACAATCAAAATTACAGTGACTTAACAAAGCTCTGCACTTCATATTAAAAGAAAGTCCAAAATTAAAACTGGGCTACATCAAATTAACAGTGCAAGAAACCTTTAAAAGAAGCAGTAAAACTCCATTCCCTTTTGCATTTGCAGAAATAATTAGACTCTGCTCCGCGGAAACGACAGTTCGAAGCCTTGGACTTCGTAAGTTCCGTGTAACACTATCTTATTCAAAACCATCCTTAACTGATCTCCGGTAGATACAACATGCCATCACAAGTTTCAAAAGTCTTCACAGGTTAACAGCAGAATATGAATCATACGTAACTCCATGCTTCCAGGTACACGGTGAGAAGATGTCCAGCATGAGATGACGGACCCGCAACAGTTTCGCACGCAAACGCGTCAACTAATGAGCACCGTATACCTGACGCTCGGCAAAACGGCAATGACGGCGAGGACGGCGAGGCCCAGGCACAGCGGATCGAGACGAGGGCCTGCCTTCAAACCATGTTGCCTCGTTGAACGCCGACCGGAGAGAGAGCCAGGCCGCACGCCAAGGCGGAAACCAAAGGCGGAACAGTCAGAGATACAAGACCACACGAGTGTCTCGGTATCAGCGACGCAAGTGGAGCATTACTAGCCCCAGTCGCCACGGCTCACTGCGTGTGCGCCATATGTTACATTTATTTACGTTCTGTGTCAACTGCCAAACACTGAACTGTTCACCTGTCTAGGGCACTGTGCAGTCTTGAGCTGTGCGGCTGGTCTCGGCGGAGTTTCGAGTCCTCCCTCGGGCATGGGTGCGTGTGTTTGTCCGTAGATAATTTAGGTTAAGTAGTGTGTAAGCTTAGGGACTGATGACCGTAGCAGTTAAGTCCCATAAGATTTCACACACATCACTGTTCACCTGTTCTCTGTAGGTCCTTCTGCATTACTGTCTTCTGGCACTGCGACAGTCTTTTAGATAATCGCATTATCTACGAAGACCCTTAAAGCTTCCGACGCATTCTACTAAGCCTTTTATATACATTATAAACAGTAACGTTCCTATCACACTTTCTGAGATGTTCGAAATTACCTTTACATCTGTAGGTTTTGTTACGTTAAGAGTGACATGTTGAACTGTTTCTGCAAGGAAGTCTTGAAGCCGGCCGCTGTGGCCGAACGGTTCTACGCGCATCAGTCTGGAATTGCGCGACCCCTCCGTTCGCAGGTTCGAATCCTGCTTCGGGCATGGATGTGTGTGATGTCCTTAGGTTAGTTCGGTTTAAGTAGTTCTAAGTTCTAGGGGACTGATGACCTCGGATGTTAAGTCCCACAGTGCTCAGAGCCATTTGAACCATTTGAAATCTTGAATCCAGTTGGAAATCTGCTCCGATACTCGTACTTCTGCCACTAAGGGGCAGTGTGCAACAATGTCAAATGTCATAATTTCGTTTTTCGAATTTCTTTTTCCCACAAACAGATTCCAGGAGTGTGACTCTTACACTTAAATTATTTGAGACCCTGCAACGTGATATGGTGGACCTTTCTACCATCTCATTGTTGTATAAACTAGGTCTAGTAGAATACCGCCGACTTTATTCTCAAACGAACACAATTTTACTGGCAGCGTCATTCAGAAATGTATTAAAGTATTAACTTGTCCCTGTATGGATGATGACAGTGCTGATTCCGTAACTGATTTTCAAATAATGAAAAACCAATTCAGTCGCTTTTTTTAGAACTATGTTAAGTTCACAACACAAGTTTCAACCTTTGCATTAGGCTATTATCAATCACAAATCATTGGGCGTTGCTTCCCTATTGCATAACTTCCAAATGCTCTTGGTAATGGGCTAATATAAAAGCCGAAAGCGCTCTTGTGACATTAATAAAGTTCTAAAAATAGAAAAAAACAACTGGAGCGGCTTTTCATTAATTGTATTGAAGTATATTTGAGCAGCATTTCCCAGTCTGTCTGAATGCCAGAATGCTTTCCAGCTATTTCTGACTCGTCCTGACACTGACGTTACTTACTATCGATATTTCGTCTCCATTTCAAATTTCGATGTGAGTGGGTTTTAGTTACTTCGTACGCCCTTCATCTTTCTTCTCATACCACTTAAACATATATTCCGGCATTATACATTTTCTCGAGGCGCAAGCTTGACAAACTTCCGCGTACCGTTCACTGATAGTTTCAACACATGCCTCTCGGCAGTTCATACCGTTGTATTTCTGCTTCTCGGGAGCGACGTTATAGATACATACATACATCACAAGCTGGGCCGTTTCCAATTTCCGCTGACAAACACAATTTCGTACCAGAGCGCAGTAATCAGATGTGTATATTCATCACGTTTGTTCCATTATGGCTACATTTTATATTCTCGCTTTGGTTGTCACGTGAGCGTCTTTTTATTTGGATCGGTGCACGGTATGACGTCTTTTTTCGCTTTTATTTGTACTCTTCCAATGAAATGTACATTCTGTCAGTAATGCATCGTTGATATCCAGGATAATCACCTGCTTTCCCTTTCGACCTATAAACAGAGGTTCGTGCAAAACAAACACGCCTCAAAGAGGAGCCTTGTGAGGGTTGTGTCACTCTTCTTCGTTGGATATAGTGTTGTGCTTTGGTACACCTACTATTTCATGTCCATAATTTTGTACATAGGTTGTCCACCTCTGTAAATACGCAGTGTGTCCTAGTGTCAAGCTAAGGATGCAGATTCATTTCCTGCAAAACCCTAGAGCTTACAGTAAGCTCTATTTGATGATTGGAATCAGACGCACATGTCTTTTTGCGAACAGTAGGTTTTTCCTGTAACTGAAGTTGAACATTGTTTTACACTTGTTAAGTTTTAATCTGATGATGGCAGTAGCAGAAACCACATTATAAATAAAGAAATTAACTAATCAACTTAAACACCTTTACTCTCAAAAAAGTGCGAGAACAACTGAGGTGTTGCTTTCAAAAGAAGCTGTAAGAATTCTACGCTGTATTTTCCGCTTTAGACATTGATAATATTTAGTTGAAACACAGTGATTATTCTCATACTACATGTAGCCTCTATCACAGCCAGATAATTGCAGTCACCTCACTGGTACCAAGAAAATGCAAATTAATGCACAATCCGACTGAAGGCCATAGTGATTAGCTGCCTAAAATCTAGCGACATTCTTAGTACCTTTTAAGTCATTTGTGATTCAACTGGTTTGATGTCATGCCTTTTTCCCTATCTTGTTAATTTTTAGGTGTCTATTTCACCAGACATCAACTTAATCTCGGTCAGCATCTACCATTTTTCTTCTCTACCAATCCTTCTGGTTCCAGAGTGCTACAGCGGATATCTCCCTAACCAGGCGTTTCTTCTAACTAAAAACTTTCATGGACTTCTAACCTCACCTGTTCTTTTAAGAACTTTACTCTGTACTTTGGCTATCCACTTAAATATTAACATTCTTCGGTAGCACCATATTTAAAATGTTTTATGTTTCTTCGTCTCTGGATTTCCGTTAGCTCTCGTACCCTTATGGGGCATTCTTCCTTAGTTCCATGTCAATATTTGACATTTCTGTAGCTTTTCTATTGAAGACAGCAACTTTCATGGACTTCTAACCTCACCTGTTCTTTTAAGAACTTTATTCCGTACTTTGGCTATTCACTTAAATATTAACATTCTTCGGTAGCACCGTATTTAAAATGTGATATGTTTCTTCGTCTCTGGATTTCCGATAGCTCTCGTACCCTTATGGGGCATTCTTCCTTAGTTGCATATCAATATTTGATATGACTGTAGTTTTTTCTACTGAAGACAGCTTCTTTCGTCTGTGCTAGTCCACCCCTGATATCTCTCAGATTCGGTTTCCCTGTGTAATATGGTTTCCTAGGCAGAAGAATTCTTTCACTTCATCCACTACAGTGTCGTTCCTATTCTTTATGATAAGCTAGTAGTTATTTTTCTTTCACTACTCTTCATACCTTCGAAATTGTTCTGTTTGTCCTTAAACTGCATTCAACACTAAGTACACTGACGATAAAAAGAGTGACACACACAGAAGGAGAGAAGAAAACGATATGAAACTTCAGGGGCAAAGAGGGAAAGTTATATTATTTCAGTGATTACAAAATGAAGTGAAATTTACAAATACCGGGACAGTATCAGTTCACTGAACACTATAACGTTGACCCCCTCTGCTATGTGTGCCATAAAGATGTGCTCAGGTAAGCTGACCCATAACTGTTGCAACTACTCGTGGATATCCCGGACACTGCCACTAGGATGGAGACGACACACAGATAGTCCATAGGGACACATACAATGCGTGAGCGAGCATTGACATGTTGAAACATGGCACCAAGATAATGTTGCATGAGAGAAGGCAGGGCGTCCGTGGGGGAACGTAGTGTCATCCGAACTTCCTAAATTACCACCAGCTGTGACCGAAGTCATATCCACTGGCTACCCCATACCACGACGTCAGGAGTAACTCAGCTTCGTGTCTCCAGAACACTGGAAGAATTAGACCTTTCCCCAGGTCGCCTCCACACTCATCGACGATATCCATCCGTGGTAGTGCAATACCACGAATAATTGCTGAACACAGTACGAAGCCATTCATTAGCAGTACATGCTTCCCACTCATGGTACCACTCCGAACGCAGCCGTTTGAGCATCCGACCAATGGTGTGGGACGACACAGAATCTTGCTGCGATTTCTCGGACGCTTGGCACAGATGTGAAGGGGTTGCGATATATTCGGTGCACAATACGGTGATGTTTCTTTCTGATGGCGAGACATGATTCACTGGAACTGTGACGACGAGTATGGTTGGACTCATGTTACCAAGCATCAGGTCGCCGTCCCATTGGCTTGCTCCACAAATCTCGCTATTGAATGATTCGATCAGCCGGCCGAATGGGGACACACAATGAGGCCCCACTAAACCTCTTGTCAAGTGCTGATATGTCTCACACGAGTGCGTCATCTCTATGTCATTAACAGTAATCAATAAACATCTGAAGCAATTCATGTCCCTTTCATACCCCACCTCACCTGGTAACAACACTAAACACGAACAACGCAAATGCACTATGGTGGCCGCTCTACTTGTCGCTGTGAACTGCATCGTTACTAATAACGTAATCGCCGATGGTGTGTAGTTGTAAGGAGACATTTGACTATATCTTCAGAGTGCTACACCTTCTTGTCATATAGTGTATGTTCTCTATACTGAAAGTTTCCTTTAGAAATTCTTTTCGTTGGAACTTTGCTGTTGTTTACCTGTGTGTGACTTAGTGCATTTCGAGAAACCAAATATATCTACCTGCGAGAATACAACATGAATGTGGCCCTGTTTTATAATCCTTCTAAAACATGATGGGTATTTATTATATCCTGATCTTAAACTATTAATCTCTTTTATTAATCAAAGTGGTCCCTGGGCTTTAATTATCTCTCTAATAATGCTGTTCATGAGATGGTCCCAGTGCAGTGATAATTTTCGTAGCAAACAGATCCTTAGACAAAATATCTTACCTTGTAATCCAATTGTTTGGAAACGCCATGCTTGCTGCTCTCTGTGCACGAACTGAAAATTTCTAACTATAGTTGCTGAGAGCTTAGTGCTTTGCCCCAAACAACAAGTAAACTATTTTAAACACATAATTGAGTGAGACACTCTAAAAATAAAAATCAATTGAATAGAGGATATGAACAATGCTCTTACTTAAAATATTTGTTTAACAGACTGTTTTTAATTAAGTGATATATTATTACTTATCTGCAACTCATGTTACAACACTCGTTAACATTGACAGAGGGCAACACTGATACCAAACTCACTCTCACAAATGTTAGACAGATCATTAAAAAACATGAAAAATACCTTACAATGAAAATTACTCGATTTTTAACGAAAACTCTAAAGTTTCCTGATATGGATTTTTCATTCAACAATGATTCTGAACTATCCACATCTGTAGTACCAATAAATAAAAATATTATCTTCATTCCTCTTCATACTCTTTTCTAATCTCTTTACATCCCATTTCATCTAAATCACTAATTACATCTTTCTCCTCTGTTTCACAATATTCAAACACAAATCATTTTACATAAACACAGATGCTCTTAACGTTATGTCTACATTGCCAGGAGTCATCTGCACAGTGTATGTCTTACTACTCCACTAATGATAGAATCTTGCACTCCTTGCTGCCAAACAGTGATGAGAAAACAGACATCTTCCAGCGACACAGCTACTTTGACCAAAGACTGTGTGTCAGTAATCAGCAAATTTAAAATTGTCACCAAGTGTGTGAGATGTGTACAATTTCCAGAAATGCAAATAACAAACTCCCACTAGATCTGTTCCACTACTTTTCAATAAATCTTCTAAATGATAGTTATCTCTGTCCAGAAGCACTATGTTGCATATGAAACTCAGCACTGATGTGTGTAGGAACAATGAAGAATGATCTTGTTTCTAAATGGCTGCCAGTTCAGAATACCGAGTACATGATTTCTCAGAATTTAAGAACTCGAGGCACAGCACTAATTCAAACTTGTTATAATCATATCTCATAAGACTAGTAATAGTGGTATTCAGACATTGTGAACTACATACTTCTCAATAAGTTTAAATTTCTTGTACTCAACTGATTGCTTTTTATTTCACACATATTATTTCACACTTAATTCAAACTGGTTGTAATCATACCTCATTAAACTAGTAATAGTGAAATGCAGACATTGTGAGCTACCTCCTTCTGAATAAGTTTAAATTTCTTATATGCAACTGATTTCTTATTATTTCACAGGTAACTCCACTGTACAACCATATTCATGATTTAGGTATTCAAAGAATTGTAGCAATACATAAGCCAATACTGACCTTTCAACTCGCCCTAGAAAAGAGGTTTAAGAAAGGCAACCCAACGTTTAGAGCACTATTAGATTTAGAGGAAACTTTTGACAATATTGACTGGATTACACTCTTTCAGATTTTGAAGGTACAAGCAATAAAATACATGGAGCAGAAAGTTATGTGCAGCTTGTACAGAAACCAGACTGCAGTTGTAGGAGTCAAAGAATGTGTAAGAAAAACTGTGGCTGAGAATGGAGTGAGACAATGTGGAAGCCTATTCCTAATATTATTCAACCTGTACATTAAGCAAAAGGGAAACCACTGACAAATTTGCATTAAACTTGAGGCAGAAGAAATAAATTCTTTGAGTATACAGTAACAATGTAATACTGTGAGAAAGCAGTTGAAAGGAAATGATAGTGACTTGAAAAGATATTATAAAATGAACCTCAATAAAATTAATCAAGATTCATGATACATATTCTAGTTAAATTAAGAAATGGTGAACAAATTAGATTACGAAATGGAAGACTAAAGGAAGTCAATAATTTTTCCTTTATGTACAGCAAAATAGCTGACGATGTCCAAATTTGGGAAGATACAAGATGCGGAACGGCAATAGCAAGAAAATATTTTCTGAAAGAGACTATTTTGTTAGCGTCGAGCATTCATTTTTGTTCTAGGGAGAATTATCAGTAGAAAGTGGGTAGGTTGGGTGCGCTAGGAGGTCATTTATTGCACATACCCAACCCGCCCACAAAAATAAGATATAAAAAATTAAACCATTAAAAACTGATTCAAACAATGAACTCTAGATCATGAAATTCGTTATCACTATTTTTATCTTCAAAAAATTGAAAGTCCCAGTTAAATATTATATGATTAAACCTGTCTGGCAAAATAATTTAAAACTTACTATCAAGCTCATTAAAACTTATTCCCCATGTCTAGTTTTTAAATATTCACATCCCATAATGTAATACAATTCATTTACTTCTAGCTCACTAATCTTTTTAAAGAAATTGGAATTGTTTGCATTATTTAACTTCTTCAGAAGAATATCCATTCATATAGCATAAAAATAGTAATATTAAAAAATTTTAATCTTTATAAACCTGACAGGTATGGAATGAATTTAAATTTAATATTATTGTTGAGAGAAATAATAAACCAAGAAAGAAGCAAGTTCTATGTCATATTTGCAAAGAATATTTGAGACCATCTTTGATTATAGAACATTTGAGAAATAAGGACTACGCTAAAAGTACTAATCTATTACAGAAAATTTATGAAGATGAATATGAAAAGAGATTTAGTAGCTATGATATAACGGATACAGAAATATCGGAAGAAATAGAAAATTCAGATTCCCTCTTTTTTATAACTCTAAAAAAAGTAGCGAATTATAATTTGCCAATAGATAATAAACCAAAAATAATACAAACATATATTAAATTGTACTTATTATTTAAATAGTTTCTCACTCAATAATTAGAGATTTAGAAGATAGAGAATACAATTACAAGCAACTAATTAATTTTCGTTATCAGTATAAGAAATGTGGTAGGAATTTTATTTTTACATTAGAAGGTATAGAAAAAATATTTTAGTGTTATTAAAATTTATGAAATAATATGTAATTTTTAATATCCATAAGGAAAAGTATCATAATTTTCTAGGACTATTCTTTTATCATAGTGAAATGAAAATTATTTCTTAGCCTGACTGTTGACTAGATTTTTAGTATCAATATCTCTAGTGATTTGACTGTATTCTAATTATAACTTTTCCTCTACTTCACTCTCAGTTAATCTTATCGTAAATTCAACAATCACTTTTTGAATATTCTTATAGTTTAAAGTGAATCCCTTTACTTTCACCCCTGTTTTTTATCATTTTCTCATAATAGTAACTTTTCAGGCCAGTTGAAGCCCAATCTTTAATACAGTTATTTCCTAATTCATCAGTCCATTCACTTACATACAACCTGTTTCCACAGTACTTTCACAATTATCAATATACACCACACAATCAGTATATATAACAGATTTTCCTAGTTTATCTAACATACCATATAATGTAAACCTAGTATGTAATAAATGCAGGTATACAAATATTTTTGCTGTATTATATTACAAACAATAACACTTGAAATTGAACTTAATCTGAACCATATTGTCATTAAGAACATGTTATCTATGTTATCTCATCAATCACCCAACAGTATCTCATAAAATCTCTGTAAATCTGTTACACATGCTGTTTGAATCATATTTTGCATTTGCCCAAATTTACCTCATAATGGATTAAGACATATCTTAGCAACAGCTTATTTTCCTAGTTTTTCCTTTATGCTATCAGGATCTAAGTCAATATATAATTTCTCTTTAACTGTTTCGATATGCTCTTGGCCAGTTTCGAAATTATGTGGACTGGTCTCTAATTTTATTTTCAGAAAATCTTTCACATAATTTTTAAACAGTGTATTGCCTTCATTTCTAAAATCCTAAACTTTTTAGATATTCAAAATTCTTCACTTTATCAGTCGTTCAAGTTCCAATAAAACGTCTTTCCTCATCATTGTGATTGCATTTATATAGTTTTTTCTTGAGCACATTTGACACACAAAGGAAACAACAGTTTTTTATTTATTCTTACTGTTAAAACAGGATGATAGAATCCTTTAGGTGACACTACTATACAGTTTATTAAACCATACCAATTTTTAGAATAATATCTTGGTCTATATACTTTTCTCAGATGTTGCTCTGGATAAAAGTCATAAAATTGCACAGTAGGATAAAAATTATATATGTTAACATATTTTATTTTTGTGTTAACGCAGTCAGCTTTAGCTCTTAATTTTGTTGCATTTGTTCATTAACATAAAAAGTATCTCTTGGATTTAGTGGTTCAACAATTTCATGTAATTGTTTTAATTTCTTAGCCTTTTTATACTCTGCTGTGTTAAGCCAATAACATCCTCACATCTCTACTAAATTATATCCCGCATTTCGATTTTCTGCCCTTTTTTTTAAGGTCTTTTGATAAAGGTCATCCATTTTTCTTTATTTTTAATTGTTAATCATCTACCTTTTAAAACATTTTTACAACCATACCAATGACAGCCATGGTAGTGCTAAACAATATAAGTTTCATTCTCAAAGCCATCTACTTTTCCACCTTCTATTTTTGCTTCTCCACCATTCAGAGTATGCAGAATAACATTATTGTTCGAATTGTTTAAGCAAGTTATAGATCCTTACTATATCTCACTTTCTGTTCTTTATCCAATACAGCAACTATAATTTCAGATAAATATTTAGGTCTGTATGTAGCCATAAAAACGCCAGCGATTGTTAAATAACAGAATGGATGAATATTAGCTATTTCTAGGAACTGTTTTCTTAGTTCTGAACAGCCTCATCTCAAAAAATCTACATCAGAATTACAGTATTCAACAATTTCTTTCGTCATATTCAACACATAATTTTCCTTAACTCTGGAGTTGTGCCATTTGAGAAATGCTTCTCTATCTTTTGATTTCGTAGTGTCAACACAATAATATCGAGTATTTGGAATAGGTCCTATGTAATTTTCATTTTCTTGTAGATTGAACAAATGTGGGAAGTATCCATTCTTGAATTCTTTCAAATGTGATGTTTTTGGAAAACTACTAAGAGGGCCTTGTACAAAATTACTGCTATCTAGAATTCTTAGTTCTAAATGATTTATACGCAATAACATCAATTTAGTTCCTGTGTATATGGTATGTGGCTTTATTGTATTATCAACACAATACTTCAAAATGAATTCTGAATCATTAACCTTATCATGAATGTATAATTCCTGTTTTTATAAGATATCAGCCACCTACAGATTTCTTCATTTGTCTTACATTTATAAACAGTATCTCCTTTAAAATTTTGACCTATTATGAGATTCAGAATATGTATACCAGTTCCTTGTTGAGCTTAATAGTCAAACCACATGTATTTTTCTGTATGTGTACAATTCACTCACTTAGGGAATCCATCTTCACAACATTTAAACTGTTTACCAGTTTATTCAATCTGTATATTGAGCAAGCAGTAAAGGAAACAAAAGAAAAATTCAGAGTAGGTGTTAAAGTCCATGGAGAAGAAATAAAAACTTTGAGGTTTGCCGATGACATTGTAATTCTGTCAGAGACAGCAAAGGACTTGGAAGAGCAGTTGAATGGAATGGATAGCGTCTTGAAAGGGGGATACAAGATGAACAATAACAAAAGCAAAACGAGGATAATGGAATGTAGTCGAATTAAGTCAGGTGATGCTGAGGGAATTAGATTAGGAAATGAGACACTTAAAGTAGTAAAGAAGTTTTGCTATTTGGGGAGCAAAATAATTGATGATGCTCGAAGTAGAGAGGATATAAAATGTAGACTGGCAATGGCAAGGAAAGCGTTTCTGAAGAAGAGAAATTTGTTAACATCAAGTAGAGATTTAAGTGTCAGGAAATTGTTTCTGAAAGTATTTGTGTGGAGCGTAGCCATGTATGGAAGTGAAACATGGACGATAAATAGTTTGGACAAGAAGAGAATAGAAGCTTTAGTAATGTAGTGGTACAGAAGAATGCTGAAGATTAGATGGGTAGATCACATAACTAATGAGGAGGTATTGAATAGAATTGGAGAGAAGAGGAGTTTGTGGCACAACTTGACAAGAAGGAGGGACCGCTTGGTAGGACATGTTCTGAGGCATCAACGGATCACAAATTTAGCATCGGAGGGCAGCGTGGAGGGTAAAAATCGTAGATGGAAACCAAGAGATGAATACACTAAGCAGATTCAGAAGGAAGTAGGTTGCAGTAAGTACTGGGAGATGCAGAAGCTTGCACAGGATAGAGTAGCAAGGAGAGCTACATCAAACCAGTCTCAGGACTGAAGACGACAACAACAACAACAACAACAACCAGTAACTATTTTTCTACATTCCCACCATTGGTAAACACAAAAATCTTTGAATTTCCCATTAACATAACAAAAAACTTTGTTAAAATTTGGCAATTTGGGCAACCTTGCACTATAAAATAATCAACAAATTTTCTTTCACTTACTATTTGTATCACTTATAACATTTAAATTTCCAATTTTCTCTACTTCATTACAATTTGTGCAAAGTTGAAAGCCATATTTATGTTCTTTAGATTTCAAACAAATCTTTTTACATCCTTTACCTTTATAAGCTGTATGACGAACAGCCTGGTGATTTTTAAGCATTATTCATTATAACAGTATCTGTTGCATTTTTTAAAGTATAATTGTTTTTCATAGTTTCGTGTCCTGGACCTTTACATTGCATACAGGTCCTTCTTTCTGTTTTGCAATTGTTTTTATCTTTGTTATTATATGGCTTATTACTTTTATTAGAGAAACATACCAATAGTAGGAATGCATTCACACTGTTACTTACATCAAAATGGTTGTAATCTTTATACAGATACATCTTTATATCTTTCTCAGGACTGCTATAGATAACTGAATTGAAATTCTCAGCACATAAAAAAATATTTATTTGAATATTGAGCAATACTTCAACATTTTTAATGTCATCTAAAGGAAAAACGTCTTCGATGCATTTTTACAAAGGATTACATAATATGTCAGTTAACTCTTATTGTAATTTGTATTTATCTCCTTCTGTAATTTTCTTAATATCGTTTGTAGTTAATTATATGCCCAAACTATTATTTGTCTGGTATGTTAGTGCTACAAATACTGCTGTAGGACATCACAGATTATCATTGTTATTAATTCTTCTGATACACCTTTTAGTCTTTTTGTCTTCAGCTAGATTTATAAATCTCTTTCTCCCCTACAACCTCTGCCTTGAGGAATTGGTATGATTTGAATATTAAATACACTATCTCCTATATCAGTAGTCTCATCAGATGTTAATATATCTCTGATTTTACTGCACAAACCTGAACTGAATCTCGAGTTTTATCTGATGCTTTATATCCTGTAAAATTGGATAAAACATTTTTGAAGTTTTTAATGTTATATTCAAATTTATCACTTTTTCTTTCTCATGTAATCTGTTTTCTCACTAATGGTAGAGAGTTTAACAATATTAGTGTCATTAAAGACAATTTTATAGTCAATGGACCGAGCTTGAAATTTTTTGTTAAATCTTGATCTTATTTCTTTTATCTGAAATAAATTCTTTTTAGAAAGCTCAGTCTCTTTTCCTTGCTCAAATAGTTTCTACTGAATGAATAAATTTGATCTTGTCTCACTAATTTTTTCTTGTATCAGTGGTTGTGCTTTTTCAATAACATAAACAAATCTGTAAGAATAAATTATATTAGGTACTTGTTTTGGCCTCAATCTAGTTTTTTGGAATAATTCTTGATGAAATTTAAACTCCTGTAACCCATTAGCATTAACTAAGTGTTTTCTTTTATTTAATTTTATTCAAAAGTAGAGTTAAAAATCTTACTATGAGGGAATACTAATACACAAATGTAGTGTGTGAACAGAAAGTTGGAAAGTGTGAGTCTCATAGGGAGCATGCCAGAGATAAGTCCCTGCAGTCACACTATCGTCTCTGGCCTCAGTGGATCAGTCAGATAGAGCATCTGGTATGTAAGCTGGACATCCCGGGCTCGAATGCCAGTTGGCGCACACATTTTGCAACTGTCCCCGTTGCTATTTATCAAAGCCTGTAAGCAGCTAGAGGTCTAGATTGCACTATAATTTCAAGATATTTAGGTCTAGCTTTGAGGTTACATACTTTCAAATTATCTAGAGTACTTGTAGGAGGATGTAAATTATTTGACACAATTAAATTAATTTAATGATCTTTTGTAATTCTCCTATAAACTTGTAAATTATTCCTTATGCAATACTCGTGGAGTTGAGCAACTGTAAACTCTCCAAAAGCCTCAGTCATTCATTAAGGATAAAAAACCATAGGTTTGCAAAAAATGAGAAGTCTTTTTAAAGTTGTAATTAATTAAATTTTACCTTCAGTTAATTTTGACTGATTGTAAATGTATTTTGCGATCACTTGTATTTACTTCTTTTCCACATTTACACATGATTGTTCATTTTAGCTTATCTTCTAGTGGCAAACCTTACATTTACTAGAGAGTTCCTCCTTAGATGAACCGTTAAAGTAAAACCAACTAAAACTTCAATTTCTTGAGATCTTATACATTTTTTAGAATTAGGGCAGGATGCTTCAGCTGACGCTTAATTTGTTTTGTAATTTTTTTTCATATTCTTTATCAATATGTGAATCCCTATCCTTTGTATATAAGTGTGAATAAAGATAATCAAGCAGTTTCTTTACTTCAAATTTTTACACAATTTGCCTTCCATTTATCAAGACAAATTTTAATTATACTAATTAAAATTATTTATTAATAAATGAATCTGATTTCTTGTTGTTGTAGTATAGATAGTTGTGTAGATAAAACATTTACACTCACCCGTTTTCTATCTATCACTAATACTTTTGCTATGAATTTTTTATTTCCTTTATGAGTTTGGAGGACAATACACATTTCATGAAAAAGAAATTGTAATCTATATGACACACTATTAAGGATATTACAGAAATAAATGTAAGGTGGACTTCAAGGTGCCAAAGATCTGAAAACTGAAAAATTAATAGAGTGCTATAGAATTTTAATATATTTTTCTTCTATATAAATGGAGTTCATTCAAGCATTGTCTGATACATCCACTACTGTTGCTGAATCATCCATCATGCATATACCTGAATTTATTAATCACAAAAGCTATCAGCTCAATTTGGTCTCTTGGTTTAAAGATATATGGGTTCCATGGTTCGAAGATAACATTTTTGTATGGAATTCCAGAGGAATCTAATTTTCCTATGTAGATTTAAAATCATGTAAAAATGTTCATGTTTAATTTCTCAGACAAATACAACATAATGATTCCCAAGCTTTAGAGTATGAATATATTAGAAAAATTTTACTAAGAGTCGAAAATTTTAAAGAATTTGTAAGGACATTTACAATGGGAGCAGGTGAGAAATTACTACCTAACTGTAGAAAAAATATTTGTTGATTATCTATAATAAACAGCATCTTTTAAAATACAACTCACACTCGACTTTACAAGTCAATTAAAAATAAAAGAAAAGAGTTGGAAGAGAAAGAAAAAATGCCCACAGTTAAAGAATGTAATTTCTGTAATTATCTTAGAATGTAATACATTGCCACATCAAAACAGTATGCCAAGAAAAATTATTTTGAAGTTGGTACTATATTATCTGAAAATCATCTTCCAAGAACATTGTCCAGTTATAATAGTGGAAGCCCTACACAACATAAAATACTTTATGTCAGAAAATATGAATGTACAGATTATAAATTAGTAGGACGTATGCTTAATATTTATTTTGGTGTACACAGAGTAGATAAAAGTAAATAAATGTCCAATATTCTTAACAGCCTATATCAATTCTTTGAAAAATTGTGCACCCAATCCACCTATATTGTTGATTAAATATATGCGAGGAGAAAAAATATTTAAGACGAAATTTTGAATGTGCCCACTATAGAATTTTAATTTTATCTAATATACTTTTATTATATATAAAAGGAGTCAAACATAGACCTTGTTAACAACAAGCTTGCATACAATGGTAAGCAAGCATGTGAGCTCATTGATTAAAGAAATAATCGATCTTTTAAAGCAATAGATATTGCTGAAATTCTTGAGTATGAAAATACTGATCAAACTATCAGACTAAATGTGGAATCGGACAATATAGCAAAATATGAAATTACTTTAGAACCCCAAGAGATACGGGTCTAACTTATAATAAAAAAGAACAATGAAACTTCCTGGCAGATTAAAACTGTGTGCCAGACTGAGTCTCAAACTCGGGACCTTTGCCTTTCATGGGCAAGTGCTCTACTAACTGAGCTACCCAAGCACAACTCACGCCCCGTCCTCACAGCTTTATTTCCTCCAGTACCTCATCTCCTACCTTTCAAATTTCACAGAAGCTCTCCCGTGAACCTTTCAGAACTAGCACTCCTGGAAGAAAGGATATTGTGGAGACATGGATTAGCCACATTTCATTCTAGAAACATCCCCCAGCAACAGTCTGGAGCATCTGTGAAGTTTGGAAGGTAGTAGACGAGGTACTGGAGGAATTGAAGCTGTGAGGACGAGGCGTGAGTCGTATTTGGGTAGCTCAGTAGGTAGAGCACTTGCCCACAAAAGGCAAAGGTCCCGAGTTCGAGTCTCGGTCCGGCACACAGTTTTAATCTTCCAGGAAGGTTCATATCAGTGCACACTCCGCTGTAGAGTGAAAATTTCATTCTAAAAAGAACAATATTTATCAGCGAATCAGATCTGTATTCTCTCCTTGAATTATTTCTCAATAAACGTACGTTTCCAGTTACTTTTTCATAATTAAATTTTATGTTACATTCACAATTACTTTTGTCTGCATCTAATAAGCTAAAATCACTCTCTCATTCAGCTAACTCAAAATCGAATTTTAATGACATTAAGTCACTTCTGTTAACTTTTATTTTAATATGGAAATTGTTTATCCACTTTAATAACACAATTAGCAGAATGAATATTATAAGCAATACTACACTCCTTTAAAGTTTCAACAATGGCTCCCACTTATAAATAAAAAATTTGATTAACATCTTCAAAAATTACATTATTTTTATTCACCCAACTGTAGTGTGAATTATCGAAGCAAAACCATTTAAAATATTGATATAGAACATAAGCAAAGTGTTATGGATTTCTTAGATGTCATTTGCAGCAACATCCATAACATTGAGGTACAAACTCTTTTTATCACAGAATATTGTCTTTATGATTTAGTTATGAATCCATATTCGTATAACATCACTTTACTTTCAGCAGCTTTTTACTTTTTTTAGCAGAAAACTAGTAAATATTATTGCTAATGAATGGCAGCTATCGCAAGTCCATCCATGTTTTACATTTTTTATGTTATTGAAAACAACAGCCAGACAGTTCAGATAGATTATATAATGGTAAGACAGAGATTTAGGAACCACATTTTAAATTGCATGACATTTTCAGGGGCAGATGTGGACACTGACCACAATCTATTGGTTATGAACTGTAGATTAGAACAGACGAAACTGCAAAAAGATGGAAATTTCAGGAGATGGGAACTGTATAAACTGACAGAACCAAAGGTTGTAGGGAGTTTCAGGGAGACCTTTAGGGAACGATTGTCAAGAATGGTGGAAAGAAATACAGTAGAAGAAGAATGGGTGGCTTTCAGGGAGGATATAGTGAAGGAAGCAGAGGATCCAGCAGGTAAAAGGACGAGGGCTAGTAGAAATCCTTGGGTAACAGAAGATATATTGAATGTAATTGATGAAAGGAGAAAATATAAAAGAACAGTAAATGAAGCAGACAAAAAGGAATGCAAACGTCTCAAAAATGAGAGTGATAGGAAGTGCAAAATGGCTAAGCAGGGATGGATAGATGTAAGAACAAATGTAAGGGTGTAGAAGCATATCTCACTAGGGGTAAGGTAGATACTGCCTACAGGAGAATTAAAGAGACCTTTGGAAAAAAGAGAACCATTTGTATGAATATCAAGAGCTCGGATGGATACCCAGTTCTAAGCAAAGAAGGGAAAGCAGCAAGGTGGAAGGAGTATATGGTGTGTCTATACAATGGCAATGTACTTGAGGACAATATTATGAAAATAGAAGAGGATGTAGATGATGAAATGGGAGATATGATACTGCATGAAGAGTTTGACAGAGGACTGAAAGACCTAAGTCGAAACAAGGCAACAGGAGTAGATAACATTCCATTAGAACTGCTGACAGCGTTGGGAGAGCCAGCCCTGACAAAACTCTATCATCTGGTGAGCAAGATGTATGAGACAGGCGAAATAGGGGGGGGGGGGGGTGATTGTTGTTGGGATGTTTAAGGGGGACTAAACAGCGAAGGTCATCAGTCCCAGAGGCGAAATACCCTCAGACTTCAAGAAGAGTATAATAATTCCAATCCCAAAGAAATCAAGTGTTGACATATGTGAAAATTAACGAATCATCAGTTTAATAAGCCGACGGCTGCAAAATACTAACACGAATTCCTTACAGACGAATGGAAAAACTGGTAGAAGCCGACATCAGGAAAGATCAGTTTGGATTCTGTAGAAATGTTGGAACATGTGAGGCAATACTGACCCTACGATTTATCTTAGAAAATAGATTAAGGAAAGGCAAACCTACGTTTCTAGCATTTGTAGACTTAGAGAAAGCTTTTGACAATGTTGACTGGAATACTCTCTTTCAAATTATGAAGGTGGCAGGGTTAAAATACAGGGAGCGAAAGGCTATTTACAATTTGTACAGAAACCAAGTGGCAGTTATAAGGGTCGAGGAGCACGAAAGAGAAGCAGTGGCTGAGAAAGGAGTGAGACAAGGTTATAGCCTGTCCCCGACGTTATTCAATCTGAGCAAGCAGTAAAGGAGACAAAACAAAAATTTCGAGTAGGAATTAAAATCCATGGAGAAGAAATAAAAATGTTGTGTTCCGCCGATGACATTGTAATTCTGTCAGAGGCAGCAAAGGACCTGGAAGAGTAGCTGAACGGAATGGACAGTGTCTTGAAAGGAGGATATAAGATGAACATCAACAAAAGCAAAACGATGGTAATGGAATGTAGTCGAATTAAGTCAGATGATGCTGAGGGAATTAGATTAGGAGATGAGACACTTAAAGTATTAGGTAAGTTTTGCTATTTGGGGAGCAAAATAACTGAGGATGGTCGGAGTAGAGAGATTATAAAATGTAGACTGGCATTGGCAAGGAAAGCGTTTCTAATGAAGAGAAATTTGTTAACATCGAGTATAGATTTAAGTATCACGAAGTCGTTTCTGAAAGTATTTGTATGGGGTGTAGCCATGTATGGAAGTGAAATGTGGAGCTACAGAAGAATGCTGAAGATTAGATGAGTAGAACATGTAACTAATGAGGAAGTACTGAATAGAATTGGGGAGAAGAGGAATTTGTGGCACAACTTGACTAGAAGAAGAGATCGGTTGGTAGGACATGTTCTGAAGCATCAAGGGATCACCAATTTAGTATTGGAGGGCAGCGTGGAGGGTAAAATTGTAGAGGGAGACCAAGGGATGAATACACTAAGCAGATTCAGAAGGATGTAGGTTCCAATAGGTACTGGGAGATGAAGAAGCTTGCACAGGATAGAGTAGCATGGAGTGCTGCGTCAAACCAGTCTCTGGATTGAAGACCACAACAACAACAACTCGGCGAGGTGCGTGCGACGGTCTTCGGAGCCACTCTTACGGCCGGTAACCTCGCCCACTATTCGCTGCTGGGCTGGCGCGGCTATTTTGTAGGCACTTCGGGGAATTCGGCAGCTTTCTCCCCTTGCTGAACACGCTCAAAGCTGGCAGCTGATGCGTAACAGCGGTTGCAAGGTGGAGGGAGAAATGATTAAAAATTTGTATTCGTTACACCTGAAATTCTCTTATATGCTGATCCAGAGCATCCGTTCACTGAGCACAATGGAGTATGTCTCTCGCAAATTCGTGTAAATTCAGAAGCAGACATAGTAATGGAAGATGGACTGGTGTGGTGGGTCTTACTACCATTTGTGCGAGAGCCAGAAGACCTGCTATTTTACAAGTGCTCACAGTTAATTTCACAACTTCTTTCATAATCTGAATGACAGGCACTAAGCTTCATTGTCAATGGTCGTTCATGTCAAATCTTTTTGCTAACGCTATTTGTAAAAATCTTTGATAGCTGCATAGAGAGCTGGCTGCTCATACAGGGTGATAATTATTCAGTTATATGTAATAAAATCATCGTAACTTCTGAACGGTCTGTGTCGGGACGCTCAAACTGCTCAGTTGGTCGCGTGGCATGTATGGTTTGATTTAGCGGCGAAGCCCTTTCCATCTGAAGGTTCGTCAATGCGCAAAACTGGCGCATTTGTGGGACTAAGAATTCGAATTTCGCGATCGAGAAGTCTGTTCACCCACAAAGGCTGACTGTGTGATGTGCAATATTCAGTCATGGAATAATCGTTGCGATATTCCTCGATGACATGGTGATCACCGAAAGGTACGTAAAGGTTTAGGAGGATGATTTCGTCCCCATAATCCAAAGTGACCCTGATTTCGACTAAATGTGATTCATGCAAGAATCACTCCATCGAAGCAGGAGAGTGTTTGACGTTCTGGAGGAGCACTTTGGGAACCGCATTCTGGCTCTGGAGGCCACTGGAAAGGGCAGAATTTCGGAAATCGTCTGCGCCATATCGTCGTCAATGATGGCAGGCATATCGAACATGTCGTAACCTAAATCAGTATATCTGTAATGACGTTTACATGTCGACTAAAGTATGTACACACGATAGTTTGTAACTAATTTACGTTTATTTCGTTTAGTTCAATACCTGTCATACTGTACATTACTGTACCTGCCGATAGCAGAATGTTTTAAAATTTAAAATTACTTAGCCTTACAGTACCTAAGTTCAGCACTCAGCGTACGTTTAACATTTTGAGAGGTATCGAACATTTGATTGGCCACAGACAAGGAATTTGACTGTGTGAAAGTAAATAGCAGCCCTTCTGCCGGTAACGACGTATTTGGATTAACAACATGGACATATTTTTGGTGTACCATTTCGTGCTCTTGTGAACAGTTCTGTAACGATCTGATTGGGTGCAGACTGCTAATTTTGTTGTTAAGTCGTTATTATGACCTGTAGCTCTAGGCTGCAAATTACTAATGTTGTCTTGACGCCTTTTTTTCAGTTTTCTGTTTTAAATTTCTTTCATTTTATGCAGTTGTGTCCTTGTACAATTGTTCCGTAAAGTTTTCAAAGTGTAGTTACTAGTTTTTGAGTTAAAGTGTTGCATAAAGTACACTGATTGGTCCACCTTAATTGTCATCCTTTGCTTAAGAGTAATAAGTTGTTGTTCATGGAACTACGTTTTAGTTTAGCCAGCACCTCACCAGCCCCAGCCAGCTCCCTCCTGCGGTTTTATGGTTATGGTTATGTTTCAGTGGCAGGATTATGGTCGTGTGTAGTAGTCCACTGTGTATTTTCATTTTTATTTCAGGGAGTTGTAAATCGTGGATGATCATGGCTCAGAGAAGAGTCTCACAAAATGCCCATTGCAATTCGAATTAGTCACAAGGTGTGGAGACTGAAGGCAGCGTGGTTGAGCTGAGTGAAAACCTGCTGGGGCACTGGTCTCCAGCTTTCCAGCTCCAGCTGACACTGTAGGTGAGTTAAGTGATGCTTGCCCTACTTGCGGAAGGCTCTTGGCGGGGTTACAAGTTTACTATGAGTTACTACAGGGCAATGTTCATACCCAGACTCAAGTATTTAGAATCCAAGCCCAGCTTAATCACTTAGGGAATCAGGTCCAAGACCTCAGTTGATTGAACTCAGATGCTGAACAGGAACCAGCAATAGAGAAATTTGAGGATAAGGTTATTTATTTACAGCTTGTTAAATTGTCAGGTAAATGTGGGGCAACAAGAGCGTTCTATTCCTTGGCATGTCAATCAGCAGTAAACATCTGAGTTCATAGTATGAGGTCTTGTAGAAGGTTGATAATTATTAACGAGTTGCCTAACCTACTTGTTCTGTGACACAGTGAATCACGAGCCTATCCATTGATAATAATCAACGACTGGTAGATTTTTTGTGGTTAATGGTATACTTGCAGGGCCAAGAGGCCTCCTTGTGAGTCATTGACACGCTGATATTTCATGTTATTTACCCCCGACTGACCGTAAATTAAGTAGAACAGTGTTGGAAGCTCTTGGTGAAGGTGCATCAGTAATCGAGTTGCGAAGGAGACTGTTGGAAGGAAACTCCTCTTGCCAGTTCCGTAACGGTCTTACGAGTCAATACTTTTACTGGGTTCAGGAACATAAAGAAATTTTGGTGGAATATAGTGAGGATATCCAAAGATCCCAGGGAGCTTTGTGCCTTAACACATCAGAGTCGTAGGTCGTAAATAACATATTAGAAGGGATGCGGGTTCTGTTTTCAAACAAACCTCAAACCTTCTCTGAGTCAGATAGGTTAGTGCTGAGTGTTGAAAATGTCCATTTCAGTGACAAGAAGCGTGGTCAGTCGTCATCTACTTCTGACCTAAAGATGGGAAACTCGATTGCTCAGTATAGCCGGCCTGATCATAAGCCATACTATGTGAGGGCGTGTTTTCGGTGCAACCTGGCTGGGCACATGGTAAAGGATTGCCCGGTACCACGCCACAAAAATGAAGGCTGGTGTAGGAGCCTTCAATTGTCATTAAAACGCTGTGATAAGGTAAGAACAGTACTCTTTCACTGGCTGATCTACCGTTCGTGTGTGCTACTGTGAACTTTGAGCCAGTGTGCACATATTGGACTCAGGGAGGGAGGTGTCACTAGTGGATTGAAGTTAGTGCAACAGTTTTCCTCTTGTCTATAAGCTGCATAGTGTCCATAGGTCACGTATGTCATGTCGAACGGTACAGGGAAAATCACTGCCAGTCATGGCGAAGATACGACCGCATCTTAATATTCCTGGCCTATGAAATTTACCATAATGGAAGGGTTGAGCATGTACGTGCTCCTAGTGTGCGACTTTCTCGAGCAAGTTGGATATGCATTGTATTTTGTTGACACGATCATCATGTACAAATTTAGGATGGGTGAGAAGTATCCTTCGTGTAAGCATGAGTGTCGTCATGAGGTGTGTTCTGTGGAGGCGCAGCGGTCGCCATTCGATACTTCTCATTTAGGCACGGAACAGGGGTGGGGTCAGTTGGAGGTCTTAGAACGATATCCTGAAGTACAGAGGTTATTCTGGAATCAGTACCATTACCTGATTAGAAATCGCTCATTATAATTTTGTAATTTAAATGAGGGAGAGGACTTTTCTGATAGCTAGATAGGAGAAGAAACTGAAGTCGACTAGAAAGATCTAGGGGGATTCAGCAATAGAGTCAAAATTTAAAAGAGCTCTGGAAGACATGAGAAAAAATAAAGCAAAATCGTAGATAATATTCCATCGGAACTTCCAGAATCGTCGAGGAAAAAGGCAACGGGAAGACTAGACAAAATTGTGCGTAAAATCTGTTAGACGGGTGAAGTACCATCAGACTTCCGGTAAAGTATCATCTACACAGTTCCGAAGACAGCAAGGACACAAGGGTGCAGAAACTATCATAACTTCAGCTTAACATCTCTTATATCCTAATCACTGACAAGGATAATATACAGAAGAACGAAAAGAAAATTGAGTATTTGTAATATGACAATCAGTATGATTTTTCAAAGGGTAAAGATACCATACAGGCAGTTCTGGCTTTGCGGTTGATAATAGAAGCAAGATTGAAGAAAAACAAGGTATGCTTACAGGATGTGTAGATCGTGAAAGGCGTTCGACAGTAGAAAGTGGGGAAGTGGTCCGATATTCTCAGGAACGTATCAATAAGCAACAGGGAAAGACGTATGGTATACAGTATGCACAAGAACCAAGAGGGAACAATGAGATTGAAAACCAAGAACGAAGTGGTTTAATTAAGAGGGGTGTAAGACAAGAACCCAGTCTTTAGCCCCTATTATTCAATCTGTACGTCGAAGAAGCAATGACGGAAATAAAGGAAAGCATTAAAATTAATTGTGAAACGATATCAGTGCTAAGATTCACTGTTGATATTGCTATCCCAGTGCAAGTGAATAAGAATTACAGTTTTTTTTAATGGAATAAACAATCTAATGAGTACAGAAAACAGATTGCGAGTAAATGGGGATAGACGAAAATAATGAGAAGCAGCAGAAAGGAGAATAGCGAAATATTTAGCGTCAAAACTGGTGGTCGCGAAGTAGACGCAGGTAAGGAATTCTGCTAACTGCGAAATTAGCAAGGAGGAGATATAAAGTAGACTAGCACAGGCAAAGAGGGCATTCCTAGGCCCGAGAAGGGTATCAAATATACCTTGGAAGTAATTTCTGAGAATGTACCTTTGGAGCACAGGTTTGTATGATAAAAAATTTGGACTCTGGGAAAATCGGATCAGACGAGAATCAAAGCATTTGAGACGTGGTGCTACAGAAGAGTGTCGAAAATCTTGTGGACTGATAAGGTAAGGAATTACGAATTATTCTGCAGAATCGACGAACAAGGGAGCATATGGTAATCACTAACAAGAAGAAGGACTTTATGATAGAATTTTTGCTAAGACATTAGAGAATAACTTTTACTGTTGTAGATGCAGGTGTAGAGGATAAAAACTGTAGAGGAAGAGAGAGATTTGGAATACATCCAGCAAATAACTGGGTATGTAGGGTGCAAGTGTTATCTGAACTGAACAGGTTGGCGCAGGACAAGAATTCGTGGCGGGCCGCATCAAACCACCAGAAAATGATGGCTCAAGGAATAAAAGGAAAATGCTGGTAAATACTACAATATCACAAATATTTTTCGATATGAATTCTTCTGCAATAGAGTCACTTTAATCGGCTTCTGATGGAATGGCCAAGAGTTCTGAGACTCATCTTTTCCCCTGTTAGGATAGATAATCGAATGCTTAAAAAGAACCAAGCGCACTTTAGGAAGGTTTTTGAAAAGTGTCCGCTAGAAACGAAAACAATAGTTTCAAGTTTGACAATACTTTCACGTGAAGAATAAACAAATGATGGATACAGATAATTCCGACAAGAACAGACGAGAATAAAGCCGAACCATGCTTCAAAACGGTCTTGGTAAAACAGACTGGAAGAATTCCGATGACTCACATTATGATTTCAACAAAAACTGATGGAAAATAGGCATCAGTATCTGGCACGGGAGAAGAAAGAAAACAGTTTCAACATTTTTATGGCGCAAGCTGCGGCTGTTGTTATTTCTGTGCCATCAGTCATTCTGCGGTATTTATCGCCAATCATTCAGAAATATTTCTCATCTCTACATTTCTCTTGCTTACCTTAGCTTATACTTCATGTTACTTACAGTACATTTGGCCTGTAAATGACGAAATGTTACGATGATTGTGATCATCTTTCCATTAGCAAAGGATTCCAGATTAGTGCCCCTTTCGGATCTCTAGGGAGGTAACCAAGAGAAGAAGATTGAAGTTTGTAATCTTGGAGCTTTAAAAGTTGTTTTGGATACAGTGCATTGCTCTCCGCAACTTCCGGATAGTGTCTGTGTTATAAATGTCGTCTATTTAGAGTTTTCATCTGTCTCATGTTTTCTGTGATTTAAAACCTATGTTCGGCGAATATCGGTCGTGTGTTAATATCTGACCACCGTCCAATCGTTACGTGTAGTTTTGAACTCTTTACAGTGCTGCATCTAATTTCCTGATAGCGTCGGTTTAACATTATTTTTTAGTTTTCATTCACTCCGTGTCTTGTATTATCTACGTTCATCGAACATCTATCGTGTTATTCCACGTGTGGCTGAAGCCTGATAGTCAGCTGAACTAATCATAAAAAGATACGTTTTGCTAATATTACCTTAT
Source organism: Schistocerca piceifrons (assembly GCF_021461385.2). Taxonomy (NCBI): domain Eukaryota; kingdom Metazoa; phylum Arthropoda; class Insecta; order Orthoptera; family Acrididae; genus Schistocerca; species Schistocerca piceifrons. The sequence goes on along the minus strand of NC_060144.1, from coordinate 238,300,270 downwards.
TACTGTGGAAGCGTGTTGTAGTACGTTTTAGTTTACTGTAAGAGTAGCGTCATATGTGCAAATTGGATGTCGTCTTAGGTTAATTGGCATGGGAGAGACATGCCAGGATTTTAGGTTGTCAAATGAGGCTCTTCCATGGAGTTGCAGATTATGTAGTCGAGACAAGATAGTCGATGAATAGGAAAGAAAAATTCGTGCCCTTCCAGCAGAATTAGAAGTAGCATATTATGATCTAAATGGGATGAAGGGGGAAAGAGACAATGACAGCCGGAAGAAGAGGACAAGTAATAAAATCTCAGAAAACGCATCTGATTCCGGTTAGCCATTAGTTTGATTTGTTACCTGAAATAGAAGAGCCTTAACTACGTGGTTTTTGAGCTTAGTAGGATGAAGCAGACTGATAGGAACGATTTTAAGGCCATTTCGGTAGAGAAGACACTTAGATAGAAAAGAGTCTTGTTGCTAGGGAGCAGTCACAGGAGAGGTGCAGACCAATTGCTACACGAAAAGCTGCATGTTGAATACCAGGTCCTAAGCCTTATGAAAGCAAACGTCAAGCTTGGCCAGGTGACAAAAAACATAGGGGCCTAGTGCAGAGATTTTGATGGAGACGATAAGGTAGTTACAGTAAGATGAGCAGGTAACAGCCTGGCTAGCCATTTACAATGTAACATTGAAGGTAACCTGGAGGAAATAGGTGCAACAACAGCACATACTCGTGTGGGGTTTGTGAAGGTTTTGCAGCGACATGAACAACCCTTGCTTAACATGACTGTTTGACGAAAGAGCTGAGCGAATTTCTGCTGAAGTACTTATTGCCGCGCCTGTTGCTCAAATTGGGAGATGGGGATACACTAGTTATGGCCAGCACCTGAATACGAGCGGATGGAATTATTAGACGAGCGTCTTGCAGAAAGTGTAAGGCGGCTCCACGCAAAGGAGACAAAATCCCTGTGATTACAAAGGGGCACATTTTTTTAGGTTAGTGTCAGGTTACAGATAGACAGTAGTGAAAGAAATTAGATCAGAACAGTTTGTAGAAAACAAAATAAATTTGTTTCATCAGAACATTAGAAGATCGAAAAACAAGGTAGATGAGTTTATTGTATGCCTAGAAGACGGGAGAAATTCTGATGTGATAGATGCTCTGTGCCTCTCTTAACAACTCATAACCAAGGGGATGGAGAGGTTAAATATTAGAGATAAGAGACTTGGGTCATTTTTGTGTAAATTTAACAGGGGAACAGGAGTTGCAACATATGTAAAAGTTGGACAAAAAGTCAAAAATATTGAAACAAATAACTTTTGCGTTGATCAGAACCTAAAAGCGTGCGCTTGTTAGTTGTTACTACAGTGCACTTCTGTGGTGATCCAGACCGTACCAGATACTGTCAAACATTATTCAGGGCAGTAAGTCAATGTACAGGACACCATAGCATTTAAACAAAGTCACAATGTTGAGACTTTATAATTCATAAGTTGCAAATGCTTTTAAGAATCACTTTCCAAATGTAGCAGCAAAAATTCCATTACATGAGTCTGTAGAAGAAGCAAGAGAATATATTTAAAATGTCATTCCACAAAACTTTAAATAACTAGAAGTACTACCACCACCATTCACTGAAATTAATAGAATTATAAAAATCCTAAAAACAAAAGCTCATGTGTTGATGGAATTTCGAGCACATTTCTGAAAAGTTGTTCCCACTTATTAAATTATATCCTTAGTGATATGTGCAGTGCATTCCTAGCACATGGAATTTTTTCAGACTCATTAAAATATGTATCAGTGAATCCTCTTCATAAGGAAGGTGACAAAATGAATTTAAACAATTATCATCTGGTTTCCTTACCCATGTTTTTTACCAAAATATTCTGAAACATAATATACTAAAGAGTAGTCTTACAATTTATTGGAAACACTTTACTTAGCATACTACAGTTTGGGTTCCAGAAGGGTTGCTCAACTGAGGATGGTGTTTACAGATTCACTCATAAAATAGTGCTAGCCTTAAATAATGAAATATTCCATTTGGTATCTTTATGATCTTTCCAAGACGATTTACTGTGTGGACCATGTTACTCCCTGAGAAAAACGCAAGTTTTATGGAACTGATGGCTTTATCCATACATGACAAATGGAACACAGAAAGGTTGTGCTAAATAATTCAAACGATGTGAGAAGGGTAGAATATTTTAGTGACTTGTGTGAAATCACAAAGGGAGTCCAGCAGGGTTCAGTACTGTATCCATTCCTATTTCTTATATATGTCAATGATCTTCCTCCTAACATTCAATAAGCAGAAATGGTACTTTTCTCACATGAAGCTTCTGTTATAATACATCCCACAAGAGCGAAAGCAACAGAAGAGGTGATAAATGATATTTTCCACGGAATTATACAGTTGTTTTCCCAACATTAAAAAAAAACTCATTCAGTTCGGTACAACAAATAGTCATACCAAGAATTGATGTAGTACATGAGAAGAAGTCAGTAAACAGAGTGCAATGCTCCAAATTTTTGAGTGTACACACTGATGAAAACTTGAATTAGAAGATGTATATTACTGAGCTCCTCAAACAGTTAGGTTCAGCTACTTTTGTGTTATTGTAGCTACCTTTCTACTAGTAGCCAATGTATGCACGAAGCCTACACTCACCACAGTAGTATAAGTTTATATGCCAATTGGCTCCGCAGATGATGGAGAGATTAGTGAAATGTGTAATGAGATAAAAGAAATTAGTCAGATAGTTAAGGGAGACGGAAATATAATAATCATAGGGGACTGGAAGAAAGGAAAAACAGTGGATGAATGTGAACTGGGCAAATGGAATGAAAGAGGAAGCCAGCCTCAGAATTTTGCAGCCGCGCGGGATTAGCCGAGCGGTCTTGGGGGCTGCACTCAAGGACTGTGCGGCTGGTCCCGGCGGAGGTTCGAGTCCTCCCTCGGGCATGGTTGTGTGCGTTTGTCCGGAGGATAATTTAGGTTAATTAGTGTGTAAGCTTAGTGACTGATGACCTTAGCAGTTAAGTCCCATAAGATTTCACACACATTTGAACATTCCGAATTTTACAAAGAGCAGAATTTAATCATCGCTAACACTTGGTTTAAGAATCATGAAAGAAGTTAGTATACGTGCAAGAGACTTGGAGACAATGGAAGATTTCAGATTGATTATATAATCAAGTTATCTTCAATGAGTAATGTGGGTGCACTGAACCGACTCTAATATGACTTTCAAACGTAGAGTACAGTAATCAGTCATCCTTTTCTTTCAGGTTTTATCAGGCAAATCTAGATTTCGGTTAATGCCTAGCCATCATAAATGCATTATTTCATAATAACAATGTATGTCCTAGTACGTCAGTCCCCTGTTGTTAGGCCTTCTGTCACAGTTAGTTCAAGACTACTCTTGAACGAACAGTGACAGAAGCCCGAACAACAGGGTACTGACGTACTAGGACATGCGTAGAAATAGACTACTGAGTGTTGTGCTCTATCATTTGATTATCCAATGGTAGGACAGAGGTTTTGAAACCAGATTTTAAATTTTAAGACTTTCCAGGAGTAGATGGGCACTCTGTCCACAATATATTGGTTATAGGCTACAGACTAAAACTGAAGAAACTGCAAAAATCGTAGGAATTAAAGGAGATGGGACCTAGATAAACTAAAAGAATCAGAGGCTGTTGAGAGTTTCAGAGGGAGCATTAGCGGAAGATCGACAAAAAACGTGACCTAGTAGAAATCCGCGGATATCACAACAGACGTTAAATTTAATTGATGAGGAAATATAAAAATGCAGTAAATGAAGCAGGAAAAAGGGAATACAAACGTCTAAGAAATGAGATCGACAGGCAGTACAGAATAGCTAAGCAGGAGTGGCCAGACGGACAGATGTAACGATTTAGAAGCATATACCACTTGGAGAAAGATAGATGAGAACAGCTATGAGATAGAGACTCTGAGATCTAGGAAGAGTTTACACCATATATCTAATTTAAAACTTTTCCGTGAATAATTATCCTGGTGGAAGTAGCCCCTTGTTTTTCATGGATGACGTATTGAATATGTTTATGTTAAGAATTTTCATATAGACTGTTTATGTAGTTGTTGACGGTAGGGATTGATCCTTTAGATGTGCGGGGACGAGACAAGGTCATACCCGAAGGTTTCTGGTTAACATGTGCAGGAATGAAGTTTAAGTTTCGTGTAGGAGTTAGCGCGAATATTGGGCATTTGTTCGTGATTTACGTCTAATAATTTCATGTGTTTCAGGAGATAAGGATGTGGCGCCAGAAAGAGCGCTGATTTGTGGGCCTTGGGGGCCTGGGGTTTAATTCTTGAAGTTTACAGAGTGAGAGAGAGTGAGTATCAGAGGTAGTACCCGCAAAGACTAGGAGAAGCCATGAATGCAAATGGATGCGTGACTCAATCGATGAAAAGCAGTGAGGAGGCTGCGGAGATTTGTACGTTATTCCAAGATGAACAGGGAGGACTTAAGACGATGTTACCTGTAATATTTTAGTAATATAGATTCTTTGGTGTATCCTGAAATTTGAAACCATGTGGTGCACATGTTGATGTAAGTGAATTTCTTTTGTTAGCAGGTTCTCATGTCATTTTGTAGGTGGTACCAATTTAATACAAGTAAAGAGAGATTTAAAAATGACAACCAGGCAATGTTTGGTAAGGTGGAAGGAAGTCGTGTTTGCAGATAGAATGGCAAGAAGCAGTGAAAGAATGATCTAGATGCAGTTCGAAAGAAAAGGGGGGGGGGGGGAAGGAGAAGTATTTAATGACTGACAGTTGTGTTGCCAGTAGCAATGGATGTAATGTTGTACTATTTTGGTGTGTTGTGTTCTGAGGGGTTAGATCAGATTTCTCATGTTTTGTAATTTGATTACATTGGTAGAGGGTTACTCTTCTTGTAAATTTTGGTGTAAGGACTGGAAGTAGTTAGTGGAATAATTTGACCAAGCAGCCTAATTTCTTTCATGATTGTAAACAAAGTTGTGGAAACGGTATCAATGTAGTGATTTGCGGTTGTCGTGTAGGATGAGGGACAACCACAAACCCATTCCATTCCTATGAAACTTCAATACCTTCATCGGTTGATGAATCAGTCTTCAACCCTGAACAGGCGACCGTGTATTCAGAAAATAGGCCTAGATAATTTAAGTCTAAATGGCACCTCAGTGTAATTGTAAAACTGTGAGGTAAATCGGTGTATGTCAAATTGTTGTAAATAGGTTTAGATTTAATATCTGTTTAGGCTCTAACTGGTACCTCAATTTTATTGTAAACATATGAAGTGGTCCACAGTACTGCAATTGTACTTCGTAACAGTTTGATTTTTTTATCTGGATATTATTGTTTTTGTCACCTCCAATTCTATAAAATCAGGGTCGATATAATTTTTGTAATAGGAATACTTTTAATTTTACAGTAAATGAAACCCTGTGGATAAGTTGTGATGAACAATGAGAAAGTTGTACTTTGTAAAATCTTATTTACAAAAATGTGTTTGTCTGTGTGCAAGTCGCTCCGAGTGGTGAAGCGGACGGAGAGTGGCTGGGGCTGCGTGGAGAGGGAGAGACGTAACGGGACCACCTACCTGACCGAGCGAGGTGGCGCAGTGGTTAGCACACGGGACTCGCATTCGGGAGGACGACGGTTCAATCCCGTTTCCAGCCATACTGATTTAGGTTTTCCGTGATTTCGCTAAATCGTTTCAGGCAAATGCCGGGATGGTTCCTTTGAAAGGGCACGGCCGATTTCCTTCCCAATCCTTTCCTAACCCGAGCTTGCGCTCCGTCTCTAATGACCTCGTTGAAGACGGGACGTTAAACACTAACCACCACCACCACCACCACCACCACCACTACTTACCTGGAGCTTGCGCGTGTCTTGCTCTCTCCTGGCCCTGTCTCTGTCGCACTCTCCCACCACCTGGTGGGACGGAGACGGCGAAGCGATCAGCTGAGGGCAGCTACAAGCCCTCCTAACGTGAAAGGGAAAGTTGCAGGTGGGAGCCTCTGCTGACGTCACTCACCCCAGCTGAGCCTACGGCCAGTCTCAGGGGCCACGCCGCACTAGCCGACAGCTGCGTCATCAGACACGCCTCACAGCAGGCATCACAGTGGTAGCCGCTGCTGGCGTCACTCGCCCCAGATGAGCGGGCTGGCCATCTCCGTAGCCACGGCGCGCCAGTCGACAGCTGTGTCATCTGACACGCCCCCACGGCAACCATCGGCAGACACCGCTCACCTTAAGTTGGGTAACCCCTGAGGTGAAGCAGCGGACTATGGCGCTGAAGCACCTATATAACAGCGGGGAATGACGACCGGATGACTGTCAGCCTGGTCTCCGGTAGCCCTCGCTGTCGTCATTATAGTTGTCGTCGAGACATTATGGGACTGATGAATGATGATGTGTTTCAAACTGCTGTGTCGTGAAGAAGGAGAGAGAGGAACTGTTTACGAGATATGATTGCTGCCAAGACTAAGGTACCTACGAACAATTATTTCCTCTGTGGATCGCTAAGCAGGCATAAAGTAAAGAAGGATTGAGACAGGCGCCATTGTGAATGGTTTGACAAAGGAAGAAATGAACTCTCAGGCAATACGATTGTGATGACCAAGTGAAAAAGTAGAGCATGATGAACTCTCCTAGTTTACCGGTGATCCATAGCTCAGATCGTAGTAATATTGAGAGTTTACTGACAAAGGTTAACTGAGGAGTTTTGTTCAGAGATAATCTGGTTGGTGACAGGCACAGGTGGCGGAGCTGATGAACAGATGTAAGAGGAGTGGGCCATGCTGTTACGTCGTGTTTTGCGAGGTACACGATCACATAAACAGACGGCATACGGAGTCACCGGCACTTGGGTGTGAAGTTAGGTTGTCATCCAAGTATCTTTGGAAGAATGCCCGCCCCATCGCCCCTAGGCTGTGGTGCATTGTCGATTGGCGTGTGACGATATGAAAGTAGGCAAAGTGCATTTTGTGTTTGTTTATTTTCAGGTCCATCGATTTTTGTAACAACTCTTCTCTGTTCTAATGTTTGCCACTATTTTGTACGTTTGTTTTAGTGCTATGTGGCACAATGTTGTTTTTGGATAATTTATCTTTATGTTAGGTCACTTGAAGTTTTTTGTTGACGTTTTTTATCATGTTCATTTGGAATCTTTCAACAGTTTAGGTTAGTGGTTCTTTAATATTATTATGTAGCTGAAGTATGTGTCTTTTTTTGTTGTTTCTGTACTATGCACAGTGTTTTTACAATTGCAGATAACTTCAGTGTTATTTTCTTTGTGTATCTAGGTATGAATTTAGTTGTGACGTGCACAATGTGGGCGTTGTCCCATATAGTTTAGAGGCTTTTGTCTTTGTTTGGGTAATAAGGTAACATTTAATTTTAGTATCAAATAACTTCGGTTCTTATAATTGGTATCGTTTCTTGATGTTCCTTTATGTGAATTAGAATAGTTCTATTGTAATTTGTTGATGTGTCTTTGCACACGTCCATGTTGGTAAGGATTTAATGAACATAACTTTATTGAAAGGTGTTCTTCTATTTCGTGATGTTTGTGAGATTACCTGGAAAAAAACTTTTCTCTCCATTATGGAAGTACAATTTTCACGAATAACTTGATATTTCACATGAATTTTTTAGTACATCATAGCTAGATAAGTAAAATTAGTTGTCTTTAAGGTGTGTTTGAGAAATCCTTTGATAATTGATTGCTAAGACACGGACGTCTTTATGTGGTATAGTATTGTGTCGTTCCATAACAATATTTTGTTTTGTTTTGCCCTTAGTGTAAAACGGGCGCCCACTGAATTTTATGCCTAATTTATTTGTTAATTTTGCACTTTTCACTCAGATTTTTAAGTGTATGTCAGCATCAATTGATTTTGCAAATGACATTTCCGTGGCTCATCGTAACGTAAATTCTTTCATTAATTATTTTAGTATTATTGGATTTGTTTGTTGATCTTGCACTTTTCACTTAGAATTTTACATGAGCTTGGCAGTACCATCTGATTTTACAAATGACATTTCTGTGGTTCATTTTAACCTAAATTTTCATCACGAAATGAATGATTTTGAATGGTCATCACTTGTTTGCCTAGGAGGTTAATTTAGACATTTACTATGTTATTCACTTGCTATGTCGTTTAAATGCCATCGCCTTATGCCAAGTGGCCGCATATTTGATCCGCTCATAGCGGGAATATTCATTCATGCCAGAGAGCAGGACGTTGCAATTTTTTTTATCCTTTTCTATAGCACAAACTACTGTTTGTAATTGTTTCTATTTCCCTGTTACGTAAGCATAGAACGTAACATTGGTAAAAGAAATTAACCAGGATTGTCCTCCCATGACAAGAACATTCCGGATAATTTCTTTCCATTCACGCATGGGGTGATGAAACGATACAGTAGTTTCCGCTCTATAAGCAGCAGGTTTCGCTGCTCGCTCGCACCGGGAAATAGAAACAGAGGCGGCTCCGCAGCCAATTTTATTACACGACGCGTCCGGCCATGGGTGCAACAGAACCCATGTGGACGGGTGGAAAGAAATGTGTCAGGCTTCATAATACATATTTATATGTGTCGTGTATTATGCATTTATTGTACGTGAATGTGAGTCTGCACATGAACTTTCCTAATCCTCCTCACACCCTTCCGTAAAGCGTGGCCAAATCTTTGTTGGGAAGCAGTTCTGTAGTATAGTAGTGCCAACCTTACTCCTGGGTAGGGTATCAGAGAGACAGCACAGGCAGGTAAAAGACAAAGACTTTCCAGTGTCACAAGATTTGGGGTGGAGACGTTGGTCACGGCCAAGTGATTCGACCACCCCCTCCACCGGGGCCCAGGAGGACCTCGCGGTGCCCGCCATATTCGTGGGGTGTTACAGAAGACGGGTAAGTGAGCAGACGTGCCCTCAGTGCGTCTGTCTCAATGTTCACGCATGAAAGAGAGGTATTTGAATATTTGTACTAATTCTTTTATTTCCAGCTTCGGATTGTGTAAGGAAATGAATGTTCTCGTTTAATTTCGGAAATTTTACCTGTGTTAATGTATCTGGTCCCCAGTTTGCCCTTTATCCTCCTCAAGCAGTGGATGTCCTACGTAAAATATTGGGAGGCTTTGGTGGTATAGATTTGGCCAACACAATTCCGTCTTGCCCTTAGAAATGTGCGTGCAGGTTAGTATATAATATACCTGAGCTATAAGTTGTAAAATTGTAATATCTGTAAACTGGAACAATTGCTGCAATCGCTGTAAAACCGAGTGATAAAGTTTAAAAGTTAAGTTAAAGGAATTCATTTCAAATAAAAGATATAGGTTGCAGGGACCCCCACATCAGCGTGTGAGCCCTCCAACCCCTTGCTTAGTATCGTACAGAAAGGGCACGCTCTCTAGGTAGCGCTCTCAAGCTCCTCTCCCCAGTTATCCGTTGCGCAATTTTGATTCAGGGCTTGACGACATCAACTTTCATCGAGCGTCTCTAGGCAAGGATGCTAGACGGTAAACTTTCAATACCACCTACAGAAAAATTAAAGAGACCTTAGGAGAAAAGAGGACATCCTGCATGTCTCAAGAGCTCAGAAGGAAGACCAGTCCTAAGTAAAGAAGTGAAAGCTAAAAGTTTAAAGGAGTATATAGAGGGTCTACACAAGCGGGATTAACTTGAAGGCAATATTTCAGGAAGGGAAGCAGACGTTGATGAAGATGAGATGGAAGACATGATATTGCGAGAAGAATTTGGCATAGCATTGAAAGACCTAAGTCGAAACACAGTCCCAGGAGCAGACAATATTTTGTTGGAACTACTGATAGCCTCGGGAGAGCCAGCGATGTCAAAACTCTTCCCCTGGTGAGCAAGATATATGAGACAGACGAAATACCCTTATACTTCAAATAGAATATAAAAATATCAATTGAAAAGGAAGCGGGTGCTAACGGGTCTGAAAATTATCGGATTATCAGTTTAGTAAGTTTGCAAAGTACTGACACGAATCTTTTGCAAAAAAGTAATTGGTGATGAGCCGAAGTAGACTGCATATAAAATGTAGACTGGCAGTGGCAAGAAAAGCTTTTCTGAAGAAGGGAAATTTGTTAAGATCACGTGTCAGGAAATCTCTGAAAGTATTTGTGTGGAACGCAGCCATGCATGGGAACGCAATGTGGATTATAAACAGATAAGTCCAAAGAGAATAGAATCTGGTGACATATGGTACTACAGAAGAATGCTGAAAGATTAAATGGGTAGATCACGTAACTAATGAGGAGATACTGAACAGAACCGGTGAGAAAACAAATTTGTGGCACAACTTCAATAGAAGAAGGGATCGGTTGGCAGGACACATACTGAGACATCAAGGGATCCCCAATTCAGTTCTGGAGGGAAGCGTGGATGGTAATAATATTAGAGGGAGGCCAAGAGATGAATAGAGTAACCAGATTCAGAAGGATATAGGTTGCGTAGTAACTTGGGGATGAAGAGGCTTGCACAGGATAGATAGTATGGAGAGCTGCATGAAACCAGTCTTCGGACTGAAAACCACCAGCACAACAACAACAACAACAACAACTTTTGCTTTTCGTATAACTGAAAATCTTGGAAACAAATGAATCAACCTCTTGTCATATCTTGCTTTTTCCCACCTGATGATTTATTAAAGAATAATTTTCTGGGGTAAGTCATCACTCAGAAAGAAATTATTGATTGCACAAAAGCGAGCAGTGAGGATAATAAGTGCTATTCACCCACAGACTCCCTGTTATATCTTCAAGGTGCTACGGATTTTAATTTCTGTGTCACTATACATATATTCGCCAATGAAGTTCGACATAAATAATCCATCACAATTTGAAAAGAACAGTGACATCCACACGACAGTAACAGAAGGAGAAATGATCTTAATGACCCACTGATAAATCTACCAGTGCCTCAGGAAGAAGTTCAATATGGAGGCACAAAAATCTTTGGTCATTGCTCAATATCATAAAGAGTCTCACAGGCATAAAGTGTTTCCCGTACAACTCCTCCTATTCCATTGACGATATTTACTTAAAAACCGGTATTCAGTTAAAAGTTTTTATGTGTAGTTACAGGAGTAGGGCTAAAACAACGATATGTTCATTAACGTTAATATTATTCATGTGTACATTTCCTGTAAACTAACTTTCGCATTTCGATAAAAGAATCGTTCAAATGATGTGTGGAACTTATAACTAACTAATTAACTAGCAGAGACGAAATCTACATGGAGTGGGAGTCAGTGAATTGAAATGAAGATATGAATTTTTGGTCAGGCGAATACACTGTAATAACAACAGCAGCAGATAATGGTATAACGGAAACAGGGATCTTTCTGACAGGAAAGTAAATCAGAGAATAGGTCACTTTAAATAGTTTACTGATATGACTATTCTCATCAAAATAGAAAGCAAGACAAGGCGAACAGCAATTTTTCAGGTATATTTGGTGACGTCACAAGCGTAAGATGCAGAGACGGGGCAAGTTTTTGAGGGGACTGAACGGGTAGTATAGTATGTAAAGGGAGAGGCTAATTTAATAATCTCGTGGGTCTGAAACGCTGTGGTAAGATAAGAAATTGAAGACGATGTTGTAAGAGAATCTGTCCTCTATAGTAGGTATTCCAAAATTCTGTACTGAATAGTAAAGCGCAATCGGAAGCAGATATAGATTCAGACTATAATTTAGTAATGATGAGAAGTAAGGTGATGTTTAAGAGGATCATCAAGGAGAATGAAAGTGGAAAGTAGGATACCAAAGTAGTGAAGAATGGGGATGTGTATGTGAAGTTCTCTGAGGCTGTAGATACTGGGGTATCGAATAACTCAGTAGGATGTTCAGCTGAAGATGAATGGACATCTCTAAGAAGGTCAATCACAGAATTGAACAGATAAATATGTATACAATGAAATTACTCGTAATTGCGAGGAAATCTAGTACAAAGAAGCAATTCTTTATTTGATCGAAAAAAAGAAGTAGAGTTACACTGCAAAAGATAAGAATACAGCAATGAAAATCATTTACGAACGAAACAAAAGGACGTGAATCATTTACGAACGAAACAAAAGGAGGTACAGGGAAGGTGAGTCGAAATGGCTGCAGGAAAAATGTGAGGAAATCGAAAAACTATGATCGTCGGAATAAGAGTTTCGGTATATAGATAAACCAGAATAGCCTTCATTGAAATCAAAATGAAAGGCGTCAACATTAAGAGCACTGGAGGAACACCGCAATTCAAAGTACAAGAGAGAGTGCATAGGTGCAAAGCACACATTAAAGGCTGCAATGAGAGGAGGATCTGTCTGCAGATGTAGTGGAAGGAGAATGGAGAGTCGGTTAGAAAGACACAGGAGAGCCAATATTACAGTCAAAGTTTCACAGAGCATTCGGAGAAATGCGACCAAGTAAGGTGGAAGGCGTGGACAACATCCCTTCAAATTTCTAAGTTCATTGTGGGAACTATCAATCAAGCGACTATTCAAAAGTGTAGAAGCTCTGAGACTGGTTACGTAAGATCAGATTTGCGGGAATAATATCATACACACAGTCCTAAAGACAGCAAGGGCTGATAAGTGAGAGAATTATTGGACAATCAGATGGAGCCTCATGCGTCCTAGTTGATGATGTATGGTTTGTGGAGTGCTCAACTGATCGGTCATCAGCGCCCGTACAAAGTACCAATTTTTACACACGCTATTCTCTTTCCACAATCCAGTCTAGTCACTCTCACAAATGATGATTATGATGAAATGATGAGGACAGCACAAACACCCAGTCTCCGGGCAGAGAAAACCCAACCCACATCTCTGCCGGATCATGAGTCCTAGTTTCTGATGAGTATAATATACACAAGAATGTAAAAGAAAATTGAGGCCTCATTGGTAACGACCACTCTTGCATTAGGAAAGGTAAAGCCTCTAAAGTCAAAGTTCTGATTTTCTGATTATGATAGATGCAATAACATGTTCATGGGATTTGTGTACGTAGAAAAAGCTTTCGGTGTAAACTGTAGGTAAAGACAGGTGACATACAGGATGTATAAGAACCAGGAAAGAACAATAAGAGTGGAAGCCCAAGAACGAAGTACCCCAATTAAAAAAGATTTAAAACATTGATGCAACCTTTCTCCACTAGTGTTCAAACAGTACGCTAAAGGAGCAATGATGGAAATAAAAGTAGGTTTAGGGACAAATGACCTATGCAGTTTGGTCCCATAAGACCTTACCAAAAAATTCATTTTTTTTTTTTATCTGGAGTCCAGTGTTGCAAAAGAGAGAAACATGGACTATGGGAAAACAAGAGAAGAAGAGAATCGAAGCATGTGAGATGTGGTGCTATAGAAGTATGTTGAAAATTAGGTGGACTCATAAGAAATCTGGAGGTTCTCCACAGAATCATCAGAGATAAATGTGTGATAAAAATTGATATGTTGCAGGAACAAAATGACAGGACATGCTTTAAAATATCTGGGAATAACCTCTATTGTACTAGGGGAGCTGTAGACGGTAAAAACTGTAGGGCAAGACAGAGATTACAACATATCCAACAAGCAATTGAGGACATTGGATTTAGGCGCTATTCTGATATAAGGATGTTGACAGAGAAGAGGAAATCGAGGCAAGCCTTATCATAAGAGTCTGAGCGCTGTCATGACAGAAAATAAAACCTTCCTCCGTCTCTCTCCCTCCTAAATTCTCTACCACTTTCATAGCACTCAGCCCTCTGCACCCAGAAATAAGGTTCAGTTACTATTCTGCAATCGAAACATTATCCAAAGATAGCGACTAAAATGAAATGACAGTCTGATTTTCATACAGACATAGCGGGTTACACTGTATTGTGAATCAACGTACTGTTCATCATGTTGATTTTTGTCGTCCCACGACTTATATCTGCTTTATATTTCCTGCTTTATTTTAATTATCTTTATTTTTTTCTTTATGGCCAGCTACGGCCCATGTGTGAATATCATTTTTTTCTTTTACTAATTTCTTTTCCTACAATAATTATTTAGCTACCACCGTGACTTCTTTTCTCTTTCCTCAGACTGATTCACACATACTTTCTTCTTGCAATCTGGCTTCGCAGGACAGAGAGGATCAGTTTGTGGAAAGGGGCCAAGGTCAGTTACTGTTAGTTATACACTCCTGGAAATGGAAAAAAGAACACATTGACACCGGTGTGTCAGACCCACCATACTTGCTCCGGACACTGTGAGAGGGCTGTACAAGCAATGATCACACGCACGGCACAGCGGACACACCAGGAACCGCGGTGTTGGCCATCGAATGGCGCTAGCTGCGCAGCATTTGTGCACCGCCGTCGTCAGTGTCAGCCAGTTTGCCGTGGCATACGGAGCTCCATCGCAGTCTTTAACACTGGTAGCATGCCGCGACAGCGTGGACGTGAACCGTATGTGCAGTTGACGGACTTTGAGCGAGGGCGTATAGTGGGCATGCGGGAGGCCGGGTGGACGTACCACCGAATTGCTCAACACGTTGGGCGTGAGGTCTCCACAGTACATCGATGTTGTCGCCAGTGGTCGACGGAAGGTGCACGTGCCCGTCGACCTGGGACCGGACCGCAGCGACGCACGGATGCACGCCAAGACCGTAGGATCCCACGCAGTGCCGTAGGGGACCGCATCGCCACTTCCCAGCAAATTAGGGACACTGTTGCTCCTGGGGTATCGGCGAGGACCATTCGCAACCGTCTCCATGAAGCTGGGCTACGGTCCCGCACACCGTTAGGCCGTCTTCCGCTCACGCCCCAACATCGTGCAGCCCGCCTCCAGTGGCGTCGCGACAGGCCTGAATGGAGGGACGAATGGAGACGTGTCGTCTTCAGCGATGAGAGTCGCTTCTGCCTTGGTGCCAATGATGGTCGTATGCGTGTTTGGCGCCGTGCAGGTGAGCGCCACAATCAGGACTGCATACGACCGAGGCACACAGGGCCAACACCCGGCATCATGGTGTGGGGAGCGATCTGCTACACTGGCCGTACACCACTGGTGATCGTCGAGGGGACACTGAATAGTGCACGGTACATCCAAACCGTCATCGAACCCATCGTTCTACCATTCCTAGACCGGCAAGGGAACTTGCTGTTCCAACAGGACAATGCACGTCCGCATGTATCCCGTGCCACCCAACGTGCTCTAGAAGGTGTAAGTCAACTACCCTGGCCAGCAAGATCTCCGGATCTGTCCCCCATTGAGCATGTTTGGGACTGGATGAAGCGTCGTCTCACGCGGTCTGCACGTCCAGCACGAACGCTGGTCCAACTGAGGCGCCAGGTGGAAATGGCATGGCAAGCCGTTCCACAGGACTACATCCAGCATCTCTACGATCGTCTCCATGGGAGAATAGCAGCCTGCATTGCTGCGAAAGGTGGATATACACTGTACTAGTGCCGACATTGTGCATGCTCTGTTGCCTGTGTCTATGTGCCTGTGGTTCTGTCAGTGTGATCATGTGATGTATCTGACCCCAGGAATGTGTCAATAAATTTTCCCCTTCCTGGGACAATGAATTCACGGTGTTCTTATTTCAATTTCCAGGAGTGTATAAGAACACACAAAACTTTATTCCTCAAACCAATGCACAATTTTCTCCTTAAAACAATTCACAGCTGAGGGCCCAAGTAACTTCTCCAGAATAAGTTTGAATGATTGCCTTTAAAACACCAGGATTTAGAGTAATGGCTGAAGGCCTTGCTTAAGAAAATTACAATATCTTTTCTGCTAACGGCCGAAATAATACTTGAATAATATTTGAGATCAGCTAAGGAAATTCTTTAAAAGCCAAGCATTTACAAATTTCGGCTAAGGCCATATTAAGGAAAATTCCAATTAATTCTTCGGCTGAAAGACCAATAAAAAAACTGCATAATAAAAGAGAGGCTTTAAAGATAAGCTTTTACACAGTACAACAAAAAACTTCTTAAGAAAACTTGAAGTATCTTATCAGCTGAAGGCCCAAACAGTTTCTCACGAATAATTAAAGACCACCTTAAGGTAAACATTAGCAGAACACGGCTGAAGGCTGTTCCAAGAATTGAAGATAATTAAATAGAAACCTTACAGACAGGATTTACATATTAAAGTTACATATTCTGAAACAAAGGCGGCTAAAGGCCTAAAATAGGAGCAACAAGAATTTCAAATAAAACACGGCTGAAGGCCTAATCTTAAAACAGTTGTCATGAAGTTCGGCTGAAGGCCACATATTAAACATAAAACATACAATACGTGACTGAAGACCTGGAACAGTACCTGCGAACATATAAAATGATAATCACAAACAAAGTGGTGCTCAGAAGTGTTCCAAGGGTCATCTGGGGAGGAAACTCTAACCACAGTTTAGGTGAAACAGGTAGCCACGCGAAACACTAAACAATCGGGTTGCAACACGACCTAGGGACGGCTGAAGAACCACCCAACAACCTAATCAATTCCATCTGTCGCAACAGACCAACTGCCTATTCCAGCACGCAAACAGCATTCATATGCTCAGTGGAAATCACATAAGCTACACACTGCACTGCACTGATCTACACTCCTGGAAATGGAAAAAAGAACACATTGACACCGGTGTGTCAGACCCACCATACTTGCTCCGGACACTGTGAGAGGGCTGTACAAGCAATGATCACACGCACGGCACAGCGGACACACCAGGAACCGCGGTGTTGGCCGTCGAATGGCGCTAGCTGCGCAGCATTTGTGCACCGCCGCCGTCAGTGTCAGCCAGTTTGCCGTGGCATACGGAGCTCCATCGCAGTCTTTAACACTGGTAGCATGCCGCGACAGCGTGGACGTGAACCGTATGTGCAGCTGACGGACTTTGAGCGAGGGCGTATAGTGGGCATGCGGGAGGCCGGGTGGACGTGCCGCCGAATTGCTCAACACGTGGGGCGTGAGGTCTCCACAGTACATCGATGTTGTCGCCAGTGGTCGACGGAAGGTGCACGTGCCCGTCGACCTGGGACCGGACCGCAGCGACGCACGGATGCACGCCAAGACCGTAGGATCCTACGCAGTGCCGTAGGGGACCGCACCGCCACTTCCCAGCAAATTAGGGACACTGTTGCTCCTGGGGTATCGGCGAGGACCATTCGCAACCGTCTCCATGAAGCTGGGCTACGGTCCCGCACACCGTTAGGCCGTCTTCCGCTCACGCCCCAACATCGTGCAGCCCGCCTCCAGTGGTGTCGCAACAGGCCTGAATGGAGGGACGAATGGAGACGTGTCGTCTTCAGCGATGAGAGTCGCTTCTGCCTTGGTGCCAATGATGGTCGTATGCGTGTTTGGCGACGTGCAGGTGAGCGCCACAATCAGGACTGCATACGACCGAGGCACACAGGGCCAACACCCGGCATCATGGTGTGGGGAGCGATCTCCTACACTGGCCGTACACCACTGGTGATCGTCGAGGGGACACTGAATAGTGCACGGTACATCCAAATCGTCATCGAACCCATCGTTCTACCATTCCTAGACCGGCAAGGGAACTTGCTGTTCCAACAGGACAATGCACGTCCGCATGTATCCCGTGCCACCCAACGTGCTCTAGAAGGTGTAAGTCAACTACCCTGGCCAGCAAGATCTCCGGATCTGTCCCCCATTGAGCATGTTTGGGACTGGATGAAGCGTCGTCTCACGCGGTCTGCACGTCCAGCACGAACGCTGGTCCAACTGAGGCGCCAGGTGGAAATGGCATGGCAAGCCGTTCCACAGGACTACATCCAGCATCTCTACGATCGTCTCCATGGGAGAATAGCAGCCTGCATTGCTGCGAAAGGTGGATATACACTGTACTAGTGCCGACATTGTGCATGCTCTGTTGCCTGTGTCTATGTGCCTGTGGTTCTGTCAGTGTGATCATGTGATGTATCTGACCCCAGGAATGTGTCAATAAAGTTTCCCCTTCCTGGGACAATGAATTCACGGTGTTCTTATTTCAATTTCCAGGAGTGTATATTAACGACATAGGACACAATCTGAGTAGCCGTCTCAGATTGTTTGCAAATGACGCTGTCATTTACCGTCTTGTAAAGTCATCAGATGATCAAAACGATTCGAAAAATGATTTAGATAAGATATCTGTATGGTGCGAAAAGTGGCAATTGACCCTGAATAAAAAAGTGTGAGGTTATTCATATGAGTACTAAAATAAATCAGCTAAATTTCGATTACGCGATAAGTCACACAAATCTGAAAGCTGTAAATTCAGCTAAATACATAGGGATTAAAATTACAAATAACCTAAATTGGAACTATCACATAGATAATATTGTAGGTAGAGCAAACCAAATACTACGATTCGTCGACAGAACACTTAGAACGTGCAACAAGTCTACTAAAGCTACTTCTTACACCACGCTTGTCCACACTATTCTGGAGTATTGCTGTACGGTGTGGGATCCGCATCAGATGGGACTGACGGATGACATGGACAAAGTACAAAGAAGGGCAGTTTGTTTTGTATTATCGCGAAATAGGGGAGATAGTGCCACAGACATGATACGTGAATTGGAGTGTCAATCATTAAAACAAAGGCGTTTTTTCGATGCGATGGGACCTCCTCATGAAATTTCAATCACCAGTTTTCTCTTCCGATTGCGAAAACATTCTGTTGCCACCCACCTACATAGGGAGAAATAATCATGACGACAAAATAAGAGAAATCAGGGCACGCACAGAAAAATTTAAATGTTCGTTTTTCCCGCTAGCCGTTCGAGAGTGGAACGGTAGAGAGATAGCTTAAAGGTGGCTGAATGAACCGTCTGCCAGGCACTTTATTGTGAATAGTGGAGTAATCACGTAGATGTAGAAGTAGAAAGTTCGACGTAAACACAGTTACACAAGAACTCGAACAATCGTAAAAGCAATCACTGTGGAACAACAAGGTCAAATCAATTCGACACACAGAGAGGTTCCACAAGCGATCGGCAACCAAATACACGTCGTTCCATGAGACGACCGACTGAACGACCTACCCCGGTCGTTCCCACTTAGGTTAGTGTTGGTGACGGTCGGGCGAGTCTTGGATGTCCGAAGCTGACTACAGCTCCAACCCGATTCAACTCCAGGTCCGTTCGGAATTCGGAGACACGGCGACCCCGGCACACTGGCTCGGGCCCAACCATGCAGAGGTAACTCTTGCCCATTGGTTCGAGTCCTCCCTGAGGAATGGTTGTGTGTCTTGTCCTTAAGATAATTTAGGTTAAGTGGTGTGTAAGCTTAGGGAGTGATGACATTGGCAATTAGGTCCCATTTCACACACATTTGAAACTTTTTTGCCCGTTGGCTACGACATCTCTGCACAGGGAAGGAAACGAGCCACGTCCGGCAAGATGACCAACTGACGAGGTCCAGAAATGGTCAAAGACCAAATACACGTCGCCCGGTGAGACGACCGACCGAACGACCAACCAGCGATCGTCCCGCTCCAATCTCCCTCCGTCGGACAGTTCATGTGTGTCGCCAGCGGTGGGGCGAGCACTGGCTGTCCGCACCTCACTGGCGCTCCATCCCCGACTTCACTGCTGCTGCGTCCCGACTGAACTCTTGACAGACGACGATCCGGAAATACTAGCGATCGCTCCGGAGATCGTACCACAGTGCACTTATTGATAAGCGCTGCTGCTGCCACTCACGGGCAGGTAAGGCAGGAAGTTAGTAACGCCAGTAAATGGAATTAGAAAACGAGGCGGCAGAATGGTAAGAGAAAATAACAAACAATAAACGGGATGAACACGAGCCGCGCACGGCTCACTTATACCTTGTAACCTCTAAAGTTAAACATTTCCTTCCGAAACATTTACTTTCGCCGCGTGTTCGGCAGCTATATTGTGTATTACTAAACTTTCTAACTTCTTGGATACAATTTATTTAAATTTAAGGTTGCTGCAGTTTTAAGAAGATTCTTAAATTCAGACTCTACATCAAATGATCAGAGACTCTGCCGTATCACAGCTTTTCCATTCGTGTATCATTTTCTATCAGGCATGAATGTTTTTTTTTTTTTTTTTTTTAACTGCACCGAGATTCTGAACTTCATATTAAAGTTAGCACACATAAGATATGTATCTTTCATCATTTTCTCCAGTTCAACGAACTGTCGTAGCTGCAGTCTCAATATATCGTTCCTCGAGTATATAACACTACAGACTACAGTCTATAGACAGAACTCCTAAACTTTTCGGAGTAAAGTTTCCGATAAAGCATTCTTAACTCTCATATTTCCGCACTGTCAACAGCGTCGATAAAAAATGGACGAAGTTCTGATACGCAGGGAAGCATATGCGCCAGACTCCCGTAATATTCGTTACACAATACTTTTTGCAGATTTTTTGTACCAGAGAACATTCTATAAACTCGTTCATGAGAAATTGGAATTTTTAATTAACTGTACAGCCTTAGGACATCACAGATAAAAGGTATAAAGACAGCTTCTCACAGCCTACAGAGGACAGAGACCTCTGTCTTCTTTAATGCATCAAAACTGAACGCAGAAACACGAAAGTGTCAAAATTTTACTCCTCAATTTCTTTGTATATGGGGACGTAATACTGTTATGTTATTCAGTTACAAATATGTCTGTATTTACTCGTACATGTTTTTAATCTTCCGTAAAAGAATATGAGAAGCGTGGATACTGTCTAGCTTTGTTACTGCATATTGACTAGACAGTGCATTTAATACTACTGCATATCAATACTGCTGTAAACACACTTTTAAAGTAGAATGCAATATCCGTGTCAACAACCCAGTCCAGATTTGCGCTCTGCCAAAACTACGGTTCAGTAGTTTTGGCAGAATACATAAACGATGTAGTAAATGTTAAGATTACCGGTAGTGTTGGTAGCATTCCTGGGGAATCATTAATAAATGTATGAGATACTGGCAGCCGGCGACTTCTCTTCATCTGTTTGCTCGTTTTGCACATCATTAGTCCTGTACATCGTTCGCGTTAGTCCATTGTGTATTTTATGTCCTTACAAAATATAAATTGTATTTTATAAATAATAAAACTTATTTGACTACGTAACTTCAGCGCTTTCATGTAGCCAAAGCAAGTACAATTTACCAAAACAAATATATGAAATCAATGTAATTATTGTCATTTTGTCCTTAGTAGAACATTCTTCATCGTGATCAAAGCCAATACATTCCCGTTATTATTCATAAGAGCGAAAGTTGTATATGAACAGCAGTAACAAAAACATGTTTCATATACGTAGGTTCTACGAAATACTGAAGCGATGTTTGATATGATTTTGTTTTACTGTTTCTTTTTACTTTTTTGAGGAAATTGCTTTTTCTAGTGCCTGACGAATCCATTTTTTTTTCAACATCCCTGTGTTTCACTTTGCGCATCAACAATTTTCAAATAAAACTCGATGAAACAACGACAGTTTCAGTTTTGCTGTAAATACTGTTTATTGTTATGTATCATACAAGTGGATAACTGTGTGGACTAAAATATTCTATAGGAATATCCACGCTCAGTTCTAAAAGGTTCACCGCCAGTTTCTAGTGGAATCTAAATAAGACACAGATCGCACACGCAAAAAAAGTGATCGAAATGAGATAATGCCCGATGGGTAAGCAACATACCTAATGTGGAGGTAACGTGGTTAATTGACCAAAGCTACTTGGCAAACTACTGCAGTCTAGGCTTTCTTATAACAGTCAACGGTAATTTTATAACTCTTCCTCAGTCTATTAAAGTGTATGATTACAGTTTCTTTCTTTGATAATTTAACTGATCAGGCAGTAAACAACTGTTTTATTTAAGTTTTCTATTTGCATGTAACGGAAAATTTACAAGCAGTTTCTGCTACTAATTTTAATTTCTGGCTGGCGTATATTGAGTTATCCATTAAAAAACGTGACGATTATTCAGCAACTAATGGCGAGGGTCTTATTGGGTGTTACTACAAACAAATGCATCGATGAGCAGTAGGAGCCGGAATAGAAACAGTAATAAAAACGAAATGGATTCTGGTGACTCACGTTGCCAGGAAAATTGATAGTAGATGGACAAAGGAAATTTTTTTACTGGATCCCAGGAAAACCGAAAAAACGACAACGTAATGGTAGAGATGGTGACAAATAAATGGAACAAATGAGTCAGCCAGTTGTTGAAAAACAATCGGCTAATTAGCTTGTAGTTTTACGTGTTGGTTGAATTACTCATTCCTTCTTTTCAGTGAAGCCCGTCTGTGGGAGCAACCGCATGAAAACAATCGACACAGTACTGCGCATTCAATTGTCAGTGGAAACATTCAATCTTTTTGCTGGTCACTATTATTAACTGCGCTCTGTGATCGGCTCACATCACTGTTATTGTTGTTCCAATTTTTTTTTTGTTCCAATAAGTAGCTCTTAGTTCACTTTCTCGTCCATGTCTAGGAACAGGCTTTTTCCTAATAGTCTCTGTATGTATAAGAATGCCGGAATGGCCAATGGCATGATAGTGGAAGAATTCATATCACTGGATAAAAATGATCCTCAAGGTACAATCTGTTTAATGTGCAGTATATGCAAGGGTGATTCGTACTGTGAAACAACGTTAATTACAGGAATTTAAAGAAAATTAAGGAATGGTGACAAATATTTCTCGTAAAAAGATATTTCCAACAAGTGACAGTATATGTTTAAAAAGCGGGTGATTATCTCACCAACCAATTATAAAAATTGTGTCTTGTACTTTGTATGCTTTCTCTTCACCTCATCTCAGCATTTACCGAAAGAGAATTATCGCTGATGAGTTGAAAAGAGATACATAGCTTCAATAAATTTAGTTATAGAAGTATTGTCCAATTATTTATACATAAGTTTATAATGTAAAATTAGTTATTAACTTTTAAAACCAACAAAAAATCCATATTTAGTGCAAGAATTAGATAAATTGATCTTTAAGTATAAATACAAAACTTTGAGAAGAGCTTCATTTTTAGAAAAAGAGTTTTATAAACTGCTCCATGAATTAAGATATTTGTTCCTAAAAAGGTTGGTAATCTCAGTCATGTTCCACATTTAATAAACAAAGGTAGAAAAAATCAGAAATCGCTGAAACCTGAAGACTAAGTTAAAATATTCAAACAATGCCATAACTGTGAGAGACTAATATCATTTGGTCGTCTTGCGTTAAGGGAAATCACTTAAATTCTCAGAGAGTGAGTCAAAACATTCATCGGCAGTCTCGGAACTCGCCGCATGCCAACATGTCTCATAAATAAATTTTCTGTCACCAAGCTGTGGATGTCACCCAATGAAATTTTCAATATTTCAGAAAGTCTTCGTAAGATTATTTGACGATACTCTCAGTGACAGCAGGGGTGCTGATGTTTTCTTCCGCAACAACAGTAACTGGAGTGCTGGGTCCAGCTTCCATTGAAACTGATTGTCTCGCCTCTTTAAACAACTCAAACCATCTTCGAACTGTGCTGTACGAAAGAACAGAATCTCCATAGGCCTCCAGCCACATTGAGTAGTCCACAACTGAAGATCTGCTTAGACGAAAGCAGAATTTCAAAGCTGCACGTTATTCATCGGTCGTCACCTCTATTTTTGCGGTAGGCGATATTGAACGTGTCTCAGGCTGACCATCTCTAGCAGGCTGGAACCAGGAATACCAACAATGAAACTAGCATTGCGTGCCTCTTGCGCAATGAGCTAACGGAATATTATAAGATGTAATTCCAGCGGGAGAAATTATGACCATAAAAATTTGTGATCGTTCTTTATAGAAACGCCTTAGTATTACACTGAGGTGCCAGAGGAATGCCTGCTAATATCGAGTCGGACCTCCTTTTACACGCCGTAGTGCAGCAGCTCAATGTGGCGTGGACTCAACGAGTCGTTGGAAGTCCCCTGCAGAGATATTGACCCATGGTGCCTCTAAAGCCGCCCATAATTTCAGAACTGTTGCTGGAGCAGGATTTTGTACACGAACTGGCCTCTCGTTTATATCCCATAAACGTTCCATGGGATTCATGTCGGATGAAACTGGGACTTAGGGAAAGGCAGGATTTGGTGTGGGCGGGGCATTACTCAGTTACCGTTGGTTCCTCAGTATTTTTTTTTAAATCACGTACACTTTATTTGAAACCGATTACAAATGAGGTTGACAATAAGGAACAACTATCAAATTTGACTATTAAGACACTATGTCTAATGAAAAAAATTCTTAAACCAGTTGCACTCACGGCTGAAGGCCTTATTGGCCAGAAATTCAAAGTATTTGGCGGCTGAAGGCCTGGACAGAAAATTCTTAAGAACAGTTAAACTGCTCCCAGAGTTACTAAGATATTTTATTTTTTAAGAAAAACACAATCTTCAAAATTTCACTATTAAGAGATGATATGTAATTAAAAGTTCTCTGGACAAATTGCATTTATGGCTGAAGGCCTTATTGACCAGAAATTCAATTATCTGCTGGCTGAAAGGCCCAATGGTAATAACTCAAAAAATTTAACGGCTGAAGGCGTGGATAAACAATTCATAAGAACAGTTAAACTTCTCCAATAGACACTAAAATATTTCTTTAAAAAAACACCCTCATCAAAATTTCCCTATTAGGAGACAATACCTAATTAAAAGATTTCTTTAGACAAATAGCATTCACAGCCGAAGGCCTTATTGTCCATAAATTCAAATTATTTGCCGGCTGAAGGTCCCAATAGTAATAACTCAAAAACAATTTAATGGCTGAAGGCCTAGATAACAATTCTTAAGAACAGTTAAACTCCTCCAAGAGACACTAAAATATTTAAAAAAAAAAAAGCACACACACACAATCATTACAATGTGGTTAAACCAAGAGAGAAGTTGGCCTGGAACAGTACTCCAAGATTGGCCTTCGTAACCGACGAGACAGGCAGCCAAGAGTTGTATTCACTTAACCGGATGGTAACTCAAACTACTTACAGCTTAAACGCAGACCAACACTCTTGCAAAATCTACCTAAAGTATGGTAACCTACACAACGATGGAATAACCCAGGAAGGCGGAACCGGCAGACAGCACTGTGTCTTCAGAATACAGTGTTTAGGACATGCAGAAGCAGAAGAAGCCACTTCGACCAAGGTAGTCCAAAAGAACAAAATATCCAAACCACAATCAACGAGATTGTCGAACTACACGCCTTACCGGACAGCAGTGGCAGAGTGAGGAAACGTACACTGCCGTGAAAATACACTAACCTCTAGGGCAGGTAACTGGGGCGTTAGCGGCCACTAGGCAGAAAAATACCGCTGGCTGTACTTCGTTAATAAACACAAGGAATTCAGTGATTAATAATAAGAAATTATGGGCAGCTAATTAATTTCACCATCTCCAAACACTCCACTCGTTGCTCTTCGTGTCAGCGACCCTGCGAGCTGCAAAGCGCGAACAAATGGCATGATCTCTGCGTTAATGTTCACTCAGCTCAAACGTCCTGGGTCCTGTGGACAACGAGGTTGTGGCCCTCCGAACTACAGCCCCTCGATCCGGCAGTGCCTGCGTGCCGCCAGCAGTCCCCGCGAAAGCGGACCTCACTGCTGCTCCATCCCAACCGAACTACCCGACACACTCCAACCCGCAAAACTCCTGACGTCCCTGCAAAGAAAGCACCACAATGCTAGATATCGATAACCACTGCTGTTGCCACTCGTAAACAGACAACGCTAGCAAACGTAGTGCTGTCAGTGAACACAATAAGGAAACGAGACGCCACTATCCCTATTACACGATGCCGACCTATCTACGGCACCAACGCGAGCCGCAACACAGCTCATCGGGCTATATGGGTCACCAAATCATTCTCTCTAAATGTCCAGTACGTTCTACAAACCATTCGTGGACAATTGTGGCCTCGTGGTATGGCGCATTGCCACCCATAAAAATTCCATGGTTCTTTGGCTGCAAATGGTCTCCCAGTAGCCGAACATAGCCATTTGTAGTCAATGATGGTTTAATTGGACCAGAGGACCTTGTCCATTCCATGTAAACACAGTCCATTCGATTGTAGAGTTACAATGTTTCCACATTGCCTTGTTGACAACTTGGGTGCATGGCGACACTCTAACCGGAACATCAACTCTTACCAACTGAAATCGGGGCTTGGTTGAGCACGTCACGGCTTTCCAGCTGTCAAGGTTCATACCATTGTGGTAACGAGCCCAGGAGAGACGCTCCTGGCAACATCGTGCTTTTAGCAAAGGCACTCACGTCGATCGTCCTTTGCCAATACCCATTAAGTCCTAATTTCGCCTTATTGTCCATCGTCCTATGTCCCACACTGATTTCTGCGGCTCTTTCACGGATTGTTGCTTGTATGTTAGCACTGGCAACACTACTCAAACGTCGCTGCTCTCGGACATTAAGTGAAGGCCGTCGGCCACTATGTTGTCCGTGATGACATATAATGCCTGAAATCTGGTATTCTCGGCACGCTCTTGACACTATCGATCTCAGAGTACTGAATTTCCTAACGATTAACGAGATGAAATGCCCCTTGCTTCTAGCTCCAGCTACTATTCTGCATCAAAGTCTGTTAATTTCCATCGTGTTTTCTTTTCATATGAATCGCTGAGTACAAATAACAGCTCTGCCAATGCACTACCCTTTTATAGCTTGTGTACGGGACACTGCCGCCATCAGCATATGGTATATATCGCTATCCCATCACTTTTGCCACCTCAATGTACACACGAAGAACGTCATCTTCTGCATCATACTGCCATCCACAATCACATTGGTATGTTCAGCATGTCAATGTTTGTCTGCATCATACCCGACCCGCCTTATCCACTGTCTAGACCACTGTCGAGCATATGTGAGCAGGTCCAAATAAATTCTTCTCCCGTAGATGTGCCGTGTAACACCTAAGATGCAGTTTACTTTTCTCCATAAAGAAGGGCATAACATTCCCAAAAAAAACCGTAGAAGAAGCCTGTTGGTCGGCTCTTTCATTTCAGCCATGTATATTTGAAGCATAATACTTATTTTGCTACACTGTTTGAGATCTTGCACTAACAATTCTAACGCATATTGATACAAGCACTTTAGCAAACTCTTTACTAATTCAGTGCATCAATTTAAAGACTTTTTCGAATCGGTTAGCTTTCAACCAACAGCGTTCGCTAACGGTTAGCATTCCCTGTGGCTTTCTTCTTCGAAGTTCACCATTGCGCTACAGTACTTTTGAGTCTACATCTAGTAGGGCTCCAGTCGTATGTCGGATAGTTACTTTCGAGGCCGCATGCTGTTCTGATGATGTTACCTTTGTTTGATTGAAAGCCACGTTGTTGAACAGTCGTTCCTATGTACAAGAAGTTTGCTAAGACCAATCGAAATTATATTCAACGCTGAATTAAAGCTTTCCGTGTGAGATTAACTGGCTTTGGCTACTGGTATCGTTCCGTGCGATAGCATTCGGCCAGGTGTATCTGGTTGTGGAGTAGATCCTAAGAGGCTACGAATTCGGAACTGCTTTTACCCTATGCAATCTTTCATCCTACGCTTTTAAATACTCATGGTGTGTAAGAGCACTTATTATATTGGTGATATTCGATTACATTTATGATCGGGATGTCTGGGTTTTTAAGGAGCAGTGTCGGTTGAATTATCACAACGATGTTGCAAACTATCAGCTGTCTTTAAACGCCAACATATTAACCTTCTAAATTATGAATTGCGAGATTATTTATCGGAAACGTATTATCCTGTATACTTCATTTAAATATGCTACATAAAGCATGACATGTTTTCGTATGTGAAATATACGTACTAAACACTCGAATACGTGAAAGGAATCTGTACATGTGACTGTTTATTTTGATACAGAGTATTTTTGTCTTACTTCTTGTGAAATAAACTGAATTGTCAAATTATAGTAGTAATTTTCGTGTAAGTAACGAGCCGCACTTCCAAAAGTATCCAAAAGTCATACTATCCATTCTTTTTTACATGATAAATTGTCTTCATTTTTTTTCGTTTCGCATATTAACGCCTTTCTTCTTGTCTGATCTCCAGCTGCTGGCCCGAAATAGATTATATTGTTATCTTAATGCTGACTGATACCTGTTTAATTCATTATTTCCTGTATAATAAATGCAGTTTAATATTAATTTCTTAATTTTTTAATTGCTGCATCGAAAGGATCACGGGCAGATTGTTCGGTGATATAGCGACTGGACACTTTACGCGTTCTTTCGTTATTTCTTCCTTATTTTGAAGCAGAACCACCACGAGATTTATTTGCCAATCGTTTCCTCCTTCTCGGATAAATTTTTACGTAAGAATTTTGTGAAACTGATCAATCACCTATCACCGATAAACGACGTCGTCAATCGCCTCAGTGGACTGATGTGCACAGCCCCACAATATCATTTTGATGATGAATTACTTCATAAATGTATGCAGACTTACAATCATTCAGGATTTTACAGCATTTCATCTGAAATGCTATTAACCCTTATTCATGTAATTGGAGCTTCCTCTTTCTTACCGCGGTACAAGATTGATGCTAAACATCTTGGTATGTTCAAATGGCTCTGAGCATTATGAGACCTAACTTCTGAGGTCATCAGTCCCCTAGAACTTACAACTACTTAAACCTAACTAACTTAAGGACATCACACACACCCATGCCCGAGGCAGGATTCGAACCTGCAACCGTAGCGGTCGCGCGGCTCCAGACTGTAGCGCCTAGAACCGCTCGGCCACCTCGGCCGGCTCTTGGTATGTACAGTCCTTCATATCGCGACTTACTGAGAAAAAGTTTCGTTTATATAGCTCAGTCTTCAGAGAGAGAAAGAGGATCGCTTCACACACTGGTGAACCAACATCTTGTCTTGCTACGCAGCCCAATTATGACAGTCACAAACACTTTAATGAATCGCCACTCGACTGAAGAGCAGTCATTGAGAAGTATAAATGTTAATCAGTAGAAGCTCCATGCGTGCCACTTGCATTTCAGGAACTGAATATGATGAGACTACACAATATTTGCTGCTGAACGCTGGTATAAGACTTGTGGTTGCCCTGCTTCACTCATTTACTACACAATATGTGTGATAGGAAGTTAACCAATTATTAACTGACATTACATGTAGTTAACTATATCTGCATTCTGAATTTAGACTTACACAACCGGGGAACCTATGACCTCGCTGTTTGGTCCCCTCCCCCAAATCAACGAAACAACCTTTCACAACTGTGGAAACTGCCTCATAACACAGCTGTACGAAATAAGCAGAAAGATAACACGCATTCAAATTAATCCGTTGGTTTCATGGAACAGTTTATTCCCGTAATACTCACGATATTTCTCTGTGCAAGGCCATTCTTTTCGTTG
This sequence comes from Schistocerca piceifrons, assembly GCF_021461385.2. Taxonomy (NCBI): domain Eukaryota; kingdom Metazoa; phylum Arthropoda; class Insecta; order Orthoptera; family Acrididae; genus Schistocerca; species Schistocerca piceifrons. The sequence continues at coordinate 238,270,859 of NC_060144.1, read as the reverse complement.
CACTGAATTTCTGGAAGTGTGCTGTGTATGACTACTTCCCATGTACGGTACAATAGAGATTTCTGTTGGGCAGTACATACTTCTATTCTGCACATCATTGAAGTATTATGGTTTATTTATTGCTACCTTTGAGAGAAGTCCGTTGTTTTCAAACACACAACAACCCTACAACAATTCAAGAGTTATGGTCAGCCTTCCACCAACGAACTTCCTTTTTATGAAAAGGAAAAGGAGATACAGTTTTCGTCAAATTCGTCGACATCTTTTGTACTATTCCGACGATACAGATAACGACGAAGTAATAACGTAAATAAAGAAAAAGTGCAGGAGTGGTATTAAAATTCGGTGTGACTGCCTATCAGATGCTGTACTGATATTAAATTGGAGAATATTAAGTAAATGTAATTTAATTACGAAAGATGTGCCAGCAGTATTGTTCATCACACTGGGAACCTTATTAAGGAGAACCAACAGAAGAGACAGAGGAGATCCAACGAAGACCCGGTCGTTTAGTCGACTCGAAAGTGTCACAAAGACACTCAAGAAACTCCAGTGGTAGGCGCTACAAGAGAGGAGTTGAGCATCAAGGAGAGATCTACTATAGAAATTTCGAGAGTAATTTCCCGAAAGAGTCGGACAACATACTACTCACTTCCTCCCACATAGGTCTCATGAAGTGACCACAAAAAGAAAATTAGAACTAATATCAAGTTTTACCGACAACCAACTTTTCCACACGTGGATGTTAATTGAACCAGAACTACGCTCAATCACAATGGCTTGCGGAGTATGTTTAGATGAAACTATTCTGCATTGACATTGCGGTCATAAGTGATTATGAGGAAGGTTCAAATGGCTGTAAGCATTATGGGACTTAACATCTGAGGTCATCAGTCTCTTAGACTTAAAATTACCTAAACCTAACTAACCTAAGGACATCACACACACCCATGCCCGAGACAGGATTCGAACCTGCGACCGTAGCAGCAGCGCAGTTCCGGACTGAAGCGCCTAGATCCGCTCGGCCACAGTGGCCGGCGTATGAGAAAGAACAGCAAGACCTAATGAACGGAATAAACAGCCTAAGGACCACTCGCTATAGATTGAGAGTAAAGCTGAGGAAGGTCGTAATAGATGTTCTGTTATCCTGTCCCTTCTTCTCGTCAGTGTTTTCCATAAATTCTTTCCCTCATAGATTCTGCGGAGAACATCCTTATTCCTTAACTTTTCATACCACCCAATATTCAACATTCTGCTGTAGTATCGCATCTCAAATGCTTCGATTCTTCTTTGTAACGTAGCTTAGCACACAATAATAGGACAATTCTTGCCAAAGATGACTACTAGTGTAAAATATCGGTATTAATTTGGGGAATAAATTTCTGAGAATGTCCGTTTGGAACATAGCGTTGTATGGAAGCGAATCGTGGACGTCAGAAGACTGGAAAGAGTATCGAAGCTTTTCGGTGGGGGCACTATAGAAGATCGTTGAAATTTTTGTGGGCTGACAAGATAAAAAAAATGTTCTCCGAAGAATGAGGAAAACATTGACAAGTAAGTAAATGTCGTATGGGATTGTTTGGTGGGGTATCCCACGAGGTGGATTCAGCTGCATGTCGGAAAGGGTGTTCTCCGCCCGCGGTATTTGGCTACGTTCCTTGAGGGTATGTGAGAAATGTCTCGTTTGTGTAGGTGAGTGTAACGACAGCGTGTTTAGCGTAGTATTATGTTAGCGTTTGTGTTAATGAGAGGACGGAGAGTGCGAAATCCAGTACCGACACCTAGCCTACTCCTTTCGAATAAAGGGGCTACAGCGCTTAACGTTCCCATGTGACAGACGGATCTCCATCAGTAGTGTCCCATGCCCTCACGTTATGAGTCACTGCGGAGAGGTTTGGAATTTAATTGCTACAAAGACGGTGATCAGAAACTTTCCGACAACATCTCCTCTTTCGGGCCAAATACTCGCAGCCAAAATTTCATCCACCACCAGAATTCGAACCGGCTTACCTCCGAGTCGAGCGCCACACCACATGCGTGGGGTAATGAAATCGGTTACGGAGGCAGGTAACAGAAGCACGACACGACGTGTATTAAGGTGGCAAAGAATATCAACCATGATATATGAGGGTGAAGTGGCGGGTAAGACCCATAGGAAAAGACAGAGATAGAAATAGCTCAACAAATAGTTGACGCCTTTGGGTGCAACCGCTAGTCTGACAATGAAATCCTTGAGCGCGAGGTTGTTGTGGCCAAGCGGTTCTAGACGCTTCAGTCACGACTGATACGGTCGCAGGTTCGAATCCTGCCTCGGGCATGGATGTGTGTGATGTCCTTAGGTTAGTTAGGTTTAGGTAATTCTATGTCTAGGGGACTGATGACCTCAGATGATAAGTCCCATAGTGCTCAGAATCATTTGAACCATTTTTAGTTACAAAATTTCAAGGATGCTCGGTACAATTTATAGGATGTTTATGATAGTGATCTACTACATTAGACACATAATATTTCGCGTGACATAGATTACAGCGATTCCAAAGGAACAGCGGATAGCCGCATAACTTCAAATAGTGTTACAAAGATGGAAGACGCAAGCTAACGAATGTCGGACAAAACGTCAACTTGGAAATGCACAGGAAACTGCGGAAGCAACACGAAAATTTGTTAATATAATAACCAAACTTATCCCATAGTTCAATAAAGCATTTGTTTTCAACTCCAATCAGTCGAAATTCAAGAGGGAATGCATATAAAAAGAACCCTAGAAATTAGGGGTACGGAGAGTGTTGTATAAGGATCGGCTAACATCGATGCCTTAATTCGTACACAATTATGCTGACTGTTAATCTGGATCGTGAATTGGATTGACGTTTATTGTGCTGCGAGAAGTTGGTGCTCTGCCCCTCCGATTCTTTTTCGTGCGTGATCTTGCAAGGATAGTACGGAATATTTACGTCACTGCAAGCAAGAGTGGGAAAATGGGCGTAAGATAACTACAACTAGGTATGGTATGAGCACTGCTTTTGGACAATAACTGATCAAGAAACTTGCTAATGGTTGATTCCTGGTGTATATAAAATCACACAACTGCAGAGAGTGAACTATACTGAGAAGTGTGTGAAATTTCAGTTCATACTACCTCTGACCACTGAACAAATTCAGCCTCTGGATGTTTGTTTTTTGCGTGCCTATAAAATATATTGTCGTACTATCTGCAGCTACGCCTTAAAGAATAGCCAGTTTCACCATAAACTTCACAACAGATTGTTCCATATTCGGTTGCATGCAATCACATTCCATCAGTTCTCGTCACCCCGTTACATCAATATGATTCTATTTGCATTTTTTAAGAGAGGATACTTAGGTGAACGTCCTGCACGGTTTGTAACTCCCAAGAAGTTTGCCTTCAGTCTTGATGGTACCAACGTTTATGATCACTGTGGCGCGTCATTTTTCTTTCCCTGTTGATGATACAAGTTAACCGTCTGTTTCAAACATATCTTGGATGTCGGCGATGTCCATTTTGTGATGTTTAATCCATACGTTCCACTGAAGGTTAATCTTTGCTCCTCCCGGACACACATTTTCTGTCGCTCTCCGGCTGATGAACATGGTGAGTTATTAACAGCAAATATTTTTCCTCTCATAATCGTTAACACATTTTCGAATGAGCATTACTAGAGATTGAAATTGCGATCTCTCACTTAAGCTGTTCCTTGTGAGATGAAGAGGTTGGCACAGGAACTAAACACGTCATGGCCCTTGTCCAACTGTGGCCCCCTTCTGCTCACAAAAGTATCGCATATTACGTAACGTGAAACCGCTGTTTCCCACGAATAATGGCACAGAATTTCCCGAAAATACAGTTCACGAGCTCCTGTCAACCTCTCAGCCACTGGCACCTTCCTTGTGAAAAAATAAAAGATTCAGTACAAGGGCTTTCATGGTCGTCGACAAGGGCGTACCCAGCGGGGGGCAGGGGGGGTGGGCACTGCTGCCCCCCCCCCCTCTAGAAGATATTCGCAGTGTTTCACTAATTTACTGTTTTATTTAATAAGAAATGCTGCATGTCTTCTCGGATTGTACAAGTGCATTCTTGTATTTAAAATGTTTATTAAAAGCAGTTTTTCACTGGTTTACTGTTTTATTTAATAAGAAGTGCTGTATGTTGTCTCGAGTCCTTGTTTCCTGAGACTAGTATGACCTGCCTCCTCCCCCCTCCCCCCCCCCCCCCTAGTTCAGATCCTGGGTACGCCCTTGGTCGTCGATATGTTTCACACTGGTCTCACAAATGCCTTACGGTAAGCAACTTAAATGAACTTTATTGCCTGGAAGACGATCGAGAAAGGATATCCTTTTCGTATGACAGTGTGAGGTAGGGTGGTGGATGTTCTGAAGAGGAGATAGGTGAAAGGGGGGGGGGGGAGGGAGGGGAGCAGCTAGATACGTTTGAAGGGAAGGCAGAGGCGAGACGGCGGTGGCGCTGGTCGCTGCTGCTTGCGCTAATGAAATGTGTTGGCAGCCGGCGCCGCCGCCTCCCGCCACCTGCTGTGACGGCCATTGTGTCCCGCAGACGGTGAATGCGGCCATTGTCGGCGGCGACAGCCGGCCGCCGCGAAACCGGGCTCTGGAGCACAAACACGAGCGCTCCTATATATCTACCACAATGCTCTGCGCCCACCAGAAAGAGTTTTCTCTGGCCTTGGCTCAGAAACCTTCTAAGGTGCTTTGGAGAAAAACAAAACTAACCAACGAACTAAACACGTTCGGCCCACATACTTGTGGGAAAACTCGGATATGTTACAGTTTATGCTGTAACATTCAGCGCTCACATTTTAGCGAGCTGTTGCTATAGTGTGATTAAAATTACTGGATAGCTGACTTATGTCAGTTGCTGCAACAGTGTTGCCACATTCGCTGTGGACTACCGCTCGGTTATAGGTGATAAGCATACACTAGCCCCTCTCCTCACGTTCTGTCTGTGGAATCGGTTCGTCAGTATTTGATGTGGTTTACGAAATATATCCAGCGGTAACGTTAGGTGACTCACCCTTTATATATATAGGGTGTTACAAAAAGGTACTGTCAAACTTTCAGGAAACATTCCTCACACACAAGGATAGAAAATATGTTACGTGGACATGTGTCTGGAAACACTCACTTTCCATGTTAGAGCGCATTTCATTACTTCTCTTCACATCACATTAATCATGGAATGGAAACACACAGCAACAGAACTTACCAGCGTGACTTCAAACATTTTGTTACAGGAAATGTTCAAAATGTCCTCCGTTAGCGAGGATACATGCATCCACCCTCCGTCGCATGGAATCCCTGATGCGCTGATGCAACCCTGTGGAATGGCGTATTGTACCACAGCCGTCCACAATACGAGCACGAAGAGTCTCTACATTTGGTACCGGGGTTGCGTAGACGAGAGCTTTCAAATGCCCCCATAAATGAAAGTCAAGAGGGTTGAGGTCAGGAGAGCGTCGAGGCCATGGAATTGGTCCGCCTCTACCAATCCATCGGTCACCGAATCTGTTGTTCAGAAGCGTACGAACACTTCGACTGAAATGTGCAGGAGCTCCATCGTGGATGAACCACATGTTGTGTCGTACTTGTAAAGGCACATGTTCTAGCAGCACAGGTAGAGTATCCCGTATGAAATCATGATAACGTGCTCCATTGAGCGTAGGTGGAAGAACATGGGGCCCAATCAAGACATCACCAACAATGCCTGCCCAAACGTTCACAGAAAATCTGTGTTGATGACGTGATTGCACAATTGCGTGCGGATTCTCGTCAGCCCACACATGTTGATTGTGAAAATTTACAATTTGATCACGTTGGAATGAAGCCTCATCCGTAAAGAGAACATTTGCACTGAAATGAGGATTGACACATTGTTGGATGAACCATTCGCAGAAGTGTACCCGTGGAGGCCAATCAGCTGCTGATAGTGCCTGCACACGCTGTACATGGTACGGAAACAACCGGTTCTCCCGTAGCACTCTCCATACAGTGACGTAGTCAACGTTACCTTGTACAGCAGCAACTTCTCTGACGCTGACATTAGGGTTATCGTCAACTGCACGAATAATTGCCTCGTCCATTGCAGGTGTCCTCGTCGTTCTAGATCTTCCCCAGTCGCGAGTCAAAGGCTGCAATGTTCCGTGCTCCCTAAGACGCCGATCAATTGCTTCGAATGTCTTCCTGTCGGGACACCTTCGTTTTGGAAATCTGTCTCGATACAAACGTACCGCGCCACGCCAACTCCGCATTTGTAAACATTGCACTGACTCAAAACCACGTTCGTGATGAACGCTAACCTCTTAATGCTACGTGCTGATGTGCTTGATGCTAGTACTGTAGAGCAATGAGTCGCGTGTCAACACAAGCACCGAAGTCAAAATTACCGTCCTTCAATTGGGCCAACTGGCGGTGAATGGTGGAAGTACACTACATACTGACGAAACTAAAATGAGCTCTAACATGGAAATTAAGCGTTTGCGGACACGTGTCCACATAACATCTTTTCTTTATTTGTGTGTGAGGAATGTTTCCTGAAAGTTTGGCCGTACCTTTTTGTAACACCCTGTATACAGGGTGAAAAGTATTTAAACCGACAAACTCCGTGAGGTAGTAGGGGACATCAAAACAAATATTTTTCCCTAAAGTCATTTTTTCCTATGAGGCTTATTTAAACCGGTAGAGGAAGATTTCTCTGGCGGCAAATTAATTTAACCAAGAAACACTTTTCCATTTTTTTATGACCAAGAGACAAAAACTAGGTAGCAGATACGGCCCAATTAAACAGTCCCCAACAACACCGACCCACACATTAACCAAGAACCGCACATGATGAGCGCTAGTAACTGTGGCATGTGGATTATCCTCACTCCAAACATGCGAATTGTGCATGTTGAAGACTCCATCACCCCCGAACGCTGCTTCATCGGTAAACAACACAGAGGATGAAATGTAGGATGCACTGTTCCAGGTACCACTGTCTGCGAAAACTGTGCTCTGGGTGGATAATCAACTGGTTCCAGGTTGTGGACACGCTGTAAGTGAAATGAACGTAGCAATTGCTCTCGGAGGACTGTTCTTACATTCGTCTGATTCGTCCCCATGTCATGTGCAACTGCACGAGTGATGATTGAAGGATCCCGCTACACATGCTGCTAGATAGTTTCATCAACTTGCAGCGTTATTACCGTGCGACGGTGTCCCTGTCCAGGTAATCTGCTAAATGACCCGGTCTCACGCAGACGTTGGTACACAGCAGCAAAGGTCGTATGATGCGGGATACGGCGATTAGGATATTGTTGTTGATAAACCCGCTGTGCAGCTCGTCCGTTGTGGTGTGCTACGTAGTACGCACCAACCATATCAATGTACTCACTCCAAGTGTATCGCTACATTAGTAAACAGAGACAACGCACTACTGCGCTGGTGGACAGCAGTTGCCTACAACTGAAGAGCGTAATACGCCCTCTAACAACTGAAGAGCGTAATACGGCCTCCACCGTTTTAAATAATTCTCGCTGGAAAAAGTGACATTAGGCAAAAATATTTGTTTTGTTGTCCCCTACAACCTCTCAGAGTTTGTCGGTTTAAATACATTTCACCCATATATATATATATATATATATATATATATATATATATATATATATATATATTCGGCAAATCACTTCACAAATTCTATCAGTGCGTAACACGGAGCAATGTTGAAAGTAAATTTTTTTTTTTTTTTTGTCGAGTTTGACAGTGATGTACAAGAACATCACATTCGCCATTTACTTTAGACATTATTTATTTCACAATTGCAGTTTCGATCTTTGGGCCATTGTCAAGTGGTTTTGCAAAAGACTTTGCTTTGGCACATGGCAGACTTTATAATCCTCCCACATCCACACATATCATCGTCAAAAATAAGTCGTTTCAATGTATAAATACTGCAACATCAGAGGAGGGCGAAGCTGTATACATCATTGCACGACGTACATTCCTTGCACTTTGTTTGATGTGTTTCTACAGTGAAGAGGATTATTTTTGACGATGACATATATACATGTCGGAGGATTTTGAAGTCTGACATGCACTGAAGCAAAATATTTTGCAAAACCAATTGAAAATTGCCCAAAGGCTGAAACTACTACGACTGTGATAAACAAGTTCTGCAGTCGACAGTGAGTACGATATGCCTAAAAAAAGGTAGTAAGTGGCCGCCGTAAGTGTGTCGGATAGCTGATTTGAAAAGTAGAATGACGACCCGCTCCAACTCACAATTGAAACTGGTGTTCTTAGCTAACTACATCCTCGTGACGTGCAGTCGTGGACAAAACGAGCGAGACCCCTCGCCTTTTCGTTATGCTGATCCGCACAGCTTTAAAGTCTGCTACACAGCATAACAGCCAAGGCGGCGAAGTGCTACCAATATACTATGCACAGGCGTGAAATTGAAAAACTATCTGAACTTTGTCAGACTGTTTTCAATCATGTGTAAGACTATATTAATGCTGATTGCTGTGTTAAACACAACACGTAAATATAAGATATAAATGAAAGAAGAAAAGCTAATTAGTATGAACTGTACTAATAAAAATGAATATCAGCTTATCGAGATGACATAACTGTTCAAGTAAGACAAAGTACCTCAGATCGTTACGAATTAGCAAAATATTATGCGCATACGGCCGCGAAACGGACTCTGTCAACGTTCAGATCAGTCATAATGGATTACCTTTGCTGACATACCATGAAAGTGTGCAAATTTAGCAATGCGTGAAGATTCATTACGAAATTCAGTTAAAAATCATTTAGTGCCACACCTAAGTCAAATCAGTTATTGACAGAAGCGGAGAAAGTAGGCAGAAACAAGTATGAAATTCTACAAGAGTTTCATATTGGCATCCACAGGGCGCAGGTACAGAATAAAGGTAGCATTAAAACGTACTGGCGGCGCGAGAATTTCTTTAAAGTGCTTTACTGATAGTGTATCTGCCTCCATGAAGATTAGAACCGAAAACAAACCAGACCTCCCCTGCAGTAGCAAACACCTTTCACTACGCTAGCAGACAACCCAGGCAAACAGCCCTCTATAATTACTCCAGACATGAATAAGCCGGCAATTTCGCAATGGAAATGGTTGAATGATCTGTAGTTTCTGTTGCATAGAGCTTTCTGGACTCAAAAACATGAAATTTCTACATTTATGTCACCGCTTATGTGACAGTCATTCGGGATGTTTATCGAAATAACAAAATACTGTTATTAGCGAGTAAATTTAGTAGGATAATTCTGCACCACCACAGGAATTAAAAGGTGACATAGCTGCCAAACGTATTCTACAAGGTTTCGAATTCTCTATTAGACTCGCCACAGACAGCAAACGTTCATTAGCCGAAGTGTTTCTTAAGCTCGGACTTCTAAAACGGGTGCCATTAATACTGGGATCTGAATTACCGGGTGTATAGGCAAATGGATTTTATTTGCATTCCTGTAAACGTGAACTGGATCGAAAACGTAGCTACGATTAATATGCTGATGTATCGACTGCAGCTAGAACATTTCTAATGAAGAGTAAGGGGAATTATTTGTGCGGCCCTCATCTTCAGTAACTGTCGTAGCTATTTTCGTTGTAAGGATATCGTCACCTAAATCGGTAAACATGGAACCCCACTAGTCACACTTTGTTTACCGTCTATCGGTCTACCCAACCCTTAAAACCCGTTTACCTCGAGTACGGGTAGACGTAATAAGCGGAAATGTATCGCACTTCCTGCGGTATACGATCCCTTGGTGGTGTAAAAAAGTGAGCTTCTATGTCAACGCAATCTAAAGATACGGCCCTTTATGTAAAGAAAATTTACGCGAAAGGTCAAAAATGGCTCTAAGAACTATGCGACCAAACTGCTTAGGTCATCAGTCCCCTAGACCTAGAACTAAGTAAACTTACCTAACCTAACACACATCCATGTCCGGGGAAGGATTCGAACTGACGGCGCAAGCAGCCGCGCGGTTCGTGACTGAAGCTCCTAGAACCGTTTGGCCACCACACCCGGCGAAACGCTTTTCACCTCAAGTGTAATGATAATATATACTGTCTTGTGAGGATAAACTTATTCGACAGCAACTCAGATCGATTGATCACGGAACTTCTAAGAGCTATATTATCCACTTCTGAAGACGCTGGCAGATACTGCAGTACCATAACAAGTAGTTACGAAATGATTGTTATTGATCCATGCATGACATTTTCTTTCAGTATCAATTTAACGCACCTAGACATTTGACTATGGCTGAAAATACTGAACAAAAAATAAATAAACATCAAACAACTTCGATGTTCAAATCAAATGTAACTCACTTTTCCCAATTACAGCGTAATTTCGTTATTACACATACATGACTACATCTACAGGATTTCTTTGCAATCCAGACTTACGTACCTGGCAGAGGGTTCATCGAACTACCTTCGGACTATGTCTCTACCGTCCCACTCTTTAACAGCGTGAGGGAAAAAGGACCACTCAAATTTTTTCTTACGTGCCCTGAATTACATTATTACTATGATCGTTTCTTCCTGTGTAAGTTCCCAAGGAAATAATGTTTTGGCATTCAGAACAGATGTTGGTGATCGAAATTTCGTGATACGATCTCGCGGCAACGAAAAACCCTTTTGTTTTCATGAATGTCACCCCAACTCGCTTATCTAATCTGAGACTCTCTCTCCCATATTTTGTGACATTACAAATCGTGCTACCCTTCCTTGGACGTTTTTGCTGTGCACCGTCAATCACGACTGTCAAGGATCCCATACCGCGCAGGAATACTGTAGCTGTGGACGGACAAACGTAGTGTAGGCAGTGTTTTCAGCAGTGTTGCGTATTGTTAGCGTGCGGCCAGTAAAACGCAGTCTTTCGTTTGCCTTCCCCACAAAAGTATGTTTGCGATCGTTCCAGTTTAAGCTTTACTGGGTACTGAGATGAACTGACAGTATTTCGACTTGTGTTTTGTCATGTAACCGAAAGTCAATTATTGTTACTGGGCGCAGCTTTCGTGTTTAATGTATTCCTCATTCAACAGAGTACACTCCTCGTACACCACACGTAACTATTTCAAAGTATTAAATTGTTACTGATGTTACCAAGTTGCAGTGGTCATCTAAACTTGCCGTTTTGAATAAAAGGAAAATATTATAGCGAAATATGGCAACTAAGAAGCGAAATATCCAAATAAAACAACATTTCCGGTTCAAGTCGTTGCAGTAGGTCTACTACACAGTAACGTAAATTAGGAGCAAAGTCCATTAATAGATCGTTATCAGGAAAACCGGTCTTCATACTGTAAACTGACACTAAAAGAACGAAAGTTTCCAAACATGTCAGTGAGTAGTAGAGGAAAGTGGACGCATTCTGTCTACTGAATCGCAACGCACGTAGCTTACGAGGGGACCCGCCAAGAGTCATACCCCCATCTTACTGAAACTTCGCTCAATGAAAGAGGGGACAAAATAAGCGAACACGTGTCTCGGTTCAAATGGCTCTGAGCACTATGGGACTTAACATCTGAGGTCATCAGTGCCCTAGAACTTAGAACTACCTAAACCTAACTAACCTAAGGACATCACATACATCCATGCCCGAAGCAGGATTCGAACCTACGACCGTAGCGGTCGCGCGGTTCCATACTGAAGCGCCTAGAACCTCTCGGCCACACCGGCCGGCACGTGTCTCGGCTTATCTGCATACACTCGACCGCTTCTGAGAAAACGGCGGTGAAAGTTTTCAACGCGCTGTTGCTATAGTGTAGATATCTTTTAGCTTGTAAGGATTCAATTGGAGCGGTGGCTCAGCGGCTGCCATCGCGACTTCAGAACTTTGCGCTGCGAGTTCGAAATCCGGTGGTTCCTCTCCCCCCCCCCCCCCCCCTCACTCTCTGAATTATCTACGAATGTTTATTCCAATTTATGTTGAAACAACGTGTCGTTATTCGTCAATTACTTACTGTGTAGTGTATTATTTTTTTAATTCCTTAATTACATAGAAAGTTAACTGACGAATAACGACAACATTATTTCAACATAAATTGGAAAAAAACATTCTTAGGTAATTCTAGGGAGGAAAAAAAAATAATAAAAAAAACAGTATGTTCTCGAACTCTGGAATCAAAGTTAAGAAGGAACGACGGTAGTCACTTGAGCCACCGCTTCAATTGCATTCTCGACGCAAAAGGCATATATACTATAGCAACAGCGCGTTGATAACTTTGACCGTCGTTTTCTCGGAAATTGTCGAGTGTCTGCAGATAAGCCGAAACACATGTTCGCTTATTTTGTCCTCTCCTTTACTGAGCAAAGTTTGCGGACAATCAGCGTATGGCACCTGGCTAGTTCCCCTTGTTAGTCGAGTCGCTTCTTACGCTCGGTGAGAACTATGTAGGCCTCAGGGTAAAGTGCGCCAATTGGAAACACGGCGAGCGGGGGTAAACACGTTTTCCTTCTTATAAGGCAACCTTCAACAGCTAAAATTCACGGAGTGTTCTTCCGGTTGCCTCAGATATTTCAGAAAAGTTTCTTGCGTTGGCCTGCCGTATATGCAAAACGTAAACATTTCATTTCATGTAATATTTATCTGGATAAGAGATGACAAGAGCGAACCAGTCCCTTCTGAGAAAAATTACAAATTCTAAGTTGTTCCACTATGTAATGACACGGGTACGGGCTTGCGATCTCTCGTTTATGCCATCGATTTCCGTGTTACACGTACTTGTCAATTCCGTTGTGGCTGCAGTCGTGGAGGAGGCAAACGAATCATTGAGTCAACGCTAAATGGCCCATCTGGCTGAGGCAATCCATGCAGAGGGATTTTCAAATGGCTATATAGCAAGAACTTTGGGTCCTCAATCGACGGTAGGCAGGTGGATTAGACGAAAGGAAGAGGGTGGTAACCTGAATGGAAGGCCTCATGGCCGTCGCCGCAAAACAGCAGCAGCTCAGGAGCGGCAGATACGCCGTTTCAGTGAGAACCACCCATTTGTCAACGCACGAAAAATTCAGCTGACTTTGGGTCTCAATGTTAGCAGTAGGATCGTCACTCGTCGTCTAAGGGAAGGTGGACTGAGAGCAAGAAGCGCTGCTGTGAAAGAGACATTGAATGTTTCCCACAGAGAAGCCCGCCTTGCTTTTGCTGCTGAAAATGTCGACAAACTTCTCCAGTTTTGGAGGCGAGTGATTTTAACGGACGAAAAAGTTTTCTCTACGGCATCAACGGGAAAAGTACTTGTTTACCGGCCAAAAGGTGCTAGGTATAATCCAAAAAATATTTACGGTTGCCGAAGGAATAGCAAGGAGTCGGTAACGGTATGGGAGTGGATATCGGCCGAAAGGTGTGGGCTCCTTTGGCAAGTGGAAGGAAGACTCGATGCGCGCATTTACATACCAGTTCTAGGGAACGTGGTGTTGCCTTCTGTGACAGCAAGATTTGTGGATGATCAGGTCATGATCCAACAAGATCGCTCGCCTATACATATGGCACGTGTGGTTAAGAGGTGGTTCGAAGTCCATAGTTATGTTACTTTAATGGAATGGCCACCTAAAGGAGCTGACATGAATCCCATTGAGAATATTTGGGCAGAAATGGTCAGAGTACTACGGAAAAAAGGACATCACCGTCGACTCGCCGACAGCTTTCTGATGTGATTCATGTCGCTTCGAATATGGTCAGTTGAATCTCCTAGTTATGTGGCTGGAGTTGTGGGCTCAATGCCCAACAGACTTCGAGCCGTTGTGGAAGCTGAAGGAGGCTGTACGCGATACTAAGCAGCATCAGCAGAGGTGTTTTTTTCTTTTCTGCCCTTAACCAATCAGCTGCAACAGATGTTTCAAGTTATTTCTTTTACAGAAGTATATTTTATATGCTTTTAAGGAAACGCAGTAAGTGGAATCTGGACAAACAAATTAATTCACAACAAGATATGTAATATTTAATTTGCTAAGAGAAGAAATACGTTATTTATTCACGCAGTTCTAAAAAATACATGACACATGTGTATATGTAAGAAGTGTAAAAAGCAGTTCAGCACAAATGGAAAATATTGAGAAGCTCGCCGATGAAGGTGTAATTAGAGAGTGAAGGTTGGGCTAGAAGGAGAGGTAAGGAGGCCCGAAAAAGAAGAGAAAAATCAAATACCCAATAGACTTCGAGTCGTTGTCGCAGCAGAGGGCGGTTGGTATTTGCGATTCGGAGCAACAGTAGAAAAATAATTTTCAAATGATATGGTTCAAATGGCTCTGAGCACTATGCGACTCAACTTCTGAGGTCATCAGTCGCCTAGAACTTAGAACTAATTAAACCTAACTAACCTAAGGACATCACACACATCCATGCCCGAGGCAGGATTCGAACCTGCGACCGTAGCGGTCACGCGGTTCCAGACTGAAGCGCCTTTAACCGCACGGCCACACCGGCCGGCAAAAATAGTTTTATTTACTGATTTTTGAGGCTTTATTATGTGACGGCTAAACAGTGCCGCTTCATGAGACCCACTATTTGACCACATGTGGCTTAACATCAGAGGTGTAAAAAAAAGTTTGAGAGGTGCCGAAGTTCTCTGGAACAGTAACGTGTTTTAGACAACAAGATGATTTGTAGTTCATTTTATGTTAACTATTCACAGTATGCTTTGAGATTCTAATCTGTGATTTCATTTTATTATTATGTATCTTTTCTTCAGTGAAAGTATACGCTAGTAAGTTTCTAGATATAAAGAATAACTGGAAGTTTTTAATTTGTAGAGTAGCGTATTTAACAGTTAATATTTTCAACAAATCTGTAGTTATAGGACATCTTAAGACGCTAGTCAAAAATGGCATAGTGAAAAGATCAGGTTGGTTTCTAAAGGTTGACGACGGTCAAATAGCAAATACAAAACTATGGGTAACAACTATTTCTGATGGTGAGGAGCCATAATCGATATGTCACTATTCTGTAATTGTATTTCCGAAGTTTATCGTCGATCCTAGGACTGAAACCGATATTCTGTTTTACGTAAAGAATATAACCTTTAAAACTTACGTAACAGCGCAGAATATTAACGCACAGTATATAGATCAGAAGCCTAATCCCACGGCCTTTCATTTTATTCCCACGGATGACATTAAGACAGTAAATAACAAGAGGAACAACAAGACTCTCAGAATCAATATAGAGAATAATAGCTTTCACTGACTCCTTTATGCCTACGTTTTCACAGCCAGCAAATGTTTGAATCTAGGACTAGCAAGGTAAAACATTTTTCCACAAATTGTCAAATTGGAAGTCGAAGAGCAAGTTACATAAATTACGATGACCACAAACGTTCTTCAAGTGGACTGATCACTGTAGGCATCCAACGCTTTTATTGGGTGTTACATGCGCAATATGTAAACAGGCAACTCCACCAACACACAGTACCACTAAGCTGTGAAACAACTGTAGGATAACAGAGCATCCTCGTTGTCCATATGATGGATAAGACGACTAATTCGCAACATAAATGTCAATGTAAGCAGCAATTTCTGTTGGAACATACTTCCTAAACTAAATAACATACATTTCCAACGTCTTCATTGCGAATCATGTACCAAATGTAATTTAAAGGACAGAAAAATATCGAGTTGGTTTACTAACATAATTATGAACCACTCAAGAACGTAAATCGATGGTCACATAGTTGTCAAACGTATTCTAGGGTGTTCACATTGTCCATTAGACTAGCTG
This sequence comes from Schistocerca piceifrons, assembly GCF_021461385.2. Classification (NCBI taxonomy): domain Eukaryota; kingdom Metazoa; phylum Arthropoda; class Insecta; order Orthoptera; family Acrididae; genus Schistocerca; species Schistocerca piceifrons. Next base: position 238,255,089 of record NC_060144.1, on the reverse strand, counting down.
CAGGAAGAAAACGTTCGCTCAGCTGATGTGCTGTGATAGCGAGCAATGGCGAAACTATGGGAAACTAAATACCTCAAGTATAAGCCAATGTGTTGTAATCGCATATCTGTGACTATGACTTGGCGCTAAAGTGTGGTTATGCACAGTACGTAAGTCAGGTTGCGAATCTAACACCATAAATGAAGACAAGGGGAAATGAATTAGGCGTCCTTCCTCTTCCGTAACATCAAATATATTCTAGTTCTTCTATCTTAAATGCCGGCCGGAGTGGCCGTGCGGTTCTAGGCGCTTCAGTCCGGAACCGCGGGACCGCTACGGTCGCAGGTTCGAATCCTGCCTCGGGCATGGATGTGTGTGATGTCCTTAGGTTAGTTAGGTTTAAGTAGTTGTAAGTTCTAGTGGACTGATGACCTCAGCAGTTAAGTCCCATAGTGCTCAGAGCCATTTGAACCATTTTTTTTTTCTATCTTAAATGAACTGCGCAGAAAATCATTCACCAGAAGTAAATAAATTCTTAGCAACACCAGATGATATTAACAGCTTGTCGGCGCGAGTTAGCCGTGGGTTCAATGCGTCATCTCGCAGACTGCGCGGCTGCTTGCGCCGTCACTTCGAATCCTTACCCGGACATGGATGTGTGTTAGGTTAGGTAGGTTTAAGTAGTTCTAGGTCTAGGGGACTGATGACCTAAGCAGTTTGGTCGCATAGTTCTTAGAGCCATTTTTTGAGCTTTCGCGTAAATTTTCTTTACATAAAGGGCAGTATCTTTAGATTGCGTTGACATAGCTCACTTTTTTACACAACCAAGGGACCGTATACCGCAGAAAGTGCGATACATTTCCGCTTATTATGTCTACCCGTACTCGAGGTAAACGGGTTTTAAGGGTTGAGTAGACAGATAGACGGTAAAGAAAGTGAGACTACTGGGGTTCCATTTTTATCGATTTAGGTGACGAAATCCTAACAACGAAAATAGCTACGACAGCTACTGAAGTAGAGGGCCTCATAAATAATTCCCCCTACTCTTATTCGAAATGTTATTGTTGCAGTCGATGCATCAGCATGTTAATCGTAGCTAAACATTCGATCCTAATCACGTTTACAGGAATGCAAATAAAATCCATTTGCCTATACAATCGGTAATTCAGATCCCAGTATTAATGGCTCCGCGTTTTAGAAGTCCGAGCATTCCGATTGCTAGCTAGCTTAAGAAACACTTCGGCTCATGAACGTTTGCTGGCTGTGGCGAGTGTAATGGAGAATTCTAAACATTGTAGAATACGTTTGGCAGCTATGTCGCCGTTTATTTCCTGTGGTGGTGCAGAATTATCCTACTAAATTTACTCGCTAATAACAGTATTTTGTTATTTCGATAAACATCCCGAATGACTGTCACATAAGCGGTGACATAAATGTAGAAAATTCATGTTTTTGAGTCCAGAAAGCTCTATGCAGCAGAAACTGCAGATCATTCAGCCATTTCCATTGCAAAATTGCCGGCTTATTCATGTCTGGGGTAATTATAGAGGGCTGTTTGCCTGGGTTGTCTGCTAGCGAAGTGAAAGGTGTTTGCTACTGCAGGGGAGGTCTGGTTTGTTTTCGGTTCTAATCTTCATGGAGGCAGATAGACTACCAGTAAATCACTTTTAAGAAATTCTCGCGCCCCCAATACGTTTTATTGCTACCTTCGTTCTGTACTGGCGCCCTGTGGATGTCAATATGAAACTCTTGTAGAATTTCATACTTGTTTCTGCCTACTTTCTCCGCTTCTGTCAATAACTGAATTGACTTCGGTGTGGCACTAAATGATTTTTAACTGAATTTCGTTATGAATCTTCGCGCATTGCTAAATTTGCACACTTTCATGGTATGTCATCAACGGTAATCCATTATGACTGATCTGAACGTTGACAGACTCCGTTTCGCGGCCGAATGCGCAGAATATTTTTCTAATTCGTAACGATCTGAGGTACTTTGTCTTACTAAAACAGTTATGTTATGTCGATAAGCTGAAATTCTTTTTTATTAGTTCAGTTCATACTAATTAGCTATTCTTCTTTCATTTATATCTTATATTTACGTGTTGTGTTTAACACAGCAATCAGCATTAATATAGTCTTACACATGGTTGAAAACAGTCTGACAAAGGTCAGATAGTTTTTCAATTTCACACCTGTGCATAATATGTTGGTAGCACTTCGTCGCCTTGCCTGTTATGCTGTGTAACAGACTTTAAAACTGTGCGGATCAGCATAATGAAAAGGCGAGGGGTCTCACTTGTTTTGTCCACGACTGTACAATGTATCCGAGAAAACGGCGGTCAGAACTCTGCGGCAGAACTAAAATCGGCTCTACGAGCAAACTCAAGACAGAAACAATTCAGAGTCAGCGCTATAAGCAAATCGTAATTTCTCGCTATTGTCATTTACTAGAAACTATCCTCATGTCTGCTTCACGAGCTGACGCGCTACCAACCGATGTGCATTCCTCGTTTTCACATGCTTGCAGATTACATTCGACACAGACAGATTCCAAACAAGAAAAGAATAATAAAAAGAAAACTTAGAGAAATTAATGTCAATAGGACTACGGTAATGGAAGTGACGCGGCAAAAAGATTAGAAATAAATAAATTAATTTGAACTTATTAACTGAACAGAAGTAACAATTAGACTCTTTTGATGAGATTTAGAAATTTAACAATAGTTACATTTAACGAGATTCGAACGCACGGCCTTTTATACGTCAAAGTTTATGCGCTAACCACTATTCTGCGCAACAACATTGCGTGTAACACTTATAGACCTAGTTATGAACGTGGTGTTCCAGACAAAACGATTAAATGTAGCCTTCAAAAATTCTACTTATCTAAGTTTATCTAATGTAAGCCGATCTCTTTGATTATGGAAACCGTGTATGTGACGCTGAGTCGCGTCTTGCGTGGAAGTATCTAGTAGTGTATTTCATTGGCATCGTTTTGTGTATGTGTGGTTGTGTGTGTGTGTGTGTGTGTGTGTGTGTGTGTGTGTGTGTGTGCGTACCTCTGTGTATAGTTTGTGGTGAGGTTGGCACGTGTGATGAAATATGAAACAAATGTGTCATACCCATGATCCAAATACATCAAGAAAGAATGCCAGACAAGGAATTGTTGTGGCAATTTGGCAACGGCGTTGGACGTGACGTTGAGTGCTCTGATTGGATGGTGATGTTTGGTTTGTGGGGTGCTCAACCGCGCGGTTATCAGCGCCCGTACAAATTCCCAACCTTGCTCAGACCAATCTCGTCACTTTCATGAATGGTGATGAAATGATGAGGACAACACAAACACCCAGACATCTCGAGGCAGGTCGCTCTGATTGGAGGAAACCAGTTCCAACGCTTCAAGTTTCAACTCTCCAGCAATTTTAATCACGTTTATAGTTTCCTGTACTTCATTTCTGAAGATGTTTCCTGAACACATGGAAGAAACTTTAGAGTGTACTTCTACAGATCAACAACAACCTGTCTTCCCAGATTCCCTATCACCTTTTTTTTCCTTTGTAATCTGTCGTTTGATTGGTTTGAAGCGACCCCCCAACGATTTACTGTCCTCTGCCAACCTCTTCATATGTTTTTCAGAGCAGCACTTGCACTTAAGTCCTCAGTTATTATGTTAACAGAATTTTCCGTCGGTTCTTGGTAGAACAACATTATAATAAATGGAAAGCACCAGTTTGTATTTGTCCTACAATATTATTATTACAGTTATTTGTTGTAGCCTTCATGTTTCAGTCTCCGTCTTGCCTTACAATTTTCACCCTCTACAGCAGCCTCTGAAACCCTGCAAGTTATCTCCTGAAAACGAGTGTTCTATTACCCTGTCTCTTGTTCTTAACTATGTTTTCCACACACAGCTGTTGTCAAAAACACGGAAACAACGCATGAAACGAATGTCTGAACGTAAGTGCAGATGCTCACCAAGCTAGCAGGTGGCGCTCTTGTATTTCACCACAAACAGCACCTGTCCAGTGCCCTCAATAAGTTGCAAGTGTCGGTCATCGTCAGAACAGTGTAGGCCTATTGTGTGGCAATGAGCACATTGTGTTTGGAGCTAAATGAACTGTGCAGTTTTGACTGCATTATGGAAGAGGTAAGTGAACTGTGCAGTTGTGATGCGTTATGTCGCAGCTAAGTGAATTCTCAAGGGCAACGGCCTTGCCGCAGTGGATACACCGGTTCCCGTGAGTTCACCGAAGTTAAGCGCAGTCGGGCGTGGCCGGAACTTTGATTGGTGAATCCAGCCACCATGCACTGTTGCCATTTTTCGGTTTGCACTCAGCCTCATGATGCCAATTGAGGAGCTACTCGACCGAATAGAAGCGGCTTCGGTCAACAATACCATCTTAACGACCGGGAGAGCAGTGTGCTGACCCCACGCCCCTCTTATCCACATCCTCCTCGGAGGATGACACGGCGGTCGGATGGTCCCGGCAGACCACTCGTGGCCTGAATACGGAGTGCTTTTTTGAGTGAATTCTCAATTCTAAAGATTTTTAATATTTGTAACACTTGATAATGACCTAAGGCTGAAATCTAGATTGTGGAATAAAATCTGCTGTGCAGTCAAATGGAGGTTATATTTTTTGAATAACTAAATTCGAAGGAGCGGAAATTGTTGATACTCGTATGGTGGGTAGTGTTTCAAGAGGCACCATGTCGAAGATTTATACGGCATACAGGGAATATGGAAAACATCATCTGCTAAGTCGCAAAGCGGCCGGAAATGTTTAGTGATCGTGAAAGATTGTCATTGACAAGGATTGTGACGAAAATTAAGAGAACAACAACTGCCAAATTCACCGCAGAACTGAACGGTACATTTGCGAACCCTGTCAGCACCAAAACAACACCCAGGGAGCTCCGTAGGCAGGGAATTGTAGGGCGAGCTGAAATTGCAAAACAGTACATTACTGATGTAAATGCCCGTAACAGGAACGACGTGCCGAACCCATAAAACCTGACAATGGGCAATTGTAAGAAAGTCATTTGTTTGGATGAGTCTTGTTTCACGCTGTTTCCAACTTCTGGCCACGGCGGCTATTTGGTGCTGACTTGGGAAGCCCTATCGTAGTATACCAAGAGCCCAAGGGTACTCTGTATGGTCGCATTACTGACAAGGACTCGTGACCAGTTTAGCTGATCGGGCCTATCTCATAGTACAACGTTTGTTCCTCATGGGTGATGCTGTTCCAAGACGACAGGGCTCCTGCTCATACAGCTGCATCGTCCAGGACTAGTTTTGTAAGCACGAGGGTGAATTTTCACGTCCCAGTGGCCACCACTGACACCAGATTACTGAGCCTCCGTGGTCTACTTTGGAGAGAAAGGTGCCTGGTCGCTATTCAACTTCATCAGCGTTTCCTGAAGATGCTACTGTTTTGCAATAAGAGCACAGGTTTCCCTCGAAAACCATGCAGGGCCTGTTTTTATCCATTTGAAGAGGATCAGCAGCTGTTTTGAATGCGAACGGTTTCCTACAACGTATAAGGGATGATAATAAGTTGGCTTTTTGGTGTTTAGATAGTTCTTCCCACCCACTATATTTCTTTCCTCGAATTCATTGTTTATCAATACAACTAACTTTCTTCTATTGTGACACAACTCAAACACCTTGATTTTCTTCTTTTCTGGTGCCCCATAGTCAATGATTTATCTTTATACAATGTAGTGCCTCAGACGTACGTTCTTAGGAATTTGTTCTTTACATTAATGTCAATGTTTGGAACTACTATAATTCTTTTGAGCCAGAATGACCTATTTACCTAAGTTAGTCTGCGTTTTGTTTTATTTTATTCACTGTTGCTTTGAAATTCAGATTGAACATTAAGGCAGAAAAGCTGCATCCTTGTCTTCCACTCGTTTTAATCCTTCCTTCTTGGATCTTATTGTATGTTACCTGTCTATACCGACATATTACACCTATTTTTCATAACGGTTTCAACATCTTGCATCCTTTTACATTGTAGAAAGCTATTTCTACGTTATCAGATCCTTGAAAACGTCTTAATTTTCTTCAAGTGTTGCTTTCATTGCCTAATGTAACCTCAGAACTGCCGCTCCTGTGCCTTTCCTAACGTGTCTTCTGTTTTCTTTCCCATTTTTCAACTAAACTGAATTACATATTACAACTTCTTGAGGTCTTGTAGCCAAACTCTTGCTTATTCCCACCCTACTGAGACCGCAGTGTACCTCAGTTACTACGAACAATAACGCAACATCATGTAGCTGTCTTTTATACTGTTGATCCTTTCGTGATTTCAATCTTTCGTCATTATTAGTGCCATAATTTCGCTAACAAAGAAATTCTAAATTGACAGATTTTGAAAATCATTATCGTGAGCCATGTATCCCATTGACCTAACAACATAGTCCAGTCACATTAATGTGACTACCAGCTATGTTCGAAGGAAACATGCAATAACCACTCACAGCAGCAGTAGCACTGGAGGATATATAAACATTGTCGGGGGCAAGCGGTAAGTAGTGCAGTCGTTGTTATACGGAAACGGGGCGAGTAATCTGAGGTCCAAAAGGATAGGATCATTGGCTTCCGGGCCAAGGGTGCTACCATTTCGGAAACGGCAAAGTTTTTAAACTATTCGCGTATCGCCATGGTTAAAATATACCGTGCACGTAAAATTGGCGCTATCCAAAATTGGCAAAAAGGCAACTGCTGTCCATCAAAGGCCATAGATGACAGAGCTGAACGTCGGCTGCGGAGATATGTGCTGGCGAATTGACCTGAACTGTTTAGCGATCAACCACCCACATGAAGCAAAGACATTTCAGCGAACGTTGCTGGTTGACGAACCCATTCTGATTGCCGTTCATCGGCGACGTAGGCACGAATATGCACATCAGTAACGCGACTGACATTCGGAAGAACATCATCCACACGATTACAAACACTGCAAAAGCGGACAACAGTGAGAATTATCGGACAATCAAGCTCATGCATTTAAGTTGCTGACAAGAATAGTACACAGAAGAATGGAAAAGAAAATTACGGACCCGTTAGAAGACCATCGCTTTGGCTTTAGGAAAGGTGAAGGCTCCAGCGAGGCAATTCTGACGTTGTGGCTGATAATGGAAGCAAGACGAAAGAAAAACCAAGACACATTCATAGGATTTGTTGACCTGGAAAAAACGTTCAGGAGTGTCAAGTTGTATAAGATGTTCGGAATTATCAGACAAATGTGGGTACGCTACAGAGAAACACGGGTGAGATGCAACATATACAAGAGGGAACAATAAGAGTGGAAGACCAAGAACGAAGTGCTCGGACCAAAAAGGGAGTAAGACAGGGATGAAGTCTTTCACCCCTACTGTTCAATCTATACAGTAAAGAAGCAATGACGGAAATAAAAGAAGGGTTCAAGAGTGGAATTAAAATTCAAGTTGGAAGGATATCAAAGATATTATCCTCGGTGAAAGTGAACGAGAATAACGGGATCTGCTGAATGGAATGGACAGCCTAATGAATACATAATAGCAATTGAGAGTAAATCGAAGAAACATGAAAGAAATGAGAAGTAGCAGAAATGTGAAAAGCGAGAATTTAACATCAGGACTGGTGATCAAGAAGTAATTAAGTTACGGAATTCTGCCACTGGGCAGCAAAATACCCTATGACGGAGCAAGGAAGACATAAAAACCAGACTAGCAATGATAAAAAGGGCATTCCTGGACAAGAGAAGTCTACTGGTATCAAACATAGGCCTTAATTTGCGCAAGAAATTTCAGAGCATGTACGTTTGAAGCAAAGCATTCTATTGTAGTGAAAGATGAACTGTGGGAAAACCCGAAGAAAGAGATCAAAGCATTTGAGATGTGGTGCTAAGACGAATGTCTTAAAAGTGGGGTATGAGGAGCTTTTCCGGAGAATAGAAGAGGACTGTGACATCTGTTAAGATGTTACGGAATAACGTCTATGGTACTAGAAGCAGCTGTAGAGGGTAAAAACAGTAGAGGAAAACAGAGATTAGAATGTATCCAGCAAATAACTGGCGTGGGTTGCAAGTGGTGCTCTGAGGTGATGATGATGGCGTGTGGGTAGGGTCTCCCGTCGGGTAGATCTTCCGCCTGGTGCAAGTCGTCCGATTTGACGCCACTTCGGCGACTTGCGCGTCGATGGGGATGAAATTATGATGATTCGGACAACACAACACCCAGTCTCTGAACGGAGAAAATCTCCGACCCAGCCAGGAATCGAACCCGGGCCCTTAGGATTGACATTCTGTCACGCTGACCACTCAGCTACCGGGTGCTGACTACTCTGAGGTGAAGGAGAGGAATTCATGGCGGACTGCATCAAATGAACCAGAACCCGTATCTGCCAAAACTGGACGTCCACTGACTAACCTTTGCAAGTTTTATGCTACTCATCGGACAGATGGCTGTTGGCGTGTGCGGCGTGAAATGCCTGAAAACAAACACCCTGCAAACAGTAAGGAGTGTTCAGGTCTGCGGAATGTTTTCATGGTATTCCCTGGGTGACCTCGTCATTCTGGAAGGCGCAACACAAATATGCACGTGTCATTGGGGACCTACATGCAGTTTGTATTTTCCTCGCCACAATGGCATCTACCAACAGGGCAATGCAACATGTCACCCAGCTTTCAATGTATGTGTACGTGCGTTGTTCGAAGCTCACCAGGGTAAGTTTACGGTATTCCCTGTCCACCAAATTCCTCGGATTTAAAACCAGTCGAGAATCTGTGGGGCCGTCTCGATCGGGCTCTTCGTACCATGGGTCATCAACCGATAAGTCTAGCTTAGCTAGCCACAGCACTGGAGTCGGGATGGTTCCAAACCCCTGGAGGTATCTTCATGAACCTCACTGACTTTCTATCTGAATATCTCATACTGCAAAAGGTGGTTATTCAGGCTTTTGACATGTGGTAATGGAAATCCCTTGTGGCTAGGGTCTCCCGTCGGGTACACCATTCGCCTGATGCAAGTCTTTCGAGTTGACGCCACTTCGCCGACTTGCATGTCGATGGGGATGGAAATGATTATGATAAGGACAACACAACACCCAGCCCTGAGCGGAGAAAATCTCCGACCCAGTCGGGAATCGAACCCGGGCCGTTAGGTATTACATTCCGTCACACTGACCACTCAGCTACCAGGGGCGGACGACAGGTGGTCAAACTAATGTGACTGGACAGTGTAGTTCCATTTTTCATTTGAACCCAGTAATACATTCCAGGACTGTCTCTACCTATCGTGAGAGAAGGCTTGCTGGCAATGCTGTTGCTTTGGATTATATGTGGCCAAGCAAGATGGAAGCAGCGTTGGCTAGCGCGGATCTCGGGAAGCGTTTCTGTGTGGGAATAAGTGAATAAAAGGTCTGCTGTAGTGGGCCGCGGAGCAGGCAGTCTGTGTACTACAATCACAGAGGCGAGACCGTTGAATGACGAAGGCAGTGCCGAGCTACATGCAACGAGTGCAGGCCGACTGCCTGTTTTATTTTAGTACTGTCGTATATGGGGTACAGCGCTTTAGTTGATGCTATGCATGTGCACGTTCCGATAAGGATGGATGCGGAAGAGGATGGATTAAGACAACGTGATTCTCAGCCGCACTCCCAAGTGGATAAATAGCCGCTACGCCAGTTATCGCCGGAGTTGAAATTATTCTCTGTTCCCAGTGCTTCACTGTGCGTCTGTTCTGGTAGAGTGACGGGTACGTAAAGAATGTTTGCACAGTGATTGAGCAACGTTGTTTCGCACACACTGCAGTTGATCAGTATTTGGATAATCTCACTTGGCAGACACTGCATCTGATCAGTGTATGACCGACATTCTTTGGCTATAGTTGATGTTAGTTACGGCATTGTCCTTTTTAATTGTCTCTTCCGTCATGTTTGAGTCATTTGTTGGATTGAATGAATGTTGCCTCTTCGCGTTTCCTTGTGTCTTTGTTAAGTGATGCATGTTAGTGAATCGGTCTCCAGCAAGCACTGAGGTGACAGAAGTCATAGAATAGCGATATGCACATATACAGATGGAAACAGAATCACATACACAAGGTTTATAATGGCACTCTACCGACGGAGCTGTCATTAGTAATCAGGTGATTCATATAAAATGGTTTCTGGAGTGATTATGGCCGCACGATGGCATGACGGGACATAATAAACTTTGAACGAGAAACGTTAGAAAAAACGGGAACAGGTGCCCTCTGCTGAGCTCTGATTATCACATAGAAAAATTTCCTAATCTGCCTGTGCTGCGGACATACATTACCAAGCTGTCTTCTTAACTGCAAGGACACGAACTGGCTTACCAGAGGCGATGGCTGGTTGCTTCGACGTCACGTTGTGGTGATGATAATGTCGTTAGTATACTCTGAAACAAATTATCCTGGTCTGGTTCTTCCAGACCAAAGACTTCCTAGCAATATAAATGCGCCTCTGAGGGAGACGAAGAAGGCTCGCCACACAATCACTGACGGTGCAGTGACTGATTTTAACAAGCGAAATCACACAGTAACTCACATGCAGTCAACTTTAGCCATAACTGCTCAAGACGGACAACATAGGCCGCTTGTACGTAGAACGCTCAATTGCCAACTGTACTCGGAAAGTTACGTTGAAGTCGAAACTTCAGCAACTTCGCCAAACAGTTACAATCAAATGAAAGTATATTAGACAGCCAACAGAAGACAGGTTGTCCAGAGCAGCGAGAGCTCAGTCTTGTAACCTACTCCAACCGAAAGGCGAGAGCTGACTCTCCCAAGAGCACCCGTAGAAGCCAAACACAGAATATTACTGCCCCCACCACAGTGACCGTGGTTAAACGTGCCAATCAGCAACTCGATAACAGGTGGAAAATTCCACTCTATTGCCGAAGCACTACTATTCCACCAATGGAGATACTTGGCGCCAATTTCTGCGCCGATTTTGCTACATGGAGCTATCCCCTGGTCAAGCCAATCACTGTTATGATTTTGCAGAAAACACAGCAGTTTGCCGGCCAAGACTGCCTGGGAACACAAGTCATTCCCATGCCTCGCTCGTAGCCGGTCAGAAAGCATTTTCACTAAGTTTCTGCGAAGTAACAGAATCTCTAACCCCAGCCTCTCCTTCAGGCCTCTGCGGGCGTGTCGCTCCGGCTCTTATGACAACGTCGGCGTCTGGACAGCATCCACTCGGTTTCCTCACACCCGTTGGCATAACTCTTTCAAGATCAGCAGAACCTGCATGTCACCGGGCCACCCAGGTGACGAGAGACGTTGCGTGGGAAGTCCGCGTGTGAAGGACTAGCAACTTTTCACCACATGCAATTAGAGAGGAAAATATTCATATCTTCCGAGCTCTCAATACTAGCCTTGTAATGACTCAGCTATATTTCCCCAAATCGAATTACTCAGAGTAAGATATAAATATGAGAGGGGGCAAGTCTTGTGTGCATTGTAAAGGCATGCCACCTTTCACGCATTATTCTAACATTCAATCGCCATTCCTCTGCAACCCTTGCAACCAATCCCTATCCACTTGCTCCTAGAAATGCGAAATCTACTCCAACCATACCTGAAATAACTGTCCCCATCTGCCTTACCGACACATCTTTTCAAACAATTCCTCACATTCTCCTCCCACTGTTGAAATCATCCGTTTAGTAACCACAGCCCTTCAAAATATCGACAATTTTAACATCTCTGTATCCTCCACTGAGCTACCCTAGCTACTCGTACCGTTATCCTTTTAAATTTTACTGCTAATATTTCTAAAACCACTCCCATTTCGTACTTTTCCGACTACACATCCTCTTCTAATGCCATCGCACTGAACCTTTCACAGCACATCCAACACCAATGTACCCACCACCCCCCCCCCTCCCTCCCCCAGTTCCACATCTACTACTACCACCATAGGATACGCAGATCTATCTCGCCATCAAAAACCTCACAAACTTTTTTCACACCTCTAACTTATGAAAAAGAGAGACGAGTATGGCGTAATGTGTCATAGATGAATTTTAACAAATATTTTTGTACGAAGGGCTAGTAAATCCTTATGCTAAGATTAATACATAATGATCTTGTTTATCACAGTATTTAGTTTTTATCTGATTTTCATGCACTGAATTCTTATCAGTTCTTTTTTGTCAGGCTCAAAATGGCCTAAGACTGAAACTGAGGAGCAGTAGAACAAGTAAAGTAAAACTGACAGGAACAGGAAGGATGCAGTCATTTAAACAATTTATTGCAACTGTGGATCCAAGTTCAATGAAAATCACTGTTAGTTAGAATGTTTAAGTAGTTCTAAGTTCTAGGGGACTCATGACCTCAGAAGTTAAGTCCCACAGTGCTCAGAGCCATTTGAACCATTTGAACGATACATGTTAAGTACAGAGAATTAATTTAGTAAACTCGACAAATGCACGAATTTTCTTCTGGTCAATAGTCGTAAACATTTATGATGGTTGTGCTCATTTGTATTCCAGGCGTATTATCCTATTAAATTCACAATATTTTGCTGTTACCAGTTGATGGGTGCCAAGATATTAATTACCAGACACACTTTACAGAGATTACTTGTTAATTTTAGAATTGTATACTGATTTCACTGCTGCTTACATTACATGGGAACTAAAATAGCTGCGCACTGATTAATGTTTAACAATACTTCTAGAAGACTGTAAATGATAAGAAACGCCTGACCGATAACTACGCTACAGGTCAAAAGATGTTTTAAGTGCTTTATCTGTTGGGTAAAGTCCTGACCCAGAAAATAAAATCAACACAGTATCAAGAAATATTCCTTGCAGTATTAAATTTCTTTTTGTGTAAATTCAGTATTTATAATTACTTGATTGAAAAAAGTTTTTGTGGTTTCTTAAACTCCGTTTTATGCAAAGCAGAACTTATTTCTTTTTATTCGCCCAGACATGTTTCGATACCTTTGTGTCATCATTTGTGTGCACACATTTATTTCTGTATATTTTAGTGTTAGTAAAAATTCATTATTACAGATCGATTTTTCCTATTTAGATGGATAAAAAGAAACAAAATGCGTTGTGAATAAGGTGAAATTTAAAAAAATTTTAATCGAAATTATGGAAAGAAAGTTACCAGGAGCTTCCAAACGGGGCAACAGGATTCTTATTTGGTTGAATTGGGTTTGTGAGAACGGAATAAATGTGAAATTTCAGAATAAATTACATTTTCTACATAATTCAGAAGTGACTAAATAATATGTCGATGAATATATTACGCATTACAGGCTTTATCTATCCATAAAGTTTTCTGTGAAGAATTACAATGAAGTAATTAAAGTTTCAGTACCCTTACATTAATTAATTCAATTAATTTAGTATCAGTTAAATTATAACAATTTACTTGTTTTCTGTTGGCTGTGGCGAGATAGTTTGTCACCCTGCATGTTCTGCAATAGCACAGTCGCGGTGATACGTAGTGCAAACGAAGTGACTCATCTCAACATACAGACGTCAATGTATGCCTGTTGTGATACTCTATCTTATTGATAAAGACCCCAACTAAATGTGTTACGCAAACATGAGCTCTAAGTGCCGTCTCCTTTCAATAAATCTTAGTACAATTTTCGATGTACACAAAACAGAGAACTCAAAAGACACACATGGGCGTGAATGTATCCAGTATATGTAGCAAATAGCACAGAAAAAATGCGGTCAAAGTTATGATGTAGTCAGAACTGAAATATAAATTAAGAATTATGTAGCTCTAGTATATTTACCAAAGATATTTCAGTCTGTATTATTTTGTCAGTACATACAGTCGACGCTTTATGTATGAAAATCTTTGAGTAAGCGGATTTATATCAAAGACAGAACACAACTAAAAACAAAAATAAGTAGAATCAGCTACATCTGCAGAAATTAGTTAACACTGTAAATGAATGTTTCAGATTTGATCTCCTTGTGTAAAACAAGCTGATAGCAACAGAGTAACAGAATTATCATAGACTATCAGTGAAGTCGCAGAATGTATGAAGACCTGCGAAGAATGCCGTGGGATACAACGATATTTCATCAAAATATTGATAGTATCATGCCTTTTGATTTGTTGTGTTACCTATTAGTTTACAAATATTGTAGTGTTATTTCATAAATCTGATCCCTCTTATTTCGCAGAATGAATCGTTCTGATATGCAAATATCTTTACCTATATGCTCTTAGCACGTCTGTCTCACTACCTCTTCGTCAGACCAGCTAAATAAAAAGCAAGGTTTATTCTTTCTGCTTTCCGATTACTGTAAACTGACCAAGTTTCCTCGCTGCTCCCTTCAGCCGTTTTCAACCAGCCCTTCTCTCTGCTTTTGACGAAATAATCCCATGCGTCCACATTGTCCGAACATCCCGCTTTAGCTATTTGACATATACAGTGACTGATGTGAAGTCAGATTTCGCGCGTCCACCTACCGTGTTGTGCATTTTGGGACATTAATCTCTATTGCACAGTCAACGCAGGCCGTATATCATTTTCTTGTTTGGTATAAGCCCGGTGAGCCATAAAACTCAAGCCCCGCGCACGCCTGTGGAAAAAGCATTAGCTTTTCAGTGTCAATACCAGCTTGCTGCGAGGGTGATCGGGAGACAGGTGATAAGTTTAATTCTGTCTGTCATTATGTAGACTGCCGCCATCACCCGCCACATTTCGGAAATTTCTTTATGGTTCTTAAATCAAGGCATACGGACTGTGGCACTTGAAATAAATATGCATCATTACTGATCACATTTCCGAAATCTAACACTGTCAGCCAGGACACGACCTCGATATCGTGCATAGCTGACTGAGACAATGTTATCCTTATTCCCGCATTCGAAACATTTTCATCTGACATCCTTGAAGTCGGAAAGTTTCAGATTCGACAACGACACACGCATTAATCATTGTTTCACCAGCATATTCGCATTATGTACAGCATTGATCACCACGCGGGAATGTTTTAAGTAATCATCATAAATGTTCTTGGCATGAACTCTGCACATCTTACGCCTTTTATTTCTTGTATTGATAAGTGGGACGTGTAGTATGAGCGGATATATTGTTCTAAGGAGTCCAGAAAATGTCTTAAGATGTAACAGTGATAAACGTGGATGTCACCAGTACAGATTATTTGAAACAGATGTAAGAATATATCATTTTCGGCAGTTAAAGATTATTTGAAATAGTAAACATGTTTTTTTCCAGTTGTTTTATCATGCCAGTGTACATCTCATAAATCTATTTTCTGAACTTTATTTAACCTATGGATTATCTTAAGATTTGTGTTCATTGGTGGTTGTCATAAGTTGTGTTGAATGACTTCTGCAAATTTTGTGTGTCTGTTGCAGATATATATATCAATGTTTTCAGTTTTATTTGTATCTAAAGTTTCTCCAAGTTTACTATGAATGATATGTTTCTATTCACAGCCTGCCACTCTTTGTAAAATTTATACCTGCAAGTTTAGAATAATTATGAACTCGGTTTCGCACAGAAATTCACTCCAAGATATTGAATAAGACTACTGATAACGCAATCTCGTATATACCTACTTCCGAGATGGCAGAAACTTTCGCTTATACAACGAAGTCGACTGATCTCAAGTAATTCTGAATTATATTTGGATACTCTTTACCAACCACGTACAACGAACATTTGTTGTGTGTGAAGCAGTGTCTTATAAACTGGAGGAATTGCTACATGTGTGCTTTCCATTTGTACCTACACTAAATGAAAAGTTTATTAAACTACGGCATGTCGAAGAAAAACACTTTTCAGCCCCACAAATTTCCAATTATTATTTTACTTAGCAACCAAGTTCTGCGATATATTACGCCATATTCAGGTCCCCTGACGGATATGTGGGAAGATTCCCACCTCTGGTCCTGTCAAAACAGGGGCCAGCATTCAGTGACTCGTATCCGTAGATTTGTGACACATCAGGGGGTTGAAAGATGTTTTTTTTTTTTTTATTCGACATTCTGAACTGAACAACTGAGATCATGCAGCCATCTGTATAAATATGAACATCCAGAGATATTGAACTGTGAGCTGATGTGATTGAGAAAATGATAGGTGGTGATATCTCTGCAATATCATGTTTCGCAGTATTGCACCACATAGCTGAAAAAGTTTACAGAAGCCAAACAGTAAGAGCGCTACGTTACCCCTGAATAGCCTAAAAATATAGTTCAATGGACACACTTTCATAAAGCAATTTTAAAAATGCACGTAGGTAGGCGAAGGACACATGGTATCATTGCACAGAACAAAGTACGTGAATATTAAATTTGATGAAGACCAGAAGCACTGTAAATTTAGCAAGATAATCAAAGAGAGAGTGTGCAGCATGAGTTACCCTTCACGGGTGATTGCAACGTAACAGATATAATATTTTCAACATAACAGATTCACATCGCCATACAAAACAAAACGATGATATTATAAAGTAATAGGTCGCGATTTTATGAGTAAGAAATAATGGATATATATCACTAGAAACTGTCGACGTTCGAAATAGAATCAGATTCGGAATTCCAGGTGCTCTGCTGAAACCGAATGATTATAACTGTACCAAGTTTCCCTGGGAATTCGAATAAAAATTGGACAGCGTTGAATGACAGTTTTGCATGGGTTGAACCATAAGCACGCTACAGAAATGTAAAGAAACACGCGAACGCACTAAGCAAGCTGCGACTTCAACAAATCCTTCGTAGCAGCAGGTTGAATGCGCCCATCTTTATCACGCAAGACAAGCATCTAGAACAACGAAGGAAGCGGAGTGCAGGGGAGAGCAAAACAGAATCCAGAATACCGAATACAGATGTATAATACTCCTTTGTCGTCCGGTAACTTTGGCTGCCTGTTACCTCAATGACTGTGACGGGTCGAAGCTCTGAGAGCGACGACGACAATTCACTACAGCCTGCACAGAGACACTGCACTAGGATGAGGTTGCCTAGCGACAGGTACTGTCTGGGAGCAAACGACCTTCTTCTGGCGCTAAGTTGCGTATGATTTAAAGCACAGAGAGCACGAAAGCGGCCATGTTTCACTAGATAGCGATCAGTTTTGCAGTTGATGTGCCTGTCAGTGTCTGCTGTGGCTTATTTCTAATCGAGAAAGATATTTTGACTGGTTTGCTATCCTGAATGAGAAATGATCTACCAACAGAATGCTAAATATGTTTATATCCTATTTTGTCTTTATTATGTGTATCTGGTTCTACTTTATACTTCACGTTACGTATCGTAGTGTCACTTAACCAACTACCTCTTGTAACTTCCTTAACTGTGTTTATTTCAAGCTGGCCTATTTCTTGGTTTACAGGCAGTTTACTCAAACTGTCAAGTATTTACTTCCAGGTTTCAAACATAGTTACATACTTTCGACGACTATTATATTTTTAATGTTTGGAGCTCTGACCTTTAACTATTTAATTCCATGGTGTGTGAGGTTGATCTGAGATTCTGTTATACTGCGCAACAGATTAATCTGAGATGTACCCTTTACTCTGAGACTCTTGTAAGATGAAATTTCCACCCCCACACTACTACAGAAGTCAGACAGACGCTCCTAACGTTCTAAAGAGAAATGCCTGAAAAACCTTCAGCAATAAGTATCTTCTGGAGTCGTCTGCTGTAAGGAAATGACACAAAAATTCACAAAATTTCCTGCGTAACTAGTGGGATACTTGGGTACTCGAGTAGTGCTAGTTAGTGTAAGAAAAACATGAAACTAACGAAAGTTATTATTTATTTTGCAAAAATTCTGATAAATCACAATGACACTTTTAGTTATGAATTGAACAAGTTAAATCCTGGTTCTTTTTGGAATGTGAAGTTACCTCTCAAGGATAGGATTCGCTAATGAAATTTCTAAACAAAGTTTAACATTGTTATTGACTTGGCAGAATGGCTGAGAGGTGCGCCTACTCAACTTGAATAATTATCCTTTAGAATGTTGCTAGGTACGGTCGACGCTGTTGCGTGTGAAATGCAGTGAAGTGTACTGTTGTGGAGGAAGTATGGGGCTCGCAATAGCTGCAGGGCACAATACCGTAAGCTGTGATGACTGCTGTCTGCGCCGCTCACTGCTGACAAATAACATAACTCTCTTTCTATCTGGATTGACCTTCGCCAATCATACTCTCCCTACATCTTGATGAAGTCAAGGATTCCTATTCACCCCTAGTCTAACTATTGGCGTGGTACACCGGTCAGATAACAAGTTCACCGCAATGCCACTCAAAAATTCGCTTGCAGGCGTTTAACTATAACTCTGTCCGTTCACACCGCACAATAAGTGTGTCAGCCAACACAGTGCACAATGCTTAATCGCAAGGACTGAATATAGAGTCGCACTTCGATTCGCTCTCGACAGAGGTGCTCTCCCAGTGAAGTACTGAGGAGAGACTTGTTCCTCGCTCCAAGAGCGACAATGGAACGGCGCCTCTCCACGCCAGACGTGAAGGGGAATATCTTTCGCTCTCTTCCATTACTTCTTCACCTCAAGGCGTCAGAAATATCGTCTGCCAATCAGCATTGCTCTTCTAAAACGGGAGAATGACGTTTCGTTTAAGGCAACCAATCCGGAAATCTGTAGTATCGGCGTTTGGCTTTTGCTGTCTCCCTGTGAAAATCTCTGCATGCTATGTGTAAAGAATGTGTAGGCTGGACGCTCCCATACAATGTAACGGAATTTGCTTTTAAGCCAAACACAGGGTCGTTCCTCCTTTCCCTCGTGCGAATGCTGTCCGCTCCACGGGCGGCCACTGGCCGGCGTAGATGGGTTGGGACTGGCCTCCTGGCGTGCGGTTGCCTCTCTCGATCTAAAACCTCCTGTGACCGTCGTGTCTGGAATGTGTGTGTGTACGCCAGTCTCGAGAATTTCAACCACAGTGCACACTTGCGATTTATTAGTTATTTGCATATCGTTTACATGAATTCATACAACACTGACTTTATCTTATCGAGTTTGGGTTCGAATGAAACGTCTTGATGTGTGAAATATGATTGTGAGGGCGGAATATGTAAGCAATGAAGGTCAGGAGATCACGACATCTTACATAATATACAATAGCAGGCAGATAAAAGAAAAACAATATATACTGGAGTAGCGCTTGCAGAGACTTAGGTGATACTTACTTGTATGGTAAGTTGTCCAGATGTTACATATGATAACTGGATTATGAGAATCATAAAGACCAATCGTTTACAAGGCAATTTACTGAGGTGCATCTTAATTTTGTCACTGTATCTGTGACTAGTCACTCAAACAAGAAAAACAAGTAGGCCCCTATAAGTACGATTCTGTTAAAGAAACAATATAGCCACAATTGGAGGAGACTTCATGTATGGAAATTTAGGACTGAGCAATGTGGCGCAGTAGTTACAGACCAGTTATTCTAGCGATGTGTTCATCAGTAGCATAAGCCTCCTCAAGTTTACGTCACGTTCGGAGGCCTCCTGCACACCTTCTGCAGAAGCCAAACCCAGAGGCTTCCCACACTTTGATGGCAGGAGTGACACTGCTGTGTCTCTCCAAAACATTATAATGTGACCTCCACCGAAGTAGCCTCAATATTCACCGACTTTTGTCACTGGAGGTTGTGCAGAACTCAACACAATGCATTATTCATTCATATTTCTCAGCCACGGTACCACTCCAGATGCAACCGTTTGTATTGTGTTAACTGCAGTTTACGCGAGGTACCATAATTCCCTAGTTGGGCTACTGCTAGTCCTCGACGAATGGTGCGGTGGAACACAGAATGTTGGAGGCAGTCCATTACTTGTTCCAAATCACGGGCACAGATGTAAAGCGTTTAACACACAATATGGCCATCTTCTCTAGCGGTTGTCAGAAGTGATCTACCGGAGACTTCACGACGAATGTATCTGCCGTCAAGTTTCCATGCTGTCCAACATCAGGCAACGGTCAGATCCATTTGCTCAACAAATCTGAATACCGCAAGTCTCGACCACAGTGTAAAGATATGTCTGGAGTAAAGCATTCAGATCCACAGAATAGATTTTGTGTTGCCAACAAAAATTTGCAGCCTGGTCACTTAGTTCACGGTAATGAAATGATAATTAAATCAAGATCCTAAGCTGTCGACAGGCGTTCATATACATCCACGGGTACAGGTGAAATTGTATGCACCCACCGGGACTCAAACCTGGGATTTCCTGCTTACATGGCAGACGCTCTATTCATCTGAACTACCGAGAGCACAGAAAATAGTGCGGCTGCAGAGATTTATCGCTTGAACGCTCCCCGTGAGACCCACATTCCCAACTTAATATCTACAAACTATATTCGTAGTGCCCCTGCCCACTACACTGTTCATACAGTTCACTGTCGGTTTGTCCGTAACGCTCCTTGTAAATTTTCAATTTCATTACTTTGCTATTACAGATATATTACCTTCTAAGGTGTTATGCGTTTATTTTAGGCGTTTTGTATATACCATAACAATTTGTATTTGATACTTGGAATAAACTGGGCTTTTAGCTTGTTTTTAAGAGGATAATGAACGGGCATCTCTTTTCTTGCGCCAAATGCCACAGGTCAGATGTTCCTATTTTTTTGGTTTCTCGGACAGCAAACGCTGTTTTCGGGTTTTGTACGGAGCTTTGTTGTATTTCCGACTATGTTTTGATATATTTATTTCTGATGGCATCGCAAACGACCTCGTAGTAAATCTATCCCTTCAAAACGTCTAAAATAAAGCAGAACTGATGATGAAACAATTTTATTCTTCATCACTGTATCTCGATTTTTTTTGTGTGTCTCTGTTTTTGTTAACCCAGCTTATAATTTTGCCAAATGGAGATCCACAATTGGGCCACTTTCAAACTCCGTTATGTGCTGACAACGCTGTCTCACATGTCTACACCGTACCTTCGTGTCCATGACAGTGATCAGTCACCGCCTGACGCTGTTCACATGGCTCATATATCCCATCAGACCTGGTAGCTACAGTAAAGTTGGGAAACACTGGTGCGCTTTGATGGCCGTTCTACTTGTCACAGTGAATATAAAATCTAATCAAATGGCTCTGAGCACTATGGGACTTAACATCTGACGTCATCAGTCCCCTAAAACTTAGAACTACTTAAACCTAACTAACCTAAGGGCATCATACACATCCATGTCCGAGGCAGGATCGTACCTGACACCGTAGCGGTCGAGCCGTTCCCGACTGAAGCGCCTACAACCGCTCGACCACTGCGGCCGGCAAACTCTAATCATTTACACGTCTGTTGATGGTGTGTTATGTGTACGAAGTTAACATTCGACCATATCTTCAGTGTCTAAGATATGGTATGGTTACACATAACAAGTCTATAACAGTCGGAATCCTCCATAAGTTAACACTAAAGCGTACCGTAAAAGTGCACGCAACTGCACAAAAATGTCAACGTTCATACTGAAATTCGTAAGTTTGAGCAGCGCTCCACGCTGAGGCATCGCCGGCCTTACCTCCTTTTCTTCGCGAAGCTCCATGATCTGCTACTAGATTTATTTTCAGTATCGTTCATTAAACTTGTGGAATGTGTATTCGTGTGAATCAGCAGTGTGACCGCACATACTGACACTCTTGCCAGTTTGGTACCCGCTACAGCTATTCAGTGCTGAAGTCTAGCACAAACTCCCGTAACCTCAGACCAGAGAAGGTTTCGTGGTGTTACGGGGAACCATCTGAAAACAGGTCTGCCCTGAAATCCAAGCGCGGTATTCGCCGTATTCCGTTCCACTTTATCAATCTCATATGAAGTTACTCGTACTTCGTCCCTATTTCTTCTCGTGGTTTGCGTCTCCCCTTCTCCGAGATGTTTTGTCGAATTATATCATTACAACCTTAATTTGGTTGATTGGTCGATTTGAGAGAAGGGACCAAACATCGAGGTCATCGGTCCCATCGGATTAGGAAGGATGGGGAGCAAGTTTACAGTGCCCTTTCAAAGGAACCATCCCGGCATTAGCCTAAAGCGATTTAGGGAGATCAAATAAAATCTGAATGAGGGTGTTTGAAGCGCCGTCCTCCCGAATGCGATTACACGCTGCGAGCAGCAGCACCAGTGCGTGATGGGAGTGGCAACTTGATGGGGGTAAGGAGGAGAAGCGTTTCAGAATCTCAAAATAAGCCGTGTACTGATTCTGACGGTTGACCCATTTGTCTCCATACTTAGTACAAAGGTTTTTCTTTTCAGGCCTCATGATGGGATGTTCTCGAACGGCGGAAATGAATAAAAATTTTTGAACAAGTGACCAGTGACTCCAGCGGCCTATTCACCATCGGCATAAAACGCATCAAGGTATGAAGCCACAGTTAATAGTGATTGATGGCACTCTGATAGCACAATGGTACGTTACAGACATCCAGAATCCTCATGGGTCATCTCTCATGCGACAGTATCGTCTAGTCATTTTTGAGCAGGACGATTCTCGTCCATGGCACGTGTTTCTATGAACGTGATTTAAGCCACTACCTTTGGTCAGCAATATCCACACATGTGTCCTGGATAGATCATGTGTGGGACCAGATCCACCTCTAACTTCGTGCCAGTATCTTAAGGACATCAAGGAGCGTTCACAACAGTTATTCGCCACCTTGCCTCAGGAAAGGGTGCAAAAGCCTTAGAATACACTTTCCCGCCCCATCGGTGTAAGAGGAGGTATAACGTTATACTGATACGTGGGTTCATACTGCAAAGTTCACTGAGGCGAGTTTGTAATCACAGAACCTCGTCACATAAACTCACAACCCATGAAGTTTCATTTCCCTTCTGCGTCCCCTCTGGGTACTTCGCTTTTTTAAAAGAGCAAAGTATTTAACCGGAACTTCCGTGCGTTGTGGGTGTTTTAAAATCTTTGACTGAGAGCGGCGGGAAACGGAATTTTTTCCGTTATATTTGACAAAAATGAATACTTGTGCGCAATGTAGGCTGAAAATGTCAAAGTAGTCCTGTACTCAGGGAATGAGTGTCGCAGAGCAGATTCAGGGAACCTGCATTGCTGTTCTAGGCAAGGTCCTATCGAGGTGGTTTGCCTTTGGCTTCCTCCAGCTTGTCATGAAGTGTCAAGAATGCATCTGCGACATGAAGATGACTGTGTTGAGTGCTTATAGAGAGTAATGGAGGATCTGTATTGTTGTGGATCAAGGAGGTGGTTTGCCTTTGGCTTTCTCCAGCTTTTTATGAAGTGTCAAGAATGCGTCTGTGACATGAAGATGACTGTGATGAGTGTTTCTAGAGAGTAGTGGAGGATCTGCATTGTTGTGGATCAAGGAAAGCGAGAGGGTGTTATCAGTCCAGTACTTAGCCTACTATTCTCGCACAGCACCAAGTCACTCACTGAGTTTAATGTCCCTATCCGACGCACGCGTCACCCTCAACTTACCTTACGCCGTGTGCGGCTCGCGTTCTTGCCGTTCATAACTTGGCATCTTGTAGTAGCTGTAGTGGCGTCTCGTTTCCTTCTTGTGTTCATGGCGCCACTGAGTTTCCTAGTATTGTTCGTCCGCGAGTGGCAGCAGCAGCGGTTATCGATAGCCGGTACTATGGTACTATCTTTGGTGCCACGGCTAGTATTTTCTGGACCGTCGTGTGTGTCAGGCAGTTGGGCTTCAGACAGAGCAGCGAGGAGGTCCGCAGCGCCAGAGCAGGCCAGGACCGGTGGCGGCGTGCAGGCACTGTCGGATGTCGGATCGAGGGACTGTAGCCGACGACCGAACTTAGGACGTTTGAAGTTGAGAGAACCTTACCCAGTAGTGAAACCTCCACCGTTTGAGATCTCGGTGTTGTTTGCGTGTTGATGCTCCCAGGGTCGGTGAGAGCAACCGTAACAAGTGGAGTCTGTCAGGTTGGAGGAAGCTATTAGCTGCCTTCTACTGCTTAATGTTAGTTTGGATTCAGTTTATTATTGCTGAAGTGCAAGCAGCGGTAGCTTACTTCCTAGTGGCCGCTAACACCGTAGTTACCTGCCCTGGAGGTTAGCGTATTTTGTGGCAGTGTACTTTTCCTCGTCTTGCCGATGCTGTCATGCATGTTGTGTATTTTGACAGCTTTCTTGATTGGGGAATAGGTAATTGTTTTCCTTGTCTACCTGGGTTATAGCGGTTCCTTCTGCCTTTTGGTGTTTTAATAACCAGGTTCAGGAGACGTAGTGCTGTCTGTCACTTCGCTCTCGCCTGAATTATTCCATCGTTGTACTGGTTATCTGGCGTTAGGTGGATTTGCTGAGAAGGTTGGTCGTCGTTTTAGCCGTCTCTAGGTGGAGTTGCCTTCCTTAGGTGAACATTGCTCTTGGGTGCCTGTCTCACCGCTTACACAGCTGTAGTCACCTTCCTCAGGTCGATCCAGGGAGCACTGTCTGTGGATCACTTTGTCTTACTTGGTCATGTTGTCATAATTGTCTAAAATTTACCCTAATGTTATAACGTGTAGTTAGCTTCCTCACTTGTAATTCAGGCCTTCAGCCGTTAGCCGGCCGAAGTGGCCGTGCGGTTAAAGGCGCTGCAGTCTGGAAACGCAAGACCGCTACGGTCGCAGGTTCGAATCCTGCCTCGGGCATGGATGTTTGTGATGTCCTTAGGTTAGTTAGGTTTAACTAGTTCTAAGTTCTAGGGGACTAATGACCTCAGCAGTTGAGTCCCATAGTGCTCAGAGCCATTTGAACCATTTGAACCTTCAGACGTTAATTGTTTGTTACTTTGCTTCTGGCTTTCAGCTGACAATTTTCAATTCTGCCTCGATAAAGCTTTCAGCCACCACTATATCTTGTTACAGTTTGTTAAGATAGTGTAAAAAGGTTTTAGTAATTTTAACGGTTAATTACCGTCCTCACTTGTAATTCAAGCCTTCAGCCGTTCAGTATTCTGAAATCGCTTGTGGCCTTCAGGCGACGAAGAAATTGAATTTTTCTTCTTAGTCAGGCCTTCAGCCATTGATTGGGTGTAAAATTGCTTGTGGCCTTCAGCCGACAAATAATTTGCGATTCTTTCTTAATAAGGCCTTCAACCATCAATATAGCTTGTTACATTTTGTTAAGATTGTTTAAAAAGGTTTTAGTATTTTTAACGTGTATTTGCCGTCCTCACTTGTAATTCAAGCCTTCAGCCGTTGAGTATTCTGAAATTGCTTGTGGCCTTCAGGCTACGAATAATTTTGAATTCTGTTCTTAATCAGGCCTTCAGCCGTTGATTGTGTGTAACATTGCTTGTGGCCTTCAGCCGACAAATAATTTGCAAATCTTTCTTAATAAGGCCTTCAGCCATTACTATAGCTTATACAGTTTCGATTGTTTAAGAAGAAAACGTTTCAGTATTTGTTAATGTGTAACTGCCTTCATCACTTGTAATCCAGGCCTTCAGCTGTTGAGTATTCTGAAGTTGCTTGTGGCCATCAGCCGACGAAAAATTTTGAATTCTTCCTTAGTAAGGCCTTCAGCCGTCAGTGTAGGAAAATCTTTTAAAGTGACTGTTGAAAGTTATTTCTTCAAATAAAGTGTATGCGTTTACTGTAGCCAACGGTAGCTGATTACGGCCCCATCCACAATCGTTGCCTTATCCTGCCTCTCCCTGACTACCAGATTACAACCATCTCTCTTCCCCTTGGTGGCCAAATACTGGCAGTGAACGTTTTTCGCCACTAGGATTGGAATAGGCCTACGTACGTCGACAGCCACCACACAAGCATGTGTTCGGTCTCATAGGAGAGTTATGTGCATGTAGCACACTGAAAATACACAGTTGGTTAGCGAACATAGAAGGAGGTGCTAAGGGGCATGCTGGTGCTTCTCGAACTCGAGACCGTTTGCACAGATTGCTGCTTTTGAAACATACGTTACATGATCATCGATACTGAGAATAATTACCTTACGAAATTTTGTGATAACCAAATGCAGTTACATGAGTTGCTGATTAAGTAATTGTAATCAGTAAATGATAAGCAGTTGACTGACACAATAACCATGCATTGTTGTTATAGAAATTTCATAAAGAATTTCATGACCTATTGCTAACATTTTCGAGTGACGATTTACAATTATTCTGGAATGGCATTGCGTGAGTGAAAGTAAGCAATTGTTAACTGGCATCTATGATTTTTTTCAGCATATAGACTTATCTTGTCACTGTAACTAAAAAACAAAAATAAACTAAAAGCCCTTTAAGTTAACTTTTGGTTTCTGGTTTATTTTATTAACTTACTCGTGTAAGTTGCATTTAAACTAAGCAACAATAAAGAATGAAATCACGTTGTGTTCGCTAGTGCTGCATATGAACTGAAATCTATTAGTTTCGTCAAAAAACTTTTTCTTTAGATGTGACTCGGCAAGACGGCAGATCTTCGGGGCTCTTCATACACTTATTGGGGGTCATCTAAAGAGCCTATCTTGCATTTCTAAAATCTGAATTTGCAGACATGCAAATTAATGTCATGTATGTAAATCTTCTGCTCCAAATATACTGCCTTTGGCATACACTCAAAAACATAATTAAATCAACTATCATAATGTTACTTACTTACTTATTTACTTACTCACTGGTCATACCGGACTCGAGAGTCCATTACTGCAGCAACATATTTTCGCCACCTGTCCCAGTCTTGAGCTATTTCCTTCCATTCACCTTCAGTACGTAGGCTCCTCAAATAAGCCTTCACATTGTCCTCCCATCTACGCCTCGGTCTCCCCGCAGGACGTTTTCCCTCTAAGTGCCCTACCAGTGCTCTGCGCGCTGCCCTGCACTCACCCATTCGAGCTACGTGACCCGCCCATCGCAGCCTACGTGATTTAATAATACTGATTATGTCAGGGCTTGAATAGAGTTCGTGAAGCTCTTCGTTATGCAGTTTTCGCCACTCTCCGCTAATGTCATCCCTTTTTGCTCCGAAAATTTTCGTCAAAACTTTGTTTTCAAATACTCGAAACGGCTTTTCATTTTGCACAGTGAGAGACCAAGTCTCACACCCATACAGCATAACTGGTAGAATAATAGTTTTGTATATTCTAATCTTTAAATTCCTAGACAATATCCGCGATGAAAGTAATCTATTCAATGAGAAGTAGCACGCATTTCCCGCTCGTAATCTCTTCTTCAGTTTGGATTCAATCTCATTTCTCGAAGTGATGTCCACGCCTAGATACTTAAATGTGTTCACTTTTTCAAACTGCATGTCTCTAACTCTTAACATTTCCTGATCTACTGCTGTTGACATTCTAGTAGTAACCAGGTATTTAGTTTTGTCTTCACTTATTCTTAGACCTACATCTTCACTAGCCTTGATTAAGGCATTCGCATTTGCTGTTACAGATTCTTTCCTACCGCTAATGATGTTTAGATCATCTGCATACCCAAATATCTTAATGTATCCATTTAACTCCACACCCTCTGAATTATCTGTTGCCATTCGTACAATATATTCTAGGACTAACTTAAAAAGTAGAGGAGACAGGGCATCTCCCTGCTTAAGTCCGTTCTTTGTTACGAATTCTTCTGACTCCAATCTCCCCACGCGTGCCCTACCTTTTGTGTTTTTCAAATTCGCTTCTATAAGTCTAACATACTTCTTTGGTATTCCAAGTTCCAAAAGAATTCTGTACAATTTTGATTGCAATACTGAATCATATGCTTTTAAAAAATCTATGAAAAGATTATGAACTGGTTTATTGTATTCCCATTTCTTTTCCAAAATTTGACGCAGGGTGAATATTTGGTCTATAGTTGATCTGTTCCTCCGAAAGTCGGCTTGGTAATCCCCCATAATTTCATCTGCATATGGTGTAAGTCTGCTTAGCAGAATATTCGAGAAAATTTTGGAACATACTGGTAGTAGCGATATCCCTCTATAATTACTACAGTCCATTTTGTCGCCCTTCATAATGTTATAAAACAATTTGCATTTGCCATTGTATCTATAAATCCACGAATGGAATTGCGAAAATAACTCCCTTCATACGGTTACAACCAACATCTTACCGCATCTTTCCCCAATCCTAGGTCGCACAATGTAACAACCTCGCACTCCACAAGACATTAAATCATCTCTTTCTTTCCTTTGCAGCGATGATCTAGGTTCAGAAGCGTAATAGCAGAGGAAATGGATGACGAAATAGTCTTGGCGAGGCTTATTAAACTGGGAATAAAATCTATTTGTTTAGTAGAAAAACTTTTCTTTTGGTGTGACTCTGTAAGAGGGCAGACTCTCTGGTCGCTTTATACACTTATTAAGGGCCATCAAAACAACCTATCTTGCATTTCTAAATACTGAATTTACATGCATGCAAATTAATGTCATTTTGCTACTATTACACTATCATGCAAAGTAGGTAATCGGGTCCTATTTACTGGAGTGTACATGATCGGGAGCAGGATGCATGCATAACGTATTTCTGTCATTTCACGTTGAAGAACGTTTGGGCTGTGAGGAGGCCAACTGTTCATAATAGCAGCGAGCAGTCAGCAGTGTTAGGAAGAGGGGGGTAAGGGAGGGGGAGACATCTGGTCACTGTGAATTGCGGACAGAGTCCCGATCCCTGGCTGGCGGCTTTCTGTTTTGATGTTGGGTCTCACGCTCGCTATTTTTACAATGGCTGGGAGCAGTTTTCTCACGAAAGCTTTCTGTTTTGGGCAGGACGCGTCTGCTCGGCGCCATGACTATTCCATCTTCTGGGGCATTTCGGAGAAATAATCGCGAAGCTTCACGGAATAGCTGACAGAACGGCGCCACACGAAGCATCTCAATTATAGTATTCCGTTGGTGCCCATCACCACAAAGCTTCCTGTACAATGCCTGGCGGAGCCTATAATAGGGAGCTCGACTGTTACGTCAGCACATGTTTGCAGTCTCCATCGGTGGGATTGAATGGTATTGTCAACTGGGTTGACAGAGTACTACAGTATTAATCTTGACGAATTTGTTATAAGGCCATAATTGGCGAGAGCTTTATTAATCGGCGACGATTGGCCGAGTTCTAGCACAGTGGAGCCGTCACCTCTAGGCATCTCTGGGCGTAGGGTGGAAGATAATTTGGGGATCGATTCCTGGCCGGCGCAAGAGTCGATCTCATACTTGCCGCCCTTACTGCAGAGTAACTTCATTCGCAGATTGAACTTGTCGGCGACCCCGGACAAACAGTTTTTCTCGCGCTCGCGCTTCGATCGATCTGCATGGCAGAGCCCATATCCATGCAGAGGTGCCGACCACGAATAGTAGCCGTCATCAGCACGCCTCCTTGCGCCGCACTGTCGATAAAGTACGCAGCCCCAGCCTGTATGATTTCAGTTAATTTTTCAGCTGCACAAAATTCGAATTGAGGATTCTCAGCCGTGGTATCCGTAGGACCACGTTGCCTCCTTAGGTGATATCGTAGTACTGCATTTGATTACCCACTAGCTTACCGATATTGTACATTTCTCTGCATCATTTTGCTCCTCCCTCGAAGTAGAGAAGGGCACTAGATCTCATGCAGTAGTAGGTTATTGCCAAAACCTCTAGCAAGTGAGTAGACCTACTATTCACATGTTTGGCACACGTTAATATACATAATTGTTCCTTGTACAAATCCTTGATAAACTTTGTGCTCCATTTAAAGAATATAAATGTAATTGTCAGTTTTTAGGATGACTTCCTTTTTTATAGCTTCTTTGGAGGGTAACATTGATCAATTAATTTAATGAATAAATTATATGAGAGGCTAGCCACCCCACGTCTGATATATATAAGGACCATTATGAGCTTGAACTACACACCTTGTACAGATTCAATATAAATCCACCTAGGTGTAATCTGCATAACATCGTGATTCTGCCCCCTAATTTGCATATGAGTTGAGAGTCTCACGATTGCAAACACGCGGCTAGTTTCCAACTTCTTGGTCCTCGTGCCTTTGAACTATTATGACTAGGGTTTTCCATTGCTTTGGTTGTCTACTGGACAGCCAGGAACCATTTTCGGTTTAAATGGAACCTAATAGTGTTGTATTCTTCCGTTCCAGTCGTTTGACCTGGGAATAAATGACTGTGTAAACGGATTGTTACGGGCTAGTGAGAAGTAGTGCCTGAGTTTCAGCTATGCCAGCTGTCTCAGAGGTAAAGGAACGAACGGCCTCTTACTGAAAACTATTTAGTTAATACAATAATGCAATAAATTGATGCAGACCCTCTGATTCGTTATTGCTTTAGCAAAGATGGAGCCTTTACGTCGTGTAGTGAGACAGCGTCAGTTTAAATGGCTAGAGCACATGGATTCCACCACTGACATGCTTTAGCATCTTCACGCAGCTAGGAAGACGGTGAAACGCGACTGGTTCCGCCTAAAATAGTTTCATTGATGATTTCACATGACGCTGTCCTGTCTTACCCAACGAGACACGCTGATAAAGATAGGGTCTTGCCACAATCTAATACATATAGTGTGCGACACTCTCCGTTGCGAAATTTGTTATCATCTGATAGCTAGAGCCACACTGGTGTTCAGGCGATGAGAATGCAAAGAGTTCCATGCACCGCAAGGATAATGTTTATGTATCAATCCTTTTATACGAGGTTTAGAAAACTATTTTTTTTTCTACAGGAGTTTGTGTAATATCGGAAGAAACGGGTGATTCTAAAATAAGCTGCAATAATGTTAAAACTCGTGAATCCAGTGGAAAGCTACGATGTATTCGTGAAGAAATACTCGTACAAGTGACGTTGGTTAGAATTTAACCTACTGCGTCGATACCAAAAGAACATAAACACACAGATTCACAGGTAAGAAGCACGGCCATGTACCAATAACACTATCAGAAGAGCTGTCATACGTTAAGTTCGTCATAAGACATACTGACATGTTGACATATTGACGAGTTCATCAGTATCAGAGAACTGCTATATCTTATGCTTTAAAATGTGGAAGATATTATCACAATATAACATTTTGTACTTTTCCTTAATGTACGCAGTGACGGGTGCATGAAGTATTCTGGCAAAAATCTGTATGCCACAGTTCCGTAATACAACAAATTTAGTGCAAACAGTCTATTTTACTCTGTTCGCCCTGCGCGACTTTCTCCTTCAGTGGCATGCTGATCTGGCTTACACACAAAAATGGTTCAAATGGCTCTGAGCACTATGCGACTTAACTTCTGAGGTCATCAGTCGCCTAGAACTTAGAACTAATTAAACCTAACTAACCTAAGGACATCACACATATCCATGCCCGAGGCAGGATGCGAACCTGCGACCGTAGCGGTCGCTCGGCTCCAGACTGTAGCGCATAGAACTGCACGCCCATTCCGGCCGGCCTAATAAACACATCAAAAAAGTTTTGCGTCACCTCGGTTCCAGGAGTTCCGGAAATTATACAGAAAATTGGAATAGAGACTAACATAAACATCATTTCCGCATTTTTTATTGCTCATGAATACCACACACTCCATATTGTACCACCATACAGCGATACCTTCAGAGGTGGTGGTCCAGGTTGCTGTACACACCGGTACCTCTAATACCCAGCAGCACGTCCTCATTATCGTAGATAAAACTGAGACACATATAACTCAAGGAACATTTAACTGTCTAAGATCTATCGATCACCTATTTCTGAGATACAGGCAGGATGTCAGTTATGACATACAAAGCTGGCTGCTATTCCAGTACCAGAGAGCCTCACCAATACTGACGATTTAACAAGGGCAATATGGGCTGAAGGTGTGAACTGAAGTTTTGTGTTAGGGAGTGCATTGGAACACGGTAGTATATGCGGCTTTGTTACTGATACTGCAGCTGTGGTGTAAAGGCTAACATGTTTGCCTAATAAACAGGTGACCCTGGGTTCAAATTCTGGCTGAGGCAGGCATTTTAATTCATTACTTCAGTTTCTATAATTATTATTTTCATTATTAACATAGTGGTTTATTTCAAAGTGTACCAAACAAAACTTCACATTGTTCAACGGCCAGGAATAGTCTGAAAGGCTTGTAAGATTTTTGTTGGATCAGTTGTGCTGAGAAACAATTGTTAAGAAAAAAATATTGATGCGCTGCACTCGTTCTGAATTAATTAGCTTTGAAGTTAGCCAACCAGGACGATGTGCACGCAGATTCAAGCAGGCCGCCATCAAGAGAGAGATATTAAAATTGAATGTGGGATATTAGCAAGGACTGAATCCAAATCATGGGCTGAGCAATCTCATACGCTATAATCTACGCTATGAGAAAAACTAACAATATATTTATCTGGCAGGCTGCGTGAATTTGCTTGACCAGTAGCCTGTTTGTATAACTTGAATGCTTATTAACTCAGCAACGGCGCTAAGTATCGAATATTTTCTTTGCATTTTTCAGCATATCGTATTCAGCAACACCCTTGCAAGCATTTTAGACTGATTCTGACCATGCTGTATAAGTAAACAGAATCTTGCTTCATAACATCTTCTCTCCTGATAACCATTAGCGATTTTCTATTCCTAAAAAGAAACACTAGTTAAGGAAGACAAGGATTTCTGGTCAGATGAGTATCGGGTAATATCAACAGCAGCAGAAAATGGTATAACAGGTGTAGGATTCGTTATGAATAGGAAGGTGGCGCAGAGGGTGTGTTACTGTGAACAGTTCAGTGACCGGGTTGTTCTAATCAGAGTCGACAGCAGACCAACACCGACAACGATAGTTCAGGTATACATGCCGACGTCACAAGCTGAAGATGAACAGATAGAGAAAGTGTATGAGGATATTGAAAGGGTAATGCAGTATGTAAAGGGGGACGAAAATCTAATAGTCATGGGCGACTGAAATGCAAAATGGTTCAAATGGCTCTGAGCACTATGGGACTCAACTGCTGTGGTCATCAGTCCCCTAGAACTTAGAACTACTTAAACCTAATTAACCTAAGGACATCACACACATCCATGCCCGAGGCAGGATTCGAACCTGCGACCGCAGCAGTCGCACGGTTCCGGACTGCGCGCGTAGAACCGTGAGACCACCGCGGCCGGCGACTGAAATGCAGTTGTAGGGGAAGGAGGAGAAGAAAAGGTTACAGAAGAATATGGGTTTGGGACAAGGAATGAAAGAGGAGAAAGACTAACTGAGTTCTGTAACAAGTTTCAGCTAGTAATAGCGAATACCCTGTTCAAGAATCACAAGAGGAGGAGGTATACTTGGAAAAGGCCGGGAGATACGGGAAGATTTCAATTAGATTACATCATGGTCAGACAGAGATTCCGAAATCAGATACTGGATTGTAAGGCGTACCCAGGAGCAGATATAGACTCAGATCACAATATAGTAGTCATTAGTCAGGAAGAGTCAATACGCAAAGAAGTGGGATACGGAAGTACTAAGGAATGACGAGATACGTTTGAAGTTCTCTAACGCTATAGATACAGCAATAAGGAATAGCGCAGAAGGCAGTACAGTTGAAGAGGAATGGACAACTCTAAAAAGGGCCATCACAGAAGTTGGGAAGGAAAACATAGGTACAAAGAAGGTAGCTGCGAAGAAACCATGGGTAACAGAAGAAATACTTCAGTTGATTGATGAAAGGAGGAATTACAAACATGTCCCGGGAAAATCAGGAATACAGAAATACAAGTCACTGAGGAATGAAATAAATAGGAAGTGCAGGGAAGCTAAGGCGAAATGGCTACAGGAAAAATGTGAAGACTTCGAAAAAGATATGATTGTCGGAAGGACTGACTCAGCATGCAGGAAAGCCAAAACAACCTTTGGTGACATTAAAAGCAACGGTGGTAACATTAAGAGTGTAACTGGAATACCACTGTTAAATGCAGAGGAGAGAGCAGATAGATGGAAAGAATACATTGAAAGCCTCTATGAGGGTGAAAATTTGTCTGATGTGATAGAAGAAGAAACAGGAGTCGATTTAGAAGAGATAGGGGATCCAGTATTAGAATCGGAATTTAAAGGAGCTTTGGAGGACTTACGGTCAAATAAGGCAGATGGGATAGATAACATTCCATCAGAATTTCTAAAATCATTGGGGGAAGTGGCAAGAAAACGACTATTCACGTTGGTGTGTAGAATATATGAGTCTGGCGATATACCATCTGACTTTCGGAAAAGCATCATCCACACAATTCCGAAGACGGCAAGAGCTGACAAGTGCGAGAATTATCGCACAATCAGCTTAACAGCTCATGCATCGAAGCTGCATACAAGAATAATATACAGAAGAATGGGAAAGAAAATTGAGAATGCGCTAGGTGACGATCAGTTTGGCTTTAGGAAAAGTAAAGTGACGGGAGAGGCAATTCTGAAGCAAGGCTAAAGAAAAATCGAGACACTTTCATAGGATTTGTCGAAATGGAAAAAGCGTTCGACAATATAAAATGGTGCAAGCTGTTCGAGATTCTGAAAAAAGTAGGGGTAAGCTATAGGGAGAGACGGGTCATGTACAATATGTACAACAACATAGAGGGAATAATAGGAGTGGACGATCAAGAACGAAGTGCTCGTATTAAGAAGGGTGTAAGACAAGGCTGTAGCCTTTCGCCCCTACTCTTCAATCTGTATATCAAGGAAGCAATGATAAAAATAAATGAAAGGTTGAGGAGTGGAATTAAAATACAAGGCGAAAGGATATCAATGATACGATTCGCTGATGACATTGCTATCCTGAGAGAAAGTGACGAAGAATTAAATGATCTGCTGATCGGAATGAACAGTCTAAGGAGTACACAGTATGGTCTGAGAGTAAATCGGAGAAAGACGAAGGTAATGAGAAGTAGTAGAAATGAGAACAGCGAGAAACTTAACATAAGGATTGATGGTCACGAAGTCAATGAAGTTAAGGAATTCTGCTACCTATGCAGTAAAATAACCAATGACGGATGGAGCAAGTAGGACATGAAAAGCAGACTCGCTATGGCAAAAAAGGCATTTCTGGCCAAGAGAAGTCTACTAATATCAAATACCGGCCTTAATTTGAGGAAGAAATTTCTGAGGATGTACGTGTGGAGTACAGCATTGTATGGTAGTGAAACATGGACTGTGGGAAAACCGGAACAGAAGAGAATCGAAGCATTTGAGATGTGGTGCTATAGACGAATGTTGAAAATTAGGTGGACTGATAAGGTAAGGTATGAGGAGGTTCTACGCAAAATCGGAGAGGAAGGAATATGTGGGAAATACTGATAAGGAGAAGGGACAGGATGATAGGACATCTGCTAAGACATGAGGGAATGACTTCCATGGTACTAGAGGGAGCTGTAGAGGGCAAAAACTGTAGAGGAAGGCAGAGATTCGAATACGTCAAGCAAATAATTGAGGACGTAGGTTGCAAGTGCTACTCTGAGATGAAGAGTTTAGCACAGGAAAGCAATTCGTGGCGGGCCGCATCAAACCAGTCAGTAGACTGATGACAACAAAAAAAAAATCATTAATATACATATACAGCTTACAAGGCATTACTGACGGATACCGTTCAGTAATATATTTTATACTTCCTTAGTATCTTCTTTTTGCGCAGCAGGCACTCCTGTTTGTAGAAAGGATTCTGAAAGCCAGTACAAATATGTATGATTCCCTTTCGCTATCATACGACCCCGCCTAACTCAACAGCCGCCTGACGTACCGCTTTCGCAGTGGGTAACGAAAATGCGATGGATTGTCGTGACTGTTATGTTGGATTCTGGTACTGCCGAGGGCAGCTCTTTCCTACACGAACGCATGGCATATCTCTTGCGAAG
This sequence comes from Schistocerca piceifrons, assembly GCF_021461385.2. Taxonomy (NCBI): domain Eukaryota; kingdom Metazoa; phylum Arthropoda; class Insecta; order Orthoptera; family Acrididae; genus Schistocerca; species Schistocerca piceifrons. Next base: position 238,219,375 of record NC_060144.1, on the reverse strand, counting down.
CTCTTTGGTTTGTTGTGGTGGCCAGTCGGACGCTTCGTCGTTTCCTACTGAATTCTGTGAGACTTGGGACCCCAGCTGCCAGTGAGATACTGCTGCTTTGTGTTCTTCTCTTGGCGGCTGCAGGCTACTGTTCCACATCATGTTGATACAGATCTATTGCTGAAATTGCTACATGCTGTTGAGTTAAGTAAAGCATTGCAAATTTAATCACACTCATTTGGAAAGAACAATGTTGTGGTTAGGTATGATAAGCCTCTTGCCATTACTTGGCATTTCAATTGAAAAATGGGACTTTTTGTGTAAGAGTTCCGTCATGTGTCCACCTTGACTGGAATATCGGTATGAGCTATTAACTTTCATGGTCATGTTACCTTCTAAAACGCCCTATTGTTCATAGCATGGCTGATAAATTCTTTGATATAACTTTTTAATATACTGTAAAGTAATGTATCTCTTTTGTATTCAGTTTGGATTTCATTGTGGATTCAGAAGGTTCGATATACGTCTGAATACCATACAAAAGAAGACTTTTTGTTATACAGCACTTCGTTTACAAATCTAGTGTTGTTTTACCTGTTTCTTTTAAACATCCTTCTTTCCTTATGCAGACACATGGTTATATACTGAGGTGACGAAAGTCGTTGGATACCGATATGTATGGATAAAATGGCGGCAATATAGTGTACACAAGGTGTAAAAGGGCAGTGCTAAGGTGACTTATGTGAAAAGGTTTCAGACGTGGTTATGGCTGCACGACGGGAAGTAACAGACTTTTAACACAGGATGGTGGTTGGAGGTAGACCGTGGAGCATTCCATTTCCGAATTGTTAGCTGATTCAGTATTCCGATATCCACAGCGTCAAAATTTTGCCGAGAATACCACATTTCAGGCATTACCTCTCACCACGGGCAACACAGTGTCCGACGGCGTTCACTTAACGACCGAGAGCAGCGGCGTTTGCATAGAGTTGTCAGTACTAACAGACAAGCAACACTGCGTGAAATGACCGTAGAAACCTATTTGGAACGTATGACGAACATAATCGTCAGGACAGTGCAGTGAAATGTGGCGCTAACGTGCTGTAGTAGCAGACGAGATACGCAAGTGCCTTTGCTAACAGCATGACATCGCCTGCAGCGCCTCTCCTGGGCTCGTGACCATATCGGCTAGACCCTAGACGACTAGAAAGCTGTGATTTGGTCAGATGAGTCGTGATCTTAGTTGGTAAGAGCTGAAGTCAGGTTTCGATTGTGGGGCATACCCCTACAAAGCCATTGACCCAAGTTGTCAACAGGGCACTGTTAAAACTATCACTAACTAGAAATGGTTATGTTTCAGCTATTCATTGACTTTATGTTCCCAAACAACTGTGTCATGTGAGAGGACCACAACTGTTGATGATTGGTTTGTAGGAATTTCTGGACGATTTGAGAGAATGATTTGGCCACGCAGATCAAAGACATGAATTCCATCGAACATTTATGGCACATAATCGAGAGATCAGTTCGCGCACAACATCCTGCACCGGCAACACTTTGTGGAAGGCTACTGAGGCACCATGGCTCAGTATTTCTGCAGGAGACTTCCGAGGACTGGTTGAGCCCATGTCACATCGAGCTGTTGCAAAAAGTGATCCGACACTATATCAGAAAGTATCCCATGACTTTTGTCATCTCAGTGTATATGCTCACTGTCTTCAACAGGCCACACAAAGACTGAATTCCCTGTTTAATTGCCTTGGCACTCAGAAGTGGGTGGTACATTTCACAGCAACTTGAGTATTATTTTGTATTACTTGATTTTTCAGCACTTGTGGATAAGTACATCTACAATATACTGATGGCAATTGTAGAAGTAGGTACAGCACACGCTGCAAATCGACATTCGACAAATACTCAGAGGAAAGCTCTCTCTTATGTGTTCAGAAGTCAGAGTATTTTCTCATTACCTAAGACTGAGAGTTGTTTCACGTTATGCATACTGCATCAACATATGCGTTGCACGGAAGATCGTCTACGAGGCGAATTCAATTACACCAACAGTTTCATAATCTTTACATTGCCTTAGTTACCCTTATTCCTCTTCCATTAATGACTAGTTACCTCTTTCTCGTACATATTACTTTGTTTTCGTTACAGTTGCAAAGGATAAGCGTTGTCGATATAATTTATAACCAAATGCGTTTCCATTAGGGCATTTTCCGTAAAAGGCTGTAATCAACTGTACGGTTCGGTGGCCGCGCGGAAATTTTTGTAAATTTTATGTTTATGGTACGTGAAGTTCGAGAACTCAAATATCAGTTGCTTACTGGTGATCTCTACAACTCTCAAAAAATGTCGAGTACATCGACTTTGAAGTTTTCCGAAATTGGTTAATGTTCTCAAGTTCATTTGCGTTTTTCGGCAGGCAGCTTGCGCCTCTGGTTGCATCCGCTTCGGCGACACATCTACCATAACTGCAAAACTGGAATGATGCAGAGAGGATTAGCTTCGTCCCTGTGCCAGAATGACACACAACGTCATGACAAAAAGTGGTGGAATGCTCGCCTCCTATGTGTGTGGCCTGCTTTCCAAACCTGGCAATATAAAATGAAGTGATTTTTCATAAAAATTACAGATAGATACGTATTAACTATCATATATTTGGTGAACTTTATGTTTAAATTACGTAGGTATTCGAATTGAACGAAAAAAAATTATGAGAAATGAGACTCGAACCAGCGGTCCAGTGATAACTAGTTTCGAGTGCTACCGATTTTCTTTCATCTTTATTTATTTTACATTACACTTACATGCTTATAGAACATGCATGTCCCCCTCTCCCCTCTCACCCGCTTCCCCGTCCCCCCCTACGCCACCCTCTCTAGGGTAGGCGATCATTGTACTTCAGAGTGGGCTACACTGCATCTATAAACATAAGCCAGAACTTTAGGGTATTAAAGACGCTCTGGAATCTTCAAAGTCCACATTATCGAGAATTTTTTAGAGTAGCATCGAACTGCTATTTGAGTTCTGAACTTAAGTTACCATAAATATTAAAGATTACAAAATTCCGTTTGCCATGTGTTATTCTTGTTATTGGTGTTGGCATGGTGGCTAAGCATGATCAATCATTAGATTGGTAAACATGTGTAATAAAAGAACCCAGTGAAGTTTTAATCGTTGGAATTTGAGAGATGATGAGACCTAGGACAACGATCGGGATTAATTTAAGGAAAACAAGTGGAAGGGTGGCCCAACGTGATGCGTCATTTACCATTTCCAAACTAATATGTTTATTAAATAATAAGCCTCTCATAAGGTAACTGACACTTACTAAGATTCTTGCCACGTTCATACAGATTGCAGAGGTTTTTAAATTAATGTCACAGTGCATAAGGACAGTTGCGTTACACATGATATTAAAAAATGGTACTCGAAGAACTTGTCAGTTGTGCAATACAATGGTGTGACGATTACAAACAGTTAACCGATAAAATAAACCTGCCGCAGCACTCTGTGTGGGCGTCTAGCATCACAAGTTTGCGCTAATCCCGCAACAGAACTTGAATTTAAGTTCAACAAACGTTAAACAAAAGACATTAAAATGCATACAATCTAGCGACATCCTTGCCGCGGCACGATACCAAAATAATGGTAATAAACTGCTCAACTTGAGGCTGTAAAGGGAGTCCCGCATAAGCGAGTATGACCTGCGAACAACTAGGCCTAGCCGCCGAAGCAGAAGGAAAACGCTTCCCTGGCCCGGACCAACAGAACAGCAACGCGTCAACGGCTGCCGATACAAGGCTGTCAGCATACACCATACAACAAACAGCAAACAAGTTTCATGGAAATTAACACACACAGCTATACATAAACGAGTAATTAAATATTATTTTCAAGGAAACCAACTATTAAAACTTCAGTATAGTAGCGGCCAGCTCATAAACATGCAAGTCAACCTTCCTGGCAATAACAAGAAACAATGTACAAAGCCATTTAAAAGAATATTTGCATAATAATTCAAACAAGATTAAATAAATTGAGGTATACCTTTATTGGGGCCTCTTAGGAACTAATAGACGCTGCAATCTGAATACGCACCAAATGGCAGATGGCCGGTTAAAATGTACGCCTGTAACCCAAATTGCTCCTCAAGAGAGGAGCAAATACATGCATACACACACACATGACACAACGTGCGTACCTTTAGGCTGAGCGCACTTAAGTTTAATTACAGACAAAAACTAGTAACTCACCCCAAGGAAGGTCCACAACGTCTACAACATACAGAAATTACAATCAATAGTATCAAATAGTCAATGATAACAAACAATGATTTCAAGTACCAGATTAACGTTGCAAAATACTAGCTTGGCGCTTACACAAACATCCGATTGACACACGAGAGCGCCAAAAGGGCTTAATGAAAAACATAAAAAAACCAGATTCCTGGCAGCTCACACCGGGGCAGAATTAGCAATCTTTAAATACATTAATTACTGAACGTCCTTCATACACAAGTTCAAATAAATGCCAAGGAGGCCAATAGCTTCAGGTCTCCGGGTAGGTACCGGATAATCTGCTCTCCTGCTCGTAGTTGCTAAGAAGTTGTCCAGTACATGCTGGCGTATTTAGTACACCACAACTGACTGATGCTCTTCGTATACTCTAATTGACTTCCGTGAGGATGCGCGCGCGTTCGCGATCCTATTGGCGCCACTTGTGTACATGCTCCATCGGTTCTGGCCCTCGTCGTATTATCTTTGCTTGGTTACGTATTCCCTCTGGGGCAGTGTGGTAGTGAGTGGTGAGTGGGACACGGAGCTGGAAGTGTGTGCCTGCGTACTCGGGGTCCTGGTGATGGCAGCGAACTGAAACCATTGACCGTTATCCCATTGTGGCCCCCTTTTCCTGCAGCGAAATGGTGTTTCGCGGAAGCTATGCAGATTCTCCGCTGCCCAGAACCTGTGATTCTGTGAGTTGTCATAATCACTCAGGTGAAACCAGGCTTCCACAACGACCACCCGCTGCTCCATTGTAAATAGCATCGTCCCCTTTCCACTGCCCTACTCACACTGACACAGTTCGCACTAAGCTCTGAACCAGTGTCAATCACGTGGAGGGCGTACACATGGTGTAACATGGTGTGCGCGTCCTCGGATGTGGTTTTATACAAGCCTTCACATCCAATCGTATTCATTCGTCCGGGCCCTGTATATAGAAATAATTATAACAATTCGCTAACAACAGCTGACAGTAAGCAATAAATATCGAACACTGTTCTGTTTTGCTCGACAATTACAAATAACAGTGGATGGTATATGCGTTCAGGGTTGACAACCTTTTCCTGTTTCAAACTGTAGGAGGTTCAGAAGTGGATTTCCAACTGAGATAAATAATAAAATAACAGGTTTCACAAACCTGTTTCAAAGTCTAGTAACCACAGTAAGATGAACATTCTTACCAAGGCCAATAACAGCAGCACCGCGAAATTTAGAACTTCCCTGGGTCTGAGTAGAGTGTGTGAATGATATGACGTACATGAAACTCGAAGGATGTTACGTCATGCTTCGTGCTTCGTTCAAACTAAAACGCTGTGATACAATTTTGGTGCGTTATAGTTACAGATTTTTTTTTTTTAATTCCTTAACTCGTTACACAAATTGTGTCTGTCTAATATTCTTACTTTTAAATAATGACCGATACAAGTTTCCCTGCCCTAAATATATAAATTACTACGAATGTTCCAAGTGTTACGTTACAGTAAAGTGTTCATTACTATTTCTTCACTACAACTTTTACTTTACGTAGTATTTGTTATTGAATTCTATCTTACGCAGTATTTTTCATTGCGTGAGCTGGATCGCGTTTCTTCATTTATACTCTACAATGGTCCTTTGGAGCATTAGTTTTATTTACATTTAGCGACTTCTGCATGTAGCGTCCATGTATGTGCTGATATTGTTTATTGTGATTAAAACTATTTTATTGAAAGTTTTGAAGTTTTCGTTTATCGTTGCTACAGGAGTTCAGTGGTTCAAGTTTTTGTTTTTGTTTTGTAAATTAACCCGTTAGAGATATTTTTACTCAACACTGAAACGGAAGTAGGTATATTATCAAGATTCTTACCTCGGTAAAGATCATTATCTTCTAGATTTGTTACTACTTTGTTCTAAAAACATTCTCTTACAGAACTGCTACTTCTTATCAAATGCACATACAATACAGTTGTTTCTACGTAATTACTTAATGCCAAAAATTACTCATATTATAAGAAACAGACATGAATTTGTGATATGTCATGAACAGTGCTAAGTGCCTTGGAAGTGAATAAAACGCTTCGTAAATTATTTTCCAGTGATATAATTGCTATGGACCGTGTATAAACATTAAGGAGAATTAGTTAAGAAATGATAAAATTGAAGAAAATCTAAAATAATCTGTGTAATGAGTGATTAAATTTTTATTCTTATTAAGATGAACTTCACTTAGCAAGAATTCAACCCGAAGGTTATCAAACATATGTGCTCAGGTCAGAAGCAAAAATTACGGTGCACATTTCCTTCACTCAAGAAGCCGTCACAGTCATCACCAATGGCACAGAATTACTACATACTGATTTCGTGATTTATGACAGTCGTACTGTAGCAATTGTAAATTCGACCCAACGCTGTCTGGCCAAGTTCGTACAAGTGTTGCCACAATTTCTTGTAAGCAGTAATTCCTCAGTACCAATCTGTCCAAGAATTCACAATTTCTTTTACGCTTGATACATCATCAAAAATGAGCTAATTTCTTCCGTACTTAACATCTTGTAACTGTTATTCAACAACTGACAGTATGCCTAACTCCAACAGTATGACTAACTCCAAGATATAAATGATTACACCGCACAACAGCCATTTTGCATCTGCAATGTGATATATCAAGCAGTACCTATTTTGGTGTTTAGAATACGAATCTACTTTCAGAATGTTCCAGTACGTAATTTTTTTAAATCTTTAAGCGATTTTTGTAGTTCATTTGCAACCTTTTAATGATTCCTATTCTTTTGTTTCTGTATCCAATCTTTTTTTCAGGAGTACTAAAAAACCTATAAAACGTGTTAGATAGCAGATGTGATAAAGAAAAGATAGAAAATGAAGAGAACATTTTTCGAATACCAAACAATAATAAGTACATATTAAATAATATTAAGTTTAAAGTTACGAATATCTATTTCTTGTTTATTTTAATTCTGTCAATGTTCATCTGCACCGTTTTTTATTTTGCTGTCTATCTAGACAATGTGATTTTACCAGAGAAATCAGCACCCCAAAATTAGGTAAATCCACACCTTTACAAACCAGATGCAGAAATAGTGATTATATTTGATGACTAGCGTTATTGCAGTATCATATTAGCCCGCTATCTCAACAGGCAACACAAATAATACGTTTATTAGTTCTCTTAGTCTAACGAGTAGCTCTTTCTCCCTTAGAATACCGTCTCCACAAGCTGTTTGCTGAATAATTTGATCCTCTGTCCACTGTGTATTTTTTTTATTCACCTTATGTCCCCGAATGATAAAACTTTTGAAACACATACTACGTTTGGTTGTCTCGCCATCATACAAAGAGCTCTAAAAGTCTTCCATAGACCGTATCTTTATTTCTAGCAGTTTCGTTTAACTTCGTCAGAAAGATAAAATTGTTTCCAACCTTAGCTTTAAAATCTTACACTGTAGTTTGAGCGCTCTTAAACGAACCTTCTCTTAATACCGTGATTTTAAAACTTCACTTTATTAGAGGTGCAGCCGTATTCGTCGCATGCTGGCATCGAAAGATAAACTGTTTCTACAGCTCTGCTTCTGCCAGTCGCCGTCTGAAATGTACTTGAAAGAGAAGTCCTCAATTTTATGGCTTGTCTCCAACGTAAAGTACAACATTTTACTACTGCTGTTATCGTAAACAAAGATGTCAACTTCGAAGCTGTGTGGCAATAACGCCATAGTCCCATAATATATTTACCGTTGATGGAGACCTGTGCAGATTTTGATGATAACAAATAAAATTGAATGAACCTCCGCATCTACATAACAGCGTTGCTGGGGAAGCTTTACTGGGCTTAAAACTGACAATAAAGTAGCAGTACTATCTGTAACATCGGAAGCAAGAAAGAACAACTATATGCGTTAACGATTACACACTTAAATTTCAGTATTTTGTACAATCTTACATACAAAAAATTTACGAGAAGAAGAATATTAAATTCGAAAGCTTTTTTAAAAATGTAAAGACACCGATACCATTAGGACTACATATACTAAAGCAACAGCCTAGTTTAGTCTAGAGTCTTTTAATGTCAATTTTTCAGCATCATTTTATGACCTAATGTGAACATTGGGCGCTACACTCGAAAATGTTATAGCAGTAGAATATCGTTCACATGTTTTCCCGCTGCCGCTCTATAACTTCTGTTGCTGGCACATAAATTAGAAGGCAGGAAGACATGTGGTGAAAAATGTAAGACGGTAACAAAGCTCAGTACTAGTGACCCCTCGACACTAAAGTCACTGCAGTCGAAGCACAACCTCAGGTTGGTAACAACTAGCGACACGGAAGGAAGTCGACGCCTCGGTATTCACCTGATGATGTATGGAAAAAAGTCAGTCATTTTGGATGGCAGCACAAGAATCCTTGCTCAACTACTTCACAAAAAAACTGTGTTTTCGGAAGATACTTAACTTGATAATTTTCTCCTAAGTTGCAGACATACGACATGGGTCGCTAGTCGTGTGAATAAGGTTGACGTACCATCATGCTGGAAACTGTACGTACGATCCGAATAGCGCTTCATCTGATTGTCATCCGCCCCACATCACTTCCTTGTATGTCCTCTAATACCTTCTTGGTATGGTCGTTGGACTATACGGTTCCCAGGAGAGACAGCGAAGGAGCTCTGTATGGTAAGCGGCCCACATATAAGTTAACGATAATTGCAAATATCAGGAAACCAGTTATTTGAGAGGAAACAAATTTAAATGCTTGTAAACTCAAAATTATTACAGTAAGAGACATTTTATTCTCTTTACCATCCGAGACAACTAAAATGCGTAACTCTTTCAAATAGATAATTTAGTAATACTCAGTAAGAACTAAATTTTTTTGTAAATAAGAAATTTAGCAATATTATCTGTGTTTCGAAAGTTCTATGATAATTCGAAGTAATCTCGCTCTCCAAAAGGTTTTTCAGTCACCTACTGACCGTCATTATCATGGTTAGTGGGTTTGTGTGAACTTGTTAATGAACTAACTAGGTGCAGAGACTTTGACTGACAGCGCCATGCGCTTTATGGAGACCTCAATATCAGCAGCATGTCAGAAGTAATTTCACTGTAATTGTGATGGGTTATGGACCCAAGTGTTGTTTGAAACTCATATGCAGCCCTTGTTATCTAGAAGAAAGTGACATTATACAGGTACATCTAAGGGGTACGTGAGCAACTATTTGCTCACATTTTTCACCTATGAATGGCATACTGAACTGTTTTGATCTGGATGGGAATTTAAATCTAATACCCGTACCTATAGCTGTCCGACCAAATCTTTCGTTGGCGACTGAGACTCGAACCGACCGTCACTGCTGAATAGCTATAGAGAGACATGAAGTATTTAATTTTTGGACAATATCAGTTAGTAGTTCTGCAGCTTGAAATTACATGACGAAAATTTATTGTACTAGACTGGGACTCCTTCCCAAATTAGAAGACAATTTCCAAGTTAATTAACCAGGCAACATGTTAGATATTGCTACATTTACAAATAACAAAGTGTGTCCACGTTTAAAGCAGAAATGTCATGACGCATATAATATGAGCTGGACGCGCATTCGAACCCATCACCTGATCAGATTGGTAACTAAGCAGTAGCGAGATGTTTGAACTTGAAATGAGAACACAATCTTTTCGCCGTACCGGGATTCGGCTCCTGTCACCAAACTGAGCTTAAGTATCTGTTTCTTTCATCAGTGGCAAGATGTGGGCATTTTTGAACTAATGCGAAGAGAAAATATGTGCAGAATGGATGTGAAGCCCTGCTCATATCGCCGTTGTTGGTTGCAAAAAAAATGGTTCAAATGGCTCTGAGCACTATGGGACTTAACATCTGAGGTCATCAGTCCCCTAGAAATTAGAACCACTTAAACCTAACTAACCTCAGGACATCACACACATCCACGCTCGAAGCAGGATTCGAACCTGCGACCGTAGCGGTCGCGCGGTTCCAGACTGAAGCGCCTAGAACCGCTCGGCTACAACATCGGGCTGTTGATTACACATGAAGGGCCGTCAACTATCGGATTCTTTTTCACCTTTAGCTAGGAGTGACTTGTTTGAACATGAAACTAGATGATGTCGTTAAACCCGACAACAGACAAAGAGATTAAAAATCAAAATTGTGTGTCACCAATAGCGTAGTGTGCGCATGCTTAAACTCGAAATGAGATGATGCAACTTTCGTGCCGAGAGGGGATTCGAACCCATAGACACGCGTTTCTTGGAGACTTGGGAAAACAATGAATGATGGAATGGCATTCTCCTGAAGTGGTCAAATTCCGCAAAATGAGAGATCCGAGGTGAATCAAAGTTCAGCACTAGTTTTTTCAAAACATCAAATTCAATAAAGTAGGAAATAAGTACCCTATGATCTTCATGAGGATTGGCCCTTTAAGTGAAATAATATGTAGTGTATGTGATAGCTTACTGGTGACAGGATTTCCACTTGGTTCCAAATTCGCCTCTGTCATGGTCAAACTGAAATTGATTATACTCTAATCTGTAGCGAAGTGCCGGCCATGTGGCCGAGCGGTTCTAGGCGCTTCAGTCTGGAATCGCGCGACCGCTACGGTCGCAGGTTCGAATCCTGCCTCGGGCATGAATATGTGTGATGTCCTTAGGTTAGTTATGTTTAAGTAGTTCTAAGTTCTAGGGGACTAATGACCTCAGATGTTAAGTCCCATAGTGCTCAGAGCCACTTGAACCATTTGTAGCGAAGTTATAAAATGTTTACAGCGAATTTGAAAGCATCAGCAAACCAACGTTTCTTCTTGATATTGCCAGAGATAAATAGGTTTCTTTCGTGCTCGTTAAAAATTCTTACTTGACATGAAAATCGAACCCTGCCACCATCTTTCCGACAGACCACTGAGTTCCACGTTTGGTCGCGTTGTGCACGGCACTCATCAATCTAGGTAGTATCGGAATTTTTATTGTCAATCGAAAAAATCTTTCTTACTCGAATTTTCAGTCTTCGTAGGACTGAACCTCATGAGGTCATCAGTGCCCTAGAACTTAGAACTACTTAAATCTAACTAACCTAAGGACATCACACACACCCATGCCCGAGGCAGGATTCGAACCTGCGACCGTAGCGGCTGCACGGTTCCAGACTGTAGCGCCTAGAACCTCTCGGCCACACTGGCCGGCGTGGCGCAGAGGTTGGTACAAATCAAATGTGTGTGAATTTCTAAGGGACAAAACCGCTAAGGTCTTCAATCCCTAGACTTACGCACTAAGTAAACTAACTTATGCTAACAACAACAACACACGCACACTCATGCCCGATGGAGGACTCGAACCTCCGACAGGAGGGGCTGGGGTTAGTACAGTGGACTCGCATTCAGGCGGACAACGGTTCAAACCCGCGTCGGCCATCCTGATTTGGGTTTTCCGTGATATCCACAAATCGCTTCAGGCAAATCGCGGGATGGTTCCTTTGACAGGTCATGGCCGACTTCCCCTAATCCGATGCGATCGTTGACATCGCTGTTTGACCCCTTCCCCAAAATTAACCAACCAACCTACCTGTCGAGTGGAATCACTGACTGTTCCACATGCACCAAGGCAACAGCCAGCAGGGAGGGTAGGAAGAAAAGCACGTGCTGTTTACAGGATGTGACCAGAGCACTGCTCCGCAAGAAGGACACTCTCTCAGCGAAGCGGATCATCTTTCCTCTGCTCTCTCTCTCCTGATTGCTTTTGGATCTTGTTCCACTGTCAAGCGTCACGTGCAATGACTATCTTGGCTGGCTGGTGGCTTGTTGTAAGACCCCAGGGCGCACCTAGTTGTACACCATATCCTGGAATATAGGAAGAACTATTTAGAACTCAGTCTTTGATTTCAGACATTTGTGCAGTGTACGGAATGAGTTCCGTCAAAGAAACTACGTCCAAGAAGGGTAGTGTTGACGTGAATTAATGGACACATTCGGGAAGGCAAAGAGCTTTGATGAGGTTATTTTTATGATTTACTTTCATGATCCACGGCAGTGTACCTGCTAAATGACAGATGTGATGATCTGCGACCATTTAACCTCCCAGCAACACTTTAATTCAGTGGACAAAACTGAGGATGAGAGGAAGGAAGGACGCTTCTGGTTAAATTACCCGTCGTCGGAGATATCATTTGATACGAAGCAGAAGTTCGGATTGAGAAGAATAAATATGGGAATCGATTATGTTCTTTCAATGGATGGTTTCCAGCATTTGCCTTAATCGATGTTTCCAATCTCTGTCTACCTTTACAGTTCTTACCCTCCAGATCTCTCTCTAGTACGATGGAACGTATTCCAGTCGCGCGAGATTAGGCAAGCGGTCTAAGGCTCTGCAGTCATGGACCATGCGGCTGATCCCGGCGGAGGTTCGAGTCCTCCCTCGGGCATGGGTGTGTGTGTTTGTCCTTAGGATAATTTAAGCTAAGTAGTGTGTAAGCTTAGGGACTGACGACCTCAGCAGTTAAGTCCCATAAGATTTCACACACATTTGAACATTTGGAACTTTTTCCCTCATGTCTTAACAAATGTCATATCAACCTGCCCCTTCTTCTTGTCAGTGTTTTTCATATATTCCTTTCCTGTGGAGAAACTCCTCATTCCTTAATTTATTAGTCCACCTAATTTCCAACATTTTTCTGTAGCACCAAATCTCAAATGCGTCGATTCTCTTCTCTTCCTGTTTTCCCAAAGTCCATGTCTTGCTACCATGTTGATACTAGTAGTCTTCTCTTGGCCATGATTCCCCTTTTTGCTAGTGCTGGTCTGCTTTTTATGCCCATCTTGCTCCGTCCGTCATGTGGTATTTTGCAACCTAGAGAGCAGAAGTCCTTAACGTCATCTACTTCGTGAACACCTACCCTGATCTTAAGTTTTGCGTTTCTGCTATTCCTCGTTAATTTCTTCGTGCTTCAATTTACTCTCAGTTTGTTTTTTGTGCCACGCGGGCTTAGCCGAGCGGTCTAGGGCGCTGCAGTCATGGACTGTGCGACTGGTCCCAGCGGAGGTTCGAGTCCTCCCTCGGGCATAGGTGTGTGTGTTTGTCCTTAGGATAATTTAGATTAAGTAGTGTATAAGCTTAGGGACTGATGACCTTAGCAGTTATGTCCCATAAGATTTCACACACATTTGAACATTTGTGTTTTGTGCTCATCAGACTCATCATTCCAATCAACAGATCATGTAATCCTTCTTCATTGTCACTGAAGACACCAGTGCCATCTACGAACCTTATCATTGACACCCTTTTTCCTTGAATTTTTATCCTACTCTTAATCATTTTTTATATCTATCATTGCTTCTTTCTTGTGTAGATTGAACGGTGGGGGAGAATGAATAAATTCCTGTCTTGCATCGTTTTTAATTCCCGCACTTCGTTCTTGGTCTCCCAGTCTTACTGTTACCTCTTGGTTCTTGTACATATTGTATAGAGTGTTTGAAAATTTCCGGTACAGACTTGTAGGACATGTGGAGGGGAAAGCGTACATAACATTTTGAATAGGAGCCCAGATCCGGAAACGTACCATTCCCGTGCTACAGCCTTTTGAAAACATGTTTGCTAGGTAGAGATGCAACGGGGTAGTCGTAGTGCAGGGTGGTTATGCCTATTTAGCTGATGTCGTTTGATGTCTGTCCTACCTTTCTGACCTGGTTCGAGCCTCATTCATGTGTCTGTGAATGTTAGAGCAACATGGTTGAATTCACGTCTGCAGAGTATATCTACATGATCCTTCCGAATGGCAAAGCTCACCTAATGGAAAAGCTGCTCTTCGCCTTTATGAAGATCGTTCTCCACAATGTTCAACTTCATCGGATACCTTTTCTGTCACAAATTGCAAAACGGCTTCAAGAAAGGGTATCCTCACCATCAGCAGGCGCGACTGTGTTGCTCCAAGGAGACGCCACACACACGAATTGCAATAGACCGCCCTGCATCACGTTGAAGAGAACCTGTCAACGAGAACACGAGCAATGTCTTCGACTGTCAATGAGTGAAATGTAAAGCAAGTGATGCACTGAGTCACGTCTAATCAATTACCTGTAAAAGCAGTCGCGTTATTAACACGTTTCCAAATTTAGTGTTTTATCTGTCCTCAGCAACTGTAGTTGTATGTAACGAAATAATAAGCAGTCAGCTGCATAAAAGAAATTTAATTTCTTTGCTAGTATCGGGCACTTAGTACCCTTATTCAGAAGGTTATAACTATCGCGTTATTTGCCAGTGTGAACAATAAGAGGCACTTTGTTGCATGCCTGTTATTGTTTACACACGCAAGTAGTTTACGGTTTTTTTCAGAATTTCGAACATTTTGCTCGATTTTACATTGTCAGACGACCTTTCTAGCTCGGAAAATGCTGTGAATGTGTCTGGATTTTTCTTTAGCTTTGCATACACTGTCAACAACTACGTCAGAACTACCTCTCTTGCGGCTTAACTTTTCCTAAAGCCAAACTATTGGTCTTCTCACAGATCCTCAAATTTCTTTTCCGTTCGTCTGTATATTAGCCTTTTCAATCCGCGCACTTCGTTCTTGGTCTTCCAGTCTTACCTCCTGGTTCTTGTACATACTTTATGGCGTGTTTGGATGAGATGTTGAGCTGATTGCGCCATAACTCTCGCACTCGTTGGCTCTTGCAATCTTGGGAATAATGTAGAAGATTGTTTTAGGCGCTTCAGCCCGGAACCATGTGGCTGCTGCGGTCACAGGTTCGAATCCTGCCTCGGGCATGGATGTGTGTAATGTTCTTAGGTTAATTAGGGTTAAGTAGTTCTAAGTCCAGGGGACTGATGACCTCAATGTTAAGTCCCATAGTGCTTAGTGCCATTTGAACCATTTGAAGTCTGCAACACTGCATATAATATAAGAAAGGCCCTCAGTGGCTAAGTGCAAATAATCGTAGGCAAACTTCATCGATCATAGCAAATAATATTTGCAACAAATGTTCACTTCTAAAAGTTTATTGAATGACGTTCCCTGTCTAAGGCAGCCCTGGACGATGATCCATAAACAAGTGGGCGAGAACTGCTCTTCCATCTTCCGAGTGGGCTTCTGTCCGTTGTCGTCTGGTTATTGACGGATTGTGCTCGGCCGGAAATTTGCCGAGGCGAAGTTGATACCTTCATCTTCAGCGCCGCCCGTGGCGCTGGTGGAACTAGCGCAAGTGACGTGTCTCTACAGCACTAGCAGTAATTCACATCTTTGGGCCTGGGGTGCTTTTTCACTGGCTATGTTTTGTTCGGAGTGCGCAGCATTCTGCAGTAGTCATACTGCCTAGAGGCAGCTAACAGCCCTAGACAAAGACTTTCATGGTGCCCGGGGTCCTCTCGTGGACTCGGTGTAGAAAGTGCAGCTCACACACTATAGTCTGCTCAGGGTTGTGGCAGGCAGCAAGGAATTAGCCCTCACACGCGAAGGTGGTTGAATCATTGCACAAATCTGGACGAGAGCCAGAGACGTCCAGAGAGCAGCTGAAGTTGGACCCCAAGAGGCTCAATGGTTAGTGGCATTTGACTTGGCTCCAGCAATAGGGACTGATTGTTACCAGATCGCGACACTTTTGATTAAAATTAACGATCTTCGGTACTAATTAGTCCATTATTATCGGATCACTACCGGTTTTGTGGCACGAGAAGCCACATCTTCAGCTGCACACACGAGCTCGTTTAACTAAACGTATAACATTAGAGCGGAAGAGCTCGGAAATTTGTACCCAACATTCGTTGTCTGTCAGAACCAAAAGCACATCTAAAATGCGGTATGTTATAGAATAAAACAGCAGGATTCCAGTACAGCGGATGGGTCACCTGCTCCGATCCACACGGAATTGCGAACCAGCGCACGCGGCCGCGTTAGTACAACACAACACGCGGCCGCGTCCCCTGTTCTCGATTCCGTATGTATCGCAAAAGCGGACCCCTCCACTATTTTGGAATCCGGCTGTTTTATTCTATAACAAACCGTCTTTTATCGGTGTTTTGTTCTGACGAACAACGAATGCTGGGTACAAAGTTCCGAACTTTTCCGCTCTAATGTTTCAGTTATATGCTCATCTGAAGATGTGGCTTTAGTGCCACGAAACCCTTATTGATCCAGTTATAAAGGACCAAATACAGCTGAAGCGATTTACTAATACCAAACATGACTACTCATAGCTGTGATTGCTCTATCTGCAATGTTGTCCCTAAAATTAACAATATTGCTCCACCAAAGAAAACTGTAACAACAAAATGCGGCACAAAATGTGACGGTAGGTGGCAGTGGTGGGAAGAACTGAGAGGGATGCCAATAACATTCCAAAAATAAAAACAAAAACACATTTTCATTATCAGCACAAAATCATGCAATTAAAACAAAACCCAATCAAGAGAGTAATTCCCGGTTAACTACACTACAATGTAGTAACGCCAATGCCCACTCTTTAAATGAGTACAAGATATCACCAATTACATGGGTGTTGAAAGAATTCACAAAAGCTTAAACTTTCACAACGGTTAAATGCCAAAGATTAGCTGAGCCATGGTGAGCTGGCACCAGTCTTATTTTGTTAATGTATCGTGTAGATCGGTTGTGGTTGAAATAAGCTATCTTTGCTTTTCGCGTGTCGTATCTTGCGGATTCGCAGGCGAAGCGAGTTGGTTGTTACCCTTCGACGGGTAATCCTCGAGGTCTCGTGACATTCGCAAAAAGACGAGTGTCAACGGCTGCCGAACGAGCGTGATGACCATTACACGTTGTGGTGTGAAATTGGTTGGGCGTTTTGCCGACATGGGCAGCTTGGAGATACAAGTTCTGTGACTTCGCTGGGAACAAAATTTGAAGGGAAGCGGTGAAGCTGTGGAACCCGCTCCCTCGGATTGTGTGCCTGATATGGAGTAAGTCGTCGTAATTGTTTGTTCACCGACGCACTCAGAGATTTTAAACTTTATTATTGTGGTGAGACTTTCATAGTCGATGTGGGAGGAGTTCAGTTGGCCTAGTTAAATGGTGGCCGATATTTGAAAATTTTCTCAGTAGTTTTACTAGTGCTTTGTGTCTCTTGCAATAAAATGATTTTATGTTGCTATTTTTAAAGCCTGCACTCTATTAATACAGTTGTCCATATGTAAGTGAGTCAAAGGTTCTGCCGAGTGCTTCTATGTTTCAGAGTTATTGGAAAGTCATTGTGATTCGGGCAGGAACTTTTAACTGTGCTAGCGCCTTGTTATCCGAGGTCTAAGCCTGGCAGTGTTTAACAACCTGGCCACTACCGGAGTTGTTCACATATTCCCTTCCAAAGTTAAGTATTAATGTTCCTTTCGCTCAGTCGGTTTAAGCTGGAAGATATATATATTGTATGTAAACTGTTTGTATATGAACTTGTTTTCTTAAATATTAGGGACTGGCAACTGGCTAAACCTTAAACTGCATAGCATCTGCTGAGTTCCTTGAGCAGCTTTCTCTAGTATTTTTTTGTTAACACGTCTGAGAACGTAAGCATTTATTTTTTAAGGATCGCCGGCCGGTGTGGCCGAGCGGTTCTAGGCGCTTCAGTCTGGAACCACGCGACCGCTACGGTCACAGGTTCGAATCCTGCGTTGGGCATGGAAGCATGTGATGTCCTTAGGTTTGTTAGGTTTTTAGAATTTGTACATAAACCAGATGGCAGTTATAAGAGTCGAGGGGCTCGAAAGGGAAGCGGTGGTTGGGGAGGGAGTGAGACAGGGTTGTAGCCTATCCCCGATGATATTCAATCTGTATATTGAGCAAGCAGTAAAGGAAACAAAAGAAAAATTCGGAGTTGGAATTAAAATCCACGGAGAAGAAATAAAAACTTTGAGGTTCGCCGAGACATTGTAATTCTGTCAGAGACAGCAAAGGACCTGGAAGAGACTGAACGGAATGGACAGTCTCTTGAAAGGAGGGTATATCATGAACATCAATAAAAGCAAAACGAGAATAATGGAATGTTATCGAATTCAGTCGGGTGATGCTGCGGGAATTAGATTAGGAAATGAGACACTTAAAATAGTAAATGAGTTTTGCTATTTGGGGAGCAAAATAACTGATGATGGTCGAAGTAGAGAGGATATAAAATGTATACTGGCAATGTCAAGGAAAGCGTTTCTGAAGAACAGAAATTTGTTAAGGAAATGAGACGCTTAAAGTAGTAAATGAGTTTTGCTATTTGGGGAGCAAAATAAATGACGGTGGTCGAAGTAGCGAGGATATAAAATGTAGACTGGTAATGGCAAGGAAAGCGTTTCTGAAGAAGAGAAATTTGTTAACATCGAGTATAGATTTAAGTGTCAGGAAGCCGTTTCTGAAAGTATTTGCATGGAGTGTAGCCATGTATGCAAGTGAAACATGGACGATAAATAATTTAGACAAGAAGAAAATAGAAGCTTTAGAAATGTGGTGCTACAGATGAATGCTGAAGATTACATGGGTAGGTCACATTACTAATGAGGAGGTACTGAATAGAATTGGAGAGAAGAAAAATTTGTGGCACTACTTGACTAGAAGAAGGGATCGGTTGGTAGGGCATATTCTGAGGCATCAAGGGATCACCAATTTAGTATTGGAGGGCAGGGTGGAGGGTAAAAATCGTAGAGGGAGACCAAGAGATGAACACACTAAACAGATTCAGAAGGATGTAGGTTGCAGTAGGTACTGGGAGATGAAGAACGTTGCACGGGATAGAGTAGCATGGAGAGCTGCATCAAACCAGTCTCAGGACTGAAGACAACAACAACAACAACAACAACAACAACAAGTTCTAGGGGACTGATGACCTCAGATGTTACGTCCCATAGTGCTCAGAACAATTTGATCCATTTTTTCTTTTTTTTTTAGGATCAGTGTCTCTGTTGTAGTTTTTTTATCTAAGTGATTCTATCATGTTATGTAATGGCATCTGAGCTTGGCACTAGTGGTCAAGTGTTATTAAGTCTCCCTTTACCTGTAATTGTTTCATTATATCTATTTTGAGGCTCGTCCTATATGGGAGTTTGAAGTTCTCAAGTTTGTCAGTAACCCCGTTTTCTTAGTTTGGAACTGTTTGTTAGAGTACTGAGTACGTTGAGTTTCTAACTGTATTTGCAATGTTTTATCTAGTGGCTCGTCCACAATTTGAAATTGACGGTTTTTCTAAGAAGGGTAATGTCAATAAACTGTCTTAATTATAAATAGTAACTACCAACCACGATTCCATCCCGATTCTTCTTTTATGGTATTTAAGATATGGTGTGTAAGTATGGTACGATTAAGGAAACTCGTATCATTAGCTTTGATATCGTAGGTTTATAATATCAACTACATTCCCTCTAAAACAACTTCAGTATTAAAATTTTTCATACATGGTTTCAAATTGAGTTGAGGCTGGCAGTTACATAAAAGCCACGTCAAATCATAACCACCAGAGGCGTGAAGGCGCACTTTAGTTTGAATGAGGCCCCACAAAATAGATAATAGTTAAAACAAGGGCCATAAAAGAACAGTACCTGCAGTAGTTCTTGAAAGAACCCACAGCAATGGCCATTCAGTAGGACACACAATTTAACATTGCACCTCACACTACCAATTAGTAATGAATAGGAAGCATCTGTATCAACATAATCACCTTTTAACCTGACATAAGCGAAGTTCAACAAATGGCCGTAGCCCACTGCACCCTGACATGCAGCAGATTTCTAGCTAGCCAAAAATCCAGTACACTTGAGAGCCAAACTGATAAGACTACGTCTCAAACACCTAAGCCGCTGGAAATTCCAGTAGGTCCAACTTCTCGCTGCGTCGAGACTCGTACCAAACTGCGCCGTGGAGAAGTGGAGCGTAGTGTTGGTATTACTGTACTAACGGCGGTTCACCATGTACTAATAAAAACACAATCACACTTCATTGTAAGAGTAATTTCATCACAGGTGATCACAACACATTCAGTCTCCAGATATATTTCTCCACATTTGGCAATAGGAAAACAAATCTTCCACCTTACGACTGGTACCGAATAATATTTTTAATGTAATATTTAAAGCACGTCATAAAAAAAATTAAAAACTCTAAGCCATACCTATATTATTAAGGCTCAATACCTCATCAGAATGGATTCTAAGTTCAATCAAAACTGAATGCTGATGACCAGTTCAAAACGAAGACTGTTACGACAAATATTTAAAGTTACAGTGACTGCAACTTCGCAGTCAGTGGTACTTTATCCTTAAGAATCACGAAAGACATTTACAAATAGTTATCAATTTTTGAAATAAATCTTTTATACAAAACTCTCTAAAAGTATTCGTGACAAATACATAACCTTGGCGCAACTGGTACTCCAAATTTTATACATTTACACGGTGACTACCTCAGATCAATAGCTTTCACATACATCAAACTACCTGCTGCACAATCTCGGTGCTCCCAGCGCAGTAAATATTAAAATGCAATCAAACAGTGGCACGTTTAATAAGTTAACCTCTCAATAATACACATTCCTTTGTATCACGCAGTTACAAGGATAAGTAAACAAAAGACAAGCTAAACTTAGTGTTATTTTTTAAGAAGGGCAAACGAGAACGGTTCTTTGATCATACAATGTAAACTTTCACGGCCGGTATTGTCTTCACTTAAAACTTCCGGGCTGATAGGCCGTGGTTGAAGTATAAAAGTCTCCCTGAGGTTTCGTTTCCAACTGCGGGAGACATCCTCGCAGGTAAAGCGGCGAACTGCGAAGAGAACTCGAGGGAGCGCTGATTATATAGGCAGTACAGAGGGCGCCACTGTCGATCACGTGGCGTCGGCTATGCGATTGCCTCTGGTAATGCCAACATTCTCGATTGAAAGTAATCGATCGTCACGCTTGCGGTGCAACACTGACATCCAAATTTTATCCAGTATTACACCTTCGTCTTTCATGTTAAAATTATTACGGTGTTTATCAATCTCGATAGCCTCTCTATACTTGCGTGCATAATAAGGTTTTTGATATGACGCTCGTCTCGCTGAATTTTATTTCATGATCACCTTCCAGGTAAACATGTTCCGCTACGGCCGATTTATCCGTGCCACCCAGGCGGCAATTCCTCTTAAGTTCAACAAGACGAGTGTTTACACTTCTCCTTGTGGTACCGATATAAACCTGGCCACAACTACAAGGATTTTTATATACCCCCGGTGTAGCCAAATGGTGTCGTGCGTCTTATGCCGATCTGAAATATTCTTTTATTTTCCTGGTGGGTCTGAAAATAGTTTCCACCCCACACTTGCTTAAAACTTTCCCAATGCGATCTGTGACCTTACTAATGAACGGAAAGAAAACTTTGCCCTTGGGCGACTGTTGTTCGTCGTTGCTCCTGATTCTCTGCCTAGAGCGAAGTGCTCGATCTATATCCTTGCTAGAATAGCCATTCTTCACGAAAGTTGTCCGAAGATGTTCATCTCATCTTTTAAATAAACAAGTTCACAAATTTTGTACCCCCTGTCTAAAAAGGTTTTCATTACACCTCTTTTTTGTCTAGGGAGGTGGTTTGAATATTTATGTAGATAACGATCAGTATGTGTGGCCTTTCTATACACCTTATGGATCAACGTTCCATCCCGTCGTTTAATCACAGATACATCCAGGAAATTCAGTTGCCCATTCCTTTCCGTCTCCATAGTAAATTGGATTTTCGGATGAATGCTGTTCAAATGTGCCAGGAAGGCATCCAACTCCTTTGCTCCGTGTGTCCGTACTACGAACGTGTCATTGACATAGCGATACCATCTGGCTGGTCTCTTACTGGCAGTCTGTAACGCACGTTGTTCAAAAGTCTCAATATTAAGTTAGCCACAGCAGAACTAAGAGGACTGCCCATAGCAACCCCGTCAATCTGTTCATAAAAGTTATTATTTTATTGAAAGTAGGTTGTGTAGCGTCTTTGATTCATAATCTCAACGTCTTCGGTCCCGGGTTCGATCCCCACCACTGCCTAAATTTTGATAAATAATCAGCATTGGCGGCCGAAGACTTCCGGCATAAGAAGTCAGCCTCATTCTGTCAACAGCCTTGTCAAAGAGGACGGAGGAGCGGATAGAGGTTCAGGGCACTCTCTTGTCCTAGGGGTGGGAAATTGTCCCTAAAGGCGGAAGAATCAGCAATGATCAACAACATGAGGATGCAGAAGGCAATGGAAACCACTGCATTAAAGGCACGTAACGTGTATCCACAGGACATGTGGCCTGTAATTGAAGAAGTGCCATGATGATCTCTCCATTGGCAAAAGATTCCGCAATAGTCCCCCATTCGGATCTCCGGGAGGGGACTGCCAAGGGGGAGGTTACCATGAGAAAAAGATTGAATAATCAACGAAAGGATAACGTTCTACGAGTCGCGGCGTGGAATGTCAGAAGCTTGAACGTGGTAGGGAAACTAGAAAATCTGAAAAGGGAAATGCAAAGGCTCAATCTAGTCAGTGAAGTGAAGTGGCCGGCCGGTGCGGCCGTGCGGTTCTAAGCGCGTCAGTTTGGAACCGCGTGACCGCTACGGTCGCAGGTTCGAATCCTGCCTCGGGCATGGATGTGTGTGATGTCCTTAGGTTAGTTAGGTTTAAGTATTTCTATGTTCTAGGGGACTGATGACCTCAGTAGTTAAGTCCCATAGTGCTCAGAGCCATTTGAACCATTTTTGAAGTGAAGCGGAAGGAAGACAAGGATTTCTGGTCAGATGAGTATCGGGTAATATCAACAGCAGCAGAAAATGGTATAACAGGTGCAGGATTCGTTATGAATAGGAAGGTAGGGCAGAGGGTGTGTTACTGTGAACAGTTCAGTGACCAGGTTGTTCTAATCAGAATCGACAGCAGACCACCACCGACAACGATAGTTCAGGTATACATGCCGACGTCACAAGCTGAAGATGAACAGATAGAGAAATTGTATGAGGATATTGAAAGGGTAATGCAGTATGTAAAGGGGGACGAAAATCTAATTGTCATGGGCGACTGGAATGCAGTGTAGGGGAAGGAGTAGAAGAAAAGGTTACAGGAGAATATGGGCTTGGGACAAGGAATGAAAGAGGAGAAAGACTAATTGAGTTCTGTAACAAGTTTCAGCTAGTAATAGCGAATACTCTGTTCAAGAATCACAAGAGGCGCAGGTATACTTGGAAAACGCCGGGAGATACGGGAAGATTTCAATTAGATTACGTCATGGTCAGACAGAGATTCCGAAATCAGATAATGGATTGTAAAGCGTACCCAGGAGCAGATATAGACTCAGATCACAATATAGTAGTGATGAAGAGTAGGCTGAAGTTCAATACATTAGTCAGGAAGAATCAATACGCAAAGAAGTGGGATACGGAAGTACTAAGGAATGACGAGATATGTTTGAAGTT
Source organism: Schistocerca piceifrons (assembly GCF_021461385.2). Taxonomy (NCBI): domain Eukaryota; kingdom Metazoa; phylum Arthropoda; class Insecta; order Orthoptera; family Acrididae; genus Schistocerca; species Schistocerca piceifrons. The sequence continues at coordinate 238,195,729 of NC_060144.1, read as the reverse complement.
CTCTAACGCTATAGATACAGCAATAAGGAATAGCGCAGTAGGCAGTACAGTTGAAGAGGAATGGACATCTCTAAAAAGGGCCATCACAGAAGTTGGGAAGGAAAACATAGGTACAAAGAAGGTAGCTGCGAAGAAACCATGGGTAACAGAAGATGTACTTCAATTGATTGATGAAAGGAGGAAGTACAAACATGTTCCGGGAAAATCAGGAATACAGAAATATAAGTCGCTGAGGAATGAAATAAATAGGAAGTGCAGGGAAGCTAAGGCGAAATGGCTGCAGGAAAAATGTGAAGACATCGAAAAAGATATGATTGTTGGAAGGACAGACTCAGCATACAGGAAAGTCAAAACAACCTTTGGTGACATTAAAAGCAACGGTGGTAACATTAAGAGTGCAACGGGAATTGCACTGCTAAATGCACAGGAAAGAGCAGATAGGTGGAAAGAATACATTGAAAGTATGAGGGTGAAGATTTGCCTGATGTGATAGAAGAAGAAACAGGAGTCGATTTAGAAGAGATAGGGGATCCAGTATTAGAATCGGAATTTAAAGGAGCTTTGAAGGACTTACGGTCAAATAAGGCAGAAGGGATAGATAACATTCCATCAGAATTTCTAAAATCATTGGGGGAAGTGGCAACAAAACGACTATTCACGTTGGTGTGTAGAATATATGAGTCTGGCGATATACCATCTGACTTTCGGAAAAGCATCATCCACACAATTCCGAAGACGGCAAGAGCTGACAAGTGCGAGAATTATCGCACAATCAGCTTAACAGCTCATGCATCGAAGCTGCTTACAAGAATAATATACAGAAGAATGGAAAAGAAAATTGAAAATGCGCTAGGTGACGATCAGTTTGGCTTTAGGAAAAGTAAAGGGACGAGAGAGGCAATTCTGACGTTACGGCTAATAATGGAAGCAAGGCTAAAGAAAAATCAAGACACTTTCACAGGATTTGTCGACCTGGAAAAAGCGATCGACAATATAAAATGGTGCATGCTCTTCGAGATTCTGAAAAAAGTAGGGGTAAGCTATAGGGAGAGACGGGTCATATACAATATGTACAACAACCAAGAGGGAATAATAAGAGTGGACGATCAATAACGAAGTGCTCGTATTAAGAAGGGTGTAAGACAAGGCTGTAGCCATTCGCCCCTACTCTTCAATCTGTACATCGAGGAAGCAATGATGGAAATAAAAGAAAGGTTCAGGAGTGGAATTAAAATACAAGGTGAAAGGACATCAATGATACGATTCGCTGATGACATTGCTATCCTGAGTGAAAGTGAAGAAGAATTAAATGATCTGCTGAACGGAATGAACAATCTAATGAGTACACAGTATAGTTTGAGAGTAAATCGGAGAAAGACGAAGGTAATGAGAGTAGTAGAAATGAGAACAGCGAGAAACTTAACATCAGGATTGATGGTCACGAAGTCAATGAAGTTAAGGAATTCTGCTACCTAGGCAGTAAAATAACCAATGACGGACGGAGCAAGGAGGACATGAAAAGCAGACTCGCTATGGCAAAAAAGGCATTTCTGGCCAAGAGAAGTCTACTAATATCAAATACCGGCCTTAATTTGAGGAAGAAATTTCTGAGGATGTACATCTGGAGTACAGCATTGTATGGTAGTGAAACATGGACTGTGGGAAAACCGGAACAGAAGAGAATCGAAGCATTTGAGATGTGGTGCTATAGGCGAATGTTGAAAATTAGGTGGACTGATAAGGTAATGAATGAGGAGGTTCTACGCAGAATCGGAGAGGAAAGGAATATGTGGAAAACACTGACAAGGAGAAGGGACAGGATGATAGGACATCTGCTAAGACATGAGGGAATGACTTCCATGGTATTAGAGGGAGCTGTAGAGGGCAAAAACTGTAGAGGAAGACAGAGATTCGAATACGTCAAGCAAATAATTGAGGACGTAGGTTGCAAGTGCTACTCTGAGATGAAGAGGTTAGCACAGGAAAGGAATTCGTGGCGGGCCGCATCAAACCAGTCAGTAGACTGTTGACAAAAAAAAAAGAAAAAGTTGTGTTGAGGCAGTGTCGGAATAATGCCACAATATCGGTAGGAAAAATATCCGCTATGCATAAGATAGCTTCGTTTACCGGAATCATGGTAAACAACGATGCAATATCAAAACTGACGAGGATATCATCCGGGCCCACCCTCGTTTCCTTTTCTTTGTCAATGACATGAGGTGAATTTTTAAAATGTCTGTCCGTCCTACCAACATAAGGTTGCAGCTATGAGGCAAGGTCTAACGCGTGTGTTGGTCCGCCTATAGCGCTGACAAATGGCCTCAACGGAATCCCAGGTTTATGATCTTTGGGTAAGCCATAAAGTCTAGGTGGGTACGCTTGTGTTTTACAAAGCACCTCCTCATCGTCGGAGGCGAATGAAGTCGCTTTCACCAGTCGATTGGTCATTCGTAAAATCTTCATAGTCGGATCTTTCTGGAGTTTTTTGTAATTGGAGGGAACCAAAATATCATTGATTTTTCCATGATAGTCCTCACTGTTCAGTATGACGGTGGCATTACCCTTATCTGTATTAAGAACAATAATATTTTTTCTGCATTTATATCCCTCAGCGCCTTCCTTTGTGCCTGCGACAAATTATTATTTGGTGGCTTACATGTACGTAAAATCCTAGCCGTTTCCATCCTAATTACGTCAGCGGACTGCTGTGCAAGCTGACGGATACCTGCCTCAATAAGTGAATACGTGAAGAGAACGGTTCTTGGCATTCGAAACAAACCCGTAACATATATTAAGAGACCAACGCACTAATACAATCAGCTTCGCAACGGGCTCACACAACGAGACAACATTAACGCAGCCCAACGAATGACACGAACATGATGGAAGAGTCTGCTAAAAGGACAATGCAAAATTGCAGCCAAAAGAAAGCTCATACACTGGTCTTCAATGTCAAACCGCGCAAATACTGATCAACTATAACGTCTGTCAAACAACATCACTCAAACACCGAGGAACCACTCTTTACGTACCTGGCACACTGCTGTACCATTCTAGAGCAGTGAAGAGGAAAACGGACTAAACAACTTCTACCAGAACAGAACGCTCAGTGAAAGACTGTGAACAGACGGTAACTTCAACTGAAGCCATCACTGGCGTGGTGGCTATTTATCCTCTTGCGAGTACAGCTGGGAAACTACTGCATCCATCCTTATCGGAATGTGACATGCGTAGCGTCCACCAGGCCGCCGCACTCTGTACACGATAGCGAGAAACGGAAACAGACAGACGCACTCGTTGCCTGTAACTCGGTACTGCCCTCGTCGCTCTGCTGTTGCACATCTGTGATTCCAGTACACAGACTGCCTGCTCGACGACACACTCCAGCAGGCTTCTCCTGTGGCCACATATATAACACAAGCCAAACATTGAGAGACAGAGAGGTCTTCAATCTGTCAATTTCATGGTTAAGGTCTGAACATACTGCTCACACGTTCTAGCACACCCTCTCCATCTATTAACTATTCTCTTCTAGAAAGTGGGGATAAAATTTCTGGTGCCAGCTGATGATGCACAGCATTCTCATTTTCAATTATGTGCTACATCTATTTTCTTGCTCAAAATACGAGCAATTAGTAACTTTTATCGCAATAGAAATAACTAGAGTACTTCTTAAAAATATACTGACAGAAAAAATCGCTACACCAAAAATTAATTAGTGTAGAAGAATGATATTTCGGTAATATATTTGTGTAGGTAGCGTATTTCACTGGTTAATGTAAGTGTGACATAAGTCAATTGCAAATGTGAAATGCTAGTGCATTTATAACATGTGTAACAGCCAGAATGTTGAATGCAAGCACGCAGACGAGCATTCATTATGTTGTACAGGTGCCGGACAACAGTTTGTGGGGTGGAGTTCCATGCCCGTTGCACTGGGTTGGTCAGTACAAGCACGGTTAACGTTGCTTGTGGATGACGCTAGAGTTGTCGTCCGGTGATGTCCCACATGTGCTCGATTGGAGACACATCTCGTGACCGATGATGTCAAGGCAAAACTCTGTAGAGCAAGTTGGGTTACAACAGCTTTTTGTGGGCGAGCGTTATCCTGTTAGAAAACGCCCCCTGGAATGCTGTTCAAGAATGGCCGCACAACAGGTCGAATCACCACATTAACACACAATTTTGCAGTCAGGGCGAGTGGGATAACCACGAAAGTCTCCCGCTCTCAAGCGAAATCACATTCCAGACCATAACTCCCGGTGTTTGTTCAGTGTGTCTAGCACGCAGACAATTTGGTTGCAGGCCCTCAACTGGGCCCCTTATAATCAAGAGACGGCCATCACTGGCACTGAGGCTGGTTGCGTTCATCAAAAAACACAACAGATCTCCACCCCGCCCTCCAACGACCTCTCGCTTGACACCACTGAAGTCGCAATCGGCGGTGGTTTGGGATCAGTGGAATGCGAGATACAGGGCGTATGTCTCGGAGTTGCCCTTGAAGCAACCCATCTGCAGGAGTTCGATGTGTTACTGTTGTGTCAAATGATGCTTACAGCGCTGCAGACGCAATATGATGCATCAAAGCCATACGCCGAACACGATGGTCTACCCTTTCTGCAATGCCACGTGGCCGTCTGGAATCAGGTCTTCTTGTGACTGTGCTTTCTCTTGACCATCGCTGCTAGTAATCATGTACTGTGGCTAAATTCCTGCCCAGTCCTCCTGCAGTGTCGTAGAAGGAACATGCAGCTTCTCGCAGTCCTATTACATGACCTCGTTCAAACTCAGAGAAGTGTTGATAATGGTGACTTTGTAGCCTTAAAGGCATTCTTAACTAACAACAACTCACCATGTCCAATCTGAAAAGTAACTAACGCTCACGACACTTACAGCGTGTGTGATTTCCCTAAATCACTCCAGGCAAATGCCGGGATGGTTCCTCTGAAAGGGCACGGCCGACTTCCTTCCCCATCCTTCCTTAATCCGATGAGACCGATGACCACGCTGTCTGGTCTCCTTCCCCAAACCAACCACCCAACCCAACCAACTTACAGCGTGTAATTAAAGCAAACTTGATTTATATCCTCATGTTACGCGAGTGGCATGAAGTCTGAATAGACATCTCCTTTCAGATGCGCACACACGCCCAACAACTTTCGTTTACGTAGTACAACTCCATCTTAATGCTGCGATTTTTTCCTGACGCTGTATGTTTTATTAATTTCGGCTAAACTGATTCAGATAAAAGAAACACCGTTAGAGATTTGAAAGGTCAGCATAAATCATGAGAGCAGAATTTCGACCACTACAATTTCTTAATGGTAATTTGCTAACAAAGCTAGCATCATCACATCGACACTTTCTATAGCCGTGCAACAAAGTACGCCAATTGAAAAGTGTTTCAACTATTTTCACATAATATCAGTTAAAATGTTAAATGTCTTCACGTCCATACATTCACGTTCTTGACATATGAAAATTCTTGACTTTTTAGTAGTGGATGGAGCTTCGGTAAGATACTGACAAAGTGGCGAGTTAGAAAAATGGCATTTTATGGTCTTGAGCTGCAGATAAAGTTCTTTATTTACACTACAAGTTTAGATCAAGTGACCATCATCAACTTCACAGAAGTATTTACAGCATCATGTTAGCAAAACATAAAATCGTGAATCTGTTCACAGAGCTAACGACGATTGCGATTACACCATGATTGAGTGCACAGTTTCTACATGTTGACGATGTAATTTATGTTAAGATATGATAACATTGCCTAATTCAAGGTTTTTTTCATCTGACGTTGATATTTTATATTTCGTCTAACACTGATGCTGCGTCCCCCACGGACTGCTACCTAAACACTGGAGGGGAGGTTTGTGCGCGTCAGTGATCCACTGAGCTATCCTGGCGGCAGCTATGCTTCTGATATGGCCACCCGTACCAGACTGGACAGTTGGTGAGATTCCAGGCGAAGTGTAGTCCACATAAAGGGGCTCCCTTTTTAGGAGTATCTGGGTGGCAACCACATGGCCCCTTAGCTAAGAATTACATTACTTCCACTTACTTGTGTCAGGATTCTTCTGTTTTCTTTCCTATCCCCAAAGGTATTAGGTTTCGAGGTCCACTTTCTACTGTCAGGGGAGGCAGGTCTCCGCGAGCCGCAATGAAGACAGCCTGTCCAGGACAAAGGGACCTCAAAGAACTGTGGCCCTTCATGTTGGAGGTTCCTGGGGGACAAATAATCATAATAGCTCATTGAAACAGTATTAGCCTCGGAATATGGTGAATAAAATCGTCAAGACCATGCCACAGAAAAGAACATAGAGTAAGAAAATAATGTACCTAAGAGTTTGCGATATCCCACCCATTTTTATCTTTATATCGATCAGTTTTCGCCTATAAATGACCGTGGTTGCGATCGGACTCGTAATTATAATTGGCAGACACTCGCATGTAGTAAGACCACAGTGGTGATTTCACTGATCGATCTAAGCACTGCAGAGATAAGTTTTTACCAAACAGTCTTTAATTTTGAATAACTGGAACCGACATAGTAACTTGACAAGCAAACAATGGGGAGAAGGGCACACATAAGTCATAACCACTTTGAAATAGCGACATACACTGCATATGGACAATACGGATCATACCGCATCAAAAGACACTGTCATCAGTATAGAATAAATCTGTTTTAAACTTGAGATACTTTTACGCAAAATAACACTGAAATGTTGAGTGAAAAACACTGCTTGTATTTAAGATGCGTAGCTACTGTGGTGATGTTATTTATAACTTTTGTAACTAATAAACATCTTTCTTTAACATTATCCTTCACAGAATTAACCACTGACTGAAAATCAACTTTTTCATTGATGTTACCTGATAATTTTCAACGTAAGAATTTTTGAACTGATAATACTTCAATGCAACCTAACAAAAACATTTTCCTGCACTTTTGTTGAAACATAAATTTAGTTTGTCACACACCATGAATCAGTAAAATCGTATAATCTGAACACTACATTAATAATCTTTTTTGTAGTAATGAAAATTTTCACAATATTTTTGTTGTCTTCTTCTGCAATCTTGTTTATTGTGCTTGTCAATGTAATAAAATAGTTGATACTTTCCACACAATCTGAAGCTTTGCTTAATATGGCAATAATAATTTTAAGCACTTTATACAGATCTACCTACAACCAGCCTATGTTCTGAATATGTTGCTGATCAAATATCACAGTATGTGAAAAGGACAGACTAAACATCTGCTGAGATAACAACAATGAGATAAAGCTTGTTGCTTTTAAACACTTAACTTCTTTTACTTAACTTCTTTTACTTAACTTGTACAAGAGGACAAAGAATCATGACTTTTACAATATGTCCGTTACTACGAAAAATAGAATATACTGAACTTCACCATAGCAATAGATACTTCAATCCTTTTGTGGTGTTGGGCAACGTATTGCAACCCCCGACGAGATTTTGCTTCCGATGGATGGTTTAGCAGCTTTTACACATTGGCTTCCAAGTCGTAATTCCCATCGTAATATTTGGCCAGTACAGTGGGTAATGCTGCTACACAATATCTGCCTCCATCATCACAGCAAAAACCGACTTCCCACTGGTCCTCATAATAACATTGTCACTTCTGCTTGGTTGACACAAAAGAGTAATTCAGGAAAGCCTGGAGGAATTTAAACCACATTTGGTACATAAATGTCCCGTTATTTGTATGAAATACTGACGGGATTAGGAAGGGTAATTCTTACCCAGGCATTTGGCATATAAAGATCTCGTTATTCGTATAAAAACACCGTGGGGATGACAAAGGGTAACTCTTACCAAGGCAGAATTACAAATTTCTTCAGGATTCAGATGTAACTGCAGACCGAATTTCGTTCCAGGTTGATGTCTGTTACAGGTTCATAAATGATGTCTGTCCTTTCTGGCTGTGTTCTGAAAGAACAGACGTCACAAATGTATAAAACAAAGATACGTGTTAAGATAGATATGCGGACAAGTATGTGTGAAATATGTTAAACAAATGTGAAATATTTATGTATGTGAAACATACATGCAGGTACATGGGTGAAGCTCCAGGCAAAGAGCTGGTGTATATACATTGCGCAACACAATGAATGGGTCACTTTCTTAAACGCTTTAACTGTCTCCCACTACGACTCAGAAGTTTGGATAGTGGCTCAAAGGTCTCTACACATTTTTCCTGTAACAGAGCAAACGCTTAGGGCCCTGCGACGTCACCCTCGTTCTAGGCGACCAGCCAGGGGTCGATACATGCGAAAAAAAGGACAGAATTTAATGTGATGGGTAAGGTGGATTAAAGATGTCCCATTGGCACCTCTTCTCACCACAGTTCTGCCCAATGCCACCGTGGACTTGATACATGATGAAAAGGTCGTTGCGCCGCCATCTCACACATCTTACCCCTTCTCTTGACGCTATGAGAGCGATGAGAACCATGACGCCTAGCTTTACAGCCCCACTGTTTTCTCATGGGTAGCAGACCAAAACATGTCAGACACACCACCGCTCAGTATCGACATGAGAAAGTGTCATGAAGTGTCATCAAGGGCGTCAACAAAATAACTCTAGGGGGCGTTCATTTTCATACATTTTTGGGGTCGAAGATATCAATTTGCTCTGAGATGAGCAGCAGGACGACGTTCTGCACAACTTTTGACACTGCTGACAACTCCGGGGCGATTACAATTCTTCTCTAAGGACATCGTGGCCCCGCAACGCCACCGAACGTGGTCTCACCCTTTGGACGATATCGCAGCTGGAATTTTTAGCTGTGGTCCACAGGGTGGAACCACTAGGGATCGTAATCACAAGCAGCAAAGGGCATTTCTTCACCTCTCCTGTTGCGCTCCCTTCCGTGGCACGGTCGTAGCTTTGTTACGACATTGACATACGAATAAACATTGACATATAAATACAACGGCAAACGGGCACTCTAAGACATCCCTCCCCCACCCCACCCCCCAAATTTCTGTAACACCCTCAGTGTCAACCGTTCACGTTTCTTGAGCTCATTAAAAATGTAACTGTAAGAGACTTCAACTCTCATTCTGGTGAGTGATGCTTCACTGCTCTGGTGGACATCCCTTAAATTCCTCATACTTGGAAACAGAAGCTAGTCCATTGGCAGAGTATCACTTACCTGATATATCGAAGCCTCTATGGAGATATTAAAATGCGATTGCCACAGAAGGTGTTGCAAACTGGTCTTAGAGGAAACATTTGCCACTTTATTCATGCGTGTGTCAGTGTTGCAGCTTCTCTTACCCACTTGATTACGCCACAGGAGGGCGCGAAACGAGAGGGCTTCGCATTCCAATTTCGTACAATGGTTTTGAACGGTGCCTACTTATTGCGCCCTGTGTACAAGAGCTAAATTGTGATCATGGTACACTCCAGAGCGGTCAGATCACGTTCAATGGGGTTGCAACCCCATGATGTCCTTGGAGAATGGTTGAATCGTCTAGAAGGTGTCATTAAACGTTCTGACAAGCGTAGTCCTGTTGGCCATTGCCCGTTTGAGACTGCGTAGAGTGGCTTCGAAGGATGATTACGTTTTCTACTCTCTGTACCAGAGCTAAAATTGTTGTCGTGGTACGTCCAAAGAAATCAGATTATTTTCAATGGGGTTTCAATTCTATAATGTCCTCAGAAAAACATTGAATCAGCGTTTCATGAATTGAGAAACGTAGTCCTGTTGCCCACTGCCCATTTTCTACCGCGAAATGTGTGGAAATCATCGTCCCAAGGAAAGGGGTGGTTTCACTGACGCCCCTTGAAGGCTTCTAGTGTCGATTCTGAGCAACGGTGTGTCAGAAATGTTGTTGTGACCTCCATCACAGAGGTATTAAAAGAAGAGGTGTGATGTGAGCACAGCAGGATGCGACGCCCACCGCATCCATCGTGTGACAAGCTCACGGTAGCATTGATTATAAAAGTAATAAAATTTTGTGCCAATATCACATGATTAACCAACCTAACACCTTACATAAACTTATGAGCTCCGTGTCGATACCTTATTGATTCAAGTGTCGTGGAGCCCGAGAGTGAAGCTGCGGGAATCACGCTTTTGTAGCATTTCGGAGGAAGGTAGTACACACCTTTGAGCCAAATTTCGAGCTTCTGCGCCGCAATGGAAGACAATTTTGTGGTTTCAAAGAAATGAACTTTTGGACCGCTTAGGATACATACCAGGTGTCTATCGTAAGAGTTGCCGGGTGACTGTTTTAGCAGATATTTGCACTTTAATTTTTCTAATGTAGTCACCCCATAAGAACACAGCTCATCAAGTCCTTCGTGTGACACCCTTTGCAAATGGAACGCCTCTCTTTCTTTCCTGCTACTAACAAAATTATTTAAAGCAGATTTTTAGATGGCCATTCGATAGTGCGACCCCAGATTAGCCTGGTGCAATATTCGTTTTACGATATATATATTAACAGAGAAAGCAAAACAGGAAGAATAACCAGTACTCTGTCGGCGACTGAGTACCTCTGCTGCATGGTGGTAGTGATAAGTTCCTGTGGGTCCAAACTGCTGAGGTCGTCGGTCTCTCAGCTTACACACTACTTAATCTTACTTAAACTAGCTTACGCTAAGGACAACACACACACACACACCCATACCCGAGGGAGCACTCGAACCGTGGCAAGGCGTCCTACACCGCGCCGCTACCCCGCGCAGCAGTACAAAAGCAGAGGTCAGGAGAGCACGATAGTATTTGCTGGAGTACTCTGTTTATTCTTCCTGTTTTTCTATCCCTCTTAATACGTATCAACATAACGAATGGGCTGTTATATCGAATAGATGCGTAAAATTATCTTGTACTGCAAGGCAATGCAGATATTTACGTGTGTGTCAGTATACATAGTACAGCGATGTATTTATTTGTTTCCTTGCTGTATAGTACTTGATAATGGGACAACCTAGTCTAAAAACATATTGTGGTAAATATAGCGCACATTGACAATTGGTGTGTAACGTTCTCAGTTCTGAATTGTTTGCAACGCTAGACAAATCGACACTTTCCGTTGACACAGCGCGTTGCACGGCATATGTAATGAGCTGTTTTTTTCTGGACCGTCAGTGCAAATATCTGTCGAAACACTAGAGAAAATGCTCCTGACAACTCTTAGGACAGACGCCCTCTATATAGCATTTACTGAAAACTATTCTTTGTCTGTCGTCATTTCAAACAAATTACTGTCTTGCTACGCAAGAAGTAATTTCGTTCTACTGTCCATTTTCTTTCCACTTTTGCGGCATACGCCATTAGAACTTGCGAATCGGTTTTTAAATAAACTTCCTCCGTCTTGTTTCCTACCAAACTCTCCTCAGTTATTCCATAACTAAAAGTGTTGGGTGTCTGAAGCATAACATCCACATATCAAAAAGAAATGAATTGAAACCAAATGAAATAACTGGCTACCGCGGTTGCGACCTAGTTTGAGTTTGGCAGCTTTCAAAGCTGTGCACAAAATTAGGCTGTCTCACTAGACAAATCGTTGCATACGATGTAATTGTCTGCCTTCCATTAGCTTGATTGACATAAAAGAGCGCACGTGCATTTTGACCCTTTGTGCTGTTAAACGACCGTAGTGGGCGCGATAGTGTTCACAACACGCGACCCGATCACATAGCGTAAATTTAAGGTTGTACTTTTTTCCTGTCACATCGATGCATGCTTTGCAGTCGGCTTCCATTAGCCGATTAACAGTTTGCGCCCGCTAAAGTTAACATGAAAAACACAGTAAGGGAGCACACATTTTTGTCGTTTATGCACTTAATCGAACGATCTAGTGCATTTCCACTCTACGAGCACGTAAATCGCGAACATGAAGAGAACGGAATTAACGCTTCGATGAGTTCACATAGCGGCATTACTGGCAGCAATTTATGCAGCTCCTGCGTGCATTCACACTTGCGACGCTGTTGTGGCTTACTCGACCAATTAGTCAGCGGACTACAGCAATGGGACCACAATATGCTGCAACGAAAGCCATGAACAATACTTGCTACGTTAATAAATTGGAAATAAAATTTAAATGCTGTAGCACTCGTCATAACACAAAAAACTATTGATCAAGTAATTCTGGAATCACTGGTTCTCAAATCGTGAGTATCTCATATACAGGGTGTTCAGAGACAGTTTGAAAAGCCTGTAAGTGTATTGCAGGATGTTGTGCTGAGAAATAATTCCTAAGAAAAACAATCGATACGTTGCGCCGTTTTCGCGGCTAGCTCTGAAATTACCCAAGCAGGCCGTTGCGTGCACTAATTCATGCGGCTAGGCGGAGATTGTCTCAACGCGTGTTCTTCGTTTGGTTTCCCAAAGCCGAACAGAGAGCGATACAAAAATTGGTCATAGGACGATAATAAGGATCAAACCTGAAGCAAAGTCTGTAGCGTGCGTCGCCGTCTTCGCTACGAGAACAACTGACACTAATCATATCTGGCAAACCGCAAAGGCCTGATTGGGTAATTTCAGTCCTAATTAACTTGGAAGTGGCGCAAAGTATCGAACTTTTCTTTCTTAACAAGTATGCACCCTGCAATACCCTTACAAGCTTTTCAGACTGTATCTGACAACGCTGTACCTTACAGCACTTCAAATTTCATATAAGTAAAGCTCCGTCGCAAGTACTTCATATTCACGAGTATAATCCTCAGCCGGCCGGAGTGGCCGTGCGGTTCTAGGCGCTACAGTCTGGAGCCGAGCGACCGCTAAGGTCGCAGGTTCGAACCCTGCCTCGGGCATGGGTGTGTGTGATGTCCTTAGGTTAGTTAGGTTTAATTAGTTCTAAGTCCTAGGCGACTGATGAACTCAGAAGTTAAGTCGCATAGTGCTCAGAACCATTTGAAAGATTTTTATAATCCTCACACATACTGGAGATAAAAAAGGTATTCCATGTTTGGTACCAAAGCCGAAAACGAGACAAAAATGTCAATTAAACATGGGCTCTAAAACGCGTACCTTAATATATATGAGCAGTTGCTCATCTTTTGCTACTATGATACACTCCTCTTCCACTGAAAGCTCACTGCTTTCCATATTTTGAGAGGTGATAGTATGGGCCGAAACAAGACAAAAGCGTCCAATAAACATGTATTCTAACACTTGTGTCCTGAGAGTAATGAGCAGTTGTTCATCTTCGCTACTGTGAAACATATCCCTTCTACTGAACAACCTGCACATAGTTCTTGAGGTTCACGTTTTAGAGCCCTTATTTACCGGATACTTTTGTGTTCTTTTGGTCCATGGAACTAACTCTTACAATATGGAGTACTTTTTAGAAGCTGAATAATATGTAAACAATAAGCACTCCATTCAACACTGAGTAATTATCACTGCAGCGAATATGTTCTGTGTTATCGTATTTAAATTCGCTGAATATTGAGATGCAGTTAGCAACATCTCACTAAGAATTTTGACAGTAACTAAGCAATACTTACTAACGAACAGATCGCCACTGTATAAATGTAAAGTACAGAATGTGGTATAAAAACTTACCCATTCTAAGAGTCAATAAAGCAATGAACAGTTTACATTTCTCGTTTTAATTTCATTTCTTGTCTTTCCTCCTAATTGTAAATTTAGTATTATAGGTAACTGACTCCACATCTTTTCAGTAAACTGAGTTGCTCGAATTGTGAAGTTCCGGTCGACTCTTCCGAGAATAGCAATGGGTACGGCGACTATTTGTCGGTGAATATTCTCCTTCAAATCTTGCAAGGCTCGTTACAATATCGATAAATAATGGCTCCCTCCCCCCCTCCCCTCACCACTCCTTAACTTTAACAGTGTACACCCTTGAAATTATCACCCGCACTGTACAACAACAAATATTTACTGGAGAAATTGCCTGAATATAGGATATTTTATATTGAAATTCGTCTCTGATATACTAAACGCAATTTATTTCACCTCTTGTGGCGTCAGTGTCCCCATAAAGTTGACACGACTCGGTGGTGATGGTTGTCCCAGTCGATATGACGTGGAATGGCGTCCGTCGCTCACGACAACGCCACCCTGTAACTAGTAGACAAACATAAACTCCTCGCGTGGTTTGATCATATTTCAGATACCGTCTTTCGTGATTAATGTCAATATTTCGATAGAGCAACGCATCAGAATGTGTCAGCCGCTCTTGTTTCTTCACTGATAAACGCGGCAATTGCACCACTCGATGACGTGATGACTCCTTTGACCTAATGATCACCACCAGTTCTCTTTTGTTGTGAGTCCGCGACAGACTTTTCCATTTGCGCGAACTGGCTAACTGTAGTTCTTTTTTTTTATTATTGTGCCCGGTTAGAAAACGGATGTTGAATATTAATAATATAAAGTAGTGAATCTTCAATCCATCACCCAGGCCGTGGCCACATTATGGAATTGCGAGGATGTTAAGTTGATAAATTGTTATTACGTCGTCAAGACGTCGCTACGTCGCTTGTTAAATAACTACACGACGTAATTCTAGAGATAACATATACTTAAGCAATGTTCAGAATGCGTCGTAATCTTGGGACAAATCGATGACTGTTCACTTTTAAATAATCATGAATTCACTTTTCACTTTATAGTATTTAATAGCCAATTAATTGTCACTAATACACATGATAATGGCTATTCAATTATGTAGGCGACACGAAGAATTAAAGTTTGAATCCAATTTTACTGTTCTTTGTAATTAATTGTCTCTACGCTGAGCACGCACACCGGTTTCTCACTCAAGGAATTGCTTCCGGCCGGCCGCGGTGGTCTCGCGGTTCTAGGTGCGCAGTCCGGAACCGTGCGACTGCTACGGTCGCAGGTTCGAATCCTGTCTCGGGCATGGATGTGTGTGATGTCCTTAGGTTAGTTAGGTTTAAGTAGTTCTCAGCTCTAGGGGACTGATGACCACAGCAGTTGAGTCCCATAGTGCTCAGAGCCATTTGAACCATTTTTTGAATTATTTCCGTTTGCATCACTAATCCTGTCGTTGATGACAACTTCTGACAGCTCGGCGCAATTGTACGTTCTTCGTGTTTGCTTTTGCCTGTTAGCTACTCGAGACTAACAATTGTTTTTCTGTCAGTATCTTTCTTTTTTAATGTCCTTCGATGTTCGTGCTTATTCAGTATCACGAAGGCTAGGTCCCATCACAAATCTCACACGATTTAATTTCGTGTCGAATTTCTGTATCCCGTTATCTTGCTAATGGTAAAGATGACTTTGCTTTAGTGTGATTTCTGAATAATACTTCAGTCTATATCGCAAAAATCTCTAACTTCCGATTAGCTTAAAACAATCTAGTTGCGCTTACATGCATGCTGCTATCGCAATAGTTCTAGAGAGCGACTAGATAGCAACTGAAGCTAACATTTCCATTTCCGAGTTACACTGTAGTCTCCCGAACTTCCTTTTCGATGCGGCTACAGCTCTCTTCTATGGTAAATGTTATCTTTGGCCAGTTTACCATCTGAGCTTTAACCTTCGTTATTAATTATTTTTGCAATTCTTTCTTTGATGTTTTTGTTGCGTATCTTATCAGATCCTTTCATTCAGTCTCTATTTCACGATAAATATTATTAGTCACATGACATTCCTGTTGGTCAAATTATCACAAGCTTAAAATTTGTCGTCAGTAGCTGCCGTCATTTTCTGATTTTCCTACTTCTTTTACAACAAAGGGTTGTTTATTGGGGTTTCTGTAACTGGGGTGTTACATTCTGTCACGTACGTTCTCCATCAATGTTACTAATAATTCATCCAAAATTTGAGACAAAGATAAAGCTCTCTTGGAAGCCATTCAACAATGAAATTTGAAAGTGATCCAGATCTAAGGATTTTATTTGCAGTTTAATGAAATGAAGATGCTATGCATTTAATGAAATGGACAGTTGCTGTCACATGTGTGAAGAGAACACATGCTAATAAGTTCCGGACATATACGGAACCAGATATGAGTATTGCTTCCTTGTCTTATACATATACGAGTGTTACTTTGTGTTATTCATGAGACAGGCTTGAAGATGACGTGCTCGGAACGTCGAAATTGATTATCTAATAAAAAAAATATCAGTATAGTGGCTGTTGGTATAGTATTATTACACAAACATTTGGTTCTCAGTTACTCATAATTTTCACGCTCTTGTAATATGGACTGCAATGCTACTGGCAACTGGCCAGCCGCTTCCATTACAGGCAGCTATTTTCCAACGCTCACCATTCTTGCCGTGGACTAATGTATTTTCTTCGTCAGATTCGGCAGAGCATTAGCAGCGTTTGGTATTGTTAGATCACGTTCAGTCATGAACTTGGGCATATGATGGTGTACATCACTAAAGAGCACTAGCATACCGTGAGGCAACTTTTCAAGCATCTATATTCAAGTACTTTGCCTTTTGTGCAGGAAGAACTGTTAGAAGAATTAATTCGTGAACGTTGCGTAAGTGACATTCTTGATGAAAGCAATTCTGATGCTGATGCTAATGTCGAAACCAGTCATTCTGCCGAATCTTCAGAGATGAAGATAACACATTCGTCCACGGTAAGCATGGTTAGTGTATGCGTAGTTCTTGCACCATGGGCAATAGAGGACGTAATGAAGAACTCGCTTCACAGAACAATCAGCAAATCGGAGTGCAGCTACATGCTTCCGTGCCTTTCGCCAAGGAGATCTCCAAAATTCCTGCCTTTCTGCTTCAGAGTTTTGCGGTGATCTCGTGGACCTTGGTAATCCATTCATTTTCTTCTTTCTACATTTCCAGCTTTTCTGAAGGTTGTACACCCACGAAACATTTCTTTGTCAGCCAGGAACAAGACATCGGTCGGAAATATTGAAGTATGTACGAAAAACTTTGGCTATGCGACAACAATAGAGAGACTGTTAGAAACGTTGGCCTTTACAACGAACACGCGTCGATACTTCAACCAAAGCATTCCTACAGGGTCAACTGGGAAATAAATCTCCCAACCTACCACTTCGAAGGAGACCATCACCACCCTCGGTGTACCCCTCTCCCCTTCACAACAGTCCAATGAAATCAGCAAGTTTCCTTGCCGTAACTTGTATTTTTGTTTCAGTAAGTTTGAAATGACATCTATCTTTCTCCGGAAAACATTTCACTCCAACTTAATATTTCCTACATGGCCCTGGTCTATCGGGTAGAGCACCGTAGAGGTCCACAGTTCAGTACCGGATAGGGTCGGAGAATTTTTCTCATTACAGTCCCATCAGGATGGCCAAAGGTACACTCGGCCAGGTACAAACTGAGTACCACGGATCTCACCTAGAGACAGGTGCCCTCCTAGTGCCACGGCAAAGAAAGTCTCAACGCTACCTAGTAACAGACCAATAACATGTGCCACGAACTTTTGAAACCCAAGTAACAGGTTCAGGCTAGGAAAGGATCATACATCAACACGTGGAAGGGAGATCCATCAGATAGTTCGTCGTTTTTGCCAAATTAACAGTTACTTAAGAAAAACATATTGATCAGTTAAATTCCGAATAATAACAGGAAAACCTTCAGAAATATAGTGACATATGAAGTGACAAACTGCTGAAATTTATCAATTTATCAACAGTAAGAATGAGATTTGAATCCTTCAGTAGTTTACAAAACTTCATGAGTTTATCCCGATAAACTCCACAGCCTGTGACCCTGGCGGCAGTCGCTGAACCCAGGTGTAGTTCCAAGGAAAAAGACAACCACTGACTTTTGCTAGGTATGACAGACGACCGGCATAGCGCTCTCGCGGCAGTAACTTAGACCTCGAGCGTTGGGCGGGATGGTGCCAAGGTACCAGCCAGAAGTCACGGCTGCCAACACCATGGTAGACTCGCGTATGCATTTTCAACTTCTCGCGGCGTAATGAATAGTCCATTAAATTTCCGGCATGCAGCTGCGCAAATAAAATTCCCTCCACTGATGTTTCGGCTGAGTATTGTCCGGCCATTCTCAGAGTAAGTCACAAGACTGAAAACAAGATTTTCTTTTTCTTTATTGAATTTCAATTCCCCATCCTAGGTGGGCTGGCAGCATCATATGCGCTGCTCTTCAGCCAAAAGACAATAAGGATACAACAGGACGAAAAGCTTTTTTTTTTTTCTTTACTGTATTTCAATTCCCCATCTGGGCAGGCTGGCAGCAGCATGCGCTGCTCTTCAGCCGAAAGACATAGGACAAACAATAGAAGACATTTAAAAATAACAAAGGAGAGAATATGGTGAACATAGATATAAAAAATGGGGAACATCATGGAAGGCAATAGATAAAAAACGGGGTGACTGTAAAATTAATTAAATTAAAAGTAGCACACACAAAAAGCCACACACTGCGACAGTTATAAGAACACAAGGCGCAGTATGACTGGAGCATGAAAGGTCGACAAGCTGCCAAGCGCGGCCTTATATTCTCCACCGCGGCGGTACTGCGCATGCTTGTCACAGATGCTGGTCGGCGGCAGAGAAATACGTTTACACATTCGCCGCCTGTGGCGAAGGCGTACATACAGTCCATTCGCTTATCAATGTATGATCGGGGGCGGTGACACCATGACGACTTCTCTGCACTTAAATTACCCCAAGTGCCGGATTCCATGCTTTGTTAAAATTAAAACCGTTATCTCTATTTATTAAATTATTAGCTAATCTAATCTCTATAGCTTCCTTAAAGACAGATTCCCAAAAAGAACAGGTGGATGTTAAAATCTTCACATTACTGTAATTCATAGAATGCTCTGCATCAATACAATGTTCGGCCACAGTTGACTTGTCTGGCTGTAATAAGCATGTGTATCTTCGATGCCCGACACATCTCTCATGAACGGTGCGTGTTGTTTGCCTATGTAGGACTTCTCAGAATTTCCGCAAGGAATCTGATACACACTCGCTTTACGAAGCTGTAAATCGTCCTTTACAGAGCCGAGTAAAGCTGCAATCTTCTTGGGGGTCAGGAAGATCACCTTAACACAGTGTTTCTCTAGAATACGGCCTATCTTCAAGGAAAGAGCACCAACGTAGGGCAAAAACGCAATAGATCTGAAGGAATTACTATCTTCTTTCCCAGCACATACCTGCATTGAATGCTCTATGGGTCTGACTGGGTTCGCGAAGTGGCTACAAAAAGAGCATTTGCCAAGTACAGCTGACTGTACCACCCTTCTCAGGTGTACGCTGCCATTGAAGAAGCTGTCCGACCACTATCAGAGGATTCTGCTGAAGCAATCAGACAAGAAACCTGTCGAGTAATTACGAAACATCGCCCACAAAGAAGCAATGTTTCCAAGGAAGAAAGATGTGCGATATGAAACCTGCGTGAGGATACTTACACAGTCGTTCTGTGTGCTGATAAAGGTAATGCTACCGTCCTTTTGCCTCAGGAAGCCTACAAAGAAAAGATATGTCATCTACTTAGTTCTGGTACATCCCGGAAGATTAACAAAGATCCTACTAACGTGACAATAAGAACTGCTGCCTTGTAGAACACTTCATCAATACCAAAGGAAGTCATAAGCAATTTAAAAGTACGAGGTGCAGTACCACCGAGATTTTATGGTCTTCCTGAAGTTCACAAGATGAATGAGGATCAGCGTCTATAGGACTTCGCCATGAGACCAATGACGAGCACTATTGGTTCACCAATGTATTTTTCTGCCAAATATTTAGCTTCCTTATTAAAACTGTTGGTAGGAATATGCTAGTCACCACATTCGTAATTCTATGGAGTTTATTCAGACACTTAGCAATGTCAGGCTAAATAGTACGAATGTGCTTTTTACTTTTGACCTTGTATCATTATGCACCAAGGTACCTTTAAAGGACTCTTTATCCCTCATAGGCCAACACTTTGATAAGAACATTACGGCCTTATTTGAACATGTGCTTTTATCAACTTATTTTTAGTTTAATGCTGAATTTTATGAGCAGATTGATGGCTTCCTATGGGAAGCCCCCTTTCTCCTCTGGTAGGTAATTTATTCATGGAAGACTTCGAGGACAAGGCATTGGACTCAGCAAGTTTTAAAAAAAACGGTCTCCTGGTTGATGATGATGATGATGATGTTTGGTTTGCGGGGCTCTAAGCTGCGCGGTTATCAGCGCTCTCCCAACCTTAGCTCAGTCCAATCTCGCCACTTTCATGAATCAGGATGAAAGGTTTTCCGGAGGTAAATTGACGACACATTTGTGGTATGGCCGCAACGCGATGGATGAACTACTTCGATTTCTTGAGCACTTGAATTCTATCCATGCTAGAATCAAATTTACTATGGAAATAGAAAAAACGGCTGCCTCCCCTTTTTGGATGTTGTCGTTCACCGTAAAGTTGATGACACATTAGGACATGCCGTATATCGGAAACCAACACACACAAATCTATATCTACATACCAGTAGCCGCCATCATCCTTCACAGACCATAGGTGTCCTTAAGACCTTAGTGCATAGGGCGCACTGTATATCCGATAAAGACAATTTGCAAGAAGAGCTCACATACGTCAAGAGTATTTTTAAATCTAATGGATTTTCTCCGCAACAAATTCGCAGAGCATTCAATGCAAAACCTAGACTGCAGGTATGTGATAGGGAAGAAGATAGTAATTCCTTCAGATATAGTGCGTTTTTGCCATACGTGGGTGCTCTTTCCTCGAAGATAGGCCGTATTGTTGAGATTGTAAGCTAATTGTGTGTGAAATCTTATGGGACTTAACTGCTAAGGTCATCAGTCCCTAAGCTTACACACTACTTAACCTAAATTATCCTAAGGACAAACACACACATCCATGCCCGAGGGAGGATTCGAATCTCCGCCGGGATCAGCTACACAGTCCATGGGTGCAGCGACTCAGACCGCTCGGCTAATCCCTCGCGGCGTATTGTTGAGAAAAACTGTGGTAAGGTGATCTTAATGCCGCCCACGAAGATTGCAGCTTTATTTGGCTCTGTGAAGGACGATTAACAGCTTCGTAAAGCAGGTGTGTATCAGATTCCTTGCTGAAATTCCACTGATCATGAGAGATGTGTGGAGCATCGAAGATACATACGCTTATTACAGCTAGACAAGTCAGCTGTAGCCGAGCATTCTATTGATACGGGACATTCCATGAATTACAGTGATGTGATGATTTTAACATCTACCTCTTCTTTTCTGGGAATCTGTCTTCAAGGAAGCTATAGAGATTAGATCAGCTAATAGTTTAATAAATAAAGACAATGGTTTTAATTTCGACGAAGCGTGGAATCCGGCTCTTGGGGTAATTAAACTGCAGATGAGTCGTCATGGTGTCACCGCGGCCGATCATGCATCGATAAGCAAATCGAATGTCTGTACGCCTTCGCCACAGGCGGCGTATGTGTAAGCGTATTTCTTTGCCACCGACCAGCATCTGTGACCCGCCTCCACAGTACCGTCGCGGTGGAGCATATAAGGCCGCGCTTGGCATATTGGCGTGTCTTGTGAGTCACTCTGACGATGGCCGGATGATACGCAGCCGAAACATCAGTGCAGGATATTTTATTTGTACGGCTGCACGCCCGAAATTTAATGGACTAGACTCTCGTATTTTAAAATCAGCTGTGGTCATAACTCATACGCGAGGCAGCACCCACAAACAATAACAGAATATACGCTCTTAAATGATGAGACTCGCTTTAGCAAGAGAAATACAACTCGCAACCTTAGATAAAACAAGTAGTTAAAGCCAAATTTAAATCAATAAACTAATATATATACATATACAGGGTGTTACAAAAAGGTACGGTCAAACTTTCAGGAAACATTCCTAACACACAAAGAAAGAAAATATATTATGTGGACATGTGTCCGGAAACGCTTAATTTCCATGTTAGAGCTCATTTTAGTTTCGTCACTATGTACTGTACTTCCTCGATTCACCGCCAGTTGGCCCAATTGAAGGAAGGTATGTTGACTTCGGTGCTTGTGTTGACATGCGACTCATTGCTCTACAGTACTAGCATCAAGCACATCAGTAGGTAGCATCAACAGGTTAGTGTTCATCACGAACGTGGTTTTGCAGTCAGTGCAATGTTTACAAATGCGGAGTTGGCAGATGCCCATTTCATGTATGGATTAGCACGGGGCAATAGCCGTGGCGCGGCGACAGGAAGACGTTCGAAGCAGTTGATCGGCGTCCTAGGGAGCACGGAACATTCCAGCCTATGACTCGCGACTGGGGAAGACCTAGAACGACGAGGACACCTGCAATGGACGAGGCAATTATTCGTGCAGTTGACGATAACCCTAATGTCAGCGTCAGAGAAGTTGCTGCTGTACAAGGTAACGTTGACCACGTCACTGTATGGAGAGTGCTACGGGAGAACCAGTTGTTTCCGTACCATGTACAGCGTGTGCAGGCACTATCAGCAGCAGATTGGCCTCCACGGGTACACTTCTGCGAATGGTTCATCCAACAATGTGTCAATCCTCATTTCAGTGCAAATGTTCTCTTTACGGATGAGGCTTCATTGTAAATTTTCACAATCAACATGTGTGGGCTGACGAGAATCCGCGCGCAATTGTGCAATCACGTCATCAACACAGATTTTATGTGAACGTTTCTGGCAGGCATTGTTGGCGATATCTTGATTGGGCCCCATGTTCTTCCACCTACGCTCAATGGAGCACGTTATCATGATTTCATACGGGATACTCTATCTGTGCTGCTAGAACATGTGCCTTTACAAGTACGACACAACATGTGGTTCATGCACGATGGAGCTCCTGCTCATTTCAGTCGAAGTCTTCGTATGCTTCTCAACAACAGATTCGGTGACCGATGGATTGGTAGAGGCGGACCAATTCCATGGCCTCCACGCTCTCCTGACCTCAACCCTCTTGACTTTCATTTATGGGGGCATTTGAAAGCTCTTGTCTACGCAACCCCGGTACCAAATGTAGAGACTCTTCGTGCTCATATTGTGGACGGCTGTGATACAATACGCCATTCTCCAGGGCTGCATCAGCGCATCAGGGATTCCATGCGACGGAGGGTGGATACATGTATCCTCAATAACGGAGGACATTTTGAACATTTCCTGTAACAAAGTGTTTGAAGTCACGCTGGTACGTTCTGTTGCTGTGCGTTTCCATTCCATGATTAATGTGATTTGAAGAGAAGTAATAAAATGAGCTGTAACATGGAAAGTAAGTGTTTCCAGACACATGTCCACATAACATATTTTCTTTCTTGGTGTGTGAGGAATGTTTCCTGAAAGTTTGACCGTACCTTTTTGTAACACCCTATATATATATATATATATATATATATATATATATATATATATATATATATATATATATATATATATATATATATATATGTGTGTGTGTGTGTGTGTGTGTGTGTGTGTGTGTGTGTGTGTGCGTGTGTGTGTGTGTGCGTGTGTGTCAGATCAGGGAAAAACTCGCTAAGACTGAAACAATAAATTTATACGCCTCTCTCTGGGTAAGGTGATAAGCGAGTGCATGGAACTGACAATAGAAGTTGCAGATAAACCCCTTGACTCGTGAATAAGTATCGCTAAAGTGCCTTAAGAAACACTATTTAATGTGAGTTTCAGCAAAGCTGAATATTTCACTCAGTGGTAGCCCTACGTAATTCAGTTACGACTAAAACACATCAACATATGTTAGAAAAAATACACTTTACTACATCACAATTAGCTTTCAAATTTATACCCAGTACCTGATACAGTACCATGACGTTGCCACCGGATGCAGTGCCTCTTCCTGGTGTCACCACTTCCATTCATAATATCGCATCCCAAGTGGGTGCACAGAAGTAGTTTACCAATTAACAGAATCACGTGGCTTCAAAGAACAAGCACTAACAACTATTGGCCACTCTCAAGCCAAGGCATACTGCAGAACAAACAAATACAAACTATTCACTGAACAAGACAGTAATATTGCTCCAATTTCCCTTTAAACAATAAAACCACAGGTCCAGAATGTCCATAGACAGTATGTCTCCCCTCCGTGAATTATCCTTTTAACTCCTCTTCAAATAACAAGAGGCGGCTCCGTTACTAAAGCTCCAGGGCACGATACTCGTGACCTTTGGCGGCTGCCCAGAATTCGACAAGTCGCTCGTCGATCCTGCTGGGTACCTGCGTTGTCAAACCCAAATCGGCCAACCAAACCCCGCCGCCAGGCACTGCAGCTCCAGCCCTCCTCCTACCGTCACGTGCTGTTCACAGCTCTCTCCGGCCGCGCCGAGTCTTCACACCTCAACCAGGAAAACCAAAGATAAATCGCAAGATATGTGACTATCGATAGCGGTACCAGAGGTAGCTGGACCAGCAAACCTAGTCCCCACAGTTCAACTTTTACATTAATATTTCCTAAGACATATTTCATAGGCTTTTTACCTTTTATGATTTCACAGGTACAACGGAAATCACCTCGACAATAGGCACATTTCTGGAATGTTAAATGAAATGTTAAATAATATCGACAGTATACAGATACGCACCTCAGCTTATTTTATCAGTGCAATCAAATCACAAAATCGGTTATAGTATTTCTGATAGTTGTAGGATTACTTGTTGATATGCGAAATAATTTCTACTGTCTCAGTCACTACCTACAAATATTTAATTAGAGCGATGCGTTTTGGCAGCATGCTGCCATCATCAGGTGAATTCAAGTTACATGTACTTTTTAGTAATCTTAAGTGCGATTAGTTTCTTAGTTTCATCTGCTTTGTGGGCCAGTGAGGTTATGAGTCGCGATAGAATCATATGCAGGAAGATACATATATTCTAGTGAATATAGTAGTTGATTTTCTTCTTTGGATCATTTCATTAGTGTGTTCAATTAGCTTTTCCTTGGAAATTTAGTGTTCTGTCACTCAGAGCGCAGTAACTAACGCATCAGGGCTTAACGCTTTCACATAAAGATGTTTAAATCATTTCGAAGAGTCTTTATTGCAATGAGAAACTAGTTTCGATTGCTAATAATATATATTGAAGACGAAACCTTTTCTATTGAGATGTATTTATGTCATTGCACAAAATAGATAGCAGATAACTAGATAGATAGTAAAGACAATTTTTTATGTTAAAGACAATATTTTCAATAGAATAACCATTCAACATTATAAAAGTGTTTGAAGAAATTAATATTGTAGCAACATGTCACCAGGTACCGTGCAGGGAATGAAAATTTCCTATTCTTCATGTGAAACCATTTGCTGTCCTGTATAAATTTTATGTAATATATGACCATCAGTCTCGTTATCTTGGAATGGGTGGCCAACGTCCTTTATGTGAGTGCTTAGTTCTAATTTATTATTTTTTTTTTTTTTTGTGGTAGCCACTTATATGTTCAGTGTGTCTTTTGTGGAAGCCTGTCCCGATATGCCCTACACAGAATGCTTTGTATGTACTACATACCATTTTGTAAATGCTTCGTTGTGTGCGCTTATCTGTCTGTGTGTTTATGTTGTGTCTCAATGTGTGTTGCAGTTTGTTATGTGTTGTCAAGGTGGAGTTAATATGCGGTCTGAAAATTTTTCCTTTTTCTTTTTTTGCAATTTTCATATGCCACACTGAATTTTATATTCCTATCATGTTTGTTGAGCGTATAGAGTATGTTGTGTCACGATCCACCAGTAACATCATCATAATGGTTGTAGTATATAATTCCATCCTTATAGATTAATTTTGTTGCAAGGGCCTTTTGCTCAAAGTATACCAGGTGAAAATTAATAGAGCAGACAATTGCAGGGACGTATTCCTGACTGGAAATGCGGGAATAGAAGTCCTACGAACATGTGTAAGAAATGAACAGCGTGCGCGCAACGACAACAAATCGTCGCGGAACACGGTACAGGGCTGCATAGCATCCTCGTCACAACAGATGTTCAAAGTGGCTACCATGGGACTACGGGTGATAGGGATAGAAGTGACTGTCATGCACGGTACACATAATCGTACTTCGGTTTACACCACGTTGGCGGGCCATTTGCCTGGAGCTTGTAAGAGACTTCCTCTCAGTCTCCTTTAGAACCCGGTCTTCCATATTTGGTGTATGCACAGTCCGCCGTCTTCCAGCGCGTTCGTCTTTCTGAAGGACCCATGACAACATAAATACCCAAGAACGGCTCTAAATGTTATGTGATGTGATTGGTGTTTGTGAGGGTACTTATTCCGGTACAGTCGTGCTGCCTCTCGACCGTTTCCATCTGCTTCTTCTTACACAAACACCATCTCGGCTTGTTCCCGACATGAATACCGAACCCTGCTGCTGCTTACAGTACGCTGTGTCTATCACACAGCCTGTAACACATAAGGAACACAAGGCAAGAGGCCACTGGAACTGTCATTCGTCAGCGCCCGTGCTTCGTAGTTCATGTTACACATTTCTAGAGGTCGTAGTGAGGATTACGTAGATCAAGTTTTACATAGGAACACGTGTCCGGATAATATATCACTGATCACTATTTCGTGAGAGCAGTTATGTCAGATGATATATCGCTAATCATCTGACATAACTGCTATCACAAAATTTCTACTGGAAATTAAGTTCATTTCTGACCATTATTAATGAAGCATTGGAACATACCGGAACACAGGTTGAAAAACATAAATTTTTGTCCTGTTGAGAATGGGCTTTCTAATCATGATGCTTAACTACTTACAGTATATGACATAGCTCCATTCAGTAATTCAAAACTACCCTCCAAAGTTGTGCGTTCAATTAATGACGCAACAATTAGAAATTTCAGAGAAAATCTTCAGCAGTTAGACTGGGATGAGGTGAACAAGGAACCCGATACTAATTTAAAATATAACTTATTTCATGATACACTTGTAAGAGAATTTGAAAACTGTTTCCCCAAGTAAGTAGTCAAATCAAATTATAAGAAACCATGCAAAAAACCTTGGCTTACTAAGGGAATAAAAATATCTTGTAACCAGAAAAGGGAACCGTATCTAACAACAAGAAAGAGTAATTACCCAGAAACAGCCAAATATTATAAAAAGTACTGTGCTACATTAAGAAAGGTTATTAAAAAGTCCAGAAGCATGTGCATCATGTCTGAGTTTAGTACCTCTGATAACAAAATCATAACAATTTGGAATATTATTACAGGGGAGACATGGCAACCAAGAGTACAGGATGATGGTATCACCATCAAAGCGAATGGAAACTTGATAAACAACAAGCTGGAAGTCGAAAACATTTTGAATAATAATTTTTTAAATGTTGTAGAGAAAATAGGATGAAAATGTTCATTAGAAGAAGCAAGGCAGTTAATGGAAGAGGCCTTACCCACACCATTTGATACAATTGAAATTCCACTCACCTCTCCTGCTGAAATTAGGAAGATAACAAACTCTCTCAAGAATAAAAGCTCACATGGAATTGATGGCATTTCCAGCAGGATAATAAAAACTTGTTTCCAAGAAATTAGTGGGATTCTTAGCCACATATGTAATAGCTCTGTGAAGCAGGGTATGTTCCCAGATAGACTGAAGTATGCCATTGTTAAACCACTGCATAAAAAAGGGAATGCGTCTGATGTCAACAACTACCACCCAATCTCTCTTCTGACTGCCTTATCCAAAATTTTTGAAAAAGTAATGTATTGTAGAGTAGCTTCACACCTTTATAAAAATAAAGTTTTAACAAAATGTCAGTTCGGTTTCCAAAAGGGTTTTTCAACGGAAAATGATATATATACTTTCACTAATGAAATAATAAATGCTCTGAGTAACCGGTAGTCACCTGTTGGGATTTTTTGTGATCTATCAAAGGCTTTTGATTGTGTAAATCATGGAATACTTCTAGATACGCTCAAATACTGTGGTATGAATGGGACAGTGCTTGAATGGTTTAAATCATACCTAACTGGAAGAGTGCAGAAAGTTGAAATAAGCAGTTCACATAATATTCGAAAAATTGGTGATTTCTCAAACTGGGGAACAATCAAGAATGGGATGCCGCAAGGTTTGGTCTTGGGTCCTCTTCTGTTCTTAATATATATTAATGACTTGCCATTCTATATTCACGAAGATGCAAAGCTGGTACTTTTTGCCGATGATACAAGTATAGCTATCACACCCAACAGACAAGAATTAACTGGTGAAATTGTAAACGATGTTTTTCAGAAAATCATTAAGTGGTTCTCTGCAAATGGGCTCTCATTAAACTTTGACAAAACACAGTATATACAGTTCCACACAGTAAATGGAATGACACCATTGATAAATATAGACTTCGATCAGAAATCGGTAGCTAAGGTAGAATATTCAAAATTTCTTGGTGTATGCATTGATGAGGGGTTGAACTGGAGAAAACACACGGAGGATCTGCTGAAATGTTTGAGTTCAGCTACTTATGCTATTAGGGTCATTGCAAATTTTGGCGATATACATCTGAGTAAATTAGCTTACCACGCCTATTTTCATTCTCTGCTTTCGTATGGCATCATATTCTGGGGTAACTCATCATTGAGTAAAAGAGCGTTCATTGCACAAAAGCTTGTAATCACAATAACTGCTGGAGCTCATCCAAAATCTTCCTGCAGACACTTATTTAAAGAGCTAGAGATCTTCACTGTAGCCTCACAATTTATATATTCACTTCTGAAATTTGTTATTAACAATTCGAACGAATTCAAAAGTAATTGCAGTGTACATGGCTACAACACTAGTAGAAAGGATGATCTTCACTACTCAAGATTAGATCTAACTTTGGCTCAGAAAGGGGTAAATTATGCTGGCACAAAAGTCTTTGGTCACTTACCTAATAGCATCAAAAGTCTGACAGATAGCCATACAGCATTCAAAAGGAAATTAAAAGAATTTTTTAATGGCAACTCCTTCTACTCATTACATGAATTTTTGGATATAGTAAGTGGGTAATTTCCCCAACTCCCACAAAAAAAATTAAAAATATTGTCATAATAT
This sequence comes from Schistocerca piceifrons, assembly GCF_021461385.2. Taxonomy (NCBI): domain Eukaryota; kingdom Metazoa; phylum Arthropoda; class Insecta; order Orthoptera; family Acrididae; genus Schistocerca; species Schistocerca piceifrons. Next base: position 238,166,760 of record NC_060144.1, on the reverse strand, counting down.
TTTGTGTAATCTAATATCTTGTATAGACACCTTTTATTAACCTGACACGTTCCACATCATTACGAAGTGTCGTATTCATGATCTATGGAACAAGTACTAATCTAATCTAATCTACAACTGATTCCAGAATGAGTTCTTCGTACTGCAGCGGAGTGTACGCTGATATGCAACTTCCTGGCAGATTAAAAATTTATGCCGGACCGAGACTCGAACTCGGGACCTTTGCTTTTCGCGGGAAAGTGCTCTTTCGTCTCCTACATTCCAAACTTCATAGAAGATCTTACGCGAACCTTGCAGAACTCGCACTTCTAGAAGAAAGGATATTGCGGAGACATGGCTTATCCACGGCCTGGGGGATGTTTCCAAAATGAGATTTTCACTCTGCAGCAGAGTGTGCGCTGATATGAAACTTCCTCGCAGATTAAAACTGTGAGCCAGACCGAGACTCGAACACGGGACCTTTGCTTTTCGCGGGCAAGTGCTCTACCATCTGAGCTACCCAAGCAGAGTTGAAGCTGTGAGGACGGGTCGTGAGTCGTGTTTGGGTAGCTCAAATGGAAGAGCACTTGCCCGGGAAAGGCAAAGGTCCCGATTTCGATTCTTGGTCTGGTATACAGTTTTAATCTGCCAGGAAGTTCCAAACAACTGATTACTATGAAAATGACAACGAAACGATATAGTCAGTTAACAAATAGACAGCAACAGCATAGACGATATTGGAGTGGAAGTCAGGACTTGAAAACATACCCTGATGACGGTTGTATAGCTGAAACAGGACTGTTCAATTTTAAAAAATACTCATAGGAGCGCAATTGCTTATACAGAATTTATTATGTCCTTGAAAGATATTTATTACGCAGCAGGCCCAGAACATTACAAAACACGATGTAGCCTTGAAAAATTCCGAGTACCGCAGTTCAGATAGATACGATAGAACGCATCTCATACATTGGTGTCAAATATTATTTGTTGGTGGAGAACCAAGAACAGGACACCTTTTCTTATCTAGTATGCCGAGGAGCATGAGGTGGCTGGCTTCTTTTCCTGGACAAGACGACGGCGATTACAGTGCAGACGCAGACAGGGGTGTAGAATAACTTGGTGTTTTAGTGGCCAAAAGCAGTATTTTGTTTCGTCGAGGGATGCAACGTAGTGTATAGTCAAGAATCGAGTGAAATGGTCATTAAAGGTACACACAGAAAGACCATAGGTATGTTTTGATGGATGTTTTATGTGAGAATGAAGCTGATTTTGTATCCCGTAAGTGTGGTTGATCTGATATGGCCCACTGTGATATCGTGATTACTAATTTGTGAGCGTGACTGTGTTTGTTGGTGCCAGTGCGTCGCCAATTATCTAGACATTTTGCCTAGTGACAGTGATCTGTTATGTCATACTGCACAGAAAATAACACGGAGAAATTTGAATAAGTACTCTGTTAGATGGTTGATTATAATTTTGCTTTAGTGGCTAATCGGCGATGGGAGTGGTCTAGGTCTATGTTTATTTGAGTGCTAATGTAAATAGCATTAATCAAATGAGAACGTTGTTTTCCAATTGTTGTCTTGTGGTTTACTGCAGAAGTTAATTTTATTGCCATTTTCCACGTGAGTTGTTGGCCTATCTGCTGGGGTGAAGTCGATTCGACTTTTAGTTTCTTTTTGTTTAAGGTATTTTATGATGACATGACTTAAAGGACTATAAACTGAGTTCTATTTTGTTATCATTTCTTTTTTGCCTAAAGAATATATTCTGTTTAACAAATTCTTTGTACAATTTAGCCCACACCGGCACAACTCCCAGCCCAAATCCCACTACACCAAAATGCTATGCTACAATCGTCAACTGTCAGTCGGTTACGACGTAAACGAAAGTTCCTTATTCTGAATAAAATCCGTTATATCTGAATACAAATATCGTCTACAGTGAACAACCACGGTTCACGTCAGCCTTAAGTCTCACAAACAAAATTAAACTTCAGGTAGTCACATAAAATTAGACACAGACAAAGTTAGAGACTATATCCTGCGCTCACAAAATTATTCCACTCATACATTAATTTCACTCGCTCGTGCCTCCTGAGTCACACAGCCTCTGCACAAAGCACAAACATCAATACAATCCCACGAGAAAACACAACACGCTTCTTCCTGCTCGCGCTTAAATGCTCTCTGCGATGTCAGACAACTGAAACCAAGTTACTTACTCAAATAATGACTAGCTATTTGCCTGTTCTAGGCCTCTAGCTCGTTACTGGTGAAAATAAGTCTACTAGTATCAAATACTAGTATCAAACGTCGGCCTCAAGCTGAGGAAGAAATTTCTGAAAGTAGACGGTTTGAAAACAGTTGTTGTTGTTGTGGTCTTCAGTCCTGACACTGGTTTGATGCAGCTCTCCATGCTACTCTATCCTGTGCAAGCTTCTTCATCTCCCAGTACCTATGCAACCTACATCCTTCTGTATCTGTTTAGTATATTCATCTCTTGGTCTCCCTCTACGATTTTTACCCTCCACGCTGCCCTCCAATGCTAAATTTGTGATCCCTTGATGCCACAGAACATGTCCTGCCATTCTTCTTGTCAAATACTCAATGGAAAGAGACATGGACTGTGAGAAAACTGGTAAAGAAAGAATCGAAGCACTTGAGATGTCATGCTGTATAAGGGTGTAGAAAATTACGTGAACTGATGATATGAGGAAGGTTCTCGGCAGAATGAGTGAATATAGTACATAGACGTAATGAGTTATAAAATGGAAAAAATTTTCGTGCACATATTTGCCCTCTCCCTACCAACATCCCTGCCTACAACCAGACTTGCAATTTGAAGAAACATTATAAAAATTATAAATACTTATGGCATAATAAATTTCAGTTAGTCCTTAACTATCGGTAGGCATATCTACATACCAGTTTCCAATAAATCGTCTGTAAAACATTGCACGTGAGCCTCGTTTGAAACGTTGTTGGTCGTTACTGAAGAAGGCTTTCATGTGATGCATTATACGCTGAGATTGCTCCATTAATTTTATGTCATAATGAAAAACAATATTAACCATTACGAAACTTATCCTAAAGCCAAACTAGTAATGGCAATGGGCTTGTGTCTTCGCTACGATTGCTCTGGTGTACTTGGTTTCTCTGTATCGTGCTTGTAAGGTCTAAAACGTATTTTCGTTAAAAATATATGCATATCACCTTTAGTTCCGTCCACATTAACTACTGCTTAAAAGGGAGGGACCTGTTAGCACTCAGGCATCTGGAGCCTTCGTAATTCTGGCTGTGCTTCCTTAGCACCGCTGAGCCAACCAAATCGTCAAATAATCATCTTTTCCTCTCATGCTGCACGCAAGTTGCTCATAATGTCACGAATAATAATAATTATGATGATGATAACGATGATGATGAGATAGTTAAGGTGCACAAAATCCATTTCTTTACCGTCGTACTAATATTACCCCAGTCGCATTGTAACATAGGCAATACCCTTATAATTAGTTTGACAGCAGGCTGAATGGACGTGGGGGCACAGTGAAAGGACATCAACGAGAAAACGTCTCTGCCCCTATCCGGATCAGAGTCTAGTCCTCTACCAGTTTTCTATTTATTTTTTTATTTTTCTTGACATTCAAGTTTGTTGCTTTACAATTGTGTAACTTCTACATTACAAATGATAATCACATAATTGTCAGCTCAACCACCAGTTACTACAAAGCGCAGAAATAATGTATCTCTCCACCACTGAATAGTTTGATGGATTGTGTCATCAATTACCACAGTTTCTTCTAGTTTTTCTAGAAGCCATCAACGCTAGAGTTTTCTTTTTAAGACCTTCAATAGCGTTCCTGTCGTTGTTACTTTAGCCAGCGAACTACTGCCCTCTTTTTTGTTTCTTCGTAAAAAACATAGTGAAGGAAATCTCCAAGCCAGTCGGGAATTGAACCCAGTACCCTGTTATCAGGAAGCAGTGAGGCTAATCGCTGGACATCAAGCGGAGGAGTTCTCATGAAAACTACTTTGCCTGTTGTGGGGCGGCGATTAGATTTGAAAATTAATGAATTGCTGTATAAAAGTTTGAATGTTGAATCAGTTTCTGGCTTTTAGAATGTTGTTAATGCTGTCTTTCGCCGTTCTCAACACTGGCTCTCTACTTACTTTTTAGCACCCAGAAAGTGATTTAACAAAACGTGAAGCCTGTAATTAGAGTTCCTAGTGCACATTTCATCTGAGAATACAATTATAGCTGCAGCTTATAGCTCTGAGGAATTAGGAGATTGTCCGGGATTTCTAATCAAAAACGATTTTCCAAAATTGTTGAGTATATTCTGAAATTCACTGATAAAAAAAAACAAGTATCCCTACAACCTAACTAACAGAGCAGTTCAGAGTCTAATGCGCTGATGCAATTATAAATGTCCGAATTAAATGTTAAAAAGAATGCTCGCCATAATTTGATGAAAATTTTTCATCAAACGCCACGCTAAATATTTGGTAGAATGTCTGTCCCGCGACGGCACGTGAAAATACGACAATACGCAAACTGAAGCTAGTTAATGAAAATCATCCCAGAATTAACACTTCACTTGAAATGATTTCATGGTTCCGAGTATCTCTAGTAACTTAAAACGGCACCCGAGGCTGTTTGTCGCAGTGATACAGATGGCGTGTTCTTCAGCGTCTGGAGGGAACTGGGGCCTTGCCTCCTAGTGCAGCGTTCTTATATATAAAGCCGCGGTGCGGACGGCTAAGGGAACGCCTGATCAAATCGGCTCTCCCGACTAGCTGCTGGGCTAGTAACACACCACTTCAAGTTACATAATAATTTATAGCTTCTTTTGCTGATGGACGATGAAGCTCTTAATTTAAATGTGCATTCAGCACGCAGGTAAGTATTGATAATAAATTTTTGACGTGGCAAAGTTAAATATTTTGGGCGAGAGAATTAATTAAATTACACTGCACGCAGTAGATGAGCTCTGAACTGGCCCTTTTGAGATCCGCTATCGCTATAATTTTATAGGTATTCAAAAGAAACTTTTCACATCTTCATAGTCATAGCGGACCTCCAACCTATTTAAATCTAAACATCCTAGCCTTATTTATTAGCCTACTTAATCTATCTTGCTTCCTTCAGTTTTGAGACGAAAACCAGAAAATCATGAATTTCCGCTAAAATCTTAATTTGTGAAATCCAAAGTACTGTTTTTATTAAATCATTATGAAAGATGAATCTAAATATAAATTTTGATGTCTCTAGCTCTTTTCTGTTGCGCCAATGATTTTTTCAGAAAAACGTCCAAATTTCGAAAATGGCTGAAGTTATCGAACTGATATTTAACACATATTAATTTAGTATTACTTCCGACATGCCAGAAAAGTTTTAGGTTCTTTGCTGGATTTTTAAAGTATTGCGCAACATTTATGACGTCAGAGCTAGTTACAGCAGACTGGCTGGCACACAATGGAAAGACTGATGTGAATTTACTACAGCGTGAGTAGGCTGCTTCCCTACACTGTGGTGTGAATTTTATGCTCTCCTGTCTTCGTCGCTCTTGTTTTATTTTGCTTCCAAGGTAGCAGAATTCGTTAACTTCATCTAGACCGTGGTCACCAATTTCGACGTTAAATTTATCGCTGTTCTCCTAATATCTGTATCTAATGGTGAGGCTAAGCCGTTTGTTCTAGGTTTCCTACACTGAATGCTCGTCACCATAACTTGTCCGTATGCCTATTTGCCTTTGCACCTTTCGACACACTTCACTGACTGCTGTGTTTCACGATCATCATATGTAAATTGAAGGTGGAGGATTGGTTGGTTGGTTGGTTGTTTGGGGAAGGAGACCAGACAGCGTGGTCATCGGTCTCATCGGATTAGGGAAGGATGGGGAAGGAAGTCAGCCGTGCCCTTTCAGAGGAACCATCCCGGCATTTGCCTGGAGTGATTTAGGGAAATCACGTGAAACCTAAATGAGGATGGCCGGACGCGGGATTGAACCGTCGTCCTCCCGAATGCGAGTCCAGTGTCTAACCACTGCGCCACCTCGCTCGGTCAAAGGTGGAGGAGGGAAAAGGGATTATTGATGTCAGCTGGATCGGGACACTGAGCGGAATCGGCGGCGACGAGTGAAAATATGTGATGAATGCGTGATGTCTGTTCTTTTGGATATGTACAGTGACTGCGGATAGGTGGCACAAGATACGAGTGTGGATCGACCGAGAGACGTGCCGAGATTGTCAGTGCAGTTGCGATAAACTGTGTGTCCGGGTGGCGCAGTGTTTAGAGCAGCAGCATAATAAGCAGATCCCGTGTTCGAAACCAAGTCTGGCACAAAATTTCACTCGTTGCCGCTGGTTCCGCGTAATATCCCGATGCAGCTGACATCAATACTCCCTTTCATTTCCCCAGTGCCCCTCCATCTTCAGTGTATCATAGCTGTGGATTCTGAATATGTGCGAAAGAACAGACAACACGCACTCGTATAATTCTACGAGTGTGCCACAGTTACTGTGGGTCTTAACGTATTAACCGGATCTCAAGAATGCACAAACCCATGTATAAACAGTTCACTCTCAGAGTGATGGGTTAGGACTAATTTTGTTGTCAATAAGTCGTATTCAGTCACAACACCTTATTTTTTTCCTTTCTGTCCAACAGATTTAGGAGTACAACTGCAATTTCAGGGATTCGTCTATTGCGTTTGTTGCAGTTCAACACTTCCATTTGGCCCATGAATTTTTATTTCTCGTATCGGTGAAAAGCTTTACATTTCCACATCAAATACTTAAAAATTTTAAGAGACCTACCAGTACTTCTGATGAAGATGCTCTATTATTTTAGTCGCTAGCCAATACAACACCTAGCTTGCTTTTCCTAATTTAAAACTCAGCAGATGGAGATCGTAACAGCAGTCGCGTATCGTAGCACATAAAGCTAGACAAAAATGGTTCAAATGGCTCTAAGCACTATGGGATTTAACATCTGACGTCATCAGTCCCCTAGACTTAGAACTACTTAAACCTAACTAATCTAAGGACATCAAGCACATTTAAGCCCGAGGCAAGATTCGAACCTGCGACCGTAGCAGGCACACGGTTCCGGACTGAAGCGCCTAGAACCACTCGGTCACAGCGGCCGGTGCAAGAAAAAAGGAGATGACTGAAAACAGAGCGGAAATGTCACGGCTGGTAACCTATATTCATTCATTTTCTTTGACTTCTTGATCATAATGACTCGTATTGGCAAGCAGGACAATGCGTTATTGAACGAACATAAAACGAACCCCGTATCATGAGGCAGCTTGATTCTGAAATTGAACCAAAGTTAAACCGAAAACAATTCAATGTTCAATGAGCTCACAGTGGCTCAGATATGAACGCGTCAATCTTCATTTGCCAGGACACGGCTTTTAAGCTGGAAGTGCGCAGATTATCTGTACGAAGTCCCCCGTGGATTTCCCGAACGTTGCTCCCTGCATTAAATATCCCATCAGTAACTGCTACTAGCATTCAATATTAATTTCTCCTTTCTTTCAAGTCTTGCAACGTCACTTCGTAACACCAAAGCACATGCGAAACTCCGCTTATACAGTGAAATGTACAAAAATATCGATCCTGACGCGACATTCGATCTCATTAGGCATAGTGATAACAAAGACACACAGGGTGAACATAAATAAAACCGAAAAACTGAAGGGACGAATTTTTGACTGCAAATGGAGGAAAAAAGGTCCTATGAACATGTATCTGGAAATGGACGGTGTGTGTGTAAGGACGACAAATCTTTGTGGAACTCAGCACAGAACTCCATCGCATTCACGTCACTACGGATGTTCAAAGTGGTCTCCACTATATACAGTGTCATGCAGGATACACATAATCGTACTTTGACTAAACAATGTTGGCGGGCTACTTGCCGGGAGCTTGTGCTAGCGTTCATCTCAATGTCCTGGGTAGCCTGGTCCTCCAGATTTGGCGTACGCACATTCCGCCGCCCCCATCCACGTTCGTTTGTCTGAAAGGATCCGTGATAACACAGACCTCTAAAAAGGGCTTTAAATGTTGTGTGATGTGGTTGTTGTCTGTTAGGGTACTTATTTTGGTGTAATCGTACTAGATAGTGACGTGGTAGAGCCTTCGCAGGTGAAATGGAGATCTTTACATGGAGCATTACTGACTAGCACAGGTTGAATAATCCCAATAAATGTTGCCTAAAATTAGACTAAACGTGTAATGAATCTTGCCTTATTGGCTTGATTCGTGTAGGGCAAATGTGCTTGCCATCTGCTACAAGTGTCACTTCAATATTACCGGACAGTGAGCTGCGGTGGATCCGAAAATGATCAAACTGTCACGCCAAGCTGTTACTCAGGGTCTGCATCACGACAGCCTTACTTGATTCCTGAAAAATATTATGAAACATGCGCATGCGCACGTTGCAAAGGGAACAGGTGCTTTGTTTCCAAAATGATCCACACATGAAAATGTGGTTAGGTTCCACGAGACCACCTCGCTTTGGTAAGAATGAACAAAACTAGGCGGCTATGCGAATAGACAAATGAAATGCTCTATTGTAATAAATGTAAGCTCGAAAAATCTGACAAAATAAACATTACAATTTTCGAAATAGTGTTACAGAAATGCTAGTCCAACATGGTCAGTACAGCTAATGCACAAGTTCACAAATCACTGAATGACCAAATAATATCCATAATGAAAAATAGGAAATATTTTCTATGACTTTTACGATAGAGACGGGGATACCGTAGCACAGGCCTCTTCAAAGACGGAAAAGTCATCGTCAGATATCGCCACCAACGTGTGCACGAGGATTTCAATATTTCGCGAAGGATAACCAAGTCTTATAGCATCTCGTCAAATATGTACTATGAGCAGTCACTTTGAAGGAAGATTATTTGCAAATAGAAGGAGCAGCCTTACCCAGCTGTATCAAATACCATACTGAAACTCAGAGAGACCAGCATCTTCCTTCAGAAGATCCAAACTACACCTTACAAGGACCGAGAAGCAGCTGCGTATTTCCTAGTTCAGAGTATGTTTATAGGAGAGCATTCGGTTGCCTGCCCTCTCATTGGCTCATCCGGGCCGAATTTCCTGAAACTGAGATAGGACATGCAAAGCGGAGCAGAGATTATTGCCGCTGTCCTATCGACCCCGTAAGCATGTTCTGTTTAGCAGACAAGTGGCTCACGCTGATCGAGCTTTCGTAGAGTATATAAAACGCTTGGTACCAAGTTAGTTTTTCTGAATTCGTGCTGAGTATGTGTCAACAGATTGCCACATATGAGGTAATTCATAATGTTAGAACAATGTTATACGTTTCAAAAAACGCATGTCAGTAATTCATCGGATTATTCCTATTTTCGTTCTTCACTATTGGTGTGACCTATGCAACTATCCAGTCTTTTAGTACTGATCTTTGCTAAGGATAGGGCATACTTTCTAAGAAACCTAATTAGTATACTATCTGGACCGGAGGACTTGCCTCTATTAAGTGACTTCAGCTGCTTCATTACATTTATTTTGAGGTTACTCATGTTGGCAGCTATTTTCGATTAGAATTATGGAATATTTACTTTGTCCTTCTCTTTATACTTTTCAACATTACGCACAACAAACGAAGTGAGTGGAAAGGTGTGTAGTACACTGACACCTTTCACACTATTATAATATGTTCTGTTGGCGGTGCCCCGAAGCTCTGAAGAATTTGAAAAAAAGAATCATATTTTTCAAACTACCAACAGCTGCTGTTAAAAGGGTTATTTATATTCTGCCAGTTTAGATCTTCTGGTCATCTTTGAGTATCATACAATTATTCAGAAAATCCCACACGGTAACATCCCTAATGTGGAGTCACATGAAGAGTACATACGGCGCCTCCGCAGGTAAAAGTGGTAATTCATAAACAGGTTAAATGTATAGTGTGTTTTACCATTGACTACATAATGAATTTTATTATAAACGACATCGCTGCAGGATGTCTTTTATTGTATTCGTGACAAGAGTAAAAATATTGCCACATAGGCTGCTGTAAATAATTTTATGATATCTAAAGATGATTAGAAGATCGAATTCAGCAGTCCAAAAAGAATTATTTTAACAGCAGCTCTTGGCGGTGGTAAGATTGGACTTCTTTGAGAACTACAACAAGTTAAACGTATTTAGCATTCATTCACAACAATTTTGTTATTTGAAAGATTAGAGACTTCTGGAGGCTGAGCTTTATTGATGTTGATTATTCAAAAGCATTCACTAAGTTGGAGTTTCACATACCTTCTTAAACGAAAAAGCAAATAGTGCTTTGTGCCTAACGTAATGTGATTTTACATTGCAAAATGGTAGTTACTTAGTTACGTATTTCGTAGATCATCCGAGAGATTTTTTATCGACATCAAGTAGAACGAGTCAATTTACAGGATCTCAGTCCGTGCACGACATTGCACAGTACCAATACGTTCCGAAATGCTGCGAACGAATATATTATTTTTCAGGTGGTAAACGGGTTCTTTTGATCACAGACATAAGGAGTCAAGTGTTCTAAATAGCCCTTGGCCAGCGACCATTTGTATACATATCGGAAAAACCGGCATATTGTATATAGCTTACAGTACATGGTCAACGTTTACATATTTGACACTTCCCCCAGGCACGCCACATTGACCAAATCTATCGTTCTTTTGCATTAGGTGTAGTCTAGGTTTCGGCGGCTTGTAAAAGTACTATTTGTTCCTGGACGATTCCAAAAGAAACCCCGAGTAACGATGACTTTGATTACAAGGAGTACCAGTTGTGGGGAGTGCCACGTCTATAATTTCTCTCCGTGACAGATCGTCGAAATTTTTACCACATGTTTTAAGATGAAATTCTCGGGGACTAAGAAGCTTTTGTTAGTATCATTATCTGTTAACGTTCTTTAGAAATTCAGCTTTAGCTTATTTATGCAGACAACGGCAAAAGCCGTTTTTTAGCCCTTTTCTCGCGGTGGACCGCAATTAGTTGAATAAATAACGACAGCAATAGGTTCAAACTTTAACTATACATTATTTTATTTATGCCATCGTGTAGCAATGCCATTTTCCCGTTTTCGAAAACCGTGTCCGTTATCAAAATACGACCGAGAATCCATGACTTTTGGATACCAATAGTACTAATTGCGAGGATGGCCACTTCTGTGATTTCTATCCGTCGGAAATCGGCGAAATTTTTACCATATGTCCTTTAGATGACATTCTCAGGGAACCTCGAAACTTTTTTCGACATCAATATCCTTACCGTGATCCAGAGGTTCAATATTACCGTACATATACACATAAAATATGCACTTAATATCTGATCTGAGGCGTGAATGTAATTTTAATTTACGAAGTGAACATATGGCAAGTGTTACAATATTGTATTAGTGAGCATTTTTTCGCGAATAAAACTTCATGACGCTCCGTCTCTGTATAGTATGCACTTCACATTCCCCGGACATGCCCGAAGTGGTACTGCAGTGACAAGAAAGGGCTGAAATAAATAATAACATGTCTGAGAAGAACTTAAAATGACTGCCAAAAGTACGTAAAGCTGGAAAGACTGCAAACTAAGTAAAATCTTTTTATAATATTTTCACTCTTTTTGGAAAAAAATCATAAGCCGGGCGTTATCAGTGAACTGCGACCGATGAACGAAGTATCCAGAAAAAAATATAAACAAACGCTTTTGTATCAACCTTACTTTATGCATACTTACTTGTTCTTTATGTGTCAAAGTATATAAATGTGTCGTGTACATAAATAGACTGGCAAAACTTTGTTGACACATAGAATTCGTTTTATCAGAGCAGCACACCTTGCTGCAACAGAGAAAGAATATGCTCGCATGCTAAAATTTTTGGTGAGGTAGGCGAAATGAGGACTGAGGTAGCTGGTTCCCCACTTCTCTTCCATAATTTTTAAAAGAGTAACACATTCGCCCTTTTTGCGCTCCGACAGGCGCATTTTTCCGCTGGCGTGTGCATGATTAGTTTCACTACACAGTTACATGCCTACCGTTTAAAACGTACTAAAGCGCACACTGGCCTAAATTTATCACTAATGAAAATATTTCTCAGTCCTTCTCATGACTCCACGCTTAAAATTCGAGTTATTCTTTTGTCTACTATTGCCAGAATTTCCCCACTTGATGGTTGCCTGGAGTTCAATGACGGTAACACTGGTAGAATCAGGGCCTTTATGGAACAATGATTTGATGAAAGTTGCTTTACTAAGAACCTACTGAAGAAGATTGATCATGAGCCTACCGCTAGTTCTGAGTTGTTAGTGAAGTATATTGCCACAAGGGCGCGCCAGAAACATCAGACTGGAAGAAAAGAGCTACAACAAGACCAACATGAAGGTACTTAACGCTAATGAAATCTTTCTTCTTCATTTATCGATATAGATTCATTTTTCAGTGTATGAGGAACATTTTATGTTGAACCACTGCAAATAAGGTGAAATTTGCTACAGAGCTTGTACATACTATAAGACAACATCTTTCGGCACAGAATTTTTTAAAGTGCTTTACTGTCAAAGTCACTTAAATTTTTGTGAAATAATAATTGCAATGTGTCTTACATATAGATTTAAAACAAAATGTTCCGTGAGTTCTAAGATTGGTATTGAAAAACCTGTTCACAGATTTCTTTATCTAATTACTATGAATAATCTACCATTTTGAAAGTGATAGGTTAACTGATCTTTGAGAAAATTCCTCATGTGATAGCATGTATTCTAAATGTATCCGGAAATGTCCTAATCAAATTAATTGACAAAAAAAATTGAAAATAAATCCAGACTATATCCAGTAAAATAATGACGACTTGTGCAAAGTTTGGTTCAATTCTCTCTCGATTATTAAATGTTACATTAACTGTTTTCCCCATACTTCTTGTCTTAAATCATTACTTGCTACCTGTTAGTCATTTTATGTTAACAGGGAAGCCGAAAATTTTTGTTTATGGATACTGAACTTCTTTCTGAGCTATTGGCGGTTTTAATAATGAATACTTCACATCATTTTCTTATAGTGTTGTACGTACAGACATTGCTATTCTTTTCTAATTTTCGTGGATTTATTGTGAACAATTTCAGTAGCTGATATGATGCGTTAACGGGATACCGTTCGGTTTTGACTATCCATGTTTGAACTTTTTCACGGTGCCCATAGAGATTCATTCACAGGTATCTGATGATGGAATGCGCGTTACGAAATCGATCATCTGTGCCGAATGAGTAATCAACATCAGTAAGCTGTGAGCTGTGGAGGTCTGTAAATATTCACATAGTAATGCAGAGTGCGCTTCCCAGTTTCCATCGTTAACAACGATGTAGAGATTACAAAACTGTGATACATAACTGACTGATTAATTCATACAGTATATCAGATTTATAGTAACAAGTGTTCAAACTATTAAAATATAAAACTGAATGAAAAATCCTAGACTTCGCAATAGCTGTTTCTATTGAAGTCGATCAGATACTCAAACAACCGTTTCGCAACTTAACGTTGCGCTTTCTGGTGTATGTAATGCTATGTAATATTGTGTAGGGAGCTATTACAGAATGCCGCAGAGTAACAGTTGGCGTGGCTAGGCAGAGTTCTCAGCCTTGAACTGGCAAAACCATCATCAATGAGGAATGAATTGACATCACTTTACCGATCAGAATATGCTTCTGTGGGCCTATGTTATGCAACGGACAACGCTACTTGTAAATATTATCCAGGAAAATATTGAGTCCGGAAGCCGACGCCCCTATGTGGGCATGGCACCACATAACAGTAATGTTATAGGATGACAAACTAAGAGGTGTCCACAGTTTGTTGCTGGAGCGTGTGCTGTGTCTGCCGTCCGGTGGCCGTGCGGTTATAGGCGCTGCAGTCTGGAACCGCGAGGCCGCTACGGTCGCAGGTTCGAATTCTGCCTCGGTCATGGATGTGTGTGATGTCCTTAGGTTAGTTAGGTTTAACTAGTTCTATGTTATAGGGGACTAATGACCTCAGAAGTTGAGTCCCATAGTGCTCAGAGCCATCTGAACCATTTGCCGTCCGGAAACGTCAGTGAAACATACATACGTTTCTCAGCTCCCAGAGCCAAAATTTTCCTGGATAAAATCTACAAGGGGCATTATCCATTGCTTGACCTAGGCCCACAGGAGCAGCTTCTAAACTGTAAAGTGATGTCAGTGATTTTAACACATACTGGAATTTGGCCAACTGTTACTCTGCAGCATTCTGTAATAACTCCCTTTGCCATATGACATAGCAGTATATACTCCAGAAGATGCAACTTGAAGGTTGTGAAACCGATTGTAAGAGTGTCTTCTCGCCTTCAATAACAACAGCTGCTGCGGACTATCGAACTTTTCATTCAGTTTTATATTTTAATAGTTTTACCACTTGTTTATATGCACCTGTAAGAATTGTTCAATCAATTAAGAATAATTGTTCTTGCAGTGGCTGCCCTGGTTTTAAAATTATTTGTAAAAAACTATGAGTGATAGATAGGGAATAATGAGGGGACTGCGTGTAGATTTTGTCCAAGTTGAGCTGCTCAGCTTATGTCCAAGTTGAGCTGTTCTTCAGTATCTCACGGAAATAAGCTTCAAACGAAAAAACTACCAAAGAACAGAAACTCGTCTAGCTTGAAGGGGGAAACGAGATGGCGCTGTGGTTGGCCTGCTAGATGGCGCTGCCATAGGTCAAACGGGTATCAACTGCGTTTTTTTAAAATAGGAACTCCCATTTTTATTACATATTCGTGTAGTACGTAAAGAAATACGAATGTTTTAGTTGGACCACTTTTTTCGCTTTGTGATAGCTGGCGCTGTAATAGTCACAAACGTATAAGTTCAAGGTATCACGTAACATTCCGCGAGTGCGGACGGTATTTGCCTCGTGATACATTACCCGTGTTAAAATAGACCGTTTACCAATTGCGGAAAAGGTCGATTTCGTGTTGTATGGCTATTGTGATCAAAATGCCCAATAGGCGTGTACTATGTATGCTGCTCGGTATCCTGGACGACATCATCCAAGTTTCCGGACCGTTCACCGGATAGTTACGTTATTTAAGGAAACAGGGAGTGTACAGCCACATGTGAAACGTCAACTACGACCTGCAACAAATTATGATGCCCAAGTAGGAGTTTTAGCTGCCGTCGCGGCTAATCCATGCATCAGTAGCAGACAAATTGCGCGAGTATCGGGAATCTCAAAAACGTCGGTGTTGAGAATGCTACATCAACATCGACTGCACCAGTACCATATTTCAATGCACCAGGAATTGCATGGCGACGACTTTGAACGTCGTGTACAATGTATGCTGATTTCCTACGTAATGTTCTACAGATGTTACTACAAGATGTTTCACTGCATGACAGAATGGCGATGTACTTCCAACATGATGGATTTCCGGCACATAGCTCGCGTGCGGTTGAAGTGGTATTGAATAGCATATTTCATGACAGGTGGATTGGTCTTCGAAGCACCATACCATGGTCCGCACGTTCACCGGATCTGACGTCCCCGGATTTCTTTCTGTGGGGAAAGTTGAAGGATATTTGCTATCGTGATCACCGACAACGCCCGAGAACATGCGTCAGCGCATTGTCAATGCATGTGCGAACATTACGGAAGGCGAAGTACTCGCTGTTGAGAGGAATGTCTTTACACGTATTGCCAAATGCATTGAGGTTGGCGGACATCATTTGGAGCATTTATTGCATTGATGTGGTATTTACAGGTACTCACGCTGTAACAGCATGCGTTCTCAGAATGATAAGTTCACAAAAGTACATGTATCACATTGGAACAACCGAAATAAAATTTTCAAACTGAAACGTCCCCTTACAAAAATTATTGAATTACTGTGCTGATAAATCTCTTACATTATTTGATTTTCAAACAGCTGAGCAAAACTGAACGTACTCAGACATTTCGCTCTTTACCTATTCTGATCAACTCTAAACTGACACACAATATTTTTTAGCGCAACGCAGTCTGACTTTCAATAATCCCTACAAAAGAATGGCCATGACTAACATTAACCTATACCTTTCACAAATCACTTACCTCACAAAAATCTTCGTTCCTCCAACTACTGCAATACAGCAAGCGCCACTGCTGCCAGTTAAATAAAAGATTCAAACTACTGAAGGCACTAACTACTGATAGGCATAGTTAGCAAAAGAAAGATTTTGATAGAGAACAAACAATGTATTTACCTTAATAGTGTTCAAAAGTCATAATATATATAGCAGTTCATGACATCCATTCTTGCAAATGTACTGTTTCTGATGGACACACGTCCAGATCATCCGCTCTCAAAAATCCGCCATCTTACTTCCCCATATCCACCACTGCTGGCGGCTCACCTTCAACCGCGCAACGCTACGCGCTGTTAACAGCCAACAGCCCAACACTACAATAGCGAATATTACAACAATGCCACCCAGCCACAGACTGCACACAGTATAGCCAGTGATTTTCATACATAGCGCTACGTGGCGTTACCAATATAAAAACCTAAACAGCCTACTTACAAAACGTACCTACGTTCCGTATTTTAATTTAAAGAAACCTACCTGTTACCAACTATTCGCCTAAAATTGTGAGCCATATGTTTGTGACTATTACAACGCCATCTACCATAAAGCGAAGAAAGTGGTCCAATTAAAACATTCATATTTCTTTACGTACACACGAATAGGTAATAAAAAATGTGGGTTGCTATTTAAAAAAACGCAGTTGATATCCGTTTGACCTATGGCAACGCCATCTAGCGAGCAACCACAGCGCTATCTGGTTTCCCCCTTTCCCCCTTCAAGCTAGACAAGTTTCGTTCTTTGTAGTTTTTTCGTTTGACGCTTATTTCGTTAGATTTTTGGCCCGGTCATTATCAATGGACCACAATGTATACGAAAAGCACGGCGTATCATCGAAACTTGCCCCACCTGTCGCAGTATTCCAGGAGGAGCAGGTGGTGCAGCACAGAGAGAGGGAGTGGTGAATGGAGATTTAGGTGAGGTAGCAGAAATCTAGTGACAGGATAAAGTTCTATGGCAGCTTGTTGCAGATGTGTTCCTGGTAGCTCATTGATGTTGAAAGGCAGTGAGCAGCATCCCAGTCCTTCGCCGGATCACGCAAACTGTCACAATGCTTCCAACGCCGGACCGGCCCGCAGTTAGGCGGCGGCCCCGAAGACGCCCTGTGAGAGCGGCGCGGAGCACAGAGCTGGGACGACCCCAGCACAAAGGTCAGCGCGCAGTGCGCGGTGGACGGTGCGGCGCCGAGCGAAACGAACGCCACGCGCGGGATTAAGGGCATAAATACTCATCAACGTTGCCGCCCGCCGGCTCTAATTTACAGCTGGCGCCAGGTGCCCGCGCACGGCTTATCTGTCATCCATTACTAATTGGGATTTACCGGTGGCTTACAATCTGGATAACTGAACAAGTCCTCCCGGACTGAGCGGCGCCGGCGCGGGACTCGGCAGCGCGCTAGCGCTCGCGCCAGCACTACAGCGATACGTGTATGGGGGAGGTGCGCACTGTGAGTGCGTGTGTGTGTTAGCGCGTATCAGTGCGTGTGGAATCCCGACGGGCCAGTCGAAGTTTCACCTAGTCGTTTACCTACAGACACAGTCACCCACACACACGCACACAAGCACGTACACATACACTGCAAAAGTGAGAGGGGAGACAAGCAGGACAGAGCGAAAGAGAGAGTGCGGGAGTACGAAAACTTTTGACACCTCTGCTTCAGTTCTCTTTCCACCCTTCCCTGCGCTTACCACATTCGTCTGGACCATATATCGCCTACGAACTCGCACACCCAAGCACACACACACACACACACACACACACACACACACACACACTCATGCAAACACATACACACACACACACACACACACACACACACAGACACACACACACACATACACACACACACACACACACACACACACACACACACACTCCCGTCCGCGGATCGCAGATGAAACGGAGGACCGCTATCGGAATAAAGCCGATAAAAGGTCTGTTTATTACTGCGGCCGGGATCAGTGGCCGTAAAAATCGTTGGCTCTGCCCTGCCGGCGCCTGCTCTGCTTTCCTGCAACAGCGGTGCGTTTGCTTGTCCGGGACCATCCAGTGCGAGCAGGTCCGCGCTCAGAACGCCTCCTGTGAAATATGACGCCATCATAACCTGTACGAGTCTTAATAATGACTCTCCTCGTGTCTTTAGAAGAAGGCACTTTTATTTGCTTTTCCTTGTCATTTATTTCGGAAAGCTGAGCCGTCGGCCTCTCTTCAACTTTTTTTCAGTGGCTGGAGTTTTTGACAAAATCGTTTTCCAATACTTATTAAAATACTTTATCAGGTACTCTGTCTAATTTTAGGCGTTTAGTAATTTAATGTTATCTTACATCCCGTTACTTTTAGTTACATGTACGACAGTATAATTGTTTTAAGGAAACCACAAGTGTTTATCATTGTGGGCTGTTAATACATCTTTCTGTTAAACAAAAATGAAAGGCCCTAACACAGAATGTTTTAACAGGGTAACGATGCAGGTAGACAATCGACTATAAACCATACGTAATAAAATTATGTCGAGTATACAATAAGTTTTTCAAAAGCTATGTAGCTTGTTTAAAGTTTATAAAAACACATAATTATGTTGTTGTTCGTCGTGGGTTCTTGTGTACTGATTTGATGCAACTCTTCAGTAAATCTACATTTTACTTTTTACTTCTGAGTGATCTGACGTGACCCGTGACCTCTTCATCTCACACTATTTCCTACACCAAATATCCTCAATTATTTGTTGAAAAATTTCGCCCTCTGTATTACCACACAGATTTTCACCGTTTAAGTCCTTCAAGTTCCACAGAAGTTATCTTTTTATGTCTTAACATATGTCATCGTGACCCTTCTCCATGTCAATATTTTCCATACGTTCCTTCCCTTGTAGATTCTGCAGAGAACCTCCTCGAGTCACCTAATTTTTAAAATCTTTCGTTAACAGAACATCTGAAAATCTTATATTCTCTTCTTTTTCTAGTTTTTCCACTGTCCACGATTCCTTTTCACACCACGCAGTATTTGATTTCTTCCTCAAATTAAGTCCATGACTCAGTTAGACGCCTTTCGGCCTGGAGTACCTCTTTGTCTATGGTACTCTGCATTTTATGTCCTACTTACTTCGTCTGCGTTGTGATCCCCAATTTTGGTGTTTAGTTTATACACAGTCTCAATTGTGCTACTCGTCATTAGTTTAGTCTTTCTTTGCTTTACTCTCATTCCTTAGCACATGCTTATTATACTGTTCATTCCACTGAACAAATCGTGCAATTCCTCCTCAGTTTCACTGAGGACAGCAAATTGACACCAGCGAATTGTGTCATTGATATTACTCCACGCTGAATTTTAATCCCACTTCTCTGCATTTCTTTTTTTCTGGCATTGCTTCTCCGCTATTCAGTGTCTGATCATTATTAAATATGAATTATTATATTTTCATCGATTCTTACAAATTTTCGTTGAAAGTTTTCCAGCGTATGACTAATACATATAAATATTTGATACATATAATTTCCATCCACAATGTTAATAATGTTGCATCTTGTAGACAGTTGGAACATTTTATGCCCCAGAGCACATTGCAAATGTCGTCCTATGCATAGCGCTTGTATGTTCTACTACGGGGAGGTAATACGTAAGATATTTATTTACCAGTTGAGATTTGTGACAGTAGAAACATGCTGCACTTTATAAAACAATTGTCCAAAGAAGAAACTTCTTCATTAATAAACGCTTCAATAAATGTGCTAAGTAATGGATAACAGATGGAAGAAAATCAAGATATCTTCTAAGCATTTATAGAGGTGGAATAAGATGTCTGCAGTCCTTAAAAGTGTAGGTGGACGATTAGTCTCCACCACGTATAAAATCCAAGTGGCGCAATAAAAACGTTAAGCCAAAAGTAGAATGTTGGTGTTAATAAGAGAAACTGAAGGGGTTGCAGATGGTCACTTACTACTTTTGTTCAACTTGCGCTTCGATTAGACAACAAAAGAAGAGAAACAAACTGAGGAATATCAACAAAAATTTCAAGGAGTGCA
Source organism: Schistocerca piceifrons (assembly GCF_021461385.2). Lineage (NCBI taxonomy): Eukaryota > Metazoa > Arthropoda > Insecta > Orthoptera > Acrididae > Schistocerca > Schistocerca piceifrons. The sequence continues at coordinate 238,146,597 of NC_060144.1, read as the reverse complement.
GTTCTTAGACGGCTTGGCCTTCCTGCGATTGTAAGGAAGGCTTCAACCTAATGAAAAGCATGAACGACATAGTTAGCTGGGAGCACTGCTTGACGAATACATATCAGAGACAAAGGCGATAAAGAGTACTAGAAAGGAGGATAACCACTAGCAAATATTAAACCTTACAACGAAACATTGATGCACAAATGAAAAACTTCTCCTATTTTGAAAAGCGAAATGAAGTAAGTTTTCAGAAGAACATTGTTACATGGGAAGGAAGTGTGACTTTCAGGATCTGTAACATTTTCCTTGAATAAGTTACAACTGGTTTCACATACCAGTGTAGAAATGAGGAAGAAGTTTATGGTAGTTGAAATGGTTGAAATGGGTCTGAGCACTACGGGACTCAACATCTGAGGTCATCTGTTCCCTAGAACTTAGAACTATTTAAACCTAATTAACCTAAGGACATCACACACATCCATGCCCGAGGCAGGATTCGAACCCGCAACCATAGCAGTCACGGGGTTCCGGACTGAAGTGCCTAAAACTGCACGGCCACCACGGCCGGCTTACGGTAGTTTATAGAAGTTTATGGAAATCTCTGCCATTGTGCTCTATGTGTACCACTGAAAAAACGAGTAGGAAGATGAGGCAATTGCAATATAGTGCTTCCGCTGGATAAATTTTGGTGAACATATGAAATACGAAACGAAGAGGTGCAGCAGAAATTAGATGAGGAAAGTAGCGGTTAATTAGGCTGCAAGAAGCAACATAGTGGAAAACAGTCAAAGACGACAATAAATCAGGTAAGATAAAGCGAGAGAGGAAAAGATAGACAGTATGAAAACAGTCAAAAGACTAATGCGTTAAAAAACTTGCTTATACTTTACGAATGTGTGTACTAAACTGTTGCAGTATATTTCATGTGATGAAATACAAGTAAAAAAAGATCATTGTTCACGTAACTAAACATCTTTTACAGAAGCTTAAATACTCGGGAAATGGTAACATGCAAATATTATAGCTGTTTTGACTGCTATGCCTACTATCCTTTTCCATCCAAGCCCATAACACCGTGCAGGTTTGCATTGATTTTTTTTCTACCCGACTGAATGTCTTGTCTTCCTTCTAACCGACGTGCAGCGAATGTGCACCATTTTACTATTTTTTTTTTGACTCATCAGTCTTCTGACTGATTTGAACTTGATGCGACGAGCCATGAAGTCCCCTCCAGTGCGAACCTCTTCATCTCAGAGTAGCACTTGCAACCTACGCTCTGAGTTGTCCTCTGGATCTATTCCAATCTCTGTTTTCCTCTACGGCTTTTACCCTCTACAGCTCCTTCTAACACCAAGGAAGTTATTTTCTGAGGTCTTAACAAACAGATGTCCTACAATCCTGTCCCTTCTTCCTGTCGGTGTTTTCAGTATATTCCTTTCCTCGCCGAATCTCCTAATAACTTTCTCATTTTGTACTTTATCAGTCCACCTAATTTTCATTATTCTTCGGTGTCACCACATCTCAAATGCTTCGATTCTCTTCTTTTGCGGTATCCCCACATTCCATGTTTCACTACTACATAACACTGTGCTCCAAACGTCACAAAAAACTTTTTCGTGAAATGAAAGACTATCTTTCATACTAGTAGACTTCTCTTGGCCAGGAATGCCTTTTTTGCCAGTGCTGATGTACTTTTAATGCCCTTCTAGCCCCGTCCATCATGAATTATATTGCTTCCTAGGTAGTAGAATTCCTTAACTTCATCTACTTCGCGATCACCAATCTCCAAGTTCGGTTTCTCGCTGTTCTCATTTTGCTACTGCTCATTAATTTCTTCTTTCTTTGATTCACTCTCAATTCACGTTGTGTACTGGTTAAACAGTTCATTCCATTCAACAGATTCTGTGGTTATCGACTCGTACTACGGATAGTACTGTCATCAGCGAATCTCATCCTTAGTATCCTTTCACCTTGAATTTTAATTCAACTCTTGAACATTTCTTTTATTTCCATCATTATTTCTTCGGAGTACAGATGGAACATTGGGGACAAAAGAATACACCTTTGTCTTACACGCTTTCTATTCCGAACACTTCGTTGTTGTTCTTCTAATCTTGTTGTTCCCTCTTGGTTTCTGTACATATACCCCTCCTTCCCCCCCACCCCCCCACCCCCCTTGAACCATGGACCTTGCCGTTGGTGGGGAGGCTTGCGTGCCTCAGCGATACAGATGGCCGTACCGTAGGTGCAACCACAACGGAGGGGTATCTGTTGAGAGGCCAGACAAACATGTGGTTCCTGAAGAAAGGCAGCAGCCTTTTCAGTAGTAGCGGGGGCAACAGTCTGGACGATTG